>NC_138995.1:30239357-33216930 GCF_964341445.2 Mesoplodon mirus
GGAATTTCAAAATCAGAGCTTTTTGGATCACATAATAATCTGCGGCTAAGTGTGGAATTGGAGGGCTCCTCCCCAGCCTGCGCTTGACTTCTGCGAAGCCATCATAAAGTTTCTAGAAGGAACAGAGCTGTTCTGTATGGGCGCCTGATTCTGCCCTACAAGCATTCTCCTTTGTTGGATGCTGGTGATTTAATTAGCACTGCTTTGAGTCAAGGGGTGCCTTCTTTACCTGAAACAGGGCTTTTCCCTGAAACAACTGCCTCCTGATCTTTCCATGAAGCCAGAGCTGGCTCTTTGCTTCCTGGAAATTTGCAAACCTGTCAGGGGCTCCCATCTGACTCCACAGTGCTCTTTATATGAAATTATGAGACATGATCAGATCCGAGCTGTTCTTTTGCTGCGGTGAGACAATTTCTGGAGGCAAGACACCTGGCTGGCCTCGAGTGGTGATTAATTTTATGTGTTTAGGGTGCAATCATCGCTCAGAAAAGAGGTTGAGGGCTGTGATGATAGATGATAGGCAGGCAGGAGATGGCCCGTGGAACTGTTCTACACCATCAGTTCCTTTGATCGCTGGCAGAAGTTCAGAGGTAACTTCTTTGCATCTGCTTGGAATAAACAAAGCTACCATAGGCTTTGCAGAGCTCCCTTCTAGGAGTTTGAGGACTACAGCATCCAAGCAGCTAAAGCTGAGAGGGGTCTCCGTTGGCTTTTCAGATGCATCTTCAGAAATAACATGCGTCAGTCTCTATGTTGCATTTAAAATATGTTTGTGTGTATGTGTTAACAGGGAAGAGCTAAATCGGACTCCATGTTGGATCTGTTTCTTCTTTGACTTCAACCTTTGCTTTTCGTTGCTTTTGTTGTCATTATAATAGTACATAACGGCCTGAGGCATTCCCTGCCTCAGGGAACCCTGCCCCTCTGCCTGAATGTTAAACTAAAGTGCCTCTGTTCAGCTCACAGGGAGACAATCTGACCCTGCCCACCTGTGGCTGGCTGCAGGAGAGAAGAAATGAACACATCGCCTCCCCGAGGCTGGCCATTCCAGGGGATATTTGCAAAACTTGTGGCCTTTTTAGTTTACTTCCCCATCTCCTCCCCCTCTCTGTGCTATATAAGAAACTGGCATCCAAACCCCGATAAGATGGTTTCTCGGAGACACGAGTCTGCCATCTTAAGTCGCCTTCCTTGCCTCAACACCTCGTCTCCGATTCAATGGCCTGTCGTGCGGCGAGCAGAGTGAGCTTGGACTCGGTAACATACGGTGTAGTGGATGCTGGGGTGTGCTGCCTGGATGCCCCCTCAGGACTGAGACACTCATTCCCCACCCTTCATTCCCATCCCACCCTGGAGTGATGGCTGCTAGCCGCTCACAGGGGCTCCCCTCTCGGGGATGAGGGAACTAGTTTACCCAAGGTTACACCTCCCTCCCTGGCAGCTCAGATACAAGACTGGGCACTGTTGGGGCATAAAAGTTGAGCCTCTTTGTCTCCATTTGGGACATCCCTGAAGGGTCATCCCAGCAACAATGCTCCCCACGACATCAGATGCACTCTCTAAGATCTGCCCAGCTGCCCAGCGCCTCCAAGATCTCCTTACTCCCTAACAGTATTGTTTCTGAGAAAGTGCCCTGCGTGCAAATCTCCATCTCTAGCTCCAGAAATCCGACCTAAGACAATACTCATCTTTTTTTTTTTTTTTTTGTGGTACACGGGCCTCTCACTGTTGTGGCCTCTCCCGTTGCGGAGCACAGGCTCCGGACGCGCAGGCTCAGCGACCATGGTTCACGGGCCCAGCCACTCCGCGGCATACGGGATCCTCCCGGACCGGGGCACGAACCCGCGTCCCCTGTATGGCAGGCGGACTCTCAACCACTGCTCCACCAGGGCAGCCCAATACTCATCTTTAATAAAAAGCATATATCATTATAATATAATGGTAGATACATTTTTGTCCCCCAAACTAATATCCACGTTTTAAAAATCCAGCCAGCGTGAGATACCCAACAGTGACTATAGAACATATATCAATTTCTGCAGCTTTGATGACAAACCACCCTCTGGTTAAAGCTTACGTCAGTGAGCAGGGACATTACTGAACAACTACTAATCAGGAAAATGATGTATGGATTAAAGTAAACACTCCAAAAGCGTTTTTGCTCAATCAAAGAGATTTAAGGGAAGGGATGCTTATACCAACCCAAAGAGAAAAAAATACGCCTTTTGTACTTCAATTAGCAAACAATAATTTGGTTAATTGGAAGCAAATGTTCCTTCTTTTATCACATGAATTCCACAGTTCTTTGCCCAATGCTGTCCCCTGCAGGGTAGAAGAAATCGAATCAGAAGACCGAACCATTCCTAGGCCAAGAAGCCCTGTGATTACAGGGGGAGAAAAGGTTGTGTCCCAGAGGCCAGCATTTCCTCTCCAGCCCTTCTTCCAGGAAGATGCCACGATTTCCCGGAAAAGCATTTCCTAGTCATTCTGCAAAGAATAACTCTCCGGAAGTCATGTCTGAAGCACCCGCAGCCAGCTTCATGGATTTCCTTGGTTAAATGTCAAGAGTTGAGACAGTTTGCTTTTTGGACCCGGTGAAGGACTGATGTTTGGAGAAACCAGCCAACCTGAGCTGGAAGTCTGCAAAGCAAATGCCCTCTCAGCTGGGAGAGGACATTCCTTTTTTAAGAGGTAAGTAGCAAAGGACTTGAGGAAATGCTGTCAGCTCAGGTTACTCTATGCTGCTGTCCTAGAAGACAGCTGCTTTCTGAGAGGATAAGCAGTTTGTCAATATGCAAGTGGGTACTAGAAAAGACGAGTCAGTCTCACACTGGGTCCTCCCAAGACCAGAACTGCAGCCTGGCCCATGCCCCCCACCAGGGCAGAGCGCTGGCAGCAGGGGGTGGTCCTGGGGACTTCCACTCCTGCCCTGGCTTCACTTTGTCACCACTGACTTCCCAGGAGCCCAAGAAGCACCCCTTGGGAAGGAATGTGTCATCTCTGTTTGCACAGAAGAGATTGATTTTATGAGCTTTTGCATCCTGGGTGCAAAAACCAAACCCCAAACCCCACATCTCTCACCCTTGCCCTTCTCTCAGCATCCTGACAGTTTCAGCTGATTGTCCCGTCTCTATACCCACAGGTGGTGGTGGTGGAAATGGTAACAAAAATCCTTTCCCTTAAAATGGTTCGTTGAATCCTCACAGCAATAGCACAAGGTGAGTGTTATGATTATCCCACTTTACAGATGAGAAAACTGAGACTCAGTGAAGTTCAATCACTTGACCCACATCCCATGGTCAGTGAGGGTAGAATCAGGCTGAGGGCTTCAGCTTCCTGAGCAGACAGCTCACAGACCCCTTCTTCACCGGCAGAGCAAAGGGGTGGGAGGAAAGAGGTGTGGTTGACCAAACCCCACTAGGAAAAACGTTAACCTCTTGGAAGCCAGGAAGCCAGCATTGGAAGACAGGTGCTGATGTGAGTACTTCTGTCTTAGATCCTGGAAGCAGGAGGAAAGGCCTGTGAGGTCCATTCATTCATTCAGCATTTACATAGAAGGAACTCCGTGTCAGTGGCTGGCTGGGGACACAAAGTTGGTTATAGCCCCAGTTTTCGAGGTACTCACAGTGTGGTTGAGAGAGGGAGGTCTGTAGTCATGGGGGTCCTGCCTCCCTGCGTGCCCCCTCCCACTGCTGCTCTGAGGGGTCCCTGGGCTGACTGGGGCCCAGCTCTCGGAGAAGCCACCCAGGTGTGGAGTGAGCAGCTGACGGCTGCCCTACATTTCCTACCAGTGGAAACTTGTGCATCCATCTGTTTCCTAACGTCTCATCTTCGGTCATTTTCTGAGCCTCCTGTTTCTGAAGTTATGGAAATAAGCCTCATTCTTTTTTTTTTCTTTTTTAAATTTTATTTATTTATTTACTTTTGGCTGTGTTGGGTGTTCGTTGCTGCACGCGGGCTTCTCTCGTTGTGGAGCACGGGTTGTAGGCGCGTGGGCTTCCATTGTTGTGGCACATGGGCTCAGTAGTTGTGGCTCACGGGCTCTAGAGCACAGGCTCAGTAGTTGTGGCGCATGGGCTTAGTTGCTCCGTGGCATGTGGGATCTTCCCAGACCAGGGCTCAAACCCATGTCCCCTGCATTGGCAGGCGGATTCTCAACCACTGCGCCACCAGGGAAGCCCAATAAGCCTCATTCTTACCCTCAGCACAGATCCCAGGCCTCTGCTTTGGGCCCTCTTGGGTCTGTTTTAGGACCCAGGAGCCAGCCATCCTGTTTCTGGAAGAGAGATCATTTCACCACCCCATGAGAGGACTGGCAGCCCTGGCCACCCTGTGGTGTCATTGGACCCAGTGGGCTGGGCACCCAGTAGCAGGGATGGGAGGTCACATTTCCACTGGTCCTGGCCTCTCTTGACTAACATCTTCCCCAGGTCCCAGTGTTGTGCCAGCTTGGTAAACAAGAGGTGTTAGGAGGCCCACGGGGAGCTTATAGATTAGTCTGGAAGTCACAAGGCATGAAAACACAGGACTCGAATGGAATTATGGGGAGATTGGGATTGAGCAAGACCTCCCACCAAGCCCAAAGCCCATCAGTGCACTTACATGTTCCGCCTTAGATGAAGGCTAAACAGGGACTGGAAATAAAGCTTTGGCACTGGAATCTTTATTCAGTTGTTCACACATTTATTCATTCAAGAGTAATTTATTAAGCTCCTTCCACATGTCTGGCCCTATAACCTTAGATAATTTAAGTTCCTGCCCTCATGGAACTTGTAGTCCAGTTAAGGAGACAGGCATTAAGCAAATAATCAGATAAATGGCAGCCCCAAGGCTCTCACCCTCACCCCTCTGGGCAGCCAAACCCCCTCATGCCTACCCTCCCCTGCCTGGAGAGGGTGGGTGCCCTCTGTGGGCATCAGCAACCTCAGATGGGGACCACTGCCTGTCACTCTACCGCCTTCCCCAAGCAGAATGCCTCAGTTCCTGAACATCTAAGCACCCACCCTTTCCTGTAAGACCCCCAAGAATCACTGGTTGAAAATCTAGTTGTCCTCATTTGTCCACTTGTCCTCAGCTTGTGTGCACCGGGGTGGTTACAACAAACAGCACTGTTCAACTGCTATCGAGAAGCATGGGAACGCCTCTCTTCCAAGTAGGAGCCATCAAACCTTATGATTTTTATCCCACAAGCACAGACTGCCCATGGAGCTCAGCGCTTTCAGGAGGAAAGCCAGGGCCTTTTGCCAAGCAGATATAACACCCTGCTCTACACAATTTTTTTTTTTTTGCTACCATGCTAAGGTATCATTTTAGTTGCAGTGTCCCATGACCTGCACCCATGATCATTAAGAACTTTCTGGAGTTAGATTGATGTTGGAAACATTGATCTCCTGCACTAGAAGCTTTCCACCTTCCATCTGTTGGATGCTTTGACCTTTCCTTAACACCATTAAGAGATAAAAAGTTAATCTACTGAGAAAAGATGCGTGACCTTTTGGAAGAGAATGGGTACCACTGTGCGGCCTCTGATGATTGAAGGATTTTTACATTCAAGAGTCAGGCTTTATATGTGTCTGAGCAGGCTAATTGTGGAGGATAATATCATGGCACAACCAGGAAGGTCTGTATCCCAGCTAAAGTAGCTGGGGATTAGGCAAAATGAACTTCAAGGAATGGGTCACGTGACCTTGTCACGCCACTGCTCGCACTCATGACCAATCAGCTTCATTGTTGAACACAGACTTTGGCCTCAAACGTGGTACTCGCTGACAAGAAACTGTTGACCAGAGCATCTCACCCTTCCTTTCTGCTTCGGGTGGTCCCTCCGGGCAGTGGCTCCATCTCCTGCCTGGCTCAACCTCCTGTAGGGCAGCTCTCCTTCCATGGTCTCAGCTCTGGCTCTGCAGGTTTTGGTTCCTTCTGGGCAGCCACATCCTTCCCGGTCCCAGCTCCCTCTGGATGGCCGAGGGAACAGCAGCTTCCTGCTGGTGCTAAGAGCTAGGTTTGCCCTTTCAGCTCATCCAGCTCCTTTGGTTCACTGTGAATTTCCCCTGACTGAACTATCTGATGTGGGTTCTGTGTCCCTGACTAACCCCTGATGTGAATGCAAATCAACTTCAATAACTCTAGGACTGAGCCGTAAGAAATCCGTGTACCAAATCTCTCAGCCCCTCATAAACCACCAAAACAATTCATGAATCCATCCCAGGCCGTTCCTGCGAGTGAATGCTCTACCAGCCTTGCTTACCTGCCCTCGTTAATCCCCATCACCATTCTTCACTGAAGCACTCATCTTTGCTCCCTGACTACTGGACACACATCAGGCTGCTCACCTCCCTTTCTGAAGATGGTCCACCCCTTGACTTCTCGGCCCCAAACACTTGGGCCAGGGCCCTTGGTTCATGGGGCTATATTTAGGGATACTACTTTTGAGAGACACACATGGAGGCTGAGGGCTCCATTGCAACCAACCCCTCTTTTCTCACTAGATGTTGCCAACTTCTTCATCAGCATCTCCTGGAGCTTCCAGCAATTTGCTTCTTAAGGACTCTGGCAGCAGTTTTTTTTTTTTTTTAATGAGGTACATGTTGGGTGACACAAGAACTACAAGCGTCTGATTTGGCTCTCTGGACACTGGCTCTGCCTGGTCCTCATTTCTATTTTCTGAAGGGTGAGGATTAGCTGAAGCATAAATGCCTTCTTTTCAGCACAAGAAAAGCTCAGCTTTCTCCACTGCCACCTTTCTCAAGCTGTAGTCTGAGGATCAGTAAGATTTGAATGTACTTAGATTGTTAGTAATGAAGATTCCTGAACCCTACATCCGACCTAGCAAAGCAAAACCCTAGTGGCCTGAGAGTCCTGGTATTAACCACCCCCTGGGGATTTTCATGCAGACCGCAGGCTAAGAATCTGTGTGCCACAGCTTTTCAAAGCCTCAGACAAGGGCCATGGACACCTACTTGCTCTGTGTGTCCAGTGACCCCTCCACTTCCTCTGGGAAATACTTCCCTTACCATACAGGGAGTGGTATCTGACTTTACCCCACTGGTCAGAGTTGCTTGGTCCAGAAGTAG
Organism: Mesoplodon mirus; assembly: GCF_964341445.2. Taxonomy (NCBI): domain Eukaryota; kingdom Metazoa; phylum Chordata; class Mammalia; order Artiodactyla; family Ziphiidae; genus Mesoplodon; species Mesoplodon mirus. The sequence continues at coordinate 30,246,431 of NC_138995.1, forward strand.
GCACCTGACCCAAACTAGATCAGTCAGAGACCCTGCTGTGGACTTAAAGTTGGAAGCAGGAAAGAGAGGCAAACTGTCTCCAGGGACGGAATCAAAAACCCCAATCTGTCAGTGACCATTTTCCACCATGGGTGGAAGAAGGCATGTAGAGAAAGAATGGAAGCATCAAGCAGAATTCTAGAAAAAAAAAAAAAAGGCATGAGAAAGTCCTGGGGGCCCAGATATATTTCTGCTCCCCTTGCAGTTTGGTAGTTCAGTCTGGCTGGGCTTCACAGGCTCCTTTGGATTCTGGGAACCAGTCAAGTCCTCCTTTTACCTAAGTCACTCTGAATGGAGTGGAAATTGCAATGGATAGATTTTAAACCGTGTTCCACAAGTACAAAGAATCGGTCTCAAGCCTAAATTCTCTCTTTTACTTTGCACTTCTCCTAATCGGAGCTGGAAGAAAGCTGGGAAATCATGTCTTCCAAGGGATGTCACACAATGCTATAGAGTCCTATGTTTCCCTGGAGATTCTTAAGTATGAGAAGGATCTCAAGTGCTGGGGTCCCAGATCCACTCCCAGAGCTGCACCTTTTACTCTCTTTAGATATTGGGTTTCCAGAAACAATTTCATTTGTAAAAAAAAAAAAAAAGAGTTCTATTTCAAGGAAAACAAACAAATACACTGACGTAGCCTTTCTCCCATTATACAGACGGGGAAACTGATAAGCAGTGCCTTGCCCAAGGTCAAATAACCAATTCTGAGACTAAAAACCTTATGGAAACAAGAAACCTGATTAAAAAATGGGCCAAAAACCTTAACAGACACCTCAGCAAAGAAGATATTCAGACAGCAGGTAAACATATGAAAAGATGTTCCATATCCTGTATTATCAGGGAAATGTAAATTAAAACAACAATGAGGTACCACTACATACCTATGAGAATGGCCAAAATCCAGAACCCTGACAACACCACGTGCTAGTGGGGATCTGAAGCAACAGGGACCCTCAGTCATTGCTGGTGGGAATGCAAAATGGTACAGCCACTTGGAAAACAATTTGGTGGTTTCTTGCCAAACTAAATATACTCTTACCATATGATCTAGCAGTCATGCATCATGATATTTACCCAGTGGACTTGAAAACTTATGTCCACACAAAAACCTACACATGGATGTTTACAGCAGCCTTATTCATAATTGTCAAAACTTGGAAGCAACCAAGATGTCCTTTAGTAGATGAATGGATAAAAAAACAGTAGTACATCCAGACAACGGAATATTATATAGCTCTAAAAATAAATGTGCTATCAAGCTATGAAGGGCTATGGAAGAATCTTAAATGTGTATTACTAAGTGAAAGAAGGCAATCTGAAAAGGCTACATATTGTGAGATTCCTACTATATGACATTCTGGAAAAGCAAATCTATGGAGACAGTTAAAAAAGCCAGTGGTTGTCAGGGTTTGGGGGGAAGGGAGGAATGAATAGGCAAAGCACAGAGGACTTTTAGGGCAGGGAAAATACTCTGTGTGATACTGTAATGGTGGCCACATGTCATTATACATTTGTCCAAATCATAGAATGGATAACCCCAAGGAGGAAACCCTCATGTAAACTGTGGACTTTAGGTGATGATTATGAATCAATGTAACATCATCAACTGTAATACATGTCCCACTCGGGTGGGGAAGGTTGATCATGGGTAAGACCATGCACATATGGAGGCAGGGGATATATGGGAAATCTCTGTACCTTCTCCTCAATTTTGCTGTGAAAAAGACAATTTTTTCCTCTGAAAAGAGTAAAGGCTTAATAAAAAAAAAAATCAATTGACACGCACACAAAAACCCTTATGGAAACCCACCATATACTTCCTAGATTTGATCATCTGAAAACTTTTCCTTTTATATACTTCAAAAAGTATGAGTTTCTAAAAAAATAAATAGCAGCATGAAGTCCACTTGGGAACCTATTATCTGGAAGAGCAGCGCTTCTTAACCAGGCTTGTCTCCTGTCCCAGCTGTCCTTTGTCTTATGCTGCCATAGTACATGCCCAATCAGACTTTCCACCACGCCACACTGTTGTCATCACATAAATGCAGTGGGGAGCCACTTGGCATGTAGTAGGCCCTCAATGGGTATTTATTGAATCAAGAAATAGAAATCTCCCTTTTTCAACAACCTTCCTTCCCTGAGTTAAAACACATTCCAACAGCAACAACACAAAAATGCAGCCCCGCAGCTCAGGCAGTGGGGAGGTGGGGCGGGTGGGAAAAAGCTGATTTCAGGTTCCATCCAGCTGCCACTCTGAAGGGCAAGGTTGGTTGCCTTCGGTGCCAATCTCAAGAGTGCGAGCAGATGTGAAAATCAAACACAGGATTTCAGAAGTATAAACTGTTTATCTGTGTGCTGAGAAAACCTATTCATCGCCTGAGCAGGCCACTCAGTCCCCGCAGTTCCTTCCTTCCTAATGGGCGTCTTGCAGTTATTTTTTTCTTGGTGGCAGTGTGAGTCCTCGCTGGGTGGTAGGGTGTAGGCTGGGCTGTGCAGTGACTGCCCAGGAGACGAGGCCAGCCAGGGTAGGGTGAACGCCTGCTGCCATTAATTTTTAGTGAACGAGCACTGTGATTCTACCCAACACCAAGTTTATGTGCCAGACAGCCATCTCCTGGGCCAGAATGGAGCTTGCAGAGCAAGAAATAAAACATCAGGAGAATCCAAAGCATTGTCTGCTGGGAGGAAAGGACTGAAAGGCTTGCCAGTCGAGATTGATGCCAGAGCAGGCCCCAAAGAAGCATCCTGGAATTAACTCATGTGGGTGCCAAGGAAGGACTGTACACATCCAAGGTGCCTGGGAGCCTGACTTCTGGGAGAGAGTAGCACAGAGCAACTGGAGGGTGAAATGCAAAGGAGAGACCTGAGAGTCGCAGGTCTGTGTGGGAAGCCTGGCTCCACCACTTCCTGATTGTGTGACTATGGTTCAGTTGTTTCCCTTCTTTGGGCTTCTGGGTTCTCATCTGTAAAATGGGACAATAGTAGTCCTGAACTCCTAGACTGTCCATGAGAGTTAAATGAGATTGTTCACATAGGGCTCTTAACATAGTGGGTGCTCAGTAAAGGAAGTTACCATTGGTACGATGACCACTGGGCTGTGGGTCCAGGCTATGGAGCAGCTGCCTGCATGATGGGGGCTGAGCAGGCCTCCCTAAACCCTCAACAGACCCTCTGTGTCCTTGTCCCAGCTGTCAAGGTGGCTCTGTTCTCTTGACCCTCTGACTAGTCAGACACAGATGCCACCTGGGAGGGGTAACGTATCTGGTTTACTCTGCCACCTCCTAGCTTGGGGCAGGTCTCTTCGCCTTCTTGTAGCTCCATTTCGTCTCCATAAAACAGGGCCAAGAATCCTTACCTTTGGGGGGCTGCGGTGAGCAGTACTGAGATAGTGAGTATAAATTGCAGTGTTCTGTCAGGCGTGCTTGAAGCATCTGATAAACAATAGCTATAATAGCTATGATGATAAATATTAATAGTGACCATGGATAGCTGTCAGAGCCCCTGAATAATTTCTATCTGAAGGAAAGGCTTTGTGCGTGGAGCACTGCCCGGGCAAGATCATACTAAGCAGGCCTCTAAATCCTAACAGGATAGTTACACAGGCTCTACAGAGTCAAAATCTCTTTCTATTCTCACAAAATCTTATTCGTGCAGGAGGACAATTGATAGTTTCCCCTACTTTACAGAGCAGATCACAGGGGCTGATTAAACATATTGTGGGATCACACAGCTAATACCTGGCAAGGTGAGGCTCCAGACCTGTCTAAAATCATGAAGCCCAGTGGTCCTTCCACTGTCACAGTGGATTGCAACCAGGGGCAATTTTGCCGGCTAGGGGACATCTGACTATGTTTGGAGACATTTTTGTTTGTTTGTCACAACTGGGAGGGGAGATGCTACTGGCTTCTAGTGGGTAGGTGCTAGGGATGGTGATAAACATCTTCCAATGCATAGGATAGCCTCCACGACAATTACCCAGCTTAAAATGTCAGTAGTGCGGTGGTTAAGAAACCCTGAACTACCCTCTAGCTGCTTCGAACTGAGGTATCCTGACGGGTAGAGGTCAGAGGGATATGGAAGGGAGACAGAGGGCGATGGCAATGGGGGAGAGGGGAAGTTCAAATACACACTTCACCTCCCCCACCGAGGGAATGCAGCAGCGGAGATGCTGTGCCAGTCTGAGCCTCCGTCTTAACACGCCCAGGATTGCCCACCTCTGCTCTCTTGGAACAGAGCCAGTTTGACTTCCTTGAGGCTAGATCCTCGTGCTCTGCCTGAGCTGCCCCAGATGACACCATGTGAGCAGGAATGAGCTACCCAGCTGAATCCAGCAAGGTAAATAGCTGTTGTTGTTTTAGGTGACTCTTTTTTGGAATCTTAATGATAAAAAAAAATAAAACAAAAATTTTTAAGAGAATTGTATTGGTGAAAGTACACTGGCCTGCATCAAAAGGCACTTGGGCCATTTAAAATGAAAAGAGGGCCTCGGGGCCCCCAACATCCTGTAAGGTATACTCAGCTACAAATGTGAACTATTTCTTAAGAAAATGGAAGAATCTCTCGAAGGACAAAGCTAAGAGCCCAGAGATCTGAGGAAAAAAAGCTGGGAAGAAAAGTGAATCAGGGGCACTCTTCTAGGGAGAAGAACTGGGTCATGGTCAACTAGTATTTCATGACCCCCTCTCCCCAGAGCACAGGGCCCTAGCAACGTATGCCCAGTTTAGATTTCAGAATTGCTATGGACCAACAGGTGCTATGTGTTTCCCATTCTTCTTCTTTTTGAAAGGGAGTATCTATTGCAGTTATTCTATCCCTGTTTCACCATTGTACATTGGGTGCAGGATTGCAGATAACTAGTCCTTTTACTTTATGGCTCTCTCAGGAACTTCATGTAAAGAGTTTTATGTGCATCTGGACCTGATTTCAATGACTACATCTTGAAATTTCTAACTAATGTTGTAATGGTATGTGATTTGTGCAGGAGAAGGGAGTGTATTTTGCATGTGGGAGGGATGTGATTGTTGTGACTACAAGGAGGATTGTGGTAGATGGTTTCAAAGATGGCTGCAAAAATCCCTCTCATCTTCATGCCCTTTTATATTGTGTGAGCAGCCTCTCCCATCAAGAGATGGAGCCTATTTCGCCTCGTCTTGCATCTGGGTGGCCCTGTGAATTCCTTTGACCACCAGAATGTGGCAGAAGTGATGTCCCACTTCTGAGGTCAGACCTCCAGAACGCTGACACCTTCTGATAAACTTCCAGAAGGAGATCTATTGCCACCATGGGAGGAGGCTCAGTCTAGGCTATTGAATGTTGGGAGACCACATGGAGAGAGAAGTCACATGGAAGAGAACCAAGGTGCCCTATGTGACAGATGGCACAATGTCCTGTGAATGAGGCCATCTTGGAATCTCCAGCCCCAGTCAAGCCAAACCAGCCAACTCCATGAGGAGCAGAAATGAGTCCTGCTGAGGGGAGACCTGCCAAAATTGCCAACCAACAGAATCATGAGCCATAAAAGGTTGTTTTGAACCACTAAGTTTGGGGGTGATTTGTTACACAGAAATGGCTAACTGAAACAAGGAGTTTGTTCAGGTGCTTGCTCACCCTAAGGTGATGGAATTGCTTTCAATTCACTCCAAATCAAAGCTGAGCTGCCAGAAATGACATCTCAGAACCCCACACCTCATTAGTAGCCTGACTTCCTGACAGACCTTGAAACAGCTCCCCACATATATGCTGGGAAGCTCAGCAGGGACCCAGATGCTGCTACTGAGAGCACTCACTTTGCCAGGCTGACATCTTACTTCTTTAACTTCCAAGAAAAAATGAGGAGTGGAGGACGAGAGAGGAAGAAATGGCACTGATGCTCTCTCGTTGCCAAATTCCAAAGAGAATTTTTTTATTGTGTTCATTTTCCTTTTTAGCTGCCACTACTGCCCAGCTGTTAAGTGCCAGTCATGTTGCATGGATAACTTTTAAAAGTTGAAAGTTGATTCCCTTGAAATCCCCACTTTGCAGATGACAAAACTGGGACTCTCTCAGAAATGATGTCACTTAGCTGAAGGCATTCAACTCGAAGGAGGGTAACCTGGGATAAGAATCCAGTGTTTCTGACTTTGGACGCATTCTGTTAACCTCCGTGTTGTCACGTAACACATGTGCAGGGATGTTGTTCATTTTGCCTCCCTTCAGCGTCTACACTGCACTTGTCCTGGCCACACCGAGCTCTGAAAGCAGAAATATAATTTGTAAATGAGGTACCCGAAACGTAGAAAGCTAACTGATCAGCAAGGTGTGGCTTGGGATGGTCATGAACCTGGGCTGGGGTGAGGCAGAATGATGGCAGGAAGTGAGTGTTTTGTTTTGTTTTGTTTTGTTTTGTTTTGCGGTACGCGGGCCTCTCACTGTTGTGGCCTCTCCTTTTGCGGAGCACAGGCTCCGGATGCGCAGGCTCAGCGGCCATGGCTCACAGGCCCAGCCACTCCGCGGCATGTGGGATCTTCCCAGACTGGGGCACAAACCTGCGTCCCCTGCATCGGCAGGCGTACTCCCAACCACTGCGCCACCAGGGAAGCCCATGGAGTGTTTTTTAACAGAGAAGAAAAGGCAAGGTTTATTAGGGGTTTCATTCTGTTTGACACTGTGCTAGGAAGTAGGTATATTCATCCTATTTTAGAGATGAGGAATCTGACCCTCAAAGAAGCTGAGTAACTCACCCAAGGTCACAGAGGCAGTAAATGGCAAGGAAGAAGTTCAGATCCAAGTGTTGCCAGTGCCAAAGTACATTCCTTTTCCATGAGTTGGGCTAGCTGTCAGAGGGGTGGGGCCGTCGAACCCCTCTTCCAAGACCAGCTGGAATTGAATATCCATCTTCATGGGCAAAGAGAATTTTCCTTTGGCTCCATTCCTATGAGGCTTGGCCATCAAAGCTCAAGCAGCTACGTCTGCCCCTCCAGGATCTTGAATCTGCGAATAAAGCCTGTATGTAAACTAGCTGGAAGAAATGAAAGTGTACGACTCCATAGAATCGAATAACCTGAAAGAGTGTGCTAGAGAGGATACCCAGTAACCTCTGTCTATTTCTATTTTCTGTTCTTCCCGACAAGGTCTTCACTGATTCATTCCTTTGACAGTTTGGATTAAACACACACCTCGTCTCAGTGCTATTCTGCTTATTTAAGATGCATTAAGGAACAATACAAAATCCCTGTCCTCATGAGATCTGTGTTCTAGTGGAGCAGAAAGACCCTACACGGTTTTCTGCTAAACAAATCTCCTTTTTCTCAAATTAGAAACAAGCCCAAGATGGTCAGAAGAAGCAGGGAAAGAGCAAACTCTCCATCAGTCTCCTTTTTCCATTTATTAAAATCTAAACAAATTAATCTGGGATGAAATCTCAATGTGTAATGATTTTTACCCACTGGCCCGCACCACTCCCCATCAGGAGGTCAAGCTGTGGTGAAAGGCTATTTGGAGCACCCTGACTAAGAAGACCTCTGCACCCACCCCGATGGCCTAGCTGACCACAGGAATCCTCACTCAGAGCCTTCCGTGTAGCCAACCCAGCTCCAAAGTGTCTCTTAGAAATGCGCCAGGAGCGCTCCAAGACATATTTTTCCCCTTACTGATAGCAATTAATGTGCCACAAGTCATTGCCAAAATAAGTTGCTTATTTTAAAGCAACTCAAATAGGCTATTTCATTTTCTAGGCCCATTCATTACAATGTTGATTCACCCTTTGCAGAAGCAATTGAAGCCCTGTTTGGGAGGATGGCCACGGGTCCAATTTTAGCTTAACTCCTTGGACGTTGAGGTTATTTACTGCTTCGTCATTCCAGGAGGGCGAAAGGGCGTCTTATTTTGTTATTTAATTCAAAGGCAGAGGAATTAAGGAGGGGGTGGGTAGTGAAATGACCAGTTAGAATTGGTATCATTGGCAAGAGTTTTTAAGGTCATTGAAGAGTCATTGACCCTCACGGCTGACAATTCCAAAAAAAATAGTAGTTATAAAAGGGAAAATACCAATTGTTGTCTTGTCAAACAAAAAACTAAGCATTGTGTTTCGCATGAACACCCAGTAGCTTCCACCAATTTTGCTAAGCATGTTTCCCTTTGGGCGGGGATTGTCAAGTCTTCCCTTCTATTACATCCTTTCATTGACATGCCGGAGGCCCCAGGGGAGGACAAATCCACCCAGACATTTGTAACTCTGAAAGTTCATTTGCGTCATTTGCGTCCAAGATGGGTCATTATTCTAGGCTCAAACCACATCCTGCAAAATGAAAACAACAAGGAGACCTTTGACCAAAAACTGGGGAGGAGGTGAGAGAAGAAGCAAAGGGATTGGCACGCTGGTAACGTGTTAAAAGACGCAGCTAGTGTTTCGGGATTTTTTAGAAAAAACTCTCCCTGCAGTGCAATGTAATTACAACCTTTTCTTGGCTACATGTAGTACCCTGGAGATTACCATAAGTAATTTATAATAGAATTTTTATTAGCGGTAGTAATTTTTTATGATAATTAACGTAATCTGCAGCCCATAAAATCAGAAGATATACAGTTATATCTTTTGTACAGGAAAAGTGTTTCTTCCAACTATGGAAACACCATAAATGGCAAATGCAGCTTTATGGCCACCGTTGGCTTTTATGCTGGGCTGTTTGGTGTCCCTTTCCTTATTAACACTCTTCATTACTTTGGTAGTAAACATTTGATGACAAACGCAAAATGTGCTCAATGCCATCAAAAGGCAGCAGAAGCATCTCCAGATGCCTGCTAGCCTGGTGCCCTCCTCCTCCCCTGCTTTCTCTCTTCTGTCCAGAGGTTTCCCAAAGGCAAGGTTATTTGTTAGCCAGCCCCTCCAGGCCCACCCCCAAGCTCAGCCCTGTCAGCCTCTGCATTTTGGGTCTGACACAGAACTATTACAAAATGATCCAACTAGGCTCTAATTTCAGAAAAACTAATGGGGCTCTCTGAGTTTGCCCAGAGGAGTATGGAAAACGATTTGAAAAGAACACTCAAGTCTGTACTGACTGTGCACTAGTAAATGGATGTGTGTATGCTAGCTGCTATAACAATTAAACCCCTGCATTTTAATGAATTAACACAATAGATGTTTATTTAGGGCTTACCTATTAGTCAAGTGCCTGTGAACATGGTCAGAGAGAGTCTTTCCTCCAAGTAGTGATTTAGAGACCAAGGCTTCTTCCATCCTGAAATTCCACCATCCCTCGGGGCCACATAGTAATCTGCATCCATTTGCTAAATGCAGAAAGAGAGAAGGAAGAGGGCACTCATTTATTTAAAACCCCATCTCAGAAGTGATGCACTCAATTGGTGAGAACTAGTCACATAACCACAGCCAGTCGCAAGGAGTTCTGGGACCTTTAGTTCCAGGCATGGCAGCTGCCTCACTTCCAAGAACTCTATTCTATAGAAGAGGAAGCAAGAATTTTGTTGAGTAGCTGGTCCATCCCTAAGCCACTGAACAAGACACGGTTAGCATTCATACAGACTCTATGGATAGATGTATGCAGATGCCAAGCTCTTCACAGAAACAGAGCATAATGAGTATAACATTTAAGACAAAAATTCTAAAGTCAGACTAGCTGTGTTCAAAGCCAACGTTTTCCTTTTATTTTCATTACGTTATTATTCAGGTTACTTAACCACTCTGAGCCTCAGTGTACCCAGCTGTAATATGGGAATAAAAATAGCTAAAGTGAATTGAATACATAAGATATGCTATATAGTGTTCTAAGTGTGCTACAAATGTAAGTTCCTTTAATACTCACTGTAGCTCTATGAGGGAGGTGCTATTATTATCTGAACTATACAATTTGGGAAGCTGAGGTACAGAGAGGTTAAGTAAGTTGCTTACGGTCACACAGGTTATAGTGAAATCAGGATTCAATCCTAGACCTCTCAGGCACTAGCCCCATAGTCTCATTAATGATAATGTCTATCTAACAGAGTTGTTGTGAGGATTAGATGGGATAATAAGTAGAAAAAGATTTTGACAACTAATGAGCACTTAATTTATCTACTTAATTATTTATTTATGCCACCAAATATATCTGCCATCAGCTGATTGGAGGAGATGCACAGAATTAGAATCAGTGTTTTGGGTTAAGGTAGAATTTTTCAAAGGCTGTTCTGCTTAAGTCTATTATCAAAGGGTATTCCTTAAAAGGGGTCTCTATGGTCAAATAAATGTGGGAATGCAGAATATCTTGTCTTAGAGATTCATAGGCATATTAGCCTATCAAAAGCTCTGATAAGCCCTGCAATAAAGAAACCTGTTTAATTCTGTTGAACCTTGCAACTCTCAAATGTATTTACTTTTGAACCCCCTAATTAATATAGCCTAAGAAGCTAGTGTTCCATTTAATATACTTTATTACACACTGGGTAATGTTATATTGTCTTCAGGAGTTCTCAGTTGAAAAGTGTGTATCTGAAAGTTATGCCTGCAAAACCTATCTGAGGATGGGCCTTAAGAATTTGGGTCAAGAGACTGATGTTTTGTAAATATGTCTGTTTCTACTTAACAAGGGTTTTGTTTGTTTGTTTTGTTTTGTTTTTGAGGGGGGCTGTATATCTATTTAAGCTCTACTAGCTTTCCCAGAAATTCCTGGTGATTTTTTACTGACATCATCAAAAAGGGTTAATTATAGCTCTGCTGAGATCTCAGTGCCTTCTATTTACCTTATCCTCAGTCCGAAGAAACACCTCTGCCCACGGTATGGAGGGAGTTGTCAATGGCCATGGAACAGGATAGGGGAAAGGAAACCAGATTGAATTCCCTTTCAGCTTCATTATTTCATTTGCAAATGTAATACAACTTTGCAACATGTCCCCAAGTTAACCCCACCCCCAAATCTTGATTGTTTAATCAACCAGAAGTCAACTAATTAGAATTCTTAATTAACCAGAAACTTGTCCCTTCACTCTTCGTTGGAGAGGAAAAATAGATAAATGACAAATTAATAAGCTGATAACAGTAATTTTAAAACAAATGGGAAAATAGTTTCCATAAGAATGACAAAGATATTATCCTTAATGAATAAACAGGTCATAAAAAATCAGTAAAAAATATCAAGAGTTAATAGAAAATATAGTCAAAGGACAGGAATAGATTAGGTACAGAGAATGCAAATGGCTAATAAACATAAAAAGTCATTTTGGTAATGAAAAAATGTAAATTAAAATCGATAGAACCCATTTTTTCACTTGGCAAATGAATAAAAATTAAAATAACTTTGTTTGTTTGGTACCAAGCATAAAATATTTATGCCCACTGGCCTGGTAATGCCACTTCTAGAAATTTATCCTAAAAATAGTCAGACAATCAAATACAGATTTATGTATAGATGTATTTATTGCTGTGTTATTTGTAATATTTAATGAAAAAAAGGCTAGCTTAACTGCAGAGAAAGATCTGGGACTATCATGGTTGTCCATAGTGGAATGTTATAATTATTGAGTATAAATGATATTTCCAAAGCCATATTAATGATACAGTAAAATTATCATATAATTAATAATAAGACAAATTGCAAGATATGAAACTATATTTATACTATTAACTCAATTATGTAAATATACAAGAGGGACAGAAAGAGAAAGAAAGGGAGAGAGAAAAATGAAGCAAATATAATTAAAATGTTAACAGTGGCTATTTCTAGCTTGTAAAAGTTAGAAGTTACTTTGTTTTGTAATTTCTACTTTTCTATATTTTCCAGCATTTCTACAATGACTGTGAATGATTTTTATAACCAGAAGAATGAAAAAAAAGCAATCAAATCAAAGAAGACGTTTTCCGATTACTGCCGATTCAGGTCAGCTCTCCCTTTCACACCCAAGCTAGTATATCATGAAAACTGATGTTTATTCAGAATGGCAACCCAGCAGCCCTGGGAGAGCCTCACTCACTGAGAAAATATTCGCTGAATTTACCACACTGAACTTCCTGAGGCAGGAACGTGAAACACCACATCTTGGAAAGATTTTCAGCAATAAGATTTGAAACCAAAAGATGTTTTGGCCAGCCCTCATTTAACTAAACTATCATGTTAACTAAAATAGCACATTAACAGAGAATTCTGATCAGGTGAGATTCTACTGTGCAAATGGTTGTTTAATAATCTGCTACTCTGGCTGACTTATACCTCTGCCTTTATTTTTAATAACATGGAAACTAAAACCTGGCTCTATAGCTCAGTTCTGGAACACTCCCTACATTCTCTCCTGTGGCAGAGGTTATTTTGTGTTCGTCAAATCCCACATTTTTTTCCACCAGGGCACACAGTTAGATTGCATTCCCCAGTCTCCTTTGCAGTTAGCTGCCTCTGTAGGATGAGTGCTGACCAAAGGGAGGTGATCAGAAGGGAGGTGCACCACTGCCAGGCCTGGCTCGTAAAACCCTGCCACGAGCTATCAGCTCTGCTGATTCTTGGTCCCCCCCCCCCCCACCTGCTGGATACATGAAGAGAATCCAGTGGAAGAGGACTCCCTAAGGGATGAGGAACCATTAGATGGAAGGAGCCTGAATCCCTGAATGACCATATGGAGCAGAGGGCAGGCATACACCACCACCCCCACCACCACCCCCACATACACACAGAGCAGACCTTTTGGGGACTGTGTCGTGAATAAGAAATAAACAATTGTTGCATCATTGAAGTCTGGGAGGTTGTATGTTACAGCAGCTAGCTACCACTAGACTATCACTTTACGACAAACCCCCTCAATGCATCACTCTTGGCAGGATGATGATAGAGAGGCATTTTAGATGAGGCAGAAGATTTAGAGATTATCAAGCTTGGATTTAAATCCCAGTTCTCCCTTTGTCTAGTTCTAGGGCCTTGAACAAGTTAACTCTATCTCTCTAACGCTCAGTTGCCTTTTCTGCAAACAGAGTACAAAAAAGAAATCCCCATCTCATGGTGTTGCCATGAAGTTTAAATTAATGTATGTAAGTGCCTCATGCTGTTCCAGACCAAAGGTCCACAATCAACAAATGGGGGCTTCTCTTTCTCATATGAACAAGATCCATCAGAGCAACTGCTTTTCTCAAAGGAAAACTAAACTTCACACTTCGAAAGCAAAGAGATAGGTCCCTGAGGTCAGCTTTCCAGATCCTATTCCTTCATCCAGGTGCTGCCCACAATTCCCCAGCTCCTAGAACTGTGTTCATCATCTCCTCCACACAGCTTGAACCAAAATGTGTCAAACAAACTAAAAGTAGGAGAATCAAATAGAGGAAGTATCAGCAAAGGACCCTAAATAAGCTTTGCTGTGTTTGAGTGTGGCTGATGTCAGTCCTGTATCCCCAGAACAAAAATCACCTGGGATTGAGATGGTGGAATAAAGAGCCCATCATTGATTCATTCATTCAAACCCACATTTCCTGAGCATCGGCAGGCATGGTGGCAGGTGCTGGTGGGGGGTGATAACAGCAGAAGGAGCTCTCAGTCTAGTGGGTGAGAAACAGACATAAACAGACAAAAAATAGTCAGATCAAGGGCTACAATTCATCTATTTAGTCATTCAGTAAATACTGAATATTGAAATGTGCCAGGCACTCAGAGGGGCCGGGGGCTCATTAGCAAACAAAACAGAAAAAAAAAAAAAGAAAGAAAAGAAATCCCTGCAGTTATGTGATTTACCTTCTAGATAATGTACAATTTATCAAATAAATAAGTAAAATATATTCCATGTTAGAAGGTGATCAGATCTTTGGAGAAACATAAAGCCAGCATGGGATGGGGATGGAGGGTTGCCATTCTAGAGTGATCAGGGAAGCTGTCACTGAGAGGGTGATTTAAACAGAAGCCTGAGGGAGGCAGGGAAAGGTAGCGTATTCTCCAAGGGAAGAATGTCCCAAGCAGAGACAATGACCAGGACCCAGATCCCATGGCGGAAGTATGCTTTGTGGGATCACAGGACAGCAAGGAGGCCAGTGTGGCCATAGCGGAGAAAGCACCCCAGTTTTGCTTATTCCATCTTGCCCATCGTGTTGCACTGGTGTTGGCCCTAGGGTGTGCTGGCTTCTGCTCTCCAGCAAAGAGTGGGAGAACTCCCGGCAAGAGGACACGGGTGTAGGGAGGCAGGAGCTGGAGGAATGTGATAAAAGTGGATATGAAATAAGCAAAAGACAAGTATTCTCATGTTTGCTACCACGATGACATGTATTATCACTCCTTCCTCATCCAGAGATAAGGAGATTGCAGCCTGCAGGTCAACAGAGGGGAGAGATGGAAGCTCTCGCAATGTAAGTAGTTGCTCTTGGGACATGTCAGAATCTAATAGGTCAGAGGCTGCCACTCGGTGGAAAGGGTGAGGCAGATTAGCACAAAGGGGACACAGGACAGGAGCCCAGTCCCAACAGCAGCCCCTGGAGTTTCTTCCCCCCTTGGCCACCTCCCCTTACCAATGGCACACATCCTCGGGGTGTCATTGGGGTGGGCTGGGGAGTAGTCAGCTGTTTCTATTCTACTTTAAGCCAGAAAGCTGCTAGGGGATAGTGATCTGGCCTTTTCCATTATTTCACTGATTCATAGCCCCTGACACCCTGGGCAGGGCCTCAGGTGGGGACTTACATGAGGAGCAGCAGCACTCCTGAAAGCTACAGCAGATGCCTCGGGAGTCTGGAAGCCTAGCACCCTGGGCTCCTTTACTTTGCACACCCAGTTTTTAAGATAATTTTCCACTGTGGTGATCAAGTCTGAGCTTTTAAATAGGGTTTGTAAAAAATATCAGCTTCATTCTTTTTTTGAATAGGCAAAACCTATTCTTATTGCACAAAATCCCAAATGTCTCACAGTGAAAACCTCCCTGCTGCACCCACCCCCAACCACCCACAAGACCGAACCCATGTCCTTAATTTCTTGCATATCCATGGTCCAAAAGAGATCATGTAGCTCTATCTCCATCTCCCCCTGCCCTTTAGTACAAATGATAACATCTTGCTTTTTACACTTAACAATAAATTATTACAGAAAGAGCCTAATTCTTTTTTCATGGCTGCCTAGTATTCCATGGTGTGGTTGGACCACAATTTATTGGACCAGTCTTCTACTGCTGAGCATTTAGTTTTTTTGCCAACGTTCTGCTATTGCAAACATTATGGTAATGAGCATGTACACAGCATTGTGTGCGTGTTTGAATATATCTATGGATGGATTCCTGGAAGAGGGCTTTCTCCATCAAAGGGCATATGCACTTGTGATTTTGATAGATGCTGTCAAATTGCCCTCTCTAGAGGCTGTTCCAAGTTACCCTCCCACCAACAATGGGCAAGGGAGGCTCTTTCTCCACTCACCCTCCCCCACACAATTTCTTTTCATTTTCATCCCTGCCAATCCGACAGGAGAACATGGAATTTCATTTGATTTGATCTTATTGTTTGGTTTATTTTATCATGAGGGAGGTTGTCTCCATGGGGGTAGATTCGGACCCTGCAGATACATACCCTGCCCCTTCTCCACCCTGCTCTGGACCTGGGAGGCTGACCTCTAAGATTTACTGCATCACTCCAGCTCTCTCACCTCTGGTTTCCTGTGGGCAGGATGAGGAGGAAGGGAAGAGACACATCCTTCTCGGCCTTGGCCTCGCTGATTTCTGCTCAGCGCTGGGGTCACAGGGTGCAGGTCTCTGCCCACAGGTGCAGCACCTCGGTGGAGACCCTTTTCCATGGTCACAGCTCTCACCAAGCTCCATAGCATCATTTTCTGCCCTGGCTCCTTTAAGCTAAAGGGAGTTAGCACCTTCCTGCTGGTACCTCTGCATCCCTTGGGGTCCCCTTAGCCCTGCCCACACCTCTGTACGGAACGTCATCACCAAAATCTCTGCAAACAAGCCCTTTGGATGTGCCATCCCTTTCCCGCTGGGACTCTGATGGGTGCAAAAAATATATTTTTAAAATTTAACATGCCAACCTTTTGGGCAAATTTGGTGTTGGAGATCAACTGATAATTACACATCTAAGAAGAAAAAATCCTAAAAGGAAAGGGTCCTGGCACCAAAGCCCAGTCCATTTCCATTAGCCACCTGCCCTCTGAGCAGAGGTACCAGTCTGACTGTTCTCCTTGGGGGAGTCCAAAATACTCATGTTTATCTACCACATGTGCTTTTCCTACTAAACCAGCAACTCTGGCCACCACCATTCACTGGGAACTTCTTCCTCACCCTCCAGCCCACCTCACTTTGAAGCTACAAAGTGAGGTCATGTCAACTACGGCTATCCTTTGACAACTCGCAACTTCTCTCAAAAATAAAGTTTAAACCCTAACCGACAAGGTCACATGAAAGTTAATTCCATCGTTGCTCACTAAGCATCTGTTACGTACTGGGCTCAGAGGAAACAGAGATAAATAAAATGCTTTTCTTTCTTTGAGGTCCTTATAGTCTGAGGGTACGGGGGAGATAATATACTGATAATGGACGTTAGTCATTAGTGGATTAAAAGCCTATTGGATCTTTGCAAGATAAAGATAATTAGTGACCCTGAAGTAGATAATCCCACAAACAGAACCAAAAAAAAAAAAAATTCAAAGATATAATAGCACCGAATTTCCTTGAAATGAAGAAAGAACTGAATCTAGTTCACAGGGATATGCCTGGAAATATTGGGTTCCAGGAAATACTGATGGAGGGTGACAGACAGGAAGACATTTCCTGGTCAAGTTCTTAGAATTCAAGAGGAAAGAAATATTTCTTCAGGCACCCAGAAATCACATCAAGGCGCTGGCAGTTGAGAAGTCATCCCAGTGAGGAGTGTTTGCTGCCGAAAGGTGACTGGGGAACATCTACAGAGTTCTGAGGACAAGAACAGGTGACCTCAGTAAATTATACCAGTCAGGCTGTCATGCCAGTATTAAAGCAAGAGGGAGATATTTTCGAACACAAAATATATCATGAAATATAGCCCCCCTATCCTTTTTAAATTTTTATTAAAAAAATAAAACTGTTCAATGACGAAATGCAACCAACCAAGAAGCAAATGGTAAAGAACTAGTGTGACATTCAGTGTCAAAAGACAGTGGAACAACATCTATGAAGTTCTGAAAGAGAGGGTAAATTTTATACCCAGCCAAGTGGTATTTCCATTGTAAAGGCAACAGTCAACATCAAGCATGAATGAACTCAAGGCAAACAACCGAATGGACCTGCCTTGATAAAAACAGTATGCTTGGTAAAATCTACCCAAGTACCGCCTTAAACTATTACAGCTTATATAACTTCCTTACGATCCTCCAGACCCAATTTTCATATATAGATGTTTTCAGATCTTACAGCCCCCCGTTCCAAGGACACTCTCTTGCCCAGAACTAATGTGGAACCTTCTCTCCCGCTGTGGGGGGTTCCTCTTTCTTTGAGCCTTCCATGGGTACCAACAGCCCTGATGAGCTTCTCCTCATACTACTGAGGAGCACTGCTGTGGGACACTGGAAGAGGGCAGCACTACACGGGAGAGCCTAGTTTCCATCTTCAGACTCAGTCAAGGATGGACAGTGATCCTGGCCACACTTCACACCACCCCTTCAAGGAGATACGCCCTCATTTGTAACATCTCTGCCCCAATATTGCTGCTGCTGCAGGACCTCTGTGAGTCCCAGATTTTCACTATGACATCAATAGGACGTTTTCTGCTTCATCCAACTTTTTGGCTTTTCCATGTGCCAAGAATAAGCGCCAGAGTGGCCAATGCACAGTCTTGGAGACTTTTGTGCCACATCCTATTAGGGGGGCTCGTACAGGTAGCACTGAGCCCAACTTGTGTGTATTCTAAGAATTCACCTGTCTTCTTCCTCCCTTCCTCCCCTGTGGAATAAACCACGTTTGAGCTGCAGGGCTGACCAACTTTCCTCCTAGCCCCAATTCGGAAAGTTCCCCCTGTCCTTGGAAAGAGAAACCAAAAGAAGAACCAAAGGGAGGCTTCGGTGGGTATCATTCATTTGTTGATTTGAGACTTAAGCTCAGAAAGCCAGATCCAATCTTTGGAAGCTTATCTTTATGGTTTCCATTTTATTGAATCTCATTTTGCTAATTCCTCATGATTCCACACTCGCTATTAGCCATAATGGGTTCTTTATTGGTTTACCCCTAAAAGTATGTTAATTGATAGTTCTTACTACTTTCAAACCCAAGCTTTCCCACGTTGAGAAGCCCAAACAATCGAGCCATCACTAATAGGGCTTGGATGTGGGGAGAGTCATATGATTCCAGAGTTGGCAGGGCAGAAGTGGGGTGTGCTATGCACAGAGATGTCCCAACGCGAAGTTCCTTCAAGGATGTATAAAGGCGCTGGTGGTGAGTCGGGAAAGTAGATGGGCAGCCTCCGCGCACAGTGTGTCGCTGCCTAGAAAAGCCCCTTCTTGGCAGGTGACGCCGCTTGCGGCTGGCACCCCGACAACACACGGCCTCAGGACCACGTCATGTTTGGCTATCTGTAAACCAAGCAGGAGCCAAGGAAACATCCCGCTCACAAGGAAAACACTGATCTGAAGAGGCTTGGAGTGGGGCTCCAGCCTCAACAAGCGCGGAAGGGCCTCCTTAAACTGACACAATAAATTAGTTCAAAGCCGATGACAGCCCTGCAGATTACCCACCGCCCCACAAAGGAGGGAACGCTCTGGTCCCCTTCACGAAAACATAGATAAAAATTGTGTTCTTCTCCTCTAATGAGGCAAGCTCAGATATAAGTCAATAGAGCAATTCATTAACAAATCTAATGAAATCCCCCGGGTTGCCAACGAGATGGCAATGAAATCTCCTTGGGCGGCTGGTCCATATGTCGAGGGTCAGATTGTGGAGTGGTTTTCCTCTGGCCTATTCACTGCCCACATATGGCAGTTAAGGTCACTGTTATCAGACACTTTCTCTGTACACAAAACAAAATTTCCATATGGCCCATGGAAATGGCCCGGCCGGGCTCCTGGGCAGCTTCCCACGGCTCTCTTTGTGCAGCGCTGGTTAGAAGTGTAAAAGAGGGTGTGAGGGGTTACCACGTCACTCAACTGCTCTCCCTGCTTTGTGCGTCAGTCCAATTTAGGGAAAATCTGCATCACTTTTCCCCCTGTCTTTCAGGCACAAATGCTCATGTCAGTCTATTAGAACGTGATGGAAGTACTGATCGCAGCCTCCGCATTTAAATCCTTTTGAAACCGCGGTGACCTGCTGAAGAGGGTTCTGAGGGGAAGGACCTTCTCAAGCCTCTTTCAAATTCACAGAAATAAAGGCCTTTCCTGGCTTAAAGTGGCCCCTCAGATTGAGCCCCGAAAAAAAAAAGCCCAACACGATTGTCATGGATATTACATGACAGGGACAAGAACAGGCCAGCAAAGACAAGGCTCCGGGCCGCACAAAACTGGACGGGGCTTTCTTCCCCATTTGGGCCTGGGATTGTTGACAGCCCAGTAAATAGGCTGTTTAACCCTTTGAAAGTGAATAAAGAGGGTGTAGACAAATGCTTTCTGATGGAGTTTGTGCATGTAATAGGCAAGAGCGTACACACACACTCGGGGACTTTGGGGACTCGGGGGCGGGGGCGGGGGGCCGGCTGAGGACAACACGAGGCTTCCTTCTTATGCTGCAGACAGAAGTCTCGATAGAATTTCTGATGAAGTGGATGTGATGGGGCAGGGGTCCCGGGGCCCATAGCTGGACGTGCAGTTGAAGAGAAATGTTTGGGACAGCAGCAGTGATGCCTGTAATGGTCTTGGGTGGCCCCCATGGCTTCTCAACATCCGGTGTTCTGGAAAGTTTGGGGTGTAGTCCCAGAGTCCCTCGTTCCCTCCTACCTCCTCGGTTTTCACTTCCTCCTGAGATGAGGAAAAGGACAGCAATATGGCTAACTGACCATGGCAGGTATCTTGCTAAGCACTGTATATAACTTATCTTACTGAATCCAGGTAACCACTCTGCAAGGTGGAAACAATGAAGCCCATTTTGCAGATGAGGAAACTGAGGCACGGCGTGGCTGAGCCACTTGTAAGAGAGTCACAGCTGCTGAGTGGTGAAATGGGGCTTGGATCGTTCTTTCTCCTTCTGCTAACCAGTCTCTAGAACTGGTCTTCCCATTGTCTCGAAACAGGAAAGTTCCTGTTCAGTTGTCCCATTGTTTTAATAAATACGACAACGCAGGCTCTCTCTCTCTCCCTCCCTCCCCCTGCCCGGGCCCCCTCTCAATTTGATTTTGGGTAAAAATATATTTCTATTGACCTAAGAAGCCAAAGTAAACAGGGGATTGAAACCGGCCCCCCAGAAATTTAAAATTATGCATATTGCCTCCAATTTCATAAGCTGTTTAGGCTCCCACGGAAGCAACTCCCCCGTGAGCCACAATTCCTAAGGCTTGGCAGCCTCTGAGTTTCCATAAATCCAAACACTACTGTTTCTAACCTCTGACTGTACTTTAACTGGGAAGGGCCTTTTTAATTCATTTAACTCATTTTAATTGTCTTTGGGGGGACGAGAGCTTTCTTTGGCCAGCTCTGCTGGCAGGGGGAGCTGATTACAGAGCCCAGGCTGCCATTCACCAGGACCCTCATGAAAATGCATGCAGGCTCCGGCACCCTCGGTAATTGTAATATTTCTTCCTTACTGTTTATGTCAGAGAGTCATTACTGGGAGAGGCTGACACATGTGACATGTGTGGCATCGACACACATTAGGTGGTCCTTAGATAATTTTTATACAAAGTTTAGTCGGTGTAGCAGGAACCCAGCCCTGTTGTAAGCAGCAGACATAAAAGGAAAAACATCTTCTCGTGTTGGCTCCTTGAACATTATAATTAGCCCGATCCGTGTGGGTTTCTTTCTTTCCCCCTCAAGACCGTAAAGTTCTTGTGGTCTGGGGCCAAGTCCTAACCAGGTGTGTACCCTCCCTCCCTAGAGGCTGGTATTTCTCTTGTTAGCTATAGTGTCTCCAGCACGATGTTGGGTAATTTACTTATATAGTATCTCCTTTAATGTTCATAGCAAACTTATGAGGCAGATGCTATTACTATTTCATAGAGAAAAAGGTCTGAAGCCCAGAGAGGTCAAGCAACTTGGGCAGAATTAAACAGCTCATACGCCTGAATCCAAACCACGATGTGCTTTCCACCACGCTGCCTCTCTTATTGCAGTGCCCGGCACAGTAAAAAATCAGTAAGTACTTGGGTGGCTAAGGTTTGAGCTGACAAAGGTTCTATCCTATCCAGGACTTTGGTCTTGCTGGTCCTTCTCCTCCCCACTTTTTTCATCTCTACTGCCCCTCTGGTTGCTTCTGACGCTCTGGGCATTCATTTAAGGCAAGATCAATCCACGTTAAGAAATGTCTCATAATTGCTTGTGTTTTACCACTGAGAAATAAATGAGCATTTTCCATCACCTGATTTAATAGCGCCGATTCTGACTGCAAGAGGAAGCAAATCAATGGCTGGTGAAGGGAAAGGAGCATTTAAAAAAAAAATAACTCACACTTTAGAAACGTGATCTCTAAGTTATTACAAATTATAAGGTTAAGACCTCTTAGACGAATCCTAGCTGCTTAAAAATTTAAAACTCCAGGGTAAAGCAGTGAAGGACTAATGAGCTTCAGGCAACTAAATACCAAGATCTAGGGGGAGAAGCCTTGTTTTATGTGAGAGCCGTGAGGGCATAACAGCCACTCTGTGAAAATCTTTCTATATCGGGGGGTGGGGGAGTGGCAGTGGGTGTGGGGTGAAGGTTCAGAGGGGTGGTTTAGAACATTCCAGATGAGACTGGCTGGTTCTCTGAGATTCCTTCAAACACTTCATTATGTCAATGCAGAATTAGGTTTCCGTAGCACATCCTTTCACTCTCTGAAGAAAGAAAAGCAGTTTATGAACCGCGGTGCCTTCACACCAAGGTTGGAGGGTGTGTGTGTGTGTGTGTGTGTGTGTGTAAACCTTTCATCAGGAATCGGGATTAAAATCTCTAGCAAAATATAGCAGGCAGAGCGCCATGCAGTATTTATTTTCCCAATGGAAAGGTAAACAGTGGCAGGAGAAGATGAAAATATTTAGAGAAGAAACTGACCAGACCCAATTAAATGCTTCAAGAAATGCCGGCCTTACGAGGACGGGCCAGGGCTGGCGGGCTTCCTTGCAAATGTGACAACACGTGTCACATATACCTGCCTGCCCACCCCCCAGCTGCCCCTCCAGCTCACCACCAAGCACTTTCTGGGGGAGCCCACGGCTCACAGAGACCGATAAAGACCCCATAAAGTTCCTATTCAAGACGACAATTCTCGGGTTATTTCTGTTTCCTGCCTTTCTTAGGTTGGAATCACTTTCTCATCCGCCCAAATCTATTATTCTCAGCTTCACTCCCACTCCCCTGATTCAGGAGCAGCCCACAGTGACACCCTCCACGTAGCCCTGAATTTTCCCTTCTGATCACCAGCATCCCAACCGGAGCTAACAATAAATCCCCAAACGCTCTTGTTTTAATTACGGATGCTAAAATGGGCCTTTTGGAGAGAACTCCTGTTTGCTCAAACACAAACCTCTTGCTCTCTGGCCGTCTTGGGTCTGAATTCCACATTTAAAATTAAATTATGCTTGGGATAATATTGTCTTGAGCTCACAGTTGCTGCCATGGATATTGACAAAGACTTAGCCAGTATTTTAATAAGAAAACAAAACGCCAGAAAAGGCGCCAGAGTTTCCAGGCTGATTATTAAGAAACCGCCTTGGAGGCCAGAGGCTGGCGCTGACTGCATCACAGTTCGTCACACAACTTAAACTTCTTTTGACATCTAGTTATGTCGAAATGTGACTGATCACCTAGGGGTTGGAGCTCCTGAGAGGGAAAAGTTCACTGACAGACAGCCATGCGCGGAGCAGTTCTTAAATGAGAATCAAGAGAAAGTAGCATCCTGGAGACCTGACACTCTGCAGCTGCTACCTGGATCCGTCTAACTCAAGCAGGCCTGTTCTGGTGAGTTCTATTAGCATCTGCATGCTTCTGTCTCATTATCACACATCTGCCCACCTTTATTCCAGTGACGCTGCTTCTCATCTGACAGCTCCGGCGTTGTCAAGACCTGATATTAGGAGAGCAGGGTACAGTGGGCTCGCCGTGTTCACTTTTATTTTCTAAAGACTGGTGTGCGCTTTGACAGTACCATGCCGAGGAGGTAAAGGAGATAATTAACATATCGGGCAGCTCCTAAACAAAGCCAAGGCGCAGATGCGGGTGCCACCACCACTGCCTGAGCGGGGTCGTTTGTGAGGCCAGGAGATCAAAGCCATTGTCGACCTCAGCTCCTGGCCCGCTCCCATCGCAGAGAGCCACAGGCCACAGATGAGCTTAACTTCTCGACATTTCAGCTTTAAGAAACAAAAACAGAAACTCTTGCTTCCATGTTGATCCGCTGAACCGTCAACAGCCTGACTTCGGGATCTTCCACGGGAACATCGTACCTCGGCTGTGCAGGATGCTTCCAAATGCGGGTACCCAACTGATGGACGAGAGAATCGGAGCCCCTGCTTGCCCTCAGTTTCCTCCTGGCCTTAAAACAACTGGCAAATGCGGATACGTGAATGTAAAACGACAGCCTCACAGAGCTACATAGAAACTAGGAATCTACCAGTGCACCTGCCACCCCAGAACCAGTGTGGAGGTGATGCTGAACATGTCCGATCGGAGGGTTTTGGGGTTCCACTCAGTTCCAGTTGCCAAAGGAACTGGCTTTTCCCCTTGCCTGCTGGCTTCTAGCTAGGGGGAAAGGAAGGTGCCTCTGTGTTCAGATAGTCTTGGGTTTTGAAGGGCTGTGAGCATTTCTGAGTTGAGTTCTAGATGTAGACTGAGGTCCTAGGCACCAAAAAGAGAAAGGGTAAAACACCATCCCTCTGAAGGGAGGGAAACCCAGCCCCCTGCTTCCCAGATGCTGTGAACACAGAGGAAACAATAGAAATTGGCAGAGAGGGTGAAAGATGCCCCCTTGAGATTCACACCCCGAGGAACCCCAAAGGGAGCCCCAAATGGCATCCCGGACCGGCCTCAGGCAGCCTGAGAAGCTGGTGTGTGCGGATGCATTTGGAGCCATTTAGGAAACCCCTGGCTTCCCTCCCCGTGCTCACAGCTTTCATCCCTCTGATATTTCTTTGTTCTCCAGCTCGCTGAGGGTTTGTATGGGTTAATGGAAAAATTACTGTTATTTTGCAACAATGCAATCAAAGTCAGTTCAGCAAACCCTGATAAAGTGAGAATAGCTTATTCAGATGAGCTGGCAGGCCTGAACTCACAATTGCAAAGTTTGAATACAAAATAAGATATTCCCCCCTTTTTTTTTCCAGAAAAAAAAAAAGACAGAATCCGTTGTCATTCATGCTAAAAAGGCATTACAGACTGTCGACACTGTACAGAAAAATAGGAGATGTTGACCTTTTTATTATAGACTTTTCTCTACTGTTGCCCTTCTTTCAGCGGCACATCGCGGCCCCCCTCCCCCCGCCCCCCTCTGCACTCACACACACTCTTTTCAGCTGTATGTTATCTCAAATAATTACCCTCGCTTCTGGCTGTCCCTGGTGACTTCTGCTGCTAAAAAAGCTACTCATTGTCGGAGACTGAAGAGGGATTTCAAACCTGCTTCTTGTGGCCGGGCAACGGCTCTTAATTAACCACTCAGGTATTGGGGAAGCTCCCAGCCCAGCTCGCTTCCATATGGCTGGAACATGTCCTCAGTGATAATCACGGAAGGAAATATTGTATCAAAAAAGAGCTCACACAACCGAAAGCTTGTGCAAATTATTTTTAATGATTCTTCTCTGGTGAGTCGGCTTATTTGTTATTTCAAGCAGAGGGAGAGAGAGAGAGAGAGAGAGAGAGAGAGAGAAAGGAAGAGAGAGAGAGAGGGAGAGAGAGAACCCAGATCCCCCAGTACACACCCCTCGTGCCCCACCCCATCCCAAATCGGATCCCAGGACACTGTCAGGAAGAGGGGACCCCTCCCAGCATCGAAGCCCCTCCAGACACCGTAGAAAGCTTCCCTCATCGTGATTTTCATCAGCTTTTGTTTCTATTGGGTGCCTGGCTCTTCTCAAACATACGCACAGACACACACGCCAAATTCACAGAATTTCCAACAAGCAAGTGATTTCATGTAACTGGAGGAGTGAGCCGTCTGGCAGTACTTCACATATTCACACCTCTGGTATTTCTTGCTTTACCAGAAATCGGGGGTGGGGGTCAGGGAGCTGGGTGGGAGTGGAGGTGGGGAAGTTTATAAATCTAATTAAAAATGAAGTTGCATTTCCATTTTAAAAAGCCACCCATCCACCAGCAGACTGTGTCACTAGACGTTATGTACGATTTTACTTTGCGACAGAAACCATTACATTTAAAAATTCATTACAGCAAGGTTAGTTAGACACATGATGGATGCCGCTTTATTCCTGCCATATATTATTACAGTTAAAATGTAAATGATGAAAAATATTTTGTGCTTATCAGCATTTATGTGGAAATGTGTTTTACAGTGATATATGGTGTTATATTTCTATTATTGTGATGAAAAAGAAAGCAGTACAAAACGACAAAGTGTTTATTAAAACATGGTTACTTGTGATAACATATTTCTGTTGTACATGACTTTAAACATATTCACTGAGGGCATTTGTCCAAAACAACTGTGAAATGTATTTGCTGTGCGCATCGGGCTAAGTTTTTTCTTCTGGTTACAGCTTTTTAATAGACTAATATTAATTCAAAATCATGTAGAACGCTGTGAAGTTGGCAGTCCTGTTTCCTTTCTGATGTGGTTAGAAATGTGTATGTATGTGTGTGTGTGTGTGTGTGTTTAGAGACACAGGATCTGGCTATAAAAAGAAGGCTTGCGTGTTTATTTGGTACAACCATCCAGAGGAACGCGAGCCACCCAATTGAATGTTGTTTCCAAAGTGATGTCATCCAGGGCACAGTAAAATCCTATTCAAGTTGTAATTAACATAGTGGAAAAGTAATATCAAACGTCACTTTCCAATCAGGTGTGCATGAAAAAAATGAAAAGCCCACCTCGGGTCCCTTCGTGGTTCCGTCAGGGCACAGGAATGTTTTAGTTGTGACCATGGAAGAACTGATGAGGCCAAGAGCACTGCAAGCCTCAGATACTGTGCCGGACAGGAAAGTTACCTCCTGACTCTCCTTTCTGCCAAGTTCACTCACAATGTGGTTCCTGCCTCCTGCTCCCCTCCCCTTTTTTCACCAGCTCCAGAACAATAGTACATCCAACTGCAAAATGAAATAGAACACAAAAAGAAAATAAACCCTCCTCAGCAACCAAAAAAAAAAAAAAAAAAGGAAGAGAAAAAATTTATTACTAAACCCTATTTAAAGAAAAGGCACGTAAGACAAAAGGCCTTCCTACAGACATTCTCCGCTGTACCTCCAGTCATTTTAGGACAAGGTGCTTAACATTTCGTCCAAGTGTTCATCCCCTGCCCCCGCAGAATCTTTAAAGTTAGAATACTGTAATAGTGAAACCCACTAATTACATCCATTAAAGGTAGGTCCATGGTACCTGATTTGCTACATAAATTGTAACTCTTTCTCCCACCGCCTGTTGGTGACACATCGTGTAATAGATTTGGAATTGACCAGACTAGGAGATCAGTTCCACTTTTCCCCTTCTTTCATGCTGTGTCCCAAGTGCCCCGGGGGCCGCGGGGGAGGGCAACGTAGGCTTAATGCAAATTTCCATCAGGTCTTTGCCCCGGCTCCTTTTTCTCCTTCTCCTAACATCTGCTCGTAGGAGGATGTCGTTGTGTACATTAGCACTGCAAAGTTTCGCACCCTTCGGGGCTACCTCTGGCACAGGAAGCCAGGACTGGTGAGCCAACGATAATACAGGCCTCGGTATTTCCTATCTCAGCACCTCCCTCGCTCTGCTTCTGGACCGCCCGGAGTTGTTATCTTTAGGAAGTCCAAGGTGGGGGAGAGGCAGGGCTTATCTGGCTCCCATCCTAGTTACAGACATGAAACTCCTCCCTGTACACCTTGGGAACATTGTCACAGAGGGGTCACATCCGCTCAGATTCGATGCCAGTGACTGAATGGGACCGTGACCTACACCGTCCTTCACCTCCCTTTGTTCGAGGCATAAGACCGACTCAGCTGATTTCCTTCAAAGCACAGGTTATAGAATTTGTGCAAATGTCTTCCCATTCGATCAGGAAGGCAAGAGCCTGCACACCCTCTGCAAGGCACCGTCTTTCCCTTGCATTTCTCCATATTTTGTTTTCCTTTTACAATGGTTAGTTTTTTATTTTAAACATACACACACACACACACACACACACACACACACACGTGCATGCTCAAGGAAACAGGGGCTCTCAAAACAACTCACCCAAAGCAAACCTCTTCAGTTCATTTTCCTGCTTCACAAATTTTCCTGAGCCAGGATCCCAGAAGCTGTGGACTGACCTGGGGTTGCCCTATTAAATGTATTTATTTCTCAGAGCTGAAGAATATTTGCTGAAAGCTGGATTATCACTTGGTAGACCACCAGCAGCTGCTGAAAACCAGGGCATAAAAGCTTGTTTATGTCTTTAATGGCCCACGTAATGTTGGAGCAAGTATGTTATTCATAATAAAATGCCAAGGAATAATCTTAATACCCCAATGCATGGCGCTAGTGAATTAAGAAACATCTGCTATGTCATAAAAGAACATTTTATTGGGGGTCTACATTAAAAACATGATTCCATGGAGTTCTACTGATTTATATTGTACACAACAAATTATGATGTCTTGAAGTAATTATACTTTACAATTAAACCTACAAGGGCCACTCTTGGAAAAAAACCAATCCTGCCCGGTCTTCATCATTCAAGATCATTTAAGCACATATTGTGGCCTTCCTTGCCCCAATATATTTCACCAAAGCAATGTTTAAAATCTCCCTTGGCATTTGTGCTTCTCCAGGAAGATAACCAAGCTGAATAGGACTCCTGAAACCACCACTGCAGCATAAAACACCTATTTGGATTCAAGAAGAAAAGTGTAAAAAAAATAAGTCATTTCTGCCTGTCTCTTGTCTGACTCTGACTTGGGAGCTTATTTTCATGTTACCTGAGGGAAGAAGATTTGGAACCTGGGCCTAGTTGCGGATAAAGAGGATGACCCTATGCCCCGCCCCCCAGGCTTTATGTGTGTGTGTGTGTGTGTGTGTGTGTGTGGCAGGGGCAGAGAAGTACTCCCCCAGAGGCAGAGATGCCAGGAGCCAGGGACAGAGTGGCCCTAGAGATGTCCCCGAAGGCAGGAAGGTGCTGAAGGGACAGGGTGTGGCCAGTCCAATCCCAGCCCCTCCGCCCTCTGCTCCAGATGGCGTCTGTCTTCCACACACCCGTTATCACACCAGGAAGCTGTGTGTCACCACTTCCATGCCCAACACCACTCACGAGTCCAGGGACAAGTCTATTGCTTCCTGGAGCTGGGTCCTCAGAAAGGCATACGATGTAGCAAGAGGAAAGAAGGGTTATTTTAAAAACTAGCCGCAGGGCAGGCTGGTTGTCCAAGGACAGTGGCTCTTGACCCGGGCTGCTTTGGGAAATAACCTGGGCAAATAACCCGTGCCAGACTCTAACCCCAGGGGTTCGGTTCCATTGGTCTAAGACGCCCTCCCCAGCAACACACGCGTGCACACACACACACTCACACTCACATGCCTTGGTAATTTTTTAAAGCCCCCCCCCCCATACATTCTCATGTGAATCCAGGGTCAAAAACTCCTGCTTTAGGGAGATAGGATTTTTGTGTGTGTGTGTGGTACGCGGGCCTCTCACTGTTGCGGCCTCTCCCGTTGTGGAGCACAGGCTCCAGACGTGCAGGCTCAGCGGCCATGGCTCACGGGCCCAGCCGCTCCGCAGCATGTGGGATCTTCCTGGACCGGGGCAAGAACCCGTGTCCCCTGCATCGGCAGGCGGACTCCCAACCACTGCGCCATCAGGGAAGCCCCGGGAGATAGGATTTTTTAAAAGATGGGTGGCATTTTCGTGAGGCCAACACCTCCATAAGCTTTTTTTTGGTTTTGGAAAGTGAGGCTGCCTGAGGTAAGTGGGAATGTTAAATATTAAACGGTGCTGTAGACAGCAGTATGGTGGTTCCTCAAAAAATTAAACATAACATTAACATATGATCCAGCAATTCTACTTTGGGATAGAATTGAAAGCAGGGTCCTGAGAAGGTGTTGGTACACCGATATTCACGGCAACATTATTCACAGTAGCCAAAAGTAGAAGCAATCCAGTGCCTATCAGTGGATGGATGGATAAACAAAAGGTGGTCTATCCATACAATGGAATATTAGTCAGCCTTACAAAGGAAGGAACTTCTGACACATGTTATGGATACAACATGGAAGAAACTCGAGGACGTTATGCTGAGTGAAAAAAGCCGGTCACAGAAAGACAAGTACTGTGTGATTCCACTTATCTGAGGTACCTAGAGTAGCTAAATTCATAGAGACAAAAAGTGGAATGGTGGTTACCAGGGGCTGTGGGGAAGGGGGATGAGGGAGTTATTGTTTAATGGGGACAGAGTTTCAGTTCGAGAAGATGAAACGCTATGGAGACGGATGGTGATGCTAATGACACAACAACATGAATGTACTTAATGCTACTGAATTGTAGACTTAAAAAGTGGCTAAGATGGTAAATTTTGCTATGTTTATTTCACCACATTTTTTTTTTTTTTTTTGCTGTACGTGGGCCTCTCGCTGTTGTGGCCCCTCCCATTGCAGAGCACAGGCTCCGGATGCGCAGGCTCAGCGGCCATGGCTCACGGGCCCAGCTGCTCCGCGGCATGTGGGATCTTCCCGGACCGGGGCAAGAACCCGTGTCCCCTGCATCGGCAGGCGGACTCTCAACCACTGCACCACT
This sequence comes from Mesoplodon mirus, assembly GCF_964341445.2. NCBI lineage: Eukaryota > Metazoa > Chordata > Mammalia > Artiodactyla > Ziphiidae > Mesoplodon > Mesoplodon mirus. The sequence continues at coordinate 30,276,375 of NC_138995.1, forward strand.
AGGGAAGCCCCACCACAGTTTTTTTAAATGTTAAAAGTGAGGCTGCCTGGGCTACTCTGGAGCTAGTGACTCTGCATAGTAAAGTCACACAAGTAACACTAACTTTGGTCTCTGTAAAGGACCAGTTAGTATGTATTTCAGGCTTTGTCAATCAAATCTGTTGCAAATACTCACCTCTGCTGTAGAAGCACAAAAGCAGCTAAAGATAATGCATACATGAATGAGTATAGTTGGATTCCAATAAGACTTTGTGGACACTGAAATTTGCATTTCACATTATTGTCACAAGTCACGAAATATTATTCCTTTGTGATTTTTTTCAATCATTTAAAAATGTAAATGTAAGAACCATTCTCGGCATGGCAGGCCAGACCAAAACAGGGCTGAATTTGCCCAAAGGTCATGCCAACCACTTGTCTGGACTCTACTCCTGGCACCCAGGACCCTAGAATTTTCCATGCCCAAGCCCATTTCCAGGGCTGCTCAGACCTGCTCCCCAAGGACTAAGTGCGCCACAGCCCTAGGCTGTGTGTGGAGACGACGGATGGAGACCTGATGTGAGTCCAGAAAAGTGAGGGAGAGCCTCTCCCACCCACCCCCACTCCTCCCCCCACCCCCAGGGGGTTCAGGGACTATGGCAGGTAGAGGAAGGAGGTGAGCTGCAGACCTAAGTCCGGGGAGCTAAGGTTCTCAATTCAAAGCCTCCTTCCAGGTGGTTGTCAAGTTCTGTTTGTCAAGGTAGATGGGTAGAACATTTGCAAATATGTTGATATTTAGAATATTTAAAACTTTTAAGTCATGGGACTTCCAATAAGTGGACCTCCCTCTATTTGTGTCCCAGGCTGTGTAAAGGGTAAGAGTGGGCCCAACCCCTGTCGTTCTGCACTAGGGTCTGCTTCTCAGAGCAGATGGGGTAATGGCACTTTGGAGGATGATAAGAACGGTGCTGAGCAGGGAGGGAGGCATGGTGGCAGGTGCCAGCTTGGCACAGGGCTTCAGAGAGACAGAAAGAGGGGGCCATCCTCAGGAGTCCTCAGACCTCTTGGTGAGTGGCTGGCCCTTCCTCAGGGATGGGTGCTTAAGTCTTTTTATTTCGATATTGAAGAAAGGGGGAGCACTAAATGATGTGGGCACACTCGGGGCTCCAGGAGGATCCTCAGGTTCTCAGCATCCTCATCTGAGGCTGCCCATCTGCAGCTGGCCGGCTGCAAGTCTAGTGAGATGCAGTCAGAGGCTTCACTCCCCACACCCAGCACCACCATGGAGCTCTTCCTGGGCCCGTTCCATCCTTTTTCTGCCTAGCTCATCTTTTAATTCTTTAAGTGCGATTAACGCTTCTGTCCAACGGCCAACCTTTGCCCAGACAGAAGCTGGCAACGAAGAGGGAAGACGCATCTCTAAAACTGCTCCAGAGACAGATCCCTGCTGCATGGAGTGAAGTGCTGTGTGGACCAGACACACACAGCACAAAGGCAGGAGTGGAAACATCCCAGTGGTCCCCTTGGCCTTCCTGCCACCAGAGCCAGTGTAAACAGTATAGATGCCATGATGGGAACGGGGCCAAGCAGGCCACCGGAAAGTGGCCTTAATACACACTCATAGGGCTTCCCTGGTGGCGCAGTGGTTGAGAGTCCACCTGCCAATGCAGGGGACATGGGTTCGTGCCCTGGTCCGGGAAGATCCCACATGCCGCGGAGCGGCTGGGCCCGTGAGCCATGGCCGCTGAGCCTGCGCGTCCGGAGCCTGTGCTCCGCAATGGGAGAGGCCACAACAGTGAGAGGCCCGCATACCTAAAAAAAAAAAAGAGCGAATGGGGGACTTCCCTGGTGGCGCAGTGGTTAAGAGTCCGCCTGCCAATGCAGGGGACACAGGTTAGAGCCCTGGTCCGGGAAGATCCCACATGCCGCGGAGCAACTAAGCCCGTGCACCACAACTACTGAGCCTGCACTGTAGAGCCCACAAGCCACAAGTACTGAGCCCACACACCACAACTACTGAAGCCTGCGCACTTACAGCCCATGCTCTGCAACAAGAGAAGCCACTGCAATGAGAAGCCCGCGCACTGCAACGAAGAGTAGCCCCCGCTCGCCACAACTAGAGAAAGTCCGTGCACAGCAACGAAGACCCAATGCAGCCAAAAATACAAGTAAATAAATAAATAAATAAATAAATAAATTTATAAAAGGAGAGAATGAATGTCTCCCTCCTTTCCAAAAGTGTGGAAATAATCAATCCGGGGCATAGTGTGGTGATAGAAAGGCAGGCCCCTTCTATCATGCTGCTCCTCACTGGGTGGCTGCCATTCCAGAATCATCATGGATCCTGGAGCTACAGCAAGAAGTAGGAGGGGACAAAAACCAGGGCCGCTTCCTTTAAGGCCACAGCTCAGAAATTGTATATACTACTGCTGCTTGTAATTGGTTGGCCAGAACCACATGGCTATATTTAGCTGCGAGGGACCCAGGATTACCTAGGGTTTATTCTAGATGGACAAATGTCCAGTGAAAAGCTGGGCCTCTCTTTCAGAGGAAGAAAGTGAGAATGGTAACTGGGACAGTGAGAAGCTTCTACCCTATTGTGAAATATCTGTATTGCTATTTCTTTTACTTTAAGCTTGTTATAAGTTTATCAAAGTAATACAGACACGTAACTGAAACAGTCAAATAATGCTAAAAGGTTTATAATGGAAAGATAACATTTTTTGCTACTCACCCCAATCCACCTCTCCAGAAGCATCAATTTTAACTCTTTTAGAGGTTTCTTCAGGCATTAACCTCCACATTTCTTACATAATATGATGATACAGCTATCTCTTGATTCATTAATTTTAGGCTTTTTATATTGACTTTCTTTGGTAAATAAGGATTTGGCTTTCTTTCTCTCAAACACACACACACACACACACACACACACACACACACACACTCTCTCTCTCTCTCTCCTGCCTGGCCTCCTCTCCCCCAGATCTTCCCAACAGGATGATATAAAATTTTTCAGTTAAATCGACATCCAATATTTTTATTATTTTGACAGTGCAAATATCATTCAATGTTGAGCCTAATGGAGCTGCCATAATTATGTTTCCTTTTTGGAAAATGTATGTCTTCTTGGAATCAATAATCATCAATTTTTTTTTTCATTTTCATTGTTTAAAAAAACTATTTTTTTTGCCTCCCCAGCTTGTGGGATCTCAGTTCCCTGACCAGGTATTGAACCCGGACCATGGCTGTGAACGCCCAGAATCCTAACCACTGGGCCACCAGGGAACTCCCCACAAAAAACTGTTTTAAATCCCTCCCATTGCCTCCATTAGCTGATTAATAAAATTATCTATGTATCAATATATCAGATCATCTATTTTTTTTCTTAGAGATTCTCCTTCTGGAGCCCTCTGTCTTCCTGATCCAATCTGGACCAGTTACACCATCCTGGTATATGGCTGTTGATATTACCTTGTCCCAGAATTCTCTTTGCTTCTTTCATGTGTTATATTTGTTTCCTGGATCCCAAGCTTCCTTCTTTGATGAGGTATATCCTCCAGTGACTTCCTGGGAAGGCGTCCATGTGAGGTTAATGCTCTGTCTGTGAGATGCCTTGATTCTACCTCAACAATTGGTATTTGAGCTGGAAACAGAATCCTAGGTTGAAAACTCATTGTCATTAGTGTGTTGAAGACTGTATCTCCTCTCTCTTGGTGTTAGCAATCTGATTCCATTATTCCTCCCAGTCTTGTGAGTGTACCATGGTTTCTTTTCTTCTCTCTAAAAGTCTTAGGGTACCTCTCATTGGTGTTCTGGGATACCATACTGATGAGCCTTGGGTGGACCTTTTAAAATTCACTGTGCTGAGAGAGACTTCCCTGGCAGTCCAGTGGTTAAGACCCCACACGTCCACTGCAGAGGGCACGGGTTCAATGCCTGATCAAACAACTAAGATCCTGCATGCGGCACGGTGCGGCCAAAGAAAAGGAAATGTGCTGAACTCTGAGGGGCTCCTCTCAACCCACACAAGAAAACTCATGTCCTTCAGTTCTGCAATTCTTTGTTATGTTATTTCCTTGATAAATTTCACTCTTCCATTTTGTGTTCTCTATTCTTTCTTTAGAGGAGGTCCGATAGTCAGATGTCAGACCTCACAGTTAGGTTTTATAGTTTGTTTGGTTTTTTTTGCGGTACGCGGGCCTCTCACTGCTGTGGCCTCTCCCGTTGCGGAGCACAGGCTCCGGACGCGCAGGCTCAGCAGCCATGGCTCAAGGACCCAGCCGCTCCGCGGCATGTGGGATCTTCCCGGACCGGGGCACAAACCCGTGTCCTCTGCATCGGCAGGTGGACTCACAACCACTGTGCCACCAGGGAAGCCCCTAGGTTTTATAATTTTTAAAATATTTTCTTTCCATTTTTAGTCTCTTTTCTTACTGAAATATTTCATCAACTGTACTTTCCAACCCACAGATTGTATTTCTTATTTCTTTGAGTTCATAGTTCTTTCTTCTTTGTTCTTTGAACCTTAAAAACAATAGTATCCTGTTCTTGTTTCAAGGACACAATATATTTTCATCTCTCTGTGAATATTAATTATATTATTGTGACATTTTCTTTTATTCCCTGCATTATTTCTCATACCTCAGAACTTCTTTCCTTCTGATTTCTTGTTTGGTCTCTGTCTTTCTTGGGTGGGGTGTTCTTATACCATCTGTGAATCCTTTGCAGTCATTCTGAGTTTAAGAATGCAGCGCTAACAAAATTATTGACTGAAGGGTTCCTGTACCTGAGAGAGCGTGTTGACAGGTGGGTGATTAGATAGCAAACCAGCTTTTTAGTGTGTTCCTATGGATTTCCTCTGGCTCCAGGTTCTCCAGAGAGGAACTGTCCAACCCTTCACCTCCTACTTTTGGGTTATCAGCCTGATAGTACATTCTGGGCAAAGAAAGTGCACAGCGAGGCTGCACTGTACAGTCAAACTGGCTTTCACTTAATCCACATCTTTCTCTTACAGCACCTCATTCTCATTCTAACTCGGTTATCTCTTCTATATCAGCTTTCTGTTTTAACATATTATGGGTAAGCATCACAGATGGCTTCAAGTTTCAGTACAGATGGAGACTATTTGGGTTTCTCATTCTTGCAGATATTCTTGCAGATTCACATGAGAAGAGACGGGGAAGGAAAGTACCCTATTATCTTCATTCTGGAAAGTACTATGTTATTGTTTAATTTATATTTGTCTCTGTATTTGATTCATTCTTTTCACTTAACTACGTTCACTCAAAAGGGAAATTTATATCACTATTGCAAAATGGCCAACTGGAAATAAACTATAAAAATAAAGAACAGATGGGCTTCCCTGGTGGCGCAGTGGTTGAGAGCCCACCTGCCGATGCAGGGGACACGGGTTCGTGCCCTGGTCTGGGAAGATCCCATATGCCGCAGAGCGGCTAGGCCCGTGAGCCATGGCCGCTGAGCCTGCGCGTCCGGAGCCTGTGCTCCACAACGGGAGAGGCCACAACAGTGAGAGGCCCGCGTACCGCAAAAAAAAAAAAAAAAGAACAGGGCTTCCCTGGTGGCACAGTGGTTGGGAGTCTGCCTGCCAATGCAGGGGATGTAGGTTCGCGCCCTGGTCTGGGAAGATCCCACATGCCGCGGAGCAACTAGGCCTGTGAGCCACAATTACTGAGCCTGCGCGTCTGGAGCTTGTGCTCCGCAGCAAGAGAGGCCGCGATAGTGAGAGACCCGCGCACCGCGATGAAGAGTGGCCCCTGCTTGCCGCAACTAGAGAAAGCCCTCACACAGAAATGAAGATCCAACACAGCCATAAATTAATTAATTAAAAAAAATTTTTTTAAATAAAATAAAGAACAAATAAAATAACACTATTAATTCTAGCAAGGTACTATGGCTTGCTGAAGGTTTTGGGCTTTGTTAAAGAGGCAGGCTAGCAAATATTAGAAAGATGCTACTAACAGAAAGACATATGAATTAGAAAGAGATACTAATAACATAACACCACAAAAAAGAATAAAATAATGCCATTTGCAGCAACATGGATGGACCTAGAGATTATCATACTAAGTGAAGTAATATGACCGAGAAAGACAAATATCGTATGATATCACTTATATGTGGAATCTAAAGAAGTTATACAAATAAACTTATTTACAAAACAGAAATAAACTCACAGACATAGAAAACAAATTTATGGCTACCAAAGAGGAAAGAGGGCAGGGGAGGGATAAATTAGGAGTATGGGATTAACAGATACACACTACTATATGTAAAATAAGCAACAAGGTCCCACTGTATAACACAGGGAACTATATTCAATATCTTGTAATAACCTATAATGGAAAAGAATCTGAAAAAAAATATATATATATATAGCTGAATCACTTTGCTGTACACCTGAAACGAACACATTGTAAATCGACTATACTTCAATTAAAAACAAAAATAAATAAATAAATAAATAAGAAAAAGATGCTAATACCAAATGGAGACATTATCCTTTTGTTAACCAAACAGACCAGAAAAAAAAAACCCAAAATGGGAATAACTGACCAGTCCGTAATTCAAGTTTATTTAACACTGTGTCCCTTACCACTCCCTTACAGATCTCTGCATAGCTTTCTTGTCATTGTTCAAATTTCAGCTCAAACTTCTTCTCGGAGAGTCTTCCCTGACTACTCCCACTAATATAACCTCTAGACATATCTCAGTACCCTGTTTTCTTTGATTTATTAACACTTATTGCTATTTCAAATGACCCTATTTGTTTACTTGTTCATATTCTGTCCCTTCCATGCCCCTGCTGGAACGTGTCACGAGAGCAGAGAGTTGTCTGCCCCATTCACCCAATATATCCATGCCTAAAATAAAGATGGACACATAGTAGATGCTCAATAAATATCTATGAATTGAATAAATGCAGGAATAAAAAAAAAAGAACCGAGTTTTCGATTCAGTCTTAGTCTTTTGCACATTCTCAGCCCTCCAACAGTCCTACATTTTCTCTCCCTGACTCTTCTCTTCTCTCATCCTTCTCCTCTGTCATCAGGTTTCAACCACTAGGCTCACTCCTATGTGATGGGAAGAGAAGTCATTTTTAAACGGCGGCTGAAACCAAGTTGAAATGTGCTGACAGCCTTCCCAACACCTCTCAACGTCTCTCATGAGGGCCAACATCTCACAATGGCAGATGCTGGTCAATTAGGCAGAAATACTTTCATCTTAAAAAAGAGAGAAAAAAAGGACTTTAAAGACCCAAAGGTATTTTTGGCTGACATGAGCGTAATTAATTTTTTCACAAGACAAAATGGAGAGAAAATGAATGCCATTAAGAGCTGAGTTTTTAGACTGTCAAACCAACAAATCAATTCAGGGAAAACAGCCAAATGACATGTTTTCTTTTTTCCCCCCTCACAGTTTTTATTTTCTTTCAATAAAGTTTACAGTGAAAAGTAGAGAGAGTTTACATAAAATTTTTGGTTTCCAGTTAGTCTTATCAAATGGGGTGATCTAAGTACATTGGCCAGATTCCATCATATGGATATCATCATGGAAGCTGAGTACTGCCCACCCATTTGGGTGGGGCATGGCATCTCGAGTTTGCCACACTCCTCACCTGGCCTGCATCAGGGCAAGTGCTAAGTGCTAGGTCTTACTCCTCTCCATGTCCCCTACAAGACGGAACTAAGTACCAGGTACATAGGCAGTGCTCAATAATTTTAAGATAGTTGGATAAAGTTTTTTGTATTTTCCCTCTTTGCAATCAATCTATTGACTCTCATGCATTGGTACCTTTATGAAAATTTCCATTTTCTCAACCTAAGGGGGTTCCCCTTAATCAATAAGACATCTCTCTAAACTTGTTTATAAATAACATCTTCAGCCAGAAATAAAATAGACATTATTTTAAAAACCCAAAATTGAAACCATTACTCTGTGTTGCCATAACCAGACTGACAAACACTTTACTGCAGAGGATGCCATTTTCAATGCAAAAAGGACTTTATTTCCTTTCTGATGAACAAACATAGAAACATATTCTCTAAAATAAGGTAAGTGCCTGTGCTCACTCAGAGGCCAGATCACTAGATCACGCTGCATCTGGAGGTCAGAGGCTCTCCCAGGCAATGAAGAGAGCTGGCCAAACAATAGCATTTCCACGGTGACTGCAGGGGGCTCTGGGTTCTGTGTGTGCTCCTGCCACACAGGCCAACCTCTCTCTGAATGAGTGAGTAGAAGGTCATATGGACTTGAAGAAGTGGGTCAGTGGGAAAAACGGCAGGTGATTACAGGGCTTTTTCTGAACATTAGCCAGTGAGAAAGTGAGCCACTATCCTTCTCCTGTAGAATAATTTCCAGCTATCAAGACAGTGTGCAAATTTATTTAAGGTAATTTTAAAGAAAAATGACTTGGCAAACATCAGGAAATGGCAGAGTCTTCTCTTTAATTAAGCACCTCCTTATGGAGGCGAATTTGCTCACTGTTCTGAATACTGAGCTGGGGGGCTTGTGTCTACTTTGCGATGGTAGTATGTGCAATAAGACATAACAAACTAATAATAGCTGATGAAATTTTGCAAGTGATTGACCCTTTCATATATAAAGAAGTGTTGGTTCTTAGTAATCCATAGCACAGTGTCACTGACTCATTTGCCTTTCTGAGCAGGAAAGAAAAAGATGTGGTTATCATATATCAGGAATTTCACATAACCCAAAGTCCAGGTTATCATTGCCAAAAAATGAACTGAGTAATTGTTCCCAATGTAGTATTATTAGACTTGATCTGTTCCATTACTATAGAAATTAACTTCTCTGCCCCCAATTTTTTTTTTTTTTTTGTGGTACGTGGGCTTCTCACTGTTGTGGCCTCTCCTGTTGCAGAGCACAGGCTCCGGACGCGCAGGCTCAGCGGCCATGGCTCACGGGCCCAGCCTCTCTGTGGCATGTGGGATCCTCCCGGACTGGGGCATGAACCTCCATCCCCTGCATCAGCAGGCGGACCCTCAACCACTGTGCCACCAAGGAAGCCCATGCCCCCAATTTTTTAAGGTTAGTCAAAACCTGGGTCCAGGGGCTTCCCTGGTGGTGCAGTGGTTAAGAATCCACCTGCCAATGCAGGGTACACAGGATCGAACCTTGGTCCGGGAAGATCCCATATGCCGCGGAGCAACTAAGCCCATGCGCCACAACTACTGAGCCTGTGCGCTAGAGCCCGCGAGCCACAACAACTGAAACCTGTGTGCCTAGAGCCTGTGCTCTGCAACAAGAGAAGCCACCACAAGGAGAAGCCCACGCACCGCAATGACGCTCGCCACAACTAGAGAAAGCCCACATGCAGCAACAAAGACCCAAAGCAGCCAAAAAGCAAACCAAAAAACAAAACAAAACAGAAGTCCTGGGTCCACCCATGGAAGCATGATTTCATACATGTCTTAACAGAAAACGAAACGTTAAACACCATTGCTCTTTTTCATAATGGCAGAGCATTTGCCAGTTATCATTTTTACATTACCCATTATGTTATCATGTCTCTTAGGTAAGAATCTATGCAATAAATTTCTCCAAGAATTTAATGTCAAGAAAAATGTTTTTCTCCAGATAAACTTATAGGGCTCCTTTCGATCAGATCCTGAGATGAACTACAAAGTTCATCTTCTTGGCTCTTTTGCCATCTGCCAGTAAGCCTGGAGTTTCAAATTTCATATCACCTTGCAGTTGAATGCAATAAAATGAACACTAAATCTGGAGCCTAAAGATCTGGCTTCTAGACCTAATTCTATCACTTGTAAGTTGCATGTGCCTTGAAAAATTTACTTAACTTGCCTGAGCCTCAGTTTCCATATCTGTCCAATGATAATAATAATATCTGCCACCTTAGGGTTTGGCAGACATTCTTGGTTGCCTACTTACCGGTCATCCCCCACTTTTTCTCTTGATAGCAGAAGTCCTGTATTATTCTCAGTTCCCAATGGAAATGTGCTCAGGAAAGGCGGACCCAGTTCTAGTGAGTGAGTCATCATTGGTCATTGCCAACTATGGTAATCCCAGCCTCCTTCCCTGGGATTGCTTAATAGTTGAGCATTCTACTTCTAGTCATCATAAGTATCTTACCTGTTACTTTGAATAATTATACATCAAAACATTTTGAAAAACTATAAAATGTTATGATAATTATTATGTTTATTCCCAGTGCATCTACTTCTTTTATCTACAAGCTTCTTGACGCCTCACTTTTTATCTGTTTTCCCTATACTGGTTTAAGTGATTTTATGGAAAGTCAGCTCTAGTAATTCTTATTGTTATTTGTTATTGCTGTTGATGTTTTATAGTATAGCTACTATTCATTGACAATTAATCATGGGTTAGTATTGTGCTGAGTGCTTTATGTACACTATCTCATTTAATCAACACAAGAACCCTAGGAGGGAGACATTATAATCATCACCATTTGTAGATGAGTAAATTGAAGCTCACAGAGGTGAGGGAACTTGCCCAAGGTCACACAACCAGCAAGCAACAAAGATCCAGTCTGAATGATGTTAGAGGTTGTATACTTAACCAAATTCTCAAATATCACTCATTTGGAAGGTGAAAGTGACAAATCAATCAATCTATCAATAAGGAACATACATCTTAGACACCAAGCCTTTTTTTTTTTAACATCTTTATTGGAGTATCATTGCTTTACAAGGGTGTGTTAGTTTCTGCTTTATAACAAAGTGAATCAGTTATAACCAAGCCTTTTTATAACACCAAACCCAAGCGTGATTCGTCCAAGGATTTCAGGAAGGCTCAGCCTGCCCACCTTTGCACCTCTGCCATGTTAAACACTAGAATTTCTTACCACCCAGCTTCCGCCATTAAAACTTGGCAGCCAACTGAGCAGGTCAGGTAGAATCTGTGAGACAGGAAGGGAGAAATCCAGACTTTTTCAACACGACAAAAAAATAAAAAGGGCGGAGGGGTGGGAAAGGCAAATCATGTTCACCATTTTCTCACAAGTCCCAAACATTACAGTACAAATCTCAGAACTGGTTAAGGTCAGTTAGTGGTGAACAAAATTCTCACTATGCTGACATCACAACCATACCTCCTTTGCATGGTTGATGAACCCACCTGGTGTAGAGGGCTGTCGAGAATGCATCAGTTAGCTCAGGTATTTAGTGGCTTGACAAGAAATCCTTATCATAAGCAGGATGACATGGGCATCTTCAAGAAGGTGCTGAGAGAGAAGTTTTCCATCAGACTCATCTGAATGAGAAATCCCTCCCCAAAGAAATGCTTGTCAGACTCCATTTCGACAGATGAAAAGGCAAAAGGAGGAATTATATTGAGTGAGTCTGAAATTGTCTACCACACCAAGGTCAGGTTCTCTTCTTAAAGGGTGGTTGTCGTTCAGTGTGTCATCAACTGTCCTCAAGCAAAATCACCAGCCTCGGAGCAGTGGGAAGTCGGAGACTGGGGAAGTCGAGATTCAGAAGCTCTAAGCAGAGGTGATGGGTGAAATTAGTCTCCTGTGTCTAAAACAAATGTTAGGGCACGTGCTCAAGAAGCTGACTCAATCCCAAAAGCACAGTCAAGTGCCAAGAGGGCTTAAAAGCCAAAAGGAGACCAGTGACCTCTTGAAACGGGGCTCAGGAGAGTGTGGCCCGGAGCTTGTGCTGACAACATAGCAAAGGCTCCTAAGAGTGCAAGGGAGGAAAGTGGGTTGCCTCGAGGAGAAGTTTCTGGTAGCGGCCCTGTCCGAGGCCACAGTGCTTGCACGTGCACGCTCTCCTAGAAAGATGTGGTACAAATCCAGAGTGTGGGTGGAACCTTGCACTGGTGACTGGGAAGGTCAGAAGGCTCTGTACAGCTTTAGGGAAACACCCTTAAATGAGCACCCAAATGCACTTTTTCCACCTGTCTCTTATCACCAAGCATCTGTTTGTCCAGCCATCATCATTTTGTGAGAAGACCCTTCTTACTTTGAGATAAAGAGCTCGTGCCCTGGTCCCCTCCTCCACCCAGACTTTTGCACAGTGCCCACCCCAGTCCTTTCCATTCCTGCCATGCCCAAGAACCGGAAGACAATGCTTTGACCGAGCTGTCCGCGTTCCACCCAGGTTGGCCATTCACCGTTAAGACATAATAGGGCACCATGGAGTGCCAGGACCCACAGAGTTCAAAGTTGCCTCTGTTATCCCCTGTTTAGGTCAAGCAAAGGAGCTCTTGTAATTCAGAGAGCGCCTATACTCAGAGGCATTGCACAGTCTCATTACCATTAATTTTTGCATATTTAACTACAGTTTTTAATTAGATGGTATTTTATTATTCATGCACATAATTTGAGTCCAAGTCGGGCTGCTCTCTTGGAGGAAAGGAAAAAAAAAAAAAGAGGAGGGGGGTGCAATTCTTGTGAATTGGAAGTTGGTCTCGGCATTCCTTCTTGACTGGTGAGTGAGCATGGCAGACTGTAAGTCTATAATGGTTCTCTTTTAATTTTGCTAATAGCTATCATGTTATGTACCTTTATAAATTTGTTAAATTCCGAGTGTTGGGAGTTGTCTCTGTATGCGGTAACTGTAAATAGTTTACTCTGTTTGGTTTGCACAGACAAACTGTTTATTCAGGCTCCTTGATGTATTATTAAAATGGGTAATGGGCCCCTGGGAAACCATCTAGTTCTATGCCTTCATTTGCAGAATAAACCATGCGTTGTTTTCATCTTTACTCATGATTGTTAATGGCACTGATGATGAGATGGGTGGATTTTTTTTCTCCGCTGCCTTTATCAGCACTGTTTTATTATGCAAGCAAAATGGCCAGGCTGCTGATTTTGTCTGAGGTTTTCAATTAGTCATTTGACTGAACACATCTGTGCTGGCATCCACCCAGAGCTGGACTGCAGCTATTACCGGTTTACACCTGCTGAACCATGGCCATAAATGCAGATGGGAATAAACCTAAATTGGCCTTTTAGATATGGTTGAAAAGTTGTAATGTTGCAGTGTTTTATAGCGGTGTCAGGAAGGTGTGAACTTTTCCGCCTTTAAGGCCTAAGAACCTGCCACGAAATTCCACTCCACTCAAATGACTCACTTAGAGGTTGGTTATTAATATCTGTTTGCCGTTTTGCAGCCCCGATGACTTAATCGGCTGACGTGAAGTAGATAAGATTATATTTGTACTGCAGCTGGGAATGGTCGAGGTTTAATTGTGTTGGTAAACAAAGCTCAGTGGCTGCTTTGGAATCTCTGCTGATGCCTCGGAATTATTCCTCAGCAGTTTGGAACGTGACTCTTACATCTTCCACTGAAATGAAAATTGCTTCCTGGCAGAGCAGAGGCCTCGGTGCTGCAACTGAAGGTGTGGTATTACTTTAATACTCTAGAGAATCTGTCATTTACAGTGGAGGAGGAAACCGGGGCAAATTTCTGCAAAATCAAATGCAATCTCCTCACTGCTAAGTGCTCGTGTGTTTTAGGAGAGACATTGCTAATTGCTAAATATCTAGAAGTCCCCTTGGTTGGTCCTCAGGAGCCCCAAGGGTCAGTAAGCCAGGCTGCTGAGAGCAGTCGCCAGGTCACTGAGAAAAAGATCTCCTTTGGCTCCTAGAGTTCTCCGACGTTTGTGGAAGCAGCAACATTTATGTTGGATCCAACAGGTTCACTGGGGACTGGAATAAAAACATTTCCCACACTGTGGGAAAATCCTGAACAATGTTTCAGACTTTCAGGATGACAAAAGAGATTGGCATTGCAGCCAGAATGGAAGTGCTGGCCATGACACCATCTCTGCCCCCGAGGGAGTAAGCTTTTGTTAGTTTCACTCTGGCCATGTGAATGTATGGCTACCATATTTTACCCCTAATAAGCATCAATGCCTCTGTGCTGAACCCTTAAAATCTGGTTTCTATGGAAAGACTCTGTTTCTTTATTACCCTTTCCTCTCTATCAGAGGCCACCAGCAACGATTCATTTTTCTCACCATTTTCCTGACTATGAGATGAGCTTATCTAGTTTGTAAGTAAGGATCCAATCTTCCACTTGGTTCATACCAGCCAAGTTCATTTCTCTGAGCTTTATTCTTTGTTGTTTATTTTTACTTTTCCAATGAATACCCGAGGCAGATCCAAGCCATTGCTAATCATCATCATCTCATCCCATCCCACATTTACTGGGCATATGAGAAAAATCTATGCAATGAACACTATGTAACACATCCGATTTTAGGAGATTCACTTGCAATAATGCTTTAAGTCTTCATAACAGCCCTATGAGCAAGGTGATATTATTGTCACTCCCATTTCACAGATGAGGAAACTAAGGCAAAAAGAGATCAAGAAAATTGCCTAAGATCACACTATGAGTAAAAGAAGGAGACGGGATTCATGGCAGGAAGTCTGGGCCAAAACAAACAAACAAACAAAAACTGTGTTTCTAACCATTAGACTACACAGCCACTTAGCACTAGAAAGAGTTTCTCAAGCCATGGGTTTGAAATAGCAAGCTGAGATCTTGCTGGAAGAGTTACGTGGGTTGAAACTCTTTTTTCACCCATACCTCTTATTGGTAGATATTTAGGTTGTCCCAGTTTTTCCAATGTTTTAATAACATCTTTTCCATCTCCTTGGGCACACATGGACATATTTAGAAGTGGATTTGCACAATTATAAGTCACGCACACTTGAATTTTTACTAGGTATTGCCAACTCACCCTCCAAATGGTCAAACCAATTTACATACCTACCAGCAGTGTATGGGAGGAGCTGTTTCCCATACCCTTGCCAACATTTTGATATTATCAAAGTCTTCTAGTTTTGCCAATCCAAATGCATTTTTCAAGGCTGAGATTTTCGGCTGTTTGTGAAACTAAACCTTCAGACTTGCTATTTGTGAAGTTAAGCCTCTGTCTCTCAGCTGCCACCATCCTCACTCCCACCTTGGCATCCAGATAAATAAAGATGGTCTAGGTTCTTTCAGATACTAGCCAAGACACAAAATCTTTTCTCCTCTGGTTGTATAGATCCAATATCAGAATAACTAGTGTACTGTAGCATTTTTCAGCCTCAAAACTTCACAAATAGCATGTTGCTAAGAAGCAGTGTGATAATTAAGTGTACAGGCTCTGGGCTTAGACTGCCTGGGGTCAGATTATGTAGCTTACCACTTCCTACCTGTAAGGCCTTGCTAAGTGATCCTTCCTATGTCTCAATATTCTCATCTGTAAAATGGGAATGCTTGTAACACCAGCCTCGTAAAGTTGTTGCAAAGGCTAACATTTAAATAAAATATGCATAGCACTGAGAAAGCTGCCTGGTTTATAGTAAGTGTTGTTTTGTCCATTATAAGCTCTATCTAACAACTGGACCTAATGGGCTAGTGAACAGAGAATATATTACTCTCTCTTGTTTGAGAGAGAGTAATATATTCTCTGTTCACTAGCCTATTAAAAGCATCTTGTTTAAGATTATAGCGTTTGAAATGGTAGGAACTGTTATGGTTATTGAGCCCAGCACTTTCTAATAGCCATGAACCACTTGCCAACAAGGGCCATGCCTTTTTCCATTCCCCAGAGCCCAACCCAGTGCTTGGTACCTAGTGGGTGTTTAGTAAATGATAGCTAAACGGATGGACAGACAGGCAGACACACCATGGTTCACTGGCCTCAGTAGGCAAAATCTGTACTTGTTCAAAATGCAAATGCCCAGGCCCCAGCCTAGACTCACTGGATCAGAATCTCTTGGGTGGAGCCCTGGAATCTGCATTTCGACCGGCTTCCCCCATAATTCTGACATACTAAAGCTTTGGGTGTAAGACTGGAGATAATCCCGGCTCTAGAGAAAATTATTTCCAGCTCCTGGTACAATTCCTTCCACATAGTTGCTATTCAATAAATATTGTTGATGAATGAATTAAATGTCTCAGGTGGTAATTAGAGGATTTTCTCGCTCATGTGAAAATCTCTAGAGCTCCCAGAGATGGAGGCTCTTTAGACCCTTTCAACCACGGTTCTTGTGGTGTGGGTCTCAGAGTCCACATCCCGATGCCATGCTGGGCTCACAGGAGGAAGAGGCCAAGGTCCCCTGTGGCAGTCTTACCTCTGCTACTGCTCCTCCAGCTCGCCTAAGGCCATCTGCTGTCACCCAACACACTGAAATGACTTCCTGCAAATACCTGGGACCTCCAGATTTCCAGGGTACCATTAAGCAGGCTCTAGGGTAAATCGTTTTGAGCCCAAGGTCAAGCGCATCTCAGCAGCCGCTCCGTCACTTCCCCTGTCCTCCCCAGACCTCTTGGACTGCAGACGGTGGTCTGCCTGAACCTCCTCCCGCCTTGCCAGCATCCTGTGCTGACCATCACTTTCTCCCTGCACGGAAGGGCCTCCGGTCCCTGGCTTGGTTTTCATCACCGCCATCACCCCTGCAGCCCCTTCTCTATATCCAGCCTGAACCACCACTCCCAGCTCCCCCCCAGACCCCGCCTTATTTGGGGGATTTGGGGCTCCCAAGGACTCAGTCCCAGTGTAGGTCATTCTAATGAAAGGACCAGAGTCCTCAGAGCTATAAAGTGCTCAAGACACATTTGAGGATGGATGTTGGCTGGGCTGCATTAATTTTTTTGACATCACGATTTTGCTTAATAAACATTATTCCCAGTGTTGGAAGAAGCGGTCCTCTCTGGAAGGGGCTTTTTAACATATTGAGGATCTCTGGCCTGTGTTCAAATGAATATCAAATGGATGTTTTCAGCGAGAGCTGATGTTTGTGGAGCGCTTTCCAGCGCCAGGCGGAGCGGGGAGCGTTGAGGGTGTATTGACTCCACTGGTTCTTTGCAACAATCCCAGAGGTTCGATATGGATACCAAACCCATTTTACAGAGGAGGAAGCTAAGCCAGAGAGTGATGCAATCATGGCTCAGGGTAAGATAGCTAACAGGGAGCAGAGCTGGGTTCAAACCCACACCTCTGGCTCCACGCACCACAGGGGACGGTGGAGGCTGTCGCATCCTCGCATGCTCTCGTTCCCTTCCTTCCAAGGTAAACATGCCCAGAGCAGCAGAGACACAAACAGGGCTGTCCTTGTTGGGGAGGGAGGCCAGACCGGTTGGACTGGCCCAGGTAGAAAAATCCCCCAGCCGGTCCCCACGGTGACGGTGACAACAGGGACAGCAGATCGCCTCACGGAGAGGTTATTTCAGGCCTGCAGCCACCCTTCCTCCAGGCTCGATCTGTGTCGCAGCTCCCCACATGGGCCTCCAGCACTGGGGTGGTCACCTCCTCCCCACTCAGTCCCCAAACTGGGCTGCGCACGCCGGCGTCCGGCGAGACTTCTTCTCCCCATGTGGTAGTTGGGATGTACAGTCCCAGCACATGAAAGCAGGGGGCCTGACAAAGGGAAAGTGAAATTTCCCTTGAGCTATTTGCCCTGGCTGACTAACCCAAACCTTCTTTCTCAGGATGAAGAACAGCTCTGATGTTCTGATGTTCAAAGCATCAAAGGCGGATCCCCTCAGCTGAGCGGTGACACACAGCTGCTTGTCAGAGAGGCCTCGGGTGTTCCCACCCGCACCGTTTCCAAAGCCCAGACCCCCTGACTCCACGCTGTGTCATTAGCAGCCAAGATGCCATGCGTCAGACAAGGGCTACCTGGGCCACATTTGTCCCTCCTCCCCTGTCCACGGTGTCACCCTCTGACCCCCGCCTCTAAAGGGGACACAGACTCTGGCCTTTTCTAACACCCCCTGCACTGGCCGTGAAGTTCAAAGGCCGTGGAAGGAGAGCTTGGAGAAATACAGATCAGCTTCCAGAAGGCTGGATAACACAGTTTCTAGAGGAAAAAAAAAAAAGAGAAATCTCGACAGTTTCATCTTTTTTATTTTCTGAGGGCAAAAATGATCCATGTTCACTGTTGACATTTCAACAATTCAGAAAAGCATAAAGAGGAAAGCAGTCATGGCTGCAGAGCCCACCGTGGAGAGAGTCGCACCGCTACCTTCTGCTGACAGTGGTTGGCTTAAATAGCCAAGAAGCCTGATGCAAACACTTATCCTAACTTGTCCCCCCCTCTTTATGTGGCCCTGTGACCTGCTGTCCCCTCCCGAGGATCGTGGCCACCTTGCCCTCTTAGAGACTTCTTAAAGCCTCTCTCCTAATAAGCCCTCAATTCTGAACCTCTTCCAATCCTTCCCTTAAAATACAAGAGCATCGCTGGTGACAGTGCTGAGCACACTTCAAACTCTGCTTTTAAGCGAAATTGAACACTGAAAAGATGGCTGGCAACCAACTTCAGACAGCCCCGAGCAGCTTTGTGAGACAAGAGCCTCTCTCCACAGTTTGTATAAATCAAAAGCATGGCCCCTACCCTCCTTTGTTTTTAGAAATTAATAAAGCTTTTCTAACACGTTGCTCGCCCTCCCTAAGAGCGAACAGTCAAATCACAGCTTTTATTCCCAGCTCACCACGTCCAGTAAATAGAAGCTTACGGGATAGACGGGGGAACGATAAGCAATTCCCACCGCAGCGAATTCTTAATATATAAATTCATCCGGCAGCAGTTTAGTATCAACTGGCAAAACCAGGAACAATGGGAAGCAGCCAGGCCTGGCTCTGATGAGGTCAACCATCAAGGTTATCTATATTCAATTACTGGTATCTACAAACTTGCATAGCTGTCAGCTGGTCAGAGCCCAAATGAAAACTCACCATGCACTCAGAAAGCAAATATAGTTTCCGAGGAGAGCCTCAAATTAGCTCTGTGAATGACTTGGCTTCAAACGCACAGGAGCCATCATCAGCCTTTGGGGACGTTCTGCCAGCAGCGTCTCAATGTCTAAATTTGGGTGTCATCTTATAAATCTCTGTTCCCGAAGTAGGAAAGGACTGGAATTGCTCCTTAACCCTGGGCAACGATAAATTATCTCACTTAACAATAGATAAACTTCAGACACTTTTCCTGTACCGGGGACCTATTGTGAGGTAACTGCTAATCGCCAGCATCTCTCCTCCCCCACCAGCTCCACTAAAGACCTGTCGGTGGTGAGAAGACACAATAATTTGTTTTGCAGCTCCTCCTCCGGAACCATATATCATGTGTGGAAACAAAGCTCCGCAACAACAGATATGTATCTGTTTCCTTTATCTGAGTTCCTCTTCCCATCAGGGGCGATGGGAGGGGAACACGTTTCCAGTGTGACGCTTCCATAGCCTGGAAAGAGGACCATCCCCCTCCCAGACTCTGCTGGAGCTGGGGTAAAGGCCTGGTTCTCTGGGAGGAGAAAAGACATGTTCTCTGGAAAAGAGGGCTTTCTGTTCACAGCCACTTCTGCCATGGCTCAAATCACACCTTAAATCAGTTCTTCCTGACAGGTGCCTTTCAAACCCAGGCTTCATTTTCAGGTCCCCATGGAGATTTACTAACTAGGCAAGTCAGGGTTAATCAATGCCTAGGTAATTTCTAGATTAGCCTGAGGAGGCTGTAAATTGTGGGCCTGTTAAGAACTAGATGTCTTTGTTTTTATCCTGTGGCCAGAAGCATTTGGATTGTTGCTCTCTCCTTATCCAGCCCATGCTTGGTCCAGTGCCTGCCATTTTCTTGATGTTGGTGATTCCCTTTCCAGTAGTCCCATTCTGATCCCCTCCTGAGGCTGGTATGCCAGCCATGCCCACATGACCACCATTTGAGCTGCAAAATTCAGGACTGTACATTCATAAGTGGAATCTGTCTAGACGAATAAGACCAGGCTTTTGGACAGAGGTAAAAAATATGATTACTTTCATAAGAAACTACTTGACACGGGCTTATATAGGGAGGAAAAGGCCAGATGGAACAATGTCAGTCCTGACTCTTAATCAGGCCAGGACATGACATGCTCCCACCTCCAACTTGGGCCCCTGGACACACTTAGACAGAGCCAGCATATGTACAGCTGTGCAGGTTATGTACTGCACAAGAGCTCAGATC
Organism: Mesoplodon mirus; assembly: GCF_964341445.2. Taxonomy (NCBI): domain Eukaryota; kingdom Metazoa; phylum Chordata; class Mammalia; order Artiodactyla; family Ziphiidae; genus Mesoplodon; species Mesoplodon mirus. The sequence continues at coordinate 30,296,319 of NC_138995.1, forward strand.
TCAGGGGATGCCATTCACATATTCTTTGTAGATTTCTATAGTTATCATGACAATTTTCTGGCAGATGACAATAATGTGTTTTGTTTAAGCCAATCAGTACAATTTTTGATAGATAGAAGTATCTTGAGAAAGGCAACCTGTCTTTAATTGGCACAAAGTCACCATGAGGGATAGTGGCAGCCCTGCCTCAAGGGACACACTTCTTATCCCTGAAACCCACATGGCCACTTATTTAGTGGCTCTCTTTCTACACGTCAGGGAGGGAATTTGTTATAATGAGATGATCTGTTCATGGGTCTGTCTCCTCCCATGAGGATTTCCTTGTCCATCCTTGTAACCTCAGCACAGAGCCCAGTGCCTGGCTCATGAAAGTTCCCAATACTTGCTTGTTGAAAGAATGAATGAATGAAATTCTATATCCTTCAACCCATATACGATGTCTACCACATAGCAGTTTAAAAATGAATTTTTTTGAACCAAACTGATTCCATCTAGGTTTTGGAAACCTCTCTATTTGCCAAATAGAGCATGAGGATATTAAAAATGGAGGAACATTTTGATTTTTCTCTTACAACCTGATGCTAAGAGGTTATCCAAAGGAGATGTTTCAGGGGTCAGTGGGGAAGGAGGAGACAGCCACAACCCAGGGGATGGTGGTCATAGACTATGGACAAATGTTTCCTAGTCCTGTCTTAGGATACTGGCACACATTTTCTTAAAGTATGGGAAGTATGTTAGGGAACAGAAATGATACACTTTACAAGTGGTAAACTCAGTGACCGTGCTGAAACTCCACGCTGAGGATTTTAAGATCAACTCCCCTCAGACAGTCGACATGGAATTCCTATCAGGGACAGACAACCCCAATGTCTGCTTCTTCTCCTGTCTGGGAAATACCAAGTCCTGTGACCACCAGGCACTTCCGTCCCCTTTGAATGTCCCCTTTGGAAACCCTGGGAGCACTCGGCTACATTTCTCATGGGGCCTGGAACATTTGTGATCATGACCATGGAGTCAGCCATGGAGGCAAGATAATTGGGCAATGTTAAAACATAATTATTATTGTATTAGTGCTTTATTTGGTGATTATGAAACAAATGATTGTTCATAGTGAAAACTAATTCAAAAAAGAACAGAACACTGTAAAGAAGGAAGCTACTTGTAATCCTACCTTGCCCCCATCAGAGATTAACATACTGATAAGTTGGTCCCTGTCCCTTCAGAGTCTTCCTATGGAATTTGTCTATGGACACCTCTGTTCCCTTATGCATTATCCATTAAGATAGTAAAAAAAAAAAAAAAAAAAAAAGATCCATACCATAGTACTGTTTATGTAATATGCTTTTTAAATTTAATAATATATTGTAAACAATTTTCTTGTCAATATTTTTACCTTATTTTTTTAAATTCCTGAGTAGTACTTAGTTATATGAATGAAAGGTCATGCATTTAACCAACCGTGATGGATGGGCGTTTAAGTTATTCAATAGATTGAATGTTTATGTCCCTCTCAAATTCATATGTTGAAATCTTACTCCCCATGTGATTGTATTAGGAGACGGGGTCTTTTGGGAGGTGATTAGGTCATCAGGGTGGAGCCCTCATGAATGAGATTAGTGTCCTTATAAAGGAGACCCCAGGGAGCTCCCTTATCCCTTCCACCATGTGAAGACACAGTGAGAAGATGGTCATCTATGAACCAGCAAGCAGACCCTCACCAGACACTGAATTCTCCCTCTTCTTGATCTTGGACTTCCCAGCTGCCAGAAATTGTGAGAAATTGGTGTTTAAACCACCCAGTTTGGGCTTCCCTGGTGGCGCAGTGGTTGAGAGTCCGCCTGCTGATGCAGGGGACACAGGTTCATGCCCTGGTCTGGGAAGATCCCACATGCCGTGGAGCGGCTGGGCCCATGAGCCACGGCCACTGAGCTTGTGCGTCCGGAGCCTGTGCTCCGCAACGGGAGAGGCCACAACAGTGAGAGGCCCACGTAATGCAAAAAAAAAAAAAAAAAAAAAAAAAAAAACAAAGTATGAAATGGTATTTTTTATTATAGCAGCCTAAAAAGACTAAGGAACCTTGTTTTCTTCTTTTTGTTGTTTTTTCTTATATACAACGCTGTGATGAATTCTCTATATACATATCTTTGAGCATTTGTCTGCTTATGGAATTTACTTTTAATAGGAAAAAATGAAATCTACTCTCCAGGGATGGAAATACAGAAACAACATAAATGGAAGCCCATTTAGTCAATCAAATCACATGTATTAAGCCCCCTTCCAGTAGCCAGTCACTGTGATGAGGATACTGTGGTAAGGTAGACATGAGTCTTGCCTCTAAGAGCTCACCATCTAGTTGGGTAGGAAAAGAATAAACACAGTACATAGTGGTCCATAGAACTACTATCAGTAGCACGGAACTACTGATATGGGCACCCAGAGAGGGGAGTGGAAACTAATCCTGCTCCATGGCAAAGGAAATAGTTGAGCCAGACCCTGAAGAATGGGTAGGTGTTTGCAGGTCAACAGGGAGCTGTTGAGAAAGAGATTTCTAAGAAGAGGGAACGACATTGGCCGGACACGGAGTCCTGACACGCTAGCATGGGTGCTGACACAACCATAGTGGTGAAGAGTCAACCTTTCCATGCTTTAACCACATCTTTGTAGTTACTGCCTGGGAGGCCCTAGCACATGGTACCTCAGCTTTGAGAACTTCCGTTTTCATGTGTACACTGAACGTACAGTGGTGTCAGCTCACAGGCACAGGGAAGTGAAGGGCTCAGATGCTGATGCCAGACTACCCAGTTCACATCCTGACAATGCCAAATTCTAGCTGAGTGTCTTTGGATGATTTCCTTAACCTCTTTATGCCTCATTTTCTCATTTACAGAATGAGATTATAATGGTTCCTACTCATAGCTGTCGTGAAGATTAACCAGATGAATACATTTAAAGCATTTCGGGCAGTGCCTGACATGGTTATTATTTCGATGGGGATAGAAAAATGGGTTACTGAATGCCTACTCTGATTCAGATTCTAAGTTAAATGCTGATAAGTCCATGATGCCCAGAAAAGATAAAATTCTTGCCTTCATGGGGCTTAGGTTCTAGTGAGAGAGGTAGATTCCCCCCACAAATAGAAAAGAGTAAATAATTGTGAGCTGTGCTCATTATTATAAAGGAAACAAGTGAGGGATTGAGACAGACATGGGGGATCCACCTGAGACAGGAGGTCAAAGATGACCCCTCTAGGACCTGAAGGAACGGAAGGAATGAGTTGTGAGAAGAGTGACGGTATGGGGAAGATGGAGAGAACACTGGGGCAGAAAGAACAGCATTTACGTCACCCGGAGGCAGGAGAGCACTTTGGTAATTCAAAGAGTGGGAAAAGCCAGGGTGACAGGTGGAGAAGTTGGCAGAAAGGTGTTTGAAATAAGGCCAGTGACCCAGGCAGAGGCCGGGTACCCAAGCCATATGCTGTGTTCCAGATGGGGTTCTATCCAAGTGCAATGGAAGGTACTGAAGGATAATGTAAAGCAGGGCAGAGTCATGATCTGACTTATGTGTTAAGGTTATGCTGAGTGTTGGGTAGAGAATGGTTTGGGGAGAGTGTATCAGTTATCTGGTGCTACCATTTTGCTGTGTGACAAACTACTCTCCAACTTAGTGCCTTAAAACAATGTTATTTTTGTGGGGGATGAAATATGATTTATCTAGGCTGATCTTGCCTGGACTTGACCATGCAAATGCAATCAACTGGCAGATTGGCTGGGGCTGGCTGATCTAAGGATGGCTTTTGCTGAGATGACTTATCTCTGCAGATAAAAGTAAGATTGGGATAATGGCATTTCTGATGAATGAAAGGTTTTCACAAACAGTTCAGTCACAGAACTAAAGAATCTAGAGGATGAAAGGAAGAGAGGGAGGGAGGGAGGGAGAGAGGAAGGGAGGGAGGAAGGAAAATCAAAGCCTCCCTTGAGATAGAAAATCGCATTAGGAACAAAAAAGCTAAGAATTCACAATATTTCATCAAAGACATAGCACAGTATCTTTTCTTCACCTGCTATGTGGCAAGCGTTCTACAGACATGAGCTCATTTTAGCTCATTTGTACCTTATCAAAACCCTCTCAGTCAGATGACAATACTGATAAGGAGGACACAGTGGCTGACAGGAGTTTAAACCCATGACTGTCAAACTCAAAAGCATACTCCCTCCTCATGGGTAGGGTGGTGGTTGTCATGGTATTAATGTTAGTGATATTTGTGATGGTGGTGGTAGTTATGGTGGTGATAAGGGTAATGGCAATGGTGGTGGTGGTCATAGTGGTACCAGTGATGGTATTGGCAATAGTGGTGGTGGTGATGGTGATGAAGGTGGTGGTGATGGCGATGAAGGTGGTGGTGATGGTGGTAGTGGTGGTTGGTGATGGTGATGGTGGTGATGGTGGTGGTCATAGTGGTGATGATGGTAATGGTGGTGGTCATAGTGGTGCAGTGGTACCAGTGGTGGTATTGGTAATAGTGGTGGTGGTGATGGCGATGGTGGTGGTGGTGGTGGTGATGGTGGTGATGGTGGTGATGGCAGTAGTGGAGGAGGATGGAGGTGAAGACTGAATAAAATGCAAGAGGTTAGCTCTACTAAAAGACATACCAGGGAACTGCCATGAAACATAAGCATTTGGACCCAGGAAGACACCAGGAAACTTGCAGCATATGTTGCGTCTGTAAATCATGATTAGGACCAGGGCAAGGCCAGAGTAAAGCCCAAGAAAATCACCCTGGCTCGGGGACTCTGGCTGACGTCATCTTTGTTGATTGCTCTTTCTCTACTCTGAAGAAGAACCAGCTCATCTTCTGCCCCACGCAGTAAAATGGCTCAGTAAATATAATTACTTGCACCATCTAATCAATAGTGGATTGCTCCTGGTTCCTACTTGTTCAATATCAGTGTCTGAGTTCACAGAATCTTGATACTTCCCTCAAGATGCCAATTTCTGCTTAATGTTAGATAAACCTCATCTATCAACCCCATGCACTAATGAGATTTTATTGTGTCATTAATAATACATATCTTAAAAGATATGTTTTCAACTCATATAACGTGAAATATGAGGTTGCAAATATTTGACACTTCCTAGTTATAGAACTCCCAAATGCCAGTTGAACAACCCAAATCAATGTTGTATTAAGCAAGCTCAGAAAGTGATTATAGAATTTGAGAGACAACCAACGGCTAGGCGAAGAGAAGCTGTTTCTCCATTGATTTCTCTTTTCTTAAAAAAATTTATTTTATTGAAGTATAGTTAATTTACAATGTTGTGTTAATTTCTGCTATACAGCAAAGTGATTCAGTTATATATATGTACACATTGTTTTTCATATTCTTTTCCGTTATGGTTTATCACAGGATACTGAATATAGTTCCCTGTGCTATACAGTGGGACCTTGTTGTTTATCCATCCTATATATAATAGTTTGCATCTGCTAATCCCAAACTCCCAATCCATCCCTCCCCCACCCCTCCCATTGGCAACCACAAGTCTGTTCTCTATGTCTTTGAGTCTGTTTCTGTTTCATAGATAAGTTCATTTGGGTCATATTTTAGATTCCACATCCACTGATTTTTCTAAAAGAGAAAGAATTAAGAAGCAGTCTTCAGTCATATTAAGAGGCCTTTTAGCCTCTTGTAACTGGTAGCATTTGTCATCCCCAGAGGAGGTTAGTTCTTTGCTCTGAATTTGGGTCATGAGTTCCAAAGGAACGCAGGGTTCTGAGGTCTCCAGGATGCTCTAACATATGAAAACCAGGGCTCAGACTTCTCCATGAAGAGGAAGCAAGGTACACCCTCCTCATTAGAAACACATTGCTGATAGCACGTGGCCGGGACGCCTGCTGGTGAAGTTCATCTGTGCATAGAATAAACATTGGGCAAGCAGCTTGATTCTGAGTGAGGCAGTCTCCACGCCCAATCCCATCCCTGGGGAAAACCCCAGGGATGTCACTGGACCACAAAACAAAAACAGCTGCAAGGAGAAGTAGGACACAAGGAGAAGTGCCATGGAGTAATTAACACCCCCAGTTTTCTTGATCAGGAAAATCACATTTATTTTAATTGCCTCACTGTTGTGTTCATTGTATAAAGAATTCGGCTCACTCTTTTTTTTTTTTTTTTTTTTTTGTGGTACGCGGGCCTCTCACTGTTGTGGCCTCTCCCGTTGCGGGGCACAGGCTCTGGACGTGCAGGCTCAGAGGCCATGGCTCACGGGCCCAGCCGCTCCGCGGCATGTGGGATCTTCCCGGACCGGGGCACGAACCTGCGTCCCCTGCATCAGCAGGCAGACTCTCAACCACTGCGCCACCAGGGGAGCCCCCAGCTCATTCTTCTTGATTCCCTTGTTAGAAATACTCTCTCATTTTGGGACAAGGTGATACATCTTCCTGCGATTCGTGGCTCTTAATGACAGACAGAGTCTTCATGAGGTGAGGTTGTGTGTAAACGTTTTGTGAGTAATTCACCATAATATTCTACTCTATAGTTCGCTCATTATTTCATTAGTGATATAATAAATTGCAAGTTTCTGAAGCAGAGAGGATCTGTAAATCGGGGTGCCCCATATACTAAGAGAGTGGGAGCATCTGTTCTGGACGAGCATGAATGGATTTGGGGTTCTCACTCACAGGATGATTTGTACTCAGGCAGGTAGCTCTGTGTGTCCCAATATTGGGGCTGACTGTTCAGACCTGTGGGTTTATGTGCAGCTAAAGGTCTAGGGGAGTATATACATGCACGTATACACACGGAGTATTCAGACTTCTTGGATCCACAGCTAGTTCCACACCACTTTATACACAGTTGTGGACAGACGAGTGAGTGTCATCTCAAGGACTGTGACTGTGTGACATGAGACGTATGTTCCATGGCTTCCCAATTCAGCCTTTGCTAGAAACTACAGTTATCTCTCTACAGAGATCAAACAGCTGTTCAGCTTCCCCAAACAGGCCTCTCCATGTGAGCAAAGTCTGGATCGATCTCTTTCTCATATTCTTTCTGCTCTCTTCCCCACCTCTTCTCTCCATCTTTCTCTCAAAAAAAAAAAAAAATTTTTTTTAACCTACCCATTGGTTTTCTTTCCAATTTCATAATCATTTTCAGAGATTTGCTTAATATAACCTTGACTGGGCTCTAAGGGTCCTTCTATGTTTGAGTTGCTATGATTCTAGAATTTTCTCCCTTTTTTATTTTTTTGATAAACATTGCATTTTTTTAATTCCCAAAGGGTGGTCCAGCCTCCACCCTCTTCTCCTGAATGGTTATGACCTTTTTTAATCCTTTTTCAAAGTCTTTTTTTTCTACTGACTGTTTCATTGATTCTAGAAACATCGGTTGCAGCCTGGTAGCTATCATTTCAAACAAGAGCCATTCTTCCTGAGACGTGGCAGAAAGGAGAACAGTGTGTAAGCCACTAGTTTTGTGTAACAAAGGAGAGACACAAGACCATGTGTTTGTATTTATATTTGCAGAAAAGAAACTTTTGGGGTGATATGATCATTAAGGAGGGGTGTTGAGCAAGACTTTTCACCAAATATTTTGTACATTTGGATTTTTGAGTTATGGGACTATTCAAAAAATTAATGATTGGGCTTCCCTGGTGGTGTAGTGGTTGAGAGTCTGCCTGCCGATGCAGGGGACACTGGTTCGTGCCCCAGTCCGGGAAGATCCCACATGCCGTGGAGCGGCTGGGCCCATGAGCCATGGCCACTGAGCCTGCGCATCCAGCGCCTGTGCTCCGCAATGGGAGAGGCCACAACAGTGAGAGGCCCGCGTACCGCAAAAAAAAAAAAAAAATAATAATAATGACTGTAAATTTAAAAAGCAAACAAACAAAAACTCATTGACTTGGGTTATTCAGTTGGCCTTTGAGGGTTGTTATGACCATACAGAATACTTTGTCAAAGATAGGCAAAAATTTAAAAAATGGGTCAGTATATTTGGTGTTCTTCTCAACTCACGAATTAACTGGGGGACTTGACAGTGACTGGTTCGCTTAGAGTTGGGTAGACAAAGCCTGAGACAAACCCACAAGAGATCGTCTGGGACAATATTTTGTAAGTATGCAGGCGGGTGGGAGAAGGTGCAGTGTGTGTTGAGAAAACTACAGGATGCCTGATTCTGAAAATAGCACTTAGGACTGAAAATTGGGGGAACTGAGGCAAGGCACTAAGAGGGCAGATTTTCAAGGGGTATCAGTTTTCTCGTTACCCTCAATTGTGATAAAATATTTCCAGAAGCTGGTATGGATCAGGAAAGACACTCTTTCAACCAGAAGTCAAAGGTCGTCCATTCCACTCCTGGGCATCGAGGGCCACTGTCGCCGGTGTCCAGGAGAGGGTGCTCGCCAAAGGCAGAATTTAGTTGAAATGATGGTTCCTTCTGAACTCCAGCTATAGACCAAGCAGCCATTAACCAAAGACAGCCATCCCCTCTGCCCATTTACTTTCCATCTATTTTTCCACACTCATCCAAAACACTACCCTCCAGCCTCCCATTTTTCTTCATGAATCCCACGTGGAAAAGAGACAGAGATTAGGGAAGGCATACAACCCGTGTTTTTCTTCCTTTCTTCTTTCTTAAAGCAAAGGTTCAAAAACATATCTCGGTCTAAAAACAGCACCATTATTGATCCACTTTATTTTTGATGGCTGCAATAAACACCTGGGCAAGGAAGGGGGAGGTGGAGAAAGTAAAAACAAAACTGGATTCATTGGCCAGAGACCGTGTTTATGTGTAAGTGATACTAAAACTAAGCCGGGTAACTCAATAGTAAAATGGGCAGGGTTTAGGGCTGTTGCCATTAAGAAAATAACACTAATACAAGACACATGTGGGTGCTGGCCGGGACACATCCCCAGAGCTCCTGCGCAGCCCAAACTGGGGATCAAGGCTGAGAGTTCAACTCCAGCTCACAACCTCTGCTGTGATCCCAGGTCAGAATCTGGTAATGTAATTTTCTGCCAAAATGGGGGAATCCATGTGTTCCCAATGACACATCAGGAGGTTTTGTTTTGATCTATTAGATCATGGAATCACTGACCTTTAAAATTCTGAGATTTTTAAGTTTTGCCTGGTCCTTTCTCAAAGAAGTAACCCAGAGAGGTTAAGTAACTTACCCAAGTTCACACAGTGAATCTGTAGCAGAACCAAGACCAGCCCCTAGATATTAATAGCAGTTTTGCAATCAACGTGGCCAAGGAAACAAGTTGGACCACACATCAACTCTACTTAAGCAACGTACTTGGTCTGGGTATCACTCTAATTCTGAGAGGTTGTCATGATAGTATATGCTCATACATCAAAGCACTGTGCAATAAACCAAGAACATGAATAAAACAATAAAAGTATTAATGGAGATTCCGCAGCCTGCAATTGTTGCCTCCTTTCTGAAGTCTCCTCTCTTTTTATTTTGCTCATGTTTGGGGGTCTCAGCTTGAAGGTCACCAATGAGAGAGACTCTCCCTAACCTCCCAAACCCAAGTTGTCGACCCTCCACCGCTCATCTTCTAACATCTTCCTTGTTTGTTTCTTTCACTGAAATTATCCTGTCTGTTCAGCCATTTCCTTACTTCTTGTCTTTTTCTCTTTTTAGAATGTGAGATCTGTGAGGGCAGGGATTCCCATTTTGCTCAATGCCATATTCCCAGTGCCTGGCCCATAGTAGATGTTCCATATATTTGTCTGCATGCATGACAAAATACATGAATAAATTCCACTAAGTGGATGCAACTTTCCCATCCTTAAAACCTCTATGCATCCATTCTAATACATGGAGGTTTTAATTAATAATTAATTAAATAAATATTTTAATTAATAATTAAAATAATGTTAATTAAAGTTAATTAATTTTAATAATTGCTTAATAATCCTTTTTAATCTTATGGCACCTGTATTCTGCCTTGAAAGACCCACCCCACCCCATGTAGCCCCCTCTATCAGGTTGGAAGGCCTTTAAAGGCAGATATATTTATGTTGTATTTGCAGCAGTGTTTAGGACCATGTCCTGATCATGTTGGTTCTAAAATTTAATTAAGACAGGCACATAGATCAAGAGCCTTTGGAGCCCATCCAGAAATAAAAGTCAATTCACCATTTCTGGACCATTAAGCTAAAGGAAGGCATGCATTTAAAGAGAGAACTTCCATTGCAACTAATTAATACGTTTTGGTCTCTTCCTCTCTTCTGGACTTGAATCTGGACACAGCCAAAACAGTGTTAAACAAACCTATCTGGACCGAGTTCTTGTTTGTGTCTCCTGAACAGCTTCTCCCAGCTGGCTTTATTTAAGTGATCATAGGATAAAATTTCATCACAACCTCCAGTGATGTGATGAAAGATTGCTTCATTTCTCATCTCCAGGGCTGGTGCTCAGAGGTCCCTCAGCCCAAGAAGGGACATAAGACATTGGGGGAACCTTCATCCCAGCAGAAAGCCCCACCCGGAGGCAGCCAGAAGGCAGTGCTGACCAAGGTCACCAATGAAGAACAGAGCACTGTCCTTGGAATCAGATGGATCTGAGTTCTAACCACAGCTCTCTTATTTATAGGCTGCTTGACCTTGGGCCACTGGACCTCAGTTTCCTCATCTGGAAAATGGGAATGGTATATCACTTACATGGTTGATCAAAAGGGTAAGTGTTTATGGGGAGCCTGGAGCAAAATAGCCACTTAACAAAGGGCAGCTATTACTACTCTTATGACCACTGTTACTTCCCCATACTGTCTCTTGTATTTAAAACCCAAACCCATTTCCATGCCTACAGGCTCCATATAATCTGAGCTCTGTCCTACCTCAGGGCCATTGCACTTGCTGTTCCTTGGACTTGGAACCCTGGTCCCACCTCCAACTCCCATGGCATGGCTTGTTCTTTTTCCATCCTGCAGATCTCAGCTCAGATGTCACTCCTCCAAGATGCCTTCTCCAATGGCCTAATCTAACCCCTCTTCATGGTGTTACCCTGATTCACACCCTCACGTCCTCCTCATCCTCTGAAACTGCCCTTTTTAGTCACTCCGTTGTTGACCCTCTTCCCCATCGGCACCCGCAGTCTGTGAGCTCCCTAGGACCCTGCCTGCTTTTGTCACTTCTGCATCTCAAGCCCCTGACACGTAGTAGGTACACAATAAGTACTGGCTGAATGATGGCATAGGTAAACAAATGCATCTCCATGAAAACGACCCCCCAGGAAGCCCAGAGAACAGAGAGGGGGACCAACTATATAATTTGCAGAGTCCAGTGCAGAATGAAATGTGGGGCGCCTTATTTAAAAGTATTAAAAATTTCAAGACAGCGACTGCAGAGCGTTAAACCAAGCTCAGAACACTGCCAAGCAACTGCGCAGATCACACACCCATGAAGCTGGCCATGCTCGGAAGGCCATGGCAGACAGCTGGAGGCCTTTACCGATAGGCAAGCCCCCTGGAGAGTTTTCAGATCACACCGTGCAGCTGGCCCCAGCAGACACCGTTCAGGCCTGGCCTTTCTCCCCGACGTCTTCCAGCTCTTTCTCCTCGCTCCAGAAGGCTAGTTCCCAGTGGGTTCCATTCCCGCTCCCAAGCCCTTCTGTGGGACTCTTCCCATTTTCCGGCCCCTCTTTGGGAGTATTGCTTCAGAATATACTTAACCTAATGAGCTTCTGAAGGACAACCAGTGAGAAATTCATTCCACCCAGAGGACAACAGCTTTAAAAGCTCTGGATGGCAGAGAATAAGGGAGGCTCGGGAGCAGGGCTGCCACATACAGCTGCGCAGGTTGCTCACGGCAAAAGGCCCTTCCAAGCGGGTGAGTGAGGACTGAAGCCCAGCCCATGCTACAGTTACCCAGCCAGGTGCCTGATGCGGGGCTGCACCTGCCCAGAGAGAAGGGGCACCATTTTCTTTGCACAAAGACACCGCCCACTTGACGAGCCATGTGACTGCCTGGAGGGGCTGTCATTTTCAAATTTGCTCAAAAGCACCATAAAATTTAGCAATATCCCTGCCCAAGACCAGACAAAGGCAGCTTTCTGAGCAGCTGAGAGAACTTAAGAGTGTAACCAAAAGCCAAAAACAAAACCAAAAAACCCTAGATCCTCTTCCGCTCTCAGTTTGGCTGGGCTGCTCAGTGCCCAGAGGCAAGAGGAGACACAGACATGAAGATCGTCAGCAAAATCCACAAACGGTAGTTATCGGGATACGACATGGACGTGGAAATGTAATGGACAAGAGACCTTCGCCTGCTGGCCTGCAGGATGCAGTACGTATTCCTTAGAACATGGAAGGGGATCCAGGGATGGCAATTTTCTGGGATGTGTTTGGAGGTGGGATTAGAAGGAAGAAGATGTCAGAGAGCTTCGGTGTAGAGTGAGATGGAAAGCTGATTTTCTGGGCTGTTTGCAGGGCGGGGGAGCCAGTTTTCACTGCCACTTACCTCTGTGTAGCTTCAAAGGATTCTTTAAGCCCTGGAGCACTTGCTGGAAGAGTTCTGGGCTCTCTTCTTGTCTGGAATCCTCCCAGGATTAGGAGCACAGAGGAACAAACAAGTCCTCACTCTGTTCCCTTTGGAAACCTGGCACAGGGGCTCTGCAGTCAATATGGCGGCTGGCAGCCCAGTGGGGGCTTCTCAGGACCTTGCAGGATTCCGGGCACCTTACAGGGCATGTCTGGTTCCAACCGAGGCCTCTATAACACCTCTTCAGTGCTCTTGAGGGGACCCTGCACCCGCCCTTTCTTTAACTGCCTTTAAAAAGTCCCTGGTTTTTAAATGGGACTTGTACTCAGATAGCCAGAACTGCAGGAGAAGCCAACTGGATTCTTGTATTTGATTTGATTTTCAAGTGCCCTGTACCACCAGTTTACAATTGAGTAGGGAGATGATGGCGAACTGGGGAGTGAACTAGTATTTGAATTAGGTATTTTGCATTCGTGGTATCAGCTAGTTCTTACAGCAACATTGTCAGGTGCAGAGTGAACCCCTTTTACAGATATGGAAACTGAGGCCAAGGAAGAGACCGTGTATCAAGGGCCAACTCTCCTCTGGGCAATATAATAACTTGCATATCTCATGTGTAAACAACCCTGTGAGATGGGTATTAGCATTAATTCCCATTTTACAGATGAGGAAAGTAGCATTCTGAGTAGTCAAGAATAGACTCAGGTTTGTATAACCAAGAAGTGGTATTCCTGGGATTCGAACCCAAGCACAGATCCTTTTGGTTCTGTTTCCCTCTCAAAGTGAGGATGTCATAAAGTGGATGTCTGGGCTATTCCACTGTGATCCAGTTTCCATGCTAAAGCATAGGAACCCTTTCCCCCCGGGCTCTGGATAAGAATGGAAGTGAAAGGAAAGTTCTTCATTTGCATGTTTCAAAAGTCAAGTGGTGAAACTTCGCAGCTACCATCTGGGTGGGAAGAGCCTTGCCCTCCCGCCCGGTCCACAGCCACAGGCACTGAACAAAGCCAACAAGTCAATGACAAACATGCTCCCAACCCCCTCTAAACCCACACATGCCCTGAACCATGAGATTTACAACTGCCAAGGGCCTCGCCTTGGACAGAAACCAGCCCAGCATCATGATCCAGGCCTTGGAGGCTAAACCCTCAGATGGGGAAAACATCCTGCCCTTTACAAGTCCATTCCCTCTCTCGGTTTTATTAACAGAAGGCTGAGATCCGAATATGGGTTTGCAATACCAGTTACCAGCTGGTGGAATCACAGAGCAAAGCCCTTTCTCCTGGAACCAGCCTGAAGGCTACACCAAGCCGCCAGATGGGCAGTAAAATCTCTTAAACAGCTGCTGTCTACGGCTATGCTACTACTGGGGTTGTGAGTTTATTTTATAGGGATCATGGGTGTGCAGAGCCCTTCAGACTGAAAATTAAAAATACTAGTTTATGAAGCCTGGGTCATCTTCCCAGCCTCTTGGGATTGTGACAGCTTCCTAGAGTTTAGTTGGGGCAACCCTAGGCTCTTCTATGTTCTGGGGCCAGAATGTGGAACCCTTACCAGTAAGAGAGAATAATACAGCAGCTACGACATTCATGGGTGCAACACTTGCCCTGCATTCAGCAGGTGTTATTTCTTTTAACCCACATGACAACCACATTAAGTAAGCACTACTAATTTCGTCTATTCAATAGATGAGGCTCAGAGAGGTTAAGGGTTTGCCCAGAATTACACAGCTGAAAAGTGGTACAGACGGGTTACAAAGCCTGGACCCTCACCTATAGGGAAACTCTCCCTACTCAGTGACTCCTACCTGCCCTTGGAATAAACAATCGTGTGGGGATGAGCCAGTCCACTAGGAAAGAGGGTCTGTACCTCTTGGGTCTTCTGCCTCCTGTCAATTTGCTGCCTCAGTTTCCCCAACTATAAAACAAGAATGGTAAGAATATCTCTTCACAGTGGTTCATAGAAGCAACAAGTTAAGAAATGCAAAATACTTAAAACAGTGCTTGGCATACAGTAAGCATCCAATCATTGTTCGTTATTCTTCTTTTGTCTTATTGTGATTATATATAAAGGGTCTACGGCAGCCCCGCAGTTCTGTTCCCTGAAGACCATTTCAGTGCCTGGATCGTGTCTGTCCTTGGAAGAAAAATCTCTGGGAAAAATTCTGCTTCGCTTTATTTTTAGAAGCCAAACTAGTCCCCTCTTTCACCATCATTTGTAGAAAGTTCTTAATATTCAAACCAGATCCCGTTTAACCTTTTGCCCAATGTAGCTTTACTTTACTTCAAACCCCTTTGGCTCTCTGAGGCCTGGCTTCCTTCAGGCTCAGGCTGTAAATGTTTGACTTTGATTTGAGATACATGACAATAAATTAGGGGACATTTATCAAAGCTGCTTTTTGCATAAATTACTGCATTATACAAATACACTTAGCAGGATCCTGCTTCTTTGATGTTGGGAGCAAAGATTTATGTGCGATGGAGTTTTTATTTATCTGCCTTGTTCACCTCTACAAGAGCTGGACATAGCCCTCAATTAGTTCCATACTTCTCGAAATGACATGTATCTCTTGCAACTTGAGGAGAAGGAACAAAGATGCTTAAGTCCCATCCAAGTGGCCTTTTTAAGGAGATGAGAAGCTTTATCTGACCCGGAGTGTCTCTGAATTCTTTCTCCTGAGAGCAGATTGAACAGCAAATAAATTGGTTGCTCTGGAATCTTTCTCCACTATTAAAAAAAATGGAATAGAGGAAAGGGCTTTCTTTTTTTTTTATTATTACTATTATTATTATTATGTTATTATAGAAGCTACAGAAACACGAATACCTATCCAACCAGGTTAAAATTGATAAAGGGACATCTCCCTTGTCTTGGGCTTCTGAATCTCTAAATTTAGATCCATGGAGTATACCCCATAGGAGTAAAATTCTGTGTGACCTGGTGGGGGGAAGCCCAAAATTTTACATTTCACTGGCCATTTGCATTCACTGGGGTGGCTACCCTAAAGTTACCATCTTTTCCCTTTTTTGATGCAAGAGTATTTTTAGAAGGAAAATGACCACTCTCTTCACCATTCTTTCAGGAAAAAAAGGATGCAGTTGTCAGAACACAGGATTTGAAGGCTGGAGATGCGGGTCAAGTCGTGGCTCAGATGGGCAGTCAAAGATGAAGGGAGCAGTACGGCCCCTTCGGAGTAGTGGCAGCCCATTTTCAGACGGAGGGCTCGAGGGCTCCGCCTACCCCAATTCTGGGATATCACGTAGGTGACCTTCTGCCCGGGTCTGACTCTGCCGCATAGTCCCTATTCTCTGCAGGTTCACAGCACTTAGAGAAATGGCAGTTTTCAGTCCCACCAAGGAAGGTAGGACAGTGGTCTGGGGTGGGGAAGCTATGAGGGTAGCCCCTACCCAGGCAGGAAGAAGCTCCAATGCAGGGAGGCATGGCTGGCAGCGAAGGAAAGCATCTTCCATGACCATGACAGCCATGTTGACACCCAAGGTAGCCCCCTGTGGGGAGCAACCTGGAAATCAGGGGGCAGGCAGCTCTCCAACTCAGCAGTGAAAAATAGCCCTCCAGGGGCTTCCCTGGTGGCGCAGTGGTTGAGAGTCCGCCTGCTGATGCAGGGGACATGGGTTCGTGCCCCTGTCCGGGAAGATCCCACATGCCGTGGAGCAGCTGGGCCCCTGAGCCATGGCCGCTAAGCCTGCACGTCTGGAGCCTGTGCTCCGCAAAGGGAGAGGCCACAACAGTGAGAGGCCCGCGTACCGCAAAAAAAAAAAAAAAAAAAAAAAAAAAAGCCCTCCACCGTTCCCTCAACCCCCCAGGGGCATATCCCCCATCATCCCATTTACATCCTGAAACTTACCCTCCTTCTCACTGTAGCCATTCATGATCCCTGAAGCCTCAGCTAAGTGCAGACAAAGCAAGGGCACAAGTACGATAAAGGTACAATTTAGGAAAGGATTTGGTTGAGTAAAGATGAGAGGAAATGGCACCTCAAAATTGGGGGAGAGTGGGATGAAGAAGGCAGAAATATTTAGGAACAATAATGGTGATATAGTCATGTTTGCATTTGTCAAATGTCTGTTCTGGCCAAGCACTGATGCATGGTGTCATTGGACTTGCCCCACAAGCTATGAGGTAGGAAGAGCTGTTTAGCCCTATTTTACAGATGAGCAAATTGAGGCCCAGAGAGGTCACATCACTTTCCCTAGGTCACCCAGCTGGTAAACTGCAGAGCGGGGATATGAACCCAGTCTGACTGCACAGCATTTCTACTACTAGAAAGCAAGTCTGGAGGGGGAGTATGGGCACTGGGACAAGCAGCAGACAACATTGGTTACGAGGCCACTTCAGTGGATAGAGCACCGGAGTGCACCCGCAGCGTCCCCGTTCTCTGCAGGAGCACAGCACTTAGTGAGAGAAATGGCAGCAAAGGGTGGAGGTAGGGTTTCCATTCAGGAAGGTCTTGAACACACTAAAGACTTAGTGAAAGTTTGTGAGCAACAGAGTGACAGAGCAAGTGGGGCCCGCACGTACATGTAGGTGGCTGTCGAAGGGCCTCCGCACAAAGAGCCCTGCCTATGCAGTGTCTCCATGCTGACCAGACAGGAGCGTAGATCCAGAAAGGCCTTCCCATGTGGAATCTCCCCAACCTTGGCCATGTCCGTGAAGCCAAGGGCTCCACACACACCCTGTCCAACCATGAGCCCTCTACATCGAAGGTGTTCAACTGAAGGTCATGACGAATACTTCTAGTCGCTGGGCAGAAATACCCTATAATAATCCCGTACATAACCAAATTGGTGAAGGGGGTGGAGGCCAGAGGGCCTATGGCAAACTCTTGGGCATTTTGGTGGAAAGAGGAAAACCCTAGTCTTTGTAGAACTCTACCCTTCCCCACCATAGCTAAATGACCTTGACCATTTCCCTGCCTTCCCTGCCCATCCCTTTCCACATCTGGAAATTTTGGATTCTACTACATTTTTCACAGGGCTATGGCAAAAATTAAGATTTCATGGGGCAAAGGGAACCTAGGACAGTGGCTGACACCTAGTAGGAGCTCAAGTTAGGCTAACTCCACTCTTCCCAAGTCTGTTCCAACTGGTAGGTATTATTGTTTTTATGATGATAAATTTTTAAACAAAGTTTAATTTTAGATTTACAGAGTTCTTCTGAAGGTAGGACAGAGTTCCTATCTACTCCACACCCACTTTCCCCTATTATTACCATCTTATATTAGCATGTCCACTTGTCATAGTTAATGAACTGATACAGATACATTATTATTAACTGAAGTTCATACTGTATTCAGATTTTCTCACTCTTTTCCTGATGTCCTTTTTCTGTTCCAGGATCCCATCCAGGGCACCATATTACATTTACTCATCATGTCTCCTTAGGCTCCTCTTGGCTATGACAGTTTGTTAGAATACCTGTTTTTGATGACCTTGACAGTTTTGAGCAGTACTGATCAGGTATTTTTGCAGAATGTCCCTCCACTGGGAATTGTCTGATGTTTTTCTCATTAGACTTTAGACTGAGGTCATGTGTTTGGGGGAAGAAGACCACAGAGGTAAAGAGCTGTTCTCGTCCCATCTTATCAAGGGTACAGCTACCAACACAGCATCACAGTTGATGTTGACCTCGATCACTGGGCTTGAGGTGGTATTTGTCAGGTTTCTCCACTGTGAAGTTGTGTGCTCCTTTTCCATCGTGTCTTCCCTGGAAGAAAGACACTTAAGGAGTGAGAGATTATGCTTCACCTCTTTGAGGGCAGAATATCCACGTAAACCATTTTGAGTTCTTCTGCACAGAAGATTGGCCTGTTTTCCCCCATTTATTTACTTATTCACTCATTTATTTACAACAGCATGGACTCATGGATATTAATTTTATACCTTAGGTTATAATCCAATACTACTTGATTTTGTGGCTTAAATTCTTCTAGCTCTGGCCATTGGAAGTTCTTTCACTTGGATCATATATCCTTTTGACAAAGTCCCATCATTATGGGTTTGGTTTTCTGGTTATGTTTTGTTTTCCAGCACTTTCTTACTTTCTGGCACTACAACATGCTCTAGGTTCACGTGGTATATTTCATGCTCTAGTCCTGGAGTCCCAGAATCAGCCATTTCTCCACACTCTGGTTCTTTTTATTGGAGGAGGATATTAAAAATCAAGATCTGGGCACCAGCTATGGACATTACAATTGAGATGTCATTACTTCCAGGCCCTCTCAGCTGACAGAGCAAGGAGATAAATGTATGTATACTAACCCATGAATATACATATATATGTATTAAAACTTCTGCATCCAACTATATGTATCAATATTAAGCTAAACACGAGTTCATTCTGATGTGTCCAACTCTGATCCATCACACTATGGCTCACTCTAGCCTCTTCTAGATTCCTTATCTGTAACTCACTCCAACTGTGAAAAACCAGGCTCCTGCCATCTGCCATCCATTAACTTCGTTGTTCATTTCTGGTGTACATGTATAGTAGTTTCAGAATTCTTAACTCATACCTTGGTGGGAGACAACTTTATCAGCTAGAGTGGAGTGATTATGTACACTTCCCTCACCTGCAGTCTTACAATTCCGCTCATTTCCAAAGTTATTTAGGTCAGCATCTTATTCTTCCCTCCCCTTCAGTGAGATTGTTTCATACATTCATAATACAGATAGATTGTAGTGTCATATTCTGCATTCTATCTTGGGATCCCTCAACCTCCTAAATTATTATTATTTTTTAATATGTACATCAAGGTTTACTCTTTGTGCTGCAAAGTTCTATGGGTTTTGACAAATGCATAATAGCCTCTCTTGACCATCACTATAGTGTTCAAAATAGTTTCACTGACCTAAAAAATCGACTGTGCTCCATCTATTCAGCCCTCCTCCACCCCACGTCAAATCCCTGGCAACCCTTCATTTTTTTACTGTCTCTTTAGTTTTGCTTTTTCCAGAATGTCACATAACTGGAATCATACAGTATGCAAATTTTTCAGATTGGCTTCTTTCACTTAACAATACATTGAAGATTCATTCATATCTTTTCATGCCTTGATTGCTCATTTCTTTTTATTGCTGAATAATAGCCCACTTACGGATGTACCACCGTTTGTTTATCCAGTCATATCTTGGTTGCTTCCAGGTTTTGGTGATTTTGAATAGAGTTGCAATAAACATTCACATGCAGGTTTTTGTATCAGTTTTCAAATCAGTTGGGTGGACACCTAGAAGTTCAATTGCTGGATTGTATGGTTAGAGTACATTTAATTTTGTAAGAAACTACCAACCTGTCTTCCAAAGTGACTGTAGCACTTTGCATTCCCACCAGCAATAGATGAGAGTTTCTGTTGCTTACGTCCAGCTGTAGGTATTGTCAGTTTTTTGAATTTTAGTTAATCTAATAGCTGTGTGGTGATACCTCACTGTTATTTTAATTTGCAAACCCTTAATACCAAATAACGTTGAGTATCTTTTCATACGTTCACTTGCTATGCTTTTATCTTCTTTGGTGAGGTTGTCTGTTCAAATCTTTTGCTCCTGTTTAAACAGGGTGATTTGTGTTTGCTTATTATTGAATTTTCAGAGTTCTCTCCTCTTTTCTTTGTCATACAATCTGGGCCAGCTCCATCCTTGTTTCCCCTACTTCCCTGCATCTGTATCATCCTGAGCACAGAACATATGGAATGTTCCATCCCCCCAACCTCTCACTCCCAACTCAGAGAAATAAGAAGGGGCGGCTCTCCAACTGTGACCAGCAAATACTTAGCTGCCTCCCTTGGAGCCATGACTGAGTCTGAAAGAGCTCAGCCAGGCTGAGCCCAGACCCCTCTTGACGACCATGGGTCCCCCACTGAACTTTGCATGCACCTCATAAGATCATGTGCTAGGGGAAGCCCCCTCCCCCGTCCCAGAACAGACTCAGCAACAATTTCGCAGCAACACAGCCAAAGACTGTAATGTTTTAAGCTGCAAGGATCCTTAAAGAGCATTTAGTTCATTTTATAGACGAATAAACTAACGCTCAGCCCATAGATGTCACTAGGTGCTCCACCAGGAAAGGGTAAACAGAGTTTGTTATATTTAGGATTCAACACAAACTTTTTAATTCCTTGCTACTCAAAAGGCAGCAACCTCAGCCTCACATGGTAACATGTTAGAAATACAGACTCTCAGGCTCCCCTCCAGACCTACAACCTGAATCAGAACCTCCATTTTAATGGGATCCTCCAAGCTGAGTTGAATGTTCATGAACGTGTAAGAGCACTGTCTTCATTCAGTAATTTCTCAAATCATCAAGCAGCACATTGGGCTAAGCATCAATTCATCACAAAACAGATAGCACCCGCTCAAGAGGTTAGCCTTGAGTGGACACTCACATCATCAAATGACTTCCCAAGTAATTGTCAGATTGACTACGATCATGGTTTATACCATAAAGAAACAGTGTATTTGAGAATCAGAGACCTGAAGGGTAGGTAGGATTGAGCTAGGTTAAAGACGACATGGAAGATGAGTCCATGTGCATGGTGGATCACAAAGAAGAGCAGGTAGCTGGCAGAGAGTCCCAAGCCTGCATGATCTAGGCATCCTGCAGAGCGTGTCAAGGGGTTGATATTCTGCAAAATGCTACCCTGGAAGTGATACGACCGACCCAAGACCCAAAAGGGTGGTGGAGGCCAAACCCAGTTCTCCTGCTTCCCCAGATTAAGCCCTTTCCACCAACAGGCCACCCTATCCTGGTCCCTGGGAAGTCCCCCCAGGATGACACGGAGAACCAGGCCCTGGACATCAGGCTGGCTGCCAGCCAGGCTGGATACACATGCAAGTTATTTTCATGGGGCAGCAAATTCTGGAAAATATGTGGTTTAGAAGCAACATAATTATCATCCTCTAAAATTAGGCTCATAGTCTAAACAAGCCCCAGCCTTCCTTCTGCAAAAAAACAAACAATCGCAGGCAGGAAGCCTGCAGCGATGCAGGTCATGTTGGCCAACAGGCCTGCTGGTCTCCCTGCTGAGCTAAAAAGGCAAACAGCATGCAAAAATGTAAATATTATATTATTTTTCAAATACCGCCTATTCCATTCTCGCCCCAGCTGGCTCTGTCTGTCCACCTCGGCGCCCTCTGAATACCACGCCCCCCTGCACTTTGGCCGTGAAATACATGGATGGATTTTTTCAGAAGGCATTATCTAAACTGCTGATGTAATAAGGCCCTGATATATGAAATTCACTTAATAACTCACGCTTAGTTATTTATTGTGAGGCTGGGTGCATTCTCCTTGATTCCGCTTCCCAGCGAAATCTAAGTGCAGCTTTCATCATGAACGCCTGAATTTATAGCAAACAGACCAAGTGACATTAAGAAAGCCACACAATCCCTTCATTCAGCCTTTAATAAGGAAGCCAAGGAAAAATTATCCTAGCTGGTTTGCGGGTGACAGCACAAGAACTTTCTGGAGTCAGAAAAGTTAGCACCGCGCCTCCTTGTCAGCCCATTAAAAAGCAAAGCTGGCATGGCATATTAGAACCATGTGTGAGAAGGAATTTCTCCTCTGGTAAGACATTCCAAATACTGTCTCCGAGCCAAAGACTTTGGTGTTAGGCTAATTTAAGCAGCATGTTGAAATCAGCGCTCAGAACTTTGATCATACGGAGATCGTTTGTTACAAATTGAACTAACCCAGTCTCTATTTCTGGCGGATCAGAACTCTGGATTTGTTGAATTAAATGCTTCATTTAGTACCGTTTGCACATGAAAAGGAACCCTGCACTCAGGAATCTGATAGTGAATTTTTCACCTAACCAACAGGTCCACTTTTTTATTACTTTTAAACCTAATCCATACTCCATCCACACTGTTCCTAATAACCCCAGGGCTGTTCAGAGTGAAGTTTTAAATCAACTCCCATGTCATTGGGGGTGGGGGTGGGGGTGGGGGGGAGGGGCGGTGGCAGGGCAGCGGGGCTGCTGAGCCATCCTTGAATTATCAAACCATGTAATAAAGAACATATTGGAACCCGGTACCAAAATAAAAGAGAGAGGGATAAAAAGAGAAAAAAAGCCAAATAAATTAGTCCTCAGTTGTTATTTACTGTCCAGATAACCCAGTTTCCTTTCATGACAACTGTGGGCTAAAATAGCAAAATGATTTTGCAGACCTATGATTTTCGTCCTGTTGCCTGTCTGGTCCAGCCGAAGCTACGAGGGAGAGAGGTTAAAAGGGCACAAAATAGACCATTTCCACATATGGCTACACTTTCTGTTCATTTTTGAAGTTATAATATCTTTAACTGTAGATAATGATATTATAAACTGTCATTTAGTGCATTTTAAGTATATTACATACATGAAACAAAGATCTAGAAGGAGCTGCAGCTGAAATCTTAACAAAAACATTGTGACTCAAATCCGCCAAACAGGAGACAGGTATTGGGTTTGCTAAGAACATCGTGGAGCAGATCATCACAAACACAGAAGACTGTGAACGGACTCCTGGGTGTAAACTGTGATCCGGGCCAAGACTGGGCACTGATGATTCAATAGTAATTAACTGCTAATTATAAACACTCAGGGGTCAACAAGATACTTTGCAGTACGGTTTTATTTTTACATCATTTGGTTCCTCCATAACTTCCTTTCCTAAAGTTTACCTCCCGTGAGTGGAAGGTGGGGAGACAGAGTTAGAAAGCCATCTCTGCTTCTGCTGCTATTAAAACAGCACTGACACCTCCTCAACTGGGGGCCAGGGGTGGAAACACCTATATTTAGGATGATGATTCTTTCCTGAGCCCCGGTATGTAGTTAATTCATAAATATCCTCTCCTATAGGCTTAAAAATCCTCTTGAATGAGGAGTGCCTTCATTTAAAAGGAAAATAATTAATTATTAGCACCACGCTCTAACCAACTGAGCTAACCGGCCACCTAAAAGGAAAATAATTAATTAAAAAATGTTACTGCTCTTGTGTGCCAGAAAAATCTACGAATGATTCCTCAGTTTTATTGGCATGAAGACGAGGTTGATTTCCCCCCTCCCCACCCCAATTCTTTGGAGAAAGAAAATGGTTACGAAACAGATAACGATAATAAATGTTTTATTGGTGAAAAAAGAAAGATCAAATCTTTAATGAAATCAGGATGGGCTTTAGAGATGAACTCCATCTGAACTTGCCAGGATTCATGGAACTTCAATTAAAACAATTTCAGAAGGGCGGCTGACAGCAAGGCGCTTGGAAGTGTAATTAAAATTGAGCAAGATTTTAGCACCAGACTTTCCAGCAGGATCCTGAGGATGTGTGATAGCCCGGGGAGGGGAACCCTGGGGGTGAGGGGGTCTGTGAGGCGGGGTGAGGATTCTCAGCAACACAGGTAAGAAACCCCGCAGAGGCTAGAATCCCAGGCATCAGCTCACCATACATCATTTTTAATCTACTCGTTTCACCTCCATCCATGTGGTTGTAGAAAACTGGCTTCTTGGGCTGGAGGCTGACGTTTTCAACCTGGAAACAGCCTTTGATGAAGTCATACACAGGGACTCTAGATCCTGGGTTCAGATCTTGCTTTTCCATATACAGCTGTGTGACCTTAGGCAAGTTACTAAACGTCTCTGAGCCTCATTTTCCCAGCTTTGAAATGGGCTGGTGATAGCACCCAGCTCTCGGAGCTGTTGAGAGGCTTCACAAGCTAGTCCATGTCAAGTGCTTAACGCAGTGCCTGGCACCTAGTTAGCACCCAATAACAGTGAGCAAATATTGGTATTTATTAAAGCCGAAAATTAGGAAAGTGAACTCCAGAAGTTCAGCTTCTCCTTTTAAGAGGCAAAGTTCTTCTACCAGATGTGTCACCAGCATGGTACGGACAAAATGAGTGTCTGCGTGGTGAAATGCGGGACCCCTGAGGAGCTTTGCACGAGGAAGGTCCTGGCTTTGGGATGAAGAGCTAGTGCTCACCTCTTACGGGGGGCAGCAGGGAGATGTGTGGCTGAGGCCTGGACCTCGGAGAGACTCTGGCTCAGCCTCACTTCCAGCGAGAGAAAAAGGAGGCAAGAGCAAAGGAAAGAGGAGCTGGAAGGAAGGCAGGAAAGCAGGAGGGGAGGGAGGGAGGGAAGAAGGAGCTTTGGTCCGTGACACTCTCTGGCCCCCGCTGCTCTCCGTTGCCTTAGATGCTTAAGAGTTGCGTCCCTACAGCACACCTTCCTCTGACTTGAGCTGGCGTGAATGGGTTTCTATTCCTTGGCCACCCAAAGAGCTCTCTCCATCACTCTGAACAGTCTCATTAAATGACAGGGAGGGGTTTTCCATGCATGGCCATGGTCACAGATACCCAGCTCCATGGGGCACAGTGGGAGCAGGGTTTGCACGTGGCACCCCCAGGGATTCCTGAGAATCACCTAGAACAGACCAGCACTCACTAACGCGCCAAACCCAACAGGCAGCTCTTGGTCCAGGCACCGACTTATAACGGATCCAGGCAGCAGCTCTACAGGCAGGGCCCACCAGCCTCCCGGAGAGATCATCTCTCTGCCACTGAGTGCTGGGGCCTGACCCAGCAGTTGCCCTAAGTTTTCTAACCCCCTGAGGTAAGATTTCCACATTGGCTTTTGGGAACCAGCTCATGATTTTAAGGGAAGTCAACTTTCTAATGGTATACAGAATCCCAACTTGTGAGTAACAGAAAAAGAATTAATTACATATCCTTTGGATTGCCTTCCATGATTTTTTTTTATAGCTACGGCAGCAGAATTACCTTCCAAATTATATTGGGCCCAGGTTATTAAAATGGCTTTCAATTCCCTGAGTAGACACGGTGATAGACAGCCGGACAGGGTTGCTGAAGCACTGGGATGCTTTCCCCTCCTTTTTTAAACTTCTCGCAGAAAAGTCACATGCAGATAACTGAGAATTGATTGTTTCCATCTCCAATGAATCCATTTCCTCTGGTGTCTGTATTTACTCCTAGTCTTCCCCTGGTTTCCAGTATAAACCAATACTCTTTTAATACTCCCAATCTGTTAGACACTTTTCTTTTCCCCCATGAACAAAGGAGAAATGTTTGTGTGCAACTTTATGGAAGCCATCAATCTCCCTGAGAGGCTTGCTACGCTCAACAGAATCCACATTATAACTTATGCGAAACAGAGGATGGAGACGTGGGGAGAAATCCCGCTTTCTTTGAGCAGTAGCACTGCATTAAAGAAAACATGCATTTCTGCTGAAATTCATATTGGTAAATGGGTTTCCCATCTGAAACACTGTTTTTCACTAAGAGAAGCTTTTAATCCCCTTAAGTTCCTTTCTAATCTGCCTTGGAAGTGCTTGTCTCAGGAATATAACAGTGATGACATAACAGATTTAATTTATTAGAACGAAACAGCAGCCAGCCAGCAGAGTACACAAGAGTGCACGCCCGCCGCCGGCTGAGTGGGGCCGTCCTTCCGGGATGGAGAAAAATTGTCCCGTGTCCCCTGAATCCAGCCCCACTGCACGGCTATGCCCAAGTTCAGATCTCAGCTCCCCGGGCTCTCTCTGGAGCCAACACCCCATCTTCACGGGGTAAAGCCCCTTATTCTCTAAAGGCCAGAGGAAGGTTGAGGAAGACAAACCCCTGCCTGCTTCCACTGCCCCATCCGCTGGAGAGCAGTGGCTGAAAGGGAGCAGAGACCAGCCAGCCAGTAGAGGCCGATGCCCAGAAGCTCAGCCAAGGGTCTCAGTGAGACAGGCTGGTCCTACTGCCTAATCTGATGGGCCACCTCGGGTAGCTAACAGCCCCAAGGAGCCGAGAGTCAGAAGGACAGGAGATACAAAGGCAGCTGTTCCTATATCCCATCCCACTCCCAACCAAGACAGAGAAGAAAACCATACAAAAGTCAAGGATCCCTACTCAATCCCAGTTCTGCTTGTTCTGGGATGGGCAGCAGGGAATCCATTCTGGGTGGCTCAGCCTGCTGCATTCTCTATGCCAGCCAGCTGAACTGAGACAGCTAGAGACATGGGATGGCTGAGCCCACCTGGCTGGGCCGTGTCCAAGCCAGCATGGTGGCCCCAGGTACACCCACCCAAAACTCCATTTCCTCTTCTTTTGAACAGAAAGCAGTTTATTTACTCACTCAAGCCATGCTTATTAATGCTCTCAGGAGCCAACCTTTGACACAGAGGTAACACTCTTTGAGCCCCACGAGAGCATGAATGAATTCAGCACAGGGCATCAGGGTCATTTTCTAAGTGGGCGCCTCTGCAGTCACACACAGTATGACACCACAGTGGTCAAGAGCATGGCCTCTGGAACCAGAAAGTCCTAGGTTCAAGTCTCTGCTCCAGCTCTTACATGGTGGGAGACCTCCCTTAAGTAATTCAACCTTGCTGAGCCTCTATTTTCTCATCTGTAGAATGGGATCATGACCATCTACCTCCAGTGAGGAATAAATGACCTCATGTTGTAAAATGCTTACGAGATGCCTGCACCTATTAAGTGCTGATTAATTACAACCGTTATGATGTATGTAGGTTTACTTGCCAACACATTCACCCTTTCTGTTCATTCATCAATTCCCCCAAACATATATTGAGCATTTAGGATGTGCCAGGCTCTGCTAGACACTCTGTATTTGGGATGAGGGAGATAACAGGGGATGGAAAGATACTTAATAAAAATAATTCTTGATAGAAGTGCAATTTTGCACTCCTTCTTTCATTTAAATTTCACACGCACACACAAACCTACAGTAGATAGTCAAGGCAGATATAATTGCTTCCATTTTACAGATGAGCAGACAGATCCAGTGAGGTTAGGGGACTTTGTCAAAATGGCAAAGCTGAAAAGAGCCAGGATGGCGGGGTGGGCGTGGGGAGGTCTCAGCCAAGTCTCCTCCCATACTTTTCCTTGAATAGGATTTTCCAGAAAATAGGATCCTGAATCTCGTCAGTGTAGAATGGAGTAACACAAAACCACACGCCCAGGACCCCCGTGGACTTGGGACATACCCCATCCCGTGGCGAGTGTGTGCTTAGGTAGGAAACCATATCCCACGCTCAGTGGGGGCCGGGGTCTGCTGTCTTTAGACGATAAGAAGGAGGCCAGGAAAGATAAGAAACTGGGGAACTTGACGCTTATTAAAAGCACTTGCTCACAAGCTGTGTTTAGTTCCACATGGTGCCCAAAGCCAGGAACCCGGCCTCAGCAGGGGTCAATGTCCCGTCCTGACAGGCGTGAGCTGGGGAGTCTGGGCTGAAGATGGATGGGGGCGCGAAACACGCCCGTGACAGCGGTAATCCACACGACCCAGGAACGCAGGCTGGTATTTTGGCCACTTCTCCACACTTTTTATGGGCCCAGAAGTGGGAGGAGGGAATTTTCATCATCTCAGACATAAATAACTCCATGAACAGTGTCGAGATCGGACACCTCAACATTAACCACCCTGTACAACACAAAGCCTCTGGATTTACTTCTCAGCTGCAGAGCTGCCTGAAGTTAGGCAAGGCTCCAAGGCATTAAAACAAGCCTGGCACTTCCATCCCTGCTCCCGGGAGAAGTCCCTGTTCTGCTTAGTGGGATGCCTGCTTCATGTTTGCTTCTTGATCGTAGATTTTTGGATCGCTCCCTCTCCCCTCACCCTGGGCTGAAGACCCTGCCTCCTTCCTTATGGAGGAAATGGAAGCAACCAGATTCATGCTCTCTCATCTCCCACCACCCACAATCGACAAACTTGCCTACGTTTGAAACCCATTCTCTGTCTTACTTCAAGATATAGTAGAAGACATGTCTTTCCTCCCACTGGGGGCCACTTCCACTCGTGTCCAGAATCCCTCCCCTTCTAAGAGTCTGCCCTTCCAGCTACACATACTCACACACATCAACAACCCCTCTCTCCTGGATCATTCCCACCTGCAATGACACTTCCTCAATATCCCCCATCTCAAAAAAAAACAAACCAAACCAAACCAACCCAAAAGATCTACCTTGATCTCTCATCTCTACCCAACCATGTCCTGTTTCCCTAATTCCCATCTTGGCAAAATATCTTGCAAGTGTTACCTCCAAGCCCCGACTCCACCTCTTCAATCAAGTCCAAGTTGATTTTGCCATCACTCCACCGAGCCTGACCTCAAGTTTATCAGTAACCCCATGTTATCAAATGAAATGAGTACTTAGCTTCTTCTCTTCCTTGGCTTCATGGTTGACCCCTTGGTCCCTCCCGAACCACTCTCTCCTCTTGGCAGCTTCTGCTTCCCACCCGCTCCCCTCCCTCCCAGCTTCTCCTCAATCTTATGTTGACCCTGCTTTTGCACCCAACCTCTGGATGTACGAGTGCCCCTAGGTTGAGTCCTCAGATCTCTTCTCGATGCTTTGTTCATTCCCTCTTTAGGTGAGCTCATTCATTCCATGGTTTTAAGTACTATAGTACTATCTATGTACCACTGACTTTCAAAATGTTAGCCCCAGCCCAGAAAGTCTGCCTGAGCTCGAAAATGTATATCTGGATGTCTTCCTGCCGTCTCCACTTAGACATCTAATAGACCTCTCAACATGACATTCCTTGACTAGGCAGTTAAGAGAACCAGAAAGGGCTTCCCTGGTGGCACAGTGGTTGAGAGTCCGCCTGCCGATGCAGGGGACACGGGTTCGTGCCCCGGTCCGGGAAGATCCCACATGCCACAGAGCGGCTGGGCCTGTGAGCCACGGCCACTGAGCCTGCGCGTCCGGAGCCTGTGCTCCGCAATGGGAGAGGCCACAACAGTGAGAGGCCCGCGTACCGCAAAAAAAAAAAAAAGAAGAAAGAAAGAACCGGAAAGACAAGAGGCCTTTTAGACCTACAAAGACGTTCAAACTCATGTAGAGTTAATAAAATGCAAATTAAAACAAACAGATATTTTTCACCAATAAGTTTGGCAAAGAGAGATCAAAATATTTTAAAATACACTGTCGACAAGGATTCGAGGAAAGAGGTACCTTTGTAAGTTGGCAGGTAATATAAATGGGTATAAGTCTTTTGCAGAGCAAATTGTCAATATCCATCCAAATGAAAAATACACATCCATCCTCTTTGACCCAGCAGTTCTACTTCCAGAAATTTATCCAACAGATATAGTAAATATACTTAATAAACTTATTTCTATTAATATTTATCCAATAGGTAGAGTCACATTTGCAAATGAAAACCAGCTAATATTAGCAATAAGAGAGTGGCTGCATAAGTGAAACTAAGTTCCACAGTGGAATACCACTTAACTGTTGTAAGAAGGAAAGAAATCTGTATAAGCTAGTAGAGAAAATCTCCAAGGTATAATTTTAACTTAAAAAAATTAAGATGCAGAATGTTGGGTATAATATGCTATTATCGGCATTTTAAAAGCGTGATGGAGACCGTGATACCATAAATGCTTACAGAAATACACAGTATTCATGGAAGGAGACACACAAAAGTTGAAACAGGATTGCCTTTGGGACAGTTGAACCAGGAGATTAGTTTCTGAGGAATTAGGATGCCCTCTTTTATACCTTCTGTACTGTTTGAAGTCTTTTTTGCCTTGTTCAATTATTTTATTTTCAATTTAAAAATAAAGTTATTATTTTTCATAGCCTGGCTCCTTCTCTATTTTCAGCTCTCATATGAAGTGCTACCTTTCCAGCAAAGTCTTCTGGACCACCCCATCTATGTCAGTCTCTCCTACTTTTTTAATCCATCACCAAAGCAGCTCCACTTTTAGCTATTTTAAATATTGGGGTAATAGGAAGGTTTAACTCAAAAATAATCTCTGCTCTCCTTGTCAGAGAGGTTTCCCTGTGTGCGCCATCAGAAATAATACCTACAGCACTATCCCTTTCTAATCCTTTATCTTGCTTCTTTTTTTTTCAAGGCACTTATCACCATCTGAAATATTATGACATATTTTTCTTTGTTTAGTGTTGGCTTCCCCTCATTAGAATGTAAGCTCCAGAAGAGCAGAAATCTAGCCCTTTTTTGTTCATGGCTCTATCCTCTGCGGCTAGAACAATGCTTGGCATGTCCCGTATGTTCAAAAAATATTTGTTGAATTAATGAATGGTTCCACTGCCAAGAACAAAACAAATAAATAAAAAGATGTTTCAAGGTCCTCGATCTACAAAAGAAAACATCTAAGGCCGTGAGTTTAGTGCTGGGTCTCACATCCAGTTAGGTCATCACCAGCGCCCGCTTCCCATTTGTATTGACATTGATTTGCAAAGCAAAGGCCCTGGGGAAGCATCATATAGCACCAATCGGTAGAGAGAAAACGAAGAAGTCAGGAATGGGTAGCTCTCCTGGAAAACCCCAGAAGTGTGGAGCAGGGAGAGAAATGACGATATAGAAAGCAGGAGTAAGAAAGAGAGGGTCTTTAGCAAATCCCCAACAGGAAGCTCCTTTCCTAGTCAGGGAGAGTCAGGGCACGAGGAAGAAGAGAAACAAGAGAGATCCAAGAGAATCCTTGGGTCCTTCTGTCACCCTGAGTGACCATGATTCCAGCTCCTCATGGGTTGTACACAGGTGTCAGAGCAGACCACTGTCAAGGGAAGGAGTGCCTGAGTCGTTACATTACTTAACCCCCTAGCGATCGGGCTAAAGGCAGGAGAGCCATGAGTCAGCAAGTCCCTGGGAATCAGCGAGTTAAGTGGATAAGCTTGGGTAGCAGGCAGCCCGCCAAGGAGCCTGGGGAGTGTGTGCCAGGGATCTCCCCCCACAGCCCAGCCTGCCCCTGGCAGCCAGCTCCTATAGAAGAAGCAGCCCTCTGACCCTCTTTGCGGGGGGTGACTTTTGGGGGTAACGCAACGGCCAAAGCTTCTCATCGACTTCAGAACACTGCGTTCCCAGCCCTGGTGCGTTAGCACCTGCATCGATTCTGCTGGGGCCTCCAGGAACCTCAGGAAACCTCATGTTTTCTAAATTGTACTTTTATGCTCAGCAAGCCCTCAGGCTACCTGGTTAAAAGTTGACATTAAAAAATCCTTCATAATTGGTTTGTTTGAATGGTGCCCTCTGCAGAGTCATCAAGGCAGGCCGTGTTCATTAGCAGCCGTTCACGTAAAATCCAGGCAGTAAAACATCAATCATGCTGGGGCTTCAAAAACCGTCTCCAGGCTTTCTCAAGACCAACCAAACGCCAACACGAATAAATCCAGGGCAAGATGAACTTCAGGCGGCATCTTCTGAGGTAAGGTTTCTCCACCTTGGCACCATCTGAGGCCAGATAATTCTTTCTTATGGGGGCTGTCCTGTGCTTTGTAGGATGTTTAGAAGCATCCCTGGTACCCACTATATGCCAGTAGCATTGCCCTGTTTATGACAACTCCAAATGTCCCCAGATGTTGCCAAATGTTCCCCGGGGGGTAAAATAGCCCGAGGTTGAGAAACACTCTTTTAAGCTTCTATCCATTTGGACAGCTGAAATTTTGGAGGAAAAGTCACCCATTCCAGAAAGACATTTCTTGAGGGTCTACTATATCCTAGGTGCCGTGCTAGGCATTGGATATGGTCCAAAAATAAGGGGTGTACACGGCCCCAAGCATGTCTCCCAAAAGAAGGGGGAACCAAACCCTTAGTTCTTTCTCGATGACCAAGTTTCAAGGGTCAGGGTTTCCAATAGGAGGTGAGGTCAGGCTGTTTTGTTAGGAGAGGGTGGATGGGTGAGCACTTGAGAAACTCCTCCAAAGGGAAGCCTCAGAAGTGCTTGGTTTTAGCTCCTCATGTAAATGGATGTCACCAGCCTTGAAAAGAGCACAATGGGTGTACACAGTGAATCATCGGAGTTAATTACAGAGATCGCTGCGGAGCCGTGCAAAGCCCGCTGAGCTTAGCTTGCAACACCAGGTACAAGAACAGCCAACAATGATGATGATATTCACGTTAATAACTGGCACTGACACAGCCACAAAGCACTCCCCGCTCCGGGCCTGTGCCAGGAAAAATAGAGAAGCAGTCAAGAAAAACATAGTAGCATCGATCCCACCCTCTGGTGAAAGGCTGCCACCATTTTCCCCACTGTGGTCTTGGAGACTGACTGAAGGGCCCGGTGGGGCGTTGCTGGGTAGACGGATTGTGGTGGAGGCCGGCGTGTGGGGAGGAGGAAGCCCAGGCAGATGGGGAGGGGAAAGTGATGCACTGAGATCAAGGGACAGACAGATGCTCAGACAGATGTCATTTCATTGCATTAACGGTTCATTCAAGTGACGACGGCAAAATGTCCCCAAGAACTTGGCACTGACGAAGGCCAGGTTCCCCAGAGTTAAATAGTGCAATCTATAGGCTGGGGGTAAGTAAGGGTCTCTTTGCAAACAGCTAAGGACTGTCAATGCGCCACGGGGCAGGAGAATTTGGGAACATCCAATGTTCTCATCAAGGCTGTTATCCTACTTGCAAGTTAACAAGTTAGCTTGCCAGTTTCACGGATGCTGGCAGAAGGCACAAGACACCTGGATCAGAGACAAAGAACGCTATCACTTATGGCATAGCCAGCAGCATATTTACAAAAATTCCCTTTGTCCCCAGTCCCACACAGGTGACACAGATTAGCCAACTAGACACCTGTCCAGGCAGGGGGTTGCACTGTAGGAGAGGAATCCCACACCTAGGAAAATGGAATCTTTTCTAATGGGCAGTAAGCATGGCTGCCCTTTGTTTTGGGCGTGACTCTAAATCCATCTTCCAAAACTCCCTTCCAAGATGTGCAGAAATGTGAGAGACCCCTGGAGAATAATCTCCCAACAGGAATGACCAAAATCTGGGTCACCTTGGCTTAGATGACAAAAAAAGAAAGACCTAGGCAGTCACAAGTCAAGGAGTATAAGGGAGAGGACACCATGGCCTGGCAGACTTAACACTGTGTTTCCCTGTGGAAGGCTCTACCTGGAGAGGTAAAAGATCTCAGATGAGCTATAACATGATTTTAAGCCCCTCTCTTCCCACTATACAGTCCCCGAAGCCACCTTCCCATTAGAATATGGACTCCCATGAGTACTTATCTAGAAAGTGGTTCACAGCTTTGCCCATGTGGCCACACCATGCTTTTGGTTAGCTGTATTTCTGATGGTCATTTAGTTTGTACGCTTCCTGGCGTATACATCAGACTCCATGCTGGTTAATGTGAGTCTGTTTTACCCTGAGCTCCTAATCCTGAAAGGTTGAGAACAAGAGCCCTGAATTTAACATGGCAATTTGAATCATAACACTTAGTTCTAGCACTTATTCTATGTCCCAAGCTCTTCATATTCATAATCTAATTGAATCCTCCAACCAGACATATACTTGGTAGGCAAATCTCTGAGTCCCATTCTATACATGAAGAAAGTAAAACTCAGAGAGAGGAAATTATGCTACTAGAGGCTCACAGGTGGCCGTGGCGGAGCTGGCACTTGAACTTGGTCTGGCTGAGGCCAAAGTCATCTAACCACAGCTCAGAAGGACTCAGGAGGCTGTGTGTGGCCAGCCAGTCTTCCCTCTGA
This sequence comes from Mesoplodon mirus, assembly GCF_964341445.2. Lineage (NCBI taxonomy): Eukaryota > Metazoa > Chordata > Mammalia > Artiodactyla > Ziphiidae > Mesoplodon > Mesoplodon mirus. Next base: position 30,330,272 of record NC_138995.1, read on the forward strand.
CATCCTCTGTCACGCCTTCTTAATCTGTCCTGCCAGCGAGCCAGGAGATACGCCCTGAGCACACCTAGGGTGGCCTCAGCCCTGTGCCCTTCAGCACCCTCAGCCCCCTGAGCCAGGCTCACCTGGACATGTAGGTACCTCCTGTACCTGGAGTCCTTTCCCCTCATCTACACGCCATCTAAATCTTGCCAGAAGGTTCTCAAAAAGCTTTGAGTTCCGTTCCAGTTACTATTGTTACATAACACATTTCCCCCAAAGCCAGCAGCTTGAAACAACCATTTTACTTTGCTCACAATGTTGAGGGTCAGGAATTGGGAAAGGGCTCAGCTGGGACATGCTCACTTGGGGTCTTTCCTAAGGTGGCACCATCCACAGGGATATCCCGTGAAGTCATAATGTTCATGGCTTGAGAGTGGGCAGCAGCCAATGAAGCCGTCATTCAGGGTCACTGTCATCTTAGAGATACTTCTTTTCTGGAGCAGCTGCACCTCCAAGGAGACCTCTACCCCTTGATTCAAACTATCTGATTCAATGCCCTTGGGATTTCTCTTTGGGCCCCTATTACTAGCTTGAATAGGTAGTAACCAAATTCTTGACGGACAAAGGAACCCTTCTTACTGAGGCTGGTATGTGAACCAACGCCTTATCTGCCCTTTGGTGACAGATGATGTATTCGGGATCTACAGACGGAGCAATCTCTTTTACTTATTTTAAATACACACCCTCCCACCCAGTACACCCCAAATACTTCACACATTTAAATCATCCCTCTGCACAGGCTTTAAGCTGAAAGCCAGTAGTATATGGCTGAGATTGGGAGTTGGGAGCCGGATGGTTCAATGGAGCACTTGGCTGTCTCCTAGCTGCCTGACCTTACTTAAATACTCCAGCCCTCAATGACTTCATGGGGATGGTTAAAGTCTCTACGTGACAGAGGCATTGTGAAGATTGTGACGATTAAGTGGAGAGACACAAGTAAAGAGTTTAGAAAAATACGTGGTATATGGTAAGCACTCCATTGAACTATGCTTTATGCATTCAAAGTGATATTCCTTAAAATGAAACATCGTCAATGAAATCAACTATCCTTGAATATTCGATCTATCAAATAGCATTACACAACTCAAACGCTTGCTTTCAAAGATTTTGTTTGCAACTCTCAAGCCTGCTAATGGCCTCCTAAAACCATCACCTGGTGACGGCATACAGAGTGTTTGGTCAGAGACCCAAAAGCCCTGCAGGGAGTTTTCCAGTGTTGTTCACTGTATAGTGGACCCACATGCACACATGTCTGAATTCTTCAGTGTGAGCTCAGCCAAAATAATTTTATTTTCAAACATTTGGCATCATGTAAAATCATATTTCGCCTACACACTCTTTATGTGCTCTACGTCACCGTACACATGTGAGAGCTATACTCACAGCTGACTGCCCAGGGGAACTTAAAAGGATTTTCAATGGTCATTTTAAATGGACACAATTCATGCCTTATGTGCTGGCTTTTAGAAACTAATCCTCACTTAGGATGAAACCCAGTGTCTCATTTTATCTTCCCAACAGCCCTAGTGTGTGGGCATCGTTGTCCCAGTTCATGGTCAAGGGCATTTTACCTCAAGGAGATAAACTATCTAATTCAATGCCGTGCGGCTAGTAAGTTGCAGAAGTGAGATTCGAGCCCCTCTCTCTATTGGTTACACCTCCCTGAATCTCACAGCCACAGGTCACTGCTCTGTGGCCCCTTCAAGGCCATGGATTAGTCTCACCTGCATGAAGACTTAGAAGCATCCAACAGCCCTTTAAACAGATATTATTAACTCCATTTTTCAGAAATGAGAAATCAAGATCCATGAAGTTGAGCAACGTAGCCATGGTCAGAACTGCTCCTTCAACACTTAACTCTCTGTCTTTATATTCTCGTTTCCAAGGCATCTAGGACTCTGTCTCAGCCTACTTCTCGAGGCCGTATTCTGTTGTCTCCTTTGCTGCCTCCTGATCCACACGCTTCCATATCCGTATATGTGGGAGCACTGCGGGTCACTAATACAAACACCTACAGACCCCAAGCAGGTAATATCAATGGGCCCAGTGGGTTGGGTGGGAGGCATTAGGGAATGGTGAAAACTGCGGCAAACTGAGAGCAAGGCACCTGCTCTCAGAAGCTGCCACTTCTCAGCTCCTACCTAGTGTGTGGCGCTAACATAGCAGATCTTCTAACCTTTTGTGAGAATCCAGAAACCCACCATTTTGTGTGATATTTTCCTGTTTTAACCTATTGGCAACTAACTCAGGTTAGTTCACCAGCTCTCTGAGAACAGCTTCCCACTCTATTTTCCAGTATCATTGACTTCTAGTTACATGTCTCTATTCAAGGGTGAGCTGAGAACCTACACATGGACAGCCTGCCAATTCCTTAAATGCCACAGTTGTTTTTAAAGAAGGAAGGGGCTTGCCCTTTTCATTCCTAACCAGTGACTTTTCCACACACTTCTATTTCTGCCATCATCCAATGGACTCAGACCCTACGCCACAACTGTGTGAACCGTGCCTCAGAATCGCCTGAGGGCTGTTTCAGAAATGAAGATGATCACACCCCATTTCAGACTTACTGAAAAAGACGTTTCAAGAGTGGAACTCAGGAATCTCCCCAAAGCCACTCTCGATCTGTGCCCTACCACCCCATATGCCAGGCTCGCACCCCCACACACACAGAGAATGGATTTAAAATATTCTCTTTGTGAATTCAACTGCCAGTGGTCCTTTCCTGTCCAATCTAGCCCTCACACTGTTGTCTGTTTAGCATCCCTGAAACACAGCTTTGCAGGCTGCGCGCCTGCTTTAAACGTTCATGGCTCTCCATTGTGCATGAGAAAGCATGTAACGCCTGGCATTCAACCCACAGCTTCCTCCCAAACTTCCCTTGTGCTGCTGTACATGGTCCTGACCCCTCTGAGAACCCTGGATTGCCCCTGCGTCTTACATGCAACTAGCAAAGGCTGCCATGAATTGATATGAATCTTTACTATGAGCCCTGTCTCTTCTTTCACTCACTCACTCACACATTTGTTGGTTCAGTTCACTCATTTGTTCTTTACTGAGCATCCCCTTTGTGCTAAGCAACCCATACTGGATTACAAGCTCCTTGGAAGTGACAAGCTTGGTGTTAATAGGAGTATAGCACCCTCCCTGAACAAAGAGCTCTATGTACAGAGTCATATGTGAGCTGACGAGGACGTGTTGAGAGGGGGTGGGAAATGGTTTACCAGGTAGAGAGAAAGGACTAAGCAATGAAGTGGAAGTAGGGTATATCAAAGGCAAATTCTAGGGCTGGGTGAAGGGACATTGACCAGGGAAGAGCAAAGAAGGGTAGGCTGAGGTCACTTTCAGGGTGGGTTACATATTTTAGTTAGGACTCTGGGCTGAAAGAAACCCACAGATTCACCTCAAGATGACATAAGCTGAAAAGAGAATTTATTTGTTTGTGTAAATATAAAGTCTTCAGGTGTGGCTGGATCTAGAAGCTAAATGATGTCATCAGGCCGCAACCTTACACTTTCTCCCTCTCAGCCCTGCTTTCTTCCATCTTAGCGCATCTCAAGCAGGCTTTTCCCTCATGATGACAAGTTGGCCTAGGGCACTCCAAGCTGCCAGGCTCTCCTCCAGTATCCCCCATGGAGAGAGTACATCTCTTTCCTCTAGTTATTCCCACAGAGAGTTCTGGGATTGAATCTCTTTGGATTACCATTGGGTCATGTGACCATCTCTAAACAGTTACAGTAGCCAAGGGATTAAATATTCTGATTTGCCAGACCTTAGTCCCATGCCCACCCCTTAACCAATCACTGGGCTGGACAGGGGCTACCCTTGAACCAATCACTATGAGTAGCAACCTTGATTGGTTAGCCCTGGGTCACATGGCCAGGCCAGGAAGTAGGAAGTGTGGAGTCAGTCCCTTGGACCCACATGGACTATGTGTGAAAGAGGGAAAGGCAGATCTCTCCAAAAGAATGCACATAAACCCTTATGTAATAGGCAGGCATGGAAAGAAGATTCTGGAGCACTCGCTAACATGCGGAGGGCAGTAATCTCAGAAATCTCAGTTAGACAGCCAGCCTGTGCTTCTATGTTCTCTAAAGAGCGGAAGCCCCTTCTGCCGCACCTGGAGCATGTGATTCCCGCCACAGCAAGCCGCTGCCAGCTTTGGCCCCCTCCCCTTACCCTAGCAAAGGGGCCCCCAAGTCCTCCGTATGCCATTGGAGGTCTGAGAGCTGAAACTGCCAGAGCCACTCCAGGGCCCTGACACCCCTGGGAGAATACCCGCCCAAGGCTCAGGAGCACCCACTCACCCTCTCCAGCAGGAGAGGCAGGCAGGGCTGACCACAGAGCTCCCTCCCCTTCAGCCTTGCTGCCTCTCCAGCACAGCCTAATCTCTGCAACAGGTGGGAGGCCTGGACCCCGGCTCTCAGCTTTCACGGTCAGGAGCACAGCAAGGGGAAACTCATTACATGGGTTTAACGGGGTTTAAAAGGCGTTAAAGAGTCCTGTGGGCCAAATTAAGGGGCCTCGACTTACAAGCTGAGTTATGAAGAGATCTAAGGCATGTTTAGGCCGAGAGCAGGAGCCCCAAACTTGGTCCAGCACAGTTGCGGTGGGAAAATGTGCCCTCCAGGGAGTTAGCAAACAGAAAGGAAATAACAGGTGTTGGAGGCTGGGAGGCTGGCCTGGGGGTCTGGAGGATGGAGAACGCGGAGGCACAGGGCTTTCCCTTTCTTCTCCATAAATGGTATGAAAAACCAGGCACTAGCCATCAAGGGACAGCTGGTTAAATAAATTAAGATACATTTAAAGTCTATCTTCAAGCTGGGATACTACATGACTGTTAAAAAGAATGAGATATGTCTGTAAGAATAGGCACAGAATGGTTTCCAAAAAATATTGTTAGGTTAAAAAAATAAAAACAGGGCTTCCCTGGTGGCGCAGTGGTTGAGAGTCCGCCAGCCAATGCAGGGGACACGGGTTCGTGCCCCAGTCCGGGAAGATCCCACATGCCGCAGAGCGGCTAGGCCCGTGAGCCATGGCTGCTGAGCCTGTGCGTCCAGAGCCTGCGCGTCCAGAGCCTGTGCTCCACAACGGGAGAGGCCACAACAGTGAGAGGCCTGCGTACAGAAATAAATAAATAAATAAATAAATAAATAAATAAATAAATAAATAAATAAAAACAAAATGTAGAACAGTGTGTCTAATAGGCTCTCATTGTTTATACACACCATTTAGGTTGAACCATATGACATTTTCACTTTTGTAAAAAGAATACTGGTGTATATCTGTCATATATATGTATATATAACTTCCATCCTGGTATATAAGGAGAATATTTTTGGCAGTTTACACAAGACACTGATAACCATGGATTCCCCTGGAGACACCATATGGAACTAGGGGTCAAGAATGGGACAGAGAATTACTTTTCAGTTCATAAACTTTTCTAGCACCAGAATCTTTTAAGTCCTATGCCTATTTTATATGTGGGGAAAAAAATGTTCTCAGAAATATACTGAATGCTTCTACAGTGCAAAATATATGTACCCTGTTATCTTGCACAGGCCTAAGAACACTCCTGCAAGGTATGTACCACCAACAATTCCATTTTACAGATAAGGAAACTGAGGCAGAACACGGAGACTTTCTGAAGTGGCTCAGTGGGATGCATAGTTGGTGCGTCTGGCTCCAAAGGCCAACTCCTTGACCATGAGGAATGCCATGTTTCCTCCCACGTGGCTGACCAACTCAGATCAGAATCTCCTGGGTTCTGCCCCAGTTCCCCTCCCAAAACAGCCTCTGTGATCCCACCAATCAGAAAAGGGTTCCTCTCTTTTGCTCAGTGCTCGCTTTGCCCTTGGAAGGAGGGTCCGATCAAGGGCCAAGGTCCCCCTCTGATGGAGACTCATCGGAAGACCGGGTATCACAGATCTGCCCAGAAGGCCATGATGCTGACTTGTGGTCCCCTGAGATAGCAAAGGCTCCGGTGAGCCCCCCGGGTGACCGTTGTCCTCACAGGCCAGACACCAAAGCATCTTCAACCACTGCCTTCTACCCCTCTGTGGGGAAACTAACAAAAACTGATGTTGACCTCAAGGGGTGGGGTCCACTCAGCCCCACCGACTTCCAGTATAAGTACAGGAAGAATAAGGCTGCAGGCAGGCACTGTCCCAAGTGTTCCACAAGCACTGTCTCATTTCAGCCTCACCATGGGCCCATGATGTAGATACTATGCAATCCCAATTCACACATAAAGAAAAGGGCACAGAGAGGCTGAATAACTTGCCTGTGGAAGCAGAGCTGTACTTTAAGTCCACGTTCTTTCCCACTGCCTGGTGCTCTCTGCTTAGACCATTACTTCGGAAGGGGCCACATCTCACCACGCCACGACAGCTTGATTAGGGACCAAGGTGCAGGTTCCAGAATCAGTCTCCAGCTCTCATCTGTAAAATGGGAGTAATAACAAGGAGAAGTTGACCCAAGAGTCAAACCTTGATCTGCTGGTTCCAGAAACCATGACCCTTCCAGCACTTTAAGCTCCTCTCAAGGAAGGAAGTGGCTGGTGGGGAGGGTGGCCAAGGAAACTTCCAGTGGTTGCTTGTTTGTGTTTCCCTTTGGGGTTTAGGGAAGTTGTTGGTTTTTTTTTTTTTTTTAATGGTCCTCTGTACATTTTTTAAATTTATGTATGTATGTATGTATGTATTTATTTATTTAGGCTGCGCCGGGTCTTAGTTGTGGCACACAGGATCTTTAGTTGCAGCACACAGACTTCTTAGTTGTGGCATGCGGACTCTCAGTTTTACCCTGCATGCGGGATCTAGTTCCCCTACCAGGGATAGAACCCAGGCCCCCTCTGCATTGGGAGCGCGGAGTCTTACCCACTGGACCACCAGAAAAGTCCCTAGGGAAGTTTAGAAGAACATTCCCAAAGGTTTAAAGCTGAAAGGCAGGTCCGAGGGATAAGTGTAGTCTCTACTCCTTTTTTTTTTTTTTTTTTGCGGTATGCGGGCCTCTCACTGTTGTGGCCTCTCCCGTTGCGGAGCACAGGCTCTGGACGCGCAGGCTCAGCGGCCATGGCTCACGGGCCCAGCCGCTCCGCGGCATGTGGGATCTTCCCAGACCGGGGCATGAACCCGTGTCCCCTGCATCGGCAGGTGGACTCTCAACCACTGCGCCACCAGGGAAGCCCTAGTCTCTACTCTTAACTCAAGTACCCATCTCCATTGTTACTGGAGCCCAGGGCAGGCAGGTGCAGCTGCCTGAAGCTCTGAAAAAAAATAACCAGCAATGCTCTTGAACTTTGATAAACCCACCTACTCGCTCTTCTCAGGGTCCTTGGAATGAGCAGGTGTCCATGCACTAGCCTGTTAGACAAATTCTTTCCAGAAAGAGCACCTATGGGGTTACCTAAGAGGTAGAATAAACGCATATTCAGGGCACCAGTAAAAGCAAGGCACTAACTACCCCTCACCCCAAAATTTAGTCTTTGCTATTTGATTTTTTTAATGAAAGTAGCTATCATGTGGACTTTCGTTGGACATGTTTAGCATGTATTTTACATTTGGCAGAGGATACTACTCTTATCAGTATAGGACCTCAGTATCAGTTAGGGTCATATTAGCTGCTGTAACAAGTAAATCCCCAAAATGTATGATGGTCCAAACACAACAGAAAATTATTTCTCACTAGTAAAGTCTGAAATGGGCGTTCCTCGTCAGCACGTAGCTCTGCTCGCAGTGGTGACTCGGGGACCCAGGCTTTTTGTACGGTGTGCTCTGCTGTATTCAACATTTGGCTCCCAAGGTTACCAAGCTCATTGACATCAAGCTGAAGAAGTGGAAAGCATGGAGGACTGCATATGGGAGGTGTTCACGGGCTGGGCTGAAAGCGGTACACAGCTGCTCAAATTCCAGTGCTAAAACTCCATCACGTGACACACCAAACTGCAAGCGAGACTGGGAAATACAGTCTAGGAGAACATAGGTTTGGTAAACAGCTGGCCAGTCTCTAAAACAACCTCCAAAGGTCTTAATCTGGGTCTAATGGAGATGCTGGTTTATTCCCAACTCGAGGCAAGGTGGCAGATGGGGAGAAGAGGCCATGTCTCCACCGCCCTGTATAGTATCTAGAAAAAGTAACTCTTCAGTAAAGAATGAATTGTAAAAACCACTCTAAATGTAATACATTGACCTAAGAAGAGGACAAACTATCAAAATATAAACTCATGTTAAATGGAAAGGGATTTTCCACTTCAAAATCTTTTCATTTAATAAGTATGTGCTTGATACCTACAACAAGCTGAACTTTCGGCTAATCCCTGAAATATAATGTTAAGCTGTCATGGAGCTCACGTTTTACGAGGGAGATAGACATTAGCCAAATAATCGCATAGAGGTATGATCCCCTGTCTTGGTTTGGGTTCTTCCAAAAGCAGCCCTAGAGACAAGGATTCAAATGAAGGTGGTATTAGGAAAGTGACCCCAGGAAACACCAGTGGGGAAGTGAGTCAAGGAGGGGAAGAAAGCCAATAAGCAATGCATCTTCCAGCCAGGTACCACTGTGGCAGCTGGAGCTTATTCCCACTAGGGAGCTCTGGGCAGCCATGTAGAACACGCATGTCTGAGTGTTCCCATTAGAGCAGCAAGGGAGCTGGGGTATTTATACACCCACTGCCATCAGCCTTGGGGGATGCTAATTTCCCGGCACTTCCAGCCCATCTTGCCAATTGGCAGCGCAGACTCCCACAGCCAAAGAAAGGTGTGGATGCTGGCAGTCAGAAGTTGTTGGGCCACCAGCTTACACTGACATGGTAAGGTCTAAGGGTTCTGGGTTGGGTACTGCCTGCATCTGCTACACCACCCAGGTGCCATGAATAAAAATACAGGGGCGACAACAGTGAGAATAAGACGATCAGGCATAGCTTCAGGGGTGGTGGGCTGGTGGGCTCTGGAGCCAGACTGCATGGCTTTCGATCCCGGCTCTTACACGCGGCACCTCGGGCAAGTCGTAGCTCTCTGCCTCAGTTTCCTCATCTGCAAAAGGGGCAGAGAATAATATCTGCCTCCTAGGGTGGCTGGGAAGATTAAATGGGACAATTCTTTAGAGGGGCTTAGAAAAGCGCCTGGCCCCGCCTGTGCCCACGCTCCACAAAGCCAGCCCAGCGTGGTATTTGAGGTCCCCTCTCCATCTCTCCCAAGCAGGTGGCTTCCTCTCTGAGTCAGTCATCACGCCACCACCAATTAAGTGGCACCTTTGGCCTCTCGTCTGGAAACCAAACTTCCCATGACCCAGGGACTGGCAAAATCCTCGGCCTGGCCGCCCTCTGTGCTCAATTGATCCCGCTGGACACGCGATAGCCCATTTGTACGTGATGGCATTTACTTCTCCGTTTGTTGGATTCCAGTTTCTGGCCAGTTCTGAGCACCCAGCCACGGGGAGAACAATTCCCCCTCTGTTCCCCCCACCCACCCATTCATGTCGACTTTTGTTTCAGCCTAAAATAACATGAAGCCGGAGGGTATTTTCTTAACACCACCAAGCCCTGTGGAAAATGTGGCGGGCTGTGGCTGCTTCGGGTCCCCAGCTGATAATGATGTCGTGATGTATAGGTGAACTCCCGCTCCGCCAGGGCTGGGGCGACCCTGGGATTAGGGCCACGCTTATCTCCCAAGACATCTTAGAGTGTCTGGGATTCCATTTCATGATGGAGGCCCTGGGGTCGAAGTTACGTTATATACTTATGAGCAAAGTGGACTATTCCTGGTCTGGGCTGGAGTGGATTACGGCTGATCACTCGGCCTAAACCAGGGACATCTGAGAATGTTGAAGAGAGGAAAGGGATTCCGCAAATCCAAACAAACACGGACTTCAAGCGAAGTCTCGGGCACTAAACATTTTAAAAGCCCTGCCTGGGTGAACACGGGTCCTGTGAAGAGTGGGTTCCCAGAGTCCAAACCTCTTCAAAGTTTCTCGCCAACCTGCTGGGGACGGCTCTCAACACAACCTCTTAGCAGCCCCATAAATCACACACCGGCAGCTTTATGCCAAAAGGTGCTATTAAAAAAATTTTTTTAATTGACTTGTCCAAAGGGCCTTACAAAAAGGTCCCAAACCCACCACTTTCTTTATTAAAGTTCACAGAAAATAAATATCAAATTTCTTTCAGCCAGAATTTTCTCTCCAACTGTAATCATAGAAGCTAGAGATGGAGAAAAAAAAAAAAAAAGAGGTGAGAGGAGGACCCTCTTGGGTAACTTTTTCCATGATTTGTGCAGTAAAATGTGTTGCCACGGTCTGCAAATTCACTTTCTCATCTGCTCTCAAGAAAGCAAATGGAACCCCACAAACTGATTCTTGAGAGCAATCCCAATTCTAGAAATTTCTAAAAATGTTGCCGAACAGCAACAAAAAATTAAAGCTTCCCTTTAATTACAGACGAGCTCTCTATTTAGTTCAGCCCCCCGTCATGAAATGGAATTGAACTTCCTTTCTGATTCATTCTTCAAAACCTCAATGGTGATTTTATCAGAAACAGATCTGACGCCCTTGTGGTGCTCCCTGGGTCAATCTCAATCGTGGACCCGTGTCCTCATTAAAGCTCATCTGTTTGGTTTGCTTAGGGAGAAATCATAGCAGATCAGGTTCGATTGCCTCTCTGCTCGTGAAAAAATGTACTGACCTTTCCCTTGCCTTATTAGGATAACTAGAGGTGACAAAAGTCACAAAACACAATATTTTCTTAAAAGGGTCCCAAACCTCCAGCGGAAACTCACAGCACGGAAAGTGGCCGGGCTTCCCTGTTTTCTGGATTAGCAGAGCCCTGACCACCAGGATGTGTGGGAGAATGGCTGGCTACCACCAGAGTTTGCTCCTTGTCATTGAAGATCCTTGGGTGACTGCAGATGTCCCCAAAAGCTGAAAAAAAAAAAAAAAGCTGAAGTCACTTCCCCCCACTCCCTGGACATTGGCATTGATGACTCCTTTTCTCACTAACCTTAACTAAGCCACTTAAAAAGAAAGTGGAGGGGGGCATGGGGGAAATCTTTATAGATCGCCATCAAAACCTGACCACAAATGGTTCCAATTTGCCGCAGTGATTAAATCTATGTGAGTTTAAGGGTTTTCATTCAGGTCATTTGCTACTTTGGAATTTTGCTGCATGCCTTGCTAAGAAAACGAACTTATGAGTCACCGTCAAACGCAAAGAAGGAGGAAGGTTACTAAACAAACTCCAAGCAGAGCTTAAGTGGATATAGAAAATAAAGACTCCGAATTCTAAATATGGATCTGAGACGAGTGTAGAAGGGATTAGAGTTGCCTTTGTGCCTGGTGGGGTGGCCCAAAGCCGGCTTGCCTTTTCAGAGCCAACAGCCTAGGATCAAAGTAACAGCCACCAGTTTGTCAATATGCTAAGCTGGGTGTTTACACAAAAGTGTCAGCGCGCGCTTTCCACCACAAAGAGGCTCATACATTCGAAGATTAATTACTTCCAAAACAGAGATTGTGTGTAAATACCAAGGCCTAGCCTCCTCAAGAGTATTTGCTTGGCCCCAGGCTGAGATGTGCTGCCAAAGGCAGAGAGTTGGGGGCCAGCATAGAGAAGTTGATGGAGGTCCATCTTCATCTCAGTACTTTTTTCTCAGCATGTGTGCTTTCTTGGCATTTCACCTTCCCTGGAATACACAAGCTGGACCCTAGTTGGTCAAAAGCTTTATGTATGATTTCTCTCAGCTCCCATCTTTCTCTCTTTCTCATACACTTCCATGTGGGGCAAATTTTCTGAGTTTCTCCCTTTCAACTCTCTCCTCCCTCCACTACCAGCACATTATTATATTGGCTACTATGAGTAGAGGGGAAACTGATGGGCTACAGAGTCTTTGTGAAATGATCCCCACCAAGTCATTTAATTTCAGCCTCATTGTCCTTCCTCCTCTGTAAAATGAGGATAAGGATTATGCTTACCCCATCTATAAGCACACCTGGTTAGAAGATTTAAAGGAAAGGACAGCCATCATAATAGAAAGCAATAAGATAATGGTGATCATGGCAGATTTCTATACCAGCATTCTTTTTTTTTTAACATCTTTATTGAAGTATAATTACTTTACAGTGTTGTGCTAGTTTCTGCTGTACAACAAAGTGAATCAGCTATATGTATACATATATCCCTGTATCCCCTCCCTCTTGTGTCTCCCTCCCACCCTCCCTATCCCACCCCTCTAAGTGGTCACAAAGCACTGAGCTGATCTCCCTGTGCGATGCAGCTGCTTCCCACTAGCTATCTATTTTACATTTTATACCAGCATTCGGATAGGACCTTGTTTTGTTAGACATTAAATACCTACCTGGATATGGACTGTGCGCGCGCGCGTGCACGCACACACACACATTACTCATCACACCAAAAGCTAAGTCTGGGGCCCAGGATAGTTTCCTCATAGTATGGTCCTCAGACCATATACATTAAAATCACTGGAAATGCTTTTTCCAAAGGCAGGTTCTCAAGAACCAAATTTCCAGTTCAGTGTTTGCTCAATGAGATGCTTCCATTATTGGTGGTACAAGGGTGGCACTGGGTAGTGCAGGAGGGACTATCCATCATTTTTATAGCTGTCTATGTATTTTAAAGAGTATTATAGCAAACATGACAGAACAACAAGCTTATATTATTTCACAGAGAAAGTGGGCATGAAACTAGGCATATAAGAAAAAAAAACAGGAGTCATTTCAAAGTATTGCCTAAGCAGGTAGAGCGGGGGAGAAGAAATTGGTAAAAATCATACAAGGGTCCATAGATGTTTGAATCTGAGAACTCTGGAGGTGAGAGAATCTGTATTTCTCAAATCTCTCCAGGCTGAGAACACAACCTTGATGTCAGCCAGGCTCTCTAAGCAGGTGGTTTCCTGTTCTTTAATTCATTTATTCAAAGGGAAAATGAGGGCTTCCCTGGTGGCGCAGTGGTTGAGAGTCCACCTGCTGATGCAGGGGACACGGGTTCGTGCCCCGGTCCGGGAAGATCCCACATGCCACGGAGCGGATGGGCCCGTGAGCCATGGCCACTGAGCGTGCGCATCTGGAGCCTGTACTCTGCAACGGGAGAGGCCACAACAGTGAGAGGCCCGCGTACCACACACACACACAAAAAAAAAAGGGAAAATGACTCAGCAAGGGGTGGGGTGCTGGCAGGAGATCCCATGGTGTAGCTGATACACTGGGTCCTTAGGGGCTGCCGCCAGGACTCCAGGAACTCCTGGCACTGTGGAGAACTTGCACAGAAAGTATTTTTGAAGGAAAGGGGCAAATGCAAAAGAAATCTTTCCCCAAACCCTCCCTGGGACCCCCACAGCTCTTCTCTTCTGGTCACTGATGCCAGTGTGGATATATTTTCTAAACCCTCCCCAGGGAAACCTAGGGTCTCACAAGAAAGCCTACAGGGTCAAAAGACTGGGGAAAGAAAGATTATGTTCTTCTTCTTTTTTTAATAGATTTATTTTAGTTAGTTATTTATTTTTATTACTTTTTTTTTTTTTTTTTTTTTTGGCTGTGTTGGGCCTTTGTTCCTGTGCATGGGCTTTTTCTAGTTGCGGCGAGCGGGGGCTACTCTTTGTTGCAGTGTGAGGACTTCTCATTGTGGTGGCTTCTCTTGTTGCAGAACACAGGCTCAGGCGCACAGGCTTCAGTAGTTGTGGCATGCGTGCTTCAGTAGTTGTGGCTCGTGAGCTCTAGAGCGCAGGCTCAGTAGTTGTGGTGCATGGGCTTAGTTCCTCTGTGGCATGTGAGATTTTCCCGGACCAGGGCTCGAACCCGTGTCCCCTGCGTTGGCAGGCGGATTCTTAACCACTGTGCCACCAGGGAAGCCCCAGATTATGTTCTTCTGAGTCCCACTCTGGGGTCTCAAACAAAGTTTCCTCACTGATTCATTCATTCTTTCATTATTCAACAACTATTTACTGAGGACCCACCATGTGCCAGCCACTGTTCCAGGCACAGGAGACCCTATGAAGAACAAACTGATGAAGTCCCCGTCTTCAGGAAGCTCACAGTGGGACACATGGTGGAGCACACATAAGAGGCTCACGGGGTGACACAATAACTTGGCAGACACACATATAAGCTTGATGATGGGAGATAATAACGTCAATTATGAAGGAAATAAAAAGGGTGACATGATAGACAAGGGTACCTGGGAATGGCCTTCTTTGGAGTGACAGCCAAAGAGCCAGGATAAGTGTTCCAGGCAGAGGGAACAGCAAGAGAAAAGGCCCAGAGATGGGAGGAACCAGGTTACAAAGGTGACTGGAGTACATCGTGGGAAGGAGCTATGGAGGGAGATGGGCAGGGTATTCCCATTCCCAAGTACTGCGAGAAGCCACTGGAGGAAGGGTGGGGTCAGACTGACATTTTAGAACATCCGTCTATCTGGCTGGATGGGTGGCAGTTACTTTCTGCCCCAGCCACACTGGTCTCACTTTTCCCCAAATGCCCCAAACACATTCCTGCCTCGGAGCCTTTGCACTCACTTTCCTCCTCCAGGAATGCTGTTATCCCAGAGAGGTCCAGAGAGACCTCCTTCAGATCCAGCCTCCAATATCTCTCCATACCAGAGAGGCCATCCCTTACCACACGCTATAAAAGCACACCCCATCCCCAGAGCTCCCCGTCCTCTCTGTTGTATTTGTCTCTGTAGCACTTAGGTATTACACAGCAAACACATGTTGATGTGTTTGTCCCCTCCAGTCAAAGGTAAACATGCCCAGGACACAGTGAGTATTCAGTAAATATTTCGGGAATGTGTTGAGTGGCTGAGCACACTGGGCTGAACCATTAACCTCTCAGAACCCAAGTTTCTCTCTCTCTTTTTAAAAACATTTTCTATTTTATTTATTTATTATTCTTTTTCATGTTTCTTTCCATTATGGTCTATTATAGGATATTGAATATAGTTCCCTGTGCTAAGTCTCTTTTCTTGTCTGACTTCATAGTACCCATGCTAAAGGTGATTCATATTCATTCATCAGCTTACTTATTTATTAGTTTATTCATTCACTCATTGTCTAAGAGATATTTATTGAGCATCTTCTATATACCGGGCACTGCATTAAAATTAAATTAGATGATGAATCCAAGTAGCTAATGTAATAGATAATTGGTTAGACTTAATAGATAATAGGTTAGAAGAACTAATCAGGCACCTGTTATGTGGTACAAATGTCACCTGGAGAGATGCCCACAAAAGAGGGCAGCCGGCAGCATCACTCACACAGCCAATGTGGACTTTGGTTCCAAGGCCAGGCAAGATCCTGACTGCCGACCCAACTGTTCTGTTACCCCCACTTTCCCCACCCCCACATCCATTTTCCTCCTTCTTTGCCCTGCCCTGCATTCCATGGGGCTGACCTCAGGTGTCCATGCTCTCTGGCTCCCAGCTGGCCAATGTGAGGCCATGACAGAAGATCGGGAAGAGAAGAGGACAGAACATCTACTCCCTGCTCTCTTCTTGCTTTGGGGTGTGATTTCTGGCTGTGGCCATGTCACTCCAAGGCTACAGTTCTGGCAGGCAGCACCACTCTGCTCAGTGGACCCTGCCTTAGCAGAGCTCCGATGTCCCCATGCCTCCCCTGCTCTTTCAGGTCTAGAGTTAGTAACAGCATCCTGCTCCCCAGCTAGCCTCTGGGGCTTGTCATCCCTTGATCATGCCCTTAATGTCCCTGAATGCAGGCCCTTCACTGAGGACCCTTGAACCATCAGAGTTGCTATCTATGTCCTACTGGGACTCTGACCAGTAGACCCAGTTCAGAAAATGTCCATTGTCTCATAACAAAACTGCCATTACAAAATACTGTAGACTTGGTGGGGGGCAGTGCTTAAAAACAACAGAAATGTATTTCTCATAGTCCTGGAGACTGGAAGTCTGAGATCAGAGTGCCAGCATGATCAGGTGAAGGCCCTCTTCTGTGTAGCAGACTTCTCACTGTGTTCTCAAATGGTGGGTTCTCTTTTATAAGGGCACTAATCTCTTTCATGAGGGCTCCACCCTCATGACCCATGCACCTCTAAAGGCCCTATCTCCTAATACCATAACATTGGGAGTTGGGATTTCAGCATATGAATTTTAAGGAGGACACAACACTCAGAACATAGCAGTCACATATATTGTAAAAAACAATGCATATTGGTATGGACAGATATATACCATATATACATACTATTTTATATCTATTCCCCTCCCCTCCCTCCTAGTATTTAGAAAAGTCACACTGGCTGAACTTTTTTTTTTGCGGTACACAGGCCTCTCCCTGCTGTGGCCTCTCCCATTGTGGGGCACAGGCTCCGGATGCGCAGGCCCAGCGGCCATGGTTCACGGGCCCAGCCGCTCCACAGCATGTGGGATCCTCTCGGACCGGGGCACGAACCCGTGTCCCCTGCATCGGCAGGCAGACTCTCAACCACTGTGCCACCAGGGAAGCCCCTGGCTGAACTTCTGACATAACCCTAAAGAGATCATCCCCTCACCCATGGCCCAGCCTTACAGCTGTGCCCCCTTCCCCTCTCACTGACACTGCTGCCCCTATGATTCTACAGACTGGCATTAAATACACTGTGCTCTACAGAGCTTCCTGTAGGCATCTACAGGTACCAGCACTCATGGCCTCATGGCCTCCACTCACGGCAACAGCTTTACCCACACTTCAGGACCAAACTGGTCCATTTCCTTCCAGCTTGTAAATTGTACCTTTTTCTTAGGTCTAGTGAGGAAGCAGGTAAGATAAAAAGTAGCCTTGCAAATCGAACTGTCATTTCCCCAGGGGTTGGGTGCTGGGTGCACTCATTCTTCAGCATTGATTCATTCGACATTGGTCTCAGGCCAAGAATATGCTGGGTGGCCACAATGCCAGGCTCTGCAGACCCAGGGATGACCTGGCCAGACAAGGACTGAGGCTTTGAGAAGCTCTGTGGGGGAGGAAAAGAGACAGAGAGAGAGGGAGAGAAGGATGTGCCAACAAAAACCAGTTTGCCGAGACCATATTTCTTGGCAGGAGGAACTGCCCAAAGGGGAATGGTAGGTTCCCTCTACTCCAGGACAGGCCAGGGGTCCAAGGGCAGTTCTGCAGAATTAGGAAGGCCCTGAGCTGGTATATGAGGACCATCACCATCCAGCCAGATCTTCATCACTCAGTTGGCTGCTAAATGCTGGGCATTGCTCCTGAGGGGGCCGGGGAAGCTCAGAGAATTACGGGAGGATCAGCAAGCCAAGGAATGGAGATACGTGTAGTTCAACAAGAAAAATGAGTTGTATGTCCTCACTGGTGTCTGGGGAGCGGGTTCAAGTTTGCCCCATACCTCTCCCTTGATTTATGTCCCATTTCAGTCATGTCCACGATTGCAAAACAGAGAAGGTGTTATCACTCTCCTCTGCCCACGGCATCTGATTAGAGATAGGACTGAACGAATCGGTTTGTTGAACGCAGCCCATGCCTGGAAGCTCACTTCTGGGTACAG
The DNA here is from genome assembly GCF_964341445.2 of Mesoplodon mirus. NCBI lineage: Eukaryota > Metazoa > Chordata > Mammalia > Artiodactyla > Ziphiidae > Mesoplodon > Mesoplodon mirus. The sequence goes on from NC_138995.1 coordinate 30,347,807, forward strand.
GGTGCCCTGTGGCAGGGCGTAGCCCGAAAGACTCACCTGGGTAGTGATGAGGAGAGCAGATAATAGAGTTGTTTCCTGCAGTCACAGTCTGTTCAGAAACTCCCTGGTGGTCACAGGTTTGACGAAAATTCCCACCCTCCCACATCGGTTGGGTCAATGCTTCAGGTCACAGGTAGGGAGGAGTACTTAGGAACAAAAGTGCATGGGTTGCAGTCGGGGCACACCTAGAACACTGGAGGCTGAAACTATGCCAAGAGAGAAGATGGGCATCCATGTGAGGCGGAAGCAAATACATAGACCTAAACAACGGCCTCTCCTGGAGCTCCGCGGCCTCTGTAAGTTAATTCCCGGAGCAGGTGAAATCTAAAAGGCCACAGTGTGATAAAGAGATAGGTGGGTTTCATAAAGATGCTGGCTTTTTGAGCCAAGGGAACGAAGGAGAGGAGGAAAATGATATTGACTCAGCCACCGGAGGTTAAAAGTAAATACTGTCAGTGTAAATAACTGGGCTTTTAAAGGAAGCATTTCACACCATTTCAAGGGCACCCATGGAGCTGGGAAGGGGAAGTTAGGATGGGCATAAATCGCTTTCTCTTTTCCACTCCATCTTTAGGGGATGCTAAGAGGCACTAAGGGGAATGGAGAGAGTGGCTGGGGACCCCAAAGACCCCCTGATTTGTCTGCCAAATGGGGGGTAGCTTATACCTATGTGCATATGTCTGACTTTTGCAGGGGATTGTGACCTTCCCTCCAAAGGTTTGGAAGATGCCGTCTCTAAGAGACGTAAAAATGAGTAATACAGAACCAGGGAAAACAGGCATTTAGGTCCACGAGAGCTGGAACTGCATCTATCTCAGTTGTCACTGAATTCCATGTAACACGGAGCCCGTCACGGAGAAGAGGTTCTGGAAATATTGGAGTGAAAACAAGAAACCCACCAACAAAGAGGCATGCCCACAGCACCACCAGCCAGCATCTCCTGGGCAGCTTCTAGGGGAAAAGCCCTTTTCATCCCTTAACCCATTCCATCCTCCCAGGGTCGCTGCAAATAGGAGCTGTTATTCCTGTTTTACAGATTAGGAAACTGGCCTTTAAGGAGGTGAAGAGACTTGCCCAGGCCACCCAGCTGGTTAGGAGCAGCAGCAGGATTTGAACCCAGAGCCACTTGTTCAAAAGATTAGAGTTATCCAGAGCTGAGGGAGAGGGAATGTTCCACACCTGGCTCCACGGCAGTGTCTCAGCCTCAGGAACATTGGCCCGGATGCCCAAGCTCTCAGAGAGGATGGTGGCCACAGGCCAAGACCTGGAGAAAAAGCCCATTCTTTCTCCACGGGACCTGCCACTTTCAGGAGACGCTGAAACCATTTCTCAAACTTATCCACTCTAACATGCTGAAGGACCTCAGGGCACAGCTAAGGACATGGGAACATGCCCCAGGTCTTCCCCAAGAGCTGCCCGGCTCTCCCAGAAGATGCTCCAAGGTGGTCATGTTGCCACAGATGATGCTGTAACTTTCAATGAAAACCACAAAACAGGCCATACATCTCTGTGCCTGGAGCTGAGGACCGCACTCTTCCGCCATATGGGCTTCTCTGGAGCCTGACTTTGAACTTCCTGCTTGCCAGCTTAATGGAGACGCACTCAGGAGCAAGCAAGGCCAGGTGCTTGATTTCGAACCAGACAGCAGGAAAGTGACCATGACAGAATTGGGTGATTTTTTGTGTGTGTGTGTGGTACGCAGGCCTCTCACTGTCGTGGCCTCTCCCACTGTGGAGCACAGGCTCTTGACGTGCAGGCTCAGCGGCCATGGCTCACGGGCCCAGCCACTCCGCGACATGTGGGATCTTCCCGGACCGGGGCACGAACCCGTGTCCCCTGCATCGGCAGGCGGACTCTCAACCACTGCGCCACCAGGGAAGCCCAGAATTGGGTGATTTTTGCACCTAAACAATGGGGAGTGACTTGCTAGGCTCTGCAGGATTCTCCGTGGTGAATGGACTTCAGACTTCTTTCCTCCTATACCCTCCTGCCCAACACATTCACCCCAGATCCCCGTGGTGGCTGGGAGGTAGCCACTGGGTATAAACATATATGGAGCTGACAGAACCAAGGTGGGCAGGGTGTGTCAGGAGGAAGGTGGCCTTGCTGGTCTCATCATCCACGGGAAGGAGCCATCCCAGCTCCAGCATTGACTGGGAACATGCATTATCCCTCCCAGAAGAGCCGTGCTTTAGTGGATGTCCACGAAATGGGGGTTTGCAGAAAGAACCTGCTGATATACAGATGAACATTTCTTATTTCGAGATATACATACATATATATATTCTTGGGGATTCATTAATGTGACTTGGGGAAAAAGATCAGCATGGTCCATATTTGGTCCATGATTTGAGAGGCAGCCTATTAGCATGACCTTGGGCAAGTGACTATACTTACCTCTCTGTGCTTCAGCATCCTCATGTGCTAAATGGGGGGAAATGAAAGTTGATATTGCCTAGGTCAATATATTTAAAGCACTTCCAGCAATGCCTGGCATATCATAAGTGCTCTCTGAGTGATATTGATTATTACTATATCACAGATATTATTGCTTACAAAAATGTTAAAATTACTTACCTTTAAAAAGCATTTGAATATGTTCATCTTTTCTATTTCTTCCTGGTTCAGTCTTGGGAGATTGTACCTTTCTAAGAATTTGTCCATTTCTTCTATGTTGGCATACAGTTGCTCATAGTAGTCTCTTATGATCCTTTGTATTTCTGTGGTGTCACTTGTAAAACTTCTCCTTTTTCATTTCTGATTTAACTGATTTGGGCCCTCTCCCCTTTTTTTTTTTTTCTTATGAGTCCGGCTAAAATTTTATCAAGTTTGTTTATCTTTTCAAAGAACCAGCTTTTAGTTTCATTGATCTTTTCTATTGTTTTTGTTTTTAGTTTCTATTTCTGCCCTGATTCTTTATGATTTCTTTCCTTCTACTAACTTTGGGTTTTGTTTGTTCTTCTTTCTCTAGTTCCTTTAGGTGTATGGTTAGGTTGCTTATTTGAGATCTTTCTGGTTTCCTGAGGTAGGCTTGTATCACTATAAACTTCCCTCTTAGAACTGCTTTTGCTGCATCCCATAGGTTTTGGATCATCGTGTTTTCCTTGTCATTTGTCTCTAGGTATTTATGAATGTGTGTCTCTGTGTGTGTGTGTGTGTGTGTGTGTGTGTCCATGTGTAAAATGTTAAGACCCGTGCAGAGAGTGGAAGATACAGGAAACCTGGGAAGGTGGCGTGAGAATGCTTGTAGCTTGGGGAACACAGAACTTCTAGCTGATTTTGTCAGTCTGCCTTCCTGCTGACTCCTGGCAGAGCTGGCCTGCTGTGCCCACGATCCCAGCATCTCCTCTAACGCAGCCCATCCTGGTGCCCAAGGGACTTTTATGAAATTCAGCCAGGCTCTCCCTGGTGCTCAGAGGTGGGCAGGGGTGGGGAAAGAGGATGCTCCCCCAGCTTGTCTCTGCTCCCTTGGCCCAGCTTCTTGCCTCCTACCAGAGACCTAGAGGGAGCTCGTTGGCGGGCATGACCTGACTCATTTGACATTAGACAGCAAGAGATTCATAGAAACATCAGCTTTTCCCACTCTCTGCCCACACCTCTGGCCCCAAGAAAGCAGTCTGAAGTGCCCGGATCCCATGGGACACTGGGCCAAGGGCTTAACACAGCCCAACAGGTAGTCACGGAAAGTCTGTGGGCCCGCACACCTGCTAACCAGCCCTGCCCAGATGGGCCTGGGTTCTGCTCCCTCTGTGTCCTCTCACCGCCTCAGAGGGGTGGCCCCAGCAGGATTGCCACACTCTCGTTGTAGAAATTCAGGGAGCACTCTACCACCGCCTCCAGGGTCTCCTCGGAAATGAACTTCGAAAGGATTTGGTTTTCCATGTAGCATCAAATGTCCTTGGAGGGGACCCAAGATTAACTTGCCTTATCTTGAAGTCTGCCTGACAGTCAACTGGGTCATGGTAAAGTTCCACTGCAGGCAGAGCAATTAAACCATCCCGAGCACCTATGTCCCCCACCAGATCCTTCTGCGGCAAGGGCAGTGGCCGACCTCCTTGTGACTGCAGCCCTGCAGCAGATAGGGGTGCTTAAGTCTCTGGGTGGGTGGGGGGGTCTGTGCCCTCTGACACGCATGGCCAAAGGCTTCCTCACCCATACCTGGACTGATAACCCTGCACACTAGGCTCCCTTGGGAAAGGGAGACATGGGAGAGCGTTAGGGAGACAATAGGGCGCCCCAAGTCCTTGGGAGGAGCTGAAAGGCTGCCAAGAAGACACTAAGCCTGAGCAAGTCCCTGGACTTGGCATGGGTGAGTTCTTAGCTGAAGTAGTCACAAGGGTGTTAGGAATAAACAGACCATGGGAACAGAAAAGAGGGTCCCCAAAGAGATGCATTTATGCTTAGAATACAGTTAAAGTACAGGTGGCTATCAAATGATTGTGACAAAAAAAAGATCTCTTCCATAAATGATGCTGGGAAAACTGGTTAACCATTTGTTGGGAGGAATAAAATTAAATCATTACCTACACCATACACACACAAAAATAAATTCCAGATCGACTAAAAATCTCACGGTTTTATAAATGGTATGAACCTTGTGTTAAATGAAATAAGCCAGTCACAAAAGGACAAACACTGTACAATTCCACTTAAGTGAGGTACCTAGAATAGTCCAATTCATAGGGTCAGAAAGTATTGAATAGAATGGTGGTAGCCAGGGTTTGGGAGGAGGGGGGAATGGGCAGTTGATTAATGAGAACAGAGTTTCAGTTTGGGAAGATGAAAGCATTCTGGAGATGGCTAGCTGGTGGTGATGATTTCACAGTAACGTGTACTTAACGCCGCTGAACTGTACCCTTAAAAATGGTTAAGATGGTCAATTTTATGCTACGTGTATTTTACCGCCATTAAAAATAAAAATTTGTAAATGTCATATTTTTTAAAATTACAGGAGCATTAGAGAATAATATGAGATAATAGTCTTCATACCTTTAGGGTGAGGAAGTCCTTTTCAGTGTCTTAAGCAAGATATGAAATCCAGAATCTAGAAAAGAAAAGGTTGACAGAGTTAAAATTACAATTGCATTCAGTGACAAAGATGACTGAAGAATGTTTTAATGACAGTCAGGAGAAGAACAAAAGGATAATAATAGATCTCTTGCTCGGGGCAGCAGAACACTAGTCCAGGAGTTCCTAACCCTTTGGCCACCTTCACAAGTTCTACCTTTTCATACAACACCTATTTTATTATTTGCCTCTTTTTCCATTATACTCTTAATCAACTTAAGTGAGGAATGCTTTATGTACAATAAAATGCACCCCCTTTGCGCCCATGCCATGAGTTTTGACAAACTTAGATACTCATGGAACCATCTCTAGGTCAAGATACAGACCTTTTCCATCATCCTTAAAGTGCTCTCGGGTCCCTTCACATCCATCCTCTCCCCCATTCCAGAGCTCTAGCACTGGTTTACCGCAGCAACAATTTGCCTTTTCTGAGAAAATTTTAGAAGTGGAACCACAGAGTACGCAGTCTTTTGTTTCTGACTTCTCTCACTTAACACAATGCTTTTGAAACTCATCATGCTGTTGTGTGCCTTGATATCTTGTTCCTTTTTATTATTGAGTAGTTCTCCTTTGTATGGAGTTGCCACCGTTCCTTTATCTGTTCACCTGTTGATGGACGTTTGGATTGTTTCCAGTTTGAGGCTATTATGAACAGTGACTGCTAAGAACATTTGCATGTAACACAGACTTTCACTTCTATTGGGTAAATACCTAGGAATGGAATTGCTGAGTCATATGGTAAATGTGTGCTTTAAACTAAATTTTAACTTCTATTCATTTTGAAAGAAAACTTGAAGTCACTACTGTAATGAAAAGGCAGTATCCCTTGCTATAAAGCAAACTTTACCATAATAATAAAAATCTCAAGATTTAAATAGACACAATGGTATTGTGTTTCGTTTGCAAATACTGCGTCTGCAACCTTATACAAAGCAAGGCTCTTACATGCCTGAGAGATCCTTTCTCCTGCCAAAGGCTTTGGGCCTTGGGTTAGTCCCAGAGAACTCTCTGCTAGGTGTTGGAGAGGTGTTAAAATCGGGCCAGCTAAACTGCGAGGGAGGGAACGACTCTGTGATTCCACGGTACTTAATGTCACGCGGGTGCGCCACCTGTAATCGCTCCCTGAGCAAGAAAGAGGGATGACACAGAGAGTCAGTGATTTTGCTCACCCCTGTGGTCAAGGACAAAGCCCTTCAGCTACATATAGCTATTTATTTAACAAAAAATTATAAAGCGTTTATTATGGGCCAGCACTGTTGTAAGCGCTTTATAACTATTAGTTCATGAATGATAGACAGAGTAGAACCAATTTTTATGCGAGGTGAAACACACACCTGGCTGTTCCTGATGAGAATACGGGTTTTTTAAAAATTTATTTTATTGAAGTATAGTTGGTTTACAATGCTGTGTTAACTTCTGCTGTACAGCAAAGTGATTCAGTTATACATATATACATTCTTTTTCATATTCTTTTCCATTATGGTTTACCACAGGATATTAAATATAGTTCCCTATGCTATACAGTTTCTTGACCCAACTAAGTAACGCTCTAAGTAACGTGAACGTAAGATAGTGAAGCCCCTGCTCAAATCAGAAGGCACAGTCAGAGATGAACCTGGTTGTGATGCTCTCAGGCCCCTGTAAACCTTTTTCCTAGAGGCTCAAATGCCAACCCCTGTAATGTGGCAGCTGCAGCCCCAATGTTGCCCATAGTCACAGATCTGGAATCAGATCCAGGTCAGTGTCCAGGCCCCGTCAATGACCAGATGTGCAATCTTAGGCAAGCAACTTAGTTGCTCTGTGCCTCAGTTTCCTCACCTGTGAAATGGAAATAAAAATGGCACCTGCTCAAAGGCTCTATAGGTTAATTGGAAGAACGGCATGAAATAACCGGAGAAAAGCATTTAGCACAGTGCCTGGCAAGTAGCCCTCAACGAATGTCAGATGTTCTAGCTTGTTGTTATAACAATAATCTAAATGCTAATACACAGGGTGCTCTGAGGATTAAGGAGATTATGGGTCAGTCTGTCAACAAGCGGTGATTGTCAAACAGCCACTGTGTGCCTGGGACTGTCTTAGGCTGGATCCCTAGTGGTGGAAAAGGAAACACAGTCTTGGTTCTCCCCCTCATGAAGCTTGTACTCAGCGGAAGACAGAAAATAAGCATGAAAACAATAGATAAGATAATTTGGGGTTTCAGTAAGAGCTATGAAGATGATAAGCTAGAATAACTTGATACATGAAATTGAGTATTCTTTGGTTTGGTCAGTAAGGGCCTTTCTGAGGGTCTAATGACCTAGATGACAATGAAGAGTCAGAAGAGGCCTTGAAAAGATGGGGGAGGGAAATGGAATGAGCTTTCCTAGAAGAAAGATTAACATATGCAAGGGCCCTGGGGTTACTGGGTTTGCCAGTAAACTAGGCCAGAGGGAGACGTAGGTGAAGGCCTGATTATCCAGGGCCTGGAAAGCCACTGGAGAAGTTTGTATTTTATTCTAGTTGCAACAGAAATATTTTCCTTAAAGTATTTTAAGCCAGGGAAATAAGTGATTGGATTAGAGTTTCAGAAGTATCACTCTGTCTGCTGTGCAGAGGATGAACCAGAGAGGGCAAGAACAGAAGCAGAGAGCCCAATTTGTAGGCTGTTGCAGGAATCCAGCCAACAGATGTTGGTGGCTTGGAGTTGGCTGGTCACTGTGCAGTTGGTGAGAAGTGGTCCTATACAGGATGCCTTTTGAAGTTAGAGAGGACAGTCATGCTGATGGATTAGAGAAAGAGTGTGAGAGGATGAAGGGAGTCAAGAAGAGTGGTAGAGGGCTTCCCTGGTGGAGCAGTGGTTGAGAGTCTGCCTGCCGATGCAGGGGACACGGGTTTGTGCCCCAGTCCGGGAAGATCCCACATGCCGCAGAGCGGCTGAGCCCGTGAGCCATGGCCGCTGAGCCTGCGCGTCCGGAGCCTGTGCTCCGCAACGGGAGAGGCCACAACAGTGAGAGGTCCGTGTACCGCAAAAAAAAAAAAAAAAAAAATGAGTGCTAGATTTTTGGCCCCAGCAACTGCTGAATGGTGTTGCCACTTCCTAAGAAGGATAATGATGGGAGAAGAACAGGTACATTTGGAGCATTGTAAGTCTAAGGTGTCTGTTAGACAGTTGTAAAGGGAGTGCAGTGTCTGGAGTCCAGGGGAGAGATCCAGGCTAAAAATGTACATGTCAGATAAAAACACAATATATTCTAAAGATACACTAGCAGATTGCATCACCCAGAGAGACAGAATAATTAGAGAAGATGGGTCAAGCTCTTCAACACTCAGTAGCCCGATAGAGAAACACATCTGAGAAATGTTGCCTACCACATTCCCCTCTCAGGGATTCCCAGTGCACACCGGCACATTAAATGCACTGATAAGTTCTGCAGTTAGTAAAGAAGGCTGCTTACGGCTCTTTAACTTAGGATTTCCCAAATGTATTTGATCATGGGAAACTTTTTGCGTATAAAACCGATGAACAAGCCATGGGATGCCAAGCAGATCAAGAACTCAAGCTGGGTCTTCAAGGGTGAGTGGAATCAGAGTGACTGATGTCTAGGAGAGCGTAGAGAACAGACAAACTTCTGTGAAGGGCCAGATAGTACAGATTTTAGGCTTTGTGGGCCATACGCTCTGTGTTGCAACTACTCAGCTCTGCTACTGCTGCACAAAGGCAGCCACAGACAATATGTAAATGAACAGGCATGGCTGCGTTCCAGGAAAACGGTATTTCCAAAATCAGGCAGCAGGCCAGATGTGGCCCACGGGCCGTAGGTTGTTGACGTCATCCCTTGATCTAGGATAAGGAGATCTAAAGAAGGCAAAAGGCGGAGGGAGATGTGATCCAGAGGAGAGAACAGGGCAGAGTGGGGAGGAAGCAGAGGGTCTGGGGGAAATGAGGAGTCCGTCTGGCTGGAGGTGGGCACTTCCCTCTTCTGTGGGTCTCTCAGCAACCTAGGAGGGGCAGCAGAGGGTCCCAGTATCCAGTTCTACAGACAGAGAAGCAGAGGCTCGGAGGGTAAGCAGCCTGTCCGACTGGGACCCCAGCTCACGTCACCTGATTCTGAGCGCACTGCAAGGTAACCTACCCGCGTGAGGGAGGCATAAGAAGACAGTCCTGTAGCCAGACTCCGCCCCTCTCGGTGGATGGAACTTTATCCAGAGGCCATCTTCCCCTCTGCCCCTCGCCCAGATCAAATGGCCGTCCCAGTCCATGCCAGGCTGCCAGCCTGGGCCGCCACCTTCCTCCCCGACTCCAGTAGATGAAAGGAAACATTGACTCACCAAACAGGGAAGACATGTGAATTAACAAATGCCAGTGCCTCCGGTGCCCATGATAGCAAAAAGAGATCCGAGGAAACACTGATATTTATTTATCTGGTGTTTTCTTTCAGATCTAGCAATGTGACAATAACACGTGTCACTGTCAACCCAGGCCCTGCTGGCAACACCTTGAAAACTACGTGGAGGCTCAGAAAATAAACAGCAGTCGCTCTGATTCCAGTGATAAAATACCAGTGTAAGGAGAGCCTCCTGGGATCCATAATCTGGAATTGTCAGGGGATAAGAATTGTCTGTCTTTTTGATAAAAGATGTCAGCTACCCTTCTGGGTTTGAAACAGAAAGAAACACTTCTGATTATGAGACTGGTTGTATATCATGAAGTCTGTTGAAAGAATCAGTGTGTGCAATGAATGTGCTTCCCTTGCCCATCAATGTCCTTAAAATTTCCTTATCAGAAGAAAATTCAGCCAAATCAGAGTTACAGAAAGTACACAGCCCTAAAGTGCCTTGTTTTGCTCTGAGCCCTTGCCTTGTGAAGGCTGAAGTTTCCTGATTACTATTCAGTGCAAAAAGCCTTCAAAGACTGCTCCGGAATCGGCAATTATTCTTTTTTTTAAGGCTTAGGACTAATTAGCCTCATGAAAGATTGTTTTGTTGTTTGTGGTTTGTGGTTGTTATATGGCTTCTTTTGCCTTGAAAAATGCTGCAATTGCTTTTCTTTCTCAATTGAAATTCAACAGGGGAAAAAATAGCCCAATTAGGAATCATCAGTGGACTGCTTCACACATAATAAGCCCGAATAAATAAATATTTATTGAATGAGTGAATGAATGAATGAATATTAAACAGCTTCACATCCTGGGATGGACGAACGATCCAAAATAAGAATTTAAATAGCCATCAATACCTGTTGATGAAGGCAAGCGAGAGGACCAGCCTTATTAATACCAGTCAAACTCAAGGGTCCTCCAGGACACTGCGAAAGGTCGTTTATTCATTCAGCAAACTTTTCAAGGAATGTTCACTCCGCTCCAGGCTTCTGCTAGGTGTTGAGGGTTTAGCAGGGAACAGGATGCCACAGTCCCTGATTGCCTGGAGCTCATATTCTGATGGGAGGAAGGCAGACAAAATACAAGTACACAAACTAAGGAAAGAAGTTAGGCTTGAGAGTTTAAGTGTGTTGCAGGTTAACAAGCAGGTTAACTGATCGGGCTAGGGAGGCTGGGGAGGTCCAGTTCAGGAGGTGCCTATTGGTCTGAGCTGAGAAGGATGAGGATGCACCAGCAATGTGAAATCACGGATGTTTGTGGCATATGAAGTAAATGTTACTCAGAATGTATTCGTTCCCTGTGGCTGGTGTAACAAATTACCACGAACTTGCTGGCTCAAAAACAACAGAAATTTATTCTCTCAAGTTTTGGAGGCCAGAGTCTAAAACTAGTATCATTAGGCTGAGATTAAAGTGTGGGCAGGACCCTACTCCCTCTGGAGGCTCTAGGGGAGAATCCTTTCCTTGCCTCTTCCAGCTCTGGAGGCTGCCAGCATTCTTTGGCTTGTGGCTGCATCTCTCCAATCTCTGCCTCTGTCTTCATATGGCCTTCTCCTTTGTATGTTTCTCCTCTTCTGAACCCTCACCAGAAGAGATTCGAATGTCCATATTTCTACCAACAGTCTGATTAAGATGATGTGGGCTTTTTCTCTCCTGTGCCTCAAAATTCTTCCAGCTTTTATCCATGATTCAATGCCGAAGCCACTTCCACGTGTACAGATCTTTGTTACAGGAGCGCTCCACTTCCTTGCTGCTAGTTAAGAATCTCTTGAGTTAATCAATATGCTTGTAGTACAATCAGGCTTGGCTATCTGCTCAAAGGACAGGTCATGATGGAACGCTTTAGAAGTCATGTGATGTACTCCTTTAGCATCAATTTCTTTTTTATTTTAACCATCACTGGGAGTGGGGGGATATACCTGCAATGTAATACGTTGTTCATTATTTTCCAAAACAAATAATACTCACTATAATTTTATCTTTTCTGGATAGCCTTGGGGTCATTAGGATGAACTTCTATTGCTGCAGGTGAGGAAGGCTCCACCCTAAATGCTATTAAGTGCGGTCCTGCGTACCCCAACACTGTGTTCCCAGTCTGCTAGATTTTGTGCCTAAAAATGAAGGCCCCCAAAAAAAGCTGCTTAGATAATTGATTGCTTTCCTACTTGGGTTTTCTCCTAGGCTCCATATACCCAGAGTCTCACCCTTGTGACTTCCATGTTGGAAACACCCAGCCCTTTCTCAAAGCTCTGACACGGAAGAGATGAGTTTGGGTCACTGTGATCTTTGCCAAACACAAATGGGTGTGTCACAGCCCTCTCTCCATGTTTACCTTCCTCTCCCATCTGCACGCTTAAAACCATTCAATAGTTTCTCTTTGTTTCTTTGATGAAAACCAACTGCTTCCATGGCCTTAACAGGGCCAGCAAGGCCCAGTCTAGTGAGGCCCCTGCTGATTCTCCAGACCCATTCCCACACTCTGTACTCCAGCCACCCCAGCCTCTTGAGGCCCTTGCATCTGCCATGTTCTCTCTGCCACAGGGCCTTTGTACCTGCAGTTCCCTCCACCAGGAGTGTTTTTCCTTTCGCATCTCTCCCTCATGCAGCGAGTTCTCATGATCCAGATCTCAGAGCCAGTTTCTCTTCCCCACAGAAGTTCTCCTGACTTTTCTGACCAGGTCTTTCTTCCCTACAGGGTCCCAAAGCACTAGGTTGCTTTCCTCTGTAGCTCTCATCCCAGATGAACAAATTTGCATTTATTCATGTGATAATATAACCTTCTGCCTTATCCTAGCCTAGATCATTCACTCCTAAGGGACTTTAACTGTGCTCTTTACCTCTGTGCCCCCCATGCATCACACAGCTGCCACTGTAGACTTGTTGAATGAGTGAATGAATGAATGAGTGACCTGCTAAAGTCCTAGATCGCCAGTGGCAAATGATGACCTCCAAGAGGTCCTTTATCTCCTTCAAGAGAAGATGAATCACCTCTCTTTCAGAAGTCTCTTGAAAAAGTCGGGCCCCACCTTCTACGACGCACACATATCTGTCCCAACCTAGGCAGGCCTGGGCCTGTCACCCTGCAAGAAAACGATGTGACTCTTGCTATCCTAGGTGCCAACCAGAGCGCTAGCCCCAGCCCATCCTCAGAGGCCCTGTTCACAGGAGTCCCCGGTCCAGTGGACAAGCACAATTCTGTGCCCCCATTTACCAGGTTCCTGTCATTCTAGCTCCGCATGCTGTAGAGCCACGCTCCAAAGGGGGTAGGAGCCAAAGAGCCATGTCCTGCTCTGGCTGGGCAGCGCCTGAGGGACCACACCCGCTGTCCCAGCTCACCCAGCAGCGGAAAAGGAGCGGACAGTGAGGTCACCGGTTAGAAAAGGAAGCGGGTTCCTCCAGAACCAAGGAGGATGTGTCACCTTCCCAGAGTGCAAGACACAGCCTGATCAGGCCCCAAGGACCATCTCCCAGCAGTGAAAAGGGGAGGGCTTTACCTGGTGCCCAAGACGGCCCTGTTGGCAGGACACAATGTTTCCATGGTTGTCTGGATACGGACTCCAGATGGCTGCTGTCTGCATCCTATTGCAATGGTGTGACCTTCAGAATTTATTTAACCTCCAGTGCTCAGTTTCCTCATCTGGAAAATGGGTTTAAAAAATAGCACCGATCTCATAGGGTTGCTGTAAAGATTGAGTTGACACAGGCAAAGTAGGGGGGCCAGACACATAGCATGGCTGCTACAGATGCTGTAAGATTAGCTATTACCATTATTAGCAGCTATTACTATCATTGGTGGAGTTGACGTGTTGTAAATTCCATTCTCCTCTTAAGCATCAGAATGGTCAAGGCATAAGGCGAATTGATTAATCTAGTTTTCTAGATTGGGAGACAATCTCTGTACATACCAATTTTCAAACATTGTGCTATTTGTATTTTATAAATAATTTGTAAGTTGGCTCAACCTCTTTGATGTGTTAAAAGGATGTTTCAGACCCTGTAGGGTCTTTGAAGGGCCTGGGAGTCCTCTGAAGGGCCTGAGGGTTCCCATAGTCCTGATGCAGGCAACACAGTGTGAAATGAACATCGCAGGCTCGGGAACCAGACTCACCAGGTTCACGTCCCAGCCCTGCCCTTTGCCAGCTTCACTGTGCCCTACCATGGACCTTTATCTGACCTCATTTGGAAAATGGGAATAATACTAGCACCTTTGCCATAGAGTCATCGTGAGGCTTTAATAACATAATTGACTCAAAAGCATTTAGCATTTATCTCAGCGCAGAGTAAGTATGTAATAAATGTTTGCTTCTATTTGTTAGGTTTGGACAGAATTCAACTCTGCAGGGCATGGGGTCCACCCACAGTGGCTGAAGACGTGGAAGATGAAAGCTGGATCTACAGGGTTTTTAAACTAAAACTCCACGCCCTCTTGTTTTTCTACCCATCATCTTGCTCATAAAAACCGAGAACCCAAAGAACATTGGGTGACAGGAGTCAGCTTGCTGCCTGGGTTCTGGGGCAACAGGACTTGATAATATGGTCCAGGCTTTGGACAAAGCAGCCCTGCCTGGCGACGGCAAAGGAGATTTGTCCTTTGGTTTGGAGTCAGCGGATGGTTTCGCCTTTCCTTCTGGACCTGCGTCGAATTCCAGCCAAAGCGTGTACCAGCTGCCCTCCCCCCGACTGGCCCAGCAGGCATCTATCTTGATGAGAAGCAATTTCACAAATTCAAACGGGGCGCGTTTCCTACGCCATCTATTTAGCTTAACAAGTTAATCAGAGTGCACGAGCCCAATTTGTCACTGTGCTGTTTTCTTTCACTTGCTGCTCTAATTGTATAAATATGCCCAGAGGTTTGATGAAACTTCTAACATATCAACAACAAATGGCCCACTTACAGAGTGTGCTGTGGCTATTTTGAAGCAGGGCATTTCCCTCCTGAAGCTGGAGGCTCCCGTCCAACCCAGCAGCCTGGCACAACTGGGTTACCGCTCCTTGGGTTCAACCTAATCCCAGAGCCTGGACCACAGCAAGCCGGGAGGGGGGCAGGGGAAGGATGCTGCAGAACACAGCCATCTCTGACTTCTGGGCTAACTCCAGACAACACCAAATCCTATCCTCTCCCAGATCTTTTCTCTCTTTGGGATTAGGCAAAAGGGCAAATGGCGAGACTCAGGGACTTGAGAGCTCGATGCCTCTGGGGTTCAGGCCTTTTCTATCAGTTTCTCATCTGAACTGCTTTCAGTGCCTGATTTATTAAGAGGCTGGGGGTGAAGCTGTTCGGCTGGTCCCTGGAAACTGATAATAAATCTGAGGTGTGGATCACAGGTGCTGGAGCTCTTTGAGCTGGATGGCGGAGAAAAAGTCTAGGAAACCGAAACAAATGTGTCTGCATCTGCTTCTGGAAGTGTGACTTTTCAGGATTTCCTTTTTTATTTATTTTGAATTCCCTCCTCTTGGATTTAAACCTCTGTCTCCTCTACGTTCAGGTTCCCATTTCAACCTATAAATTCCCTTTTAATAAAGGAGGTGTCTAGCAAGGAGATAAAACGTTCTTCAAGACAGAAGACTTCTATCCCCACCCCGGCCCCCCATCTTTCACACATTTTGTCTCAAGCCACAGATGTTTCCTCTGCCTTATCGGTGTGCTAAAGAGAAATCCAATATGCCGGGCTTTCACATTTTCCGCCGCAGAAACAAAAGACAACAGGAGGGGAGAAAGGCCTTGCTTTACTTGGAGTGGGGAGAGTTAAGAGGGAAATGGGAAAGGGCCAGGTGCCCTGGGAGAGGAGCGGGGACTCCTGTTACCCTGGCTCACCTCTCACCCTCAGCTGAAACTATTCAAGTCATAAATGCTCCGCCCACCTGTCAGGGCGGGGCTGCAAATGCCACCCTGATGTCACGTTCCTGATGCTCTTCCAGGGCTCCGGTTACGGGCTGTGCTGGGACCGCGCACTTGGCCCCGTGGAGAGCCGCCTGTCCCGCCTGCCCTCTGCTCTTTTGCCTCCTTCACTGGGAATTTCCATTTCCCCGCAATGTTAATGGCACCGTCCTGGTCCAGGGCCCAGTGTCCTGACCCAGAGTCCTTCCTGCCTCGTCCAGGAAGTCCCCCAGTGACCAAGTCCTTTACCCCATCCCATCTTGCTATCTTTGATGTAACCTACCCCTCAAAGCACTGGATTTAGGATTTTAATTTTAACGCACCCGGGAGAACTTCTTGTAACGCTCACACCCCCAGGTAACAAATGGCACCACTAATCACCCAGACCTCAGGTGTGTCGAGGTGACCCCTCACCCCATTCCAGCCACTCAGTACATCGTCCTGTCACCACAACCTCTTAAATGTGTTCCCGTGGGCCCCCTCCTTCTCTGGCTAGGGCCACTGCCTTAGTTCACACACTCACCTCTCATTAGACCCCAGCATGGGCAAATGCTTTATTTTTAATAGACAGATAGATATATAATGTGCACTAGAAAATAATTTGCTTTTTCATTTATAACAATGAGGGCTGTCTTTCTGAATAAATATATCTACTACAGAAGCAAGTCCATATACACTTTGAAAATGTATATAGGAGAGCCTGCCTACCTGGTGAGTAGATGGAGCAAACAGGTTAAGAGCACAGGCCTGAGTCCGAAACCCAGCTCTTGCAGTTTGCTCGCTGTGTGACCTTGGGCAGTTCTTTAACCTCTCTGTTCCTCTCAGGATTATGGTGAGGATCAAATGAGTTACTACTTACCTCACACAGGGTGAGTGACATGCAGTGGTGCTGCATCTTCACTGGGGAAGTCCGGACTAGTGCACAAGGCTCCTCTGTGCCTCCTGCTTCTAGAAGCTGAATCAGAGCATGTCACGTCTCTACTGAAATCCCTTCCCGTTGCCTGCAGGATGGAGTCCGAACCTCTCACCATGGCCCCGGATCTTCCACGGTCTACCTCCTTCCTCTGCTGTCATCTGTACTCAGGGACCCTGCAATGTCAAACTCCTTACTGCCCCGCAAGTGCACCTCATTCGTTCGTGCCTCTGAGCCTCTGCACGTGCTGTGCCTTCTGCCAGACATGTCCTTCTCTCATCTTGTCCATTGGGCAAACTTCTCATCATGTTTCATTTCCTCAAGGGACCTTCCTTCCCACTTCTTCCCCAGACAGGGTTAGACACTCTGAAACATCGGGGAAAAAAAATGTCAAAAGCAACTTCATTTAAAATCACAAACAGGGACTTCCCTGGCGGTCCAGTGGTTAAGATTTCGCCTTCCAATGCAGGGGGTGCAGGTTCAATCCCTGGTCGGGGAGCTGGGATCCCACATGCCTCGGGACCAAAAAGCCAAAACATAAAGCAGAAGCAATGTGGTAACAAATTCAGTAAAGACTTTAAAAATGATCCACATCAAAAACAAAATAAATTTTAAAAAATAAAATAACAAAGCTAAAAATATTCACAATTAAAACATCTTTTTTTAAAAAAAATCACAAACAAAATCATGTGTTAATAACGTAAAAGGGTTTCGTTTAGAATTTACCTTGAGATAAATGAAAGATTTCCAATACCTTTATTCGATGTTTAACCACATCTAGGCTATAATTACAACTGTGCGTTCATTTTGAGAACTAACAAAAAGTCACTCATGTTCTTAGCCACAGTTCCTATAAAATTGTACAAGGAGTCGATCTGACGGTTTTCTCTCCATGTTTGACTTTGACAGCATGATTATTTTAAAAGTCCATCTTGTGAACACATCAGAGGATTTCATTCATTTTCTCCAGAAACACTCAACACCTTGATATTCAACTCATCCTCTTGCAAAGCCCTTACCACGTCATCATCCCTGTTCATTTTCCTTTTTCTTTTGCCAACTGCTCCACCTCTGCTGCCAGGTCCTCTTTGAACTCTGGCTTTGAGAATGACTCCAAGAAGTTCTCCAAATTCACTTTCATCAGCTTTGTGAGACCCTCTGTCTTTTACAAGACTGTTGATTTCAGTTCACAGTTAATTTGAGTTGTATTAAGTCATGTGTGCTAAGATGCTTACAACATGGGATTATCCAAAAATGAATACTCAAGGACCTCTGTCTCTCTTACAGCTCTTACCATCCACCGTGTTATAACTGGACATTTGTACCAGTTATAGGACAAATGTAGTGAAGCTTCTTTCTTTGTCAGAAATACCCAATGCCCCAGGACACCCAGCATTGGGGTGCACACACAATGTGCCTCCAGCGCCCCACAGCCCCCTTTCCGCATCTGTTCCCCCACTTCCTTTCCTCCAAGTTCCCCAGCACCATCACCCCAACACCCACAGACCACTCCACACACCCTTCCCTCCTTTCTCTCCTTTCCGTTTTCAAATGCTTGCTGTAGAGAAAAGTGGTTCTCATTGGCAAGGTCAGGCGGGAGTGGCACATATATTCTAATCGTCATGCTAAATCTTGTCAATTAATGTAGCTGCCCCAGGGCACAAGGACAAGAGTCTGAGACCGAGTAATGCGTCCATGGGAAAGATTACCATTGTGGATGACCGGTGTCTGCCCTGAGCCCAACTGGAGAATGATGGGGATGTGTGAGGTGATTCCCAACAGGGTCCAGTGTGGATTTCAGACACATGGGAGCTTTTCTCTTCTGGTTCAATAGTCTAGAAACCATCCAGGGAACCTCTTCTATAAGCCAGGGCTTAGCCCCCTTGAAGGAGCAGCTGGGCCACGATGAAGGAATCTCACATTGCTGACTAGGGTGGGGCAGGGGTAGTGAAGCTTCCTCTTTGTCAGAAATACCCAGTGCCCCAGGATACCCAGCTCTCCAGTCCTGAGGAAGAGTATGAAGCACATTTCCTAGTGAGCCCATATAGGTCACCTCTGGAGCTTCCAGGAACACCAGAAATGGGTCATCAAGAGACAGGTCTCCAGTTTGGTAGATTCTGCTCCCTTTCAGTGGAAAAGTCCATTCATTCAGTCATTCAGTCATTCAGTGAGTCAGACCATCAGTCAACACTGCCCATGATAGAGAGGGACCAAAGTTGGCCGGGTCCATCTTGAAGGCAGAGCCAGGCACATAAAATGGATCTCTTAGAAGGAGCAATATTTCTGTAAGGTAATCACTTTTATAATGTCAAATTTATTTTTGTAATTCTTAAATTTTTATGATGGAGAATTTGGGCAAATACAAAAGTTGACAGAATATCCCAGACCTCCACATATCCTTCACCCAATCCCATCAATAAATTTACTTTTAATTACATAAATAGTACATGAATACACTCGCTTGTAAAAATTATTTTCAAACAGTGGATATAAAGCTCAGGATCTCCTTAAGCACCTCCCCCAGTCCCATGTCCCTGGCCAGAGGTGACTACTATCATTCCTTTGGTGGTTTCCCTTCCAGACCTTTTTCTATAGATTTCATGCATCTGTGGAAATACGCGGTATTGCTCTGGGTCAGTTCTATAGTTTTGTTTGTTGGTGAAATGTTGTTTTCACATAGTTTATTTCCTATGTTTGGATCTTTCTGCATCTTGTTTTATTCACCATCAGAAAGTCTTAGGGAATTTTCTAAATCTGTACATAGAGTTCTACCCTTTGGCCATCGCTGAGAACTCATGCTGACCAGAGGGGACTAGGGACATGAAGGAAATCGAGGGGAGGTGATGGCTGCCACAGAGCATCATTTAACCATTGCCTCAGGATGGACATTTAGGTTGTTTCTAATTGCCTACTAAACAATGCTGCAATGAACATCTTTGTGCAAAGTGTCCTTAGTTCACGTGCTAGTACTTTCCTAGGGTAGATGGACACCTAGAGGTAGAATTGCTAGGTCAAGGGGCATGGCCATACACAATTTTTTCTTTAATAAATTCATTTATTTTATTTATTTATTTTTGGCTGTGTTCGGTCTTGGCTGCTGCACGCAGGCTTTCTCTAGCTGTGGAGAGCAGGGGTTACTCTTTGTTGCGGTGCACAGGCTTCTCATTGCTGTGGCTTCTCTTGCTGTGGAGCACAGGCTTCAGTAGTTGCAGCACGCGGGTTCAGTAGTTGTGGCTCATGGGCTCTAGAGCACGGGCTCAGTAGTTGTGTGCATGGGCTTAGTAGCTCTGCGGCATGTGGGATCTTCCAGGACCAGGGCCGAACCCAGGTCCCTTGCATTAGCAGGCAGATTCTCAACCACTGCGCCACCAGGGAAGCCCCACATTTTTAATTTTAGTAAATCCTGCCAAATTTCCTCAACCAAGTTAAACTCTCACTGGAATTTTAAAAATGTCCATTTCCCCACATTACACAATACTGAAATTATTAAACTTAAAAATTATTTGCAGACTTCCCTGGTGGCGCAGTGGTTAAGAAACCCAGAGGTTACATTGTACGATCTACAGGTCTCTCTCCCATATACTAGAATTTAGCATTTCTTGTTTTATTTTGTTTTTCGCTTTTTCCATGTCAGCTGCACCATGATTTACTTAATAATTTTCTTTAAATCTAGTCGCTTGGAAAAACTTATGTACTTTACTCTATTCAGGTAATCGTGATTTTGATGTATCAACTATATATGTTTGCTTATATGCCCACATAGCTATGGAATACACAGAAAAACTTCATTCTGTGTACCACCCCAAAGTCTTCTGTGTACGGCCAGGACACCATATTTGTGCCTCACCTTGGAAACACCTCTTGATACCTCACTGCTTCCTTGATAACGTGACCCTCCACCTAGGAGGCCAGTCCTCTGGTTGGGGGCACGGGTATAAGGGAAGTATTATATAGCTCTGGGGTCAGGCAGATCTGAATTCAAATTCTGACCTTGCCACTTTACTAGCTTTCTGAACTTGGCTAAACTTCTTAGTCTCTCTGAGCCTCAGTTTCCAGGTCTATAAAATAGGGCTTATAATAGTAGCCTCCTTGGGCTTCCCAGGTGGCGCAGTGGTTGAGAGTCCGCCTGCCAATGCAGGGGACACAGGTTCGTGCCCCAGTCTGGGAAGATCCCACATGCCGCAGAGCAGTTGGGCCCGTGAGCCATGGCCGCTGAGCCTGCGCGTCCGGAGCCTGTGCTCCACAACGGGAGAGGCCACAACAGTGAGAGGCCCACGTACCGCAAAAAAAAAAAAAAAAAAATAGTAGCCTCCTTGTAGGGCTTCTGACATAACTCAGTGAGATAATGCCTGGGATGAGCCTGGCACTTGGTAGCTCTCATGATGTTCTGTTGTCTTTGGGAAGGAGAGGAAGCAGGATGCTGCCTGGTTCCTGCCTGCAAGAGGCCACGGCAGAGTTCAAGTTCCTGACTGTCTACAAGGGCCAATGTTCATACCTTTGGGATGATTGTCCCTCCAGGTTAAGAATGCAGAGTCTTTGGACAATGCTGAGCCTCTGTCCTGGGCTCAGGCCTCTGCTTGGCTAAACTTGGAGCTCAATCCAGGTGGGAAAAGTAATGACCCCAGAGCAGGTGGCCCATCTCCTCAGCCCAACCCAGCTGTACAGGGCAGGCAAGACGGGGAAATGTGAGCCGGAGCAGCAGAGACACTTGGGGTCATTGCCCTCCCTGTAGACTCCCCCTAAACAATCCAGGGTACATCTACTCACTTTGGTTGTGGGCTCCACCTGGGGTTCTCAGGAAGCTGGAACCTCCACATACGCTTAGGAATAGTGTTGTGGGCAGGGCCACATTATGATGCTGTTGGTGGCTTTAGACACTCTAGCCCTGTGAGCCTCTTCCTCCATAAAAAAAAAAAAAAAAAATTAAAACATATTTTTTAATGATGTTGGTATAAAACCAATTGAATTGAGTCTGGAGTCATTATTATATATTTATTACCACTATTTTCAATTTCCTCCTGATTTTAAAATGAAACTGATACTAAGACGTTTTTGTGCACCCCTAGAAGTACCATGGGCCTAGACACTGTGTCTGCCTACCTGAAGGATAGATAGGCTGTCTTGGGGTGCAGGGGATCAGGCTGACAGCATCCCAGAGGTGGTCCCCGGGGCTGAACCCAAAAGGAAAATGCCCGTGGAGAAGATGCTCCCAGATTGGCTGTCAGGTACTCCTGGGTAAGCATGACTTTCCCAAACAGCCTGGAAGGGGATGGCCTCCCCTGTATAGTAGGACCAGACCCAAGACTGGGGCCAATGCCCCAGGCTGAGTCTGGGGCACAGACCCCAGATTCCAGCTGCACCCTCCATGTCAAGGATGGAAGGAGAAACCCAACCAAGGTGAGGAGCTCAGGGGACATGCCAACCCTAGGGACAAATCTCCTGTACTCAAAGCCACCATGACCCTCACCAGACTCCTTCCCAAGAAGTTTACATTCCCCCCAAAACCATACCCTAAATACATCTTAATAATAACAGGTGAGCCTTCTACCTGGCCAACTCTGTGGCGAGCACTTGCTGGATTTATTTAGTCAGACCTCTTGGTTGGAAATGACAAACCCAACCCAAGTTGCTTCAGCCAAAAGGGGGCATTTATCATAAGGATTCAGGGAGTCTCAGGGAAGCCAAAGGCGGGAAAAGACTGCTCCTTTGGGACTGGAGCTATAGAGACGTCCGGAGGAGCATCTGTATCTCCGTACATTTCACTCTACTTCCTTTGCAATCTGGTCCAGAGGCAAAGTATGGCTGCCCCATGGCTCCCAGGTCTATGAGTTATCATTTTAGACACCTTCAGACACCACTATGCTGTCTCTTCATCTTGAATTTCTCCAGGAGAGAGAAGCTGATTGGCCCAGCTTAGGTCAGGGGTACTGCCAATGAGGCAGGAACACCCAGGACAAACAACACTTCTGGGTGCCTTTGTCCTGTGGATGAAAGTGCAACTTCCATAAAAAGTTGCAGTGGAGGGTGAACTGGGAGGCCACCTCGGGAGTTCCATCAGTTTTAGTCCATCCAATTTAATCATTTAGTCCATTAGAAGCAGAAGGAATGGAAGTCGAGTGGGTAGCAAAAATGTATCCAGTTTGCTGGTTGAGTCCAACCACAGGAGAGTGATGGGCAGACCCATCTTGGCACAGCTGTCATCATTGATGTTGCTTGCAATCCCTCAACCAGAGTGTGATATTTACCCAACAGCCGCCCTTGGGGTCTTGGTCACAAACACATGACCAGGGCCAGCCTGCACAAAGCACTAGGGCTACAGGACTCCCATTTGTGCCTGGGGACAACATGCTTTCCAAGCTGAGGATGGCTGCCTTACAGACACCCCTTCTCCATAGACCCCTAGGAGGGACACAGCAAGAGGAAAGCAGATCAGGGTTGGGTGGGCCTCAGATACAGTCTGGAGATGGCAACTGCCATCCAACAGCTCAGTGCTGGGCACTGGCTGAGCCTTCAAGCCAAGAGAAGTTGCAGCCAACATACCAGCATCCCAGACACCAAGCAGATGACGCTACTCCTCTGCCATCTCTCCCAGGGAGCCTGCCAAGCCCTCAGGCCCAGACAGCGCTGACATTTAAAGCAAAGTGTGTGTCAACCATATTACACAATATACCAAGCTGTGGGTTATTATGTGCAGGGTAAATTGACCACAGCAATTAAACTGAGATTAGGGAGTGATAAAGCCAGAATCCCAGGCCACCAACACTGTAACATACGGAGGCCTATTACAAAGTGTGAAAGCCACATCAGAAACTCAGTGACATGGCCCTCGAAGAAGACTCACCCCATCACCCCAGAGCCCCGCTTTATTTGGCTGACTCCCCATCTTTATTTGGTTTTTTTCCTTTTTTTTTTTTTTTTGCAGTACGCGGGCCTCTCGCTGTTGTGGCCTCTCCCATTGCGGAGCACAGGCTCCGGACACGCAGGCTCAGCGGCCATGGCTCACGGGCCCAGCCGCTCCGTGGCATGTGGGATCTTCCTGGACCGGGGCACGAACCTGTGTCCCCTGCATCGGCAGGCGGACTCTCAACCACTGCGCCACCAGGGAAGCCCTCACTGTTTCTTTATTATTAGAAATAACAATGATGGTGTTTAGAGGGTTAAAGAAGCAGATTCCATCTAAGCTTCCAGAAAGGCCAGAATCAGCCCCTGGATAGAGTCAGATATAGCCCATTGTTAAACAAGCTAAATGAATTGATGGTCCGCACTCTGTAGCCCGAGTTCTAATTGAACATTTTACCCCACCCTTGTTTCCTTTCCTTCCTTTGCTCCTTAAAGGGGCGGTGGGGGAGGGAGAGTGGTGGGGAGACCATCTTGTTTGGTTTAACATATCCTTATAAATTGCCCAAGGTCCTTTCCGGTCGGGGGCAGATCTGAAAAAATGAACGTAATACTGCTGTAACCCAGAGATACTGTGGGTGGGGGAAATGGTTGAACCCAATGCACTGGGTCTATTTGTAAATGGGCCCCTGAGGTTAAGATACCACTGGCCAAGCTTTTTGAGCAGTTTTTGGTTCTGAGTGGTCAGGAAGGATGAGGAATCTCTGCCGAAAGCTGAGTAGGTTCCAAATTATGAAAACCTTGGCTCTTAGAGAGGTATATATATTTGATGTCCCTGGGAAATGGAATGGTGGGGTCTTCAGTGTACCTTCTGGCTCCCCAGCAACTCCACCTCCAGGCACACTGGAGATGATTTAGAAGGGCTCCAGGTTCTACATTCTACCCTGAATCACAATTTATCTGCCCCTTGACCTACCCAGCAGTTCCCTGCTCTCAGCTAGCTAGCACACTGAAAATCTTCCAATGAACTAATTCATACTAAAGTGTGAATAGTTCTACGTGGGCTTCAGGTGTTTGCTTATGAATATGAAAGTTGTCTTTTAAGATCCTTTGGAAGGATTCTCAACGCCATCAATGGAGATGTAATCTGGGAGATTTCTGGAAGGGAAGCCTTCTCACTGAGAGTCTGTTGACTTACCATCCAAGATTTCTTCCTGGTTACAGTTCAGCCACAGCAGGACCTTGAACGAGCTACATCCTTTTCCTGAGCCCCTGATTTTCCTTCTATTACTTGAGTGGGTTGAATAAAATGGCCTCTTGGGACTTTTCACTCAAAAGTTGGTTCCTTGAATCCAAATTTCTTAGCTCGACTTTTAAATCTTTCCATACACCCTAAACTCAACTTTATTCTCCATCACTCCCCTTACAGAAACCAGACCACATTAACAATGCTATTAATAATCATATAAAATTGCTGGTGTTTCTTGAGTACTTATGTGCCAGGCACTACTTTAAGAACTGTTTCCATTTGTCCCTCACAACAATCCTAATAAAATCATGCCCATTTTACAGATGAGGAAGCAAGGGCTTAAGTCACTTGCTCACATAGCGAGTAAGGGCTGGGGCTAGAGTTCAAAACCAGGCAGCCCATGCCCTAAGTCATGACATCATGCTGGTAGACTGGTCCCCTGGACAAGATGCAGTACCGCCCCCACTGTACAGATGTGAAAACTAGTCCCAGAGAGGTTAAGTAACTTGGTCAAGGTCATGCAAGCAATAAGTGGCCTCTGAAGCACTTCCCTTGGGCTCCACCATGTTCCCACCTGATCTCAAGACCCTCAGGCTGCCCTCTGGCTTCTGAGCAGCCACCCATCCCCCCTCACCCTGGAGGTGCCTCTCTCTCTCTCTCTCTCTCTCTCTCTCTCTCTCTCTCTCTTTCTCTCCTTCCTTAGACTGCCTGACCTGCCTTCCCGTCACTGACCTGGAAAAGCAGCAGAAGACCTGAGGGTCTGGGAGATTCAGCAAAGGCAGTAAGTTGCTCCTTTTCCATGAAAATACAAATCAAGAAACCCAAAGTCTTTTCATCTGACCCAGAAAATAAACTTCCTTTCTTCTAGGCTGGGGTAGTAGATGCCAAGTTCCACCTCAGGCCTTTAGAAAACAAAACCAAACCAAACATTGCTAAGCCTTAAACCCTTCCATGATTCCATTTATAATAAAAACATGGACTTCCCCTCTCCCCTGGTGGGGCGAATCGCTGCGGTGAGCGAAGCTGTTTTCATAGTCAGCTAATTACTCCCTTAAAGATGGCTGATGATCTAACTTCCCGCCCTTGGCTTGGCCTGAGAGGTCCCCTGCTTGGCTCCAGAGGCCTAAGTGGAGGAGAAGTAGGCACTAGAGGGGTGAGAAGGGGCAGGATGGAAACCCCCATGACCCCCACCTCCCAGAGCCTGGAACAAGAACCCTGGAGGCAGAAAATCAAGCTTCCAAACCTGCCTCTGCCAGCTCCTGTCTGCACAAGTGATGTTACCTTCCTGAGGTTCAGTTTCCTCATCTGTAAAATGGGGACACCAATGGTGCCATGAGAAACTCAGGGAAAGCACAGGATCTGGCACAGAGCGAGTGCTCAGTTGGTGCTAGATCAGTCATCTCTTTCCTATGCTACTTTCCCATCCTGCCTGGACTACCCAACACTGAAAAGCCTGACTGGTCATCTGCCATTTCCACATGTTCCTCCCCAATCACAATAGTCATAATAATCATGAACATTTAATGAGCACCACCAGCCAGAACTGATGCCTTAAGTGGTTTATAGCTGTTATCTTATTTAATCCTAGGAACAACCTTAGGAGACAAGTCCTATTATTATGCCCATTTTACAGATACAGCAATTGAGGCTCAGAAAGTTTAACTTACTCAACAAGAAATGCTGCAATAGAATTATTATTTATAATATTTCAATAGGTACATGGGAGTTTTTGTGTTTATGTGTGTGTGTGTTTCATCTCTGAAAAAGAAAATTGGATAAAGAACTTGCTGGGTATTGAATTCTGGGATAAGAAGGAGCTTCTCAGGGTTTGAAGGCAATACTCCATCATCTTCTAACTTCCACTGTTGCTGTTGAGAAGTCTCTTGCTACTCTTGTCCTCAATCCTCCCAGTGTGATATGTTTTTTTTCTCTCTGGGAGTCTTTAAGACCTTCTCTTTACTTTTAATGATCTGAAATGTCATCATAGTGAACCTTTAGTTCAATCTTTGTGTCAATCTTTGTTCATTCATTGCACTGGAAAGCCAATAGGCCATTTAATCTGAAGATTTCTGGGCAGTGTTCTTGCATTTTTTTCTTTGTGTCTCTTTTCTGTGTGCATTGTTCCTAAGCTTCCTGATAGTGGGATAAAGGACACATGGGTTTGGCCTCTAGTTTCTTAAAAATCTTTTCCTCCTAATAGCTATCTTTTTAGGTTTTTTTTTAATGTAATCTTCTGAAAGATTGTCTCAACTTTATCTTCCATCTCTTCTATTAATTTTTTTTTCATTTTTAACGATCATATTTTTAGTTTTTAAGAACTCTTTCCAAGAACATGTTGATTTTCATAGATATAATATCACTCTGGAGATAATATAGTTGTTTGTTTGTTTGTTTCAATGCTTCTGGTTCCTATGTTGTCTTTATTTCCTGTCTTCGTCTTTTTGGAGGAGGGTGGGTGTCTTTGCTTTTTCATTTTGAAGACTTTTCTCAAATATCTGAAGATCCTTGGTTGTTTGTTTATATTTGATAGGCTCTAAAAAGTGACTGGGAAGCTCGATGAGTTTTGATGATTGGACAAAGGCCATATTTTGCTTTTAGAGACCCTCAATTGTTAGCAGTCTTTCCCTGGGGGCCACTCATATTCTCCAGAGAAGAATCTCTTATCTCCTGCAGGGTTGCAGTGGGGGAAAGGGAGGGATGATCATAAGACAAGCAGATGGAATTCAAGGAGGAGAGAGGATCGACCATTCAATGTTCTAAATGTGATGTGTTATTGGGATTTGCTGCAAAGACATTGGGAAGAGGGAAAAGGAAAAAATGAGTAGGCAGGAAGAAGCATCTTACTGATGTCTTGGTTAAAGCTTATTCTTGTCTGAAAACTCCAGCCCTTTGATCTACACATCCTATGTTGTGGTTTCCATGTCAGATGGCATCTAGTAGGTTGTTATATTTCTGTTACATTTTCCCCTTGAAACTTTTTTTGAGAGGTACTAATACTGGGAATAATATACCTAAATGTTTAAAGGGTTTTTTAAAAAATATTTCTATCTTTAAAACGGCACAGCTTTGATATTTAAACCCCATAATTTATTGTTTTCTGTTTGAGTGGTAAACTTTTCTATTATACAAGTAAAATGTGTTCCTGGTAGATCATCTAGACCAGGAGTTGGCAAACTTTTTCTGTAAAGAAACAGCTAGAAAATATCCTAGGTTTGGGGGACCTTATAGTATTTGTTGCACCTACTCAATTCTGCTGTTGTATTATGAATATAGCCATAGACGATACATCAACAAGTAGACCTGGCTATGTTCCAATAAAACTTTATCTATAAAAACAGATGGTGGTCCAGACTTGACATTCAAGCCATAGCTGGCTGACCCCTAACCTGGAGAATCTAGACTAATAAAATGAAGGAAACAAAATTACCTAACATCCTACCACCCAAAGATACCTGATTTCAGTATTTGAGTGTGTATCTTTCTGATATTTTCTCCATGCATATTTATTTCATTTTCAAAAGAGAATTGTTATCTATATACAGTTATAATCTGGTTTTCCCACTTAATATTTCAAGAACATTTCTGCCATTAAATAGTCTTCAATAATATTACTTCTAATAGCTGTGAAATATTCCATTAAATAGATATATCACAATTTATATACCTATCCCTTTATTGCATGACTTTTTTTTTTCAATTTTCATCTTTCCTACAAAGAATCAGGGCTGATATTTAATTGTTGGGCATGAGTCTGGCCACACTAATGCTCTATAAGAGGCATCTGTTCTGATTAGTTGGTGCCCTGGCCATGACAGTCATTAAATACTTTGAATATCAACCTTATAAACAATATGGGAGTAGCTATCATCAGAACTAAGTCCTAGTGCAATGTAATAATTATTCACTTAGGATAAATTCCTAGAAAAGGACTTGCTACTTACTAAGTATTAACATTTTTGACATTTTTGACAAGCATTGTAAAATCAACTTCCAGAAAGGCTATAACAATTTTTAATCCTACTGGCAGAATATGAGAGTTTCTCTTTTTTACAAAGGATCTTTTTAATAAGTAAATTTCACAAGTGATCCTGAATTCTTAAACTCATAAGTAATATCCAGGACCAATGTAATCTAGCCTCCCTCTTGAATGGTGCATAGAATAAACTCTTGTAACACATCCCAAGCATGCAACCTTCAACTTAGCCTTCTCAACGTGGGCTCCATGCACACTCACTGCAGGACTCATGCTTAGAAAAGAGAATTCTGTGGTCAAATAAATGTAGGAGATGTTAGTAGTGTCATCCCTCTTTTTGAGAGTCCCAGAGCTCACCAACAAAAATAAGGGCACTGAAAAGGCATACACTCCATTCTGAACCATTTACCTCTTTAATCTAGAGTTTCCCAAACAAAATCCATTCTTCAAGTAATGTCTTATAGAGGCTCAAACGACTAGGTCTTCTGAACAAGTTTGGAGAACCTGGTCTAACGTGTGTCCAAAAAGCATAACCCTATCATTGTACCATAGCATAGTCTTCACACCCAATAACCTCGCCATCAACATAAAACAAACAAGGAATTAAGATCATCAGCAAGTAATAGAAAAACTTTCATATGAGGACAAGCTTTAAAAAATGAAGACTACTAATTCTGAAAAGAAGGATGATGAAGGGGACATAACTGAATGGGAAAGGGGCTTTCTATATTCTGAAATATGACTTTGGCAGCCTATAGAGCATGAAGGACATTGTTTAGCCTTCACAGGAGACAAGAAAGTTGAGGAACTCATTACCCCATCAAGTTCAAGGAACATTCAGGCAAATTCGTGGATGTCAGGTTCAAAATGGATTACTTGAGGAAAGCTAAGGATTTGGAGGAAGAAAACACCTCTGACCTTTGGAAGCTGACATCAGAGAAGGAAATTACAGTGTTCCTTCTTGGAGTCTGCCAGTCATCACTTAGTCCTTTTCTTAAAGGTCTCCAAAGGAAGAGCTCCTTGCATCCCTTAATAACCCATCTCATGTATCCCATCATTAACTGCTAAAAAAGATCATCCTCATGCCCATCAAAGCCCTTCAGCTTCTTTCCTGCCTGGAACTTAAAAATAATAATTTAGAATTCCTTACTTCTTTTATTTATTAATGAAAAAGGAGGGAGGGACAGGTAGAGTGTGGGGAAGAGCCCCAAAACTCACTCAATATTGACTTTCAGTCATCTTCCCATAGTAATTTTGAATTTTGGAACTTTCAGCAAAACGCGTTTAGAATTCACGCTTAAAAAGGGCGTAGGTCCCCAAGACACCCTTCTGCTTTCAATGGTTCCTGAGTAATATACGTTTTATAAAGATGATATTCATTCAAGCTTGTAGGTCCTTTCTCCAGCGGTCTCTTCCATAACAGGGCATCTCATAAGACCACCAGCACCAAACAGCCCAAAGTTTCTGGGCACTTTGGCCACACAATAGATAATGCCGGAGCCTTCTTTCTGGAGGTCAGCATCTCAAGGCCCTCTACTGAACTTGTTAACTTTCTCAACCTTGACAGAGAAGATGGAGCATCTAGAAAGGACTGTCATTTTATCGTGGAGAAGACATCACTTACCCAAGCCACTTTGCTTTATTAATTCAAGAAACGAACCAGAGATAGGAAGGGATTAGCCCAAAGTTGCAAAGTTATTGAGGAATATGGCTGGAATTAGAAGCCTGGGTCTCCTTCAGCTGAGAGCTCTACCCATTTTCTCCTATTCCTCTTACACTGAACACTTTTGCCACCTCTTACAAGGGGCAGTTGATGGGTCAGAGGGTCTAGGAAGATTCCTCTAGCGAAGATGGAATCCCCAGACTCCCAGTCTGTAGAAACAATGGAACTCTCCTGCTGTGTTTTGAGGTCTTTGTCTTGTGTGCATTAAGAGTTAAACCTTTGGCCAGATGTGAACCATTTCAGAACACACCCTCCAACTGCCTAGTGAGACTCTTGCAAAAATGCCCTCCTTATAATTATGCAGAAAGCATCTTTCTTGCTAGGTTGCCAAATAATATTGCAGGGACTAAAGCAAAACTTTAGTTTTCCTCTCTTCCCTTAACTGTACATCTTTAGCCTGGTTTTAAATTTCCCCATCTTCCATTGGCATTGACAACCCTGGATTAGTAATGCTAAAAAATTTATCTTTACAACCTATTGTCTTAGGTAAGATTGTATCAACAGCTCCAGATGGACCAATCTCTAAGAATAATTTCACTTCCCCTTATCATTGACAGGAATCACATTTACATATTCTACTGGTGGGTGAGATAATGCAGAGATGATTAATGTCCCTCGATGTACAGATACCTGTAGACTGTTTGATCAATGTCTCCCCAAGAAAGTGTCTTTCATTCTGGAAGCTCCAAGTCCAAAAACACACTGTGATTAATGTAACTAAATGTTTGAGGTCGGGAGAAGCTGCAGGTTCTGCTCCTGTGTCCCGGTCATGCTAAAGAGAGGTCACAGGAGACTGGATTCGTCACGTGGAAAGTCTATGGGGTGCTTTGTATGGTGGGGGGGGATGTCAAATGTCCCTTTAAATTAAAAAGCAGAATCTCCCCTGGAATTGCTCCTCCAGGGAACAATGACACACTCAGTCTTTTCATGTAAATATCACTCCCATTTTGAAAACCAAGCAGGTCTAATCCTGCATGTTGTATTGGAGTTGGGACCTATTCTGATTTATTTCACACATTTGTTAACCAGAAATATCTGGCTTCTCCAAGTTATCCCTTAGAGAGGCACTGGAACCAGCTGGAATTATGCACAAAAAGAGGAGTTAGATATTGTACACTGTTTTCTTTTGTGTGTGTGTGTTACGCGGGCCTCTCACCGTTGTGGCCTCTCCTGTTGCGGAGCACAGGCTCCGGACGCGCAGGCTCAGCGGCCATGGCTCACGGGGCCCAGCCGCTCCGCGGCATGTGGGATCTTCCCGGACCGGCATCGGCAGGCGGACTCTCAATCACGGCGCCACCAGGGAAGCCCTGTACATTGTTTTCTTAATCGTCCAGATTTATTTCAACATTTCCTCTGAGGTGCGTTGGAAGATGATTCAAAGATAACGAAGAGGTTAAACAATGACTCTGAAGCCAGCCTGAACTGCCTTACATCTCAAATTTTCCTTAAACTGGGGCACGTTCCAAATCCTCTCATGCCTCAGTTTACTCATCTGGAACCTGGGGATAATCATTGTAAGTACCCTTCAGGTTGCTGGCAAGCTTAAATGAGGAAACATTCTTCATGTGCTTTGTTCAGTGCTCAGCACTTAGCAAGAATTCAATAGATTCTCGCCATTGTTATTGTCATCATTAATTCTAAAAATAGCTTGTTGAAATGTCTCATTTTCGTACATGTCTCATGCACACTCTCTGCAAACAATGAGGTAGGGTTTTCTTCAGGTACTGTCTGGCTAAGTTCCGCCTGAAAGGAGACCTACTTCCACTGGAAAATATATTTAAAGAAATTATATTCAATTCAAGTACATTTACATAATAATATGCATATCTAAAACCTGACGAAGCCAGGCTGCCCTTAGCTGTGGGAGCTAAGAAGGCCGTATTTAGGAATACAAATGACTTCGGGAATATGTTTCCGCGCCCTGGACTGCTCCCGAGGAACACACGTGGGTCGTAATTAAATGGCAAGACTGGAAGATACTGGAGGAATTAAGAAAGAGAATCCAGAACCACACACAGTGGTCAACTCCAGAAGATGGAGTTTGGGAAGGATGAGCCTGAGATGGGAGTGGGGGAATTTCTCAAAGGAGAGTGTAGGTCCTGGGAAAGGCATTCGAATCACTCATTCATTCAGACATTGATTCATTCAACAAATATTTACTGAGTGCCAGGTGTTGGGATAATGTAGTAAACAGATCAGACCTAGTTTCTTCTTTCATGAGGTTTACGTCCCAGCAGAGAGAACAGACAGGACAAGCAAATAAAAATCAGGTCATTTCGGCCAGGCATAAATACGATGAGGCAAACGGAGCCAGCCATGCTCCTGTCTCTCAGAGCAACGAGGAGATGCTTCACAGGGAAGCTGCTCAAAGGCATGTGAGGAGCCTGGATGGCACTGTCCTCTTTTCTCTCCTATAAGACTTTGGAAAAATCACACCCTCACTGGAGCCTTCACCTCTTTAGAATGTGAGACCCATAACTCCAAGTGCCCAGCATGGAATCCTTTGAAAGGCAGGTCATCCAACAGTTATATAATCCAGCCCAGGTTTAGCAAGCACCCAGTATGTCTCCTGCCCAGTTCCCCATCCTGAGCCCATGGCAGGCATCACCAATCCATTGTGATATTGCCTCAGACACAGTCTAACTCCAGGCAGACCCTATCAATCAGTCAGAGTGGGCACTAGTGGGCTAGCCCTTGGCCTCTACCATGGATGAAATTCTGGAAGTCTAAGAAGATATATGCTTTCCTTGCTCACTGACACAATCAGAAGATGTAGTTACTACATTACACAAAAAAAAGGTAGAGACCACTATATGATGGCATGTGTCATATCCTTACAATAACCAATCCTTTCTCCATGGACATCCTTACCCACCAATGGCAGGATAGGGCTCCCCAGCTGGAGCCCTCGGGGACCTGCAAGGCTGAACACTGTGGCCTGGCCCCTTCCTCAGTACCACAGAAACACCCCTCTCTGAACTTTTACGTCAGAGGCAGCATTGGATGGGCTTTGGAGTTAGACCAACCTGAGATCAAATCCTGTCTCTATCCTTTGCCAGCTATGTGACCTTAACCTCTCTAAGCCTTAGCTTCATCATATGTAAAATGGAGGAAATGACAGGATTCGACTAACAGGGTAAGCATTAAGTGAGCTAGTACTTTCAACGCCTTATACATTGTTAGCTCTCAACAAATGGTATGCATCCTTACCCTTATTATTGTAGTTATGTTAACAAGAAAGAAAGAAAGGAAGGGAGGGAGGGAGGGAGGGAGGGAGGGGAAAGAAAGAAAGAAAGAGAGAAAGAGAGATGGGGGAGGGAGGAAGGAAGGAAGGAAAAAAGAGAGAAAGAAAAAAGAAAAAATTCTGCAAGAGAGCGTCATCACTGGACAAAAATGCCTCTTGCCTGCTAAATAATGCAAACTGTTTGTCCTTTCAGACTGTGAAGGTTTAGGAGGAGGTTTATGTGATTTTGCATTTTTCTCCAACAGGGAGGGAGAGCCAGGAGGGAAGGTGGCAGCAGGGGGATGTGTCTCTAGCAAAAAAAAAAAACAAAAAAAAAACCACATTCAATAAATGGGAAAATTATTTAAATAAGCAATCCTGAGGAAAAAAATAAGGAAGCCAATTTTATTCATAAAACAAGTGATTTACAGCATTCTAGCTAAGAGCAGCTTTTAACTCAAGCCTCTGAGATCCTATTTATTATTCAACAAAATATTCAAGATTAATAAAGGTACCTTTAATACTAATATAGCAGCAAGAGCTAATATATGTAAAATAATTATTATGAAAAGTATTATCAATATTTGGGGGAATAATGTACATGCATAATGAATGAATTTTGCCCCTGGGTTTAGGCTTATATCTTGGCCTGATTTTGCATGGAGAAATTCTGCATTATAATGAAAGGCAAAACGATCACACATTATAACTGCGAGTTTTTTATCACTGCTTAGAAGGATCCTAAAACTGTCACCTAAACAGGAAAAATATATATATATATTCCACATAAGCATGTATATGGCGAGATGTATCATTTTTTGAAAGGCTGGAAACACCCAAAACACCCAACTGCTTTCAAAATGACAATTATCAGCCCTGAAGAAGTAAATAAGAAATTTTATAATAGCCAAATATCACAAAAATCTACCAAATTTTAGGCAATTTTTTCAGTCTAAGCATTTCTGAGGATGAACTCCTCAGTGATTTCCAAATGGCATATACAAACTAAATCAAGTAAAGAATTATTTTCATCTTCATGAGCCATCAAAGACCTTTCAAAATTGAACAGAAGCTCCTTCTCTACCTCTCCCTTCACCCCAAACTTCTGAAGTAAAAATCAATTTTTATTCAACAAATGTATGGGCATCCCTCCTTTCACCAAACCTTGTGAAAATACAAAGAAAAATCTGGAAGCACTCCTTTCCTTCCAGAGCAGATAATCATAAAATCAAATATGAAAAGGGATCTCAGCAATGAACTGTCTAATCTATTCCCTTAATTTAGAAAAAAGGAAACCAAGGCCTAAAAATGGCAAACTCATGCAAAGCTACATTTCCTTACTTTGAAGGAAAGTAAGGAAAGGGAAATTTCCATCACCACCCCTCACCCCCCGAACCAAGTTCGTCAGGGCAACCAATGAAGATGCAGTGTCTGCTGATGATGTCAACTGTTTCCTCGTGGAATCTGCACCTCCTCCTCCACTGAGGCAGGGCTGGGGTACCTTGGGGGCCAAGCTGAAGTTACCCTTCACCACCCTCAGTACAGACCCCAATTTGAACAACAAATCAACTGACCCTTACTCGGTACTTTGCACAAAGCACAATGCTGGCTTCACTCATCAGCCTCTGTTCTTCCATTGACATTTTAGTTGTGAAGGCTTCTACCTGAAATGATCCCTAAGATGAGGCAGCCATGTTCACCATCATCTAAAGAAAACAAAAGTTTCCAAACGTTTGCTAGCTCTGGAATTTATGTGTAAGAACTCATGTTTGAAAGGTTTTTTTTTTTTTTAATGTTAAATGACTACACCGTAAATCTCACCAACTGCATAAATCAGACTTGACGCCAGCCCCAGGAGTGAGGCTGGGACCGATTTATGATGAGGCACAAGAGAGGAACACTGTGTTTTATTTGTTTTACCACCTGGCATTTACACGCAGAGGAGCCTGGGGGGAGCTGGCCTGTACGAGCCAGGGAACAGTCCACAGGGCTACAATAAATCCACCTATGACTGGCAACCCACCCTGGGTTAAGAACTTGGGCTCAAATAACCACAAAGATATGCAGTCTGGTGAAAGATTCTTGATCCTGAGAAGAAACAGTGTTGTATTGGGAGTCCAGTGTGACAACTGTCATGTCTTGCCTAGCTTCAAACACTGGTAATTATTGTTGTTAATAGAGACTTTTCCCGTCTTTGTTATTGGGAAATTCAAGATTAATATGTAACATTTTAAGGGACATTTTGTGAATTTTGAAATTATGAAAATGTGCCTTCAAGAGTCCTGAGTCTTTAAAGGCCTCTCGGGGAAACTTGTCTCTGGGATAACAGTCATTTATTAAAGATCTACTATATGGCAGGTATATTCTCTTGCAGAGTTTACCATCTAGTGGGGGATACAGAAAATAAAAGAATAATAGGTCACATGAGAATAGTTGCTCCAGAGAAAAATAAAGCAGAGAGTGAAGGGAGTGCTTTATCAGACAGGATGGTCAGGGAATATCTCCTTGATAAGTGGACATTTCATTAGAGACCTGAATGAAGTGAAGGAAAAAGCCACTGTGATAACAGGTAAGAACATCCAGCCAGTGAAAAGGCTGGAGGTGGGAGCAAGGTTGACATCTTCAAGGAACACCAGGGAGACCAGGGTGGCTGACAAGCAGCGAGTAGGATGCTTCCCTGCTGTCATAAAGGAGAGTGTTCCTACGAAACTTTTCAAGTTCAAACAGTGTAAGGTGAAGAAGCAATTACCTTAGGACACATCTTGCTAAGAGATGCACAGATGCTTGATCAAAGCTCTGGCGGCTGGATGCTGAGTGTAGTTCCTGGGGAAGGAGCTTGGTGGCGCCACTCTCTCCATTCTGAGTACGCGCTGCCTCTAATGGCTCCTGCCAAGCAAATGCTGAAAATGATTTTCACTTTTTTTTTGTAAAAGAGAAAATCCTCTTCAGATCTCCTTCGTTCATCAAAAACAGGTACTAAGGTAGCTCTTTCGTAAAAGTGAAGTGGTGTATAGCAAACTTTCAAAAAGTGGGGGATGCCTGTAATATCCGATGAGATCAGAGAGGTCACTGGGGGTCAAACCCATGGAAAGATTTGGGCTTTACCTCTGAGTGAGATGGGGAACTTAAGAAAGTTTGAGCAAAGGAGTAACATGATGTGACCTATGTTGTTGCTTTTTTTTTTTTTTTTTTTAACATATCACTCTCTTATTGGAGGTCAGAGCATTGGGAGGCAAGGAGAGAAACTGGGAGACCAGTTAGCATACTACTGAAAGAGTCCAAGCCACAGGTAATGCAAAGGGTGACACATTCCCTTACTCTACTTTCACCTCAACTTGCACCTCATGCATATTGCTCACTAACCATTGGACCCATTTTAAGAAAGACAAAATCACGGTTAAAGCCAGAGTCTGAGAGCTCTGAATAATTTCGAAAAAGAGCAGATTCTGAAAACTAAGTGTTAAATCCAGGGGACATAACAAGTCCTTTTCCTTTTGAGACATATTAAGGATATTGCAGTTCCATTCATTATAGGATTTCACTAGGATCAGGATGCATCCTTGGATGATAGCATTCTTTCTGATGATTTACCTAAGACCAATTTGTTGCACAGTAGTTCAGGCTCCTGGGAAAACTCTGCTCTAAACCTGTTTACCACTGTGTCAAGAAGATAGTACTAGAGACGTCATTGGACTTAATTAAAGCCAAACTAGACTTCATAGAAAGAAGGGAGAGAAGGAGCACCAAAGAAAGGGAGAGGGTGGGAGCAACTCTCCCACATCCTCTTCCTGCAAATTGGCTTCTAGTCACGTGAGCATATTGGGAAGAACACTTAGGAGTGATTACCAAGAGAGGAAGGCTGTTGGGGGGTGCACCGTCAAGACAGTGAAGGATGGGGCCAAATGGGAGGGAATGGACAAATTAATGATTAAGGAAGATTTTTTGCTTCCAGGAGTCGTGTCCAGCCTGGCCTCCCAGATTTGAGCAATCTTTCACTGTCAAGAGTGGCTGGGAGATTGATTCAATTAAGATTAGCAGAGTCGAAAAAATGGCATGGGTTAGTTTTGATTAGTGATGTCTTGTCTCTCATCTCGTGGTGGTGGTCAGAACACAGGCAGAGTTTAGCTCTATCAGGTCACAGGGAAAGTGAGGCAGGCTTCCAAAGTGGGGTTCGTGGACCAGACCCTGGGGTGGAGAGGTGGCATTTCTTTGTGATTTTCTTCTGAGGTCTCTTCCATTTGTCCTTCTTGAGGATGATTTTCTTATAATTAGCTACGTTTTCTAAAGGAACACGAAGGAGGTGGGAAAACTCTGAAACGTGAGGGTCATTGTGGGGTACAACTCCTTGAAGCAAATGAATGTAATTGGAGGTCTCATTAATTCTGAGGCGATGCCCAGGTGCCCTCTCTGCTCCATCAGTAGGGCGGTAGAACTCTCCAGGAGATGCGAGCATGTCTGAAACAAAGAGGGGCAGACAGCCCTCGCATCTGCTGGCAAAGAACCTCACTGGGCTTGGGGTCCCGGGGTGAAGAGATGCAGCAAACACATCACTCTCACCTCCTCCCACTGACACACCAAGAAACCAAAACGCACCGGTCCTGTTGATTTCTGCCCCCGCATGTCTCTGCATTATAGGAGCAGCCCGCAAATGCTAAAAATAAATGTGCCTTGCAATTTACGGGCACCTCTAAATTCGTATTCAGACCCTGTTGCTGGATAAGTTTAATGAAAGTGGTACTTTCCACGAGGTCCCTGGTGGCATTAGTTCACATTACAAAATCATTATACATAATTTGACACTATTGTGCACCGTTAGCTTAGAAAAAGAGCTTGTTTTACAGCTCTGGGGACAGAGGTCCCTCCAGATAAGGCTGGGCTTATGAGAGAGGGAGAGAGGAGGGAAGGGCCTCCCTCTGGTTAGTAATGAGGGCTTTGATGTTCAATGTATCTACTCCCTTTATGCTCATCAAGACAGATATTTAGTCCAAGGAAGAAAAATTGCCAAGTTACTCTCTTAAAAGGCAGCTGCAGACCATGCACTAAGTTCAACTGCTCTTAAAAGCAAATACTTAATCTGTGTGTTAAAGGCCTCTCCCAATGCCACCAACCCCCAATGAATGTTTTTTTGTTCCTCATTTTACAGATGTACAAACTAAGGCTGAGCCAAGGAAAGAGAATGGCCCAAGGTCATAGGACAAGACAGTGGCCAGGCCAGGCTAGAATCTATAGATACAAAAGGACTAGGAGAAAACTGGCAAACTCCAGTCCATCTTCAGATTACCTGAGCAGGAAGTCAATAGGTCCTTTACCCAAGGCACCATTGGGATCATGCAACCTTAAATGAATGTCCATACCTGGTCCACTGCCGTTTATTCGAGAAACTGGGATGCAAGATTGATGAGACTTTAAATGGTGTTGTATCCTGGGCATTCATAACTTGGACTGGAGTGCAGGAAATCCTGCTTGTTTCACAGAGGGAGACAAATGTGCTCTGGAAAATTCCCGGAGGGAAGGAGGGCATCACGGGGAATCTCCATCTACACGGGCAAATCTGGCCTAAGTCAGACATGAGAAAGGGGTCCAGGATGGTTCCTTCACATTCCAGAAGTTCCCCGGGACAAGTCAGTGTGGCGGAATGGGCGTTCCAAATGGAGAATGGGAGAAGGGGTAGTTGGGATGGTAAGAGAGGCTTCAGGCTCTCACCCACCAGAGGATGGCTTCATCCCAAAATGTCTCTCCCCTCCCTTACCTTGAAGCTCCACTCCCTCCAACAAAGGCTGCCTTCAGGGATTCAAAAAAACCTCCCATCCTCAACCGAGAGAGAGGGAGGGAGATTCTCAGAGATTCAGAAAGAGAAGGTTGGATTCCAAGAGAGACAGCTGGACAAAGAGAGTCTAACTGACCCAAAGCAAAGCGATAGAAAGGGAGACAAACACCCAATGGCTTTCAACATACAAAGAGAGAAAGAAAAATTCACTCCAAGAAAACCTTGAAAAAGGGAAAGACCACAAAAAACACACATTACTTTGCTCTCTCCTTCCCTCTTTTCCTTTCTTCTCTCTTTCTTCCTTCTGAGTCAGAGTTCATGGGGATCCCAGGTGAGTGGTTCAGTTCTTTGCAGGAACGGGCTTAGTCACAGAAATAAAGCACTGTAGGAATACTATCAGTGCCTGATATTTACAGAGAGTTTAGGACATAAACTCCTGTTCTGAGCGCCTTGCATGGATTTCCTGATTGAATCCTCACCACCCTAGGCTCTGGGAGCTGGGATGCTTCCCCTCTTACAGGGGAGGACACAAAGGTTCAGAGAAGTTGTCACCTGCCCAGGGTCTCAGAGTCAGTGCTGTGCAAAGCCGAGAGCTATGGGGATGTCTGTCCCTGGTCCCCAGGGTCCCTCCTCCTTGTCCCAGCTGGAACTTGGAACCACAGCCTTGGGAATCCCCAGTCATCTCAAAGTGGGGTCATCCTCCCCTCCGCACCTACACTTACAGCTGACAGCGCATTTCCTCATCCAAAATCTCAGTTGATTCCCCCAATAGGGTTTGAAGGCTCCATTTTTGCAGACCAAGAGGACCCTCTACCAACTAGTGGGCTACTTCAAGAGCGCCTCAAGCTGTCTCCATGTCAGGTGGATCCTACACTTTTCTTCCAAGCTCTCCTATAGGCACAGGAGAGGAAGCAAGTAGCCCTGGGAGGTTTGGAGGATGAGAGTGGGTAGTGGACGGAACTCAAACACGTAGAGTGCTAGCTCCACGCTTCTCTAAAAGTTCCTTTTTAATCTGAAGATGTCATGGGGGTTTTACCTTTGACTGCAGAATATATCTGTATCTGAGAAAACAGAGAAATAATGTTTTTAACAACTTGTCTTGGAATAAGATCAATGCCCACATATCCCCCAGTTTTATTCCAAAGCAGAGAAGGGCCGAGTTTGAGAAGCTCAGAGCTAGTCCTGATCTTACCTCACGCCTACCATGTTTCAGTGGGGAAGGCGGAGGCCTAGAGAGGTGAAGTGATTTGCCCAAGGCTGCACAGCAGGGCAGAGTCTCGGACCCACATCTGCTGAAGACTAACCCAGGATTCCGACACCACGTCCATCCCACACGACAGTCAAGAGCCCAGGCAGTGGAACCGGCAAGGCTGGGTGAGAGTCCCAGTAGGGACTGGAGTTGCAGTGTGGAGTCCCACAACTGCAGGGGAGGCGTTCCTCACAGAACTGATGGGCTCGGCACTTCCCAGGGTCGGCAGTGCCTACATGCCAGCCACATCACCCCTTTATGCACTTCAGTTTCCATAATAATAGTCAACTCCAGGGTTTTGACATGAGAATTAACTAATACAGCAAATGCCTGGCATTTAGTAGGAACTCAACAAAATGTAACTTTTAATGCTGCTCGTATCTTTACCTAAGAGAAAGGATTCCCCAGCACTTCCCTGGGGGCACAGTGGTTAAGAATCCGCCTGCCAATGCAGGGACACGGGTTCCATCCCTAGTCGGGAAGATCCCACCTGCCGCAGAGCAACTAAGTGCATGCGCCACAACTACTGAGCCTGCGTCCTAGAGCCCGTGAGCCACAACTACCGAGCCCGCACGCCACAACTACTGAAGCCCACGAGCCTAGAGCCTGTGCTCTGCAACAAGAGAAGCCACCACTCGCCACAACTAGAGAAAGCCCGTGTGCAGTGATGACCCAACGCAGGCAAAAATAAATAAAATTAATTTTAAAAATGAGTTATCATTCAAAAAAAGAAAAAAGATTCCCCTTCGTCTTTCAGGATTCCTTTCCGAGACCGGCGATGTTGGGAAGCTTTACAAGAATGCCTTTTAGAGCTATAATAATGTTAACCCACCTCCATGGGTTGGTGGGGTGCTAAATTAACACCTGTAAATCACCTTTAACAGGTGCTGATATAAAGCAAGCATTAAGTAAGAGCTGCCTCTTTCATTACGGAGAGCTATGTACAGACACATGTGCGTGCTGACTCTTTAATTCAATAAGCATTTATATATTTATGAATAACTTTTACCTCCACATATAAAGCCATCCCTCCAGGCTTCATTTCCTGCAGCGTTATTTGGGTGGTTGCTCCACGTGCATCTTTTTTGAGGATGGAGGAACAAGCATTCAGGGAAGAGGGCATTAGGAGAGCTGCTTTTTCTGGTGTCACAGGAGAGAAACTTCTTAATCCAGACCGCGCTGACTTTTCCCCTCCCAGATCAGCTCAGAGCCCCTCTCCTTGAAGGCGGGGCAAAGGCAGGCTCCCAGAGCCCTCTGGCTCCATTCAAAATCCCCTTTTCAGAGCTGTGGCAGTTTTATGGCCTTTAATGACCCCCTATTGTACCCTGATTGCCAATCAGGGCACACGTAATGACCAAGCAGCATCACTTAGCCCTTATTCCAATGACAATGGCCAGAGCGGCCAGCTCGCTGTTTTGACATGAGCGGGGTCACAGGGAAAGTTTTCGGGCTGGTGATTTAAGGAGGCCGGACCAGCCAGCACCCTGGACTCCTCAGTCGCTGGGACTTGGACAAAAGAATGAACTCTGAACTTTTCCTTTGACGGATGGAGGTCATTAAAACCATGATGGGGGCCCCTTCAAAGGCAGGTGTAGACCAGGCTGTCCCTCAAAGCGCCTAATAAAGAGAGAACAGGCGATTGTATGGGATTCCGAGAAGGGGGAACTTCTGAGAGATTCACTCAAGTGGTTCAAAGGAATCAATGAGCCGCTCTGGCCGATTGACGGGGGCCAGAAGTGCCGCGACATTCCCTCTACCAACCATTCAATGGGTGGCTGCGCCAATTGTTCCCACAATAAATGCTTGGGGTCCTTTCACGGGTACCCTGGGCTCTGAGGCCTTAGACCAGCACGAGAATCCAGAAAAAGCTACCTACCAACCCTCATTTTAAATTCCATCCATTTTAATAAAGTGCCAGGAGACCTCCAAGCAGCTTAAAATATTAAAGGTTTCTTTTAAACATCTGGAAGATAACATCTAATTACTAGATGGTGCTCTAAGTTATTACTATGTAATCAGAGCTAATCCCACCAACACAAACAAACAGCAAACAAAAGCACTTCCCCCTAGAAGAATCATCTCTGCAGAACCCAGAAGAGACCCCGACATAGCTTCCACACCTCCCAACCCCCATTCCCAACACGGCACAACCAGCTGGGACCACATGCTGCCCCTGGAGGGGCAGATCCTGAAACGCTGACCTCCTGGCAAGTCAGCAGGACAAGTCAGCTAAATAGATTGACTGCAAATGGCTTGAGTCATCGAAGTTCAACCATGAAGGGAAATGAAAGCTCAGGGAATTTCACCTCCCTCTTCTATTTTTTTCAAAAGGTGTTTTGGCTTTTCACAAAAGGGTCAGAAATGTTGATCCCAAAGGTCTGAGTGGGAATATAAATGGATTTGGAGAAGCTGGAAGCTGGCTCTTGGGGGAGTGGTGTGCTGAATGCCTCATTAGGATCACTTGCCCAGCACGTTACACACACATGCACGCAGGATGCCGAATTCGGCACCCCTCTCCTGCCATGGCGATGGTTATTAAGGGTAATGCGATCGGATGAGAAGGCAGCACATGGGCAACCACAAAGCCCAGAGGAAGCAGCTGTGCAGACAAATAAATGAAGGTCCCGCCTCTCTAAAATGTACCCACAAGGCAGAGCCACATCCTTTGCATTGTCCGAGGACAAATGATTGCGGGTTCTCCAGCAGTTGGTGGTGTCAGCAAGGCTGAAGGAAAAAGTGATGACTCGCCGGCCCTGGGAAGAGGCACCGGAAGCACCTAGCTGATGGGAGTCCACTTTAACCCTTCCTTCTCTCCTTCTCCAACAATGAAATGGAGACAAAGGAGCAGGTTAGCCTCACTGAGTCCTAGAAAGAAAAGACTAAAGAGCCATGAGAAATCATAAGGACTTTCCCTCCCTCCAGATCCCTAGCGAAAATGATCCGATTCATCCTAGCGGTTCACTATAGTGTAACAAACATCTTTTGAGCATCTACAGGCAGTGTCCTAAGTTTTGGGGTTAGGTGGTGAATGAGACAGACACAGCCCCTATCTTCACTGGGAGATGGAAATTCAACAGACAATTACTCAAAGCATGAATATTTTGAGAGCTGCTACAAAGGAAAAAAGAGGGTCTTCTAAAGACCTAAAGCAGAGAGATCTGCTCCCATCAGGTGGGTTGGAAAAGGCTGAGTGATAACCAGGGCTGGGATGCTGATGTGAGTAGAGGTGCTTTGGACAGAGGGAACAGCATGTGCAAAGGTCCCGCGACAAAGGGGAGGAGGTGGCTTGGACTTGCATGACGAGAACAATATGACGGGGACAGAGGAGCCTAGACTTCCATCCCAGCTGCTACAGTTTCTCCTCAAAGTTTATCTGAACAGAAGGTGGCCACCCCAGGGCAGGGAATGGAGGGGGAAGCTACTGTGGGCTGGTGGATGTAAGACTTCACTGTGGAGCCAAGTTTAAGAAGAAGGGGGCGGGGAATGGTGGAGGAGGGGAAAGGGAAGGGGGAGGAGGAGAACTAGAGAAGCAAACTGGGTTGTTTGGCAGATTGAATCCTGACAGAGGTCGGGGAAGAAATATCTGGAAATATCTAGGAGGTGGCGATCTATCCAATTCCCGGTTCTGCTAGATCTGCCCTGAGCAAAACACCACCAACAGCTTCTGCTTTGAGTTCATCCCATCCCAACTTCTTAGGACTGTGAGGAAAGGGACCCTACAAACAAACACTGGCGTCACATTCCTTAGTTTAGGGATAACCTAAAGTTCTTGCTTCTAACCACCTGCTGCTAAGGGGTTTTACCTCTTAAAAGGTAAAAGTAAAATCCACTAAGTTGACTTCTATAGATAACTAACATTTTTCACTGTCTTCCACGGGTCAGGCACGGTGCCACAAACTTTAGCCTCCTTTACTCCTCTTGAAACAGGAGGCGTGTATTATTATTATACCCATTTTATAGATGAGGAAACTGAGGCTCCAAGAAGCTACTTAGGTGAAGTCACACAACACAGCGCTGAGAAAAGTGGATCGGGAATTTACACCCAGGTCGGCTGGCTCCAGCATCCTTTCCTTGAACCACTGCACCAT
This sequence comes from Mesoplodon mirus, assembly GCF_964341445.2. NCBI lineage: Eukaryota > Metazoa > Chordata > Mammalia > Artiodactyla > Ziphiidae > Mesoplodon > Mesoplodon mirus. The sequence goes on from NC_138995.1 coordinate 30,392,170, forward strand.
TCTACTTTTCTCCTGGGAGACAGGAAATAAAGGAGATTCACATCACGCTCGACTCAGACGTTCGTTCGGATCAGGATGGAGGAACGCGGCTTACCGAGAGACACGGCAAACAAATGGGGTGGGGGGCTTTTTCTGATGCCCGCGGACAGAAGGACCGTTCTGTGTCCGCCCCCGCCGCCGGCTCGGGGTGGCCCTGCTTTCTTTACAGGAAACATCTCAGTGAAATATGCAAGCGTGTTTAATTGCAGGGGCTCGGGCAACTTGTTTATCTTCCTTAAACACTGCCCGGGTGGCTCCCGTTTGTTATCTGGGGTGTGAAATGGAGGCTGACAACAATTAATACCTCCTCCCAGGCAGCTCGGCGGCGCTCTGACGGGAAGCTGTGTACTTCCGAGCAGTTGGCGGAGGAGGTGGCGGGCCGAGCCGTCACTCAGCATCCGAGGGGGGGGGGGGAGAGTGACAGTGGCAGCTGACTGCCCCTCCCGCGGCCTCCGGAGAGGCCCCCATGATAAAGCGTCCTGCTTTGTGGTGTAATCAACTTGCTATACATGCATTACCTCCTAATGAGAGCCGTGTTTAAACAAGTGTATAGAACACATCTGTCCGGGCCTTGAGACTCGAGGCTGTGTGACCAATTTCAGCATCTGAAAGTTAAATTAATGGTAAAGGGTTTAATTGTGAGTAAACAATACCGCATTAAGGAGCGGTAAACACAGCAGTGGGGACCCACCGACCGGCTCTGGCATCACAGATGCGGCTGCCTCTGCGTGACCGTTAATAGTCCCCCCGCCCGGACTTTCTGACAGTGTCTTGAAGCCCATTTGTCATCGAAATGGTCCATCCTCTTCTCAAACATAATTTTGGCCCATGGTCCAGTCACCAGGCCTGCAGGGTCTGTGTTCATTGGACTGTGGGCCAAAAAAATCTCGAGGCAAGCAGGGAGGATCTGGAAAAGATCCAGCTTCTACACTGAGGCACTGGGTGGGGTTTAAGGGGGGCAGACACCCCCTTATATCCAGGCAATCTGCATCCGTCCAGAGCAGTGAGACTGCCTTTAGACTCCAGATTTCAATGGCAATGATTCCAAACCTGGTTTTAAAACACCCTAGGGTGTCTCCAATGAACAAAGGATGCCTCTAAAGCAAATTAAGTTCCCTTTAATTAAAGATCATAACATACGCCACAGAACATTCCGTCACGGTAGGAGGAAGGAAGAGACTGTCACATAAAATAATAGGGCTCCACAACTCAAAACAATTAAGGATTGCACAGCGAGGGTTCTGCACGTTCCTGATGTGTTAGCAGCCATTGTCACTGCCACCTTGGAAACTGAGTCTGGCCGCCTGTGTGTACAGCACAGCGGACCAGCCCTCAACACAGGTGTATGCTGGGAGTGAAGGCTTGGCCTCGGGAAGGAGAAGGGTGCAGGTCTGGTCCTCTTTGTCTATCTTCCTCTCCATCACCTGCAACCCAGTCAGGTGGGAGATGTCTCAGGGGCCAGATCCTGATTCAGAAGATGCCAACAGCACAGGACTGTGCTCTCCTGAGAGGGCATGGCGTCCCTCTGCATCTTTAACCATCCCTTCCTGGGAAGGCCTGCAGCAGGTAGCTCAGCCACCGAGAGCTTTCCTCCTCTTTGCCTTCCCTGCAGCCTGGGGTTCACCACGCTGCCCAGCCCCTCTCGGCAGGGCACTGAATGGGGGTCTGCGGGCCCAAAGCTTCAGCTATGAACAGAGGAGCCCTTGACCTACTCTCAGGTGTGTTTCTCAAGGGCCTCTCAGAAAGGGGAGCTGATAACGGCCAAGATCAAACGTCAAAGGCACTAGACTTCTCTCTCGTTTCCTTTAAATATAGAAGTGTTCGGTTTCAAAGACAAAATGGTCTTGTGTTTGCACACCCAGAATCCAGAGTCAGTCAAATCCTGGTTCTGCCTCTTTCACCTCTTTGAGCCTCAGGGTCCTCATCTGTGAAATGGGTTGCTGAGGGGATGGAATCCATTTGTACATGTCAAGGGCTTTGAATGGTATGTGGCACAGAGTAAGTGCTCAATAAATGTTGGAAGCTATTACGATGGGTGAGTGACAGGTGCTCCTTTTAATAAGACAATCTAGCAGACATGCAGGTACAGCTCAAGGAAAAGCAGAACCACAGTTGTGTCTGGATCACCCTGAGCCACTAGGTTTCTAGAAGTCCAGTGTGCATGTGCACTAAGGCTTTTTCTCTGCACTGCCTGGTCCACCCCTCTCAGCATCCAAGTACACACGGCAGCCCTGGACGTGGAGGTAAAAAACCCACCCTCCCTGCCTGACCCAGGCCAGCCTTCCACACTGGTCAGAACTCCCCCCGAGCCAGATAAGTAACTTCTTGCCTCCTAAAACCAGCTCCAAATCAAACCAGCCCTCTAGCTCCAAGTCAAGCTTTTAGAGGTAAATTTCTTGGAAAGGTTTCCCAACGTGTTGACTTATTTTGTACATTCTAAGTACAGGTAACCTCCCATTTCTATTTCTGACATCACTCTTACCAGTGTTGTGGGGGGTCTTTTTCTCCTTTTTTAACCCTTATTGGTGCTCTCTGTCTGCACTAGGCAAATCTGTGTACCACTCAAGAGACCCCAGAATTTCTAAATGTGAGTGGTGACAGAGTCACTGAAAGAGGGCGCTAGCGGACCTGCCCGAAATGGCTGGAGGTGGATGGTTTCTGCTGAAATCCTGTCCCTCCCTCCTCCATTGCCCCTCCAGGCCACCCTTTTTTTTTTAATTTTTTTTTTATTTTTTTGCAGTACGCGGGCCTCTCACTGTTGTGGCCTCTCCCGCTGCGGAGCACAGGCTCCGGACGCGCAGGCTCAGCGGCCATGGCTCATGGGCCCAGCCGCTCCGCGGCATGTGGGATCTTCCCGGACCGGGGCACGAACCCGCGTCTCCTGCATCGGCAGGCAGACTCTCAACCACTGCGCCACCAGGGAAGCCCCAGGCCACCGGTTTGGTGCCAGTCTACTAAAGCTGAGGTTTCTTCAAAGGGGGCCCAAGAAAGTATTGCCTCACTTTGCCATTGAGATTGGATAGCAGAGTTCTATCACCACTAAAATGGTGCTGCCGTGTTTTTGGTGTTGTCTCTTGGTTTGAATTATTCCTAGTTCGACACATGCGTCCTCTTCTTCCATCTCTGACAACCAAGCCCATGAAGTGCAGAGATGGAGAATAACCCGGCTGAGATGCCCCACTGGTGACGGAGGCCTTCAGTGTTTCCAGGAATAGCCGGAAGCAGAGCCCATCCCCCACCTGCGCCTGGCACCCTCTCTACTCCTGCTGGTTCCACCCTAGTAGCGGGAGGAAGGTAGAATTAGTTCAAGCTGGGGTTTCACCAATAACTTGTAGGCATGCAGAAGATCTTTGTAGCCCCTGAGAAGTGGAAGGAAATTTGGAAACCCTCTTTTTCAGTGATTTTTTCCCCCCAAAATTTGTCTCTGCTGTGAAATTCTAACTTCAGATGAAATCTTTTGCAGAGATTAGGACCGGAGCCCTAAACACCACCAACCCCCCACCTCAATTTCCACCGCGATGCATCCCTAGACACATCTGCTGTGGATTCTTACCACAGGAAAGGGCTGAAAAATCACCGCACCTTGTCTGACTCCATTTTCCAGTTGAGAAGACTGTGGCCCAGAGAGGGGCATAGACTGGCAGGAAGTAACAGCAATCAGCGGACAGACACCTCAAACACACCTGCGATGACCTTGCGGTACACTATGGACCCACCCCAAACACCATCATCTTCATTTTTCTCTCTGGCCTAATCAAATGATGGTCCCGTCCCACCCACTGCCCCAGGCCTTGTCCAAGGGATACCTTGTTTATCTTTCAAAGAGAAAGTCACTCATTTTCTCCCCCTCCCTTTTAAAAAAAAAAAAAAAAAACACAGGCCCCAGATTCAGCCATTCTAAGTAGGAGGGGAAAATAGAACCCACGGAGGCAACAGATGTTGTGTTCCTCCCTCCTCTGTGACTTTAGTTTGCCTTTAAAGCCCATTTTCACCACTTATTGATTTTAGTTTGCTACTGGTCTATGAATGACAACTTGAATTAAGACAACACAGGCTGAGAAGCCACAAGGCAGTGCTAAATGATGTCTTCCGCCTCATGGCGAAATGCCTCACGACCCTGAAGCCTCCCGCCCGCCCCATTCTCCCGAGGAGCTCTGGGCAGGCAGACCCCCACCTGGCTGCCGGGCACCAGGCACCGGGTCCAGGGGAATCAGGACAGAGCTCTGGGATGAGGGGAGAGCCAGGGTATCACGTCACAGCTGCCAGCCCCACAGCCTCTTTACAGACAGAGAACTGGCTTGTTTGGAGCAGGGGCTGTGTGTTTTATAAACAGCAGCTCCAAGAGAACCACAAGATTCGACCCCGCCACTGCCTCCACGGAGCAGGAAGACTAAGCCTAATTGTCCTTGTTGCTCCAGACTCACACTTACAGAGAGAAAACTCACCAAATCAGCCTTCAGTAACTCAACTCTCCTCCCTTCCAAAACTCCTCACCTAGGACAAACTTCAGACAGAAAGGCCCTTTGACGACGACACCTTAAAAGTGGCATTGATGATCTAGCCTAAACCTTAATCTGTACTGTACATTAAAAAAAAAAAAAATTTAACACACACCCTTTAACTCAGAAATTCTACCTTTACAAGTGCATCTTAAGAACATAATCAGCTAAGTGAATAACATTCATAGAAGGACATTTATTGCAGCACTGGTTATAATAGACAAAAGTGGAAACAACAGCTAAAGATCTAGGGAGAGGGAATTGGTAAATAGCTTTTGGTAAATCTATTCAATTAAATACTATGCAGCCATTGAAAAGGATGATGCTGAACTATAGTTATTTACATGGAGAGATGTTTTCAATATATATTGCTAAGTAAATAAGAAAATTCAGAAATGCTATGTCTAGTCCAATTCTTGAAAAATGAAACAAAAATAATTTTCATGGAACTCTTCTTAGCATTATTTGCGTAGAAAACAATGAAAATTGAGATAAGCCAAAATGTTAAGCTTTGAGGAGGTTTGAATTCCCTTCTGACTGATTCCTGAATGTATTCATTTATAGTCAGGAAAAAAGTGATGAAGCGAGTTTCATGTGGGCAGGTGGAGTTGTATGAGCCAAAAGATGGCCTCGAATCCTGCTCCAAGCTTTCTAATGTCACCCGAAGAGAGTTCCTGTCATGTCCGATTGGAAGCTGTCACCTCTCAAGCAACAGCAACCCAACTAACACAGGGCACTTCCTATTTTCTTATATCTTCCAACACCCAGTGGGAGACACTGCATGGGTTAGACTAACTTAGCCCATTCTCACAGTCATTTTGGAAATCAAGAGGTTAGAGTTTTTTTCTCTTGACCAAATCAGCAGAGAAAACAGAGGTTTAGAGAGGGGAGTGGGAGAGAGAGAGAGAGACTGAGTCTAACCCAACATCAGGCAGTATACCAGGAGCAAAGCTCATTTCAGTGGCTTCACTGTATCCTCAAAGCCAGAGATCCAAGACCCTGAGTGAGGGTGAGACTGAGAGAAGACCTCTCCCGTCTAAGAAGCTCCCGAGACAGCATTTCGAACCCACTCTGGGGTCATGGACAAATCTGGGAATCTAATGGAAGCTATAACCCTCTCCCAGAAAAATTTGTGGAAACACAATTTTGCACACAATTCAGAGGCTTATGGGCCATCCATGGACCTTCCATGAGTGACCATTGGCCAGTAAGTCATGGGAAGACTCTCCATCAGTGGGGACCCATCTCCATTTTAACCCAGCACCAATTCCAAGAAATATTTGCCTGCACGCTTGCCACACCTTCACGTGCGCCACCAAGTTCAGACTCGTTAAAGTCAGGACGCTGGCACTCCCTGGGGCAGGCCAGATGAAGGCCAAGAGGGAGGGGGAGATGATGGGGGGACAGTGGGCAGAGGAGTGGAGGTGGCCAAAGCGCTCCGCCCACACAGCCCCTTCTGTTCCCATGAGGAGGGTGCCATCTTGTTACTCCACAGCTGCCTGCCGGGACTTCCTCGGAAGCATAGCATCTTCTGTGTTTTGCAAGGCTGTTAAAGAGGGCAATTAAAGGGTACCACAAGTCAGACCTCACACAGGCACGATCCTTCCAGGTCGGAGGCCCTGGCTTTCTGATCCTCTCGGCTGGTGCAGAGCTGGGGCCAGCAACAAAAGGTGTTAATAGCCTGATGAGGAGCTCGTGCTGATAGATGACCCATTACGGTGATCACTCTTGTGCGAATGGCAAATAGGTTTGATCAATTCGATTTTAATGTAAAGTGGGGCCTGGGGGAGAAAAACAGCAACCGGGAGAGAGAAGACCCTTTGTTACTAATGTGTCTGCAAAAAGCACTTAATTGAGGTCATAATAATATTAGCAGTTCTCATCATCAACAATTCAGCCTTATTTATTACTAGCCGATAAAGTCCTGTCAGGTGGGGAATGTAGGGGGCTTTTGTTAAAGACCAGGATACATGGGGTTTCCTCTCTCTCTCTCTTTCTCTCTCACCAGCTGCAGCAGCTGGACCACAGAACATCTAATTCTCAAAATGCTTTCTAGTTCTACTCCCTATATGTAGAAAAGAGGGACGGAAAAATACCAGTTTTCCATGAGGTATGATTTTACCCTCTCTCGTATTTCCTGACTCAAAAAAAAATTTTTTTTAACCCTTTTCTCTGAAACAGCCACTAATTTTGCTTCAGAAAAGTCAGGAGAAAATTCCTGTTCTCGCACAATTTAGGATCCTAAAGAACGACATAAATTCTGCCTTTTCATACACTTTCTAGTCACCTGTGGTTTGTTAACTTTTAAAGCAAAAGAGAGAAAGCGAGTGAGAGCGTGTGCAAAATGAATGTATAATTGTACATTTAAAGATGCTAGTTCCAGTGGTAACATTTTAAATGTATTAGTCTTATAAAACTGCCTCATTACTCTCCGTGTCTTAGAGGACATACTTGTCCATAATGAGGCGAACGCAGGAAATGGCACAGGGGTGAGAGCAAGGGGAAGGAGGAGATATTTGAGCTGGCTGCCATTTCATTTTTCAGAAAGGGGGAGGAAAAACACTTAATAAAGATAATTGGCCTGGTAGTGCCTGTTCCCATCTGGAATCTCAACACAGACAGACCCCAGGGCAGACGATCGGTCATTAACCAGGAAAATAACCTATTTGGAAGGGATCCGTTTGTTTTATAAATGATGCTCCACTTGAGAACAGCTTAACTGCAATAATAATAAAAGTTCCTTGAAAACCCAGCCAGGGGACGGTGCTGAAATATCGATCCGGCTTCTGCTGATAATGGCTGGACTGGCCTTCCGCTCAGCTTGCAGGAAACAGCTTTTGAAGTTTTGCTTTTCTTTCTTTTTTTTAAGTCTAAATAGAATTTAAACTGCCCTTCGGTGATCAGTGGCTATTAGTGGCCTTGGTTAGGACATAGTGAATCGTGGGGTCAGAAGAGGTGGCCCAGGCTGAGGATGGAAGGGGGGAGACGAGGCCCCAAGTGGAGGCGAAGGGAGGTCAGCTCCGAGCTCAGTCAGTGGAAACGGATTCTGCAGTGGGGCCGTCCTAGCAGCCCGGGGACAAGGACTTGGAAGGATGAATTGCCCCCCAGCCCCAGCCTGGCTATTATGCTCCCCCAACACACATGCACACGTGCACGCGCACAGACACACAGAGGCAAGGCAGGAGCAGTCAGAAAATTCATTCACTGAGGCCAAACTGGAATTGTATAGTTCAAGGCAGTAAGGAGAATCCCAGCACCTGATCCCACTGCCCTGATCATGCAGGCAAGGGGGACCTATTACTATAATTAGAAATAAGGTTTCAGTGGCAAAGCCCCTCTGATCCACCTATTTCCAAGGAAGGTTACTTAGCTGCTTAGGAGGGCGTGTGAAAGTGAGGTCTTCTGAGACAAAGGAAAATGGAGAGGTGGGGATGGAACCTACATGCAAGCTGCCTTTTAAGGAAAAGGAGGAATCTGAGCTCTGAAGGATCCAAGTCTACACCAGTGGTTCTCCACTGGGGTGATTTTGCTGCCCGCCCCCGACCTCGACACGTGGCAACGTCGGGAAGGTTTAGAGCGGTCACAATAGGGGGAGAGGAGTTGCTGACATCTGTGGCATAGAGGCCAGGGAGGATGCTGAGCATCCCAGAGTATACAGGACAGTCCCACCCTTTCCCCCCACCTACCCACGCAACAGAATCGTCCGCCCCTATGTCAACAGTGCCAAGTCTGAGAAGCACTCACCCCCATCTACCCAGATCTCACTCACTGACAAAAAAACCCCACTCTCCAGTTCACCTTGGACCCCAAAACACCATCCTCTGCCCTCACTCCCCACTCCCCCTCTTCCCTGTCAGTTTCACCGGTTAATTAACATGTTCCAGGAACAAAACGTCTTCTTTTAGAGTTTCTCAGGAGCCAGGTTCCAAACATCACTTCCTTAAGGTGTTGGTTTCAACCTGGCAGCCGAAATTGGAAAGAGGATGAAGGTTCATCCATGACACATGGGACCCACATGCCCACCACCTCAGGATGTGGTGTCCTCCATGGCTCCACAAGGAAGGTCACATCTTTTATTTTTTTGGCCACACCACGCGGCTTGCGGGATCTCAGTTCCCCGACCAGGGATTGAACCCATGCCCCCTGCAGTGCAAGCGCAGAGTCTTAACCACTGGACTGCCACAAGGTCACATCTTGATGGCACCATCTGTAAAATGGGTACAATCATTGTGCTACCTCCTAGGGTAGTGAGGAGGAAATGAGAAAACATGTAGCCCAGCACCAGGCATGTATTAGGTGCTCAAAAAGTAATGGAGGAGAGAGGAAGGAAGGGAGAGATGGAGGGGGAGAGAAAGAGAGAGAAGGGGGAGGGGAGGGAGAGGAGGGAGAGAGAGAGAGAAAGTATTGCTTTCCAGCTGGTGTCAGGCACTGTGCTGACAAAAATCACTGTCACCCCAAATGGTCAGGGGTGTCCATTACCCATCAAGGGACTGCTGCGATTTTTCAATCGTAAAGAATAAGCTGGGGCTTCCCTGGTGGCACAGTGGTTGAGAGTCTGCCTGCCGATGCAGGGGACACGGGTTCGTGCCCCAGTCTGGGAAGATCCCACATGCCGCGGAGCGGCTGGACCCGTGAGCCATGGCCACTTGGCCTGCGCGTCCGGAGCCTGTGCTCCGCAACGGGAGAGGCCACAACAGTGAGAGGCCCGCGTACCGCAAAAAAAAAAAAAAAAGAATAAGCTAATGCACAAAGCTCTTTGGAATTATCATCCTCATCATGTGCAGAGCTGAAGTGTGTGTCTAAGCAAAGCCCCATTCACCTTTCCCCTCTTTTCTCTACCTTGATTCTAGAAAGAGAAGGGGGAGGGCAGGGCACGGCCTTACCAAATTTCTCCCTGCATGCTCGACAGTTTCCTCCTGACAGCGTTTGACTGTGCTTATTATTTCCAGCAAAGCCCTTATCATTTTCAATGTGAATTTCAAATCACACTGATCCAGCCCTTCTTAGCTAAAGTCAGCTTTATCAACCACAAGAGATGTGGGATTTGAGAGAGATCTGAGTAAATTCACATTGTTTGGATAAACTCATTCAGGGAGCTCAACAAATCAAAGCCGAAATGGATATGTATTCCGAAGAGACTGAGAACTGCTGGGGGGAAAAAAAAGGAAAAAAAAGTTACCATTAACATTTTTATTTCTTTAAAAAAAAAAAAAAAAACATAGTGGTCCCTTTTCAATGAGTGTGTTCACAACCTCTTTTTGAACCATTACCAGGGCTCCGTAGGACACCAGGTGAAGTGATAGGAGCCATGAGGCTTAGTGACAAGAGAAGCAAGTAGCTGGAGAAAATCACATCACCCACCCGCAACTGCCAGCCGCCCAGCTTTGGTCAGTGAGACCACTATCAAATATGGTAATGGGTGAATTTACGCATTATCCCATAATTTAAGGAACTGTGCGTATCATGTATATTTAAAACTAGTTCTCTGTAGTTTTAATTATCTCAGTCTGCAGGGGCAAAAAATAAAAGCAGGCAGCTCCCTTGCCTAAGACCAAAATGAAAGCATTTGCCTGCTGACAGCTAAGATGTTTGTCCTAGCTGGTTGAGATTTCCTATAAAATTTGCATTGGAAAGGCAGCTTTAAGTATACTTAAAATAAAAAAGGGGCATTTGCATCTAATTTGCTACACTTGCAGTATTAGAGTTTTATCTGAATAAAGACACGTCGACTGGATTTATATAGTTAAGCTGATAGCTGGGAAAGTCAACACCGAAAACATCAGCTAAATTCAACAAAGTTGGAGAGCAGCTAAGAGTATTTACAAGTTTGGTTTTTTCTTTTTTTCTCCCCCATCCACTGATGACTTTAAAACTGTAGCAAATTATCTTCGTTTTACACCAGTCTGGCAATTACAAGGTTTTAATGAAAGGCATCTTTATAGATGCATGCCTTCCCTCTCCCCCCACCAACACACTCAAGCGTACTTATTAAATGGAGTGATTCTAAAATGTGGTGTCATATGAATCTCGGTGGCCTGGGACTCAGGCATGTTCAAATCCTGACTCGGCCACTTACTGGCTGTGTGACTTTGGGCCAGTACCTCTTTAGTCTCAGTTTATTCATCTGTAAAATGGGGATAGCTGTTATTCGGGGTCACTACAGTTGGACAGTCCGCAGACTGCGCAAAGATGCCCAACCATTCCAGCCCTCATTCACTCGGCAGGCAACCAGGGATATGGCTGGACCACATCCTCCCAGGAAGGAGCATCTTTTTCTAACTCAGGTGCTAAATGGCCAGCAGCCCCAGCTAACTAACTTCCCAGGGAGGTTATAAGCTTTACAATGAAATGCCACACCACTAATGTATTTCCTATTTAGAAGGAAGAGTTTCAGCATTGTCTCCACCCACTTTGAAGACTCCATTGTCAAGACCTGTCCCAAGAGGAACCAGGTTCTGGCATGATGGGTCCCAGATGATTGATTCTCCCCGGCTCCCCAGACCAGCCACATGACCCCCGCATGGCAGGAGGCAGGGGTGCCTATTAGATTTGCTGCCTTTCCCTCAACACCATCTCCTCAGCTGGCTGGGGTGCAGTAAATCCCAGGCTCTCACACAGCCTCAGGCAGCTGGGAACAGATTCCCTACAGTCTGGGAGGCCCCTTCGGGGACCACCTTTCTTTCCCTTCTCCCAGCTTTGAAGGCAGTACCCACTCAAGAAGAGGACACGGGGCCTCCCTTGTGGTGCAGTGGTTGAGAGTCTGCCTGCCGATGCAGGGGACACGGGTTCGTGCCCCGGTCCCGGAAGATCCCACATGCCGCGGAGCGGCTAGGCCCGTGAGCCATGGCCGCTGAGCCTGCGCGTCCGGAGCCTGTGCTCCGCAACGGGAGAGGCCACAACAGTGAGAGGCCCGCATACGGCAAAAAAAAAAAAAAAGAAGAGGACACGACGCCCCTCTCTGTTGGCTTTCCTGCCTCACCATTCCCTGTGACACCCACCCTGTCACTGCCCCCGAGCTCCGGGGACCCCCCAACTGCCTCTCCAAGGAGCTGGATAGAGAGGCATTTCCACCAGGAAGCCCCATGCTTACAGCCACGTCATGCGAGCTCCACCCATGACTCCCGTCTCCTCTGTTGCATCAGACCAATCCTGGCTTCTTACCACCTGGATGCACTGGGGCAAGTCACATTCCCGCTCTGAGCCTCAGTTTCCTCATCTGTAAAAGGGGAGTAGAAAGAATACTCACTTCTCAGGGTCGTTGTGGTAAAAAGTAGCTGGTGGCAAATGACAAATGTAGCTCTGGCAAATGACAGAGAAGAGGACAAGGTCACTCTGCTCCAAGCCCCAGCTACACAGAACAGACACCTGCTGCCCAGCCCCAGACCAGTGGCCAAAAGTCCTAGCCACAGCTCACTGAGCTTGGAGCACCTCCGTCCATTTCAGGGGCAGGTCATAGAGCCACTGCCTGATGTAGATGTCCATGTGGATGGGAAGCAAAGGGCCTCCCACCTGCCCACGCTTGCCAAAGCCTGCCATCTGGGGGCACCGGCACACTGCCTGCAGGTTGTAATGTTTCAATAGGAAAAACGCTAAAAGACTTTCCCATTTCACTGAGCAGGACGTGCAGGTCAAGAACGCAGTGCCCCCCAGCTGGCAGCTTCATCATGGTGCATACGATGATGTCACCAGACCAAGGATTCTGCTATTTAAAAACTATAAGCAGTGTGTTCCCATTACTACTTCCTTCCCTCCAATAAGCCCAGGATCCCGTTATCCCCGAGCAAGAGAATTCCATCTGAGAACAGAGCACAGAGCATCTCCCACGTGATGTGCTTTGGGAAGCAAAGCTAACAGAACAAGATTGGGTGCCCATGTTTACATGGAAGGTGCTCTCAGGAGCCACTGTGAGGGGTGAGGAAGTGAGGAAAAGAAGGGAGGAAAGTCTATAAAAAGTGTGTTAATGGGCTTGTTACCAGTGTGGGCAACTGGGGCTCAACCTTGCTGGGCACCTTCCGAGAGACAACGTAGAAGATACCATAAGATGGTCCCACTGCAGGCCCAGAAGCTGGGCTATTTACCCACCAACTCCCATGCTTCACTGGTTGAGGGTGTTCCTCGGGGCTTCAACTCTAGCCCTTACAGGCCAGGAGACACTCAGCCACTGGCAAGGATGGAAACTGACTAGAGGTGACCTCCCAGTGTCTGCACTCCAGTTATCTGAGGTAGCTGCTATTCTTAGCTCCACTTTGCAGATGGGGAAACTGAGATCCAGATAGACTCACAGTCACACAGAGAGAAAATAGTAAAACCGGGACTAGAGCCCAGTCACTTCTGACTCCAGAGCTCATGCTCTGACCCACCAGGCTACTCTGCCCATCCTGTGTTAAGTCTCCAAACAGTGTAATGAAACCTGATGTAAAATACAAGTAGGTGCTGATGGCAGTCAAAAATAGACAAAGTATATCAAAGTAAAATAATGCCTGCTCGCTACTGTGAAACAAATGCTTGGAGCACAGCAAAAGCTCAAGAGGAGTTAGTTTCTGTGCTTCCAACTCATTGAACCTTATTTCTAACTGACATGCAAACAACTACCCTTTGGAGGAAAAAGCAGCAGCTCAGAGGACCAAGAGGCTGGCATGCTCTTTCTCAGCAACCAAGACAGATGCAGACAAGATGAAGGCACCCCGGATACTGGTGCTACCCCAGTTCACCAGGACTGGAACCCAGGAGTCCAGATCCAAGGCCAGGAGGAGGGTAGAGGGGGTCCTGGGACCCACAGACCAGACTTGGCTGGGGAGCGGGGCTGGGAGAGGACAGAAGATGAACGTAGGACACTCAGAGGACAGGAGGCCCACCATGGGGAGCATTCCCTGGGTGACTCTGGAAGCCTAGTGACGGAGCTACTTCTCTTTAAAAGGAAATGGATGACTTAAATAAATTAGACACAGCTGAGTGGAAATTAGTGAATGGGATGACAGGTCTGAAGGAATTACTCAGACTGCAGCACAGTGAGAAATAGAAGTGGAAGTTTTGGAAGAGAGGTTTAAAAAATAGGGAAAATAAAGGGAAAAGTTCTAGCATACATCTACTGTGAGTTCCAGAAAGAGGAGATAAGAAGTTAGAGAGGGGCTTCCCTGGTGGCGCAGTGGTTGACAGTCCGCCTGCCGATGCAGGAGACACGGGTTCGTGCCCTGGTCTGGGAAGATTCCACATGCCACGGAGCGGCTGGGCCCGTGAGCCATGGCCGCTGAGCCTGCATGTCCGGAGCCTGTGCTCCGCAACGGGAGAGGCCACAACAGTGAGAGGCCCGCCCGTGTACGGCAAAAAAAAAAAAAAAAGAAAAAGAAAAAAGAAATTAGAGGGGAGGCAATATTCAAACAAAAATGGTTGAGAATTTTTCAGAATAGAATTCACCAATCCTCATGTTTACTCTGTTCAGGCTGCCTAACAAAATACCATAGACAAGGTGGCTTATAAACAAACAATTATTGCTCGCAGTTCTGGCGGCTGGGAAGTCCAAGATCGAGTTGCTGACAGATTCTAAGTGTCTGGTAAGAGCTTGCTTCCTGGTTCATAGATGGTTGTTTTCTCGCTGTGTCCTCACATGGTGGAAGCAGTGAGTGATCTCTCTGGGGCCTCTTTTGTAGGGGTACTAATCCCATTCATGAAGGCAGAGCCCCCCTAAAGGCCCCATCTCCAAATACCATCACATTGGGCATTAGCTTTCAACATGTGGATTTGCAGGGACACAAGTAGTCTATAGCCCCTCAGATTCAGGAATCCTAAGCAGAATAAATAAATAAGCATCTGTGCCTAGACATATCTTAGTGAAAGAACACTGAAGACAAAAAGAAGCATCTTGAACTCAAATAAATATACCTACTAAGGGACAGAATTAAAACAATAACTGACTTCTCAATAAAAACATAGTTATGACACCTCGTGAGCATTCAATAAATGGAAGCTATCCTTATTAGTGCCCAGAACAGTAATAACAGCGGTGCTAGAAATATTCAGATCTGAGCTCTGCCACTGTCTTGCGTGACCTGCAGTAAATCATTTAACCTCTAAGAACCTTGTTTTCCTTGTCTTAAAAATAGGGTTTTGGGCTTCCCTGGTGGCGCAGTGGTTGAGAGTCCGCCTGCCGATGCAGGGGACACGGGCTCGTGCCCCGGCCCAGGAAGATCCCACATGCCGCGGAGTGGTTAGGCCCGTGAGCCATGGTCGCTGAGCCTGTGCGTCCGGAGCCTGTGCTCTGCAACGGGAGAGGCCACAACAGTAAGAGGCCCGCGTACCGCAAAAAAAAAAAAAAATAGAGGAGAGGGCTTCCCTGGTGGTGCAGTGGTTGAGAGTCCGCCTGCCGATGCAGGGGACACGGGTTCGTGCCCCGGTCCGGGAAGATCCCACGTGCCGCGGAGCGGCTGGGCCCGTGAGCCATGGCCGCTGAGCCTGCGCGTCCGGAGCCTGTGCTCCGCAATGGGAGAGGCCACAACAGTGAGAGGCCCGCGTACCGCAAAAAAAAAAAAAAAAAAAAAATAGGGTTTTAATAACGATGAAATGAGATGATATAAGTAAAATATTTGGCACAGTATCTGGCACTTATTTGATGTAAAATGAATGTTGGCAACAAAGTCACACCACTGTTGGGTCAGTGCAGGAATGATGAGGGTCAAGTTCATCTCAAATTATTCCAGAATCTCATTTGAAAGCTCAGTTCAGCTCTCTACCAATAGAAAATATTTCTCTGAAAAATTCCAGCCAAGGGCTGATGTATACAGAAGTTCCAAGAAAGAGCATTTAATGGAAACCCATTCCAAAGACTGGTTCCAGGCCACCTCCATTTCTGGGGACAACACTCCCTACACCTAGTATGCCCATTCGATGAAGAAACATGAATCTAGACATCTTCCTTGCAGTTACATTCTGCTTGTCACTTTTCAGACTGACACATTGTGATCCAGTGGGACCTCACAGAGATTTTGTGAAGTTAACACAGCAGGTTAAAAAGCAGAGACTCAGAAAGGTGAATGACTTGTCCCAACAAAGGTGAATAACTTGCCCTGACATATAGCCCACATAAAGAGCGGGCAGAGCTTGATGCCAAGTCTTCTGGCTCACCCTGCTGTCCCCCATCTAGGCCCCAGCCATGGACTCCAAAGCTCTTTCCCCAGATCTCGGAATAAAGATCTCAACTCAAATGTCCCCTCCTCTGAGAAGTCTTCCCTAACAACCACCTCTCATTTAATTCACCACCAATGCACCCCTTTCACTTGCCAAGTAGCACTCTCCATCATTCCTAGGTACATGCTATTTGTTGCCTATTTGTTTAATGCCTTTACTCATCGGAGCATCACCCAGTGCTACCAGAGTGCAGGCATGTGGTATCTATTCAATAAATGTTTGTGCAGTGAATAAATGTGAGTGAACTCATGAAGTTGAGTGAATTCATTTATACTATTATCTAATTATGTAAGCATCTATATCAGCACTTAACAGGGCTCAAAAACTAAATACAATATTTCTTCTTACAACCCTTCCCCACCCCACACTGAGCAATGCCCACTAGACAAAAAGCATTGAATGAATAAAGGGAATAGTTCATGAGCAGGACCAGGCGTCTCTCTTGCCTACTGCCCTTTCTCATTCTAAGCCACTCCTGGAACAGAAGAACCAAGACAAGAATTAGGATAGGGACTTCCCTGGTGGTCCAGTGGTTAAGACTCCACACTCCCAATGCAGGGGGCCCGGGTTCAATCCCTGGTTGGGGAACTATATCGGCATGCATGCCGCAACTAAGAGTCTGCATGCTGCAACGAAGATCCCTCCTACAGCAACTGACTCGGTGCTGCCAAAATAAATAAATACATGTTTTTAAAAATAAAAAGCATTAGAATAAATCCATCCCTAGAAGCCATCTCTCACCTCCATGTAATCATTCAATTAAGTGAATAAAATGAACATGAGTGCATCCCATCAGATGATCATCATTTATAAAGCATCCTCCTTCTTATCTACCTTTGTTTTTTAGCTCTAGGACTTTGCCGAGTCCCATCCCATATCTGGATGGTACAGAGGAGGTGATGGCATGGAGGAGAGAGAGGAAGGAGGTGGAAATATATTGAAACCAAAAAAAAAGAGAGAGAGAGAGAGAGGGAGAGAATGAAACAGTGTAAGGTTGGTCACACATTTGTCATTAAGTCAAAGCCGAATCCCAGTGTTTGTGTGAGGTGGAATTATCTCATTCTTTTAGCCTGGGAGTCTCTGTGATCCACCAGTCAAGTATGTGATTGGATTTCAGCTCAACAAAACCTTAAATTACACACCTATTGTGCCTGAGCTAAGCCTAGTTTCACAGCAGTGGAGAAGGCTTCTCCCAGCCTCCTTGGCAATGTTCAATCCAGCGCTGTTCTCATCCACTGGTTAATGAATGAGTAATAGGATTAGAATTTCATCTCAAGCAACATGGTAATTGCCATGTTGGGTGCGGGGACAAAGGCTGGGGAGATGGATAGGGGCTGCATAGTGAAGATGGGTCTGTTGCCCCAAATGTGCCCACTGACATAGAGAGACAGGCCAAGGGCAGGGCCAAGTCCTGGGAAGAGGCCAGCTACATTTTCTAGGGGTCTACCAGGGTCAGTGACTGTGCTGGGCACCTGCACAGGTGTATCTATCTCATCCAATGCTCAAAACTGCTCTCTGAAGAGTGGGAGGAGGCATCTTTTGGATTTTTCCTGTGCCTATTCCCTACTTTTGCATACAGGACCTCCTCTTTCCATGGGGAACCAAACCACTCCCACTTTCAGAGAAGGGCTCTGATGGAACTAACTCCTGGCTCCCAGAGTGGTAATGTGACCATGCCAGACCAATCAGAGACACCAGTGTTCATGGTAGAACCGGTTGCCAGTACCCCCAGGAAACAGGCATGATCTTTTTTTTTTTTTTTTTTTTTTTTGCGGCTACATCTTCCCCCATCCAAGAAAAACACTGAGGACAAGACACTAAGGGGGATAGTTCTCTCCTGGAATATTCAGGACAGAGACCCATCTCCTGGTCACTCCATGCTCACCAGGTCCCCAGTGACTGGGACTTTGATTCATTAATTCAGTCATATATTCAACACACAGTTTTGAGTGCCTTCTAGTTATCGGCTTCATTCCAGGTGCTGGGGCTGCAAGCCAGCAGTAAACCTCACATGCTGCTTGCCTCACCTTTGATGGGACATGTCTCCAAACCTCCTAGGGTTGTACACTGGGATGCTCCCAACACCCGAATTTCCACCTCTCAATTCATGCTTGGGCCATCTTAATCACAAACATCACCTAGTGCGTATCCCCCGCCCTCCACATCCTCGAGGATGACTCTAATCAAAAAGATGGACAATAACACGTGTTGGCGAGGAGGTGAAGAAATTGGAATCCTCACACATTGCTGGTGGGAATGTAATATGGTGCCGTCGCTGTGGAAACAAGTCTGGAAATGACTCAAACGGTTGAGCATAGAGTTATCCCTATGACCCAGAAATTTCACTCCGAAGAGAATTCACCGAAGAGAATTGCAAACATATGTCACAAGAGACTTTTGTACAAATGCTATTAGCAGCATTAGTCATAAGGACCAAAAAGTGGGAACAATTGAAACGTCCATAGACGTTTATTCAGTCATAGAAAGGGGTGAAGTCTGGATACACGTTACAACATGGATGAACCTTGAAAACGTTGTGCTGAGTAAAAGAAGCCAGACACAGAAGACCTCATACTGTCGGATTCTACTTATACGAAATGCCAAGATTAGATGAATTGAGCAAGACAGGAAGTAGATTCGTGGTCGACAGAGGCTGAGATGAGGCGAGAATAGAAAGTGACTGCTAATGGGCATGGGATTTCTTTTGGGGGTGATGAAAATTGTTTGGGGGATGACGGAATTGATGGAATTAGACAGTAGTGATAGTTGCACAACATTGTAAAAAAAAACAAAACAAAACACTAAGTTGTATACTTTAAAAGGGTGAATTTTATGATATGTGAATCATCTCAAAAAAAAAACCCCAAACCCAACCCCAGCCATGACTGCCACAGAAAACAAACATTTAGCTGGAGAATCAGAAGCTGCCCCATTTGCTTTCAGTCTTGGCTGGCATCAGCCCAGACGACGAGTCCTCCTGGAGAGGTCTGGTCCTTCACGCTGAGGCCCACAGCCTCCTGCAGACCCCGCTGCCAAGGGCTTGCTGCTGGCAGCCAATGCCTTTCCCTCCGCCCTCCTCTGCCCTGCATTCACTGCCTGACGAGGCAGCCATGGTGGACACCGGGCATGTCCTTGGGAAGGACATGGGGTGGAGGCCTCGGCGGCCTCCTGTCACTGACCAGCTTGGCGTGACTGTGTCATCCCTGGAAGGAGAGGAGGAGCACGTAACAGCCACCAGTGCCGCCGGAGGTGACTTTTGTCACGACATTTGTCCCCATCAGAACCAGCACTCCCGCATGGGAGAGTCACCAGGGGTTTAACATCAGTTCTTTTTCTCTTTTAAAGTTATTTGAGGGAATCACACTGTAGTTAAAGAAGCGACCAGGTGGAATTTTCTTTTATGCACAAAAGCTGGGGTAGAAATGCCAGGGAGTCCTCAGCCTGGTCAAGTTTTTAGGAAGCCAGTTAACAAGACCCACCCTCCTTAGAAGTCACTAATGCTTTTAAGTAGCATTTCCCTCTTCCCATTAGATGCATTATCTTCATTTTTTATTTTCTAGCTGTCATGGGAGCTAGGGAAAAAAAAAAAAAAAAGCTCAGTTCCCACATTCCCAAGGTTAAAGATTCTTTGCTTCCCAACAGAACTTCTGCTCATTTCCCTCTCAAAGATTCCAGTGCCCCTCACCATGCACCCTTGAGTTTTGTGTGAGGATCTCCCTACCCTATGGAAGGATATGAAAACCCGGTGTTATGGGGAGGGTTGGGTTAGGAGGATAATTCTAATGACTGCCCACTTTCCTTGGGTACCACAGAATGGCAGAGTCTAATGAGGTTGAGGCTTAACACAGCTGGCTGCCATATTGGCAAGGGATATGTCTGAACCTGGAAAATGAAAATGTCAAGGTGGACCAACAGGGATCCAAGGGGGCCCCAAGCTCAAGGCCGCTGTTCCCAAATGGGGATCAGCCAAATGGGAAAAAGGACGCACATAGGTGGAAAGGTCTCCAGCCCCACGTCGGAAAGGGGAGTTGCCCTTGACTCTGCCATTCTCCCCGTGGTCACCACTAAGCATCCAGTAGAGAGATGTTTAACCTGGATCAGCAGCTTCTGGCATCTCCAACACCCAGGGGACATGGTCAGGCTGGAGGGTGGGGTAGCCCAGAGCCCTCACTGAGTCCATTAGTTCCTGAGATGTTTCATCCTTAGAATTACGTCTCTGCTTCCAGGGACCTCACGGATAAGACAGGCACTTTTTACACCAGCTTTACTCTCCTTTCAGGGCAGGTGTGAAGTCCAAGAAAGATCACAAATGAGATCCACGTTAATGTTCCAGAATGCCACGAAAATCTAAATCTGGAAAATCAAGAAGGAAAAACGCATTTGTCAAAAAGAGTTTTTCAAAGATGTAAGAAAACCCTTGATGTTAACTCAGTCCCTTCTGTGAGTTTGTGTGTCCCCTGGATTTACTCTATTTTCTGGATGTTCCAGAACAAGCTTCCAGAGGAGAAAGCCTATAAATACCCAGACATCGAGCTGAGTGATTATGAATTTTACAACTCATTCTCCCCTCAAGCATTTATTAAACATCTACACATGCCAGGCCCTGAGCCAGATGCTGGGCTATGGATGTGAAGCACACACAATCCCTGGCCCCTTCCAGCAGGACCAACAGACAGACATAAAAAAGAACAGTTACACGACAGCGGCGGAGGCTCTCCAGTGGCGTTCAGGGTTTCTTGAGGACACGACTATGCGCTGAGAGACGTAAGTGAGGAAAAGCTTCAGAGAGAAGCATGAGCCCATTGCTGTCAAAAGAGACTAAACTTTGGGGTCATACAAACCTGAGTTTCAATAGCAACTTCCAGGACTGGGTGACCTGGGGCAAATGACTTAAACTCTCCCAGCCTGGATTTCTCCACCTGTAACAGAGAGAAGAGAACAGTATCTACCTCACAAGGCTATTGGAAGAATGAAATAAGCAATGCATGCAGAGTGTTTAAGATGATGCCTGACACATGGTCAGTGCTCAGTAAATTGAATGATTGCTACGGTGACTCCTGAAAAATGACTAAACGTTCACCATGGGGTTGTAGACACGGGGGGATGAGTGGGTAAGGGAGTCGCGTGTGGTCTAGAAAGACCCAGAAGTCTGGTGCCCTTGGAGAATTGTGAATTGGTGAACGGGCCCTGCCTCCTGGACCCCACCTCACCACTGCCCACCAGGCTTCTGTTTGTTCATTCCTCACCCCCCAAAGTCCATGGTACATCGCCCACCATATTGACTTCCACCTAAGAAAACCTCGTCCCGGCCCTGGAGTTAGTTGCCCTGCTTGAAGGAAAGCCCCTCTGGGCAGGGACGGTCTCCTGGACCCCATTTGCCCTGTCTGCCCAGAAAACTGGGCCATACATCTCATGGAACAACCAGATTTAAGTCCAAACTGATTCTGCTCCAGCTAAATTGGTGCGTATACCCATTAAGTCCCCACCTCACAGCCTCTCCTTCCTGTCTGTTCAGGGAGCAGGTGGCCTGTAAGTCACGTAATGTGATCGAACAAGTGATGTCCAAAGAATGTGACCGGATCAGTAAAGGGAGCCTCGGGAGAAGCAAGGGGCAGGGCGTCCCTCCTGTGCTGAGAAAATTCCCCCTTCGTGAATGAGAGACTGTTTAGCTGGTGAATAACTTCCCTGAAGAAATTCTTCTGTGGCATGTCACCATCACCAGCCGGTGTTTCTTGGCCTCTGAAGCAAGATAATAACCATGTGGAAATGGCTTCCACCATCTTGTAGGAACAGGGCGCGACTTGTTACCTCCACACGCCCACATGGCCTCCACCCCTGCAGCCCTCCATGCCTTCCCCAAGCATCTGGGGGGCAGCTTACTCCCGGGGCAGTTACTTTAGCTTTACATCAGACAGAGAGGTTGGTGGCATGAGCCAGCCCCAAGACAAATGGCCGCCAGCTGCCCACCAGCTCCCCCAAATACCACACCCTTCCTTCCCCTGCACAAACCCCACCCATGCTCAGTTCCACCCCGGTGTATTTGGACACATTTAAAAAATCTCCTTAATAAATTACCACCTCTACATGACCTGACAACAGCCACAGATAATCCAGGGCTATTAGAAGCCTCGTTTATAACCCATCTAATTCCAGGTTGTGCAAATCCCAGCAAGTTAGGAAAGGTGTCAACCTTCCCTCGGTGAATGGCACAGCTTGTATTCACAAATTATACGTAATTGATCCAAAGATGTTACAGACATTTAAAAAACATGTCCCCTCCCTCCCAACGTCTCCCTCTGGGAATTTATCTGTAAGAAAACTACAGTGAACCATGGGCAAAATAAATTAGCACAGGTCTGTTCTTTGCAGCATTGTTTATAAAAACAGAAACTTTAGAAACAACCTACCTGCACAGCAGTAGGGGATTAGCTAAACAAACCTTGGAACATGCCGACAATGAGATACTCAGCAGCTACACAAAATAGTATTGCAAAAGACAACCCAGTGATCTGGGGAATGAGAATGTTAAATGAGGGAGCAAAAGCAGGTTACAGAGCAACAGCTACAGTTAATTCCATTAAAATATTTTATATTCGTGCATTTACTTGAATAGTGTTTGAGAGATGGGTGTGCTTTGCAGGCAGACAGACAGGTTTGGGGTTTGAATCCTAAAAGCTATGCCACCTCGGGCAAGTTATATAACTTTTCTCTAAGCCTCAGCTCCTTCATCTGTAAAATGCAGAAAATTCTTACTTCACAGAGCTGTTGCGACAATCAAATAAGATTACCTATGTAAAGTGTTCAGCTCCATATCTGATACAAAATAAATGTTCCAGGCTTCCCTGGTGGCCCAGTGGTTGAGAGTCCGCCTGCCGATGCAGGGGACATGGGTTCGTGCCCGGGTCCGGAAGGATCCCACATGCCCCGGAGCGGCTGGGCCCGTGAGTCATGGCCGCTGAGCCTGCGCGTCCGGAGCCTGTGCTCCGCAACGGGAGAGGCCACAACAGTGAGAGGCCCGCGTACCGCAAAAAAATAATAAATAAATAAATAAATGTTCCATAATTGGTGATTCTTGCTATCATTATTGTTACGTAAAAAAGGTTAATGCTGGGTGGCAGAATTATAGGTACCTTTCTCTTTTTTAATTTTTGGCTGTTTTCTGCTTGTCCATCTCCCAGAAGATATGACTCTAGCAATGACCAAAAAAATTTTTTTAACTGATAAAGTTGTTGGGGGAGGGGGTATTTTTGCCTTTAAAGCGGGAAACTGGGACTAATGAAAGGCGAAGCAGTTTTGTGACCTCAGCAGGTGAGGACCTCAGCGCAAAAGAGCAGCGGGGCTCACGGGGACATATATCCAAATCAGGGGTCTGGAGGAAGCTGGGGAGAGATGGTCCCAGACATTTGGAAACAAGGTGTGAGTGCCTGGTGCCCCCACCTCCCTTTTCCCTCACCCATCTCATCTCCCACAGGAGTTAAGGTGGCCAAAGGGCTTGTGCCCTGCATGGGGTAAGAAGGGGATGGAGAGGGTTATTAATAAAGGAGATGAAGGAGAAGCTGAACTGGGGGGGGCGGGGGGCTGGGGCGTGTCCCCAGTGAAAGGGGACTATGGGTGGCTTAGCGCTAGGGGAGATCAGTGTGTTTCAGAAAACCCAGATTTGATGGTCATTGCTTTGTCCAAAGGACCTGGAAGGTCAGAGACATAGGCTTAAAGCTCTACAGGTCTGGACTACTTGCTATAGTGTCCAAACACTCCTCGCCTGGGCCGCCATTTTCCAGTCCGCAGGCATCCTGGGCACTTTGGAGCCTCTTTAGTGAGACCTAGTCTTCCAGGTCGTGAAAGGCGTGGCAGCAGTGGCTGGGGGCAGGGGAAGGGCTGGCAGGCCACTAAATCCAAAACAAGCCTCCACCCAGAGCAGAGTGGAGTCCAGTGACAGGGACAGACAGCAGGGACCAAAAGCTGGGGTCAGACCCAGACCTGTGTTGGTGGTGGGAGCCGGGCTTGGGTGTCAGGCAGAGAAACGCAGAAAGCCCTGGAGGGTGGAGCCGCCTTCCTGGGGCTCTGGAGGAAGGCTAAGGCAGGAGAGGATGCTGAGAGGAGGATGCCCCCTTCATGGTGACCACGGTGAGGCCCACCTTCCCAAGCCTGGCCTGGGTCTCATCACTCCCCAAGGCAGGAACTCAGTAGCAGCAGAAAGGAGACCCAGGAGTTTTCTACCTGAAACCCTGGCAGCTCTGCTTGGCCCTCCACACCACCCACCATCTTAGGGAGAGCAACACGGTGCCGGAAACGCAGGACCGAAAGATGATCCCCGTTTCTCTCATCGAAGCGCCTCTAGAGTCTGGCCTTCCCCCGACTCAGGAACAAGGGAAGGCAGATTCAGGTGGGGGAGTTCCCACCAGCCTCAGAGTCCCCAGCTCTGGTGGGGTGAGGGAGGAGTGGGGGTGGGGAGAGGCACGCCTGCCCACACTCAAGAACAGGCAACACTGGTTACGGCTGATCAGCGTTACAAAGCTATTTCTCAGGAACGTGGACCACTCAGACCCCTAAAACCATCGCCCTCCAGGCCGCTGCTTAAAAATAAATTATAAGATACCACTTCACACCCCCAAGGATGGCTATAATCAAAAAATGGAAAATAATATGTGTTGGTGAGACATTGGAACCATCTTACACTGCTGGTGGGAACATGAAATGAAACATAAAATCATCATATAACCCAGAAATTCCACTCCTAAGTAAATGTACGAAAGAATTAAAAGCAGGGAACTCAGATAAGCACAGGTACCTACGTGATCACACAGCGTTATTCAACAGCCAAATGTTAAAACAACCCAAATGTCCATCAATGGATGAATAGTATTTTTTTTAAATGTGGTCTTTACATGGAATATTATTCAGTCATGAGAAGGGATGAAGTGCTGACACATGCTACCACACAGATAAATCTCGAAAAATCATGCTAAGTGAAAGAAACCAGACACCACAGGTCACATATTGTATGATTACACTTATATGAAATATCCAGAATAGGTAAATCCATGGTGACAGAAAGCACATTAGTGGTTGCCAGGGACTGGGCCAGGGTGGGGACTTGGGAGTGACTGCTTCATGGATATGGGGTGATAAAAATATTTGGGGACGAAACAGAGGTGATGGTTACACAATATTTCAATGTACTAAATGACACTGAAATTTAAGTATAAAATTTGCATAATTTTCTTATGTAAATTTCACCTCCATAAAAATAAACAAATCACAGCTGGAAACTTCTTCATGCTGGACCCTGTGTTTCACCCACATGATCTCATTTCATCCTCAGAACAGGCCCAGGAAACAGAGGTTTATTGTCCCATTTTACTGATAAGAAAACTGAGGCTCTGAGAGGTGATATCATTTGCCCAAGGCCTCATAGCTCATGCTCTGCTCATGGCAGAGCAGAGAACTTGCTCACTGCATGGACGCTGTCTCAGAAATTCTTCAGAGTTGAGTAAGATGGCTCAGCAGGGTGCTGGGAACAGGCATCCTGACCTGGGTGGTGAGGGATCAAGAGGTCTCAGGGATTCCATGCAGCATTGGGCGCTGGGATTCTGAGAATGACAGCAGGGAGCTGTTATGGGGAGGGAGGCCTGAGGTAGAGCCTAGGCCATATGAGAATTGTGGGGGGCTGGGGCAGAGGCTGGGGAGATCAAGACCCCGCCCCCAGGGAACCAAACACCTTGGGTGGCAAACTGTCCTTGATCCTTCAGACCAACTCTGCCTTCGCGCTCCAACACTTGTCATGAAAATCTAACTCAGAACAGAGGCAAAAGAAAAGGAAATCAGGGCTTCCCTGGTGGCGCAGTGGTTGAGAGTCCGCCTGCAGATGCAGGGGACACGGGTTCATGCCCTGGTCCGGGAAGATCCCACATGCCGGGAGCGGCTGGGCCCGTGAGCCATGGCCTCTGAGTCTGCGCATCCGGAGCCTGTGCTCCGCAACGGGAGAGGCCACAGCAGTGAGAGGCCCACGTACCGCAAAAAAAAAAAAAAAGGAAATCAAAAGAGCAATGGCTTTGATGTTACAGCCACTGAGTGCCCTGGGTCTTTGAAAGGTGGGTCTTCTTCTCTTTCTCCTTCTCATCTTCCTCCTCCTCCTTCTTGGCTATCAGACCTAAGATTTATTGAGCACCTACTATGTGTCACGCCTTGTCCCAAACACTCAAGCTTGGATCTCAACCCTTTGATGCAGGATGGTAGCCACAGTGGTTGACTTGGCATCATCCAAACGCCCCTGCCAACTCCCAGCCCACTCCACCTGACCCCTGCTGTGTTTAATCTAAACCAGGCTTGGCCATCCCATCCCCCATGCTATCTCTAGAATCACGAATAAGTATGGGTCCTGATTTCAGCCAATGAGGCATGGAGGGACGACTGGGTCTTCTGAGAAAGGTTTCCTTGCTCTAGGACGAGATGGTCCCTCCTCTTCCCCTGGACATTGTCACATCTGGATGTGATGCCAGAAGCTGCCTCAACCTTTCCTCCTCCAGCCTGAGGCTGAAGTTAATCTGGAGATGGCAGAACAGAGAGATGGAAAGTCAACACTGAGCCACAGATGACACTAGGCTGGCACCTGCAGTTATGTGAAAGAATACATTTCCCGATTGTTTAAGCTGGGGTTTGCTCTTACTTGCAGCCAAAAGAATCCTCGCTGACAGATACATAATACAAATGAGAACTCTGAGGCTTATAGAGGTTAAGTAACTGGGCTAAGATCCCACAGGTGGTGGACTGGGATTTGAGCCGAGCCCATCTGGCCCCAGAGCTCCACCCTTCACCACTGGGAGGTGATACATAGCTCTTTGAATTGTTGCCACTGCAAATAAAGCGTCTGGCGCAAATGAGGGTAAAGACATCTACTGCACAGAAAGGGATAAAAATATCTGCCCCACAAGAGACACAAAGGGTCCAGTATCAGGCCTAGAGCAGAGGGCTGCTCAAGAAACATGAAATCCAAACCCCATTTTTCAGCCCTGACTTGGTGTGCATTTATTCCCAAAGGCTCAGTGGCTAGACTGCTAACTTATGTCCCTCCAAGAGGGGCACTGGTCTCCAAACTCTGGCCCCAGCCCTCCTGTTCCTGGCAGCCATCCTAGATGTACTCTGTGCATGTCCTAGCCCCACTCCCGTCCTACCCGTGCTTCAGCGATCTTGACATGATCTATTGCTATTATCCACACAGCAGCCAGAGGGACCCTGAAAAAATCAGATCAAAGTCACATCATTCCCCTGCCTCAAATCCTCTCACTTCCTTCCACTGCAGATGGAATAAAACCCAAACTCACAAGCATGACCCACCAGGCCCTATATGTCCAGCCCCTGCCTTGCTCCCAACCTCAGCTGGTACTAAGCTTCTCCTCCCCAACTCCACTGTGGTCTCACTGGCCTTTTAGTTCCTCAAACCTGAAATGGTCATTCCTAGCCTAGGGCCTTTGTCCTTGCTGGTCCTTTCACAGGAACACACGCTTCCCCCAAGGTCTTGCCATATAGTCACCTCATCTCAACGGTCAGGGCTCTGGAGAGAACTTCCCGAGCCTACCCTGTCTCCATCTCTATAATGCCACCCAATTTTATTTCTCTGTGTATCTCATAGGCTGCTCTGATTCAGTTTCTTGTTTGTATAACTTTATTACATTAGTCTCCATCATCCCCCTAGACTGTAAACTCAGTCGGAAATGGAGAGATGTCAGTTTGATCCACTGCTAAATCCTCAGCACCTAGAAGCGTGCATAGTA
This sequence comes from Mesoplodon mirus, assembly GCF_964341445.2. Lineage (NCBI taxonomy): Eukaryota > Metazoa > Chordata > Mammalia > Artiodactyla > Ziphiidae > Mesoplodon > Mesoplodon mirus. The sequence continues at coordinate 30,419,660 of NC_138995.1, forward strand.
CACAGCAGGTGCTCAATAAACACTCACGGAAGGAATAAAACTCTGTCTCCACATGCAGTGTTGCTGTCTTGGTAAGAGAAGTGATGCTCCTTGATGGGAGTGTTTATTATACTTGCTCTTATCGTGACATTTCAAGAACCCTGTAGTTGTTAGAATATACTTTTCTCAGATTCACAGTGACAAGCACAGACTTTGAGTTCTCACCTCAGCACTGCCAGTTTCTCATGATGTGACCTTGAACAAGTCACTTAACATCTCTCTGTGTGCCTCAGTAGCCCTGACTGTCAAGCTGGGATGATTATTCTCACGGTGCTATAGTACTGAGCATAGCATCTGGTACACAGAATGCTCAATATAAAGGCACTGACACTGTTTGCTTGTTAGAATGTAAAAGAAAGAAAGAAAAAGAGAGAGAGAGAGAGGAAAGAAGGAGGGGAGGAAGGAAGAAAAGAAGGAAGGGAGGAAGGGAGGAAGGAAGCGGGGAAGGAGAAGCTGCATCTAAATCTTAGCTGCAGGTTCTGTGACAGGCAGCCTGCCTATGAGTAGACACCAGCCCAAGCCTTTCCTGTGGGTTCCCTGATAGGGTCAGGCAGTGCTGGTGCCCAGAACACAACACTCCCCGCAGGCTTAATCAGGGGAGTGAACTTTGGGGCACTAGGGGGGTGGGCAGGAAATCCACTCTCAGTCCCCAAGCTCTTAGCAGTGACAGCCTCTACTGGGGAAAAGCTTCATGCCAGGATGAGCTGGGTCTTAATAGCTGCTAATGGGTCATAAGGCAAATGGGGGGAAGATATTAACAAGCAATCCATTTGGCTCCAAGTGAAGGGACTATAACCTAGAAGGATTTTATTGGTCTGTCTCTGCTTTTTAAGAGTTTTTATCTCAGGAGTGGCTTGGTTCTAAAATGGTCCACTGTGCCCGGGGCTGTGTGATAATGGGGAAAAGTTCTGAGGATTACAGGACTCAAGCACCTGCAGCCCACCCGTCCCATCTTCCTGTCTTCCTGCTGAGCATGGGGTCCTCCAAGACCTAAGTCCACCCCACCCACCCATAACAACTCAGACCCTTCTTCTTGCCCACCTCCCCAACCCTTCCAGGAGGCATCGTCCCCACTCTAACAGAGAATCCACCCTCGTTTACAGCTAAGGCCTTATTCTGAATAGTCAGAAAATGAAACGTTCTCTTGCACCGAGAATTAGCACATCTAGCATGCATGGATTACCAACTTTCTTTTTTTCTTCCTTTTTAAAATGGTTCTTAGAGCAATATATACTAATTAAAAATTCAACAGAAATATATAAAGTAGAAATGAAATAAAATACACTCTCCCCCATATTCGTACTCCTCAGAAATAACCACCATTAACATTTTGATACAGAGCCCTCCAGATGGATGGATGGATAAATCTTACTTTGATATTAAGTATTTCAGAGATTAATGTAATGAATATCCAAGAACGCACCAATCCATCTTAAGAAATAAAACATTACAGACAAAATTGAAAGCCCCGGTGTCTCTTATTTCATTCCCTTCCCCCCTCCCCCAGGTAACCTTTGTCTGGAAATTATTATCATTTTGATACCCCTATTATACTTCCATTACATGTACTTGTAGTCATAAAACAACATATAACATTGTTTTATTCGTGCTACTCCTTATAGAAACAGTATCATAGGATATGCAATCTTCTGCAGCTTGCTTTTTCCCCTTCTGCATTGTTTGCAGATTCTGCATGTAGTTACATTGTGACAATGATTTATTCTTTTTTAACGCAGTATCATATTAGTTACATTGTGACACTGTGTTACTCTTTCTTTTTTTTTTTTTTTTTGCGGTACGCGGGCCTCTCACTGCTGTGGCCTCTTCCGTTGCGGAGCACAGTCTCCGGACGCGCAGGCTCAGCGGCCATGGCTCACAGGCCCAGCCGCTCCGCGGCATGTGGGATCTTCCCGGACCGGGGCACGAACCCGTGTCCCCTGCATCGGCAGGCGGACTCCCAACCACTGCGCCACCAGGGAAGCCCAGTGTGTTATTCTTTTTTTAACGCAATATCATATTTTATGGTATCATTGTACCACAATTTATTTATACCTTCTCCTGTAGAGAAATACTGGTGTTGTTTCTAATTTTTCCTTTTAGAAACAATGCTGCAGTGAACATTTTTGCATCCACCTCCTTGTGTACATGGGCATAATTTTCTCCAGTATAGAGCTAGTTGGAATATCTGTGTATATATGAGTATCTTCCTCTTTACGGAATATTCACAAATGGCTCATCAAAATGGCGGCCATAATTTGTATTCCTACCATCAAATATTAATTAGTAGAATCACTTCAGATAACAATTTGGCAATAACCTCTGGTGTATGAAAGTTTGTGTTGCTCCACATTCTCCACCGTCGACATGGTGTTGTCAACATCAAACTTTTTCTAATTGACTGGGTGTGAACTCATATTTCATGGCTGTATTCATTGCATTTCCATGATTACTAATGAAATTGAGAATCTTTCGTATGTTTACTGGCCTTTCCTGTTTCCTCTTCTGTGAGTTGCCTTTTCATACTCTTTGCCCAATTTCAATGGATAGATAGATAGATGGATGGACGATAGGTAGAGCGAGATTTTAAAACAATTTTCAAAACAGCCCATCATAAAACATTTCCTGACATATAAGAAACATGTATAATCCATATTTTGTGTAATATTCTGCAACATACCTTCTATACTCTTACTATGATTTGTACATTTTACCAGGGTAGTACTTTTTCATGTTATTTTGCAATGGCATAATATGGGAATACTATGATTTATTAATCATTCCTCTAGTGACAGACATTTAGATTATTTTCATTTATTTCCGATATAAATAGTGAATATTTTTGTAGCAATATATTTAGGAATAATCACAGCTGTTTCTATGGAAGATTGTCAATTCCCCGTGAATCATAAGTAGTGATATATAAGAAAGAGGAAATTAGAATTCAATAAAAATTCAATGAAATAAATTCAGCCTTAAATCTCTTCTAAACTTAATTCCTCCTCTTAAAAAAAAAAAGTTTAACAATTCAAAAAGTAACCTGTGAGTAACTACTTTGGAAATGTTTGGCAAAATCTACCAAAGTAAACAGGCACCTGGCTATGACTCAGCAATTCTATTCCTGGGTATCCACCCAACAAAAATAAGTTAATATATCCATGAAAAGACATGTATGAGAAGGTACACAGCAACTTCCTTCGTAAGTAACTTAAAATTGGATATGGCCCAAGTGTGTATTACCAACGGATATGTACAGTAACATGGATGGATCTGAAGACATCATCTTGAACTGAAAATGCCAGACACAAAAGAGTATATACTCTATCACCTCGTTTATATGAAGTTTAGGAACAGGCAAAACTAATCTATGGTATTAGAAATCAGGATAATGGTTATCTCTAGGGGTGAGAGTATTGACAGGAAAGAGGCACAATGGAGCCCTCAGAGGTATCAGAAGTGTTCTCTATCTTGATCTGAGTCATGAATATATTTGTAAAAATTCATTGAGTTTCACCTTTAAGAGGTGTATACTTTAGGATGGACCTAGAGAGTATTGTGCTTAGTGAAATAAGTCAGAGAAAGACAAATACTCTGTTATCACTTATATGGGGAATCTAAAAAATAAAACAAATGAAAGTATATAAGAAAACAGAAGCAGACTCACAGATGCAGAGAACAGACCAGTGGTCACCAGTAAGGAGAGGGGAAGGAGCAGGGGCAAGAAAGAGGTAGAGAATTAAGAGATACAAACTACTATGTATAAAATAAATAAGCAATAAGGATATATTGTACAGCAAAGGGAAATACAGTCATTATTTAGTAATAACTTTAAATGGAGTATTATCTATAAAAATATTGACTCACTATATTGTACACCTGAAACTAATATTGTAAATCCACTAGCCTTCAATTAAAAATTAATTAATTAATTAATTTCAAAGAACACTATAATAAATGTCATTGCAGCTAAAAAAAAGAGAGAGAGAGAGATGTATACTTTAGATTTGTTATGCTACAATAACATTTTTTTTCCCTTAAGGAAACAACCTTGTTATTTTAACTTACCGTTTGTTGGGATTCAGCCTCAGTGAAAGGAAGGAAACTGAGTTTATTGAGAACCTGCTAAAGTGCTAATCAATATACCAAGGATTGGGCTTCCCTGGTGGCGCAGTGGTTGGGAGTCCGCCTGCCGATGCAGGGGACGCGGGTTCGTGCCCCAGTCCGGGAGGATCCCACGTGCCGCGGAGTGGCTGGGCCCGTGTGCCATGGCCGCTGGGCCTGCGCGTCCGGAGCCTGTGCTCCACAACGGGAGAGGCCACAACAGTGAGAGGCCCGCATACCGCAAAAAAAACCCAAAAAGAACAAAAAATATATATATATACCAAGGATTTTTATAAGGTTTTATAATTTTTAATTATGGTTTTTAAAACTACCCCCTTAACACAGGTATGACTGTCCCTTTGTCTACAGATGAGGAAACTGAGGCATGAAAAATGTAGGTAACGTGTCCAAGGTCACGGAGCCATTTCAGCTTGACTGATAACCATTTGAATTGAAACTATAATAGCTGACTCTATGTGAGGCATTATTCTAAATGCTTTCCATGTGTTACCTCATGTTATCTGCAGTGTGATTCTATGGGACTAGCACCATTATGCATCCCCATTTTACAGGTGGAGAAATTGCAGCACAGTAAGTCACTTCCCTGAGTTTTCACAGCCAATAATTGAAGGAACCATGATCTTCTCATTGCTGTATGACACAAGCCCCAGTTCCGAGTTTTCTAGCTCTGAAGCAGAAAGTGGAATTTGTCTCATGCTGCATGACGCTGGGGATGCTCTCGCTTCAGTGATGCTGGCAGCTGTTTGCTTTGTTTCAAGATCTTCTGAAGGAAGCCTGTGTTATGTGTTGACTTCTTTTTCACACTCACTCATCTGTTTAGAGAGTTGGAAAACAGACCCATTAAGCATCAAAGCCCAAAGTTTCCCATCAATTAGCAGGCAGATCTCCCCAAGGCAAAGGGGAGCAGGCGGGGGAGGGAGAGGCAGAATTCCCACTGTGTGCCTCTGCACAGAGCCAGGCCTCACCATCCCAGACCCCAGCAACCCCAGCACAGATAATAAACTAGCAGCAAGAGGCTTGTGGCCACACATTTGTTGCAGAATTGACTCTTACCTCGAGACTACAATTTAATGGGAAATACAGCTTGATGGAGGTAAACTTTGGGGGGTTACGAAAAAGCGGTGATTTAAGTCAGCAGGACCAGTTAGCCATACTGGACAGAGGGTGAGTGGCAGAAATGGCTGTCTTACATGAGGGAGGAAAGAAGAAGATGTCAAGAGGGGTGTCAGGAAAGGAGGGAAGATGCCTGACCCACCAACCAGTTTACTGTCCAATGTGCGATCCTGTTACACAGCCCTTCCTCCTTGGTGCTGCTATTTCCCAGCCACAGGGGTTCCATCTCAGGCCACAATCATCAGTGCCAGCTGATAAATCATTTCCACAGAGGGAGGAAGAAACCCCCATCACTGTACATCCCCAGCCCTCAGACTCACTCATCAGAATGAGCCACAGATATGTGTCCCTTTCCCCATCTCGGTAGAGTAGGTAGTTTTCCACGGGGTCCTTGGATGGAAGAAATCAGGCTGGGAGGAGAAGGAAGCAGAGCTCCAGGGCAGCCACGGGGATTCTGGGCTCACTAACAACAGCAATAATGAAAAGCTCCGCCAGCACATACTTAGAGCCTACTGTGTACCAGGCCCTTTACATACGTCACCTCTAATGCTCTCCATGACCGTACAAGGGGAATATGTAAGACCCATTTTACAGAAGGGAGACCTGAGGCTCAAAGGAGATTAAGAAATCATTTGCCCCAAATTTTGGCCTGGCTAATTCCTAAGTTCCTCATTGTTAAGCCCACAGCATCCCTCTGCAGAGGAGGAAGGAAGAAAGGAAAGAGGAGATAGGGAGAGCAAATACATTGGCATAACGCTTTGTAGGTAGTAAGTGCTCGTTGAGTATTGGCTTTATGTGCCCATTAGAAGTGAGATTGCTCCTGATCCTTTCCGCTGGAGAGGGGCCATTCTGAGCTCACCATTGTCTGGGGTCTCTCCTAGCCTGCACCAGTGACATTTCCAGGAGAAACAGTAGCTTTAAAGGAACACACAGGCCCTGAGGCTTCCCTGAGGATGGTCCAGTGTGGGAGAAGGCAGGGCGCCTAGAGGCCATTGCCAAAGCGGTGCAGGGCTGGGGAGTTTGAGTTTGGATCCAGCTTGGGCTAAAGGCTGTTGAGGCCGAGGCTGCTGAAACGTGCAGGAAATGAGTTCTGCAGGTGGGTCAGCCCTGCTGGAGAAGGTGAGAAGTTTCCCTTGACTGGGAAGGGATTCATAAGGCCTGGAAGGCTTCTGCGTGTCCGGAATGGGCCCTGAGGGCTCAGGTGCTAGAGATTTAAGGAAAGCCAGGCTCATGGACCACCTCCGTGTAGACACACCCATTCAAAGCCCCTTCAGTGGGGGAGCAGGAGTGGTTTTCAGTGATGATACCGGAAGAGGGTCAACCACAACTTCAGCCCAGCCCAGCCCCAGAGGCAGGGTTAGGCCGGCTTTGGATGGTGAGGCCAGGAGTCCTACGGAAAGATTTTGCTCTAGTCCCCAAAGGCCAGCAGCCCAGAGGCCAGCACAATACCAGATTATTCCCTGGAGGTGAAAACAGTCTGTTCAATTCCTTCAGTGTGAAGAAGGAAGCCCGTTGGGGGGCATCATGAGCCAGGAAAGTATATGAAAGGAAACTCGGGCATCCCAGAACACAGCTGGCAGAAAACATGGCTTCTGAACGCAGAATTGTTAATATGCGTCATTTCCAAGTGATTACCTACAGCAAGGTCATCAATAGCCACAGAGCTACACCTATCTGGTCACTGGGATAATTTTCAGTTCTGACCAGCTGGAGTCTGTACCCTGGTTATACTAACTGTGCAAGCTTGGGCAAGACATCAGGTCTCACCAAGCCTCAACCTCCTCATCTTCTCCCATAAACTGCCCTATTTCCACTCCTCTCAGCAACTTGTAATGTTCACTTAGCTGCCTGAGCAAAAATCCTGGGCAAAATGGCCCAAGTGTCTCATTTTCCCTGTACCCATGCTTTGGGCCCAACAAGAGGTGGAGTCCATATCCCCACCCCTTGCATCAGGGCTGCCTTGGGACTGGTTTTGGTCAACGGCACATGGCTATGTGACCGTGGTCCATTAGTTTCATGTTTCCAATCACTCTCGGCACCTCTGCTCTTCCAAGAGCATGCCCAGGCTAGCCTCTTGGAGCATGAAACATGGAGCAGCACTGAGTCCACCTGACACCTCAGACTTGTGAAAGAACCCATCCCAACAAAGCCACCTGCAGGCCCACAGCTAAACACAGACCAGTAAGCGAGTCCCCCAGTGAGCTCGGAGCAGCAGAACTACCCTGTCAACCCGGAGACCCCATGAGCATACACACAAAAGATGTTTCTTGGTCTGTGCGGCTGGGTTTTGGGTGGTTGCTATGCAGCATCACTGGGGTCATAGATAACAGATACACTCTTCCGTATCCAATCAATCACCAAATCGATGCCCAGTTTTAAGAGGATGACAGTGGAACCACACCTCCTGATTCCAAATCCATCTCCAACCCCTATCTAGCTGTGCAAACTTGGGCAAGTTATTTAACTTCTTGGTGCCTCAGTTTCCATATCAAAAAAATGGTGTTGATGATGGAAGAACCTACCTCATAAAGTGGTTGTGATGATCAAATGAGCAAATAGTGTAAAATGCTTAGAACAGTCCCTGGTGCATAGTTAATGCTATATATACACTTGCTCGTAATAGTATGCTGTCTGCTAAATACATGATGAATCCATTTTTCTCTATCCTCCACTGATGTCATCCTAATCCAAGACATTTACTGGATGCTTTTCTGCCCCCCGTCCTACTCCTATTAATCCACTCTCTAGAAGGAAGCCAGAGAAATCTTCCCAAAGTGGAGACCCAGTTATGTCATACTTTGATTAAAACGCTGCCCCTTTGTCCTTGGGGTAGTTTGAACTCCCCAAATGATTACAGGGGCTGCATGGACCCACCCGTGTTTAATCCTCTGGCTTCCTCTTCCCCAGTTCCCCACTCTTGTCATCAGTAATTATAAGAGTAATGGGAGCTGTACTGAGCACTTCCTCTGTGCCAGGCCTGATCCTAAGCATGTTGTTACATTCTGTCACTGGATCCTCAGAATTGTGACCACATTGTGTGATAGATATTATAACCCCTATTTTTCAGATTAGGAAACTGAGGCTTGACTTGGCCAGAATCACCCAGCTAGCAGCAGAGAAATTATACAAAGCCTGCCCCTGCTTTCCCGGCTTTAGGAGCCAGGCTGCTCTGGGAGTCTACTTTCAAAGAGTTAGAAACCCTTGAGGAGGCAAAGCTCCTTTCTGCTCTGCCCTTGTTTTTGGGCCCAGGCTCCACTTGGGTCTCCCTCCAGGAGGCATATGAGGGTGAGGAAACATCCTTTTCATGGCCATGGATTTTCATTCCGGAAAGTGCAAGGAAGCTGGCAGAGAGTGACGAACGGCAAAGAGCAGCAGCAGCCTGGCTGGAATGGCAATGCCTTGCTGACCCCAACATCTCCAGCCAAGCGCCAAGCTGGCCTGCGACTTATTTTCCCATGCACCTTGCAGCCTGATTCATAATAGGCATTCAGTGCCACAGGTCACATAATTAAAACAATGCTTACAGAGAGCTGACTGTGTGCCGGGCAAACTCCTGAAGCATATTACATATATGGGCAACTTGATACTGACAATAAGCCTGGGAGGTGGGTACTGTCACTGTCTCTATTTTATAGATGAGAAATTGAGGGTCAGAAATGATAGAACATTTCCTTGGGCTCAGCTTCAAACCCAGGAAGTCTGGCTCTAGAATCTGTGCTCTTCACCGGTGCACCACACTACTGTCTGGAATAAATCCAAGACAAGTTCTTCCCAAAGGGCTCCACTGAGAAGCCCATGGGGGTGGGGTTGGCAGGGGGTCCCAAGGAGGAAGAAAGCACCTGGGCTTTGAGAAGAGCCATACAGAAAGGACCAAAAGCCCAGAGGCTTCAGTGGGGCACAGAGTGGCCAATGAGATGTGAGCAAGCCCAACTTTCCAGCCATCACATCCCCTGACGTGAAGAACTCTGGAAGCTTCGTGTGGAGATGCCATTGGCATCAGTTGAGTCCCTGAGTGACAAACCACATGGAGAAGAGTCCCCCTCCTCCCCAGCCCCAGTTTCCACACCAAGCCACGTCAGACATGAAGTGTGAGTGAGTAATAAACCTTTGCTTGAGGACAATGACATGCGACATTGGGGGCTATTTGTTAATACATCATAACCTAGCCTCTCCTGACTGGTATAAGCGGGACGGTCATGAAAGAAAGAAGGCAATTTCAGCTCTCTCCTGCTCTGACAAACTTTAGGGGTTACATGTGGCAGGGAGGGAGGAGAAGGGGGAGGATTCTCGGAAACTGCCAGGTCTTGTTACTTAGATTTCACTGGGAATAGTATGTTCTTTCTGCAGATGAGCAGACAGATCTTTCCCATCTGACCGGAACATGATCCAAATGTTAAAATTAGAGACAAAACTTAGCGGCAGAGAAAAACATCAAAACATGATCCTTTGCTTCTGTGGTAACTCCCTGGGGAGAGGGAGGGGAAAGATGGCAGCAATGTTTGGTTCAAATGTGCAGCTGATTTGGCAGAACCAGGATAAACACCTGCCTTCCAAACCACCCACCTCTGCTGCGCTGAACCTCTGTCTGACCAAAATCTGGTCTCCTTTGCCCACCAAGTCTGCTTCACAAATACATTTCAAGTTATGCCTTCCAAAACTTAATCAAGTTTCAGAGATCTGCCGATATCACGGGCTGGAGATACTAATATTTTGATGCTTAGTTCAATCTCCTTAGTGGAGAGAGAGGCCCTAAGTCTTCTCTCCACACCACCTAGTCTCCCAAGGGTTCCCCAGCACCCTTCCTCAAGCCAGGTTAGATCTCCCAAGCCCCTGCTTCCCAGCCACAGTCAGGGGCCCTGAACACTGATACCAAAGAGAGGGTCCACATTGTACAACCACCCAGACATGAGAAATAAGACCTAGAAGCTTGTGGAAGCTGAAGGAAATTTGTATTTGGGTTGAATTTAGGTTTGATATGAGATTCTGGCAGGTGCTGGGCCATCAACCCTTTAACAATTTGATCCCAACTAGCTGAGCATCCATGGAACCACCAACTGCTTCTGAAAGCTGCAAATTCAGAGGGAGGGAGATGCAGAGCTCTCCTAAAAAGGGTCATCTCTGGAAAGTCATTGCACAGGAGAAGACACAGGGTGCCTCATCATTTACTTCCTCTCTCTTCCCAATTCTTCTTAGCTTCTGGGGACAGTGGAAAGTGAAGGCAGTCCAAGGCAAAGAATCAAGGGAATCAGAAGGTGGGTGGGCAGGAGGGGATACAGAGGAACCTCTGCTCTGTTACAGGCTTTGGGTCCAGTGCTGCCCTCCAGGCTGCAGGTGTCCACCTGAAAATTGGACTCAGGCACTGATGCCCCAAGTTCAGGCATTCCTGCTCCAGATTCATGATTTTGCCCTTTCCATGCACTGGTATTTACCTACTGGTACTTACCTACTCTGGCTTAGTTAAGTGTATTTCAAAAGGAAAGTGAATCAAGTGGGTATTTGGAAATGGAAAGCCAGTATTCTCTGTCCTCAATAAAAGGCAACCTTAAGAGTAAATACGACATTTTAAACTAATACTATTCAAGTCTGCTTCAATGCTGTTACCTACCACAACCTCTGCCTGAAGCCTACTCTGTCTGTTTTGTTTTTTGGTGTTTTTATTGTGGGAAGACACACACAATAGAACATTTACCATTTTCACTATTTTTATGTGTTCAATTAGCTCAGGGCATTGTGTCTTCTTATTGTTGTGCACCTATTACCAGCCTTCATTTCTAGAACTTCTTTCATCTTCCCAAACTGAAACTCCATATCCATTAAATAGTAGCTCCCCATCCCCCCTCCTCCCAGCCCTATTTTCTGTCTTTATAATCTGTCTTTGCTTAAAGGGAGATTAAAAAGAGTGGTGAAAGTGTTAAGGGCATATTAGCACCAAACTGAGGCTCTCCTTTTTACTTAATTACAATTGAAAGAGGGTTGAAAAGCAACACAGTCCATGCTATGAAATTCTATGTCACAATGTCACCCAGTGCTCTCCTTGCAGGGCCTAAACCCTTGGTATTCATCCCACGGTTGCAAACACTGCCTCAGTGGTCCCTGGGTTTCTCTTCTAGATCAGTGGTCTCCTGACAAGCACACAATAAAATCAGAATCTAAGTCACCAGCGGGCAAAGGGAGGAGAACCATACCTCTAAAGGAACCATGATTTCATTTACTGCTCCCAACAATGCTGAGAAAAATTATTCCCATTTTCCCAAAGAGGAAACTATAGCTCGTCCAGACCGTAACTTACCCAAAGTGACACAAGTAGCCCATGCCAGGGCTTTTTGATCCAACGATAAGCCTCTGTCCTTTCCACCCCATCATACTGATCACCATGGGCAAGTTTCGACAGAAACCAAGCCAGAGATTGTGAACGGTGACAGGGACCATCAGTAGAGTGGATGCTGGGCTACTCTGTAAACACAGTCCTCACTCAGTAAGACTCCTAAGCAGTTCAGCATCAATCAGAATGGTCCAAAGGCCCTCCTCCACGTAGCACCTGCCGACTTCCTCAGCCTTATCCCTTGCCACTCCTACGTACCACTCTAAAGCCCAGCCACATTGAACTCTCGCAGCTGCTTGGACACACCATGCTCTCTCCTCCATGCCTTCACAAACACTGTCCCCCCTGCCTGGAAATGCTCATTCCCCTGCCCATCACCTGGCTGGTCCCTGCTCCACTTAAACCCCAGCTTAAAAGTCACTTGTGGGCTTCCCTGGTGGCGCAGTGGTTGAGAGTCCGCCTGCCGATGCAGGGGACACAGGTTCGTGCCCCGGTCTGGGAAGATCCCACATGCCGCGGAGCAGCTGGGCCCGTGAGCCATGGCTGCTGAGCCTGCGCATCCGGAGCCTGTGCTCCGCAACGGGAGAGGCCACAACAGTGAGAGGCCCGTGTACAGAAGAAAAAAAAAAAGTCACTTGCTCCTGAGAGCTTTCCTTGCCCATACACAGACACACATACACACACACCTTTTTTAAGGAACTCTGCTGTCCATTATCTACTCGACAGCTGCCTTCCCCACGGCCTGTGTGCTGTCTAGGGGCAGAGATCAGATCCCCAGGCTCACCACTGTACCTCTAGCATCTAGCAGAGGCCTGATACATGGTAGGCACTTCATAAATAAGTTTATAAAAGGAATGAGCACTCACAGGAAGTAATACATGTAAAGAATTTAGCACAGTCCCAGGTACTTGACAGGCGTGCCGTAAATTCACATCTACTATGAGCACCCCAGCGGTGGTAAAGCACCCCTCCCATGAAGCAATCCTTCTTGGGTCTGAATTCCAGCTGAGTGACTTATGAACTGTGTGACCCTGGGTTAGTCACTTAACCTCTCTGAGCCTCAGTTTCCTCATCTGTCAACGAGAATCCTAGGAATCACAACCTCATAAAATTCTTGTGACAATGAAATACACTGATAAAAATAAAGTAGCAATACAGAGTAAGTGCTAGCTATGATGATGATTATTATTATCACAACTGTTATTATGCCAGAGCTATCCAAATGAGGGCTGGAGCAGGCCAGTCCGCCGGGGAGCACCTCGCTCGGGTTTTCGCCATCATCCAGATTCTGCCACCTCTATGGCTGCCCACTCCGCCCCCAGTCAGGAAGGCCACCTACCCAACCCAAACCTTGCCCTCCGCCTGCCCCCAGGCTTCCTGCCCGTCCACCAGCGGTCACAGACGCACTCGCCTGATTGATAAAGTCCCTATCTGGTCATTTACGATCTGGCTGCTGAAGAGGCAGCTCCTGCCAGCTTGAAAAGCAATTAATCTGCAAACAAGCTGGGCAACAGCAGGCCTGGGCATTGCAGTCTCGGGCCGTGGCCGCTCCAGAGAGCAGATAAGGCTGTGGTCGGCTATTTATTGTACATTTTAATTAAGTGCTTGTTAACGACAGTTATTTTAACAGTCATAAAATTACTGTTGTAATACATTTTGTTGGAGGGAGAATGGAGGGGCCGCAGGACTTTATGAAAGCAACCACAGATTGCCTTCACTTTAAATCAAAGAATAAATTCTGAAGAGGAGGGACGGTACCATGGTCCAGGCCGAGACGCTAATGGTTATTTAATGCCCTCATCACTGTTTGTAAGTCCCGAGCATACGGCGCGGACACAACAGCCTCCAAACCCTCTTTAACACTTATTTGAGATGACAGGAAAAATGAAACCGTTTGTGCTTTCAATGGAAAAGCAATCATTGGTACATTATATTCGCCTTGCCCTATCATGCTAATGCATGGTAAAAATGTCACCAAATGTATTTAAGGGCCTGATGGACTGTTACCGTTGGATCCCTGGTACTAGACTGATTAATAAAAATCTTCAATTTGTATGTAAATGCAGCGAGGCCTCATATCATCCACATACCTGCACCCAGAGAAAATAATAAACTGAAGTTTAATGCAGCAATTATCAGCATTTATGGAACTCTTAAAGCAGTGGCGGCCCTCAGAAGCAGGCGTGGAGGGAGATGGCTGGGGATGCGCAAAGATGCTCCTTCTGGGATGCCTGGTCTTCTCCCAGGGGCCAGCGTTGGCTAAGCTGGTCATGTCACACCATGGCACCGGGCTCCGATCTGAGGGGTGAGCCAGGTGGAGGGTGAATTGTGGCTGCTGGCAAGGAGATGTTCCCGGAAGTGGCTTCTGTCCCACTAATCTCCCCATCTCAGGACATGTGTCTGTGACTTTCCCTACTTTGATTCGTAAGAACCCTAGGGAGTGTCAGACCACCTGCTGGGCCAAGCCAAGTGTGGGGATGAGAAAGAGATGCACCACATGTTTGCAGGCACTTGATATCAGGGGACAAATGGCAACAGTGACAAGAACAACCACTTACTACCTTGTCCTATATCAGGCAGGGAGCTATGTACTTTACATAGTATCTTTATCCTCATAATGTCTGTGCCAGAGACTGGCTCACTGTTCATCACACCCACTTCCTCTTCCTCCTGGACACACAGATAAACTACATTTCCCAGACTCCCTTGCAGGTAAGTGTAGTCATGTGCATTAGCTCAGGTTGGCTGAGTAGACACCATGTGAGGGGATTAGACATGCAAGGGTTTCACTGGGGGAGGGAGAAGAAGGAAGCAGAGAGAGCTTTCAGGCCACATGAGGGTCTGACGCCTGTGGGAATAAAGTTAGGAAAATGGAGGATCTTGTAGGAAAAGTCTCAGACTGCATCACACCTCCAAGAAAGTTTCTGCCAGGCCAAAGGGAGGTCTTCAAACTCGAGTCGCCCACTGGAGGAGAGTCCCTGATCTTATCAGAATGGTCCTAGCTGATGACTTCTGCCATGATTAGTCTTTGGCTGGGAACAGCCCAGGAGAAGCATGGGCTCCCTTCACTGGGATGTGATGGTAAATCCAGAAAGACAGCAGCTTGGGCCGCCTATATTCCCCACATCAGGAGCCCTGAAAGGTGCAGCTTCATGGCTGCCACACCACTTGGCTGAGTTCTAGCCAATGGAATGTGGGCAGGACTGATGTGTATAAACCCTCCCACGGGTGATCCTCCATGCTTACTTCTCCTTGTCCACTTGATACACACAAGTACGGGAACCTTGGAGCCATGTGTTAAAGAACCAAAGATGGAAGAAACCTGCCCCGTCACTTGCAGAAGAGCTATCCACCAATCAGAAACACCCATTTAGGACATTACTTGAGTGAGAAATAATCTTCCATGTGTTAAGCCACTGAGATTAAGGCTTCCTATTACAGCAGTTAGGTTAAGCATTAACCAAAGGAATATCACATTCTCATAAAGCAAATATTCTGATCTCCAGTTTTCAGGTGAGAAAAGCCAATCTAGAGAGGTAAGTGACAACCCAAACTTATACACTCTGGATGTGGCAGAGCTGGGATTTGAATCCAGGTCTATCTGATTCTAGACACTATTTCCCCTCCTGATTGGCTGGGAACACATAGACCAGGAACATGAAAATATTTGTAGCACCCATGTGCCTTCCAGACATTAAAATGCTCCATTCCCCACTCTCCAGGATCCCCCTGAAAAAGGAAAGAGAATGAGCCCCTAAAGGAGCTTTGGCAGGGTGGGAGTCTGTGAACTTGAGAGCAAGGAAAGGGTGGCAAGTGTGTATTTGGGGTGTCTCTCACTGTCTCCCCACTTGCTCCTCTGTCTGGCTCATGACAGCCCTGAAGCCACACCAACTTCCCAGCCAGTGACAGAAAACCTTATGAGCATAAATCAGTATAATTATTTTGGAGCACAATTGGACAATATCTACCATCATTTAAAATATAGGTTCTCTTTAAGCCAGCAAGTCCATTTCTAAGACCTTACCCCATAAGAATGCTAGCACCAGGGTGCAAATAATGTTTGCACACAGACTTACTGCACGTTATTTATAGTATCAAAATTCTAGCTATGGGCTTCCCTGGTGGCGCCATGGTTGAGAGTCTGCCTGCCGATTCAGGGGACGCGGGTTCGTGCCCCGGTCCGGGAAGATACCACATGCCGCGGAGCGGCTGGGCCCGTGAGCCATGGCCGCTGAGCCTGCACGTCCGGAGCCTGTGCTCCGCAACGGGAGAGGCCACAACAGTGAGAGGCCCGCGTACCGCAAAAAAAAAAAAAATTCTAGCTATAACCTAAGAGTTCATAAATAGGATCTTAGTTATATAAAGTATTATATATTCTCTTATTGATACATGAAGCAGCTACTAAAAAGAACGGGATAGAACTATAAGGACTGCCCCGGGAAAATATATATTAAATGGGAAAAAGTTACAGAATGTTATTATAATATGATTCCATTTTTTATAATAAAAATCGTTATCTTTGTTAAAACATGGGAAAGAGTATGGAGAAATGTTCACCAAACTGTTAGGAAGCGTTCCAGCTGAAGGGGCAGGAATCTGATATCCAAAAGAACTATCATTTCCTATGCTATACATTTTTGTGATGTCATAATTGTTTATGATAAGCAAGGATTACTTCTCCAATCAGGATGAAATTTTTTAAGTATTTTTTTAAGGATGCTGGGTAGATGCCGTGACGCCAGGAACAACATAGTGAAGGAGTAGGAAGTGAGACAGAGGAGGAGGAAAGCTCACAAAAGGTGGATAATGGGTGGGTTGCTACTGTGGGCACCTTGGACTAGACCTCTCCTGGGACTTTCTGAGAGTGTGTGCATAGCGCGTCAGAGCTGTCCCACCAAGGAGACAGGAAGCTGGGCCATTTCTCCACTACTTCCTTTCTCTCTCGTTGGCTCCTGGGCTCCTAGAGGTGTTAACAGAAGTTTAATGCAGCAATTATCAGCACTGAGGAAACTCAAAGCAGTGGCAGCCCTTGGAAGCCCATTCCACCCAAAGACTGAGATGCTCCTTCTGCCAGAAAGAGCCTTCAGGCAGGAGCTCAAGGTAGAAAGCCATGGTCCACGGAGGCTGAAGGTGACCTCTGGGGTAGACAGTGAGGACGTGGGTGGGATACCAACAGCCTCTGCTACAGCGTGTTCTCCTGCATTCCACCATGTCCCACAGGGTTCCAAGCCCATGCTAGGGACCCAGGAAACAAACACGTGGTGAATCCAACTAAATACATATATATATATATATATATATATATATATATATATAATATTATATGTAGACATTTTGACTAGCCTAGGAACACCTCTTCCCCAATAAAAGAGTTTTTTAACCCTTTCTCTCAATTCCCAGTAATCTTCAGGACTCCAGAACAAAGACACTAATAATATAACGAAAAAAGCCAATGGCCATGCTTGGGAAGCCATGATTACATGCCAAGTACCTGCCATACATGATCTAACCCAGTCTTCATTGCCCACCTGTGAGGTGCAGGCTCTCAGTAGCAGTTATGGTCTTGGCTGTGGTCTGGCCTATTGGTCGTACCCAACAGGCAGCTTGAGCTTGTGTTTAAGGTACGGACAGGGCAGCAGCAACCAAAATTAGAGAATAGAACAAAGGCATTGGCTAGACGTTATTTCAGAAATCATGGAGGTAGGCTTTAGAACTCAGCCTTTGTTGAGTTCTCTTATGTTTTCAGTACTGGCTGCATGCAGAATTACATTCCTGTGTCTCCTTCAGAGCTTTGGGCTTCTAAAGCTCTATGGGGCACTTCCTGACCCTCCCACCGCTACTCTGACCACAACCGTGGAGGCTGGCTCCATGTCGGTTTCTGCCAGGTCCCTGCAGTTACAAGCAGACAGCCCTTGCCTTGACTCTGCCATATTCCTCTCATTTCCTGACCTTGGACTTCTCTGACTGTGTGGGGCTTCTCGGGCCTCCAGGAGCTCAGTATTCACCAGGCTTGTGCATCCCTCAAATACCAGGGGCCTCTCTTGACAAACAGGGGTGGAGACTGATGGTAAAAAGCTCCCCCTTGGGGCTTCCCTGGTGGCGCAATGGTCGGGAGTCTGCCTGCCGATGCAGGGGACACGGGTTCGTGCCCCGGTCTGGAAGGATCCCACATGCCGCGGAGCGGCTGGGCCCGTGAGCCATGGCCGCTGGGCCTGCGCGTCCGCAGCTTGTGCTCCGCAACGGGAGAGGCCACAACAGTGAGAGGCCCGCGTACCGCAAAAAAAATAAAAATAAAATAAATTAAAAAAAAAAAAAGATCCCCCTTTCATTCCCTGGGGAGACAGTGCTGAGGCGCAGTCCATGATGCTTCCCTGTGTTGGTTTTCCCACCCTCCTCATTTCACCCCTGCTGCTCCCTGGGATTTTCCCAAATAAACTACCTGCTCGCCAGCTTTTGCCTGAGAATCTGCTTTTGGGGGAGGCCAGGCGAAGACAAGGCTTTAATCAGAAATAATCAGTTCCCAAAGGGTTAGAGGTTTGAACTGGGATTTTAAAGTAGAAAGTAGAAATAGCTTGGCAGAAAGAAATGGGACCAGAGACCCCAGAAAGACAGGGAGAAAAATTAAGCCAAAAGAGAGAGAGAGGGGAAAAAAAAAAAAAACAAACAACCCTCAATTTGCCAGTTAGCCCACTGCTTTTCTCCCTTTCAGAGTTTCAAATTGCCTTCACTTTCTCAGAATTCCAATCAAGGCTATTCCAGAGGAAGCAATTTCTGCCTGTGCATGGTCTCCCCACCTCCTGATCCAGAAGAAGATCTCAACATTTTTGCTCAAAGAACCCCAGCGGACATCAGCAATTTAACTGGAAAAAGAAAAATAAATTCTAACCGCAGGTCACTGCAGCGTGGTCCATCTGACACAAAAGGTTCACTCACCTTCGGGACCCTAGAGAGAATGTGGCCAGGACACGGCGGGGAGTTTGTGACAAAGGAGGAGACAGTCAGGTCTCTACAGCAAATAGCCACTCACACAAGCCAGTGGGGCAACAGCAGAAACACACATTCCTCCTTTTCCCCAGTGACACACAGACAATAATAAAATAAGACGTTTCCCCCAGATTTCAAAATTAATCAACTTTAAAGACCTCCTGGCTTCCTGAGCCATTGGCTCTGCCAACCAGAGCCACTGCTGGTCCTTCTTCTCAAGGATGCAGTGAGGATGGGTCTCGGTCATGCATGCCTGCTCCCAGTGGGAGGTTCGGGGCTCACTGCTCTTGGTCACCACCAATGTCACCACACCACAAATTCAGGGCATAAGCAAGAGATGGAGTTACTGACTGAGGCAACCACAGCCCCCAGATTAGCAACAAAAGTTCTCAGGGGAAACTGAATCCTTTCATCTCTTTCCTGGGGCAGGAGGGGAGCAAGATTTTGATTTTGGGTTTTTGTGGATTTTTTTGGTGGTGAAATACACAGAGCAAAAATTGACCATCATAACCATTTTAAGTGCACAGTTCAGTGGCATTAGGTACATTCACATTGTTGTGCGACCATCCCCACCAGCCATCTGCAGGACCCTTTTCTTCTTGGAAAAATGAAAGTCTGTACTCATTAAACACTATCTCCTCATTTCTCGTCCCCCAGCCCCTGGTAACCACCACTTTGTTTTCTGTCTCTATGATTTTGATTACTCCAAGTACCTCGTATAAGTGGAATCATACAGTAGTTGTCTTTTTGTGACTGGTTTATCTCACTCAGCATAATGTCTTGAAGGCTCATCCGTGTTGTACTATATGTCAGAACTTCCTTCCTTTTTAAGGCTGAATCAGATTCCATTGTATGTACCTACATTTTGTTTACCCTTTCATCCATCATGGGCATGTGAGTGGTTTCCACGTCTTGCCAATGGGAGTAATGCTGCTATGAACATACGTGTACAAATATCTGTTTGAGATTCTACTTTCAATTCTTTGGGGCATATGGGGAAGGGACATTTACAAGTGGCCCCATGCTAAGCTGGAAGGCAGGAGGCAGAGCCGGTGTTATAAACATAGAGTTTGCTGTCAGAACTGGCTTCCAGTCCGGGTGCCACCTGCTACTCTACATACAACAAAATAGTTCACACTTGTTAGCCACTTACGATATGAAAACATTCTTCTCAGCTCTTCTCCATATGGTATTAGCTTCTGTAATCTTCACAGCAATTCTATATGGTAGGTACTATTATTAACCCTTTTCACAGAGGAAGAAGGTGCATAGCAGTTAAGCAGTTTATCTAGATCCAAATAAGTCCTAGAGCCAAGATTTGAATTCAGGCAGTCTGGTTCCAGAGCCCATAAAATGATAATGTAACGAGAAGATAAAGGAGAAGGGGAAGGAAGAGAAGGAGAAGAAAGAGGAGGGAAGGGGAGGAGGGGGAAGGGGAGGAGGGGGAGGGGGAGGAGGGGGAGAGGAAGGGGAGGGGGAGGGGGAGGAAGGGGAGGGGAAGGGGAGGAGGAGGATGGGAAGAGGAAGAAGAAGGAGGAGGAGGAATAAGAAGAAGGGGAACAGGGAGGAGGAGGGGAGGGGAGGAGGGAGAAGATGGTGGTGCCAATGTTGAGGGTTCAAGGGAAACTGAGTCCAGTCACTTGTCTCCTGGGGCGGAAGAGGGCCAACATTTTTTTTCATGTTGGTGAAAGACATTTCAGGATGGTGACGGTGATGACTTAGCCAACCCTTATTAGTGCTCCATGTCAGGCACTGTTAGAGCATCTCAATAAATTAACATATTTGATGCTAACTACTCTCTGCATCAAACAGGGAATATATCCTCAGGGAATATATCATTTCCCTGTTTTGCTCACAAGGAAACTGACTCTCCAAATGGCTTCATCACTTGTACAAAGTCACATGGCGAACAAGAAGAGGATCCAGGATCCAAACCCAGATCCTTCTGTTAGCAAGTCCTCCTTCATCTGTTCATTTGATCACTGATCTCGGCATGATTCCCTCTGTAAAGAATGAGGAAGGACTCTGTGCAAAGAGCTCATGTGTTCTCCAACCCTTCTAGCATGTTCTTTTGGCCAGAGCAGACATTCCAGGGACATCTGGCCGAGAGGCCATAAAGTGTGACATGTGGAAAGGAGGAAGAGGAAATGCCACAGAGGCTGCAGATGAGGAACAGATTTTGGGGCATTTAGACAGCAAGCATCTCTGCAGCAGCAGCAGGATGTGTGAGGACCAGAGAAGAGAGAAAGGGGGATTTTAGGAACCATAGCTCTAGATTGTGAATTAGAGCCACATGGAAGTGTTTTGCGAGTCACAAGTAAAGATTCAAATCACTTTTAAATTCTGAATATTTTTTATTTTGGACTCTGTTTCTCTAAGTACCACACTGAGGTAAGACTGAGCCACACAGTGCCCCAGATTATATCTGGGTTAAACCAGTTGAATAATAATAGTTTTTGGATACTCTAGGTGCCAGGCACTGGGTTTACAGCAGTAACTGAAACAGAGATGTCTCTCCTCACAGATCAGGAAGCCCAGCAGAGGACTGGCTTAAATCAGGAAATGGGGCTGCTCAGGGATACTTGGGGTTCGGAGAGTATAATAGCTTATTTCTCTTTCTTCTTTCACAAACACGTCAGGGAACATCCAAGTGCATCCAAGCTGTACTTCTGTCTGGATGTCTGTCTGTATGTCTGTCTTTAGGGCGTCTCCTCTGCCCTGCTCCATTGCTCATGGCTGGGTCCTCTCCCACTCCTTCTCCGGCCCCCCTTCCCACACTCCCACTGTCCTCCCACCGTCATGCTCCAATCCTGATGGTGAGTCCAGCATCAGCCCCTTCTCCCTCATTCAGGGAGATGAGAAGGAGTCTCTTACCCCAGCCCCCAGCCCAGGTTTCCATGGCCCACTTGAGACCATGGGCTCTCAAGTTGCCCCCAAAGAAAACTGACGTTTATCATCAATCATCTGACCCAGTGCCCCCAAATGACTGCTGTTTGCCTCAAATTCCACTCTCTCCAGCCTCCTCTTTCCTCTTGCCTAGTGTTCTTCGGTTTTCAGAAACTGCCTGTTCATTTTCCAATAGCACAAATTGTTTTTCTCTGATTTCAGAACGTTTACATATCCCTTGCACGGAAATTGGAAAATAAGAAAGAGGACAAGGAAAATGAACATCACTCAAATCCCTCTACTCAGGGATCATTGTCATTCCCCAGGTCTGACAGCATTTGACGTCCACAACCATACTGGAAAAGTGGAGACATGGGTGTTATTAGCTTAATGTTATTTCACTTAATGAGTGACAAATCTGGGCCCAGACAGGTAGAGTGATTTACCTAAGGCCACAGAACAAGATATCAGTACTTTGAAATGTATTTAGGATGGTGAATTAAGAATCTAGAGGATGGTCAGGGGGCTCTGGGACTGGCATGGTAGATCTGAGTTGTTAAGGCAGTGTCCTAATTTGGGTTCCCAAAAGCAGAGCCTGAGAAAAGGACTGGGGTCCAGGGAGTCTAGTAGGGGGCTGATCCCAAGAGCACAATGAAGTAAGGGGAAAGCGAGGCAGGGAAGGGAGGAAAGCCGCGAAATGTGTGCCAATGAGCAGCTTACTACTGGGACTCAGCCCCCGGGACCCTCAGAGGAGCCACGTAGACTCCACTGGAGAATCATCTCACAGGCAGATGGGAGAGCTGGGCTGTGTATCCACACACTCCTATCCCCCACTGATTAGCTAATTATAAATACAAATATGAGTGTGACTATAAAAATCCTGCCTAACATAATTACATTACATGATATTCTGTGTGTGGTTCTCAAATGTATGCGTTTGTTGGTGGCAAATGTCTAAAACAAAACATGATCTTCTAGAACCTTCTCTTGGCATTTCTTCACCCTTTGAAATGGTGGAGGGGCTCATAACAATAGAAGTGGGGTTCCTCTCAGACTCTGACGAGCCCTGTCTGCAGCTGCCCCTGGCCCTCCCTGCCAGTATAACTGGGACATCAGGTCTCCTGGGATGCTGGGAATATTCTGGAGGACTAGGCCAGGATTTGGATTCTGCCAAAGTCTCAAATGCTCAGCAGTGGCTCTCTAGGCCTCAGCTGGGACTTGAGGCAGTGGCTGGATCATCAAAGCACAACAGAGATGACCCGGGGTCAGAGCCCAATGACCTGACTCGGGTCACCAGCCCATGGAGCTCCCCAGAGCTACCCGGACAAGCCCTCTGCTGAAGGGCTACACTTCCCTCCCCAGAGGGCTTGAAGTCCAAGGGCCCAGCACTTGTACACTCTCTCCTTTTAAAGTGCTCTTCCTTCCTTCCTTCTGGCTTACACAATGGAGAAAGCCCCGTTATCATTAATCACCCGGGGGCCTCCGGGACGGGAACTGCAGGATTTCTAAGCCATGAAAGGCCCACATCAAAAGCAACTGCCCAATTTGGATTCTGATTTGCTCTCACCGAAGCCTCAGAGCCAGGTTCAGAACTTGTAAGATTCGGAGAAATGAGGGGGAAGGGGGGAGGGGCAAGGAGAAACTGAGGAATCCTCCAAGCTTAGCCATCAGGGTGTCTTACATGCAGTTTCTTTGTTCCCCGCTCCAACAACCTGGCAGGACCAATTACGTGATCCATGGGGCCCAGGACAAAATGAAAATGTGGGCTCTTGCTCAAAAATGATTAAGTCTTTTAGGACAGCAAGAGCAGAGCCTCACAGCAAGTGCACAGACCCGCAGGCCCAAGAGACCGGCCCTGCTCAATGTTTCTAAATACTGAGATATTTCTAAACTGATGACTGGTGTCCTTTCCCTGGGCTGTCAACAATGCCGCCCACCTTCCCAATTACTTGCTTTCTCATATCCTTGTTTTATGTTATTTTATTTTTTTCATTTTCTTACCATGCTCTGAAAATACTTGTTTCAAGTTGTTCATGTCCCTGTTTGAATGAGTCCTCCAGGAGGATGTAAGCCCAGAGAGGACAGGGATCCGGCCGACCTGTATACCACTGTGTCCCTGGCGTCTAGCACAGGGTGGGCCATGCAGAGAGCACTTAGTCAACGCTTGGTGATGAGCGGATGAGCCGCTCCATCACGCTCACTCTGTGGATTCACAGGGTGAGAAGGGGTCAGTGCCAGGCTCACACCCACTGGGGACCAGTGTCAACCCCACTGCTGCTCTGCCTTTCAGCTCTAACAGCTACATCACGAAACCTGCACGGTTTGCCCTTTCGGCCAACTTTACAGGAAGAGGATATCCTGCAGAAATTAAAGAAAGGTGGGATGTTTAACAAAACCCCATAAATAAGTCCCTGGCGTACCTTGATGACTCTGCCCGCCACTAGGTCCAAATGTCATGTTTCATTTCCAGTCAATGGTCAGAAAGGGAAATCACTTACAAAATACCCAACCCCCGATCTCATTCCCCACCACCACCACACAGTGTCCTGAAAAAACTTTGGCAAACCGTTTAGCAGTGTCTACTAAAGCCGAATATATGCATATCCGCTGTCCTATTCCTAGGAATACACGCGACAGAAGTGCATATATATGTCCACCGAAAAACATGTGCCAGAATGTTCCTAGTAGCACTATTCATGAAAACGACCCAGACGCCCATCAACGGTAGAATAGATAGATAAATGATACATGGGACCCTATGCAGTAAGGAGAATAAACAATCTACAACCACAAGCAAAAATAAGGATGAATCTTACAAACATAATATTAAGCAAAATAGGCCAGAATCAAAAGAATACATGCTGCGTGGTTCTGTTTTCATAAGGTATAAAACTAGGCAAAACTAATCTCTGCTGTTGGAAGTCGGGCTAGTGGGTATTCATGGGTGGGGGATGGGAATGGAGTGACCAGAAGACCCAGGGGCCTCCTGAGGGACCATCATCTTCTGTTTCCTGATGTGGATGCTGGATGCTGGTTTCACTTTGTGAAAATACATGTGTTCTACACTTATGATACATGCATTTCATGTATGTCTATTATTCTTCAATAAGAAGTTGAAAATGTTATTTGAAAAGGAAAAGTCCTAAATGTTCAGCAAAGCGTGCTATATGCATGAGTAGATCCCAAAGGATAAGTGTGGGGAGTGACTCTGGCGCTAAAGGCCTGAGTATGACTCTTGGTTCCAGCTGTGTGACCTCAGGCAAGCTACTTAACTTCTCTGTGCCCCAGTTTCCTTTATCTATAAAATGGGGGAAAAAACAGTCCCTACCTCACACCGTCATTTTGAGGTTTGAGGGAGGTGATTCTTGTAGAGGGCTTAAAAACACACCTGGAATGTAGAGGGTGTTATATACACGTGTTCTTATAGATAGAAGTATGATGATAGAGGTAATAGTATATCCATACATAATAATAAGTGGGAAGGATGTCTTTTAAAATATGTTATATACATATTTATATGCCTAAACGCTTAATTATGTGTTCTAAGCACTTTATATGTATTAAGTCATTTAATTTTCCTCCTGGCATTTTATAGATGGAGAAACTGAGGCACAGAGAGGTCAAGTAACTTTCCCAATGTCCCCCAGAGAGTAAGAGGCAAAGCTAAGATTTGAGCACATGCTCTTATCCAGTAAGTCAGGTGAAGATGGAACCTGGGTTATTATCCACACCCACGTCTTGATTGCCCGTGGAAGACCACGTAAAAAAATGAAGAGCCGTCACTGGTGCCTGTTGAGTCAATAAAACAGTCTTCCCGACCAAGAGGCGAATTTAATGAGGGAAAGACACAAGCCACTGGAATCCTCTGCTGGCGAGAAGGAGGTGAGTCCACGAATCTGGGAGGAGGAAAGACAGAGTTGCCCAATTAAGATTTCACTCTCAGGAGTAAACCCCCAAATGCAGACGGCACCGACGGGCACAGACCCCGCAAGAGCCTGGGTTTGGGTTTTCTTCTTTTTTCCTTCCCTTTTCCTCAAAGCTGAGAGGAGACAGGGATTGGAGGGAGGTTAGAACCCAAACTCATCCCAGCATGCCAACCCGTGCCCTGCCGAGCGACTTGACTTGTCTACTGCTTCTAAACAGCTGGAAAAACGTCAAACTGTCATCAGTGATTAAAGAGGGATTCTCCAAAGGTTTCAAAAATAGAAATTCAAAACCTTATTCCTCTTGCAGAAGATAAATCCAAGCAGCATTCCCTGAACAAATGCATCATGGGATGTGGTTTCCTTGCTGGAGTCTCTCTTGGGGTTGCCATGGTGGAATCAGGCAGGCTTGGCCTTTGCAGCTTCAAGCAGGTCTTCTTGGCGGTTTCCACCCAACCTAGATGCGTGGGCGCACATGTGGAAGCCCAACACTCCCCCAGGATGCCTATAACTCTGTGATGTGATTACGGTGGGTCCATCCGCCCACCTAGCAGGCTTGCAAAGCTCCCGAGGAGCAGAACTGTGCCTCACCCACCTCTGTATGCAAGATCACTACATAACCTTCAGGGCTCAGTGCAAAATGAAAATGTGGGCCCTTTGTTCAGAAGTTACTTAAGAATTTTGATTGCGCATTTTGCAGACATCTGGATGGACCTAGAGACTCATATAGAGTGAAGTAAGTCAGAAAGAGAAAAACAAATATCGTATAATATAGCTTTTATGCAGAAGCTAGAAAAATGATACAGATGAACTTATTTGCAAAGCAGAGATAGAGAACAAACATATGGATACCGGGGTTGGGGGTGAAGGGTAGGGTGGGATGAACTGGGACATTGGGATTGATATATATATACTACTATGTATAAAATAGATAACTAATGAGAAGCTACTGTGTAGCACAGGGAACTCTACACAGTGCTCTGTGGTGACCTAAATGGGAAGGAAATCCAGAAAAGAGGGGATATATGTACACGTATAGCTGACTCACTTTGCTGTACAGCAGAAACTAACACAACGTTGTAAAGCAATTATACTCCAATAAAAATGAATTTAAAAATGCAATTAAAAAAACCGAGCAAACAAACAAAAGTTACTTAAGAATGTCGAGATGGCAAGGGTAAAGCATTAAACCAAGTGCAGGGTGCTTCTAAGCAGGGGGCACTGGGCACGGGTCACTTGCCCAGGAAACCAGCCCTGTGTGCATTGTGGGAACATCGTCAGCGCTCATTCCACACTGACTGAACTTACACCTTGCCATTATCACGACCCCCTCTGAGTTTATTCTTCTGGTCCCTGGGCTGTTTTGCTAGCATTTTCTGAGTGCTTACCAGGTACAGGTGTTATTCTTAGCACTTGTGTTAGCGTTATCTTTATATTATTATATCATATATAATTACATTATATTGATATGATATACTGGCATACAATATATATATTATAATTTTATATCTATATATAAAATTATATTACTTTCTCCTCAGTAAAAATGCCATGAGGTAGGAACTATCATTGTCACAGAGGAGGAAACTGAGGCACAGAGAACTGAGTCACTTGCCCAAGGTAAGAAATGGGGTTTGATTTCACCACAGAAGATCTGGCTACAGAACCCCCATGTCTTATTCTTCTTTGCATCCTCTCCCTTCTCTACCCCAGAAAAGGGCAAACATTCAATGGACACCAGTGAATTCCATCATACGGACAACATCGCTGAGTGTCTCTTCAGGGCCAGGCCCAAGGTCTGGCCTTGGAGAGCAGTGGAGATGGGCCTTCCTCCTCCACACACCAAGACTAAGGTGGAGCAGTGGCTGGCAGTCAGGGTTTGTCTTGGGGTGACATATAAATATGCCGTCACTGGTATGACATGAGAACTGACCAATCAGAGTAGACCCCAAAAGCTCCGGAGGCCCCTGCTGTGCCTGCCTTATGCCCTGTGGTTGCTGGACCATTGGGCCAAGGAGGGGGGGCGGTGGGCAGCTGGGGCAGCAGGAGAGCCCTGGGAGGCTCAGGGTAAGGCAATAGGAACATTTCCAGATTGTTAACAACCAACAAACTCTTCACATACATAGCAGCCGAAATCTGCCTGCTCCATGATTACAGAGAACTCCACTGTGTTTCCAAAGAATGTCCTGCTAATTCCAATCTCTAAAAGCCAATTTAAATCCACAGACACTTGGCACACCTACAGAATGCCATCAACGCAGCAGTGCCTGAGGGGACAACAGATAAAGGAATAAATGCAGCATTCTGGAATATGATTGAGACTGGGCCTGGCACACAGTAGATGCTCAGTTAACACCTCTTAAATGGAGCTAAACTGAAATCAGAAGCCCTGCCCCATACCATACAAGCCCAGTTAGGCCCATTGTTCTAGATCCTAAGGTCATTGTATTAGTCACCTATTTCTGTAACAATTATTCTAAAACACAGCAGGGATCAGCAAACTTTTCCTTAAAGGGCCAGAGAGTAAATATTTCAGACCTGTGGGCTGTATGATGTCCACTGCAACTACTCAACAGCTTCTGCTATTGGAGCCTAAAAGCAGCCACAGACAATGGACATTCTCGTGTTCCAATAAAACTTTACAAAAATAGACAGCCAGCCCACCTGTAGTTTGCCTACTTCTAGCTTCAAACAACAAACATTTATTATTTCACAGTTTCTATGAGTCAGACTCTAGGTGCAGCTTAGCTGGTGCCTCTGGCCCAGGGTTTCTCATGGGGCTGCTGTCAAGCTGTTGGTCAGAGCTACAGTCCCCTGAGGAGTCAGTGGGGACTGGAGAATCTGCTTCCAAGCTCACCCATGTGGAGGCCAGCAGGTCTCAGTTCCTTGCCATATGGGCCCCTCCGTCGGCAGTCTGAGCATCCTCACAACATGGCAGCTGGTAATCTCAGAGACAGAGAGTCAGAAAGTGCCCAAGACAGAACCCACAGTCCTTTTATCATCTTGTCTCAGAGGCAGCATCCCATTGCCTAGAATACCATTTTGTGTTCTACCATTTTGTAATACCTCTGTCTTGGAAGAGCAAAATTCTAGCTTAATAAGTGGACTAACATGGTCTTTGAAGTTCACTTTACAAGCTGTGTGTTTGAGAAGGGTGGTCTCTGCTCTGTACCATCATACCATGGCCTTGGCGCCAGCCATCAGCAGATAAGGAGACTTATGGAGCTAGACCTCATTCCAAGTCCTTCATCTTAACAAGCATAGGGAGGACTTCCCTGGTGGCACAGTGGTTAAGAATCCACCTGCCAATGCAGGGGACACGGGTTCAAGCCCTGGTCCAGGAAGATTCCACATGCCGTGGAAAAACTAAGCCTGTGCGCCACAACTACTGAGCCTGTGCTCTAGAGCCCGCAAGCCACAACTATTGAGTCTGCGCGCCACAACTACTGAAGCCCGCGCGCCTAGAGCCCATGCTCTGCAACAAGAGAAGCCACTGCAGTGAGAAGCCCGCACACCGCAATGAAGAGTAGCCCCAGCTCGTCACAACTAGAGAAAGCCCACGCGGAGCAATGAAGACCCAATGCAGCCAAAAATTAATTAATTAATTATTTTTTTTAAAAAAAGCAAGCATAGGGAGAGGGTGAGATGGACGTACTGAGCAGAATGGATGGGCAGAGTTTGTGCCTAAGAGAGTTGGAAAGGAGAAAGGAGGTGCCATTCAGGCTGAAGGGCTGAATTTCATGACCTCTCCTTCCACTGAGAAGAAGGAACGAAGACATATATTTATTCTTTGTAAGTTCAATAGGGCTTCTTGGATCAGCTCCCCAGGTTTAGCAACATCACCAAATAAGGCTGAGTATAGAAGTACTGAACACATGAAGTTCCTTCCCTGCCACAGGGCCTTTGCACATGCTGTTCCTTCCCTTTAGAACAACACCATGCAATAGAAATATAATGTGAGCCACAAATGTAATTTGAAATTTTCTACTGCCCACATTTAGAAAGGTAAAAGGAAGCAGGTGAAATTACTTTTAATAATATTCTTTCTTTAACTTGATCTACCCAAAATATTATCATTTCAATTTGCAATTAATATCTTAAAATGAATGAGATATTTTACATTCTTTTCTTTTCATACTAAGTCTTTAATATCTGGTGGTGTTTTACTCTTTCAGCTTATCTCATTTTGGACCAGCTGCATTTCAAGTGTTCTATGGCCACATGTGGCTAGCAGCTACTGTATTGGACCGAGCAGCTTTAAAATACACTTGCCCCCCAGAATTTCACGACTGGCTCCATCTTAGCTAAAACATCATCTCCCCACAGATTTGTGATTGTGCTATCTAAAGTAACAGCTCTCTTACCCCCATCACATCACTCTATACATTAGTTTCCTAGGGCTGCTTCTGTAACAAATTACCACAAACTAGATGGCTTGAAACAACAGAAATTTATGGTTCTGAAGACTAGATGTCTGATATCAAGGTACTGACAGGGCTATGCTCTCTCTGAAGGCCCTAGGGGAGAATACTTTCTTGCCTCTTTCTAGCTTCTGGTGATTGTCAGCAATGTTTGGCATTCCTTGGCTTACAGATGCATCAATCCTATCTTTGCCTCTGTCTTCACATCACCTTGTTCCCTTCTGTGTCTATCTCTGTGTCTTTTCTCCTCTTCTTATAAGGACACTGGTCTAACAGTAGGGATGGCAACAAAGCAGAACTCTGGTCTATAAACTCATGCAGGTAAACTGAACCAAAAAAGGCAAGGAACAGGTCTAAACGCCCATAGTTAGGTCAAGCAAACCAGGATATCTTCTCCCCCTACCCCAGCCTGGCTGCTAGCAGGGAAAATGGGCCCTTGACCCGCTGTATTTTTACTCAAGTCCTCTCCAAATATTTGCATGAAGTGTGAGGATCAAGGGGAAGGGAAAACCCAGCAGTCTCGCTGCCTTTACCTTTGGTCAAACCAGGGACTAGTCTTTCAGTATCCCGCTCCGAGCCTCCCAGCACCACCTCCCCCAATCCCCAAAACACCCTGGTCTTCCCCCTAGAAGGATGAATATCAGATGGGGTTCCAGTCTGGGCTTGGCCAAGTTCTCTAAGCCTCAAATAAGAGCTAGGTCATACCCCAACTTTGTGCAAATTAGAGAAATACACTTTTCCTCAAGTGCAGCCCTGAGCTGAGGTACTCAGCTTGATGAGCACACAAGGACTGAACTTCAGACCCTCTTAGTTCCTCAGCTGGGTTCCCTTGTTCAGCGAGCATCCTGCACAACCATACATGGCCACCCTAAGCTAGTCTCTCCCTTGGAGGTCTATTGTGAGAATTAAATGTGATACTGTGTGAACATGTTTAACACAGCTATTGGGTAAATAATAATAATTCAACATGTTATTTTTTTATCTTGAATTTTTTACATACTCTTCAATAGACATTGGTAAACCCTAAACCAGTGCAACTTTTAGGGTCCTCAACATAATTTTAGATAGTGTGGAGACAAAGAATTAACATTATTGAAGAGTGAGAAACATTCCCTTTTTAGTTCTCTCATTTCTTCTAGAAAGATTCGTATTTGACAATCTCAACACTTGCTAATACACACACACACACACACACACACACACACAGATGGACCTCTAGAAGTCATTCCCAGGCAAGCAACATAGCTAACCTGTATTAACGTTGGTTGGTTGTGTTTATCTTTTACAATTCCCTTTTATGGTGAGTAACAGCCACTTTTCCAGTCACAGTCGTAGTATCAAGGTTTTTTTCCAAAAACAGGTATTTAAGTATTTAAAGTGAGTCAACGTAAGGGAAAACATTAAGCAAATAATCGTAGAGGTGGTAGCCGTGGGCATGAACTTTGGGGGACGCGATATTACCCAATTCCAGACAAGGCCAGATTTGACATTTTTGCTTCTAAACCAAGAGCTCTCAACTTTCCCAGTACGGAGTTGGAAGAGAACGGGGAGATTAGTGCAAAAGTGTCATGTCCAGAGGTTCTCCGCTCGACTGTGTCTGGAACGGAGGCTTCATGCCCTTCTGATTTTCCAGCAAGGAGTACGTCGCTTCCCTCTGAGCTCAACTCAGAGTTTGCGCCCTCTGAGCTCCTGACTTTCAAAAACCTTCACCTCTTGGAGAGGCGTGCCTGGGTCCTGAGGTTTGCAGATCTTCTCTGGGAGGGACACGCCCCTCTAGAACGGCTAGGACCTCCAGGTCGGCTGAGCCCAGGCGGGAGCGGACAGCCAGGGGCCTGCGCACAACCTTCCCTGACCAAGAGCGGCCACTGCGCCCTCCAAGTTAACAAGGAGGGAGCGAGGGCACCGTACACAATGCGGCTGTGTTTGATCCCGTGACGTGTCATTCGGCATCGCAAATAATTTATTGCCATTAGACGATGTTGTCAGGCACTAATTTCCTGGTGGCGCTCCATCACGGGCCTCAAAACATCAGGGGAGGGGGTTCTGAGGCCCCTGGGCTGGGGGGCGCGAAGGAACCGTCGCAAGCCAAGCGGGGGTTCCAGTAATGAGGCTTTAATGAGAGGAGGGCCGCCAGCCTTTGTGGAGAAGCCCAAGGAGGCGGCGGCCCGAGCGGGCGCTCGGCGAGGTCACTTCCTTCCCCGGCCCTGAGCGCGGTGAACCCTCTGAGGGCCATATGCGGCCATCAGGCCGGGTGCGCGGGCACTCTTGGGCCCGCGACACCCTCGTCGGCTCCGAACTGCGGCAGGAAAAGAAGCACCTCCATGCAACAATGCAAACGCACTCATTACCATCTCGTCAATATGCATGAAGAAAACGCGCTAGGCTGGCCGAGCCCCATCACCCAGCTCTGGCCTCGGCATCCAATAAAGCGACATATTCATCTCCCAAGATGGATGAGGAGGGGGCGCCGCCAGGAAGGCAGATCCACGGCGGGGGGGGGGGAGGGGACGGATCCTGGAGAGGAAGAGCAGAGAAAATACATGCAAAGAACCTGAGAGACCAAGAAATCGACGAAGGAGGGAAACAGATTAGGATGAAAGAGAGGGATGAAGAAAAAGAAAGAACAAGAAATGAGGGCGAGGGAAAGAGATGCAGAGTCAGAGGGGGAAAAGCCATATATAAGGGAAGAGGGAGGGAGCAAAACTGAGAAAAGTGGACTGAAAAGTGGTCCAGAGGAAAAAAGAAAACGGCGAAATGAGGGGATTGAGGAAAGAGAAGAAAAAGCAGTGACCTAGAAATCGAATATATAGAGAGTGGGAAAGACAGGCGGATAGAGACAAACAAAGGAGGGGGAGGGAGTGAAACTGCTCGAGTCAGGTGGAAAAGGATGATCCTAGAGAGGTAAAAAAAAAAATAATAATAACATCAGTCGCGCTGAGGGCCAGGTTTCCCCGATCCTGGCAGTTCTGGGCGCTGCGCATCTCGGCTGCTTGGAGACCCAAGGGCGCGGGCCAGGTCGGGGAGGGGCAGGGGCGGAGTGGGGGAGCGAGGGGCCGGCCGGCCTGGCGCGGCTCCTTGGGCGGCCCGGCTCGCTCCGGGTGCCCGGGCCCGGCTGGGGGCCCACCCCGCGCGTCGCGGCCAGCCGTTGGCCCGGCCATTCGGGCAGCCTCTCCCTCGCCGAGAGCGAAGTTGGCAAAGTTTCTCGCAAAGTTTCCCCGTCGCTTCTCTGGACCCAGGGAGGGGCTCCGAGGCCCTGGCGGCTGGTGGGGAGAGGCAGTCCGTTCTGAGGCGGCCCTGGAGGCCGCGGCCCCGCGCCTGCTGGGATACTCGGGGTCCGGATTCCTGTTCAGACACAAACCCCTCCCGGTGCGGACACCAGGCCACGCACTCGGGCATCCACGCGGCTGCTAATAGCAGAGAGAGAGAACGCAGAAGAGAGAGAGAGAGAGAGAGAGAGAGAGAGAGAGAGAGAGAGAGAGAGAGAAAGAAAAAAATATTCTCAGCTCAATTTAAGTCTCATGGAAAGGGCTTACAACTGTAATTAAATCATTAAATTCTTGTCTACGCTTCACAGAGCGGAGAGAAATTAACTTCCCACCAACCTCATTTTCTATTTGAACATGAAATAATGATTTTCTGCCCGTCTAATTACAAAGCCAACATCTGATCAAGCCAGCATCCAGAGGGGATTATCGCATGCACGAGTATTAGACCTCATTACCAGCTTGAGTGCAAAATTATTACATCTTGTAATTGGATGGTGAGATTTATATACAGATCGGCCCGGTTTCTGTAAGATTGTAATTACAAGCTTCGTTGGTTAGCTACTTATCAGAACTTTGCAGGAAAACAAAACAAATGACTGAGGAAAACGAGCATTTCATTAACCTGTAACCCGAGCGCGGGGGGAGGGAGCGGTGGGAGCGTGCGCCAAGGCGTCTGCAGGAAGCCGAGGGATCGCGGGTCCTCACTACAGCCCGGGGACTTCGGGCCTGGGAGGGAAGGACAGAAGATGGGCCTCGGCGGGTAAACTTAGGGCTACAGCGGCGCCCCCCGATGGGGACGCGTGGACAACGTGGTCTGGGCGAGGAGGGGGCAGAAAGGGGCCTGGTGGCTCGCGGCTCGTGTACAGTACGCAGCGCAGCCCCTGAGCCAGACGGGCCGCCGGCCCTGGGCACACGTCGGGCCGCGGCTCCAAGTGCGAGACCGGGGAGCGCTGCTGTGCGCGCTAAGCGAGTGCTATGGACGCCCCCTTGCATTCCCCACACTCTGGGCCGCGTTGAGAAAACGTCTACAGAAGCCTCCGAAACGCTTTGTGCTCTGGGAACACTGGAAGAAAGCGAGATGATGGAGAAGGGTTTGCGCGCGGCGCGTTTTTGCGCGCATGCCTTTCCCAAATCAACTTCCCGTGCACCTGCTTTTCCTCCCTGTGCGAGTGTCACTTTGACCCCAACTCGTGGATTAAAAATCCCTGGAAAAGGCTCGGCTGCCCTTGGACCCGTGAGTTCAGTTCGGAGCCGGGCTCTACTGGCCTGGTGGAGTTGGGGAGCGAGCCAGCGCCACGTCGGGGCTCGGCTGCCTAGGACTCTGCGTCCCGACGTGCGGCGCAGATCGCCCGGGCTATGGCAGGGCTGATCTTATCTGGAGACTAGGGTAGCGGAGAGACCGACTCTGCTCGAGACCTGGGGCGCTTGGAGGTATCTAAATAATAGAGGTTCTTGGGTCCTTATCTGGGTTAGAGGTTCACCTTCCGGGCCATGGGTGCCCCGGCCCGGCGTGGCTAAGTCATTGAGAACAGCCTCGCCCCTTCCCTGGCCTCTTTCCCGCCTCCCGCAGCCCGAGACACAGCCAGGTCGATAGCTGGTTAAGGCGGACAGAAGCATCATCTCCGGGGCTCATTGTTCTCTCTTTTCCTTCTGGAAGAGCTGAGTTAAATAGCGGCCCAGCGCAGCCCCAGTTTCCCTGCCTCAGAATCTCGCTCTTGTCTCCTCGCGGGTCTGGCGCCACTACTTTGTGCAAACTCTAGGTTTCCAGGGACGTCGAGGCTCCGGGTCTGACACTTAGGAAACGCTCCAGGTAATAAGGTTACCCTCAATTTTGTAACCCTGAGATCTTTCGCGAGAAGGTGAGCCCATGATTCCCTATGCCACTTCGCTGAGAGGTTTAACTGAAAACGAAATCAGGCGCCGGGAAAACATTTCAAAGCCAGAGCTTCCCCTGATACCTCCTCTCCAGGGGAGACTCCAGTTAAGGCCAACACCCGGCACCAAGCATAAGCAGGCGGGGAGGAGGTTAGGGAAGCAGTCTGACCCAATTTGAGAAGGCCGCCCCTTAGTTTCCCCAATCGAACCCCAAACCTAGCTGCCCCCAAACTTTCCTTTGCGTTCCCCCCAATTTTCTCGGCCTTCACACCTACTGGAGCCGCCGACCCGTGCTAAGACTGGTAGAAAGAGGCGGGGAGTGGGGTGGGGTCAAAACTGAGTGCCCGCGGGACTCCCCACTGGGGCTCCCTGTTGTTGCTGAGACTAGAGAGAGCAGGGGCCAAGATTCTCCGATCCCTCCCCTCTGGTGGAATTCGGATTCGATTCCTCTATCAATCAGCCCGCGGAGGCCAGTTTCCGCCTCCGAGCCGGGACTGGCAACTCCAAGGCAGTTACCGCCCCGGGTGCTGTCCCCGCAGCGCTCCTGCTGCAGGCCTGGCCTGTGCGTAGGTCGCCGCAGCGGCCTAAAGCGTTTAGCCCGAAGCCGCCGCAATACCGGGAATTTCAATCCTGCTCTAGCCTGCACGCCCTAATCCGTGAAGGTGGGCGCCCGGCTACTGGGATTTCAGGTTTGGTTTAGGAAATATCCCACTATAAAATTAAGTCTTGCCTCCCATCCCCACCCGAGCGGGAGGTTGTATACCTGCCAAAAGAAAACAGGTTGGCGCAGAGACCCGGGAGCAGGACAAGGGGTAGTGAAACGAAGAATCTCTACGGACCGAAAATTCCAATATACAAACTTCTCCAAGCGCTCCCCGAAAGTTCCTGGAGCCTCCGCCACCCGGCTCCCTGCTCCTCCCCCATCCCACGCCAGCTTAGGGCACGGGCAGCCTCCACTTTCCTGACGTCGCTCCCCAGGATTCCCGGGGCGTCCACCCTTCGGCCCCACCCCTCCCCCCCGCCATTTCTAAGACGGGATTCTGCAGCCTGACACCCGTGCGGCGTTAACGTGGTTAACTGCTGGATTTGGTCCTCTTGAGCAGGGGGCTGCTTCGCCTCCCTCGGCAGAGAGACGGTCCTTGAAGACTCCCTTATAACGCACCCCCGATCCCTCGCGCACTCTTCAAGCTCCCTCCCCACGCCTCAGAGTGGCCGGGAGTCCAGAGGTGCGAGCTGGAAAGCGGACCCGGGCAGAGTAAAGCCCCAGCGCCTGGTCCAAGGTCTGGTCCCGACCCAGGCCCCGCGCGCTGGGGCGGGGGGAGAGGTACCGAGAGGCGGGAAGCGGGAGGGGCGACCTGACCCCGTACTAACCCCGGTCCCCGCGCCTCCCGCCCCCCCCTCCTCCCGCCGCGGGCCAGAGGGGGTGGGAAGGGACTAGCAGAGCCCGGGCTCCCGCCCCGCCCCGCCCCGCCCTGCGCGCAGTATCCGCGGGGGTGGGCGGCCTCGCCTGCAGGGCGCCCAGGCGATTGGTGACTCGCGAAGGAGACGCAAGGAAAAGTCGAATAAGAGGGCGCGACGTCAGGCCCGAGATTTGGGGAAGGGTGAGGGAGGGGGGTGAGGGCGGGGACGGACAAACAGACACAGATACGGACACGCACCCCCCGCACGACACCCGAAGTGTCCACAACTTTAGGCCGCCTTAGCCCGGAGAGCAGAGGCCGGGGATGGGGGTGCGGGGAGTGTAGTGTAAGTAGAGAGAAATAGGTTTTTAAAAGAAAGAGTGAAGGGAACAGAGAGGGAAGAGAAAGGAATAGTGAGAGAGGGAAAAAGAAGAGAAAGACGAGAGTTTCATAGCATCCAGGAAAGTGAAAGAGCCCGAAGGAGCGGAAGCGATCCTGGGGGTTGGGGGGGGTGGGGAAAGGAGCGCAGAAAGGGGAGGGGAGAGGAAGGGCGAGGAGGGGGAGTGAAAACTAGAGGAGGGCGAGGGAAGCGAGGCGCGACACAGCTCGGGGAGAGGAGGGCAGTGAGGAGCGAGGCGCGGGCAGAGGCAGCTCCGGCTGCCGAGAGGAGGGAGCGCGGCGCAGAGAGGAGGGGCTTGCGGGCCCGTAGAAATGTCAATCAGAGCCCGGAGCCCCGGGAATCTCCGCCAATCTGTTCGGACCTGACCTGGCTCCTCGCCTCCGCCGCCGCCGCCGCCGCGGAGCAGATCAATAGGCAAACGCCGAGCGCAGCGCAGCGCGGGAGGCAGCGCGGCCCCAGCCCGGCCCAGCCCCCGATGCGCGCCGCAGCCCGCGGGCGGCGCTGAGCTGGGCGGCCCCAGGGGCCGGGCCCCCTCTCCGTCCGTGCCCCGCGGGCCACCATGTCCTTCCCCCAGCTCGGATACCAGTACATCCGCCCGCTCTACCCACCCGAGCGCCCGGGGGCCGCCGCCGGCGGTGGCAGCGCTGGGGCCCGTGGCGGCCCGGGAGCCGGAGCCTCAGAGCTGGCTGCCTCGGGGTCCTTGTCCAACGTACTCTCGTCCGTGTACGGGGCGCCCTACGCCGCGGCGGCAGCGGCAGCCGCAGCCGCTCAAGGCTACGGCGCCTTCCTGCCCTACGCGGCCGAGCTGCCCATCTTCCCGCAGCTGGTAAGTGGCCGGGGAGCCGCAGCGGGGAGGTTGGAGCTGGGGCGCCGGACGAGGTGTGCGCGCGGGAGTAGACTTAGAGGGGCCTGGGCCGGGAGGGTGGAGGCGGCTATGGCCAAGGCTCATCCACGCTCCCTCCGCGCGTGTCCCTTCCTTCTCCCTGTGCGTACAGGGCACGCAGTATGAGCTGAAGGACAGCCCGGGGGTGCAGCATCCGGCCGCGGCCACTGCGTTTCCTCACCCGCACCCCGCCTTCTACCCATACGGCCAGTACCAGTTCGGGGACCCGTCCCGTCCCAAGAACGCCACCCGGGAGAGCACTAGCACGCTCAAGGCCTGGCTCAACGAGCATCGCAAGAACCCCTACCCCACCAAGGGCGAGAAGATCATGCTGGCCATCATCACCAAGATGACTCTCACTCAGGTGTCCACCTGGTTTGCCAACGCGCGCCGGCGCCTCAAGAAAGAGAACAAGATGACTTGGGCGCCCCGCAGCCGCACGGACGAGGAGGGCAACGCTTACGGGAGCGAGCGAGAGGAGGAAGACGAGGAGGAGGATGAAGAAGACAGCAAACGCGAACTGGAGCTGGAGGAGGAGGAACTCGGGGGGGAGGAGGAGGACACCGGGGGCGAGGGCCTGGCTGACGACGATGAGGACGAGGAGATCGATTTGGAGAACTTAGACGGCGCGGCCGCGGGGCCCGAGCTGGCCCTGCCTGGCGCGGCGCACAGGGACGGCGACCTCGGCCTGGAACCCATCTCAGACTCCAAGAATAGCGACTCCGACGACAGTTCCGAGGGCTTGGAGGAGCGTCCACTGCCTGTCCTGAGTCTGGCCCCAGTGCCACCGCCGGTGGCCGCGACTCCGCCATCACCGCCCTCGCCCTCAGCGGGCCTGGACCCCTGCGCTCCCGCACCAGCGCCTGCGTCGGCCCTGCAAAAACCCAAGATCTGGTCCCTGGCCGAGACGGCCACAAGCCCGGACAACCCGCGCCGCTCGCCTCCGGGCGCGGGGGGTTCTCCCCCCGGGGCAGCCGTCGCGCCCCCAGCCCTGCAGCTCTCTCCGGCCGCCGCCGCCGCGGCTCAGAGACTCGTCTCGGCGCCGCTGGGCAAGTTCTCCGCTTGGACCAACCGGCCGTTTCCAGGCCCGCCGCCCGGCCCACGCCCGCACCCGCTCTCCCTGCTCGGCTCGGCCCCTCCACACCTGCTGGGACTTCCCGGAGCCGCGGGCCACCCGGCCGCCGCCGCCGCCTTCGCTCGGCCGGCGGAGCCCGAGGGCGGAACAGGTGACTGCGGAGCCCAGGATGCGGAGGGAGGGGGCGAGTTTGGGGGTCGCGCCCGGGCAGGTCCCGGGGGGTGCAGGGCGCTTACCACTCCTCGCCCGCCTCCCGCGGCCCTGGGCGCCAGAATGGAGCGATCTAAAGGCCTTCCTTTTTCTCCCGCTTCCCGTAGATCGTTGTAGTGCCTTGGAAGTGGAGAAAAAGTTACTCAAGACAGCTTTCCAGCCCGTGCCCAGGCGGTAAGAGACCCCGAGCTGGGGTGGGGTGTTGGGACTGGCAGTCGGGGGCAGGAAAGAATGAGGAGGAAACTCGGGCTTCTGCCCCCGGGGGAACGCAGCTAGGACGAGCTTCTAAAAGGGGACGAAACACACTTCTCCGTCGTCGCCACGGGCCCAGAGATGGCTCGAGAGTCCCAGTCCAGGCACCCGGGCGGGGCCCAGGGTACCTCGGAGCGGGCGGTGGCTCCGTGAAGCCCACCACCTTCCAGCCGCGCACCTCGGGTCTTGACGCCTCACGCCCAACCTTATAGTTAAACCAGAAGACCAGCATCTATAGCACCTCATTGCACATTGAGACGTCTCCCTTCCCCCGGCCTCAGCCCCAGGTTGGGTCTCCCAATGCTAGGCAGCGTCGGTGCACTTAACTCACTTCCTTTGCTACCACTGCCTCTCTCTTGCAGGCCCCAGAACCACCTGGACGCCGCTCTGGTCTTATCGGCTCTCTCCTCATCCTAGCTCTTTAAAAAAAAAAAATTTTTTTAATCGTTGTAATAATTG
Organism: Mesoplodon mirus; assembly: GCF_964341445.2. Lineage (NCBI taxonomy): Eukaryota > Metazoa > Chordata > Mammalia > Artiodactyla > Ziphiidae > Mesoplodon > Mesoplodon mirus. The sequence goes on from NC_138995.1 coordinate 30,459,287, forward strand.
TAAAAAAAAATCGCTCTTGTATAGTTATGACTTGTAAGCATGTCCGTGTATGAATACCTAAAAAGAAAACGAAACAAAAAAAGAAAAATAAAACAAATCTCCCCTCAGTCCTCCCCCGGTGGTTTCTGTACCCCACATTAGCTGAGTTTGTGAGGTTGGTTTGTTCGGTTGATTTGGGGGGGGTGGAGTTTCAGTGAGACTAAGCGTGTTTGACTTTTTTTGTATATACAGAAAAATGTACATATGTGTGAACCAAATTGTACAAGAAAGTATCTATTTTTGGCTAAATAAATGAGCTGTTGCCACTTTGATTATAACCCGCCTGTCTGCCCCCGGAGGGATCTGTTTGGTGCTTTTCGTTTTGTTTTGTTTTACACCCTCATCCCCCCATGTTTGAAGAGTCGCCCGAATCAGAGGAAGAGAAGGCAAGGCAAGGCGAGTCAGGGCCCTGTGGTCGGAGGACGGCAGAGGAGAGGCTGAAGTGGCCGGGCTGGGGGCGCCGCTGGAGAAGAGAAGGTTGGAGAAGTACCTGGGGCGCCCGAGAGAAAGGGCAGAGGAGACAGGTGGGAAAGGGGGCAAGATTGCCTACAACGAGCTGGGAAACTGGGCCCAACTCTCCGGTCCACTGGAGCAACCGCGGGGCCTTGGGGCCTTCTCTGATGACGCAGCAGAAAGACTCGGAGAAGGATCTGGACGCCTCCCTCCCCCATTCTTCGATAGGCACAATTGAGGCTTTCTCAGTTTTACATAAGGGGCTGTGCAAGCTCCGCTTCGGGCCCCCTTCCAACCACATTGACCCCTAGACAGGGATGTGGGGTGGCAGTGAGTTGGGGGGGTGTGCAGGAGCGGGAAATCCAGGGGTGCACATCCTTTCCCCTTGGTGACTTTGCCCAGCCAACATTGCCCATTGGGGCTCCGGGCGGCATGTGCGTCTTGGCATCCCAGTGGGTTTTGCCGAAGTGCCCTGAAAGGGCAGCTTTCTGAGGTCCCGGCGCGAGGGGTTCGGGCAGTTGCACCGGCCCAGCCCGGATTCCGGCTCCAGGCCGGACAGGGGGGTGGTCGGGCCTGGGGAGGGAGCCGGGAAATTTGGGGCTGGAGCTCCCTCTGCAGGACAAAAGGGCCGCTCGGCGCCTGCCTCGGCGGCCTCTCCAGCCAGGCCGGGCGTCGCGTCCCCTCCGCACCCTCTTTTTTTCTCTTGCAGTCAGCCAGCCTTGCCCAACTTTGACTGAAAGAAGTTGTAGGGATGCTGGAAGAGTGGCGCCTTGAGGGTGTCGTTTTTGCAACTCCTTCCCCATGCTGAGTTAGTAAATTTATAGGGCGGCCAGACGCCTAGTTTTTGCCCCGCACAGTGGGACATGTCACAATCTCGCGGGTCCCCGGGAAGTTTGGGGAGCGCTTGCACACCCGAAGTCACGGAACAAGGCGCCGCGTCATACTGTACATCTTGGAGTTAAGGCGGGAGCAGAGGGAGTCTGTCAAGGACCCACCCATGCGGGCACAGCCGCCAGCGCCGGCCCGGGTGACCCCCACGGAGGCTGGGGCCGTCGGCGTGACGGCGCCCCAGGGGCGGGTGGGAAGGAGGGTCTGTCTGCAGCCGCTGGGGCCCACCGGGGGTTGGTGAAACAGGAGCGCACACCCAGCGAAGACGTTGCAAGGATGGGACTCGCTCTTCCAGTCCCTTCCCCAGAGGCCAGAGACGTCTAAGGTTTCGGTTCAGGCTCCTTCCCAGGTGGCAGGCACAGACTTGTGGTTCAGCTCTGACCCTGGGCACAGCGCCCCAGACGTGGCGTCCGTTTCAACTGCCTGGGCCTTGGACCTCAGAGGCGGGACAGAAGCCTCGGGTTAACATCAGTATCTTTACATGGACAACAGCCTGATAGCCCTTCAGTGAGTGCCTCACAAGCTTTATCAGAGCACAGGCCGAGTTCCCCTCTCTGCCTCCTGGGAAACTCCGGGCAGTGAGCTTCTCTGCCCCCCATTTCCTTATCTGTAAAATGGGAATAATGACACCTACCTGGCATGGTGGTTGTGAGGATGAGAGACAAAGCATGTCCAGTGCTGGCATGGTAGGAGGAGTAATAGCCCTAGTCTTACCTTTATATTCCAAAAACCTCAAGCCCCACTCCTCAAACTCCCAGTAGTATTCCGTCCTACCCCCTCCCATCAGCCATAAAAGCCAGGTGTCTGCATTCAGACATCCGAGGACCCAGCTGAACCCAGGGAGAAAGGACACTCTCCAGGGAGGAGTGCAGCAGGGAGAGCAGGTGAGAGAAGAAGTCAGGCAGCCTTCCCACACGGACTGTCCAGCAAGAGAGGAGACCGTGCGTCGGTCTGTTCAGAGGGAGATGGGGGTGAAGAGGCCAGGCCCAGCTTGGAGAGGTCTGATCGCCTGTCAGGTTTGGTCAGCATTTCAGTCCATCCTATTCTGGGGACATTAGTCCTTGGAGGAGACCAATCGTGCCCCACTGAAAGGGCAGGATGTGTGATGCCAGAGGAGGGTTGAGGGACACCTGGGAGAGACCCCCTGTATGTGTGTATCTTCTCTATCCCATAGAACACATGGCTCCTTCAGATGGCCCCAGGTTGACCCCCATAACATAATGTGGTCAAAATCAAAAGGAACCTCGTAGGCTTTTCAGCTGAAAAGGGGAAGAGGAGACCACTTCTTTGCACCACTTTCATTTCACCAAGGAACAGATTCCTGAGCCTCTTCCCGGGACCTCCTCCCTGAGTCCCCCCCGACCCCTTACGCCCTCCTTTCAGGGATCCTAGGAACTGTCTCTGTCCTTTATTATCTGGCCCTAAAATTTAAAAAGGAAAGAGGAAGCTAGGGAAGAGAGGGAGAGAAAAACAGAAAGGCAGAGAGAGAGAATATATGGGGATCTCATTCTTGGTCCTGATTAGGCTTCAGTTAGAAATAAAATATGTCAGTCACTCTGCCTGCAAGGGGTTCCTCCTGTCGGGGCTGGTTATGCAAAGCACTCGGAGGTGTGTGGGGATAATCAATTAGGTCAGAGGAGGGAGTATATGTCACTGCTTCCCTCATTATCTGCATGGAGGTGGAGGAGGGGGGTGCTTTGCCGGGCCATGGAGCCAGAGGAGAATAAAATTATCTCCCTAAGTGATGGCCCACCTCTGGGACCAGGACGTTCATGGTTTCCAATTGAATTTATTTTTGGTGAAATACAGCGAGGAGGAAACGGTGTCCAGTCAGATGGCAGCATGGAAGGGCCGGAGGGCTAGGGCAGGAGAGGCTTTGGAGAGAAGAGGGATGTTCCAGCCACTCACCTGCCCCAGGGGAGGAGGAGGGAGAGGGAGGGCTCCTGGGCTGCTGTTCTCTGGGCGCCTGGCAGGCAGGCAGGGCCAAAGGGTCCGCTGTCTTAGGCCTGAGTTCTGGAAGGTTAGAGCGAGGGATTGAATACTTGGGTAGGAGCTGGATGTCTGATGTCTTCACTGGTTTGTTGGGAGCTTCTGTCAGGAACTCGCTTTGGGCCTAATTATTTATATCCTTCTAGAAATGTCCTCTGTGTCCTATAATTCCTGGTTGTATGGACCTTCTACCTCCATCAAATGAAAATGGGTAATTGCGGGTGTATAAAAATTGCATCTGTGGTTAGAGCCACGTCCAACTTGAATGGGGGCAAGCTTCATCCTTTCTCAAGGCCCCGCTTTCACCATCTGCCACTTGGAGGAGATTGGATGAGACAAATTTATTCAAACTTTCTTACAAAGCCAACATTGTCTAGGATTAGGCATGAATGTAGAAAATGTGGGTCCAAAGATAATTATTGGGGTAAGGAAGCCCCATAACCTTTCTAGTAACCACCTCTGGATCAAAATTGGCCACTGTCATCTGATCCAGGCAGTCAACTTGACTGTGTTGAAAGTGTCCGTCTGTTGTGTGACCAACCTAGCTTGGATGCAGCTGCTGCTCCCCTTTGAACAGAAGCTCCAGCCCCTCCGAAGGCTCCCCTGATGGTCTGGATGGAAAACCCTACAAGGCATCTCTTCCTGAGGGTGAAAGGGATGAGTACTCAGGGCAAGAGAACTGGAAGAGCTCCTAAGAGAGGTCCTCAACCAGGTTTCCTCCCACTTCCAGGACAGATGGCAATGTCTGGAGACAATCTCCGTTGTCATGCCTGGGTTAGGGGTGCTACTCGCATCTCATGGATGGAGACCAGGGATGCTGCTAAAGGTCCAGCAAGGCACAGGCCAGCCGCGTGCACCAAAGAATTATCCAGTCCAGAATGTCAACAGTGCCAAGCTTGAGAAACATGGAGGTGAGGGAGGGGAGAGGAGTCTGGGGCAATCACGGAAGATATTTTCTCCCAGAAACCACAGCTTCGTGGAGAGAAACATTAAAGCAGGGCACTAGGTGGGGCGTTTTTGTTCTTCAAAAACTTTTGGCCCTGGAACGGGGAAGTTGGTGTGAGGGAGTGCAAACAGGAAACTCTGCCAGCCTGGGAAATAAAAAGAGCGGGTTTGCAACTCAGCCTGGTGCCCGGGAGCCACTCAAGGTGAGACGGTCTCAGGCAAGAGGGTCAGAGTCAGCCCCAAGGAGGATGTGTGTCTGCAAAGTTGGGACCTTTCTCCCTGGGTATTTATATCAGGAACAGGTTACGGGAATATTGTCACAGATGAAAGCTTAACTCCTGTGGTTTTGCCTCAGAATTATCGCCACCTCTTAACTGCTGCCAGCCCTTCCGTGCACATAAACGTGTCTATTTATTTACTTGCTTATTTTACCCGGGAGTGTGTGTGTGTGCGTGTGCGTGTGTGTGTGTGTGCTTGTGCACGTGCCCGCGCGTGTGTGTCCCATGTCAGGGAGCCAGAGGGAGACAGAGGCAGGGTAAGGTCTTACTCTGGGGCTGACCGTCTAGGATGGGAAGGCTGTGATTTTACAGCTTTTGTCCTGCATTCTCTCGCTGCTCTAGGCGGCTAACAAGTGGGCCCACAGCCCTCGGGGCCTTTGGAGTGCACTCATCTGAGAGATTGTGCTCTTCTCAGCCGCTCAGATTTATTTTGCCAAAGTTACAGGGCAATTATGGAAATGCGCCCTTTGAAGCTGGGCTGATTTCTCTTTATTTTCTTCTCCCTGACAAAGCAGAGCTTCCCTGCCTCTTGTGGGCTTTTTTTCTCCCCCCTCCCTTTCCTTTTCCTCTCTCCTTTTTTCTGATAATTATTAGACAGTGGGAGTTTCCAGGGGTAATTTGAAAAAATCTTTTAAACAGTGATAAAAATACCTATAGATTAAAAGAAACTTACCATTATTTAAATGTTATGTTGGGGTTTTTTTTTTTCTTTTTTTAAATGGGATTTGATAGCCAGGAGGAAAGAAATGAATTCATGATACTAAGAGACCCCTCCTGCCCAGATCGTCATGGGGAGGCCCACGGCAGCCGGGCAGGCCACCGGCTTGGCTAACAGACTGTTCCAGTGACCTGGGGCTCCTGCTAGGCCCCTGGAATCGTAGCTCACAAATTTTAGCAGGACAAGCGCCCTGCTCCCCTTTGCTCACACCTCCGGATGAATGAGAGGCCCAGACTCAACAGAGCTGTGTTTTCTGGGCCTTGTACATTATTCATCACTGCAGCATGGAATCTGGAGGCTCTGTGTGAACCAACCCCATTTATTTCTCTCCTCCCGCCCCACTTTGCTTGACCTGATGCTGGCGTGTGGAGGGAAAGTGTCTGAAGCCAGATGGTGTCCGCCTCAGTGCTAGCGAGGCCTTCGAGGGGGAGAGTCGGCCTGTTTGGGGTCGGGGTAGGAAGGGACCCGTTTCTATTTTTCAGAGTGACTTTGAAGTTTTCTTCGTCCATCTTTTTGTTTGCTCCTTCCTTCTTCCCTTCCTGTTTCTGGGGGTGAATGGCTCATTATCTGTCCACAAACTCCGACAGGAAGTCTCGTCACCTTCAGGGGCTGGGATTGGCCTCAGAGGCCTGTGCAGAGTGGAGGCCATTGCAACTCTCGCTTCCTTTACCCCACTTAAATAAAATACAGTCAGGTAAATGGAGTGGAGTGCTTCTTATTTGATAGGCCCCATGGTAAGCACCTTCCATGCATTCTATTTAACGTTCATAGCCACCCTCGGCAAAGGCACAGACCCTCCCATTAAGGCTTGGGCGAGGGGGATGGAGTTTCAGAAAGTCTTCTGGTAACATGAACATTCTCCATGGAGTGAAAAATAGCCACGTGGAACATTCCATATGGCGTGCTACCATCTGAATTAAAAGGAGAGTATCCATTTGTCTGTACAAGAAGCTGGTAAGAGTGGCCGCCTTAATTTAAGGAAAGGACCTGGGCAGCTGGAGGTCAAGGCCCCAAGGGATATTTTTCAGTTTATATCCCTTTGTTCCTTGTGAACTATGTGAATGAATATGTTAGCTCTTCGAAAAGCTTTTCTTTTGCTTGTTTTTAAATAACTAATATACATGAGAGAGATAGAGAGCAATTTCTCTGGACCTCACAGTGGAACTGAGGATCATTCATTCACTCATTCATTCCCTGAACATCCACAGATAGTCCATGAAGCACCAGGTCAGACTCCCTTGGTTCAAATCCCAGTTGCATCACTCCCTAACTGTGTGACCTTGGGATACTGACTGCATCTCTCTGAGCTTTGTTTCTTTGAAAACAGAAAGAATAATTATAATTTTACCTCCCTCATAGATGGTTGAGAGAATGAGTTAATTCACGCTTAGAACAAACAATGCATCATGCATAATGATTTGTCTCATGCATAGTCCTTACTTAATACATTACAAATATTATTTTTATTTACGACAACAACAACCCTAGGCAATAGGTATTGTTGTCCCCAGTTTATAGATAGGGAAACCCAAGCTTAGCCCCTTGTTCAACTTGGCCAAGTGTTCTGACCCAGACCTCTTGGACCCTGATGCACTTGGCCTGACCCTGTCTTGGATGGGCCCAGCACACCAGCTTTCACTGCAGCCCACCCTCTCCATAGAAGGCAGTGGAATGCAAGGGCATGGGAACGGCTGGGCCAGAGGGATAACTTGGAATCTGTTGCCTTTGATATTATACTTTTAACTAAGCACAGGACAAGATGAGGGTCTCTGTCTGCTCCTTTCATTCCATCTCCCATCCTGGTGGAATGGGCTTTCAGGAGAATTACACACCAACGTTTTGCTGTAAGAGGCCATCCATATTAGCACAAGAAAGGCTTGTCCTACTTCTATATTTCTGCTCCTCAATGTGTGGTCCCTGGGCCAGCAGGACCAGCATCACCCTCAGAGCTTGTTAGAGATCCAGCCTCTCAGCCCCCTCCCAGATCCACCGAATCAGAAGCTGTGTTTTCCTAGGACTCTCTGGGTGATGAGTGTGCATGCTGAGGTGTGAGAAGGGCTGGTGTAAATGTTCCTTAGTAAAGCCTGTGGTCCTTCCAGAATGGAGACAGGAAGAGGCTCCGAGACTCTGATCTCCTTGGGTTGCACAGGAAGGAGGATACTGGAGGGAGGGAGGGCAGGGCAAAGGGTAAAGAAGGAAGGAATGAGAGAGGTCAAGGTGCCAAGTGCCAACCCAAGGCTGATTTTGCCAGGGCTGAAGACGGATTTTGCCCCTTTCTCCATCTTCACACATGTTCAAGGTCGGCTGTGAGTAACACTGGGTTCCTCACTGCCACAGCCTCTGCTCACATGCCCTTCCAGGTATTCCACAGCGTAAGGATATATGTAATTAGGAAATGTAGGACTTTTTATTAATAGTAACTGATTTCTTACAGCCTGCCTCACAGCTGACCCACACTAAACTCGGGTACATCTCATGAAGAGCGGGAAGGAGGGGGTGGGAGGAAAAGAGAGAAAGGAAAAGAGGAAGGAAGTGGGGGGAGGGAAGGCGAAGGGAGGGAGAGAGGAAGGAAGGAAGACCAGCTAATTCTGAATGGGCACAAAATAGGTAGGAACTTTTGAGGCCAAGGATTGACTCCTTCAGTTATTTTATTTTTTTTTTTTTTCGGTACGCGGGCCTCTCACTGTTGTGGCCTCTCCCATTGTGGAGCACAGGCTCCGGACGCGCAGGCTCAGCGGCCATGGCTCACGGGCCCAGCCGCTCCGTGGCACGTGGGGTCTTCCCGGACCGGGGCACGAACCCACGTCCCCTGCATCGGCAGGCGGACTCTCAACCACTGTGCCACCAGGGAAGCCCTCCTTCACTTATTTTTATTCATCCATTCATTCAAGAATATTTATCAAGGATAACGATATTTATTTTTATTCATTCATTCATTCAATAATGTGTCAAAGAGACACAACGTGGGCTTCCCTGGTGGCGCAGTGGTTGAGAGTCCGCCTGCCGATGCAGGGGACACGGGTTCGTGCCCCGATCCCGGAAGATCCCACATGCCGCGGAGCGGCTGGGCCCGCGAGCCATGGCCGCGGAGCCTGTGTGTCCGGAGCCTGTGCTCCGCAACGGGAGAGGCCACAGCAGTGAGAGGCCCGCGTACAGCAAAAAAAAAAAAAAAAAAAAAAAAGAGACACAACGTGAACAAAGTCCCTGCCCTCCTGAAGCTTTCAGTCAACTGGAAACACGTAATTTAATAATAATAATAATGCTGGATTATGAAGGATAAGAACAAGATGCTACTAGAATGCATAAGGAAGTGGGGTATACCCTAGCTTGGGGTGGGACGGGTGGAGGAGGTGGGTACAAATGCAGATATGCATCTGAGTGTCCAGGTACACAAAGGAAGGAGGCCTGTAGCCTAGAGGGAAAGAGGTAGCTCTAGGTCAGTGCTATCGAGCACTTGTTATGTGACTGGTCCTAAGTGAAAGATGTAGTAAGCACAAAATACACTCTGGAATTCAAAGATTCAGTACATTAAAAGAAAAACGAATGTAAAGTATTGCAATAATTTTGTGTTTGTTATTTGTTGAAATGACAGTATTTTGGATCTATTGGGTTAAATAAAATATATTATGAAAATTAATGTCACCTGTATTTTTATACTTTTTAAAATGCAGTCACAAGAAGTTTTTAAATTTTCTTTATTTATTTATATAAATTGCATTTCTAAGGTGCGGCACTGCTCCCAGGAGACTGAGATGCCAGCACCCCTGCTTCCTGAGCCACCAGGAGTAAGTTAGCTTAGCTGCACTGAACCTCGGTGCCTTCCTCCATAAGTTATATTATCTAGCATTTACTGAGCACATACTATGTGCTCCATTTAATCCTCCCAAAGACCCTATGATATAGATCAGGGATTTGAAAGCATCAATACTTTCTGTTTTCATTTCAGCTTCTGCTTCAGTGTTGACTGTCTTCTCTCCTCCAGGTGGCAGGTACACAGGTGTCATTAACTCTGTGGCCATGGCCTTAGAACTGATGATCCAAAGGGAGAGAAATGGTTTCTCTTGCTTTGTTTCAGTTGTAAAATCCCAAGGAAGAACTCTGATGGGCTCAGCTTGGGTCATGTGTTCATTGCTGGTCCAGTCGCAACGGCCAGATGTGTGGCAGGAAGAGGAAGAAAAGTGAGGATGCTACAATCATAGAAATGGGGGGAAGAAAAGTGAGGATGCTACAATCATAGAAATGGGGCGAAGAAAAGTGAGGATGCTACAATCATAGAAATGGGGAGGGTGGGGGAGAATGTGTGCTGGGAAGGCACGGTCAATCCATATCTACTACACTGGAGTGGTAGGGAAAGGGTATAAGAGGAATAAGGGAAGGAAGTTCTATGAAGAGGCTTGGGAGGCAGGTGAGAAGGGAGAGTAATCAGCCATTTCACTAAAGGCCAGTCTTGCAGGTAACTGAACAAAGGCCAAAACCCAAGGCAAGCAACACCCCAGCCCTTCCAGGCCCAGCGGTTGTGGTCATGCCACAACTTCTCAAGATTTCCCACCTGAGTATTTCTAGGAAAAGGAGTGAGTGAACATACAGCCTGAGGAATCTGAGGTCAGCCCCAAAGTGGCCCTGCACAAGAGTGCAAGTTCTTTCATGTCTCAATTTTTATCTTATAGAAGAGTGCGCATCTTAGTCCATGATATTTCCCTCTTTGTCTTGTTATAAAGGTAGTTTTTCTTATAAAGATCTTCAGATAAAATTGATAATTCAGCACCCTCATTTATCCTGTGGCGTTGATATCTCCTGGGACACTGCTGGGTATCACAGAGGTCTGGGGCCTTGATTCAAGAAGCTTGGGCACATGAGTTGACAAGAGTTTGACCCCAATGTCTTGGAAGAGTGACAAAGACCAGATGAATGGGGTCAGACTCTTGTGGACTCATGTTTTGCTTAAAGTCAATAGAACTTTGGAGCTTGACATGTTCCCTTCTCTTTAATTGTCCCTCTCTCTCTCTTTCTTCCCCTTTTACACTTGAACCTGAGCTGGGGGATGCATCTTTGGCCTGGAGATAATCTTGGTGCTGGGTACCTCCCAGGGCCTAGTATTAGTGATTGCTCAATAGATATGCACAGAATGCATTGCTGCTTTGGAATTCAGCAGTCAAATTAGGTTATTCCTAAAAATGTATTTAGATGGTTAAAAAATCACTTGCAAATATTTTACAAAATAAGAATTATTAAATATTTTAATTACAGATAGAATTTTGGGGAAATATTTTAATAGTCATCCAATACAACAACTTTAAATACAATTGTAAGGTGTAATCATTATACAAGATAGTGAGAGCTACGCTTTGTTCGGGTTTGCCGTGTGGCAGGGACTTGTCATCCTGTCTTGCTCTATAAAGTCAACATGAGATCATTGTTTGAAGGCAGCAGCCGCTCCATTTTTAGTTGCCCTCTGTCCTCCCCCTGCCATACCTGAGCACCCTAAATGTATATCCAGTCTCTCCTGACCACTCATCCCTTATGGTGTCATAAGGACCTTTTATGAGGTCACTCAGTGAGGTTGGGGCCAGGGTACTCTGTCATATGCTTTCACTGATTTTCCTAAGATATTCCTTTAATGGCCACATAACAGACCAGGAGTTCTCCACACCACGTAGCTGGTCCTCCTGGCAAGTCCCCTGACCTTTTGTGTCCTGGACTACAGCAGAAGAACAGGATGGCATGGTCCAGCTGGAAATAGAGCTTGGGAAAAGGCCATAGACTCAACCGTTTTGCTCCACAACACACAGAAGGGCCATTGCCAAAAAGATAATTATCCAGAAATGTGGAACGAAGACACTGCAGCAGAGAGGGGCTGAGCAGGGTGGGGGGAGGGAGGGGACAGGAGGGCTGGCAGAGGCAGAGCCCTTCTGGTGGCGGAGTCCCTCTCCGTGGCCTGGCGAGCTGCACAGTCTCGGGGGCTTAGGAGGCACCAGGCACTAGACTTATCCACAAACTAGAGGCTTCTAGGGAAGTTGTCTCGATCTTTCAACCTTTCCAGGAAAGAGAGAGGCTCCTTCCATCCCATAAAATTGTGGGCTGTCAAACTCGCTCTGCGAAGGGAGAATCAGGGCATCTCCCCTACAGGATGGTACAGGAGGAACCCACCCAGGTCATCTCCCTGGTCCTCAGATGGCACATTTGTGATGAGACCGTAAGATGGGCTACACGTTTGCCTGTGGAGAAACCTCAGTAGAATATTCTCTTCTTGCCGCCTCTGAAATCTTTGCCTCACAGGTTTTCATGGAACTACTGAGCTCATTCTCAGGCAGGGTCCACTCTCATCTAGTCCTCACAGACATGCTAATTACAGAAAAGGTGGCATTTCTCTTTGCTCTAGCAGCACCCCCTCGAGATACAATACATGGTTATTCATGGCACATTATGGGACATCTCTGAATTGATATTAGTATCTCCAACCCTGAGACTGTGTCACAACACACACCAACACATAGGTGGAACACTCAATATTTAACAACTGAGACCTTACCAGCATCAGAACCAGCAGAAACCTGAGGCCTCCTGCTGTGTCAGACATTGACAAGTCAGTCTGTGAGTCATGCGAATGGCCAGGAGGTCTGGGGAGTTGCCAGAGCAAAAGAGGGGACACTATTTACCAACTGGCATGGAACTATCTCTATATTTTAAAAATGGAGACAACTGGATATCCAAGTCCAAAAGAATCAAGTAGGATCCTTCCTAATTCCATATATAAAAATTAACTCAAAATGTATCATAACCTTAACTGTAGAAACTAAAACTATAAAACTCTCAGAAGAAAATACAGGAAAAAAATACTTGTGACCTGAAGTAAAGCCTTCTTAGATAGGACACCAAAAGCACAAGTAATAAAAGAAAAAAATAAACTGGACTTCATCAAAATGTAAAACTATGGGGCTTCCCTGGTGGCGCAGTGGTTGGGAGTCTGCCTGCCAATGCAGGGGACGCAGGTTCGTGCCCCGGTCCGGGAAGATCCCACATGCCGTGGAACAGCTGGGCCCATGAGTCATGGCTGCTGAGCCTGCGCGTCCGGACCCTGTGCTCTGCAACAAGAGAGGCCGCGATAGTGAGAGGCCCGTGCACCGTGATGAGGAGTGGTCCCTGCTTGCCGCAACTGGAGAAAGCCCTCGCACAGAAACGAAGACCCAACGCAGCAAAAATAAATAAATTAATTTTAAAAAAATGTAAAACTATGTGCTCTAAAGGATAACATCAAGAAGGTGAAAAGATAACCCACAGGATGGGGTGGAAATATTTGCAACTTATATATCTGATGAGAGAATTGTATCTGGAATATATATTAAAACATTATTTCAACTCAATAATAAAAGACAAATAACCCAATTTAAAAGCGGGCCAAGGATCTGAATATACATTTCTCCAAAGATGATATACAAATGACCAATAAGCACATGAAAATATGCTTAGCATGATTAGTCACTAGAAAAATGCAAATCAAACCCACAATGAGATGTCACTTCACATCCATTAGGATAGCTATAATTTTAAAAAAAAAAAGGACAATAACAAGTATTGGTGAGGATGTGGAGAAATTGTCACCTTAATATTGATACATTCGCGGTAATATAAAAAGGGGCAACCCTTTTAAAAACCAATTTGACAGTTATTCAAAAAGTTAACCATAGTTTCTGTATGACCCAGAAATTTCATTCCTAGATACATGCTCAAGAGAAATGAAAACACACATCCACAAAAGCTTGTCCATGAATGTTCATAGCAGTGTTATTAATAATAGCCAAAAAGTGGAAACAACCCAAATGTTCCTCTACTGATGAATGGATGAACAAAATGTTGTCTAACCAAATGACAGAATACTGTTTGTTTGGCTTTAAAAAGGAATGAAGTACTGATACATGCTACAGCATGGATGAACCTTAAAGACATGCTAAGTGAGGGCTTTCCTGGTGGCGCAGCGGTTGAGAGTCTGCCTACCAATGCAGGGGACACGGGTTCATGCCCCGGTCCGGGAAGATCCCACATGCCGTGGAGTGGCTGGGCCCGTGAGCCATAGCTGCTGAGCCTGCGCGTCCGGAGCCTGTGCTCCACAACGGGAGAGGCCACAACAGTGAGAGGCCCACGTACCACAAAAAAAAAAAAGCCCTGCTGGAAGTACTTACAGATAATTTTACCCACCCCCCAAAAAAATAAGAAGCTTTTGTACCCTCAAATAATGATGTTCTGGAGCTTTCCTATTTGGGAGGCTCCCTGGGTTGTGCTCATATCCCTATTATTACAGTAATAAGACTGCAAGTGGTCATATTTGAAGGAGGACCTGCATGGGGTTTATGAAAGCCTGGTGCTCTTTCCCCCTCAGAAAGCAGATGACTTTCCCTCCACACCAGCAAACTGCTGTTGCCTGACACTCACTAAGGAGAGGCAGAGGAAGAAGATGCTTTCTGGAAAATTACAGCACCATGGTACAGTTCTGTTTCCAGGAAAGATGGAAGCTTGAGTGACACCCCCCAGGCCAGGACAGGAAGCCCTGAGTTATACACCGTGTGGGAAAGACTGGGGGAAGAATCTTTGTCAGGCAGGTTAAACCCACATCTTTATCCAGAGGGCCATGAAATCTATCAAAGGCACTGGCTGGTTAAATGCAATTCCAGGGAAGATGAATTTGGGTTCAGGAAAGCAACGTGGCCTTCCCAATGGCACATCTTTTGCACTTCTGCACAAAATCGCCACCGTCAAATCCTGCTACCATCTTACATTTTTTGAGCACGATAATAAACACCTATATGCTTATCTCATTTAATCCTCAAAACCACTCAATAATGTCAGTGGTATCATCATGCCCACGTTGCAGGTGGGGAACTGAGGTCCAAAGGGCAAAGTGAAGTTTTCAACCCAGCTGCCAAACTCTGAATCACTCAGGCACTCTGAACATATATTGACAAACTCAAAGAGTTGGATGGCCAACGAGGCTCATCCCTTTCTTTTTTTGGCCTTTGCGTTGAATTACTCTTGAAACTCTTGAGAAGAAACATTTTGAAATAGAAGAAACATATGAGAGAAATGGCCCCATCCAAGATACAAGGAAAGCATTAATGAGGGGAGGGATATATTACACTGAAAATATCTTCCTGCACATGTTTAGGGAAGACAAGAGGACTGGTGGGTAAGAGACGAAGATGAGAGCGCAGAGAAGACCCTCAAAGGCTGAGCCAGGCCTCCTTACCTGTGTCCACACCACCAGGACCCAGACAAACACCTCTTCCTCTAGTGCTCCAGCAGCAAGAAAAGATCCTGGAGACATGGTCGCAGGTCCCCCAGAGGGCACCCCCTGCTCTTCTCCTGCCTGTGCCCGTGTCAGGGTCCCTTCCCGCAGATGAATGAGGAGGGGGTTGGGAAACCCATTTGCCCAGTGTTGACCTTCACCTGAGGTTCCTCTGTAGGTCCACACTCAGAACGAGAGAAGGCTGTGGGACAAGAAAGAGAACCCCGACTAGGGCCAGAAGGACTGGGTTCAAGCCTCAGCCTCAACTCTCACGAGCCAGACATCCGCTTTGGTTTTTTTCTTTTAAATTTTTTAAATTTCGACCTACTTTCAGGTTTACAGAAAAATTGCAGGAATTGTACAAAGGGGTTCCATAAACCCTACACCCAGATGCCCCAAATGTGAACATTTTACCATATTTCTCTCTCTCAACAAATAGATATAGAGACATCCAAGTATATACCTTATACATGTATAAACATATAGATATATCTATACTTATACATATATCTAGGTTTATAAAATATACTTATAAATATATAGATGTGTTTATATTTATGCAAATAATCTCTATGTAAATATAAATATGTAGATAAATATTTATACAAGTACATATATACAAGTGCATATATATATATATATATATATATATATATATAAACATTGTACTTCCTGTTCCAATCCAACATGGCAGAGTTCATTAGATCTTTCTTCTTCCATATATGTAACTCCCTTCGCTGTCAATGAGAAATGTGGCTCTCATTATGTACAATATATTTACTTCTATGCTCAATCTCAGAATACGCAGCAAGTATTTTCAGAATTGCTAACCTATACATCTGCAAAAATAGAAACCAACTATCTAGAGTTTAAGACTCATGTAGGATTCTTTTGTCTTTCATCTAAACATTGTGTTCCAAAATCACTGGGGTCAACTCTCCCTGACCCTCCCTTTCAGTGTGGTTGTGCGTTTCATTTGAAAAATAGTTCAATTCATTTGCTTTTACTTGTATCTCATTTTAAGATTTTTCCCCAACCTTGTTGATTTTATTTCTTTTTTTTTTTGAGTACATGAAATAATAACATAGTTCCAAAAGTCAGAAGTATACAAAAAAGTATACTAGAGAAGTGTCACTCCCTCCCATTCCTTCTCCTCTTTCAGCCCCATTCCCACTCACTTCCTGTAACTAACCAGTATCATTAATTTCTGTTTTATCCTTCTAGCACTTTTTTTGAACAAATGAGCAAATACATGTATATTTTCTCCCCCACACCATTCTACACAAAAGGTAGCATCCTACTTTAACAATATGTCCTGGAAATCATCCCCAGTTAAGGACATAGATATCATCCTCAATCATTTTTACAGCTGAATAGAGCGCTGTTGGGTAGATGTACCACAATTATGCAACCAACCTCATACGCGTGGGTTTTTAGATGGTTTCCAATATTGTGTAATTACAAATGATACAGCTGTGAACAACGTTTTGCATACATATTTTCACATTATTGCAATGCCATCCACTTTTAAGTGTTATGTATCAGTAAGGATTAAACCCAACTGCATGTAATAGAAAATGCAAAATAATAGAAACTTTTAATCAGTTAGTGTTATATACATGAAAGAAATACTGAAGTAGGCAGTCCAGGGTTGGCACAGCAGCCACATGGTCATCAGGGACCCCGGCTCCTTCTGTCATTCTGTTCTTTTATTCTTCTTAGTATGTTGTTCCATCCTCACAGTTACCTCATGATCTAAAATGGCTGCTGATACTCCTGCCATCACATTTATACCCCAGAAAGGCAAAGGAAATAAGGGCAAAAAGGCCTTCCTCATCAGTCATTATTTATGGAGACATCCTGGAAGGCTCTCCCACCACCTTCTACTTGCATCTCACTGTCCAGAATTAAGTCTCAAGGAAGGTTGGAGAAAATAGTATTACAACTGGCCACACTACTATGTGACTAAGGTTCTTTTGGAATCAGGGGAGAATGGGCTTTGACTGGGCAACTAGCAATCTCTACCATGTTACTACAATGAACTTTTCAGCCCTTCCATTCTACTACACAACCAGTAAATCTTTCGTGTACAAAACTGAACAAAAAAAGTCATTTCTTTCCCTAGGGTACTTGGGACAATCTTAGGAGCATTCTCATAGCTCTGAGCCAGTGCAAGGCCCTCCTCCCCTTGGGGGACCAGGAATTCCCCTGAGACAGCAGCCACTGGGGACCACCCCTGTTATCTGAGCCACTAGGAGGGTCAGTTGTTTTCACGAGAAGAGGAAATACAGTGATCCTTCAACAAGCTTAGGAGATAAGCCCAGAAGCCAGATGCCACTGTCTTTCACCAGAGGCGAAAGTAACAAGGTATTCGATGTTAGCCAGAGAACCAAATGTATCAGGAGACATTAAAAAGTGCCCCGGTTCATCCCAGGGGGATGGGGACTGTCATTCGAAGCAGCATTAAGTATAAACTGAATGATGTCTGAGGTGCCAGATGAGGCAGTGTTTCTGTGTGAGTTTGGGAGCAGAGGCTGGGGAGGGATGAGGTTAGATGGGGAGGAGGAGGTGAGACTGAGCTGACAGTCTGGACTCGAGCACCAGGGCATGGAAAAGGGGACTCCTGGGGTGGCATGGGGGAAGACACTGGGGTTCTGGCATCCAACGGATCTGAGTTCACACCCCAGCTTTATGTGTAACAACCACAGCATCATTTCCCCTCTCTGGGGCTCAGTTTTTTCATCCACAAACTGCTCTCTGGCTTGGAGGGTGTGGAAGGAATTAAAAGATGAATTAAAGATCCAGCAAAGCGGTTATTTCCTTAATAGTTACTCTTGTATCATTCACTACAAAGGCTCTCAGCTGGTCCTCCCCCAGGTGTCAATGTCTACTTAACAGACCCTGCTGCACAAGGATGGAGGCTCAGGGAAGGCAGGAGGACAAGCGGGCCTGCGGGAGGCCCCGGGGGCAACGACAGCAGAAACCCAGCGTTAAAGGATTCTCCACTCTCCTTGGTTGAACCTCCTAACCCTCCACTAGGTAAGGCCAGAAAGATGGCCTCAGGGACCAAAAGAGGCCACTTCACATCAAGATGTGGGAGGACATTTGACGTTTCCTTTCTCACGTTTCAATGTGCTGGGTCAGAAGGAGTTTTGTCCCCAAGGCTCTGGCCATTAAGGAGGCACTTTCCTCATACTCAGGACTCCAGGGTGTCAACCTATAATTTAGTGTTGTCCCAGTGTCCACTGGACGTGCAGCCTTGGACATGTCTCAGCTTCTGGAAACTTCCTTCCCTTCCCCCTCAGGCTGTTTTGAGAAGTCAATCAAAGCTCTGCTCTGATCGTTAAAATATCAGAAAGTGTTCATGCCCATAAAGCAAACATGTCCTTACTCACTGGACTGTCTTGGAAAAGAGAAAAGAAAGAAAGAAAGAAGGAAAGAAAGAAAGAAAGAAAGAAAGAAAGAAAGAAAGAAAGAAAGAAAGAAAGAAAGAAAGAAAGAAAGGAAGGAAGAAAGAAAGGAAGGAAGGAAGAAAGGAAAGAAAAGAAAAAGCAACCATTTATTGAGCATCTACTATGTTTTTATACTTTATATGCATTATCTCCTCTCATCCTGACTACCATCCCATAGGTGTGGGAAGCAACTGTTATCATCCCCATTTTACTGAAGACTAAAGTGAGATTCGGAGAAGTTAAGGGGCATGTCCAGGGTCACAGATCCAGTAAATAGTAGAGCTGGAATAGTGCCATATAACCCGAACATAGAGTCTTAAAAAGTTAGGCCCTTTATTTATTTTTTTAAAATTTTATTTTACTTATTTATTTTTGATACAGCAGGTTCTTATTAGTTATCCATTTTATACATATTAGTGTATATATGTCAATCCCAATCTCCCAATTCATCCCACCACGATGCCCCACCCCCTACTTTCCCCCCTTGGTGTCCATATGTTTGTTCTCTAGCAAAGGGCCTTTCAAAGGCTGAAAGGCAGGGCTTGGATGGGAGGGCACGGGGCAGGTGTCCTCTCAGGTCCCAGGAGCCTCCTTCCCTCAGAAGATCCACCCGTGTCCATTGGCAACTGCAGGCACAGGGTATCCACTGCCTGAAATCCAGACTTCCCGATTTTGTTTCTCAGCCACAGTAAAACCAAAGTTTATTTTCATTCCCCCCGTCTCCATGTTAAAGGAAAGCAGAGCTTGGGCCCCAAATTCCATTCTAAATAAGGGATTGGAGGACTGTTCAATCTAATTAAGATGATTTGGCAGTTTCGAAAGAAGTATTTCACACGCGTGCGTTGCGCTCGCACACACACACACATACACACACACACACCTCCAGGCAGACCTGTCGGCTCATCCCCAGCCATGAGCTCTGATGCCAGTCCAGAGCCACAGCAGCATCTGTCCACATCACAGCTCTACCCCAGGGTCCGTGGACAGACGGCGTATCATTTCAGGAGCTGCGCGTTCAGCTGTGGTTGATGAGTAGCCCGAGCCCCTCTCCTTCTCCTTCTCCTTCCTGATGAGAAACTTTTTGGATTTCCTCTGCTCTCTGGCTCCTTCTACTTTCAAGAGAGGAAGGTGATTGCTCCCTAGGAGCAACTATGATTCTGACAGTAGGTATGGAATAAGTGGGGGATGTGAACCACTTATAATAATTATTATATTAATAATGGCGATGATAAAACTATGACTGCCCATGCTGGCCTGAAAATCCTCACGACATCCCCCTCGAGTATTAGCCAATTGAGGAAGGTTGTCTTCTAAGACCCTCCTTCTCAAAGTGTGGTCTGTGGACCAGCATGTTGGGCATCACCTGGGAGCCCAATAGAAACACAGGTTCCACACTAATGTGGACATAGTAAAATACTGAATCTCTGCTCTAAGATACTGAAAACCTTGAGACCTCCTCCACCTCCCCAAACCCTGGTCCAGGTAGCTTAGCTTTCAGGGCTGATTATCTGGCAAAATAAATAAACAAACAGTTCTGCAGGAAGATACATTTGAGAAATATGACAAGCCGTGTTCCTCTCTAGAGCACACAAAACATATCAGCACATTAGAGGTCCTGATAAGTCCTGTATTCAAGAAACACGTTTACTTTTTCATTTAACTGAATGGCTCCCAAACTTATCTGACCACAAACTATTCTTTTCGTAAAACACCCAACGGTGGAATATATTTTGAGAAGCAGCACTCTTCCTTGTAGGAAAGGCAGCCATAATCCCTTACGTTATCTTTAGGAGAAGACAGCTGGGGTGTGCCTATGAGATGACATTTTTAATACTCAGTTCTAAGACCTCAGGATGTGTAAATTAGGAAGCTATTTTAAAGGTGACAGGAAAGCTTACATCACTTACCTTTAACTAGGGCCACACCCTCATTGCTTCTGGATTCCAATCTGCATTCCCACGGTCCCTCAAACTCAAGGTCCCCAACCCAATTTCATTACACAGCAAACCTCTCCCCTAACAACCTCACTATTCTCCCAAGCTCTAGAAGAGTGTCTTCACTACCCCCTCCCTTATTACCCCTCATTCCCCTCCCACTCCCACTGCTATGTCTCTTCATCTAATCAAGTTCATCATACTTTATCTGTGTTACCTTTCAACTCTTCACACCCTGCTCCTTTCCACTCTATCCAGCCCCCTGCCTCCTAAGCCCCTCCCTGCCCTGATTTCTCCATAATTCATCCTACCTGCTACAACCAGAGGGATTTCTCAATGCACAGGTTTGCCTGCTCAAACAATATCATCAGCAACATCATTGTGGGTGACATTTATTAAGCACTTGCTTTGCTCCAAGACTTAAATTATTATTCCTATTCTGAAGATGTGGAAATTGAAGCACAGGGAAGCTAAGTGACTTGCCCAAGACCTTACATTTAGTAAATGATGGCAGGAGTAGATTTAAGGAGAGAGCTTTAAAACTTTTTATTATGGAAATTTTCTAACGCACACCCAAAACATTTCTAATAAACAAAAGCAGAGAGAAGAGTTTGATGAAACTCCATCACCCGTCTTCAACAATTATCAAGATTTTGTCAGTCTTGTCCCATCTGTTTATCCCCTTTGTTTTTGCCAGAGATTGGAAAAAATCTCAAACTTCATGGCCTGTCACCCACAATTTCTACAGTCCCTAGCCTTAACAGATAATAACTTAAAAAAACTGTAATTATAATATCGTTATCACTGACAAAATTAACACTATCATATAAAAGGTGTTGGCAGGGCTTCCCTGGTGGCGCAGTGGTTGAGAGTCCACCTGCCGATGCAGGGGACGCGGGTTCGTGCCCCGGTCCGGGAAGATCCCACGTGCCGCGGAGCGGCTGGGCCCGTGAGCCATGGCCGCTGAGCCTGCGTGTCCGGAGCCTGTGCTCCACAATGGGAGAGGCCACAACAGGCCTCTGAGAGGCCCACCTACCGCAAAAAAAAAAAAAAAAAAAGGTGTTGGCAAACTTTGGACCTCGGGCCAAATCTGGCCCTCTGTCTGTTTCTGTAAAGAAAGTTTTATTGGAACACAGTGACACCCATTTGCTTTCCTATTGCCTAGGGCTGCTTTCAAGCTGCAACAGCAGAGTCGAGCAGTTGTGTCAGCAACCGTACAGTCCACAGAGCCTAAAATATTTACAGAGATATTTGCTGGCCTTACAGAAAGTTTGCTGGTCCCTGCTGCATAATATCTGGTCTGCTTTGAAATTCCCCAGATTGAAGAGAGATCTTTTTATTTCTTTATTTTTTTTATTGAAGTACAGTTGATGTACAATATATTATATAACTTACAGGTGTACACTGTGGTGATTCACAGTTTTTAAAGGTTATACTCCATTTATAGTTATTATAAAGTATTGGCTCTATTCCCCGTGTTGTACAGTATATCCTTGTAGTTTATTTTATACATAATAGTTTGTACCTCTTACTCCCTTACCCCTATATTTCTCCTCCCCCCTTCCCTCTCCCCACTGTAACCACTAATTTGTTCTCTTTATCTGTGAGTGAGAGATCTTTTTAAACCACAGATCTGATTGTGTCTCTCACTTCCTTAATTTCCACTGGCCTCCTGTGGCCCATGGGGTGGAAGCTCAGACACCTAGTGGAACTTTCCAGGATCTTACTGTCCACTGCTCCAGCCTAGCCCTACTTGTCCTTCAACCTCATGCTCTCTCTGTTCCAGCTTGTTGGTCCTTGTCCAGTTCCTCAACAATCCCTTCTCAGGGCCTTTGGCCGAGCTGTCCCCCTCGCCTGGAGTTATCTCCCCGTCCCCAACCACCATCTTTGCTCAGTTAACGCCAACTCTTCCCTCAGTTCTCAACTCAAACCCACCTCCTCCAAAGGGCCCTCTCTGAGCACCCAGACTTCCCTGAGCCCCCAGGATCCTCTGTGGTAGACACTGTTACTCTTTTGCTCCAGATCACGAGCACACTTGTAACCATGCATTTCATCACTGGTTATTGGACCACTGTCTGTCTCTCCACTGGACACTAAGTCTGGGAGGGTGACCAGTGTCTTCTTTCTCGTCCCTGAATCCTTAGCATGGTGCCCAACACATAGTAGGAGCTCAGTAAATATTTGGCAAATAGATGAATCAATTAGTTTATATTTGTTGAGTTGAAGGGCCCCAGCATAAGGAGGCAGACTACTTGAGCATGCCAGGACAATCTTTCCATCCTCTCTATCAAGCACAAAGACAGTAGTGGGGAGACAGATTTTGAGGTCACACAGCAAGAAAATGATAGAGTAAAAATCCCATCCTGAGTCATTGGCTTCACTGGATATTTTTATGTTTTATTTTTAATTACAAAAGTAATATAAAAGTGAGACTTCCCTGGTGGCACAGTGATTAAGAATCCGCCTGCCAATGCAGGGGACACAGGTTCAATCCCTGGTCCGGGAAGATCCCACATGCCGCGGAGCAGCTAAGCCTATGTGCCGCAACTACTGAAGCCCGCGTGCTGCAATGAGAAGCCCGCGCACTGCAACCAAGAGTAGCCCTTGCTCACCGCAACTGGAGAAAGCCGGTGCACAGCAATGAAGACCCAGTGCAGCCAAAAAAAAAAAAAAAAGGAATACAAAAGTGTAAAAAACAACTAAAGAGCATAATGACAAAATGCCTCCCTTCCAATTCTGAAATCACTCTTGGTGTATTTTTCCAGACATTTTTTATTCACCTATAAATGTACATGTATATGCATGTATATATGGAGAGATACTATACACACTCATACATATACCCACCAACACTCACATATGTAGGGAGTTGTACAAATACAGGAGGATTCTCTGCACGTGCTTCTGAAGGTCCGCTCTATGCATTCAACAGTTCATCATTTCATTCTCTAGGCTGGCCAGTGTACCTTGCATTAGGGTCAGGACCAGGCAAGAGAGGCACCCTGCACTTTCACGACCCTGTGGGCATCTCCTTAAATTTTTCACCCTGGGCATCTCATTCTTCTCACTCTAGCCCCGGCCCTGGCCCTGCTTTGCAATACAACATCTTCTTATTTAATCCTCAGAGGAAGTCTATGTTGTAGGTAGGTACTATTATTATTATTATTATTATTATTATTATTATTATTATTATCTCCATTTCACAGATGGGAAAACTGAGGTCAGAGAGGTAAAGTGATTTTCCCAGGTTGATTCCGGATTGAACCCCAGGCAGTCCAACTCCAAAGCCGTGCTCTAAACTATGGGGATGCTCTGAAGGTTGGAGAGCAGCACAAATGAAGTCCATACTTGGCAGACTGTTCTGCCATCCGCAAGAGGAGAGCTGGACCATGTACAGGGGCAAGGACACAGATGGAGGGAGGAGGAGCTCTTGGGGGAGGTGGCATTGAGATGAGACCTGAAGGACGGCCAGGATTTCAACAGGTGGCACTTTGCAGGAGGTTATGCCAGGAGGAGGGGTCAGGACGTAGAAGGTCTGGAGGCGGGAAAGGCAGGGGCTGTTCCAGGAAGGCATGGTCGGGTTTGGCTAGACCATGGTCACGTACACAGAAGGGAGAGGGTAGAGGCCACAGCGGTGGGGTGTGCCAACACAGGGGTGCCCCTGGCTAGGGTTGGGAGGGCTTTACCCAGCTGTGCCCAGGGGCAGTGTGACTTCTCTTGGAGTGGAGTGGGCACCAAAGCCCCACTGTGCCCGGAAGTTGCCTACATCTGTGGGCCTTAGTCTGGAGCAGGCCTTTGCCGCTTCTCCCTGGGGAAACAGGAGGAGACTCAGGCAAGGACTCTAGAAGGCTGCTTGGAGAAATCTCTGTTGTATTTTGGCACCAAAGCATTCAGCTGTAAAGCATGACCCAGAAAGTTCTAGTGATTCACGGGGCATGGGCGGAGTCTCAGAGGGCCACACGGGAGGTGGTATGGCAGGGGCTCAGGTGGTTTCTGGGCTCTCGGGGAGGCGAAGGCAAGGAGGCAGGTGTGAAGAGAGGGCTTGCCCTGCTGCCTGCATCATAGAAGATTCCTCCTCTTCCCCCTTCCTTCTCCATTCCATGGACAGGCACCTTGATTTCCTCCATCCTAAAAAGCATGGAAACTTCTTCTAAGGATGACTGGAATGCCCAGGTTTGGGGAAAACAGGCTCTTTCTCAATGATTTGTGTCCAGATTGCTCTCTCTGTGGGTCATCTGTGGAAAATCGTTAATCCCTTAATGGACCTCAGAGCCACCCAGCTCATTCCCCAGCTAACTGCCAGCACACACCTCCCAGAGTGTCTGCCCGGCCTCTCTTCTGAGACCTTCATCCTCAGCACAGAGGCGCATGTCAGGGCCAGAGGTCCACACAGGCCACTTCACCCCAACGCCTCACCTCTTGCCCATCAACTGCTTCATCGCCCTCCCCAGGCCAGCAGGGGATCCCTCAGAGCAGGCCTGTCATTTTGTGATGATCGTGGCCTCACCGCCTGGCACCTAGGAGGTGCTTAGTAAATTACCGGAAGTAATGAGTCTTTCAAATGGGGTCCATGTCAAGTCTCCTGAAACCTGAGTCCTTGGTCACCAAAGACCTCGCAGGCGACTCTCATGGGCCTATACAGCCACTGAGTTTTTCCTGTAACTTAACCGAACTGCCATGTCTTCTTTATTAGAGTAAATACATATAACATAAAATTTACCATTTTACCATAAAGTACATAATTTAGGGAATTCCCTGGCGGTCCAGTGGTTAGGACTTGGTGCCTTCATTGCCATGGCCCCGGGTTTAATCCCTGGTTGGGGAACTGAGATCCCACAAGCCACACGGTGTGGCCAAAACATTTTTTCAGTTAAAAACTAATTGTCACAATTCAATGACACCTAGTACATCCATAGTGTTGTACAACCATCATCACTACCTAGGTTCCAGAATATTTTCATCACCCAAAAGAAACCCTATAGCCATTAAGTCTTCTCCCCACAGCCGTAGGCAACCACTCATCTGCTTTCTGTCTCTGTGGATTTGCCTATTCTGGATACTCCACTTCAATGGAATCATACAATATATGACCTTTTGCATCTGGCTTCTTTCACTTAGCATAATGTTTTCAAGGTTCATCTATGTTGTAGCAGGGGTCAGCACTTCACTCTTTTTTATGGCCAAATAATATTCCATTGTATGGATATACCATATATCATTTATTCATCCCTTAGTGGACATTGGGTTGTTAAATAAACCTTTGGCTACTTCGAATAGCGTTGCTATGAATATTCAAGTACAAGTTTTTGTTTGAACACCTGTTTTCAATTATTTGGAGTATATAGTCAGGGGTGGACTTGCTGGATCACATGGTAATTCTATGTTTAACTTATTGAGGAACTGCCAAAGTCAGTCATCAGTTTTTCCCAAAAGGCATACATCTTTATCATAAGACATTCAGAAAATATGTGCAGAGAAAAGAAAAAGTTAAAATCACCCATAGTCTTGGCACTCAAAGATTAGCATCATCAACTTCTCTGAACGTTTCCCACCAGGATTTTTTAGAATTGCCTAAGCTGATCCATATTAGTACACCTTCTTAAAAATTTTATTTTATTGAAGTATAGTTGATTTACAATGTGTTAATTTCTGCTGTACAGCAACGTGATTCTGTTATACATATATATACATTCCTTTGCATGTTCTTTTCCATTATGGTTTATCAGAGGATAGTGAATATTGTTCCCTGTGCTGTACCGTAGGACCTTGTTGTTTATCCATTCTATTTATAATAGTTTTCATCTGCTCATGTTAGTACACTTTTCATTGAACAGTTTACACAAAAATAGAAATGCCATTTTATGCCACCTTCTGGGTGACAAGCCTATTTAAAATGGCAACTTTGGTCCTCCCTACCTTCTTCCCTGCTATACTTTATCCCCTAACACTTATCATCATCCACGAAACTCTCCTGTGCTTATTGGAAACTCTGTCAATGTTGGGATTGCCGACTGTTTGGTTCACTGCCCTGCCCACCGTAGAGATGCGATGAGTATCTATTGAATGAATTAATGTTTCTGAATGAATGAAACATGGCTGCCACTTTAAGATGCAAACTGGGGCCTCCCTGGTGGCGCAGTGGTTGAGAGTCCGCCTGCCGATGCAGGGGATACGGGTTCGTGCCCCGGTCTGGGAGGATCCCATATGCCGCGGAGCGGCTGGGCCCGTGAGCCATGGCCGCTGGGCCTGCGCATCCGGAGCCTGTGCTCCGCAACGGGAGAGGCCACAACAGTGAGAGGCCCGCATACCGCAAAAAAAAAGAAAAAAAAAAAAAGATGCAAACTGGGTTTTAAATGCATTTGCTGGAACGCAGCAGAAACGGTTGTGCATTATTCCCCATTGGTTGCCAGCCAGGCTGGAGTCTCCCCAGCCCTTATTTTTGTTATGAAGTACAAAGAAGAATAAGAAGGCATGGAGGTAGTCCCTGGGAGTTCCATTGGCTAGAACCAAGTCCCTGCCCACCTTGAACTTTCTGCATACTATTTTGCAAGGAGGCCCCTCTCATTTTCATCCCAGGCTCCTGGAAGGGGCTGGAAAAGACGGACCTGAAAATCTCCTCAGAGCCCAGAGCTCATTTGGTCCTAATTTCAGGACAGGTTTCTTCCGAGCTCCAACCAAAGCCAACAGTCCCCAAGGGGAACTACGTCTCTGCCTCTACCTTCCTGCCATGTCAGAGCAATTCTCCCAGCCACCTTGTCACGAGCCTGCTGTGCTGCTGATATTAGTTACAGATGATGGCAATTAGAGGCTGAATCTCCCTGGCTCCTGGTAGAATATTGAGACAGAGAAACAGCTATTTTAAGATTTTAAGCAGATTTATACTTAGTGCTTCAAAGCAGGCCAGCCAGCAAGGAAAATATGGTAACTGTTGCTTTAAATTATAGCTATCATTACTTCAAAAGGAGATTCAATCAGAAACCACTGAAGACTAAAACTATTTACATCTCCTGACACTTAAAAGCAAGCGAGCAGTTTTAACCTGTCAGCCTTGGACATATTGGCTACAAAGAGAGAGGAACCTCACTGGCCTGCGAAGAAAAACATTTTCAAGGGAGCAGGACCTGAGAAGGGATCTTGGGGGTCCTCCCACTCAGATCTTGCCTCCCATCGCTCTATCGAGGGCCAGGAGGGATCTGCGGTCTCGGGTGAGCAGCTCTGCCCAGGTCTGCAGGCGGCGGTCTCCAAACCCCTGGGAAGCCTGGCTCGCCCCAGAGCAGGAGGACTGCCTTTTCTGTCTGGCCTCTGGCCTTCCAGTCCCTGCCCTGGGGAAATCCTGTCTCATCCCATTAATACAAGTCCCAGGACAGGACTGTCCCTTGCTTCCTCTGGGCTCAACTGTGTGGAATGGACAGGAGGGCTGGGTTATGTATCGATCAACTCAGAGCCTTAGACAGTAATCAAAAGCATCCGCTTTGGAGACAGACTTCTCTGGGTTAGAGTTGGGGCTCTTGAATTTACTGGTTGTGTGACCTTGGAAAAGCCACTTAAGCTCTCTGAGACTGAGCTTCTTCCTCTGTAAAATTGGGGTGATTCAAGTCCCTATTTCAGAGGATTGTTGAGAAGCTTAAATGAGATGATGTATGTAATGCAGCCCGCCCCCCTCACACAAACACACACAAAAACATACACATATGCCCATGCAAACCCAGGCACACTTGGCATCTGAATCCTACAGCTCCTCCCCGAAGGTTTACCTTTTCTCCTCAAATAGACCTTTAGCTCCTTGAAAGCAGGAATAATACCTTAGAACTCTTCTGGATTTCTCTTTGCCCCAGCTTGGCCTGCCAAGCAGGGATGGAGGTGGGGGAACACCAGCTTCAGTGTCAGGAAGAGCTGCTTGCTCTGCAGACTCCAGCATCGCCAAGCTGTGCAGTCCAGGGCAAGTGCCTGAAGCTCTCAGAGCTTGTTTCCTCAGCTCTAACTGATCCATGGAGCTGTTCTGAGGACCAAATGGGAAAACATAAATAAATTACCTAATGCACTAAAAGGGGCTATGGCTATTATCATAATTATTATTGACACACAAGCCTGAAGGCAAATACATGTTTTTTGAGTTGCAAAATGGCTTCTGTTCTTTTCCAGGGGATGGTGGTATCCAGGAAGGTTTTAACAAGAACCCCAAACTCGGGCTTCCCGGGTGGTACAGTGGTTGAGAGTCCACCTGCCGATGCAGGAGACGCGGGTTCGTGCCCCAGTCCGGGAAGATCCCACATGCCGCGGAGCAGCTGGGCCCATGAGCCATGGCCGCTGAGCCTGCGCGTCCGGAGCCTGTGCTCCGCAACGGGAGAGGCCACAACAGTGAGAGGCCCGCGTACCGCAAAAAATAAATAAATAAAATAAATAAAAATTAAAAGAAAAAAAGAAAAAAGAACCCCAAACTCATAGAACTATTGTTGAGGCCCTGCCACTCAGATTGTCCTGACAACTTCTCAGCACCTGCTCTGTGTCAGGCACCCTCCCTCCCCAGGTGCTTCCAAATAAGTTTTCTGGAAGCCAGAAGGTCCAGGCAACAAATAAGTCCCTTTCAGTTCCTCCTCATTTTTTTCAGGAATGAGGAGTATGGCAGAGAGATCTCATCTTCTAAATGGGTGTGGTCTTCACTTATTTTTCTGATGGGACGCCTTCCTTGTGGCAGGGACATACCCTCAGGCTGTCAGCGTGGACCCTTAAACACAAGGAAGCCTGTGCTGTGTTCTGGGCATGAGAGCACCGTTAAGCTGTCATCAGATGTCCCGAAAGGCAGCCATCGGTCCCCAGAAGGAGCCAAGCCGAGGGTGAGACCCCATGTTGACCAGAGTGCTGGTCCTTGCCTACACAGACGAGAGTGGCAGCTCAGGGCCCCGGGGGACAAAAGAGGGCACAGAGCCATTGCAGGCAGGGAAGATGTTTCCCAAACAACAGGACTCGCTGGCGCCGCCGGCCACCTGTGTGCCCCGCCCCCCCCCCAAGCTGCTTTCCCCTCTCCTCTCCCTGCTCTGTGGCCCAGGGGGCTGATCCAACCGGTCAGCATCAAAGAGGTCCAGTGTGCTTTCTGCTCGCCTCCCCACCGGGGAATTGACTCTGTGGCTCCCTCCCTGGGGCACCTGGGATGGGCTGTGGGGTTAGCAGATGCCTCAAGAAGGTCCTTTCTATAGCTTCTCTCTTCTCGATTCTGATAACTGCTCCCTCCCCTGTCCCTTTGGGCCAAGAGGTGGCAACAGCTCCACTGTTATCCCACAGTGGGTTTCTCTGCATCCTGCCCACATCTTTGCAAAGACAGTGAGTCCCCTACATACGAACCTTCAAGTTGCAAACTTTCAAAGATGTGAACGTGCCTCTGGTTCCAGCAAGGAACCAGAACCTGTGCCATCAGTGTCAGGTGTGAGTGACACTGCAGCTTGCCCTCCGTCTCCCATTGCTGACGATTGATCCTTCAGCTCTACCATCTCCCACCTCCAGTCAGTAACTCTTCTTGCCTGTTCACGCGATGCCAGCCCCTGGATGCCCGCTGTCGTATTGTGCTATTGTACTTTTCAAGATACTGGACTGTAAGGTTAAAAATGTTTTCTTTATTTTTTGTGTTTTTTTAGTTATGTATTCTTTGTGTGAAAAGTATTAGAAACCTATTACAGTACAGCACTATATAGCCGATTGTGTTAGTTGGGTACCTAGGCTGACTTGGTTGGACTAATGAACACATTGGACTTAACAAATGCGCTCTCGGAACGGAACTTGTTCATACGTAGGGGACTTACTGTAGTGCCTTTCAATGGCCTCCTGAATGACCCTGTTTCCTACTGAAGGCCTAACAGCCAACCTGGTACTGACGTCACCAGCCCTCTCCAGGCCCTGTTTTCCATCAGCCTGCATGATAGGGACACCCCTTCCAACCCCACCAGAGAGGTGGCTGTGAAATAGGCCCCGCTGCGGGGAGGCTTGAGAAGAGACAAGGAACCTCACCCCTGCCAGGCGGTCAGGGCCTGCAGGCAGCCCAGGAAAGCCCACTCTATAAGTAGCTGACAACCATAGATCATTCTAGGCGAGCTTCTGTGAGTGTCTCAGCCACAGTGAGGACAAGGGTGGAGCAGGGAGGGAGGGGCAGAGGGAGGGGGGGGTCAGAGAAGGACTGAAGGAGGCAGAGAGCCCTTACGTAATCTCCTTAGGACCCCAGGGAATTCGCTTTCTTTCTAAGCCATCATAAAATACCTAATTTAGGAGGAATCGGTGACAAAAGAAGTTGCTTCACCACGAGCACTTTGCACAAGACCGTCTCCATGATAAGTCATGGAGGATTTAAAAGGTTGCTGACATTTTCCGTTATGTATCTTTTCATTAGAGGTAACTATCCCTTTAAGCAAATTGTTTCAGGGTCTGGAATGTGGCAATAAGTGATCTAATTAGTGTAGGTTGTAATTTAGGAAGGTTCATTATGTCACAGACATTATGACTCCTGGGTATTACTAAAGGACTCATTTGTAGCCCTTGAAATGATTTTGTCATGAACACACATAATGTCACTCATCAAACTACTGTGGAGCCTTAAGATGCCTGGACATGTATGAAACTCCAGCTTTCTTGGGAACTAGGTTTCCAGACAGTAATAAACAAGTGAACAGACAGTTAGAGGAAAACCCAGTTTTGACTAAAACAACACCGGACGCTTCAACTCTGTTACACAACATCAAACTAATCACTTAGGACAAATGTGGCATTCAGTGAAAACCAAGAAGCCTGTGACCTCTAACTATTTTCAGTCTCGTGGAGCCAGAAAGCCTGAGAAATGGCTGGCTTTGAGTTTTTGTTATTTTCTTTGGTACCTTTCTGTCCCCCCAGAGAAAGCATCCTTGTGATATTCAGAGTCACAGAAATAAAACATGCTGTCAACTGAACCACCAATTTGTAGTTGTGTCACTGGGGTGCGGGAGAGTCTAGTTGCTGTCCACCTACATTTTTCCCTTCCTCCTGGGCACCCAGCTAGACTACATTTCCCAGCCTCCCTTGCAGTTATGGTGGCCATGTGACTGGGTTCTGGCCCATGGGATGTGGGCTGATTTGCATCTGTGCCAGGTGTGGTCCATCAAACCTCAGCACCATACTCCATGCTTTCTCTTCTTCCTGCCTACTGTCAGTACGCAAAGATCCAGTGGCGGTTCGGCAGGCACAGGGCATGGCTGAGCCACCAGAAGGAAAGAACCTAGACTCTGAAGGACTGGGAGAAGAGAGTCTCCTCCTACCCACTGTCAGCAGGACAGGATATGGGTGAAAACGAAACTGCATGTGTTAAGTCATTAAGCATCATGTGCTTTTACAGCAATAGTTAGACCCTTGATTAATACATGCCTGTGGGGCTCCCCATTACATCAGTGTTTCTCAGCTCCACTAGCCAAGATCTTGAGGGTCTCTACTTTCCATAATTTGTGTTCTAAAAGCAGTGGTCTTCTTTTCCAGTATTTTCAATATTTTTTTAAAGAACTATAGAAACATACTAGCTTTCAAAACTTTCAACTACCAACATTCACAGACATGAACAAAGCTGAGTGCCAGAGTAAACCATGTTGGATCCGCTCCTCATGAACCATAGTTGTTGATATGGTGCCAGGGAATTGAGTAGCTTTGCTTCTGACTAGAACGGACCGATCACTGGAGCAAGAAGGATGCACTGCTCTGACTGGCCAGGCCTCGGTCACGTGGCCATCCCTAGTGCTAAGAGATATCTAGTTCCCCCAACCAAAGGGACTGAGAGTAGGGAAAAGATGGTTTCTCAAGGCAAATCAAGATGCTGTTATTAGAAGAGAGGGGAAATGGATGCTTGGCAGGTGAAAACCAGAGGCATCAATTGGACACACATTCAGACGAGGAAACTAAGAAAAAATTCTAGGCACTTGTCTTGGATTGGTTTAAGAAGATGTGATATATATATATATATATATATGTATATATATATATATATATATATATATATATACACATACACAGTGTAATATTACTCAGCTATAAAAAAAGAACGAAATATTGCCATTTGCAGAAACATGGATGGACCTAGAGATTATCATACTAAGTGAAGTAAGTCAAACAGAGAAAGACAAATATTGTATGATATCACTTATATGTGGAACCTAAAAAATAATGCAAATGAATGTAGATAGAAAACAGAAACAGACTCACAGACATAGAAAACGAACTTATGGTTACCACAGGGGAAATAGACGGGGAGAGAGATAAATTAGGAGTTTGTGATTAACAGATACAAATTACTATACATAAAATAGGTAATCAACAAGGATTTACTGTATAGCAGAGGGAACACTATTCAATATCTTGTAATAACCTATAATGGAAAATAATCTGAAAAAAATGTATATATAACTGAATCACTTTGCTGTATACCTGAAACTAACACAATATTGTAAATCAACTATACTTCAATTAAAAAAAAAAGTGTACAATAAAAAAAAGAAAGAAGGGCTTCCCTGGTGGCGCAGTGGTTGAGAGTCCGCCTGCCGATGCAGGGGACACGGGTTCGTGCTCCGGTCTGGGAAGATCCCACATGCCGCGGAGTGGCTGGGCCCGTGAGCCATGGCTGCTGAGCCATGGCTGCTGAGCCTGCGCGTCCGGAGCCTGTGCTTCACAACGGGAGAGGCCACAACAATGAGAGGCCCACATACCGCAAAAAAAAAAAAAAAAAAAAAAAAAAAAGAAAGAAAACAATTCTAGGGACTTTGCCAACATCAAACAGCTAAGAAGAGCAAGAGAACAAACCATCCTCTCCTATGTCAGCTTTTTCCCCATAGCCCCTGGTGTAGCACAGGAGAGCATGTTCACAGGGCAGCTGTTTTTGGCTCTGTGACCCTCAAACTGCCAGCAACTGTGGATAATTATAACCACAGAGCAACCATGTTCCCTAATGCATGGGCCATAAACCCATTGGCTATCCGGAGGCTGCAGAGGGATTTATAAAAGGCCATTCATCTAATTAATAATTGATCTGCTGCCAACTTAAGTGGTTTGGTGCTGTTAACCAAAGTATGTTTTTAATGTAAGGAAGTTACTCCCATTAGCTGTCTTCTCTTTTGAAAATATGACCAAGTAAGAGGCTGAGATTTCACAGGCTGAGAGAATCACCTGGCATTAGCTGATGTCTTAAGAGTTTACCTGTGCAGCCAAGTTTATTTTCAACATTAAGCCCCAAAGGACAAAACCCACCTTTCATGGAATAAATGTTGAGGGAGAATCCCAGGCAGTGCTGGTCCTTTGGCACTTAATTTTTTTCTGGTTCACAGCGTCAGGGGCCAGGTGTGGAATAAGGCCTGCTGGGTGACACTTCCTGGGTGACAGTGTTAACTACATTGGTGATTAGGACATTTATCACCTTTGTGCTTCTTAATGCAGAAGCATTTCTAGCAGACATAATTTGGGGGAGGCATTTGTGTCTTGGTTTGTTAAATGTTTTGATGAATACCTGTGTCTCCCCAAAATTCTTATGTGGAAGCCCTATCTCCCAATGTGATTGTATTTGGAGATGGGGCCTCTAGAGGTAATTAGTTCATGAGGGTGGAGTCCTCGTGATGGGATTAGTGCCCTTATAAGAAGAGACACAAAAGAAAAAAGAGCTGTCTTTCGCTGTCATGCAAGAAGACCATGCCAGGAAGAAAGCTCCCACCAGGAACTGAATTGGCTGGAAACTTGAACTTAGACTTCTCAGCTTCCAGAACTTTGAGAAATAAATCTCTGTTGTATAAGCCACCCAGTCTACAGTATTTTGTTATAGCAGCCCAAGCTGACTAACACACTTGGCTAGACCCCTTTCTGTCTGCCAGTCACCCCACTGAGCACTCTGCAGTTAGGAATAAAACAAATCCTTCTTTCCTTAAAGAGCAATGGCAATGATTTGCTTCCCCAGCCTTCTTCTTGGTGATACTTTCAAAATATCCTCAAGAATGTTCTTCTGGGCCAGGCACAAATCATAATTCCTCCAGCTGATTGTGATTTAAAACTATGATTTATTGAAATGTTTAATTTGGTCCAAAGCTTGCCTCAGCTGCTTGATCTGATAGATTAAAACAAAAGAAAAAAATGTAAAATCCTCCTAGGACTTTTCCAGACTTTCTCTGCTTTTGCCAGGCTGTGATCTAACCCTAGAAACCTCTTAAGGACTGTTTGGGCCTAGTTAGAGTTATTTAAGGCAGGCCGGCCGCTCACTCTGCAAGTGGCACTCAACACCTACCAATAGTCAGATGCCTGGGCCCTGGATGCTTATATTTAAATAGCAGCTGCACTTTATGATCTCAAGCCTGCTTAGTCCACCCTATAAACATTTGGAAGTTTCAGGAAAGTCCTTTGCATAGAGAGTATAGAGTCGGTTTGGGGAGAATCAATTTGGATAAAGCTTTTCTGTAAATGGGAACCGGCTTTATAAAGATGCTAGGCGTGTTAGCCATTTTCTCTCAAACATCCAGCTGTTTCTTCTAACTGACTCCAGAGAACCCGGACAGAACCAGAAATGTTCCAAGGGGAAAGATTCCAGCATTGCTGAAAAACAAAACCAAATCCCCTCCTCCAGTCCCCACTGGAGGGGCTTCACATTTTTTTGTTGAGACTTTGTTCAGGGGACCGGCTGTCACATCTGCACAGGTGTGCGGTCTGTTGAGGGGTACCTGCCTCTTCCTGAGGCAGACTTGCCCACCGGCCTATTCCGCCCACTCTTGCTTGGCTGAAGTCAGACCCAGTTGTAAAAGAGATTACAGTTTCCATATTTTTTTGAAAGAAAAATACACTCGCGTCTCCTCAACGTTCCCTGCAGTGAAACCAAGCCAGCTAAAGAGAACCCATGAGAGGGGGAGGGATGCATTGGGAGTCTGGGATTAGCAGATGCTACTATTATATATACAATGTATAAACAACAAGGCCCTACTATATAACACAGTGAACCATATTCAATATCCTCTGAGAAACCATAATGGAAAAGAATATATATATGTATAACTGAGTCACTTTGCTGTACAGCAGAAATTAACAAAACATGGTAAATCAACTATACTTCAATAAAATTTTAAAAAAAGAGAGAACCCATGGGAGAATGTGACCAGAAGAGTTGGTGCCCAACAGCCCACTCCAGATGATGCTGGCTCTGCAGGTCTGGAAATATCTGGATTGTGGAGATCAGGCTCGTCTCTCCTTCAGCTGGAAAAACACGCACAGCTAAGAGGCCGCCAGGGACCAAGGGGAAGGCTCCAGACTTCCCAGCTCACCCCAGCCTTCTGAGGTTAATATCCAAAGGTAAGGACTTCATTTGAACACCATGTTCTGTTGTAAGGCCTCACTTTGCTGAATCACTCACTTGATGCTTTTTAGCAAGGGTGAGGTTAAGGGCAGAAAAAGGCCTACAGACAGAAGATACTACACACAAAGCAGTGACTCTGCTCATTTGTGGCATCTCGTACTTGGACATGTGCTTGCAAATCCCTTCTCTTAGATGATCCCTGCAATAAAGCTGCCCACAAAGGCAAGACAGGGACTGGCATCCTCATTTGATGGATGAGAAAATGGACACACAGAGTTTAAGGGGCCAAAAGAAAGACCTTTAGGAAAATCTCCCACGGGGGCCACCATGATACATCCATACTATTGGGCACAGGTAAAGTCACCCAAATCATTCTTGCTTGTTCTACCACTTCACAGCTGTGTGACTTTTGGTAAATGTCATCCTGTCACAGATTTCCATAACATGGGACTGTAATCACACCTGCCTCATAAGGTTGTTGCAAGTAACTTACAGAATTATATAAAACTTCGAATAGTACCTGGCACATAATAAGTACTCGGTAAATGTTCACAATGATGATGATGTGTAATGCTGATTTTGAAATATATACTTATACATGTTCCTAGAAAAGATTAGGTGTAAATTTGTCCATCAGAATTCCAAATAAAAGAAGACTATGATTAGATGATACTATGGGTCTTTAATTTCTTCCCAATGTCAAATATTCAAAGAGGCGAGAACGTGACCTTCCCTCCTCCATTTTGGAACAGGGTCCTGTGGTCATATTTGAAACGTTCTGAATTCAGGTGTCAGAAAAACTCTTCTGCTATGTATAAAATAGATAACCAACAAGGTCCTACTGTATAGCACAGGGAACTATACTCAATATTTTGTAATAACCTATAAGGGAAAATAATCTGAAAATATATATATATATATTACATGTGTATAACTGAATCACTTTGGTGTACACCTGAAACTAACACAACATTGTAAATTGACTAGACTTTAATTTTTTTTTAAAAAGGAAGAAAAAGAAAAACTCTTCTGCTATCTTCTCTGCTCTTCAAATGGCCAGTTGAAGAATCTCCCACTTTGGCAACAGTCAGAAGTAATGCAGATAACACCTAACTTTCTACTTAGGGAATAAAGAAAATCTAGAAGCCTTTGACCCACCTCTTTCTCTTGGAACCTAACATTTTACTGTTTCTTTGGGATCAAAAACCATTCAGAGGCCCAGTGGCAGAGACAGCTGGCACCCCCAAAGTCCATGTTCTCCTTGTCATCCTAGCACACAGCCACCCTCACTGTTAGCTGTGGCCATAGCACTGACTTCTGGCTGATGGAATGTGAGCAGAAGTGATGTGCACCACTTCCAGGCCTCCCTTTGCTAACCTTCATTTCTCATGTACCAGCAGAATGGAAGCACTCCACAGACCAGAGGAGGGCTGAGATTCAAGATGGAAGGAACCTGGGTCCCTGAGTCACTACATGGAGGAAAGTTGTCCATCAATCAAGAACACCTATTTTCGCTCATGAATAAGAAATAAACTTACATTAAGCCACTGAAATTAGGAGTGATGGTTTAAAAAGTTAACCTGCCCCTGACTAACAAGGATCCAGTTGTGACAAACTCTAAAGCAGTGACTTAGCCGAGGTCACACACAGCTAATTGGAGATTTGGGTTCAGACTTCTTGTCCAAAGCTCTCACCATTAAAAGCCTATTAAAAGATGTCATCCACTAGTGCCTGAAGGCTCTCCAAAGCCAGATGGATGGATGGATGGATGACTGGCTGGGTGGATAATGGACAGTTGCAGGGTTGGGGGAATGGCAAGGATTGGTGAATGGATGGATAGATGGATGGGGATGGTGGATGGATAGGTAGATGGGTAAGTGGACAATAACCCTATGGTCACTTTTTCTTCTTTTTTGCCGTGCCTCGTGTCTTGCAGGATCTTAGTTCCCCAACCAGGGATCAAACCCAGGCCCCTCTCAGTGGAACTGTGAAGTCCTAACCACTGGACTGCCAGGGAAATCCCAACCCTATGGTCACTTAACTGCTAAATTGTCTTCAGTTCACAGAGGAAGTGATCAACCCAGAGCCCTCAGAGAGATGGGCAATCCTGTTTGGGGCTGTGAATCCTGAACAAGGGCAGTTGGAGACACATGAGAATCACGAGGAAAATTAACCATTTAGACTCACAGGGATCCCGATTCAGTCTTCCAGTGGCCACACAGCCACTCAAGACAAGATAGGTGACAGCTTTCTAGACTGGCCTTGGCCAAAGACTACAGTATATTTACCAAGAAATAGGGGGTGTATCAGCCTGCTGGGCCAGCCCCATCCCATTCATCAGTGCTTATCTCTCCCAGAGTACCCGTCTACTGTGCTGAGGTGCAGAATGCTCCGGCCTCCCCTCTGCCCAGGATCCTCCCTCTGCAGGACTGCAGGGGCTGAGTCCCCGTGCTCAGCTCTCCATGGGGACGGCTGGGCTCCCCTCCTCCCAGGGATGCGCCAGGCTCTCTGGCTCTGGCAAGCAGGCCCTTTAAGGCCCTTATCAGGGCTCCACGGCAGGCCCAGGTGCCAGGCCTCATTCACTCAATTACCGTCTTCACAGGACACAATGCTCTCTTCTGAAAGCCTACACTGGGCGCAGATAGAGACACTTTCATGGCAAGGGTTCAGAGCTAAATCCTCTTTTGATACTGTCAGAACCTCCCTGCCAAGCTGACACTGTATGTTAGAGGGAAAAGAGCTCACCAGCGCAGAAAGCCGAAATTAAATTAAACAGGATATTAATACCTAGTAGTTAAGGAAATGATATTTCCTTTTTCTGATTCCTCTCTCTCTGTCTCAGTGCCAAAGCCAAAAAATGCATCCCAGCTTGGCTGAATCGGCCGGGCCCCGGGATTTTAAAAGCAAAACACCAACGTGATTCTTCTCAAAGAAGAATCTTCCACGGGGTTCCTTCCCCACCCCTGGCCAGCCCCCCAAAATCTAGTTTCTCTCTGTTCTATTGAAATGCAGTCTGTTTAATCCCTCTGGAGTAGAAGGAAATTTAAACTCAATGAAAGTGGTGAGATTATCGGTGGAGTTTTTTTCTTCTCTGTTTTCTAAATTTTAAAAATTAGGGTCGGGCTTCCCTGGTGGCGCAGTGGTTGCGAGTCCGCCTGCTGAAGCAGGGGACACGGGTTCGTGCCCTGGTCCGGGAAGATCCCACATGCCTCGGAGCAGCTAGGCCCGTGAGCCATGGCCGCTGAGCCTGAATGTCCGGAGCCTGTGCTGGCCACAACACTGAAAGGCCTGCATACCACAAAAAAAAAAAAAAAAAAAAAAAAAAAATTAGGGTCACATTACTTTTACAGTAGAAATTGTGTTTACATTTAAAAAAGAAAAAAAGAAAACTCCCTTTGCCCTCCCTTTGAATCTTCAGTCCTGTGAAATTTCTCTATCAAATGCTTGGCCCCCACCAGGGACTTCCCTGGTGGCCTAGTGGTTAGGATTCCAGGCTTTCCCTGCCATGGCCTCGCTTCGATCCTTGGTCGGGGAACTGAGATCCCACGAGCCGTGCAGCGCATCCAAAAAATAAAATATGCTTGGCTACCGATCATCATTAATAATAATGACTCTATTGTTATTGAATCTTTATTGAATGGCGTTCTTTCGACATTTTTCATGTGCCAGGTCCCGTGCCAAGCAGTTTATGTGAATTGTTTCATTTCATCCTCACGACAGTTGTGTCAGGCAGGTAACTACTGCCATCCCCCTTCTAAAAATGATGTGTACGCCCATGTTCATAGTAGTTTTGTTCATAATAGCCAAAAGTGGAGACAATCCAAATGTCCATCGATGGATGAATAGATAACCAAAATGTGGTCTATTCCATACAGTGGAATATTAGTCAGCTTTATTTTAGTCAGCTTTTTTTTTTAGAAGGAAATTCTAAAACCTGCTACAACTTGGATGAACCCTAAGGACATTATGCTAAGTGAAATAAGCCAGACACAAAAGGACAAATACCGTATGATTCCACTTATATGAATTACCTAGAGTAATCAAATCTATAGAGACAGGAAGTAGAATGGAAGTTGGCAAGGGTTGGGGAGGAGGAAGGGGGGTTAGTGTTTAAGGAGTACAGAGGTTCAGTTTGGAATGATGGAGAAATTCTGGAAATGGACAGTGGTGATGGTCACAAGACAATGTGAATGTGCTTAATGCCACTGAAGTGTACACTTTAAAAAGGATAAGTTAAAAGGATACATTTTGTGCTGTGTATATTTCACCACAATAAAAACAAATAAATAACGAAAAAGAAATGAGATAATTGAGACTCACAAAGGTGAAATGACTTGTCCAAGGGCAACAGCCGCCAGTGGCAGAAGCAGACTCGTCTGTGCCAAAACCATGGGCTCACCCTGCCAGGAATTCTGCTTCTCTGTGATAAAGCACAGGTGCTGTCATGATAAGTCTCTCTTACACTCCAGACCCTCCAACGGATTCCTGTCACTGCTTAAAATACAATCCAAGTTGGAATACCATTTAGAAATAAAAAGGGATGAACTACAGATACGAGCCAGGACAAGGACAAATCTCAAAAAACACTATCCTCAGTGAAAGAAGCCAGACAGAAGAAATTCCATTTGTACGGAACATTCAGAAAAGGCAAAGCTAGAATGACAGGAGAAAGTAGATAGTGGTTGCCTGGGGCAGGGGCGGGAGGGGAGCGGGGATTAACGGTAAATGTGCATAAGAACTCATACTAGGCTGATGGAAAGGCTCTAAAACAGATTTAGAGTGATAGTGGCACCGCTTGGTAAATTCACTTTAAAAAGCATTGAGTCGTGTACTTGAAAAGGGTGGATTATATGATATGCAGAATATGCCTCAATGAAGCTACTTTATTTAAATACAATCCAAGTTCTACAAGGCCTTACAGATGCTTCTCTGATGACTTTCTCCTATGTCTTTCCCCACTTCTCACTCCACTCAAGTCACACCGCCTCTCCCCTGTTCCTTGAACACATCAAAGTACACTTGCACCCCAGGGCCTTTGCACTGACTGCTCCCTGTTCCTGGAATTACGTTCCCTCAGATATCCACATGACTTCCTCACTCCATCCAGATCTCTACTCAAAGGTCACCAAATCTGAGGTCCCTTTCCTGATCCCCTGCCTAAATCAGCCCTCTTAACCTCTCTGTCCCTTTAACCTGCTTCATTTTTCTTTGTAGCATGTATCGCGGCAGCCTCCTGACCTATTATGTCTTTGTTTACTTTCACCCCACATAGAAACTTAAACTCCAGGAGAGCAGGGACTTTGTATTTGTTCACTGCAAGATCCCCAGAGCCCGGAACAATGCCTGGTCTGCAATGGGTCTTCAATATGAATATGTTGAATAATGGATGAACCATCAATTAAGAAAGTAGAAACAACTGCCTCAGTAAATATCACCATTTTGGGAAAACAAGCTCGTTTTCCCATCTCCCTCCCTCCCTAGTCTTCTGACCTCCACAGTGTGGGGTGGACATCTCCATCTTTAGTGAAGTCTCAGGGAAATCATGGACATTAGTGCCCCAGAGAAGGTTCCCCTCTAGGCTAGGGGGAGGGTGGCCTTTCTGATGAGCCAATCACATTTCTTGGCATAACTTCCTGGGCACTCAAAGTCATTATCATTATCCTGAACATAGACCCCTCTGTTCAGACCTTGAGCTGAGGGGTCCAAAGAGTCCCC
Source organism: Mesoplodon mirus (assembly GCF_964341445.2). NCBI lineage: Eukaryota > Metazoa > Chordata > Mammalia > Artiodactyla > Ziphiidae > Mesoplodon > Mesoplodon mirus. The sequence goes on from NC_138995.1 coordinate 30,500,294, forward strand.
CAGGCCCATCCCTGTCCTGAAGAAGCTTGCAAAGAGCACCAAGGGAAGGATGCCACTGTTTCTGCCAGGGGCTCTCCCAGTCCTGGAGAAGTCCCAGCTGCCCCTGACTTCCTGTCCTCTCAGGAGGCCCAGAAATGAGCTCAGCAAAACAGAGTTAACTGCTCCTGGGTCACCCTCATAAATCACATCCAGGTATAGAAAGACTTTAGAGAAACAGGCCTCCAAGGTCAGAGAGATCCCAGAAATGCTGATTCCATAAAGGCTCTGAGAAGTCCTGTAAGGGAACTTGGTTTGACTGTTTATCTCAACCTTTCCTTAATGAACTTGACCACAGAGCCCTTGTCTCCTCTTCTTTTGCCCGCTGAACTATAAAACATGGTAACATTCTTAGAATCTCAGGGCAAACCTTGAGAAATGCTGGTCCAGTCCCAGCCTTCATTTCCCAGGAGAGGAACCTGAGTCCCAGAGAGAAGATGGGGAACCAGCCCAAGGTCACAGAGCTGGGACCAGAAAGCAGGTTTCCCAGCTCCCAATCCCATCCTTTCATTATTAACCTTCGTTTCTGGATGCCCCACAGATACAAGGCATGGTGCTAGACGCAGAAGAGAATAAATGTACCCTGTTTCCCAGAGTTCACCCTTGAGAATGGTAGAAATTGGGAAAGAGACATATATGACTCTTCCTGCAACGCTGTGACCCCCTCTGTATCCACTAGCATTTATTGGGCACTTACTATACACAAGGCACTATGCCTACCGCTTCACACACATCAATTCTTTTCATGGGACACTAGCCCAGCAAGGAAGTGCCATTTTATAGATGGGGAAACTGAGCCTTGGCAAGGTGAACTGACTTGCCCAGGACTACATGGCTAAGAAGCTTGGAGCCTGAATTTGCACTCTAGCTGTCTGACATCAGAGCCCACGTTCTCAGCACCCTTGGGACCGGCTGCCTCTCACCAGACCCACTGGAACCTTCCTGTACCCCTAAAGTTAAGAGCCTTGCGAACCTCCCTTAATAAATTCTACTCCCACCCCCCGCCAGGTCTGCAAATGAACAGATCCGGGGAACTGCAGCTTTTTTAACTTCACATCCTTTTATGTGTTCCAGGAGAGAAGGGGTGGGGGAGAAGACAGGTGATCTGGGCCAGAGTTAGGGCTTGTTCTCAAGATCCCACCTCCACACGTGTGGCCGTGTGGCCATTAAATAGTAAAAGGTACAGGGTGGGGAGGAAAGAGCACTGTTCTCCGGGCTCCACATGTGCAAGGACACTCTCACTGTCTCACTGTTCGTTTTCTCTCTTCTAGTAAAATGAGCTTCTCTGACAAGCTCCTGGCACGGAACCCTGTAGAACGGAATCAGCAGAAAGATTGATCCCCCATAAATCAGTACAGTTCAGTCTAACAAGTAATCATGTGATTGCAACAAGCGCTGTCAGAGCGGGCAGACCGCGGCCCGCAGTACCTCTGTTTGCCTGACACACAGCCCTGGTCCCACGTGCTTTGTAGTTGTTGTTGCTGGTTTTTTTCAAACAAAAACAAATGACCAAAATTCATGAAAGTAAAAGAAAATAGGGCTTTCCTGGTGGCGCAGTGGTTGAGAGTCCGCCTGCCGATGCAGGGGACACGGGTTTGTGCCCCGGTCCGGGAAGATCCCACGTGCCACGGAGTGGCTGGGCCCGTGAGCCATGGCCGCTGAGCCTGCGCGTCCGGAGCCTGTGCTCCGCAACGGGAGAGGCCACAGCAGTGAGAGGCCCGCGTACCGCAAAAAATAAATAAATAAATAAAGGAAAATATAGCCCCAACTGGATGTAAATTTTGTCTCACCTGCCTTCCCCCTAGTCTCAGCTGAATGAATGCATTTGTCACAAGCTGGCCGGCGTGCAGGGCTGCGCTCTTACCACGTGCTTTGCAGTGTTCTAAGTGCTGTACATCTTTCTGCTCGTGAATTTCCTGAAAACCCCATGAATAGGTACTACTAGGGTGAACCATATGAAGTGGCCATTAATTGATTGCTTCTGATCTACATGGATGGCAATTCCATGTGGTTTGGTCTCATAACATTGTTTCCATTTCACTGATGAGTAAATTGAGGTACAGAGAAGAGAAATCACTTGCCCAAGGTCCCAAGGTGATGGAGTCAGGATTCCAAACTGGGCAGTCTGTGGTCCGAGGCCCTGCTCTGAATCAGCACCCCCCTCTCCAACTCCCCCTGCAGACCGTCTGGCTGTCGTACTAGTCCTGTCCTTGCTCAGGCACTGGTGGGCTTTGTTTTATAAGGGGGATGTGTGGTCTGATAGATCAAAGAAGAGCTACCCAGGAGCTTGTTCCAACTTAGGGCCAGCAGCCCAAGAAAGGAGCTTCCTAATGCCTCCTCCAGGCAGCCCGAAGGATTTGTGGTCTCAGCTGGCTTCTTGACTGAAGAAATGTGTAGTTTCAGGCCCCTGGAGCTGGGAGGTGATGGTGGAAGAGGACACACCCACGATTCATTATTAGTGGTGGATCACTCAGGGCAGGGGGATTTCGGGAAACAACAGATCATGTTTGCACTTGGAAGACAGTATCTTCTGTAAATGTCGTCCCAGTGTTTATGGGTGAAGGACACCCAAACAACGTTCCTAACTTGAAATTTCCACCTGGCCAAAATCCACCAGCCCCTTTCCTACCATCCCAGAGGTTTCTAGACAGTGGGTAACTCCAGACCAAGCAAAGGCCAAGCCCCCAAACCAGAGCCTTAGAGGACCTGGACACCCACAGGGCCCAGATCCAAAGATGCACAGGGACCACTACACTGGTCACTTTCAAATGCCAACCCAAAGTTGAATGGTGAACCAAGGCACAAGACCAGTGTTCAAGCTATGGGAGCAAAGGGTTGAGAGCTGGATGCATTTTTTATGATGATGATTTTCAACTCTACCAACTTAGCAGTGACAATCAGCAATCAAGCAAGCCCTGTCTTCGGCCCCTGGGATGGACAAGAGCTCTGAGCAGCCACATTCCCATCCAGGCACAAGCTGGTGAGCACAGATGGTTCCAACCTTCCTTCCCCATCCCAAGGGACATCTGGGCCCAAGAACTCTCATCTGATGCCTGCAGCCTCCCACACCCACGCTCCACTCTTACTATTTCTGATTTAATAGTTAACACAGGGCCTCCGAATGCAGCCCCAGTGGGCAGAGTCCAAATGAAGGAAAACCGGAAATCTGCCATTCCCCTTCTTTCTTCATGTTCTCCCCAATTTTGGCAGGCAGACGACGTGAGCAGGACTTCGGGAGTTCATATTTGAGGCGCCTTCCCTGGTAGCACCAGCTCCCCACGTCTCTGTCTTTTGTGCAAGTTTAATAAAATAAATTTTGAATATCAATAAAGTAGGTCCTATTTTTCTTGGCATGTCCCGGCCCCGCTCCATCCTTCTATTGCAGAAGTCATGCTACAGACAGATCACTTTTCCACAGATCATTGATGTGGTGCCACGAGGACTGCAGATGATTTGCTAAAATGCTCCAAAGGTATTCAAATTTCTTTAAAGAAGAAATTCAATTTATGTGCATTTATATTACAATGTCTGTCAGGAAGAAAGGTTATAATCACCAGCATATTTTAGATTTACATTTTCTTCTGTACATGAGGTAATGGTATTAGAGGGAAAACTCTGAAGCCTAGAGTTGAATTGGACGCATGGTCCTATTTTCATTGCTGCTAAAAGCAGGTTTTTGAAGTTCTGGGGGAAAGCATATGTTAGCATATGTTAGGGAAATAGCAAGAACAGGAGGCCGGGTGGCTGAGAGTTTAAAACATTTGTCTTTCCTTCTGGCCTCTGCATGTGGGGCACAGATAGGCTATTTCTCTACCCCCTCGAAACCTCAGGAAGCCATCTGGGGTTTGAGCACCTGACACAGACTCAGGAATACAGAGTCCAGGCTAAACGGGCTTGTTCCAAGGGCACTGTTCTTCCTCACCCTGGGAGTGCCCTGAGAGCCAACGCGAGGCTCCAGTGAGGGCAGGAAGGGTGAACCACTAACCTCCCCAGGAAGCAATCCTTGGTCCTGGTTATTTAAAAATTATTTCTAGTGCTTTCTTCTGGGAAAAATGCACCCATCAAAGGTGCCCAGGAAGCTTCCAGCTTCAACTCTTTGACCAACTGATGGACCAGTACACGCAACATGGCGGCTGATCCTGCTTCATGTAAACAAAAGGCTAGGGACTTCCCTCGTGGCACAGTGGTTAAGAATCCACCTGCCAATGCAGGAGACATGGGTTCGAGCCCTGGCCTGGGAAGATCCCACATGCCGCGGAGCAACTAAGCCCGTGCGCCACAACTATGGGGCCTGCGCTCTAGAGCCCAGGAGCCACAACTACTGAAGCCAGCATGCCTAGAGCCCGTGCTCCACAACAAGAGAAGCCACCGCAGTGAGAAGCCCGTGCACCCGCTAGCTGCAACTAGAGAAAGCCCATGCGCAGCAACGAAGACCCAAAGCAGCCAAAAATAAATAAATAAATTTATTTAAAAAAAAAAAAAAAAAAAAAGGCTGAAGTCTCTGTTTCCTGTCTCCAGATCCAAAGCTGGTGACAGTCAAAGCCAGGGTTTCAATCCAAGAGGTTTGTTTCCGTGAGCCACTGTGTTAGTCCAGTTGCCTTGGGCCATCTAGGTGGAGGCCACATTTAGGTTTCTTGAGCCATGCTCCCTAAATAAGGATCTGCAGGAAGCTGAGTAGACAGATGTCCCTTAGGGATACTGACCAGGTCCTCAGCATCTCACTCTTCTTCATGGCAGAGACGTGAACACCTGGCCTCACAACTTCCAAATCATGCATTAAAAAGATTCGGCGAGGGGGCCTCCCTGGTGGCGCAGTGGTTGAGAGTCCGCCTGCCGATGCAGGGGATACGGGTTCGTGCCCCGGTCTGGGAGGATCCCATATGCCGCGGAGCGGCTGGGCCCGTGAGCCATGGCCGCTGGGCCTGCGCATCCGGAGCCTGTGCTTCGCAACGGGAGAGGCCACAACAGTGAGAGGCCCGCATACCGCAAAAAAAAAAAAAGAAAAAAAAAAAAAAAAAGATTCGGCGAGGGAAGGAGGACAATGTCTCCCCAACTTCTCTTCCATGATTAAATATATTTTTTGTTTGATAGCTCTTTTTAACTAAATGTCACTTCTTTTATTGTGTTTCCTCCTAAAACAAAAGGAATAACCATTGAGTGTAGAATATTTGGGAACTATGTAAAATAGATAGATAAGCTGGGGGGATAAATCCTAAAATCAATCTTAGTTTTATCTCCCAGAAGGAAGCATTGTTAACATTTTTGGTATATATCCTCTGTATATTTTATACACATCTATATTATAGGTATAACATATTTTGTATAAATACATTTTTCAGAAAAGTAAAATCACACTCAATTGTTTTATTGATATATTGGTTCACAACAGATTTTGAATATCTTTTTATATCATTGAATAGCCTTCTACAACAGAACTTTAACAGCTGCATAGCATTCCCTTCTATGGCTATACCTTAAAGTATTTAACCAATGCCCTCTTACTGGACATGCAGGTTACTCCCTATTTTTCACACATACAGTTGGTACCATGAGATACTTTTGTGTAACTAAATCTTTGCTCATAGCCACAGTTATTTACTTAGGACAAATCCCTAAAAGTGAAATGTGGGTGTCATGGGATATGTATATTTTTAATTCGTTTCATCAAAATTGCCCCATTGTCTCCAGAAAGGTCATATCACTTACTCTGTCCATCCTCAGTGGGTAAGATTCCATGTTTCATGACCTAAACTCTAAATTAATTGTTTAAAAAAACCTCTGATAAGTTATTCTTCCACCTGGAGAAATAATGGATTTCTTGGGAGTTTGGCTTCCTTCTGGGAGAACAGGAAAAACATCATCTTTAGTTAACAGAGGATTTGGGGAAGAGTTCATGGGAGAGAGAGTCCATGGCTTGTAAACAGGTGTTCATGGGACACCTATGAGCCTTTTGGGTGATATCGAGATCTAAGGTTCATATTTTATTTTTCTGATCCTCCAGCAATCACTAAAACATGGTAGGATGGAAATTCCTAGCTGGGAAGTGACCATGAAAAGGAAGATCTTTTGTGTTTTAAAAGAAAAAAAAAAAAAACAAATAGAAGGAGTTGGATGAAACAGCACCACATACATCTCCTCAAAATCTATGAAAAAACAAAGAAATGGGGAAGAGTGGGTAACTAAAAGGAAAAACACGCGGATTTGCTTAGAACAACAGTATCATTATTACTCCTGGTTCTGTGGGTTGGCCGTGCAGTTCCTCCATGCGTTCTGCCTGGCCTCAGTGATGTAGCTGAAGTCCGCTGGGGGGTCAACTGGGCTGGAAGGTCCCAGATGGCCTCACTCACACTGGCTGCCGGCTGGGGTGCCTCATGACCCTCCAAGTGTCCCCTCACGCTTTCAAAGTCTAGACTGGTGGTGGGGGTCTTTGATCCTGGGGCCATGTTCCAAGAGGGCCAAGGCAGAAACTTCAAGGTCCCGTAAGACCTAGCCTCCTGGGCTTCCCTTGTGGCGCAGTGGTTGAGAGTCTGCCTGCTAATGCAGGGGACACACGTTCGAGCCCTGGTCTGGGAAGATCCCACATGCCGCGGAGCAACTAGGCCCGTGAGCCATAACTACTGAGCCTGCGTGTCTGGAGCCTGTGCTCTGCAACAAGAGAGGCCGCGATAGTGAGAGGCCCGCACACCGCGATGAAGAGTGGCTCCCGCTTGCCACAACTAGAGAAAGCCCTCACACAGAAACGAAGATCCAACACAGCCAAAACTAAATAAATAAACAAGCAAAAAAAGATACACATAACTGAATATAATACATTCTTTAAAAAAAAAAAAGACCTAGCCTCCAAACTTGCCCACTCTCACTTTTTAAAATTTTATTTTTGTTGTGATAAAACACATATAAAAGTTACCATTTTCACCATTTTTAAGCGTACAACTCACCGACATGAAGTACATTCACATTGTTGGGTCATCATCACCACCATCCATCTCCAAGGACTCTTCCATCTTCCCAAACAGAAACTCTGTACCCATTAAACACTAACTCCCCGTTCTTCCCACCCCATAGCTCTTGGTAACCACCTTCCACCTCTGCCTTTATGAATTTGACTACTCTGGGAGCCTACAGAAGTCGCCTGATACAGTATTTGTCCTTTTGTGATGGGCTTATTTCATTCAGCATCATGTCTTCCAGGCTCATCCATGATGTAGTATGTGTCCGAATTTCCTTCCTTTTTAAAGTAGAATAATATTCCTTGTATGTATATATCACATTTTGTTCATCCATTCATCTGTCCATGGACACTTGGGTTGTTTCCACCTTTTGTCTGTTGCAAATAATGCAGCCTGACTTCTGCCACATTCTATAGGTTAAAGCAAACCCCAAGGCCAGCCCAGACTCAGGAGGGGGGCGTAATAGACCCCATCAATAGATAGGAGGGGTAGCAACATTGCATTGTGAGACCCATGGATGCAGGGAGACCAGATTCCTCGGGACCATTGTGTAATACCCACTTACTACAGAAGCAAGCAATAGCGTGGGCATCCAGAGAGATCTCGACCGAAGCACAGTGAAATGTAACAGGTTATGAGTGCAAAGTCCAGAGCTGTTGGTGCAAAGAATAACTTGCACATGAACAGGAAGGGGAAAGTGGGCGTGTTTGTGGCACATAGATTCGGGGTGAGAGAACTCTGCTTCCTTCCAATTCAAAGACATAATGAGTTTAGTGCTGGGCTTACAAATTGAATAGAAACAAGCTCTGTATGATGAGCGGGCTGGTCTGTGCAGCAGATGAAACAGAACTATTAGAAAAAGGGGACAGGAATAGGAGCAGAAGGCCTGGGTCCTCGTCTTCCCAACTCCTAAAGAAAGACTAGCCGTGCTACCGAGCACAAGTTAAACCCTACCTTCTCTGCACTTACGTTTTCTCAACAGTAAAATGGAAATCATGGTATCTAGCTTGCCATGAATAGATGAAATAATGTTTGTGAAAGTCATTAAAAAAAAAAAAGGAAAAACATTATTGTGTGTTGCTCCTTCCTTCTTCCCCTGGTGATCGCTTTCAAGTAGCCGCATGCTCTTTTCTGGTGTCTAGTTCTCCCTTTCTTCCCATCTGGGGTCACTGACAATGGTCTTGTCTTTGCTTTATCTGATTTCTCTCTGAAGTACAGCCAGGTGCCCCCAAAAGGCTAAAGAGCTAAGTTTACCGGGATGTTTCCTGGTACATTTTGATTTCAAAGTGCGCTGCGGGATCTGATGCATGTTAAATAGTAACATCGACCACAACAGACACAGCCCAGCTTCCCCAGCCTCCTTGCTATCCGCTGTGTATTTTCCTGTTTCCCTGAGAGGGGTGGATGAACAGAAGTCCACAGAGGACCATTCAGAACAGAAGGAAGACTGCCTGCCTGGTCAGTGCCCATCAATTAGAAGGCCCTGCATTATATGGCAGGAGGAGAGGCAGTCTCTCTGAGACTCAGTTTCTTCATCTGTAAAATGGGGATGACGCTGGGCCAGGATTAAAGGTGAGGCGAGTGAGGCCGGGTCACACAAGTACAGGGTAGGATGCTACGTTATTTAAAATGTTCATAATGCATTCATCAGGAATTTTTTGCATTGACTTTTTTTAAGCGGCATGAAAATATTTTTTTGATTATTGAGTTTGGGGGCACCCTCTTAAATTGGGGGCCTGCCATGAGTGCAGCGCTCGCCTCACCCTAGTCTCAGCTCTGTATAATAGTGCCGATCTCATGGGATTGTTGCAAAGATTAAATGAGGTGATGGTGATGGCCAGGAAACAGTGACAGGCGAGGAGCAAGCGCCAGACGCAGGTGAGCTGTGGTTACAATCACTGCATTCATTTCTTCCGTCCCCTTGTCTGGACCAGGAAATCATGGCTGAGAGAGGTCACACGATCTACCCAAGCCACCCAGTGATTCAACATTGGCCTGCCCGACTGCAGAGGAGGACTTCTAGTCCATTCTCCTCCATGCAGACAGTCACAGAGGCAAGCGATGTGGATTGGGAGGGCAGGAAAGGACCATTTTTTTTCCAGGCTAGGCAATGTTTTTTATTTCATGTTGCTGTCCCCAGAAATGGGCTCTGTCCAGGGGGCTGGGGAGTCTCACCTACAGCCCCCAAATTTAAGTCAGGCATGACCGTCCCCCATCCCACCCCCACTATGGTGCCAGGTGCAGATGACAGCAGATGCCACCGTCACAGAGCTGCTTGTATGTACATCCTCCGTGTCCTCCGCCAGGCCAGGCCAGGGACTCCTCCCGTGCAGGCACCTGGCCCATCTCTCTCATGCTCTGTCCCTGCGGCCCTGGGCAGAGCCTGGTGCAGAGCAGACCCTCCCAGAGCACTGACGGAATGAAAGAACCTTCACGTGCACGAAGGAGAGAACCGAGTTAACCGAGGGCCTTGCTTCAAATCCAGCTCCGTCTTTTGCATATCAGGTTTCTCCTCTGCAAACCCGGCTCAGTCACAACACCTGCATCATGGTCACTGTACGGAGTAAATGGGTGACATGCCAAACCCAGTGTCTGGCACATAAAAAGTGCTCAATACATAGTCGCTTGGACTGTTTTGTCTTTCGAATTCTAGAATCCTGAAGAAATAGCCTAGGGCCTTGCAAGAGCAGCACTGCTGACATTGGAAGCAGGATAATTCTCTGTGTCAGGGCGGTCCTGTGCATGGAAGGACGCTTAACAGCATCCCTGGCCTCCACCCACTAGACGCCAGTAGCAGTGTCCAGTGGGACCATCAAAAACAATTCTCCAGGCATTACCTAATGCCCCTTGGTTAAGAACACTGATGGAGCCCGTTGATCCAGATTGTTTTAAGAGAAAAAGGGATGATTCTTTTCTTTTTCTTTTTTTTTTAACATCTTTATTGGAGTATAACTGTTTTACAATGGTGTGTTAGTTTCTGCTTTATAACAAAGTGAATCAGCTATACATATACATATATCCCCATATCTCTTCCCTCTTGCATCTCCCTCCCACCCTCCCTATCCCACCCCTCTAGGCGGTCACAAAGCACCGAGCTGATCTCCCTGTGCTATGTGGCTGCTTCCCACTAGCTGTCTATTTTACATTTGGAAGTGTATATATGTCAGTGCCACTCTCTCACTTCGTCCCAGCTTACCCTTCCCTGCCCCCGCCGTGTCCTCAAGTCCATTCTCTACCTCTGCGTCTTTATTCCTGTCCTGTCCCTAGGTTCTTCAGAACCATTTTTTTCTTTAGATTCCATATATGTGTGTCAGCATACGGTATTTGTCTTTCTCTTTCTGACTTACTTCACTCTGTATGACAGACTCTAGGTCCATCCACTTCACTACAAATAACTCAATTTCGTTTCTTTTTATGGCTGAGTAATATTCCATTGTATATATGTGCCACGTCTTCTTTTTCCATTCATCTGTTGATGGACATTTAGGTTGCTTCCATGTCTTGGTTATTGTAAATAGAGCTGCCATGAACATTGCAGTACATGACTGTTTTTGAATTATGGTTTTCTCAGGGTATATGCCCAGTAGTGGGATTGCTGTGTCGTATGGTAATTCTATTTTTAGTTTTTTAAGGAACCTCTATACTGTTCTCCATAGTGGCTGCATCAATATACATTCCCACCAATAGTGCAAGAAAGTTCCCTTTTCTCCACACCCTCTCCAGCATTTATTGTTTGTGGATTTTTTTTTCAGTGTCCATTAAGTTTTATTAGAACCCAGCTGCCACCGCCATTTACTTGAGTGATGTCTGTGGCTGTTATTTTGTTTGTTTGTTTGTTTGTTTAATTTTTAAATTTTATTTTATTTATTTTTTATACAGCAGGTTCTTATCAGTTATCTATTTTATACATATTAGTGTATACATGTCAATCCCAATCTCCCAATTCATGAGAAAAAGATGATTCTTATGATGGTCTCATTTTCTCAGGATTCAGCAACATAAATGAATTAAGATTGAGTGGGAAAATATTAAAATAATAAGAAATACAATAACAACAACGTTATGAGAATAGATGACATTATCTGAGTGCTTCCTGGGCTTCCAACGTGTGCTTGATGCTGTACGTACATCACCTCTAATCTTGACAGCAGCCCTTCAGGGTAGCTGTTATGATTCCATTTTCCAGATGAGGAACCTGAGGTTCAGAGGAATCAGATGACTTGCCCAGAACCACACTCCCGTGAGCGGCACGTCTGGAATATTCACACCAGGTGGGCCTGACTCCGATGCATCTTTCCCACAACTCCATTTTTGTGTCTTTCAAAAAACCTTTCCATCTCTGTTCCAGTTCCTAGTTGACTACTCTCCATCTGACGGTCTCTCTCTCCACCTCTCAGCTCCCATCCCCCTCCAGATGTTCAAAAATGAAAATATCTGACAAAATGAGCTGAATTTCTAAAAACTTACATCCAAATGTCTGGAAAGCTCTTGCATGGGTGATTAAATTAAGAGAAAGTATGCTTCAACAGAAAATGCCCCTGCCAAACTGAATTCTTCTTCATCATGTTGTTTTTGGATAAAGAACAGGACCCTCCGTGCACGGTCAGAGTTGAGATGATTCTGCCCCCAAGAGCCCAAAAAGCAGCACACAAGCTCTCCAGGGCCCAGGGCCCAGGACCCTTCCTCTGCATTTAATTTCTGAAGCTCCCTTAGGAAAACATCTCCGCTTGCACCATCCAGGGCCATCTGGCCATCCCTCTGCTGCTTCCAGAACACACGATGAAGAAGCTGAAGGGCTGCTGACACCGAGTCTTGTCACTGCTGCTCAGAGAGCAGTGCCTGGACTGGGGGCAGCGTCAGCAGCACCTGGGAGCTTGTGGAGATGCCAATTCTCAGGCCCCACCAGACCTATTGAATCAGAAACTGTGGGTAGGGCCCAGAAATCTTTTCTCGAGTCTTCCAGGGGATTCTGATGCCACACCGGCCTTCAGCACTTTCCGCTGATGGACTTCACTTCTTGAAGGAAAGATTTCTTTCCAGTCTTGGCCAAGATGAAGAATTTGGGATCCCAGAAGGAGAAAGAAGTTGTCTGAACCTTGAATGCAAAGCACAGAGAGGAAGGGATGCAATGGGAAGAACAAGGAGCAAAAGCAGGCGGCCCAGTGAGGACCCGATGCCCCTGCAGGTGAGCAAAGGACAGATGTCAGAACTGAAAAAGACATCTCTTCATTTGGTCTCTTCTTTGGTCTCTGTGCCTTCAGTCCTGCCCACCGAGCTGTCCAAGAGATCTTTCTAAGTCACAAGTCGCTGGTCACTTCTTTCCAAGGCTCCCCATCCGCCTCAGGCTCAGGTCTGAAACTCCTTAGCACAGGCCCTCTGTAACCTGGCCCCTGCTACCTCGCCTGATGCTGAGCACACAATGGTACCCACCACTGTGGGAGCCCACACTCTGCCTGGGCTTTCATGGTCTTCAGAACCGGTATGCCTTTCCTTCTGCCTGAGCTTATTCATCTACTGGGGTGTCTCATGGGTATCTGCTCCCAAGAGGTCAACCCCATCAGTCATGGCATTCTGTACACGCCCCAACCTCCACCCAATTCTGGTACAAAAGACGTCCATCTGCTTTCAACTCTTCTTAACCTTGAGGTCAAAGGGTAAAGTTTCAGCAATGTCACACCATTCAGGGTCGGCCACCAGGAGCTATTCAGAAAAAAGCTGACACCATGTGGGACGCTCAGCTGGGAATGAGCAAATTTTGGGGGTCAGTTGCCTTGCACTGGGAGAAAAATTATGACCCTGCATTCCACCATTCCAAGCCCCTCTGATCCATGATGAGGGTGCACTTTGTTTACACATTTCAAAGAATCCTTCCATATTTCCAGGTTGACTTTCCTAATTATGGCCTATGTTGAGCTTCTGAGTAGCCTGACCATCTCTGCTAAGAAACTACTAGCAACTTCTAGAAGAAAAATGCAGGGCTTTTACTCTGCCCCTTGCTCATGAATAAAGTTGTTTGGTAATTATTACCCAATTTGCTTTAATATTAACCAGCATCTTTGTCAGGGGAGCACTCATTTTCCATTGACTTTTACAATCTAACAAGATTTTGAGACTTCTTTTTCCAACTTTCCAAGCCACAGTGGACATGCGCCTTGCGGAGCCCACTCAAAGTAGCCGAAAGCAACAAGCTTTGCAACACTGGCAGACACCCCAAGGCAAGGAGTGCCCACCAGCTGCACAGGACACCTGGCAGTGGGTGGCTTCTGGAGAAATGGGGAGGAAATTAACAAGGAGGGCAAAATCAGGAGAAAGCCGACAGCAGAACCCAAACAGTTAAGTGGCAAGGGGGAAGCTGTGTCTTGTGCCAACTTATGGTAAAGTGACACATGTTTCTGCTTTCCGTGATCAGTTTTTACTTTTAACATTGAAGATTAAAATTAAGTGCATTACCATAGATCAGTTTACAGGGATTCGGTACATCTGTTTTGGAAATGTAAAACAAAACTGAGTAACATCATTATGTGTATTACCAGAATTGGGGAAAGGTATCAGTAACAGCCTGGACCGTCTCCATGCCACCTCCTCATTTCAGCAATCCTCACCCTTGGAAGACGTTTGGCAGGGCTTGTGGAAGAGCTACCCTCCAAAAATGCAAAGAGGCAATGAGATGCAATCCAGCCCCCCTGGTGGCCAGAGCCCCAAAGCAGCCACCTCCTCAGCAGAGGCCCCAGCCAGGGCACGCCAACCCCATACCCTGCGCCTGGCCAGAAACCCCATGACGCCTCGTTTGCCAAGAGTTTGACGCTGACCCCTGAGCTCCCACCAGAAGGGAGGAGGCTGGCAAGTTCAATTATTGCTTCAATAATGAGCGAATCGTTTCTGGTTTGCTATTTACACTGCTCTCCGGGAGAGAAAACAAGTCTTCTAACCAAAGTCCTCCAATTTCTACTATTTATCCAAGATTACACATCTAATCCCATAATAAAACACCGTTCCTGCTCAGAAAGCAGAGTGATTGCCTACAGATGTGCCCAGACCAAAACATCTGCACCTCCAAAATGGCCACCGGCAGGATATCTTATCTACTGTGGGCTGGCGACCAAAAGGGCTAATTAACTTCTGAAACTTTACGGGTAGAAATCCACTCCATCTGAATTTTTATTCTGCTGACAAATGATGTGCGTCCCGGCCTTTATCTAGCTGCTTAGATTCAATATCTGAGTGCAGCAGAGATTTCTTAATTTGCTCATTTCTCTTGGTACCGTTTAGAATGAGAGCTCAGAATGAAAACGTATCATGAGGCAAAGAGAGATGTCTACCTGCTCATCGCAAACCCCTGGAAATTGCTATGCCCCCTTAGATCTCACCGCAGAATCAGCTCAGCTCCACCTTGATTTGTCTCTCAATATACTGTTTAAAAATGTAACCCAATCACTAAGCCCAACAAGCAGTCTGTTTATTATTACTTTTGATAGAAAGGTTCATAGCATCCTGTAATGTGTGTGCATTTTTTATTCCGTTTGGCTACTAGACACTGAAACCATTTGGGACATTTATTAAAATGCATTCAGCCACTCTTTAGGATGAGGTTAATGTGGGATTTATGCCTCTGTGGTGTGCGGTGCACAAAGCAGTAATAATGCTTGTTTAGTACTTAGTTCACGTACAAAATGGTCGGCTATAAAAATCGAAGGAATACAAAGATGGGCTGAAAAAGCATAGGAAGGGGAGGAATTTCTGCAAGCTGGGGGCTTCCATAGGGCACCAGACAAAGAGGAGAAATTTATTTCAATGGAAAATCGAATTATCTGGTTGCATGAAACAGGCTGGGGAGGTAGGGGCCCCAGAAGGAAGTCTGGTTTGATAGACTCAAGCCTGCCAACCTGTCCAGGGAGTCCTGTGCCACCTGGCGTGCACAAGAGATGCTTTCTGTGCAGCTCTGCTTCCTCCTCATGTGTCCCTAATTCCTTTCTACCCCAGAGGCCTTCAGATAGACCCAAGCCTGTGAGAGGGCCAGAGGGCCAGAGGTGGAGCCAGTCAGACATCAGGGCTCGGGCCCCTCCAGTATCCAAACCAGATGGACCCAGCAAGATGGGGATTAAAAATTCCAAGCAACTTCCTAATGGTTGGCTGGGCGTCTGGGCAGAAGGCAGAGCACACATGTTTCCTACACGTGTTGGTGATGTGTTTGCTTCCAAGGGCGGAAGTGATCCAGGAAACCCCCTGGAAACCACCCAGTGCCACCCCAGGGCAGGTGATGGCCAGTGTCCTGCTTCCCAGCAGGACTAGAAGGGCTTTGGGGACCTATGCATGGGAGGGGTCTTCCCTTCAGCTGCAGCTCAGCTCGCTTCCCTGAGACCAGGGGACTCACAGTGAGGAGGACCAAACCCATTCTCCAGCCGCTGCAGCTAGGTTTCAGAGGGATTGGACTGGAGGCTCTGCTCTCTGCTTCCCACCCCAAGTGAGGGCAGGCAGGCTGAAAGTAGACGTTGACAGGGGCAGCTGAGCTGCCAGCATCTCCCCCGCAAGGTGGCAGGAGCCCTCTCTCTGGTCTCCCTGCTTCCATTCTCGCCCTTCAATCTGTCGTCCCAGAGCAGCCCCAGGGATGATCCGAGACTGAAAATCATACCAAGTCGCTCCCTCACCTGCACGAACCTTCCCAGGGCCTCCCACTGCACTCAGAGCATCCAAAGTCCTTCCCAGAGCCCATGAGGCCCTGTACGATCTGGTTCTTTCCTCTTTCTACCATTTCACCTCCTTCTACTCTCCCCCTGGTTCACTCTGCATCAGCACCCTGGCCTCCTTTCTGTCCCTCCTCCTCTCCAGGCTCAGGACCTTTGCACATGCCGATCCCCTGCCCAGGATGCTGTTGTTCCAGAGACTGGCATGGCTGTCTCCTCATTATCACAACTTCCATGTTCCCTCCTCACAGAGACCTTATCTTGCCACCCAGTGGAACGTGGGCCCTTTCCCTCTCTTTCACAGCACCCTATTTTAATTATTAGCATAGCGTTCAATGCCACCTCGTTGCCCTTGTTTGTTTATTGATGGATTGACTGATTGTTGTTCTTTATTCAGCCTCTCTGTTCCAGGATATAAGCTTTTGCAGGGCAAGGGCCATGCCTGCCTTGTTCACCCTTGTGTGTCAGCTCCTGTGTGAGTGGCACCAGGCACGTAGTAGGGCTAAATAAGAGTTGTTGGATGGTTGATGGGCAGCGGTTATCATGCACCAGGCAGTGTAAGTACTTTACAAACACAACCTCATTCAATCCTTGTGACAGCCCTGTACTCTGGCTACTGGACTTTTATGATACCCATTTTACAGATAAGGACACAAACTCAACCAGAAAAAGCACTTACCCAAGGTCACACAACCTAGCAAGAGGAGGCGTCAAGGACTCATGCCCAGGGCTGTTTCTGATCCCAGAGCCTTTATTCTCGACCACTGGGCTCTACGACCTCAATTTGTGGACGACCCAGAAGGAGGATGCTGTGTCCCCCGGATAACCGAAGTGAAAGGCAAGTCAGACTGTTTTATAAGAGCCTCTGAACAACTGGTCCTGTAACCACCTGCCTGCTTTCCCCACCCTGAGACTAGTCTGGATTCCTGGTCTCAGCGGGTGCCGTGTATAAATTTAGCTTCAGGGATGTCCAGCAAAGCTAATGCAAGAGAACACATTCTCTTCCCTACCCCTCCCTCTGGGAGCCCTGGACCCACCCCAAAGCATCTCCTAGACCAGCCCAGGGTCCCCTCGTCATGCCTTCCACCCTCATGCACATGCCTAGTCTCCTTCCCAAACTCTCGTCGGTCCCATCATCCTCTCCCCGCCCAAAGAGAATGACTTTAGATACACACAGTCTAAACCATAGCAGGTCATGAGAACGGGATGGAAAAAGGAGTAAACTTGACTGTCAATCAGATTTTTAAAAACGGGTTTTCTGGCTTCCGATAGCTTTCCCTACGTGCCTGTGGTTCATTTGAGGAATTATTGTCGGGTACCATTTGCTCTCCTGGCACCACATCTCCAGCCTGTGTATTAGACACATCCCAGGGTGGGGCGTTTTGCTTGGTTACACTGGATGACGAATGTTTCCACAGCTGCAAACAAGACACTTTTGCTACGAAGTTTGGGCTGTCAGAGAAGCATGAGGACCTTATTATTGGTGTCTGAATGAAGAAAGGGAAGGAAGGCGGCGGGGATCCCCCTAGACAGCATCAGGGCAAATGGCAAGTCTAAGAAAGACAAATAAAGTAAGTCTCTGCTGATATCTTAACAGGCAAGGAATTTAACTGGAACTATACCGAATAATTCAATTAACAATCGGTAGAGCCATGCTGTGTGCTCCACTCTTAAAACAATGCTAAAAGCCAGCATGGACCAAGGGCTTGCTATATGCCAGGCATATATATTACTTCCCTCAATCCTCACCACAGCTCTAAGAATCGGATAGTCTGAGCGTTACAGATGAGGACACGGAGGCATGGAAAGATCAAGTAATTTGCCAGGGCTACGAATGGAACCAGAGTGCCAAGTGACATCTGTCAGACTCTCAGCTCCTGTGCCGAAAGCTTCCATCCTCTACCCCTTATGTTCAAATGAAGCAGTGTTTTCGAACCCAACTGCACAGAATCACCTGGGATGGGTGCTCTTTTAAAAAACACCCCTGCCTAGACCGCTGCTCAGACTAATTAAATCAGCATCACTGGCAGTGGGCACCCCAGACATGGGGATTTTTCAAAAGCTTTCAGAAGGTGATTTTAACGTGCAACCAGACTTGACATCTACTGCTCTAACTAGTGTAGTTCTTCTCAAAGTGGGGTTCCCTGGACCAGCAGCAGCAGCACTTAGGGACTTGTTAGAAGCGCAAACTACGGAACCCACCCTAGACCTGTTTGAATCAGAAGCTTTGCAGGTGGCAGGAGCCCAGAAACAGACATTTTAACACCCCTTCCAGGTAATTCTGGAACATGCGAAAGCCTAAAAACCACTGCTCTAGACATGGGTTAATATCTCTTTGAGATGCTGATTTCAGGGTTTTTTGGATATATACCCAGAAGTGTGACTGCTGGATCACATGGTAGTTTTATTTTTAATTGTGTGAGGAACCTCCATACTGTTTTCCATAGCAGCTGCACCATGTCGCACTCCTACCAACAGTCTTAAGTGTTCCAATTCCTCCACATCTTCACCAGCACTTGCTGGCTTCTGGTTTTGCAGTTTGTGTTTCTGTTGTTTTTTGATAAAGCCATCCTGACGTGTGAGACGATGGTGATTTTCGTTTGCATTTCCCTGATGATTAGTGACAAAGTGCATTTTTTCATATACTTGTCGGCCGTTTGTATATGCCTGTGTTCATCGCAGCACTAGGCAAAATAGCTACGATGTGGAAACAACCTCAATGTTCATTGACAGATGAATGGATCAAGAAACCGTGGTGTAATGGAAGACTACGCAGCCTTCAAAAAGAAGGAACTCCTGCAGTATGCACCGACATGGATGAACATTGAAGAAATTATGCTAGTGAAATAAACCAGACACAGAAAGACAAGTACTGCATGATTCCACTTATATGAGGTATTTTTAAAAGTCCAAATCATAAAATCACAGACTGGAATGGTGGTTACCAGGGGCAGGAGGGGTGAAGGGGAAATGGAGAATTATTCATCAACAGGTATAAAGTTTCAGTTAAGTAAGATGAGTGAGCTCTAGAGACCTATACAGCATTGTACCCATAGTCAACAATAACATATGGCACAGTGAATAATTAAGGGAATAGACCTCACGTTGTGTCCTTATCACAATTAAGAAAAAAAAACACTGCTCTTTCTAGAATATAAACTCCATAAAGGCAAGTTTTGTTCAGCCCTGGAATGCCAGCACCTAGCACCAAAATCCTTATAAAACGAATGAATGAATGAATGAATGAATGAATGATGGACTACTTGCTACACGATGTTGATCTTTCCATTACACTGAGAAAACTTGAACCGGTAAAGATTTAGATTCTACTTTGCAAAGTTAATTAAGGATTCACTTGGCTATCTATATTGGTAAGATTAAAATCTTTGCAGTCCAAAGCGCTTAGTTAGTTTCTTTGGTTTTTTCCAAACAGGCTACAGAGATGATGAAATTAACACCCACCACAGTGGTAACTGCTGGTCTGGCCCCTGTTACTCTTAGTCCTGGTTAAGCAGGTAGGTAGCTCACCTGCCAGGCTATTTTATTCTCTGCCATCACACCCCAAGCGGGTGGAAGGCCACCCATGACTGACAAAGACAGGGGAATTTTCCTAGCGGTTGAAAGAGTCAATCCTGCATTCTTCTGCACAGCCCAATACCCAGATTGAGCCGTAGCATAATCAGAGAGAATTAACTAGCCTTCCAGCTCTCCTCATTAAACGATGGAAATGCACTGTATCTTTCTGCAGTAGCCTGCTTCTCTCACAATTCCCTCGCCACAGCCTGACCACAATTTTACTGTGTGTGAAAAATGACTTGGAATTGCAACAGGACTGCCAGGGAGCAATGATTAAATTTGTCCCCAAAATTAATGTGGCTGTGATTGGCAGAGGGGTGGGGGGGAGGGCTGGAGAAGGGGGTGTTATAGAGCAATCAACAATCAATGGTAGGAAGGTGACCTGACATCACCGTCTTCTGCAATTGTAATCAATATCACTCTGGCTTCAGCAAGGGCCTCTTAATCTATGCTGCTTCTCTGGATAGAGTTTATTCTTGTATAAATACCTTAAATAAATAGCTCGAGGAGAACACCCAGGGATACTTTAAATTGCATCCATATCGTGCAAAGGCAAAAGCGAGTTCCACTGGGGAGGATCTGTCTCTCAGAACCAAACAAGCTTCTCCTTTAAAAACCTCATAATTGGTTATTTACACACTCCGCAACTTTGCATTTATGCCGCAGCCCGATTATCATAAGCATTTCCAATTTGACAGAACCCGACTACAGTGCATATGCGAGCTCTTCTAATTTCCGAAGCGGCTAACTGGAGGTGGTGAGGAACGATGATTTATCTGTTTGTGATTTGAATAGGATAATGCCTGTAGCATCTCGAAGCCAGGGCTATTTTCTGGGAACATGTGTTGTCGTGAAACCCTGGCTGACACTCTTCAGGAATCATAAAAATGACAGGGGCCAAGATTTTTGTTGTTGTTGGTTGCGCCCACAGCTTTCATCTGGGAAGGGGAGGGGAGGAGGATTTTGTTGAGCAATTGTGCTGTGGACAGCAATGCGGCCCCATGGATATGGTCTGGTTTGTGGATTGGCGAGAAGCAACATCAATTACATGCAGATCAATTTAATCACAAACACCAGAGCAGATGGAAAACAAAGGCACTTCCGGAGCTGCCGGGGATGCCAAGGAGGCAGCTACCCTTAGGAACACTCTTGGAATTGCTCTTATTGATGACCGCCTCCCTACTGGGGTAGGATCCTGGATTACCAGCCTCTCGCCTGCTAAAGTGTAGGGTGAATTTGCCCACTTCTCTCTATGTCCACTGCTGCCACCAAGCCTGTGTTACCTGGAATCCAGACTACTGGGTATCCTCCTGGGAGCATCCCAGCCCAGCCCTGCTTCTTGCCCACCCCAATCCATCCTCCACAGGACAACCAAAGGGGTCTTTTAAAAGTTATACATGAGGTCTCGGGGTTTCCCTGGTGGTACAGTGGTTGGGAGTCTGCCTGCCAGTGCAGGGGACACGGGTTCGAGCACTGGTCCGAGAAGGTCCCACGTGCCGTGGAACAAAAAAGCCCGTGTGCCACAACTACTGAGCCTGCGCTCTAGAGCCCGCGAGCCACAACTACTGAAACCCACGCGCCTAGAGCACGTGCTCCACAACAAGAGAAGCCACAGCAATGAGAAGCCCGCACGTGGCAACGAAGAGTAGCCCCCACTCACCGCAACTAGAGAAAGCCCGCGTGCAGCAACGAAGACCCAACGCAGCCAAAAATAAAGAAAGAAAATAGATAAATTTATTTTAAAAAATTATGCATCAGGTATTGATGCTCCTGTGGTTAAAACCCTCCGTGTCTCCCCATTGCACTTGGAACAACAAGGCTCCTCAGGAAGTGGCCGCAGCCCCCACTCCAACCCCTCGCAGGCTACTCTCCCACGCAATCAGCTGTGCCCTTGAACACACCAAGTTTATGTGTGTTCAGGGCTTTTGCCAAGGCCGTGGCCCCGCCTGGACCACTCTTTGTGACTCCCCTGTGTCTTCACCGGGTGGGGTGTGACGTGATATGATATATTATTACATAATATACCATACATATGTATGTCTAAAGATATCATCTTATACCTGCTTCAACTCCAGTGTTACCTCCTCAGAGAAGCCTTCCCTGACTTCCTACCTAGCTCACCTCCCAGCGCTTCCCTCCATCCCTCTGTAGCCAGGGCTTGGCAAACAGTAGGTGCTCAGGAAATAGCTGGTGAATGAATCAATGAATGAATGAATGAGCTCCAAGAAGGAAGCTCAGTGGCTAGACAGCAATCTGCCCCAAGCCCTGGTTCCTCTCACCTGACTATCAGTTTCTCCACCTGCAAAATTATGACCCAGCTGCCGTGAAACTCCTTGAGCAGAGATGCTGGCTGTGTTGAGCACCCATTGCCAGGTCTTTGCTTCTGCTGTTTCCTCCTCCTGCCTCCTTCCATATCTCAAGCTCTGTGCTCTTTGGAGGCCCAACTGAAGACCCACAAGCCTCCTATATCACTTGCACCATCAAGGTATCCGGTCCATTTAAGAAGGTCTGGCCCCCAAGCTTCCAAAGCCCTACATAGAGTGGTCCATGGCCCCTTCCACCACCTCCACCCACTTCTGGCTCCTTCCATCCCCTTCCATCCATTTGAGAAGAGCCCTCATGAGGGAGGGGAACTCAGCTCCAGGGTACCCAGAGTGGAGACTATTCTTCTCTCTTCTGGACCCAGCTTGCTAAAAGGAAAAAGAAGCAATATAGTCCCCAGAGCCCCATCTGCCCAAGCACTGCCCCTGAAATCCAGGCATCCACAGGTCTCTAAAGCTCCCACACTGCTCACTGCCCACCCTTCACAAACCCAGGAGGTGACCTGTGGTTCTGGTCACCAGTTACAGGGAGAGCAAGTAGCCTCAGTGAGCTCAAGAGAGAGGAGAAAAGTCAACGGCCACCATGTACCGAAGATGAGGTCTCACGGATGAGGGGCTCAAAATGTGACCAGAGGCCTCTCTGCAACCTCTCTGCAGAAGAAAGCAAAGCAGGAAACCCACCCCAGATTTGGCCTACTGTGTAGAACTTGAGCTCCCATGGGTGCCTGCACCACCAGTGAGCCCCCACCTGGGCCTGTTCCCTCATCTACCACCCACAGACTCAGGACCACCACCCCCTTGTCCCACAGTGAACACCCAACTCTGGCTAGGTTCCTTCTGTTCTCAGGGCAATTGGCCTAGTTACCTTTCCCCGATCTTTCCAAGGAGGTTACACCACTTCCACGTCCCTGATATTTCACCATTAGGGATTCATTCCTTTACATTGACCAGATGCAGTATTAAAATACAGATTACTTAGGGGATGTCCATTCTGTCCCTGTGCATGTGAACTCTTCCTGTGGAGAAAAGGGAAAAATACAAGTTTAATTCCTAGCAGGGCATTCCCTCCAAAGATAGGCAGCAGTGCAAATTATGGCAAGGAGGGCTTGTCTTGTGAGTTGCAGAGGAACTTTTACATCTCAAGAGATAAGTGTACCATCACCTCCCTGCCCAAAATGCCACTTCCACTTCTATATTTCACCATTAGGGATTCATTCCTTTGTGTTGACCAGATGCAGTATTAAAATACAGCTTACTTGGGGGAGGTCCATAAGTCATGTATTCATCTGCATGAAGGGAAAGAGGCCATGGACCAGTAGTTCTCGACCTTGGCTATATATTAGAATCACCTGGGCCACGCTTGAAACTAAGTCTCTTGGAGACAGGGCCCAGGCATCTGGAGTTAGGAAAAGCTCTCCAGGTTCTTCTGATGCAATATGAGTACTGAGAACTGCTTCCATGGGCAAATCTTCACCTACTGAGATGTACCAGGAGACACCCACTGATCACTCTTTGTGGATTGCCCACAGAGAAGCCAGCCACTGTTCAGTCTGGGGGCTGCCCTGGCTTCTCCCCTGGCTGAGCTCTCTCGGCTGGCAGAGTCCCTTGGCCAGGTGTGAGATGGATGCCCTAGGCTACCTGTGGTTTCTCAGTGCTCCTGGCATAGGGACTGAAGAAAGGACTCTGGATTATATGGGGGAAAAGAGAAGAATTAGCTGATGATAAGTGACAATGGATGTGTAGCCAGGACACTGAGCAGAAAAACCCCTGGCAGACGGGCAAGATGGTCTAACTCAGAAATCAGGAGCAAGTAACAGGCACACTCCAGTCCTCACTGCCTCAGCCCACCACCTGCCTCGAAGGATCCAGGGAAAATGAAAATTAATGGGGTGGGGAAGGTAATCAGCGGTGAGTCCCACTTTTGTTAATAACCACCCTCCATCACGGGTAGAATGAGACAGACCATTCATTCAAGGCCAGGGTCACCTTGAGAAAGGAGGATGGGAGACTTTGAAGGGTTTCTTTCCAGCCTGGTGCCTCCCCAGGTCATGGAAGATGGTCTCAGAAGTGGACTGTCCCTTTTGAGCTTTCGTGTCCTGAGGGTGCTTTCAAGATTGGCTCCCTGGACTGAACCAGAATGTCCATCAGGAGCCCCAGCACTGAGTGGTCAGCCCCACCCACTGCCCCAGCCCTCTGCCTTTGATCCCAGGAGTCTTACACTCTCGTGTCTTTAACCCCAGCACTTCTGGCCCCTGCTGCCCCACCCCACTGCCAGAGCCGTCGGGAAAAGGGAGACCCTTTGGGCTTGAAGCTGCTGCAAGCAGGTGGGGAGGTCAACAGCCTCTGAGCCCCGATGCTACCTCCGCACCCAGCCTGATGATCACGTCTCACTGCCAACTGCCCCGGCACTGCCAGCCACCTCAGCATCACAAGGCCCCGCAGACGAACACCTCTCCCGAGGTGGCTCTTTGTTTCTATAAAAACATTTTCATTTCGTATATGTGCTTACTCAGGCCCCCGACAGCACCATGTTGCTTGGTGATGGGTGAGACGGGCAAACAGGAGCCTCCCATGGCGGGTCTTTGATGCGTGCTGTTGGAAGCTGGGAGCAGCGCAAGGCCTGCCGTGGAAACCCTGCCATGCAGCTCTCGCAGGCACGGGGCATGATGGCCAGCCTTCCTGTGAGGAATTTCCGTCATTTCCCACATGCCAGGCACCCTGAGAAGCCATTTACATGTAGTATCTCATTTAGTCTGCACACCAAGCCTTGACTAAGTAGGTCAAAAAGTAACTAGGTAGTTTCGTGGTGAAAGCTTGGATTCTGGAGCCAAGCTGCCTGCCACTGACCAGCTGGGCAAGTGACTTAATCTCTCTGGGCTTCCAATACCTGTAACTGATCTATAAAATACCAATAACAGCACCTTGCATACATGGTTGCTGTGAAGTTTCCATGAGGTAATACATATAGAGAGAGAAAGAGTATTTAAAACAAAGCCAAGTGTATTAGTCTGCTCAGGCTGCCATAATAAAATACATAGACTGAGTACCTTAGACAACAGAAGTCTATTTCTCATAGTTCTGGAGGCTGGGAAGTGCAAGATCAAGACGCTGGCCAATTCAGTTCCTGGTGAGGCCCCTCTTCCAGGCCTGCAGACAACTGCCTTCTCACTGCGTCCTCACTTGGCCTCTGTGCTCAAAAGGAGAGAGAAATTCAATGTCTCTTCCTCTTCTTGTAACCAACCCTGTTGGGTTAGGGCCCCACCCTTATGACCTCATTTAACCTTTACCACCTCCCCACAGGCCTGATATGGAAATAGAGTCACATTGGGGGTTAGAATTTCAACATGTAAATTGGGGTGGGGGGGATACAACTCAATCCATAGCAGCAAGCACACAACATGTTCTACAAGTGTCACCCATCCTTATCATCACCCCAGTTCACATGAGAATGCTGAGGCCCAGGGAAGCTACAATACTTGCCCGGAAAAGTGGCAGAGTCCAGATCTGAACCCAGCCCTTGGCTGTAACCAGATGCTAAATGCTTGACTCTTCCCACCAGATCTCATGGGCTCTTGATCTCCTGCCAGGTACCCACTGAGTGCTCTTTGACCAATGGCCACTCCCATGGGCACTAGAGAAACGGTCACACCTCTTGGCCAGCAAGCCAAGATTGTCAGGTTGTGGGCACAGGATGGGGTGCCAAGTCCAGGGGATCCATGGCTCAGGGAGTTGGAGAAGGTCTCCCTCTTCTTTGTCCACCCACTGGAACCCTATATCTTCATACTGGTTCCTTCCCTGGCCCTATGTTAGCTGCTTGCAAGGTAAGGCTAGAAGTTGGTCAGGTAGGAAAAAGGAAAAGCCACAGCCACGGTTCCCCATCAGTGAGGCTCCATGTATCACCTCAAGAGCTGAACAAGGTTGACCTGAACGAAATTCTCTTCTTGCCTTAATTGTATAGGAAAGAGTCAGGCACCATCTCTGCCCCAAACTAGGCTCTGGCTGTGAGGCAAGTAGCAGACAGCTGCCTGCCCGGCACCCATCCCATTCTTCTGGAAACAGCATCTGGTGTTGCTTTCAGGAACCATCCATCACACATTCTGTCCATGTAGTTAGAGTGGGGCCAGCTCTAAGCCCTTACATGACCTCAGCCTGACCAGTCTGAGCATCACATCTCCGATCCCATGTTAGCGTTAGTAAGTCTGCCACTAACGCTCAAAATTAAGAATTGGCTGAAGGGTCGAAATATCATGCTTCGGTGTTTGGATGTGTGGAGTATTGGAATAAATGCCAGGATTAGGATTGAGAGCAGCAGGGCCAAGACTCCTCCTAGCTTGTTGGGGATTGACTCTAGATACTGGAGTTGACTCAGGGATGGGCATATGTCCAAATCTGGGCAAATCAGAGCAAACCAGAGTCAATTCCAGGATTATCATTAGTGAGAGCAGGGAAGAAACATTGTTTTCATTGGACTTGTGCCTGAGGGTACAGGAGATCAGCCTGGAGCAGCTAGCCACCATCTTGCTACCAGGAGAATGGAGCCAAAGAAAGGAAAGCAGAGCTGAGAGAGGCCAGAGGAAGACAGAGTCCCAGTGACATTGTCCTAGCCCCTGCATATAGCTGTGCCTGAAGAAGTTTTCTAGGACATTATAGTTAATTAAGGCAAAATATTTCCTCTCTTGCTAGTTTGACTTGGGTTTGGGTAACTTGCAAAAAATGCCTTTAAAACAGAGGGAAGAGAGCTTCCCTGGTGGCGCAGTGGTTGAGAGTCCGCCTGCCGATGCGGGGGACACAGGTTCGTGCCCCGGTCCGGGAAGATCCCACGTGCCGCGGAGCGGCTGGGCCTGTGAGCCATAGCCGCTGAGCCTGTGCATCCGGAGCCTGCACTCCGCAACAGGAGAGGCCACACCAGTGAGAGGCCCGCGTACCGCAAAAAAAAAAAAAAAAAAAAAAAACAGAGGGAAGAAAGGAATTAGAAATTCTGAATCGGGTCAGAGGGGTTCCGGAGCCAGCTTGCTCCCCGTGCTGGAGATGAGAGTCACGGCCTCTCCTTCAGCATCAGCCAGAGCTGTCCTCTAGAAACAGCAGAGTGCTCCCCAAAGAAGCAGGGGGAAATACCACTGGCTTGAGTCACTGTCCCACCCATTGGCAGAATACCTTGACTGATGGTCCTACCAAGAGCACCGCTGGTTGGGGAGGGGTCACAACCAGAAGTAAAACCAGTGGTCTTACCAGAAATGGAAGAGAAGGAGGCAGAAGGAATGGATGTGCCAGACAACAAGGAAAACACCAACTGGCTACGGCAAGGGTCATCGGTGCTCCGGCTCAGGAAAGACTATTTCCCTAAGAATCGCAATTAACTCTGTCTCTACTTATGCCTCATCAGGTGATTAGGAAGCATCC
The DNA here is from genome assembly GCF_964341445.2 of Mesoplodon mirus. Taxonomy (NCBI): domain Eukaryota; kingdom Metazoa; phylum Chordata; class Mammalia; order Artiodactyla; family Ziphiidae; genus Mesoplodon; species Mesoplodon mirus. The sequence continues at coordinate 30,527,258 of NC_138995.1, forward strand.
CTCAAAGCCCTGACAAAGTAGGGAAGAGGGTCAGTAGGAACAGCAGCCTCTGGAGCTACATTATGGAGCCGACACCCTGGGCTGGGCAGTGAACTAAGTGTTTTGCACTCATGATTTCACCTCACTTCCTCACAGCCACACAAGGCGATAGACTTTGCGGATGGAGAAACCGAGGCTCAGCTAAGGGACTCACCCGCACTCATGGCTCCCAGAGCCAGGATTGGATGGAGAGCTGTCAGGCTCCCAAGCCCCGACAGTAATCCGCTGTGCCCCACAGATTTCTCAGGGGCAGAACAGGAGCACAGGTCGGGGGAAATTGGGGTGAGATGATAAGGAGGAAGAAGAAAGGCAAGAGAAAGAGAAGGGGAGAGGGGAAAACTCAAGGAACCAACACTCTGAAACAGGAAACCAAGGCTGGGGATCTTGACTCCCAAGCAGCAGGCTTGTCCGTCTCACCACCAGCGCCCACCTTCTTGCCACCAGCCTCCCTCCAACCCCCATCTCCTCCCACCATATGGCAGTAGGCACAGGTGCCATTTGGTGAGAGAATCACAGAGACCCAATGTCATTGGGGGCCATCTTGTCACTGGTGCATGTCCCTAACGTGTTTGGGAGGAAGGGGTTGGCAGATATGGACAGCTGCATATGTTCATAACCTCATGGAATTTTCTAACTACCTTCTACTCTTCCCCCACCCTCCACCAGGTACCTGAAAACACAAAGGCCAATATCGGGGAAAGCAGAATGGATTTCCCATTCACTGAGCACCTACTCAGGGCCAGGTGCTTTTCCAACATTAACCCCAAGCCTCAGGAGAACCTTGAGAGGCGGGCATGCTGTCTCCATTTTACAGATGAGGAGACTGAGGCTGAGAAAGATGTGCTGGGATTTGAGCTCACGTGTGGCTGATTCCAAAACCCCGAATGGAAAGCTTGCAGGTGAGAAGCAGAGGTGGCTGCCAAGAAGCCCACCTTTCCCTCCTGCACTGGCACCAGGACCGGGGGCGCCGGGTGGCCTGGCCCCTGCTTTGTCTGCTGGGCACAGAGTCCATGACATCTGGAAACCTGCCCTTGCTAAGTTATGGCCTCACTTAACCGAGGTTTGTAAACGGGCACCCTGAGAGAAGAAACAGTCTTACCTCTCCAGAGCCCTGCTAAAATCCCAATAAGCCCATTGCGAGCTAGAGATTGAAGTGCGATTTTGGCATCTCTCCTCTGGCGTGGAAAGAGATTACACTGAGTCATATTTCAAAAAGGCACGCCTGACACAGTATAATCTCTGGTCTTAACTCCCCCTGACCTTGAGAAAGCGGCAATAAAGCAGCGGGGCTGGCTGCCGTGCTCGGGAACAGAGATTCAGACAATCATGAAGAAGCCGGGCGGGTGGGAGAATCCCAACAGGCCCTTGTGGGGCAGCGATGCTGCTGCGGGGACCCCTCATGAACCAGTTCAGAAGTGGAGGCTTTACAGAAGTGGTGGGTTTCCTCTCCCCCAGCCCCCATCTGGGACTGATGTGCAGCCTCATCTTCCTGGGGACCCCAGCTCTGCCCCTTCCCCAGCACCTCACTGATTCAAGCCCCGAAGGACCCACCATGACCGCCTCTCATCTGTCCACACATCTGCTTCCCCCCATCCCACCCCCAGCTTTTTCCAGTGACAATAATGAAGCTGAAAATGTCGCCAGAAAAGGCATCGACCTGTTTATCTATCACTTGCTAATCAAAAGTTTCCTGCCTCCTGTTAAAATACCGATGATTTCCTTTGCGGAATCAAACGGGTCTGTTCTCAGAGCCTGAGCGCGTCAGTGGGGACAGTTTAATTACCACCTTCGATGTTCCTTCCCCGAATACCAATCTTTCCTGAGTTACATGATGAACACACATTGGGGGAAGGATTAAATCAAAAGGCAAGGACTGACTCATTGCAGGGCATCTTACATGGAATCAGGCTTCCCTACTGTGACTTCCATCCTTTCCCGGGTCCCAGGCATTCCCAAGTATCCAGCCTGAGGAATTCCAGCACAGTCCAAGAGGGGGCCCACTGTTTTATGCTCTGAGTCCCTTTGACACATAATAAATGCTGTGGTTAAATCATGGGTTTTCGTGTCAAAGGCTGGTCTTACATTCCAGTCATAGCTCTGGCCACTTAATTTCTAGGAGCCTCAGTTTTCCTGCATGTAAAAATGGGAATATTAAATATCCATATAAAAGGCTGCTGTGAAGATTAAATCAAATGAAACAGGCAATGGATGGACTTAGAGGGTATTATGCTAAGTGAAATAAGTCAGACAGAGAAAGACAAATATAATATCACTCATATGTGGAATCTAAACAATACAACAAACTGGTGAATACAACAAAAAAGACACAGAGTCACACATACAGAGAACAAACTAGTGGTTACCAGTGGGGAGAGGGAAGGGGGGAGGGGAAATATAGGGGAAATTAAGGGATACAAATTATTACGTATAAAATGAGCTTCAAGGATATATTGTACAACACAGGGAATATAGCCCATCCTTTATAATAACTATAAATGGAGTGTAACCTTTAAAAATTGTGAATCACTATATTGTACACATGTAACATATAATATTGTACATCAACTAGACTTCAATAAAAAAATTAGAATTTTAAAAATTATTGATAGTCCTAAAAAAATGAAACAGGCAAACCTTGATCACAGTGAGAGGTCAATTAATGAGAGCTGTTATTATCTTTATTCCCATTAAATAGATAAACAAGCAGACGTTTATAATAGATTATATCATATTTTATTTAAAATACACCACTAAACATTGATAAATTTTTAAAATCTAGGATGTTACTATACAATGTAATAAACAGACTGTCTTCTTTATGCATCGTTTTATGTCCGGTGCCTAGAGCCATGCTGCTGCCCACAGGAGGGGTTCCATAACTTTGGAGAATGAATGATTATAACAGACACAGCGAATCACACATAGTAACACACATGAACGCTGTTCCTGCCTGCCTGACTCCGCCATGAAACGATGAAACAAACTTGGTCCCTTACAGAGATGCTCAAATCTCCCCTGCCCAGCCTTTAACTCCCAAGCTGTCCTGAAGAAGGAGGCTGAGAACATCCACGCCATCAACTGGCCTACCTAACAGGGATGACCAGAGTGGTGACCGTTTCTTCCCTTTCCCACTGCCAGATTCATCTGACAGAAACAAATGACTATTGTAAGATGCCATTTATGGAAAAGAATACACACAAAAATAATGCTTAGATTTTAGATTTTCAAAGGAAAAATAATATTATTTATAAAAATAAAGAAAAATAATTCTCCTCCTCTGTCTGGAAAACAATAAGGTCCACGGCCCCCCTTTCCCTCCTGCATCCTCCCAGATCTTCATTTTTCTCCCTCTCTCCCTCTCTCTCTCTCTCTCTCTGTCTCTCTGTCTCTCTCTCTCTCTCTCTCTCGCATGCACCCCCTTCTCTTCCTGCACCGCTAGTCTCCCCCCTTCCCATGTGGATGGAGACTGGGTTTCCCCTGCAATTCATCACCTGCCCCTGATGCCATGCTGGGCTCCTCAGTCAGAGAACCAGCTGGAAGCCATGTCCCCAAATCGCTGACTCTCCCCTTTTGCTGCCAGTGACATCAGGAAGCATGACATTGTTTGAAGGTTAAACATGCCAAGCCCAGGAGGGAGGCCTGGGTCAGCCTTGGGGGCGGGGGCCTTTCCGTGATGGTCCCGCTGACAGGCTTATCCCCGTGACAGATTCCTGTCCTTCAGTGAGTGTCGTCAGTGATGTCAGAAGGACAAAAGAGGCTCTCCATCTATCCCTGGGAGTGCCCTGCTGGCACCCCGGGGCACAGGGGACCTCTCCTGTGGGTGCTCTTCCAATCAAAATGCAGCCAGAGGGAGCCTGAGGCTCAGTGGGATTATCCATTCCCCACACCGAGCCTCTAACAAAAAACTAGATGTGCCATTCTTCAAGGTCTTTTCCCCAAAAGATCGCAAAGCCCCCGCATATGAGAATAAGGAGGAGGACACTTTTCTGGGGATTCTGCTAGAAGAGATTAAAATGGTGCCACCCAACTCAATGCACTTAGGGTCAGGGCCAGGGACGCATAGCCAGGACCATGGCATATGTGCAGTGGTGACCACCCTCCAAGCAAGGAGTCCCACGGGAGAGCAGACAACTCAGCAGGCAGTTACAACACAGCATGAGATGCCGGGGATCAGGAAGGCCGGGGATGGCATGACACAGAGGGAATTTTCAGGAATCAGGCAGGGCTTTGGGGGTAGGTTGGGGGTTGGCCAGGGAAACGCATCACGTCCAAGGGCGGAGGGTAGGCAGGGCCAGGACGAAACCCTCCAGACACCTCCCGACCTGCATTGCTATCACAGCCGTGGCTTCATGGCTGCTTACGGAGGGGCGGCAGTTCCCCAAAGAGCCCGTGACATGCTGGCTGACCACACCCGTCTGGGCGCGTCTGAGGCCATGCTGTGTGCATTAGAGGCCCCCATTCATGCAAACGTCATTGGACACGGTGGTCACCCAGGTCTGGTTCCCATTCTTAGAGCAATGTGCCACTGGCATCCAGAGGAAGGGGGCGAGACCAGATTGCTGGGGTGACGGGCACGGTCAGGGAGTGACACAGACAAATGGAGGTGGGGAGAGGGTGGGACAGAAAACTCAACACCCGCGAATTCTTAGAAAATGTGGCCTTGGCGTCTGAAATGTGGTGAGCCGCCGCCCAAGTTGGCCTGCATTATTCACTCTTGGCAACCAGTGGATTCTCAAACCTCAATCCAGCGGAGAGGAGTTGACCCCTCATGACCTTGAACCAGAACGTCATCCTGTGCTGTCCGAAGCCACAGCAGCATGGGGCTCTGGGGGCTCCTCCAGTGTCGTCCCTGCCTTTCCTTTCCAGCGGATGGAAAGCCAGGTCCACAAAAGCCAGGCCTGCAAGAGCTGCTCTCTAGAAAGACCCACAGGACCCTGTGCGTGTGCAGCTCCAGACCCCTGGGAAGCCAGCCTGCCTGACTCCAGGCCTCCCTTCCTCAGCATCCGGCCTCTTCGGGCCTTCCCTCCAGGAGGACATGAGCTCGAGTGACACTATAAGGCAGTGCAGGGACTCTGCAGAGGTCAAGGCTGAACCGGGCTAAGAGGAGGGGTCAACACTGGTTGGTACACAGTGCCTAAGGGACACACTCAAACACACACACACACACACACACACACACACACACAGGAGCCATGGTGTATGGCTGGCAAGCTGGCCAAAGTAGCATGGGCCCCTCTTTCTGGCCACACCCCACTCCCTAAAGCCCTTCTTTGTTTAAAATGTGACACATATTTGGGATAAACAAGGGGAAAGAGACTCCAGAAAGCCTCACCTCCATTCCCCTGCCTCAGGGCAAGATTTTTGCCTCTCAGATTGTTACCTGCTCGCCCTCCCGTTACCACTCCTGTGTCTCCTGTCGTAATGGTATCTCCCCAAATTCAGAAAATTAAGAACTAGAGCATCCTATGTAGATACACACTACCAGGAATTTACCTTATGGATATACCAGCCAACATTTTCCAAAATATATTCATGGCAGCATTACTCACAATGGCAAAATAACTGGATACAACTTTATGGTCCATTACCAGGGCCTGGCTGAGCACCAGGTCATGTATCCAAGACATTCCAACAAAGCAAGGACTGGAGCAATAAAGGCAATGCATCTCAGCCCCACCTGTACAGAGCTCACAGGCCAGTGATGGGGTGGGTGGTAGCCAGGCAGGAAGGCTAAGTGAGCCTGGGAGGAATAGACCTGCAGTCCTGGAGTGGAAAGGAATTTCCTTGCTGTCTTTATTCCATCTCTCCCCAGCTGTGTACGGTATCTTTTCTTTTTTGACATCTCCATCAGTCCCCGCACCCAGAAGGCATAGCCACCTCTATGTGGGGTAATTGGCAGCCAGGTATGAGCAACGGTGGGAAAGTCTCCAGGTTATGAAGAATACAGTAAGTCCCCTGCACAGGAACTTTCAAGTTGCGAACTTTCAAAGATGTGAACGTGCGTTCGCATGTCTGGTCATGTACGTTAGTTCACGTGTCTGGCATATGTTGTCACGTGCGTGCATCCTCTACAAGTGGCTGTGCTTTTGTGTACTTTACTGTACAAAACTGTGTAGAGTACAGTGGTACGGTATCTTTATTTCTTGCCTGTTCACTCGATGCCAGGCCCTGCATGCAGGCTGTTGTACTATACTACTGTACTTCTCAAGGTACTGTACTGTAAGATTAAAAATGTTTTCTTTATCTTTTGTGTTTGTTTTTTAATGTATTATTTGTGTGAAAAGGATTATAAACCTATTACAGTACAGCACTATATAGCCGATTGTGTTAGTTAGGTTCCTAGGCTAACTTTGTTGGACTTACAAACAAGTTGGACTTGAGAACGCACTCTCGGAACATAACTCATTCATATGTAGGTGACTTAACTGTACAGTATCAGCATGTAACAGTTATTCTGTGATCCCCCTTTACTCCTTGCTGAAATGAAATATTCCTTCAGCTAAACTTTCAGCTACCAATAACCTATGCATGTTTCCCTTCTGAAGGAAACACTGCAGTCTAGGCAGGGGCTGGAAAGTGAGTTGTTTTTAGTTACTGCATTAACCATTTAGTGCATATATATTACATTAAAAAATTACCTTGGGGTGGGCTTCCCTGGTGGCGCAGTGGTTGAGAGCCTGCCTGCCGATGCAGAGGACACGGGTTCGTGTCCCGGTCCGGAAAGATCCCACATGCCGCGGAGCGGCTGGGCCCGTGAGCCATGGCCGCTGAGCCTGTGCGTCCAGAGCCTGTGCTCTGCGATGGGAGAGGCCACAACAGTGAGAGGCCCGCGTACTGCAAAAAAAAAAAAATTACCTTGGGGTAATGTTTAAGCCCTAAACTTAACAAAACAAGAAACATTTCTTATCTCACATAGTTTCTCCAGGTCAGGAATTTGAGGGCAGGTCCAGGGGGTCTTCATGAGGTTGCAGTCGTCAGAAGGTGTGACTGGGGTTAGAGAACCCAGTTCCGAAGTGGCTCACTGGTATGGCTGTGGACAGGGGGCCTTAGTTCATCACCGCGTGGACTCCTCCACCAGGCTGCCTGAGCAGCCTAACAACATGGCAGCCAGCTGTCTCCAGAGCAAGGGATCCCAGTGAAAGTAGGATGAAAGCCAAGTGTCTTGTATGTCCTGGCCTTGGAAGTTGCACACCATAATTTGCATAATATCCTATTGGTTACACGGGTCATTTCTATTCAGTATGAGAGGGGATAACTCAAGGGCATGAATGCCAGGAGGCAGAGATCATCGGGGGCCACCTTGAAGATTAGCTACCACAGTAATTAATATTCGTAATCAGTAACACTGAGCACCACCATCCCTGACACTACTCCACCCACCACTGGCCTCCAGTCCGCTCACCTGCAAAGATTTCCACTTGCTACCATCTCTCAAATTCTTTTTGGAACAGAAGAGAGTACAAGTTGATGTATTTGCTTATTAAAACAATGTCCACCTATCATCCTCTATTGAAGGTCCAAAGGGATCTGGCCCTGACACACTCTCCTGTCTTGTTTCTACCATTTCTCTTCCACCACCCCGTGTTTCCGCCAACCTGAAGATCCCTAAATGTGCATGGTCACCACCCACCTCCAAGCTGTGTATTTGTTAAACCTAGCTGTGTGAACTTTGACAGGTTTCTTAACCTCTCTGGCCTTCTTTTCACTTCTCTGTAAAATGGGGTTAATAAAGTACCTGCCTCTCTCAAGTGTTTTGAGGATAAAAGGAGATTTCATGTGTCAAGTGCTTAGAATGTACTGGCATGGAACAGGCACTATTAAGCTTCTCATTCATGTTACCCTATCAACACTGTATCCTTCTGGAACCCCCTCTCTCCAGCTCTGCTTATCAACATCCTACCCCTCCTTTCCATAGAGCACTCCTGGATCTCCTAGCCTCCCCAGGCAGGAGGGAGTCCCCACTTCCCTGCATTTCCAGAGCCCATTTCCACCTTCCTCAACCTGGTGACATTCTGCCTTACAACACATGGGTGACCCCATGTCTTCATTCCCCGACTCCCCACCCCAGCCCCAGTTAAAATGGGAGCTCCTTGGCACTCTCTCAAGTCCCCGGCACACAGCAGGGGTGAGTGATTTGCCCCCATTAGAGGATCAGTGAGCATGTGTCGAAAAAGTCATCAGGGAAGTGAATTTCCCCAAATCCTCACAAGGTGAAACTTCTGTGCTACTTCCGTTTTCCTAGAACCTGTATCCTCAGTTATGAAAAGAATAAGTAACTTTTTAAATTGTGGTAAAATATACATAAATTTTACCTTTTTAACCCGTTGTGAGTATACAATTCCATGCACTCAATTCACAATTATTGTGCGACCATCACCATCATCCTTCTCCATAAGCCTTTCATCTTCCCAAACTGATACTCCCTCCCCATTAAATAATAACTCCCCACCTTCCAACTCCCCCCAGCCTCTGGCAACTACCATTCTACTTTCTTTCTCTATGATTTTGACTCTTCTAAGTACTTCATATAAGTGGAATCATACAGTATTTGCCCTTTTGTGTCGGGCTTATTTCACTTAGCATAATGTCTTCAAAACTGTAGCATGTATCAGATTCATTCTTCTTTAAGGCTGAATAATATCATCTTGAAGGTATAGACCATATTTTGTTATCCATTCATCAACTGATGGACATCTGGGTTGTTTCTACCTTTTGGCTATTGTGAATAATGCTGCTATGAACATGGGTATATAAATATCTCTTCCAGTCCCTGCTTTCAATTACTTGGGGTATATATACCCACAAGTGAAATTGCTGGATCATATGGTCATGCTATGTTTAGTTTTTTAAGGAACTGCCATACTGTTTCCACAGCATTTGTACCATATTGCGTTCCCACCAGCAGTGTACAAGGGTTCTAATTCCTTCACATCCTTGCCAAGACTTGTTTTCTGGTGTTTGGAGAATAGCCATCTCAATGGGTATGAAGTGCACAAGTCTTATCCTCTTATGGCTCTTTTGGCCAAAGAAATACACACCGGTGCCTAGAAAACACTAGCCTCTCTATGAATGCTGGTAACTTTTATTATTTAAAGCTCCAGCCCAAACGACAATGTCACTGGGAGGAAAGGACACCGAAGGTCAGACATGGGCTCAAGAAGCAAAGACGCCACCTTGCACCAAAGGCAGATTCCAAAGTGTCAGCCAGCACCAGCTCAGTCACCTGTGCCTGTGTCTCCTTGTGACTCACAGACCCCACACCTGTCTCTATGTGTAGCCTTGGTCTCTCCTCTCCCCTGAGGACTCCTGGAGGAGAAGTAAGTGATCACCCCAAATGTAGAGACGGGAGTGACCTGAGGACCAAGGATTCCCAAGAAAGACAGCTGTGACAGGTTCCTGAACAGAGCTTGGAGCATAACTTTCACAAGAAAGCAGACTCTCTTCCCAAGACTGGTTTGGAAAGTGCAGTTGCAGAGGTTGGCAAGTCCAGGTCACAGTGACTCAGCTTTGCTTGGTGCCCTGAAGCGTGTCAGACAGCTCCAGAAGGTCTCTCCTTTTGCATTCTTCACTCCAGGTGAGCTGACCCTGCTGGGAGTGCTCACTCTCTCCTGGAAGCCCTCGAAAAACAAGAGGCCGTGTGATGCAGTGGGAACCCAAGTCTGGGTTCCCATCTCAGCTCTGTCCTTGACCAGCTGTGCCACCTGGAGGACCTATTTTACCTTTCCGAGTCTATTCGAAAGGGGAAGGGGAAGGCAATTCCATGACCCGAGTGTACCATATCACACCCTCCCTTCCTACCCACAGCAGCAAATATATATCACAGCCATTTTGCAAACAACCTATGTGTCCAACAAGAGGGGATGGAGTAAATACATTAAAGTATGTCCATAAGATGGGACATTGAGCAGCCATTAATTATGATGCTGACAATATTTGGAATTGAACATTAAAAGAGGGGGTTTACAGGGACTTACCTGGTGGTCCAGTGGTTAAGACTTCGCCTTCCAATGCCGGGGGTGCGGGTTCAATCCCTGGTCGGGGAGTTAAGATCCCACATGACTTGGGGCCAAAAAACCAAAACATAAAACAGAAGCAATATTGTAACAAATTCAATAAAGACTTTAAAAATGGTCCACATCAAAAAAAAATCTTAAAAAAAAAGAGGGGTTTACAAAATGCCATATGCAATCTTCTTTTTGTAACATAGGTAGGTACATGTGTCTATACATAAAAGAGGATTTGGAAAATAGCCATGAAAGAAGTCAGAGTAGATTTTTTCTGGATGAGAGAGATTGAGTGTGTTCTCCCTTTTCTTTCTTTCTTTTTTTCTTTTTTTTGCTTCTATTAAAAAATTATTGTTTTTGTAATAAGAGATAAATGTCTATTTTACAATTAGTCCCATACCTAGTAAATGTCAGAAGTGGGATTTGAACTTATATTGCTTTCCAGGACACCATGCTGCTTTCTGTCCCAGCACCAAATGTTTGCCCTGGAGTCTCTGTTCACTTAGAATGACCTCTTTCCCAGGGGACACCCCACCTACCACCATGCCTCACTGAATGACCCTGCTCATAATTTCAAGTACTTTCACAGGCCTAGGGAGGATTCTTAAGTTGATAAAACCTGAAGTTTCATCATTCGGTTGGTTTCCTATTCTAAATTATCTGCTAAGCCAGACTTTGCTTTTTTGCTCACAGACACTAAACCTTAACCACCAATTCACTTGTGAATTAAAAAGCCTCTCCCTTGGAGCACCACGCCTGCTCTATGCCCTCTCCAGACCTCTTCTACTAATCATGAGTGCAAGGGCCAAGAATGGGAATGAGCAAACAGAATATCTCAAATGAGATATTCTCATTTCTGAGTTTGTCAAGGTGTCTCAGCAGATCTCCTCTTTAATTTACATGATTTCAGCTGGCATCACTTCCCCTCAAGGGGCTTTTGTATATCAAACATAAACGGGAAACACGAGTCAGTCCTCTCACCTTTGCCAAAGCCTAAATGAAATCAAATAAAAAAGGTAAGAGGTAAAGGGAATGATGGTCATCACCTCGCCACAGCTATTCCACAATAACAAGGTCCGACAGGTATTAGTTCACAACGCAGCCATATACACGCCCAGACTATATGAAACGATACTTACTTCCCAGTCCTTTGGACTAAGAATGTTTTCATCCCAAAGCATCTTCAGAATTCAAGTCTATGAAATTTTAACTGTGCAGTATCTGTAAGAATGAAACTTCACCAGGAAAGGGATTCAGATAGAAGTCAACTAATGGATGGTTCCACTTGGAATTTGCAGCTTTTAAGAATAAAACAGGGCCTCCCTGGTGGCGCAGTGGTTGAGAGTCCGCCTGCCGATGCAGGGGAAACGGGTTCGTGCCCCGGTCTGGGAGGATCCCATATGCCGCGGAGCGGCTGGGCCCGTGAGCCATGGCCGCTGGGCCTGCGCGTCCGGAGCCTGTGCTCCGCAACGGGAGAGGCCACAACAGTGAGAGGCCCACGTACCGCAAAAAAAAAAAAAAAAAAAAAAAGAATAAAACAAATCTTATCAAAAATCCAGGGATATTTTGCTACCAAGAGTAGAAAACAGAACCATTGGAGAGTCATGCACTCACAAAAGATGCTGAACCCCTGAAATCATTAACTTGGGGGATAACAAAGGAGTCCATTTTATGTTTGAGGGGCAGGTCCTTTTCTAGCATGAACTCTTTTGAATTTCAGGAGGACCCCAGAACATAAAGCAATGATGTCCTCAGTTAGAAACCTCACCCTGGGCTCAGCAGAGCAGGGAGGGTGAGCATCACTGGACCTAGGATTTCCCAGGAAATAGCTTATCCTATAGGAAATGAGAACCAAGCTGCAGACCTACGGTGCTAGAACAATGGGTCAGTGTGGAAGAGGAAGGCTGTCTGCTATTCAGATTGCCATCCAGTCCAGTTGGGGAACTGATGTCTGAATTCTAGGAATAAGAAGCCAAAAGAAAGAGTGAGTAAAATGAAAAGAGCTAAGAGGGAAATGACATTTGCTTCAATAGAAAGCTAATGAAAAAAGCTTCATAAGAGGGGCTTCCCTGATGGCACAGTGGTTGAGAGTCTGCCTGACGATGCAGGGGACACGGGTTCGTGCCGTGGAGCGGCTGGGCCCGTGAGCCATGGCTGCTGAGCCTGCGCATCCGGAGCCTGTGCTCCGCAACGGGAGAGGCCACAACAGTGAGAGGCCCGCGTACCGCAAAAAAAAAAAAAAAAAAAGCTTCATAAGAGTTCCATAAAATATTGAAAGCATAGATTAGACCTCCTCTGTAAGTGAGGCACAGAGTATGGGGCAGGCGAGGAGCTAATATTAGAGGAATGAATGAACTGGGGAGGAGCTAATATTAGAGGAATGAATGAACTTGGGAGATAGGACAGCCTGTGTATGCAGTGGGAAAATGGGACAAGACTTCACGTGGTGGCTTTAGCTGTGGCAATAGCAGCAAAACAATTAAAAGTAGGATGCAAGGAAAATGGTGGACTCCTGATGGTAGCTGAGAAGACTGGAGTGACCCCTCTGGCCTCTCCCAGAACGAGCTGGAATGAGCCTAAGGGGGTGGAGGGTCCATAGAACTGGTAGAAGCAGACTTAGAGCAAGGAGACTGTTGCTGAGACCCTCTGGTTAGTACCTTCCCCACCTGGGGTGCCTGGAACACAAGGTCGTTGGCTGCACACACACCTGTCCTCACTACAAAATCAAAGACAATAGAAGAACCCAGAAGCCAAAGCAATCGGTTTTAGCAATAGAAGAACCCAGAAGCCAAGGCAATCGGTTTTCATGAAGCACCTCCTAAGATGTGTTATGAGATTCTTTGGCTTTGATGCTGATTGAGAGCTCTCAGAATCACAGGTGGGAGGATGGAGGAGAGGAATGAGAGGGGCATTATGTGAAAGAGAATTTAATCACATCAGGACTCAAAACAGGCAGAATAATCCAGAACTCACCTCTTCCAGACACTTACCTCTTCTTTATCAGGTAAGGATCTGGCCTGTTTCCCTTTGGCAGGGCCAAGTATTGAAATGATTGGGACATAGGCAAGTTTTTCTTTCTTTGATACCTGCTTTCATCTCTCACCCTCCCCAAACTCACCCCAAGGAGTCTGAATACCTGAAATATCAACTGGAATTTGCAAATTTGTAGAAGATTCTAAATAGTATAAAAATTTTCCAGACTCAAAAGAATGGAATTTTTAATGGTAGGAACTCCATGGGGAACAGTGAGAACAAAGTGGTATGATGAGCACAAAAACTTTATGGAATATCTAATGCAAGACCAAAGGAACCAACAGTAGGTCCTGAGCCTCCAGGACCTTGAGCCCTAAGGATTAGAAACATGAGCTCCAAACATTTTGTTCTAGGTGTTGGTCTGCCCTACTTTAGAATGAAACAGATCTGAAACCAGTCAGACTGTTCTTCCTAAGTAGGTGGCTTTGAGCCTCAGTTTGCTTTCTGTAAAATGGGGACAATGAACTTCTGAGAGTTGTTGGGAGACAGGAGCTCAGTGCTTGGTCCACAACATTATTCTTCTTATTGCAACACAGTTACCCTCCCCATCCTTCCAACGTCCACCAGTCTCACTTTCCAATTCAAATTGTTTCCTAACAGAGGAGATGAAATGAAATCTCTCTCCTGGACTTGCCCCGTTAGTGATAACAGAATATGTCAAGATTCTTTTGATCACAAGTGACAGCTACCCAAGTCAAGCTGGCCTAAGCAAAGTAGGAACTGGTTTTATCTAACCAATTATTTTAGGGGTGGTATGGTTTTATGGCTTTCAGGCATGGCTGGATCCAGGAGCTTTCATGATATCATTAAGACTTAGTTCTTCTATCTCAACCTATTAACACTGTTTTTCTCTGCATTGACTTTATTGTCTACACAGTGGTTCTCCTGGCAGATCCTTAAGCTAGCAATCTCTGCATAAAAAGAAGGCTCTTTTTTTCCAAATAGTTACAGAAGTCCTGAAACTAGTAACTGTGGCCAGGGTGATGGGATGCTCTAGTTGACCTCTCCTAGAGACAGTGGACTAAACCACTGGGGAGGGGTAGCTCTTCCTGAGGAAACTGGAATTCTATTAACAGAAGAAGGGGGAAATGCTACCAAGACATAATCAACAGAGGTGCTCGATCAACCTCTTGAAAAGAATGAAACATCAAGAAATGAAGGAACTTCTAGATTTCCAGACAGAAGCTGAGGAATATGCCCCCACTCTCTCAAGTACTAGTCATGAGATATGAAATAGAAGCAACCAGAATCAAAGTCCTAAAAGAGTGTAATGTCCACCAACAAGAAGTACATTTTTATCCCTAGGAAACGAAGAGCTTGAACTAAGATTACTAGAAGGGAAAGTGCATCAGTCAAACCCATACCAAAAGAAGGCAAGAAAAAAAGAAGGAAAAAGGGGAAAAAATCATCATTAGGCAGCTGGGGCATCAGGTTTGGGGTTACCGGCTTTTCCTTTTCTGGGGCCTATTAAAACGTTTGATTCCAAAATATATATACTACATTTATTGGCTCCAAAATACAAAAAGAAAACCATAAAATTGAAATGAATAGGTGTTTAATTAAAATGTCTGCAAAACTTAACATTATATCAACTTCATTAATGGCTAAATTTAGTATTCATAAAAATTCTGTTATATTGGACAACAGTTTGAAGGGTAGATATTTCTCTCTTTGCTGGAATTCCTAGGTGCATTCGATGATTGCCAGGAAATCTCAGCCACTGTAAATGAAATGAGGTACCCATGGCCAAAGCATTTCAGAGGCAAAATGATTTTTAAAAATCTTGTCAACAATCTTAGTGACAGTGAGAGAAGGTAGATGCATTTGAATACGTGTGGTGTGATGTGAGGCAGGTCTCCAAAGGTAGGGGTGCCCAGGTGTCAAAGTAGCACAGCACATGGGACACCGCGGAGCTAGGGAAGCAGCAGCCAGGGGAATTCTGCTTGGCACCGTCCCCCAGCCCCCTTCAGGTGGCCCAAGCCCTGACTGGCTCCCAGCACCTCCCTGGCTGAGCCCCTATCTTCTCTTTTAAGCTTCTATCATAGCAACAGCCCCGGGGCCAGACCCCTAATTGCCAGCTTCTTCTAAGTGCTCGGAAAAAAACCCTCTCCAGCCCTCCGCCTCCTCCCCAGCACAAGCCCAGGGGGTCAGGCAGGTTCAAAAGGTGAAATAAATGAATCTTTACACATTATAAGGACCCAAGCAACATTCTCTGTGGCATTAGTGCCTGAAATGGCAGCAAGTAAAAGCAGGTGTGCTGGGCGCCCTGTCAGCTAACGACACTGATAAGCCTGCCATGCCCGGTTCTGCTTCATTTCAAACAGACTGCTGGAAAAAAAGGAGGGGAAAGCCAGAGCAGAAATAATTGCTGAAGCTTCCAGTGAGCTGAGAGAGCCTGCAGGCAGAGATCAACGCGCCTGAGTTCATCCTCTCCCTTTTATTTCTATAACCTTAAACGTTCTGCTATTATAAAAGTCATCATGTCAGCTTTCTCCCCAGCCTCTCCGGCTGCCCATTTTCAAATTGTATCAATTGGTAAGGCTTTGGGGCTGTAGGATTTTCATCTTGATTTATGGTTCCTGTGCTTTAAAGATGAAGCAAACTCTACTGGCCCGATTCGAGCATGGAGCCACGCTGTCCTGGGCGTGCGTTCAGAATCATATCCTCCCAAAATGGTGTAGAAACGAGGGAAGGCTTGGTGTCTGTCTCTTACTTTTCTTTCTTTATTTAAAAATGATAGATATTAAAGCAAATGGCAAGTGAATAGCATTGTCATGAATCTCCGGCTAAAGTAGGTGGAGGGGAGTTATTGATTCTTAGCAGTAATTTGGGTCTGGGTCAACAAGCTTTCAGTTCGTGAGGCTATTGATGACCATTGGCTTCAAAACTGGGGAAGTGAGCAATAAAAGGGTGTGCAGACAGGGCAGGGACCTCGCAGTGGGTTCCTTCTGAACTGCTGCTTTCTAGGGAAAGAAAGAAAGAGTCTGAGAAACAAGGGTTGTGCTGGCCTTTTCAACCAGAGGAGTGCATAAACGAGAAAGAATATGTAAATTAAAAAAACACAAGCTGGAACTGCCAATTTCAGTAAGTCCACAGGCTTGCAGGGAGAGCTCATGTGTTGCTTTCTAAAGTACACATGGCGGGGGTCACGGAGAGTGGGTTATTAAAATGTTGGGGTGTGAATCCTGGGAGGGCTACAAAGCAAACAGCAACTTCTGCAGCCCTCTTCATGCACGGTGCATCAGGAACTCTGGAAAAAGCGACCTACTGAGTTGGTCATGCAGCAAATTGTGCCCAGGTCTCCCACCTGTCACCCACAGTCCCCACCAGGGCAGCAGGCAATAACTAAGAAGGGAGACAGGAGGAGAAAGAAGAGGTTACAACAGATGCAGAGCAAGAAGTTGACTTCTCCATTGGGCTCTCAGCCAGCGTCTTTGGAGTGGGTTTGGAGCTGGGGGGTGAGCTTAGTACAGTTCAGTAGAAGCAAGAGGACGACCACTGCGGAGGAATCTAGGACTCGTGGGTCAGACTCAGGGGCCGATGGCCCGGATGCAGCCAAACACGCGTATAAATTAATCAGACACCTGCACCACGAATTTATCAGTGGGACTCTTGGGATGGAGATGGCAAAGACGTATGAGGCCCCATCTACGAATTTCCCCAGGTACGATGATGGAGGTCCCCCCTAGTCCCTTCCCTAATTCTTTCCAATTAATCGCAGCATGCAGATTACAGGCCTATCGAGTTCCAGCATCACCTTTCAGAGCCTCCAAAATCACACTTTGCTGAGACTCAAGCCTCTTTCAAAGGCTGCTGACAAGAGAGGTGGCTCTCCAAAGCCCAGGTAAAGCTGTAGCAAGAAATAAACCTCAGTGTTGGGGGACCGAAGGGGAAGAGAAAGAAAGAAAAAGGGAATATTAATTGTGCCAGGGACGCGGACAGCTTTGACAGACGGTGTCTTCATTGAGAAATTGCGATCTGAAGTTCCGCCTTGTTCCTTCAGAAACCGGAGGAGAGAGGCATGGGGGAGCCTGACAGGAAGTGAGGATTCTCAGACTTCAAATACAAACATTAGAAAAAACAAGCAACATCTGCAAACAGTAAGTACTTATTTATATTTTATGGAGTGTGTGCTTGGGATTCTGACAGGTTTTTAAACAGAGACCATATTAGGCCCATTCAGAGGCGCGAATGTCCCTTTTAAAAATGCATTACCCCGCTGCTCGGGCGGGTCGGCCAGGCTCTGCTGGCCTCAGGTGAGCCCTGACCTCTCCCGACCTGGTCTAACAAAACACACATGCGGGTCTGCGATGGAACCGTTTAGGGCCCCTCTCTCAAGGTCAGCGCAGGCGGGCGCTGGAGGGTTAGTATTCAGCAGGCTTCTCCCTCAGCTGACAGAGCCGCTTTGAACTTTTCCCTTTTGAACAAATCGGAAGGGAAACCGCCAAGAAACAAGTGCTGGGAATCATAGAAAAGAGTGCGCGGCAACTAAATAAATAAGCCGCAAATAAATAAATAAGTGGCCAGCCGTGCATCCCCGGCAAATAAAAAGCATCCTTCTCAGATTTCCAGTGTTCCCATGCATGGGGTGCCTACGAGAAACTTTAAAATAAAAACAATAGGAGAAACCTGCTATCTTTTTTCTCCCTCCCCCTCCAAAGGATGAACCCCTTATTTTTGACAACAAATAAGAGGCAGTTGGCAGGTATGGTGTGCTGTGCACCATGAAATATTTAGTAAGGCAATAACGACTCCCCGGACAGCTTAAGAAAACCACGATTCTATTCAGAGAGAGAGCCACGAACAAACAGAGGGGGGGAAATACAAAGAAAGATAAAGGAAGGCCTTTCATCCGGACTTCCTGTCCAATAAGGCAGCCAGGCTTGATCCATATGTTTTGAGAAAAATCAAAGTGTCACAACTCTCCAAAATGTCAATAGCTCCGGTAAGGAATATTGTCTAACATTTTCTATCACAGCGTTCGAGAATTTGCCTCCCAGCTCAATTTGGAAGAAAAACTCTTTTATTTCGAAAACCCTCAAAGAAAAGGGGGACGGGGGGAGGGGAAAAAATCAGAACAAGGCGCGTTTCAGTGCGGTGTGTAACACAATAATGCTCTGGGCTCCCAGTCCATCCTGAAAGCTGATCCTTTGATGAAAGTGAGTTCTTCTCCACACCTCTCATATGTTCCATCCTTTCTTTACAGACACTCCTGCAAAGGCACTTCCTGGACAGTTGGATGTAACGGAGCAAGCTCCGTGCAGCAGGAAATCAGAGAAACCCAACTGTCAGCAGCCTTAATATTTGGATAATCCTGCATCATGATTTCAGGGTTGATTCTGGAAAGCTCTACCAGCTCCTGTACACGATAGGTGCCTGGACCGTTGGGTGACCCGCCTTAGAACGGGGAAAAAAGGACCCTGGCATGTAAGCAAACAACTGATGCCTGCCTTGGCAACGTGTAAACAAAATGCATGCACCTCGCCCTGGGGATCGGCCCGACAGTATCTAGTTTGACAGAACTTGCCATTCTCCTGGATTTACCTCCTTAACATGCTAGAAATCCTAGAGGGAAAAATCACGCCTGAGTGACTGCTGTCTGTGGCTTGTGGAATCTTAAATAGAATGAAGCAGGCCTCTGACAATCAATATTACTGACATATTAATCTCTGCAAATAAACTGTTGTTCGCTGCAAGGCTGTCCCAGTCCCCCAAATAATCATTTAAATGCAGTGGAGGCCTTTGTGCCAGTGTGTTGGTATTTTTTCCTGGTTATCTACCTGTGGGTAGCACTCAGATTATCCAGAGGCATTTAGTTTCCTAAAATAAAATTATGTAGCGGGCCTGACCTTGCTCCCTGAATTCCCTCTCTGCTAGGGCTTTCCCTCTGCTTCAGAACAAACATTTGCCAAATGCTGAGAAGATGCCCTTAACCTATCCTGAGGGAGGGAGAAGGCCAGAGGAGGGCAGGTGGTGGTTGTCTACATTTTTGCCCAAACTCAGAGTTTATCACAAATCGTTTGGTAGCACGAGGTAAGCCAGGCCTCCATGTCAAGGTTTCAAAATTCTAGCCTATTTTTTTCTTTTTTTTAATTAATTCTTTCTTTATTTTATATTTGGCTGTGTTGGGTCTTCATTGCTGCGCGCAGGCTTTCTCTAGTTGCAGTGAGCGGGGGCCACTCTTCGTTGCGGTGCGTGGGCTTCTCATTGCGATGGCTTCTCCTGTTGCAGAGCACGGGCTCTAGGAGCTCAGGCTCCGTAGTTGTGGCGCACGGGCTTAGTTGCTCCGTGGCATGTGGGATCCCCCTGGACCAGGCTCGAATCCGTATCCCCTGCATCGGCAGGCGGATTCTTAACCACTGCGCCACCAGGGAAGCCCTATTTTTTTCTTAAGGAATGGGAAGGGCACACAATACATCCAAGACTTCCCCAAGATTCCTAAATTTGTGTATGTGGAGGGGCTCATATCCAGGGCTAAAATTCACCCAGTAGGCACTGATATTAAATATCGGGATATTTTGCAACAGTTGATAAATAGCCATTTTCCCCCAAGCCCTCTGCTGTCCACTGCCCTGGCCTTTCCCTGGAGCCTCCTCCCTTCCCTTAATTCAGCAACTAAAGGGTTAACATCTGGCAAAGCAGAACGAGCTCCAGGACATCCCAGCCAAGTGCTAATGGGTGGAGGCCATTGCCTACCAGTATTAAATATTTCAGTATCACTCGAGCTCAGCTCTACCACATCCATCGCCCAGTCTGAGGTCATTTGGCCTGTCTTTGGTGGAGTTCCTGCAGTAGAACAAGAAAGACGGCAGAAAGGCAAGGCTTTTCTGAGCTCCCGCCTCCTTGGGACCAGGTTTCCGACTGCTCTCTGAGCCATGGATGGAGGTGCCAGAACCCTCAGGAACGTCAGAGCAAACAGGCGAAACTCAACCGCCTCTTTCCCAAGTCACAGTCAGTAAACAGCAGCAGAAATCAAGAGCCGCAAGGGTATAACTGTCATTTAGTATGTAAATTTTAAAAGCTCAGTCAAAAATATCAATACCTCCCACTTAATTTATTACTATATAAAGATGGATGGTAGTGAAACGTGGCATTGATTTTTAGAGCCCTTTAAGAAAAAAAACAGCGAGGAAGAAAATAGTCAAAGACAACTTAACACAAAATGCTGTCTCAAAATTAATCAGTCTGCTTTTTAAAAAACACACACTCTTCCAAAAACACTGTACCAACAGCCTGTGTGGTTCAATCTTCTTTGATTGCCTTTTCTGAAAATAAAGAAACGGCACAGGCCATTTATGTAAAGAGCCCTCTCAGAATGGATTAGATATAAAGATGGGTAAGCATTTTTACTGTATCGACAGCAAACCATTAGGCAGCCACACTCCAGCCCAGCCACTGAGAGGAAATCGAAGAAAATAGTTCCCTGGCTGGGCTGGGCAGGGCAGCCTGTCAGCTCCTGCTCTCCGACCGGCTGGGCTGTCACCGCTCTTCCTCTCCCTGCCTGGTATAATTATGCCATCACCGTCATATTTACCAAAGTGTTAGTAGAAATAGTCATGACCACTAAATAAATAAGTGAATTCATCATCATCAGGTTTAAAACTGTTCTAGGGAGCCTGTAAATCCTGGGAAATGTGTTTGTGTCTGAAATGACGCAGAGCTCAGAACATCATCGGCCCCTGTGCGGTTAAAGGATGGGTCACGTCTCCACTTTTGACATTTGGAGGTGTTTGCATTTATCCAGAGGGAGAAGAGGGGTGGAGAGAAAAGATGGTGAGGGAGCAAAAAGGAAAAGAAAGCAATAAAGATGTAGAGATGTATTGATTGGGGAAGCGTCTGTACCGTCAAGCCACTCATTTTGTTTTGTTTTTCGGGAACCATGGCTCTGCATCTTTGAACAATCTCCTGATTAAAGCAAGTGAGCCTTTTTTTGGTAGCCTAGATAGGGGTTACATCTCTCCGCATCTCCTGGAGAGCTAAGATTTCCAAGAGAATAGGAATGCCCATGTTTTAAAGTAATAAGAATATTACCTGCCTCCTATTTCCTGAATTCCAGAGCGCTCTCTCTCTCTCTCTCCCCCCGCCCCCCAGCAAACCCTGTGAACTATGGATTATCATCTTGGGCTTTATTATGGCATCTGGGGAAACATTTTTTATAGAGATGTTCCACCAATAATCAGGCTACAATCCAAGAGCAGTACCTCACATTCATCAGACTAGAAATATTCACCTTTTCCAGAAGCATTTTGTCAAGAGAACCCCAGTCTCCAATAAGGGCTGTTCAGCAGGGTCCGTGCTATCAGGCTGATATTTCTAATTTACTGGGATGCTTCTACCGTCTTAAGCAGGAGCATCCTTCTCTTCCTCACTTTGCTTACAAAGTAGAACTGTGGTTCAAAATGGACATCCAGTTGCTAGCTGTCTTCTTGCTGTAATTGGATTTAATTCATTATCTTTCATTTCAATAAAATCACAGGAAAACACAAGGATGAAAATGTGTAGGCTAATTGCTTACGGAAATGTAAGTGCCGTCCTCGGTATAAATTTACCCCTTGCATGAGCAAGACACAGTTGTGTCATTATCCTGGAATTTTTACAACAAGACGCAATTATAGAGAGAGGCAGGTGTAATTAGCAAGTCTTTCCACAAAGCAGGTAGCATTCTTGGTTAAATATTTACAGCTGCGCAAACAGCCGGTAATAATGAGAGTTTTCTCAGCCACACGTTACAGAGCATTCAACAAATATTGTGAAAAGTGGCCATTATCAGCCGGCAAGCACTGCTTTGACTTCTTGCTGGTGAGAGATGCTTCTGCGCGGTTTGCAGGACGGGAATCCGGGCTGGGTCGGCAGTGCAGTTTCAACAGTGATGAAAACACGGAACTAACATCACCTCTTCCCTTGTTGCTGCCGAGAGGAGCAATTAAAGCTTCATGTTTACAGATGACATCAGCCAGGACTCCTGAGCACAGAGAGAGAATGAGTCGCGTTTTTTGCCTTCTTTCTTTCCTTGTTCCCTTTTCTGTCCAAAGGAAACCCACGGCAAACTGCAAAAGGTGCCGAAAGCTGCAGGCTCACAAATTCCAAACCGCTCACCAAGGGTCAGCCTGACCTGCAGCTGTCGCACAAAATAAAATCAGTGCAGCCCCCAGTTCTGTGCAAACACCCTCTGTGGCTCTTTATTACCAAATGATATGAACTTTGACCCAAACTGAACAAAATTTAATACTTTCTCCCAAATATTTAAAAAATTCATTCTGGAGCTCGAGAGGAGTCAGGGAGTCTGCGAGCCGTAATTTGACATCTGAATTATTCTGAGGCTAATACGGAAAGCTATTCACAAGCTTATTTGGAGATGTGTCAATCAAGATATCACTTGTGCCGGGAAGATGGACGGGGGCTTAGGATTGCAGATAGCTTGCCCGGAACCACAAAATAAAAGGAAGGCAAGCTCTGATGAGTATGTTACGTCTTCATTCTTGACGATGACATTTTTTTTTTCTTGATTGAGAGTACAACCTAGGAGATCAGTGTCCCAGGGATGTGCCTCTTTCCACACCTGTAAAAACATTTTAACGTTTATTAAAAATGATAACCATAAACCACAGACATGGTGTCGAAACTCGCCTCTGTTAATTTCAATGCGCTGATTAAGATTTTAAGCAACGCTTCTAAATTAGACTGTCAGGCCGCCGTCCTCGACGCAGGGTTGAGGTTCTGATCTCCCGCGGGATTGTTTGAGCAAGCAGCCTTTCTGTGTGGATCGCAAGCCGGGCTAGCGACGTTCAATGTTCTTTTCATTCATTTTCGATGAGATGGGGGTGATTCAATTAGCCCTGACTGTCCGTGAGATGGGGCCCAAAATAAAACGGCTGGGCTCTGATATCCTCCGCCCGAGGTATTTCTCAGCCGACAAGAAACAATGTTAATTACCCATTGTTGTGATCCGAAAGACACTGGCATTTTAATTATGTAAATTCGGAGCCATTTTGTTCATATGAGCGAAAATTCAGCAGACAGTGTTTTCCATAGAGGGAACTATAATCCCTGTTTGGAATCTCGGCAAACTTAACTGCAGTGCGTGTGATGTGGCAGAGAAGAGTCAACTCCATCCCGGCCTGAGCCACCTGGGGATGACTTCTTTCTCAAGAGACAAAGACTAGGACATTGTCTCCGACATTCCATTCCTCCTGGCATCCTTCTTGGGAGGCTCTGACAGCCAGCTCGCTCGGCTATGTCTGCTGATGCAGAGGGTGTCTGTAATGGATGGCTTTGCAGTAGGCAAACAAACACCTCCAACCTCAGTACCTATGAGGGCTACACCATAGCCAAACAGAAATTACATCAAGCACCTCCAATAAGTGCCCCCAGATAAGTTGGAAACACTTCCTGCTAACTACCGAAACTCCATTTAGGAAAATTCTGCAAGCTGGAAAAATAAAATCAAGTTCTCTTTGAAGCTGTGGAGAATTCAGGAATCTTCCCATTTCCCAGGAGAACTCTTTATTCCAGAATGAGGTTCTCCATGGCTCTGACTTCATCTGTAATCATTCCCCTACATCATTAGAATCTGTCAAATGTCCAAGAGGGAGATGGTATCCATGTGGGTGTTTATGGGAATCAAGTTGGACTTGATCTCAAGTTGGACTTGCTCTCCTGGGGTTATATGGTGGTATATCTCGGAGCCTTGGGAAAACTAATGGGTTGGGGAGGGATCAGGTAACTCAGCTAGAAAAGAATATAAAATTTTATTATTATATAAAATACACAGGGATATATTATGGGCTAGAATTTAAATTTATTGATTTTTTAAGATGAAATAGGGGACTTGAAAAAAAATGTTGCCCTGGAGTTTATTACCTAACCTTTGCCTGCATCATACCCCAAACCCTGGGAGGGAGGCTGGGTGAAGGATGGTTCAAGTTTTTCTCCTTTGCTTCAAAAAGGTCTGGTATGCCTTGGTCCTCAAAGAGTTTACGATCTGGTGCCTTTTTTCCTGCTTCCTTGTCTGATAAAAATAGCCTCTATGCACCAGATGCCAGTAGCACCACCCCTAACGCCGTGATTGGGACAATCAAGAACGTACCCAGAAAAGCAGCCGCATAGCACAGGGAGGTCAGCTCGGTGCTTTGTGACCACCTAGAGGGATGGGATAGGGAGGGTGGGAGGGAGACGCAAGAGGGAGGGGATATGGGGATATGTGTATACATATAGCTGATTCACTTTGTTATACAGCAGAAACTAACACACCATTTTAAAGCAATTATACTCCGATAAAGATGTTAAAAAAAAAACAATTACGGATTACTAAAAGTAGTTGAATCTATGAAAGGTCCATAAATTCATAATGCTATTGAAACAAATAATTTAACATAAATATTCAAAATAATAATTAAATATTTGAGAATGATGCTTATGATAGGCTATTCTTATGCTGTCATTAATTTTAATAAATAGAATAGTGTTCATTGACAAAAAAGAATGTACCCAGACATTGCCAAAATGTCCCCTGGGCAGCGGGGGGCGACAGGGAGGGCAGAATCACCCTTGGTTGAGAACCACTGGTTTAGATACGCACACCTGGTTGAGCGTATCTAAATACGCTCTAGATGTATTTCTATGTCTTTAATTCCCGTTCCTACGTGTTTCATTACCAACCACACATGTAGGTACGAACCATCTCTCAAATCTGCTTGTGCAGCTAGAACTCTCTCCCAAGCTTGGCCTTACTTATTGTCACGTAAAATCAGATCTTGGAGATCTCACAAGTGCCTCAAACTCAACACACTTGAAACTGAACCTATGACTTCCTGGACTCTCCCTCCCCCCGCAAAGCTGCCTCTCTTTCAGGTTCCCGATCTCAGAAGCAGCACCAGAAACCTGGGAGTCATCAACTCTCACCCCCACGCTTTATTTCAAACCATACCTCTGCTCCCCCCACCTGCACACACCCCTCCAGTCCACTCTTAAGTCCTGTTGGTTCTAACTTCTGGCTTTCTCCTGCATTGTTCCATCGCTTCCCATTTTCAGTTCCCCCGCTCTCTTCCCATCCACGAGCTGTCCTCTTCAGCCTGCCCCGTCCCCCGCCCCCCCAAATCCACGTGTGCACCACAGCCACTCCAGTGATGTATTTGTAAGGATCTGGTCATGGTAACTTCCCTGCTTCTTTATGACCCTCTGGTGGTTTCCCACTGCTCTTAAAAGAAAGTCCAAATGTCCATCGTGGCTGGAGGCTGACCTGATCTGGTCCTGCCGGCCTTGCCGGACTCATCTCAAGCCATGCTCCCTGGGCTTAGGGCAGCTCACCAAGTGTGGCCACCAGCCCCTCATACATTGTTTCTGCCCATCAGGAACGCCCACCTCTCACTTAATGGACCCCCATTCATCCTTAAGGACACAAATTTTGCTTGAATTACGTCCCTGGGTGTCATGATCCTCCCCTCCACCCCCTCACCACCACTGTGAATTTCATTGTACTATTTTGTTTGCTCATTTAATTATGGGTTTTCTCTGCTGGGCTCTGAGCTCTGTGAGGATAGAGACCATGATCGTTTCGTACACCACTGTCTACACCTGTACCCCTGTCTACACCTGCATGCATTATTCAGTATAGTAGCCACCGATCATTTGAAATGAGGCAAGTGTGAATTGAGATGGGCTGGAAGAGTAAAAGAAACACTGGATTTCAAAGATGAAGAACCAAAAAGATGTGAAAGGTATCGTGATATTTCAGATCCATTGCGTTAAATAAAATAATAAGTCTATCGCCTGTTTCTGCTTACCTTTTTCAATGTGGCTGCTAGAAAATGTCAAATTACTGATGTGGCCCACATTATGTTTCTGTTGGACAGCACCAGTCTAGACCCAGCATGATATAAGGTGTAGAGTAGGGGCTTGTTTTCAGCTGTCTTAATAAATAGAATGAGCAAACATCCTGCAGGCAGATGATCTAAAATGCCAATCAGACCTCATCGCTCTGCTACTTAAAAATCCTTTGGGAGCTTCAAGAAGGAATTCAAGCTCCTCATCACCACCTGCAAGGTCCTTCCATACCTGGTCCTGCCCAGGCTCCAGCCTCAAGTCTCACACCACACGGGAGCCTCACATCTTTCTGTGCCTTCTGCCCGGGTTTACCCTTCCATCACCTCTGCCAGGCTCTCTCTGACTGCTCTGTAAGTTCATCTCCAGGAAGCCATCCTGGGGTCCCATGGGATGGGGAAGAAGCCCCATTGTATTACAACTCATTCATTCATTCATTCATTCATTCACTGTGTTAGCTCCCGGGGATCCAATAGTGAGCAGGAGAGATGATTCCTGTCCTCTGGGAGCTTACAGACCAGCTCCCCCATCAAACTCTGGGGACCACGTCTTTCATCTCTAAAGCCCCATCCCTACCCCAGAGCCTGGTATAGAGCACAGGCTCCATAAATGTTTTCATAGATAACAAAATACGGTACACCCCAATGCTGTGGGTCTCACATGAAAGCATTCCCTGGCAGGTGTGCTCCATTCAAGCCCCAGCCTGGGGTGCTCACCTTCTTCCTTGCTGATGCCCCAGGGGAGAGGGGCCGGCTCAGCTAGGGAGTTACCGGTTAGGCCGGCATTTGCTCAGGGATTACTGGGCCCCTTCCAGAAGACGATTACCTTGTGTCCAAACCCATCAGGCGTGGGAACAGCCCTCCAAATATTTGCTGAGAGTTCCTGACCTTTACCTCCTCTCCCACAGCCCCACAGGGCGGGCACGTGAGCCATGCTTCAGGTGACCAGCAGCCCCAAGCTCGTCCCTCCCCCTTTCTCCCTGCCATCTCTTTGGTATTCAGACCAGGCCTGGCTGCAAGGGCAGTGTCCCTGCTTAGTCACTCTTCATATTAAATAGGGATGCCGGATGCTCCCCCTGTTGATCTGCTAAGGCCATTCTTGCCCTGGGTGGCGTCACTTTAATTTGTGCTCTTGAAGCAAACTGCTGTCGTAGAAGCTCCAGCTGGGAGGATATTGCTTATATTAAAGATCAGGATGGAGGGGGCAGCCAGCTCTGACCTGCACCAGTGCAGCTCAGGAGCTCTGGGAAAGACGAGCCCATAATTGAACATCTGGAACCAGACACAGAACTTGGAGGGAGGGCCTGTGGCTTCTGAAAGTTCAAAATTCCCCCCCACTACCCCATATCAAAATGAGCCACTCCACCAGCCCAAAGACATTGTATGAAGTTCTCCACGATGGTGGGGGTCTCCCTGCAGGCAAAGCCAAGGGGACAAGACAACAAGGTCACTGCTGACCATGAGGCAAAAACAGAAGAGGAACAGGCTGGGCAGCGTCTCAGACCAACACTCCATCTTATCTGGGCAGTGGGTGAAGGGAGGGATTGAGCCGAAGGAGGAGAGAGGCTTCCCTGGTGGGACGGAGACCTCCAGGAAGAAGACCCTAGAGCTCCTGCAGTCATGGGACCCATGGGTGCTGAGACAGAACTGCCCAGTAACATACAGGAAGCCCAGTTAAACGCGGATTTCAGAGAAACTACACACCATTTTTTAACAACTTTTTTGCGACACCTTCATATATAAAAACTGTATCTATCTCTAGCAGATACACACTACTATATATATAAAAAATAGATAAACAAGGTCCTACTCTATAGCACAGGGAACCATACTCAATACCTTGTAATAACCTATAATGGAAAAGAATACGAAAAAGAATATATATACATATATATGTGTAATTGAAGCACTTGGCTGTACACCAGAAACTAACACAACATTGTAAATCAACTATACTTCAATTTTAAAATTAAAAATAAATAAATAGCCAAGGGCTTACCTGGTGGCGCAGTGGTTGGGAGTCCGCCTGCCGATGCAGGGGACGCGGGTTCATGCCCTGGTCCGGGAGGATCCCGCATGCCACGGAGCGGCTGGGCCCGTGAGCCATGGCCGCTGAGCCTGCGCGTCCAGAGCCTGTGCTCCGCAACAGGAGAGGCCACAACAGTGAGAGGCCCGCGTACTGCAAAAAAAAAAATAAAAATAAAAATAAATAAATAAATAAATAGCCAAAAATTGTATATATCTAAGATGTACAATTTGATGTTTTGATACATGTAGATATTGTGAAAATATCACCACAATCAAGCTAAACAATATATCTATCACCTCACGGAGTTACCATTTGTGTGTGTGCTGAGAGGATTTAAATTAAAATCTATCCTCTTGGCAAATTTCAACTATACAATACAGTATTGTTAACTATCATCACCACGCTGTATGTTAGATCCCCAGGACTCAGTCATCATGTCCTTTGGCCAAAAGAAAATGGTGGCCTAACCATACAGTGGAATATTATTCAGCCTTAAAAAAGAAAATTCTGCCATGTGTGACAACATAAATGAACCTAGAGGGCATTATGCTAAGTGAAGTGAACCAGACATAGAAAGACAAATGCTGTGTGATCCCACTTACATGTGGAATTTTAAACAGTGAGACTCATAGAAGCAGAGGGTAGAATGGTGGTTGCCAGGAGTGTGGGTGGAGAGTGGAGAAGTAGAAATGAGGAGGCCTTGGTCAAAGGGCACATCATTTTTTCTTATTGTGGTAAAATATGCATAACACAAAATTTATCATTTTAACCATGTTAAAGTATAAAATTCAGTGACATTAAGTACATTCGCATTGCTGTGCAACCATCACAGTTTCTAGTGTTGGGACTTTTTCATCGCCCCAAACAGTAACCCATTAAGCAGTCATTCCCCAATGTCCCCTACCCTCACCCCAGGCCCTTGGTGACCACTCATCTGCCTACTGTCTCTATGGATTTACCTATTCTGGACCTTTTGTGTAAATGGAAACATACAATATGTGGTCTCTGCATCTGGCTTCTTTTCCTAGCATAATATTTTCAAGTGTCATCCATACTATAGGATATATCACTCTTTCATTCCTTGTTACAGTTAAGTAATATTCCATGGTATAGATAGACCACATTTTGTTTATCCATCATCCACTGATGGACATTGGAGGTGTTCCCACCTTCTGGCTACTGCACATAGAGCTGCTATGAACATTTCTGTATACATTTTTGACTGAACACCTGTCTTCAACATTTCTGAGTATATATCTCTGAGTGGAACTCTTAGGTCTTATGAAAACTGCATGTTTAACTTGTTCAGGAACTGCTCACAATTCCCACAAGGGCTGCACCATCTGACATTCCCACCAGCCATGTCCTGGGGCTCCAGTAATCCTGTGGGGGTGCAGCTGGATGGAGCAGGCTCTAAAGGGATGCATGTCAAACATACAGAGCAGGAGTGAGGTCAGTATGACCTGTAGCTGTGCTGACCACGGGGCATGAAGGAGAAAGCAGTGCCAAGGATGATGCCTGGTTTCTGGGTGGAGAGTGATACCATTCACTGAGGTGCACGTGCTGAAAAGGACCATGTTTATGAATCATGAGTTCAGTTTAGGGCACATTAATATTTTCAGAGCGCTCACCTGTTCTAAGCACTGCTTCCCAGCGCTTACCTCTATTATTTTATTTAATCATCACCAAACTTTCCAAGTGAAGCTAAGAGAGGATCCATAACTGGCCCAGGGTCACACAGCTGGAGAAGTGGAGTGGGCAGGGTTTGAGGGCAGGCCCCCCGGACACAAGGTGTGTGATGCTGACCACAGCACCCTGCTGCCCTCTGAGCCACCTGCCTCATAGAAAACCCTGATTGTCTCCACCCCAGATGGTGTCACATGCAGTTCTCACTCTCAACCCTAAGAGAGATATCAACTTCCATCTGTGTTGTTTATACACTCATGAATTATTTCAAGATTTACCAACCCCCCCCAAAAAAAGTGTTTTATTTTTATACTTAGGGAAAGGATAGACATTTTTTTAAAGGAGGGAAAAATAAAACCAAACAGGCACAGATGTAGGGGAGGCCCAGGGGCCACAGGACTTCTGTTGGATGAAAGACCCTAAAGTAGGCAGCATCATTCTGGAAAGAGAAAGGCTGAGAACAGACGGGATCAAAGGATGAAACATCCAGAAGCACATATCTGGGTGAATACCAAGTAACCCTGCTCGCCGGGACCATAGGAGGGGCCCCCGAGGCTGGAAGAGGTTGTTTCGGGACAAATCAAAGCAAGCGTTGGGCTTCCCTGGTGGCGCAGTGGTTGAGAGTCTGCCTGCCGATGCAGGGGACACGGGTTCGTGCCCCGGTCCGGGAAGATCCCACATGCTGCGGAGCGGCTGGGCCCGTGAGCCATGGCCGCTGAGCCTGTGCGTCTGGAGCCTGTGCTCCGCAACAGGAGAGGCTACAACAGTGAGAGGCCCGCGTACAGCAAAAAAATAAAAAATAAAAAAAATAAGCAAGCGTTACCTACATAAGACAGTGCTGTGGAGCTTTTCCATGTCCTCCCCAAAACTGTTACGTGTCTCTGCCACACCGAAAAGGGGTTGATTGTAAATGGAGCCCTGGTTATGGGGAGAACTCCAGGCAGCCACTGGGGAATAAAAGATGGTGTGTCTTGGTAGTTCCCTGGTGGCCTAGTGGCTAGGATTCCGAGCTTTCACTGCTGTGGTCTGGGTTTGATCCCTGGCTGGGCAACTGAGATCCCGCAAGCCGCAGGTTGTGACCAAAAAAGAAAAAAAGATGGTGTGTCTTGCTACCCTACTAGGCAGGCAGGCAGACCTCGCTCATGGATGGGGCCCAGACTCTGGTGGTGGTCCCAAAGCAGTGTGAAGAATCCTTTTGTAGGCTCCCCATCTCAGCAGCCTGCCCCCCTTTGGCATGCACGATTGACACTTTCTCGGGGTGGTATAAAATGCTGGCAGACACAGCTTCACTGGCCATCCTTTCCTTCCCTCAAACCCCCAGGCTGGCTTCCCTGAGCCTCTTATAGAGAAACAACCGCTATCACCCTCAGAAAACCAAAAAGCCTGTTGAGGGGAAAGCAACAAAAGCCTCTCCCAGGAGGACAGACACCAAACTCTGAGCTCTCTGAGGAGGGCGTGGTACATGAGGGAGAATTCGTCCACAGGAGAAATAAACACTCCTTCACAAGGTAGCAGACAAAGCTCCAGTGCTCCCCGGGTCCAGAGTGGTGTTGGCAGAAGGAAATGAACAGGCACAAGGAGGACGTGGGCCTGATTCCAAATGACAGAGCCACGCCTCAGGTGGAGCTGGGCTGCCTCAGCCAGACCCCGCGTCCTCACCAGAGAGGCCTACATTCAGTGACTAGTAATTGCGGGGGCCGGGGGTGGTATATAGGCCCAGCACCCTCATCCCAGCTCAGGACTAGTCTAGGAGCAGCTCCTGGGGGCTGTCTGAGGCCTCCACGCATGCAGCCCAGCTTCTCCCTCCGCCCAGGGCTGCCTCCTCCCTTCCCTCTGCAGGTGGCGACCCCAAGCACACTGCCTGTCTCAGAGCCACCCTGCTCTCGGGGAACCCCACCTGCCTCATGAATGCTGGTCCCTCTTCTTCCACCCTCCTACTCCCTGTCAGCTCCCTGTCATCTCTCAGCTCCACCGCCTCTTCCTCCAGGAAGTCCTCTGGGACTGCCCCTCTTCCCACCTACGGTCAGGGCCCTGCCATCATTGGCTTCCCCAGCACTCGGGTATGCCCTCCTTGGGACTCTATCTCAGTTTGTGATGACTTTATTTGGTGACTGTCTGAATCTTGCATTCACATTCACAGGCCCCACAGAGACAGGAACAGTATCTGGTTTTGTCCACTCCATATCCTCAGAGCCATCCCATGCCTGGATGTATTTGTTTGATGAACAAGGTCCCTGGTAGTGACAAGGGTCAAGGCTCCGATCCAGGTGGTGTTTCTGGCCTAATGAAGACCCAGTCCAGACTATGCCATGAGGCCAAATCCCCTCTCCTGCAAAGACCTTTCTTCAAAGGTGGGATTTCTCTTCTCATTGATGAATAGCCCTTCAACCAACCCACCTCCCCACCCACAAACGAGGGGGAGACGATCACCTTTCCCCTGGGGCCAGAAGCAGGTGTCTCCTTCCAGGTATGCTGGTCCCCTTTGTCTGGCCCCCACGTCCCCATGATGCCCAGCCCTGGGCTTGGCCCCAACATGGGTACCTTGTTTTTCTCCTTCGTACACAGGTTACGGGAGGGTAGGAAGCTGGAGGGCCCGCCAGGGCTGAGGGCTCGGCACCTTTCATAATGGGAGGTCAAACGAAATGAAAACCCACCTCCCTTGCCCCATCATCTGAATTCCTACATTGGCTATGACATGGCTAAGGGGAAAATATTGGATTTATTTTTATGAGTTAGTCATCACCCTAAGGCCCTTAAGAGGAACCGTGCGAAGTGAATCCATTCAGAAGGTCAGAAGGTCATTGCTAACTTGTAAAAATAAATCCAATATTTTTCACTCTGTCTTATTAGATTTATATGATGCAGACATCCGAGGGAGGTTTGTTTTTTTTAAAAAAATGGTCATTTTCCAGTGCTACTTAGAGTACTTCTTCCTAGCCTCAACCAAATATCCATTCCATCTCCAGGCTTCCACTGATCATTTGGCTGTCTGGCAATTTCTTGATTTAAAAAAAATTTACTTTGAAATGAGTACCTGAGAGTCTTCACATCTCTCCCTTCCATCATTCCACCTCTACAGATACCAGCACCAATGTCTTCTGAGCCTAGAGTGGTCAAACATGGAGGTTGGAAATAAATGAAAATATTTGACGGGTGGTGCCCCCCATAGGTTCAAAAATTCACTTTTTATCTGAGAAAAAGGCAGTCGTGTAGGATGGATGGACTCACTGCCATCACCCAGGAAACCAGCTGTGCTACCCACATGTTTCTCTCTCAAGTTCCCAGGTTGCTTCCGTCTACGCCAGCATCTCCCAGATGACAATGAGGGGTTATCGGTCGCCCGAGCGTTTGTGGGGAAAGTCCGTCGCCCCTCCTGGATATTTGCTCAAGCTGACTCTCCTTCTCTCTCCTTACTCACTGTCCGCACGTTTACTTTCTCTAGCAAGAGTCTGACATTTAATTATAACTGTGTTCCGCACCCAAAGCCAGTTTCCCCTCTGTTTGCTAGGGCTGCCTTAACAGAGTACCACAGGCTGGGTGGCTTACACGAGGCAAATCTATTTTCTTCCAGTTCTGGAGGCTGCAAGTCCAAGGTCAAGGTGTCGGCAGGTTTAGTTTCCTCTGAGGCTTCTCTCCTTGGCTTGCAGGTGGCTGCCTTTTTGCTGTGTCCTCACGTGGTCTTGTTCTCTATGTGTGCATGTGTCTGACATCTAAACTTCCTCTTTATAAGGATGACAGTCAGACTGGATCAGGATCCGCCTTAAAGACCTCATGTCAATTTAATCACCTCTTTAAAGGCCCTACCTCCAAATGCCGTCACATTCTAAGGTACTGGGCTTAGGGCTTCGATATATAAATGGTGGGGCGGCGGGAGGGGAGGCGGACAAAATTCAGCTCATAACACCTTCTCAGGAGAGACACTAAGCTTTTTACCAACAAGGAGTCTCAGTCTTCAAACAGCTTTCAGGGCCCTCACTGCACTCACTCCATATGCTGAAGGGGCTTCGCAAAGACTTGAGTTAAACCTTGGCGATAAGAGAGCAATGATGCGTGAATTATATTTAAGGGACGTGACTGTCCTGTAACCATCAGTCCTGTTATTTCATAGCCACGCTTCACATTTTATCTGTGTGCCCATGCCCACATACATTACCTTCTCATGGATTACCTTTCTCTAACTGCAAAGCCACTTTGGACAGAAAAAGCAGGAACGGGATCGACAGTGATTTTAATCTGCCAATTACGAACGGTGGGAACCGCCATAGCCCTATGGTTTGTTATGCTTCGACTTCTTTCTTAAAGCTGAAATTTCAAATTATTGTGTGTTCTCAAGAGAAAAGCCATCCTTCTCCGCTCTGCCTTTCCAAGGCCACTTTGCTGTCCGTGATAAATACCCAAAGCCAGCCAGATTGATCCCACTGTGCTGGACGGGTCTCAGCTCCCCTGGAGAGTGTGAGTGATAACGTGGTCACCAACTATCTGGCCTGCCAGCCCAGGCTCTAGTCTCCCACCCCTTCTGAAGGATTCAGTGGAGAGGCGGGAGAACTCTGGTTGGGCCAGAGGGCTTGGAGGAAAGTAAGTTCTGGAATTCTCCAATATGTGTCAACCAGCACTTTAAATACTTATCATGGCAAGCTTCATTCACTCTCAGGAATAGGTCTTTTCTTAATCAATATATTTTTGTTATTGAAGTATAGTTGATTTACAATGTAGTGTTGATTTCTGCTGTATAGCGAAGTGATTCACTTATACATATATATATATATATATATATATATATATATATATATATATACTTTCTTTTTAAAATATTCTTTTCCATTATGGTTTATTACAGGATATTGAATATAGTTCTCTGTGCTATACTATAGGACCTTGCTGTTTATCCATCTTACGTATAATAGCTTACATCTGCTAATCCCACTCCATCCCTCCCCCAACCCCCTCCCCCTTGGCAACCACCAGTCTGTTCTCTATGTCCATGAGTCTGTTTCTGTTTCACAGATAGGTTCATTTGTGTCATATTTTAGAAGTCCACATATAACATAAGTGATATCATATGGTATTTGTCTTTCTCTTTCTGACTTACTTCACTTAGTATAATAATCTCTGAGTCCATCCACGTTGCTGCAAATGGCATTATTTCCTTCTTTTTATAGCTGATTACTATTCCACTGTATATATGTACCACATCTTCTTTATCCATTCATCTGTTGATGGACATTTAGGTTGTTTCCATGTCTTGGCTATTGTGAATTGTGCTGCTGTGAACATAAGGGTGCATGTATATTTTTGAATTAGAGCTCTGTCTGGATATATGCCCAGGAGTGGGATTGCTGGATCATACGGTAACTCTATTTTTAGTTTTTTGAGGAACCTCCATACTGTTTTCCACAGTGCCTGCACCAACTTACAAGGAGTAGGTCTTTATACAAGAAAAGTAAGCTGCTCTCTAATGGGTGTGATTTTAAGGGTCTTCCTGCCCCAGAATATTCACCGTGTTTCAAAATTCCACCATTAAAAGCCACTCCTTTGATTTAAGGGAAGCATTATGCTCCATGGAACATTGGATTCATATAAATGACTATCTTGGGTTGTGCAGGGGAGGTAAGGAAGAGTTCTTTAAGGGGAGGGAGAGAGACTACCTCTTCTTTTACACATTGTCTTCCTAGATCCTAGCATGAGGCCTGCCACATAGGCCATTCAATCAATCTCTCTAGAATGACTGTTTAAATGGCCAGATAAGTTTGGGAAACACCAGATGAAAGCCAACATGAAGTGCATTTTCTTACTCTGGACCTTCACAGAGTTGTGTGAGTGGAGGTGCCTTAGGAAAGGCCAAGAGAGGGAGCTCCTTTGGAAACATATTTATCTGGGTCTAATATCCCAAATGCAGTTAACCGCCAGATTGAGATGCTCTTGTTCTCCGGTGGTGTAGTTTTTATAGATGAAAAACGTCCTGTGCAGTGCAGAGGAAGAACACTAAGAAGCAAGGGAAGGGGCTTGAATCTGATAAAAATGGCCTTTGGGGCGCCTGAGAAGGAGTTGTGTAGACGGAGGCCTATGGAAAACCTGGAAACCTGCGGGGCCTCAAAGACCATTTGAGGGAAATGCTGATGGAGGGCGCTGTCTCTAGTAGGCACCTGATTGAATGGATTTCGGTTACATCAGGGGTGGGGAGAGAACAGAGCGTTTCAGAGGAAGTTGATTTGACTTAAATGTCCATCAACAGATGAATGGATAAAGAAGAGGTGGTACATATATACAATGGAATATTACTCGGCCATAAAAAAGAATGAAATGATGCCATTTGCAGCAACATGGGTACAACTAGAGATTATCATACTAAGTGAAGTAAGTCAGAAAGAGAAAGACAAATACCCTATGATATCACTTATATGTGGCATCTAAAATATGACACAGATGAACCTATCTATGAAAGAGAAACAGAATCATGGACAAAGAAAACAGACTGGTGGTTGCTGAGGGGGAGGAGCTTGGGGGAGGGATGGAGTGGGAGGTTGGGGTCAGCAGATGTAAGCTACTATATATGGAATGGATAAACAGCAAGGTCCTACTGTATAGCACAGAGAACTATATTCAGTATCCTATAATAAACCATAATGGAAAAGAATATTTTAAAAAAAGAATGTATATATATATGTATCACTGAATCACTTTGCTGTACAGCAGAAATTACCACAACATTGTAAATCAACTATATACTTCAATTTAAAAATAATCCGAAGAAGTTGATTTGCATGGATTTGTCACCAGGTCCCCCGCAGATGTCTAGGGCAGGTCAATCTTCCTGGGACCCGGGAATGAGCAGGAAGTGGGGAAAGGTGAGGAGGGAGGAGAGTCAGTAGAGCAGGGAACTGGGGGCTGGCGGAGCCACAGAGGCAGGTAGGGATGGGGAGTCGGGGCCCCAAGGAACCCTGAAGATGAGGGTCACAGTCACGCCCAAGCCTGACCCTGCTCCCCGGTGCCGTGAAATAAACACAGCCTCAGCATCAGGAAACTAAGTCCGTTCTTCTCATTCTGGAACAAGACAGAGAGACAGGGAGAAAGAGAGGCAGAGAGACAGAACAGCTTCCGTCTCTCAGAGCTTCAATTTAGCCCTCTCCCTTTGATGAGGGGCTGGCATGATGCGCACAAAAAACAAGGGCAATTTAAAACTCAGGAAACTCGGCTTTCAATAATTCCCTGCTAGGTTTCCGGCCGCAGAAGAGTAAATAACACAACGACTACAAACGCTGGGAGCGAAATCGCCAATAACAGCTCCATGCTTATGATAACTTTCCCAATTTTCTGCAATCTCTGCCACTTCTCTCTTGACTCGGGTCTGTATCAGATTTTTTTTCCCCCTTTATTGAACATCTGCCTTGGGAGCCACTGTCA
This sequence comes from Mesoplodon mirus, assembly GCF_964341445.2. Classification (NCBI taxonomy): domain Eukaryota; kingdom Metazoa; phylum Chordata; class Mammalia; order Artiodactyla; family Ziphiidae; genus Mesoplodon; species Mesoplodon mirus. The sequence continues at coordinate 30,564,268 of NC_138995.1, forward strand.
CAAAAAGTAATAAACACATCAATCCAAAAGAAAAAGAGAGGAGTGTGCAATCCAAACTACTTAACCAATCAAATGGGCAGCTGGTGGAATGAAATGGGAGGGTGAGAGCTAAGAGACCCACTTCCCAAGAGAAGGTTTCTAATGATGGTACCCACCCGCGGCGGAAGATGTACCCAAACGGCACCAGGGCTGCCAAATAAGTTAATTGCAGTTTCTAACACTAATTACAGATTTCAACCTTTGTTGAGATTTCAAGCCCTGGGATTAATTTGTAAGTCTTTCATTTCAGCCAGAATTTGACAGCTCTCGTTGCCCCTCAGCCTCTTCCCAAATATAAGGGAACAAGGGGAGGATTTGTCTTGGTATAAAGACTTCCTTTCCTTACAAAATAAACCCAAATAATTATATCACCCCTTTCCTTCTTACCGGTGGATTCTGCAGACATGTACTGGAGAGGGCAATTACGATGTTCACTGTCCCTGAAGGTCTCCCTCCCCACCCAAATAACAACAAAAAGGGAAACAAAAGCGTCTTATGTTTTCCAGTTATCGGCCCAGAAATAGTCAAAGATTACTTGCATACAGAACAGACGAAATCAAATCTTTCACTACTGCTTAAAAAAAAAATCTTATTACAAATTACATTTAACTCAGGTGTGTATAGTTTGCTAGTCCTTATCCAATTGTAAATTAGACCAGGGCTGCCTGTTGGGAGGGAAAAGTGGCTTTTGAAACATGTCTTATTGACTGGGTATAAATTACCTGGAGCAGATTTGTGAAGCAAATTTGAAGCAGGAGATGCCTCCAGGCAACATTGTATTGACTGTAGATTGATATTCAGCTGATTTTAAGGTGAAAAATAAATATTGCTTTAGCAGCAATTTAATTAACAAATCATTGCACAAATGGTAAGAATATTGTGTTGTCTAATACAGGGATTTAAGACTTTTTTTTTAAACAATTATCTGATAAGTGCTTAGTTTCCCATGTAGATTAATTGCCTTTAGTTAGCACTCCAAGTCTGTGAATCTGCATAAAGTAAAATAATGGTTATGGGCACTCTGCTCATTTTTCTTTAGACTCTAAAAGTGAGATTTTCCCTGCTCCTGCATGAAATGAAAACGCTTCTCTTCAGCCCTGGCAAAACCTGAGTTGTGCCATTTTTAGCAGAGCCCTTGTGGGTATTTGGAAGCTGGAGGGATTCGGGAGGCCCCAGCTGTCAAGCCAGCTCTGTCCTCAAGTTGTCATGTGACCTTGGGCAGATCACTTCACTTCCCTCAGCCCCAGTTCCTTTGTGGATTAGCTCATCCCTAAAGTAATGGTGTTCTGACAAACAACTGGCTCTTGGAGGGGGAAGGCCCCTGATTGGTAGGGTTTGCCCATTCCCATGGTGTCAATACTCCCACTGCTGCTGATGTCAAGCTACCGGTTTGACGTTACTGAACACATAGTTGGGATGAGATGCCTCAAGCCATCTCAAACCAGCTCCAGCTGACCACTGCCCCTAAGATCCCTTCTAGTTCAAGAATTCCATCACTTTACGAATGTAACATACATAGATGGCTCACCAGCTTTCGGAAAAGGAATAAAAACAAACTTTAAATGCACATACAAGAAGAGAACTATATCAATACCTTTTCTGATAACTCAGAAATTATTTCAGAACCCTCCAGTATAACAGGGTTATAATAATGGATATCATTATGATTTCTCATTAATAGGATGTCCAGAATATCCAGCTTTTCTCATTTTGTTCTGTTAGAAGGGGGGAAAGCAAGACAATAGCAAAATCATCTAATACAGAGATAATGTCTATAAGGGTTCCCAGAAATCCTCCAATGAACTGATTTTTTAAAAAAAATCTTCTTTCCCTTAATACCAAAGTATTATATGTGCAACAAAGAGAATACAGGTGAATTCAGGAAAGCAAAAACAAAAAAAAAAAGTTTAAATCTCTGTAGTTACCTCACCCAGAGATTAACGTATCGGTATATTATTATTCAGTTATTTCTTTCTCCTCTGTCTGTCTTACACACACACACACACACACACACACACACACTTATTTATACTATTTTTACAAAAATGGGATCAAACAAGGTTTTGTGACTTTGTACTTGCTAAACAATGAAAATATTCACATGTCATAAAATACTCCTGTTTTATTTTTAAGGACTGCATCACCAAGCTTTAATCAATCAATCAATCCTTTATTTTTGGACCTCCAGGCTGCTTCCAGTTGTATGGTAGTGTAAGATCACTGTGTATTTGGTATAATGGACCGAATCTTTGTACAAAGTCATAATGATTGCTGATGAATGAATTTCAAGAACAGGAGATGTTGCATCTACTAATGTACTTGTAAAAAAAAGATCAAACTTGTCACTGAAAGAAACCTGTTAGCGTTAAGTCTGTATGAGATCAGAGAATACCCATGGTCTAGAGACAGGCCCAAATTGATTGAGTGAGGTTGTATGGTTTTATTTTGTTTCTCCCACAAGGCAATGAGGAATCAGTACCTTGGTTGGTGTCATCTTGTCAGTCATATATCACTGCTCTTCATAAGGATGACCACAGACATGGGGGAAGGGTCCAGGAGGCCAGTTCTCCATCCCTCTTCCCATTTCACAGCAGCTGCCTCAGAATTAAGTGGAGGAAACCTTACTTCTGTGGACAGCCCACAGAACTGTCCTTGCTTGGAGGAGAGATGGCAGGGAGAGCCAGCCTCCTGCTAATGGGCAGAGAGGGCTCTGGACACTGACGCTCCTGCAGGCCTGAGAAAAAGGCCACCTGAAGGGCATTAAAAACCCCTCTCTCGGGGCCTCCCTGGTGGCGCAGTGGTTGAGAGTCCGCCTGCCGATGCAGGGGACACGGGTTCGTGCCCCGGTCTGGGAGGATCCCATATGCCGCGGAGCGGCTGGGCCCGTGAGCCATGGCCGCTGGGCCTGCGCGTCCGGAGCCTGTGCTCCGCGACGGGAGGGGCCACAACAGTGAGAGGCCCGCATACCGCAAAAAAAAAAAAAAAAAAAAAAACCCTCTCTCACCGTATAGACTTACTGCAAGAAATAGACAGCTTTAGGAAATTTCTGATTTCCTTTTGCAATAATATTCAAAGGACAATGAATCCAGAAACTAGAGCAAACGGGATGAGAAAGAAACAATCTGAGGTAAGGGAAGAGTGAATGGAGAAAAAACACAATTGATTAATTAAAAACCATCATCTGAACAGCAGGTTGGATACTGCAGAAAATCAATTTAATGAGGTAAAAGACAAATTCAAGACATTTTCTTTTATACACATGGGAAAGTTTGAGAGATACCGATTTATAGTGACAGAGAAAAATGATCAAAGATGTATTTGAAAAACTTAAAGATTGCCACTAACAGAACAAAAATGGGGTCTGTCCTAAATTTTTTTAATTAAAGGAAGAAATTAAACATTATACGTTTTTTTAAAGGAAGAAGAGGAAAGCAAATAAGCCTAAAAAACAAAACAAAATAATAGAAAACCAAATGTTAGTCATAATAAGTAAATAGATTAACTATTAAATACAAAACCAGATAAATGAATTAACTCTATTAAATTCAGAGACTCTCAGAGTAAAAAAAAAAAGCTATTTAATTAGATAATCCTAAAACAAAATAACTCAAGAGTATTAAATAAGGATATAAAAATTTGAATAATATAATAAGGTTGATTTAATATATACATATCAAATGTTATTCCCTACAAAGGAACACCATAGTCTTTTAAATTTTCCATAGAACATTTGCAATAATTATCTTTTAGCTTCCAATATTAACCTTAATCAATTAAAAAAAATGTATACAGGGGCTTCCCTGGTGGCGCAGTGGTTGAGAGTCTGCCTGCCGATGCAGGGGACACGGGTTCATGCCCCGGTCCAGGAGGATCCCACATGCCGTGGAGCGGCTGGGCCCGTGAGCCATGGCCGCTGAGCCTGCGCATCCGGAGCCTGTGCTCCGCAACGGGAGAGGCCTCAACAGTGAGAGGCCTGCGTACCGAAAAAAATAAATAAATAAAAATGTATACAGCTCCCGACAGGTGGTTTTAAGACTGAGAATCAAACCCAACAATGATCTCCCCCTCATTCCCAAGATCCCAAAAGAATGTCTTGAAGAAATCTAAGAATAAGAAAAAATCTGTAGCTGTCCTAGAAAACAGAAGAATGCAATTTATAAAACTCAAGTTTTAAAGAACTTCTGGAAGCTGCAGAAATAAAGTGAAAAATACTACATCCAGTGACAGAGCCTGCCTTCAATGGCAGGCACGGAGGAACCCTGAAAAGAATCTAGACACTCAAGGAGTCCAGGAGAACCCCTAACACCAGAAGGGCCGGGCTCATGATGAGGATGACCTGAAGTGGGCAATGGGGCACTTGAACATAGTCCTCTTTAAGATTCCGATGACAATCGAGCCACTACCAGTGATGGGAAGTGTCACCGGGATGAAATCGATGTGCCCTTCCTGATCTCTGGGGCTCCCTGTGGCCCCTGGGCTCTGGCCCCTTGCCCTGTAGACAAAGTGTTGCATGATAAAGACCCACAGAAAAGTCATCAGCGTGTCATACTTTTTCAAAGCATGAATTTCTCACAGTCCCCATATGAAAAATTCAGCATCTTCATTCTCAGATTCCAAAATGCTGAGTTTAGAGATGTAAAAAAAAAAAGAAAAAAAATTGGAGGCAGGGAGTGGGAATGGGAAGCCAAGCCATATCTCCATTTTGAAAGTGAAGCCAACCCAGTTTCCTCATTTCCTTTTTGTTGTATTTTTGTTTGTTTGTTTTTCCAGAAAAAAAATCTAGGAATGATTTTTGAGTTCTTTTCCAAATTCATACTGAATAAAAATCATATAGTCTCATGTTTCACAAAGTGCTTTAAGACATACATAATTTCATTCACCCCTCACACTAAGCCTTTTAATTAGGTAGCCCAGGTATTATTATGCCCATTTAACAGAATACCAATGGGAAAACTGAGGCCCAGAGAAGTTACGTGGCTTGCCCAGAGTGGTAGAGCTGACTCTTGAACCCAGGACTTCTAACTCGAAGACCAGTGTTCTTGTTCCTTCACCAATGACCATAATACCTCGACCTGACTAATAACCTTTATGAAGCAAGAGCCTTGGCCACATTCATGGGAGCTGAGATGGTTCTAAAAGAGTGGCCAGAAGTAACAGGAGCAGCTAACACGTGAACTTTTCTGTTGAGAACTCGCCCTGGTCTTTGACTCATTCTTTCCTAATTAAATGGGAGAGTGGAGGGAGTGGCCACCACTCCTACCCTGTCCCTTCCCAGGGAGCCTGTCTCCTGGTCCACACTCATGGGAGCTGCAGAAGATGCAACGGGCAGCCCATCACTCCAGCAGAGGCAGCCCAAGTGACTTCACTGCAAAGGGGCCTGGAAATGGGTAGTCAGGGGCCCCGGGGAGGGAGGGTGTCTGCCCTCTTAATGCAGATGAGGTCTCCAAACCTCGCCCACGAGACTTGCCCGTGGCCGAGGACAAGGCTCTCTGAACTCTGGAGCTGGCTTTTTAGTTCAAGGCTTGGCACAAAGATTTATGTTCCTAGGCCGACCGTACTCACCATCCATCACGATTAGTTACAAGAAAATCTCTCTTTGTGTTTTTAAAAGCCCTTCGAGTTACATTCCATTATGCAGTTAACATATCGCAGATGGTAGGGCCATTGTTCAACCAGGGAACCATTTTTTGATCTCTGAAAAGGAGGGCAGGGAACGAGCACTTGACCTCCCCAGAGGCCCTGGAAACCCGGAGCCCAGAGTAGAGGAGAGAGAACAAAGAAGGGGGGACCCCAGCTCACTCCCGAGCACTCGGTGGTAGGGCTGAAATGAGTGGCTGAACAAAGCAGAAGGGCTTGGGTTACCGGCCTTTTTCTTGAGGGAACTTAACCTGGGTGCCCTCTGGTCTCTAGAATATCCAGTCTGTCTTCTCCTCTAAGGCAGGCACTCTCCCAGGCTGGTTCATATCCGACTCATTCAATTCATGTGGGATCGAAGTCCCTGCTGGGACCTCAGATGATGAGAAGTGAAGGGACAGTTATATGTTGTCCCCCCGGGGACACTGCTCCCTACCTCCTCCCATCACTGCTCTCAATAAATGGCACGAACTCCTAGCCCAGGGCTTGCGGCAGATTTTGTTCTGCTCCCAGATAGTCACTCCCCTCCTGCAGGAGGGTTCTGGGGTCCCGTTCCCCAGCTGAGACTTGCAGTGTGCCCTGTGGGAGGAGTATACAACCTGCCCTTGACACTGACTTGGCCACGTGACTTGCTTTAGCCAATGGCACGTGAGAGGACGTGAGGTAGGCAGAAGTTTTCCAAGCCACGTGTGTTTCTGCTTGTTTTCTTCCTTTTTTTCTAATCTATCCAGAAGACAGGCTGCTCCTTCAGGCTGGATCCTGCAATGAAATAGATGTGTTTGAAGCAGATTCAGCAACCCACAGTGACCTTCAGTTGACATGGGACCTAAGTGAGAAATAAAACTGTTTTTAAGCTACTGAGATTCTGGGGCTCTGTTACCGCAGCATAACTTAGCAAAATTGGAAGAATTCAGGCCCCAAATTGATTACCTTCTTTCACTCAGCCTCCACATCCATCTGCACCAAGTCCTACCATCTCTACCATCAACTCTGTCTCAAAACTACCCATTTTTCTCCATCCCTACGGCCACTATCTCCATCCTTTGCTTACTGGACCACTCAGCACTCTGCTCCCAGCTTGCATTCTTGCTCTCTTCCCATCCTTTCTCCACTCAGCAGCTGGTCTGTTTTTCAAGCAGTGAAAATCAAATGATGCCTCTCCCAAGATTAAACCCCCTTCCAAGATTTCTCATAGTTTTTACAAGAAAAGTCTAACTCCTTGTCCTGCCCACAGGTTCCATGGCCCAAGCTCTTCACATCTCTCCACTGCAGCTCAGACTTTTCGGCTCTCTCTTCCTCAAACATGCCCATTCTTTTGCCATCCCCAGATCTCTGCCTGGAATGTTCTTCCCCAAATCTGGCTACTTCTCCAGGGATCAGTACAAATGTCATCTGCTCTGAGAGGTCTTCCCTGACCAACTTCCCCTCCCACCCCCAGCTCTATTTCAGTACAAAGGTGGCTCTCATCCATTTATAATTATCTTGTTTGCTGGTTTATTTACTTTCTGTCTGCCCCCTACACTCCAGAATAGAATGTAAACCCCATGAGAGAAGGGACAATTATCTTCTCTGATGCATCCCCAGTGCCTGGCACATGGGTGCTTGACAAATATTTGTTGAATAATGTCTAAATAAATGGAATGACTTCAGTCAGCCTTCTCATTGTATGGTTGAAGGAACCAGGAACCGATTCCCAGGGAGTTTGTGTCTGGCGAGGACCCCCACTGTCCCCTAGTTAGCTAATGGCATCAGCTGTAGAAGAACCCAGATCTCATGACACCATCCAATCCCAACTCCATCCAACCAACGCTTTACTCTCTATGTCACCCCTCTTCTCCTCCTTCTGAAGCTCTTTAGTCTCCTTCCTTTCCTTATCCTTGTGTGTAACCTTCACTGAGATCAGAAACTTCTTCCCTATGTTTAATATATAGCCCTCAAGCAGCAGCTTATATCCTGATGAACTCAACCACTGACCTATTAAGAATCTGGCAAAGGAAATGGCCATGCCTCCATTCCTAGCCTGTAAAAAGATGGTACTAATAACAGCTAACTTCCTTGAGCACTTGCAGGTATTAACTCATTTAATCTTCTCAGCAACCTAAAGGTAGAGACTATTATGATCTTCGTGTTTTGGTGAAGACTCAGAAGCACAGAATGGTTACCTAACTTACCCAAGGTCACACAGCTAGTGAGTGGTGGGCCTGGGATTTGAGCAGCCTGGCTCCAGAGACTGGGCACGTACCTATTGTGCCATCCTGGCCAGGTCAGTGGCCTGTGGGGCTCTCCCAAGTCACATTCAACCAGAAATAACACCATCAGTCAGTACACCTTCGAAGAAAATATACACATTTTCAAAATCCAACCACACTTCTTCCTTCCCGTCTCAAGGTTCCTGTGATATTATGAAAAAAAAAACATGGACTCTGAAGGCAGACAAGCTGGGTCAGCTGTCATTTATTGAGTACTGACTATGTTCCAGGCACAGAGCTATGGACTTAGCGTGTGTTATTTCATTTGACAGATGAGGAAACTGAGGCTTAGGAAGGCTGAGTACGTTGTATAAACTCACAGGCAGAGAGAGAACATTCCAGCTCAGGCAATCTGACTAAATGACTGTGGTCAAGACACTCAATCCCTCTGAGCCTCCTGGAACTCCATCTACACAGTGATCCAAACGGATAACACACACTCACAAGACACCCACAACACTGAGTGGCACCTAGCAGACCGTCAGACGGTAGCTGAAACATAGCGAGGAGGCTGGCCCGCCACTGGGCACAGTTGCTTATTAGAAATAACTGCCTCGGCTCAACTAGCAAGCAGCCAGGGATTTCAGAGACTCCTGAGAGAAGTATTGATCCACTAACGACCCACCTAAATCGCTAGAAAGCCATCTGCAAACAAAACGCACTTGAGAAATCAGTTGTCACCAGCTCCGTTAACCTTCATGGCCGGTGGGGTCAGATGGTGAACTTCATTCCCTAATGTTCTGGTTTCCACCCCCCGCCCGCCCCTTCCTGAGCCTCTGAGCTCGCTGGTGAACAGCTCTGGGAACAGGCAGCTAACCTTTTCAGACCCTCCACCTCCCAGCTAAAAAGAAATCGAGCCCAAGGTGACCCCAGAGAGCCCCAAATCAGATTCATTTTCTCTAAGTCCTAATAAATGAGAAGGAGGCAGAGTGTTTCATCTCCCGCTTATCAATTGTATGATCCATCCTGGGGATGCGGCCATGAGGCTGGGGGCATGACAGATCCATCTCATTAGGTGGCGAATTCATCTTACTTTCCATGTCCATTCGAAGTGCCTTCTCAGCCCACCCCTGCCTTGTCTCCCTGTCACTACGATCTACTCAAGGGCACATCCACTGGCCAAGCCACAAGGAGGTGGACTTAAAGGGCCCCACTTGAAAAACACCAGGGGTGCCTCCTTGAAGGCCTTACTTTATTTATTCTCAGTACAGATCTGGAGCTCTGGCTGTGCCCAGGCTGCTGGTTGGAAGCTGGCAGAGGAACCTTAGACCCCACACGTCGGATGTCAGATGAGAAGAGCAAGATGGCGTCCCTGAGTAGACCATGGGCATCTCCCAAATTCCAGAGTGCCGCCGTCTTCCCAGGACTCCTGTTGGGTCCTTCTTGCTCTGGGACAGGCTGGGTTTCTGAAGGACCCGTTGAGGACTCCAAGTGGCTCTATGAATGAATTCCATCAGAGCCCAGAGGCAGGCTTTGTCAGAATCAGCAGCCTTTCGGAGGGCAAAAGCCATAACTGGTCATTCAAAGAGACAGGACTGCTGTGACTCAGACCATCTGCCCTGCAGATTGTAGGACAGAGGGGATGCCCCTGAGGCATCAAGGTTAGCAGAACCTACCGTAGAGCTGGATTCAAGGTCAAATTGGGAGGGCTCTCTGCCATCCAAACCTGATCTTCATGGAGGAGAAAATTGTCACTCAGTCTAACCTTGACCAAAAGGCAAGAGGCCAAGGGAAGATTTGTAAAAGCCCACAGAGGAGAATTTAATATCTGTCTCTATCTATTATTTATTTATAAAATATTTTATTTATTTATTTGTTTAGGCTGCGCCAGGTCTTAGTCACGGCATGCATGTGGGTTCTTAGTTGCAGCATGCATGTGGGATCTAGTTCCCCGATCAGGGATCGGACCTGGGCCCCCTGCACTGGGAGCTCGGAGTCTTACCCACTGGACCACCAGGGAAGTCCCTCTCTATCTATTGTTTAAGGAGTTTGAAAGCAAATAGGAACTAGTTGCTCCTCTCAAGTGAGGTGAAAGAGAGCTCTAATTGGCTATCACCCTGGCCCACAATTTATTCCCTGAACATCTTCCCTCCCTACCTTGGGAGCAGTTTCGCAGCTGCGTCTGCAGTGCAAGCCCTCCATATCCCCCCTCAAGAGCATTTTTTGAGAGCCCTGGTCAGCTCAAACAGGAAAAGATCCTTCCTTAAAATAGAGATGTGCAGTTACCATCTGAACGTTGCTCAGTCTTGTCTTGGACAGGAAATTAAAGGGGCTCTTAAAAGTCTTTGGACAGATAGGACACCAAAATCACAGGCAACCAAAGGAAAGAAATAGATAAATTGGGCTTATCAAAATTAAAAATGTTTGTGCTTCAAAGGGCAGACTCGAGAAGGTGAAAGATAACCCACAGAACGAGAGAATATTTGTAAGTCAATATCTGATAAAGGACTAGTATCCAGAATATGTAAAGAACACATAACTCAACAATAAAACTGGAAATAACTCAATTAAAAGGTGAGCAAGGGACTTCCCTCATGGCCCAGTGGTTAAGAACCTGCCGTCCAGTGCAGAGGACTTGGGTTCGATCCCTGGTCGGGGAACTAAGATCCCACATGCTGCGGGGCAACTAAGCCCACGTGCTGCAACTACTGAACCCATGTGCTCTGGAGCCCGCACAGCATAACTAGAGAGAAGCTCTCGTGCTGCAACTAAGACCCGATGCAGCCAAATAAATAAATAAATAAATAAATAAATATTTTTCAAAAAAACTGTGAGCAAAGGGTTTGAGTAGTCATTTTTCCAAAGATAATATGCAAATGGAGAATAAGTACATGAAAACATGCTCAACACAATTAGCTGTTAGGGAAAAGTAAATCAAAACCACAAGGAGATACCACTTCATGTCTGTTAGGACAGCTATCATCAAAAAGATGGATAATGGGCTTCCCTGGTGGCGCAGTGGTTGAGAGTCTGCCTGCCAATGCAGGGGACACGGGTTCATGCCCCGGTCTGGGAAGATCCCGCATGCCGCGGAGCGGCTGGGCCTGTGGGCCATGGCCGCTGAGCCTGTGAATCTGCAGCCTGTGCTCCTGCAGCCTGTGCTCCACAACGGGAGAGGCCACAGCAGTGAGAGGCCCGCGTACCGAAAAAAAAAAAATACGGATGATGATAAGGGTTGGTGAAGATGTGGAGAAATTGGAATCCTCATAAACTTCTGATGGGAATATAAAATGGTGTAGTTGCTTTGGAAAACAGTTTGGCAGTTCCTCAAAAAGTTAAACATAGAGTTAATACAAGAACAGCAGTTCCACTCCCAGGTATATATGCAGGACAATTTGAAACATATCCACACAAAAACTTGCACACAGATGTTCATAGCATCATTATTCATAAGAGCCCCAAAGTGGAAGCAACTAAAATATCCATGAATTAATGAATAAATAAACAAAACGTGGTCTATCTCTACAATGCAATATTATTCAACCGTAAAAAGAATGAAGTACTGGGGCTTCCCTGGTGGCGCAGTGGTTGAGAATCTGCCTGCCAATGCAGGGGACACGGGTTCAAGCCCTGGTCTGGGAAGATCCCACAGGCCGCGGAGCAACTGGGCCTGTGAGCCACAACTCCTGAGCCTGCGCGTCTGGAGCCTGTGGTCCACAACGAGAGGCCGCGATAGTGAGAGGCCCGCGCACTGCGATGAAGAGTGGCCCCCGCTCGCCACAACTAGAGAAAGCCCTCGCACAGAAACGGAGAACCAACACAGTAAAAAATAAGTTAAATAAATAAATTAAAAAAAAAAAAAGAATGAAGTACTGATACATGCTACAACATGAATGAACCTTGAAAACATTATGCTAAGTGAAAGACGCCCAGAAAAGTCCACATACTTTATAATTCCACTCATATGAAATGGTCAGTAGAGGTAAATCCATAGAGACAAAAAATTGATTTGTGGTTGCCAGGGGCTGGGGACAGGGGAGAGTGGGCATGACTTCTACCGGGTATGGGGTTTCTTTTTGGACTGATGAAAATGTTCTGTTATATAGTGGTGATAGTTGCATGACTTTGAGAGTGCACTAAAAATCACCGAATGGTACACTTTAAGAGGGTGACTTTTATGGTATGTGAATTATATCTCAATTAAAGAAAAACTCTTTGGCAGTGATTACAAGGATCAAAGTCGGACTTAACCTAGAGAAGGGTGCAACTGCTAACTTTAGCAGATCCCAAGAAGGCGATGGAAGTTACTGTAAGAGCATGAGCAGAGGCAAGGCACTGGCCAGAGCTGAGTGTGGGGAAGTCTGCTAGCGGATGGAAGGGAAGGGATGGAGCGAGAGGGTCAGCCAAGCTGCTGCTGTCTTCCCAGGCTAGTGGTCCAGTCATAAACGAAACAGAATTGAGCCTTTAAAGACAAAGTAAGCTCCTTCTGCTTCCACTTAATGTAAACCCCAGTGAGCTTAAGGAAGATCAACAAAGCTTCTGTGTCCTTTAAAGCCTCAGGCACTGAGGATCCCCTGAGCATCAGTTTCGTCCATGACCCACACGAAAGTCTGGAAATTAAGAATTGTGGTGATCGGCCCAGTTTTGACTTTACTGGCTGTATGACCTGGGGCAAGTCATACAACTGTTTTGGATCTCAACTGCCTTCCTTGAAAGTGAAGAAATTGGGACAGTTGATTTCCAGGGTCCTTCTAGCTCTAGAATGCCAGGATTCTGTAACAGAATTCCCAGAGCAAATGACACGTTTCCTGTTTCCTGACGTCTCGTTTTCTGAATTGGTCTTTGATCATGAATCATATTGTGTGATTTCCATCCTATTCCTTTTTCCTACTCAAACTGGGCTGGAGGTTTGTCCAGGCCAGAGTCTTGAATCCCACACAGGACCTGGCAGGAAGTGAAATTTTCGGTAGTTTTTCAATGAATGCCTATTGGCATTGAGTTGAACTGTTCTTCAGGATTCAGTCTAATGACCTGGTTCATATCTCCGTGCAGTTGTGGAGAACCTGGCCACTATAGGTTGAGAATTAGGAAGTATTATCAGGGGGGTCTGAGACTGGACCCCAATATTTCTGAACTCTTGGTAGTTCCAAGAGTGGACGCTGGGACTGTCTTTGGGGTAACCCCCATTTTTGGAGGGACCGCTTGGTGGGTGAGTTTATTCATGTAGAGATTAGGAAAGACCCTCCTGTGCTGTGGGAATGGAGTCACCCAGAGACACATGCTTCAGAAGAAATGCTAAGACATCTGCTTCTTCGTATCAAAGGCTGGCTTCATGAAGGACAGGGCTTACTTCTGCACATAATTATGGTATCAACCAATTCAAACAAATCCTTTCCCTTAAAAGGGGTCAGCAGTGAGGCCTTGGGGCTGGAGATGGGGCAAGAGAGAACCATTAGAAAGGAGCTCCTTGCCTGGGAAGAAAATCTAGCACCTACAATATGGTGGCAAAGTGGGGAGGGATAAAGGGGAGAGGTGGCAAGTACACCCCCCTGGTGAATTTGAGAGACTGCTGGCTTCTGGGTGCAGAGAATCCGTGTTTCAGCGTCAGGTTTTCCTTCTTGGTGTTGGTCCCTGTAGTTATCATCAACCTTGACGCAACCCTTGTTCATCATTGCTATGCAATCTCTGCTTTCTTATGAGGATCTATAGGATGGATACTTGTCTTCCTTTGTGGGCAGGAAGCTAAAAGAAAGTGCATTTCCCCAGGAAGGGTCTTCTTGTGGCAGGAGAGGATGCAGCCCTGGGACTTCAGGAGGTGCCCAGGAGCAAAGCAAGAGGCATCGCAAGTGGAGTGGAGGTGGGGCAGACGAAGCAGGGGTCTACACTTAGCAGGGCTCTTACCCACAGATACTCTAGAGGAGAAGGGGTGGTGAGAAGACTGCCTATCCTGGTAGCTGTCGGTGCCACAGAAGGCAGCTCACCCTGTCCCACTCCTTAGACCCACAGGTCTGGCGAGGCCACCTCCTGTAACTGGCCTTCAAGCAAAGGCAAAAGCAACCAGAGCTACTTAGGAGCAAATAGGTGACCAGAGCTGGGGAGTCCAACCCTTCTGCAACCCCAGTTTCATTGGCCACAGCTCCAAGCCTGGCCCTCTCACAGACGGCAGGAAGTAGCATCCCCAGTGTCTGGGTCCCAAGGCACCCTGCTAAGGAGCCACAGTGCCCCTCTGGTTGTCACTCAGGAGCACTGCCAAAGCCAATGACGTCACAGTTGAAGATGAAATCTGACAGGCCTGGCTGACCAGACACCCTGAGCCTGAGTCTCCATGGTGGAGCCTTAGCCCCACTCTAAGTGCCCACATCAGTCCTCCAAGATTCTGCACACACCCATCACTTGTCAGAGTCTTAAGAACTTCTCAGAATGTTAAGAGCCCAGTTAAAGGCTTAGTTCCAATAAAGATGCTGAGTTTTATAGCTGAGCTTTATGTGGTCACAGGGAAACTTCTGGATAAAGTCATATAATCGTGCTGTCACTTAAAAAGCATGGAAAAGAATACAAAAGATATATATATATATATATATATATATATATATATACACACACACACATATATATATGCACACATACCTATATATATCACTCAGCTGTATAGCAGAAAATAACACAGCATTGTAAATCAACTATATTTCAACTTAAAAAAAAGGGAAAAAAAGGATTGGGAATTGGGATTGACTACTGATGGGGTTTTTTTTGGGGGGGGGTGATGGAATCAGATAGTGGTTCTAGAATAAGATAGTGATGATGGTTGCACAACATTGTAAATATACTCAAAACTACTGAATTATACATTTTAAAATGGTTTATAAGGTGACTTTTATGCTATGTGACTTTTATTTCAATTTAAAAAAAAAGATTAAAAAACTCAATTCTAAAAAAAACACAAACCAAACCCCAAATAAAGAGCACACCCAAGAGAGCCTAACTCCAAATACAGTAAACGAAACAGCAGCACAATGACTGGATGGAGTGATGACTCAGGATGTGGTTTGTGGGAATGAGGCATCCTTTTTATTTATTTATTTATTTATTTATCTTTGCGGTACATGGGCCTCTCACTGTTGCGGCCTCTCCCGTTGCGGAGCACAGGCTCCAGACACGCGGACCCAGTAGCCACGGCTCACGGGCCCAGCCGCTCCGCGGCATGTGGGATCTTCCCGGACTGGGGCACGAACCCGTGTCCCCTGCATCGGCAGGCAGACTCTCAACCACTGCGCCACCAGGGAAGCCCCTAAGGCATCCTTTTTGTGAGACATTCTTGTCTGTGTGATTTCAGGGGTGCCTCAAACATCTCCCTCACTGAATTTTGTACTTGTGCCTTCAGCAATGTATTTCTCTGGGTGAACCCCTCGCTGTGTTTAAACAACAAATACTCTCGGGAGGTCTCATTCTCACTCTCTTCTTAGTATGAATGAGTACTTTGGTGGGGAAGAGGGATTGTCAGAAGGGGCATTTGGAAAGAGGCAAGACACACAGGAAGAATAGGGATAAAAGACTGAATTCAGCCATATCAGAGTTTTGCTAAGGGCTGCTTTCATATCTAGAGCCAAGCTGAATGCATTTTTTCCCATTTGTAGGGACAACAACTATGGCTTCATTCTCCTGTGGCAAGGAATGAATCAAAAAGAAATTGGGACCAGAGTGAGATACCACTTCGTACCCATTAGGATGGCTAATATAAAAAACAAAAACAAAAAAATAGAAAACAATGTGTCGGCATGGATGTGGAAGAATTGGCATCCTGTTTGTTGCTGGTGGGAATGTAAAATTGTGCAGCTGCTATGCAAAACAGTATGGCGATTCTTCAAAGAGTTAGAAACAGAACTACAATATGATCCAGCAATTCCACTTAAGGATATATACTCAAAATGATTGAAAGCAGGGACTGGAACAGATACGTCCATCAACAGATGAGTGGATAAACAAACTATTATTCAGCCTTAGAAAGGAAGGAAATTCTGACCCCTGCTACAACATGGATGAACCTTGAGGACATTATACTAAGTGAAATAAGCCAGGCACAAAAAGGCAAATACTATATGATTCCGCTCATATGAGATACTTAGAATACTTGAATTCATAGAGACAGAAAGTAGAACAGTGGTTATCAAAGCCTAGGGGATGGGGGAGGATAGGGAGTTATTGCTTGACGGGTACAAAGTTTCAGTATAAGAAGATTAAAAAATTCTGAAGATGGACAGTAGTGATGGTTGTACATCAATGTGAATGTACTTAATGCTACAGAACTGTACACTTAAAAATAGTTAAACTGGTAAATTTTATGTTATGTATGTTTTGCTACAAAAATTTTTTTCTAAAAAGGAAAGAAAAGGAATCCAGTAACTGAAAAGTAAGCTTCCCTTCCCTTTCCTCTAGGAATAGAGTCATGATCAGAATTCAGATGAGAGCAGAAGGTGTGTCAGTTGGGATAGGCTAGATTATGCTAGGTAACAAACACACCCTAAATTTCTCATTCATGCTACACATCCATCATGGGTTATCAGGGGGACTCTACTCATCCTAATTCAGGGACTCCAGCTGACACAGCAGCACATGCCAGAGGGAAAAGGATGTCTGAAGGGCCTTGTTTCATATGTGTGAACATACTTGAGATGATTCACCTTTAAAAATTAGAATTTAGAATTTTAAAAAAGATGAATTTTCAGATCAGTTTAGGAATCACTGATTGTCCATTGACTGGTTACTAAGGCAAGTGGACACACTGACAGGGAGGGGACAAAGAGCCAGACTTTTTCTCACATCATTCACCAAAAAGATGTTAGATGAATTAAAGATTTGAAGATAAAAACATAAAACAAAGCACCAGCAGAAAACAAAGAGTAATTTGTGATAGGGAGAACTTATAGGACAGAAACAAAAAAGAATAAAGGAAAATATGAACAGATTTGACTATATTAAAAATCCAAATGTTCATATATGATAAAATACATCGTATACAATAAAAGATACCATAAACAACATTAAAAGACACATGATAGACCAGAAGACAATATTTGTGACACATACAAGAGAGGGGTAATAGCCAAAATATATGAAAAAATCTATTAAAAAGGACTGATTTTTTTTAAATGGCAAAGGATAGGAAAAGGCAATTCTCAGAAGAAGAAATTGAAATGACCGGTTTGCATCTAATGCATGCTAAAGACACCCTTCCTTAACCCTCTCTTTTCTTCTTTTCTAATACAGATTATTTGAAACAGAAAAATGGTCTACCCACAGTGTCCACTGTGTCTTCACTCTTAAATCCACTGCAATCAATCTCCACTGAAACCTCTCTGGCAAATGTACCAGTGGGATCTGTTTGGTTCCCTGAAGGACCAGGTGTATTTGGGAAACAGGAAGCACCATTCCTTTGGAACCAGAGGCTTCGCGGGACTCGGGGAGGAGACGAGTTGGGTGCAGAGATGGGAGATGAGACTCGAAGGGTGTTTTGGTACCCGATAGGCCTGGGTCACAAGTGTTTATTCTTTTAGAGGAAGCTGGTTCTGGCCACTGCTGTGGATAACAGACTAAAAGGGCCCAAACTGGAAGAGAGACCCCTGGGAAAGCTGCTGCCATTGTCCCAGGGGAAAGAGCAAGGAGCAGAAATAAGGCTTCAGCAAATAGAGGAAGAGCAGACTGTCTCGTCTGAGGCTGTCGTGAGGCTGAGGACTCATCAAATGGAGGGTGTGCAGTGTGGACCAAGAAAGAGCTGAGGACAAGCCCCGAGGTGTGCTTCAGAGCAGCGTGGCCAAGTCACAGAGAGAGAGAGAGAGAGAGAGTCCAGGCCCGAGGGCACCTTTCAGAGACACTTATTCATTCACAAGGCCTTCCTATTAACCTCTGGTTTGTTTTTAGGTTTTAAGAAAGACCAAGAAAAGCAAAGCATTAATCACTAAGAAGTAGTATGGTTTTTCCAAAGGGTCTGTCTGCCCATACGCTGCAATAAATGAAAATCTAGACACCCTAAAAAGCATTATTTGGGAAGATGTCCGACCAAAAAAGAAATCCAAATTAACTATCTGATGTCCCATATAATAAGTCTTTAAATATTTTATAGGATTCCTCTTCCTTCAAACATAATCTTTATAAGCCAGCCGTCTACTCCGCTCCTATCCTCTGTAGGAAGCAGTTGATCAGAGATCACAGCCTGTCTTTTCTGTAGCCTGAGTCCGGTTAATTGTGGATTTGATTCAAATGATAGAAGTGTTGGCAGAATGAGTCCATCTTCACCGCATTGATCCCCTCCCTCCACCCCCTTACCAGCTGGGAGCCCTCCTGAAAGAACAATGGATTTATAATATGAGCAAAACAAAGGAGTCGGGAATGAACAGCTCTTGGAAATAAGTAGGTCAAGACACAATCAATTTCCAAATCTAAAATTATGTTTGAAAAATGTACCTTTAATACTGGAGTCGGCTTCGGCCCTGTGGGGCAAAGCATGTAAAGTTTAAAGTTCCTGAGTGGCTGCTTTATCAGGTAGCCTGAAGTTTACCCTGGAGGTTAAGCAATAAAATGGAAACAAAAATAATTTAACAGTTTTGCAGTTAGTTTAACCCAGCAACGGCTTCTGAAATGGCATTCACCTTCCTGGAGCTTGCCCTGCTCATAAAGCCACAAGATGCATTTCAAAGCTATGAATTTGCTAAATAGAACTTCATTTCCTCTTCTTATTAGAGGTAATTAAATTTATTAGACGTCAGTAAAAGCCTTGTAAACAGAAAATATGAATGCTTATAAAAGTCTGCCCTCTCTCTGCAGCCTAATAATTAAGATGCAGTGAGAAAGCAGCTAATAACAGCTCATAATTTATGACGTGTCATTCACCCCTGAATTTGAGACATATTGTGGAGGTATTACAGACTGAAATGAAAATAATACCCACCGAAACACATTATTTATTAAATACATAACCACTTAGAGAAATAAACACATCACGCACAGAACTTGATATTTCTGATGGAAACAGTATATACATCATCTCCTGCTTTGGATATATTACCCATCAAGTCAAATCCTTAAATCAAAGTCACAACTTGTTTAAATGCAAACGGCCCGTGGCAGCCCAGCAAGCCCCAAATTTCCACTAGACTTTCACCTTGATGTCAGTTTTCAAAGACTAAGTCACTGTGAAGGTTTTTCATTATGACTGTTTTTAACGTTCTCGAAAGAAAAGAAATCCCCCGGCAAGCGTTAGAGAGAGAGAGAAACAGGAGGAAAGACAAGGAAAAGATTCTAAAGGACTCATAAATTAACAAAAACATTATCCACCCTCCAGCACAGATGAACTTAGAAGCAACTGCGGAATCGATGCCTCCACCCCAATGATGCTAACCCCAAATGGAATCTCTTTTTATTGCAATTTAATAATGTACTTTACATCTTTATCAGCAGTCTGGCTGAAGCTCGCACTTTGAGCCCTTTGGAATAAATGGTGATGGAAATTTTAGATGCCACTTTTCATCAATGCAAAGAGGCCCTTGGTTATAAGCTACACTGTTATTTTATGTATCGCTATGAAAGAAAAAATAAAATGCTGCTAATTAAACTATGACATGCCATCATGAGATGCACTCTGATGTCAGAGACGTTAAAACTGAAAAAAAAAAAAAGCATTTTAGAATTCACTCAATACAATCCATAAAACTAGATGAGGTAAAGATTAACATCAATCTTAAAATAGTTATCTTGGTTACAGTATGTGAATCATAGCTCAATAAAGCTGTTATTTTTGACCCAATGCTGAAAATCCAAATACTCAGTCGTATAGAAGGTGGTCAAGAAAGACCTCATGTTGAAGGTGACAGTCAAAGAAGAAGGACCTAAAAAAAGTGGGGGAGCTGTGTGGGTATCTGGAAGAAGAGGGTACCGGCAGAGCCAAGAGCAAGTGTAAAGTCCCTGGGGTGGATGAGAACTTGTGCAGGGAAGCCAGAGTGAATGATGCAGAGAGAGGTAAC
This sequence comes from Mesoplodon mirus, assembly GCF_964341445.2. Taxonomy (NCBI): domain Eukaryota; kingdom Metazoa; phylum Chordata; class Mammalia; order Artiodactyla; family Ziphiidae; genus Mesoplodon; species Mesoplodon mirus. The sequence goes on from NC_138995.1 coordinate 30,584,144, forward strand.
CAGGGCAGGAGTGCAGGCGGAGAGGGTCATAGGAGATGAGATGAATGAGGTGACAGAAAAAATAAACGCTTCACACCTAAATTTCTCCAAAGAAGACATACAGATGGCCAAAAAACACATGGAAAGATGATCAACGTCACTAATTATTAGAGAAAGGCAAATCAAAACTATAGTGAGGTATCACCTCAAACTAGTCAGAATGGCCATCATAAAATCTACAAACAATAAACGGTGGAGAGGGTGTGGAGAAAAGAGAACCCTCCTACACTGTTGGCGGGAATGTAAAGTGGTGCAGCCACTATGGAGAATGGTATGGAGGTTCCTTAAAAAACTAAAAACAGAACTACCATATGACACAGCAATCCCACTACTGGGCATATACCCTGAGAAAACCATAATTCAAAAAGAGTCATGTACCACAATGTTCATTGTAGCTCTGTTTACAAGAGCAAGGACATGGAAGCAACCTAAATGTCCATTAGCAGAGGAATGGATAAAGAAAATGTGGTACATATATACAATGGAATATTACTCAGTCATAAAAAAGAACAAAATAATGCCATTTGCAGCGACATGGAGGGAACTAGAGATTGTCATACTGAGTGAAGTAAATCAGACACAGAAAGACAAATATCAGATGATATCGCTTATATGTGGAATCTAAAAAAAGGGTACAAATGAACTTAGTTACAAAACAGAAGTAGAGTCACAGATGTAGAAAACAAACTGATGGTTACCAGGGGATGGGGCGGTAGGAAGGGATAAATTGGGAGATTGGGATTGACATATACACACCACTATATATAAAATAGATTAATAAGAACCTGTATAGCACAGGGAACTCTACTCAATACTCTGCAATGGCCTATATGGGAAAAGAATCTAAAAAAAAAGAGTGGATATATGTATACGTATAACTGAATCACTTTGCTGTACACCTGAAACTAACACAGCATTGTAAATCAACTACACTCCAATAAAAATTAAATTTAAAAAAAGTTTCCTCCAGGGGAAAAAGGTTTCCTCGTTTTCTATGAAGTTGAACAAAAACTTTAAAAGAATATTAAGAATATTCTTTAAAAAATTTTGGGGGGTGTGGGTTACTTATCAATTTCACACCTAAACCCTACCTTAGTAGCTTCTTGAATGGTTTATGAATCAGTTGGCCTTAGCATCCCTGCCATCTTTTTTTTTTTTTTCGGTATGCGGGCCTCTCACTGTTGTGGCCTCTCCCGTTGCGGAGCACAGGCTCCGGACGCACAGGCCCAGCGGCCGCGGCTCACGGGTCCAGCCGCTCCGCGGCACATGGGATCTTCCCGGACCGGGGCACGAACCCGCATCCCCCGCATCGGCAGGCGGACTCTCAACCACTGCGCCACCAGGGAAGTTCCATCCCTGCCATCTTTACGAGTGGTCCCATCCAAAGCAGTTGACAACTTTGTTCAGAGGGGACATGGCCATTAGGCCACACTACGAAGCGCTTGGACTGCTTTCAAAGTGCTGGACCCTTGAGATAGTACCTTTGTTTTTTCATCAGGGATCAGAAATTGCTCTTTTTTACAATAATGCTCATGGAAAACCTGATCCCCTTCCCTAGTTACTCCCCAGCACTAAAGAGCAAAGTTTCTGCCTTGAAAATCTGGGTTTCTCTTTTTTGAGCAATTACTCTGAGTCTTGCGCTATGCTAAGAGCTTTATGCACTCTCTCTCTTTTGTTTAACTCTCAAACAATCCTATGTCACAGGTGCTGTTAGTAGTCCTATTTAACAGAAGGGAAGCTGGGGCACAGAGAGGTTAAGCAACTTGCCCGTGGTCACACAGCTCTATGTGTGCATGTGTGTGTGTGTGTGTGTGTGTGTGTGTGTGTGTGTGTGTAGTGGAGGTCTGCTGGGACTAGAATCTGGGTATGATTTCCTCCAAAGCCCAGGTATCTAACCACTCTGCTATAAAGCATTGCTCTTATGTGGCAGTGGCTGGAAGTAACTCTGGCTCCTGCCTTTACCAGGTCTGGTATCTTCTATGTTTGGTGGAACAAATAACTTGGATGGAATTGAGAATGGTGCCAAGGTCAACCTGGGAAAGAGAGGTTATGTGCTCAGGCTCTGGAGCTAGACTCCCTGGGTTGGAATCCTGTCTTTGCCAGCTACAACCTGTGTGATCTGGGGCAAGTTATTTAGCCTCTCTGTGCCTGAATTTCCTCACCTGGAAAAATGGAATTAAATAATAGTAACTACCAGATGGGGTTGCTGTGAAAATTTTGTGAGACAGTCATGTGAAGTGCTTAGAACAGTGCCTGGTCCATATGGTAGTACTGTTTCTGGCCACGGGTTTCAAAGGACACTTAAGAGCACAGTCTAGGCCCGTGTATCCCAAATATGTTTGGTTAAAAGGTTATTTCAGATTATTAGATGTGCCTGTGACCTTGTCTGAAAGTTTCATCCAATGAATGGGGAGAGGGGTCTCCTTCCAGAAGGATTCCTGAGGACATGGCAGCAATGCCCACGGGAAGCCAGATCTCGAGGGATGGGTATTGTTCTAAGGTACAAGCATGAGCGACCTATGAGTTTCAAGAGTGCAGTCGCATCTTATGTACAAGAAATCATTTACAGTGACAGTTACTCTGGAGAGTCCCCTAGGGAGGTGGCACATTGGAAATGGGCACACTACCTTTTATTTTGTCCAGCCTGGCCAGTGTTTCAAATCTTTTTATTTGGGAATAATTATAGATTCACAAGAAGTTACCCCCAAAATATACAGGGGGTCCTCTGTGCTCTCTAGTCAGTTTCCCGGGATTGTAACACCTTTGATAACTGTAATACAATATCAAATTGTCCTATAATATCAAAACCAGGAAACTGATATTGCTACAGTCCACAGAGTTGATTCAGATTTCAATAGTTGTGTGTGCACGTGTGTAAACAGTTCTACACAATTTTATCCTGTGTGTAGACGCACGTGACCGCCCCCCACCAACAATCAAGATACAGAACTGTCCCATCACCACAAGTCTCCCTGTGCTGCTTTTCGATAGCCACTTCACATCCCTGACCTCTGGCAACCACCAATCTGCCTTCCTCCTCTATACTTCTGTGCATTTAAGAAGGTGATATAAGAAGTGGAATCATTTATCTACATACATTTACAGCATATAACCATTTGAGATCGGATTTTTTTTTTTTTTGGCTCAGCATAATTCCCTGGAGATCCGTCCAAGCTGTGTGTGTATCAATAGTTTATTCCTTTTTTACTGCTTAGAAGTATTCCATGGCATGGTTGTACCCAAGTTACACCCTTTGTAGTTTGTTTACAGTTTGGGGCTATTATGACAAAAGCTGCTATGAACAGTCATATGCATTTTTATTTATCAGGGATAAATGATCAAGAGTATGATTGCTGGGTCATGTAGTAATTGTATGTTTCATTTTACAAGAAACTGCCCAACTGATTTTCAGAGTGGCTGTACCATTTCACGTTCCCACCAGCAGCGGATGGTGCTGCAGCTTCTCCACATCCTTGCCAACACGTGGAGTTATCACTACTTTTAAAATTATAGCCGTTCCTGTAGGTGTGCAGTGGTTTAAATGTGCATTTCCCTAATAGATAATGGTGTTGACCCTCTTTCCATGGGCTTATTTGCCACCCATACGTCCTCTCTGGTGAAGTGTCTGGACGGTTTTTCCTACCATTGCTGGAACAGATCGTGATTTTTTTCAGTTGGCTTGTTTCTAGAAGCCATGAGGTACCTTCCCAAAAGAGGAAACAGGATTCTGGTCCCCCATCTCCCCACACTCCGGGCTACTCACTTACTGAGTGCCATTTGGGGATGGAATCATTATGCTGTTTGCCCCTTGGTTTGTGTGTGTTTGCAATGCATGGAGAATTGAATTCTTGAGTAAATGTTTATGACGTGACACCACTGTAGAGTAGCCTTATGCCCCCAGGCCAATGGGATCTGAAGTTAATCTTACCAACCCAAGTTCAGTGCCCCAAGTCCATGTCCACTGAGCTCTTCCAGTCGTCCCTCAACCTCCATTGGCCAAGGCAGTTTGTCTTTTGTGATCTTGCTCTCGCAGCTGCCCTGGGCCTGGATCCCTGTACTGAAGGCTGTGCAGCTGGGCCGGGCCCTGACCCCACATGGAGGGCTTGTCTGCTCCTTCCTGGGGGTGCTTCTTCTGCTCCCTTTAACCCGAGGCAGAAACGAGGCCCCCTATAATCCCTGCTGCCACGTCCCAGCCACCAGCTCAGATGCTTGGCTATCGTGGCAGCACCTGCTTGATCAAATGCCCCTTTGGGACACTCACTTTGCTGACCAAATTCTCCCCAGCTCCTCGCCTTCTCAGCTTCATCCTCTTGCCTGCAGTGAAGTCCCACCACGCTCAAGGCCAGCTCACCTAGACACAGGGCCAGAGCCATGGGAGAATTCAGGACGTGGTACAAAAATAGGTGTGGCTGGAACAAGGTGAGAAGTAAGATTTGGGAGAGGAAGTTGGAAAGGGAGGTTGGGGGTAAATTTCAAATAGCCTTGTAAGCTGTGGCCAGAAGATCTTAGGGGAAGGGAGTCTGGGGGGATTTTAAAGCAGGGGATGATAAGGATAGATTTTTTTTGCTCTAGCAAACAGCCAGCCAGCAGGTGTTTATCGAGTACCTATTATGTGTCAGATAAAAGTTAGCTGGATTGATAGCTAATAAATATTAAATGCTTTGGGAGATATGAAGTGTTATTCTGAGTAGTACAGAATATAATAAAATGGAAGCAAACATTGGCTCTTGTGAGCTCTGCCTTCTGGTATCTTACAGTTCAATATGGAAACCGAATCTGACAGGTGAAATAGTATTTATAAACACTCTGGTGACAGAACAAATGAAAATGATCCACAAATGAAAGTGGAGTGACTTACAAGTGACTCAGGGATTTAGGTGGCAAGAGAGGCAGTGTGACAGTAAAGACCCAGGGCATTCCTGGAGAGTTTGGACGGCAGGGGCAAAACGCAAAAGCTTTAAGGAAGTGAAAAGAACAGACAGCACCGGGATGGAGGAGAAATCAATGGACAGCCAGGCTCACCTCGCAACTTCATTACAATTACAACGGCTGAACAAAAATGAGCATTTGTGAATTCCTTCATAGAAACTCTAAGAGCCAGAGCCTCCTGGGTGATAAGTCAACCACAGAATAAGCAGTAGTTGTGTTTTACTGACCCTTTATAATGACACATTAGTCAGCCCTGTAAGTTAGAAAGCATAGACCACCCCGCTGCTTCCTGCTACCCACCTTCAAAAAAAAAAAAATCGTACACCAGATCACCACCTCTCCTAATGAGGCATTAGAATAATCTTAGCACTTTTACAGGAGCAGGAGTACTCGGGAGTGCTCAGAAAGATTCTTTACCGTCTGTTCAGGGAAGATCAGGATGCAGCTCGCTCCCCTGAAGACCTGCCCTCTTTTGAGAGAAGTTGCCTGACCCTGAAAGGCAGGCGGCAGCTCCATCCTCTCGTGATGGCTTCCCCTAGTCCCCTCCCTGCATCACTCGGGCTCCTTTAATGCAGGAAGAGCCATGGGTTTTGCTCCTATCCTATTTTGTCCCTTAACGGTGTTGCCCTTGAATGCTTTTTTCCACGTTGCTGTATAGAGAGTGGTCTTGGCATGAGTGTTTTGGTTGGGACACTATAATAAGATTTATCATCATCTTTCGTATGTGTTGAGTAATTACTAAGTACCAGACGTGTTGTGAATCACTTATGAAGGGTCATAGGCGACAGAGCAGTCCTCTGAACTAGGCTAAGGGTCAGCAAATCTTCTCTGTATAGGACCAGATAGTAAATATTTTAGCCTTTGTGTCTCTGCTACAAATACTCAGCTCCGCCCTGGGAGTGCAAAAGCAGCCATTGATAGATAATATGTAAACAAACAAGTGTAGCTGTGTTCCAGTAAAACTTTATTTATAAAAACAGGTGGTGGGCCAGATTTGGCAGTGGGCCATAATTTGCTGACTCCTGCTCTAGAATTTACTGTTGTGACTTTTGCTTGACCTGCCAGTGTTTGATAAAACTTGGCCTCTGATTTTAGTATCCTGCACCATAAATTCCAATGGCTTATTTGGGTAGTTAATATCACCAAAATTTTGTGGACCTTTGTGGCCCAAGAGAAAAAGAATTAATGGCACATAAACTGTTTTCTAGACTCACAAAATTTCTCCTTTCTGGGCTGCAACTAGAAGGGTAGGCCATTGTTGTACTTGTGAAGAAGGTGGAACCACTTTCTTCTTCCACATACTTTAGGTTTATTTGGGAGGTGGGTTTAAGTATGTTCATATTCTTCCCAAACCTCAAGATATACCAGAAACTTGAAAACCCATTTCTGTAATTCTTAACTTAATTTCTCTCCTCTGGGCTTTAATTGCCCCATCTGTAAAATGGGTGCAAAGTACAAAAACTTCTCTTTGGGCTACATGTCTTTGCAAATATGGTAACTCTTGCTTCTTTGACTAAAATACTCTTTTATTCTCAGGCTCTGTATTAAAATAAACAAGGGGACTGAGACCAGAAATTCTGGTTAAGAATGGGACTTTGAGGACAGAACCTCGTGCTCCTAGCACAGAGTCTGGTATTTAGGAAGGAATCACTGAGTGTTTGTTAGAAGAATCCATTTTGGCTAAGGCACAGAAGGGTCGGCCTACCAAGAGATGGCAATATGGCAGCCAAAGGCGGGCTCTTCCACCTTCCACTCAACAAACTACGCCCCAGCCGGGATGCCCTGACACAGTCACACTTCTGTTGCTTTGTGCTGGACACAGACTTTTGCCGGCCCAAGGCTGCCAAATTCACTTCGATTTTGGCTTCAACTGGGGCTTCATGCTTTCAGGAAAATTTCCCACACCGCCTTTCACTTGAGATCCTTGGCAGGGATGCCTCTCCCATTCTGCACGCACAGCTCACTTAGGGGGCACAAAGAAATGGGAGAAAGCTTGGGGAGAAAAAAAGAAAAAAACCCAACCCAACCCAGTCTAAACCTTGGGAAATCTACCGGGGTCTGCATCTCTTTAAAAACTATACACAGACATTTCTGGTCGAAGTGAAACCATGCTTTTTGCAGAGGACTGGAGACAGTAAATGAAGCCTTAGTCATACACAGTTAGTTTCAAACTTATGTTGCCGCTCACAGGGAGAAATCAATGTACAGTATATTAAAAACAATCACCGCGGCCTTTAAATGATCCAAAAGCTTAGCTTTGAATGCATTCAAGCTAATGGGGGCTTTAATGGCTTCTGACAGATCATTCCATTGATCAAGAGGCATGTATGAAATACGCTGCCTACTAAACTCTGTTTTGATTTCGAGAAAAGAAAACTAAACGTCCATGGTAAACAGGGCTTGATTGTTCAGTGTTCACTGAGGGCCCTCTCAGCCTGACCCTGGCCGGGAGCAGAGGGAAGGACAATGGGAATCCTATATACCTGGCTTGCTTCTTTCCCGACTCTAATCAAGGCGTAATCAACTGGAAATCTCTGTCTGAAGAGCTGGGGGCAGGGGCGGGAGGGTGACCAGAGGTACTGTTTTCTGTGTTGGATGAGTTACGAGCAGGAGTTTGAGCTGCCCTGAGAAATTGACTCAGCCCTTTCAGGGCTCCGGGGTTGGTAGGTTAACTGCGCTTGCTCCAAAGTGAAAAACTGAATTCCCTGTTTGAAAGGATTAAAAAGCGTTTTCAGTTGGGGATGACAGATTTGCAAGGAAAAAATGAAAGTCCGCTCCCTGTATCCGTGCGTCCCCAGGCCCCAAGATGACTTTAGCAAGGGCTGAACATTCCTTGACTCGGGAAAGGTGTTTTCGCGGGGCGCGTGGTGTCTGAAAAAAATTTTAGAAGAGGCCTTAACAATATTCTTTGAGACTATTCTTGTGCAAGGGCAGCCACGCTCTGGCTGTTTGTTGTGGCCTCAGAAGGGAGCCATAGGTCACTAAGTGTCAGACTGGCCTTGCCGGATCAGAAGTGATAAACGGACGCAAACTCTTCCATTACACACCCAAATGAAACTGGTCTCACAAAATAAATAATAATAATCCTCCTTCCTTGGATTTGCCTAGGGCTTTGGTGTTTACAAAGTACTTCCTAATGTGGTCCCTGGCCGGAGAGGTGTTGGCTTCACAGCGCTTGTATTTCCTGTCAGTTTCATGAAGCTTGCAGACCCTCTCTCTCTCCTGTCTTGGAGGCTGGGAAGGGCAAGCAAGGGTACCTTTGAAACTGGCATCACTAAAGGCTAGCTCATCTGTGGTCTCTATTTAATCTTTAATATGAGTGCGGAGCAGCTTCCTGTGGCAGTCACTAACCTAGTGGGTTGGGATTATTCTGAGCACACAGGGTCCGGAACCACTGGGCTTTTCCTAAACTTCCCGTAGAATGGCCTTGACCTTTTGGTCCCCATCTGTGGGGCACAGTGCTGTCCTAAGCCAGCACTTCCCATCTCTCAGCAGGAAGCCTCAGCACTTTACCAGATTAAAAACAACGGGAAAACCCTCATGCTAGAAGCGCTTATTTGTACTGGTGCCATGTTTAGTCAGTAGCTTTTGTAAAATTGATGAATTTTGTCTAAAGGCAAGTGCAGACAGGCAAACAGATCTGTATCTGCTGTTATCCATTTAGCTTGACACACATGTACGGGGGAACTATTTTACCTCGATTCTTTCAGGACTGATGAAAAGAAAATGCAAGCAAAGTCACAAACTGCATCATTGGAAAAGAATCACTGAATCGGATGCTGGGAGTTAATTAATGCTTCCCTCCCCTGCAAATAGACTGACCCTGGTACTTAGACATTCAGAGTCAATAAACAATTGTTGAACACAGATCATCCATTAAAAGGTGACAGCAAGAATTTTTAAAGCAAATCTAAAATTGCAAAGGGTGACCTAATCCCGTTGTAGTAATGGGGAGTACGAAGGAATCATTTTTCAGAGTATCTCATTTATAAAAAGGTCCACGCCATCTGCCGAGAGAAAAATGGAAGCTGTGAGAAGCAAATGGGATAGAATGGGATGGTAACATATTGTTCTGGTACTAAGTAGGAGACACAATGTGAATCATCGCGGTGACAGAACAGTCCAACGAGCTAGGCGTTACAGAAACAAAGACTGAATCACAGAGAGGTCAAGTGATTTGCCCGAGTAATGAAGCTACAACTGTTATCACAGGAAACTGGGATAATAATCATTAGAGCTGGTATTTCACTGAAGACCGGTGTATGCCAGGCACAGCTGGAGGCATTTTAGGCACACATCAACTATTTAATCTTCACACAACCTTAGGTGGTAGACGCACCACTATTATCCCCATTTTGCAGACAAGAAAACAAAGGCTTGAAAGGGAGGCTAGCCTTAGGATCACATACAGAACCAGGACTCTGCAACCAAAAGCCTCTCCTGCCACCCAGGAATCAGAAGATTCTGAAAACCTGATCAATGGTGATAGGAAAGATAGAGCAGGGGTGCCGAGGAGACTAGTTTTCAATTGTGGGAGGAGGATTTGGGCCTGATACCTGGAACATCAATCGATCGATCGTGTTGCCTTGACAGGGTACTGGGAGAAAGGAAGGGGTGTTGTCCCGTGAGAACAGGGGCTGATGGGGTGAAGGATGGTGGGGCAGCCCTGTTCGGGAGCCAGGCTGGGGTGAGGTCTGGTCCTTCCAGGCTGCAGCACGGGGTCTGGGGGCGCTCACCCCTTCTCTTTGTTAATAAGGGAGAGACGAGAAACAAACCCTTTGGACCTTTCCTGGAGTTCCCCGGCAGACTGGGAATCTACTGGGGTCTCTTGGGTAAGCGAGAGAGCCAGGTGTATCCCTTTTCCTGACAATCCCTGCAATCGGCTCCCCAGAAGCAGCAGCAACCATGGACACACCCTGGCCATCATGCAGGAAATCATCCCTGGCCGCCTCTCTGGCCTCTCCCCCTCCCTGGCCCAGCCTCTCAAAGCTGCCCGGCTCTCCCTGCAGCCACAATCACTACAACACTTTTGGGCCTTCCCTCCCCCTTTATGGTTGTCAAATTGATTTCAACACCGAGATACCTATGGCTCCCAATGAAACTTAATTAAAAATACCATTTAATCACAAAGTAACAAAGGCAAACTGGATAAACGGCATTACCACTTCAGTGCATTTTAATCTGCACCGCTCCTCTCCTTCTCAATCTGTTTGGATGAGAATTGCCTTTTCAAATAAGAATCCCCCTGTCTTCCATGGGCTTGCCTCTGACAGATGTCCAAAATAAACAGTATTTAGCGTGGCATGGATCCAAATGTATGCAATTTGCCCAGTGGTAAAATCAGCCTTAACTAGAGCAGGGAAAAAAAAAAAAAGTTGCATTCAAAAATACCTTCCCTCAAAACACACACAAAAAACCTACTGAATGTGGAGTGTCCATTCAATAGGGTCGATGCAATATCATTTCTAGCATCCCTCGATTCGTTTAGTGATGGATTTGGAAGCTTATTACTAAAATTGTGTCACGAGCGATGCCATGACCCCGCCCTCTCTTCTGTCTAGTGAACTCCCCTGGGCTGAGGCTGCCCGTGAAAGCAGGTGGGGTGGGTGCAGAGCTGTGGGTGCTGCTTGGAGTGAAGCAAAAGGAGGATGGGGTACCACCTCATGCACTCGGAGGGGCTGGCAGGACATCTTCCCCATCTCAAGATCTGGCCCGAGGATGCGGGAAATTCCCAGTTAGAAAGCAGTGCCTTTGGACTGAGACCCTTTGGAACCCAGACAGCAGCCAGAGTGATCATGTAAAAGCAAAAGAATCTCACGTCAAGTTATTCCCACCCCTCCCCCATAGAGCCCTCGGTGTTTCTTGCGGCGCTTGACATCAAACCCAAAGGCTGGTCCTCCTCCTCTCCAGCTGCATCTCCCTCACTGTCCCGTTTCTCTACTTCGGCCATAGTGGTCCTTTTTGTTCCTTGAACATCCCGCTCTAAGCACCTTCCAGCCTCGGGCCTTCGTCCTCCGCTGTTCCCTTTCCTGGGAAGCTCTTCCCCCCTTACCCTCATTCCCTGACCTCCTAATCCAAGCCACCCTTCCTCAGTCCCCAGCTACACTCCGTCCCCTCACCCATTGGATTCCCTTTCTGGCACTTAAAATGATCTGAAACCATCTTCTTACTTATTTGGTGGTTTACTGCCTGTCTCCCCACTACAGAGTTAAATATCTTTCAGGTCACTACATTCCCCAGCACTGGCATGGGGGCAGGTACACGGGAGCCCTTGGAAGGCAGGCACCTGTCCTTGGATGCCCAGGGCTCACCACGCTGCTGAGCTGTGGTAGGCGGTCAAGAAAGGTTTGTGGGGGCTTCCCTGGTGGCGCAGTGGTTGAGAGTCCGCCTGCCGATGCAGGGGACATGGGTTCGTGCCCCGGTCCGGGAAGATCCCACAGGCCGCGGAGCGGCTGGGCCCGTGAGCCATGGCCGCTGAGCCTGCGCGTCCGGAGCCTGTGCTCCGCAACGGGAGAGGCCACAACAGTGAGAGGCCCGCATACTGCAAAAAAAGAAAAAAAAAAAAAAAGAAAGGTTTGTGGGAGGGGAAGTCAGTAGCATCTTAGTGCAAAGGGATCTACCTCCTCAGATTACTTCTCTGAAGATAGCTGGGACTGAGGACCGCTGACTCAAGGTGGTCCCAGGGGCAAAGCTTCCCTCTCCTCCACCATACACATGGCCCCTGTCCCAGGGAAAGTTCTTTACTAGTTCACAGGGGAGGAGCAGGATCCGAGCTGTCAGCGTCCCCAGCAGCCACCCCCCCACTTTTTTTTTTTTTTGCGGTACGCAGGCCTCTCACTGCTGTGGCCTCTCCCGTTGCGGAGCACAGGCTCCGGACGCGCAGGCTCAGCGGCCATGGCTCACGGGCCCAGCCGCTCCGCGGCATGTGGGATCTTCCCGGACCGGGGCACGAACCCATGTCCCCTGCATCGGCAGGCGGACTCTCAACCACTGCGCCACCAGGGAAGCCGCCCCTTTTTTAAAATCACCTCTTGCCCTTCCTCCTTCTACCCACCTGGAACTTCCTCAGAGAGTGTATGTAACCCTTAAACACAATGAGCTCATGCTTAGTGAAAGCCACCAGTTCTTCTGAGCAAATGTGATCTCACCTTTCGGATTCACTCCTGGAAGTGGTTTCTCCAACCCCTGGAGCCTCCCCCACCTGCAGGACTCCGAGGACTCTCTCCACCTGGGCGCCCCCCCAGGCCAAGGAAGCAGGCCCACCCACTGGTGTGCAAGGAGAAAATAGCAGGACCTCTCTTGGTTTCTTATCTCATCCTTTCAGTATTTTTATTGTTTATGCATGTTTTATGATGTACATGACCCATTAGTACAAGCAGTCCACAAATATAGCTCGATAGTAATACACATATATTGGGGTAAGCACTCAACGTTATTATTCATTTCTACTCTAGGGATGCAAGCAAGCAGTTTTGGAGGGCGCTGACACAAAGGCGTCACGCCAGTCAGGTTCACAATAAATGGTAATTGGGAGCAACGGGGGCCACAGAGGTTCACGCCCTGCCTGAGCGGGCGCTACCTAGCTCTTTGCCATGCCAGGGTGGAGGCCTAGGGCTGCCAGATGTTCTGAATTCTGAAGAGGATGCACACATTTTTATTTTACATGAAATCTCCCAATTTTTAAATATTGGCACCTAGTGAACTATGACAAGGAACAGACACTGGGGTGTGTGTGTGAAATAAAACACTAGGCTAGATGGTCCCGAGGCTGCCCGGCCAGTGACTTCTGCGTGCCCTGCACTCCTTACCTACGTGATTTCATTTAGTCTCTCCCACAACCCTGAGAGGCAGCGCTTCATCGTTTACTGACGGGGAGACTGAGGCTTAAAGACACCAGGGAATTCATCCAATGTCTACGAAGAGTCTCAAGATGAGGAAACCCCGCCTGCTTTGTGTGACGTGAACTCCCTGGGGTTGACTCCATGTGAACTAGCGAGATTCTGCTGGCGGGAGAGAGCCTGGTTCTCGGCGCACCTCTCAAGGGGCAAAAAAGCTCCTCAGCTTTCCAACCACTGCAAACAACTACAAAGAAGGTGACAGGCTGGGCAGAGGGGCTAACTATTCTCATATGATTTCCAGGGTCACCAAAGGTCGGGAGCCAGGCACAAAAGGGAGAAGTGGGTTCAGGGCATCACAAGACAAAACTGGCACCAAGATTGAGGAAGGGAGGGGAAAATGCCTACAGCAGGTCACTTACTGACATATAATAATACTAATATTTACTGGGTATTTAACTATGTGTCAGAAATTGTTCTAAGTCTGCAGCTAAGTTATTTCATTTCATCTTCACCTTATGAGTTGGTGCCTATAGTATGCCCATTATACAGATGAGAAAACCAAGGCACAGTAACACACCAAAAGTCACAAGCTACTGGGCATTTAGATCCAGGCACTCGAAAACCAAAGCCCAAGTCTTAACCTCTTCATCGTCTCTCTGGTGCCCCAACATCATCGTCTCTCTGGTGCCCCAACATCATCAGGATGGGCACTAGGGTTCTTCTTCAAGCCTCAATTCTACCCATCATTATGTGCGAATGGGGGAATTATAAAACAACATGTAGTATGCTGGCTAAAATCAGGAAGCCACGTAAATAGGACTTTGTCTCTTTCATTAGATCAGGGAAACTTCCTAAAGACAGGATGTCAACTTTATTTTAATCTTCAACACTGCTCCATTCTTATGTGCAGAGTACAGGGCTCATAACCCAGGCTGTCCTAGAGAAGGAAAAGAGGCTACTCTTCAACGAGGCATTTCTCTTTTAATTTATTTCGCCTGTGGGGAGAGCAGCTACAGAGAACGGGAAAACAGAATCTCCTGCTCTCAAACTTTTGATAGAAGTGCTGTCTGGGAGGGCTTTCTACAATGATGAAAATGTTCTGTGTCCAATACAGCAGTCACTAGCCACACACGGCTACTAAGCACTTGAAATGTAGCTCGTGCAACTGAGGAACTGAATTTTTAATTACAATTAAAATGGAATTTAAATTTAAGGAGCTCCATCTACCTAGTGGCTACCATACCGAACAGCATAGCCTCTAAAGGGTGTGGTGAGAAAATGGGCTAAATGTCTCTAAATTCGGTCTTCCCCTAGAGGACCTGAGAGTCATCCCCTGCAGAGTCTCTCAAAGGTTTGGGAAGGAGGAAAGTAGGTTAGGTTTTGCCACAGGCCAGGCTCACCTTGGTCGCTTCCCAGGCCTTGGGAGTGGAATGGCTCACATTAAAAATCCAAGCGGGGAATAGCTTTGGGGGTTGGAGGTTCTTGTTTAATACCAAATCACTATAACACTGTGTCACTTTTAAACATTTTAATATTCGTGGGCTCCATTCCCCTAGCTGTTTCCAACTGGGACCCAGGGTCTACAATCCCAAGGCCCAGTCTACCCATAATCCCCTTGCCTAAGCCCATGACAAGGTTGGAGGAGAGAAGTCAAAAACAGCCTTTGCTCCTCCACCTAAGACTTGGGCTCTTTCTCTAGGGTTTGGCTTCCAGAAGCAGACCCCTGAGTTCGGAAATGATATCTGTGAGATCAAACGGCAGAGGCATTGAAGGATCATCCTTTTCCCAATACGGCCGGCATTCTGGCTTCTGATCCGCGGGTAGAGTTCGGGCAATTCGGGACTGGCACCTGAAAGAGTAAGAATAGGCAGTTTATCCCTGGGAGGAAATGCCTGGAAGACCCAAACTCATGGGCAACTTGGGGCAACTTTGCCAAATGCCCCAGTGACGATCCGCTATGACGGTGGTGATGATAACCAAGGGTGAGTTTGGGCAGCAGAAAGCAGGTGTGTTTATAAGAAGGGAGAATTGTTCTTTATGGCGCTGGAACTTCTTTTTTTCCCAATGCCCAGATCTGTATTACTTCTAATGGCTTTGTAGAAGCCAATCATCGGGGAAATTCAGTTACTCTGCCTTTAAAATGGTGAATTATTTTTTCATTATCTCAACTGTTATTTAAAGTGTGTGATTAAGCCATTATCAGATTTAAATGTTTGTGGGATTTCCATGTATTACTAGATTACTGGGAAAGATTAAATTGAATTTACTGCATTAAAACGTCCAAGAATAGATTAAACAATATTACAGACGGGGATTGACTTTGGAGATCCCAGAGATTTACAAGTGTCCCAGCCTGCTGTGCTCAGAAAAAGGCACTCCAAGGAGAGACCGATTTATAAGGATATATGCAAATAGAGGTTAATAATCATTTCCACTGATGAATAGGTGGAGAAAACTTCCACAAAATTAAATTAAGAGGCTAGCAAGAGTGACTCCCTAAGGAAAACACTTAAATCACGGTTTTTATTAAATGGATTATTCATCAATAGTAGAGAAATTAATTATCATACGCAACTAAATTATAGCCTCGTAGGAAAAAAGTTGGGGCGACATCATCGCACCCTGGCAGGCATCTACCTTGCCGAAAGACCACAGCTTATTGGAAATTGGTCTGGGAAAACTCAGTGGCTTTGGCTTTGTGTATCTGAAAAGTGAGGATCAGACAGAAGAAAACACATACTGCAATAAGAAACGAACAATTTCTCTACTTTCTTGGAGCACGTGGCGGTGACCGTTGCACGCAACAAAGAGAAATACTCTTGAGTATTTCTGAGATGTACTCAGAAATACTCTGAGTACATCTGGGAGAGTTGCATGGTCCTTCCCCACCCCACCTGACCTTCTTGGCACTGTTCTCTAAATCAATTAAAAAGGGGTCCTACCCATCCTCTGTCTTCCATGTAGGGCTAACTAAGATGAAGAGATCAAAGAATGGACCATCCTGGACCTACTTCCAAGCCTGATGGTCGAGCAGGCTCCTAACTAAAGGACATCTTCTCCTCTGGGGAATTATTAATGGTGAGGGGATCCCCACGGGAAAACATACTTCAACTTTACACCTATTTTCTCGGGTGGTTAATTGCTATACCGGCATCCTGTGCACTCAATCCGTCGTACATTACACATAACATTCCAATATATCTTCAGCTCTCCGCATCGGGCCCTGATAATAGCGTCTGTTAACATGCACTAAGTACTATTATGTAGCACATCACTTCATAAATAATAAGATTAGCTGACCTCAGGGCCCCAAGAAGAGTAATGTGTTTAAATGTTCTCATTATTTATTTAAAACAAGAATTAAAGCAACAGAAGCTGCTTTTGACAATCCTCTTAGCATAAATATTAAACTGTTTGCACTGATAAGCCCACACTGAACTGAAGGACAGAGGCACGTTCTGCAGACTACTTAATAATAATAGGTGTTCGAGAAGTTGCCGCTCACTGCAGTGGGTGCATCTCTGCAGTTCTAGAGACGGTCTCTAAATCACATGAAAGGGCTGGGGGAAATTCATATTCAAGGGAAGCTGCGACTAATTACAAAGGAACTCTGCAAAGCTTTTTAAATTGTTCTTTCTCTCTGCCTCAGAATCAGAGGGTAAGGCTCAATTTACCAGGTAGGGAGAGTTATTCCAAATTGAGCATTTCCATCTCACGGCGGGTAAATGATCTGTGCACACACTACCCTGGTTGGCAGATTAAAGGGCTGTGATAAGTGTTGATCCACCTCGAATAGCATAAGGTTTGTCAAAAGTCAACAGAGATGGTTTTTCACCTGGCAGTGGGTTTTGCCCCCTCATTTTGAGAAAGTATTAAAAATGTTAACACCTGCTGCAGAAGTTCACTCACACTTGTATTGCACAAGCTTCCCAAGCCCACCCAGTTTTCTTTTGGGTGAAGTGCTCTGATTTTCTACTGTTCTTCCCATGGAAGGACCAGCTGGTGTGGGTACTACCTCCTTCTCATGCCGGCCCTGAGAGGCTAGGAGCTGTGCGTACCCACTGCTTCCCTCCGGGCTAGAGCTAGAACCCCTTGTTTGGTCTCTTCAGGGCCTTAATTCAGATCTTTCAAGATCACTTTAAAACACTTCCTTTAATGCCCAGTGCTCCTTGTCAGTTTCTCAATGGTCACGACTGCGCCCCACAGAGGGCTTGCTGTTGAGGTAATGTATTCACCTGCGAGGAAGCACAGTCGCCCCCAACTCAAATCACATTGTCCAATTCAACATCATGCCGGATGATGGGACTGAAAAAGAAAAGGCTTGAGAATGACTTGAAGGCGTATCTCCCTTTGGGTTTCAATTTCTCCTGCTCAATTCACTCATTCTGCCTCTCTTCCATCTTTTTTTTTTTTTTTTTAAGAAGATGTTGGGGGTAGGAGTTTATTAATTAATTTATTTATTTTTGCTGTGTTGGGTCTTCGTTTCTGTGCGAGGGCTTTCTCCAGTTGCGGCGAGCAGGGGCCACTCTTCATCGCGGTGCACGAACCTCTCACTATCGCGGCCTCTCTTGTTGCGGAGCACAGGCTCCAGATGCGCAGGCTCAGTAGTTGTGGCGCACGGGCTTAGTTGCTCCGAGGCATGTGGGGTCCTCCCAGACCGGGGCTCGAACCCGCGTCCCCGCATTAGCAGGCAGATTCTCAACCACTGCACCACCAGGGAAGCCCATCTTAATTTCCTAAGATGGGGAAGCACAGTGGTAAAGACGTTCTCTGGACACCAGGAGCTGCTGCTTCCCTGGGGCATGACATCTTGGGCAAGCGTCTTAACCTCACCAAGCCTCAGTTTCTTACTTGTCACGTGGGAATACTGATGATGGTGATGATGATGATAGTACATTACTTATGGGCTTGTTGTGGAGGTTAAATGGATTAACACACGTGAAATACTTAGCACAGTGCCTGGCACATGGTCAGCCCTCAATAATTCTCAAATACTATAGTTGCTATCATTAATTCTACTACGAGTACCAGTGACAATGGGAGATACCAACAAGAGGGCTGCCTATTGTACCTGTCACTGTCCCCTCCCTTCAGCTAACTGATTGGGTGGCCTCTGGATGGGGGGAAGCTCTGGAGATCCAGAAGCAGCTCTTTCTGGCTTGAATCAGATTGAGCCTGTGGCTGAATCCTATCACAATGTGACCTTCCAGGACGCTGAGGCTTATGTATTCAAGCTGCTACAGCTCTCCAGTGACAGGCTAAGATGCTCAGATCTAGAAAGACTTAGCAGTTGTTCCTAAGACCCAGAATTCATAAAAGGTGCTGTCGTTGGACTGTCTGAGCGGCAGTTGTTTCAGATTGACTTGGCATTTCTCGGAAGTAAAGTTGGATTGTTGCTCAGCACGCCTACTCTGTAGTTCTCACAAAATCAAGGGGCCCTGAGTTCTCTTAGGAAATGTTTTAGGAGTCCTGACGGTGGTGGACACTGGCTGTCTTGTGTCTTTTCCCAAGTTTCCCACAAAGAAGACTCTAAGTTTCCTGTGGGGAATCCGTCCCATCCCTGTGCTTGGCCACGTGGTTTGAGTGAGATTGGCTCCACCTCTACAGCCAGGGGAGAGCCTTGACTAGTTTAATCTAATCAGCACAACCTATTCTCCCAGCCACAGGGAGTAGGTTAGGGGAGGCACGTGACCCACTCCAGGGCAAGATTGAGAGAGTAAATCAAAGGACTGGTCTGGGAACTAAGGGAAAAGACTTTCTTCTCTCCTGGCCTGGGAACTATTAGGATGCGTAATCTGGAACCACCATAGTCATTTTGCTACCACGCAGCAAGGGGCTGGGTCCTGGGTGATATGGTCTGAGTAGCTGGATTGAGTCTCACCTGAAGCTAGGTATGCTTACACTTTTTCAGTTGCATGAGCTTGTTATTGTTTGAGTTAGGTTTTTCTGTCACTTGCAACCCAAAGAGTCCTGGCTGATATGCTGGCCATGCATCCCACCCCTCAGTGACCTCCTGCCTTCTACAGCATCCATTGCCATGGCCCTGCCTGCCAAGTGCACGTTGATAGTCCTCTCTGCAAACTGAGATGCTGCTGATACAGTACAGTGTGTGCAGAGATCATCTGAGTTGAAAGCATGAAATCCCTGGCTTTTGTTTTTGATTCCAATAATATTTCCACTGGGGACAAATTTCTACCCAGAAAACAAGAGTGCGCTGGTGTCATCCACACTGGCCTTTGCGCAAAAATAAGCCAGTTTTAATGACCAGAGCTGGATGACCTTTCTAAAGAAAGTTAAAAAAATTTCCCTAAAAATTTCCTTATCAAGGATAGCAGATCATTCTGAACCCAGACAAACAGTAAGAAACTTAGCTAAACAGTAAGAAAGTTACAGTTTCCCCTTTCAACCTTGTGCTCTCTACTCCCATCCTAAAGGGTGAACAAATAAACTCAGATCTACTCAGAAAACCCTGTTCCTTTTATGCAGCATTGCAAGGGGAGCAATGGAAAATAATATATGCTTCATCTCCCTCCCTCCCAAATTCACATTATTTCAACTCAAAGGACTCTATAGCTACCCTCAAAACCCTTGCTACTTGGGAATGGTTCTCCCTGAATGACCTAGTGACGTAATAGGAAGCAGCCGAAAGGTGTCACGTTGGCTGGCCTGTCAGCCGACTGTCCAGAGGTTCCCCTCCTCTCCTCTCTCAGGTGTAACTCACGCGGGGCCCCACTGCCTGCTGATTCCCCCAGGGCTACACTTACATTTGGAGGATGAGGACCGCAGCTACATTAGTGAACACTGGTCGCCATGCTGAAATTAACCACTTTAGCTAAAGTGTGTGTTAATTATGGGTATGCAAGTAGTCAATAAAAGGTTAATGCAAGAGCCAGAGAATAAATTTCTTCCCTTATTGCATCACTTCACAGACTAAATGACTAACATTATACTTTGTGTTTTTAATCAATAGGTTTTACAGTAATGTGCTGGCCATTGATTTTAAGAAAACATGTACGGTCTTCCTCCTCGTCCCTAAATTTTGCAACAAATAAAGAAGGACAGGTAACATTTCCATTACTCTTGATGAAATGATAAAGATTTGGGGAGAAATGGTTCCTGCTAAAAGATTCACTGGGATAAACAAGCGTTAAAAAAAAAAAAGTACAAAAAACTAGAACTTGATGGAGAAATGTTACCAAGCACAGGCCATTGAGGAGACAAGAAAAAAAAAAAAAAACCGAACTCCTAAGAGAGAATTCTTTAATGTGAAAGAGAGTAACTCCTGATTAAAATTAGCACATTCTGTACATTGTTTAAGCGTCCCGAAGAATCTTAATATGCAGCACTGATTTATTCAATTTTCACAATAACCTGAGAGAGATGGAGAGGTAGGTATCTGAACCACATTTGACGTGAGGGCTGCCTTACCCCAGGTTAATCCAATGGCAGGTGGGAGAGTGGGGCTGCGCGCAGACCCTGGACAACTGGCTGGCTGCCCCTTCCCCCACATTCCATCTTTCTCATGGATTCCCATTTGGACCACAATGGGTGCTATCCCCTGATTACTTAGCTATTCTTGCCCAACGTAGATATTCAGGAGATTACAAACCATTTCCGGGGAAAGAAAGGAGCAAAATGCTTTTTTTTTTTTTCATGTTCCTGTGACAATAATTACAGCAAATGACTGACAAAACTTCCTCTCCATTCTAATGACTCTGAGGTTCTCATAGCATAAGCATCTATCATCTATAGAAGTAAAAGATACATCTTCATCTTTTAAGAGCATAAACTACTTCTAATTATACAGTCATCCCCCAGTATTTTCATGGGACTCATTCCAGGACCCCCTGCTTGCATACCAAGATCCATGGATGCTCAAATCCCTTCCAGTTGGCCCTCCGTATACTTGGGTTCTGCATCCACAGATACAGAGGGCTGACTATATTTATTGAAAAAAACCCCATGTATAAGGGGACCTTCTTAGTTCAAATTTACTCAAGGGTCAACTGTATTCCTGGAGTGACCCTGAGAAAAATCTCCCAACCTCTTAGTTTCCTCAACTGTTATATGAAGTTCATGTTTCCCTGCTTCACTGGACTTTGTGAAGATAAAAATTAAATAGTGTATATAAAAGCCCTTTAAAATATGTAGACTACTGCACAAATGTAGCCCTTTCCTATGTGACACAAGTTCTATTTTTAAAACACAGCAGATTAGGCAACGTTGGACGGGGGCTTGTAATGCTTAAAAATAAGTGTGAAAAAAAAGAATAAACTATGTGCATCCAGATAATGAAATATCACATAGCCCTTAAAAAGAATACATTAAAAAAAAAATAAGTGTGAAAGACATCACACTTTCTTTTTAAGATTTTTTTTTCATGTGGACCATTTTAAAAGTCTTTATTGAATTTGTTACAATATTGCTTCTGTTTTTTATGTTTTGGTTTTTTGGCCACGAGGCATGTGGGATCTTAGTTCCCTGACCAGGGATCGAACCCACACTCCCTGCATTGGAAGGCGAAGTCTTAACCACTGGACCGCCAGGAAAGTCCCAAAAGACTAGAGCAATTTAGACTCACAGCTTCATCAGAAAATATCCAGTCTTCTCCAAGTCAGAGTTTTTTCCTGGAATTTTCACTTACAGTGAGGAGTTGACTGTCATCCTGGTTCATGTCAAACAGAAGGCTGTTTTAGGGTATCAGCCACATCACAGTGTAAACCAGCACCAAGGCTTAAGAGGCTTCACTCAAGTAGAAAACCCTGATGTGATATCACATCAAATCTACATTTAACCTGAAAAACGCAACTGCCAGGACCAGCATGAAAAAAGGGGGAAATAATGATGTAAAGGGGCAACAAACTCAACGGCCTTCTGTGCTTTGGAGGGAGCTCGAGACCAATGTGGGACCTGCATGTTCTCCGTTCTTAGTTTCTCTGGGCCCAGTAGAATCTCAGCATCTTGCCACACAGAGTTATTCCAGTGTTTAAAAGAGAAGTATTGGGGCTTCCCTGGTGGCACAGTGGTTAAGAATCTGCCTGCCAATGCAGGGGACACGAGTTCAAGCCCTGGTCCGGGAAAATCCCACATGCCACGGAGCAACTAAGCCTCTGCGCCACAACTACTGAGCCCATGTGCTGCAACTACTGAAGCCCGCACGCCTAGAGCCTGTGCTCCGCAACAAGAAGCCCATGCACCACAACGAAGAGTAGCTCCCGCTCGCCACAACTAGAGAAAACCCGCATGCAGCAATGAAGACACAATGCAGCCAAAAATAAATAAATTTATAAAAAAAAGAGAGAAGTATTTTTTCATATAACACGGGATCTAACTCCCTAATAGTACTTTATGTACCATTTAAGGGATTCCATGAATAATTCTGACTCTCCATGATGTCCACATTAAACACCACATTTCAAATCTCACTTTGAGTAAGAGGCTACTCCATTGTACTGTTTTTCATGGTCTCACCAGGCTTTGTTCCAAATAATCTGTCTTAGAGGTGAGGCGAGCATGCAGACCTGTTTATAATCATCTACCCTTGAGACTCTAAATGCTTTGAAAAGAGAAGAGTGAGTGAATGCATTTATAATTTGTCTTCTTGGACTTTGTGTTACTGCCATCATGGCTCTGTGGACAACTTGACAAAGAAAGAGCTGCCCTGTCATACGAATCACGATGGTCTACTTTGACTAAGGTGGTTGTATGAAATCAGCTTGTTTGATTTGTATAACTCAGTTTACCTACTGCAGAACCACTAAGCAAAACCAACTCCTGAGTGAGTTCCAGCAAAGGACACTCTCACTTTCTCTTTCAAAGGCTTTTAACCTCTTGCCTCTGACTCACATGTTAATGTTCTCAGATCAGTAAAGTCAACACACATCAGGGTGAGGAAAAGCTACACTTTGGCCCATGGGTCAGCTTTTTTTTGGGGGGGATGGGGTGGGTCAATATACCTTTTTAGCAGGTAGTATTTTTTCAGCCATGACCCCTTGAGAAGCTTGACTCGACTTAACTTCTGGTTATTTAAAAATCTACTTTTGGCTTCACATTTCAGGGAAGAAGGGAGAAGCCTGATAGAAGAGCTTGCTTAGATGCTCTAAAAGCCAAATATCCCCCAAATGCTTTTGAATACCAGGATAATACCATTCAGCCATCTGGATAACCAGCCATTTTGCGAGAAATCATTGTGCTGTTCAGTATGGATAAACCCTGCTGTCTAGATCTCAGTCAATCAAACAGCATGTTTATGGAGTACCTACTGTGAACCTATACTCTTCCCTTATTGGGAGGAGAAGGGAGTAGCACAGAGAATAGCCCAGGCCAAGCCCAGCTGCTGCAAATAACTGTCCTCTCCACATGTTTGGAACTCACCCTTTTCCATGTAAATAATGGTTCTCATCGCTCCTAATTCTTCTCCTCAACACCAATATTACCTATAATTTCTCTGAAATATAATATTAATATATTATATAGCCCAGTAGCCATGAATAGCAGGGTGTCTGGTTTTGTTTAAGGAAAATGAACATTTAGAGTTCCTACTTGGGATCCAAGAAGAAATTTCCTTTGACCAGGGTTCCCTGTCCTCCTAACATATGGAACCAGGGCTTTGTCCCACTCCAGATCACTGCTAAGAGCTCCTCTGACCTGTGGCAAAGACTCCACCAGAGAAGAGAGGCCCCTGGGGTGAGGGGTAAGGTGCTCAGACAGTACCTCCCAGGGGTCAAGAGATGAAGAGACAAGGTCACAAGACCTCTAACTGGTCTAAAAATCAGGGATACTTTTTGGTAACAGAATGGCTTATAGGCATCTCTGTTCTTTCTTTCAGGGTCCAGGGGGATGCCATGTCCTTTTCCCTTCTACTGTACTATCTGCTGCCTTCTTTAGGGTTTCTTCCCAACCTGCGTAATTATACTGTGTAATCCTCACATCTCCTTACCGTTCTGCCCTTTTAAGTTTTTCAGAGGTTTTTGTTGCTATGGGAGATACTATAAAGAAATTCTATCTCATGCCAATGCTTCCCTGATGACATCTCCTCTCAGACCAAAGGAATAGTAATAATGCTGATAGAAACATTAAAAATAGCCCATCATATCTACTAAGTGTTGGGCACTGTATAAGTCTTCTAATGAAACGTATGTCCTCAAATGGAAAATGGAGGTCCAGAAGATTAAATAGCTTGTCCAAGATTTCACAGCTAAAGAAAGGATAGAGTCAGGATTTGGCAAAACTGTCTGATTCCTCATCTCAAGCTCTTTGTACTGTTCCAAAATATAGACATCAAGAGAATCAGTTTGGGTCCTGGTTATAAACAGTTTTCCAAAGGCACCTAGCCCCAAGCTAGACTCCCGGGAGGAGGGTCCAGTCCATGTGAATTTTCACACGTGACTCTTCAGACTGAGCCAGTTTGCGAAAACATTCACCATCTTCACCTACCACAAAGGACCACAAAGATGCTGAAGGTGGTATGTGGGTGGGTGGGTGGGGGACACGTGGGTGTCTTTGGGTCCACAGAGGACTCACATTAAACTCACCTCCATTTCAGAGGACACCAGGCTCAGGGTCAGTTCTTGTAGACCCGCAACTTGGCTCCCTAAGTAGGTAACTGGTGACTTCACAAGGTCTGGCACAGAGAACAGTACTCCTGGAGCCCCTCCCCCTACTTCAGGGACTCCAGCAGGCCCGTGGAACCACTTAACATTGGAGACTGCTTGGCCCAACACGGGGGTGTAAATCCAGGAGGTAAAGAGTTGAGAACAATTTTATCCCCAGGTTCATTTGTCAGCTTGTCAGTTACATAATGAGAGTGATGAATGGGCTACCTTGACAGCTGAACATTTAGGAGCTGCTGACCTTTGATCTCTGGTCACATGATAGGGTCATCTGAAACTTGCATGACTTCTACCTGGCCAAGGGTAACAATATAAAGGTCAAATCGGCTGGACGATTATATGAATCAAGTCTGAGGCAGCTTGGTTGGGAGTTTTAAGAGAGGCCGGGTTGGGTTCCCCAGCACACAAAGCTATGGAACCACTGCAGAAAGGTGCTCAACAAAAGATATACAATTTCAAAGCAGTCTAGAGTAACTTTCCTTGCAAGGGAATAGAATGAACTCATTATTTTTAAAGGGCAACAATGAAAACAAACACTTTGGAAGAAAATATATTCTGCCAGTGCCTCTGCCATTGGGAGGGAAGCATACAGGCATATGACTTAATGAGTAATATTAATGCTATACCTGCAACATGGCAGAAGGTCCAATTTGATGCAATTATTGGAACAAAATCCCCACTGGGTAGTATCAAGCCCTCCTTTCAGCCATAGAATACGGTCTCTCCTCCATCCTCTGTCAGCACAGTACCCCACAAAGGACCATGATTGACAAAAGATAACACTTTCCAAATTTCATGACTTCCCTGTTGCTTGAAACTTAAGCAAAGTTTGCACGGGACAGTCTCAGACTTCAGAAAGATTCCAGAATAACTTACAATCAGAAATTCAAGGCAGCTGTGATTTTCAGATGCACTATAACATTTAAAAAAATGTTTCTTCTTGCAAACCTGAAGAGTTTTGCTTTTTGATTACTTGGTTAAATTCCATTTACTCAGAATCAGATAACAGTAGTCACAGAGGTAATGAATACAGTTATGAAAATGAAAGCTAAGAGGCCAACGCCATCGATTTCCAGAATCCAGCAACTTCATAACCCATGAAAGAAGCAGACATTACAGAGAAATCTGATTTACATCAAGAGCTTGTTTTCTACAAAGGGTTTTCCCCTGCAAAGTCAAAGACCGATGGACAAACCTCCACTGGAGCACAATCCATTCCTACCCTTGAGAGGTGAGCAAAGCAAAGGACAGTGGCTTACAGAATAAAAGGCCAGCTGTTCTGACTTTGGAATGCTCATTTGAGTTGTAAGCTGTGAAATAAATTTGAGTTGATGGTCCTCCCATCTGCTCACCTGTCAGTCTATTTCCACTGTGCTGCTGTTTTTAGAAATACTTCCAAGTAACCTGCTTAATTGGTTTTGGGATGCCGAGAAGCATCTCCCAAGTTTAGTTTAACCTTATACAGAACATGGAGCTACTGGGCCTTTGTTTCTTTTCTCTCCTTTAAGAACATTTACTAATAGGTCAAGAGCACTTACGTAGAAAACTTGGTGGAGCCGCGAACCAACGGGGTGGGGGGCAGTCCAAATGAGGAATTAGAGAGAAAATGGTGGGTCAAAACAGAATGTCAACTGATCAAGGGCATCCCAGTCTTCTGAAGAATTTCTGCTTTGTACCCGTTTAAAAGCCGAGTCCAAGTCAAAATTCTTACAATAGTCCACAAGTCGCTTCATGACCTACGGCTTCCCCCCTCACTGGTCACCCCCCCATCCTCTGGCCTCTCCTTCCACTTGTCCCATTACTCACTTTGCTCTAGTCGTATTGGCTGATGTGCTCTTCCTTGAACAGGCAAAGAATACTCTCAGGTATTCCAGAGCGCTCGAATACCTGCTGTTTCTTCAGCCTTGAACACTCTTCCCCTAAGATATCCATGTGGCTCGCTCCCCTATGACTTCAGGTCACCACTTAAACATAATCTAATCAGTAAGGTCTTCCTTGACTATCCTACCTAAGACAGCAGCATCACCCCTTCCTACCTACCCAAGGTAGCACTCCCTACTCCCCATCTTCTTTTCCTGCCCCATTTTTCTCCACAACACTTGATACCATCAAGGGTGTGTGTGTGTGTGTGTGTGTGTGTGTGTGTGTGTGTGTGTGTAAGATAAGCTCCCTGAAGGCAGGGATTTCTGATGTACTCACTGCTATATCCTCCAAGCCTAGAGTCTGCCCCATTGAAGCCATAGTAAATACGGTGCGATGCACAGATGACTAAAAGCAACTTGCATCTGAACTTCCAACTGTACTTCCTTAAGGCAGGACTAATCCATCTGCAGTATCACCAATTTTATGATAACGACAGTAAATGCACAAGGCACAACCAAAGGAGAAATAATAACATTATCTCATCCATGGACAAAGAGGATGATATGGTAGGAAGAAAATTGGTCTGGGAATTCAAGACCCAGCTCCACCACTACCCTATCCTGTGACCCTGGGCAAAATCTTGACTTTCTGGCCATCAGTACTCAGGTCTGTAAAATGAAAGCTTGGGTTAGACAACCCCTGAGGTTCTTCCCATCTTTAAAAAACTGGGATTTTACATATAAATATTATGGTTTACCTTCACATACCTTATCTCATATGACCCTCACTACTAGGGTAGGAAATAAAGGTGCTGTCCCAGTTGGGGAGATTAGGATGTGGAGGCCTTGCTCCAGGTCACATGGCTGCTAAGACACGTAGCTGGGACTAAAACTTAGGTCATTTGCTAGTTCAGCATTTTTCTACAAAACTGCACTTCCTCTATTGGTAGAATTGGAAGTACTACCAGTCACTGTTACTCTGATCCAAAAAGTATTTTTGCAGGCAAGTTCTTATCCCCTTAAGATAACATATGTGTATCATGGACCCCATGGAATAGGGCACTATTCCACCCTAGCCCAAGAATCCTTGGATTCTCTAAGCTGCCATTTCAAGATTAGAGATAATAAATGGCTCCATCTGCCTATGGATGTTTTATGACACGAATAAAACTATATTTTAGTGTAGCTCTTCGGTAGAAGGGCAAGAAGTCAAAGCAACTGTGGCATCAGGATTGCTATGCTAACAAGGTCGCTGAACTCCAAAGATGTCAGAAACTTCCTCGTCTTAAAGCCAAAGCAAATCTGCACTTTATACCCCTAGGAACTGAATGATGCTGTTTCTGCAGCTAACATTTAGAAATTAAAATTGCTTTTACCCACATCAATATCTATGCTGCTGGGTTCAGTGATCAAGAAGGAGGAAAACTCAATAAACTATAATGGAAAAGAATTTTTAAAATATATAGGGACTTCCCTGGTGGTGCAGTGGTTAAGAATCCACCTGCCAATGCAGGGGACACGGGTTCGAGCCCTGGTCCGGGAAGATCCCACATGCTGTGGAGCAACTAAGCCCGTGTACCACGACTACTGAGCTGGCGCTCTAGAGCCCGCAAGCCACAACTATAGAGCCCATGCACTGCAACTACTGAAGCCCATGCACCTAGAGCCTGTGCTCTGCAACAGGAGAAGCCACTGCAGTGAGAAGCCTGCGCAACGCAAGGAAGAGTAGCCTCCGCTCGCTCCAACTAGAGAAAGCCGGTGTGCAGCAACGAAGACCCAACACAGCCAAAAAAAAAAAAAAGATATATACATATATATGTGTATAACCGAATCACTTTGCTGTACACCTGAGACATCCAGGACCCAGGCTGCTGCATCTATTTTTTTGTTTTGCCATCCTTAGCTCATGGCTGCCATCCTTGAGGTCACCTTATGGTCCAGGTGTTCTAGCCACCATATCTGGTTTCCCAGGCAGGAGCGGGAGAAAGGAGAGAGGGGTAAAACATGCCCTTACCTCCTCTTTCTAAGGAAGACAGCCAACCAACCTCCACCTCCGTGTCACTGACTAGAACTCAGCCCCTGGGCTGCAAAAGAGGCTGCGAAGTGTAGGGGTTTTTTTGTTTGTTGGGTTTTTTTTTTTACAGTTTTGTTTATTTTTGGCTGCACAGCATGTGGGATCTTAGTTCTCCGACCAGGGGTTGAACCCATGCCCCCTGCAGTGGAAGTGCAAAGTCTTAACCACTGGACTGCCAGGGAAGTAAGTCCCTGTAGGTTTTTAACTGGATGTGCTACCCTCTTCTCTCCTCCATTAAAACTGGGATTCTATACTCAGGAAGAAGGAAAGGATGAGGGCAGGATGAGAAACTAGTGTTCTCTGCCACACAATGTAAGCAAATAGACATTAAGGTAATGTCTTCTAGGGATCAATGTTCTGGAGCAAATCAAACAGGAAATGAGTAAGTGAGCGAATGGGGGTGGGGAGGAAGGGCTGTGGCTGGAGTGGAAGCAGTAGGCATCTATCGGGGGAAGAGGATTTTAGGTGCCAATGAGTCAGGCTTGATCAAGGGACAGCAAGAAGGCCACTGTAGCTGAAGCAGGGCGACCAAGGGAGGAAGGAGGTGGGGTCAGAGAGGACCAGGGTCTTGGAAGCCACTGTACAGACTGATTTTATTCTCAGCGAGATGGGAAAGCACTGGAGGCTTTAAACAGGGAAGTGACAGGATCTAGTCCCATAGTTTGCAGAAAACCTCTCACTTTTTTAGGAACTGGGTCATTTCATGAGAGTAAACGTCTATGCTCAACCTACTCGTAGTGTTCTGTGGATGAAGCAAA
Organism: Mesoplodon mirus; assembly: GCF_964341445.2. Lineage (NCBI taxonomy): Eukaryota > Metazoa > Chordata > Mammalia > Artiodactyla > Ziphiidae > Mesoplodon > Mesoplodon mirus. The sequence goes on from NC_138995.1 coordinate 30,613,256, forward strand.
ATACCCTCCTTAAGACCCTTCCCTGGCCTGAGCACACCCCCACCCCCGACCCAAAGCCGGCTGAGAGGGAGGGGGCAGCGCTGAGCCTGACCATCCCCACAGCTTGGACGCTTTGTTCCCCTTTGTGCTGCAAGAGAAAAGAAGCAGTACCGCCCAAGCCTCCCCTAACTCCTAAGTTCACCTGATGTGTATCTTCAGAACGCAACTCACATCCAATTTAGGCTGTTCATTTACTTCTGGGGGCCATGGATTGAGGCTGAGGAAGAAGGCGTAATCCTAGATGCTGAGAGCCACGGAAGACTGAGCAGACCTCTGAGTCAGCGCAGGGGTTGCTTCTAAAATGACTGGATTTGAAAGGACTTTTTTAAAAATTGCACTTCAATAGAAAGCGGACCAAATTCTGAAATCCTCCAACTGAAGTTTCTGCTGGGCTGCCGGCGTTGCCAACAGCAGGCCAAAGCCCATTGGCGCCTTGGAGAGGAAGGATGAGTAGCCCAGAGACTGCCTTAGGGCTGCACGTGGCTTCCAAACTGCAGGTTAACTGGGTGGGTTGATTCATTAATCATCACAGCCACCACGTTCCCACCCGGGCATCTCCGAGGAGCAAGCAAGGCAGAGAGACCGGCCATCATCTATTTATTACTTTACAGTCTTGTATGCTCTGGTCTTCCACGGGCTGGTGCAGTCTCCCACTCCAGGGCTCTGACAGCTTGGGCCTGTAGCTCCCTCACTGTCTGGGGTGAGCGCATTCTCCCAGCGCCAGTGATTGCTTGTGGGGTGACCTTGGCAAGGGCACTTAGGCAGCATTTTCTCATCTGTCAAGGCGAGGCAGCCACAGACCCCCGGAGTCACCTCTGGTAAATACTCATGTGTGGACCAGTGCCGGCCACCTCATCCCAAAGCCCCCTGGCTCTGGGAAGAAGGCTTTTTCCAACAGGGAAAATGAGTGAGGCCAAGTCCTTGGCTCGTGCCCGTGAGAGATGGGGGAGGCGGTGGGGGTGGAAGAGGAAAGTGTCTCTTTGCAGGAAAGACACCCTTAGGCCCTCACCGTGGATCCCAGGCACCTTCTCATTTGCCAAAATCCAGAAGGTCAGAGGGAATCAAAGAATGACTCTGCTTGTGCAGAATGTCATTACAGAGGAGGCTGGGAACGGGAGGCCTGTTACGAGTCACCTTTCCGGCTCCTGCGAACAGGCTGATTAATGGAGAAGTTGAGCTTCTTGCTGAGCATGACAGGAGTAGGGTCAGCTAGGAACAGGCCAGGGCTCGGCGGTGAGTCAGGACGGCACAGCAAGGACCTGATTAGCGGCTGTCACCTCCTGTCCCCATGCCTGGCCTGCTAGGGAGCCAGGCTTCGCAGCCGACTGCTAAGTTAGAATTTACACTTTCTGCAAGAACGGTCTTGCAGTCAAGACCACCTGGGAGTTGGCACAGACTGAGGGGCCATTATGCTTTCTCCACAGCCCTAGCTGATAGGGGAGCTCCAGTGAGATGGGAAGGAACTTGCTGTTCCTAATTTAAATTGCTCTTTCTAGCTGGAGATGGACTTGCCCAGGTCCTAGTGCCCAAAGGCACCCACCTGTAAGTTACAGGGCCAGGGTCGTGTGTGGAAGTGCCATCATTGGCAGGTGACCTGCCCACGTGGTACGAGGGACAGGTTCCAGGATAGCCTTCCCTCCGAAAATAATTCTTGCTCTGGCCTCCAGCCCATGCCAGAAAGTGTACCATTCATTCATTTCTTTTTTCCCCCCCCAATTGTATGGGGAAAAGAAGGAAAGGCATTTTAAAATGCAACTGCTTGGCCTTCCCTGGTGGCGCAGTGGTTGAGAGTCCGCCTGCCGATGCAGGGGACGCGGGTTTGTGCCCCGGTCCGGGAAGATCCCACATGCCGCGGAGCGGCTGGGCCCGTGAGCCATAGCCGCTGAGCCTGCGCGTCCAGAGCCTGTGCTCCGCAACGGGAGAGGCCACAACAAGTGAGCCATGGCAGCTGAGCCTGCACGTCCAGAGCCTGTGCTCCGCAACGGGAGAGGCCACAACAGTGAGAGGGCCGCGTACCGCAAAAAATAAAATAAAAATAAAATAAAATAAAATGCAACTGCTTCTAAGGAGGAGACTATTTTAAGTCACCTCTCAGAGAGATCATGCTGCTTCCTGATAGGGCAGAGAAACACATGAGCTCTGACTTCCCTGGGGTGAGAGGAAGGGGGGTTGTTCCTCGGGAGCCCGATTTTACCTTCTTTACAGTCTCACCCAGGGCTGACCACAGGACCAGCCTTCTGGGAGAGATTCGTTCAGGAGGACAGCAAATACAGACCAGCAGCGATTTAATTAGTTCCAAGTTAATGTCCTTTTCCACTTGGTCTCATGTAAGCACCTGGGAGTTATGGCCACTAACTTAAAATGATTTATAAAGTTCTTTCCCAGGAGAAGGTCCTTGGACAGGCAGCGAGTAAGGCTGTGAATTATGCCTCCATAGTGGGTATAGTATGAGGATAAAGGAACAGGTTCAGCTGTAAAGAATCTGAAGCTCTCTCCTAAAAGGGAGGGGAGTCTCATTTTTCAGCGAGGTAATTTTTTTTTTTTTTTTTTTTTTTTTTTGCGGTACACGGGCCTCTCACTGTTGGGGCCCCTCCCGTTGCGGAGCACAGGCTCCGGACGCGCAGGCTCAGCGGCCATGGCTCACAGGCCCAGCCGCTCCGCAGCATGTGGGATCCTCCCGGACCGGGGCACGAACCCGCATCCCCCGCATCGTCAGGTGGACTCTCAACCACTGCAGCGAGGTAATTTTTGACAGTCATGGCTAGCTCTTCTGGACTTCAGCTTTGACAGAACTTCTGTTCTTAGGAGCTCATCTTAGCTTATACCCTCTCAGTTTTAAGGTGAGGTTAACAGACTTGCTCAACTCATTTGTGGCAGAGTTAGGAGACTAGAATCTCGGGATGCCTACTTCAACTGTGGGTTTGCTTGTTTTTTTCTTTTTTAATGTTATAATTGTTAACAGCTAACATTATTTGAGGATCTACATTTTGCTAGATGGCATTCTAAGTGCTTTATCCTCATAACCCTATGAGGTTATGATTTTTATCCCCATCTCACAGATGGGAACAGTGAGGAACTGAGTGGTAATACAATTTGCCCAAGGTCACAGAGATTGTGAGTGATGTGGCCAAGATATGAGCCCAGGCGGTCTGGTCCCAGAGTCATACTCTCAACCACTACCCTACCATGTTATTGAAACAGTGCACACTCACAGTCTTAAACCTAATGATACAGAAGGGTTTATACAGTGAAAAAGTAAGAGTCCCCCACTCTAGTTCATCCCACCCCTGGATTTGTTTCCAATGGTGGTTACCTTCTGTTGTCTCTCACTAATAGGCACACACTCCTATTCCTTGATTTTCCAACTTCAGGTATTATCCATTGGCTTCCTGCAGTGTGACATGAAGACTGGACTCTCCTTATCCTGTGCACGTGTGAATGGTGTTTGTCGTAACTAGCCTCCAAACATGGCCCCAACGGACCACGCCTCCAGGATTCACCCATATACTGAGGCTCAGCTGGCCCTCCCTGTCCTCTGACTTAAACAATAGATTGCAGCACGGGTGACATTAGAACAGTTCCTTTAAAAAGCCTGGCAGCTTCTGCTTTTGTGCTCTTGGGAATCTTGAGCCTCACTGCAAGAAGTCTGGGCATCCTGCAGGAGAGACCACACGGAAAGGCCACGTCAAGAGATGGAGGCCCAGAGATCCCAGAGTCCCCAGCTGAGCCCGGCCTTTCTGCTCCAGCTGCTATCTGACTGCAGTCCCAGGTAAGACCCTCAGTGACGCCAGCAGAAGAACCTTCTATCCAGATGAGTCAACCCACAGAAGAACAGAGACTTATATGAGAAATAATAACTGTGGTTGATTTAAGCTGCTATGTTTTGGGGTGATCTGTTATGTAGCAAATAGTGTTTTTCTGTATTTTTAGTTCCTTAATTGGATACCTTTGGAACATTAGATGATATGCTTAAATTCTATACCTGGTTCCATTCACTTTTTTTTATTGTGGTAAAAACTATATAATGTAAAATTTGCCTTTTTACCCATTTTTAAGTGTACAATTCAGTGGTATTCACTGCATTCACAATGTTGTATAAGCATCACTGGTATATATTTCTAAAATTTTCTCATCACCTCAAACAGAAATTCATTCTGCAATTTCCCATCCCCCCCTTTCCATGGCACCAGTAACCTCTAATCTACGTTCTGTCTATTTTAGACCATTCATATAAGTGGAATCATACAATATTTGTCCTTCTGTGTCTGGCTTATTTCCCTTGGCATGATGTTTTCGAGGTTCATCTAGATTGTAGCATGTATTAGAATTTCATTCCTTTTTATGGCTGAATAATATTCCATTGCATGTATATTACACATTTAGTTTATCCATTCATCTGTTGATGGACGCTTGGATTGTTTCCACCTTTTGGCTATTGTGAATAATGCTGTGATGAATATTGGTACACAAACATCTGTTTGAGTCCCTGTTTTCAATTCTTTTGGGTTTATACCTAGAAGTGGACTTGCTGGGTCATATGGTAACCTTACGTTTAACTTTTTGAGGAACCACCAAATTGTTTTTCAAAGGCACTGCATGATTTTACATTTCCACCAGCAATATGCAAAGGTTCTAATTTCTCCACATCCTTGTCAACACTTGTTATTTTGTTATTGTTAAAAATTATTATAGCCACTCTAGTAGGTATGAAGTAGTCTCTCATTGTGGTTTTGATTCACGTTTCCCTAATGACTAATGACGCTAAGCGTCTTTTCATGAACTTATTTACCATTTGTATATCTTCTCTGGAGAAGTGTCTAATCAAATCCTTTGCCCATTTTTAAAAATTGGGTTGTTTGTCTTTTAGTTCTTGAGTTTTAGGAGTTCTTAACATATTCTGGATATTAAACCTTTATCAGATACATGATTTGCAAGATTTTCTCATATTCTGTAGGGTTTTTTTTCACTTTCTTGACAATGTTCTTTGATGCACAAAAGTTTTTAATTTTTGATGAATTTATCTCTATTTTTCTTAGGTTCTACTAACCTTTGACAGAATCTCTCAACTCCCCCTTTTATAAGATAAGGATAAGAGTGCCCAGTATAGAATGACAGACTGAGCCAGTTAACACCCTGAAAACGGAGTTGCAGGAATAAGAGATACCCAATGTTTTATGAACTCCTGAAGGATCTTTTCCATCTGTGTGACATTCTTAAGTCAGTTGTTGGTTTTCACCAAAGTAAAACCTCTACCTGACAACACTGTTAACCCAACTTTGAGTTATTCCCTAAACCTAACAGTAATTAATGTGAACTATTTAAAAAATAATTTAGAATCTTTACACTCACTCAGATTGGAAGTTTCCATTCTGCACTTCTACAAATGTATACAATCTGACTGTGTACATGCCTTATTTCTTCCATTAACCCAGAGGGAACTGGTGGGCATCTCAGCATCTATCCAATTCCAGTCGAGAAGAATGACAGTCTCTGAGATTCCTAGTAAAAATTTTCATGGGACGCACCCCTCAAACCCTCTGGCAAAAGATTTTGGTCCTTTAAAAGAACTTCCTGCCATCTTCTATTGGATTTGTAAGAGACTTAGGAATGGCTATTAAGACCATGCATGTATGCATATCCTAATTGGCAAGCCATCCTTATCATACTCATGGACACCTCTTTATATCATGAGTATTGGTGAACAAGGCAAACAGAGAACCCAGTACCATGGAGGAGAATTTCCCAGGATGCAGCTGCAGCTCAGGGGACATCATCTGACCTTCAGTATAACTCAATCTGTATAACAGGAAACTCACCACGATGATAGTCTCCTTGTATAACAAGCTTTCCTTGGGCATTTCTGACAGCTGATTATCACTTTTTCCCCTGTTGAAAACATTTAGTTCACTGCTGTCTGGAATGTCTATTTCTTTGTGGGGTACTCATGATACCAGATGTCTCATAATTGTTTTGGTCTTTCCCATCAGAAAGGAAACTTGGCTTGGTAGAAAACATTCAAAAAGTATCTTGAGCTATCGGGTCACTATAAACATTCTCAAAACTGTATTTGCAAAAGCCAGCATGCTGTTAAAACAATTACATGCTCTATCTCAGTTCCAAACAGCCAATGGTGTTTTGCAGAATTGCTTATAATTTGAGAAACTGGAAACAACCTAAATGTCCGTTATCGTGGGAACGATACTAAACTATGGTATATCCAACCTATGGACATCTCTGCAACAATTAAACAGAACAGATTTATATTACATGTTCTAACATAGGAGGATTTCCAGATCTAGATATATTATTGAGGAACAAAAGCAAGTTGGGTAGCAATGATTTACAGAGGCAATGGTTATTTGTAATGACCATTTATATAAAACAAGGAAAACATACTTGCCTATAGTACATCTGTATGTCTATAAATGCACAGAAAAATATGTGAAAGGGCAAGAGGTCTGAGATTGGGGGTAGTGGTCAAAGAGTACTTTATAAAGTTTTACTTTTTTTATAAAGTATGTGTATTTGTGTATTCCTTGTGTAATTTAAAATACAGATGCTAACTGGTGGTGAAGAAAATCAGATACCTTAGAGTTAGGGATGTGAATCGGCTGTTAAAGAATATAACTGCCTTCAGGTCTAACTTCCTTTCTACCAATCAGAATTCTGGGAACTCAGCAAGAAGCAAATTCTTGGCTTAGTCAATATAGGAAGTTGAAGTCAACCAGGTAAAACAACTAATTTGCATCTTAAGGGAGAATTTACCTACAACATTCTTAGCTGTTTTAGTAAAGGTAGGGTCCTCTGAGGACTGGAGTAGCAAAGGGATTTCTCTAGACGATCTCATCTTCCCCAAATTGCTGCCATCTCATGGAAACTGAAGCCTTTCAAGGGGGAGAGGAAAAATAAAGGACCAGTGGCTAGACTTATTTTAAACACCTAAGCTTTATAAAACTTCTTTCATCCACATGTCTCTTAAGAAAACTGTCAAAGCAACAAAGAAGCAAAGTGGAAACAGATGTTTTTCTACCAAAAATGCTCTCAGGAATGGTTTCAGATATTCATGTGTGTTTTCTAATTAACTGTACCAACCAACTTTTCTTGTCCACCATGACAGCCCCTGACATGTTTCTCGGGTCCCTCTGGGCACACATGCTCAGACAGAGCCTGGTCCCGGCCGCCTAGGTTCCCAGCAAGCCCTGTGTACAGAGGAAGGCATGGGGCTCCTGGTCAATTCAGCCTGAGAGCATCCTGAACTACAAGCCCAAGAGTGCGTGCTCAGCAGGCCAAGCGAGGGCAATGGCATTTTATTCTCCGGCTGATTTCGTTTTCCCTTTGGGGGAAGGGTAGCCCCCGGAACTCCTCTGGGATGTGAAGGGTCTCGGGAACACAAGCTCTCCCCCTCCAGTTCACGACCCCTCCCCCAAATCTCTAATTTTAGGCACCTTAGTTGTTAAAGGCATTTAACTTTAACTCCATTTGACTTCAATTGTGTCCAAATTACTGTAGAAAGTAAGAAGACAACAAGCTGTAAATATGAAGAGAGACAGAAAATCATTGAGAATCCCGCCTTTATGAATATTTGATGAAGAAAGGTTAGATCCATAGCGGGTAAATTATAAGAAATTATGTCCATCATGTGACTCTGTCAGCAAAGGTTAATACAAATGGGTTGGGACTTAGTTGGGATGACAACGCAGATTAAAAAAGATCTGTCCTGTCCTCGCTGCAATTAGTTTTTCTCGTATTATTAGTGTAATAGAGTTGATCATTAGGCTTATGGCAACAGAACCACTGCTCGGTTGAAATCATTTTGTTTTGCAGACCAGCGCTGCATTTTCACAATAAATTTTTCATCTCTGTTCATCTTGCCCTTAATTGTGTGTGTGGTAGCTGTGGGCAGGATCCAATTATTAACTCTTTTGATCCTACAATGTCCTTGCCGTCAAGTACGCTGATTACATGCAGACTGAACGGGCGATCCTACATTTTTCTGAAGCTGGATACGTGGCTCTCGTGGCTCATTTAGTGCGAGCAGAAAAATGGTTATTTTTGCTCAAATAACAGCCCCAGTCGAGTGTGAAATTGTATATAATTGTGCTATAGGATCTTGCCCAGGTTAAAGGTCTTCTTGGGGCTTCCATTAGGAACCTCATTTCTCAGGTATTTATGATTCGTTTTCCACTTTTACAAAATCCAGCATCGTGGACCCCGACAGCTGAAGGCGGAATTTATCCAAGTGGTGGCTTGGATTTCCAAGGGTACCATCATGCCCTTTCAACAAGGTTGAAGAGCTTGGAGACAGAAGCAAAAGAGAGGGTGGGGTGAATAACAAGTAAAGAAAGACAAATCAGAGGGTGGTAACGTTTCTAGCTATTCCAGACCAGGCTCTAAACAAACAACTTCTAAACAAATTGCAACGACGTGGTGCTAGCTTATTCACCATCACTCTGCTCCTTATAGAAAACTCCACCGCCTTTACCAAAGACTTTCTTTGGATACCTACACACCACGCATCATATCCCTTTCATCAAGTTGCTATGCATTTTTTAAACGAGGGATATGGCTGATGGAATGTTTGAAGATCAATACAGGATGAGGAGAAAGGCAAAGATGATTTTTGCCACAGAGGGTGTGTCAAGGAGGGGAAGATGAAGAGAATAGAGTGCACTCACAACAGAAAAGAAAACTGAAAAATAAAAACCTAAACACATAGATGTAATAAACACTAAAAAAAAAAAAAAAATCAAGAGACCCTAGAGGCCCAATGAGAAGGCAAAGTGTTGTTCCAAATCTAAAGTAAAGCTGGAAACTGTGGATAACTAGGGAAAAATGGTCTCGGGAAGGGTTAAGTGTGACAGCCAAAAGAATAATCGGAACTGTCATGCCTGTAGCAATCTCACTGTAGAAGCGGTGTCTAAGCAAGGTCCACTGAGAGTTCCCCCCAACTGAAGCATACGCTCTGCCCGCACTTACCGTCATCCCAAAGTAGGAAATTTAACACATCAGGGAGCTTGCCGGATTATCAGATCAACTAATCAATAGCATTGACAATACTTCTGCCTAAAAGCATGGGGGAGCAGTAAGCAAGGCACCAAAGCAGACAGGATCTTTGCCAATACATTACCTTGGGCCTTTGACTTCTGCCAAGGGCCCCAGAGGCACAGGACTTTTCTTCCCAAGACCTGGGATTTTCTGCCTAAGTGACTTTGACCTGCTTGAGTCGAGTCAATTGCATCCTTCATCAGGAACAGGTACGGGGGACATACGCAAGTGGCGCAGACCCAGTCTCCCAGGCATCAGAAGCAGCATGCTGGGTCATGCCATTACCCGCTCTCGGCAGCCCTCCCTCCCAGCCTCTGTAAATCCCAGTTGTGTATGTGTAACGTTGTTGGACTCAGTGGAATACAAATGGCTTCTCTGTGTACCTGTATGGCTCCTGAGACTTGAGCCACCTGAAGAGTTCTCTTCCCTCTGTGTGACCTACACCTGGCGGCTCTGAAAAGACATTCTGGCCCCTCTCAACTCACTGAATTTAATGCTCCAGAAAGTAACCAGATTTCTTCACAGAGGATGAAGGCTAGCTCAGAGAGACAAAGCAAATACACTCTTCACGTGCCCACGTCTACAAAAGAGCATTCGGGGCAAGGCGGAACCCAACTCGCTGAATCCACACCAAACATGCTCTGTGGCGTTTGACCATCTGCCCCAAGCCGCTGCTGCTGCTGTAGCAATGTGGATGCCAGCTCTCCAATAACAGGATGAATCCCAAGTCGAGAAACACATTTGTAGCTGATAAAGCCTAGAATAGGACCGTTCTGAACATTTAGGTCTCTGCTATGGGTAAGTTACTTGATTTAACTTTCTTAACTCTGCATAATCATTGGAAGTTTATTGATGAGGAAATTGAGACTTAGAGAAAGAGGCTAAATAACTTATCCAAGGACATGGAGCTCCTCCAAGGAAAGACTGGGACTCAAATCCAGGCTTGCCAGGCTCCAAACCACTACACCCCAAACTCTGTGTACCACCCAATGTTGCCTCATTTCTACCAGCGGAACAAAAGACAGCTCACCAAATGCAGTAAAGGCAAACAGACGAAACGTCAGCCCCCCAGACTCCCAGAGAATAAGATGGCACCCTTTGGAAGGAACAGTGCTGTGGGTGTTTGCTCTGGTCTCCAACAGGACATAGAACGGGGGTGTACGAATGGGACTTAAAGAGGTAAAACGCGGAACTTATGTGAACACGGAGCCCTCGTAGTCCACATCTGCACCAGCCACTGGGCTCTCTTAACCATGACAAAGCCAAGGTTTTCTAAAATGGGCATATTATTGTAGTCTGCCTGGCTGTGCTGTAACTATTTCAAGGACTATTAAATTAAACCCTGGAGACAGTTTCCCTTAAGATAAAGAGCATGCTTTTTATTGTGCCATCAAAGGAGACCAGAAAACCTGAAGCTTTCAGCTTTAAAGACAACATAATGAGATCAGAGATTTTGCTTGCAAAGAAATTAACTTTCGGTTAATTAATGAAAGTAACCTTAAACAGCGGGCGTGTTGCCAACAACCAGGACACTATAATAAAAAGGAGGCGGGAAGATAATGGGCTGCTTTCAAGGGGCCAGGGCTCAGCAGCCCAGAAAAGAAATTTGATGAGGATGCTGCGTGTAAATTTGATCTCAAATTCTTAAGATGAACAAATAATAGTCTTATCTGTAATAAAGTCTGCTACAAATGCTTTCTTTTCGCCCCTAATTTTCTGTTCAATTTAGATAGAAGATTTAATTAGATGTTGGTGAAACACCAGTTATTTAATAAAACCCTTAATAAAAATCTAATCTATGTTACACAGAAACCACTGGAACGTAATCACAATTTGAAAAAATACGTTTTAGAGTATTTACTTTTTACAATTAAGAAAATACGTGGACGTGACATGTTCTGTATTCTGTTCAAGGTAAGAGCTAAGAAGGCAAACCCAATTTAAAAAAAGAGAAAAAAGCCCCCAAACTGCAACCCTTTCTCCCTTCTCATAAAGTTTGTTTTTAAAGGTTTTCTTTTGTCTTTTGCAACCAACAGGGGTCCTTGAACCTGAAAGAAGAATGATCCCTCCCACCTCATAAACTTTTTAAACTAAAATTTGCTGATCATGAGAAACTGACTTTTAAGGATTCCTAAAATTGTCTGAGAAACAACATGGGCCCCTAAGTCTGTTCAATCCAATTGTAATTTTACCATTATAGACTATGGGAATCCTGAAATTCAACAACAAAAAAAAGAGTATGATAAATTAATGGATCAAGAGTGACACAGCACATACGAAGGTGATGTTAAGGACGTTTTGAGTATATGCCTAAGCTTCTAAGTACTTTAACCAGACGCAGAATTCTGAACTGGACGTCCCGAGCCCCCCAGATTTCACTCAATATGGGGATCCTCTGAGGTCACGTTTCCTACATAAAACTTTTATATTGGTGGGGATGTTGGTTTCCATGTGAAGTTGCTTGTGTAAGTTCCCAGCCTCTGGAGCAAGAATTAAGTGGCACTGGAGCCAAACTTTTTGAAACATCGGTGATCTACTTTCTACACGTTCAGTGAAAGCAGTTGGATACCTTAGAGGCAGTGACACCACCCGGGACTCAACAGTTCAATTTCCTATATGCCATGTCTCTTTCCTTGACATTGCAGAGCTCTGATTGAAATAATTTCTCAAATACACAGAGCGGGGGTGGAATTTAACTGAAGTAGAAGCATTAATTCCCCCGCTCTGAAGGGGGCACGTAAATGCAGGTGGAAATCAGTCTATTTTCTGCTGTGGCTCTAACTGACCCAGCACCAAAACTCACATGCCTAGGAAATGAACCCTGTGTCCTTGGCCATGGCCATGTGGCATCTCTGCTCAAGTCTGATTTGAGACGGTTGCTGTTTAATGCATCTGGATGTTGCGATCATCCAGATTTAATCATCAGGATGGGGTTCCGCTGTATATAAATTTAAATAATGGCTCCTCCTCTCTCGAAGGAAGGAAAGTCCATAGAATTTGCCCATCTGTTCCGCAGGGCTGTTCATTTTGAGTTTCTGATTAGATGCCTCCTACTATCCTGGGCATGCCATAAGCTCCAAACAATGCCTCAGTGTTTGGGGGCATCTGATGATTTATAGTGCTTGTTATTTTTGGTTCCAATCTGATTCCTCTTTGGCTACTGACACCAGGGCAGGGCGTGGTATGGACTGAACATGGCCAGAGCTTATTTCAATACCTTGTGCACAAGAGGCAGCCCGTGGAGGGGGGTGGTTGTTATCGGGCACTTTGGGGCCACACAGCCACTCAAGAATGTGTCCTGGTTGGGGGGCAGGTTGGATTTCACTTCTGTGTCTGCCACGCTGACCTGCATGGCTGGCTTGGCCACTCACACAAGCTCAACCCCAGACTGGGCTGGAGGACAAGAGAAATTATGGACCTGCCACAGGGTTCCTGGAAAATGGAATGAGGACACAGTAAGAAAACCATCTGAAATACGATCTCATTGCCTCCTGTGGGAGGGGGGGCATGAGACAGCCCCGCGAGCCCCTGTGCCTGTATCTCTTTCCAAGGGGCACTAACTTCCCTCAGTCACCTCCCCTCCCTCCCCTCTACAAGCTGGCTTCTCCTTCTCTGCAGTCTTGCCATGCCCAGGGACAAGAGACACATTCTTTTGTTGGAAAAAAAAAACATTGATGTGCTTCCAGGTCTGAAAAGCCAAAGGGGGGAAAAATCCCAACCCATGTTTTGGTAGAAAGCACAGAGGCCATCTCTGAAGCTTTCTTAAATATTAACATTATAAGGAGGAGACATGGGATTCTGCTCCACTTGTGGGTTTTACACAACAACGTGCCTCAACAGCATCTTTTGGAGCCTGTGACGCCTCTGAGCACGAGCTGTTCTTCCAGAGGGATGTTGACGTTTGTGGTCTATTAAGCAAGCAATGCGTAAGTAAAAGCATATTCTTGCAGGAGAACATTGACGCAAGCGCTCCGGCCCAAAGTGCGCCTAAGTCGGTCCCTTCTCCCGTTGGTTTTGTTCAAGAGAAGTTTCCATAACGGGACAAGGGTAATGGCCAGCTCTGGTGTTCAAACAATTATTGACCAGGTGACAATCTTTGTGTTGCCGGGGAAGCTCCTGGGTGATGGGCGCTTCAAACTGATATTCAAGGCAACCCGGCTCTGACGTCTTGGCGTAGCTACGAGTCCCCTCACTGTTGACAGCTTAGCCTCAGTGGTTGAGACCCTGAGCTTTGGAGTCCAAGAGAGGCGTGGGGTGGAGTCCTGACTGCGTGACTGAACTTGGGAAAATGACAAAACCTTGCTAAGTGTCCTTACCAGTAAGTAGGGATACAAATACCTATTTCATGCAGCTGCCATGAGGACTCAGAGAGGTCCCGGGTGTGAAGGGTGTAAAAGCACAGTGCCTGGCACAGAGGCACTAGCTCAATCAATGGCAGCTATTATTCTTAGTGTGTTATCTTCCCTGGCGCTTGGTGGCTGCACGCTGTGACAGTTTTTGCAACAGTCATTCCATCATTAGTCAAAAGTGCCTCTACTTGGGCTTCCCTGGTGGCACAGTGGTTGGGAGTCCGCCTGCCGATGCAGGGGACATGGGTTCGTGCCCCGGTCCGGGAAGATCCCACATGCCACGGAGAGGCTGGGCCCGTGAGCCATGGCCGCTGAGCCTGCGCGTCCGGAGCCTGTGCTCCGCAGCGGGAGAGGCCACAGCAGTGAGAGGCCTACATACGGCAAAAAAAAAAAAAAAAAAAAAAAAAAAAGTGCCTCTACTTTTCTCTTAAACATGATTCTTAGCCCTCTCTAGTATTCCAAAGCATGGAGGTCAGCCTTTGGTTGGTAGTGAGAGCCACCTGAAACAATTTAAGGCTCCAGTGCAGAGGGGAGAAAATGTTGGCTCAAGGGTGACATTTTGCTCCCAGACATTTATTTTGGTCCCGACAGTCTTGGTTTTGTACTTAAAAAAAAAAAAAAAAGTGAATTAGTTATTTAAAAAGAAAAGAAAAGAAAAAGAAACCTAGAGATTTCGCTCAACAATCCTGATGTTTGGCTTTGCTTGAAAAACTGAAAGATCTGCTTACCTGGGTCCATATTCCCCCAGGGTGGCAACAGGCGGGAGCTGAGTAGCGGCTGCCCCCTTTAGACTGGACACACGTGCTCCAGTGTGAGTCAAATCCCACCTCTCCATGCTTGGCCTGCTTCGTTCATCTCTATTACCAGGTCCTACTCCAGTCACTGGGCTGTAAAAGAGCCAGCCCGTTTCTGTGGCCATTAGCCATCCACTGGTTGTCTGGCATCTTGCACGATGCGGCCATTTTGCTTTCTGAATTTTCAGTTCAGAAGGGCCTTGGTTCAGAAGGGCTTCAGTATTGTCTCATGAGTGGCCCCACTCCACAGGAGTTCCTTGGTAGATTCTACATGCTTCTCCCAGAGTGACCATCAACAACAATCAGCCTGTCTGTCCATCATTTGTTTACGGTCTCTAACTCTAGGCAAATTGATGGATGTATTTCCTTCCGTGGTATCAGCCCTGGCTCCACTTGGAGGTCAGTTCAGACCCAGAGAATATCAGGAGATATCAGATCACAAAGCCCAGAATCAAGTTCATTCTTGGTTTGGTCATCCTGTGCCTATGTTTCCTTATTATCATTGATTATGTCAGCAGGCACTGAATTCACTAGGTACTCATAAACACTATCCCATCTCCAGGGACACGCTTAGCATATCTGACAGCTGAAGTAGACCATTTTTCACACCCCTTGCCTCTATATCATAAAATTTTCTCAATAACTATCATATAATAATCAGTAATAATAACTTCCTTGATTTAGTCTTCAATTTAAAATAATCAATGAACAATTAAAGAATACACTGTAACTTAAAAATATGATTCAAATTCAGTCAAATATTTTACATAGGGAACTGAAATTTTCATTTACCAAATAAAAACTATTACACAGAGTGGTTTGCAAACGGTTTCACTGTTTTAAGTTTTAAACAAAAATAAAAACTTCAAGTGGTCACATGGTATGGCAGAGTTTAAGTACCCCAACTGTTGTTTCTTTCTCTTGTCTATTACTGCTTATTTCCCATCTACTGTTTAGATGCAGAAATACGTGGCGCCATAGTGGCTGGAGACATACACCACACCTGAAGCGAGGTTCAATCAATTCTAAATGGTAATCAACTCACTCTTTTAAAAAAATTTTATTTATTTATTTATTTATTTATTTATTATTTATTTATTTTGGTTGCGCTGGGTCTTAGTTGCAGCACGCGGGATCTAGTTCCCCAACCAGGGATCAACCCAGGCCCTCTGCATTGGGAGCACAGAGTCTTACCCACTGGACCACCAGGGAAGTCCCCAGTAATGAATTTAGTCTTGAGGTGAACAGGTGCAGTTGAGCCCATGTGTGTCAGTTGCTGACTGCATAAATGAGAATTCTCTGAATGAATGTCTATGTAGAATACAATATTCATTAAACAATATGTTCCTAAAATGTGCTAATTTAAAGCTTATATATACATGAGTAAACTTCAGGAGTAATTCAGAAATTGTATGGATGTTAGATCAACACAAGCTTTTTTTAGAGAGGAGTGAGTATTCTAATGTGGCTGTTGTTTAGAAGTGGCAGAGAATGGTGCTATAGAAAAGCGGACAGACTCCTCCCACTGCCCCATCCTTGGTACGTCACTGCCCAGCTCTTAACTTGATTTCGGCTTTTCGTGGTTAAGACATTCTGGTCCAGTTTCCAGACCCCTTTTGGCCTAGAACTTTAGTTGGAGTCTTTTTTTTTTTTTTTTTTTTTGCGGTACGCGGGCCTCTCCCGTTGCAGAGCACAGGCTCCGGACACACAGGCTCAGCGGCCATGGTTCACAGGCCCAGCCGCTCCGTGGCATGTGGGATCTTCCTGGACCGGGGCACGAACCCGTGTCCCCTGCATCGGCAGGCGGACTCTCAACCACTGCGCCACCAGGGAAGCCCTAGTTGAAGTCTTTGATCTTCTCTTCCCAAATCCACTAAATCTGGATTCTTGGTCCAACTGCCTGCCATTCTGGCCTCCAGAGCTTTTGCTTGACTCTTCCTTCGGACTCAGCTCACCATACCAAACCCTTCAGCTACCTGTGCCCTTGCTGTCTGCTTTTTTCATCTCACCATCCTTTGCCTTTCACGAGTTCTCTGGATATGAACACTTGCCTGACTGAGGGGACTTGATAAGCTTTCTTTCCTGTTTAGCTGGACTCTTGGCACAAACTCCTTAGCATCCCACTGCTGCCTAAATCTCCAAGCGGCAACCACAGGATAAGCATCATTTTGATATGAGTAGCTGTGGGGTGAGGTGGAGAGGGGGCAGCTAGGGATGCATACTTGGCCTTGAGTATGACTCACCGGGGATGCTAGCGACCAACTGCCTGTGGAAATGGATGGGTTACAAATGGTGGCCAAGCTTACCGATATCAAGGTTAAAAGAGGTGACAACGCTGCAGGTGTTAGGCTGGGTCTGGGATTTAATGCTTTATCTGACTCCACACTGTGTCTGCTGGGCTCCCAAAGGCGACTTCGGCATTCATGGTGTCTATTTCTTAGGACAGTATATTGCCCGATAGCAGAATTTATGGTCTTTAGTTCTGAGATGTCAATAAAATCACCTAGCCATGTGAGGGCTTTCTCCAGAACAGTCTAATATAGAATGCTTATCTTATTCAGGCACAACATCAGCTTTTAATATCCCACTAAATCTGCAAATCAATCCACGATTTTTAAGATTTTTTCAGAGGAGTCTTAGGCAGCAGCCTGTATATATGCTGCTGCTGATGCTCATTAATTTTATCAGAGAATCACACATGTCAATAATCACATAGGCCAGTTACCTGAAACTGTTTTCCTCTGCTTTTAAAATTTTGACCTATAAATATTATCAGAAACAAGAGCTTTCAAAAAGGGTAGTGGTTGTGCCTCATCTTTCTGGAAAACCAAGACAGAGGTTCAATACTTAATTCTAAATCCTCAGCATCCATTATTAACACATGTGCCTTTACTCATTTGCAACAAGGGATAATAACCCCAGCCTTTCATCCCATTTCAAATGAAATACTACAAAGGGAACATTTTAACATGCAGCTATGATAGGCTAAATGATGACTGTATTCTATTTAGTTAGCCCCTAAAATCTAACAAAATATCCATATCCAATCAAACATGCTGCCTAATAACTCCACAAGATAATTTGTATGTATATAACATATATGTAGCACACATATATACATACATGTGTTGTATATATTCATAAATGTAAACATACATGTGTATATGAAATGCGTAGGACATAGTTTCAATGGGGGGTTTATAACAGTGTGTTTGAAGAACAGTATTCAAATGACTTTTTTATATTCTTTACCATACATACTTGCTTTGTGCAATTCAAATGTTGCCCAGTTTTGTATGGCTGTTATATGTTTCTAGGATGCTGCTTTGAAAAATCTGGGCCACCTTCAAAGATTTTATAAAGTGACTCCTTTATTCTCATAAAGAGGAGAAAGAGAGGTTAATCATCTATTGACTCCTCAGTCTCTTTACTGGCATAGAGCTTGGGTGTTAGTAAATTTCCGCTTTTTAGTTACCCAACAAACATACATCAGCAGGAGGTGCAGATAAAGGTCGAAAGATTAAGCTTTGTCACTCAAATGATAATTAAAAAGAGTATTTTAAACACACTGTAAATATACACAAGCCATCACAAAATCATCAAAACCCTGACAGAGCTCACCACCTCCAGAGCATATAGACTACCTGGGAGAGGGATATTGATGTTAAGTCCTGCTTGTCTTGGAAGATTGTCATTAACTGTCCCAAGCCTGCACTCAGCCAGCCACCTGAGCTAGGGCAAGACGGGGAATCTGGCTTCACACATTCTAGTGGCAGATTAGTGGGATTTGGGACAAGCGGTTTAATATGCATTTAATTGTGATCCTTTTTTATTCCATTCCAAGATGCCTTAAAATATATTATTCCAAGCACTTAAACAAAAACGACAGAAATCAAGATTCTGTTGTCCTGCTTTTAAAAAATAATTTCATATACAGGAAAGATTTGGGGAAAGCAGATTAATTTCTACTAAACATTTCATTTATAACATGTCATAAAAAGACACACGAGCCCATGTATATTAGAAGCATGCAGTAACATCACCTTTCATAAAAAGAAAAGCTTGTCATCACAATCTTATTAGGGTGTCATGCATTGTTAACCTGGTAAAATATTTCTGTATATTCCAATTAGTGCGACCATTTACTGGCACAGACATTACAGGGAAAACTATCTTCTTTCAAAAAAAGTCCTTTCCACTGGGAACGAATCCTTTGTTTGACAATTCAGAGAATGTTATTTAGAGATTTTAATTGCTCAGTTGATGTGTGGCTGGATCTCAATAATCAAAACAATAAAATTGTTGGGGTTTATTTTTTTGACAACTGTAATAAAATGTTGGTAGTGTCCAGGGATAGTTAACTCGAGCTGGATTGACACTGTCAGGCTCTTTCCCATGTATCTTTTTTATCAGAGGCAAACAGTAATTTTTTTAAAAGTAAAAAGTGCATTAATAACATGGCCATTATCAAGATATTCCAAATACAACTTAATGTCTACATGAACAATCCGACTGGATTATCTATAACAATCTCATCTGATTATCTATGAAAAGGAGTTACAGATTTTAATGAAAAAGAAAATAATTCTTCAAATCAGTTAGAAAAAGCGAAACACTTCAATAAAAATGGGTAAAAGACATGGACAAATATTTCACAAAAGAAGAAATGTAAATAGCCATTTAAATAGAAGAAAACACTGCTACTTCATTAGTAATCAAAAGAATGTAAATGAAATCAAGGAGACTCTGGTTTCCTAATCTATCAAATTGAAACAATTTACACACAACACACACAGACACTTACACAATTACCAGGGCTGTTGTAAAGGCACAGGAAAACAGGCTTGCTCATAGACTACTGGTGGACGCTATATAATTGGTTCAACCTTTTGGAAGAATATTTTAGTAATATGTGTCAGAAGCCTTTAAAATGTGCATATTGTTTGACTCAGGAATTCAATTCTCAGGAATTTATCTTAAGGTGATAAAAATTCATACAAAATTTTTATACAAGGATACTCATCCCAGCGCTTTATATGTTAAGGAAAAAATAGGAAACAACCTAAGTGTTCAACAATAGGAGAAAAATTAAATAAATATGGCATATTTATACAAGGGAATCCTAGTTTCTATTAACAATCATGTTCCCAGGGAATATTTAAAGATATGAAAAAATGTTTATGATATAGTAAGTGAAAAAAATCCTAATTTTGCTTTAAAAAGTATATACGTAACAACAAGGACCTACTGTATAGCACAGGGAACTATATTCAATATCTTGTAATAACCTATGATGGAGAAGGATCTGAAAAAGAATACATATACGTGTATATATATATATAACTGAATTACTTTGCTGTGCACCTGAAACTAACACAACATTGTAAAGCAACTATACTTCAATTTTTTAAAAAGTATATACATATGTATGTATGAATGCATTGAAAAAAGATTGGGAGACAATACACTAAAAAAATACGCACAGTTGTTACCTCAACGTTGTGGGATTATAGGAGACGTCTTTTCTGTTTTATATATCTTTAAATTAAAAAAAAATGATTTCGATGAGTGCAGATTACATGCTAATTTAAAACATGCTCACTGAAAAAGCAAACTCAGAAATATTGTTTATTTTAAAATGTTTCCTACTTTATTTTCGAAATAACTTCCCTTATGGAACATACACTTATATCTAAATATGTTTCTTCTTTGAAGAAGAAGAAGAGTCTGCGGTATCTACACAATGGTAAATTTTACAGATACGTGGAAATAAGGCATTTTTCAAAGTTGACAAGGGTGGAACTGGCCGTTAGGATGGTCAGGCCCCAGGTCTGAGAAAATAGTTTGCTCATTTTACAATGTTAATGCACTGGACGGAATGCAGGACACCCGAAACATGACTTTGGTGCCAAGGGAAACTGAGCATTTGGTCTGGCACAAACAACTGGCTGTCCTAACAGTCGACAGGAGAAACACAAATCAGCAAGGGATTTGCACTTAATTTTGACTTAAAAATTCTATCAATGGGGAAATTCTTATTTTAAATACTCATATTCAGAAGAAGAATTCCTCCCGGCCATCGTCAGCTTTCCCACACCCACCTTCCCAACCCCAAAACACACACACAGGGACTTTCTGACTTCTTTTTTTCAGGGCCTACAAAGCCCTGGCGTGAACTTGGGGACCACACACATTAACTGAAATCCCAGGCCAAGCTTGACCGTGAAGATGAAGACCATTATGACCTTGCTTAGGTGAGATGTTTCGAAGTCTTCACATTTTTCACTTTGAGAGTGAAAATTCATTAAGTTGCTGACTAAAGAGTCAGAGCACAGAGACATCCTATTATCTTCTCTAACTTAGTCTGCCTCCTGTCCAGCAACTTCTATATTTTTTCTTTTCTACTGGATTCCATTCGGGAAGAAAGGCATCCTGACTCTTGAGAAGGCCATCTATTCTGGTCTATTTGAAGATGAGGAATGGAATACGACACGTATGAGAGGAAGAAAAATGAATTTTGCACAGTTACTGGTTTATTGACTGAGCACCTACTATGTGTTGAATGCTTTATCACGTTGTGTATTATCTCATTTATCTCACATTTCACAGAATACCAAACCCCAGCCTGGTAAAGTCCTCTCTCCTCCAACTCTAGCCAGGATAATTCATTATGACCATCAATATTAAGGCAGCTTTCAAAACGCAAAGTTTAAGAACTAGCTCAGCTGCAGGTTTCTTCATTTTTAATACCGGGGGATGGTTCAGACTCACGTCTAGGCAGAAGGGAAAAGTGGCCAGCTCTTCTTTCTGAACTAAGGAGATGGGGAGCTCTTCTAGAACAGGAAACCCATTGTGGCACCTGTAGCCAGTCTGGCGAGGAGGCTGATTAACAAGGGGGAGGGGGCACAGGGGTGTAGTCTGGGCAAAGGAAGATGAACAGTCCGTCTCTGAGCCATGCCTCACTCACACCAAGATCTCTGAGTTTGCTTTTGTTTCAAAGCTCAAATTTCCAAATTCAGATGCAGAGCAGAATCCGTCTTTCCCTTCCCCACTCAAGCCTGTTATCCCCCCTCCCCCCAGCTCGCTAAGCGGCTGCATTTATAAATGACTAGAAGGAATACTTTATGCCTGGCCAGCCCTCCAGCAGGAGACAACTGGCTTTCTTCGTGGTGTTCAGCGAGCCCCACCAAGCCACTGCCGATGCCTCATTAGAACGCAAGACACTCCCGCCAGCCCTGGGCACTGTATGCTAGCCGCCTGTGGTCTGCATCTGTAGTCATGACAGCCGGCCCAGACTGTTGCCTTCCACTGAAGACCAAGTACATGACCCACTGCAGTTAATCAATAGGATAATGGAATGAATCAATAGGAAAGATTTTTAGAAGGTCTTAATTAAAGAAACGCTTGCAGATACAAATGATGTCTTCAATCTATTGATGGTGCCAAGGTGAAGGGTTAAACACAAACAAAACCATCAACTTTATTTTGCCGGCATGCCTTCCACAAGAGAACAACCCAGCAGCCTCCTGGCCCCAGGGTCGGCCCATTAATCAGTCCCTTGTCAATTCCATGGCCACACTGTATGGGAAAATTAGGCTATGATCAAAAATTTTAATTACTAAACAGCGGCTCAAAACAACAATGAAAAATAGATACGCACACCCTGTCTGGCCTTCCTTGGCCCCTAAAGTTAGGAGCAGCATTCCCCATAAAAACCAGATCTAAAAACAAACTCAGGGGATGCACCAAATTAGAATAATTAAAGAAAGCCTAAATTGATGGATCCCATTTGGGCAGGGGAATTCTCCAGTGGGCCTTCCGCTCAAACATGTTACATCAATATTTTTGATTCCCTAGACGGTCCTGCAGTAGGTACTGGTTTAAAGAGACATCAATCTGTGATGTCAGCATTTATCTAATGAACCTTCAAAAATCAATGTCCAGGATGGTCTGTTACATGCCGGCACCCAATTTGTCCACTCTGCTAGCCTTACCGGCTAAAACCTAAAGCCATAATAACAGTAAACGTGGACTCAAGTGGCCAGGTGGGATGGTTATACCAGAAGAGGCTGGGATCATACAATCAGTTTCAACCCTGAGAACTCAAAGGACATAGCAACAAAACAAGGAAGCCCAGAGACCCTTCTAAACTTTCCAAGGGCCTCCTGACTCCAGACAGGCACATCCTAAAACGATCTGCTTCTTCAGATCATTCCCTCCTCCAAATGCACCTTCCCCTCATGTAGTTTCTGTTCCCTTGACTGTTGCCTGACAGGATTTTGGGCCCATTCCTGACAGCTATGGTAATTTTCTGCTTTTTGGGTAACTCGACTGGGATTCCATTTAGCTCCACTCAACAGGAGGCCCGTGCTTAGTTCTTCTCTTGTTAGTGTTTATGCTCAACTCATCCTCACCCTTCTGTTAAGAGGACTCCTTGACACTGATATCTTGACACCCTAACAGGCAGAAGAGAGGGCCTAAGTTTGTTTCACTTCTTTTTACCTCTTTAAAATAAATTGGCCTGTATGGGCTGCCACGAGGCTGAGCTATTTCAAGTGCATAACTCAGGGTGACAGGTATGCCATTCACCAGGCCAGGATTTGGCCTGCCTTATCATCTCTGCTTTTATTCGCCGCAGTTCTCTCTCTCTTGACCACAAGAGTCAGTCCTGAGAGCCGTGTGGAGCTCAGACGGTTGTAAGATGCATGGTGCGGGCTCAATTCGTTGGTGCACGATTCCTGTCTATCTCCTGGAATACAGCTTTCAGCAGCCCCTTGTGCCAAGTTTGAGTCCAATTAAACTACAATGAGAGGTACCATGATTTCATTTGCTTGGATTGTCACATTTCAGAAGTTCAGTAGCCTGCAAAATGTTCGCTGTCTCTCATTAAGCTGGTTCCAGCAACTGTGTAAAGTCTCTAATTTAGCTGCTTTTTATATTCTGCTTTCAGCCCTGAAGATGGCTGCCTGCAGGGAAGAATCCTATGCCATCCGTGGTATTAGAAAGTGTTTCTGACCATACAAATAGAATGGCAAAACTGACCCTATGATAAAAATGAGATGACAGTCTAAGGGTTCCAGTTACGTTTGTCTAGCGTTTCTCTGGAAGAATCCTTGCTTCAGAGAGGAGGCATGTACGTTTGTTTGGGGGAGGGGTACATTCTATGCTAAAGAACTCTCAGTATGGTGATCATATTTTCAGAACCACAAATAAAGACCTGTAAGTTTTTATTTCCTGATACGAATGTTTATTTATTTAAAAATCTTAACGAAAACATAAAAACAAAATTTCTTTTAGATATACAATTTAAAAATGCATTGCCTTTAATCAAAGAGTGGAAATCAGAGTTGTCCTGGAAATCTGATATGTATTAGACACTGGGTAGACCTCATCTGAGTCCTGGCTGGGCTCAAGGGGGACAAAAAAATCACCATTCTGTAGACTGTGAGTATGCTAATTTCTGTTAGAGCTCTGGTCTGATAAGGAAATTGCTATACAGATGCCATTCATGATGATTACGGTTTACTGACTGAGTACTAGATGCCAGGCATTATGTTAAGAGCTTACACACAGAATCTCATTTCATCCTCTCAATAACCCATTTTCCAGATGAGGAGAGTGAGGTGCAGAGAAAGTTAACTTGCTCAAAGTCATAGCTGGCAAGAGAAAGAACCAGGAATCAAACCCAGGTCTGTCTGACTCCAAAGCCCTTCTTCCTAACCAGTTTGCCCTTACACTTCAGTGGCAAAGGCTGGCTCAATCCCTGTTGGGTTCACAAAATACAAACTGGCAGGTGCACGGTGATAGGAGTCACGTCCGTCGTGCTTCCCTCGGAGCAGAGATTAGCATGGCCACTGAGTCAATTTCAACCTCGGTTAATGTATTCACTTTGGTAGACAGGAATCTTCTGGAGTTCCAATTCTTCTAGTAACCTTTCCATTTTGAAAAATAATACTTCTGAGTAGGGTTCCTTTTCTAACTCCAAAAGAAAATTTAGAAAATGTAGAAATGCCCAATGCCTGAAGAAGAAAACTTAAATAATGTATAATTCCACCACCCAGATATAATCACTCTTGGTGCAAATTCTCTATTGCCTTATTATTATTATTTATTTTTGTCTATAAAATTTATGATTTCCAGTATTATTTGCTTGGTGTTTGGTGTTCTTCTCAATAAATATACAAACCCACCCAGATTACATGTCATGTCCTTCCTATGGATGTTTATAATCACCAGATTAAGTTGGCCACTCCCTGAATGTGAAACCCTGTTTTTGTTTTTTTTTTTTGCGGTACACGGGCCTCTCACTGTTGTGGCCTCTCCCGTTGCAGAGCACAGGCTCCGGACGCGCAGGCTCAGCAGCCATGGCTCACGGGCCTAGCCACTCCTCGGCATGTGGGATCTTCCCGGACCGGGGCACGAACCCGTGTCCCCTGCATCGGCAGGCGGACTCTCAACCACTGCGCCACCAGGGAAGCCCAAAACCCTGGTTCTTTTAAATGCGCTGCCACCTCAATTGACTCCATAGAGGTGAAACCCGGAACTACTTTTTTTAGGCCCAGGTGCTGAGAACAGCCCCAGCTGGCTGAAAACTGAAGGTAAAGCGGCCCTGGGTCTGGCTGAATGTGCCAAACTCTGAATCCCAGAAGCTTAAAATATAATCAGAGTTCCTTCTACCAGCTCAGGGATCCTTGGATCTTTTAGTATTCCTTAAAAAAAAAAAAAAAAAAAAGACAGAAAGAGCTCAGCATAAAACTGAAGAGATCAGTTTAATTATGTATGTGCAAAAAAATAATCAAGATCAAAAAATGCTTTCATTTTCTTGGGTAATATTTTTTTGAAACATATCTGGTTGATATTCTTGCTTAGAAGATGGAAACGATACTTCAGCCTACAGCAGTCAAGGGTTTACAGAACGGAGGCTGAGGCTCTTTGCCTGGCCCTGGGAAGGGTGTGATGAACACAGTCTGAAATCAATATCGGGCAACAGTTACTGCATTCAATATTATTTGCCGAGATGGGCTGCTGGAAGAGGATGGGGGGAAGAGAGAGGTATGTCGATAGCTTTAACGAAGCACTCCACAGCTATGCACAAAGGGAGGTCAAATAACTATCAGCAGACCAGTCCCCACTGTAAGTAGTAAAAATGATAAAATCAATATTATTAAATAAAAAGTTAGCACTGCTATTGAACCCTCTCACTATCTTGGCAGCCCCTGGCTGAAAATGAAGGAGGCTATTTTCCAATCTCTTCAGGGGCAAGTGTTTAGGATCAGAAACATTTGCAGCATGTGGGGGACAGAGAGGTATTTTTCACATATAAACTGAGCCACGGGAACATGTGAACAATAGGGCCAGGTAACTGTCACCAGGGAAAACAACGATCCTTCCCACCCAGGTGGACATATACTCTGAGGGCCACTAAAGGCTACATCATTTAGATGTGGACTTTGCTCCTCCGTCCTTCAGGGTGGCAGAGGTTGGTCTGGCTTGGAGCTTTCCAGGAAAAGAGAAAGGTCCTACTTGCTGTCCTTTCAAATCCTGAGATTTGGAAATGTACCAGAAAAAATCATTGAGGAGAAAAAGGGGGAAAAAAAGGAAAGAAAAGAAGAAAGAAAGCAAAAAGAAAAAGAGGAAGAAAACAAGGGCATTCAGTAGCCGAGAATTGACCTGTTCTTGTCAGCCCAGAGGACTGTGGGGAAGCTTCTCGAAGCCAAGGAGGCATTCGTTGCTGCTGGCTTTGGGTGGTTACTTCTGTAAACTGAAGGCAGCCTATAGCAGGTATTGAAAAAGATAAATTTAGACTAAAGATAGTCCAGCCAAAAATTCCTATGAAAGTAGTAAGCTCCAGTTATATCTGAAGGAGGAAGGAAAAAGAAGTAGTAGAAGAAGTAGAAGAAGAAGAATGAGTAAAACTGAGTGACAGCCCGTCGGCAAGACTGCGTTTGCTGCTCTGACCTGCATTTAAACACAGAGATGCTTAGCCTTTTGAAAACCTAAAGTTGGCTCCCTTGTTTGCATTTCATAGAAACTACTATAGAAAGTAAACAAGAACCTTTGGTGAATTATTTAGCATACAAATAAACCAGCAACAAAGGCTAAGTAGGCCTATATGAACTAACTGGATTGAAATATTCATCTGTAAATAACCCTCCAATCTGGTGCTTTCACGTACAAATACTACATGGAACATTAGACACAACTAGCTTCTAGGGATATTTAGGCTCACTAGAGAGCAATTTTTATGTCTACTGGCATCTGTGGGTAGTGATATGGACTGACTGTTAATATAACCTACATAAAATTTATGTGAACACTCACGGAAATAGGAACACACTGTCAGACAGCTGGTGTCTGATGTGAAGCACATGCGGATTTTATACGCACTGCGTAAACTAACCTTTGCAATAAAGATTTAGCAGGTTTATTAGTTTAGGAAATCGCTATAATTAAGGATAATTCATAATGGCCGCTTATCCACTCTCCAGCAATAGCTAGCTTAATTTAGGCTCCATTTCTTTGAGCCATAAATAAGTGAGCTGCTATCTTCTGCATAGATGTGGCATTCAACCTGTTCATGTTGGCTGGTTTTTGCTTGTGTTTTAATCAAAGGCATTAGTAGATAAGACTATAAAAAGCACAGCCTTTGAAATAAATTAGCAAGAAATGCATAGGTGAAGTTTCTTTTTTTAACTGCTCAAAAAAAAAAAAAAAAAAAGGTAACCTCTCCCTCCAGAGGTAAAACAATTAAAAATAAATAATCCTTTTAAATGTACTCAAAGGAACTTTCATTTACAAACTCAAGGAAAGAGAAAGTGACAGAGCAAGAACATGAATGAAGGCCGAAGAAACATGAGTGTGACCTCTGCAGTACTTCCATTTAACTGTGCACGTAATTAAAGCCTGACCTTTGCAAATGCAGCACACTCTGCCTTGCTGCAGCTTCCCCTGCGATATAAGACCCCAGCAAGGACTTTAGGGATGGAAGGTTCCCCCAGCTAGCTCTCTCTCGTGCCTTCAGTGTCCGCTCTGAGAGATGGCTGTGCTTGCGACATGTCCGCACTGACGCGGACATCTTTCCTGCCAGCCGTTAGCAACACCTGACACTCTTCTTGCATTCATCCACGCCATCTTTGCATTACAGCCCATGCCCTCTGCAAATGCTCAGGGCATGAGTCAGCGAAAGGCAAGTAGTGCCAGAACGTGGGTCCAGATCCTCAGCATCTCCAATGCCAATGAGTTGGTGAGTGTCCCCTAGGTGTGGGGCACGCTGCTAAGCCCTCCCCGGTTTGGTCTGAACAGCCAGCCCAAGGAGACTTTCTTCTCGCGAGATCTCCCCCAGGGAACTGCAGCTTGATTGACATGGGAATTTGGAATCATATGAAGGGTGAAGCTCTACAAAGGCTTAAGAGTAGTTTTGTTCTTGAGATTTTCTTGTTTGTGGAGTTAATCACGGTGTAACAGAAAGGGTGTTGGTCTAAGAGTTGGAAGGTCTGGGATATGTTTCCCAGCTGTGTCACTTGTCATCTGCTGTGTTCCCAAGAGAGCTAGTCAGCCTCCCCACCTACTGCATGGACTGCTATAAAGACTCTGGGAAACACTGCCCACAGAAATAATGTGTGCAAAGGTGGTTAGTCAACCCTGAAGAGCACTGCTGTGCAAGTTATTTGAACCAGGTCTCGTCCTGAGAGAGTCTCCAAAGGTGCTCCTGGTCCATGGGTTCCAAATACACTAAGGTCCCTCATGGTCACTCAGACCAGATGGGGATGGTGAAGAGGATTTGAGGAGGCTGAGGTAATGCAGAGTGCTGATGGGCGCGATACAAACACGGGCTGGGCACTTCAGTTTTAAAAAATTCTATCTTCAGGGCTTCCCTGGTGGCGCAGTGGTTGAGAGTCCGCCTGCTGATGCAGGGGACACAGGTTCGTGCCCCGGTCCGGGAAGATCCCACATGCCGTGGAGCGGCTGGGCCCGTGAGCCATGGCCGCTGAGCCTCTACGTCCGGAGCCTGTGCTCCACAACGGGAGAGGCCACAACGGCGAGAGGACCGCGTACCGCAAAAAAAAAAAAAAAAAAATCTATCTTCATACCAAATGAACTTTTCAATTCCTGGGAAGGTAGTAAAGGTGGCTGAATTATCTCTGTTAGTAGTCTGACCAGCTGAACAGTCAGTGATAGGGTAAGTTAAACTCTCTGGAAGAAACTTCTCTCCCAAAGCACTCTCATTAAGAAGTTGGGTATGGAACTAAAACTGAGGAAATTAGCATCATTTGATACATTTTTATTGACAAAGTCAGCTTCCTGACCATCAAGTTGGCATATAGACAGAAGAGCAGCAGATAGAACGAGAACAGAAAGTGTAACTGTGACAAGCATTAGCACAACTCAGCTGTCCCTGGCCTCAGGGTCCCACTGACAGTGGCCACTGTGGTCATCCAATGAGAATAGGGGGGTAGGAGCTGGACAACTTCCAGGAGAATCTGTGCAAATCCAGAGCGAGGAGATCTGTAGCCAGGGAAAGGCCCCCCCCACCCCACCACCGCTCGCATTTCATCGCCAAGGCCCTGAGAAGCGGTGTGGCCTTGGCTCCCAAGTGAACAAAAAGAGCTAAGAGTTTCCTTCAGTCTCCTGAGCTCTGGGTATCTGGCAGGCTCACCTGTAGCCCCGTGATGGTAAGTGGCCTACCCTCTTTTTAATTCACGTACAGGCCTGTTTAATCAGGTGCGCACTGGGAGATTTATATCCCATTACAAAAGTGATCTTGGCAAAATAAAAATCTAATGCCGGGGGTTGTAAAATAGCACTGAATCACAAAATGAGGGAGCAAGTGGGGTCAGGGAATGGGCTGGCCCTTCCCCATTCCAGCATTCAGACTGAAAGTATTAGCCTAAAATGAGGAACATATTTATCAGGAAAATCTTTTATTCTTTTAAAATAGAGTTTCCTTTAGGAGTCAAAGTTCACAGGAACATTTACCATTCTGGGGCACAAATTGACATCTTTAATAAGGCTTCTGGAAATTCAGAATTTAAATCACGGTTAGAATGATAGGGTCAGAACATGTCAAACTGAGAACCTGGGGTCAAAAAAAAAAAAGTTTGCATTATAGCTGAATGGCTTAAAAACATCCTTAGCCTCCCAAAATTATAAACTAAAATAAAGAATCTTAAAACCAACAAATAGGCCCCAGGGTTTTCTAAGGAAAAATCTGGTTGCAAGAGTCTGCCTGGACAGGGGAGTAAATGTTTACATATATACAATACAGCTCAAATAGAAGCAGAGCAATCAGAGTAGTAGCAGCAGCGTTAGTGGTAATACTTTAAGCTACATGTAACCTTTTTTTGTTTTTTTTTGTTTTTTTTTGCGGTACGCGGGCCTCTCACTGCTGTGGCCTCTCCCGCCGCAGAGCACAGGCTCCGGACGCGCAGGCTCAGCGGCCATGGCTCACGGGCCCAGCCGCTCCGCGGCATGTGGGATCCTCCCGGACTGGGGCACGAACCCGTGTCCCCTGCATCGGCAGGCGGACTCTCAACCACTGCGCCACCAGGGAAGCCCTACATGTAACCATTTTTGAGGAAACGAGAGTTCCAGAAATAGAAGGAGCTCTATATTAAGCTCCTAGGAGTAAAATTAACAGGGTAGGTAGGTATAGGTGAGATAAATCAAGCACACTTCCACCTATGACAGAGGCAGGTGGCAAAAATGACAGCAAAGGAATAGGGTAAGAGGATTCATTTGGGGGAAAAAAAGAGCATATTATGGTAATTCCTTTCTTTCAAAAATGATTACATTAAAACAGTCAGAACAAGGATTTGCTAGATGAGTCTCTATACCCTGTAGCCAACTATCTTATCAACACCAGCAATCTTGATCACTGTTACAGAAAACAGATGCTTGATCCTCGGTTTGCTTTCCTTCACCTCTCCTGCCGACCTGCACATAAGACACAGAACCCACCCTGTCCGAAACCCTTGGATTCCCAGTATGGTTACGCTCGTCCCTGGGATCAAAATCGTCCTTCTAGGTAAAAGAAAGACAAGAAGAGCTCTAAATGGCTTTTGTTCCAACCCCTGATGGTGACCCAAGGAGGTTTTTACTCTTATCATGTATGCTTACGTGTCACTTCAAATCTCTTTCATAACTATCCAGGAAGATGATAGGGCATAGCCAGGCATTCATGACCTCAAGAATAATTAAAACAAGGATGGCATAGCCTGCACGGTAACAGCAACGGATTTCAGCACTGGACCACACAGTGCTGTTTGCATCTCCAGCCCAACTGGGAAATAGCAGTTCCAGCATACAGCCTGCTTTGCTTTGTTTTTTTTTGGCCAGCGATTCCCTCCGAATTTCTTTCAGTGAGGACAAGCAGATTCTTAGCCAGAACTAACAAACCTCTCCAGCATAAAAGATAAATCTGAGCCCCCCTGCCCCCGGCTTCCTCATGCCCTTTGCCTGGCGCCCCTCACACCGACAGCTTAGCGGTCATATTTTGCTAACTATCAAAACTTGGATTCATTCGATTTGCAGATGGGGACCCCTATTGGTATGAAAAAAAAAAATCCCAGGGAAAATGGAAACTAGACACAGCCTTCTGCACCAAATATGCCTGAACTCACCAATAAAAAGACACAACACGCACAATTCCATTTCACCAAGAAAATACGGATGGAGCGTTGAAATCCTCTCCCCCTGCAACCGCACCAACAGACACCCCTCTGGGAGAAGCCTCCCCCCTTTCCCAGCGAGGCTCTGAAGGCAACCTCCTGGCACCCCCTGCAGGGACATGTATGTGCACACGCGCGCGTCACTCCAGCCGCCGGTGTCACCGGGGCTGCCGTCCATCTCTTTGCTGACAGATCTCTGTGTTGGGCAGGATTTCCAATCCTTCATGACTATCTATTTGTCACTGCAGGTGAGTGCTGGCACTCAGACTGATCCCCAGCCACTTTCACAGTTACTTATCTATCTTTATGGATTCATCCTGTGTGTCAAGCCAGCGCATAACAGCATTACTGTCAGGGTGACAAAACTGTCCCCAGAGTGCCACAAATGATTCTCTCACCTTATGGCTGCTAGCAGGGGAAGCGCGGTGACACCACCTCGCCTTGCTCATCCTTCTCCAGCCCGAGCCTGGTTCCACCACCTCCTCCTGCAGGGAGAGCTCGCTAATGATGGGCTCAGGGGAGATGCGTGATCTCTCAAAATTATAGAGAAAAAAAGGGGGCAGGGGCTAGTGTTCACCCCTTCCCACCAGGCACCCATGCTCTTGTCACCTGCGCGGAGGTGGGGCACCCAAGTGTTGAACATCTATCACTGCGGAGGCCCGAGAGGGGATCCCTTCCCCCTCCTCCCTAGGTCTGTCACTTGGCCACCCTCCCCAGCACACATACAACACACAGTGAGGGAACCACAAGGCTGTTCCCTGCCAAGCCTGTAAATCTGCACGGCCATGGCAAGCTGAGATCTGAATGTTGTCATTTTTAGAGCAGAAATATTAACTGGAACTAATAATAAATAAGAACTTCGAGGGCAGGTTGGATTTGCCAAATGATTTGTAATCATTTTCGGGAGCTGACTGCTTCAAAAATAACATCTCATTTCTTTTCTGTCTTGAAATGGAGCCCCGGTTCCATTTTCCTCCACACGCTTCCTTCGGAATGTAATTTTGACAGCAACATGGTGCCTGTGGCCATGTAAGTCGGAAGGAAGGTTTCTGCTTTTCCTTTATTTTAATCCCACAACAGCACGCCGAAATTAACACAGGAAGGGGAACACAGAGTTTTTATTGCCACTGGGAACTTGCTCGAGGATTCCACATTAAGCCATGCTGGTCCTAAACCAGGCCCACAATCCTGTCACTGGCCTGCCCAGTGACCTTCTAATGCCACCCAACAGTTACAGAGATCCATCCAAAATCAAGGTCAGTGGAGCCTAGCTCTGCTCACCAGGGCGGTCACACTATTATTTGGGGGCTTCGATAGTTGCTAAAAAAATAAAAAATAGATAGTCAACAAGACACTCTACTCACCAGGTGGGGTCGGGGATGAAGTCTAGTTGGAAGGCTTTGCTCTCCTACCGAAAGGTCAACTGGAATATAAGTGCACGGCAGGGGCACACGCACACACACAAACGCGCCAGTTCAGACGTGCCTTGTGCTCCGCTTTGTTCTTACCCTGATGAGCGCTCACTGTCTTGAGTTTTTTAAAATAAGTTCAATCTGATTTCTGACACTGGAAAAACAAACCTAAAAGCAATTTAGAAAACACCTGCCCGTGAAGTCAGATGGCAAAATATCTAAAGCTTCTCTCGAAATCTGTGACCTCAGAGGCTGACATGGTTTGATGGGAAATTTAATGTAATAGGCTGCGAAAGCCAAGAGGCCTGTTGTCAGCAATGAAGTCTGAAAGTTAGCAGAATTAATAACACTGTACAATGGAAGAGCCCTCAAGGGACAGGGCTGCAGAACCCGGGCAGTGGGGAAAAATGACTTTTGAAGTCATTTCACTATGACATTCTGTCATCACTGCTAAACGGAAATAAAAAATCATCCAAATCGCCACATGTTTCTTTGTGCGTCCTTCCCTTATCTAATATAAAGTAATAACACCCCACCCAGGCTGGGAATGGACCCTCGAGGGATTCCGAGCGCTCCATTTTGAATCGCTAAATGCAATAAGAATAAATGCAAGTGGGAGTCTGTTTAGCAGAGAGTGATGCCTGGTCTGTTGCCCATCGAAAGCCAATAAATCTCAATGCTTCAACAAGAGATGAAAATAGTTATCTCATCATTGCAGTGCCAGGGCGAAATTTTCTCTGAGCCAGAGTATTTTTATAGATGATTTATGTCCGGGAAGGATAGTTATTTAGCAAAATGGCAGATAATGATGAATAGAAAGTAAATATGAATAGCAGCAAGGGAGTGGTGCTTTGCCGCCGCAGCAGACCAAACAAAATACCTCCATAAAGTACATGCCACAGATAATTGCCATTACACTGAAACTAGCAACCCTGGATGACTGGGAGTGAAACACAAATGAGCCCATCTGACTTAGTAAGTGATGGCTTTTTGTTGTTCTAGAATGCACGCCCCAGGAGTGTGCTAATTTTTTGTGAAAGCATACTTTACGTCTTTAGAGGACAGGCTCCGAGCTACGTTGATTGGATTCAAATCTCAGCGCAGCTTCCTACTTGTGAGACCTTGGGTAAGTTGCTTAATTCTTCTCAACCTTAGCTTCCCCATCTCTAAGATGGAGGTAACAGTAGTGATCTCACAGCTTTGTTGCAAGGATGAATCTAGGGGAGCTGTACCATGATTCTTGGCCATGGAATTAATACTACATAAACACTGGCTATGAGTTAGGATCCAGACACCCAGAGAACTATCTATTGCTCTTTGACTTTTATCCAGTCTTCGCCAGTCGCTGAATCCTTCAGTTGAATCCAGGGGAAGATTTGAGAAGAGGAGCGCTATGAGGCGAAAATTTGCAGCCTACTGATTGGGTGGAGGTCAACATTTTCCCAATTTCAACATTTTTTGATCATTCCACCATCACTAGCCTTAATCCTCAAGGCATATGAAATGGTCATATGAAAGAGAAGTAAGGAACAAGAGAAATTATGCATGGAGTTACAATGGAAAGGAAGTCTATTTGAAAAATAAACAGAACTGAATTTTTGGAGCCTTTGAATAAAAGATAAGTTGACTGCACACAGAATGTCAAAATGGAACGGAAGATATTTTTTTAAACCCTTTTTTTTTCTGTACTGAAGCACTACACAAGGAAAAAATAAACAACTAATTATAGTTTTAAACGTCCAAAACGCCATGTCCACCAAAAGCCCGGTGCTCATTAGTACTAGTAATTAACTTTACAACTGTCAACACAAACAACACACAGGCTGACAGATAGAGAGGAGCTCTGAGGGTGCTAATAAATCCGGAAATAACAACTTGACACACAGATGCACAAAAGGATGCAGGTGATAAAGAAATGTTGACATCAAATCTAATTATCTTCGAAACGGCCAACTACAGCACGAGCCACAGTAATGCACTGTTATTGCCGCTGATGAGCCCCACTGGAACAGGGCTTAACCACTGCCTACAACCCAGCTTTTACAGCCCTTGTCAGAGCCGGTGAGGACAATATCAGACAGGAAATTATGAGTGTCATGACCCCTCCAAGTCAAAAGTCCAGTGATGAATATGGACTCAGCAAGGCATAGCAGATTACCCCCTCACGAGTTCTAAAGCTGGGATGATATATGACATTTTTATCAGGCACTTTCTCAGGAATGTCACCAAGAGGGAAAATAAAGGCCCTGCAAAGAGGCAACTAGGTGAATTATGCAACTGTAATTGCCGATCATAACCTGATATGAGTTGAAATTGCTCTGTTTTCATATTGAGATAGCATAAAATTGTCGGGAAATGCAATGGTTCCTTAATGTGGGCTAGATGAGTCTAATATTCTGATCATTTTTCACTCGGCTGCAAGGTAAATCGAGCTTCCTTAACACAGTCACTGTGGCCCAGGGCAATCGAGGGGCCCAATTTTACACTTGAATTGAGCAAATATGTGTAAACTACGATTTTTCATATTTTCTGCATGCATAAGAAGATGAAACATCTTTATCATCTGTATTGTCTGGCTGAGCTTATACAAAATATTAGTTTATCTCTCCTACTTTGGTTCATTCCATAAGCGAGACACATAGATCTGAAGGACAGGCAATATCCCATATATAAAACAAGTCCATCTTTCATGCAGTCTCATTTCACAAGTTCTCCTATTTAAAACAACAAACCACCACAACAAAAACAGACACTGCCGCAGCATACAAAGGAAGCTTTTTTTTTTTTTTTTTAAAGGGGAGGGAAAAATCCAAATAAAGGCCCTGAATACCACCAATTGTTCCTTCATCCTACTGCTTGTGCAGAGGAGGTGGGAAAAGCCCAAATAATCTTTGCTGTCTCTCCTAGACTGCCTCCCTTTTCCCCCTCAGATCAGTTATACCTGCAAGAGGATGGTATCAGCATCTTATTGCTTTCCCGCTGCGGCCTGCGGCAAATGGATAAAGAATATGTCGGCTTTCTTCCTCCTTGGAGTCATCTCTAAACCTGGGAGCATCTTGATAGTATTATTGGGGTTCTCTGCCTGTTACTTCTCATTCCTGAGCCCCAGCCCCTAGAGGGTAGAGGGCCCAGGCCTGGCAGAGCTGCTTCTTTATTGCAAAGTGAATTTTCCCCTCTACCTCTGTCACTCATCCTCAGGCCCTAGGTCAGCCATACAACACCATCCATGCACAGGGCAAGCTCTGCTTAGCCTAGAGCATGAGGTCCTGGAAATGGGTCTACTAATGATTCAGCCATTCTAAGGGCCATTATAGCAGGGTCCCTGTGGACACGTGTTCCTCCCACTGTGATTTAGTACTGACCGTCGATATATCAGGGCTATACTGGCTGATGTCTTTATCTTCTCGTCATTTTCTACAAGTATTCCATTGGTGAGCCCAGGCGTGACCCTTCCTCCTGCCATGTTCAGCCATCAGGCACAGTGAAACCTGCACTTATACATCCAGCAAACACACAAAGCATTCAAATAATCTCATGTTTTTTTGTCCTTTTAAAAATAATCAAACCATTTGTTTCTAATCAAAAGACCCCCTGGATAATAGAGTGTTAGTGACAGAGAAATCAAGGAGGGATAAATAAAACTGACAGACTGGGAAGAACCATTCAAAATGAGTCAAATTCAGCATGGGACAGTCACACCCCAAAGCTGAAATCTTCCGACGCTTCTTCTGCAGTGTCCAACCTGCTCTATAATGACTCAGTGCTATATAGATCAATGCTGAACAAAGTTTGCAAAAACTGTCTAAAGCTGGGCTAAGCTAAGGTACAGTTGGGAAAAAGTGTTTCCTATGGTGTACTTGGTGGGTCTAAGAGACCACTGTGTCAGTCTTAGGTACCCTCCCACCCTACCCTGCTCGAGCTTTCTCCTTTGTATGCCCACTGCATCTAAATGGACAGCACTTCAGTGCTCTCAAAGGCAGGGATCTTGCCTTATTTGTCTTGTTATTCCCAGCATCCAGCACAGTCCCTGGCAGAGTTGGCATTCAACAACTGTGTAATCCCTGAATGAACAAGTGAATGAAGTGACACCTGTGGCAACTGGCTAGTATATTCAATATCTAATGCTGTGTAACAAATCACCCCCCAAATTAGGGGTTTAAAACAATAAGCGTGATTATCTCAGAGTTTCTATGGATCAGGAATTTGGTTCAGGGTCTCTCACAAGGATGCAGTCAATGTATCAGAGGGTGCTGCAGTCATCTGAGGCTTGATGTGGGCTAGAAGATACACTTCTAAGCTCACTGCCATGGCTGTTGGCTGGAGGCCTCAGTTCCTTACCATGAGGGCTTCTCCATAATGCTGCTCACAGCATGGCAGCTGGCTTCCCCCAGAGTGAGTGGTCCAGACAGAAAGAGATTGAGATTAACAGTGCCTTTTATGACCTAGTTTTCTCCCTTATTATGTTTGTCAGAAGCAAGTCACCACGTCTAGCCCACACTGAAAGGGAGAGGATTACATAAGGCTGTGAATTCCAGGAGCTGGGGATCACTGGGGGCCATCTTGGAGGTTGGCTACCACTGCTAGATTCTAAGATAACAATGAACTCAGCCAACATTTATTGAGTTCCCTCTATGTAACAGACCCTGTGCTGGGTGCTAGGGATACAATGGTCAGTGGAAAGCAAGGTACATGGCTCCTGCCCTCATGGAGTTTACAATCCAGTAGGGAAGCTGGGTGTTAAAAAGCTAGAATATGAGTATTACGTAGAGTGGCGGGAATATAGGAGCACAGGGCACTCTTAGCTTAAGATACATAAACTGGAACCATAGGCCGTTAGACAGATTGTCTTTTTATACGTGCTATTATTATGCCCTAGCCAACATTTTGGATTCTTCCCAAATAATTATACATTGTCCTGAAAATAGAGTGCTGGATTGTAAGTGAGGGTGAGCCCTTAATAGGTAGCAGGCAAGAATCAGAGATGGTTATCAGCTTCCTCTCTCCAGCGAGGAACTTCAGGCCAGGAGGGCAGACTTGCTCGATTGCAAAATAATAACTTTATATCAAATCACCTTCATTTTTCAGAGAGAAAACAAGTCATAGGTGGAGATAGAAAATCTGCTTTCTGAGCCCTGAAGATGCTCTTCTAATCACTAGATAATGGGGGACTGCATTGTACCCCTAAATGATCTGAACCCAACTAAGCCAAAACAAAACCTTCCTGGGTCATTTATTTACTATTTAAAATTTTCTTCATTTTTATTTTTCAAATAGTAGAAAGACAGTGAGTGTTAAGTTTTGGGGGGATTCTGTTTTTCTTGTTTTGTTTTGTTTTTTTAATCCAAGGATCGACTTCTTTCTTCCTAGGGAATCTTTATTGAATTGCAACTCATTCGATATTATTAAGAATTCTGATCAGAGGTAAACATGCAAAACACTCTGCTGAGGGGATTAAGACTCTTTGTTACTGTTTACATTATCTGTTTTTAATTCCTATATATCCTTTCTTTATCTCAGTGTTTCAACACTAGTTGCAAAACAGCCCTCACTAGCAGTAATGAGTCCCGGACCTTTGCAGACCTCCAGACATAGCTCCTTGTGTAGATAAGGCAGCCCCTTAACAAGGCTCCGTATCTGGATCAAGGTCTTTTACTGCTTTTCCACTTTCCTTGGCTCATCTGGCCTTCCAGAGGCTAAACCAGCTCACTAAATCAGGGACTTCAGGGTGATGGCTTAGTCGGCTGAATCTCTGAACTCAGCTGAGTCTAATGAAATGGATATGCTGTTCTTGGCTTCCTGAGTACCAATCCCCCCCACCCCCCCAACCCCATACCGCAGCAGGCCTGAATCAAAACTGGGCCCTGTCCCCCAATTAATCCCAGTTCATTGGTATGAACTAATGCTAAATTAAGCTTGTCCTAAAGATTTCAAGAATCAGGCACAACTCAAGTCTCCATCTCTCCCTTCCATGAATTTTCATGCTGCATTTGGGGTAAAGAATGCTCCCTGAGTTCTGCTTGCGTTGGAATCACAGTAAAGTGTCGAAGAAAGAGGAGGAGCTTTTAAAATAATGGGGTTGGTTCGACTGCCACTTATTCTTATTTAGCAAGAGAGGAACTAAGTTCCGTCTTTTCTCTCCTGGAGCCCCAGTTTTCCTCTCAGCCGTTTCTATGATTACAAATACCTTCTACTCTTTTTTCATTACCAACTCACCTACACATCGAAATGGTACCTATTTCATCTTCCTGCCTTGTCTCTTCCTGTATGCCCCTTCCAGACACTTAATTCAGACACCGTTGCTAAGCAACTATACATCATAGCAGCCAGTCACCAATTACTAATTGTCCTCAGCACTTTAGCCTTACAAATCTGGACCGCCTGCGACAATGGCAAGTAGTTTCGATGGCCAAAAACACACCAAAAGGTTTCTTAGCTCAGTGAAGGCAGAAGCACTAAAAATAAGGTACCACCATCATGGCAGTAACGAAGACTTCCGGTCTCTTATACCCACCAAAGCGCGCAGTTATAAAGCCACCAGCTTGGCACTGTTCCCTGGTCCTGCTCAGGAGGTAAACTGGAGGTATGGTATGGAAATATCTGAACACACGCACTGACGGAAAAGTGGACACCGGCATTTCACACTCACTCACCTTTCTCCCCAGTGGCACCACCCATTTCTACAGTCGCTAGTTGAATTGAGGGTCTATCAGTAATCAAATTTCAGCCTCAATTTTATGGTGAGTGTAATGGAGTTAATTTCTCGAATGCTAGCAGTTCATGGAAGGGGCCTCTTGTGGCCGCACAGACCTGGGATTCACAGCAGCTGTCAGAGATGCTGCTAAGGAATTCCTTATTAGCTAAGATGCAACCAGGCAGAAAACTCATTACACAGTGCTAAATATACTGAATCACATCTATTAGAGAAAAATGAACTTGATAATTACAACAAATAACTGCAGAAAGTGCTCAAGGAAAACAACAGCCCACACCAGGATCTAAGTATACATGGAGTGTGAGCCTCACAAGACTAAAGGGAAACTAGGAATGTGCAGCCTTGTGCTGAAGGAGAAACCAGTCTCAAGGTAGGTGGGGCTGATTTAAGTTGCCTACGAAAATGACAAATTTACATTTCAAACGTGCCCTTGTTTACTGGGTATATGGAAAATTTTAATTAGAAAGAAATGCTCAGAGGGTAAACGCTTTGTTTGTAGACTGGTTCCTGGCGCAGCGGGGCTGGGAGGGCTGTAAGGGAGCCCACAGTAAACACTCCGTTTGACAAATAGAGATCTCTAATAGCTCAGTGGCACACACGATTTTCCCCGGAGCCTCACCAATGTTGAGAGTCAAGCTTGTCTTTTTCTCTAACACAAAATCGAAGTCTCTGAGTTGGAGGACCTTTGCCATCCCCGGCTGAGGAGTCTACAGGAGGAGACCCACTGCAAATATCGCCTACCCATTATCTGAGCGCTTGACCTCACTCAGGCAAAGAGTCGCTACTATCACAGGTGGTTCAGGGCACTTCTGCTTCTCATGGCAAGGCCACGGAACCAAGTTAAGTTTGAGCTGAGACCCAGCAGGAGATGATCTTTGAAAACCCGGAGGAGGAGAAGAGGCTGGGTAGAGAGAGGAACGAGGAGAATAAAGACAAAAGAGGTGCCTTCGTATCCTAGAGGTCAAGGAGAGCCCCAAGAAAGTCTGACGAGCAAGGGTCAAAGCTGGCCAAAGCCCAGAGAAGTCCTTGCCTCTGGCAACTTCCTCTCCGCAGAGGGGCCAGATGGACACGTTTTTTAAGCACAGACAGGGCAGGATGGTTTCATCTCCCTCACGTCTGCTGAACAAAAATACAACTCTGGCCACTGCTGGCAGCAGCAGAAGAGACCTACCCACTGCGAACCCTGGGAAAATTAAGAGTCAAGCCTGTACATCCACACGAATAACTGAGCAGCCCTTTCCTCTTATTATTCAGATTTTAAAGGGAATGGAAACAGAAGCAGTGAATGTGATTTCTCTATGACACTCAAGTGTCCTGATCAAAGAGGTCTACTTCCCTGCCTTACCGTTTTGGTGGAATGGCCTTTGGCACAAGTGAGGGATACTCTTGTTTTTGTCACCAACTCAATCTGTGACCTTTTTTTTCCTAGTGGCCCTCCAGGAAAGCTTTCCTGGGGCTCTCAGCCCCAGGGCTTCTAGTGCAGTCACCCTTAGCCCTGGCATCACCCCACTCCCCTAGCTTCCATCAAGGCAAATGAACACATGTTCTGGGAACTCCGTGGGATATGAACTCGGAAGGACAGAGCCTCAAGAGCTGCCAGCTGCCACGGTGGGACCAAGACCACAGGGGCGGCAGCAGGACATGGAGGACGAGAACACAGATCACGGCCACTCATTTGAACCCAAGGTCATACTGAACTCAAGTCAGATATTCTTGACCTTTTCAAACACATGAGCCAATAAATCATCTTTGCCGCTACCTCCCCACACTTCCCAGCCAGGCTTTCCCCCCCCAGTTTTCAAGTGAAAGGATCCTGATAGAACATCACCTGCCCACTGTTAACCACAATGCTTCCCATGGACTCAGCCTGCCCTTGAAGGAAAGGACAGGGGAGAACCATATGACTTAAGAGGAAAGACCTAACCAGGTGACTGCTGACTCTGTTTAGTGGCTGCATTCTGTGGTCCAGACGCCCTGGGAATGGGCATTTCAGAACCCCGGGCACAGCATGGCGGGTCGCTGGGCACCGGCCCTTATTGCTGGTAGAAAGATCAGAAGACATGGGAGTTTCTGTCCCAACCAGTCAGCCAGCTGCACTGTGTTTCATCACGTATCAGTTTTTACTGAAAAGAAAACCATACAAATTTAATCAGCTCTTCATATGGAAATATTTAACTTTTTTTCCCCTGGAGTTGTTTGATATTATTGTTTTAAGAGTCAGGATTACAAAAAGTATCAAGATGTGTGATAGTGGTGGACACAGAAAAGCATCCATTTCTGGCAAGGATGCAAGTCTCATTTCCAGTAGACTCAAGTCTTAAATGCACTGGCGTCTCTGTCAATTGCCTGGCTCAATGAAGAACATATTACATGCCCATAACCATGAAGTCTAAGACAAGAATGATCCATCTTGCACAGCCCTCACCCATTGTCAAGGCAGAACGCTATTATCGGTGAGAATAATATGATCTCAGAAAAGCTCCTGTTGCCCACAAGTTTAAGGAGTGTTCTGTTTCGGCATCCAAACCTCTGAGGTTTCTGTTTGCTCCTTTGCCCTTCAAAGATGTTATCAATCGGCCTTGTTCCAGAACTTTTAATCTCTGAAAACCTGTAATGTGGAACCATTACCTATATGCCTATTAAAGAACTATACTCTCTCTCCGTAGTCATAAAATGTAAAACACCTCTTAAGAGACTTCCTTTGTTTCCCAGCCAAGGGCACATGAGATGAAAGAGGCTGCCTTTTAAATATAATTTTAAAACATTCCGTGAAATAAAATGAAGTATTGATATATAGAGTGATTTAAAAATGAGGACTGCTTTTGAGATCACGGGGCAGTCTGAAGTGCAAAAGTGATGTAAGTTAGAGG
The DNA here is from genome assembly GCF_964341445.2 of Mesoplodon mirus. NCBI lineage: Eukaryota > Metazoa > Chordata > Mammalia > Artiodactyla > Ziphiidae > Mesoplodon > Mesoplodon mirus. The sequence continues at coordinate 30,655,144 of NC_138995.1, forward strand.
CCAACGCCTCTAACTTTCCATCTCAGAAATGGGTCATCAGAAACTTAGGGGCGAGGAAACTATAGTGCATTGGGAAGACATGTGCACTTGAAGACCACACATCACTTGTGTCAGTTCATAAAGAGGGCGGGTCAGCTAACTGCAAAGCCTAGCCCAAGCCCAGCTGGGACAAATGTTGACACCGTCCTGAACCGTCCCCAACCACAGTCTCAAATCCTTCAAAACTCCTAATCCTGAGATACGTGCAAAGCGATAACGTGCGCAAGAGATGCAGCTATTATTATTAGATCACCGAGCCAGATTCATTTTCTCAGTGCTATTTCGCTTGATGGTGGAGGAATCTATTTACTAAATGCCATGATATCTGCCAGGTGAGCAGAGTTAATCTCCCAGGCTCCTGTGAAGATTTCTTCTGGCCTTTATCATGTGGGTGACCCTGACCTCTGCCCTTGAAGGAGAAGTGGTGAAAACTGTTAGCAATGGAGAAGAGAGAAGCCTGTTCTTTTTTTTTTTTTTAATTTTTTTTTTTTTTTTTTTGCGGTATGCGGGCCTCTCACTGTTGTGGCCTCTCCCGTCGCGGAGCACAGGCTCCGGACGTGCAGGCTCAGCGGCCATGGCTCACGGGCCCAGCCGCTCCGCGGCATGTGGGATCTTCCCGGACCGGGGCGCGAACCCGTGTCCCCTGCATCGGCAGGTGGACTCTCAACCACTGCGCCACCAGCGAAGCCCGAGAAGCCTGTTCTTGAGGAGGAGTTTGGGGAACACAAAGCACAGAAAACTTTTATGTCAACGTTATGCATCATGCTTTTTTTTGAGGAAGAAGAAATCCCATTGCTATTATGTAATCAGGAAATTGATGATGTCTATCTCCAGATAGCCCACTGCTTGTGGTGTGATTTCAGTTGGAATCTTGCACGTAGAATGGTTTCCTACTGCCTGTTCTGGTGTTTCTGTCACTTTACATTGTTTTTTTTTTTTTTTTTTTGTTCTCTCGCAAATAAATCAGAAAGTTAATAGTTCTGTTGATTTGTTGAAGTTTTTTTCCTCCCCTTTTAAAAAATAAAGAAAAGAAAAGAATAGCTTTAAAGGGGGGAAAAAACGGATCCCAGCATGCTGACCACCGCAACGCAGTTTCAGGCTGTGGTCATGCCAACTGTCTAGTAAAGAGAGAAATTCCACTGTAGCAGAAGTAATAAAATCTTCTTTTAAAGCACAAATACCATGCAGGGAGGTAACAGTAAACCCTTGCATTGGGACGGGGAAGGTGGGGTCGTACGGAGTAAAATATGGACTGGAGCGCTGGGGATTTGTGGTCACCACACTGCTCTGGAGAATCTTTCACCAAAAGCAGCTGTTTCCATGACCCAGAACCTTCTCTTCCTCTTAATCCATCACCCGGAGGATTTTAGAAAGATGTCAGCTATTATCTGAAGCTATCTTCATTGTTATTCATATGACGAAATATTTATCACCCACTCTGCTTTTTCAAAGAGGCTGATCTCAGAGACAGATAGCTGGGAGATTCTCATCAGCATAGCAGCAGGCTTAGGGCAAAGCCAAATGTGACTGCCCTGGGAGACAGACAGGTGGATACAGGGAGGAAGCTCCTGCTTCAGAGTCAACAGACCACTGTTATCTTATCCGCCCCCAAACCACAGAGCCGAGCATTTCACAAGAGTCTCCTATCTGGATTTCTAGATCTCATAATTGACAAATAATTGACTTGCCTTAAAATAGGGGTCAGAGCTCCCCCAGTTACCACCCTTGGTGATGAACACACTGGGCCAACTGTTCCCCAGGCAGCCAGGAGGCATCCTGTCCCCGCCACAGGTCCCCCACCCCCACCCCCCCGCTCAGTTTCTCCAACAAAAGGCAACAGTTGAATGCCGAGGAAAAGTCAAGTGAAAAGAGCTCCCGGATCCCGTGACACGAGGTATTCAGCGGCCAGATTGCTTTCACACAATCACTCAATATCTCTGATGATGGCCAGACTTAGACAGGGGATCCACTTGCCAGGTACCGCTTTGGACACTGCGAGCCGGCAAGCTGGGGACAGACTGCAAAGCCAAATTCCTGTTTCCGAATTCAGGCTCTTCACGCAAACATCCATGTCCTTGATGCGCTGCAGAATCCTGGGAAAAGAGCCGGCAGAGCAAGAGGGCAGGGCCCCAAGGAGGGACCTCTTACAGTCTCTACCCCCTGACGGGCCTTCCCGCTTCCCTTTCCCGAAAACTCTGCTTGAGGGGAAGGAGGGGGCGGCGTTCCTGGGGAAGTGAGATACAGTAACAGCAGCGCAGCCCCAGTCATCCCCTTAACGCCCCAATGAATTAAACGCCCGGATACAAAGACCTGTATTTCACGTCACCTGGTATTCCCTCCTGCCCTCCCACCACCCGGGCGGTATGTAAACATTACAATTTCCCCCCCTCATCACTTTGGATTTAATTGTATTCCTAATTGAAAATGAAAATTAATTTGCTTTTGATCTATTCCAGGTGGCAGATCAGCCCGCAGTGGTAGCCGAGCATTTCTTTTCCCCTCACTCTCCGAGTGACCACACACACACACACGTGCCCATAAACACCAGCCTGCGTCACGGGCGTGAACAGGCAGCGGCCTCTTTCTGCACAAGATCTTCTAGTGTCTCTTATCCCTGGGCTGATTGGCACCGTTCAATTTTTTCATAGAAGATTTAGCAAAGTGACGATACTTGTGGAAATCAACTGCTGACAGACTTGCTGAGTTAAGTACATAATTAAGGCTGTGGAAATACAGATGTTGAACAATGGCGGCTTACATCAAGATGTATGCGGGGATCACAAATAACCGGGCATCTGGTTTCTTTATCTAAGTACCTTTCTTACGGTTTGGATCTTAATTTTTTACAGTTGACAGCAGTGTTATTTGAGCCAGTCAGTGGCATCTGGCTGCTGGAGGAAAGAAAAAAAAAAAAGGAAAAAGAAAGAAAGCAAGAAAGGAGGGGGGGGAATCTCCATGCACTTTAATTAATTGTGGAGAAATTACATGGTCCTTCAACCGTGTAGTTTGTCATCAGTACACATTACAGATTTATATTAGATGTTTCTCCACAGTGTCAGGAATAATTAAAAGGGGGTAGGAAATGATGCCAACCAGCAATGCTTTACATCGGTGGTGAAAGTTTTATATTTATTACAGCCAAACAATTTTAGAAGAAGATGTCAACTCAGAGGCTTGACTGTGCGTGGAATACATATCAAGCTGGAGGGGAAGCCAAGGCTGCTGGAATAATGAGAAAGCGCTCATGTTTAATCTAACAGGCCGACCAGAATTGGTGTGGCGTGCCAGAGTTATTAAGGATGCGGCATCCCCTTTTTTCTCCTAAAAGCATTCACCCCAAACAATAAGTAACATACGCTTTTTTTTCCCCCTGAAATGATCTTCATCCCATTGCCCTTTCTGATCCTAATAAGAAGAGAAAAAACAACTGTATGCAAATCACTTCTTTTGCTCAATTAATTTGTGCCACACTTTTGGCTTGGGCAGCACTGGTGGAATTACTTAGTAAAAAGATAGCAAAACGACACTTGCCTTCGTTTAGTACATGATTACAGCATCCCTGCCAGGGCCTTCCAGCCTGTAAAGCAAATCTTTTGTTTGTTTGTTTGTTTGTTTAGGCCGCGCTGTGCAGCATGTGGGATCTTAGTTCCCCAACCAGGGATCGAACCCGTGCCCCGTGCATTGGGAGCTCGGAGTCTTAACCTGGACTGCCAGGGAAGTCCCCTATAATGCAAATCTTAGTTTCCTTATTCCTGGTACCACCGAACAAACCTGGAACATATTCCTTTATCTTTTTTAGAGATCACAGGCAAGGACTACATTTAGAAACCAAAGGTCACAAAAAAGCTCTTAGAAACATCCCACGTCAAAGGGCACGGTACATCAATCTTCTCGTTACTTCTTTCGATAGAGCAGATTTCCTTTTGTATCAGGAGTTCATCAGGCAGCACATTACTGGAGATGATTGGACGCCCTCAACCCTCATCGTGGGTCTTGCAGGAGAGTCAAATAATCCCCTAGTATGCGATGCCTGTCACTTCTTATTTATTAGCTTCTTGCCCTGGATATTTTCATAATTTCCACTTAGCTCGTGTGGCCCCAGAAGTGGAGACAACCTGGGAATCACAGCCTCAGGACGGCTTCACCTTTGCTCCCACAGACTCAGACAAGAGCAGTGCGCCAAACCAGGATTCTCTCCTCAGCGTCTGTGGGTCTAAATGGTGGGAATCCTCCTCCCTGAAACCCTCACGAGGTATGGAAAACAGCACCGGAGTCCTCAGAGCAACATAGGCCTCAGGGAATTGCCAGGTGGGTCTAACAGGGACAATTTGCTTCTACCATAAAGTAATAATACCCTCAATTATGTTAAACAATTTAATAACAATATCCTTAAATTTAGAGTGCTTTAAAAATTTCAAAGCACTTTTTAAAAATTTTTTTTATTCTTTCACCCTCTTTCAACCTTTCTGTTCTTTTTTTTTTTAATTTTTTTTTAAAGGGCAGTTATTCTGCCTCATTTATTTATTATTATTATTTTTTTTATTTTTGCTGTGTTGGGTCTTCGTTTCTGTGCGAGGGCTTTCTCTAGTTGTGGCAAGCGGGGGCCACTCTTCATCGCGGTGCGCGGGCCTCTCACTATTGCGGCCTCTCTTGTTGCGGAGCACAGGCTCCAGACGCGCAGGCTCAGTAGTTGTGGCTCACGGGCCTAGTTGCCCCGCGGCATGTGGGATCCTCCCAGACCAGGGCTCGAACCCGTGTCCCCTGCATTAGCAGGCAGATTCTCAACCACTGCGCCACCAGGGAAGCCCCCTCAAAGCACTTTTGTAAATATGATTTGATTTTACTGTATTTGTGTAGCTCAATGTGGAGGTACAAAAAGGGGAGAAACCACAGCGCTTTCTTCTTCCGTCCTAAATAAAACACACACCTCACTCATTCTCCCTTTGCTGGTGGCTTAGAAAAGTCTGTGTCTCGCTTTCGAAAGTACTCTCTGGACTCCCAATATAATAGAAACTTCTTCTTGTGGCCCTGCATCCTTTCTGACTATTCCTATCTCCTATCACTCCGCCATGAACATTGCTTCCACACTCTTCTTTCTCTAAGACATCAAGGCCAGGCCTACCCCAGAAACTCCGATTTACTGTCCCTCTGACTGGAACACTAACTCGAGGTTTTTCAGATCTCAGCTTAAATGTCACCTCTCAGAGAAGCTTTCTCTGACCTCTCTAATATTACCCACCCTTCTACCCCCATTTCCTAAGTCACTATCTGAAATGACCTTACTTACCTATCTGTTTAACATGGCTCTCTCCCACTGACACGTAAGCACCAAGAGAGCTTGGAAATACACAACTTCGGGGAAGATTTCTCTGCGTGCTTCAGTAATTAGTCTCAAATAATCTATGTGTCAAATTTTTCTTTAATTCAGTAGAAAGTCTTTAATCTGGTTAGTATAACTGAAATTTCGACCATGTAAATGATTATTCTTCATCCCACTTGGGTTTCAAAGCCATGGATGGAACCTCTCCTTTGGAGTGATCCTAATGGAATTAACCAAATTTAAAGAGATGTTGACCTGAAACCATTATTACTGGAAAGAAAAGAATCTGAATAGAAGGTCAAGCCACTGCATCTTGTGTCCCTAAAAGGATTATTTAAGTCAACTTTTTTCACCGTAAGTAATAAAGCGGTTCACTCACCAGTCAGGAGGTTTGAACTCTGATTTGAATTGACGTTTGCCGAGGCTCAACCCAAAACCCCTGCGAAATGCAGCTTCGGGGAGGAGCCTCTAAGTGCAACTGTGGCCGAGGTGAGAACTGTTGGTTCGTGCCTTGAACAGCAGGTACCAATGGCAACCCTGTACACTGAGGGCTGGCCAGGACCAGAAGAAAACAAGTTTAAATTAGAGCAGGCGGATTGGAACCCAACTAAGAAAACAAATTCCTACAGGAAGTGAGAGGCCTAATAAGTGACCAAGCGACTAAAAATCTCTGGAGAGATTATGATTAGGATCCATCCCTGACACCTGTACTTCTTGAGGACTGTGCCTGGTTCATGTCTGTAGCTCTGTATGGTTACTTAATATACTAAGCATTCAAGATATATGTAGTGGAGTGAGTTTGGAGGACAGGTCTTCCCGTAAGCTCCACGAGGCCAAGGTCTCTCCAGTACACGGCACAGTGGGAGACGTAAAAGTTGGTTGAAAGAAAAACATAAATCAATGAATAAATCAGTCAGTGAATGAATGGGCCAGATCATTCCTGTAGGGCTAAGATGCTTGATAATTCTGTAGAGGTGTTAATGTTTCTCTCTCGAACTCGACATAGTTTCTTTCCAGAAGGCAAAGTATCTTTCCTTCTCCTCCATCCCTCTGTATCAACTCTGAAACAAAGGTTCTCCTACTTTTGGAGACGCAGAGGTGCCTCTGACAACCTGTCCTCCTCATCAAATTCATTAACAATACCTTCATTAAGCCTCAACCATGCAGCGCAGTTACATGCTGTAGAAAAAGCTAGAAGGAGCAGGTTCCTGGAGTCTGGGAGCTAATGGCTTAAAGGCTCCTGACAGGTGTGACGCGTGTAGTGTCAGCTCGGCTCTTGATCCCTTCCCTTCACTTCTCATCCTCCTTGACAATCCAGTTTGCCCTTTTCAAGCAGAAGAAAAGGAGCGTGTAAGCAAAAGGCCCCCCTTTCCGAGGTGCGCCCTCCAGCCCTCCCAAGCCCTGCCGGCTGCTCTAGTTGTCCTGTCTTGCTTCTACACGTGGACAGACATGAGGGCAGATGAAAAATCTCATGGTGTCAAAGGGACTGGATTTTCTCCCCCAGTTTTGTAGTCAGAAGTAGACAGCGAGGTTTGCGGGGTGAGGGCATCCAAGAGAGTGGGGAAGGCCCTTCCCAAGTGGAGCACAATCTTGTCGCATCTGGTATCATAGCAGAAAGTGCTTCACCAAGAGGCCACTGCACTGAGAGCCCTCTACATGGATTTTAACCAAACTTGTGCCTCTACAGACCTGAAGTGTTCCATGCTTCTATCACTGGTTCCGAAGCCCACAGGGGTCAAGTTACACGACGTGAGGTTCTTCCCGACTCCTAGACTCTGATTCTATTCGTGCTTGAAAATATCCTCTGATTGTCTCTGGTGGGTCATCTTTCTGGGGATAAGCCTCTGCTTAGACCCTAATTTAATGCAGCTGTAGCCACCGCGAGGAGGATTTCATTTTTGATGTGTTCACTACTGGAATAAAGGTTCCAGTGGTGCCAAAAAATATAGGCCTTATATCAGGGCGAGTTCACTTCCGCGAGCAAGAATATTAGGTATACAGGTTCAGGAAGCTCTAAGATGAGAAGTAGAGTAGGGTGTATTCTTATTAAATGTGCTTCCTAAAATTCCAAAAATAACGACCGCTTTGAGGATAACTTAAAGTTATACATAATACCACCATTCTAATAAGCCTCGATGACATTCACATGCATATTTTTACATATTTTTGAACATAAAGACTAAATAACCATTAATTGGCTGTTTTCATTTCATAGCACATCATAAGCATTTCCCCATGCTTCCATGTTGTCTTCATAAACATTACCTATGTTTTTTCTAGAGAAGAGTCTATAAAAACTTAAACCATCTATTAAATAAGGGACTATAAATATAAATCCCTTGTAATCCAAAAACTTCTAAGCAATAGGAAAAAATAACATCTGAAATATGTGCAGCTGTGATACAGCAGAAGAAAACTGAATAAAGGATATATTAGATGATTTTGCCTAAAAGCAGGAGCACTGGACCCTATTCCCTAGCTTTAGGACCTCTGGGAAATTAATCACTTTCCCTTTGCCTTAGTATTTTTTCCTCAGTGAGACACAGAGGGTAGAGTTGGGTGAACTTGAAAATCCTTTCCTGCTCTAAAATTTTATGTTCATGCCTTAAAGCAACTTAATTCTAAGGAATACAAGGAATTAGGTACACTTTAACATACTCCTTACAGGAGTGGTACAGTGGAAACACACTGGGTTATGTCATTCCCCCCTTATGGGAATTGACCTCTCCAACACACATGGCTTCAGCAGCAGGATCCTAGCAGTCATGTTTGTTCAGGGTGGCCTCACCATCCCCCCGCTTCCTAAGCCAGAGTGGATTATTCCAGAAGTGGTAGCCCTCTTTCAGCCGTGTGGACAGAGATAGAGCAAAAGTTGGTGTGCTGAAAGAAGGGAGCAAGCAGACATGCAGGGAAATGCAGAAACCAAAGACAGAAACCTCCACCCACATCTATTCTCCTAAGATCAGGTTTCATGAGATATTCTGTATCCCTGACAAAATTCTTCCAAAACAGTCACGCCCCTTCTTTCACTTGTATATCTCACCTAGCAAAAAGCACTCAGAGTTAAGTCTCCAGGAAGTGTCCTCAGTATTACTGCACATCTACATACCTCTTGGTAATTTAAAAGGAAAGAAACAAAGCAGTATTATTTGCTCCATGTGTAGGAGAGGAACAGAGGCAATGAGCTTGTAAAAACCCAAACAACATGGAAATGTCCTGGCTGAGCTACAGCTCAATCCACAGACTCTTGCTTAGCACAAAGACTACCTGTGAATTATTTCTGACCCTATAGCTTAACTTCTGTACGACAGAGTGGGAAACCATAAGAAGGAGCTAGAACGCTCAAAACTTCAGTGTTTTCAGAAACGAACGAGTTTCTGAATGAGCTTGGAGTTCTGGGCAGAAAGAGGCTCCAGTTTTTGGGTTTGACCCTTGGATCTATCTTTATGACCCAGGGATCCTCTCAGTTCCTTCTGCCTTCAATGCTAGGGACTCGGATTCCTGGCCCCAAGAAATGGGGTCTGGTCTTCTGGTTGTTTTCCCTCAGTCCAGCCCTAATGACTGCCCTCTTATGCATGCAGAGATGTTAAGAGAGATAGGCAACACGGAAGCTTGGAACTGAGTCCAGCCAGAATGCTGAAAACATTAAAGAGCTAAATATTAGATTAGGACTAATGTGCTAAATTCAGAATACTGAGAGGCAATTGGAACCTTAAAATAGGATAGACAGCTGAAAACATGAGCTTTTTTTGGGCTTTGCCTTCATCTACCCACCTATCTGCAGGTCTAATCTATCAGGTATTTAACCATATAGCAGAGATATTTCCTTCACTCCTGGGGGGAAGAAAGCCAGGAGGAATTGGTTCCATATGAAACGATGTGATCTCTATTACGTTTCTAAATTAAAACTTTGCAGCCCCTGGATGTGATAACTGTGTTTGTTCATTACACTATCTCTACCATCACCACCACCACCACAAATCCCAACCTCAAAAACAAAGAAACTGAAAGGGAAAGAAATGTATTCGATATATATCCCACACCCAGGGATCAATGTACAACTGCCCTTAGATTTAAAGAGGGAGGAAGTGAGGGAAAGATACAAAGACGTCTGACAATTCCAGTTATTTCAGCACAAACGTAAAGAATGGTCTTGGATTTGTCTGCATCAAAACCTTCCCAAGGTTCCCCATAAGTAGCAGGAAGCTGCTTTGTTAAAGACCCTTGTAACACACTGGGACAATGATCTACAATTAACTGTTCTCCAGTGGGCCTCAGCATGACAAACCCTAATGGCTCCAAAGGAGCCCTTAAAACCTACCATGTCAGTGAGCTCCCCCAAGCATGGGGATTTAGAGTTATGGATTAGACCTCTTAACTGTTCTCCTCCCCTCAAAATACCTTAAAGACCCTTGGCTCCCAGGGGAGGAGCTGTTAGAACCAGTGTCCGGTTAAGAGGTCTTTGGGAAGTCACGTGTCGACATAGTGCCAGGACATCCAATGACGACAATGCATTCAGCTGAACGCCCCCCCCCCACTTCATGTTACCAAAAGCCCGATTGAAGGGCCAGAACCCTAGTGACTGCCCCCCACCAAAATGAAGAAGAGGCCTCATAGGGGGTCTCATTTCATTTCTGGCTGTGGTCTGGATAGCTATGTGGTCTTGGAAACAACACCTATTTTCTTGGTGCTTTAATTGTTATACCAATCCAGTACTGATGTGGCAAGTTATCTTGCAAGTTTACATTCAGGAATACCTTAAAATAAAAGTAGACGGAAAAAAAAAAAAAAAAAGTAGACGATTTGGGGCTTCCCTGGTGGCGCAGTGGTTGAGAGTCTGCCTGCCGATGCAGGGGACACGGGTTCGTGCCCTGGTCCGGGAAGATCCCACATGCCGCGGAGCGGCTGGGCCCGTGAGCCATGGCCGCTGAGCCTGCGCGTCCAGAGCCTGTGCTCCGCAACGGGAGAGGCCACAACAGTGAGAGACCTGCGTACCGTGGGAAAAAAAAAAAAGTAGACGATTTGACTAAAGAGAACATGTTTTACGGCCAAAATAACAAAATGGACAAATCAGATCCCGTCCGTCAATAAGGCCCTTCCTGCTGACCATCAGTCGCTTTGAGAGGTGTGTGAATTCTTTCGGAGCACAAGGAAAAACTCGGAACCAACTCTGCATTTTCTGACCTCAGTGGTTACAGTAACATACAAAAATGATATCAAATGGATGATCCCAAACTCTGTTTAGAACGGTGACCATGTCCTATTATTGTGAAAGGGATTTATTCCAATTGTTTTGCTGGTGACTCAATGTGCTTCATTTCCTAAGCACACACTGCCAATGAGGGGTGAGTGCCTAATACACATGGCTACAGACACCAGCTTATCACTGGAAATTATTTCAAGCCAATTTCTGTGAAAACGTAAACTATGATTGTAAAAAAGTAAAGCTCCAGAAGAATTAGAGAAACTTTAGTGGCCTGAAAGCATTAATGACCTTTTTCAAGATCCTAAAACTTCTAAAAGAGCTCTGTTACCAGGTCTTATGTTCACACCATCCTACTGGTCTCGAGAGCTCAGTTCATTCCCCACCTGTGGCTAAACAGGTTCCAGGGTATAGTATTATACACAGCAGAGCATTTGGGAAACTTTTGGGATAATGACTGTAGCAGAACTGGAAATGATTATTTCCAAATAAAAGCTTTGTCCCCCCAATGTGTTCATGCCAACAGGCTGCGCTGAGATGGCAAAGTGAGGCACATTTTTTTGTTGTTTTTTGGCTCAATTTTTCCATCACTCTTTCTTTTTCTTATATAGCTAGGGAATTCTTTTCATTTTTGAATCATAAAGCTCTTAAACTCTGGTTTTAAGATGGAAAAGCAACGGGATCTTTTATTAGAAAAGTGCTGTTGAGAGCGGCTTTGTTTCCTTGTTACACAAACATCTGCCTTCCCAGAGAGAGGAAGGCCAATGTTTAATGTAAAGTCTATTTAGAAAGGTGATTTCACATATACCATTCAGTAATAAGGGAAATAACCAGCTTTAATTTTTTATTTTCAGATTCTTAAATGGTTTCAGAATTTGGCCTGTACTGCTATGTCCCCTCAAAATGCCAGGGGGCCCGTGCAAGACACCTTTGACCTGCGCCACTCAGAAGTGATGCTGAGATGGCTAAAATGTGGACGAGGCAATACAACACCGAATGCATCGTAAGTTAGACACTTGGAAAGCTGTAAGGACTTTAAAGGCCATCACCTATTAAAAAGTCACACTGTTCGGGGCTCACAGGACTCAGATGTTTCTGACCAATGTGGAGCTTTTCCTATGGCCTGGAATGGGAGGAGTGCAAGTTTCATAAAGACAGTTTTAGACTAGACAGCTGTCTGTACTCAACTCAGCCTTTTGCCCGGATCCAGATTCCTAGACTGAGGCAACAGGCTTGGCAGGAAAGACAGGGTTTTTCTGCCCCGTTTCTCCTCACTCTTCAAACCTGAGGACGTTGCCCCAGAGATTTACCAGCCCCACAGCCTGAACTTCGTTTCTCTGTTAGACAGAAAGCAGCCAGTTCTTCAAGGATTACAGAGGCTTAGTCACATTACGAGAAAAGCACTAGTTCTTCAGAGACAACACTATCTCTGTGAGCAGGTGAAAGAAAGTCACTCGGGAACTGACAGGTCATTGGCCAATTTGTCAGCTTCTGAAAACCAAGGTGATATGAAAACCTCTTAACCTAAATAGAAGCAAAGAAGGAATCTGGCTGCCAACTGGTAGAAGCATCAACAAGCCCTTAAACACAAGCCCTATAAGAAGATAGTTAAGGTGACTAATTAACCCACAATAAAATATCAAAATCGCAAAAACATTTGGAAATCTGTTTTCTTTCAATTACTGGCTTTGTACTTTAAGTGTTCTTATATCTCAGGTCGCTGAGTTGACATGAAGATTAAAGTAATCCTTTGTGGGATAATTTCATAATTTTATCAACCAGGAGAACGTCAAGGCAGTGCTACTTTCTTTGCATTTTAGGTCTTATCAATAGCTATTTACATGGCTGTATCCTTAAAACTTCTCCCTGTACTTAAACTAAGTGCTGGAGTACACAACCCCCTCCCTCTAAATGTCTGTTTATGTCTAAGTTTGAAATCGAGAATCACCCTTGACTCTGTCTCCTTCTTCATCTTTGTAACTAATTGGTATAAAATTCTCTCACATTAGAAGTCCTTTGAAATTCATCTCTCTCTTCTGTATCACTGCTCTGCCTAGTACATGCCCACCTCATGTTATTTCAAGAATACTGCTTTACTCCAAATACACTCCTTTAAACAAGAACAACCCAATTCATCGTACACCTGCCACCAAACTAATCTTCCTAAAATATCACCAGCATCATGTCACTCTCGGCGTTGGAAACCTTTGAAGGCTTCCCAGAACTCAGCCATCTCTTAGTGTCTCTCTCTTGGTCTAAGTTTCTGAAACTTTCTATTTTAGCCAGGTAGCCTAACTACTTTAGGCTATGTTTACTAAATTACTATCTTATCCTGATCCTTCTAATGAATTCTACCTAATTGCAATGACCTCTTCCCAACCGTCTACATTTTACCCAACTGGAAAGTCAACTATTCCTGAAAATCTGATCTACGTGGCTTGAGATGAACCCACCATCTGACCTTGGACCTTGCTAATGAAATGACTATCTATCGTTTGGGTCTGTGAGGTCCCCTGGCATTTTCTCAGAGGTCCATGAATTTTATCAGAATTTGTAAATTGTATGCCTTCATTTCAGTGATAATCTAAAATAATTATTCTACCAGTTACATAGACCAGATTTCTCTTTAGCAGTGACATTTTGAAACTGAAAAGCGCTTTTATAGAGTAGTACTGCTTTTCTTAATATTTCAGGGGTTCACAACTGGTATCTATAAGCCTCTACTATTAGAAGGGTCTAAGAATATCTTTCTTCTAAGAGAAATCTGTAAGTGCATCTGACAATCATGTATTGTCATGTGACATATCTTTCCTAGTGTTGTCTTGAACTGTTATTTAAGACCTTTATTAGAGTTTATTTTTTCATGTTTCTGTGTCTTATCTTCCCAAACAGATGGTAAACTCTCTGGGGACAGGGATTATGTCTTAGACTTCTTTGGATTCCTGATGCACCAAACCTAATCTTGAAAAGAGCAAGTGCTTGGTCAAAACTGATTGCTCTCTTTTTGACTATGAAGGGCCGATCTCGTCCACACTGGATGCCAGAGGGGAATAAAACAATGAGGACACAGTTTCACTAGCTATCCAACCGAAAATTATGGAAAGGGAGTGAGTACTCAAATTGTCCAGCTGTGCGTGAGCCTCATCTGCACTAGGGCTGCATTGCTTGGAAACATTTCCCAACCAGTCACAGGGCTCCCAGAGGATGCTTTTTTTTTTTTTTTTTTGCGGTACGCAGGCCTCTCACTGTCGCGGCCCCTCCCGCCGTGGAGCACAGGCTCCGGAGGCACAGGCCCAGCAGCCATGGCCCACGGGCCCAGGCACTCCGCGGCACGTGGGATCCTCCCGGACCGGGGCACAGACCCGCGTCCCCTGCATTGGCAGGCGGACCCCCAACCATTGTGTCACCAGGGAAGCCCCAGAGGATGCTTTTTATACAACAAAGGTTTTCATCATTCCTTTCTTCCAATAATACAATAAAAATCAAGTCCGTTTATTAGTACTAAGTAAAATTGAAGCATTTCTTTCTCTTAACTGGTAAGAGGTACCAGAATTTTAAAACGGTGTTGAATCCGACCTATTAACGTTTCTGGTAAGTCCTTAATTTCATGCTATCGTACAGAGAATCCTAGAAGCACCATTCATCTCCTCTGTGAACAGGGTGGTCCTGTGTGTCATCCTATAGACTTTATTAGTAGCAAAATGAAGCCAGGAGATGTCAAGGAGACAGGATTAGAAGGAGCAGAGAACCTCAAAATGGGATTTTCCCACTTGAGGACTGCGAGAGGCGTGGAAAATTAATTGGCCCCTATCCATACACAGTGCTTCATTGATTACCTGCAATCTTTTCTCATGCAAGTATGTAGAGTTGATTTATATGGATTTACAGAGTGTAATACTTTATCGTGTTAGTTAAGGACTCGGGCAGCAATCGACAGCAGAGGCCAGCATAAATGAAACCACAGACTAATTTACTAGAAGAGAGAATATTCTTTAACCAGTGCCTTTCCCACTGTTGTTACCTGGAGATGGGAATGGGATAAACCAAGGAGGACTATGACACAAGATTGCTGATGGGATGTGAACTAATCCTGTGGTTCAGTGAATGTCATTCTTCACCACGGAAAGAGACCTGTGGCAGTTTCACGAAGAGCAAAAGATCAAGGTTGGAAATCGCGTGGATTTTACAAACCGGTGATAGATAAATACATAAATGAATACACACACATTTTATTTCGTAGCAGATCATTCCAAAGAATGTGCTAGGACTAGGGAAGAAAGTAGGCAGTTACAGGGACAAATGATAAACTTCTTGCAAAATAGTCTGCCCTATGCCTCATGTCTCAACTAACAAAAGGGGACAGGGAAGGTAGCTTTAGGAAGAAAATTACTAAAGCTAGGGCACGTGAGGAAGCTTTTCTTCCTCTGTGAACTGTTCTTTGTTCAAGTGCTACTGCACATTCAGCAGTATGAAAGTTAATTAACACACAGCGCACTGCTGCCTGGAACGCCTTATGTAATTATACCTGGAGTCTAATTAGGTAACTCTCCACTCTTCCTTGTCTCAATCACCCAAGCTACACTCTCTCAAAGTGTGGCTAGCATTCATTCAGGAAGGCTTGTGACATGCCTGTGAAATTGAAAAGTTGTCAGTTTCAACATGTTGGATACACTAACAGCCTAAATGAGCTTTCCCACATGCCTTTCATGCAGAAAATGAAACCTTGTGAGTTTCATCTTGCTGGATTCCTTTGGATTTTCTTCTGGTGTTCCACAGATTCCAGAACAGCATGCCAGGGAGAATTATACTTTATTGATGACAGAGTCAGGCCATCACTCATTGAGGTATTTGTGCTGTTATTTATTTAACTTTCATAGGATGATATACTGTTAATATTAACTCAGTGCTGATGGAATTCTGAGAAATTAAAATTCTTTTTCCTTAGACTTTTTTGGAATTTTCCAAACATTTTACAACGAGGAAGCATTATCTTTATGCTCATAAAAATGTAGGGAGGAAAAGAAAAATTGGTAAAAGACTCCTCCACAAAATGATCCCATCCTTAATTTTCCCACAGTAATGTATGAATGACGACCATGTAATATACACAGTGTAACTTACTACTACAGGATCTTATTTCAGAATTTAAAACATTGTGTACAATAAAATACTAACCTACAACAAAAGCTTTCATTTAGACTATCAAATTGAACAAATGTGCAAGCTATGTTGTAAATCCCCCCCAAGTATGTACAACTCAGTCAAATAGGGTACAGATTTTAGTGACACATGACGTGACAAGGGTTGTAATCAGTAAAGGTTAACAACAGATTACACTTATGTTTTTCTCTGACCACCATTTGTAAGTGACACCATAAATCACCCTTGAGATTTGTCACTTGGGCTTGGCACACCTTTGTTATCAGGTAAAAATGACAAAGGGAACACCATGTGCTTAAATCTGTTGATCCCATGAACAGGAAGTTCACAGGAGCTGAATGCCACCCCATGTATTCTGAAAATTGGTGGGAGGGGAGGGAGGAGTCGGGGGAGTGAGAAGCAGAAGTTAATTAGCTTCAATGCCTGGGTCCACTGCTACCATCAGCCATGCTACCCAACTGGTGGGCCAAGCCAAAGGGATCAGAGACAAGTCTTAACTACTGCCAAGTTCACACACTGCCTGAAGCGACTGTCAACTAATGATAGATTAGACATATCTGATTGCTCTATCAAAACATTCATCTCAAATCTTGATTAGTAAGCCTATTGAATTATGATTAATTCACAAGGGCGCTGCTGACAGATAAGATACTTTATCTGACAACGTGTACTAGTTGCTTTGCCTGAAGCAAAACAACAACAACAACAAAAAAACCAACACAAAACAAAACACAAACTCCTGAGTTGCTAGTAAAATAAACAGTATCAAGTACAGCACATTGAGAAGGATAATGAGGCTACAGTGCACCTTTTAGTTTAATACAGAGCTTGCTTGTGAGAACCCAGCCTTGATACAAAAACAGGAGGGGTTAAGGGAGAGACATACACTAGGAACAATATACTGCATATATTGCAAACAAGAGAAACCCAGAGAGCCCTCCTGCCTTTCCAGCAAGGAATGTGTAAGAGCTGGGAACTTGGGGTTGCTGCAGGAAGCGTCACCCTCAGTTTGGTGACATCCCAGTTACTCAGGCCAGAGGCAGAGTAGAATTGGCCTGCCTTTGTCAACGTCACCATCCAATTACTCTCCTTGTCTCTGGGATGAAGACAGCTGTGCATAGAAATATTCAGCAGACCTAAACTCTTGGGATTTTCAGAAGGTGGATGTTATTTTTTGTTACTGTTAGGAATTGAAATGATGAGGAGGAGGGAAAGAACTAGTACTTCTGTGTTTTGTTTTCTTAAGAAAAGGGGTTACAATGAGTGTTTTAGAATATTTTTCTTTCTTTTTTTGTTTTAGCTTTGTCTGAAGCAAGGAAACCCTCCATATGATATACATTAAACTGTGAGTTTAGTACTTAGTGACTAAATGACTCAGGAAAGACTATCACGGTGTCTCTCATTCCACTGGTATCTCTCAACCCAGCTCATCCCAAACCCGAACCTAAACTATCCGTCCACTCCTGTCCATTCACAGCTTTGTCAATCCCCCAAATTCAGCTGTGGTTGTTGGGGGATGGGAGTTACACAGTAAGAGGATGCTAAGTACTCAAAATCTCGTGGAATTTTAGACGGTATCATTATCTTATCCCGACCTTATGATTTTTCCAGAAGCCTAATGTCCTATAATCATGTTTCTCTTTTGCTAGTATTAACCTTTCGTTGACTTCTTTCTTTTCTCTCTCTCTCTCTCTCTCTCTCTCTCTCATAACTACCCTCTGTTAATCAATTGTGCACTGCAGATGGGGTCAAGGAAACCTACTTCCTCCTCGGATAGCCTCCAATGTCTCTACTCTTGGGGATAAAAGTGCTTTAAATGGGAGTTATAGTCTAGGAAAATCAATATATGATTACTGCAAAGATTTGTATTGATTGTCCTGTTGCATTGCAAAAAGGCTAAAGAAAAATGGCATGGCACATTTGCCTTCAATGTCTACTCCACAGATTTTGTTGTGAATGTTTGGGCCAAGAAGAAAATGTTGGAACTTTATTTGATGACCTAAAGTTCCCATCATTCAATCCACTTACTTCTCTCTCTACCCGAGAAAACACTTCATTATAACTCTCTGGGCTTCCAGTCTATAATACTGGTGACATCAGGGACTCCCAGGAGAGAGCTGAAGGGTGTCTACTCCCCACAAGGGGGCTGTGTCCGAAACTGCTGGTTCCCTTCCTATAGCATCCATCCTCCTCTTCTCCCTCCCTTACCGCATCCCGCTTTTGTTGGGAGCAGCGCTGTACTCAGCTGAAAAATATTTCTGTTTCCTGTATCAACAGGTGTGACTAAGTGATGAACTTCTGACTAATGGCATCTAGGTGGAGGTTGTTGGGTAAGGGCTTCTGGGGAAGTTCCTTCAAAGGGGGGAAGGGGATGACTCCACTGCCAGACACATTTGCATTCCCCCCTTTCTTCCTTCTTCCAACCTGGAATGTAGATGAGACATTAGGAGCTGGAGCAGTTCTCTTGTGACCGTGAAGGAAACCTGAAAAGAGAAGCCACTTCAAAAGCCTGGCAGAGCCAAAAGACTGAAGGAACCACGAACATTGGTGATGTTGTGAAGCACCCATAATGGCCCTAGTCTTTCTGGATTTCTCTCAAATGAAGGAAATATAAATCCCTATAAGGCTGAAGACACTGTCTTTCAGGTCTGCAATATTTGCAGCCAAACGTCAGACACTTCTCCTACAAAATGCCTGATTATGTGAGTCCTCAGTGTCACAACGACTAATAAAAATGAGTTATGTTTATCTTTAGGGTTAATGTCATATGCAATGGCCACTGGGTGGTCCAGATACTTTATGGTGTCTGTAATCATTTAGTTGCTTTTCTAATCATTAGAAAATATATAATTCCTATAGTTGAGGAAGCACTACAGTAATACAGTCATTTATTTATTTATTTGTTTGTTTGTTTATTTAAGATTTCAGCTAAGCCAGCACTGAATTTTTTTAAAATTTATTATATATAAAGCACAAACTTAGAAGTACAGTTCTTTTGTTTTGTTTTGTTTGGCTGCACTGCCGGCTTGTGGGATCTTAGTTCCCCGGCCAGGGACTGAACCTGGGCCCCCGGCAGTAAGAGCTCAGAGTCCTAACCACTGGACCGCCAGGAAATTCCCAGTAATACAGTCTTTTAAAAGTTCAGTCTAAGAGGGAAGGGATATGGGAACAGATGTATATGTATAACTGATTCACTTTGTTATAAAGCAGAAACTAACACACCGTTGTGAAGCAATTATACCCCAATATAAAGTTGTAAAAAAAAAAGTTCAGTCTTTGTTATTTTTAGCTGTACAGCCTCCATTTCCCTTTCTTATTACTTCTAGTAATAGGACTCCAATTTTCTTTTGGGAAATTGCTCCCCCCCAGTAGTGGGCAGTCTTAGTGGGACTGCCATCAAGATATTCTGGCCTCCCCCAGCTGAGAAGCGAGTGCAAGATCCAGGCTGGGCCCCATCAGACTTTGATTCTTGAGTGCAGCAGAGCTTATTCCTTCCTGATAAGTGCACATGCTTTCCTCCTGCCCGGATCCTAGGAGCTGCACTGCTTCCTCTCCCGTCAGAGCTGTTTTTCATGGGTACTGTAAACCACCCCATAGCCTTTCATAAAGAGAAACTCTCCCTCCTGCTTTTTTCTTTTTTGCTTAAGTTAGCCAGTATTTGTTTCTGTTGCTTGCCACCAAAGAATTCTAACTCAGAAACTATCATCAGAAGGGAACTATGAGGCAGCCACTTTCCTTTTGTTTAAAAGAAGTTCTCAAGAAAGTAATTTCCAGCCTCTGCCTGGGGAAGGGAATGCCCAGCCGAGGGCAGAGTCTGCCCAGGGACTCCAGGGTCACACAGGACAAACTGCTCTGACTCCTTGCTTCGGATGGCGCTGTACTCAAGTCCCAATAGGACGCAGCATATTTGCTACAACAAAATCATCCCACGAAATAAAAAAATTTGTTTGGGTTTTTCTGTGAATAAATTTGAAATCTATTTTCCAAAATTAAGGGACCCAGGAAACCACTTCTTTGTCTTACTGAAAAACCAACGGATACCTGACATCATTTAATGCAGAGCCCAATACCTAAAAGTAGGGAACCTGAGTTCTTACTGAATAAAAGAATTGCAGAATGAACACACCCTAACCCTAAGGCTTCAAGGCCCATTTAGAGAGTTCTGAAATAAGAGGTATTTTATTATTATAAATTAAGAGAGGGAGCTTCAAAAGCCTCTGCTTTATAGACAGCATACTCATTACTACAGAGTTCTTCTTAATGGCTAAAGTGACTAAGCAATTTAAATTTTTCATTGAATACGGACAGAAGTTGCTGATTATGGAGTTTACTGACTACTTAAGCGCCAATGGACTCCTACAACGTTTCCTTTAAAAACTGCAGCTTAAATAGAAGGTGATATTAAATTAGGAGAAAAGTGTAATTTTAGTAATATAATAGTAATACTGATAAAAAGCAACCTTTAGCTGCTTCCTGTTCCAAAAACTTTAAATATATAAAGTAATATAATACTCATAATAATCCATGACGTAAGTACTACTATGATCTCCTCTATTCAGATGGGGAATAATGAGGTTCAGGTGAAGCAGAGAGGTTAAGTAACTTGCCCAACATCATTTAGTCTGTACACGGAAGAACCAGGATAAATCTCAACACTGCTGTGATGAGACTGTATATTCCTCCTACAATGCAGGTGCTGACATAAAATACTGTAACTAGTCCAGGAAGCAATTTGGTCATGTAAGGCAAAAAGCCATACACGTTTATACCTTTTACTCAGTAAGTACACTTCTAATAATATATTCCAGGGAAACAATCTAAATGAAGGAAACACCTAAAGAGATTTTTATTGCAGCATTATTCTTAAGAGTGAAACTAAGCAGAAGTAACCCAACTTTTCAATAATGGGAACTGCTTAAATAAAATACACTATTGAAACCTAATGGATTATTATCATCATTAAAATGCATAACTATTAAATTATAAAACAACATGGGAAACACTGGTGTTAAACAAAAAAGCAGAAGACAAAATTACACATATTCAACGATGACACCTATATTCAACATTGTATTCATATGGCCCATGGCTGGAAATTAACTTCAAAATGAAAATGGTTGTATTAGGACAGTGGGACTGTGGCTAAATGCTCCCTGCACCCCCTCCGGTTTTTCTCTCTCATTTTTAAAATCTCAAGAAGGGTGAAAGATGACGCAGGAAAAATGCTTGCAAGAAAGGAAGAGAAATGGCACCAAGCTTCCACTGCCCCCGGATGCTTCTGGATCTTGATTGGGAAAGTCTATCGTCACCCCTTCACTGTAGATTAACTAGAAAGCTCCGAAGGAAGGGAAGCTTAGCCACGCAAGGCTCTTTATCCAGTCAAGGTAAATGAAGTTCGGCTGGTCAGGAGAATAAATAAGATTAGTTATGGGCTCCAGGTCATCCACTCATGGAGGTCAGCGAGTGTGAGGTTATTATCCTTGGTAGAAAAGCAGCAAAATAGCATTAAGGAATAAATTAATGAAAAAGGTAGAAGATTATTTGAACTAAAGCCCTAATCAGTTTAGAGATTTCACTCAACTGCTCTACTGGCCATCAGTCAAGCTCACAAAACAAATATGCTTGCTCTCTTAAGTAATTCCGGGAGATCTCCCTTTCTTGCTTCAAAGACATCCAATCTAAGGAAAGTCATGAATAAAGTTACGCCAGTTTGCTGTTACACCTCATACAAAACCCACCGAAGCATTAAGGTGCATTCTACTAAAATAGTAAAGCAGACTATTTATACTAGACGCATAATTGCTAGTCCTATTTGGCCTCTGATTCCAAATAGAACATCATCCTACACCCATTCAGAAACACTGAATTCACCAGTGTGCAAACTGCATATTTTATTAAATAAACACAAACTGGGAGATAATGACATACATTTGTTTTCATTACAAGGAGTAATGCAATATTTCTCCAAGGCTTACTGCATTAGCATTTCTTGCCACGTTTCAAATGTCTTTGAACTTTCTGAAAAGCTACATCTGTTAGCTCCCGCGTATACAGCCAAAAGTTACCAAGTGAATTAAGTTTTAATATAAATTGCTTTGTTCACTATTAAGATTGATGTTGGACACACTGTACTGTAAGTTGCAAAGTGCAATTACAATTCGTTGCAATTATCTGTGGTTGTTAATAGCACAAGAGAGCATGTCACTTTCTACGGAGTGTATAATTTATCACTTGTGTGTTTTTTCTTCATGAACTCTTGTGGTATTCCAAATGTATAATCTTGTTGTATTTATTTCCCAGTGGTCCAACAAAATGCACAGCAACTGCTGACTAGAACAAACTCAAAAGCACTGCTATTGACAAGCCGTCACTTGAGCGGTAATGAACATTCTGCCTCTACTTTCACCTCAACCAACCGGCAGCTTTAATTTATGATAAAGCAAAGGAGAGGCAACCTCCAGGTTTACTATACCCTCAGTGCTGTTTCAAATAAAGTAATTAGAAGGTCAAGAGACAGGTCTGGAAAGCCAAATATAAATGCAACCCTTCTGTACCGACACTGGAAAAAAAAAAAAAGAAAAAAGCCCAGTGTGTTCAAAGAACGTTTTATCCATCTTTCTTCTCCAGAGAGGGGCAAGTCAATTTTTTTCCCCCAATACTACCGTAACCAATCAGAAACAGTGGCAACTCCTTTCTTTCACTCTCTAATTTGCTCCATATGGACGACGGGCAGCACACCTAACAGATACTGTCCTTAGGAGAACGTGATGAACTAGTCCCCCAAAACTGTTCTGAACTATAAACTTAGGACAGGTGATCTGTTTTTATTTTATTTTTTAATAAAGAAAAATTCAGTAGGTGGATGATGGAAAGGTTCTGGAGAAACCCTAGTAATGTAACAAGAGCCCTCCCTTCCCCCCAAGAAAACTTTAAAAATCTATTTAAAAAACCTTTTGCTTAAAATTTTTTCTTGAAAAAAGCATCTGAGGGAAAGGAGGTGACTTGGGGAAAAAATTACCCTTTCAATGTATTTTGTTATCAGCGATGGAAAAAACAATTACAAGAAACTAGCATGCTGTTTCTAACAAACTGTTATTCTTCATCTGCAAGGCTCTTAATTTTACATATGTTGTAATCTGTTTGCTAACCTCTCTCTGCCTTTTTGTCTCCTATATAACAATGACACCACGCTAAAGAAAAAAAAAAAAAAAAAGGCTGTGAAACCCAATGGACCTAGACTTTATATCCAGTCTACCTTCTGGGGAGTAAGTCAGAAAATTTTAAGGACCACATTCTCCCTTCTAAGCCAGCTGCCTTCAAACATGTTCATCCATGGATCACTTTAGTGAGAGATGAAGTCCCAGGAATCTATGCCATCTCTCTCCATTAGCCTACAGTTTCAAACCCTTTTCCTGGCCCCTAAATGAAGGGAAGGGGAAGGGAGGAGGAGAGAAGAGGAGGAAGGGAAGAGGGGAAGGAAGTGCCAAGGGCAGGAGGGAGAGAAGGAGACTAAACCAGACCTCGACTAGCTTCTGCACAGGTAGCTCTAGGACAGTTAACCAAATGATACAAATCATTCTTGGTGTCATAACCTATAAAAACGCTAATAGCTACTTGAAGGCTATCACATTCATCTTGATCCACCTCTTCTGGGGAACTGTGGAGCATATGCTCCCAAAGCCTTTTTGAAATAGCATTTCGTTGCGTCATTTTTGCTTCAAGTACTTTATCACTGTCTGTCCAAGCAGTTGGTATAATTACACCTGATTGTGTAAGTGGTGGAAATGTATGTAATCTCTTAGTTAGAACATGTAATTATGTTGTAAAAATCCTTATGAAACTGTAAAACAAAAAGCACACAAGAATAGTAGGTGGGGTTTCTTTTCCTTTTCTTTTTTTTTTTGACCCCCACTCAGAAAAACAACTGAAGCAACGACTCCATCATGGTGTGGTAGGAAATGGGTACCTCTGGGGCCCTCATCTACCTGGGTGAAGGAACGGGCAGCTTTGATCCAAGATCACCTTCGTATCCCTGAGGCCAAACAGTATTTGCAAGTCAGGCACTAATATAGAGACAACATCTGTACCATATGACCAACTGTATATATGAAATGCAAAATAGTATATTTTCTGAGACATACAGCATCTAGGTTGGTTTCTTCAACCCAGGAACATGGTTTTTTTTTTTTTCTTTTTCTTTTTCTTTTTCTGTTGTTGCTTAAAAATTTTTTTTTCTTATTTATTTTACACTAAAATATAATGTTCCTAAATAATCTGTACCCTTAGTGGGGAAATAGGTATAGAAATAAACTAGATTTTTTTCAAAAGACACTTTGAGGCAGGAATGTCAGCCATTTTCTGCAAGGAGATAAAACAAGAAGTATGTGACTGACCTGAATTCCTCAATCCCCCTCTTCTACCCTGGTCTTTCCCTGGAGGTGCTAACGAGGAGTGAAATGTTTACCACGCTGGGCTGTGCAGTGGAATCAGATGCACAGAGCCTGAGAGATTCACACTGGACAGCAAGGCTTGTTTCATCAGGCTGTAAACCTTCAGTCTCAGCAGAAAGCCTGACTATGGCATTACTAGATGTCAAATCTCTACCAAACAGGAAATTCTCCAATTTCTACCTCTTCCCCATAAGACCTCAGCCCCAAAGGTATATAGTAATAGAGGAGTTCCCGGTTTCTGTCTTAGGGGCTCAGCACTGAGGTCGGTTTTTAGGAAAATGTAAAGGAAACATATCACTGTACACGAGGACTTTACAAGTACTGCCCAGTACAGGGCAAAGCCCAGTACTTGCATAAATTTTGCATATATCCATTAAATACGTGAACTGTTACTAAAGAATTTCAAATGGTTCTGAGAGTGTGCCAGAGACTGAAAAAAGAAAAGCATGGCGTCTGTGGGAGGTACTGTTGGTTGCCTCCCCAGCAACCATTTCCTTCTTGCTCCTTGCTAACAGAACTTCTATTTTATTCAACATTCAGAGCAAATGGACTCCAATGCCAGCTCAGGAGGAAGTTGGTTAATAAGCCAATCATGGTGTTTCCACTTCCCTTGCCAGTCTTTGGTTTAGGAGGAGACATGTGACTGAGATCTGGACTATGAGACCAGAGGGAAGGTCAACGGGGAGTTCCTTTGGAGCATTTTCGCACTCTGGAGAAGGAGACACTAGAAGGGTTGATGTCTTTCCATTGCTGTTGCTTCTACATCTGGATGTGATGCCTGGAGCAGCTGCAGCCATTTGAAACACAAAGGAAGCCAGCATAAGGGTAAAGGTTCCAGTGGCAGAACTTAGAAGAATCCAGGTATTCAGTGACATCATTGGGCCTATGATCATATCAACCTACAGCTGTCCTACTTCTGAACTTCCTGTAATGTGAGATAATAATCACCCTTGTTTCAGCCAACTTGAGTCAGAGCACAATTTGATACTGTACCCATTTGACCATTATGGAAGGCTAGCATTTATACTCTTAGTTTAGCTACAAGCATAACAACACATCTGAATTTAAATCTCATTCATGAAAACTAAATTGGTATCTGCATACATTACTGGTGGGGTTTTAAAAATTGGTATAATCCTCTTGGAGAGCAGTTTGTCAATATGTATCAAGAGTTATAAAGAAGCTTATAAATTTTGATCCAGTATTTCACTTTGGGCAATTTATCTCAGGGAAATAATCCAAAACATGGAGACATATATACTCTATATTTGACAGGGTATTATGCCTCCATTAAAAATGATGATTAAAACTGTTAGTAAAGTGAAAAATATTTATGACAAGTGAAAAGAAAGACTATAATAATAATAACACTAAAACAACAATGCTCAACATGCGTGGAGGTTTAAGAGCTCAACGTGTGTAACAAAAAAATGGTTACAGAGCTGGTGTCATGGTGGGAGATTATGGGTGAGCTATTTTTGCCTGTTCTTTTGTTTCCAAATTTCCTAAATAGAAAAAATATATATATTTGAAATTTCCACCCTGCATTATTCAGCTGCTTAGTACAATTTGTGGGCTACGCTGATTGAAAATGTCTGGAGAGGGAGATTGGGTTAGCCTGGGGAAAAGACTTGAGGCAGATGCAGAAAGCTCATTAGCACCAGGATTTCTTCACAACTAGTTGGATTTTTTTCCTCTAAATTCTGACTTTTCTTTCTCTTTCTTTCCTTTTTTTTTTTTTTTTTTAAAGAGATGATTATTCCATGATTTGGGTAAGGTGAATAATAATAGTTAACAAGTATGGGATGGTGAGCTAACACACCATCACTGAAAGAAGCCCATTGGGGAAAATTCCTATTTCTAAATAAGAGAAAGGAAATGCCAACTGCTTTGATTCAAGTGTTCTGCTTCAGAATAAATGTGCCCAGAAGCACAGAGGGGTACAAGGTGGGGACTGCGAGGTATTAGGGCATTTAAAAAAATACAAAAATAAAAGCAGGGACATAGATGCTTCTTCTAGTTCTAAGCGAAAAGCAGCACTACTGACAGACTCCCGAAGAAGCTCACGACACTCCACATAATTAAGAGGGATGTTGGCATCAGAGGGACCAGAAATGTCCTGTAGATTAACTGCTGACTCCATTGCCAATGACTGCCCAATTGCTTTAGACTAATTGGTGCAATCTCCATTTTTGCAGCAAAGATGAAGTATCAACTTGATTTGGTGTCGATAAAAAATTGATGGATGCTTCTGACTGCTACTTCTCAACAATACACGGATTATTACTACCATAATTATCATAAATGACAAAACATGGGCAAGTGGTGATTACAAGTCTAATTCTATCTTGAGGTTTTAATGGCATAAACCACTCAGGCTTTACACTCATGATGTACTGCATCATCAAAATCCCTGAAAGGATTACTCTTGGGTGAATGCCACTCATTATCTTACCAATAATGCATTGGTTGGGCCCAACATGAAACAAATAACCAAGACTGAGTTCTTGGAAAAGCCCTTTTAAAATATTTAAATCTCTAGTTTTAGAAGGAGGCATGTACCTGCCAAAATCTTTCTCTTCATTTCTGGATGTTAGAGTTGTATTTTGCTCTGACATGTACAGAGGCTGGGTATCTCTGTGTCATACAACAGCCTACCAAGCTTCGTGCCAAAGCCTGGAGATGCTGTTATCACCTCGGTTATTGCCAACCAAGCACCACCAGAGTGCCATGGACCAGGCAGAGAGAAAACGTTATAAACCTCACGTGCTCCCCACCTGACTGAGCACAAACACTAGACCTGCAGGAATTGGGGGAAGAGGACAGGGAGGAAGGCAGAGAGGAGGAATTTGTTGTTATTTGGGAGAAATGCACAGAATACCCTGTGCTACAATAAAAGACATTTAGGTTGCTGCAGAGGCACCTCCAGTACTAGGGAGACTGTAGATTGGGAATGCAAAATAAAATGCCCCCAAAGCCCAGGTGGGCAACCAAAGAGTAAACACAGCAAAAGTGAGGGGTAGTAGCAACCAGGCAAGAGATATCCCCTGTAAGACGGGCAGCTACCCACTGCTGCCAAGTGATTGTTGCCAGGTGGAAGGGGACCAGTATTGTCCAATCTTCTGTGGTTTTTTTTTCAAGAGCAGTCAGACTTGTATGAAATATCCAGGTTTTAAAATGTTGGCAAACAATCACCAAAAAGTCTAGAATAATAAATGCTAGAGAGGGTGTGGAGAAAAAGGAACCCTCCTACACTGTTGGTGGGAAAGTAAAATGGTGCAGACACTATGGAAAACAGTGTGAACAGTGTAAAAAACTAAAAACAGCGTTACCATATGATCCAGCAATCCCACTCCTGGGCATATATCTAAAGAAAACTGTAATTCAAAAAGATACATGCACCCCAATGTTCATAGCAGCACTATTTACAATAGACAAGACACGGAAGCAACCTAAATGTCCATCGACAGATGAACGGATAAAGAAGATGTGGTATACTTATACAGTGGAATATTACTCAGCCATAAAAAAGAATGAAGTAATGTCATTTGCAGCAACATGGATAGACCTAGAGATTATCCTACTAAGTAAGTCAGAAAGAAAAAGACAAATATCATGATACTCCTTATATTTGGAATGTAAAAAAAGTGATACAAATGAACTTATAAACAAAACAGGAATAGACCCACAGACATAGAAAACAAACTTATGGTTACCAAAGGGGAAGGGGAGGAGGGATAAATTAGGAGTTTGGGGTTAATATATACACAAACTACTATATGTAAAATAGATAACCAACAAGGACCTACTGTATAGCATAGGGAACTATATTTCAATATTCTGTAATAACCTATAAGGGAAAAGAACCTGAAGAAAAAAATATATATGTATAACTGAATCACTTTGCTGTATACCTGAAACTACCACAACATTGTATGTCAACTATACTTCAATTTAAAAAAAATTTTTATTAAAAAAAATGTTAGGGCTCCCCTGGTGGCGCAGTGGTTGAGAGTCCGCCTGCCGATGCAGGGGACACGGGTTCGTGCCCCGGTCCGGGAACATCTCACATGCCACGGAGCGGCTGGGCCCGTGAGCCATGGCCGCTAGGCCTGCGCATCTGGAGACTGTGCTCCGCAACGGGAGAGGCCACAGCAGTGAGAGGCCCGCGTACGGCAAAAAAAAAAAAAAAAAAAAAAAAAAAAAATGTTAGCAAACAACTGTGTTTTTTTTTTTTTTTTTTTGTTTTTTTTGTTTTTTTTTTTGCGGTATGCGGGCCTCTCACTGTTGTGGCCTCTCCCGTTGCGGAGCACAGGCTCCGGATGCGCAGGCCCAGCGGCCATGGCTCACGGGCCCAGCCGCTCCGCGGCATATGGGATCCTCCCAGACCGGGGCACGAACCCGTATCCCCTGCATCGGCAGGCGGACTCTCAACCACTGCGCCACCAGGGAGGCCCAACAACTGTGTTTTTTAACATAATGGTTAAGGGAATGGATTCTGGGACCAGACTGCCTGGAGTTGGATGTTAGCTGGGCTAACATGTGGGACACATTACTTAATATGAATGTCACTTTTCCTTACATTTAAATGGGGATAGTAATTGCCACCACTTCATGGAGTTGTTTTGAGGATGAAATGAAGGAATAAAGGAAGGTGCATAAAATAATCCTGATACATAGTAATTGCTCCATGGCTACTATTGTTACCTGAGGCTAGACGTGGCCTCCTGGCTCTTAGTTTGTGACCTCTGTGGTAGGAAGAAATGATATATGAGGTAAAATAGAAAAATGGCCCAGAGCAACCACTCTGAGGCTGACCACGTGAGTTGGAAGTCTGTTTTCCCCACTCGCTGGAGGCTGTCTGACCCTAAGTCAATCGGTGAAGCCTCAGCTTTCTCATCTGGCAAATAGGGATAACAAAGTACCTGCTTCATAGAGTGCTGTAAAGATGAAATTTAAAAATTTACATAAGCGTGTGGCATGGGATTTGGCATATGACAATCAAGAAATATGATTGTTATCATTATTCACATTATCTTTTAAGTTGAATTTTTCCAAAGTCTTAAAATTTTTTAATCTTTTGTTAAAAGCTGGTCCAAACTTTCTGCTCTGGTCCCAGTCCCTTCTGCTTTGGACACTGCTTTATTATTTTATTTTTAGTTCTTAGCCACAGGAAATTCCCTCTTGAAAATGAATCTCTGTTGCTTTATAAGGTGCTACTTCAAAAATTACAATTGTCACCAAGTGCAAAGACCTGCTGTAACACACAACTCTGCGTGTAAACAGAATAGGGGATGTACCTTCTTAGGAGAGAACGTTGCTACAGTACTCTACATGAAACATCATTGTTTCTGTAATATGGAAATAGCTGACAACATCCAGTTCAAGGGTCTCTGCAGCTGAAATATCCAGGACATCTCTCTCCATTTAAAAATGCCTGAAAACCCATCCCATGCACATCTGACAGCACACAATTCAGGCAAGCTAGACTCGTGCCAATGACACGAGAATGGCAATCTCCAGCTGAGCCATGGGAGTGATGACTCAGTGAGGTGGACCGAAATTCTCACACACACCGGACTAAAGGAGGTTCCCCAGTTTGCCCCCTCGTGCAGCTTGCACTGGGGGCCCCGGTAAATTTCCTCTCTAAAACAGATAGACCTTCAACCGAAGCACTGCAGGCTCTTGAAAACCAAAGCCCATCTATCACTAGCAAAGAAAACTGCATTTACTTTCGAATTTTTGTAAGATAGGATACAGATTATACTAGAAGTGGCCACAGGTGCACACTGCCAAAGTGGACATGCTTCAAGTCACCACTGGTCCTCTATCACTTACCTGTGATCTTCACATAGGCTTGCTAGTGCATG
The DNA here is from genome assembly GCF_964341445.2 of Mesoplodon mirus. Lineage (NCBI taxonomy): Eukaryota > Metazoa > Chordata > Mammalia > Artiodactyla > Ziphiidae > Mesoplodon > Mesoplodon mirus. Next base: position 30,685,186 of record NC_138995.1, read on the forward strand.
GAGAATCTTATATGTCACAGCTATTTGGGAAAAATAAATTATGATCTAGTATTCTGAGAACCACCAGACTGTCAGGTACAGACTTCTGCTTCCTAGTATCAAGAGTTGCTCTGTGACTCACCAAGGAAATCTCTGGGCCTCTCCAAATCTCAAATCACTGAAAGTGAGTCAGTTGACACACTTAAGAGAATGAACTTATGGTTCCCGGGCGGATGGGTGGGGGGAGGGATAGATGGGGAGTTTGGGATTGCCATGTACATGCTGTTATATTTAAAACAGATAACCAACAAGGACCTACTGTAGAGCACAGGGGACGCTGCTCAGTGTTCTATAATAACCTAAATGGGAAAAGAATCTGAAAAAGAACAGATACATGTATGTGTATAACTGAATCACTTTGCTGTACACCCGAAACTAACACAACATTGTTAACCAACTAAACTCCAATATAAAATAAAAATTAAAAACGAAAGTCAGGGCTTCCCTGGTGGCGCAGTGGTTGAGAGTCCGCCTGTCGATGCAGGGGACGCGGGTTCGTGCCCCGGTCTGGGAAGATCCCACATGCCGCGGAGCGGCTGGGCCCGTGAGCCATGGCCGCTGAGCCTGCGTGTCCAGAGCCTGTGCTCCGCAACGGGAGAGGCCACAGCAGTGAGAGGCCCGCGTACCGCAAACAAAAACAAAAGCGAAAACAAAAACCGAAAGTCAGATACAAAAAAAAAAAAAAAAAGAAAAAAAACGCTGTGCTTTGCAACTGGAAGTTCTCAGAAAATTTCCAAAAGAAACTTCTTTAGGTAACAATCTCCATAGCTTTCTTATGGTTTTATACTCCTAGTCATGGATATTACAACAACTGGATGTAAGTTAACTTTGTTTTCTCTGAGATCACTGAAATATTAAAAAAAGTCATGTGCATAATGCTATCCTCAATGACTTCAGTGTCACCCCCTTATGAGTGTGGAGATCATCTGATGCACAGGAGTCAGAGGTGGGTGAGATTAAAGGGAGGCTCCCTCTGGAAATATTCTACTGTAACCATCCACCCTCCTTCCTTCCCCACTCCCCCCTCCAAAAGACGTATGTCTTAAAAATGCCCCAATTCAATAAGAGATATCGCTTACTGTCAGGGATGCACATACCAGAGGAAGTGCTGGGGATAAAGGAAATCTGTGAATCAGGGAAAGATGTTGGTATGCAAGATTGAAGATATACCAGCTGGCCCACTGCTTCAGCTGGTTTCCAGAGGCCAGGAAGAAATTAGTCTCACAGTTCAGTTAAAAGAACACCTGGCCATTCACCCAGAGGCACAGATTCACTCTTGAACAGGGTTATCTTTGTTTCCATACCAAACACACCTAGGAGTTAAGTTATTTAAAATCCTGTGACTCTCATTGTCCTAAATCACTCGCGTTCATAAAACACAGGAGGTGAGGAAGTGGAGCTGGATGTAAAAATATGAGTGTCAACAAGACTGATTTTAAAGGCTTGGATGGTCTTCCTTTGACCATTGCAACTGGGTTGGGGCATGTCATATTGATTTCCCACGTACGTGTTACTGAAGATTTACAAATGTGAAGAGCTAGGAGGGAAGGAATTGTATTAAAGCCGAAGAATGAGCACTCTGCCCACAAGCAAAGAGACATATTAGAGCCACTGAGGCTCAGAAAAATGGGGACAATAGCTCAGTGTTCCCCTGTCTGTTAGGGTCTGCGCAAAGCTCACAGGGACGGTCAGAAATAAACTCTGGTTCCTCGATGGCTGATGAGGGTGGGAAATGTCATTGTACAGCTGAGCCCTCAACGTCAGCCCTCTGATGCTAACTCCTCTTTCTCCAAAGAAGGGTCAGGTTGAGGCTTGACATGAAGCACTGAGCAGTGTGTCTGGGTGGGTGAGTCACGGAAGAAGCTGCATGACGGTGGAGGAGATTACTGGGCTGGCCTCACAGCAGAAAGGCCAGATGTGTATGTGCTGGGGTGGGGAGAGGGGCGCTGGGGACAGGGCGATAGTGGGGGACTCAACAGCTTGCTAAGACAGAATGTACTGGCAGATACCACTAGCGCAAGGCTTGTTGGGAGGCCTGGGCTGACCCGAGGTGGAATGCAGCCTGGGAACTGGGCTCTTGGGAGATACTATCTTGAAACCAGTATCAGGCACAGATCTTTGGAAAAATCCCAACCTGCTGATTTGATTGCTCACTTGTTCTTCTCCCCAGTAAATTTCCACCCTCTTTTCTTCATCTGTTTATGGGCATCCTTCATTTTCCTTTCTTGCTCCTATCTCTCAGCTTTGCCAAACCTTGCAATCTGTTTGTTTGTTTTTTAATCAAGGTATAATTTACACCATTTAAGAACACAGTTTGAATTGAAAGGAATTTTAAATTTTGGAAATCATTTTAAATGTGCAGAAAAGTTAAAGAATAGGACCCCCAAACGCCCACCTACCCTTTACTGGAATTCATTTATTGTTAACATCTCTTGCAATATATATTGCTTTCTTTTTTTTTTTTTTTTTTTGCTGGGGCCATTCACTGGTTGGTTAAAACACCATAGTGACAAAAGGAGTCTCACAGCATTCAATGTGCGTTTACTAAACACCCACTGTGGAAGAACCCTGTGCTTGGTGCTGGGGAGAGGACAAGGATGACTGGCTCTATCCTCAAGGAATTTACAATTCAAGTGCTAGGCAGCAACAAGACGGCCACTGCCACACTCAAATTGAAAATAAAGTCTGAGCCTTTGGAGATACCTTTATCTGTGGATGCTGGCATGGGGAAGAAATTGGAGGAAACTACAGTTCTAACAGGAACTATAATTGGCAATCCAGCTTTTCTCCCAGTGGGTCAAACAGTATCAGTAACCAGGCATATTCAGATGCACTAACTGGGGGGAAAAGGAGGAGGGGTTCCTTGGTCAAATATGTTTGGGAAACAGTAATTGAGAAAGTGCTTATCAAGTAGCTTCCTACATTGCAGTTTTTCCTCAGAGCCTTAAGTGGGCTCTGCTAATGGGCTTTGTGAATTTCCAAGAAAGAGGAGGGGATATATAATATTCCCCATTTCTCAAATGACACTGGATTAGCTCACAGGATTAGTGTCCCATGGGACACCCTTTGGAAGTGTGAAGGAAGCTCGTACACTCGAAGAAACTAGAAAAATTTGTGGAGCAACATGCAAATAACTGTAAAATATCATAGCCCAAGTTCCTAAGTACTGATGCGCTATCATGTAAGAGTTAGGATGATGAACCAAAGAAAAAGCAGGAAACTTAAGAGGAACGGCGCTTTAGTAGTGTTTCTGCGATAGTGTTGATAGGTTCCTTTGTTTTTAACTGCATCACACGATTACTACCCAGAAACCTAGGTTACCTCCCAAACACTCAGTGGTCAGGTCTAGACTTATCAGACGTAAGGGAAGGAGCTGGGAACCTACATTTATCGAGTATCTATTAAGTGCCAGGTGTTGCTTTCTCTTCATTTAAAAACCTTGTAAAGTGTGTGCCTTCCTCGGATTATCTGTCTTGGCCTCTGCTGTAGCCTGAGCACTGGCACAAGGTCTGACACTTAATAGGAACCCGATGGATAGTTCCGGAATCAGAATGAACCTGTTTCATGGTGTGACCATAAATTCATCAGATGGATTTCCATAAGCTACATTAAAATGTTTCATTATTAGACCAAAGAGGTCATTAGCTGGTGGCCCACAGCCTGCAGACAGCGTTTTATTTGGCTTGTAGAGGGTTTTAAAATAAATCAACCACATTGAAAAGAGTTGGGAGATTTTCAATAAAATCCAGATTTCCAGCTTCCTCTGACATACCATTAGATAAAGCAACACGGGACCAGCATTCTCATATGGCCACATCCAGCACAGAGCAGAGTGGTGACTGTAGCTGAAGAACGGTTCACCACTGTCCCCACCACTCTCCATTTCTCCACATCACTAGGTCATGTCTCTGTTGCCAGTGATGACTGTGCTGGTGCTCCTGGGCATTGTAAGCATTCGAGCTTGTGACTTCTGATCTATAATACCAACCAATTTATGTTGTGCTTATTACATGCCTGATACCATTCTCAACACCTTTCTATCTATTAATTGACAACAACCTTACAAGGTGGGTACTCTTATCATCTCCATTTTATAGATGACGATGCAAGTAAACAACTTGCTCCAGGTCTCACACCTAGTAAGTGGCAGAGGGAGCTTTGAACTCAGACCATCTGACTCCAGAGTCGTGCCCTTTACCACCATCGTCCACTTGCCTCTGTCACACACACACATATTTTATTACTCTGAATTGTTTTCACGTTTTTCATGGATGTCCATCTTTTATTTCCCAAAACTATATTGGCCTCAACAGCATCAAATGCATCAAATTTCTTCCGTGTTTTACTTTGGTAGACCTTTTTTTTCAAATGCCCTTTGATTCCACTTGATGAGGATGATCTGTATAAGTAAGTATATTCCATAATTCCACTCACCTCCAATAGGAAGCTAGCCAAAGCTGGCTCCCCAAGAGCAAGTGTGCTATTGGCCAAAACTGCCAAAGGCTGTCAGCCCCACACGGTTGAAGATGGAAGTTAGTTTTCACACTTCTCACAGTGACAAACCCTGCGAGCCTGTGTTACATAGCCGCTAGGCTGATGGCTAGGTATTAGGTTTCATTAGTTCCCCCATTTGGTTCAGTGTGGGTTTACCCACACAGCTGGGCTTGGAGTCTATCCTTTCGCTTAAATTAGTTCTAGTTCTCTGCAGTTTTGATTTACTGACAAAACACTCTCTTTATCTAGCAGTGGCATAAGAGTTTCATCTGGGTGGCAGAGACAAACTGTGTTTGTCTGGCTGTACAGAAACCGTGGTTGGTACAATTGGGCCAGTTGGGCCATTTAGCATTTCCATGCGGGGCACTCACCAGAGGAAGGTATTTTAATTCCCAATTAGTCCATATTAGCAAAGGAAATGTATTTTCCACTATTTCTTTACTGGGGATTCTGATTCATAAAATATCTTAAGGAAAATACATTTTACGTTACCGAGTCTTTGATTTCCCAGGGAAACTAATAAATAATCAACAAAAACATGATTAAAGACTGCTTGAACTACCATCCAAAAAAGGAACTCTAGCCGGCAAAGAATCTTTCTGATCAGAATCTTTTTATTCCTAGAAACAGAATTCTTACTTAGCCTTTCAAAAGCCTGATGAAGGCTTCGGCTAAGTTTTGACATAAGATTTCCATATTCAAAATATCTGTTGAAATAAGGGGAGATGGGATATGAATCTTGAAACTGCATTAGTCTGAAAGAGAGCTTAGTAAGCTAGAAAGGGAAATTACTTCTCTGTAATTGGAATTCTCTCCTAAAAAAATCCCTTTGAAATCATGTTCAGCCACTTTCCCATTATGTGTCCCAGAGAAGCTAACTTTAACCCTTTCTGGAACTACTCATCGGGAAACCATTTGATGTTTATAAATTACTCTGGGAAGAGATTCTTGAGCAATGGTCTGTGTCATCAAAGAACTTAATAATGAACAAGTAGTTCCCAAGAGTCCTAGACACATTTAATAAAATTTTCTCCATGACACTTCCTCCCATTAGTACACTGATGCTTACATTTATGTTATCAATTTATCTTGGCCATACAGTCCTAAGACAGATGCCCCAAAACTCCCCAATTTCAGTTCCTTTATCTCTGAAATGACATAACTAAATTCTTCTCCAGCACAGTTCTTTAAGTTCTTTGAAGGCAGGGATTGTGTTTGATCCTTCTTTGTATCTTTAATGCCCATATGTAGTAGTTGCTTGGTAAATGCCTCATAAATCATGAGTGAGAGTTAGCTGGGTAAGCATGGCAAGTTACTTAACTTCTATTCTCTTCAGGTTTTCTCATCTGCAAAATGATAATCATGTCATCCTCAAAAAACTCTCATGAGGATTAAATGAGTATATATATATATAAGTAATATGTACTACATGTATTGTATTAGCATAGTGCTTGGGAAACAGCTATGTTATATAGCTATCAATATAGTAATATAACTAATAATATAATATTTTATACATACACACACACAAATATAGGTTCTCCTCCCTTTTACATCTACCTTGATGTGAAGACAAGAAATCTGGTTCTGCCTGGAGATAACCCATAATGCTAAGGCATTCCATTGAATTTCCATGTCATCAGGCTACATGGCTTCATTGTATTAGAGCTGGTGCCTGGTATCAAAACCAAAAGAGTGTTCATCTGGCCTATGGGAAAATTCTCATGTACATGTATGACATCCCATTTTGTTCTCTCTCCTCTTTGGTTAAGGATGCAAATTCATTAAATAGTATGTGGTGTCTAACATGGGTGTTTTGTAATTACTTGACAGCTATATCTTACTTTCATGCAGTAGCACAGCTTATAGTAATGAGGAGGAAATATCAATTTCAATTTGATTTGGAAGATAGTTATAGCCAAAGAATAACCCAACATGGGAAATTCTGTTGCTTTTACTTGCAAAATTTTAATAGGGTCATTTCCCTGAAGATGTAACATGCTAAGTAAAGATAATTAAACATTTTCTGAGCCTATTTCTTAATTATATTTATTGAAATATAATTCACATTCCACATGATTTACCCACTTAAAGAGTATATTTCAGTGACTTTTAGTATATTTGTTTCTGCCCACTCCAGCCTGACAAATACTACCTTTCTGTCTCTTACAGATTAGCCTATTCTGGACATTTCATATAAATGGAATCATACTGTACGGTATTTTGTAACTGGCTTCTTTCACTTAGCAATTCACAATTCATCCATATCATAGCATGTGTTATTATTTCATTTTTTATTGCCAAATAATATTCCATTGTATGGATATACCTCATCTTGATTAACCATTCATTATTCAAGGGACACCTGAGTTGTTTCCATTTTTGGCCTTTATGAATAATGCTCCTCTGAACATTTGTGCGCAAAGTTTGTATAGATCTATGTATTTATTTCTCTTGGGTAACTAGGAGTGAAATTGCTGGATCACATGGTAATTCTATGTTTAACAATTTTAAGAATTTCTAGACTGCTTTCCGAAGTGGCTACACCATTTTATATCCCCACTAGCAATACACAGGGCTGTAATATTTCCCTCTCGTCATCAACACTTGTTATAATTTGTCTTTATGATGACATATGTTTTTAAGTGATCACAACAAATTTTTGAAAGTATCACTGCTTTAAAAATAATTGTGAAAGTCACAGTTTATTAAGAGCTTTGAAGATCTGAAGTGCTTCTGGAATTGTAAAGGGTAATGTAAATATCAAGAGAAGTAGAAATCTCCTTCCATGAAATGGTCACCAGGGAAATATAAGGATGAAGAGGTTAAAGTAGAATACATAATTTTGCTTAGAATCGGTTAAAAATGCATGCAGCTTCATAACCAGATAAAAAGACTACAGTACTCCTGATGGTGCCTTCTCTTCGTCTCCTCCCATTCGTTTGCTTTTGGGTGGTAAAAAGGATGCATTCAAGTAGAAATCTGTGGTCTTTTTCCTGAAGTGTTTGGAACACAATATTACCAATCATCTGGCCTCAAGGAAGCCCTTTCTGAGGCCAAATTCTACCAGGGTTGGAAGGCTGAGCACGAAGCTGGTGGCTTACATGTTGTCTGAGAGCACAACCTGGTGACCACATGCTGAAAGGCAAGTCCCCAAGGGACACTGAGAAAGATTAAGTCTTGGGAGGCTAGTTCAGTAGCCTTAAAAGCCATAAAGTACAGTGGGTGGGATTAACACGCTTTCCCATTCCTTACTCCACTCTTATCATTTCTCAGACCAATTGGAAGCAGAGAAAAAGCATGAAATCTAACGGTCTTTATCGATGAGTCCTATCTTATGCTTTGGGAGCAGGGCAAAGGGCAGGGCTATCAGATTCTAAAGTCATCTGAGAAAGCAAAAATTATGAAGACTCAAAATTACACTCAAAAGTCCCTTCAGGTTGAACTCAAATATTTACCCGTCACTTGTAGGTCAATACCATTTTTCAGTTAAGTCCAACACAGATAGGTTTCTCTCCACCAGTGGAACAGATATGGCTCTTCAGTTAAGCACCAAATGTTCAATTAGGCAACAAACAGTTGCTTTATGTTTTGGGTCCATATTGCACCAAAAGCACACGTCTTTAAGGTGTTAGAATCACACTCATAATAGGAAAATATTCACCCTCTGAGAAGCAGGCACAGATTCCTGACTTCTATCTCACATTTACTCCAGGGCAAATGCTTATGGAATGGAATGTCAGGGAAAAAACTATATTGTTATTGCCATTTCTCTCTCTCTCTCTCTTGTTTAATATAAGCTAGTTAAAAAATGTGTATGATGCAATGACTGAAATCAGTTTCAAAAAAAATCCAAAGTTTAGACAAAAGTCATCTTCGTCATAGATTAAAAAGGAAGAGACTCAATTGCTAAAGAGACTTAAGATCACTGAATTCAGTAATAAAATTCCAGAGACTAGAAAAGGTTTTGGACTTTTTTGAAAGTGGAAGACTACTTAGATTTTTATCTAGCATAAACCACTCATTTTATAGCTGAGGAAAACAAGATCCAAACATATTTAGTGACTTATCCAAGGTCACAAGGCTGATGAGGGGCAGAGCCCAGCTCAGAGTGCAGACTTCCTGACCCTTATTTTATGTTGTTAGAAAGTCTGATGAATCAAAGAAATTGCTCAAAAGTAAAAGTATACCTAGTGGTTCCAACTTTACTATACATCACACGTTATACCAATTAAAATGCAATACATGGGTGATTATTGCTGTGCTTTAATCATATTGTGTTGCCTACAACATGCTGATGGACATGTGTTTTGGAAAATCAAATAAAACCACAGAGTTGGTTGTCACCGGCTCTATTTCTTTAATTTACATCGTCTCAGCTTGCCTTTGGGGTATTTATAGACCAAAGCAAACCTGTCCCCTAGAGACACTGTGGAAACAGTTCTTAAAGCAGAGTTATTCTCTTTGTTGTTGCAGTCACTAATAGTCAGAGATATCAGAATGGTAGCATGAGTCTGTGAGATTACATGGCAACTTCAGTTGCACCAGAATCTCCCCTGGTTAGCAGTCCCAGGAATCACCAGTAGCTGAGAAAAATACCCACAATCCAGGATCTGACTTGGGCCCAAAAAGTTAGGAGGGTTTTTTTTCACCCGTAAATATATCTGTCCTCCATTCTCCAGCCCAACCCCCTTCCTCTTCTTTGAAATATGAGTATGATTTCTATGCCTGGTGACCTGTGGGAATATACTTGCTTGTTTGCTTTCTCCTGTGTTTTTCTTAATGCAGTAACTTGAAATGTAACCATGAGGTGACAAGTAAATCCTCAGTCAAAATAAGTTTGCAACCAAACAGGAGGAGGAAAAGAAAAAGCACGTAGAAAGCTGGCCACGGAGGCTGTTGAATGGGGGCCAAATCCATGGCCAAAGCACTAACAGAGCACAGCGTCCATCACGCAAGATCATTCCTGCTCTTATTTGTCAGGCTGCATTCTGGATCTTTTCCTTTGAGACTCGCCATTTGTTCTGACTTCATATCTAATGCAACAAATAGGTAAAGGGAGATCATGGCACGCTGTCTGGATATACATTTTGGCTGCTTTTCTCCAAACCAGAGGTACCTCAAGGAATAATGTCTGTCAATCCAGAGGGGGGGGAAATGTCTGTGTGTTGGTTTTTAAAATTTCCTTGTGAGGCAGAAACTTAGGAAATTAATGATATCTTCTATGATTCAGACATGGAGAGAATCCAGACTTTCCCATTCTCACTTGCCACAGAGTTTGGGGGAATCCGGCCAATTTATGGCACAGTCCCTATCTGAGGAGAAATGAAGGTCACAGAGTTGTAAATCACAGAGAGGGGACAACACTTACCACCCAGCCACCGGCTGTTTTCAGGGGGTCTTTAGCAACAGCTCAAGGGCTACCAGGTGTCCTGAAAGCAAAAATGCGTCCAGTGCCACATTATGAAAAAGTCACCACTTTCAGCAGTTTCCATATTGTTGCCATAAATTCTACCCCTTTCTTCCTCGGTTTGGTTGCGTTGGTCCCATGGCAGCCATGACAGCCTGTCTCCACAGGACCTAAGCTGGGAGGGATGAGTTACAAACCCAAATCCCAGTGTTTGTTAAGGGGATTTATGCATTAAGTTCTCTGAAACTTTACCCGGAAAGTCTTCCTCATTCCTCTGGTGGGTTTCCGGAAGAGAGAAATCCCCTTGGCGTATCTCCCTTTGACTCAGTGCTGGATAGGGGCATGTATAAATCCTGCTAATGACTTCTGCCTGTGGCTGACAGGTTCTGGTCTTTGGTGAAAGCTGGGTTCTCAAAAACTGCTTTTTATTTCTTTCTAAAGAGGATTTCTTGCAGGACTTCTTCAGTAAGCATCAGTCAGCATTCCCCATGACAGCTGTCAACACCCTTCGTTTACTTGGGTGCTCCAAACGAAGGGATCTAATTCATGCTGTCAGATCTGGGATCCTACACATTCCAACATTTAGAATTTAAAATCATCTTGGGTAAAATCTATAGGCTCTGTTTTGGGAGTTAGTTTCCTTTCTTTGGAGATGGGAGGGAGTTACCTTTTTAACATATTACACTCTTGAGATACAGAATTCTTGGTTTTCCTTTGTGAATTAGCACCATTCACGAGGGGGATGGTGAGGGTGCTTGGACACTGACTGATTTTATAGTCCCTGGCTATAGGGACCGATTCAGGGAAGGACTCATAAATCAGTCAGACTAAGGAGGCACGGTAAGGAGCTGGGGCTTCTGAGGAAGAAAAGTTTTTCTTCTATTATAGGATTAGTGGTGTGATGGTAGATGTGAAGTCTGGAGCTGCAACCATCTTGCAAACAGAAAAGGCCAAAGCTGCCAGGAGCTATGAGGAAGCTAAGAATGCAACCAACTAAGAAGAACAAAGAGCAGAGAGATGGGTCCTGATGATATGGTTAATCCCTGCACTAAACTATGCCTGAAGCTAGTTACCATGCACTTTACAATGGTGTGAACCACTAAACTCTTTCTACTGAAGTCAATTTGAATAGGGTTTTCTGTCTCTTGCAACTGATACCTAAATTCAGTAAGGAGGCTCTGGGGGGTGGTGGTGGTGGTGGTGGTGGCGGTGGCGGCGGCGGCGGCGGCGGCGGCGTGTGTGTGTGTGTGTGTGTGTGTGTGTGTGTGTGTGTGGTCTCTGATCTACAGTCCTATCTGCTCCTAGAACATGGAAACACATTACAACAATCTTGACATCCTGAACAGAGATGCTGGCAGAAGTCCTTTAAGATTCCATCCCTCTTATAACCTCAAGTACTACCTTGCTTGCCCTCTCAATAATGCGCCCGTACTCCTGCGTCTATAACTTCCCTCACCACTGCTTTTCGCCCTTGGCATATATACATGCTCTTGACTCTCCCCTCTTATGAAATGTCTCCCTTTACTCAGACCCTATGCTAGCTGTCACCCTGTAACTATACTTTCTTTCTCAGTCGAGCTTTCTGTAGGAATAGTCTACACCAACCCTTTCCAAAGCCTCAGTTCTGCAGAGGGTTATATAAAAAAGAGTGTATGTATGGTCAAATAAATTTGGGGAAATGCTCCAGGCGGTAGCCTCCTTTTGGAGATTTACAATTAACATGAGAGTATCAAGGGCTTTGGGGATTGTTGCAGGAATGAAAACTATTCAATTTTATTTAACCCAATGTTTCCCAAATTTATTTGACTATGGAAACCACTCCCCTCTTTTATTCTGCTTAAAATCATTTAACATCCCAAGGATTGAGAGTTATGAGGGGCACACATTGGGAAATGATGCTTTATACTTGATGCTTTCATCTCTCACCTCCCATTTATTCACTTAAAATTTATTATAGAATATTTTAAAATACCAAAAGTATATAGAATATTTGTAGCTCTTATCAGTTTTGCCAAATCTTAATGAGAAAGATCTAGATCAAATATGGCAAAAGACTTGCGGTTTTCAAATGCTGCATTTCTCTCGTGCCTTTTCACCTTAGCACACATCCCCTTTGTCTTGAGTGCCCCTTCTCTCCTTTCCCCACCATTCTTTGCCTGGCAAAATCCTATTCCTTCTTCAAGACTCAGATATTAATACCTCCAGGAAACCTTTCCTGACCCTTCCTTCTCCCCAGCCTATCACGGTTCCATGGCCTCCTTTGATTTCCCAAAGCTCCCTGAATGCACCCCTATCAAAAGATAGCAACGATCACATTCTTAATTGCCTGCGTACTCACCGGTCTCCCTTACTAGACACCAAAAGTTCCTTAAGGATAGAACCTGTCTTTTATTTCTGAATCCTCAACCTCCTGCCCAGCGCCAGGAGTATCAGAGATCACTCTTTCATGTTTCTTGAATGATGAACGTTCCAGGCCTTCTCAGTGGGTCTTCCCTGCACTTAATAGAAGTGTACAGGTGTACAAGCCACCAAATTTCTCGGCTACTATGTTGTCAAGATTTCTCCACGTTTTATCCAGCTACTACCTTTCCTCTTAGCATGCTGTCTTCATTTTTATTTTTCCCTCTAAAAGCAACTGAATCAGCTAGGATGTGTTCTGTTCCAAGGAGCAGAAAACGAACTCTCAAAAGCTGCAGCCATCAGGATACTAATTCATTTAAGAAGTCTGGAGGTGGGAGGTTGTTTTTGTTGTTCTTTTTTTTTTTTTTTGGCTGCATTTTTGGGTCTTCACTGCTGCACATGGGCTCTCTCTTAGTTGTGGTGCACAGGCCTCTCATTGCGGTGGCCTGTCTTGTTGCAGAGCGTGGGCTCCAGTAGTTGTGGCTCACAGGCTCCAGAGTGCAGGCCCAGTAGTTGTGGCACACGGGCCTAGTTGCTCCGCGGCACGTAGGATCTTCCCGGACCAGGGCTTGAACCCGTGTCCCCGGCACTGGAAGGCAGACTCCCAACCACCGCGCCACCAGGGAAGCCCGAGGTGGGGTTTTGACGTTGTTCATCATGGATCCGGGCTCTTTCTGACCATCCGTTCCACCAACACCAGTGCAATAGCTTTTTGCCCTCATACTTGTCCCCTTATGGTCGAAAGCTGGCTGTTGAAGCTCCAACCTCGTGTCCTCTCACTGGGTACCAAGGCAGGAAGCCTCCAAAAGGGCAGAGGATAAGGCTCTGTCTTTTTACCAGCAAGGAAACCCTTCCTAGAAGCCTTAGCAGGCTTTGCCTTACAACTTATAGGTTAGAACTCGTCCCATGGTTCCCTGCTTGCAAGGGAGGCTGGGAGAGTGAGCATCTAATGCCATGGCTTGCTTAACCCAACTCTGATTTACCCCTGGGGCTGGCAGAGGGGCTGACCTTCCCTGAAATTAAGGGCCCTCTATCCACCAGCTGAACAAAATTCGGTTCTTAGCGGGGTGAAGAAGAAGGGTAGGGACAGGGGATTGGCTGTCGGACAGGCAACAAAGTGTGCCTGCCAGGACAACACTGGTGCGGTTGCCCGGGGATCTGGCCGTGAAACGGAAAGATTCAAGTTTCTAGGCCGAGGTTTCTCACTGGCCACCCCTGGGTTCTTGGCCAGCTCCTGATGATATCTGAGTTTAATGTTCATTAGCTCTACTATGAGGTTTCCTCAGCAGTATCCTGAGGGCTGATTAATAACTTTTAAAACAGGTGGAAAAAAAGTGCTTCTGTCCACCCAAATTCTTAGGTTAGGCATCTCCTGATGTTTCTTCAGGCAAGAAAACATGAGTTCATGTATTCATTTGAGAGTTACTGCCCCTCTCCCTTGTGGCAGTTTGGGTCACAGAGAGAGTTACGGCCACCTCGGCCCTCAAGTGGCTTACTTTCAGGTGAACAAGACAAACATTTACACAAACAGCTAATAAGCTTAACGTGTAAGTGCAAGAATTAAGATCTGTAGAAAGTGCCATGGATCAGAGAGGTGGTCAGTTTGCTGGGCAGGGGAAGGATGCCTACGGGGCGGCCGTATACATTTTACACGTGTTGCACGGGGTTAGGAGGAAGCCCTAAATACTGAGTCCAGAAGGCCTCTTAAAGGAGGAAACATCTGCACTGGCGGCAAAGGAAAAGTGCAGTTTGCTGGGGGTGGGGTGGGGTGGAGGAGACAAAGTAAGGAAGGATTCCAAGGAGAGAAGAAAACATGAGCAGAGGAGTGGAAACCTAAGAGTACAGTAGATGGAAAATCCGGGATACAGTAAATGCTCTGGAGCAGACCTACCACTGGGGCAGGGGGCCGGGGGCGGGGGGGCGGAGGGGCAGTAGCAGAGGAAACAGAGAGGAGTCTGGAAGGCACGGAAGGCTTCTTACAACCTGAACCTACCTTATCCGTTAGTTGGCAACTGAGAGTCAATGAAAGTTTTAAAGCTTTAAAAGTAACTCTTTCCTCCAAAGGTTAGAGAGGCCAATCCCATTCGCAAATTAAATGGCTACTAGATTGCAGCACTCCTAAAAGATTATAAACTATGTTTAATACACAAAGACTTCATTATCATGTAAGAGAAATAACTGTCAACTGCGTTTCTAGGTTTTTAAGAAACTCGGATGAAATGAAAACCTGTGTTTTGTCCTTCCATAAAACTGAACAGGTTAGGGATAGATCCCATAAATCCTGCAATTATTTAAAAGCACAAAGCCTAGCTTTACTACATTATCGCTTTTTAAAATAACACATCACCAGATTCTGGTTCCCAAAACCACTTTGGGGAAAAGTGCTTTCCTAAGTGACATCACCCCCATTTTCCACATAAAGTAAAAAAAATTAAGGCTCATATTGAGAAGTAGTAGGCTACAAAAGGAGGATTGCTATACCGTAAGGGCCCGCTATGGAACCCCCTATTGCCCTGAGAGAAACAAAGAAATAAATTAAAAATATAAAAATCCCCAAATACACAGAGTTGAGCTTAAAAGAGGTGGGCTGGTTTTCCCCCAAATCCATTAATAAAATAAATCACTGCATTTCATATTCACAGTCATCTCTGAAAGTTCTCCTCTTAATTGCTCCATGGCATCATGTTTTATTTTAGTCAAGTTCAGGTTTTATGGCCAGGGACTAATGGGCATGGAGTCCCCGAAGAACTTGTTTTAAAACCTTGACCAGTCAACCATAAAAGGGATATTAAAACAGCTACAGAGGCTAAATAAGAATTAAAAAGTATAGCCACTTATTTTGAAATTAGAAGCCTCTTTCACGTTTAGGAATATAATAAAACGTGTCATAAACTTTCTACTTTCATTCCAAAGTATCGTTGTAAGAACTGACAGGGATGCAGACACAACCCTTCTATGATTAAGCGGCACTCGTTAAAATCAAGCGCTGTTTTTAGGCATTATTAGAGGCACTTTAAAATTATAAATGATTACAATGTCATAAAGACCTTTCAGGGAGAGAAACAGAAAAGGAGAAACAGGAGAAGGATCTAATGAACAAGGCTGTTAATAAACTTATACCATCAATGGGTCGAAATTCACAAGCTAGGCAAGGTCAAGTCCTAGTACGGCTCTGGATGGAACGTGTAGTCCAAGAGGAGACTGTAAAATGGGTTCAGATGAGGAGTTGTCTGGATCACTGTTGAATCATTTTGTCTTCCCTTGTGGGGTAGATTCCAGTCTTGACCTTTTTCATAATCACATGACATCTTTCACTTTACTAATATACCATGTTCTTGACAAAGGGTTAGGTGTCAACGATGAGTGAAGTAGCCTCATTTTAGAAGTGGGAAACTAGCCAGGGGAGGATAAATCCAGTCTTGCCTCAGGTTCAACCTGAGAATAAATCCAGTCTTGCCTCAGGTCCCCAATACTCTGACAATGGGCCCATCTCTTCATCTGGTGGCCAAGAGAAGGGGAAGGATTGTTCACCCAGGAGGCAACATTCACTCTGATAAGCCACGCAGGACCCAATCACACACAGAACCTGGAAATGACTTTTCAGGCTTCCTTTTGAAATAGGGCACTAGGTACAAAGAGAAAGAGGATGGCTTTTCCCAACAGAAGCACTCTCTCTGGCCAAATAGGACAGACACAGGATGTTCAGCAGAAAGGAACCATCTTTGGGTAAACATGATCTCTGAAAAGACTCGAAACAGAGATCTCAGCAGAAATCCAGGTTAGTGCCGAGAGAGAGAGAGAGAGAGAGAGAGAGAGAGAGAGAGAGAGAGAGCCAGACAGAGACAGACAGCAAGCTCAGGGGCAGGACGGCAAAGAGGCCCAGATGCCACTTTCTTTCTAATTCTGCAGCACCTTCCGTTCCTCTAAACAGTTTTCAATAAAAGCATCTTGAACTGGTTTAGATTAGTCCCCACCAGGCACATTTGTAAAGATAAAAAGAACATGGTTGTTTTCCTTCCTCCTAAAGGGGGTTGGGAGGAGAGGGCAGGAATGTTTAGCCTGGTCTTAGGGAGGACAGAAAAGAAGCAACGTCTAGCTTGTTCTCATGCCCACGTTTAAAAACAATCATGTCAACTTGCTTTGAAACTTCAAACTCTCCAAGTTGTCCTCCTTTTAATCCTCGGTCAAGGGGACAGCAGAAGGGGAGGGGGTTGGCGGTGCAGGCGGAGACAAGGGTGTTTTTCCACCCCATCCTGCAGTGCGTGGCAGCAACTAGCTTGTGCAAACATTCAGTAGCCCATCTGAACCCTATTTTAGAACAAAACCATGTTAGTTTTAAAGTGTTTGAATGACTTTAGCTAAATCTGAGGATTTGCCTATTGAATCTGGAGCTGTTCCCTTTCAACTCCGAATGAAGGAAGAATTATGAGACTGGAGTGATTCAATGAGAGTTATCTATCCTGGCACTCAATCAAAGGGATTAGGATTTGGAAAGAAAAGCCTACAGGTGATCCTCCAGGAAGCATACCAAGCAGTTATCAAAAACATACAAGTTCAAAGCAGCTCAATTTTCATATGTTAAATGTACTTGGATGCAGCCCCAGGCTCCTTTCTAGGTAAAAAATTGTGTTAAAGCTGTTTGTACTTGCATACTGAGCAGACGAGGGACTAAAAAAGCATGTGGTACAGTGGTGCCGGGTCCACCTCACCCTCATGTAACACCATCAATCAATCTTGTTCTCGGGGTGAAACATGATCTGATACTGTGTCCAGGCTTCCCAGACTCATCCGACTCCTGCCATCAATGGCAGATACGCATTCACCTCATCAACGCAAACGAGCTGTCACAACACAAACGCTGCGAGGTCAGCCACCCGGCAGAAGCAGCTTAACAATTAACAGTGAGGACTATTCATGAGTCTTGGGCGTTGTTTTCCCAAGCACCATGATCTGGGTTTAACAGTGTATTACCTACTTAATAGCTTAACTTGGGCACAAAAGGAGAAAAAGAAGGACACACACTGAGATTTAGGGTACAGAAGAGGGTACGCTTTGGGTGGCCTTCCTGTACCAGCAAGTCATCAAGAAATACAATTTATTTTGTCATGAGCATTCTGCAGGGCACACCACAGAAGGATACAACTGCCTTTGGTGGACCCAAAAGACTCTGGAAAAGTGAATGCCTAAGTTATAAAAGAAAGCAAAGAGAGAACATTTAAATCTATCATCTGTCATTAGAAATGTAGGCAAAACATGTAATAGCATGCTAGACACATTATACACACTCAACCAATGGCCGTAAAGGTATGAGAGGAGACAGTACCTGCTTCTGCTACGTCATCCTCTATGGAAAGAAGGTCAAAGTCACACAACCACAAGATTCAGCCTGACACTGACTGAGTGTGAGGTACCTAGAATTTAGCAGGACAGAGCAGTGCACCAGGGGGCAAGAGTATAGGTCTCTACTCACCCTGGCAAGCCCTCGCCGAATGCAGGACTTTAGAAAGTGACTCTGCCTACGCAGACTTTGGTAGCCTCATCTACCAAATGGGGATTCAAAGTCTACTCACCCAAAGTAAGAGGCTAGCAACTGATATTTATTTAATGTGTGCTATGAGGCACTGTGCTAAGCATTCTACAGCTATTAGCTTTTCCCCAACAGCAATTACAGGGTAAGTATTAAGATTATTTCCATCTTAGAGATGAGGAAACTGGGAGTGAAACAAGTAACTGGCTCAAAGTCACTATACCAGTAAGTGGTAGAGAACAGATTCCGACCCAGGACTCTCTGAATAGAGAGGGTCCATGTTCTTACCTTCTACCTGGTTCTGCCTCTCTAACTATATGAGCGTTTCTTGAATTTGAGTTGCCTTTTATGATGAACATTCCCACTAGCCTACTGGGCCGGAGACCCCAGTAACCTCCTCAAATTCTCCCTCTCCCTCCTTCTTTAATCTATTGCCAGATCCCATCCCCCCTACCCTTGAGAGGTCATTCTATTTCCTGAGCTGGGCTCTTCCTGTTGGTGCCCAAGTTGAGGCTTCACCATCTCTCGCTTTAACTCTTGCAGTAGGCCAGCTTGCATTTTCTTTTCTCCAAGTCTTTGCTCATTCTGTTCCTGAAGCTTGAAATGCCACCTGTGTCCTCTGCTTATCACAATCGCATACATTCTCCCAGGCCCAGGTCTAGTGCAGCTTCCCCTGACCTTGAGGACTCTCTGATCCCTGCTCCCTGAGCACGTCAGCTGAATCTTTATTTAGTATGTATTCCATCCTCCTTGGCAGTCTATCTCTCCATATCCCTTACCCAAACCCCTCACGAACTAAACTGTAAGTACCATGAGCACCATGTCTTATTTATTTTTATTTCTGTGGCACCTATGTCTTCCAAATACGGTTTTCTGAACTGGGAAAAAGGGGATGTGGGGAGGAAGGGAATTCTTCTCTTAAGAGTCTTGCTAGGTCATAGATGCTTGATTCAGATGACGGAACCAGTAAAAACAAAGAGATAGCAATAACAAAAGCCCTAGTACTCCACCTGAGGTATGGAGAGGTAGAGTCGGTAAAGATCCAGGCCTTGGTGCCAGACAGCTGAGGTGAAAATCCTCGCTCTACCACTTACTAGCTATATAACCTTGGGAAAGTTCTTAATTTCTCTAGACTTCAATTTCTTCACCTCAAAAATGAGGGATGGGGGGCTTCTCTGGTGGCGCAGTGGTTGAGAATCTGCCTGCTAATGCAGGGGACATGGGTTCGAGCCCTGGTCTGGGAAGATCCCACAGGCCGCGGAGCAACTAGGCCCGTGAGCCACAACTGCTGAGCCTGTGCGTCTGGAGCCTGTGCTCCGCAACAAGAGAGGCCGCGATAGTGAGAGGCCCGCGCACCGCGATGAAGAGTGGCCCCCGCTTGCCACAGCTAGAGAAAGCCCTTACACAGAAACAAAGAGCCAACACAGCAAAAATAAATAAATTAAAAAATTTTTTAAAAAATGAGGGATGGGGCAGGGGAGAGAGATAAATTAGGAGTTTGGGATTAACACATACACACTACTATATATAAAATAAGTAAACAACAAGGACCTACTGTATAGCACAGGGAATTATCCTCAATATCTTGTAATATCCTATCATGGGAAATAATCTGAAAGAGAATATAGATAGACAGATAGATAGATAGATAGATAGATAGATATAGACAGATAGGTACATAGATAAAGATAGATATCTATATATATAGATAGATATAGATATATCTAGATACATAGATATATATCTATTTGGATAGATATATATCTGAATCACTTTACTGTACACCTGAAACTAACACAACATTGTAAATTTAAAAAATCATTTAAAAAATGAGGGATAACAAAAGTAACTACTCCATGCATTTGCTCTAAAGGATGAAATAATATACAAGGCATTTAGAATAGCACTCGGCATACAGTAAGTGCTCAATAAATGGTACACGGATCATTACATGGATGGAAGATTTCCTTTCCTTGCCATCTAAAATACTAACTTCTTAAAGCAGGTATGAGAGAGATGTTAGCAATATAACCCATGCTCCCTCTTTCAAAATCAGAGATGGAAAAACTCTAACAAGTTGGATATTGCAAACTCTGCTGGAATTTTTTTCCTTCATAGCTCAGCTTAGGGCCGCAGTGTAAAAGAGCAATGCTATAAAGCTGGCTCCTCCTGGCTTCTTACTGTCTTGGCACTGAACAATCAATTTGAAAGTACATTAAGTTATTTAACATGTTACCAAGTAGCAGAAAGCTAAAAGTTTAACCATATTTACAAGGAAGAATTATATGAAAATATTTTTATTGATGCTATAAAAACCACCATTAAAAATGACTGCACTGAAAAGCTGAACATGTATGGAACAAATGGGCAACTCTTAAAATATTACCTGGTTCCAGACAGTCCAAATTTTGTGTCTTGTTAGCAAATAAGATAAATGACTTTGTCGGAAATGATGTTTTATAAATCCTATTAAGAGGCTGTAAGAGAGGCAATGGCTCCCAAAACAAGAGAATTAATTTCTGAGTTCAGTCCCCACTGTACACACAAAAATGTGGGGGGAACGGGAGGGGAGCTTATTGGTGATGCTGTCTTTGGACTAATAGACTAATAATGCTAACAATTACATTTTATACTTTGCAAAACACATGCTCACTTGTTATCTCACTTGATCCTCACAACAAGCCTATGAGGCAGGTCGAGAAAATACTATTACTCTTGGAGTTTTTTTTTAATAATAGAGAAGGGTAAAGTGGCTTCACCAAAGTCAGTTAAAGTAGAGCTAAGTTAGACTCTTGCGGTTCTCTGACTCCACAGCACGTGGGATTATAGGAGCCAGTTTATGATATGGAGATGGGTGCAACCCTGTCTGCACAAACCCACAGAATGGGGGAAGCTATGCTGTCATTTTAGACTCTGTATCCAGATAAAATAGAAGGCATTTGTTCTTTTAGTTAAAAAACTGAAGTGATGTACTCTCACCACCGTGTAAATAATGGCGTAGTGCTTTGTATATACAGTTCTTTTATTTTAAGAGCAAGATGTACTCCAGTGATTGGTGCAATTTTGTTTTTGCCTTTCCTTGCCAAAAAGAAAATATGGCTTTAATAGAAGTTTACATCTGCGTGGTATTACATGCATGTAAAACAGATGTAACCTAATTACATTTTCATTTAAATTGCTAAATAGCTACTTAAGTAAAAAGCTAAAATAACATACAAACAACAGTTACTATAATAACAAGTGTACTTAGAATTAAATGAAAAGGATCAAAGCTACAGCATATAGAATTTGAGTTGGTCTTTCAAAAAGACAGTGACATAGCAACACTGACTTCAGCTCAGTAATTTAATGTCTCTACAACTCAGCCTAGACCCGTGGAAGAAAATCCACCGAGTTTTTATAAAGACTCTGGGTTTCATGAAGATTAGACACACTCTACTAGAGATTATATAGCAAAACCCTAAATTGGAAATTAGAATTCCAGGGCAATACAATCAGCTTGATTATAGTTTTAAGCAGACCTGTCTAGGCTGAAATCAGAAATCAGCTCCCAACTTGGAGATCAGAACGCTCTTTTTGTAGTCTTAAAAGAAGACAACATTACATATGAGGCATTGCATATTCATGACCCATCCCTTCCTGTGTGCCACACAAAGGCTCTCCGAAGAAGGATCCAGAGCATTTGCGATGATATTCAGCTTAGGAGCACGGGGAAGGGAACACATGGTCAGTCTTCACAAAGGAGCAGACGAAACACCACGTGCCGGTCTGGGACGGCTGAAATCCTAAACGGTGGACTCTGGAAAAACTCAACCCGGTTTAACCTAGATTTGCAGGGTAATGTCCAGTCCTAGCTCTCCCTTTTCAATTTCAATCACATTTTTAACTAAAGGGAATTTCAGGCGTTTGGAGATGATTTGTTATTTTAAGAGTCGGAGACGAAAACTGAACTTTTAGAGTGTTAGAGCAATATAAACTTATTTCAAAATTAGAACAGTCTATCACTAAAAGCAGAGGATTTAGAGTAGGACTGTATTTTGAAAGTATCCCGCCCCCCCCACCACCCCAATTAGCTTTCTTTTCTAAACTAGACCAGCCAGTTTTTCTGAATTTTGCTCAGGAGTGTAGAAAATAAGAGACTTAGATCCAGTCAGCCCTTTTGATCGTGGGTCTAAAATGTTTCAGAAGAATTAAAAAAAAAAACACTCAATGAAACATCTCTGCTAAAATTGAGGGTTATGCTCTTCAAGCTGAGAACTTCCTTACAAAGACATGGACAAATTCTTTTCAAAATGAGCTTCAAATTATACCTCAATACACCTTTAAACACATAATTAGCTTCTGGCTCCCCTTTTCATTTTATTCAGCCAATGTCCTCTCTCTAAAGGTGGGAAAGGATGAACAGACTAAGGGTTAGAGGTGAGGATCTGAAAGGAGATCTGAAAAACAGAAAAATCACCCAGGGCCAAAATTTGGTGTCAACCTTGGCATTTATTTCCTCAACACCACCTCACACACACTTTTTTTTTTTTTTACATCTTTATTGGAGTATAATTGCTTTACAATGGTGTGTTAGTTTCTGCTTTATAACGAAGTGAATCAGCTATACATATACATATGTCCCCATATCTCTTCCCTCTTGCGTCTCCCTCCCTCCCACACTCCCTATCCCACCCCTCCAGGCAGTCACAAAGCACCGAGCTGATCTCCCTGTGCTATGTGGCTGCTTCCCACTAGCTATCTATTTTGCGTTTGGTAGTGTATACATGTCCATGCCACTCTCTCGCTTTGTCACAGTTTACCCTTCCCCCGCCCCATATCCTCAAGTCCATTCTCTAGTAGGTCTGTGTCTTTATTCCTGTCTTACCCCTAGGTTCTTCATGACATTTTTTTTTTTTCTAAGAAAGGGCTACAGACACATATACCGTCTCTCTCTAACGTTCTACAAACACCCTGTACTTCAATCTTAGCAAGGACTTCAAAGGGCTTCCATGCGTTTAAAAGATTTTCTTTTTCTTTTCCCTGGCTAGCCCTGCTGCACCAAAACTGTGGTGACTCCCTGTCTGAGACTGTCTCTAGATCTAAAATAACAGTGAGGTGTATTTGTGAAGAGGACGGGAAACATACTTTTGAGAATCTTCTTGTCCCATAGCTATTCCCCAAGTCGAGTGCCTTGGCTTGATCTCTTCAGACCGGCCGCTGTTTGATTTCTGCAGACTGTTCATAAAGTTTCACAATGTGTAAGAACACAATTGCAAAAGGCAAGTGAAGGCTTGTCATGATTTTGTAACCAATTATTTCATTTGTATTTTATAGATCAGTCATAAATGTCATTGACTAATTGCTGCCCTTTCCCCCTTCCCCACCCCCACACACTCACTGGAACAAACAGGCAACCTTGCAGCACTCTTGCCAGAGGCCAAGAATTAATGGCAGGTTTTAAACTAAACTTCATCTATTTGGAAGGATATCAATGGTAGCTGAGGACACACTGTAATTTCACTGCTCACCACCACTCCTCTCTGCCCTGAAAAACAAACATATTTCACTACACTCTCTGCCCAAGAAACTCAGATGCCAGCTAGACATCCCAAAAGAAACCAAAAGAAATTATTAAAATAATCATGTCATAACATCACTGACTTAGCCAAGGTCTTTTCTTGTCTATCTGATCATTACGAAACCAGTCATTACTCAAAAGCACACATTAAGTGATGATTTATCTGTTTGACTGCGGTACAAACACTATCTTCTGTTGATGCTTAGTGGCTCTGGGAAAGGAAACGTGAATAATGTCCTGCCTCTGAATGAACTCTGAAGAATAACCACATTCCAAAGGTTGATGGGAGGGAGGGGGAGAGAAAGTAATTACTTTGTGATGGGTTAAAAGTCAGTAAGAAGAGAAAGCTGAGGGCGGCTCTGCCCTATAAACGTTTCTGGAACTCAACTCCCTTAAGTCGGCCTTGACAAAAGACCTATGTCATTAAAAAGCAACGATGTAAATGTGACAAGCTGCTCTCAATCTCAGAGTAAGTCTGCATTCTTTGCGGTAAGGTTTGAAACCACAGAACAGTCATCGTTCCCAATACACCAGCCTATAAACACTTCCCCTGGAGAAGGAGAAGGTATTGCCACTAAGCCCCTGACTCCACATTTTGTAATTTTTGAAAGCTGAAGTCACAAACATGTGGCTTGTAGGTAAATTCCAGCCTTCAACATGCTTAAAAACATTAAAAAAACTGAGTTGCCAAAATGTTTATATAAGTACATTTCATATAAAAATCTGGATTTCCGGCTTCCGTCAGAAAAAAGAAACCTGGCAAGTCCACGAGAGTGGGCCCGCACTCCCTCAGGGCAGCTGGTTGTCCTCTTTAAAGCGAAGCTGCGCTTCCTGGCTCTGCCTGGTCCCCGCAACTCCCTGTCGCATGGCACCTGGCCTGCTTCCCTCACGGACACTGCCTGCTGGCTCCTGTATGGATCCCAGCTTACCATTTCTGTTATTTTGTGTGACTACTAATTAACTGCGCAGCCAGTACTACTTTTCCCTACTTGAAGGCAGAGAAAAAAGGATTTCAGAAGCTCTAAGTCCTATCTAGCAATTCCAACTATGACCAAAATTCCACTCCACTGAATCCGTGCTTGAGTTTCAGAACAGGGTGCCACCGTCCTTATGCTTGCCTGAAGACATCCTGGGCCCCCATCCACTCAGACTGGCTGACCATTAGGTCAGCGGCTCCTCTAAAAAGGATCCAGTACCCTAGGGCTCTGGTGCATGTTTTAAAGGCAAGCCATGAAAATGAACTATACTATTCTCTAAAGGAAAAATCCATCGTATTCTTATTTATTCTTACTTATTATTCCGAAATTAAGTTTGTTAGAAGTTGAACTATCCGACATGAATTTTCAGCCTGACTCTTTTACACGTATGATGGAGAAAACCCCATCATTCCTCATGATATATTTTTTATAATGAGGACCACAAAAAACGCAGAGAGAAATCTCAGGATCTTTGACCACAGAAATGCATGTACATATTTTGCACCAGCTAGCAGTAATTGTTTTACCATGTGAGGCTCGGGGTAGGTAGTAATATGCAATACCTTTCAACTTTTCATCCCCAAAAGCAAACAGAAAAAAACCTGACCTCTGACCCTGTTTTGAAGCATCACTACCCACTTGGGTAGCGTTTGCATGTTGAAATATTTATTTCCTTCATAAAAAAATCTATCTGAATATCCAATCTCTCAGCAGTAAAGAGTCTGATTTCCATGTTAGCAGAAGCCTTAAGTAGTTTGGGGCTATGATCTAAACACTCTACTTAAAACTTGGCCAGCTCCGAGCTGCATATCTTTCTCACTGGCTCCTCAGTTGCAAAACATAGTAGAGATTCAGGTGAAAGGTGATGAAATTTCAACAGCTGCAAAGCCCAGTTAGAAAACTTGTTTCCTGGGCAGACCTTCCAAAAGAGTAGTATTTCTGAGCCTTCTGTCACTGGAAGATGCGAATTTGTACCACTGAGGCTAAACAAGTTCTCACGAGCAGGTGTTATCATGGTAACTTCTGGATGTGGTGTGGGAGAGAATGAAGCCTCCTGACCCCTAAAGGCAAGGTTTTTCACCGAAACCCCTCTGATTATAACATGAGAGCACGTGACTACCATCAAGATAAGTCTTTCTTCATCTGTTCATTGGTTATGGTACTTGAACAAAACGCCTACTAAAAATGACTTAAAATTTAATTTCTCCCATGAAAAAGGAAAATGTGAATCTCACATAAAGCACTCTACTCCATCATATTCACCAACTTGGACAGACAAAAGAAAAATGGTGCACCTGAGGCGTGCCACGCTCCTTCATAAGAGTGCGACCCTCAACCTACCGCAAGAATAAGGTTGAGATTTACCCCAATACCTCCCTCCTAATGCTTTCCAATCACAGAGGGTGGTGGGGGTGAGCCTTTGCTTAATTTTTCAATGAGATATTGAAATTAGGCTCAGAATGGCTCTTAAGAGCAGAAAGGCTTCAGGTTTTCCTCCATGTCTACTGACATTACTCAGGGGAAAGTGGCTTTGCTTTTTTCTTTTCTTTTTTGGTGTGATGATTTGGGGAACACAAAGGAATATGGGCCTTCACCTGTAGATGCCATTAGAACTTTACTTCCAAATTTAATAGTAGCTTGCCAGGCCTCAAATACTGTGGAGAACGCCGCTATCTCATTGTGAGGAAAACTGGCTACACTCTGTTTAGACTTGTGTATAACACGACTCTGTGGGAACTGAGAATTTTGTAACGCCAAGCTGTAGCAGAAAACAGTTTTTGCATCTAATCCTGTGTTAGTTATGGTTGCTTCAGGAAACAAACAAACAAAGCCCCAATGTTGCAATAAAAAATATACCGGTTGTATATTGAGCTATTTAAATACAGTTTCTTAAGAAACTTTCTACTGTATTTAGAACTTAGAACTTTCTATTTAGATTGATTGATAAGAACAAACCTAAATACTAGGGCAAAATTATGTCCTCAACAGACTGTATTACCAGTGGCTGTCTCATTCCATTTCGGATTCACAAACAAAAGGTTTTATGGACAGCTTTTTGGATCGAACCTGCTTGGAAGAAGAGGTTCTTCCTTGAGTTGTAGAGACTGTTGATTAGGGCTTCGGCAAGCCTTTTTGGCACCTTTGGGCAAATTATAAAAAGGTGTCCCTCATTTTTTACAGAACTAGGATAAAAAAATATTAAAATTTGTATGGAGACACAAAAGACCCCGAATAGCCAAAGCAGTCTTGAGGGAAAAAAACGGAGCTGGAAGAATCAGACTCCCTGACTTCAGACTATACTACAAAGCTACAGTAATCAAGACAATATGGTACTGGCACAAAAACAGAAATATAGATCAATGGAACAGTATAGAAAGCCCAGAGATAGACCCATGCACCTATGGTCAACTAATCTATGACAAAGGAGGCAAGGATATACAATGGAGAAAATACAGTCTCTTCAATAAGTGGTGCTGGGAAAACTGGACAGCTACATGTAAAAGAATGAAATTAGAACACTCCCTAACACCATACACAAAAATAAACTCAAAATGGATTTGAGACCTAAATGTAAGACCGGACACTATAAAACTCTTAGAGGAAAACATAGGAAGAACACTCTTTGACATAAATCACAGCAAGATCCTTTTTGATCCACCTCCTAGAGTGATGGAAATAAAAACAAAAATAAACAAATGGGACCTAAAGAAACTTCAAAGCTTTTGCAAAGCAAAGGAAACTACAAACAAGAAGAAAAGACAATCCTCAGAATGGGAGAAAATATTTGCAAACGAATCAACCGACAAAGGATTAATCTCCACAATATATAAACAGCTCATGCAGCTCAATATTAAAAAAACAAACAACCCAATCCAAAAATGGGCAGAAGACCTAAATAGACATTTTTCCAAAGAAGACATACAGATGGCCAAGAAGCACATGAAAAGCTGCCCAACATCACTAATTATTAGAGAAATGCAAATCAAAACTAAAATGAGGTATCACCTCACACCAGTTACAATGGGCATCATCAGAAAATCTACAAACAAACAAATGCTGGAGAGGGTGTGGAGAAAAGGGAACCCTCTTGCACTGTTGGTGGGAACGTAAACTGATACAGCCACTATGGAGAACAGTATGGAGGTCCCTTAAAAAACTAAAAATAGAATTACCATATGACCCAGCAATCCCACTACTGGGCATATAACCAGAGAAAACCATAATTCAAAAAGACACATGCACCCCAATGTTAACTGCAGCACTATTTACAATAGCCAGGACATGGAAGCAACCTAAATGCCCATTGACAGACGAATGGATAGAGAAGATGTGGTACATATATACATTGAAGTATTACTCAGCCATAAAAAGGAATGAAATTGGGTCATTTGTAGAGACTTGGATGGGTCTAGAGACTGTCCTACAGAGTGAAGTAAGTCAGAAAGAGAAAAACAAATATCGTATATTAACACATATATGTGGAACCTAGAAAAATGGTACAGATGAACCGGTTTGCAGGGCAGAAATAGAGACACAGATGTAGAGAACAAACGTATGGACACCAAGGGGGAAAGGGGCGGGGCTGGTGGTGGGATGAACTGGGAGATTGGGATTGACATATATACACTAATATGTATACAATAGATAACTAATAAGAACCTGCTGTATGAAAAATAAATAAAATAAAATTCAAAAAAAAAAAAAGAAAGGAAAGAAAGCAAAAGGTGCCCATGTGGGCAAACAGAGTCCCAGTTTGCAGAGAAGAGGGCGCCTTGGATTTCAGTCCCTCCTCCCTCATGTCAGCACCCCCTCTGCTGCGAGCCTGAATGCAGAGTCTAACATGTTTGCTTAGTATTGAACCTGAAAGACTCATCAAGAGGTCTCTTTTCAGCCACTCTGGTTTCCAGGTAACAAGTCCTGTCAAATAATCTCACCAGAAAGCAGAGGTCAGTGACTGTTTCACAACTGTTTGGTAAAATGACCCCAATAGCACCTAGTTAGAAGAATGAGGAATAAATCAAGAGATTCTATTTTGAAAAAAATTAGGAGACACAATAGAAAAGAGCAAAATCATGTGGTTTTGCTTCGTGACTAACCAGTTCTTCTTGAGTTCAGGGTGGGACTGCTTCTGTCTTCTTCATATTTTGACTCATAAAGGGCACACAGGGAGCTGAAATCAGCAGGTTTGGTTCTTTCGTTGGCACAAAGGGCCGTGAGTGGAGTTCTACCGGTGAGCATCATAAATCTGGAAGCCAGGTTTTAAGGTCCTGAGATCTGACTTAGTGAGGAAACATGCTTTGGCTTAATGCTTCCTGTGGAATCAAACAAGCTCCCAAGGAGACAGCAAACTGAAGGCCTCCCAGAAGGGTGCAAGCATGGAAGGAGCTTCAAAATTTACCAAGAGTTGCCTAGGAGACTACTATTACTCCTTAAAAAATTTTTTTTTATTTTTTATTTTAAAAAATTTTTATTGGCATATAGTTGATTTACAATGTTGTGTTAGTTTCTGCTGTACAAAGTGAATCAGTCAAACGTACAGATATCCACTCTTTTTTTATATCCTTTTCCCATATGGGTCATTACAGAGTATTGAGAAGAGTTCCATGTGCTATGCAGTAGGTCCTTATTAGTTACCTATTTTATATATGGTAGTGTGTGTACGTTAATCCCCATCTTATTACTCCTTAATATATAACTATTGTTCAGTGACAGTAAAGTCTTACCAGATGTACAGAGACTTTTTTAGTTCTCTTCTTTACCTCTATATTGGGAATTCCACCACCCCTGACTCACCCCCCCAGACCAAGATTAGCTCCAACTGTAAATTACACAGTAGCACCTTGATAATGCATTCAGAGCCATTGTAGCTATTAACCATTAACATGTATGTCTCCAAAGGAAGGCGAAAATGGGCAGAAGGCATAAGAAATTCGTATATACACAAACATGGCCAATAAGCATGAAAAACATGTTTAACCACAGTAGCGATAAAGAAATAAGATGTTACTTTTGCCCATAAACTCGGCAAAAAAAGTTTTTTAATGGTACTATTCCATGCTCCCAAACATGAGAAGGGAGAGGCAGTCTCAAAAACTATTGATGAAAATGTAAATTGGTACGTCTTTCTGGAAATCAAATCGGTAATGTTTTATTCAAAAATTCACTGCGCACCTATTTATGAAGTACCTGTGAGTTGTTAGGGACTTAAAATGTACATTCCCTTCCACCTTGTGACTTCATATCTAGAAATCTGTTCAATAAAGGATCAAAGATTTTTATAAAAGGATGTCTATCATAATATTTAAAAGTAAAAAACAAAAGAGATGTGGTTAAATAAATTGTATGTTTTGAGGGAAATTATTAGTGAGAAAATGGTAACAATATATTTTCTGTGAAAAAGATAGGGTACACAAATTTTAAAAACATAAACATTCCTAATCCTACACCAAATGTTAACAGTTCTGGATAGCATGTGTATGGGTGATTTTTATTTTCTTCTTGTGTTTTTCTATAGTTTTCAGATTTTCTACAATGAGCATTTATCAATCTTAAGAGTAGCAGAAAGTACTAAACAAGAAGAAAGGAATTAGCTAAAGAGCAGGTGTATTTAGAATCTCAAAAATGTATAACTGAACAGGAAAACGGTGATATCAAAATTACAAATGTACATTTGGGTGAAGATTTACAAATCTTCAAGATATATACATTTGGGGCCCTGAAATAATGTTGAAGGAGTGTGTAAAAGGCATCAGAAAATGTTCTAAACAGATGATCCATTAGAGATCACCCAGTTTTTTTCTTCATTGTATAGATGTGGAAACGAAGATTAAGTACTGCAATGGCTTGATCCCACACTGCAAGTTAGAGACTAAAAGCCTAGGACTCCTGCCTCCCAATCTATGCCGTTTCCGTGATTCTAGGAACGGCAAATAGGTTTCATCTAAATTTCACGTGCCAGTAATAGCTGTTGAGAAAGCTCAGGAGGAAAACCTGCATTGAGATTAGTGATATCAGCTGTGGGCAGGAGAAGAGGGTGTAGGGCTAGGCATGCCAAATGTTTGACATTCCTAAAAAAACTACATAATACTGTCCTCTCCAAACCGGGTGTTTGTCCCTATAAAATAGGAAATGTCTACTCCTAGGGAAACATTTGATATAAATTAGGAATAAATAAAACTAGCTTTAACAAGGAAAGAATGAAGATAGAGAAAAATTTATACTGTCCAACTGAAAAGGAGCGATTACAGCTTTCATAAAGGTGCAGCATCATGCTTCAACGAAATACTTTTTTTTAATCAGTACAAGTTATAAACCTGCATAAATTATATATAAAACCATATACAAATACAGATCATAAGAAAATATTTAAAATGAATTACAAAAGGACAGAAAGTTGAAAAATAATGAAGATACAGTAAGAGTTATAGAACGCAGTGAGATGTCTAATATATACGTAATCGAAGATCCAAAAGGAGAGATGAGAATAGACCAGAAACAATATTTGAAGGAATTATAATTAAGGATATGTTCATTAAAGATGACCCATAGACTCTAGATTTGCATGCCTCAAGCAGGATAAATAATAAAGCAGTCAATATACAGATACACTCAATGAAATACACTCTCTCTCCGTAAAGAAGCTGGGAGGCAAGAGCAAAAAAAGTTGAAAGAGCAAACTCATGCCTTGACTCTGGAAAGCTATAAATAGAAATAAAGTTCAAAGACACGAGGGAAGCTGCATGCAAAAGCCTTGATGCTAAAATAGCCAAAAGCCAATCAAGCCTTGGACAAACTTTAAACAGGTCAACTTCACAGAAAGGTTAGGAATGAGTGAGCTCTACTGAGACCTGTTAACTAGGGTCTCTACAAGGAAAACACATCTATAGGGAAATCTCACCTATGAATATGGATATAAAAACAGTAAATAAAATACCAGCAAATCAAGTCCATCTGTACATTACATCAGGATCAAGTAAAGTCTATTCCAGGAGTGCAAGGATGGTTCAACAGTGTAAAATCTAATAATTTAATATACCACGTTTACAAATTAAAGGAAAAAATATATATAATCATCTCAATAGACTACCTCCTCCTAAAGAAATAGGATCCAATTAAATGCACTATCCAATAAAGAGAACAAAAGTTCCCTTACTTGATAAAGAATATTTACCTTTATCAAGTAAGGGAGAGTGAGAAAATGGTAACAATATATTTTCTGTGAAAAAGATAGGGTACACAAATTTTAAAAACAGAAATCTCAGCAAATCAAACTTACTTGTAAAACATCAGAACTATTATTATTACCAACAGGAAAAATATAAAGACTACTATTCCTACTGCTATTCAACATTATTCTGAACATTTCAGCTAAGAGGAAAAAAGAAAATTTAAAAGTACCTGTGTTGGGAAGGAAATGGCAACATCATTATTATTTTAGATAATTCCTCACTTAGAAATTCCAAGGGAATCAACTGAAAAGCTACTAGAACTAATAAAAGAATTTAATAAGGTAACTAAATAAACATAAAAAATCAACAGCCAGCTTACATACTTGTAATTCCATCACAATAGCAACAGACACTATGAAATATCTAGAAATAAACTTAGGAAGATGTGAAGAAAAATTTTAAAACTTTACTTAAGGACACAAAAGATGACATAAATAAATACGAGATACATCATCTTAATGGATGAGGAAACAATTTTTTAAACGTTCTCTAACATATAAATATATAAATTCAATGCACTCATAATAAAAATGCCAATGGGACGTTTTTAAATGAAATTTGACTGATCCTAAAATTCATCTGGAAGAAAAAGGCATGAGAACATCAACAAAAGTATAAAAAAAAAAAAAAATGGGGGGGGGGGCACTGGCCCTATAATATATCAAAACATAACATTTTGGTAATTAAGCAAAAATATAAATCAAACAGTATTGAGAGTGCAGAAACTGACATACACATTTATGGGAATTTAGTATATGATAAAAGTGTCTTTTCAAATTAATAGAGATAAGAAAGGTTTATTCTAAAAATGTTATTGTGCCAATTGATTTCACCATTTGAAAAAAAAATAGTAAAGTTAACCTCTACCTAAGAACCAGTCACAAAGGTAAAATTTTGGTGGATTAAAGAGGTAAACATTAAAAACAAAACTATGAAAGCACTAAAATACAATAAAAATGAATTTATTTTAAAATATGGAGTAAGAAAGGCAGTCTTAAGAGAGATATAATATGCAAAAACTATAAAGGAAAAGAATAATATATTTTACAAGAGTATCTGAAATGAATGATATATTAAGACACATCAAAAATAAAAGATAGGGCTTCCCTGGTGACGCAGTGGTTGAGAGTCCGCCTGCCGATGCAGGGGACACGGGCTCGTGCCCCGGTCTGGGAAGATCCCACATGCCGCGGAGCGGCTGGGCCCGTGAGCCATGGCCGCTGAGCCTGCGCGTCCGGAGCCTGTGCTCCGCAAAGGGAGAGGCCACAACAGTGAGAGGCCCGTGTACCGCAAAAAAAAAAATAAATAAATAAAAAAATAAAAGATAACATAATAAAATTTTCAAAATTAAATAATAAGTGACAGACTGAGAGAACATATTTGAAACACAGCAAATAGAAGAGAATTAATATACAGAACATATAAGGAACTACAAATGAATAAGAGAAAGATAAGCAACAGAAAAATGCATAAAGGGAATGAACAATATGAGAAGAAAAGCAAGCAATATGAGAAGAAAAATTTTAATGTTCAATAATAATGTGAAAAGATGCTCACTAGTGATCAGGAAAATGCAAATTAAAACCACAAGATAGAATTTTTCATCTATCGAAGTGGCAAAAATAAAATAATTAAGATTGATAAATTGGTATCAATTCTTCATACACAGTTGATGGTAATAGGAATCGGCACAGATCTTTTAGAGATGATTTAACAGTTACTAAAAATTTAAATGTGTCCGCACTTTAACCTATTAATACCATTTCTTGAAATCTACACTACAGAAATATATGGTCTATATATGGACCAAGAGGCATGAAGAAGGGCATTGATTACAATATGACTTCTGACAGCAAAAAGAGAAAAAAAGAAAAGAACTCATACATCATCAATAGCAAGGTAGTTAGATAAGGTAGGAGATACCACCCATATTATGGAATATCGTGCAGCAGTCAAAATGAATTAATTAGATTTCTATGTACTAACATGAACAGCTTTCTACGCTAGTTTACAGTGAAAAAACCCAAGTTGCAGAACTATATGGTTTGCACTATTTGTAAAAAATAAAGAGAGAAAGAGGGGAAGAAGGAATGAATGAGGAAAGGAAGAAATTAAGACAAGACATTGCAAAGGAAAGAAAAAAGAAAGGATGAAAAGAATAATAGCATGTATTTTCTATTGGTACATATATAAATGTGCACAAGC
Source organism: Mesoplodon mirus (assembly GCF_964341445.2). Taxonomy (NCBI): domain Eukaryota; kingdom Metazoa; phylum Chordata; class Mammalia; order Artiodactyla; family Ziphiidae; genus Mesoplodon; species Mesoplodon mirus. The sequence continues at coordinate 30,719,027 of NC_138995.1, forward strand.
ACGTAAGAGGCAGATCTATTCTAAAAGGATACACACCAAGCTGATTACGTGACTTTTTGCAGGGGAAATCAATAGACTTGGTGGGGGAGCCAAAGGAAGTTTGCTTTTCTGCAGAGGCAGCATGGAGCAATGATTACAGGCAAACGTTGGAGGTAGGCTGTCTGGTTCTAACAGTTATTTATATCAATCTGTGCCTCAGCTATTCATCTGTAAGTTGGGGTAATAATAGTACCTACTCATAAGACTACTATAATCAATAAATGAATTAATATACATCAAGCACATGTCTAGCATATAGCAAACACAATACAAATATTAATGGTTAGGGTGAGTTGTATAAAATTGCTGCTATGTGACTGTTTTGATCTACAAAAATAGTAATTTTATATGGTTTAATTTAATGTTATTATTTATATATTTTAATTCTTTTAAATACACATTGCATGTCTTTTTTTAAGGATTGTGGAGGAAGAAGGTTAGGGGTAAGATTAGTAGAGTACAGAGGGGCTAAAGGGAGTCACTACATATTAAATAATTACATATTAAATAATTTCAATATCTGTGTGTAGAAAGATCTTATCTTTAGGGAAGACAGCCAACATTTAAAATAACTTTACCAAGTAAAACTTGAGACATGTTTTCAAAATCTACTTTGTATGTATTTCCAGATAAATCCACTGGACCAAATCTTTATACAAATGACTACATTCTGTGTAATAGTATTAATTTGATTAAACCTGGAATTTCAAAGAAATACTACAAATTGAAATGATGCATAAATTAGCATAAAATAAATAACAGATTGTTTTAGTCAAAGTACTACATACTACTTCATCCTAAATAAACAGCATATTTAAATTTTGTTATGATTATAACATCCATATAATATTTAGGACACAGTTGTAACACACATACACACACACAGAAGAATATTACAATATTGGAAACCATACGAAGTGAATCTTTATATTTTTAAAAAGGTTAGACTGGCCTTAGTTTTAGTTTTTGAATGCTAATATCAAGTTTTAAATGTACTCTCTATAAAGACTAGTGAAACAACCTCAGCTGAAGTCAATTTAGAAATAGAAAACTATACATAAATATAAAAACAAATCTCTAGTATTAAATACACAAACAACTCAAGGAGAGTAGAGATTCCTAGGAAACGTTTCTATAAATAGTTTGACATTATTACACAATCTTCTCTGCATACCTCGTAATGGAAACATTGCTATGGGTGATTGAAGAAATAAGCAACTTTGACATTTCTGGATGTAACTTGAGATTATTTCATCATAAAGGATTGGTATAGAATATACTAACCAACAACTCAATATCAAAACTCTCCTTGCAACTCTAAAACAGTGCAGAATGACATTTAAGATAATCCACTTATCACCATCCAATACAGGCTGCTTGTTCACAAAATGTCAGTGACAAGACAGAGCATTCCGATTCCTGGGCAGTAAATGCCTGCGACAAGGAATCTTTAATACAGCATCAACTGCATTTCCTTATATGCTACTGCCCTACCCTGGACTTCAGCTCCCAAAGGTTTTGCAATTTATACGAGCAGCTGCACAAATGAAATGCCTTCTCTTTTTCTCACACACCACAGAAACATTCCCCTCCAAGAATAATGAAAAGTCTGCACGTTCATTTTCAGGCAAGCCATATTTACTCCTGGTGAATGCTTCATGTTTTTACTAGCCACCTTGAAAAAGCTCAGTGCTTCAATTCTGAACAGTAGCAATTCTAAAAATTTAAATAATTCTTTAGAATAACAATAAAGGTAATAGTGACTTGGATTTATATGCTGCTTATTCATGTTTCGAAGTGGTTTTGGACAAGGTAACTCATATGCTCTTCACCAGATCCCTGTAAGATTAGCCATGAATTATCAACATTTTATAGGTGAAGACAACTGAAGTTTACTTTTCATTTTTAAATTTAAGGTTTAAGTATAATTTTTTTGGTTCAAGGTCTCATAGCCAGCCAGAATCATTCAATACTAGAGCTCAAATGATCCTTAGGGTAAATTTAAGAAGCCTCTAGTTCAAAGAGCACAAACTGATGTTCTGTTTGACCAAACGGGGCCCACAAATCTATATATCCTGAGATTTTATAAAAATATCTAAATTTCTGACTTTTCTGAAAAATGTAGCCACACTAGGCCCACCTTCTGCAGAGAAGCAATTGGCTAGAGCTCATGACTGTCGCCTTCATTTATTTATTTTTAAATTTTCATCAGGGCTTCCCTGGTGGCGCAGTGGTTAAGAATCCGCCTGTCAACGCAGGGGACACGGGTTCGAGCCCTGGTCCGGGAAGATCCCACATGCCACGGAGCAACTCAGCCCGTGCACCACAACTACTGAGCCTGCACCCTAGAGCCCGCGGGCCACAACTACTGAGCCCGTGTGCCACAACTACTAAAGCCTGCGCGCCTAGAGCCCGTGCTCCACAACAAGAGAAGCCACCTCAATGAGAAGCCCTCACACTGCAATGAAGAGTAGCCCCCGCTCGCCACAACTAGAGAAAGCCTATGCGCAGCAACAAAGACCCAACACAGCCAAAAAATTAATTAATTAAATAAATCTATAAAAAATTTTTTTCATCAGTGATTTTTATTCATAAACATAAATTTACACCTAGAATCAAATGTTACTTTTACTTTCTCAATTTGATTAAATAGTAGAAAAATATGCTGTAATTATAGTGGTGTTTTTTTCACTGCTGCCTTTAAATAAAGTATGCGTTCTCCAGTTCACTACGTAGTCCATTCTACTTATTTTACACTTATTTTACCTACAATAAAACACATAGATCTTAAGTAATAAGTTCAATGAGTTTTGAAAAATGTATATGCTCATGAAACTATCACCCAATCAAGGTATTCATGTCCACCCCATCCCCCAAGTTCCCTCATGCTCCTTTACAGTCACTTCCCTCTTCTTTCTGTTCCCTTCTCACTCCTGTTTGTTACCTGTCCATCAGTATTTGAATTTGAAATTCCTGACCTACTTTAAAAATCTCTTCAGATTCCAGTCAGGAAACTAAACCCTAAGGAGAGGCAGAGTCAGAAGAAGTGAAGTTCCCAAACTTCTGGTCCCTAACACCACCCTCAAAACTAAGTCCTCTCAACCTGCTGCCCAAGAGTTGACCTGAAAGAAAATGCCAAAATATCATCATCGCAGGCTTTAAGGAGGCACACGGGATGGGTGAAACAATTAAGGCTGTGACTTCACTTGGAATGAATCAGGTTTGGAAGTAGCAATTAAGTAGCAAAGGCAAATAAGTTTAGACAGACACTTCTCTGGGAGGGCTACTGTGACCTAGATTTGAACAAGTGTACAACCCGCAGTGGCAATGGGCCTGCTCCATCCCCACCAAAGGGGGAGCATCTGGGGTCAGCCTCCTGCTGTGTAGCCTTGCCACTGTGAAACTCTGAAATGGCAGGAGCCCAGAGGCAAAAATAACCTCTGCTCTCCATGCCAGGCCACCTGCTTCTCGTCTAGGGCTGATGATCTTTGTTTAGAAGGCTAAGCGCCATATGGGATCCTGAACCCCTGTTTTTTTTTTTTTAAAAATGATATGTATGAAATTAAACCTGAATGCATTTCTGTGTGGAGCTGACTCAGTGCCTTTCTTTCTCCATTAACCACTTTGGTTAATCAAGGTCTCACCTGAGGGTAAGGTATGAGGAAAAACAGAAATAAGGTATATTCCCACTTTTATATTTAAGAAGTCGCAGTATCCTCAGAGCCAAAGTAAGCAGTTCCATATGGCTTTAAAGCAGCCAGTGGACACTGGTACCTCAACCACCCCATTATGAGAATTTTCCTGCACTCTCCGTGCACAGCAAAGAGTGAAATTCCTCCTCCTTAAAACTTTGTACTTCCTTCCCAAGAAAAATGGCTCAGAGGGATGGATAGCCCTGGCATGCAGAGTTGACTTCAGATGCGATCGTAAACACAGCACAGCCCCCAGGAACCACACAGGCTTTTGTTTTGCCCCCACCAAGATTTGAGTCTGCAGCCAGTGAGGAGATGCTATAGCTGAGAGTAACCAATGAAAATAATCTGGTCCAGCAGATACATTTTATGAATGAAGAAGCTGAGGGCCAGAGAGGTGAACAAGTTAATAACTACAATTTTTTTTACATGTCCTGGGTTTCAATACTCAATGCAACTGAATAATATATAGGACATCATTTTGGTTCCATGCCAACACTATGAGGTAAAGAGAAGCAACTCCATTTTGCAGATGAGAAGACTGAGACCTTGAGTAATGAAAAACTCACTTTCGTCCAGAAAAATGAAGTCTGATGTTAGACAAATATTCATCTCTCTGAGCCTCAGGTTCCTCACCCCTACGGGAATAATAATATTTTCTACCTAGTAGGATTGTTATGAAGATTCAATAATATATGAAGAATGCTAAAAAGTATTTCAGCACTCAATAAATTGTTGTTGTTAAGCTATTATTAAACGAAGGGCAGAGCCAATAACAGAACCCCTGTCTCCATATTACTGGCACAGGGCCCTTTCCATTAGACCATGCTATATGAAACTCAGATAATACATCATCTATACTGTAGTCAGAAAACGCACGAAGCCCAGTGGTGAAGGACGGAAGCGGGGAAGCAATGGACAAAAACCATCTAAGACGCGGAGATTAGCTGTTACCCAAAAAGGGCCTCAGGTAATCGTCATTCAAATTTGCAACTGCATCTCATAGAAGAGTGCGGATGGGACTTTATTAGAGGGCTCTGCCAAAAACATATTGGCAGATACAGCCCTGAGCTTGTGGTTCACCAGACACACAAGAGCCCCTCTTCAGGAAGGGGACCCTGCTTGGGCCCTGGCTCAAGTCCAAGTTAATGCACAGTTAAAAGTAGCAGCTGCAACAGTGCTGAGACAGGGGTTCCCCTGGAGGAGGGCCTGGCCAAGGAGGCTCTTCCCAAATTACTTATCAATTGTTAACAGAGACAACTTTAAACAACACACACAAAAGCAAACAAAACCTCAACAAAATTTAGCCTCAGAAAATACAGATATTAAAAGAACAAATACAATTCGTCAACAGATTTATGGGAAACCCTCAAATAAAGACAAATTCAAACATCAATGAGGTCTAATTTTCACCCACCAGTTGGGGAATCTCTGAAATATAATAATGCTGGCAAGGATACAGTGAAAACTGGTACACTCCCATTTTGCTGATTGCAGTGCAAACTGGTGCAACACTTTTGGAAAGCAATTTGGCAATACTTACTGAAAACCATAAAAACATTCGTATCTTTTGATTAAGCAATCCTCCTTTCAGAGTCTAAGGAACTAATCCAAAATAAGGAAAATGCAGCATGAGTAAATATGTAATTGCCACATTACTTGTAATGGTATCAAATCAAAAGCAACTTAAATGTCCAACAGGGGAATGATTTTGCATATTCAGTACATTTCCTTGATGGAATATCCTGTAGCCTTATAAGGAAACTGCCTGTAATTGTAAGAGAAAACACTGGCTCCTATGATTACAACTATTTTAAAACATGCATATAAAATGCATATGCGGGAGCCAAAGACTCAAAGGGAAATATCCCCAAAACATTAATAGTTGTTTGTGTCTGAGTTTCTATTTTTTAATCCATTTGTCAATTAGGATACCCCCATTTTGATAAGGTTACCATATTACGTATATCAGTTTGTACGAACTAGCAACCCAGAAAGCACATCTTACTATAAATGATTTGATCTGGCCTATACGGTTTTAAAACAGTGAATTATCTGCCAATATTAAAAAATTCAAACAGTTTGACATCCATAGCTTCTACTGAAAATTCTGAGCATTCTGCGCATTCCCACAAGGTAACAACTGGTCAGAGTGAAGAAGCGACTGGCCCTTGCAAACAGTGTAAGTGCTGGCCTGTTTGTCATGGCTGCCACAACTCCTGTTTGTCTTTTCACCGAAGCCTACTTCACTCTATCATGTCACCTGCCCGATTCCTACTCTGTATGATTAAGAGAAAAAAGAAAAAAGAAAAAGAACAGATGATGGGAAATGGTACCTAACTTGAATCCCCCTTTAAAAGTGAATCATTGCATATTAAGCTTAAGCTTTGGTTGGACCATTACATCACCAGAAAATCATGGTCCAATCCACTACTCTCCTCACCGTGCACAGCACAGGCGATTCCGGGGTCTTTTGTACCAATAAAAGGACAGTTGGACCCATCTCGACTCTCGACCCTGGCCGTGTTCCTCAGGCAATGTCTCTGCCACTATAATCAGTCTCCTTTTTTCCTTGAAGCTAGTCCCTTGCAAGGCTCTGGCCACCCTCCTTCTCTAAGCTTAATAGGACTACAGAGGCTAACACACTTTAGACACCAGTTCACAGCCGCCCTGCCCGAGCTGCCTTTCCACATTACAAATCCAAGTTATTTTCTGAGTTTCTTGAGACAGAGAGCCAGCAGGTTAAAGAAGATGCTTTCTTTCTCCCTGTACGTATTTGAGCTGTGATCTGACAGAAGTCTGGCTCTTTTTGCTGTGGGCAGATGTTGGCATTTTTCTTTCCCCAGGGGCAGAGGGTATAGGAACAGAGCCTGTGCAGTAGCAAAATGGAGAGGTGGCATTGGACGGTATAGGTGCCATCATATCTACTGCATAAAGATACAGCATGATAAGAATGTCTGGGAGCTTGCTGTTTGTATATCTCCACCAAAAAGTCACAAGTTACCACTAACACTATACGTTACACTCATTTACATAAGCCTCTGCCAAAGTTAGAATCTTGGTAGATAAATTAGTTAGAAAATGAGCAAAAAATAAAAAAAATTTTTTTTTTTACTTTACTATTCTACATGTCTGATTAAATAAAAGCCAAGGGAGTGATTCGGGACTGAGGACCTTTAGCAAACACGAGGACTCCAATCAGAATGTCCTTAACTGTTTCCTAAAGCTCGGAAAATTGTTCTGCAGGCAAGAGAGAAGATTTATTTCAGATAAAGGACAAATGCTGTCCTTTAATTAACAACATCTATCTCTGGGACAAGCCCATCAGGTATACAATACAGAAGATTCTTTTAATATAAAGGACAGATGGCAACTTCACTCCTGGGACTTTCAAGGCTGCCCCAGAAAAACAGACAATTTTAAAAGGCTTTGAGAATCCCCTAAGGAGAGCCAGGCAGGAGACAAGAACACTTCATTGCCCCATTTACAAAGTAAACCAGTAAGTGTCTCCGAACCATCCAGAAACACTTGAAGAAGAGCCGGGGAAAGCCGAAGGAGGAAAATAATAACGTCTGCCTGGCAGTCAGGTTGTGAATCGCGTGAAAGTTTCCTTTCCTCTCAGCCTGAAGGGCACCTGATGAGAAGGGGTTTTAGTGGCAAGTGCTGACTAGCACTCTGGGCTCCATGACCACATAACGAGAGAGCAAAACACAACTTCCAAACCTCCTCTTTTTTTCTATTTCTTCTTCTTTTTTAATTGAAGTATAGTTAATTTACAATGTTGTGTTAGTTTCAAGAGTACAGCAAAGTGATTCAGTTATACATATATATATATATATATTCTTTAACATATTTTTTTCCTTTAGAGGTTATTATAAGATATTGAGGAGAGTTCCCTGTGCTATACGGTAGGTCCTTGTTGTTTACCTATTTTATATACAGTAGTGTATATATGTTTTAATACTGAAAACATCCAACTGGCCATTTCCAGCCAGGTGAGCACCAGGTTTGCTTGGTGAAAGGAGCTTAGGGTGAGGTCCCCAGCCCGTGTGGAACGTCTCTCCTTTTATGGTCCTCATTAATCTGACTCCCCACACACATGTGTCAGTACAAGATTCCTACAGCATGTGTTAGACCTGCCTAACTGGGTGCTAACATTATAAACCGCACATCAACACTTCTTGCCTGGGTGTTAATGTCTATTAATGTCCTGCTGGGGAAAAGACTCTTAGAACCAGCCCAGAGCCACAATTCAAGACTGCCTGCCGCAAGGTCTAGCCTGAGCATGCTGGTTTTAGATGGCATGTTTCATTAACAGAATTTCGGGGGGATGGGGGTGCTGTAGCGCTGTACTTGGTTTCAAGTTGCTGAGATGATCTTCGCACAAGAAGCTAAAAAAGCCACCTAAAGCTGAAGGAATTTAGGGTCGAGGACTTAACCACATGGAATTTGGCTACTGATCACCCCAGATACCAAATTAGGCTTTTCTTCTGCTGCATTGTGATGGTTTCTAACACAAGGGTAGGGGGAGGAAAAGGGCTTGCCAATGTCATGGTGAGTTTCCTTGTCTGCACGTTTTCTACACTGTCTCTGAAATGGTGTACATTTCCCTCAAACTCTATTTCCAAAGTTCTCAAGAGCACATATAATTTGCTTATATATGCTATATATATATATATATATATATATATATATATGTATGCCACTGATAGAGGTGAATGAAGTATATACTGCGGATTTCTTTTATATAATATATGAAGAATGCACATGCATACATACACATATATATGCAAACAAGCTAATTAAATGACAACTTTAATCATTTTGTGGCGTTTCCTCAAGCTTTGCTTGGCATCACACAAAGTGCATATCTAAGCCACACAACTCCACTCCTGCAAAAAAAAAAAAAAAAAAAATACACACAAGCGCAACCGTCAAAACCGGATTTGCCCTTCTCTAAATTAATCCAATTATTCAAATGTCAGTTATATCTGTCACAGCCTGGCTCCTTGGGCCGAACCAAACTGTTAAAAATTAAAACTGTTTTACTTCGTTTAGTCTTTCTGCCTTTTTAGTGTAAAATCCACGGTCTCGACAAAAAGTTGTGGGATTTGACACCCAGTGCAACACAACCCTATTGCTGTCATCCATGCATAATTCACTTTGGAAATATGCACTTGCTTTAAAATATTACTAAAATATACATGTAACATATGCTAATTGCACTGCGTTGGCTTGTAAGCTCCAGCCACTAGGTTATATGTAAACTTCGCCAAGTGCATACACTGTGCATAAAGGGATTATAAATGAAAGGAAATATCTCTGTCCCTAGCTCTCTGTCTCCAGTCTTGGCCAAACTGACAGCCCCAAATCCCAGCACCATCTAACATGCCCTTCCCGTGGAGAAGACAGCCTGTTCTCAGAGTCTTAATTACATCCCAGCTGACTGCCCAGCATTGCCAAAATCAGGCAACAAACGCTGGCCCTTCACTCACAATATGGTCTGCTAAACAGACTCCTGGTCACACAGAAAGAAACTTTCACAACGTGGAGAAATAAAGGGACAAGCAGGAGATCAAGGGAGAGCATAAATAGTAACCTAGGGGATGGAAGAGACAGAAACAATTCATCCCCACCACGCAGAAAAAGGGGGAAAAAAAGAAGAAAAGAAAAAGACAAGGATTCTCTTCCCAGAATCCTCGGGTACCACCGAGCAGCAGAATTTTAACAAAGCTATCCTTATTACAATGAAATCAAAGCCCTACTCATCCGGCCAAGTACTGCTGCTCAAGATGGGCTGCTGATACTAAGACTCAGTAGATTAATGATTGTTAAGCAAGACTCACCCTCCCCACGTGGATCAGGCCATTATAATTACAGAAGAACAGCGTGCAACATTCTACCAGTGCAAATGGTATCCTATGTTTTCCTGGCTGGCTTTTGGGGAAGGGTTTAGCTCATCTGATATGGGCAGAAGGTACTAGAGTCTCACAGTTTGCATCCACCTGTCCCTCACATCTACATACATAAAATTAAGTTTCTTTCTGTTTGTGGTCACATCACATGTAAATGACAGCCAGTCGGTCACCCAACTTAGAGGCTATTCTTGGTTTGGTCCAACTCTAAATATAGACTAAGGGCATACATGAAATGTACTTTAAGGAGCTTTGGAAGGCAGTTGTTCTCCAGAGCAACAGAAACCAAGATCAACAAAAGATCCTGAAAGGGAGTAACAGAGAAAGCTCTGTCCTATATATTAAAATGTCATATGCTGAGAAAACAAACAACAGTTTCAAATATGAACTCCAAATCAGAAGTTACAAGGGCAGGTGTTTGGAATTTTACTCGTTGATTTTAGTATTGAAATTGTGTTTCTGGGGGTACCACGAATTCAACACAACAGGAAGAGTGCCCCCTGGTATTCGGTTATGGAGCAACCCTGGTTGATTTGCAATTAAACTGCTTCTTACATGGGCAACTCCATGCAGTACTTTCCAAGAGGAATAGGCTATGGATTTAGCTATTTTAATGATAGTAGAGGAGTCTCCTAAACAATGCAGGGCCGGATAGCTAGTCAAACAGCAAAAATAACTCACAGGTGATAAGTACAATTTACAAAGCACTTAAATAGACATCCCCACTAAGTCTGGTATTACAGGCTGGTATCATTCTTCTGATTTTACACAAGAGGACACTGAAAGTCAGACAAATTAGATGGCTCATCCAAGATAATAGGGTTTTTGACTGCAAAATGCATACTGTCCTGTGTTCTTGCTCTAGAAAACAGAGAGGAAAGACAGAGTGAGGGTAACTAAATATTTCACGCATACAGTGTGGGATAAATCAGGAGAACATAAGTACCTTACTTTACAGTAATAGTAGGGGTAGCAAGCGTGCACTTCCGGCAGGTAGCAAGAAGTCGAGGTGTTGAAATGTAATGCCTTCTAAAAACTTCCCTCCTCCCCAACATAGCTGCCCTTGGGTGGGGAAGGTGAGGATACCACTGATGCCTTTATTAGGAGTTTCAAAGAGAAAACCTAACCACCCAAGCACATCACCAGTTAGATAATACTACCGCTATCACACTAGTACCAGTACTAATTCCCTCTTTGTCAAAGAAGATGATGCCACGAATCCCTAGTATATGGTGACAACATGATGGAATAGTTTATAAAAGGGGGTCATTATTATAGGAGTGGAGTGCCCAAAACTATTACAATTGTTAGGGTAAATGATTCTGGGACTCATGAACTGGTTTTTTTTTTTTTGGTTGTTGTTTGTTTTTAGGTTTACCTTATGGAAAACGCTGATTTAAAAAAAAGTTTCATTATAATATAATCTGAATTCAGCATGGCTTAACTAGAAATCATAATCTAATGCCTCATGTGCAGCCCTAAAATTAAATCTTTATCCTACTTTATTCTTGAGCTGGTATAAAGCTATAAGACAAGAAAACAATGGATTCGGTATATCTTAACAGTGCTGAGTAATAGCCATTTCAGTGATTCATTATTTTCTCTGGAACTTAAATAATGAAGATTTGGAATCCTGCTTCCATTATAGAAACAGACTACATTCAAATTGCATCTTGAGAATTGATACCAAACATCCTTTGGGGATAAATTCACTGCAATTTGAAGTCTGGGAAGACAACCAAGATATTTAATGGAAAGAACATGGACACATTTAACATGTGCTTAAATAAGAGATTTTTTTTAAAAAAAGAAAAAGAAAAGAAAGAAAACAACTTTAAAATCCAAGCCAACGGAAAGGGTTTCAAACTATGCTGAGAGGACATCTCCCTCACCAGCAATCTACATATCAGCTAATAAATGAAAAGAGAATAAAACATTGGTTGTGTTCTGGTTCCCTTAAACATAAGTCCTCCTCAAGGCTTAGGCCAAGGGTTGGCAAACTAAGGCCCAAACCCTGTTTGTTGGCAAACAGGGCCAAATCCTGCCACCTGTTTTAGTATATAAAGTTTTACTGGAACTCAGCCCCACTTACTCATTTCTATATTGTCGATAGCTGCTTTTGCGTTACAACAGCAGGGTAGAGCAATTGTGACAGAGTCTGAGTGGCCCATGGGGCCTAAAATATTTACTATCTGACCTTTTACAGAAAAACTTTGCCAACCTCTGGCCTTGACAAAGACCTACTGTGATCCACGTGGCATCCCTGCCAATTCTAAAGAACTCACCTTTATGAAAACGGGCTTAAAGTTTACATTTGAAGAAATACACTTTGTTTTATATCCTGGCATGGTTTAGTTTTCAGAGCAGTGACCGAAAGCCTAGCACTAGGTTGGCATTATTATCAGGAACAGCTAGCGGGAATTTTAGCAATCTGCTTGAAGTTCCTTGCTGAAAGTTCTACTACTTTCCAAGATAAGAGCAAGTCATCTCACAGAGGCACAAACATAAAACTGGTGACCATGGCTTCAGAAGCAACAGACCCAGCTTTGAGTCCCACCTGCTAAAATGACTTTAAAAATGTGAGGTGGGAATTATTACACATTAGCTTTCCGAGACCCAACTTCTTCATTGGGAAAGTGAAGAAAAACCTCTCTGAACTCAGGTGAATGAGATGAGTTGTTACAATGAATTCAAGTCACTTAACCTAAGGCCTGACGCTCTCTAACTCAAGTCTATGAGAGAAGAAAGGAATTATTTCAGGATTTGCAGGATAAACTTTCAAGAGTCCTTCCTGTTTATGCACTAGTCTCCCCTCATCCAAATATTTGCCATCTTGAGAATCCTTCTACTCTAGTGACCTGTCTAGAGGTGTCTGAATTCCTAGTACTACAGAGAAGGGGGTTGGTTTCCTTTAATTTCACCTTTGGAGAGCCCATATCTCAGTCAGCCTCTCTGCTGCCCTCATCTCGGGAGCCTTCCAAATTCTGACTCCTATTTTATAGACGTTGTTAGAATAACCAGCTGTCAAACAAGCTCTTAGGTAGGCTCATTGGCTGAGGTTACCACCATGTTCCCCATGCAATCCACACAAAACAGACCAAACAATTGAGGCCCCGACAGTAATTCAAAAGATACAGAACAGTAAGTCCAGGTAAGATTTGGAGAGAAGAGCTTATCACTCACGCTAGTGAGATACAGAGGCAGAAATGTGAAGAAATATGAGTTCTGGATCTGAAATGCACACGTGCGGCTATTACATAACAGCTTTTACTTCTGTTACTGTGGTATCATTAAGATCCTCAAATATCAAAGACAAAAATGAATATCAATGTTTGCCTGTTAATATATTGCTTAAAAATACCCAAAACTGTTGTATTGTACATTTGGTAATTTAAGCAAATACAACAAAGATTAGTCTTGGTCTAGGTTTGATGAAAATACCCATTTTTTCCTAGTGGATTTGATGGTAAGAAATCTCCCAGGATTTAAAAAAATATTCTATACTTAATACTCTACACATATGCTATACATTTCATATACCAATGAAAGACTAATATTTTTTTCATTTTCTCAGTGGGGAAAGAAAATGCAGATTTTTTCATGGTGAACTTTGCTGTAAATTACAGTAAATCAATTTCAGCAGATTTGAATTTTCAAAATAGCTTATTTAAATAAAGCTGATGAATATCTGAAATAATGTGGACCACCATACATTCAGTATGTTTGAGATCCCGTGAACTAAATGGACTTCAACTTGCAATATAAATCCTCTACCACTGACAGTCTGATACTAGCCATCAGCACTCAAAGTACAGATGTCTACATGGGGAGAGAAAGTACCTGATAGGACTTTTGGATGAATTTTTATGGGCCTCCCAGATATCCTTCTATCAGGGGACCCATGAATTAGTCTATAGGCTATCCCTAGGCATGGCGGTAGAATGATGAAGCATAATCATGACAATCACAAATCCCTATGTCTATCTTCCATTACTTTGAGGTTCAAGCTTCTCCCATTTGCCTTCAGTCAAAATATGGAGTGGAGCCTGTCTACTGCTTCCTAGTGGGGACAGTGACAAAGTCTTTGGATTCTAAAGATATGAGTATGTACCTGAAATTGAAAGAGCCCTGCTATGTCATGGTCTTCGGGGAGAAATTAAAGTGACAATATCATCACGGTCTCTGTTCCCCCAAAGCATTCGCTTGAAGGCAAGCATGGTGCTTTTATGACTAAGCAGATCCAAATTCTCATTCTGGGTCCTGTCTGGAGCCTTCACCGTTAGCTCTGACCACAAGCTAAGCAAACAAGTAAATGCTCTAAAAGAAATGGTCTCCTGTACTATCTACTACAGAAACAGAGCCCTCAGGGATTACATGAAACTCTGAATATGGTTCATATGCTACTATGGAAAGTCTACATTTAAACGATTTCCCTTAACTCTGGGAAGAGACCCGGTGAAAGAGGTTAACACAAATGGTGACAGTGAACATGAACGGGCAGCGAGGATCAGGGATTCAGATGCTCTGGGGGGCTGCTGGACACCATATCTCCGGCATATTTGTTTCAATGAGTTCTCATGGAAGTGGTACTATTTGAGGTGTTCAAGAACTACCGGTTTAGAGTGGTGGATGCCAAAGGTGTCCTGTGAGAAGTCTTATTTCACACTGCCCTTTACCTAAGCATACGTGATGCAAGAGACTCAGTGATACCACCAAGGATGTGTCACGGATCAGACTGGTGCAAATCACTTAACGATATTGGTCATCGTAACAACTCCCCAGGGCCTGTCCCAACATATGCTGACTGAATTAATAACAAAAGTAGATTGAAAAACAGAATTCAGGTAAAGCTGATAAATGCCTGACCAGACCTAAAATTGGAAAGCCTCTGATAATAATGAAACACAAGCCCGTGCATCTGGCTAGCAAAATCCATCTTCCCAGCATTGAACAGAAGTTGGAATCTACCTTGGAAGAATGCACAATAGAACTCCCATGAATTAGCTCCAAGAATTTAATACCTGTTGCAATTTTCTCCAATTTAGTCTATGAAATAATAACACAGACAGCAATTACCATAAAGAAAAACTTCAGGTGCAACAGCATTAGTTCAACAGCTGGGATCAAGTGTCAGCCCAGAATAACAAATTTCATTCATTTTATCTCCAGCTCTGGAGACATGCTGCTACGAGCTTTAATAGTCAGGAATGTCTGTTGGCTAAATGACTCTGCAGAGCTAGTCAAGTGAGGGCGGCCTGCGACAGTTTAATTGGGTAGTTCGCTAGAACTCTTATCTTCGGGCTAGAAGCAGTGGTCTCTAAACAAGCATAAAGTGGCACCCGACGCTGAGCAAAGCAGCCTGCAGGAAAGAAAAAAGGAGAGCTTCTGATGGCAGGATCTCTCATTGACTCTGGCGTCACCTTGGCTACAGGTGCACCGGAGCTGCGCCAGAGAAAGGTGGGGTTCAGACAGCCAAGCCATCATTGATCTTGTATTGATTTCTGGACACTGTGTCCTAGATCCATTCCCAGATAGAGCGACAGTTGTTGGTTGTATGCTTGTGAGAGACAAAACTGGCTAGCACCAAGCAGCCCTACTGTTTTCTGATCATATTTCCTTTAGAAACACGCCCATAGATTTTTTTTCCCCCCCGGACAGAGAAATCCAAACAAGTTTATCACTGAAAAAGAGGGTTAGGGGCTGGTTAATCAGCCATTTGTCTTGGCTGCTCTGGATCTGGGAGTCAAGGGGTCGAAACCAAGCACAATTGGGCCCTTTGGCTTTATCTCAGGTAACTCCCGTCTCTGGTAATTGAACCCACTCCTAGCGGTCAGAGTTCCTGTCACTCATATTCAATGTCTGTCATTACTGAGAAATGCTTCATGTCATATTACACTGACGGAACCACTACGGCAAGGCTAGCAAGATTCCCCCAGCACCAGAGTTAAGACAATGGGAGCCTCTATCAGACCAGTGATGGTTAACATTTTATGTGCTGACATTGTGTCTGTAAGCACGATATAATGAAAGTCTAGTCAATGGGAGATAAAAATTCATGCTCTCCTCTCCTCCAGGGGCTGCCAGGCGAGATCAGAAATAAAACAAGTTGGCAGCTCCGACGATACCATTGCACCAGTGCCACGGCAGGCCTTTTCTAAGTGTGCTACGTGGACTTATACACCGACACACTTACAGCCATGCACGCGCGCGTGCCTGTTTTGTTTGTTTGTTTGTTTGTTTTGCTGTACGCGGGCCTCTCACTGTTGTGGCCTCTCCCGTTGCAGAGCACAGGCTCCGGACGCGCAGGCTCAGCGGCCATGGCTCACGGGCCCAGCCGCTCCGCGGCATGTGGGATCCTCCCGGACCGGGGCACGAACCTGCGTCCCCTGCATTGGCAGGCGGACTCTCAACCACTGCACCACCAGGGAAGCCCTGCCTGTTTGTTTTTGATGTGGCTGGTGTAGAGAACTCACTTGTCCCTTGGCAGGGCATGAGTCACTGTCACGGGGTCACTAACCTTAGAGACCTTAGAGATGAAACTCTTCTCGGAATGTATTCGGACACTTTCAAGCTATGAAAGGCAGAGAAGGGGAGGCCCAGCGGCACCTTGAACAAAGAATGACTCCATCACCGTCTGGAAGTCTCGGGATGAGGTCTGAGAAAAGGATGCGCCTGATAGGTGCTCAAAGGCTCCAAGTCCACTCTGGAGTTCCAGCGACTCCTGGTTTTCAAGGTCTTCAGCCTACCTTCCGAGCCTTACTGTGTTGCGTTTCTTCCCACGCAGTTCACACAGAACGCTCCATGTTACCCATTCCTTATCACGCCTCGCACTTTCAGCCCCTGGGCCTCTGCACACCTCCATTCCATTTGGGAAGCCTTTCCCCCGCTCCCTCCTCCTTCGGGGCCCCACTCATGGGCTCCCTGCTCTACGGAGGTGGCTGATGCCCCTTAGCTGTTCATCACCTTCTTCGTGGTTAAGAGCTTGGGCTCTGGAATGACCCTGGGGTAGTCTGAATCCTCATTATGGCATTTAAGCAAGTTTGTACACTGTGCCTCAGTTTCCTCAGCCATAACATGGGGTTAACAGTAGGGTCTACCTGACATGGTTGCTGTGAGGATTAAATGAGATAGCCCGTAGTAACAGTGGCAATGCTTACATGGTTTCAAGACGGTGCCCAGTAAAAAGCAAGCACTCAGTGCCTGCTTTAATGACAATGATGATGATGATAAAACAACGACAACAATAATACTATCCTGCTATTGGTATTCTCAAAGCGCTCTGTTTATATCAGGAATACAATATCTCATTTTCTCTGCTGGTTTCCACTGTGCTCTTCCACTTGGCATAGTGCTGTGGGCACCAACGTCATCTGAGAATTTGTTAGAAGTGCAGATTCTCAAGGCCCGCCTGGGAAGGGCCTGCAATCCCTGCTTTACACGCCCACAAGGTGATCCCGATGCTGACCCTGAGGACACTGGCCCTGGGCTTGGGCTTGGTGACCTGACTTCCTGCTCTGTCATCCCAGCTCCTCTGCCTCACAATCCTGTGTCCTTGGGAAAGTTACTTCACATCTTTTTGCCTTGGCTTCCCCTTGTTAAAATTAGGGACGCTAAAAAAAAATAAAATAAAAAAATACTGACTGTTGTAATAGTTGAATTAATTCACATAAAGCACTTAAAAATGTCATGCCTGGCACAGAGAAGCACTCAGTAAGAACTAGCTTGTAGTAATATAATTTAGGATGAAAAGCATTACTGAATCATGTAAAGCACTTGGATGCTTTAGTAGGAGTTCAATAAGTGTTACTTCTGGCAGTAGTATTCATCTGATGCAAGCCTCCCGAAGGCCCAGACCCTGACTTATTCACCCCTGTAGCCCCCAGGAGCTGAGCCCAGGCTTTGCTACCTGGAACTCTACGGTGAATCCAGAGGCCCAGGACGCAGGCTGGCTATTTATCTGGGGTTGGTGTTCTGCTGGCCTTGAGGCAGAGAAACAAGACAACTCACTTCGGCTTCAGCCGCAGTTTTCCCAAGGCCACCAGCCTGTGGGCCAATTGTCTTTTGCACAGATCTCTCCTCCCCGGTTCGGAGGCTATTTTCACTAAAGGTCGCACCCCTCAAGCTTAGTAACTTTGGATTTAAAAATCATTCTGACTTGATATTTTACAGGGAACATGGCAGGCTTAGTGAGTTTAATCTCTCTCTCTCTCTTTTAATACACTGGAGGTGGGACACCTTTTAACCTATCTGACAAAGCTTTAAAAAAGCCTCTGCTTAGAACCTGACTGCAGCCTGAAGCAGAATGTAAAAGCTGGCCGCGAGCTTTCCACACTGGAGGGGGCCAGCCCACAAAGAGTCACAATCACTCAGCTCTCCTCTGGCATAAACCAAACTGTACTCACCAGTTCATCTCCTCTCCCCCTCCCCTGAGAAAATCAAAACTGGCTGAAGAAAAGAAATAGCTCTCCAGCCAGTAATCTGGCCTTCTCTGAACGGTCTGCTTCACTGCTCTCTTAAAATCGCCAGGTACACACTACACCAAGAGTATTAAAAAGCTGGTTTTGCAGAAAAGGAATGAACTAACCTGCTTGGGAAAAGTTCCCATTTTAGACAAGCGCCAGGACCATAATAAGCAGTAAATGTTGGCTGTTATTTATTAAAAGAGAACATGCTACTACACGTACTATAAATAAGACTCATATAGCTAGTACAGTAGTGAAAACTATAAATATTAAGTCTAGGAAGGTCTGCTATTTACCCCATAGAAGATAAGATTCCTTCAAACATATAATCATAAGCTAGAAGCCATCAGCAGTTAGCAGGAGGTCATCTCTAAGTGTCTCTACAGGCATTGCTAATATCCTGGCAGCAAAAAGAATACAGTGGGTTTTAAAAAAAATATATTACATTTAAATCTAATGAATAAATGAACAAATTCCATATCTTGGTGACTGTTTCTACTATCATTCCTTGTAACAACAGGTTAGTGGTGATTCCAGATTTTTTTCCCTACTTCCAGTAGTGGAAATTGAGGGGACCCAAGAATTGAAGAAGCTATCTTTTGATCCCTGGGAGCAACATCAGATAAATCCTGGCAATAGGGAGAGAAGCTGAAATGATAGTGGTATAAAAATAATTCACATTTCTCTCTCAAGGCATTACCACTATCAAACTGCGCAAAATAGTATGTCACGTACAATCCTAGCAATAGGGTCACAGACTCTATTCCCACTACTGCTGTAGAGCAGACCTTGACTAGAGTCTTAGCCCCTGTCTAGATCCCCATGCAGTCCAAGGGTAACCATTTTCTGCAGCCCTACAATGAACCATGAAAAATTCGGGCAGGACAGTTTCAGATCTCAAAGCACCCCGCTCTGAAGAATAAAAATGAATTCTATTTACCAAACCAAGTGGGGGAAAAAGCACATTGCAAAGATATTTCTTATGCTGAAATATTACATGGCCAAATGTTCCTGTCAAAACGTGGTTTAATTACCTTGGCCCCCATGCCTCTTATAATCACCTGTCATTAGCAACAATGCTGGCATCTGTTTACACGTCTGTCAGAAATGCCAGCCCAGCTGAAGCCAGGGGAGAAGAAAATGTTTATGGGGCTATGGGCTCAGGTGAAAAAAAGGTCACCTTAAGGCTGACCTGCCACCACCCAGGGCCATCCCTCAAAAGATAACCTAAGGACAGGACCCCTGAAGCAAACAACGACTTCCTAGGAAACAAATTTTAAATAGGGTAGTTCAGAGATTCTCAGACCAAAGAGGAAAATGTTGGTGATTCATGGCTGTATTATGCCTCCGTTTATGGCACTGCCTCCAGGAAATAACACCAGTGATAATGTGTGCTACATTCCAATGTCTTCAGGGTCTTTCCACCCTGGTGCTCTCCTCAACCCTACAAGGTCACACCTGACACCTACTTCTTCCATTAATTCTCCTCTCCTTCTCCGGGGACTAGGGCTGCTTTCCTTGCCACTTAGTAGCTGCCACTGCCTACTCTATTTGAGAGGATTTTCTCCCAGAGACTGGCTTCATAATAGGCCACCATCTCCCTGGAGTCCCCTTTCTTCCCCACATCCCTAAAAACAAACACACAGATCCTTTTGTTTTGACGTTTTAGCACATGAACAGCAAGTGACTGAGCAAATGAGAGAATGAATACATCATAGGGCTATTCAAAAACCCGTAACACTTTTAGTTCGAGGTTAGTGGTTTTTAGGTTTTGACGCTCTTCTAACATGTTAAATTGGTTTCAGGTGAAGTTCCGTCCATAACCATCTTTCTTTAATTTTCTCTGAATTCAGTTTCATCATCTATAAAGTGGAGGCAGTGGTACTCAACCTCTGCATGATTACTGGGAGAAATAAACACAAAAATACTTACAAAGGCATCAACACGGAGTAGGTGCTCAATACTTGCTAAGCTCCATTTTGACTCCTTTCGTTCCATAAAAACTTTCCCACCTCATAATGACTACTTATTTCAAAGAGCTCATGATTTACTTATGGCTGATGCCATTTAATCTGGCATTTATCTCACAATCAGTTCTGTCTGCTTCCTGATGACTACCTTAAACCTTGATCAGAAGACCTAGCACAGCACTGGACACATAGTGGAAACTTTCCAAATGCTTTGTAAATGGAATTTGGATCCATTTCTATTTGGAGACAGCAAACACCATGATGAAATGAAATCTTTACCCCAACCCTAAGATCTGACCCCTCCTGCCTCTCCAGCCCCATCTCACCTTCTTCTCCCCTTGGTCATGCTTCTCACCCTTACTCCTGCTTGGCCAGGTTTCCTCAGCTCCTTAAACATCAGCCTCTGCCTTCTCCTTGGCCCACTAACACTCTGAGCTTTGCTTCAACCAAAGCCCCTGCTACCGCCCTTCTGGCTCAGCAGCCTGAGGGTTCCATCGTGAAGGCTGCAGGGAGGCCAAGGCGAACACCCTACCCCAGCTGAAACGGTGGAGGCCCTTTACTCCACCTTCGGAAATTTTGAGGATTTTAGCCCTTTCTCGAACCTGTACCGGGGCCCTTCCTGGATGCGCGCCCCCTCTGGAGTTCTGCACTTCATTTTTAGGGCAGCCTACCTCCCTTTGACCTTCTTTTCTCTTTGACCTTCACTGATCAGTATGTTCAATGATAGTTATCTCATCATCCCAGGTTTCAAAGCTGGGCAAGGTGCATCATCTTCCCTTAAATGACAAGGTAACGTTGTTTTGTTCCAGGAGAAGATTCAAAACCCTATCCACGCTCTGAGGTAGGTTCAGGGAAAAAAAAATCATGCTTCTTTTCGAATGAAAGACCCATCCACACATTGTTATGTTTCTGATACAACCCTTAAAAGATGTGTCTTTGCCCCCCAGAGAAATCAGAGAACTATGAATTTCTTTTGGCGGTGATTTCAACAACTCTAACTCAACTAACTCCTTCATTCTTAAGATGTGGTCATGTAGATCCATTTTTCCCCCTTTTCCCTTGTCTCTTTGATATTCCAAAATGAGTCAGAGAGAAAACTGTGAACTTTCTTCATATATATCAACAATCGATGAACCCCTTTTCCTTGACAAGCATTAGAGCCAGCTCCCGGGCACTACACTTTCTATAGGACCTTAGCCTTCATTTTTAAGTCTGACACTATGGGTGAAGGAAAAAAATGCAGTTATTTTACAGATGTGCATTGGGGGCAGCTACTAAAGGGTATTTTACTAGCTCAATATGGTAAAAGAAATCAGCCATAGCTGGCACCATCACACATTGTTTCAGAAAAATGCACTGTGGAGAATTGACACTGTACCTATAATTTTAAAAGATTTGCTCATTTAAACCGACCGGCAGCATTTTCTGCCACATAATGGAGAAATTCACAGGATGCTGGGCCCCCTCATGGCTTCTATGGCTATAAAAGCCCCTTCATGCTGGATTTTTTATATTTGGTAAATTAAGAGTTTACTGTTCTAAGATTCCTGCATGTTTATGTTATTGCTTTTCTAACATAAAAGTTTGCAGTTGTTATGGAAACATATGGTAACATTTGCTGCTAAATTTTAAATGCATTTTCTACCCCTGTTACACACCTGAAATGAAGCCAAAAACTCTCTTTGCTTTACATTAGGCTGAAATTCAAACTGGTCTGGATGACTATAAATGGTTACTGTTTGTCTTGGCTCCTACCTGTATCAGATTTAGACTGAGGAATCTTAGGGAAGAAATTACACGGGATAAAATGGATATTTCTAAATTACAAGGCCTACAATTCCAGTGGCTCCAAATATCAGCTTTCTGTTTCATCTCAGCCTGCCAGAAAGAAAATGGTGGGGCTGGACAATAAAAGATGGACAACATTCACCCTCCAGAGCCAAATGCTTCTTGTTTTGATTATCCTGGAGGAGGAGGCTGCCGATCCTGATGAGTTAAGTCTTGTTAGCAAATTAACTGGCTGTAGATTACAATGGTGCAAGGCATGAGTTTTAGCCCCTGGCTTCAACGTGAAATGACAAGAGTACACATTCTTTCAACCCATTTTGTTCTGCAATTTTCCTCTTTGAGCACCTCACAGTTCTCAAGTAATTGTTCATGATGACTCTTGGCCCTTGGGGATGTTGGCTTGGAAACTTTTACTGGACAGTTTTCTAAGTGGCCCAATTACCCATTTCTCTGCACCTTAACACCTCACCCAAGTAAAGTTTCCTTGTGCAATGTGACTAGTCATAAATACTACTAAAAAAAACGAAGCACTTTGGCTCAGAAAAATATCAGATGAGAATTCTTGCCGGTTTTGGGCATCTTTCTGGAATTTTAAGTCAAGATAAACCAAGAGTCACAAAGAACGTCAAATGTGCACATTCAGTCTTGCTCTGGGACCTAGGAGACCTAATTCCTACTTATATCTTGGTCCTGAAGGCTTGATCTTCTATTCATTTCATTTGTTAAGAGTTGAGATTAATTGTCACAGGTTAACTCTCTGTCTTTCACCATGCTGTTTGCTGAAGAGTTCCATTTTAAGTTTAGGACAAGATTAGACATTGTTTCTATATATTTAAGTGAACGGGTGAAAGAATTATGATGCTTTTCTAAGTATGGAAATATGAGAAGTTGCCAAAGATTTTTTTGCTCCCTAGGCCCTTGTTTGGTAAGAAATAAGTGACACTTATCCCCTAATAGTACACATGCAGAGGCTTCTATGGCAGTAACTGAAAAAATAGGGTTATAATCTTTCTGCCCCCCCTTTTTCATTCATTCAAATAAAGAATTTCAAGTTCTAAGGCAGCTGTTCAAGCATCCAGGATGCTAGCTAAGCCAAGGGCTCAGAATATAGACAAAGCAGGGCCCAATCAGTAGCATAGGTTAGAGCTTTCACAAAACATGGATGACTACTGCATTATAATATTATACATATACATATATATATGTACACACACACATATATATACACATCATATATATATAATATATACAAATTAAATATTACTTACATTATATATATAATTATATATAGTGCTACATGTTTTCACGTTTCTCTACCTTTCTTCTTTAGAAGACAGACAGAGGAAAATATTTCTTAACCCATCAAGATGTAGAAAAGGCAATGATTAAAAAGAAGACACCAGAACCTCACTGCTTGGGCTCAAGTCCTGGTTTGGTCACTTACAACCTGTGTTATCTTGGGTAAATTCCTAGCCTCTCTGGGTCTTAGCTACCTTAACTGAGGTAACTTCTGAGTTTCAAGCTATCTACATATGGGTTGGCATGAAAAGTAAGCAAGGAAATATGGGGAAAGCACTTAGAATAGTACCAGGCATGTAGTAAAGAGTCATTAGAAGTTAGCTGCTATTATTAATGATGATGACGATGATCATCATCATCTGCTTCATAACTAGTAGCATAATTATGATTAAGATACTTGTTTCTTAATCCCTTCAGTTTGTAAGGTCAGCACTTCCTAACCTTTGATAATGTGATCCACCATCATGATTTTCAGCGATATTCATGAACCACCCTACACTATTATATTTCCAGAATTTTTCTTTAAACCAACTTAAAAAAAGACAACAACTTAAAGACGGACTTTAGTCCTGTCCTCAACAATATGACTTGGGAACCATGGATCCAAATGTCAATCACTCTTTTCTAATCTAAAGCAAAATACAAAGTATTCTTCGGTATATTACAAAATCATCTTCTGTGCCACCTGTGCGCCGTGTGTTACACTTCAGGGGCCTCTGCGCGAGGCCTTGGCACATTTTCGAAGGGCACACCTCTGCATGAACTGGGAGACATCTCAGATTTGACAGAAACCACCACCACTATCTGCGTGGACAATACACAGCCTTGTCAAGGGACCGAACGTGGGCGACTGTCACTAAGCTTACTTCACTTAGCGCATATTCAAGTCTGAATCCTGTCTCGGTGCTGAAGGACTGAAAAGAATTCCCTTTCATTAGCCTAAGTCCCTAGTAATGCGAGCCTTGTGCTGATGGGGAGACTGCGAACAGGGGGAGGCCCTTGTGAAAGAAAAAACGACGCTATACGCAAGAGGTCTCCTCCAATCCCTGCAGACCGGATTAAATGTATTTTGACCCCGTGCTAACCCATTTTCCTGTGATACATTTGGTACAAGAAAAGATTAATTACTTATGAAAATCAGGCGAACATCTCTACAGCAAATCTATTATCGCTGTATAGGACAGGACATAAAGGTTTGCACTTGTACCATTAGCTCAGCTATAATAAATGAGATGCTCTATGTGATGTATAATATGGTAAAGAAAACACAGCTGTTTGCTTCTGTAGGAAAGTGCATAGGTGCACTGCACCTGAGTCTGCAAACACTTAATAAGCCCTCAACAACAAAGCTGCATCCTTCAGAACAGCGATGGCTGAAAACCATTATCCATGGATAATTAACTATGTCAGGACACTGAGGTCCTAACATGAGGTCCTCATAATTCCCCACTAAGGGAAGGACAGTAAAGCATTATTATAATATATTACCAATATTTAATAAGAAGACTGTTCTATTTGTGTGTTATTAATGCAAGCTGTAAGTTACAGCAGCATTTGAATTATTCTTGGTTTTTCTGGGCGCTGTATCTTGAAGGGCAAAGCAGCCCTTGGAGCTGAAGAATTGTAAAGAAATACTTCCATTTGGGATTAAAAATTTAAAGATATAGTTGCAATTTGTTCTATTTATTTTCCCTCTGATCACATGAAGATATCCATGGTGGACATTTATCACTGGAAAAGCCATCGCTAAAATGACCAGTGTTAAGGAGGTTCAAAGTTACATGCTGGTAAAACATGTCTAGTGGACTCCTTTGATCTCGAGAAGAGTCCATCATTTTGCTTTCTCCAAGTATCCTGGTCATTTTGAGACTCTCCCCTGTAGCACAAAGTATTTAAATTTCTCTGTAACAAGGCTCTTTGACGCTTGAAGACGAAAGCATCTCTCCATTTATTAAGATGACTTCCTACTGTGTGGGGCTGTTTTTTACCTCATAATTAAAATAGCACCTGAACACGACCATCTGTGAACGCAGATTAAGTTTTTACAAAATGTGAATATCCTTTCATTTTTTTTCTGCCAAATGCCTCTAAAACGCATACATAATTTGTGTGACATAGCCCCCCACCCCCCAAAAAAGGTTAAATAAACTTCTACTCCAAAAAAAAAGGAAAAGTAGTTAGGGTAAACATTTTGCCTCTCACTGCAACCTTCCATGCATCAATAAAATCCATAAATTAATGTACAGCTCTGTAATTTGCTCAAAGAATGAATGAGCTGTCAGTCTTTGCTTTCTGTTTCTAAGATTCTGTCAGTTTATGGTGACCCAGAGACACAGTGTGCCCTTAATTTTCCTCTTCCTTTTTCAAATACACACATTTTGGAAAAGACGTTATTTATACAAAAGGCTGCCAAGACACTGGGTTAGGATGGATTTGGATATACAGACTATTTCACAAGCTGGTCTTACTTAACCAAAATAAAGCCTCTTTGGGAGTCTTTTGTACAAACTGCAAATCCATAAATGCAGAGATTATAAACATTGATACAGACATTTCTTCCAGAGGGTTTTCCGACCTGATGTTAACTTTACATTAGAAATTCATGTTTCTTTAGAAACGTTGGCTTATTTTAGTGAAATGGGTCCTCTGGTAGAGTTGGGGCTGTGATGTCAGCCGGGCTCCCTTCTAATAACCCTTATGAAATATTTACAATGAAATTGAACCACGCATGCGTAACAGCTGACTTTCGCGGCAGCCAAGGTTTAGGCTTACCTTTTTCCTTTTATTAAAGGGAAGAAATCGTTTTATGTTTTCCTCTTCTCCAGAAGATCAAACCCACATGTATTTAACAACTTCCCTGACCGTACCTCTATGTGGCCATCAGTCTGAGCAATGAAACTGAAAGATTATTCTGACCACACGACATCTTTGTGCCATGAAGGAACAGCTGGGTTCCCCCGTGGTGGAGCTGGGGATCAGGCATACACTCGAGGATGTAATAGGAGGAATGGTGATTACCAGCAATGGAGTCCCTGACCTTCCCTCCTGAGAACCAAACTCTTCATTGGATTCCAAATGGCCAACATTTTTGCAGACGCCTTTTTTATGGTGACAATGAGCACCGTATACCCCTCATTCACTTTCGAAAACTCTCATACGCTTCCTCTGTAAAAGGAAAGGTGAAAGACTGCCAAGTTAAAGGCAAAAAGTACGCGCAAACATTTCCTCCAAGCAAGAACCGACATAGAGCAGAACAATGTTACAAGGTCGCGGAGGCTGTACCCAGATTGCATCCTGGTCTCCCGGCCAGGGTCACTGCCTGTCTTCTCTAAAAGTATGAGAAGGTTGTGGGTATTTTTCACTCAGAGCAGGCAGGACTTGCATTCTATATCAGAATCCTAGCCAACACACCATCTAGTCTGCAGACGTGTACTGATCAGCCTGAATAACAGGTACAAGTCTTTGAATTATTGCTATCATTAGGAGACTTCATAAGCCAACACACATGACCTGAATTTTCCTCTTGTCTTACAAATGTAGGAGACCTAGTAACACGGATCCAGCCTCCTTGCTGCCCACTTCAGACAGGGTGTGAACTTCCCCATTCACTTCAATCCCACCTCTCTGCCTTCATTTGTCTAGATTATCTGTCAGGCCCTGTTGACATTTGAGTCTGCAACCTCTTGTCTGAATTCACTAGAAAACTCACAAGTACGCAAGTATTAAGTTGTTTTATCGTTTTGAGAACGAAGAACAGAAGAACACTTCCTTGAGAAAGCCCAGTGGCTCTTCGGGCATGATTTCACCATTTCATGTGCCCTCCTAACTCCTCAAAACCAGGTCTCTCCAGAAAAGATGACAACTCTAATTCGAAAAACTACATGCACCCCAGTGTTCACAACAGCACTATTCACAATAGCCAAGACATGAAAGCAACCTAAGTGTCCATCAACAGATGAGTGGATAAAGAAGATGTGGGATGTGTGTGTGTGTGTGTGTGTGTGTGTGTGTGTAATGGAATACTACTCAGCCATAAAAGAGTGAAATAACACCATTTGTAGCAACATGGATGGACCTAGAGATTATCATACTGAGTGAAGTAAGTCAGACAAAGACAGATACAATATGACATCACTCAGATGTGGAATCTAAAAAAATGATACAAATGAACTTATCTACAAAACGGAAATTGACTCACAGACAGAAAACTTATGGTTACCAAAGGGGAAAGGGCAGGGGAGGGATAAATTAGGAGTTTAGGATTAACAGATACAAACTACCACATATAAAAAGGTAAACAACAAGTACCTACTGTATAACACAGGGAACTATACTCAGTATCTTGTGATACCTATAATGGAAAAGAATTTGAAAAAGAATATGTATGTGTGTATATATATATATATATATATAAACTGAATCACTCTGCTGTATACCTGAAAATAACACTGCAAATCAACTATACTTCTACTTAAAAAAAAAAAAAGAATCACAGTACCTAAAAAAAAAGACAAAAACCAAAACAAAAACCAGGCCTCATTCTCTTAGTCATGCAGCCCAGGTATAATGAATGGTCTTCGGGGCCCTTGGTACAAAGGCAAGTACCTGTGTGAACACACAGAACATGCTCCAAAATACACAGGGAGAAATCAACAGCTTAGGGAAGGCCTACTTTACCTACCATGCAGAGTTGTCACCCTGCACCGAGACGGTACTGTTGGTGTTTGCTTCACTCAGACTCACCCTGAGATTTCCACATGCATGCATACTTTCTTAACACACCCTCTCTGACTTTTCTGCCACGGTCTGTTTTCAGTGCTACTGGAAGATGCTGTGCTTAATACAGCTCCCAACTCTCAGAGGCCCCCTCAAAGCTTTTAAAGAGAGCATAACATGCAGAATTTCAAATGAAGAACCAACAGCAGAAAGATCATTTACAGTAACTATACAAACAAGCTAAATGAAAGGCTTGTGTTCAAGTCACTAAAAATAATAATGCCAAAGCCCCGAGGGCTGAAATGTAAAGCTTCTACTTAGTGTGAGGAAACAGAAAAGGAGGGTGTTTATTATCCCAATAAGAGAACCTGCTAATTTATTTAGTAGGCAATTTTAGGAGGACATTTGTTCACAGCGAAATCTCACTTGATCAGATTGGATAAAAAATAATAACCACAAAGAAAATGCCTGTTGAAGCCAAGGGCTTTGGTCAGACGGGCATCACCCAGAAAGGCCAGCGCGACGCTGCTGGGAGGCATGGCCCCTGGTGCCTCCCGCCTCTCTCCCCCCCCCCGGGCTCTCCGGAACCAAGCCCAGAGTTAGTTATAGAGTTATCTCTCTCACACTTTGCAGATGATGCCTAACTTCAAGACAACAGAGAAGAGGCGAGGTCTCCGGACCTGCCTGCCTACAACAAGTTTCTGTAAAGTAATGAATACAGACAGCTTGGGGACCGTTCACCTGTGCTGCCTGCCTCTTCCTGCCTGCAAAGTGGAACCACCAGGGATTGGCAGAAGGTACTTGTCTGACAGGGCCAGGACAGCCTTCCTCCTCAGTGACAGCCTGGGCCTCCCCTCTTAAACTTGACCCACCGTAATTCCTTCACAATGCGGCAGCGAGGCAGCTGACAGTAGCAGCTGCAGCTCCTAAGCGAGATGGATGGAATTTTCATAACTGGTTCCCCAAGTTACATTTTACCTTCAAGATAATTTATGAGCTGCTCCGGAGCCTTGAAAAGACAATATGCTTGCCATAAAATTAACTGTAACAGTCTTGTAGGTTATAATTAACACTGGGAGGGTAGCACCAACTGGATGAAACACATGGCATAATTGATGGTGAAACTGGAAAGGGGGCAAGCTAACAGTATCATCAGGCACACGCTGCCTTAGCAAAACCGATACTTTCCAGGGGTTAATTACAATCGCCTTCCAGGTCTCCTGTTCTGGGAGGGAAGAGGCCAGAGCTGGCCAGGGAGGGGCGGAGATTTTGCGGGCAAGGCCATGGGGCACCTGGACACGGATGCAGAGACTGTCAGCAGGCTGGAAAGAGAGGCAGGTCGAACCCAGAGCAGGCCGAGAATCTGGGAAGGTGCTTCCCAGAGTTCAGACCAGGCCCTCCACAAGCCTGCCTCATAGACATGACTTCATTTTCTCAGTAAACCGCATCTTTTTCAGTGAAGATAAAGATCTGGATAAAAAGAAGGGAATCAGAACTCCCAAAATGCCCTCCCAAGGCTTATGATATTCGTTCAGAACACGATAGAATTGAAGCATTTCAATTTAACGTGGGCATATCTTTGTAAAAAAATCAAGATGGTCCACTAAACCTCAAGTTTATTAAACTACAAAGTAGCACCCTGTCCAGAAAAGAGGATGGACAGAAAGCTAGTAAGAAAAGGCGTGTCAATCACTCTCCTCTCGGAAAGAAACACTGAACTATCCCTTTCCTGCATGGATACTAAGCAGCCTGAGCTATACCACCAAAACACTTAATATTCTAAACACACCAGAGTCGCTCAAGTAATTTCAATAAGCAATGTTAAGGTGACTGATCTATTTTTGTTGTTTGATTTGTCTGTTTTGTTTTGTTTTGTCCTGGGACAAGATGGTGAAAATCATTCTGATAAATGATGCAACAGTGTCCCCTACAGGCCGACAGAGCTATTCCTCACCCCCTCCACGCCCCACCCTGCCCTCACTTCCTCAGCTGAAAGCCAGAGTTAAACTTTTATCTAGAACCCGGAATATACCTGACAGAGGAACGTTGTAAAATACACTGGGGACACCCCTGAGATAAAATAAAATTACTGCTCTTCATGTGCGGTAAATTGTTTCCCAGATATAAACATACTGTACAGCGGTGATTAACCCATTATGGAGAAGATAAATCCTACCTGTTCAGCCTAAGGGAATCTACTCCGATCAGCCTTGACTATAACCCAGCTCCAAAATTCCTCCACTTAGAGGATTTACAGATTCTTGGAGGCTAAACTTTGATGTTCTCATCTGGGCCCCTACTCTTCCACCTCCTAAAAGATTGTAACCAGGGCTCCCCTGGTGGCGCAGTGGTTGAGAGTCCACCTGCCGGTGCAGGGGACACGGGTTCGTGCCCCGGTTCGGGAAGATCCCACATGAGGTGGAGCGGCTGGGCCCGTGAGCCATGGCCGCTGAGCCTGCATGTCCAGAGCCTGTGCTCTGCAACTGGAGAGGCCACAACAGTGAGAGGCCAGCGTACTGCAAAAAAAAAAAAAAAAAAAAAGATTGTAACCAGTATAAAAGAGATGACATAGTTATAAAGGTAGTAACTTTCCTTTACAAGATTTCTGGTAGGGAGATTTATAAAGTATGAGCTGGAAACTACTTCCTCAGAGAGAGAGATGCCTCCACAACTAAAAAGTGTGAAACGTGTTTAGGTACCAGAGGAAATAAACATTTACAGATACACGCCTGCCTATCTCCACACTGGGAAGGATCCTGGGAGGTTTCTAACCCTTACACTGTGAGACCCAGGTCAAGCACTACGAGAACGCGTGAGTGGCTGAGAGAGAGGAAAGCCTTGTTACTGCTCCGGCTGTGGCCACACAGCAGAGGTCTGAGATGGGCTGTTGTGGCTTAAGTTCCATCTCCACTATCTACTAGCTGTGCTGCCTTGGGCAATGACTCTGCAACTCTCTGCCTCCCTTTTCTCACCTCCTCAAGCATTTATGACTCTGTCCGGCACTTGGTGAGTTCTCACTAAATGTTAGCTGCCAGTATTGCTAAAATTAGGACAACTGCAGATTTCCAGGACGGTGGAGGTAGAAAGGTGAAGCCAGCAGGAGCGACACTTACCCCACCTTTAGTGACTCCCTGGGATCTAACATAGAGGGTCACACCTTGTCAGAGCTGGAAGACGTCTTCGTCTTCGAGGTCACCTGGATCGAGCCACTTCTTGTGTAGATGAAGTTGCTGACATCCAGTGTCTGTGATGTGCCCAGAGGCTAGAGCCAGCTGGAGATGGGATTCAAACTGGTATTCAGACCTCTGTCTGTCAATTCAATGTGACAGTCCTTACTTAGGACAGGGCCTGACACAGGATGAGCTCTGTCTAATGCTCCTTCCTTCGCCAACTCAGCAATATCAAGCCCATACCATGAGGCTTGGATTTTACATGGGGGCACTCTCTCAAAGGAGAGGCCAATGTGGGTGAGTCTGGCTCGGACTGTTCTTCACTTGTTTGTTGTGATCTGAAGAAGAGGGGTAATTTTTATTGAGCACCTAGTATGTGACAGGTGCTTGCTCTAGGTGTTTTCCATGGAATCCCTTAATCGGCCCTATGGAATAGGTTCTATTATTATCCCCTCAGGCAAGTTACAAATGAGAAAAATTGAGGTTCAGAGGGGTTAAGTAACTTGTCAAGTTCATTGTAACTTTCCTGGAGTCACAGAGTGGATCCAAGATTCAAACCCAAGCCATCTGACTCAGCATCTATGCTCCCAACCTCTATACCATATTCATAAAATTTACTCTGAAAGAAATCTTTTTCTGCCCCCCATTTAACATGGAGAACTCTCTGGAGAGAAGATAGCCCAGAATTTATCCTATGACCCATAATCACTTATAGATTTCTCCCCTATTTCTCACTCACACTTGGAGACGGGCAGCTCTTACCCACTTGTAGCCATCACAGTTTCACAACGGAGCCGGGCTCCTCACAAAGGTCAGGCATATGATAAGTCGCACTAGAACACTTCTGGAGAACTGGCCACTTTCATCCCTGGGACAAGGGTTTCCCCCAAATCCTGACTTAATCTCTTGCATTGCATTATTAGACTATGCTGTTTTTTCGCCTAGTGAAGTGTTGCTCAGCTCTATAACCTCAGGGCCTACAATAGTGCCTGGTACCAGGTAGGCACGTGACAAACATTTGCGGAATCAGTGCATGACCGACAGCACACTCACAGTAACCATGACCACCATCTCTCAAGTGCTAGAGTGCATTGTCACTTGGAATCCCCCCAACACCAATGAGATACGTACACCTTCTCCCGTTCGCTCTTAAGAGCTGTTTGTGAATATAATGTGGCCTGAATTTAAGGCTTCCTTAAAGTGAAGACCTTTAAGGTGACACATCTTTTGTTTTAAAGTCACGGGGAACCAAGGTGTGGACTATCTAAGGAGAAATTAATGCTGTGGACTCCCAAGGATGGCGAGCCTCAGAGCACTGATATTCCCTTAATATCTCACAAATTTGACCCACTAGAAGTAAAGCTGCAAGTTTTATAACAAGTGATCACCTTAGGAGGAAGATCAGAAGAGAAAATTTTATCTCTATCTCAACTGAATAACTAAATTTGTGGTTCTTCTGAGTGTCTGAATAGGCAGGACATGGCAACTATGCGCATTTTTTTTAAAAGAAATGTTCAGAGTTCCACTTAGGAAAACACTTTTTGTCATTCCACTAGAACAGAAACTCCATGAGAGAAGAATTGTCATCAGTTTTGCTCATTGCTGGGTTTCTAACTCCCCGAACAGTGCTTGGTAAATCGCTGACACTTAATAGGTATTTGTTGAATAAATAAATGAATGAATCCATGTTTTCTCAAAAAGTTGAAGAAGCACTGCCTCTAAGAAACAGCCAGCAGCCAGTCATAGTCAGAAAGCTGCCAGGAGCGGGGCTCATACCGAAGCCTATGTGTTGATTTTATAAATGAGATGCGCAGAAGTCAGTTGGCTTTTGTCCCCCGTAAAACTGTTCAAATAATGACAGTAACAATGGTAATAACATTAACAACACTTGCCTCCTAAAGATAAGTTGCTGTATCTTGGAAAAAAGGGAACCCTATCTCTAGACTCATTTAATCCTTGCTCTAAATTTATACAATGTTTCAATTCCTACACATTTATGAGGAGGTTTTATGGAGTTATCGCATTTTATGGAGTCATCTGGTTCAGAGACACAAAGGACATTCCTCTGCTAAGGGCAGCAGAAAGCAGAAACTGCAATTATTAAAGGAGATGGGGCAGATGCATTAAAAAAGAAAGACATGGATGGCAACTAGCCGGCCAGAGCCTCTCTGATGCTCCCTGGAACCTTCTTCGTTTACCCCTCACTCCCACCCACAATGCTGCACACAAATTTAGCTCATTGCAGGAGACAGCTACTGAACTGGAAACGCCACAGCTTTTGGTCCCCAAATAACCTGGCCAGAAGCAGCAGCCACTCTCTGTAGCATGAATGACAGCAGTTGACATGGGCAGATGACTCACCACGTGTTGTCTCAGAAGATAATTACATCCGTCTCATCATCCCATAGCCCATCCTCAAGGCCGGTGGTTCCACTTTTTGTGACCACAACTTCTAGGATGGAAAACAAATTCTGGCCCCAATGCCTAGTCGCCAAGACTGAGCTCATCACACTGTACTGATACCATCAAAGCCATATCAGGATGTCAGCAGATAACCAGCAGGGAGCAGCTGTCCTTTGAAATATGGACTCGAAGCCATATTTAGCCTCAGCTTTGTCCCTCCTGGCCTGAAACCTATTCCTTTATTCAGAGAAATGCCCCCAGAGAGGCCTTTCCCCCTCCCCCTGTTCTTCCTTTCTTCATTCATTCTATTTCACTTCCAGGAAGGGCAGGGACTCAGGAGTGGCTGGCTCAGGGAGGAAACCATGTCTTTTTGTCCTGGACCCAGCTCAGTTCCACGCTGTTCACTCCTGGGCTCTTCCTCAAGGACCCAAGTCAGCCTGTGCCCATGGCGTACTTCCTCCCTCATGCTGGAAGCAAGGGTCAGAGGTGCTGTGTTGGGAGTTAAATACCAGAGAAGTGCCTATCAGAGAGCTCCCCTTACATCCAGTTTCAAGTTTTCCACCGCTGGCAGTGTCTCAAACGTTCATTCCTCTTCAAATTAAGAAGAAACACATATCTACTTATAAATACAGGAGTGGGTTGAGGAGAAAGCTGTTTTTATTCAGTCGGCCACTGAACCAATCTGAGTGCCAGGCACTGTTCTAGACCTAGGGGATGTGAGATGATCAGGCCGCAAGGATGTGGCTCACACAGGGCACCGTTCTAACGGAGGAGACAGCTTAAAGTTACAGTGATCCGGGGTGCAGGTTTTATAGTTGGTGCACAGCCAAATACCCAGTCTCAAGGAGCTTACATTCTGGTAGGAGAGACAAAAATGTCAACACAGAATCAAGTACATATATAATACAGGTTGGGTTATGCCTTCTCATAAGCTTCTATCAAACTGTAAGTTCCTTGGACGAGACTCCATTGCTAACTCATCCTTCAGTTTCCCACAGTGCCACACACAAAAAAGACTGAAAATCTGCAGGCTAGCCATTGTGTTCTTATTCTTCTCCCCTTGCCCTCCCCTACATTAAACTATCAATTATTTCAGAGTTGAGGCTGTTTCATACTCATCTTGCCACTTTGCACAGCATCGAACACAGTTAACTTGTACATAACAAGCACTCAGTAAATAATAGTTTATAATTGTGAAACTGGACTGGGCCAACCTGTCAGTTTTGAATAGAACTCAATCCTGCCAGGAGACAAGAGGAGAGACCAGGTAATCATGGAGAAAACAGTAATGCGCTGGCCTTAGAACCAGAGTCGATCCACAGAGTCATTTACACAAACCGTTAGGCTTGTCGCACCCAGATCAGGGTTCTGAAGCTGATTCGCTTAGAAAAGTAAATCCTATTCATTACAAGGTCAGGGTTATGACAACTAGATTTTGGAGCCCTAACAAAGGTGTCTAAAGTGGATCCATCCTGGAGGTAAGGGGTGATGGCTGGGGCTGTGGAGGAGAGCAAGATGGTCAGTAGGAAGATGTTTGGTTGTTTTACTTGTCTAGAAAAGATGCTAACTTGGCAGTTTTTTTGAGAAGCCAAAGCCCAATATGGGGAAGACATGTCTATAAAGACGTCTAGGTCTAGAGAATTACTTTTAACTCTTAGGAGGCAGTAGTTCTAAAAGCTTTGCTAAGAAACTGCCATAAACATGTTTAAAAAACTTTTCTCAGTACCATTTTAAGCTCCTTGGTCCCAAATGAAGTAGTCTGCTACGGGAATACAGTAAGCCCTGTTTGAGCCTAGAAGTTAAGAACTTTAGGTGGAGAGTTTCCACTTAATTAGGCTACATTCCTATCCAGTGTGCAATGCTCAGAGATTCTACAATGAAAGAAATGAAAGACAATGGTAGAAGGGAGAAGTAGGGTGTCTACAGAAACAAACAAACAAAATATGCACACGGGCCACCTGCGAATAAATAAAGGGCCAGGCCTAGCCATGGAAATGGAGAGATGGGCACAGCTACACACTCACGCCAGCTTCCTTTGGAACTCCATCCATCTTATTAGCCAAATGCCCCTAATAGGCTCGTGACTTCTTTACCACTCAAGGGATAAGTCCTTAAGTCCGTCATGTTTTAAAATCTCCTAATAAAAAACTAATGGTGTTAAACAAGCACATGAAAAGACACTCAACATCATTAGTCATCGGGGAAATGCAAATCAAAACCACAATGAGATAACACTAGGATGTCTATAATCTAAAAAAGGTAAAAGAACAAGTGTTGGCAAGATTGCGGAAAAATCAAAACCTTTGTGTACGACTGGTGGGAATGTCAAATGGTGCAGCAGTTGGGATAAGAGTCTGGCAGTTCCTCAAAAAGTTAAACATAGAGTTGTTATGTGACCCAACCATTCCAGGCCTAGGTTTATACTCAAAGGAAGTGAAAACATGCCACTCAAAATCTTGTACATAAATGTACATAGCAGCATTATTCATAAGAGACAAAAAGTGGAAACAACCCAAATGTCCATCAACTGATGAATGGATCAACGAAACGGGTTCTATCCATACAATGGAATATTTTTTTGGCAATAAAAAGGAATGAAGAACTGATACATGCTACCATGTGGATGAACCTTGAAATCATGACTCTAAATAAAGAAAGCCAGATACAAAAGGTCACAAATTATATGATTCCATTTATAGAAAATGTTCGGAACAGGCAAATCTATAGAGACAGAAAGTACAACAGATTAGACAGAAAGTGGTTGACAGGGAGTGTGGGGAGAAGGGGAACTTGAGAGCAGTTGTTCACAGGTCCAGGGTTTCATTTTGGGGTAATGGAAATGCTCTGAAATTGAATAATGGTGATGGCTGTTCAATCTTGTGAATATACTAAAAAAAAACCAAAAAAACCCCCAACCCACTTAACTGTATACTTTCAAATGATTAATTTTATGTTATATGAATTACATCTCAATTTGGCTTCTCAAAAACCCCCGAACGGCCTGGCTTTCGTCTTATTTTTTGTATTTGCACCTTACTGAGCAAAAATTTAAAGGAGAGTGCTTTAAAGTTAAAAGGCACAGTTCGTTCTAGAAGCGTTCCTCAGCTCCCCGAGTTATCCTTCACCCAGCTTTCTGCTCACTGTAAATCCCCATGGACATACACAGTTGAGTCAAAACCTCTGCAAATCCCCATGGACATACCCAGTTGAGTCAAAACCTAAGATGAAAAAATGCTACCTTTGGGTAATGTTTAGAAGGTTTTTATTTCTATTTTAAACACAAGTATTGTCTGGCTGAGGCTTGTATGATATGGACAATAGATTTGAACATAAGGGATTTTCAACTGTACGGCAATGCTAGACTTCAGAGACATCTACAGTTAAATAGTTTCCTGGGAGGGCAAGAGCAGCATGCCACTCTGTTGTGGTCAGGAGGGCTCCACCACTTTCTTTTCCACTGCTTTTCACAGCTTCTTTCTAGGAGCTTGCTAAATTCTCATCCCCAGACAAATTCTTAAATTGGCCGCTGAGCACAGTTTAAGAATTTCTCTCATACACAGCACCTCACACAGTATTTTGTATATATAGTAGGCATACAAAATATACAAAAATGCTCATGGAATGAAATCGTTCTCTTTCAGAGAGTAGAGGCATGGCATGTGCCCCCGAAGAAGAGCACGGAGATTTGTGAATGCCAATGTCACTGGTCAGAAACCAGGACCCTCAATGCCCACAGGAAGCTGGGAGAGAGCTTTAAATAGATAACTCTTATCCATTAACAAGTAAGGGAACATATAGCTTGTGACCGACCCACTGTTGGCACTAATGAGCATCGCTATGATGTTTCTTTGAAAAAGGAATAAAGAAAGGAACAGACTATCTACTCAATTAACATTAGGTGCTTTCTTATTTTTTACAGAAAAACTGCCAAGTGTGGTAGTAAAACAGTGTGCAAGAGTCACATGTATATTAAGTATCAAAAAAAAAAAAAAGAAAAAAGAATGTATAATCTTCAGTGGCCAGATGCTGAAACAGATCACAGTCTTTTTGTAAAGCGTTTTTGCCAGTGTTTGACTTAGTTACATTCTCTAGACTATGCACGCAAGCAGGAAAAAAATAATTTGCTTCTCATGGTGACATGTGCAAAATAAACAAAGGCACTGATTTTTATTATTCCTTATTTAGAAAAACAACTCAGGCCTGGACATTGAACTGTACCTTTTCTTTAGTGCACTTTTCAAATGATAATTTCTTCCACTGTCACCATTAAATCTTAATCCATTCCAGCTCCTTGCATGGGTCACTGAGTCTATATGTACTGCTGTTATTTTAAAATGTTTCCCCTTGGTAGGGAAAGAGGGGGAGAAAAGATGTTGAGGGCCAGATGGGCCTCTTCACAGTTCATTTATCAAACCTAATACATCGGGCTCCACCCTCCTCTCACTCACTACTGCGGTTAAACTTCCATATAATTTGGTAATCATTTTCATTATCAGAGAGTGACCCTAAAGCAGCCTATCCCGAGACACCCAGCCCTTGCAGCTGCTCTTTTTCTGCCTTTTCCTACAGTAGACCCTAAGAACCTCCGAGTTTATTAGCTGCAGACTGACCTTTGGGCTGCAGAGGTCAAGAAGGGGTCAGATCAGAGGGCTTGCCCAGTTCTTTAAAAGCTATAACAAGCTGTCCATCAGGCAGAGTGGACTGTATAAACAAAGCCAAATCTTCAGAAATTCTGTACCACTTCTGTTAACACTTACCCTGCATTCACACGGCTTCTCCCGAAGTGCTTTGGATCATTCAACTCCGGGGAAGTGAATAGACAGCCCTAATAAGCCTATTTGGAGAGGGTTGTTTATGGGATTACTGGGCTTGGGGAAGGAAACCCACAGCACTCAGATGTGCCTCTAGAATCCCAGGGTTGTGTGACACTGTGACAAACTCAGTTACCCCGAGTCACGCAGAACTGACACTTTCCTCCAAAAGCTAAATTAAAGGGAACATATGCTTTCAGTTTAAGAGACTTCAGTGAGTCCCAAACAATGGCTCGGCTCCTGGCCGGGGAGAGAGAGACAAATATTTTAAAACCAAGTTACAAGTTGCACTTAATATAGTCTCCCTAATATCATTAGCATAAATGAACCTACTGAAGTGGGGGGAACCTTTACGACAACAGACTTATACTAAAGCTACCGCCAGCTGCGGAGTCTCAGGTGACCTAAATTTCTCGAAGTTGTACTCTTCCTAATGCGTTCTCTAATGTGCAATATCAGGTAATTAGAGTCATCTGCATTTAACTTTCAGAGGAAAAATATTTCTATTATCTAAATCTAAAGGATCCCCTGATAGCTTTGATGAAAGTAAAATACTGTAACCCACTGCTTGGCCTTTGGCGAGCGCTAATTATTATCTCTCAAAGCACATTTTTCCTTGTGGAATTCCAAGGTACACAATAGGCCAACGTCTGAAACACTGGCAGCTCGGTCAGTGCTGCAGTGGATGTTTTATAACTTTCACCACCACACGCCCGATGGCTACTCGAGGCGATGCCCGATTCCAGACGGCCAGAGGAAGCTTTGATGAGGAAAAGAAAGGTGTATGGTAACTGTCTGTTTATACAGATCATATGGATGAGTCTTTTAGATAGGTCACCGGGATGGGAAACATCAAATGGCGCTGGCCAAGGGGCAGGGGGGAAGGATTATGGTTATTTAATACTCTGAGGACACTTCCTTCTGAGCTCTCAAGACACCACCCGCTTGAAATCTTCTTTCAGGTGTTTAGTTTTAAGGAGGTCTGCAGAGTGTCAGCTGCTAAGCCCTTTCTTGTCTCCTCCCCTACCACAAAGGACTCGAGAAGTTTTGTTTCAGATGCTAGACTACATCAACTTCAGCTCTGGCACCAGTTCCTGATTAAATTGTTAGCAGTTAAGGGCCAGAAATGCTGAAACCAGACTCCTTTTAAACAGGCCATTTTGGCCACGCTGTCTGATGAGTTGGTGTATTAGGAAATTATTGTTAACAGACCAAATGCACTCAACAGAAGACATCCATTCTCAACACTTCCTCTAGCTGTGCTGTCTTTGGAGGGGTTGGGGGGATGGGGGAGAGTTTACAGGGGGCTCTCTCTCTCTCTCTCTCTCTCTTTCTTTCTTCCCTTCCTTCCTTCTCTCCCCCCGCCCCCACCTCTCTTTCTTTATCCCTTTCTTATTCTGTAAGAATCACCAGGGAAATTC
The DNA here is from genome assembly GCF_964341445.2 of Mesoplodon mirus. Lineage (NCBI taxonomy): Eukaryota > Metazoa > Chordata > Mammalia > Artiodactyla > Ziphiidae > Mesoplodon > Mesoplodon mirus. The sequence goes on from NC_138995.1 coordinate 30,758,713, forward strand.
CCTGGCGGTCCAGTGGTTACAACTCCACCTTTTCACTGCAGAGGGCCCAGGTTCACTCCCTAGTCAGGGAACTAAGACCCCACAAACCCCACAGCGCAGCCAAAAAAAAACCCAAAAGAAATCACCAGGGGAAAATATATAAAAGGTCAAAGAGAGAGAGAAGCCTCTTAGATGTCCCCTCATGGATATTTCGCTATTTAATACAATATCCATACTTGAGTGAATATACATACTTAAACTGTAATACAAAGAAAATGTTAAAATTAATTATTGAAACTTTGATTGAAAGTCATTTCATGACTGTAGTTGAAACTGTCATTTACCTTGACCACACTACAAAAAAGGGGGCAAGGGGAGAATGTCACTGGGAATTTTAAAATTATGGTTTCAATGCAAGTCTAAATTCAGAGACAATACACATACGTGAAAAAGCAGCTTTCTGATACCCAATCAGAATGGACAGTTCATACTCTTAACTGTCTCCTTCCTTGGAAAAGGCTCCTCTTCAGCCTTGTTCAGGCAAATCCATTTTCATGAGAATTGTTACTAGTAAAGCCATCAATTATTGTAATTCTGTGGCATGAACTCATTTGGAGAATAGTATGGCTATCAGTAAATGTTCTTGACTCCCAGGCACACAGAACGTTTAAGCATCGAATAAGACTCTGACACAAAATCCAGCATCATTTTCCTGATTCCTCTAGCTCTCGCTTAGAGACAGATGGTAATTCAACAATACACATTATGCATCTGAAGGACAACTCTAACATTTGAGGGAACTGGTTCCAGGCTTCTACCAACCAACCAACCGTTGTGCGAAGAAGGGCAGGATAACGTGGCATTTAGTATGCAAGCGCCAATTCTGTAAAAACGGATGGTCTGTAGAAACTTCCTACCAGTAACGGCTTTCTAACCACAGCTAAGTCCATGTGCAAAGAAACTGGGCTGACGCCAAAGTCATTTCTATGCAGTCAGTTCTGAAAATGGGGTTGTTGAATAGACTAAGTTCAAGCGATCTGCCTCCCGAGTGATGTAAGAGTACCGTGTGGATTTCCCAGACATCTGCTCTAACTAAACAGCAACGCTCGTCTTTTAGATAGTCGATTAAAAGGGTTCTTCAACATCAGGTACTTAAATTACAGTACCCTCAAGATGCAAACATTTCTGCTAAATGTTATACTCGGGGATAAATCATACATGCATACAGATGACATCATGGATCATTACAATTAATGTAGGTACCATGTGTAGGAAAGCTAACTTTGGCTGAAAGCACCTGTAACTTGCTTCTTTTTCATGGCCCCTCCAATGAGAGGGATGAGACCAGCCGTCAGGAAGGGCTTAGCCAAAGAAAGCTCTTGTTTTCCGGGGACAACAAATCCCATTTCGTAATAAAACAAACCTGGCATGCCATTCCCTCCTCAGGTTCTGGCGAGCGGTGAGTGTGGCGAGGATGGCCGTCAAGATCTCATTCCTTTGTTCTACAGGGGTCCCCTCTCTTCTAACTTCCCGAAGCAGAGCATTTGTCTAGAAGAAATGATCCCCCAAAAGAGAAAGAGAAAGTAAAAAAATTAATAATAAAAAAAAGCCCATAAGCAAATAAGGACAGTAAATCAATGGCTTTTTTATTATACTTCCCCTGCTAACAAATCAATACAATAAATGATGGTCAAAAATGGCCAGCATATATTTTGTGTTTAATCAATGTACATGGCACATAAGGTAAACTCTAAAGCTGCATTGCCTTAAGTAACACATCAAGATACTGTGCATTCTCGTTCTAATTTTCTCAGTGCACCAACGACTTTTTTATCCTGGGAACTGCCTACCACGAGCTATTATTAGAAATGATTTTCACGTACAGTTTACCGTGAGTTGTTTGTTTAGCCTTTTAAAACAGAGCAGTCTCTGACTTTCCCTCTCTCTCATTCCTGCCACCCAGCTAAGGCTTACTGCACTCTTATTTGAATCATTAATTTCTATTTCCATCTGTGCCAGGAATTTTTTTTTGGGGGGGGTTCACCTATTTTCCATGCTTGTTGCAAATCAAGAGCTTGCAAAGAAAGAAACACTAAGAGCACAAGAATCAGAGAACAGTGTATCTCCATGAATATCTTTCCAGCTTTGAAAATCCACTACATATTTTGAATAGTAGGTACAGGGACTCTTATACAGAGTAGACGTATGATTTGAGGAAGAATCATTTATTCTTTGGTTATTGTTGTGGTCCTTAAAAAAAATTAGGTTCACAGGTGAGTACAAAAAACACTCAAGCAGTCAAAGCACAAACACGTGACACCCTGCTTACTCTAACAAGTAGCATTACATCAAAACTCAAATTTGAAACTGTCATTTCAACTTTATCTATAGCTCACCTCTGTAGGCTCTTTTTATGTGTATTTTAAACATGCAAATGTCTGTGACACTAGGAAAACAATGGAAAGTATTCTACTGGTACTTGAAATTGGAGTGAGCAAATGCCTTTCAAGTTTTAATCACAGAACTTTTCATCACATGTATTTGTCTTCACGTAACTGGAGTAGAAACCTTTAAGATTTATAAATGTTGTTTTTCATGTAAAGGTAGCGGGGCTTCTTTGGAGACGTTATAACCAAAGCAGTTACCAAAAGGAATAAAATTGCCACTTCCTCTGCTCTAATTACTCAATGTATTTCTTATTTAACTGATGTCAATACCTTCATTTACTTGAAAAGTGCACTCAAAATTTGATTCTCATGGATCTTGAAATACTACTTATTTAGTCCTCTATAACATTTTACAGTGTGAATTTAATATCTTCATGACAACCTTGAGAAGAGGTGTGGTGAACATTTGCTGTTTTGGTTGCCTTCCATCCATACCCAGTCCTCCTTTCCTATAAGAGCACCCAGATCTCCTTGTGGGGAAGTCTTTTATGTAATCTTAGAAGTGACAGTAATCACTGTCAACCAAAGTGTCCTGCTTTCCCCCAACAAGGATGTGGGTCAGGCCAACCTGATTCTCATTTCCAGGACTTTAGACACTTAAGAATGACAAACAAAGGGGAAACAAATGTGGAGGCAACTTATCTATTTCCTTAGTTTCTACCACCCATGGTCCTCAAAGTATTCCTGGTTTCCTGAACTTTCTGAGTCCAGATCATTCTTTCTTTTGATACCTTGAGCTATCCGATATCCTTTCAGTAAAGTTCCATTTTGCTCAAATTCACCAGAATCTGTTTCTGTTGCTTACAATCAAGCACCCTAACTGATACAAACAGGTAACACAGGAAGTAGTATCTTCACTGTAAAGTAAGGATCCACGATAACCTGACTAGAATTAGCCAGGATCTCTTCCTCCTGGACCCAGAATTACAGCTACTATACCGGCGATATAACCAACTGGATACTCTACGAGCTCCCAGGTCAACATTTTCGGCCCTCCAGCACAGGGAGGAATGCTGGGTTTCTCTAGGCAATTCCATGGCATGAAGCCCAGGCTCCCAATATCTAAAGCAGGGCTGCAAATTCAAATAGCCATTAGGGCCAGAAAGGTAACATGAATGAGTGAGGCAAGGTTCCTGAAGAGAGCATATGCTCTATCTAAAAAGACAGTCACTACTCAGTCGCAGCCAACTGTGCCATTCAGAAAAGCCGTTTTGGCAGTGCCAGATTCACGAATTTTCAAAATAAATAAGAAATCTGTTTTGTTTTTAAATGTGAAAACTTGTAATTTTAAAATGTTGGAAACAAACTTTTAAAATTTTTAGTTTTTATACAAATTTGGTTTATTTTTATTTTTAAAATTTTTATTGAAATATAGTTGATTTACAATGTTGTGTTAGTTTCAGATATATAACAAAGTGATTCAGTTTTACATATATATATAAAAATATATATATTCTTTTTTTATATTCTCTTCCATTACAGGTTATTACAAGATATTGAGTATAGTTCCCTGTGCTATACAGTGGGTCCTTGTTGGTTACCTGTTTTATATATAGTAGTGTGTATATTTTAATCCCAAACTCCTCATTCATCCCTCCTCACCCCCTTTCCCCTTTGGTAACCATAAGTTTGTTTTCGATGTCTGTGAGTCTATTTCTGTTTTGTAAAAAAGTTCATTTGTATCTTTTTATTTTCTAGATTCCACATATAAGCGATATCATATGATATCCGTCTTTCTCTGTCTGACTTACTTCACTTAGTATGATAATCTCTAGGTCCATCCATGTTGCTGCAAATGGCATTATTTCATTCTTTGGCTGTATTCCATTGTATATATACACCACATCTTCTTTATCCACTTATCTCTTGATGGACACTTAGGTTGCTTCCATGTCTTGGCTATTGAAAATAGTGCTGCCATGAACAGTGGGGTGCATATATCTTTTCAAATTATGTTTTTCTCCAGATATATGCACTGGATCATACGGCAGCTCTATTTTTAGTTTTTTAAGGAACCTCCATACTGTTCCCCATAGTGGCTGCACCAATTTACATTCCTACCAACAGCATAGGAGGATTCTTTTTTCTCCATACCCTCTCCAGCATTTATTATTTGTAGACTTTTTGATACTGACCATTCTCACTGGTATGAGGTTATACCTCATTGTGGTTTTGACTTGCATATAATACAATTTTTAAAGGTTACTTTCCATTTACATTTATTACAAAATACTGGCTATATTCCCCACTACATCCTTGAGCCTATCTTGTACCCAGCAGTTTGTACCTCCCGCTCCCCCATCCCTATATCGCCCCTCCCTCCCCCCCAAATTTTTTTGAATACCATGTGGGCCAAACAAGAAACAACATGGCTAAACAGAACTCAGGCAGCTGCCAATTTGGACCTCTAACGTAAAAGATGTCTAATTTCAGAGAGGTCCTGGCATCAACAGGTATTCTAACAAGAGCACTGCTCCTTATCTGTGATACCCCACCTCACGTACTTAAAGTCGGAAGGAACCTCAGAAAGTCATGTAGTTTATCACTATGTCTGCAGGTACATATTATTTTACCTAAAAATGCTTCAAATAGAAAACAAAATATACATCTAGATGGCTCCAAAGACATGATGAAAATAAATTTATTTCTCCATTTGACTGTATTAAAATAACTTAAAAAAAAGTCATTTATCTCTTCTCTGCCTTTCACATCATTTAAATTTTATCCAGAAGCCCTTGTTTTCCAAGGATCCTGAAGAGCCTCTAAGAGGGGAAGGAGGCAGGACTGAAGAAAGTGAGTTTCATGAGGGCAGGGGACCGTGTCTGTTTAGTTACCACTGTATCCCCACTGCTCCCCTAATGACTTTTAATAAATATTTGTCAAATCGGTAATAAAAGCAGGAACTTGAAAAACAAGTATTGCAAAAACAAAGAGCAACGGAAGACTGTCTTCTTTTAGGAAATTACTATCATATAGGCTTAAAACTCATAAAATATATAAACTAAGAGACAGTTATGTGCTCTTGCAAGGAGCTCTCTTCACTTCACAAAAGGACTCACTTCCTGGTCTATTTCAATAACTAGCTCCCCTAGTTCTGAGTTTCCCAAACTTTAGTCATTCTAGCTCAGTCTCATAATTCTTGCCATATTTGTATATAAAGTATATAATATTTAATATCAAGGTTATATGTTTATTTCATTCTAGATGGATACTGTTACTTGCTGAAGGCTCTGACGCTAAAGCCAGCTTCCTCTTTGTAAAAGAAGACATGAACAAGCACAGGAGAATGGTAGAGATATATCAGTCTAAAAGAAGACCTCCTCGCCACAATTACAGGAATTGAAAAGGAGCTGAAAAGGGAATCACCTCCTCCGAGTTGTCCTCACTATGTGCAGAGTCCTGGAGCGCCACCGAGCATCACCCCGGGTAACACCGTGGTCCACATCCCATGCTCTGGATGCACTGCTCTACCTCAATGGTTTTCCACTTCACAGATAAACCTCTTTTCTCCCTAAATGTATTCTTATATGAAATTCAATATATAAAACAAACTGGAGCAGTTCTCTTTGAAGCTTTGAAGGTATGGAGGACCTGGCGGTTCTCCCTTTGTCGTGGGATATCTCTTCAAAAGCCTAAGGAACTGTGAAACACAATTTGCCAACCTCAAGCCAAGAGTGTTTAAAATAGTATTCAGGTTATTAAAAGTTTATACATTGCTGGTGGGAATGCAAAAGAGTGTCATTCTGGTAAAGAGTTTGGCAGTTTCTTATAAAGTTACACACTCACACTCACACACACACACACACACACTCTTAATATATCACCAGCAATCCAATTTCTAGGGCTTTACCTAAAGAAATAAAAACTTATGTTCACACAGAAACATGCATAAAGATGTTGATAGCAGCTTTATTTGTAATTGCCCAAAACTGGAAATAACCTAAATGTCCTTCCAAGGGTAAATGGATAAACACACTGTGATACATCCATACAATGGAATACTCCTCAGCAAAAAAAAGGGACGAGCAACTGATATATGCAACCACTTGGATGAATCTCGAAGTCAGTATGCTGAGTGAAAGAGGCTAGTCTCCAAAAATAAAACACCGCATGCTTCCACTTATTTGACTTTCTGGAAAAGGTAAATTATAGGGACAGAGAGCAAATCAGTGAGGGAATTTTTGGAATGAGGGAACTAGTCTGTACCCTGATTGTAGTGGTGGTTATAGGAGTTTATACCTATGTTAAAACTCATAGAACTGTATATCCAAAAAAGTTGATTTTATTGTATGTAAATCTTATAAACTTTAATTTTTAAAATTCATTCTCATCACATTTTTAGGACAAGAAAGAATGTAGAGAACAAGTTTACATATAAATATGTCTAAAAGAGAAGTAGTTAGTAAAAATATAGAAAAACATATCTGGATTACAAAACAAATTCCGTTACAAAATTTTTTTTTAGATATTGGAAAAGGATGGGTGAACTTAGATTGAACATTCAGACCCGAAAATTAAATATTTCATAACATTTAGAGTGAAAAGAAGTCCTTGCACAAAAGGAAATTCCAGAGTGTCAAAGGGCATTCTTTTTATAAAAATTACTAGTGATATTTTTATCCTTATAATAGTGTTGGCTCCGCAAGGGTTGGCTTTACACAGGAAATGTTAATAGCCCATTTTACCATCAGTAGAAACATAGAACTGTCTTCAAACAAGCACCAATTTTTAAACAGTATGCTATTACCGAAACACATTCTCCCTTTCCTCCCCGCAAAATATAGGGAAAGGAAACCATAGGTTTAGGGATCATGCTCTGGAGGTTAAATTTCCTTTCATTAGTGATTCTGTTTCAACCAAAATCTATGGAAATGCTGGCCTATCAGGAAAAGACTAAGAATATTCTAAAGAGAGCTGGCTGTTCAAATCCCAGCTGCCACTTCCTAGCTGTGGCCTTTCCCACAATTGCAGAATGGAGATGACCACAGAGCCTCCCTACGGGTTCTTGTGAGGACTAGTTGCCCAGTCCTGCGCCACTGAGATTATGATTGTTTAGTTTCATCTTAAACGCACTCATCAACCTTGTGCTAAGCTCTGCTATTTTAGCAAGAGGATTCCTTAAAGTGTCTATGACTTGGAATAAAAAATTTCAAGGAAATCAGGCAACCACTGAACAGCCACAACCATAAGAAGTCTCTACCAGAAGCCAGAGGCATCCTCTTTTGCGTATCCCTAGTGGGAGAAAATCTTGATCCCTGGAGGTTGGGTTTTATTTTTAGAATCAGTTCTAATTTCACTGGACCCCACTCCACTAGTAGACCTGTCTCTCTCTGAGGCCACTACCCAACACCTGTCCTGTCCTTCTTAGTGTCCTATGGGGGGGTGCCTCATTCTGAAACCCTCAACTGCAGTCAGCCCAGGGCTCTGCCTTGGTTCTCCTCTCCTCTCTGCTGCCTGTGCTCTCTGTGGGTGACCTCTCACTCCAATGGCTTTAGGGGTCCCTGTAGGCCTACGACTTCATGCAGACTTCTACCTACAAGCAGACCTCTCTGCCGAGTTCCAGCCCCATAGAGCCAACCACCGGCTAGCTGTCCTTCAACATACACCTCAGACATGCCACCTCAGCCTCAACTCATCCACATCTGAACTGCAATTTTTGCTCTCATTAACCTTCTCCTTCTCCCTTTACTTCCCTAGAATGGCGAATGACACCACTATCGATGCAGTCATCCAAACTAGACATCTAGGAATCACCCCAGTCTCCTCCTCTTCCTTTCTCTGCCCTCCCTATACCTAAACATCAACACCTATTAGTCCTGTCTGTTCAATATGACTTAGACTTATTTCTTCCCCACTGCCATAGGCTTAGTCCAGGCCATCTCTCATCTGGACCATGAAATGGCGTCCAAACTAGCGTCCCTGGGTCAATCTCACCCCTTTCATGAATTTACCTCCTACAAGAGGAGTATGTCAGTGTCAAAGGAGACAAGGAGCTTCAGCCTCCAAAACCCCACCTAAGCCAGAGCAGCTCTGTTCATGTTGCCTTCAGTTATTGCATCTGACACACACAAAAAATATTTTTTTTAAAGACTAGATTCCTTAATCTGAAAAAAAAAAAACCAAAAAATAAAAATAAAAAAACTCATCTTGGGCTTCCCTGGTGGCACAGTGGTTGAGAGTCCGCCTGCCGATGCAGGGGACACGGGTTCGTGGCCCAGTCCGGGAGGATCCCACATGCCGCGGGGCGGCTAGGCCCGTGAGCCATGGCCGCTGAGCCTGCACATCCGGAGCCTGTGCTCCACAACGGGAGAGGCCACAGCAGTGAGAGGCCCGCGTACCGCAAAAACAAAAACAAAAAAAACAAAACAAAAAAACCTCATCTTAATATAGGCCCTGCTTACTTCTCAAATCTTAGCTCCTCCTATCTTCTATTCCATATAAAACTAATTGCAGTTCCCTGAAAATACATGACTATTCTAGACTACATATTTCCTGTACCTGGTTGTATAACTTACCAGTAACTAATTCTTCAAGAAACATCTCAAATAACACCTCCTTTGTGAAGTCTTGCAGGAACCACAACCTTCCACCACATTAAGTAGAGTGGGTCACCCCTTCTTATGTGTCACCCCTGAGCATCTCACAAATCATGTCATATTCCATTGCAATTTATTATTCGCTAGAGCCTGCCTCCTCCAGAGCGTGAGCTCTATGAGAACAGATAGGGTCCATACCCATTTCTTCTTTTTTTTTTTTTTTTTTTTTTTCTTTTTGCGGTATGCGGGCCTCTCACCGTTGTGGCCTCTCCCGTTGCGGAGCACAGGCTCCGGACGCGCAGGCCCAGCGGCCATGGCTCACGGGCCCAGCCGCTCCGCGGCATATGGGATCCTCCCAGACCGGGGCACGAACCCGCATCCCCTGCATCGGCAGGCGGACTCTCAACCACTGCGCCACCAGGGAGGCCCCCCATTTCTTCTTAATATCCTCCAAGGTACCAAGTTTGGTGCCAGGTCATGAAAGTGGACTCCTGATAGATGCTTGTTGAACAAATAAAGCCAAATGACATGTCTGGTGAATAAGATGAACAATCCAGTCACAGAGTACTATTCAAGATAAAAAAAAAATATTGTGAAACAAGCTTTGGTTTGATTCGAACTATTCCTGAAGATAAATCTAAGAAAAAAGTTACAAAACCTATTTTTAAACAAAAGCATCAAGAAAAATTAAGTATTTGCAATCCCTAGGTGACTACTTAGAAGGGCAGTATTCATTTGGATGGATGTATCTAGAAATAGATAGTTTTACTATGACGCTACGATAACATTTAATCCATGCATACCCTCCTGATAAGCCAAAAGAAGAAGTCTCACTCTGTCTATTTCAGTAGAGAAAGCTACTTTGGATTCTGGCAACCCACAGCATTCTAAGGTCCTCCAAGAATTCCACAGTGTTTTTAGCTTCTCCTGGCTCAAAACTTTATGCATAAAAGATTAAGTAAAAAATCCAGAACCAGAAAGAAAGAAAGAGAGAGAAAGAGAGAGAGAGAAGAGACTGATCAAGAATGAGAAAAGGAAAGCCAACAGAAGGCTCTAAGAAGGCTTAAACTTTAGGTGTAAGTTCACATCTTTCTTGGAAAAAGTCCCCCAATTCGGAATTCATTCAGTTAAAACTGAGCAATTCACCTAATTCTTGTTGGCTATATTTTTACGTTCAGTAACTTTCAATATGTCCTAATTGTAGGGTATCATAAGGAAAGCACATTATGAACATACATGCATTATGCAGAATTTGTAGCATAAAATGTTTTCAGACAGGAATCACTCTGAGATTTAAAGTGAGCATTACGGTATTTACTCATTACTAATAATGGTATATAAGTCTTTAATTTTTTTGATTCCTTTCTGATCTGGAGTAATAGCTTCCGATAGGCCTTCAACTCCAAAACCTAGATTTAATCTTAATCCATCCTTCTTACAAATCAGAGAACTTTGTCCAAGAAAATACATGGAAACAGGAGGCAGTCTACAAATATGGCTGGTGGCTGGTGATCCCTCTGCTTAGTTCACTTAAAAAAAAAAAAATCTGCTGCTGTTATCCCAATTCCAAAAGCCATATAAACACCAGCATGCCAGAAGTGCATACCTTTCCCACCTTCCCAGCATCTCCCTACCCTCACCACCACCAAAAAAAGTCCTACTGTCATGGTGGGAAAAATGCCACTCCTAACACTTTTTATATACATAGCTGCCTCATGTTAGGGTTGTATTTCCCCTCTGCACACACAAATTACAAAGATATGCTCTGACTGATAATGAGGGCTAAAGGTTCAACTTGTGAAGAAACTTGGTTTAAGATGTTATCAGCTGGGAAAGCTATTTCCTCACATCAACATTGCCACGGGCTGTCAAAAACCCAACCAGGGCTCGCCTCTTCAAAAGTTCAGGAACACTTTTTTTTTTCTTCTTCGTTCTTTCTTCCCCCTCCCCCACTTTTTTAAAAAAAAATAAAAAGAAGAAAGGCACAGAACCCACTGAGTTAGCCTTAGTCCCATCAAAGAGAGGTCGATCTCGGGTCTTCCTTCATTTACTGATTGTCAGTTTCAGATGGCTCTTTTGTGAGGCCTCTGCAGCTCAATGCTGAGTGATGCCTTCACATTTTCTAAACTGGACTGGGCACCGCCAAAGATTTCCAGCGCGCTTGGATCCACAGCCCAGCAGAACAAATAAACATTCCTCTCAGCCCTTTTGCCTACTTTATCTCCCTCTCCGGGAGCAAGAGGTTTTGGGGGTGCTAATGTTTACACAATGTTCAAACTTTCTTCCCCCTGTTTCCTGAATTTGAGAAGACACATCCTGGATGACCTCGGCTAAGAGATAACACCAAGTCACCACTGGGTGCCCCGTCTACTGGACTACTTAAGGCTGCCGTCTTCATCCCTCCCCTCCCCCACCCCTCCCAGTCTTACCAAGGAAAGCAGGAGATAAGCTAGGCTGTCTTGAAAGGCAGGCACAAAGGCAGAAGTCTCCAAGAGGCTGCCAACAATGCGGCCTTTTATTCCCACCTAAAGAGACACTTGGTTCAGTTCATCTCAAAGACCCACTTTATGTGCATGAACATCTCCGCAGAGTTTACCAAATGAATCCTCAAAAATGTACCTGGAAGACATATTTTGGCATTTTTCCATTGTGTACTACTGGGATGTGGGAGCTAGTTGAGAATAATCACGAATGTCTATGGGGAAAGAATGCAGGGATAACGTTTCTTTGATCAGTTTCCTCATCTGTCAAGGGGTCTATGTAATAACACCTAGAGCTCTTGTGATGATTACATGAGATCATCCATCGAAAGCACTTTGCCCGATGCTTGGCATATACAAAATGGTCAATAGATATTAGAAATTGTTACAACTGTCATCAGCAGCATTTTGTATGGGGAAAAAAGATCACAGAAGATAATGGATACTGTTTTTTTTTTAATCCTAAAATACCACAGCAGTGAATCTGCACAATTACTTAACTTTCTTCCCAAAGCACTTTCATAGTACTTCCCATTTTTCTCCTCCTACCAGTATAGAAATCACTACACTTGATGTGTTTCACTAAAAGCTACAGAGCCACAGCAGCCTGTCTGGTACTGCATGAACTCTCAGGACAGCCATGTGGGTGACCGCTGGGATGGCCAGGCTGCTGGAGAAAAAGACAATCTGCCCCAGACGTTGAACCTGGGGTGCCGAAGCAGTGAGGAGAAGCTAGACTTCAGAACCAAGCTGGCAACTCTGGGGTTTCAGATAGTGGTGAAAAATGATCCAGGTGTTTGTCAAGGAAGGCAAGAAGATAGGAAGGAAGGGAGGAAGGAGGAAAGAGAGAGAGAAGGAAGGAAGGAAAGAAAGCAGGAGAGAAATCAGGAAAGAGAAAGAAGGAAAGAAAAAGGGAGAGAAAAGGGGAAGAAATAGAGGAAAAAAGTAAGCAGAAAGAGGAAGAAAGAAAGAGAAAGAGAGAGGGAGGGAGGGAGGAAGAAAGAAAGGCAGGAAGGAGAAGAAAGAAAGAAAAGGAAAAAAAGGTGAAGGGGAAAGGAAGTGTTGCTTCTAGAAGCCAGCAGCTTGGGCCGTGGCGCCAGCAGCCCTCATCCTGCTATTATACGCCTGTAACCCCACTGCCTCTGCTGGCACGGGCACAACTAAATGTTGACTTCAAGGCTTCAGAGAGCACTCGACTGATTTTGTACGTGATTAATTGCCAAAGACATGGCTGGCCATATGGAACAGAGAAAGCATCAAGTCATTCATACTTCTGTATGTGATCGCTTGGCCCCCGTTGTTTTAACGTACAGGAAAGAGCTAGTATAGCACAGCCCTGGTGTCTTGCCCCTGACAGCCCATTAAGAAATCTCAAAGCACCTAGTCGAAGTTATGCTGTTGGCTTTTCAATAGCAGCCTAATAAAACAGAAGCCAAGCTTTCCAACCAGTCTTAAATCTTTCACATACAGTACATTAACTACAGGGGCTAAAACAACGGGCTTCTTATGATAGGAAATGGGATTTGATTTCTAGTCTCTGCATACTTACTGAAAGCCTTTTTTTGACCTTTATGGAGTTTACAAACTCATTGTTCTTTTCCCCCTGTTTCCCAAGGACCCTAATAGATTTGTTTCAGTACAGTCTACACTTAGTCACTATTATGTGCAGTCTATATAATAAAGCTGATTCAGAGAGAGGTGAAAGAAACAGCATAATTATTCTTGCCAAGAGAGCCCAGGAATCATTCTAGCTTCTGAAGCATTCACTTTCCTTCAAAACAGGAAAAAAAACCCAAAACCTATACACTAGGGGGAAAAGTCTCACACACACACTCTTATTATCCGCACCTCCCTTTCCCATCACTCTGTGAAATGAATCCATTCAATGTGGGAAAGAAAATCCATTTATTTTCTAGTGGTTCTACTGTTGGCCCCGGGTGACACTCCCCTTCAGGCCACATGGGAAGGTGCCACCTCAGGTACAATTCCATCCCAACGTACGGCCTCTTAGCTTTAGCCATTACTAAAATCTTTGCAGACTGTTAACTTTCTGTCTAAGGGGAATAGATATACGTTTCCACAATGTTTCCCTTTCAAGGATTTTCAAATGACAGCACTAAAAATTGTAATACCATCAGTAGTTTCCTTTGTCAGTTCTGACATGTGTTGGCGGGGATGACTTTGTTGGCACTTTTCATTAGAAAATATTTATATAATGTTTCATGTCTCAGGATTTTGAGGTGTTGAAATTATCCTCACACCAGAAGACACCATCTATGGGAAATTCCACTTGACTGCCTATTCATTAGCAGGGTTGTAATTGCCTCTCCCGCTGAAATGAGCTAATAACCCATGCAGAGCTCTAAGCCAATAGGAAATTCCCTGCCTCCCCGCTGCCTCGCCTTCCTCGGAAGATGCTGGTGCTTTCCAGGATGAGCCACTCAACTAATAAACAATATCGTGACACAAGAGAGTCTGAGCAAGACTCTTGGAAGAGAGAAGAAGCAAAAGCCTTGAAAGTGACTCAGTGGCGTGGCAATGAAGACACAACACAAGATTTCTACAAAGACAAGAGAGTGTTTTCATTGACCATTATCTTACAGTGATTTGTTTTATTATAGTATGCTCTATAATGTATGATGCTAGTGTGATTCCCATTTCATAGATGGGGAAAGCTGAGACTGGGAAGGCGAAATGCCTAAGAGTAAATACACATCAGTGGCAGAAGCGCTAGTGTGCGAATTCTTTATATTTCTAGCTGACTGTTCACTGCAATGGAAGCCCTACTAGATAATACATAAAAGTATTACGTATAATATTTTATATTACATACATATACCTAATAAAAAGTAATACACAAAAGAGTACCTTTCTAAAGTCTCATCCATGGAAACAAACCTACCATTGCTGCAAAACCTTCAATAAAGAAAAAGGAAAGGTTTAAACGACAGCCATGGCACAGAGCAATACCACCTGGACCTAGAACTCAGTACAGACATATATATACATCTCACATAATGAATACCAGAATGACAGCCAACTTCTCTCCAATTACTTCAGCAGTGCCTTGCCTTATCTGTGTCTTTTCGTCAAAATATATTCACTCCACAAATAAGAGCAAGAACTCTCCCAGTGCTGCCACGACATACACACGCCCTTAATTCCCAGCCGCCACTTCTAAGAATCTCACTGCACTAATCTATTTGTTGTCGGAACTGTTAATTGAAGGTGAAGAATGGCTAGCTACACCAAGCGCTAAGCAACTGAGCCATGGATGACGTTTGGGCTAAAAGTGGCTTAGCGCCTTCCGATCCTTGGGCCAGTGAAAAGGTACCCGAGATCTCCATCAGATCAGCTCCCCGCTTCCCCCAAACATCAGTCGCACAAAGGCTGAAGTTGTCTGTCGTGCACACTGGATTATATGAAGTGTAAAACATTGGGGGAGAAAGGGAGGGGAGGGGGGAGGCCTTTGAAAGGGAACGGGGAAAAAGAAATCACACTTGCAAGAGGATCCAGCTGACAGCTCAGTCGCTAACAAGTGAGACAAGTGAATATGTTTGGAAACATTGTGATGCAGGAAGAGTGCGGGCCTTTTGTCTGCAGCCCTACAGTGTGTCTTTAACCCAACTGCTGCCTGCATCACTGAACATATGTTTTCTACACAAGAACTGAAGCAGAAAAGGCTCTTTGTTATAATTCACTCCTTTGTATATATGCCCCCCCCCACCTTCTGCCCATCCCTCTCTCAGTAATATCCAAACCAAAGCCCTAATGGGAAATTTAACTGCTTTGGAGAGTGAAGCCAGAATGTCCCCCAGAGATCCTTCTACTGCCCCCAGGCCTTGAGAACTGCTCCCCACAAAGTGGTAGTAACAGCACGGGGTCCATTCATTTAGTGCTTACTATGTGCCAGGCATCACAACAAGCATTCTGTCAACATGATCTCATTTCATTGAGAAAACTGTGTAAGTGGCACCTCTATTTTTTCACTGAGGAAACTGAGGCACGGAGAGAGTAAATTAGGGAAGAGTCCAGTTTTAGACACGTGAAGCTGAAAGTGCTAGAGGGACATTTAGCAGACAGGGGTATGGAGTATGAGAGAAACATATATGTCAGACTTGAAGATCAGGGGAAATCATACACACACACCCCATTCTGCACTTTAAATGTCACTCTATCTGAGCTGGGAACTGGATGGCACAGAACTCAAATTTAAGCAAAGCTGATGGGGCAGGTAATGAAGAGAATGTTACAGTGGGCAAGTCAGGAGGTCTCTCTTCCCCTGTGGATTTTAGGATGGGGAGAAACAACACAGGCTCTCAAGTCCAACTGCATTTGTGGCTGACTTGGCCAGGGGCAAGTGACTTACCCTCTCTGTACCTCAGTTTCCTCATCTGTAAAATGGGGGTATTTCTAGCACCCACTTCAAAGGGTTAACAGGATTCAATTTTTTTTTTTTTTTTTTTTTTGCGATACGCGGGCCTCTCACTGCTGTGGCCTCTCCCGTTGCGGAGCACAGGCTCTGGACGCGCAGGCTCAGCGGCCATGGCTCACGGGCCCAGCCGCTCCGTGGCATATGGGATCTTCCAGGACCGGGGCACGAACCCGTGTCCCCTGCATCGGCAGGCGGACTCTCAACTACTGTGCCACCTGGGAAGCCCGGGATTCAATTTTTATACATAGGGCCCTTAAAGAATAGTGCCTGACAAAGCTAGTAAAATTGATCGTCATTTTTCTACCACCTCAGCCTTTATTTTTCCCTCTCTCCCTGTTCAGTGTTAACCATCTATCCGGTTAAGCCAGCGTCTCTAAGCCAGATGCCTTCTGGTTGGTGACGATGATGATGATGATGAAGAGGATGGTGATGATGGTGATGGTGATGATGATGATGATGGTGACGATGATGGTGATGATACAGCAGCTAACATTACTGAGCACTTACTACATGCCAGGTGCTGTTCACATGCATCATATCATTGAATCCTAAAAATAAGTCTATGAGATAAAAGTATTATTATTTCTATTTTGCAGATTTAAAAAACTGGGATAGGGCTTCCCTGGTGGCACAGTGGTTGAGAATCTGCCTGCCAATGCAGGGGACACGGGTTCGAGCCCTGGTCTGGGAAGATCCCACATGCCGCGGAGCAACTAGCCCCGTGAGCCACAAATACTGAGCCTGCGCGTCTGGAGCCTGTGCTCCGCAACGAGAGGCCGCGATAGTGAGAGGCCCGCGCACCGCGATGAGGAGTGGCCCCCACTTGCCGCAACTAGAGATAGCCCTCACACAGAAACGAAGAGCCAACACAGCCATAAATAAATGAATAAATAAATAAATAAAAATTTAAAAAAAAAACTGGGATATAGAAAAGTGAAGTAATTGGCCAGGTTTTACACCACTAGTAAGCAATAGAGCCAGACCTAACCCGTGCCTCAGGCTCCAGGGACCAAAGCTAACACATGTATAAACGGACACTTTTACAAAGTGCCTTCATGAACATTATCTCGTGTAATCCTCATAAAAACTACGTGAGTTAGGCAGAGCAAGTATTATTAACCACATTATTACAGATAAGAATTCTGAGGCTCAGCTACATCAAATAACTCATTCAATATCAAAATTAGTATAGAAGTCAAGCTAGGACTGGAAATCAGCTGTTCCAACTCCAGGCCCAACACGTTTTATACACAC
Organism: Mesoplodon mirus; assembly: GCF_964341445.2. NCBI lineage: Eukaryota > Metazoa > Chordata > Mammalia > Artiodactyla > Ziphiidae > Mesoplodon > Mesoplodon mirus. Next base: position 30,775,844 of record NC_138995.1, read on the forward strand.
AGAACACACGGAACAGACTGTTCTGAAGGCAAATTTCCATGTAATAAATCAATCAACTTGAGTCTCTACTATAGGGCGGTCATCTGCAAGGCCACCGTACCCGGCCCCCAGGAGCTTATGATCTAGGTAGGTAAATAAAATATATACGTGGGCTGGAGGGTGACCAATGGGGTTACCTAAATTAACTGCCGAATTCAATAAAGCTCTTAGAACTGATTTTGATGAATACAACAGTTACTCCACTCGACTAGACTGCCCTGTTCATGACTGGGCATAACCTTAACATTATCATTTAATCCTGATCTGCTAAGTACTCATCCTTTTCATTTTGAGGCAATGAAAACTAAAATGTGGACCTGTAAAAACAAAGATAGAACCAATAAATTCCACCATGTATATCTGCCCTCCCTTAAAAAGAAAATCTTACTTTTCTTAAGATTCCTGAGGTCAGAGCTATGTCTTGCTGTAATGAAGCAGCTCATGCTATTGACAATGTGACTATTAAAACTCTAAATGAAGTAACAATCTGGTAGGGAAAGATAATTCAGTTCAAGTCACATGGGCAGAGTTGCTGCACTTGTCCTCAGATAACATCTACTCAAGACAAATGCAGTTCCTGCCTGGACCACTCTCTGTAAACACCACGGTCTACCAAGTCCTCAGCGTCAGCATTGCTTGCTACTTGGCACATAGCTACTCAGAGAACACACACACACACACACACACACACACACACACAGTTGGGAGATACAGTTCTCAAAAAGGAATTCAGTACCTATTTAAGTGTCTATCATACCAGCAATTTAAGTACATATTACTAATGCATTAATAGTAGCTATGAAAAGAAAAACCCATTTCAGTGGCTACCTAAAATATAATCATAAAGGTATTAATAACAATAACGAAAACAACCACAAACACTGTCACTAGTTGGTTGTTTACCACGTGCCAGGCCCCGTCCTGATCGCTTTTCATGTATTCCTCATTATATCCTCATAACAGTTTGGTGAAGCAGGTTTTATTATTATCCCAATTTATAGATAAGAAAATCAAGGCACAAAAATATTAAGTCTCAGTCACACAGCTGATAAGTGGTGGCATCAGGATTCAAACCCTAGGCAGGCTGGTAGCAGAGTTCACTCCCCTACCCATGAAACTATGTAATGACTCTGGAGCACTTCCTAAGAGGCAGGGAAACAGCATCTCATTTAATCTTTCCAACAACCTCACAAGGTTTGTTGGTACCATTTACAAACCCATTTTACCAGTGCTTAATAACTGGTCCAGGATCTCATTGCCAGGGGGTGGCAGAGTAAGGGTGGTTCGCAGAACTGGGGTAAACGATGCTAAGTTCTTGACAATGATTTCAGTAACAGACTAGGGTTCAGAAATGGTCTCTACTTGTGGAGGAAGCAGTGGCTCACTTCCTGATTGTCTGAAGTTCCACTTAGACACAGAGACAGAGGACCTGAGGTCACAGGGAATGGCATCATTTTTTGAATACAGAGGACAACACCAAATGGTTCTTGAGCTTCATCTCTACCAAACTATCTTTCCACCTAGATCTAGTTCAGATATCCAGAGCCTTCCTAGCTATAATGCCCAAATCAAGGTTGAAAATGATGATATCATTTAGGATTTTTTTCACCCTTTCTCACATTTATGAATATCATATATGAAAGGAATATGAGTGCTGGATGGAAACACTTTAAAAAAATTTTTATATTATATTGGAGTATAGTTGATTAACAATGCTGTGTTAGTTTCAGGTATACGTTAGTTTCAGGTGTACAGCAAAGTGATTCAGTTACACATATACATGTATCTATTCTTTTTCAAATTCTTTTCCCATTTAGGTTATTACAGAATATTGAGCAGAGTTCCCTTTGTTATACAGTAGGTCCTTGTTGGTTATCTATTTTAAATATAGTAGTGTGTATATGTCAACCCCGCACTCCCAATTTATCCCTTTCCCCCACCTTTCCCCTTTGATAACCATAAGTTCACTAACTTCTGAATGCCAGTATTATCTGAAGGTTAGAAAAGTCTTTGAGTTTGGCAGATGCTATCTTGTTTATATGTTTAGTGTCACAGACAGCAGCCATCATTAGGTCTTATGTGTGGCTTAAGCAATAGAAATGCATCTTCCTTCTGGTCAGGAACATTCCCAGTGTTCACATGAGCAATTAGTATAAGGACATGACTGAAGGAATATCTACAAATTTATCAGAATTTGTGTCTGAAGTTTAAGAAAATGAGATTTTCAACTCTAGGCTTATCAGAAATTTACAATAGAAGACTATCACTACACTACATTCACTTTCTTAAATCATTCCAACTGTGATTCGGAGTAAAAGAAACAATCAAGAAAGCTCAACGAGAACACAGAAGGACTCGGCACACGAATGGGTTGGTACCCAGCAGCAGGAGCAGGAATGGGAATCCGTCCAGTAGTCTGCCTTTGGCCTTTAACTCATCTTTTAATGCTTCCCATTTAGAGAACTCGGAGCTCTAGAGCTAGAAACTACATTCCATTCATTGTTAGGGAAAGAAAGCAATTATTCCAACTTCAATTGTTAATATCTTTTATTATTTTTTTAATATATTTATTTATTGGTATTGAATACTGTATAGTTCACGTACAATATTATATTAGTTTCAGGTGTACAACATAGTGATTCAATGTTCTTACTGATTTTACACCACAGTAATTATAATATTATTGACTATATCCCCTCTGCTGTACATTACATCCCTGTGCCTTATTTATTATTTTTTTAAGCATCTTTATCGGAGTATAATTGCTTTACAATGGTGTGTTAGTTTCTGCTTTATAACAAAGTGAATCAGCTATATGCATACATATATCCCCATAGCTCTTCCCTCTTGCGTCTCCCTCCCTCCCACCTTCCCTATCCCACCCCTCTAGGTGGTCACAAACCACCGAGCTGATCTCCCTGTGCTATGCGGCTGCTTCCCACTAGCTATCTATTTTACATTTGGCGGTGTATATTTGTCCATGCCACTCTCTCAATTGATACCTTTTAAAAGCTACACCCTCAATGAAATACCTTCATATAAACAGGTAGAGACTGTGAGGGCCTTAACCTTAGCTTTAAGAAGGTAGTGTGGTCACCACAAAGTTGCTTTGAGAGCCCCAAAGACAACAGAAACCACACTTCCGTCTTGAGTGATACAATCTAAAACCTGCTAATACTACTGCTCTTGGCACGAATCCCTACTTAACTCTAACTGGCTGCACTCAGAACAGTTTTATGCTTTGAGAAGCAGATATTATTGGCTCATCTCATAGAGATAATTGCCTCTCCTGCCTTGTTTAGTGCTTATACATTCCATACCCAAAGATGAAACCGTTGTAGAAAACGCGTGATGGGCACAGTCCTTTCATGCTGAAATTGTCTCCGTGAGACTGAGCAGGGACACTTTAACTTTGGGGTTTAGACAATGGGTTTTCTGAAAGGATTAGAAAAATGGGCAACAACTGAACCTCCTCCTCCCTCCTGTTCAAGTCTACCACCTGCTGCGGTATTTTTGTTTCAGTAACAATGAAGCCTTCATGTTTCAGCCTCATATTTAATGTTTGCTGAACTGGTCCCCTTCGCTTTGGTTAACTCTTAAGGAGCAGAAAAAGAGAGATTTTTTTTTTTTGCCTAACAAATAAACAAACACACCAATGTACTTTCCTGATTGGCCCCCAACAAAGAAATATGTGTGAATAAATATACATGAATCATCGGCCTGCTCACCTTCGTACACCACCCCGGAGTCAGCAGATGCTCTATTTATATTTCATAAAGTATTATCGGTCACTAAAAGCCTCATAACATTTGCAATTTCATGGTTCGCTATAGTAACAGGTGCTGTGGTCAACAGGAATGTAAAGTGTTAGAAAAAAAGGGGGGGATCACTTCAGAGACATTAAGCAGCTTTAAACACTGACAGCAGAAAGGGAGAATTTTAAAGCAATTTGGTCGGGTCAGTAAAAAGAAACACAGGTCAGAGGAACAAAATGGTACCCCAAAATTCTGCCCATTGATAAATGGGCATACTGTCTCGTGGTTGGCTGCACAGGCCAAGGCGAAGCAACTGTTGGATGAAAACGAAAATATGCTCTCTTTGTGGCACCCTGACAATAAGTTACTTCAGCTTGGTGAGCGCTTGAGGCCCCCATTCTCCCCATGTACACGGCTGGGGGATACATTAAGGAAAACAAAAGGGTCCATTTTCATTGTAACCATGCAGAGGGTTAAGCATCTGACCTTCAAGTATGGTGTGCTTGTGCTCGGTGGAAAGGTTCTTGACAATATCAACAAGAATTACTGCTGTTTGAGAAAGGGGACACAATTAAAAACAATCTCAGATGCTTGTCGTACAGCTGTCCAAGGTTCAGCTCTGCCTGACCTCTAAGGATGCTACGTGTTTAACGGAGACAATTTAAGATATTTTAGTGAGTCCCTTAACCATTCACCATCGCCATCCTTCCACTTGGGAGTACCTAGCCTTAACCACAAAGTGCTTTTCCAGTAACGAGATTTTACGCTGTGGGGTTTACCCTTAAAGCCATTTACCTCCCCAGTCTGTCCTCCGCTTGCTATCTGACCCCCCTGAGAAGCAGCCCCAGGCCAGACCTTAGAGGGGACTTGGCAGGAGTCCGGAATGTTTGACTTGACAGAACCCAATTCCTTTAAAATAGTTGTTTTCTGTTTTTCTTTTTAAAGCAAAATCTTATCACACTCTACTTTCCAAAAAAGATGTTACTGAAGGAAAGTTTTTCTTCTGTTAAGAGATAATTTATCCGAAAAGAACTTTTCTTTATTTGAACAAAAATATAGTCAGTCAGTCACCTATTTCCTATCTGCAAAAGAGAAAGCACGGAGATATCCCCAACACAGAAACAGGTCAAGGAAAAAACAAACAAACAAACAAACAAAAAACACAAGTATTTCTTCTGAGATAGCAGAGAAGACGGTTTGAAAAGAAACAGAAATTCTGAGGTAAAAGACTAACTCCTTTGTCTCAGCTGAGGAAAACCACTGTCTTCCTGCTGTTTGATCTTTCAGAGTCAGCAAAAGGCTCTGAAACTCTTCCACAAATAAGAGGGTCCCTGGGAAGTGACCACGAGAAGGTGCTGTCCGCCACTGGGGCGGGAAAATGCTGGAAAGCTGAGGGCCTGCCACCTGGGCCTACAGCGGCCTTTGAAGGCACACACCATCGCAGCCTGCCCCAGATTTGAGGAGATGAGACTTCCCACATCTTGGGAAGAAAGGAAGCCCTATGGAGGTGAAGCAAAGGCAAGAGACAGGCCAAATCTCGTAAAGAGCAGGGCAGGGGAAAGTTCTGTTTGTCAAACACACTTTAATCTCTAAAGTCGCTGGCCTTTGATGTTGCCCCAAACAGAAAACCTACATGGTCTGCAAGATTTACAGCATTTCTAGTGGGAACAGTTTCATGCTCCAGGGTTTTTCCTTCGGAGATTAAGGTTTATTTTCTCCCTGATGTTCGCTGTGTCTGACTGTAAGAGCCGCATCGGAGACAAGGACATTTTCCTGCCCTCTGGGTCATCAAATACACCCAACTTTTATTCATCAAATCAAGCTCGCTTTTTTCAGGGAACAAAGCTGCTGGAGATCTTCCAAACTGTGGGGTAATCACTGTCATTCTGACAAGACAGAAGTGTTTCTTCTGCAACAAGTCAGCTCCTAAGATCACAAAAAGGGACTTAAGAATGGCTGCACTAATCTCTATATTATAAAAGGCCACACAATTCATTTCTTAAGTTGAAGTGAGGAGACGCGAAGTAGATGGGAAAAGAAACAAATCATCACCTCAGTCCGTACATCATGGCAACCCACCGCAAGCCCTAGCTAACTCAACTGTAAGTCACGTAGAACAGGAGTGGTTTAAAGGGGCCGACGGAGGTCCAGTTCACTGGAAGGAGCTCTTAGCATTTCCACTAACTCTTCTTTCTTTAAGTTGGATCTTATTCTTCTGACCTCAACGTGAAACCTGATCTGTAAGGACAGAACTTTATAAGGTACTAGGCCAAGAAGCTGGTAGTAAATTTCAACTGGCTCATGCATCATACTTAATTAATTCCTGCTTGACTTACGAAAATGGCAGGGAGGCTCCCAGAATGAACCTTTCCTTGGATGTTGAGATAGATGTCTTCTTCTCGCCATGGTGCTGTTGCCAACGTTTGGACCCTTGAGCAGGTCATCTCCTGGTTCTCAACACCCCTATCTACCTACACAGGGTTCTACTCTCCACATCCTACGTGTCTAATATAGTCTGTGGGTGATGACTCTTTTGCCATGGCAAGCAGGGATCAGTCACTTTTGCCAAAACAAAAGGCAAAAAACACCAAAAGGAATCCCCCACCCACTCCCTTAAACACAGAGGCTTGACAGAAAAGAAGTATATTCCCACTTGGAGGCATGGAAAATATAAACAAGTCCCTTGGGTGTCTTATTCATAATGATGCTAATGGAAGACACTCCTCTTCCACTCAAGTATGTCAATGCATCTCTGAAGTCGTAACACAGAAAACCACAGAACACACTGGGGAGGGGAAGAGACTTGTCTAACAGCAGCATGTGATTAGCAGAGGCTAAAGTGTAACCCAGGTAATCCTGGTTTCTGGCCACACAGCCCTTCTGATTACTGGTTGAGGTTGCCTTAGGACACACATAACTGTAAGTGAGGTTTTACTCGAAATTACAACAATCTGATCCTTCTCCTAGTACCCCAGCTACACTCTAATAAGACCCATCCCTTTTCCTCGGCTTTTCCACAACAGACACACACTTGTGCAATAAAGAAGGTATGTCTGCCCCTTTGGGGGTCAGTTTCTTCCATGCAACTTGCAACAAAGCGCACCTTGGATTTTAAGAGCACGATCCTGTAGTTCTGGTATTGATTTTTCATTTTGCCCCATAACTACCACCACGACTTTACAACTGATACACAGCATGAACGGTTTCCTTGGCCCTAGAGGCCAAATTAATCACAACATTCAACAATCTGTTTTTTTATGACACAGAGGTCAATGTTCGTTTTCAACATAAATTGTAAAAGCCATGGCCAGCGCCCAGTGCCATTCTGGAGATGCATTGGTAAGTTGCCCCCCACTCGTGATTGAATACAACAATGGTTTTGCCAATTAAAATGTTCATGGCTTTAAGTCAGCCCTTATTTAGTCAGCTACTGGGCAACTGCAGGTCTACAGGCCCATTGCCGGAGGGACTCAGAATTCTGACAGCTAACTGCAAGGCCCCATCTGTACATTGCTGTGATCTGATCTGAGAGGAAGTTTCTCAGAGCAGCTCTGTCTTCCAGGGATGCTATAGGTCAAACTGAGGGGACTGGGAAGAGGCCCCTTGTCCTTCTGCCCTTACCGTCCTACCGGCATCTTCCATGCTGAATTCAAAAGTAGGGTCGCTCTTGACCCTCATCATCTCTCCATGGGGTTTGACACTATGTTTCCTTCAATTCTACCATCTACTTCCGGTTTTCTTTGCACCTCTCTGGCTGCCATCTCCGGTTGTTTCACTGGCTCTCCTGTGCTTGTCCTTTATACTAGGTCACCCCACACTCCGCCTGTGATGCTGCTTGAATCTTTCACCTACATTTGCGCTCCCTTATTCCACTTCCTTCCGCTGTGTCTCCATGTAGATGGCAGCCATGTGTCAGGAGCTTTCAAACGTGGATGAACATATGGGAGAACATTGCCTGGCACATGACAGGCACGCCTACTGAAGACATGAATCCAAGTCCCGAATCTATACTTGGGTCTGACGTGACCATACTTCAGTCCTTCTGAGATTTCCAGATCTTCTTAGATGTTCTACTGGCTCCTCAAACCCAGTACGGCCCTACACGTCCTCCTCTTCTGTTCCTTCGCTCCGTAAATGGCATCCTCATCCATCTAGTAACTAAGACCCGGTATCGTGCACAATGGCCCGTGACTCTTCCTCATCTTTCATCCCTCACATCCAATTATGAAGTTCTATGTACCTCTCTAAAAACAAAACAAAACCCTGGAATTCATCTCTCTTTTTATTCTCTCTATCACCGCCCTGGTTGAGAACCTCGTTACTGCTCACCGGCATATCTGCAACGGGTCTTCCTGTCCACAGCCTCTCCTCCCTACAGTCTACCCACTGTGCTGCTGCCAGTTACACTTTTGAAAAATGAATCCTCTTCAAAAATCTTTGAAACCACCCCCCGCCATGATCTCCAGAATAAAGGCCAGATTTCTAAGCATGCCATTCAAGGCTCTTCATAAGTTGGCCCCATTCTCTCCTTTTCACTTGCTCTCTAGTTCCTAGGTGGCTGCCCCTCTCTCTTCCATTCCACCCCCAATAGGTACTCGAAGCACTGGTGACAATGTACTCTGTCATTTCTGCAAGCCCGCCCTAGTGTTCTAGAGCTGAGCCCTAGTATTCTAGAGCTTTAGCCCTTGCCTAAAATGGGGCCCATCCCTCTTTTTCACCTGCAAAAACTCTGCCTATCAAAAGCCAGTTCACTCTTCAAGGTACAATGAAGAGGAAACCTCCTCTTCCATGAAGCCTACCCCAGCTTTCTCAATCTGGCTTATATTCTCCAGGGCACTCTCTCTCAACATTTTGTTTCCACCTCTCATTTGACATTCCACATCATGCCTTATATATGTGTACATCTATTTCCTTAACATGCATGTAAGCTCCACAGGTGTAGCAACTCTTGATTTTCTCCATTGCTTGCTACGTTAAATCTTAAAAAACAAACAAAAAAATCAGTATCTGTTTGCTGGATTCGGCTGAAGCCTGACCTGGACTTTGCACCCCTCTAGTACATGCCAACTGACTACAAAAAGTACTTTGTCAGGCTTCCCTGGTGGCGCAGTGGTTGAGAGTCCACCTGCCGATGTGGGGGACACGAGTTCGTGCCCCGGTCCGGGAAGATCCCACATACCGCGGAGCGGCTGGGCCTGTGAGCCATGGCCGCTGGGCCTGCGCATCCGGAGCCTGTGCTGCGCAACAGGAGAGGCCCGCGTACCGCAAAAAAAAAAAAGTACTTTGTCAAAAAACTTTACAGACCCTACTAGAAGATGGAACACTTAGGAAATGGCAATCTGGGCACCATCCCAGGTCAGCCGGTCAAGGCAAGAGGGATACGGGACTCTCAGAGAAGGATGCTAAGTTATCTTAATTTCAGGCCATAGAGAAAACAAATGGATACTCTCTTGGGGGCTTGAAAGTTATCACATTTCTCCCTCATGCTTGAGACATGTTTATAAATACAGAAGGCCATAATAAAACTCACATGAGAGACAAAACTCAACTGCAACAAGTGTTTACACTCTAATCAGGACAACAAATCACTTCTCACCAGGAGATTCCAACTCAGTCAGCATGAGGAGTCTTGTATCTGTGCCAAGGATACCCTGGACCAGAGACCCTCCTGGTCCCTTCAAGCTGGATGGTGACTCTGGGCATCAACACAGGAAGAACAAGAAAGAATGGCATCTAAATGACACTGCTGAAACCACTGTCGAGATTCTGCATGGCTCCTAGTGCCAAAATATACGGGCCCTTGATATTTCTTGATTTGTCACATGACTCTCAACCTAGACAAGCATAGGGCAGTCCCAAGGATAAAGGCTCCTGACCTCTCTGACAGGAAGAGGTTGGTGGCCAAGGTTCCCGGATTGCTTATGTCTAGCAAGGGAGAGAAAAATGTGACCACCCCTAGGAACCCTGGCCTTTCTTAAAGTCTAAGGTGAATGATGTTTGGAAGATACTAAAATTAGGAAAGGAATAGTTACAGAAGGCATAATTGAGATTCACCTGGAGGCAGCTTATCCTCCCCTCCTCCTCCTCAATTCACTCATCTGTTCACAACCGTTAAGAATTGGACAATGGCTTCACCAGGAGGCTTACCCGGAATGGTTGTACATTTTCGAGTTGCCTCTTACAGAGAAAATTTGGTGAGGGCTGTCTTATTGCAGAGAACAGTACCCAAATTAATACTATGGAATTGGCTTGTATTCCAATAATTGGGAGGAATCTGTACAAAGAAACCACATGGCTAGTCACATTCTATTTTACAATATGATCAACGATTCCCTGTTCTTTGCCAGGGGATGATGGTTAATGAGATTCACAAATTAACCACCAAAAATCACTTCATCTATTTTAATGTCTCTAGCAGCACTGGATCTTCATGAAACTGATAAGTGCTCCTAAGCTCTATCTGCCATAAATGCTCAATGCATCCAGAGTAAAGCTTGAGCTTCTGGGAGTGGCTTTCATGAAGGTAACAGGAAAGGACAGCACAGGGACCGGACTAGTTGGACAGGCCAAGTGGCAAACTGAGCTGAGATCTGAAAAAAGAGTAGAAGTAATCTATGCCTATGCTTTGGTGAAAGAAGACATTCCAGGAAGAGGAAACAATAATATGTGCAAAGTCCTTGAAGAAGAAGGAAGCACAATGCATTGGCTTCGTTGAGAAAATGCCAGGGTGGTGAGAAATACGGAGAGTGAAGTGGCTGGAGGGGAGGAAAGGCAAAAGAGGTGGGCTGAGGATAAAATATTTTAATCTTTACCCTGAGAGCAACTCGAACCCACGGAGGAGCTTACACAGGAAGGGGCATGGTTAGATTTGCATTTGAAAACACTGCCCTTGGTTGCTGTGTGAAGAACACAGGAAACCAGACAGCAGCTACTGCAACAGCCCAGGGGAGTGGTGATAGTGTCTTGGACCAGACTGGTAGCACCAGAGATGTAAAGGAGTGGATATTTCAGGAATAAAAGTTCTCAGAGCGGATATGTGGGGTGGGAAGGGGGAAGGAAGTCTCAAGGATGACTCCCTGCTTCTCTCATGAAGAGCGAGGTGGGTAGTGGTACCACTTCCTGAGTTAGAGAACTCTAGAAGGAGACTAGCTTTGGGGCACTGCCAGCCCCACTTTAGGAGGCTTAACTATAACCTGCATTTCCCATCCTCAACCATTACACATGCTATTCCCTCCATGGGAGATGTCTACTCTCTTCCCATCCCCATCACCACCTGCCAAAATTCTCCCCATTCTATATGATTTAATTCAGAAGTCCCTGCTGATCAAGAAGACTTCCGAAATCCTACCCATCCACGTGTATCCCACCATCTTCCAAGCTTTCACATCTCTGTTTGTACCTTTGACCGACATCATCTTCCTTCCACCTTGTATATCAATAATAAAGATGTCTGTTTCCTTTCTGAGTCCTCCACAGAGTTTAGGAAATGCAGCAGGCACTCAATACATTTGTTTTCGTTTAAAGTGAGACATCTTTCCTGTTAATTGACTCATACGTTCATGTATTTGTCCACTCAATCAAATCAAATTTGGTGAGAGGTCAGATACTTACCTGTTGAACAGTAGTTCTAATCCAGATATTATTGTTTTTTACAAATTGAAGGTTTGTGGCAATCCTGCATCAAGCAAGCCATTTTTCCAAAAGCATTTGTTCACTTGGTGTCTCTGAATCACATTTCAGTGATTCTTACAATATTTCACACTTTTCCATTACTATTATATTTGTTAGGGTGATCTGTGATCAGCGATCTTTGATGTTACTAATGTAAAAAGATTATGACTCACTGAAGGCTCAGACGATAGTCAGCAGTTTTTAGCCTTAAAGTATTTTTAAATTAAGGTATGTACATTTTTTAGACATGATTCTAAAAATATTCACATAATAGACTACAGTAAACATAACTTTTGTACACACTGGGAAACCAAAAAACCTGAGTGATTAACTTTCCTGCAAATTCACTTTATTGCAGTGGTCTAGAACTGAACCCACGATACCTCCAAGGTATGCCTATATTAGGATATTCACTAAAACATTATTTACAAAAGCAGAAGACTGAATACAGTAGGAGACTGGTTAAATAAATAAATAAAGTTAAATAATTTATTTAACCATACAATGAAAAGCTATGCAGTTATAAATGAATGTACAAATATGAAAAGATCTCTAAGATATCGTGTTTATTCATTTGAAAAAAAAGCACATAAATATTTGTAAGTATAAAGAATATCTCTGGAAAGGTACAAAAAAATTTTTGTGAATAGCGCTAGCCTCTGGGGAAAAAGAAATGGGTGTCTGGGAGAGTGAGTGGAGGGAAAGACTTACTTTGCACTGTACATGCTTTGATACTTTTTGAATTCGGCGCCATGTGCATGTGTCAGCAAATAGTCCTGGGAGAGCTGATCTGAAAGACCTAGCTCAGGTTCCATGCTTGTGGAGTAGCCAGACGAAGGCAATGCAACTCCACCTGCATCCACTAAAAGAAGCTGGTCCCCAAAAGAACATCCAGAGGCTGTTAGAGAAGGAGGAATGGACGCTGGATGAACAGAAACAATTGTTTACCTCAACACGAAAGAGCCTAATTTTGATATGCCAGGCCCAAACACAGGCAGAGAAAAGACTCCAGAGAAACATTCCTTTTATCATATTTTGTTATTAGCATCCAGCCGAAAGCTGGTGAATGCATCAGAGAAGGCATAGACACTGGGAGACTTAGCGCATGGTGGAAAATGCTGAACTGGGAATTGGGGAATCTGGGTTCTATGTCCACCAGTACCTGGCTCTGTTGCCCCCAGACAAGCCTCTGTACCTCCTGAGCCCTTCCTTTGCCAAAAAGAAGAGAATGCGGTGACCATCTCTTGGGTCCCTTCCAACTCTGATGCTCCAGGATTCCACGCAGTTGACCTCAGCTTGTCAGAGCCTAGCAGTGTGGGTACCACGGTACAGTCAAAAAATAAAGGGCACAGGATTAATGTTCCAGCCTGGAAAGACAATGACAAATCTGCCTACATCTCTGCTACCAGTTTCTCTGGCACTGTGAGGAAAAAAGAGATATCCAAGGAGAAGGCATTCTGAAAAGTACGAAGTCCACTGTGTTCTCTAGGAAAGCGCCACCTGGGTGTGACTCTCTCATAAGGTTCTCTGGTACATAAACAGTAGCCCTATAATGTCATTTCTCCATCTCGCTAATAAATAAGGTGGCCTCTACATTATCTCAAGACCTTAGATTCCCAAACAGAAACAAAGGCAATCTTGCAGAAGCTCGCATCTGAAGAACCAACTCACAGAGAGTTATTAATCACTCAAGAATTAACATCTCGTGCCTTGGAAGTAATCAAAGTAGTCACTAGAAAATAAAAACATCACAGAGGGAAAAAGTGAAAGTCTAGCAGAAATCTATATATAAAGCTGGGAGAGACCAGAATGAACAGCCACCATTTACATTCCGAACACTGACTCCGTCTTTCAAGTGGTGTGACTGACATGCCAAAGTGCAATGGCAAATGTAGGACAGCGTGGAGTGCACAATCACTAACTTGGAGCTATTAGCCAAAGAATGGGGAGATACGCGTGGGAAAGAAAACGCTCTTTTTCAGCGGTGGAAATGACAGATTACCACACCTGCTATCCTGATCCAAATCAAGTAACTCATGAATGACACTTTGACTGTATTTCAAAACACTTCTATGCAAGTACTTACATCTTCAAGACTGCTGCCTCTAGAAAAGGCAGTGGAGATGTCATTTCCTCCAAACCACAATTCCAATATCCAAAAAAAAAGAAAGGAAATAGACCTAAGGTTCCTAAACACAGAAGAGAATCACAGGTGGTTCCCACAAGGGAAGACCTGCCTCTGACCAAAGTCCAAAATTATTAGGCTGGTATTCAATTTTTTATTTTTATTGAAGTATAGTTAATTCACAATGTTGTGTTAGTTTCAAGTGTATAGCAAAGTGGTTCAGATATATACATACTTATTTATATATATATGTATATACTTACATTCTTTTCCAGATTCTTTTCCATTATAGGTTATTACAAGATATTGAGTATAGTTCCCTGTGCTATACAGTAGGTCCGGTATTCAATTTTTGAGGAAAAAAAAAAAAAAAGACCTTGGTTGGAAAAAGCCTCAACTCATTTGTAATTCTCCTTCTGAAAATGTAGTGTTGCTTGTTCGCTGTATTCAGGATGCAAATAGGTCTTGGAGTCAGTGCAAATAATACAGTCTTGACTTGTTTCCCAAGTAAAATCTTTGCAAATGCAAGATAATAAAATAGTTTCATTTTATTTTTAGTTGTGCATGTTTAGCACTTTGCTTCCCATGACTTTGATAGGAAGCCAGTTATTAAAGGGTGAGAGCGCCTTACCTTACAGAGAAATGCATTAGAAAAAGAAGGTCCTTGTTAATCTCCCTAATCTCTCTCATTACTGGACTCACCCAAAGCACACTCCATCCAGTCTAATCAAATTTGTGAGCAGAGCTTGTGTTTTCCCACTACAGTGTCTCTGCTTCGGCCATCTTTGCAGACTCCACCTGGCTCTAGCTATCAAAATCCTCTGTATTCCCAAAGGCCTCTGTCAGAATTCACTTTTCTCCTTTGTTTTTCCTCCCTTTGAATTACTTACTGCCTTGTGCCTTATCAACCTGGGAGACACAAGTCCTCACTTTTTGTATAACTTCACACTACCTATGCAAAGTGGAGCAGATGAATGATTAAATGACTAGGGTGAAGAAAAACAGTTCTTTTTCACTCTTTCAAGAGTTTTCAAATATATCATTATTGTCCAATTTTCTAAGGTATCTTTCATAAAAATGTCTCAGCATGGAATAATAGAAGCTAAAAGGCAAAAGGGGGAAGATTCTGAATTTTCAGATTTTAAAGACAGAAACTAAGTGTCTTCACATATTGCTGCTTTTATGAGAATATTCTATTCAATTGCCAGGTTTTTCAGACAACTCAATAAAAAGGTCAGCTTCTTTCAGGGCTCTTACTTGTCTTCAAAAATATAATCAAGGCTATTCCAATCAAGACAGAAAACAACACTGCTTCATTAACTAAACTAATAAGCCAGATTCTTCCTCCCATTAAAGAAAAATAGAAATAATTAAAAGACAGGTCTTGACCTAGAGATTATCATACTAAGTGAAGTAAGTCAGACAGAGAAAGACAAATATCATATATCGCTTATATGTGGAATCTAAAAAAAAAAAAGATACAAATGAACTGACATGCAAAACAGAAATAGACTCACATACACCTGAAACTATCACAACATTGTTAATCAACTATACTCCAATAAAAATTAAAAGGTAAAAAAAAAGAAAAGCAATAGACCCACAGACATAGAAAACAAACTTATGATTACCAAAGGGGAAGGTGGGGAGGGATAAACTAGGAGTTTGGGATTAACAGATACAAACTACTATATATAAAACAGGTAACCAACAAGGACCTACTGTATAGCACAGGGAACTCTACTCGATATTTTGTAATAACCTATAAGGGAAAAGAATCTGAAAAAAATATATATATATATACACACGTGTATATATATATGTATGTGTGTGTACATATATATATATATATATATATATATATATATAAAACTGAATCACCTGAAACTAACACAACATTGTAAATCAACTATACTTCAATTAAAAAAAATTTTTAAAAAAAGACAGGTCTTGAGAACCGCAGCAGGCCACCTTATGCTGTTCACGACTGCCTAACTGGACACCATCTATACTTATTCCGTCTCAAGATGAGAACAAGATGGAGCACTCCAGAAGAACCAGTCAGAAGACCTGGGCATCAGCAGCAAACAACTTCCTCAATAAAGACAGGGGAGAAGGGGGAAGGAGAGGGGAATCTTCAGCCCCCACTGGCAGGTACCCCAAAATCCTCTGTAAGGCTTAGATCCCCCCAAGGAGCCAAGTCAGCCTCATGGACTTGGCCTCAGCAGTTCTGTTGCTTATAAAATGACCAAACTTCTCCCTTTGTTCTGGCAAAAGACTTCCTGTGAGAAAGCAGTAATCCTTTAAAGCTTTCCAGTCCAAAGGTCTCTCCTGGTTTGTATTCCTCCCATCCCCACCCCCCAGAGGAAAAGCTCAATCACATCACAAGGCATTTCTTGGTTCCAAGATGTACTGGATCTCAAGGACTCCTGGTGAGGAGAGAAAACTGGTCATCTGAACATTCTTTCCTGGGATCTGTCTGAAGTGTAGACAAGCAGCAAAGATGAATATTAACATGCCTTCCATCATCAAAAGCTATTGCATACCCAAAGGATGATAAATATTTTAATCAGTTTTCAGCTTGTCTAGCAGAAGTCAGTTTGCTCCTCAGAGATTTCCCTAGTTCTCTACCCCACACCTGTCCAGTTCACGCCACTTTCCCTATCTAACTTGGGAAATTAGTCATGAAAAGTCCAAGCTCTGTTGGGGAATTCATTTAATTTTATGACAACTGCACTCTATTAAGTTCTTCAAGAATAGGGAAATCTAAAATACGGAGAATGCTAACAAATGAGGCAAAAACACCATGATTCTAAGTTTTCACAGCACTATTACTCGGGGAAACTTAATAACCTACTTACATCTCTCATTTTTTAAAAAAAGAGTTTTCATATTTGCATAAGTTGTTCGCCAGTGATTGCTCCATCTTCACAGTGTAAATGCCAAAGGCATAAAACAGAACATTCTGGTACATCCTCTGTGCTCTTGATGTTATTATTACTTTTTAATGTGCAAGATGTTTTGGGGGTACTGCTAGGAGGGTTACGTTGGTTTAAAAATAAAACTAACCCCAAAATATTCCTGGGAAGCAGGACCTAACATTTGAGGAAAATGTACAGAGTTAAAAAGAATGTATTGCAGGCTATGCTATTGAGCCTGAAAGTGAGGAAATGGCAAGGCTGGAATGCTGACCCAACATGAATTTATTTTTGTTTGTTTTGTTTTGTTTTGTTTTGGCTGAACCCAGGCCCCCTGCAGTGGAAGCGTGGAGTCCTAACCACTGGAATGCCAGGGAACTCCCCATTTCTTTTTTTTTAAATTGAAGTATAGTTAATTTACAATGTTGTGTCAGTTTCTGGTATACAGCAAAGTGATCAGTTATACATACATACATACATACACACACATATATATATATATATATATATATATAGTTATTCAGAGTCTTTTCCATTATAGGTTATTTATAAGATATTGAATATAGTTCCCTGTGCTATATAGCAGGTCCATCCTTGTTGTTTATCTATTTTATATATAGTGGTGTGTATCTGTTAATCCCAAACTCCTAATTTTCTTTAACAAGTTAGGGGTCGATTACCTACTAAATATCAGGCACTGTTCTAAGAGCTGGGGAAACAATAGTGAATAAAACAAAGTCCCTGCCCTCATGAGGATTCTATAAGTAGAGGCAGACCGTAAACACATACACGGTATCACGGCAGGCAGGGGAGAGCGGTAGGAGGGAAAGCAGAACAGAGCCACTCTTGCTCTGCAACCAGAGAGGGCTTAGTCAGAGAAAACCCTCTCCAAGGAGGGACAGCAGTAGAGAGTTGGGAAGCAAGTGACAGAGTGAGTCAGGAGAAGGAAGAATGTGCCAGACAGAGGCAACAGCAAATGCAAAGGCCCTGAGGCAGGAGGAAACCAGGTATGTTCTAAAGACAGTAAAGAAGGCTAGAAGGAGGAGGGGGAGGGGGGAATAGACTTAGGTGGGGAGAGGAGGGAGTGGGTGGACAGATCCTAGAGGGCACTAGGCCCCTCACAAGGAAGTTGGATTTCTGAACGGGATGGTGAGTTTGGGCCAGGGCAGTGAAATAACCTGACATACTTGAAAGGAACACTCTAACAGGGGTGGACGTGTAAGTGGTAGAAATAGGGAGGTTATTTACATCAAGGTAGTAGCAGAGAGGGTGGTAAAGAATAATTAGATTATGAATCTATTTTGAAAATAGAGCTAACTGGATACACTGATAAATCAAGAGATAAATCAAGACAACTCCAAGGTTTCTGGCTGTGCAATACTGTGCAATGCTGGGAGAAAGGCTAGGGGGAATTATGGGAATCAAGAGTTTGGTTTTGGATTTGTTACATTTGAGATACTTATTACTAGACGGCTGAAGAGGGCACACCTTTCCCAACTACGGTTCAGGTGGCCCAAGATATGAGACCCCAGAACCAAGAAAATACTAATTTATTACAAGGAATGACATAACCCACTACTTTCGTCCATTAAAAAATTCACTGGTGGGCTTCCCTGGTGGCGCAGTGGTTGAGAGTCCGCCTGCCAATGCAGGGGACACGGGTTTGTGCCCCGGTCCGGGAAGATCCCACATGCCGCGGAGCGGCTGGGCCCGTGAGCCATGGCCGCTGAGCCCGCGCGTCCAGAGCCTGTGCTCCGCAACGGGAGAGGCCCGCGTACCGCAAAAAAAAAAAAAAAAAATTCACTGGTAACCGCATGAAAAGTTTATGACATTAAATAAAATACAAGCCTTCTTAATCCCTCAACATCTGTTAAAGAAGATCTGATGCATAATTCTGGGCAATTTCATAAGTGCTCATTTAAATTAATAACATTTAAGTTAGTGGGATATATAGTATCAAGCTACCACCTGTTCCAGGTCTTTATAACCAGAGCAGATTTGTCTTAAACACTGAAAATTAATTTTGAATACGGCCATAAGACTCCAGATTTTTATGTGAAGGCTAATTTTGTCAATCAATCAAAACCAAGCTGGAGATTATCTGAGATTTTTATACACATCAAGGAAAAATTTACAAATGAGATTGTCACAGATGGTTCCAGATGGGCTGTGATTGTGTAAGGAAATACCAAAAAGTTGATCATACTTTACGTGTTAGGGAAAAGACGGTGTTAAGAATATCATCTACAAATGATCACAGAGAGTCTTTCAGGAAGACCGAAAAGGCAACATATCAGTTTCCTTTGGTTTAAAAAAAAGGTCATTTTTTGCAGATGTCAACAAGAAGAGAGCAGGACGATGGTTATGTTACCCTTAATGCACAAAAGAGTCGACTTAATGTGTTCCCAGAGCTCTCTGGGATTTCGGCACTTGGAGCCCGTTTGTCCATAGAGACATTTTTTGCAAAATACGGAAAGGTGCCCAGCCCTGCCTCCCAAAGTATTTATTACCGGAGTAGCCCTGAGTTCCAGACCACTGTGAGTCCCTTTAGCTCCAGGACTGACCCTAGTTCTAGAGGAAGGGAAATGGGAAACAGGGAGGGATGCTGGCACTAAGGAGACTCAGTCAAATGACCTCTAAGTAAGGGGTCCAAAATTGACACCTGTTTACACTTCCTTCTAAAATCACTCCTGGTGATGACTTGCATGTGTCTAGTATTTTTATATTTTACGAACTCTCTCATAGGATCATCAAAACACTTTTCTTCAGAAGGGAATAGTTTTAGGGACCATTCAATAACCACCTTGGGAAATAAGATCCTAAGACCTTGATTAATATTCCCAACAGTTGGTACATAGCCTTTGGAAATCTTGCTTCCCTTGCAAAACCGTAGGCCTGTCGGATTTTTTTGTTTGTTAGTTTTTTAAATCATTTCATTCCTTTAAACTGACCTTCTTCTAGAATATGTCAAAGATATTTATAAAAAGATAAATGACAGACTAGAGCTGAATTTACTGTCCCACTCCCTACCCCCCAAAACACCAGAGGAAATAAAGTATACATTTGTTTTATGCTCTATCTTTTCTAGGAAAAATGGAAAGTCCTACCACCCCAATCTGGTCCGAAGGTTTCTGAATTCACATCTGAAATGCTACGATGGTCTGCTAGTCAAAGCAATGCAAAATAAACTCTAGCAGCTAAGGCTCCAATAGCTCCCCAGGGAAAACCAGTAGGCTCTTCACACCTTTACATCAATCTGAATTCCAGTGTAGTTAAAACTATATATAACAATAGAATTTGTCTACTTAAAAAATATATCAAACATATGTGAAATGGGTGTGTGTGTGTGTGTCTGTGTGTTTATTAACAAATGCTAACAAAATGTAGCTAAAGCCTATGAAACTAGGCTCAAATAGAAACCTTGGCTGTTTATTCCATTTTTCTCTCCACAAACTAATAAGAGTTAAGAGAGATGGCAAGGCTTTCACTTGGAATCTCCCGGCTCCTGTTGCTTTGTCTCACCATCTTCAGCATTTTTAGCCTTTTTCTCATTGTGAGCAGAGCAGAGGCACTGGAACAATCCTCTTAACATTCCTGGAATGTAACAGGCACATCCTAGTACTTGGTACCGATAAAGCTCAGCTCTCATACGGCTCATGGAAGGGTTAAAAACAGAAAGTCCTACCCACTGGTTTGTTCTGATGTTCCTGGAGATATTGTCACTGGATGTATCCTCAGTAGAATTCTATTCAACACCTCTGTCTTTAAGTACAAAGCTGTAGGCTGTAGTAGCTTTAAGAAACATAAGTATCCCTTTTTTCTGCTGCACAGTATCTGTGTGTGAAATTCTCTAAAGGGGTTTAAGTATTTACCCTGAACACTATCAGACGGTTTCTGAAATTTTCCTTATCCAGTTGCAAAAACACTTCAAAGAGAATCATAAACACAGCCCTTTGTGCTTTCCATGCACATTCTGTTTCTGAGGCTTAAGCCTGAATTCTCTTGGAATTGTAAATTTCTTCCCAAAAAGACAGGATTCACAACACTTTTTTTTTCTTAATTCATTAAGTCTGCAGCAACAAAGGAAAAAACTGGAAAAATCTGAGAGAAATCCAGAAGGCAATCAAAGGCATCAAAACCTGTTCGAAATTCATTGTTAAATTATATGTACAATTTCCCCCCAGATATTTTACTCTTAATAGAATAATACGGAGGTGTGGAATTGGAGTAGGGGTGGAGAGGGAGGCATATGGAAAGAACCAACCTTCAGTGGACACGTTTAAGGTAAGAAAAAATGTGAGCCGAGGGTTTTAAGCCACTATAGCTGAAAAGTTACTTTTTTCTTTTCTCCAAATTTCCAAAGCTAAGCAAACATAGAAGGTCCCAGAGCTCAGAGTCTGCATACACAATTTGAATTGTTGGGTGCTTGTGACTGTTTACCTGCCTCCAATCCACGCTTCTCCTGAGCCACTCAGCACTGTACCAGTCAAAAAAGTGAAAAGGGAGTTTAAAATTTCATTTAAAACCACTAGACATTTCACACCAGATCCTAAATTACTATAATATACTTTGCTCCTATATCAGAAATGCTAACACTGGAAAATGGAAGACAGGATTAATATTAGCAAATATAATTTAGTATATACATTAACGTTAAAGGGGAGAGATATATAAATATATACACATACACACACACACACACATATATATATAAGTTGATGACTCCACCATTAATACGGACAAAAAATTAACATTTATATTTACATCACTTTCTTCCTCACACCCCCAAAAATCTTTAATCTTGGAAGAAAGTTTAAAATGAACTTAGCTAACTGAACTATAATTAAGATGGCAAAAACCAGTATACCTCGCATATATTTCAGTATGTGAAAAAGCAGCCTTGTTCCTCTATTCAGTTACAAAGAATTTAATCTAAAGCACTGTGATGATAGCTTCATTAATCTCTCCAAAAACAAACAAACTGCTACTCGGCTCAATCATTCCCCACCTTAGTGTAACCTATACTAAGAAGGGCTCAGCCAGACAGCAACGGACAGGCTCCATGGCCTGAGCTTTCCCAGATGATTTACACAGGCCAGAATGACAAGCTGAAAGGCATGACTCATCTTGAAATTAAACGATTACAACTAACTCCTAAAGGACAACTTTCACATTCTTAAGTATCTTTCTCTCTTAAAACTTTAACAACAAGAAACTGAACGGTATCAAATAAAACACCTACTCATTTTCCACATCTCTCTGCTCTCCCGTGCCAAATTTTAACATAAATGGGTAGAATTAAATGTAGCCGATAGCTTACCTAACATAATTATATGTTGTGTTTTACACTGTTTCAAAACGGATACATTAAAATAATCCAGTCTTGGCTCTGACCCACTAAAGTCAATAAAGGTTATTAAGGCCAACTGCCATGTAAATGCACTGCTATCCCAGCACGAGGACCTGTCAAGGCAGGAAATGCAATTCAAAACATTCAAAACGATCAGGATCTACCCTTGTCTTCTAGAAAAAAAAAAAAAAAAAGCAATGAAAAAAGAAGGAGGAAATTTCTCTCCAGTACAAAAATCATCCTTACTTCTGCAAATGTTTACTCTGGAAAGTATTCTAGAATATTCTATTGAATTATACCAAATTGATCTTTTCTTTTTTTTAAGGTCAAAAGGAAATGAATAAATGTCATCAATTTAGAGGACATCACACCTAGCATTCTTTTCTGTATCACTGTGAATTCAATAGTGTTAAAACATTTTTATAGGTAAAATAAATGTCAGTTTTGCAAAGTGCGATACCAGACCCTAAGAGACAAATGGCCTATCCGTTGAATCTCTGGCTACAGCAAGACTTCCTCACCTCACAGGAGAGTTCGGCTTTTCATATTTTTTACCCAGAAAGCAAAGCCTGTACAGTTTCTTTTCAAATGGTAACTCTCTCTTATCCTGAACAGTCTCCCCATAATACGCTAATCTTGGATGTGGGGTGGTGGGCTGGTTTTAAAAAAGAATAAAACACAAATACAAATATTTGAATAGTGTTAGTGTCATAATACCTTCTTGAAGGGCAAAATGAGACGAAAGACTAGGCTAACTTCCTAGGTTATAAGAAAGGGTTCTGGGGGGCTTCCCTGGTGGCACAGTGGTTAACACTCCGCCTGCCAGTGCAGGGGACACGGGTTTGAGCCCTGGTCCGGGAAGATTCCACATGCCACGGAGCAGCTAAGCCCGTGCGCCACAACTACTGAGCCTGCGCTCTAGAGCCCGCAAGCCACAACTACTGAAGCCTGCGCACCTAGAACCTGTGCTCCGCAACAAGAGAAGCCACTTCAATGAGAAGCCCTCACACCACAATGAAGAGTGGCCCCAGCTCGCCACAACCAGAGAAAGCCTGTGTGCAGCAATGAAGACCCAACGCAGCCAAAAATGGATAAATAAATTAATTAATTTAAAAAAAAAAAAAAGAAAAGAAAGGGTTTTGGTGTTCTGGGCTTAATGGCTCATAACTTCATGAGGTAATATTCAGGGAAAATGTGGTATTTTATCAGAATGTCATTCAAATATAAGGTTTAACATTTACATCACAAGAGCATGCCCAGAGTAAAACTATCCTCGGGGAGGGAAACGTTAAGAATAAACAGTGTGATAAAAAAAATGTTGCTTGCTGGAACAGGGGATTGGCAGTGGAGGCTAGGGGAGTTTTAGAGACAGCTGATTAAACTTTTTAAAATTTGTGACTGGTTATGACATGTGAAGCAATTACCATTAATGGAAGAAATGTGATTTCAAAGCTCATTTTCCGTTCTTCTTTTATATCCTACCTGAGACTACTCCTTTCCAACCACAAAGGAAAAAAATGAACACAAAGACAGAGAGGAATTACAACACAAGTCTCTTCCCTGGTATGAGGGCTGTCAAAGGTTGCTTTAATCACAAGCAAAAGGTGAAAAGTAATGTATATATTGCCCGAGGTTTTTTGTTTTATTTTCTCGCCAAAGGAGATCAATGCTATGTTGCAGAACAGACAAAATACATTAATTAGAGAAATCTTTCCACAACACACATGTGATTTTTACAATTCAAAACAGCATAACGATAAAGAAGAATCATTTGTCTAAAAGGATCATCATTTTGAGTCGTATATTCCCTGGAAGCAAAGTGAGTACATTCAGAAAGGCTGTTTGGCTTAGTCTAATTCTATAGAATCCAAATGTGCACCAAACAGTGCACTTTTTATGTTAAATTGCTGTTGAATTTGTTAACCCACAACTGATTTCCTGTGTTATGGAATCTTGGAGATTACAGCTAACTTGAAGCAACAGGGATAATTCTGGACAGTTAATGGTGCATTTGTCTGCATTTTCCTGAAAGGCTTAGCATCTGGGGGCCTCAAACTGGTAGCTCAACATTGCCCCCTACTGCTCACAACTGAAAAAATATGAGGTGGGCTGGTACAAAGTAGGAATTTAACCAGCCAGTGCCGATTCCACCCAGAACACACAAATACCATATGGCACTGCACTAACAGCCACAGAACTGTAGACCTGCCCAATGACTATTCTCTTCTGTCTCTTCCAATAGCAAAAGTAAATTATTATGAATTTGCTAAAAGTCATTTAAAAAAAGGCTTGAAGCTGAAATTTAATTTAGAAGTGCCATTCCTTTTATCTTGGCCCAAACCTTCACTCTGCTGATAACAATCATCCTGAGACTTGCTGAGACACAGAGGCCATTGATTTCACTCAGAACACTTAGTAATGCCACACCAACTGCAAGGAAACTCGCTCTGGAGAATTCCCAAGACTGTTCTTCTTTTTAGTATTTTTACACAAGAGTTATAAAGGGAGACAGTCGACCTAATGTGCCATCACCGCCAAATTTAAAAATATATAAATAACTAAATAGTTTAAGTGAATTCATAATGAACATCACTGGTAAGCTCACAAAACCAAAGATTTCACTTAAAAAAAAAAAAGCCCTTGAACAAAAAGCAATACAAAAACATTAAAAAAAAAATCAGTGAGTTTCTTTCTTATTTTGCCAACTCTAATTGTTTAATTGTTAGAGTTTGCCAGCTCTAATTCCAAGAATTGTCAAATTACAATCCCAAAGTCAAACTGATGTCTTAGTGTCAAGGTTCAGCAAGTAAAGAAGTTCTAACTCAGATGCAAACAAAACCAGAATTACACGGTGAAAAAGAAATTCCCTAAAAATGAAGCTGCCTTTATGTCTACATCCCATAAAAATGGAGCATACTCTACACAGGCTAATTTTAGGAACAGAACTAACTGAGGAAATTTCAGCATGAACTTTTCATTACCTCCAAACCCAGTTTTACAATGCTCCACTTTGCACTGATTCAAGTCTTTGGAGAAATTCATTTCTGTGATATTGTTAGTACACTAAAAGGATTACAACATTCCCCCCCCCCGACATATATTCATGAAAAGGCACGGTTTAAAGATTTAAGGAAATGTCTGAAAAGCAGAGACTTCTGGACTCTGACCCAGACTTTCAAACTGGGGCCCCGTCAGGGTTGTGACTTGATATTTTCATTATTATAAAAGAGGGATTAGCAATAACTACCCATTTTTGCAAATCAGTTCACTGTTTCTAGCACATCTCAAAGTCTGTGCAGTGGTACTCTCTCAAGAGTTCAGCAGGCTTTTATCACTTTTCCACTACATTCCAAACCTGACGATTTGGAGGTAGAACAGTGCGGTGATACATGGCATGACCCTAGAGCCAGTCTTCCTGAGTTCTCATCCCAGCTCCCCAACTTAGTTGTATGACCTTGAGGAAGTCAGGTAAACCTTCTGTGCTTCAGTCTCCTCATGTGTAAAACGGGGGGAAAAATACCTACTTTATGGGGTTGTCATAAAAGTTAAATAGTGTCTGGTACTTAATAAGTATCACATAAGTATTTGCTATTATTACTATTGTTTTAATTTAGACTTACTCCAAGTGGCCTCAACTTGCCTTCTAGCTACATTTCCTACTACACATCCCCTGAATCCAGTGCTCTGATCACACTGTACTTCCCCACTCCTGATCTTGTTTTTACAGCTCCTGGGGCCTAATGCTTCTCTCTGAATGCCTTATCCGACCCTACTTCTCCCCACCCAAGGTCCCCAAAAGCCACATCTGCTGTTTCACAACTGTCCCAGCTCCAGTGCTCTGAATTTAATACTCCGGCCTCTGGATGGTGATTTTTTTTTTAAATCTCTATTACAGGATTTCATTTTAGCTAATGCAACACCTGGCTATATTCATGCTTCTCTCCTTGTTCAACGGAATGTAGTGGTTAAGAGCACAAGCGACAAAGCCGGGCTGCCTGGGTTTCAATCTCGCTCTGCCACTTACTCCATGACCTTGGGCGAGGCACTTAATTTCTCTAGGGCTTGGTTTTCATGCCTATAAATTAAGGTTCATAACAGTTTCTGCAACTCACAGGACTGTTGTAAGAACTTTAAAAGTTAACACCGGGAAAACTCTTAGAATAGTGTCTGGTGCATATAAAAATGCAAATGAAGTTTAGGAGTTGTACTGTTCTCATCGTCGCTTCCCAGTGTATATCTAACACGGTGCCTTACATATCAGAAACGCTCAATAAAGGTTCACTGCACTGAACTAAGCTTGTACTGACAAAATCCTTGGCTGTCCCCACTACCTTCCCAAGAGTAACCTAACTCACTAATTTAGACATTTTTGTCTTTATTTTTTTTTTTTTAATTATAGTTGATTTACAATGTTGTGTTAGTTTCAGGTGCACAGCGAAGTGATTCAGTTATACATATATATATAAATCTAGGGGCCCCTGGTGGCGCAGTGGTTAAGAATCCGCCTGCCAATGCTGGGGACACGGGTTCGAGCCCTGGTCCGGGAAGATCCCACATGCCGTGGAGCAACTAAGCCCGTGCGCCACAACTACTGAAGCCCATGCGCCTAGAGACCGTGCTCCGCAACAAGAGAAGCCACCGCAATGAGACTCCAGTGCACTGCAACGAAGAGTAGCCACTGCTCACCGCCACTAGAGAGAGCCCGCGTGCAGCAACGAAGACCCAACGCAGCCAAAAATAAAATAAATAAAATAAAATAAAAATAAATCTATTCTTTTTCAGATTCTTTTCCATTATAGATTATTATAAAATACTGAATATAGTTCCCTGTGCTACACAGGTCTTTGTTGTTTATTTTATTTATAGTAGCATGTATCTGTTAATCCCCAACTCCTCATTTATCCAGCCCCGCCTCCCCTTCCCCTTTGGGAACCATGTTTGTTTTCTATGTCTGTGAGTCTATTTCTGTTTTGTAAATAAGTTCATTTGTATCATTTTTTTTTTAGATTCCACATATAAGCAATATCATATGATACCTGTCTTTCTCTTGCATTTACCCATGCAAATTAGGCAGCCGAGGATTGCCAGAGCACAACATCCCGGGAAATCCGGTCCCAGATACTTACCAGGCCTTCCATCTTCTTCCACAGCTCTTCCAGCTGAGTCATAGGTTGACACCACCAATCGGTGCACCTTTTGTATCGAGTGCCTTGAAACCAAAACTGTCTCAGCCACTCAAACTCGACCTGGGGATCATAAAGACAAGACTGTGGTTATAATGCCCCCATGATGGACCATCAAGGACAGTAAACTTCGTCACTCAGTTCTCCTCCAGTAACTTCACAGCCATAGGGTGAGAAAAGGTGAGAAAAGCTCAGCCTAACCAGTTCCCAATATAACTTGGAGTCTCCTGAGCCTTTTTGCAAGTCAGGAAGATAGTAGTCTTAAAGCTTACTGAGGGCTTCCCTGGTGGCGCAGTGGTTGGGAGTCCGCCTGCCTATGCAGGGGACACGGGTTCGTGCCCCGGTCTGGGAAGATCCCACATGCCATGGAGCGGCTGGGCCCGTGAGCCATGGCCGCTGAGCCTGTGCGTCCGGAGCCTGTGCTCCGCAACGGGAGAGGCCACAGCAGTGAGAGGCCCGCGTATCGCAAAAAAAAAAAAAAAAAAGCTTACTGAGACAACCCAGGTCAGGCTGGGGAGGGAGTTTTCAGTCACATTCATCACTCGGGCATGAGGAAACTATAAGTCAATCAACAACAAATCCTGAGATCCTAAAGTTTACAGCAGCCTGCACTGTGTAGGATGGGAAAGATATAATCAAACAAAATATGTTTTCATTAAATATCTTTCTTAAAGACCTAGTATTAAGAGCAAAACACAGCCACATATTAGAAGATATCAATTTTAAGTTTCTTAGATCTAAAATAAACAAAGAATTTACCCATGGGCCAGGAGGAGCTGGTGGTAACATCAACTCAGATAACTTGAACAATATAAAGTTAATTATGGCAGCATAAAACCTACGGAGCCATTTAAATTGTCACTTTCAGTTCAGTCAGGGCAAATGACAATAGGTAAAAAGAACAGTAAAAACACTAATAATTTATTTTCCTTCCTATGAACCTACTACGGTAAACTTCAAATATTTGCCTCCTTAGCATCATTCTATTCTAGCCAAACCCCATTGTTCATTTGATAATCCATTCCCTTCCCCAGTCTCAGTCCATGTGGTCTGGGTAAAGCTCCAGCTCTTATACCAGGAGTGGAACGTGCAACCCAATCTGAGCCAATCAGCCCACCACACTTCTCTTAGTCACATAACTGGGTTTGGGGGAAACAGGCATATGTTCAATCAAAATAAGTCTTGAGACTGTCAGAAGATACAGGAAGAGGATTCTTCAAACATTTTGCAGAATGGGAAGAATGGAGGCAACACAGTAGGAAGCAGCTGCAAGATGAACAGTTAAAAACCAGGTCCTGGTGGCATCAACTGACTCTTGATCAAGCTATTCCTGAAGCCCTTTCTGCTTAAACTAATTCGGGTTGAGTTTTCTGCTTCCTGCAATTGAAATAATCCCAATACGTGTAGGTGAGAGGCTGAGTAAAGCTTTGAAAGAATAAGAAATTGTTTCCTATTTATGTTCTTTCACTCATCTCCAACTTGAAAATCAAATTTTACAATTTGATTTGGGATGAACTTCATTCATCCCAAAGCTCTTTCTACCTCTGTTGTCTAAAGAAATGTAGAGCTTTCACAGCTTAATGTTGAGTAAGGTTGGCTTTGCTAAGGTAATCATGTTCCATATACAGGCACAGAGCTATTATAATCTTCACCTGTTACCACAAAGTATTTTTTTTGTTTGTTTATCCATATTGAACTTTCATGAGGCAAACAAAAGCAACTTGTGAAGATTTAACAATGGTGAAAATGGCTCAAATAACTAATCTGAGAACACCAAGTCATATGAAAGGGTTTTAGTTTACATTAACTAAATGTTTGTTTGATATGTAGAACTGATTTCAGTTAAAGCTGTTTAAACAGAAAAAAAAAAAGAGGAATGTAGACAATATTCAGACAATAGTTGCTAAACCTTATCTGCAGTATTAAAAGACAGTGGTTAACAGAGGTAAACTTAACTGCTTTGAAAGGAAGATGAATACAAGTGTAGTTCAACTTCTCTTTAGATGCAGGTTTAACAACATTATTTGTTACAAGAAAAGAAGAGTTCTTTTTAATAGATTTCACATAAAATTTATTCACACTATAGGAACCTGTCAGCAAAGCATCAAGCCCTATGTTTGGGAGAGCTGAAAGGGTTTTTCTCTCTTTGGGCTGGTTTTTTCCATTATAAGAACAAAACGTATAAACCGTGGCAACCATGATATCCCAGGAAACAAAATAATTATCATACGTAATTAGTTCATTCAGCCTTTAAAGGTACAATAGAGTCTGGATTTCAGTAAATGAAAACTCAGAAGCAAGGAGAGGGGCATACCTGGAAACTCTGCTGTTGGACAAGAGAGCAAAGAAAGACCCTGTCCATTTTAGTAAATAATAATGACTTTATCTTCCTCCTTAGATGCCCAACTGTCTTTTGAAGCAGACAGTGTCATGGTTAAGAATAAGGGTTCTGGAGTCAGTTCAGATCTGGGCTCCACTACTGAATAGTTCTGTCATCTGTAAAATAAGGATAATTACATAATCACCACATAGGTTTGTGGTGAGGATTAAGTGGGTTAATAATGAACAGCCGACCATATGCCAGGCACTTGGTAGATACTAAGAAAACAGACCAAATGAGGCCACAAGGCCCACCACTTACTGTCCTCAAGAATCTCACAATCTTATGAAATCTTCTGAGCAAGAAAAGTTTTAACAATCATGTCAATTCATGCTCACCCCCGTTCCACTGAAGCCAGTCAGAAAAGTTCAACCCTGAAACTTATTTTCAGGGTTGAACAGAGTTTATTTTCAGGGGTGGAAGTACTGCCCATGAGATACAATCTTTGTGGGCATCAAACCCATTGGCATCTATTTTAATCAACTCCATAACCTGACTTTTTCACTTCGATGTTGTGGGCAAAAAATATTACAGGATATTCATCAAGTGCCACCTTCACCAGTGCTAACACTGCCAAGAGAAGCAGTTGCCTCCCTCCTTAAAATTAATTAAGGAAGCAAAAAATATTTCCAGTTGCTTGATTCAGTTTGGGTTACCAAAATAAAAAGGTGTGCACCCCTCCACCCCAAACTCTGGGGATGAGGAAGGAAAGCTGCAGCCGCAGGGTGGATGCTGCATGAAAACCAAAGGGTCAAGATTCAGAACAGAACAGAAGCTTTATTACTTCAAGGCTAAAAAGAATCAGTCTCACCATACTCACTGACTGATAACATGCTAGCCATGACAGGAGGAGGGTCTTCATCCCTTCTCTAGAGTGCAGTCCCTCCCGGGAGGCTCACAGCTTCCAGAACTCTCTTGAGGTGCTCTCAGGGCTCATGATGCTTTTAAAACAAACTCCCAGGTTTCAGACATGCACTTAATAGAAATTCACTATTATTCAATCTTTGGTGCAGTGACAATACAAAGATACCTAATGCCCACAGGTATCAGAAGGCACACTGACAGCCTAGGGAGCTTGCAGGATCTTGGAAGGGCCTTCTGAATCATCAAAGAAAAATGAACACACATTCACAATAGTGTTAGTTACGTAGCTGTGACCCAGAGAAACATCTCTAGAACCTTCCTATTTCACCTGCACCTGCCTTCTCCATGGAATAGTCAAAAAGCAAAAGGTCAGGGCTTCCCCGGTGGCGCAGTGGTTGAGAGTCTGCCTGCCAATGAAGGGGACACGGGTTCGAGCCCTGGTCTGGGAGGATCCCGCATGCCGCGGAGCAACTGGGCCCGTGAGCCACAATTGCTGAGCCTGCGCGTCTGGAGCCTGTGCTCCTCAACAGGAGAGGCCGCGATAGTGAGAGGCCCGCGCACCGGGATGAAGAGTGGTCCCCGCTTGCCACAACTAGAGAAAGCCCTCGCACAGAAATGGAAGACCCAACACAGCCAAAAATAAATAAATTAATTAAAAAAGAAAAAGGTCAATCAAGAAAAGCTTTTCTCCTGGAAATGTCTAGAAAAAGTCTGAAGGGGAAGCACAAACAGAATCCACCCACCTATGTGAACCTTAGTCACTGGACACTTAGGCACTGGGGAGCAAAGTTTGTAATATTCCGAAACTGTATTTCTGAGTCACCACAGCACTGTATAGTTGGAAATCATTTCCAACATTCTTACAGGTAAGCAAATGACACCTACTTCTGCCAAGTTAGTTTGGGTTCTTGATTTGGTCCCAGGTCAGCTTATGCATTTCCCTCAAGATGCCCATTGGGCATCATGCCCATCATGCCTATGTGGGAACATGCCCATTGGGGTCAGTGCTCACTGTAATAAATGAAATAGGTTTTTTCATGGAGAAAGACATTAGACCAGGAAGAGATGCTAAGGTCCAGTCTACAAAGAGCTACCCAATGAACGCCCTTTCCCAGTAGCTGTAAGGAAGATGCAGGTCTGATCAGAACAAAATGAGAACCAAATGATGACATCAAATAGTACATTTTCCTAGGGGAAATTTACTAGGTGACAAGACTGAATTCCATATTTTATGATTTTTAAGAAGGAAAACAGACTATTTTATAAACACAGAGGAAGGTTCTGCTTATACCTCACCAAAAATCTTTTTAAGCATCTTAAATTGGAAAAAAAAAATCTTCTTAAGGTACTCAGTTCCAATCTCCAAAGTCCCCAAATTGTTTAGCTAGAAACTATCTAAGACAAGGAAAATCAACCACTTCTAAACCGACACAGCCCAGAAGTCTGCAGACATGAAACCAAGGGCTTCATGCTATAATTAGTCCAGCAAAGGCACATGGCCTTTAAGAAAGACGAAAGCAAACAATAAGAACCGTGGAAAGGATTATAGACATTTGTGCTCGCATTCAACAACAGAACCCAGAAAAGCATGAGCGTGCCAACTTGCATGGCCAAAGGAGAGTATCTGATGATGTGCCCTGACATATGGAATTCATTCTGAAAGTAAGAAGATGACCTTGAAGAATCAAAGACTGGGGGATGAGAGAAGACGGGCACACATGTTACTCAGATTCAAGACCTCTCTATTCAAGCCGAGGAGCAGCTCATAAGGTAAGTAAATATCTTTTTAAAGATATTACATGGCATTGTGGGAGCACTGTTCTCTGCTCAGACCCCCTCAATGGCTCCCTATTACCCGCAGAGTAAAAAGAAAAGTCCTTGTCCTTATAGACACCTCCAACGACTGATACAATCTGCGGCTCCCCATCCCCTCACACCACCTCCGTGACCTCATCTCCTGTAACTAACAGCCTCACTCCCACCACTCACAGCGGACCATCCCTGAACTAGTCCATGAACACCAGGCATTCTCCCACCCGCACGGCCCTTGCAGTGGTGTCTCCCTCAGCCTGAAACGCTGTTCCCCAGATAACCACATGGCTCCTTTCCTCAACCTCCTTCAAGTCTCTGCTCAAAGGACATCTTGTCAGCGGGAGTGTTCTCTGCTTCTCTCAATCGCCACTACCTTGCCCTGTTTGGTTCTTCCTGTACCACTTATCAACTTCTAACATACTATATAATAAACTGATGTAGTGTGTTTATTATTTATTGTCATCTCCCTGCACTAGAATGTCTATTTTATTTACCAACATATCTGAAAGCACCCAGAAACAGTGCCTTGCGTGTGCTCAGCAATTATTTGAGATGACTGAGAACATTTTTGTATTCCAATTCTCCACCAATCCTTCTAATTATATCAAAGAAAAATTCTTTGATGGATGATAATCTTCAAAGATTCTCTACCACTTGGTAATCTCTTTTTGACTTTCAATGTTTGTTTGTTTGTTTTGAGGTATTATTTACCCAGCATAAAATTCACCCATTTTCAGTGTAGAATTCAATGACTTTTAGAAAGTGTAGGAAGTTGCACACTAATCTTCCTTCTTAACATGAAGAATAGAGACTGTAGGCTCAGAACCTTCTCCAGACAAAAGCATCTGCTGGAATAGTATAACATTGCTGTTTTCACAGGCTAGAGTTTTCTGGTTACTTTTTCTTTTGGCTAGTGATACCAGCTTTCCACTTAAAGGTGGTAATATAAAGCTTCCTTTTTAAAAAATTTTATTTACATAAAAATGAGTTGATTCTTTTAAAAGTATTGAAGAGATAACAATATATGTAGTCCAAAGACACAGCAAAAATTGAAAACGTATTAATGAAACTAACAAAGTTTTTGAAACACTGACTCGTGGGATCCAGACATGCTGGTCCCACAGACTGCAGAACTGCTACTAATTTCCTGAACAAAAGGCAAGGCTCCCAGGGTCCACCTGCTCCAAGGATCCACCTTCAGTTTCCATCAGTCCTTGCTGGAAGATTATCCTTCATGGGTCTCTTGTTTGTGTTTCTACATGTCTTGCCCTTTGCTTCACACTCTCATTGCAAGGATGTCTTTATAGTGAACACACTTGCAAGACAGAGTTTCTCCCTCCAGAATAAAGGGTAGTATTGCTAACAGACTTGGAGGATAAAGCTGTGTCTTGATCTGGAGCAAATGACAGACATGCCTACTGCCCATCATGGAAGAGTCGGGTTACCTCAGCTCAGGCTCCTCTTCTAGAACACAACCCCTCCAAGTGCACATGCTATCCAGTCCACTGTGCGTTACCCTGTGGAAACAGAGGCTTGGAGACCTGGCACAAAAATGCTGATGCCCTGGCTACTGCTATTGTAAGTAATGAACCATCCTTTGTCTCTTATACTCATAGCAAACTGTGGCCGAATAACTTGTTAGCTAGCAAGTAGGAGAGAATTTTCACAGTTCTTGGAAGTCCTTACCTCGTTGTGGATTTCTTCTCCGTGTTTCAAAACCACTGGCTCCAAGGATTTCAAAGAGACTTCACCATTGTCTGCCTCATCACGGATATTCTGCAGGGCCAACTGGCAGCGCTGTAAGATGTAATCCAAGGTCCCTGTCGAGCACTGCAGAGATAGAATCAGCCACCGAGATGGTAAGCAAACTCCAAGGTTACCATCCTTCTCTTCCTAGGACGTCTGTCCCCTTCCCGGACCTGTCACCCTCACAGGTCAGCCTATGCTCCTCAACTTAAGAATGACTCTATTTGTAGTTTTTTAAGGAACCTCCATACTGTTCTCCATAGTGGCTGTACCAATTATGACCCAGCAATCCCACTACTGGGCATATACCCTGAGAAAACCATAATTCAAAAAGAGTCATGTACCAAAATGTTCATTGCAGCTCTATTTACAATAGCCCAGAGATGGAAACAACCTAAGTGTCCACCATCAGATGAATGGATAATGAAGATGTGGCACATATATACAATGGAATATTACTCAGCCATAAAAAGAAACAAAATTGAGCTATTTGTAATGAGGTGGATGGACCTAGGGTCTGTCATACAGAGTGAAGTAAGTCAGAAGGAGAAAGACAATACGGTATTTGTATGCTAACACATATATATGGAATTTAAGAAAAAAAAAGTCATGAAGAACCTAGGGGTAAGACAGGAATAAAGACACAGACCTACTAGAGAATGGACTTGAGGATATGGGGAGGGGGGAAGGGTAAGCTGTGACAAAGCGAGAGAGTGGCATGGACATATATACACTACCAAACGTAAAATAGATAGCTAGTGGGAAGCAGCCGCATAGCACAGGGAGATCAGCTCGGTGCTTTGTGACCACCTAGAGGGGTGGGATAGGGAGGGTGGGAGGGAGGGAGACGCAAGAGGGAAGAGATATGGGAACATATGTATATGTATAACTGATTCACTTTGTTATAAAGCAGAAACTAACACACCACTGTAAAGCAATTATACTCCAATAAAGATGTAAAAAAAAAAAAAAAGAATGACTCTAGTAGCTTTCTCCTTGGGCTCTGTGCTGCCAGCTTGGCCGTCACCTGGGTCACTCATCTTGTTGCTTTTTATAACATGGGCTTCATACCTCCAAAGAGTAGGCTCCCTGAAGGCTAAAGCCCTGTTTCAAAATGTATATACTATACATATACTGCAGCACCTAGAACTGAGTCTTAAATATAAAAGAAACTTAATAAGTAGTTATTGGGGGAATAACTAATTAACCAAGGAGTCAAGAACACTGACTTTATCTCAAGTGCCCTGCACCTAACAATGGGGGAGAAAAGGTAACCAGACTGTAGAACTGGTTCAAAAGTACACAAAATAGAACAGCAATGGGGAAAAAAATGAAGTTATAAACACAGGGCAAAGAACTCATTTTCCTTTCCTGCGAAAAGCATACACTAGGCACTTGCAAGTCTGCCTTGGCAGAATAGATTCTTCAAATAATGGAGAATATGTGGTTCATACCCTCAAGGCATGTTGAAAGGCATAACTTAGTACCTGGGTATCAGCAAAGGCACAGATAACTAGTCCATCCCTCTCTAAGTCTGTGGGAGCAAAACAGAGGTCAAATGGACAAACTCCTTCTTTGAATGAGCATATGTCAGAAAAGAAGAGGATGCAGGTGGAGTGTGCATCCGTTTGTTTTGATAAGGACACGATTTCCTAGAGTGAGAAAACGCCAGCTGTAAATATCCTTTAGACCCAATGAGGGAAATGTCTCCCCGGAGTATTTTTATTTTAATATTTACCATTTAAATGGATCCCTTCGAAATAACCTTGAAGGCTAATCCCGTGGTACAAAATTTCTTTGCACAGTTACTGACACTTGATACAATGTGACCTGGGCATGCCTGGGGGAAAAAAATGAAGTTTCTGTGCCAAAAACAGAAGCTTGACTAATATGTATTTTCATATGAAGATCCCAAAGTGTGGGGAGCAGAAGGGCAGTGGCTCCAATTTACTACAAAGAAAAAACAAAACATGGAAATGAATTGCCACTCACTTCTGTCCCACAGACAACCCTACAACATTTTTTTTAATGACATTCTGTCTATAAACATACTCTACCTGCACCTTTACTTCCCCAAGTATGGAGTAACCTACATAAGAGGTAATTAATTGAAATGCCATCTACTGTAATAAAAGATTAAAAACAACACAAAATTTCCCATCAATAAAAGACCAGTTAAACAAACTCTGGTGGAGCCATGATTGGAACCCAAAAAAAGGAGGGGGGAATATATATTTTTTTCCTGGGTGATTAGAGTTCATCTGATGTAAAGAACCTATAATCAGGCCTGGTTTTTTGGGAGGGCATGGGGAGTGGTAACAGTTTTATTGAGATATAAAATTCACATGTCATAAAATTTACCCACTTAAAGCATACAATTCAATGTCTTTTAGTATATTCACAGAGTTGTGCAACCATCACTACAGTTAACTTTAGAACATTTTTATCACTCCAGAAAGAAACGCTGTACCTTTTAGCAGTTACCCCCTCCCATTTCTACCAGCCTTCCCAGCCCTAGGCAACCACTAATCTACTTTATGGGTCTACAGATTTGACTACTCTGGATATTTCATATAAATGAAATCATACCGTATGTGGTCCTTTGTGACTGGCTTTTTTCACTTAGTATATTTTCAAGGTTCATCCATGTTGTACATGTGTCAGTACCCCGTTCCTGTTTATTGCCAAATAATCATTCAACTGTACAGATATGCTGCCTTTTGTTTCTCCATTCGTTAGGTGATGAACATTTGGGCTGTTTCCACTTTTTGGCTATTATGAATTAAGCTACTATGAACATTCATGTACAAGTTTTCACTTCTCTTGGGTGTGTATACCTAGGCATGGAATTGCTGGGCAATAAGGTAACTCTGAATTTAACCTTCTGAAGAAGTGCCAGACCGTTTTCCAAAGTGGCTGCGCCATTTTACATTCCCTCCAGCAACGTATGAGGGTTCCAATTTCTGCACATCCTCACCAACACCTGTTACTGCGATTCTGATTATACCTATTCCAGCGGGTGTGCAGTGGTATGTCATTGTGGTTTTGATTTGCATTTGCCCAATGACTAATGATGATGAGCATCTTTTCATGTGTTTACAGGCCGCTTGTATATCTCATTTGGACACATGTCTATTCAGATCCTTTACCTGTTTAAAAAGTTGGATTATTTATCTTTTTAATCATTGAGCTGTAAGAGTTCTTTATATAAATCTAAATATGGGCACCTTATGAGATGTATGATCTGCAAATATTTTCTCCCATTCTGTCTTTTCATTTTTGTGATGGTACCCTTTGACATATAAAGTTTTTAACTTTGATAAAGTCCAATTCACCTACTTCTTCTTTGATGGCTTATGCTTTTATATCATATCTTAAAAAAAAATTCCCTACTCTATAAGAATTGCATATTGATAAGTAATTATCATCAAGGTTTACTAAAATAAAACAAACCAAAAATGCAGAATAGGGGCTTCCCTGGTGGTGCAGTGGTTGAGAGTCCGCCTGCCAATGCAGGGGACACGGGTTCATGCCCCGGTCTGGGAAGATCCCACATGCCGCGGAGTGGCTGGGCCCGTGAACCATGGCCGCTGAGCCTGCATGTCCGGAGCCTGTGCTCCGCAACGGGAGAGGCCACAACAGTGAGAGGCCCACGTACCGCCAAAAAAAAAAAAAAAAAAAAAAAAAGTGCAGAATAGTGTGTAGACTACCATTTATATAAGAAATTTTAAAAATTACATATGTGTTTACTTATATATGTATTAAGTATCACTGAAAGGATAACAAAAATCTCATAACGTTGGTTGCCTCTGGGGAAGAGGAGCTGGCTGGTGTGAGGAGAAATAGGCTTTAACTGTACACTCTTAGGTACTTTTTGAGTTTTGAACCATTTGCATAACTACTTATTCAAAATATAATTATACATAGAATTTAAATTAAAAAAAAAACATATATTCTGTGTTGCATCCCAAGAACATTCTGTCACAACCAGAAAAAAACTAAAATCAAATAAAGGCCGAGAGTCATCAGACATACTCCAGTCACATATTTGCAACCAAAAACTGAATAGATTTCTTCTCTGATTAACTAAAATGGATTTCAGAACAACATTTCCTTAAGACAATCTGTTTCCTACATATTGTGAACAGGCAGAAAATAGCGAATCATTTTGTTTGGCACAGAAAAGAAGTCTAATTTAATACTGTATAAAGGAAAGGACATTTGTAGAACAAGTGAGGGCTATAAAGTTGCATGGATTTTTTTCCTCTCTGTATTGAGGGAAACCATACATTAACTATAGTGTTGGAGAAAAAAATCTTTTCCCTCTTCTATTACGGAAAACAATAATATAAGATGAAATTAAAAGTTTTAAATAAGATAAAAACATAATCCTGCCGTCATACTCTATGTTAATTATTTTTATTGCGTGTAATTCTTCACCCACACACAGCTGTAATGAATATATACATATCAATGTACATGCTACTTTTCACTGTTTGTACATAAGTATTCAAAACTACCATGGTCAATGCTGCTCAATGAGGTGACATTAGCAAGTCACATAATATAAAGGCATTAGGGTTCTGTCCAACTTTTCACTACTGTTAATCATACTAGATAAATATCTTTTTATATATACTTCCTTTGAACTATTTCCTAGGTTTGATTGCCCAAAACAGTGTTATGAGATCAAAGATATGAATATTTTTATGGGGCTTTATACATATCCCCATATAGCTTTCCAAAAAATGTACTAATTAGAAAAACTACCAGTAGTGTATGAATGTACAGTTTCACTGTAACTTTACCAGTATTGAATATTATCATTTTTGATTTTTGGTAGAAATAAAAAGTTAACCTTAAAATGATGATTTTAAAAAAAAAATTCCTTTTAACTTTAAAGCCTGTATACACAGGATCATGTAAAACAGAGTCAGCAAACCTTTTCTTAAAAAGGTCAGATAGTAGATATTTTAGGCTTGCAGGCCATAAGGTCAGTGTTCAACTACTCAGCTCTGCCATGGTAGCTCCAAAGCAGCCATAAACAATACGTAAATAAGTGAGCGTGGCTGTGTTCCAATAAAACTTTATTTACAAAAAGAGCTGGCTGGCCCAAAGGCCATAGAATTTGCTGACCCTGATCTATAATATAGAAAGCAGGATAGTCACATCATTCACATTATGTATGTCTAATTAATAAAGTATCATAAGCTTGAACTGAAGTAGAGATAATATAAAAGATACAGATTTGGGATTATATTATTATTATTATTATCACTATGCATATCCACCTCGTTTTTAAAAATTAATTAACGCTCAAAATTTTGCCTAAAAATTAGAAGATACAAATACAGCTATGACTAAAGCAGAGAAAGCTAAACCTCAGGATATTTTGAAAGCACTGCTACTTTAGTTAAGATGGTCCACTTGGAATAAAAGGAAGTAAGGCCAGAGGGGTACTTTTCAAACTGCATTCTGAATGTGTGTATTTATCACAGGAGGTGGAGAAGGAAAGGTTTCCTGATCTCTCACAAGTTTTAGTCCCAAATTTACATTTGTCTGCTGGACCTCTCCTCTTGGCAGCTCTGACTCAGCCTGTTCAAAACTGAACTACTGTCTTCCCCTCGTGTCTTAGATCCCTATTTCTACTTATGGTAATGTCGTCTCCAAATCACCCAAGCTTGAAACCTCAGAGTCACTCAAAAGCCCGGCGCATGACAAGCATCCAATAAAGAGTTACTTGGTGAGTGTGTTCATTCATTCATTCACTCATTCATTCATTTGTTCATCCATTCATCCACGCACTCATCCATTCTTACATTCCTCCCTCCACTTCAATCAGTTGCCAAGTCTGTCACTATGTCTCGTACAGTAGTCAAGGGAATTTCTTCTTTTTTCCTGTTGCCATGACCTTAGTTCGGACCAACAGGTTTAATTGATGTCTCTATCATTTTCATCTTCTTAAAGACATCTCCAATATGTCACTACTACGATAAATAAATCATCAATAGCCCCCACCTGAACCAACTTAAGTTAAAACACACCTAACCTGATATCCAAGATCTTTCACAATCTAGTCATTCGGGGATCAGCCTTTATCTGCCAACACTCCCTTTCTGGCATCCTGGGATTCAGTCAAAGTTGAGCCACTCAATACTCCCTTTGTATCCCCATCCCATTCCAATCACAAGATTTCCACCTAATGGGATGAGGACTCTTAAATGTCTTAAAATGTCCTAAAATCCCCTAATCCCTACATGTTCAAGTCTTACATGTCATGTCACTCGTGAAGCCTTATGCTGTTTGCTACTCTCTATTCTGCACTCTACCTGTTCACAAGTGTCTAAAAGGATACCGTGAGCACCGGAAATTTGAACGCAAGTTTGCAGAATGGATGAAAGAACTAAAATCACTTCCCTTCTTCTGAGTAGTAGCTTCCAGTTAATAGCAACACTTCCACTTAAAGACTCTTTGACGACTTCAGTTCTCCTGCTTTATTACATACATTCCAGTGTATAAATGGAGACCATAGCCTCCCACACAAAGAGCTTTGGTTGTTCCTGTCTCCTACTAGCTTTTCATCAGGATAACTGAAAAGACAGGAGTAGTAATTAGCAGCAGCAGCAGTAGTCATTTAATAATAGTAGTAGAGGCTAACATTCTTTGAATGCATACTCTATACCCGCCACTGTTCTAAAAGACTTACACGTATTAACTCACTTAATCCTCACAAGAACCCTAGGAATTAGACATGATTGTTATCCTTATCAAATACATTTTGCGAAACTTCTTATTCATCATTTTGTACCGACCCTCTGAGCACAGCACTAATCATCTTGTCCACTCTTCCAGATTGGATTAGGAAAGGTGCAGAGATACACGTAAGTAGCCACATACTCAAAAGAATTCTTAGGAGAGTTCTAGCCAGAAAGACAGAGGTCTGTATCATCTTGTATTATACAAAAAA
The DNA here is from genome assembly GCF_964341445.2 of Mesoplodon mirus. Lineage (NCBI taxonomy): Eukaryota > Metazoa > Chordata > Mammalia > Artiodactyla > Ziphiidae > Mesoplodon > Mesoplodon mirus. Next base: position 30,816,654 of record NC_138995.1, read on the forward strand.
ATGAAGTCTTTTTTGTACAATACAAAGCACATATCAGATGCTCTATAAATGCTTGCTCACTCTTTTTTGCCTTCCTTCACTCACTCCTTCCTTCCTTCCTAATAGAACTTACTTTTTTAGGTCTCTAAGATAATTATTTGTGTTTTTATCTATTTAATATTTGTCTCTCAAACTAAAATGGAAGTTCAGCAAAGCCTGTGGCCATACCTGTCATGTAGATGGCTCTCTCTCTCTCATGCCTCTAGTGCTGCTGGGCACAGAAGAGACACTCAAATATTTAGATGAATGACTGAAGAGAAGAGAGAAGAAAGGGAGAAAAGGGGGAAGGAATGCTTGATGGGCTTGCTGGCATCTTGATTTAAACAGACACTCGTGTCCTCTTTGCCACCTAGCAACATGACCAGTCCACTAGAAAAGCTACCTAAATACCAAAAGACATGACACTGCCTTATAGACTCACACAGTCTCAGGACTGGAAAGGTCTTGTGCTTGTGTTTCCCTGCCACTTTATTGTATCCTGTCTGCCCAACTTTCTCACACTGGTCCCCCTGTGGTACAATGAAAAGTCAAGCTATAAAAGCAAAGCACAGAAAACAAGCTCGGATACGAGGTCAACTTGTAATCCTTTTCATGATCATTCCCCTGCTCTCTGGAACACTTCTTAACTGAGCACACACAATACTCCAGGGTGACTACTAAAGGCTTCCCTCATCTCTTAAGTTTCCATTCTGAACTAGTCTAATCAGCTGACTATCAGCCACTACAAGTGGTGGCAGAATTTAGCAATAAAGTCTGGGTTAGGAACACAACTGGGGAGTTTGGAAATTCCCTGGCACCACTGTAACTTTCTGCTTAATTTACATTCACATGCCTGGAAGCCTGACCCAAAAGTTAAGGGAAATATAAATTCTCAAACATCTGAGCCCAGTCACAGCTAACACATGCACAAGCACACAAATCTACTATTTTGTTCTGGCCATCTCCTGCCCTTGGCCTTGACAGATACAAACCCCTTAGAAAATTTCTAACCAGCAACACCTGCCAAGGTGCCCTCTTGCTGGCACCTTTTCCAAGAAACATAACCCTAAAGAAGCAAAAAATACTTCTCCCAGGCTGTGAACACACTTTTTAAAACTGGATCCAACATAACTCAAAGCTAAAAAAGCAAGTAAATAGAGGCTAAAGTCTAGTTAGATGGAAGCAATTTTCCTATCAAATAGTCTTCCAAAGTTCTATGATAAATTGCTCATGCAACCACTTCTGTCACATCCAATTAAGTTTGAGTCACATTTTTATTTACACTTACCTCTGCTACTCGGTGGGTGGAACTAAACCGAGGTGGTAAACCAGCCAAAACACAGTGTTGGTGGGTGGCATTGAGATCATCTGCAGGAAAAATACCAAAAATTAAAAAAAAAAAAACACCCAACACACATTTATCAGTCACTGAATACTATTTCACTAAAATACAAAGTAAACAGTAAATCCGTCATTCAAGGAGAATGACAAGAACCAAAGAATTAACAATTACCATGTATTCTTTAAACCATTCTTTGTAAGTAGGATGACATATATATATACATATATATAGTCATATGGTATAAAACCATCAAAAACCATGATACTTTCAATAGTGAAAGGGGATGTTATTAATAATTCTTGCAGGACAACAGGCATAAACCAGGACTGTCCTTAGCAAACAGGCTATAGGGTTACCCTACTTATTTGTAGTCTTATAATACCCACTCACCACTATTTATGGGCTGAACTTCTTTCCCTTTCTCATGATACATATAATTCTACCCATGCCTTCAGAATAAGCCAATTTTTTTTTGTATTATTTGGAGTTGAACATCTTTCATCTGAAAATCTGCCTCTTTCCTTCCCCGGTCAAAGTATCAATTTTGCCCTAACAATTTTCCAGGCAGCAAACCAACCAACTCAGCATGTTGCAAAGCTTTGGCTCTCAGAACAGAATTCAAGCCTACAGATTCACGACCCAAGAATGGAGAAGGTGGTGAATTCATCAGCTGAAGAATATGCCTAAAACCACATGCAGTGGGAGAAAAACCAATGGCCAAGTTGTTGCGTATTCTAAGAAATGATGCCACATGTAAGGCAAAATCTGTAACACCTCTGCTTAGGACATCGCGTCCTCTATTACAAAGAAGAGAACCAAACTGTCCCCAGCAACACATGATTTCCTACGTAAGCAACAGAGGCTTCTTAGCAAGATACTAAGAAAGACAATGACTTAAACTAGGAAGCAAAGACCACCACACCCCCTACATGTCATCAAAAACAACCTATAAAATTACCTCTAAACAGAAGAAAGGAAATGCAAAATACCAATTGCAGGACTCCTGCTTATGGACATTATGGAGTAACCATGACAAGGTTTACCTTCTTACTCTAAAAAACTATAAAACAGACCAAAAATAGGAAACAAATGTTTCTGACACTGGAAAACAGTGACCCCAAAGATAGGAGAAATAAAATAGGTTAGCCTTAGTTTACTAGCTAGAAACAAAGTCACAGAGTAGGGATGGGGATATCAGAACTCAGAGTTTTCAGTTTTCTCTCTTGCTGAGTTGTGAAGACAGAGACTACAGTTTAGGAAGGCCAAGGCAGCAAGGATTTGTAAGGCAGAATACTGGAACAGAAGAACCCGCACAGGGAGAGACTAAGCGGACATCTACAGAAGGGTTCCTTCAAGTCTTTGGCTACGTATTCATCTGTGCACGTGTGAATGAAAACTTCCCACAGGCAGGAAAATAAGTTCCAGAAAGCTATAGGTTAGACAAATCTCAGACCTCACATAGGGCCAGGAATACTCTGTGTTCTCAGCAGCCAGAATGGTTCCTAATACATGAGACAATAGAGTCTTTAGAAAAGCATAATCTTAGTAGTAGGGTTAATAAGTACTAAATTAAAGGCTGCCCTAGATCCACTTAAAAGCTTAAAAGCAAGCCTCAAAAGAATCTAACTTATTCCAAATAAATTTAATTACTCACTAGAGCAAAGTCCAACACTACTTAAAAGAATATAACAAAATCAGGCGGGACTTCCCTGGTGGCGCAGTGGTTGAGAATCCGCCTGCCAATGCAGGGGACATGGGTTTGAGCCCTGGTCCGGGAAGATCCCACATGCCACAGAGCAACTAAGCTCATGTGCCACAACTACTGAGCCTGTGCTCTAGAGCCCACGAGCCACAACTACTGAGCCCACAAACCACAACTACTGAAGCCCGCATGCCTAGAGCCCATGCTCCGCAACAAAGAGTAGAAGCCACTGCAGTGAGAAGCCCACACACTGCAACGAAGAGTAGCCCCTGCTCGCCACAACTAAAGTCCGTGTGCAACAATGAAGACCCAATGCAGCCATAAATAAATAAAAATTAAAAATAAATAAATAAATAAAGTAAAATAAAAATCACCTATGGCTCTCAGTACCCACAGGTTCAAAAAAAAAACAAATAAAAACAAAATCAGGCACCAATAAATAAAATTTGCCATATCCAGCATTCAACCAAAAAGTAGCAGAGAGAAATAAAAGATATATGATATATATGATACACAAGATAAATACATATCTTTCTTTTTTTCATGTATATATCTTTCATATATAAATATGAAGCTTCTAAAGATGAAAAATATAGTAAATGAAATAAAAATCACATTGAAGAGATTAACAGCACTTTGGACACTGCAGAAGAAAAGGTAAGTGAAGTAGAATACACAGGAACAGAAACAACCCAAAATGAAGCACACAGAGGAAAAACACTATAAAAAACTGAAAGGGCATCCATGCCCTATGAGACAATATTAAGCATTTTAACATAAATGTAATTTGAGTCTCAGAGGAGGGAGAATGACAGAAAAAAAAATTTTTTTAATGATGACCAAAGAGAAAAATAAGAGCAAAGAACAAGGGCAACAAATAGAAAACATTAACAAGTAAGACAGATATTAACTATATCAGTAATCACTTTAAATGTCAATGGCCTATGTACACTAATTAAAAGGCAGAGATGGTCAGAGTAGATGAAAAAACAAGACCCAACTATATACTGTCTATAAGAAACTCACTTTAAATATGAAGACACATATAGATTAAAAGTAAAGGGATGGAAAAAGATATATCATGGAAACACTAATCAAAAACAAAGCTGGAGTATCTATATGAATTTCAGATAGAGCAGACTTCAAAGCAAGAAAAATTATCAGGGATATAGCGGGGCATTACATAATGATAAAGAGGTAATTCTCCAAGAAGAGGTAACAATCCTTAAGGTATATCTGTCTTATAATAAAGCAACAAAGTATGTGAGGCAAGAACTAATAGAACAGCAAGAAGAAACAGACATATCCACTATTATAGTTAAGGACTTTAACATCCCCTAAAAGAAGTGAATAGATCCATCAGCAGAAAATCAGTAAGGACATAGTGGAACTCAAGAGCACCATCAATCAACTTAATTGACATCTATAGGTGACTTCATCCAACAACAGCAGATTATGCAATCTTCTCAAGGTCATGTGAAACAGTCATCAAAATAGACTACATTCTTGAACAAAAATCACACCTTTACAAATTTTTAAAAAACTGAAATCATACAATGTCTGCTCTCAGACCACAAAGAAAGTAAACTAGACATCAGTAACAGAAAGATAGCTGGAAAATTCTAAAATATTTAGAGAACAAAGAACACACTTCTAAATAACACATGGTCAAAGAAGAAATCACAAGAGAAATTTTAAAATACATATAACCAAATGAAAATAACGACACAAAATAGCAAAATTTGTGTGATGCGTAAAAGCAGAGCCAAGAGGAAAATTTGTAGCATTAAATGCATGTTAGAAAAGAAGAAAGACCTAAAATCAATAAGCTTCCACCTTAGGAAACAAGAAAAAGTAGAGCAAGTTAAATTTAAAGTAAGCAGAATAAAAGAAATAATAAAAATAAAAGCAGAAATTAATAAAATAAAAAAAAATCCATAAGAAAATCACTGAAATAAAGCTGATTCTTTGAAAAGATCAATAAAATCAATAAGCTTCTATGCAGGCAAAAGAAAAAAAGGACAGAACACACAAAAAGAGGATATCGCTATAGAACCTATGGATGTTAAAAGGAAAATAAAGTAATAACATGAACAGTTCTATGCCCACAAATTTGATAACCTAGATGAAATGGACCAATTCCTTGAAAGACACAATCTGCCAAAACTCACACAAATAGAAACAGACAAACTGAATAGGCCTGTAGCTACTAAGGTAATTGAATCAATAAATAATAGCCTTTCAAAACAGAAAGCTCCAGGCCCAAATAGGTTCACTGGTGAATTCTACCAAACATTTAAGTAAGAAATAATACCAACTCTTTACAATCTCTTCCAGAAGACTGAAGCGAAGGGAAGACTTCAATATTCTCTTCAAAAGTGATGCTGGAACAACTGTACATCTACATGCAAAAAAATACTCAAAATGGATTATAGACCTAAATGTAAAACGTGTACATGTAAAACACTTAAGAGGAAATCTAGATGACTTTGAGGGTGACAGTGACTTTCTAGGTGCCAAGGAAGGCACAATCCATGAAAGACAAAATTGATAAACCGGACTTCATAAAAATTAAAAACTGTTCTGTGAGAGACACCATCAGATTAAGAAGACAAGCCTTGGACTTGTACAAACTATTTGCAAAGAACATGTTCGATAAAGAACTGTTATCTAAAATATACAAAGAACTCTTAAAACTCAACAATAAGAAAACAAACAACTCATTAAAAAATGGACAGAAGACCTGAACAAAAAAGATAGACAGATTGTAATAAGCATATGAAAAGATGCTCCACTACCTTTGTCATGAAAGTGTAAATTAAAACAAATACAGACTACACAGCTATTAGAATGGCTAAAATCCAGAACACCGACATCAAATGCTGGTGAGGATGTGGAGCAACAGGAACTCTTATTCATTGCTGGTGTGTATGCGAAATGGTACAGCCACTTTGGAAGACAGTTTGGCAGTTTCTTTCAAAATTAAACACGCTCTTACCATAAGACCCAGCAACCGCACTGCTTGATATTCACCTAAATGAGCTGAAAATGTGTCCCCACAAAAACCTGGTGACAGCAGGGGAGACAGTGAGTAGCGATCACATTCAGAATGTTTTAGAGGAAAATAATAGGACCTGCTAATGGATGGGTAAGTGAAGGGACGGAAAGAGTGAAATTAAGAGCAACTTCTGGGATTTTCACAGGAACAACAGATTGAAGATGAGTTAAGTCACAAGACATTCGGACACTATGAACAAATAGCACAAGATGCAATGAAAGGTGAGGATAAAAACAGCAGTGATACATTTGGAGTATTAAAAGCAAATGTAAAGACAAGGAAAGCTAATACAGAGGATCAAAACAGATCCAACCTCTGCTGACTTGGGTTCAGAAGTGTAGCTTATGGCCGGAAGAGGACTGAATGTCCATTCTCTTTCCCGGTTTGCTCTCTCTGCGGATTCGGGTTAAGGACACACCTGAGAATTTCTGGTAGATCTGAACTATTTTATCTAAAGGGGGATTCAAAGCCAAACAAACAAACAAAACAAAAACAAAAAGCAGGGGTTGGAGGAGTTTCCCCAGGTCCAGGTGCTCATAAAGAGTTGAAACAATTTCTAAGAAATACATAGATGCTGGGGACTTCCCTGGTGGTCCAGCGGTTAAGACTCCACATTTCCGGGCTTCCCTGGTGGTGCAGTGGTTGAGAATCTGCCTGCCAATGCGGGGGACATGGGTTCGAGCCCTGGTCTGGGAGGATCCCACATGCCGCGGAGCAGCTAGCCCCGTGAGCCACAATTACTGAGCCTGCGCGTCTGGAGCCTGTGCTCCGCAACAAGAGAGGCCGCGATAATGAGAGGCCCGCGCACCGTGATGACAAGTGTCCCCCACTTGCTGCAACTAGAGAAAGCCCTCGCACAGAAACGAAGACCCAACACAGCCATAAATAAATAAATTAAAAAAAAAAAAAAAAAAAAAAAGACTCCACATTTCCAGTGCAGGCAGTGTGGGTTTGATCCCTGGTTGAGGAACTACGACCCCGCATGCTGTATGGCACGGCCAAAAATAAAATAAAATTTAAAATAGGAGATCAAACAAACAAAAGAAATATATAGATGCCATTCTCACCTACCCAAATAAAAGCCTTATCACTCCCAGGCTATTAACAGTAGGCTCTAAAGACATCATAAGGAGGAAAACAAATCATCTTAATGAACAGATCTGTTAAGTGCTTTTGTTCCACTGAGGGGCCACTAATCTGAGGCGGGCCAAGTGGCAAACACAACATTAGAAGTAATACTCCAAGGCTTGTACCTTTATTTAAATCCTTGGCAACTCTCTAATCAAACAACTCTTTTGAGATTGTTCCCAAATGTCTCTAATCCTTTATGACTTTTAGAAAGAACCCCATAATTTTCATTGAAGAGCTTCTAATTTATCTAAAATTCTAAGTCTATGAAAGTGGCTCAAGCCTCATGGATTGTACATCCCACGTCTTAAAGGATACACTAAAGACATGCCCAGCTTTAAAGACTAATGCTAAAAATTTTTAGAAAGAAAACACTAAAGAAGGCCTGTTTTCCAGAGCTATCTCAGCATACAGCTAAAAACTGACTCTCTCCTCAAGTGGAATCAGAGTTTGTAGAATTTATTCAACAAAACAAATGGAAAAGAAGCTCTTACTCTTTGCAGGCTAAATGCTGCGTGCTCTTATCAGTGGGTGAGGGAGAACTCTGGACGTTCACTGTAGCATGAAATCTCATCTCATATATAAGAGACCACAGATGCAGTGGCATAATTGACACTAGGGTGATCAATTCACGTCCAGGGCTTTCCTGGTTGTAACACTGAAGGCCCGAATCCTGAGATCCCCACTCTCACACCAGACAAATTGGGACAGTTGGTCACGCTAAGTTTAACCTAGCCCTTAATTTCCCCGGTTCTGTTGGCCAGTGTGTCACCAGAGGCTACTGCATCCCCAAATTTCTTAAAGTAACAATCAGGAGCTTGGCTAAAGGCGCTCCTGAGCTAAATAAGCCCAATACTGAAATCCAATCTTCCCAGGTGCACATGATCGCTGAAGCTTTTCATTCTTACTCACCTGTCCATTCTCATCCCTCAATCTTAATATTTATGACCTTATTTTTCCTAGATGTGGGGACATCCATGACTGAGAACGTTTTCAGAATTTAATAGCCAACGAAAGCGGGGAGGGGAGGCTTCCTGGCAAGAGGACAGTAGAGACCCAGGCCTCTACATACACCATTCCTAGATTCCCAATGAGACGATCAATGAAATAGTAAAAGAATTTAAGACTTCCTTCAGTGCTCAACATCAGGGAAAGGTTCTCAATATGCCGGAAATTACAAGGAATTGTGCTGGATACAGTATAAGTGGAATGAGATGAAAGAGGGGCAGCACCCTAATGTAAATCAACTATATTTCAGTTAAAAAAAAAAAACACTGATGCCCTGGACCCACAACAGATTAGCTTCATCAGAATTTCTGGGGTTGGGTTTCCCCAGGGGCGCAGTGGATAGGAATCCACCTGCCAAGTCAGGGGACATGGGCTCTAGCCCTGGTCCGGGAAGATCCCACATGCCGCAGAGCAACTAAGCCCGTGCGCCACAACTACTGAAGCCCACGCCCCTAGAGACCATGCTCTGCAACAAGAGAAGCCACCACAGTGAGAAGCCCACGCACCTCAATGAAGAGTAGCCCCTGCTCTCCTCAACTAGAGAAAGTCCGCGTGCAGCAAAGAAGACCCAACGCAGCCAAAAAATAAATAATAATAATTTAAAAAAATAATTTCTAGAGTTGAGGCCCAGGTACTGTATTCTTGAAAGTGCCCCAGGGGATTCTCATGCAGAGGAGGGTTGAGGGGCACTGTCTTTGGGTAATGCTGACCAAAGCAGCTGCTTGTGTATCATTTGGGGACCCCAATTCAACAGCACTCATTTGGCCCTAATTTATTTATCTGGCATCCCTTTATGGCAGAAGCTGTACTAAGTTCTGGAGATGCAGAGTTGAATGACATGATCTTGTCCGTAAGGATTTTACCATGAAATGAGTGAGGTGAAACTGGCTAAGTGTTAGAATAGAGCTGGGCATGGGACATAGTGGAGGAACAAAGGGGGACTAAAAAAAAAAGAAAAGAAAAAAAAAAGGCAGCATCCTGATAAATATATCAAGCAGATCCTGAGAGCAGTACTCCCCCTCTAGCTCAGAAGATGCAGAGCAGAAGGGCAGGAGAGGCTACAGGGCACCCAGAGGCCTGTAGCCTCTGCAGGACAGTATTAAATGCACACAAGCCGTGGGACCCATAGACTCCCAGACGTGTTGCTGGCGCAAGTCATCGCTTTGAGAAGAGAACCGGGCATTGTGGAGGTAAGAAACTGGAGCGAGCAGGTATGCCAGGAATGGTCCAAAGGCTGCCAGGGTTTGCTCATACTGTGAGCATCTAAACCACCCAAAGACAAAAAACAAGTCATTCAGTACACTCCGGTTCATCAACTCTCTCATCTGGCCCTGCAAAGATACATTTTCTTCCTCCTCCTTCAAGTGAAGGATTTGGTCGGGAACCTATACTAAGTTTTCACAGAACCAATCTTAACACCGACTTGCCTATCAGCCGGTGCTAGTCCTTTTTCTATAAGGAAAAACAGACAAGGAAAAATCACTAGACTCAGGCAAAAGTATTACAGTTCTAAGGAAAGGAACCAGTTTGACAGAAACTGTCTCTTCTGAAAAAGTGTTACTCAAATGGACAGAAAAAATTTTTGTAAAATTCTCAATATTTCAAGAAGCCGCTTGATTCAAGAGGGCACTGCACCTGTGAAAATGGGGCAAGCAGCTGTGAGGATGGAACAGCATGAGATCAGGAAAGGTTGCTTGGAGTTGACTTGTTTTTAATACGTATGGCTTCATTTAAAATGATAATAGCTCGAGTGAACAACAGAAGGCATGCTGCAGAAAAATCAAATTACCAAAGTAAATGAGAACTCAAGAAATTCTCCCAGAACTCAGAGGAAAAACAAAAACTAGTGACAGAATAAATAAGACATGAGGGGTAGATTCTGGAAGCCAAAACAGATATAACAGGAATCTTAGGGAAGAAAGCAGAAAACAGAGAAATGAAAGAATAATCAAAGAAATAACAGAAGAATATTTTCCAAAGTTGTGAAAAGGCCTGAGTCTGTACTACAAAATGGCTGACCAAGTATATAAACATATTCTGTTCAAAAATTAAATATAAAATACTACAAATGTCCAAAGGAAAAAAACACAGTTTGTCACAATATAATCAATTTGAAGATGATCTCAGATATCTTCCTAACATCAAACATCAGAGGTCAAGGGGACAATATCTATAGAGTTTTAAGGTGGAAAGCTTGTTACTCAAGAATCCTATAGCCATTCAAGGAGATATGAATATGTGTAGGTATAGTAGTAAGTCACACTCATGTTATTTTCATCATTAAACTGGCAAAAATATTTTTAAATCGTAATGCCCAGTGTTGCCTAGGGTGAGATAAATAGGCTGGTAGAAGTAACTGATAATCACACGTTTCATACATTGTAGGTAGGAAGGTAAACTGAAAACAATCTTTCTGATTAACCGTCTGACAGTACAATATGTACAGTCTTTACATATCGACACTCTCATCCTCACCCAGGTATCCCACTTCTGGTAACTTTTCCTAGAGAAATACTTACAGGTGCAGACAAAGATGTTCACAGGGCGATATGTATGACACCAAAGCCCTGGAAATGACTAGCATGACAAAACTAGGGGATTACTATTTAAGCCATTTTTTTTAAATCACATTTTCAAAGAATATTTAATAGGGAAAAATGTTCAAGATATAAAATTATTGGAAAAACAAGATATAAAACATTATACCTAACATGATATTAATTTTCTAAAAAAAAAACAAATAAACATATATTCCCAAGTATAGGAAAAAACACTAGAAGGAATTAGACCAAATAATTATGAATGATGTTATCTCTGTGTGGTGATATTATGATGTACTTTTGTTATCCAGTTTATACTTTCTTATAGTTTGTAAATTTTCTACAATGATCATCAATTCTAATTTTTCTTCATATTTAACATCTCTGAATTTGGAATACATCTTAAAATTGATAGCATCTTTGACTGGATGAGATATATTATTACTTTTTACCTAGCAATAAAAAACTAGAACAGTAAGTATGATGATTTTTTTTTTTTTTAAAGTTTTCTACATACAACAGCTTTCTTTTTAAATTTTATTTATTTATTTTTGCTGTGTTGGGTCTTTGCTTCTGTGCGAGGGCTTTCTCTAGTTGTGGCAAGTGGGAACCACTCTTCATCGCGGTGCGCGGGCCTCTCACTGTCGCGGCCTCTCTTGTTGCGGAGCACAAGCTCCAGACGCGCAGGCTCAGTAGTTGTGGCTCACGGGCCTAGTTGCTCCGCGGCACGTGGGATCCTCCCAGACCAGGGCTCGAACCCGTGTCCCCTGCATTGGCAGGCAGATTCTCAACCACTGCGCCACCAGGGAAGCCCAGTATGATGATTTTTTAAAAATCCAAAGGGAAATGTTCAATGAAGAGATCCTCAAAAAAGAGATATTCATTCCCCAAATAAAAATGACAGAACACTGCAGTCAGTGTGGGTGATAAGAGTTTTGGTTAGTTTTTTAAACCTTCCCCAATATAATTTTCCAGGGGACTAAAAACTCTTTCATAAAAACAGGTACAGAGGTGAAGATGACCTCAGGGTACACGCCTTTCTCTCTTTTTTTTTTTCTGAAATTAACTTTTACGGAATGCTTAGTTCATAGTTAGGCTTCAAAGAGAATACATTCTTGAGGTTAATCATTCATTCTTGCTTTTAAAATAGGCAAAAAGAACTTTAATCCCACTTTGGGAAGGGCTGTCTTTACTCTTCCAGGTGGCAACTCTTCCCAAGAGACTGGAGGGCAGAGGGGATTGTGGAGATGGAGAGATGAGAAGGAACAGAGGTTAGAATAACAGAACATTTGAATGAAGTTTCTTCTCTCCCTATTTTGTATACACAGTGCCATCACATCACCCTCTACTACAGCGAACTCTGGGCACCAGAACTTCCAAAATGAAGTTAATGAATGAAACAGAAGCAGCCACTTAAACCTCTAAGTTCTGTTCCTTCATATACCTTTCGATTTCTCTCTTTAGTTACTCCTATCTCACATCTGATTTTCCACTGACAACTAAGGAAGATAGTTATGGTTTCTGGTTAACACTCAGGGAGGAAAAAAAGGCTGCTGTCTCCAGATACTCAGCAAGTTCCTATTCTGCACAAGGTACTAAGTGCTGTGTATAGTACAAGAATATATATAATACTGGCTCTGAAAAAGCTTAGCTCTAGTAGATAAGACTTCTATATCAATTGCTACAGTCCAGAGGGGAAAGAGAGTTATGGCAAACACACTGAATAGTTGGTGCCCCTGCCATTGTGGGTATTAAATTTTTTTAATGTCACCCCTAAATAGGTGAGTTACACATGTAAACTCACAAGGGGAAAACATGACAAGGTGGAAGGAACAGTATGAACAAATATAAGGAGAAAGGCTTGCGCCAGGACCAATTTTAGGATAAAGCCACTATAATGAACTGACCAAGGACTATAATTTACATCTTTTTAAAAATTTTAAATGGTTATTGGGCCTAGAAGAATTATTCCACAGGAAGAGTTTAATGACTCTTCCATCATAGGGTATACAGTCTGGCCTTGAAATCTGTTGCAGGGACTGACTGATTCAGGAAAGTCAACTTCATTCCTGGTCTAGTCCTGGGTTCGATCCCTGGTCAGGGAACTAAGATCCCACAAGCTGCGTGGCATGGCCAAAAAAATAATAAAATAAAATAAAATAAAAATTTAAATTTTAATAAAAATAAATAAATAAATAAAAATGTTTAAAGGCTTCATTCATGGTCATTCCTCCACTGCCTTTACAGAAGTGGCAAAGAGGGTATACAGGTTATCCAATCAAATTAAAAGCCTAAAAAATTCCTTCCCACAGCTCATGCTTTTAGGAGTTATGTTATAGAGATAACATAATAGCCAAAGAGGGTATATTAAAACTGCCAGCCAAAGGGCAAAACCACCTACCCAACCCAGATGTAGAATTACCTCAATACAGTGTGTCTGATTGAATGAACCATAGAGAATAAAAGGACCTCATAATTCACAGTAACACATCCATCCTCAGTTTAAAAAAAAACCACACATTTTTGTTACCTTTGGTGGTTTTCTTATAAAAAACGTGAAGGAGAATGTACAGATTGATCCAGACACTGTGTCATTTTGTAAAATTCTGTGTTGCCACATGGTTATTTGGATTAGCCACAAGGAAGTAAAGCATGGGTCACTGAAGGAATAGACTGTCATGAAAGGTTCTAAAAGCTGTCTCTGGAGACCCCAGAGTATTAGATGAATGGCCATCTGTTCTGCAGAGGGTCTTCAAAACCCTTTCCAGCCAGGAGCTTTCAAGGATAGAATAAATATTTCCTTTTGTCTGTATTGCCATGAATGAAGGGGAGAAAAGACAGTCCTTGGTTCGTTCATTTCACTCATTGATTCAGTATTTACTGAAGAACCTACCATATTCAAAGTACTGTATTAGGTACTATAGAAGGTACACATTTTCTGGAATCTAAAGTAGACAGAAGGCATTTTTAGAAAATTCCAAAAAAGACACAAGACACAGGACCCAAGTAAAAATGGAATATGCCAAGGAGTGCAATGAGAAGAAATCTCAATATGATAACTGTGCCAGGTGGGTTTGAAGAAGCCAGTGTTTATCAAAGCATTAAAGAAGTAGTATGACAAAACATCTAGTGGCACAGAGCTATCACTATGGCAAGATTCTGCCAGCAGTAAGAATACAGAAAGGCAATGATGAATTCCCGGGGAAAGGGAGAGCTACACAAGAAAGTCATGGTTCAAATACAAAGCTAGCTAAAGAATGGAGCGTGATTCTGAGCTTTTGATGAGGTATAAGATTTCGACCTGACATTTGCAACGTGTCCTCTCATCTAACAGAGGTTTAATAATTACAGTGGATGACAACTTCTATGTATGCATCCAGTCACTCCATGTGGTTCTACAGTTAATAACAACACACATTAGCACTGTGCGGGACTGGTTTCCAAATTTCAGAATCCATACCCAAAGGAAGCATGGTCGTCTCATCAAAATTACAGATCAGTATGTAATCGTTATGAACTTCAAAACTGTGAAAGTAATGTTACGACTGAAGTACCAGAAGTCAAGAGAGAGCATCTATATCTTGGTACAAAGGTAATCAATTAACAGAAAAAACCCTAAAACGTTAACTAACAAAAGTTAGCAAGAGTAAGAAAGAGTATAAGAGAGCTGATTCCACGTTTCTCTTCATGAAAAAACTGATAGTCCTTAAAGTTGCTGGATGAAAAAACTGAAGTATTAAGCATATTTTATGAGTTAAGAGGGAGAGAATCACTAAAAGAATAAAATGCAAATACAGTGAAAAGTAGTTACTTCTAAGAAATGGAACTTGGGGGTAGATGGCAAAGAGTTTTTCACTTTATATTTTATTTTATTTTATTATTTTTTTTGGTGTGTGGTACACGGGCCTCTCACTGCTGTGGCCTCTCCCGTTGTGGAGCACAGGCTCCGGACGCGCAGGCTCAGCGGCCATCGCTCACGGGCCCAGCCGCTCCGCGGCATGTGGGATCTTCCTGGACCGGGGCACGAACCCGTGTCCCCTGCATCGGCAGGCGGACTCTCAACCACTGCACCACCAGGGAAGCCCTCACTTTATATTTTAGATCAACCTCCACTGTTTGAATTTTTATTTCCTAGTATATGTATTATTTTTAATATATTATTAACAATAATATGAATGAAGTAGTGACAGGAAAGATCTCCAGGACATATTAAGTTAAAAAAAAAAAAGCAAGTATTCTAGTAATAGACCTATACATACTCACACAGACACACACACACACACAGACACACACACACACGTATAAAGTCCCATTTGTGTTATTTTTAAAAAGCAGCAGTAACATAGATGTAAATATTTTAAGAGAACTATATTTATGTTAAGGCTTGCAAAAGGACCAGACAGAGGAAGGTTAAAGAGTAGTTCCACATTTTATTTTATACACTTCCATATTATTTGAATCTAAGGATACATGTGCAGAATATATGTGCATTCATCTATTAATCATTCAATTAATATTATTTTTTCCACACTTTTAACGAAAAAAGATTCCATAACTACGTAATTAGTAGAGCTAGCCAAGTGGAAGAAAGAACAGCTTTGGTCTCAGAAAAACCTGGATTCAAACACAAGCTTCACTATGTATGTCACCTTGAACAAGTGGTTTTACCTCTCTGAGCCTCAATTTCCTTTTTTAAAGAAGCCTTCATGGAACTGTAATCCACATACCAAACGACTCACTGCCTGCTAGTGTGTTCACAGGACTGGGCAACCACAACAGACTAATTTCAGAGTATTTTCATACCCCTGAAAGAAACCAGGTACCCACAAGCAGTCAATCCCCATCGATTTTCTTTGCTGGGAAAAAAAATGGGGCTCAGAACGGGACAACTACCTACCTGACAGGCTTGTTACGAGAAATAAATGAAATATATCAAAGCCTCCAGCACAGTGCCTGACCCTCAGTAGGTACTCATCACACGCGCTTCAAGTAAAGCTCACAACATAAATACTACAGAAATAAGCAAAAAGACTGGATATGATCAGAAAGTGTAAGAGAGGCAAATCCTTCCAAGTACCTAGGAACACACTCAGGTTCCTATCCTCAGAGCCTATGACACCAGCTATGCCCTCTCCCCAATTCAACTGAATACCAAAAAATCTGGTATCAAGTCAAAAAAAGCCCAAGTTTGAAAACGTCAGCCTTTAGGAGCATATTTTAGAGCGAAAGTTTCAGGAGAAGAGACACATCCTCAACCCTGTAAAAAGTGAACAGCTAGAAGCAAATACTGCAGTTGCTGAGCAGGGAAGGAGAACACAGTTAAGTTCACATTGGATAAGCGGTTGAAACGATACTGTCATGTTACTACTTTTCAAAGCGAAAATAAACATGGCAGGTGCTCATTTGGCTGTTCGAGCACTTTCCACTTAAATGGCAATTCCTCAAGCTTACTGACTGCAGCCTGAAGTTATAATTTATTACTGTTTCTGTATTATTTCTGTGCCTCGGCAGAAAGCAGAACGTAGCACCTACAGTTTCAAGACCCATGAGAGGTAATAAAGTATAATTATTCAGAATTTATGATTAAGCCATATATTAGAGGTACTTTTTACTTCAGTTGGTCAGTCAGAGGTTGGAGGAGGAAGGGAATGGGGTCAGAGGAAGAAATAACAAAAGCCTTTTCCTTTGAATAAAAGGTCTAAATCAGGGCAGGACTGAGGGACACCTGGAGGATTTACAAAGATACTATGGTCTCCAAGCGAAGTCCCAGAGGAGCCCCAGGTAAACTCCTAGAGGCCTCAGTTCTTCCTGCTCACAGAGCTACGGGCTCCAACTCGAGGGCTCGGGTTGGCTCCAGAAATAGAAGCGTGGCACATTTTCAGGTTATACCACATCAAACATTCACAGTGCGCTGGGACTTGCTGCTCTAAGACATAGGTATTTCAGAGAAGGTGAACCTCATCTAGAAAAATCCACGGGCCAGACTCTGTAAGTAAACCTGGCCCCAACCAAAGATGTGGTTACCAAGAGCCCTGATTCAACAATGGCCACATGTCAACTCTTCTCACCCTCAAGAATCAATTGGGGGAGATTTCCCTTTCTTGTAGTTCCTTTATACGGCTATGGAAATATACACATGGAACGGTTAGGTGCAAAGCTGGCTAAACTCAAGGCACGAAGCAGGGTAAGAACGCAACACTCAGCAATCTTCCGTCACCCCCTCCCTCACTGGTTCTCCAATATACCATGGCCCAGGTCCCAGTCTTCATAATGAGTCGCCATGTTCAAGTCATAGTTTACAAAGCACTTTCCCATATACTTTCTGATTTGGCCTCACAACAACCCTGGGAAGCAAGTATCGTGAAGCACTAGTTTTTCAGTGGCGGCAGAGACTCAGAGGGGAACAAACAATGCACAGCCAATGGACAAAGAGGGGAGTCTGGAACCTGGTCACCTGATGGGACATGGCCTTTCCATTATTCTACCCTGAACTGCTGGTGAGGGAATGTCAACCCAAAAAAGAAATACTGTGCATTTCAATTTATATTGCTGTTTTCTTTTTTTGCCATGGAATTTTTACTTGGCAACTAAAGCTTTGAAATAGCTGATGGGTATAGTAATGACACATATGTGAAAAAGAGATGTAGTTGGATTTAAGGAAACAAAAGTAAAGAGAGGAGATAGAACAGAGTCTTGAAGAGTGACATGTAAAAAATAGTAACAAATAAGGGAAGGGGCACATCGCCCAAAATGTTTACCTAGCACTCACCTTTGTCCTGCACCATCCCACCTCCACACTCAGCTCCTGGTTAATGAACATAATTTGGCTGATGTCCCTTGAACTGTATAATCTGCTCCACAAAAAAACAAACCCACAGTTTGTCTCCAAGCCACCTTTAAGTCCCTAACTCCCTGGTTGCATTCAGTCTATGGAAAACATCTGTGGCAAAGTAAATCATCCTTCTCTGAGAAAAACCAGAGTGTGTTTTTTTTTCTTCTCTAAGTGTGTTTTGAAGTTCTGGTTGGAAAATTAGTGAAAACTGTAAATCTGTTTGCAAATCTGGTCATGTCTAACTCTGAGATTAGGGCAAAGATTCCAATTTAAAAGTAAAACCGTGACAACCCCAGTTAAGCGTGTCCTCAGGCACTGCAAGCAGGGCCTTCACTCAATTCCACAGGCAGTGGATTTATTACAGGCACCCGACGCGTTCCCCATCAGACACCCCTGGAGTATTTACTTGAGACAGCACGGTTCAGTCTGCACTTCCTCTGCAGACCAATATATTATTATAAATTGAGCTAAACTGTTTCCTTTTCATAAGTGCTATGGAGTTCAGATTTCAGATATCAGCACAGGGCTGAGGTCCCTCCATAAGGCTCTTTATAGTATTTGGCTTTTAAAAAGTAAAGAGAAAAGGTAGCTTTCGACCACGGTTGCTTTTATCTTTGTCTTGTTTTGGCTAAGAGGAGGTGTGGGAAAATTCATTTTAGAAATCAGACATGACATCTTAATAAGAAAATAGATTCTAAATACAAACTTTGGGTACAGTGGGCTATGCCTGGCCCAGTTCAGTAGGTTATCAGTTATTTAACCTATATCTGAGGGCAGGAGTTGGGAAATCAGGACTAGATGGTATGTCTTGGATATCAGCTCCTATAAAGTAATAACACACTTCTTCTGTTTATCACCTACAACAGAAAAAGGGAACCAGTGTATATTTTAAAATGTATATTCATTATAATATATAAGTCAAAGGACAACATAATTATTTAATATTTTCATTTTTAATGTTTTTCTGAGCCAAGAAAAACATAAGTTCAAAAAGAAATGCAAAGCTGGGACGAAGTGAGAGAGTGGCATGGACATATATACACTACCAAACGTAAAATAGGTAGCTAGTGGGAAGCAGCCGCATGGCACAGGGAGATCAGCTCGGTGTTTTATGTGTGTGGTGGGATAGGGAGGGTGGGAGGGAGACGCAAGAGGGAGGGGATACGGGGATATATGTATACATATAGCTGATTCACTTTGTTATACAGCAGGAACTAACACACCACTGTAAAACAATTATACTCCAATAAAGATGTAAAAAAAATTTTTTTAATTAAAAAATAATTTTTTTAAAAAAGGAAATGGAAAAGAAAGAAGCAAACACACCACCACTGTCACCTTCTTTTCTGCCCTTCCGAACACCTTAGGCATCACCCTGAGGGAGGGGGAGGAAGGCACAGAAGCCCAGAGCAGGGCTCAGCGCCGCAGTGGGGTGAGGAGGGACTCCAGATGGTGGGGAGGGGATGGCCTGACACGGGTGTCAGAGCCCAAGTGGGCTAAAGTGACAAGTTCCAATCCACGCCTCTTACCTGCTGTGTAACCATGGCTAAGTAACGACATTGATCTAACCTTAAATTTTTCTTTCTCAATATAGCTAACATCTACTTCTCAGGGTTACTGAGAAGACTCCAAGAAGGTCTGACTTGTCATTAGTCCCCAATAAACATAGCTGTTATTCATATACTATTGTTATTCCAGATACATATATATGCACACATAGGAAAAAGACTGAAAAGGAATGTACTAAAATAGACATAAACCTGATTTTTATATTTTTCTTTCATTTTATATTTTTCAGAGTTTCTTTTCTCTACAATGAGCATGTATTACTTTTTCAATCAGAAAAGAACACGCGATGTTATTAAATAAATAGAAAGTAGCTGAGCCTTTACCATGTGTATTTACTACTTTTGTATACAGAAAATTAATAAAGCTATTAAAAATAGCACCATTCTGACTCTCACTTCTTTTAAAGGTGCAAAATAGTCATAGAAACTCCAACAGAGTATCCAAAAGGAAAGTGGTTTATTGGCTGAAACTATCACCCATTTATACTCACGGTAAATATCCACATCGGGTGGTATATTAAAACATGAATTAATAATCTGTTCTACCTACAAATAATGCTCAAAACAATGGGGTAAAGACTTCAGACTAGAAACTCAGATGCTGAGGCAAGCAGGGGAGAGGCAAGCAGGGGACGGGCAGGCAAAGAGATGACCTTAACCCTAAAAGCGTTCCCACCTAGAGATTTCAGTGAATTGGGATCCAATCTAAATGGTCCCTTTTAGAGCAAGAAAAGCACCATATATGAAACCTGCAACCCACACTGGTCCCTGTTCAGCCTCACATGAAGTGAGTGACTTTCAGCAAATTACGAAAGAACAGAACAATTCCTGCACCTTCCCCCGGCAAGGCTGTTTGGAGACTGAATGAAATTGCTTATGTGAAATTGATCTGTAAACTGGAAAGCAACATGCAAATGGATGGAAAGCAACATGCAAATGGAAGGCAAGAGACTTAGGGTTTACTTAGATCAGTGTGTAACAAATGCAGGACTCATCCATGAGAAGAATTGAAGAACTTACCACTGAATCATACCAGGAGAAAGTAATTCCCTACGTAATGATCTTCCAATCTCCCTGCTGACAGGAAGGACAAAGTCCAGGATTGGTACCATGATCCAGTTAACACCTCTTCATAACAGTTACTAAAGACAGAATAGGACTGAGGCTCAGGACCTTCAGCAAACAAAAGCGGTGGGCAGGGCTTCCCTGGTGGCACAGTGGTTGAGAGTCCGCCTGCCGATGCAGGGGACACGGGTTCGTGCCCCGGTCCGGGAAGATCCCACACGCCACGGAGTGTCTAGGCCCATGAGCCATGGCCGCTGAGCCTGCGCGTCCGGAGCCTGTGCTCCTCAACGGGAGAGGCCACAACAGTGAGAGGCCCGCGTACCACAAAAAAAAAAAAAAAAAAAAAAAAAAAAAGAGGTGGGCACTTAATTCTGTTTTACTTTCTTTCTATAAACTTTTTAACAACTCTTCTAATTATGTCAAGTGATACTGGTTTTCCATTTAAGACAGTGATATAAAATCTCCCAAAATAAATTTATTTTGATGAAAGAAAAAAACTGAGTTAATCTAGAGAGAAATATTACATAAGTAATAATAACATGGGTAGCACATAGATATGGCAAAAAACATGAAGCTGATGTGCGAATGACTGAAATTTGGAAAACACTTAATGATGTAATGTCTGAAAGGGCCACTCCAAACCCATAATTCCTAGAAGGCAAGGACCAAGTTTTATCCATCTCCAATACTCCAGAACCTTATGCAGCACATAGAACACAGTGGACCCCCTACAAACACTCTATTAATTGGGAGATAATTCTTATTATAAATACTCAGTTTGAGCCTTGGTGCATCCTGGCTCTAAAACCAAACACATGAGTAGATTTCCCCAGACAGGTAAGAGTGAGATCGACCCTAAATAATCAGGAGATCAGAGCCAAGGACAAAATAAACCCTGAGAAGCTTTGCGAGGAAAAAAGGATACTGTTTGCACACTGTGCATCAGAAAACAAAGAGAAAGTCTAAAAATAAAACAAAAAACTTAGAGCAAAGAAACAAAAAGCAAAGCTCCACAAACTCCACAGCTTCAGTTAGCCTGACCACAGCTGAATTACTGCTTCCCAAAGAACTAAATGAGGGAAATGAGGGAAACTCAATTGGGGTGCGGGGTGAGGGTGGGAGGGAGGCTGTGTTGTCAGGTCAGCTGTTTTTGAGAAGAACCTAAATTCAAAACTAGAAAAAACTTTCACTAAAAACCTATATAGATAGGGAAGTATTTTAAAAACTTCACACTGATAAGTTGACTTAGATGATTTAGTAGCACTGATGAAAAATCTTGAAAACTGTTTATCATATTTGGGGAACTCCATAAACACTGGGAATGAAAAGAAAAGCAATTTTAAAAATTAGCAGTATCGGAGAGATTGGTTCAAGATGGCGGAGTAGAAGGACGTGCTCTCACTCCCTCTTGTGAAAGCACCAGAATCACAACTAACTGCTGAACAATCATCGACAGGAAGACACGGGAACTCACCAAAAATGATACCCCACATCCAAAGACAAAGGAGAAGCCACAGTGAGACGGTAGGAGGGGCGCAATCACAATAAAATCAAATCCCATAACTGCTGGGTGGGTGATTCACAGACCGGAGAACACTTATACCACAGAAGTCCATCCACTGGAGTGAAGGTTCAGAGCCCCACGTCAGGCTTCCCAACCTGAAGGTCGGGCACTGGGAGGAGGAATCCCCAGAGAATCAGACTTTAAAAGATAGCAGGATTTGATTTCAGGACTTCAACAGGACTGGGAGAGACAGAGACTCCACTCTTGGAGGGCACACACAAAGTGTGTGAGTTCTCAGAGCTTCTGCTGAGAAATCAGCTGTTACCTTATGGGAGTTCCCTTGTATGTTATTTGTCATTTTTCCCTTGCTGCTTTCAATAATTTTTCTTTGTCTTTAATTTTTGCAAGTTTGATTACTATATGTCTCGGCGTGTTTCTCCTTGGGTTTATCCTGTATGGGACTCGCTGTGCTTCCTGGACTTGGGTGGCTATTTCCTTTCCCACATTAGGGAAGTTTTCGACTATAATCTCTTCAAATGTTTTCTCGGGTCCTTTCTCTCTCTCTTCTCCTTCTGGGACTCATCAAGAAAAAGAGGGAGAGGACTCAAATCAATAAAATTAGAAATGAAAAAGGAGAAGTTACAACAGACACTGCAGAAATACAAAGCATCCTAAGAGACTACTACGAGCAACTCTATGCCAATAAAATGGACAACCTGGAAGAAATGGACAAATTCTTTCAAAGGTATAACCTTCTAAGGCTGAACCAGGAAGAAGCAGAAAATATGAACAGACCAATCACAAGTAATGAAATTGAAACTGTGATTAAAAATCCTCCAACAAACAAAAGTCCAAGGCCAGATGGCTTCACAGGTGAATTCTATCAAACATTTAGAGAAGAGCTAACACCCATCCTTCTCAAACTCTTCCAAAAAATTGCAGAGGAAGGAACACTCCCAAACTCATTCTATGAGGCCACCATCACCCTGATACCAAAACCAGACAAAGATACTACAAAAAAAGAAAATTACAGACCAATATCACTGATGAATATAGATGCAAAAAACCTCAACAAAATACTAGCAAACAGAATCCAACAGCACATTAAAAGGATCATACACCATGATCAAGTGGGATTTATCCCAGGGATGCAAGGATTCTTCAATATATGCAAATCAATCAATGTAATACACCATGTTAACAACTGAAGGATAAAAACCATATGATGATCTCAATAGATGCAGATAAAGCTTTTGACAAAATTTAACACCCATTTATGATAAAAACTATCCAGAAAGTGGGTATAGAGGGAACCTACCTCAACATAATAAAGGCCATGTATGACAAACCCACAGCAAACATCATTCTCAATGGTGAAAAACTGAAAGCATTTCCTCTAAGATCAGGAAGAAGACAATGATGTCCACTCTCGACACTATTATTCAACATAGTTTTGGAAGTCCTAGCCACGGCAATCAGAGAAGAAAAAGAAATAAAAGGAATACAAGTTGGAAAAGAAGAAGTAAAACTGTCACTGCTGATGACATGATATTATACATAGAGAATCCTAAAGATGCCACTAGAAAACTACTAGAGCTAATCAATGAATCTGGTAAAGTTGCAGGATACAAAATTAATGCACAGAAATCTCTTGCATTCCTATACACTAACAACACAAGATCAGAAAGAGAAATTAAGGAAACAATCCCATTCACCATTGCAACAAAAAGAATAAAATACCTAGGAATAAACCTACCTAAGGAGGTAAAAGACCTGTACTCAGAAAACTATAAGACACTGGTGAAAGAAATCAAAGATGACACAAACAGATGGAGAGATATACCATGTTCTTGGATTGGAAGAATCAATACTGTGAAAATGACTATACTACCCAAAGCAATTTACAGATTCAGTGCAATCCCTATCAAATTATCAATGGCATTTTTTACAGAACTAGAACAAAAAAATCTTAAAATTTGTATGGAGACACAAAAGACCCTGAATAGCCAAAGCAGTCTTGAGGGAAAAAAACGGAGCTGGAGGAATCATGCTCCCTGACTTCAGACTATACTACAAAGCTATAGTAATCAAGACAATATGGTACTGGCACAAAAACAGAAATATAAATCAATGGAACAGGACAGAAAGCCCAGAGATAAACCCACGCACCTATGGTCAACTATTCTATGACAAAGGAGGCAAGGATATACAATGGAGAAAAGACGGTCTCTTCAATAAGTGGTGCTGGGAAAACTGGACAGCTACATGTACAAGAATAAAATTAGAACACTCCCTAACACCATACACAAAAATAAACTCAAAATGGATTAAAGACTTAAATGTAAGACCAGACACTATAAAACTCGTAGAGGAAAACATAGGAAGAACACTCTTTGACATAAATCACAGCAAGATCTTTTTTTTTTTTTTTTTTTTTTTTTGCGGTATGCGGGCCTCTCACTGTTGTGGCCTCTCCCGTTGCGGAGCACAGGCTCCGGATGCGCAGGCCCAGCGGCCATGGCTCACGGGCCCAGCCGCTCCGCGGCATATGGGATCCTCCCAGACCGGGGCACGAACCCGTATCCCCTGCATCGGCAGGCGGACTCTCAACCACTGCGCCACCAGGGAGGCCCATTCAAGATCTTTTTTGATCCACCTCCTAGAGTAATGGAAATAAAAACAAAAATAAACAAATGGGACCTAATGAAACTTAAAAGCTTTTGCACAGCAAAGGAAACTATAAACAAGATGAAAAAACAACTCTCAGAATGGGAGAAAATATGTGCAAATGAATCAATGGATAAAGGATTAATCTCCAAAATGTATAAACAGCTCATGTAGCTTAATATTAAAGTGAAAACAACCCAATCAAAAAATGGGCAGAAGACCTAAATAGACATTTCTCCAAAGAAGACATACAGATGGCCAAGACACACATGAAAAGCTGCTCAACATCACAAATTATTAGAGAAATGCAAATCAAAACTACAATGAGGTATCACCTCACACCAGTTAGAATGGGCATCATCAGAAAATCTACAAACAACAAATGCGGGAGATGGTGTGGAGAAAAGGGAACCCTCTTGCACTGTTGATGGGAATGTAAATTGATAAAACCACTATGGAGAACAGTATGGAGGTTCCTTAAAAAACTAAAAATAGGGCTTCCCTGGTGGCGCAGTGGTTGAGAGTCCGCCTGCCGATACAGGGGACACGGGTTCGTGCCCCAGTCCAGGAAGATCCCACATGCCGCAGAGCGGCTGGGCCCGTGAGCCACGGCCACTGAGCCTGCCCATCCGGAGCCTGTGCTCCGCAACGGGAGAGGCCACAACAGTAAGAGGTCCGCATACCGCAAAAAAAACCCCAAAAAACTAAAAATAGAATTATCATACGACCCAGCAATCCCACTACTGGGCATATACCCAGAGAAAACCATAATTCAAAAAGACACATGCACCCCAATGTTCATTGCAGCAGTATTTCCAATAGCCAGGTCATGGAAGCAACCTAAATGCCCGTCGACAGATGAATGGATAAAGAAGATGTGGTACATATATACAATGGAGTATTACTCAGCCATAAAAGGGAATGAAATTGGGTCATTTGTAGAGACGTGGAGAGATCTAGAGATTGTCCTACAGAGTGAAGTAAGTCAGAGAGAGAAAAACAAATATCGTATATTAATGCATGTATGTGGAATCTAGAAAAATGGTACAGATTCGGTTTACAAGGCAGAAATAGAGACACAGATGTAGAGAAGAAACGTATAGATACCAAGGGGGGAAAGTGACGGGGTGGTGGTGGTGGTGGAATGAATTGGAAGATTGGGATTGACATATATACACTAATATGTATAAAATAGATAACTAATAAGAACCTGCTGTATAAAAAATAAAATAAAATCCAAAAAAATAAAAATAAAAATTAGCAGTATCTTTAAAAAAAACTAGTCACATGTAGATGTTTTATTATCACTATAAAAAACCTGAAAAGTTTATTTCAAAAGACATATGTAAAATATGTACCCAATAATCTAAAACCAAGACACTAGAGCATCAGTATAGCTTTGATCCTCCAATTACCAAGCATAAAATAGCAGTCTCCTTGGTGAAGGGGTATCGCCAAACCAGGTGTCTCTATGTCCCATGAGATCTTAAAACCAACGTGCCAAATATCAGGATCTCTGCCTTCGAGTTGAGGGTCATCCTCACTTTCCTCTTCAGGGTCTGTCAAAAGAGAAGAGAGTTGTCAGAAAGGAAATGTTTCCTCTAAAGTTCTGGGTTTCATAACAGTTACCTTAGGAATAACTGAGGTTTTAATAAAATATGGATAAGTGAACTATATACTCTTTTTACATCATATTTTTTTAAAAACACATTCTTTAGAATATTTTTCACATGTCATTTATTTTTTAATCAAAAAAAATCTGAAAATGGTGAGGAAATAACCACAGATACCAAAGAAAATGAAAGAAGATTATTTTGTTCAATGTAACTAAATTAGAAAATCTGGATAGGTTTTTAGGAAAACATTAATGACCAAAATTGACCCCAGAAGAGGTAGAAAAGCTTAAAAAAGCCAAAGAAGGTATAGGGGTGGTTGTCAAAGAACACAGGAGTAGAGAGCTGCAAAGGAGAATTCTATCAAAAAACTAAGAAGTGGGTAATTTCAATCCACTGTAAATTGTTCAAGAGCACAGAAAAAGAAAAGCGTTCAAATTCTTTTCATAAAGACAAAATACGTATCAAACTCCAAAGCAAGCACACGCATGTGTGTGTGTGCGCGCACACACACACACACACACCAGTCTCACATCTGAAAATCAATGCATAATTCTTAAATACAGTACAGATGGTCCCCAACTTAACGATTTTTCAACTTTACAATGGTGTGAAAGCAACATGCGTTCAGTCAAAACCATACTTCGAATTTTGAATTTCATCCTATCCCAGGCTAGCGACATGCAGAACAATACTCTCTTTGATGTTGGGCAGAGGCAGCTCCAAGTCAGCCACGTGATCAGAAGGGTGGAGAACTAATACACTTACAACCATTCTGTACCCATATAACCATTCTCATTTTCACTTTCAGTACAATATTCAATAAGTTACATGAGATATTCAACACTCTATTATAATATACTTTGTGTCTGATGATTTTGCTCAGTTGTAGGCTAATGTAAGTGTTCTGAGCAGGTTTAAGGCAGGCTAGGTAAGGTATGATGTTCGGTAGGTTAGCTGTATTAAATGCAGCTGTGACTTATATTTTCAACTTACAATGGGCTTATTGGGAGATAACCCCATTGTAAGTCATGGAAGATCTATATAAGAAAACAGAATCCAAATCCAGCAGCATATTAAAAGGATAACTTTCCATGACCAAGTAGAACTTATTCCATGAGTACAAGGATAGTTCAATATGCAAAAGTCTATACTTGAAATTCATCATATTCATAGATGAAAACAAACAAACAACAGATATATGAGTCACCAGAATTACACAAATGTATGTGACAAAATATATCCTTTCGCGGTAAAAACCTCAATAAGATAGCAATGGGTGGCTAGTTCCTTAACATGATACAATACAGATCTATCTCAATCCCAAAGCCAGCATATTTTAATAGGGAAACATTAGAAACAGTCCCAAAGTTAAGACAATGCCCTTTATCACAACACTGACTCACTCAAACAAACGTAAAGACATATTATGTTCCTGGGAAATAAGACAAAACATCATGGAAATGACGGTTCTCCCTAAATCACCTATAAATTTGACACAAACACAACAAAAATACCAACAGGATTGATTTTTTAGGTGAATGGGGCAGGTCACTAGACAAGCTGATTCTCTAATTCACATAGAAATATAAACAAGCAAGCACAGACATGGAATTTTTTTTTTAACTATACAAAGAGCTCCTACACATCAATAAGATAAAGATCAATTATCACATAGAAAAATGGACAGAAGTTGTAACGACAGAACACATAAAATGAAATGAGTTTGTAAACATATAAAAAGATGTTCAAACTTATTTATGTAAGAGAAATACAAAGCCATAATAGATATTTTTCACCTATCAGATCACAAAAAAATCAAGCACTTTGGTAAAATATGGTGTTAACAAGAGTGCAGCAAAATGGCACATTCATATTCTCTGTAGAAGACTATTTGGCAATTCCTATCAAAATTACAAATACATAAACCCTTTGAACTTATAAGAATTCCACAATTCCACTTTTAGGAATGTATACTAAAATTCCTACTTGCAGAGGTCGCAAATTGAGTGAGGATATTTACTGTAATACTGTTTATGAGAGCAAAAGATCAGAATAACCTAAATATCCATCAATAAGTTTCTGGTTTAATAAATTATGAAATGTCCAAGTAATAAATACTATATAGCCACTAAAAGTAACATGAGTATGCACTGATAGAGAACTATCTGATATATTTTTAAGGGAAAGAAAGGCATAGGCTATAATTTGTGTAAAAAGTACAAATACACACATGTACATATATGTACATATAATATTTCTGGAAGGAAAGTCAAGACTGACTTTTCTGGGCAGAGAACTACATGGCTGGGATGAGGAGTGGGAGAGACGTAAAGGAAGTGGAAGGCAGACACTATGGTTCACCTACACCAATAGTCCTGCACTTACATAAAAACTTGTAGGGCCTCCCTGGTGGCGCAGTGGTTGAGAGTCCGCCTGCCGATGCAGGGGATACGGGTTCGTGCCCCGGTCTGGGAGGATCCCATATGCCGCGGAGCGGCTGGGCCCGTGAGCCATGGCCGCTGAGCCTGTGCGTCCGGAGCCTGTGCTCCGCAACGGGAGAGGCCACAACAGTGAGAGGCCCGCGTACAGCAAAAAAAAAAAAAAAAAAAAAAAAAAAAAACTTGTAAAAGTTCACCTAAGAAATATTTACTGAGCAGTTACTGTATACAAGGCACTGACCTGGGCACTTGGGGTATATCAGTAAATGAAACAAAGACCTAGACCCAGGGGAGCTTTCCTTCCAGGGGAGTTGTAAATGTTCATCACTGATTACTAAAAAAGGGAATATTTCAAATTCCATTAGACTTTAATCCACTAGACTCTGGTCTTCAAGGGCAGGGTCCATTTTTCTGTTTCATCCACATTTAGAGCCCCAGTGACTGGCATATAAAAAGCATCCAATGAACACCTGTACTAAATTGCCTGCTTAAAAACAAAATGTTCTTTCAGTTCACACCATTCACGGTCCTTACTATGCTAGATGGCAGGAAAAGAAAATGTTAATTTTGGGGGGGGAACAAATGCAAATTAAATCAAATAATGTAATAAAGTGTGACACTACTAAATTAGGACAGTTCTCAAGATTAAAGAAATCTAGAGAAGAGACAGGTTCAATGAGGGTTCGAAAGGGTAGAGCAGAATTCTTGGAGAAGATCAAACTTGAAAGACAAGTACGGTTCAGACTCACAGAGGGCAGAGTACAAAAGATGTAAAGTTTTACGCCATCAAAATGGACAATAAACCATGTTTTACTTAGGCTGCATCATGGGCATGCCACACACACAATCCAAAAGTATGTGCTTCCAGATGGCATGTATTCACATACAGAGTCCCTAAATTCTGAACATCTTACTCGCCAGTAACTGTGCACCAGGGTCAGAGGCAGTAAAAGAAAGGAAAAAGAAACCCCCCTTTATAACTATTTGTTCCCATTACTTTGCAAAGGTATGGTGAAAAAAATCAGACCAGAAATCCAAGTTCATGGTCTCTTCAAAGAAGGAATGCTACCAGGACCTTTACGGACACATGCAACCGTGGAGATCTTCAGTTCTCTAAGTTTGAATCTAAAATCTGGGACGTCCCTGGCAGCACAGTGGTTAAGAATCTGCCTGCCAATGCAGGGGACACTGATTCAAGCTCCGGTCCGGGAAGATCCCACATGCCGTGGAGCAACTAAACCTGTGCGCCACAACTACTGAGCCCGCGCACCTAGAGCCTGTGTTCCACAAGAGAAGCCACCACAATGATAAGCCTGTGCACCACAATGAAGACCCGATGCAGCCAAAAATAAATAAATAAATTTATTCAATAAAATAAAATAAATTCTGCCATAGGAACAGAATCTTACCTTTTGTCCTATGCATTATTTCTGATACGTATTTTCTCAAATACTCTTTAGTTAAGAGCAATTTTTAGCTAGACTTCTTTAAAGTCATAGAATTAAAAAGTCCAAAGGCATTTTCTAGGTTAATCCCAAAAACATTTTAAAGAGAGTCCTCTGGAACAGGAGTGACAAATACCTTATATATCAGAGGCCACAACGAATTCACTGGTTGTGGCTTTTCTGAGGACTGGTGTAGAATCACTCTGAAATTTTCTCTAGGCTCAGCAGGAGAGAGTGGTATGATTGATTCCTGATGTCTGTCACAGGCACTTGAAGGGAGCTAGCAGCATCAGAACTAGATGTTTGCTGTCCATGTCTGATGACATTTTCCAGGAAGTTCCTGTACATAATACACAGTTACACCTGAAAATACCAGAGTTTGCAAAACTAGATCCTATGGACCAGAAAAGAGCTCACGAAGATATACAGCCTGACCTTCACTATATTTTCTGAACAAATCTAAAGTTAGTTGCCCACTGATAAAAGTGCTTTGTGGGATTTCCCTGGTGGCGCAGTGGTTGGGAGTCCGCTTGCCAATGCAGGGAACACGGGTTCGATCCTTGGTCCGGGAAGATCCCACATGCCGCGGAGCAACAAAGCCACAACTACTGAAGCCCATGACTAGAGCCCGTGCTCCACAACAAGAGAAGCCACCGCAATGAGAAGCCTGCACACCACAACGAAGAGTAGCCCCCTCTCGCCACAACTAGAGAAAGCCCACGTGTAGCAACAAAGACCCAATGCAGCCAAAAATTAAAAATAAATAAATTAAAAAAAAAAAAGTGCTTTGTGTAAAAATACCAGTGTCCAGCTACTCTTGAATTATAAGCTCAAATATCACTGGGACAGTCACAAGTGGCTGCAGGTAAGAAGTAGCTGCCCGTTTTAGACAAGGCACTAGTGGCAGTCCCCAGTCAGCCACTTGACTCCTTTGCAGTACCTGCCTATCCCCTACAGGCATTCAAGTCCATGAACCTTGCTCTAGCCTACAGGCAAATCAGGCCTATCCCCTGCTTTTATAAAGTTTAACAGGAACAGAGTCAGGACCATTCATTTGAATGCTGTCCACAGCTGCTTTCACACATAACAAGGTTGAGCAGCTAAGACACAGACCATAAGGCCCATAAAGCTGAAAATCTTTACTATCTGGTCCTTTATACAGAAAACACTTGCCAACTGCTGCTCTAGAGTCTTGATATCTGTGATTTGATAGAGATGCCTACAGCACATATTAGTGAAGAAGCCGAGGCTGAATAAAGTAATAATGATGCAATGTGACTAACACCTACTAATGTTGAAACCGAGCAGGGCCCTATGGGGCTCCCAGGCATGGAGGCCTTTTGGTCCCCCATTTCTTATAGGCAAGACTCCAGCCTCCATGACCTTCCCTGAGTTCCAAAGGGCAGATTCAAACAGTTGCTAATCAAGGGAGGAGCAGCCAGGAAACCACCTGAGGCCAGATTAAAGGGACCAGAGAAGGTCCTCAAGATTAGGAGACCACTGGAGACCCTGCACACACCCTAATCTTGTCAGCAACCCCACCCTTTAGAAACTCTGCAGAAGAAAGAACAATGCAAGACTGTTACTGCCTTGAACCTTATTGCATACCCCTGACCACAAGCCCCCGACTATAAGGCCTCTCCCTATTCCCCAAGGAGGGGGCACACTTGAGGCGCTAGCCTGCTGTGTTCCCCCCTTTGCCTGGCAAAGAATAAAGCCACCCTTTCTTTCCCCTCCAAAACTCTGTCTCTGTCTCTCATTTCGGCACTGGTGTACAGGGAGCCAAGATTTTGGCAGCAGTGTCATGTGACTAATACCAGCATACAACATAATAAAGCAATTAATGCTAAGTTACTTGATAAGATCAATTTAACAAAAGAATACTGATATGAGAACTCAATATTTATATGTGTGATACCCCAAGGCTTTCAGGCTGCTTCATGCCAGAGGGTCCTAATGATAACAGATGTAGCAAGTAGCCCAAGAAAAAAGAATAGAGACATTTTAAGACTTGTCATACATCCCTCCCTGGTCAAATCAATGACAACTTAACTTCAAAAACAAATGATTTTTAAACTACAAAGACAATGATTTTCAGGTAGTTTTAATGCCACCAAGTATGGACGTTCTAAAAAGGGATCATCTTTATAGGCTAACAGACTGATTGACTACTTTCCCCTCTAAATTTCATCCTCACACTCTTCTCAATATGGAACCAATAAAGTCTTTAACAACAAACAGAGACAGTAATTGCAATCAGTGTTGCCTGATGTCTCCCATAAATCCAGCACCTTTGCAATGTGCTCATTAAAATAATGTTTTGTTGAAAGTTTGTTTCCTCCGTCAGCTGGGTAGGGAGGAGGGAAGCTGTATGTCTGATAAATTTTTTATTGCATAAATACAGTGTTGCCCACTTTCTCAATAAAATCAACTTGTAATTACCTATAGCAACTGCAACTGATTACTGTTCCCCTATGTTATTTTGGAAATAAGCAGAGGCAGTTGGCTCCTACTTGCCTTTGAACTTCAGTAACGTTGAAACGATTTTAAGTATCTCAATGTGTTTGGTGCATTCCCAGCTCCCACTAACCAAACTACTAAAGAAGTGAAAGATGTGACAAAATACAAAAGAAGACTAAGTTTAAAGGTCAAGTTTAAAATGTCCAAAACTGCCCCCGCCAAGTTAACCAATTTGATTTATTTATACTAACTAGTTTTTGAGAAAAAATTAATTCCATTTAATAAAAGATAAATGCCATCAAATGTTTTGTTTCCATTCACAAAGCTGTATGCAAACAGTGTCGCATAGAAAACAAAGATAGAAGCCTGAGCACGAAAGAAGAGATGACAGTTCTAATCAAGTAAAATATATCACTTGAAATTTTCTACCATATTTAACAGCATATACCATTAATAATGTATGTCAATAATTTCCCTGATATGTAAATATATATTCATCATCACCACACATTAAAAATTAGCCCTGGGCTTCCCTGGTGGTGCAGTGGTTGAGAATCTGCCTGCCAATGCAGGGGACACGGGTTCAAGCCCTGGTTTGGGAAGATCCCACATGCCACGGAGCAACCAGGCCCATGAGCCACAATTACTGATCCTGCGCGTCTGGAGCCTGTGCTCTGCAACAAGAGAGGCCGCAATAGTGAGAGGCCTGCGCACCGTGATGAAGAGTGGCCCCCACTTGCCACAACTAGAGAAAGCCCTCGCACAGAAACGAAGACCCAACACAGCCATAAATAAATAAATAAATAAATAAATAAAATTAAAAACAAACAAACAAAAAAAAACTATTCCCTTAAAAAAAAATAGCCCTATTTCCTATTCCCTATTCCCTATTCCCTTAGCCAAGTGCTAAAATTCTAAGACTCTGGACCTGGCAACTATTTTCTGTTTCCTTAACCCTATACCTAGAGGGGCTTAAATAGCAGGTACCTTCCTATCCATGTCACAGATATTGAGGCAGGAGAAACCCAGAAGTTGCAGAGGGTCAGCTGGTGTACGGAGCCTAATGATGCTTTCTCTGTCCAGCACTGATCTATGACATTCCAGCTCCTGGGACAAGAAATCATTTTTAAAAATGGAGACAGAAAGTGAAAGGGGAAGGCATGAGGTTGGGAAGACACATTCTAGAAGGGAAATGGCATGGTGGGTGTTTAGGAACGTAACTGATTCTGAGTTGTAAGAGTATTACATGAATGACATGGATTTGCAAGTGAAGAGGCTGGAGAGGCAGCGAGAGGCCAGGACATGGCGGGTTTTGTGAATCATGGTAAGCAAGCTAGACTTATACTGAGGGCAGTGGCAGACACTGATAATGACTTTTTCATAGGGTCAGATCTGTTTTTCAGAGTGATCCCCTGGTAAGGTAGATGCTTCTGTGTGCAGACTTTGGATAATTTTCCAGGATAGGTTTCCAAAGTAATGGCAAATGGCCTAAGCCAGAGAACATTTGGGAAACACTCCCGAAGGACTCTATTCCTTAGAAAGAAGGGTGGGTCAGGAAGAAGCCTTCCTCAAAGAGCTCTACCGGGCTTCCCTGGTGTCGCAGGGGCTTCCCTGGTGGCGCAGTGGTTGAAAGTCCGCCTGCCAATGCAGGGGACACGGGTTCGTGCCCTGGTCCAGGAAGATCCCACATGCTGCGGAGCGGCTGGGCCCGTGAGCCATGGCCGCTGAGCCTGCGCTCCGCAATGGGAGAGGCCACAGCAGTGAGAGGCCCGCGTACCGCAAAAAAAAAAAAAAAAAAAAAAAAAAGAGCTCTACCATTTAAAAATGCTTTCCTTGATTGGTTGTGAGGAACAAGCAGTCAAGCTGGCTGCTAACACAGAGCACATTACTCAGCCACTGAGGAATGAATGGTCTGAAGAAATGGAGAATTCAGAAGTTGGAAGAAAAAAGAAAAAAAAACAACACCCTCATCAGTCTCAGCTCAGAATCTATAACAAGAAGCTGCTCTAACATGTCTCGAAACAAGCAATCAGGACAAACGCAGTCCCCTGACACACATAAATTATAAAATTAATTATAAGTTTTCTAGGATTTCAGGAGAAATACTGAAAACTCTTTACTGAAAAATCTGAAGCCTTTCAACATGATGTCTGTCTCTGTCAGCTTTCAGATAAAGCATTTGAAAAAAAGTTTTTTTAAGATATAAATATTCACATACATAGGAGAAGCTCATTATATCATGTTTCATGGACTTGGGGGAATAAAGGGAAAGTGAGAAAAGGCGAGAAAAACTGCTCTGGGGGCTCTCGGCTAAAGCTTTAAGACCACGACATTATTTGAAATAAAATATGAAATGAGGAGAGGAAGCAGAAAGACTTCTCAAATAATACATTCCCCGAACCAAAACTTCGAACAATAGAGGTTGCAATTCTGTGGGCAACCTCAGGAAAGTATAGAGAGTGTCATGGAGCCTTAGAGGAAACCTTGATGTTGTAAACAGCATAGAAGACCAGAATCAAAGTGGATTAATCAAAAAAGAATAATGGTTTGTTAACCCAGCTTCAGGCAAAGCTTTATCCAGTGTTCAAAATACATGTCCAAGACCCAGTTTCTCTCCTTTCCAAAGCTCCTGAAAAAGAGAGTGGCCACAAAAGCTGGAGGTGGTCATTTGGGGACCACGAGAAGTTTGTTTCCATCAAGAAAAGAAAGCTACAGCTCAAAAAGCGGCAAAATATGAAGGGGAAGAGGTTTGAAACTGACCACACATTACTGTCAAAATAAGGTCCACTTGAAGCCCGTGAGACTTAGTATTAAATAAAAGAATTCCTTATCTTTTTAAATTAAGCTTGTTTAGGTCAAGTATCTGCTATCTGCAATCAAAAGAATCCTAATACTAAACAGAGATCATAGTTGCAGAAATCAGAAGAGTTATCGGACAGTGGCCACAATATAGTTGAACGGCACAAACTACTCAAGAACAAAAGATACCTACTGATTTTGGGCAAAAAAAATACTTATTTTGCATTATACGCACATACAAAGAAGGATCAAGACACAAGCCATGCCTTCAAAGAGCTTACAATTCTAATTCAAATATGTGTAAAACTAATGCATGGCTTTAGAAGTCAAGACAATGGTTACTGTTGGGGAAGAGAATATGTTGGAAGGGAGCATTTCTGGGGTACTAATGTTTTCTTTATTGATCTGGGAGCTAGTGACACAGGTATGTTCGGTCTGTGACAATTCACCAAGCTACATGTTTATGATGTTTGTAATATTTCAATAATTTAAAAAAGAAAAACCTCAATAGACCAGTTGGAAGATAAAGTTAAGAAAACCTCTGAGAGTATATTAGAAAAATACAAAAAGATTAAAAATAAGAGAATAAGTAAGAAAATTAGAGGAAACAGTCCAGAAGGTTTGAGAACCAAACCATATGGATTCTAGAGAGAAGAGAAAACTGGAGAGAAAGAAACCATTAACGCAGTGATTCAAGAAAATATCCCACATTGAAGGACATGAGTTTTCAGATGGAAAGGACCTACCAAATGCCAGTAGAATGGATGAAAAAAATATCACTGCAAACTTATAAAACATTAGGAAAAAAATCCAACCAAAAAAGTCACATAAAGGATAAACAAAAAAATCAGAGCTCTCAACATGAACACTGGAAGATAAAAGACACTGGTACAATGCCCTCAAAATTCTGAAGGAAAATTACTTCCTGTCAAGATTTCCAAACCTAAAGTAGCTACACATGTTAATGTAGAAGAAAGATAATTTAAGACATTCAAGGTCTCAAAAATTTACCTTCGAAGCACCCTTTCTCAAGAAACCATTAGAGGATATGCTCCACCAAAATAAAGAAACAAATCAGGAAAGAGACGGACATGGGATGCAGGAATCTGAAAACTCCCAACAGAGGAGACTGGATTATGATGAAGGGATACCACCAGATGGAATACCTGGGCTGCTCTTTTCTGATGAGCCACCGCAAACTTCACATCCCACTTCTAAAATTGTAGACTTTAAATATGTGCAGTTTATCGTATGTAAATTATAGCCCAATAAAGTTATGGAGAGAGGGAAAACAAGTTCAGCCATTCTTATTGGCCTAGCCTTCTCTTGACGATTAGGAGATGTCACTGCTAGGCTTCTTTTCTCACGGGCACTGGACACTGCCACTCCTTTCTGGTGAAAAGATATGGGACTCGATACAACCATCTCTCATCATCTCTGCCTCTTCTAACCTGGTCCACCATCTCTAGTCTGGATTAGCCAGTGGCCTCTTGCAGCTCCCCTGCTTCCAGTGCTGCCTCCCTTCGGCTCCAAACTGCAATGGTTCTCCATCTCACTCCAAGTATAAGCCCAGTATTTGTATTACAGTAGCCTCTCCTTATCTGCGGTTTCACTTTCTGTGGTTTCAGTTACCCGCAGTCAACTGCAGTCTGAAAATATTAAATGGAAAGTTACAGAAATAAACAATTCATAAGTTTTTAAGTTGCGCGCCGTTCTGAGCGGCATGATGAAATCGTGCACCATCTGGCTCTGTCCTGCCTGGAAAGTAACTCACCCCTTTGTCCAGTGTAGCCTGCTTAGTAGCCCTCTAGTTATCAGATCAACTGTCACAGTATCAAAGTGCTTGCATTCCAGTAACCCTTATTTTACTTAGCAATGGCCCCGAAGCATAAGAGTAGCGATGCTGGCAATTCCAATATGCCAAAGAGAAGCTGTAAAGATCTTCCTTTGCATGAAAAGGTGAAAGTTCTCGACTTAGTATGGAAAGAAAAAGAATTGTACACTGAGGTTGCTAACATCTATGGTAAGAATAAATCTTCTGGGCTTCCCTGGTGGCGCAGTGGTTGAGAGTCCGCCTGCCGATGCAGGGAACACGGGTTCGTGCCCCGGTCTGGGAAGATCCCACATGCCGCAGAGAGCGGCTGGGCCAGTGAGCCATGGCCGCTGAGCCTGCGTGTCCGGAGCCTGTGCTCCGCAAGGGGAGAGACCATAACAGTGAGAGGCCCGCGTACCACAAAAAAAAAAAAAAAAAAAAAAAAAAAAAGAATAAATCTTCTATCTGTGAAATTGTGAAGAAGGAAAAAGAAATTTGCACTGGTTTTGCTGTTGCACCGCACACTGCAGAAGTTACGGCGACAGTGCATGGTAAATGTTTAGTTAAGACAGGCAAGGTATTAAATTTGTACAATACGAAATTCTGAGACTGAGACCACAGTCACAGAATTTTTATTACAGTATATTGTTATAACTGTTCTATTTTATTATTAGTTATTGTTGTTAATCCCTTACTGTGCCTAATGTATAAATTCAACTTCATCATGGGTATGTATGCATAAGAGAAAACATAGTCTACATAGGGTTCAGTACATCCGCGGTTTCAGGCATCCACTGGGGGTCTTGGAACACCTCCCCCGTGGATAAGGGGGGGGACTACTGTACAATATTAGAAGGTCCTATCTTCCGCCCCGCCCCGCCCCTAGTCTTGCCTATCTGTCTTTACTTCTGTTACTTTTCTTTTTCTCTGCCTCTATTCTATTCACACTTGTTGCTTCTGAAACATCCCAAAATCAGGTTCCATCTCTGAGCCTTCAATATTCACTCACTCGCTCCTCCCAGTCTTTGCTCCAGTGTTACCCAACTAAAGGAAGCTTGACTTTCCTATCTAAAACTGTAAGCCTGTGTCTCACCCTTATTATATAAGCTTATTTGTTTCTTTCCTGTCTTGCTTTGCTAAAACATAAGCTCCATGAGGGCAGGGGTTTTTGTTCACTGCTGCATGCTCAGCATCCAGAAGAGTGCTTGGCAAACAGTAGATGCTTACTGTTAATTGAATAAATATCAATAGTTGCACAGGGGTAAAAAAAATGTGACTTATCAAACAAGTATTACTGAGCAGTGTAAGTGACTTCACAAATAACGAAGATAAGGCATGACACACTGAAACAAACAAGATCAAATGAGCTTTGGGACCATAGACAGGGATGCTGGGAAACTAATAAAAACATTAAAAAGCATTTTCTTAAATTATGAGTGCTCTAAGACTTCTAGTTGCAAGCTAGCTTTTCATGGTCTCAAAGGCTGCTAAGAAACATAAAGCTACTCATTTCGAAATAGAGTTAAGAATTATGGAAACAAATTTCCATCCTTCAGTGGATTCAACTTTTCCAGAGTCAAAGACATAAATGGGAATCCTAGAGTTCCAAGAAAATTATTGCAAAGTCCCTGCTTTCTAGCCTATTACATACTCAACAGGAGTCATGGGCCTCTTCTTCCGTTTCCTCCTTTGTCCTTCATGGGAAACCTGGGAAATTATACCAAAAATCTGCAATAGTTGGCACTAGTTAAAATTCTTATGAATTGTGTTTTTTTTTCTATGAAGACCGTATCACAGAAAATATTTCCTTCCAAACAAAAATAGTAACCAATAGTAACTGTTTCAGTGATCCTTCTGAAGGGGTTGGAATCAAAGAACAAGGTGTAGGACTATATTAAACCATGGGTTGTTAATATCTTCCCTGCAAGATTTGTTTTTTTATATCTAGGAGGAACAAGCAATTGCCAGCAAAGCTAGAATAGGAAAATCAAATACTCTGCCTATTTACACATGGTTCCCTAAAGCCATTCCTGATTAAAAACTGTACTATTTCAATCCTCCTACTGGAGACAGCCATTAACTAGCACTGCTTGGGAAGTCAATGAATTTAGTATATAATTAATGATACATGTATCCTATACCAATTACTTCTCAATGACCTCTACTGGCAGAAATAAACCAAGGAGGGATGATTGGCTCATTATAAATCTACATGAAGATTTCACTGGGAAAAGGTATTGAGAGCAAAGTCCTGAAAGATCTTAAGCTTCAACTGAATTTAACTTCAGCAGGAAGTAATCACTTCTGTTTCTGGATACCCAGTGCATTTTACATGAAC
The DNA here is from genome assembly GCF_964341445.2 of Mesoplodon mirus. Taxonomy (NCBI): domain Eukaryota; kingdom Metazoa; phylum Chordata; class Mammalia; order Artiodactyla; family Ziphiidae; genus Mesoplodon; species Mesoplodon mirus. The sequence continues at coordinate 30,855,995 of NC_138995.1, forward strand.
CTCTCCTGTGGCTGTAACACTCCCTTTTCACTAAGCAACCATGTGACCTTGGACAAATCACTCCCATTCTCCCTGCCTCAGTGTTTTCATCTGTAAAATGAGAGGCTGAACTAGTTGAGTTCAAAAGTCCCTTCCGGATCTGACATTTCATCATTTCATCATTATAACCACCGGAGCACACCTTACTTCACCTATCCTCTCAAGGCAAGAAGGGTACTTGATTCACCTTTGGCGTTTCCATACTGTCTAGAACAGCTACCGGAACCTCCCTTAGCCACTGTTCAACCAACATGTTCAAGGATGCAGAAAACAGTACAGTTGTCTGAAATTTCCATTCTCTTTGCCCCCTTTAGGCCCTTCCCAACCCCATTCATGATTTTCACTGAAATGGTTCCCTTCGAGCTCACCCTTACCATACCTCTGGCGGGATTCTAAAGAGGCCAGAGAATTAAACATAGCACTTGTCACCTGGAAGAAATGCACCCAGCAAAACGTTTCAAGGCACGTGTGTTTTAAACCATCTGACCCAACATGACACACACAGCCAGAGACCTAGAGAGGTTCCCTTTCCTAGTCTAATGCATCCCGGTCATCTGAGAGGAGGTACAGAAAGCTACAGCAGATGTTGTGGGGAGAGGGCAGTGAGGTGGCGGGGAGAAGGGAGAGCATCAGGACCTGCAAACAAGAGAAAGTAGAACGTTCCCGTAACCTTTCCAGAGGTGGACATTTTAAAAACCAAACTCCCACAGGTAACTATGCTGCAGGGGCAGGAAATACCTGCTCATAAGGCATTTAGCCTTAGCTAAATTCTGAAACCAGAATGTCTACATTCAAATTCTGCGTTCAAATGTCTGCGTTCAAATCCTAGTTATGCTAACTCACAGCTGTATAACCGTGGAAAAGTTCATCATCCTTCTGTGTCTCAGTTTCCTCGTCTGTAAAATGAGGATAAGAGTAGTACTTCGTTCACAGGGTTGTTGTAAAAATAAAATGGGTTAATACATGTAAAATGCTTCTACCAGTGCCTGGCACATAGTAGGTGCTCAATAAATGAGAGCTCCCAGTACTGCTATTATTATGGGATAGAGTTCTGGGAACCTCGGGGGTTAAGAGAATGAAGGAATTACCCTGCTCCTACAGATTCAAATTCTGCAGTTCCCTCATCTAGGTGATAACCGCAAGGATAAAGCTTTATGTATTTATGTATATTTGTATACTTTATCAATCTTAACTACTCCCGACCACAGAAACTATTCATTAAAAATTTTCATTCCTTTCTGCATGATATTCCAGGTTTCAAAAACTATTTGATCACCCACGCTCTGAAGTACAATAGGACTATTAAACAGAAGGGCTGAAAGTCTGTGGGAGCACAAAGACATCTTTGTAGCTGTTTGAGCTATCACATACCACCACCTCGGTTTCAGAGAGTTGCCTCCTTAAGAAAGAAACTAACAAACTCCATTGTTCGTTCACATCAGAGTTCTTGGATGTGATAGTTCTTAAGTCCCTGGCAAGGCCTTATTAAAGATCAGAGGATCGCGGTTCTTTCCATTAGGACAGCATCAAATCCCCTCCAAGCAATTTTCTTGGGTCAGCATCATTATTTGAGATGCCAGGGAAACTGGTGAAATTTCTAACCGCTAAACTAGTTCCTTGTTTCCGGCCGAAGACATAAGGTAAAGTTAGAAAACATTTTAGCTATCCAGAGGAAATTTTTGAGACTGGGAAATGGTAAGATATTTAGAGAGAGCCAGGAGAGTTTCTTATTTAAAATCCCTTTTCCAAAACAGTCGTTTTAGTAAATAAGAGTCAAATAACAACAAAATCCAATTAAAAACTAGCTTTCAGAAAACACTGACCCTTAAAAGTTCCAGTTGATTCCCTGATGGGATATCTATCGGGTTGGCCAAAAAGTTCGCTCGGGTCTTTCCACACGATGTTACGGAAAAACCCAAACGAACTTTTTGGCCAACCCAACAGAACTCTGCTTTTCCAAGCACCTTTTAATAAACAAGAAGAGATTAAACAGGCAAAAGAGCCAATATTACATCTTGTATTCCTTTGCCAAATGATCAGGCAGAGAAAGTGAGCAATGGTCACTCTGTCTTTGATGTGTTCACCTACCTTTTTTATAACCCTATTCTGAAAAGCAATGGGGACCTTAAACACACACAACCTGAGCAAGCAAAGAAGGAAAATTTGGGCAGGCCATTAAAAAGGTAGCCTGTGACCTCTGTTCCAAGGGCACCAGATTTCAGAAACTGCAAGAAGGAGTTGGCCACAGCAACCCTCTCAGGACTAAAACTGCAGAACTGAGGGGGGGCGGGGGCTGGAGAGTTTCCTGAAAATAGAGGCCTGTCGGCTTATAAAACCCACCTCAGCTGCTTCTGGCGAGTAAGGACAGTAGTCAAAACTGTAGGAAGCCAAGAACAAGTCCACATTTGACAAATCACTCCCTTCAAGACAGTGATGTCGACCGTAATAAGATATTTTGGCAAGGCTGGAAATGTACACCTGTGGGAATCTGGAAGTTTTTGACAGATTTTTGTTTTCCCGGCCCTTTATCAGCAAGTTAATTATAGCACCTGTACGATCTATTCTGAGCTTTAGAGAAAGGCAGTTGGCTGTGTGAAACCAAGATGCTGCTCTCCTGGGCCTGGAAAAGACAATGACAGTAGTGCTTACGCATGAAAATATGCTACCTGAGCACAATATAACGATGAGCCAGACAGCACAGCTGGATGAGAAAGAGGCATATTCTGTAGATACATGGGCGTGGCAAACCTTAGAAGGACACACAACACCTATGTACACAAACACACACACACATGACCACATATATCTCCAGAGCCTGTGCAACTCTGGTCCTGTTACGTTCGGGGCTGCTTCTTCACAGAGCAGACTGTACCTTCACAGCTATAACTGTACACTGCCACCGCTGACCTGTCCACCAGATTTTCATCGTGATGCCAGCTCACAGCCATTTTCCCCATGCCAAAGTACGGTTCCTCTTTCAGGTATGGCATTTTCGGAGGATCCATGAAATTCAACAAAGTTACGTTGTAGGCTGCTCGGTTCTTCATGTCTATCTCGTCTTGTCCGTCAAAGGATGACCCCATGCCAACCCTGGGGAAATCCGGACCTATACACACTGGCACGGCATCGATATTGGCTTTCTCCTTAGCAGCGAGTTCTTCCAAAGCCTGGATGGTCTCTACCTGCAGGTAGTCGTTGAGCTTGAGGAAGGTTTGACAGGCGGCAGCTACTTCGGCCTCGTGGTACTTTGCGTCAGAGCCTTTCACTGGCCAGGGTACCGTAAAGAGCCTGGTGTTCAGGTACTTGTAGGTGCAGCCGGGGTTACCAATGAGGATGCGAGAGACTGGAGTGAGCAAATCTTTGCCTTGGATCCTCACCAGGTCCCGAAATAAGCAGCCGTGCTTGTGCAGCGTGAGAAACGCTTCTTGAACCTCTTTATGGAGCTCCTCAGGGATGCTGGCGGCTTCTCGGAGAATTAGTTTAGGATATTTCAGCTGCCACTAAAACAAAAGTGAAGCAAAATATGCATTTATGGATAGCTATAATTTTACTATTTCCAAAAGTATGTGTTTCTTTGTAAGCTTTAGGAGAAAAAAAGACTGTCGGGGGGTATTTCCAAACAGGATTCATACCTCTCTAGCCTAAAATAGAAAACTAAATAAAACAAAAGTCATCAACTCTCCAGCCAAGAGTTTTCAGTCCAAGCTCGAACAATTGAAAACAATTATAAACAAAATGATAATCATTTGGTCTTTGGTCTCCCCAGCTCCCGCTATGACCACTTCTCCCCAACCTCAACCTGTCTTCCAGCCTTCAGTCCTCCAAAAAACACATTATTCATTAACTGCTTGATACCTATTTTTTAAGTGTTTACTGTGTGCTGTGTACTCTTCTAAATGATTTATACACAGTAACTCATTTACTTCTTACAACTTTACGTGGCAGTACTATTATTATCTCCAGTTCATAGATGAGAATACTGAAGCAGAGAGACATTCTAAAAACTTGCCCAAAGTCACACATAGCTGAGAAATAGGAGAGCTGGCATTTGAAGCCCCGGGGCCCCAGAGTCAAGCTCCAGAGCATGAGTTCTCAACCACAAGATTGCACGGCCTCTCAGTAAATGACCAACTGGTTTCTGCTTCAACGCTTCCACGGAAGGAGAAATGACTTCACTTTGCAAGTTACGACACTGAGTCCCATGAACACAACAGCCGTGATAATTTTGTTCCCAGCTATACTACTAGTGCCCAGAATGTACTTGGTAAATGCTGGATGGATGAATAAATGAATGAATGAATGAGGTATCCCACTGCAATTTAGAAAGTTGTAATAATTCTATTGGTGTCACTGGAGGAGAGTACTATAAGATAATGCCCTCCTCTAATACAGAAATACAGGGATTTATCGATGCAGTTTAGGACTTCATTAACTTTTCAGCTACCACTTCTGGCTCTAACATGTGAATTGGCATCAAGCCAGAGTTCCCTGATTCTACCCAGTGAAACTGAGCTTTTTTAAAACCGAAGCACAGGATTTCACATTTACCCCTATAAAGTGTAACCTGACTGGTACCTTTTTAGTATTGTGCTGCCTACCAGTTTTGACACTTTTCTTCTATATCTTCATTCAATAATCGTTCATATGATAAACAGGGCAAGACCATTATTCTTCCATACATTTTTTATTCATTCAACTATGTCTACAGAGCACCTACCAAACACTAGACAGAGATAAGGTTCCTGTCCTCATAGAGCTTTCTACCAAATCAGGTAAATAAAGAAAAGCAATCCCAAGTTGTGTTAAGCACTGGGACAGAAACAAACCAGTGGAAAATCTGTCATTAGAGTAGGAAACTCTCACTTGGAGCTGGCGTTTAGGCTGAGCTCTTCAGGAAGAGAAGGCACCAGCCACATGATGAACTAGAGAAAGACCTTCCAAGAAAAGGGACCAGAAAATCCAAAGGCACTGAGGATGGGGACCAGCCCATTCTAGAGACAAAAAGAAGAGCAGTTTTACCAGAGCAGAAGAGCCAAAGGCAGAGTGACATGCAATGAAGATGAAGAAGAAGGCAGAGCTGGATCACACAGCGCCTGGCAGGTCAAAGTAAGGAATCTGGATTTGACTCCAGATTCAGTGCAGTGGAGGATTTCAAAGGGCGAAGAGCAATTTGATGTACATTTTATAAAAACCACTCAGTTAAAATATTGGGCATGGATTGGAAAGAGGCAAATGTCAAAGTGGAAAATTCCATCAGCTGCTATTACAACCATCCAGGAGAAAAGTGATGACGGTCTGAAATAGAAACAGAAATAAACAGACAGGTAAAATACGTATTTTATAGGCAGAGCAAATAGACACAATATGAATTAGATGTGAGGGAGGAGGAAGGGAAAGAAATTACAGATGACTTCCAGATCTCTGGACTTAATAACTGAATAAACAATTCACTATTTTTTAATTTATTTATTTTATTTACTATTTTTTATTTTTGGTTGCATTGGGTCTTTGTTGCTGTGCACCGTCTTTCTCTAGCTGTGGCGAGCGGGGGCTACTCTATGTTGTGGTGCGAGGGCTTCTCATTGCGGTGGCTCCTCTTGTTGTGGAGCACGGGCTCTAGAGCGCAGGCTCAGTAGTTGTGGCGCAGGGCTTAATTGGTCCACGGCATGTGGGATCTTCCCGGACCAGGGCTCGAACCCATGTCCCCTGCATTGGCAGGTGGGTTCTTAACCACTGCACCACTAGGGAAGCCCTACTATTTTTTAAAATAAGAAAGACTGGGGCAAAACAAAACAGGTAGAAGAACAGGAGGGAACGAGGAGCTCCATTTTGAAGCTGTAGCCATGAAGATGGCAACGAAATCTTCAGATGGAGATGAGGAGGCATCTGGAGCCCAGAGGAGACAGTGGGGCTAGGGAAGTCAAGGTGGGAGCTGTCAGCACGGCACACAGTTGACCTGGGAATGGCTGAGATCTCCTAGGGGAACAGCACAAACATAGAAGCGAACCCAAAGCCATTTTCTGAGTCACAGAGGAAGGCTCAATAGAGGAAACCTTTGAGGTGGAAAGCCAGGAGAGTGTATTATCGCAGAAGCCGATGGAGAGGAGCATCTCAAGAAGGATGCAAGAGTCAGCTATGTCAGCTGCCCCTGAGAAGCCAAGTGAGATGGGGACAGAAATTATCCACTAGATTGGGCAGCACGGAAATCACTGATGACAATGACAAGGGCAACTTCAGCAGAGTGAGGGGGGTGAGAGTCGGATGGGACTCAGCTGATGATGGAACGAAAGAGGAGGCGGTGGAGATGGCATTTATATATCTGTTGGCATGGTTTTGCTATGAAAGGGAAGAGAAAAATGGAGCTGTTGATGCAAGGGAACGCTAGACCAAGGGACAATCTTTAACAGTGGAAGACGGAAGGGTACTCTAGGGTTTGTCAGCATACTCATGGGAATGATACCAGAAGAAGAGGTTGATGGTACAGAAGAGACGGTGATTAACCACAGAAGCAAAGTCCTTGAGTCTCTCAAGCAGGGGGATAACTATGTGAGGCTGGAAATTCAGGGAAGGTTTCTTTGAGAAAGTGACCAGGAGGATACAAAGGACCTGCCAGGTATGGAGTTTGGGGGGAAAGCCTGCCTTGAAGATGAAGTACTGAACTGCTGGGCCCTTGAGGCTGATAGGAAAAGAAGCAGATGTGGTCAGAGGTGAGAGGGACATGAGTTATCAGTGAAAAAAAATTTTTTTTGAATACTTTCCCATATCATTATTATTGTTTTATTTTTAGAGTATTGTTTTCAATGTTAAGGTATTTACATGTGATACTCATATGGTTATGTGAATTTCCCAGGTCCTTGGAGTTATAATTCCCCTGTATTAAATATATCTTCACTAGTCTCCAGGCCCAGACTATACTGAACAATAGCAGCAAGAGTGTATGTATATGTGTCTGTATTATTTCCAGGCTTCTTCCTCTCTCAGTCCCAGAGGGAGTATGTTTCAAAACCAAGTTCTTGGGAATTATCTTACTTTTCTTTAATATTTTATACTAAGGATTATTTAAAGAACACTGGAATTGTTAAGAAAGTACGGAGAAATTTCCTTTTAATCACTGCTGCTAGTTAGATGTGCCTTCAAGTATACTGAGGCCTCAGGGACCTGCTCCGAGAATCGCCAGTTTAGCGACAAAATTAGAGTTACTGCTCATGGCTCCAGAATGTTCTGTCTCTTGCTTACTAGATTATATTGCACTCTTCATGAGTTGTGTAAACAGAGAGTATATTTCTGTCTCTGTTGTTCTACTGGGATGAAAGAGGTATAGAAACCAGAAATCCTAAATGGATCCCTGGTGGTCTCAATGACAGTTGATAGTGGTGCCACCTAACTCTGCTTTTTGTCACGTTATGATCACACACCTCACACAGGCACTCTGAGAAGCAGGGCAGTCCTACTATGCTTTCCTAGTAAAGTCATTTTCCCACATGCAGACCTGACTAACTCATTTCTCTTCTTTTACTTCCTCAAACTTACTGCATCCTTTCTACTATTTCTTGCATTCTGGATCTGGCAGAATAGGCTAGACGATGCTGTAGTAGCAACCCTCAAATCTCAGTGGCTTCACCCAACAATATTTCTTGTTCACTTCACATATTATTTGTGGGTTGGCAGAGAGTCACTACCCATTAAAGTAGTAACGCAGGGGTCCAAGCAGCCACCAGATGGTTACAATGCAAACGGAAAAAGAGTGTGCTGGAGGGCCTGGCACTGGCAATGAAACTCCAGGCTAGAAGTGATGGCTATCATTTTTCATTGGACAGAAATAGTCACGTGTTTCATCGAATATGAGAGGGCCCAGAACTGTAATTCTACTTTGGGACCCAAAAGCTGGGTGACAGGGGAGGGATGGAGAACCATTTAGCAAACAGCCCTAATGATCGGCACACATTCTTAGCTAGTGATTCGTTTATTTTCACTTAAGTGTCCCTCCTTCACCCCTGAAAGACCCCCTGAAACTCAGTCATCTACCTATTATCAAATTTACAATCTTATCTGAATTTAAATCTGCTTTCTCCTTCCAGCCTATTCCAGTATAGGAAGGATCTTTTCTCCCATCCAAATGTTTCTGATCTTATACTCCCGTCAGTAACAAATTTTGAGCATATACAGTAGTGTCCAAATCTTTAGCAATTGGCTCTCTGGGGGAAAAAAAAAAAATCAGCCTTGATTTTTAGTGTTTCCTGATTTCTTTGATGTAATTATATAGATTTATATCAACAGAAAAAAATCACACATAAATTGAGAAGGCTCTCAATTAAATACAGAAAAAAAAACCTTAACTGCACCAGGTCAGAAAAAACACAACTTAACATTATATTTGTATTATATTACATTTAGTTTAGTTTTACCTATCAAGTTTGCAAAACACAAAATTTTATCATGGTAATACACATTGTTGCTGAGAACAAAATCAAATACTCTGATAGTCTGCAATTAGGAAGGCAAATTATTACAACCTTGCTTAAGGCCAATTGGACAAGATCTATCAGAACCTAAACATGTTCATATCTTTTCATCTAGTTATTCTACTTCCAAGAATTTGTCATAGGGAAATAATCAGAGAAATGTACCAAGACTATAAGGATATTCACCATACTGTTGTCTATAATAATTAAAAACTGAAAACCACCAAAATGCCCAAAGAGAGGAAAATGGTACATTCATGTGATGAAATACTAACGTAACACATTTTAGAAGAATTTTTATATGTTTTATGAAAAATGTTAAGTAACAAACTACTGCGATACAAGAAATCAGTAACGAGATACTTAGACAATAGGGTCGTAGTTTCATAAAAAGAAAAAAAAAGTATATATGTAAATACTCACAGAAAAGAAGATTTGGAAAAAAAATACAGCCAAAAGTTTCTGGTGGTTATCTCTGGGTAATGTACTTGGGTGTAATTTTAATTTTCTTCTTTAGACATCTGTATAATTTTCAAATTTTCCAAAATAAATGTAGAATACTTTTTAAATCAGAAAAGATGTTACATTAGAAAATTCTTAATTTCATGACATCTTTCGTATGTGCCAAGAGATTCTTTCTGATGACTCTAAATTTTAAAAAAATTTCAAGATAACTTCTGGTACTGTCTAAATGTGACTTGGAATGTTGCTCAGTGCTCTATCTAGGAAATTTTGATTTTACCACAGGGAACACCAATAACTGGATAATTTTGTCATAATCTCCAAAAACTGCAAGAGAGAAAATCCCCAAGCCTAAATGCCCTTTATTGTATATAAAGTTATTAGATTAGTGCCTGGCACATAAAAGTGCCACGTGGCGTTTGTTAAATTTTTCTTTAAAGACAACAACAGGTAACTCTGGAAAAGAAATGAACATTAAATAATATTAGTTCACCCTGTCAAACAAATAAGTTCACTTTCCATTTTGGACAGGTACAGGTAGAACATCAGATATCACATGATAATTTGGAACAGCTGTTGGCACATTTTCAAATATGTTAGAATTTTTTTTTTGTTTAATCCCATTAAAGTTTTTCCAGGGAGTATACAGTCATGCAATTATATTAGTAGTTGTCTGGTCACATAATATATTTCTTGAGCTCTACAAAAGATTCTATGACATAAATGACGATTATATAGTTTAATAAGTATTTGGAAAGGTATATTTTTTAATTGAAGTAGAGTTGATTTACAATGTTGTGTTAGTTTCAGGTACACAGCAAAGTGAATTCAGTTATACATATATATGTATATATTCTTTTTCAGATTATTTTCCATTATAGGTTATTACAAGATATTGAATATAGTTCCCTGTGCTATACAGTAGGTCCTTGCTGTTTATCTGTTTTATATATAGTGGTGTGTATCTGTTAATCCCAAACTCCTAATTTATCCCTCCCCCACCCACTTCCCACTTTGGTAACCATAAGTTTGTTTTCTATGTCTGTGAGTCTATTTCTGTTTTGTAAATTGGAATGGTATTTTAGATATAAATTGCTAACATGCCAAGCCTTTATCAATGGCTAAAAGATACAGAATGTTAGCTTCTCTGGAGAATAAGCTTTATTTTCTACCTAGTTTAAACCATTATATAAAAATTCTACCTCCTCCTCTCACATGAAGAGATGGTTCTGAAACAATTTCATCGTATGGAGAAGCCAGACATGGCATTAAATGAATAAGATACCAGTTTACAGGAGGCTCACCTAAATGAAGCCCAATGGAACTCAACCTTTCAGAGAGTGAAATAAAATTTAAAATCTTCAAGTGACCCAGGAAATGCACTTCATGTAAGTGCTAGGATACTCTGATTTCACGGGAGTATATTTCTAATCTGGCTGTTAACAGATTTTGCTGGTTAACATACTTTATATTTTGCACTCTATAGAAATTCGCACTGTATCAGTCATCATATTTTCTATATAATTCTCATTGTAAATTGCTTATGACTTGGCAGCCATCCCAAGACAAATGGGCTAGACACTTATTTGGCCTAGCTCCCAGCTGCAAGATGCTGAGCTGTCTCCCAAAAGAAGCAGGCACTCTTCCCAAGTCACTGCCCAGGCCTTGCTACAGCTCTCACAAGGAGTCTCGTGATCATGTGTCATGTGCTACAAAGTGACACAAAATGTGTGTTCACTCATTCATTCAGTAGTTCATTTTTTGTTTATGGAAAATTTATGGAATATCCATTTGTACCAAACACTGTATAAGTGCCGTAAGTATAATGATAAAAACAAGTTAGGTTCCGTTCCATAGCATTTCATAGTTTAACAGTAGAAACAGAAATAGGAACCAGGAGTTAGAGATTTAAGACTTCTCACAACAGAAGTATGAATACACTAGTATGGGAGCAGGGACTAAATTATTAGGAAGGGAGTCTGGACAATTCTCATTTATTGAATACATATTTATCGAGCACATATTATTTGCAAAGCACAAGGTGCTGGAAATACGGAGAAAGCAAAACTTCTGTATGCTCTCTGGGAGCTCATATTTATATATATAGTATAAGTATATAGTATACATAGTTCATTCTATACATGTATATATATATAGAATTTTACTTATTTAATATTTACTTATTTGTTTAATGAAATATATTTGCTTTATATTTTACATTGTGTATTGTTATATTACTGTGTATTGATGTATTTTAGATTGTGATATGTGCTACGGAGAAAAACAAACCCAAGTAAGTAAGATAGCAGTGCCAGGGGTGATTGTCGCTATTTTACACAGGATGGGCAGAGAAGGCCTCTGATGAGGTGACATCTGAGCTTAGAAAGGCAAGAAATGAGCACACAAGCCCTGCAGATACCTGGGGGGAAGAGAGTTCCAGGCTGAGGGAACATTAAGTGCAAAGGCCTTGGGGCAAGAGTGTGCTTGGTTTATTCCAGGAAGAGCAAGAATGCCAGAGTGGGAAGAGGAGGAGGTGGGGAGAAGCAGGAAATGAGGGAAGAGAAGCAGTCAGGAGCCAGATCTTGCCCTGCTTTGTAAGTGACTGTCAGGGCCTAGGCTTTTACTCTGCAAAGATGGGAAGCCACTGAAGGGCTCTGAGCAAGTCTAGTGAGCTGATAAATGTTTTAAGAAGAACACTACTACGGATGCTATGTTAAAACAGTCTGGAGAAGAAGTTAGGCACGGCAACCAACTGAGAAAGAGAGGGTGGTAGCTTTGGCCACAGTGTACACGGCAGAGGTAGTGAGAAGCGTTCCAATTTTTAATATATTCTGAAAGTTACACAAGTGGGACTTCCTGGTATCATCACAGAAGGGACTGTATTGAAACAAAGTCTTTAAGGATGAGTAGATACTCACCAGACAGAAAAGGGGATGTGGGTACTCTAGACTCAGGGGACAAAACGTACAAGGGCATGAAAAGATGACAGACACAGCAAAGCCAAGGTGTAGTGAGAAACTCTGTATGACAGGAGTTTGAGGCTGGACACTATGTCAGGCAATGGGGTGGAGACTAGACCAGGGAGGTTGTTCGGGGCCATACAGTCAATGGCCTTGTAGGGTATGCAGAGGAGTTTGAACTTGACCTCAGAGGCAAGAGAGACCCAACAAAATTTACAAAGCAAGGAGTGACTAATCTGCCATATTTATCGGAACACAATTCTGATGGCGTTGGGGCGGGCACAAGGAACACCAACTAGGAGACTCTTAAAACTGTGCTTGTGGGGCTTCCCTGGCGGCGCAGTGGTTGAGAGTCCGCCTGCCGACGCAGGGGACATGGGTTCGTGTCCCGGTCCGGGAGGATCCCACGTGCCGCGGAGTGGCTGGGCCCGTGAGCCATGGCCGCTGAGCCTGCGCGTCTGGAGCCTGTGCTCCACAACGGGAGAGGCCACAACGGTGAGAGGCCCGCGTACCGCAAAAAAAAAAAAAAATAAAATAAAATAAAATAAATAAATAAAATGGAGTTTTAAAAACAACCTGCCTCAGAGGGTTGTGATAAGATTTGAATGAGCAAATACATATAAAGCACTAAGGACAAGCTGGCAGATGGAAAGCACAAAACGGGGAATGCTGAGGAGGGTGGCACTGTCTCAGGATAAGAGGGGTAGCACTCCTATATCTGGAATCCAGAGGTTGTTTTCTATGTAATTGCTTCCCTTGTGCTCTATAGTAAACCAACAGAGGTCCTCTCTGCTCTTCTGCTTTGAGTTGTTGCTGTTGTTGTTTTCTTTCATTGGTTTTCTCTACGACCTTATCAGAAGAAACCAAAAAACTTCTCTGAAGGCATTGTGAATTTGAGCACAGTATACTGGGAAGCATACGGTATAGCAGAAAGAGCCTGGGTCTTCAGAGTCAACAAATATGGGCTTGAACTCAAGCTCTGCCAGACGTGTAAAATAGGAATGACAGTATCTACCTTAAACACCCTGAGTCTGAAGAAGAGTAGCTGCTGAATATATATTTGTGGAATGAATGAATGAGGCTGCTGTGAGGATGAAATGTGACAGCCTTAATCCAACACTGAGCACAGTCCCTGGCACCTCGTAAGGGTCAATAAACAGACCCAATATGGACCCTGCAAAAGGTCTTGTTTTTGTGACTGGCAGCTGGGTTGGCATTCCTGCGGCTAGGACCTGTTTAAGGGACCCAATGTCAGGTCTAAACTTTTTATTTATTCATGTCATTAAAAAGTATTTTTACTTCATCTTTTAAGAGAACAGATTTACTTTACAAAGGTTTGGTTGAAGCACTCCCTTATTATAAGGTGCACTTAAAGTGATTGGATATTGGTATCAGGTTTGTTGTGGGTGTTACTAGCAAGATAAAAGTGAAGCCTTTAAAATAAACTCAAAATGGATTAGAGACCTAAATGTAAGACTGGACACTATAAAACTCTTAGAGGAAAACATAGGAAGAACACCCTTTGGCATAAATCACAGCAAGATCTTTTTTGACCCACCTCCTAGAGTAATGGAAATAAAAACAAAAATAAACAAATGGGACCTAATGAAACTTAAAAGCTTTTGCAAAGGAAACTACAAACAACGAAAAAACAACCCTCAGAGTGGGAGAAAATATTTGCAAACGAACCAATGGACAAAGGATTAATCTCCAAAATGTATAAACAGTTCATGCAGCTCAATATTAAAAAAACAAACAACCCAATCCAAAAATGGGCAGAAGACCTAAATAGACATTTCTCCAAAGGAGACATACAGATGGCCAAGACACACATGAAAAGATGCTCAACATCACTAATTATTAGAGAAATGCAAATCAAAACTACAATGACGTATCACCTCACACCAGTTACAATGGGCGTCATCAGAAAATCTACAAACAGCAAAAACTGGAGAGGGTGTGGAGAAAAGGGAACCCTCTTGCACTGTTGCTGGGAATGTAAATTCATACAGCCACTATGGAGAACAGTATGGAGGTTCCTTAAAAAACTAAAAATAGAATTACCATATGACCCAGCAATCCCACTACTGGGCATATCCTGAGAAAGCCATAATTCAAAAAGGCAAATGCACCCCAATGTTCATTGCAGCAGTATTCCCAATAGCCAGGTCATGGAAGCAACCTAAATGCCCATTGACAGACGAATGAATAAAGAAGATGTGGTACATATATACAGTAGAATATTACTCGGCCATAAAAAGGAATGGAACTGGGTCATTTGCAGAGATGTGGATGGATCTAGAGACTGTCCTACAGAGTGAAGTAAGTCAGAAAGAGAAAAATAAATATCATATATTAACGCATATATATGGAACCTAGAAAAATGGTACAGATGAACTGGTTTGCAAGGCAGAAGGAGAGACACACGTGTAGAGAACAAACATATGGACACCAAGGGGGGAAAGTGGCAGGGCAGTGGTGGTGGTGGGATGAATTGGGAGATTGGGATTGACATATACACATTAATATGTATAAAATGGATAACTAATTAAGAACCTGCTGTATAAAAAAATAAATAAAATAAGATTCAAAAATTTTTTTTAAAGTGAAGCTTTGAGAGTTGTTCTGTTTGCCTTGGAGTCTCCTTTTGTGGCTCAGCGTATGGCTGGCTCACAGCACCTGGGCTATCCTTGGTGTTTAATTGTTCTTGAACTACTTTCACCATACAAAAGCTAAAAAGGCTCAGAAGTTGCTTTATAATAATGTGCATTACCATGTACCAGAAAGCTCCTATCTATGAAAATATTAGCAAGGATTTAAGAACTGATTACATTTGGGGGGTTTACCTGTTTTAAGGATACTTTTTAAAATTATTTTTTTCCTGATTACAAAATACATGTTCATTTAGATAATTTGGAAAACTAGAAAAGCTCAAAAGAGAAAAGTCTACCAGTCTGGGATATTACATTTCTGTATCAGTCCCTCAGATTGTTCTAGAGGCCACCCCCCTGGGGAGGAGTATTTGTGTGTAAAACAAAATTAAAATCACACCAGATATTATTATATGTCTTGCTTTTTAAATGAGCTAATGCATACATTAATTCATTCACCCATTCAAGCAAACTAATTAAATACCTACTAGGTGCCAGGCCCTATATACAGTACAGAGAATGAGGGAGAGGAGCATATAAAATCATTACAATAACCTGAGATAATTAAGGTACACATGAAGTACTACAAATGCACACAAGAGGGAGCAGAGACAACCTCTGGGCTATAGACGTGTCAGGGAAGCATCCTACAGGAGATGACATGTGAGCTGTTACTAATAACAGGTAACACAGAAGTTCTCCAAGGAAGGAATATGGAAAGGACGTAGCAGGAAGACCCAAAATATAATACTGCACAGCTAGTCTGAGCTACTGCCAAAACCAGTGTGGGTAAAAAGGTAAAAAAATGGGGAAGACGAGGCTGGAAATGCAGGAGTCGGGCAACAGACAGCCATTGTGGGATTTGAAGCAGAAGGTTGACATGCTTGGATTTATGTTTTGGTTTAAAAAAAAAAAAAAGTCTACTACAGCTTTAAGGATTAAGAAAGAGGGGCAGGGCTTCCCTGGTGGCGCAGTGGTTGAGAGTCCGCCTGTCGACGCAGGGGATGCAGGTTCGTGCCCCGGTCCGGGAGGATCCCACATGCCGCGGAGCGGCTGGGCCCGTGAGCCATGGTCGCTGAGCCTGCGCGGCCGGAGCCTGTGCTCCGCAACGGGAGAGGCCACAACGGTGAGGCCCGCGTACCGCAAAAAAATTAATTAATTAAAAAAAAAAAAAAAGAAAGAAAGAGGGGCAAAGAAAACTAGAGCAATCCATAAAAGGGCTGACCAGGTGAAAGGTAGTGAAGTTCTAATGACAATGGAGATGACAGATGATGTCCTGGAACTGAGAATGCAAGGGAGACCTGGGATTCTAGATGGGTAAGCTCATTCTTTCTTCTTTCCATGGTTACTGAGAATCAGCTATATGCACGACAAGCATATGCTAGGTGCTGGAGAAACCAAGCTGATGTGGCCCAATTCTTATACCCCAAGAGCTAACATTCTGGTAGGAAAGAAGAGATGAAAAGGTACTATTTTTACTGCTCAGCATGCCTTTCTTTCCTTCTTTGGAACAGGGCTCCAATTTTCCTTTGGGAAAACCATCCATCTCTGACTCACACTCCATGCAATGTGAGTGGGAATGGTCATACTCCAACCCTACTCCAAGAGTGGGTGCAGAAACTAGGCCAGGCAAACAGGAGCATCTCACTCCCCTGAACACAGTGACTGATTCAGGGATAGGCACATGCCTCTAACCAGGCCAACGAGATCGTTACTGGGGGAATCAGACAGACCAGGAAAAAAGAAATCACCACCTTCTTCTAAGATCCAATGTGCTTAAGACCACATACCCCCTGGGCTGTCAGAGTCCTCCTGTACTATCAGGGGAGAGCCTATCTAGCATGCAGCCACACAGAAAAAAGCCAAGCCAAGAAACAGAAAAACAGTGATCAGATGACATCTTTCGAGAAACTGGATTCGGCCATGTGCTCCTTGACATCTAAGTTAAGTAAGTCAATAAATTCCCTTTTATGTCACAATGAATTTGTTTGTGACTTTGTCACTTGTAATTGAAAGAGTGCTGACTAATTCAGGGGGAGAGACAGAATCGCACAACTGCAATACAAGGTGATAGGTACAATCAAGTTATTTATAAGTTACAAGGAGCAAGCGGAGAGGGCAATCAATTCTATTAGTAGGTGAGGTAAGTAAAGAAACTTTCACAAAGGAGGCGATGTTTAAGTGACGTCTTGAAAACTTAGTCATCTGGCAACAGGATAAGGGGCAAAAGAATATTCTATGCAGAAGAAACAGAAGAAGCAGAGACAAGGAGTGAGGAAGAACACAGGATGCTCGGGGAAGAAAAGACAGTCGACTGTGCTAAAGCACTAAGTTCAGAGCAGAAAGCAGACTGTGCAGGAATTTATATATTCTGGGGGTGAGGAGACACTGGATGACCAACTCAGACCATTTCACCTCTCATTTAACCTCTCTAGACCACAGTGGCTTCATAGGTAAAATAAGGTAGAGCAGGAAAAAATCAGTGCAAATTGACAAATATTAAAAGACCTTACCTGCTGATAGAATTCATCATCTTTGGGGGTCAGATAAGGAAGCCAAGTGTCTTCAAGCTCTTCGAGAAGCCTCAGTTTCTGTTTAAAAATAATAATGATTACAGGTGAATATAAACTGACCCAAAACATAAGACAATCCCTTATTTTTTCCCATAAGAGACTACCCTCCAAAATTTAGCCAACTTGAATGTAGAAACTTTTCGAGAGAGAAATTAGTCAAAAGTCAATTATAAAATGCATTAATTTAATTACATGCATTTAAATTATACACCACATAAAACATTAACTTAGACATAATCATTTTATTCACTCTCACATTTCAGGAAGCAATTTGCTTCACTCTTGACATGTATCTTTAACATCAGGGTCTTTTTCTTCATCACCAGAGTCACCTTTTGAGTTATCCAATCAAACTCAAATTGAGTTATCCAATCAGTTTTCCAGAACAAATCTTTTGGTCTGTATAATCTGCTTGAGACACAGCAGTTTTCGAATCCTTACTATCACTGAAACTCTCCAACCAAGCCACAAGTATCCATTTACATAATGTCAGGGTATTTGGAGAATTTATTCATCCTGTATACATTTATTTGAGATCATATCCACTTACACATTACTTTTTAAAAGTGATCTTTCATCCCTAGAATAATTACTAAATGTATCTTGAATATCTTTGCTTCTTTTCTTTTCCAATTTGATAAAGAAATCTTTTCAAGCACCCACA
The DNA here is from genome assembly GCF_964341445.2 of Mesoplodon mirus. Classification (NCBI taxonomy): domain Eukaryota; kingdom Metazoa; phylum Chordata; class Mammalia; order Artiodactyla; family Ziphiidae; genus Mesoplodon; species Mesoplodon mirus. The sequence goes on from NC_138995.1 coordinate 30,873,806, forward strand.
ACTAGTGTTATCTGAGGCCATTTCAAGCTACTATGTCTTCCAAATAGTACCCGTGCTGTTCAAACAAGGTAACTAAGAGAGGACCCCGCATTACAAAGTACTTTATAAGGAACCAAATACATACAAGATGACACCCTCCTTATGAGGGATTTTTTCAAAGAATATCTAACCTTATATTCAAGCATCTGTGATATGTGTGTGTGTGTACGTGACATATAAATAGCATATATATACGGGTACACAGACACACATACACATAGAAATCATCTATATACTATAGAAATTTTCTGAAAGAAAAAAAACAGAAAAGGCAGAAACAAATAAAACTGCAGTACAATGCGTTATTCAGGCTGTTGTCAGCCACTAAGGCACTTTTCTAAGAATTAGAAAATGGTGTGCCTTACTCTGGGTTGATGCCCCCCACTCCCTACAGCATGACTTGGAGAACACAAACTGGATTTTAGCCCCAACCTGTCCCAATGGGCACCGTCTTTATGCAGTGAACAACCTGCTCAACCAGACATGGTGGCCCTGAGAATCATCCTCTCCCACCTCTGGGCAGCCTTCTCACACTAACCCATCACAGAGTAGTCCAGAGCAAATACCCCTTCAGGGAGAACGCAGGTCCTTTCTGGATCTTTTGTATAATTATCCAAAGTGAATAAAGAAAAAAGGGAATAGAAAAATAGCAACCAGTTCACCTAAGAGAGGCAAAAGAGTAAACTTTACTCTTATGTAAAATTCTAGTCTGTTTATATAATTAAAGCTTTCTGCTTTGTCTAAAAGGTACTTTCTCATCTGTAATAAGACTGGCTTACCAATTAAACTATGAAGAGTTTTCCTTTACAAAGGACCTATAATACTAACACAAACCATTGGTTTATATAAATCATTGGTTAAGAGGTTTATCTGTTTTCCACATTAGCCATTATTTGGGACCCAGAAAGAACTAATGATGTTTTCACGCCTATACTTGCACATTTATGCACTCCATCACAAACTTAATCAAAACCTATACCTCAATTTTCACTTCAGGTTCAGGAAAGCCTGCATTTTCCTATGAATCTTTTACCAGTCCTTTCTATAGACAGAACACTTACATGCCCCCCAAAAAGTTTTAATGTTTAAAAAAATGTTAAAGGCTTGAACAATTAAAATGCACATGATACCTCAGACCTTGAGATGGCTCCACCTTACAAATACCACCTTAAAATCTCTTCGGGAGAGTCCATAAAGCTAATCTGCATATAATAGGGAACACAAAGGTACAGATTTCTATTAGGAATTACATATTCCACCTTGACCAGATTAAACAGCAAGAGATCTGTCCCAAAGATGAACAAGCAACACTGGAGGCTGAAATTCCACTTATAATAAATACTTCAGTAAAATTATTATAAAAAAACCACTTCTCAGCTCAGTTGAGGTCCAGTGCATCAGACAGACAGAAAACATTATAACCTGTAAGGCTGTATCAAGAAGATAAAAGTCTTTTTTATATATATAGTAGTCTGTATCTGTTAATCTCAAATTCCAAATTTATCCCTCCTCCTCCCTTTCCCCTTTGGTAACCATAAGTTTGTTTTCTATGACTGTGAGTCTATTTCTACTTGTAAATAAATTCATTTACATCATTTTTTTAAGATTCCACATCTAAGTGATATCATATGATGTTTGTCTTTCCCTGTCTGACTTCACTTAGTATGACAATTACTAGGTCCATCCGTGTTGCTGCAAATGGCATTATTTCATTCTTTTCTTATAGCTAAGTAATAATCTAGTGTGTGTGTGCATATATATACACATACATATATATATATACACACATATATATATACACCACATTTTCTTTATCCATTCATCTGTTGACGGACACTTAAGTTGTTTCCATGTCTTGTTATTGTAAATAGTGCTGCTATGAACACTGGGGTGCAGGTATCCGAAAGGATAAAATTCTACAAGAATGTTCCTACCATAGAGCAAGCAGAATATAAGTGGTCTTGTTCCACTGGGAATTTTAATTTTAATACTGTGAGCATTGTTATTTCTCTATGACAGGAGAGAATGGGGTCAGGAAATCACTCAACTTAAGGCCACACAGATGAAATCTGCTCTGTACATCAACATTCACAACCTGTAATTCTACTGATTAACTAATGAGATCAATTATAAATAGCACTATTTATCAACTTAAAAAGAACCTTTGGTCATATTTGCCTTGGTGAAGTCAATCAGGAATGATTATTAGATTAAACTGGTAGTTCATGAACAACACACATTTCTTAAAAATTAAGATTGCTTTATAGAAAGGCATAGTCACTTTGAGCATAACTATAGAGAAGCAAGCCCTCTCATACTCAGGAGTGCACAAGGGTACAATTCCGATGCAGGGCAACTGACAACTCCTATCGAAATTCAAATGCATTCCCTTTGATCCCAAAATCCTACTTCTAAGGATTTTAATTTCTTACTTGTACCATGTTCTGAAGAATGTACGTACAAGTTTACTCACTGGACCACTATTTGTAGACCAGAAGCTTGGAAACATATTAAAAACCACTTAGTTGCATACCTAAAAGGTTGAATTTTATGGTGTGTGAATTATATCCCAACTAAAAAAAAAAGATTAGACACAGTGCCAGTGTCCATCCACAGAGGATGGTTAAATAAACGCTGGTACATCCACACAATGAAATACAAAGCAACAGTAAACAAGACCGAGGAGGCTCCCTTTAGTGAAACAAAGAGCTCTCCAGGACGCATGGGGAAGTGAAAGGCAAGGGAAAGAATATCTGCTTGTATTTGCATAAAGAAACATAAAGGACATGTGACAAACTACGCAAGTGGTTCTCTCTCAGGGGCAGAGGTGGGAAACAACTAGAAGGAGCCAGGGATGGAGTAAGACTATACAAAGTATTTCTTTTTGTATTGCTTTGATTTTTGAACTCTGTAAACATAGTGCCTATGCAACATATTACCAATTATCAACTCAAGTATATTACCTATTAATTCTTCATGTGGAATTCAATACAAAGATGAAAATGACATGACATGAATTTTGGCTTTATATTAGACAGTGCATACTTTTGTGATGTATGATAAAGTATTTTGGGGGTAGACTTGTAGACTAGCACAGTAAAGAGTGAAGAGGGGGAAGAGAAACAGCTCTGACAATTTCTTTGTGTCAAATGTCAAGCAGTCAGTAAACACACACGACATTCAAATGCACTCTGGAGTGGAGGCAGAAGGTGCTCATGTTTGACTGTCAGATCTGGCTAACTGCTGCTCCTCCGCCTGAGATGCAGATAAATCCACACAGCTGGGCCTTACAGCACACTGCTCTGCTCACAGCTTCTTTGCTGTCACCCTAGTGTCAAATACGTCAAGCTGTTCACACATGCCACACAGAAAGCCAGAGGGGGTGCAAAGCCTCGGCTCTCCCACCTGCAGGAGGAGCACTGAAGACCCCTCCATGAGGGCTACAACCACCTCCGCAGCTCCTGCAAGGAAAGGGTACACAGACACAAGGCCTTAAGTAAAACACATTGCAACTCAAAACCATAAAGGTTGGATGTCAGAAACTTTAACCCTAATAAGCTTCTGACTCACTGTGAAAAGTTAAGTTGTATCTGAGCTTCCATATCTTGTCAAATAGGCATATAGTTTGCGAATCTTACAGTTATTACCTAAAAAGATTAACTGGATCATGACTCATAATGTGAAGGTGTATCTTTCACAGATGAAGTGTATTTTCCATCCCACTGCTGTCTCTTCAGCCTCGTCAGATTATACTAACAGCCCCTATTCTTTATCCATTTTTCATTTCCCACATAATTTTTAAACTATGAATCATATTTTGTCAGGTTCAGTAAAAAATTAATTTTGTCTGAGTCTTCAAAATACAATCACAAATAAAGGCTTATGAATGTTCAATATAAAAATAAGCACCTGATCTTCTGAGGGTTTCAAATAATAAGTAGGAAAACTGACCTAGTCCTTGGGCAGAGCATAAGTAAGGAAAATCTCCCCAAGGAAGACACATCAAAACTAATACCAGAAAGATGAGTGAGAAGTAGCTAAGCCAAAAGAAGTATAAATAAATATTTCATATACTCATATTCCATATTTGCTTTTAAAAAGAAAAAAAAAGTATCTCAACAAAGAGCATTCATTCGCTTTCCTTTGCTCACTGAAAATACGGCACGGTAAAAATAAACAATTTGGAGGGAAGAGTAGAATTTGGATTCCGACTCTATCACTTCCTAGATGTGGTACCACACCTGAATCAACCTCTCCAAACCTCACTTCACTCATCCGTAAAACCCTGTTTCACAGGGCGTTGTGAAGATGAAATAAAATTCATCATATATGTTAGTGCATTTTATAAACTATAAACTATGCAGATACTCAGCAAATGGTATTCAAATGGAGGAAGGGGTCTATAACAAAGCATGAGCATCTAAGAAGCCTAGCTGTTAAGCCTAACACCCGTACTACCAGCATAGATATATGATTTGGGACTGGTGTATCTCCCTGTGATGTATAAATGAGGTGGTACATGCAGAGATCTAAGAACATTGCCAAGCACATAAAAAACCCTCAGTACACTTTGGCAACCACTTGCAACTGTTATTTACCCATGTCTGAAAAGGACAGTTTTATTTATTAGTTGTGAATTATTTATAAGCAATCCTATGTGTAACCCATCAAATTATACTTTATGCCATATACATAAGAAATTCAGACATTAATTTCCCTGGGTGAACTACAGCAGAACTGTATAAAAACTCTCCATAAAACTTTATATATAAAATGCCTCGATTAACTACACTGGTGATAAAAATAAAAATCATTGTGAAATTTTAGAACAGATGAAGAAACAAAGGCCCATCCAGAGATACAAAGTGACTGGCAAAAATTACACTACCGGTCACAACTCATAATCTCATTCCCTAAGTATAAAGGTCATTTCCACTACGCTCCGCCACACAACCCTGAAACAAGAGAAATCTGATCTTTCAAGAAGTGTTCAATCTTTCACTTAAAAAAACCACATATAAATGTAAACATTTTAAGTAATTTTAATTAAAATCAATCCTATTTTTAAAATGTAAAACCAATGCTTATAACCACTACTTTTGGACTCTCAAGTCCTGGCTGCTTTGGTAGCTCTACAATGTTTTCAAGAATTTTTTTTTTTTAGCATTTCTTGTTCAGTTCTTAATAATGGGAGCCTATGCTGTAGTAGACCAAAAATCCAGTTAGAGTAAAAAAAAAACTCATAATCCACAAATCAGGAAGAATTCTCAGGAGGATTTTGCCTCAACAGTGGTATAAAATTAGCCCTGGACTACTGCTCTATTCCTTTATAAACAGCTTAAAGTAAGACTGAAAATACCAAACTAATCAAAAACTACAAGGCATGGAAAGGAAGACAAGACTATAAGGCAAGGTAATATGAGTGATAATGAAGAGAAAAATCAGTCAATTGGAACTGACCCCAAAATGGCACAGATGACAGAATTAGGAGACAAGTACATTAAAAATAGTGATATAACTGTAGTTCATAAGTACAAGAAGTTGGGAAAAGACTGAACATGGTTAATAGAGAAAAAGAAATTAAACTTCCAGACAGGAAAACCACAATGTCTGAGATGAAATATAAATATATTGGATAGGATTCAAAACAGGTTAGATATCACAAAAGAAAAGAACAGTGAAGACAAAACATAGCAGTGGAAATTATCCAACAGGAAACACAGGCAAAAAATAATTATTAGAGTATCAGTGAGCTGTGGGATGACTTTAAGCAGTTTAATACATATGATTAGAGTCATCAAAGAAGAGGAGAAAGAATGGGAGAAAGAAAAATACTGGCCAAGAATTCTCCATATTTGATGAAAACTATAAATCCACAGATTCAAGTTGTTCAAACAACTATACACACACACACACACACACACACACACACACACACAAAATGAGGAAATAACACTAAGGCACAATATAATCAAATTACTTAAAATCAGTGAAAAAGAGAAAATCTTTAAAGCAGTCAGAGAAAAAGAAATAGTAAATACACAGGAACAGATCATAACATGCACTATCTCATGGAAAGCATGTTACCCAAAGATAGTGAAGAAACATTTTCAAATAACTGAGAGAAAAAAAAATTTGTCAAACTAGGTTTCTATCCCAAGCCAAAATGTCTTCCAAAAACAAAGGGAAAATAAATACTTTTTCAGATGTAAAAGTAGAAATTCAACACCATCAGCGCTTCATGGTAAGAAATGATAAAGGAAGACCATCAGATAGGAAGAAAATGATACTAGATAAATCTGAGTCTTCACAGGGGAATAAAAAGCATCACACGTAATAACTACATCTGAAATAGAAAAGACTTTATTCCTTACTATATAATCTTTATAAAAGACAACTATTTAAAGCAAAAATAATAGTACATTGCCGGGTTTATAATATATGTAGAAGTGAAACATATAATAACAATAACACAACAGTTAAAACAGAGCAGAATTATATTGTAAGATTCTTAAACTACATGTGAAGTGCAATAGTACCACTTCAAGGAAGACTCTATTAAGATAAAGATGGATACTAGAAACCCTAAAACAACCATAATACAACAACAAAGAGTTATAGGAGACTAGCCAATAAGGGAGATAAAACAGAATCATGAAAAATCAAACCAAAAAGACAGAAATAGAGAATAAAAAAGAACAAAGGGCAAAAAAGTAAACTGGTAGAATTAAATCCAACCATCTAAACAATCACATTTAATATAAATAGTCTAAACAATTCAGTTAAAAAGAAGAGACTGTCAGATTAAATTCTAAAAATCAATATCCAACTATATCCTGCCTATAAGATATTGACCTCAAGTATAAAGAAACAAATAAATTAAAAGTAAAAGGATGGACACAACAATGTGAATGTACTTAATGCCACAAAACTGTACACTTTAAAAAGTCTTATGCATATCTTATCACAATAAAAAAAGATTTTAAAAAGTAAAAGGATGAAAAAAATATTTACCACAGTAATACTAATCAAAAGAAAGTTGAAGTAGCTATACTGATACTAGACAAAATAGATTTCAGAGCAAAAAATATTATTAGAGGCAAAAAGAGTCATTTCACAATCATAAAGGAATCAATTCATCAAGAGAACATACCAGTCTTAAATATCTATGCAACTAATAACAGATCTATCAAATACATTAAGCAAAAATTGATAGACTAGCAAACAGAAATATGCTTGACCGTGGAACAACACAGGGGTTAATCTACATATAACCTATAGTCGGCCTTCTGTATCCGTGGTTCCTCTGCTTCCACAGATTTAACCAATCAAGAATCATGTAGTACTATAGTATTTGCTATTGAAAACTATCCACATTATAAGTGGACCCACACAGTTCAAACCCATGTTGTTCAAGGGCAACAGTAGATGATTCCACAATTACAGTCAATATCACCCCTCTCAATAATTGCCAGAACAAGTACTCGAACACTTAGTAAGAATACAGAAGACCTGAACAACACCATAAACTAACTTGACCTAATTGACATTTATATAACAGTTAACCAAACAGCAAAATAAAATACACATTTGTTTCAAATACACATAGAACATTTGCCAAGATAGACCATATCTTGATATCACTATATTTAAAAGGATTCAAATCATTAAAAAAAACATGTTGCGGGCTTCCCTGGTGGCGCAGTGGTCGAGAATCTGCCTGCCAATGAAGGGGACACGGGTTCCAGCCCTGGTCTGGGAAGATCCCACATGCCGCGGAGCAACTAAGCCCACGAGCCACAGCTACTGAGCCTGTGCGTCTGGAGCCTGTGCTCCACAACAAGAGAGGTCGCAACAGTGAGAGGCCCACGCACCGCGATGAAGAGTGGCCCCCGCTTGCCACAACTAGAGAAAGCCCTCGCACAGAAACGAAGACCCAACACAGCCAAAAATAATAAATAAATAAATTAAAAAAAAAAAAAAAAAAATGTTGCCTGGGGGAGAATGATGTCAGGAACATGGCCGGGGGAGAATGATGTCAGGAAAATGGCCGAGTAAGACGTCACTTGATTGTATGCCCCCCATCAACAAAAACAACTTGGCATCCAACCACAGACAAAAGTGCCTTCTGTGGGGGCTGTGTGATCCAGCACCACACTCCAGGGACCCAGAAGAAGTCTTGTCAACATGTGAGTCAGGAAATAGGCATACAGACCTCAACCCCAGCTGTGGACCCTGAAATGGCCCAGGAATGGGCTCCAGCTCCTCTCAGCCAAGGTCCAGGAGGCCCTGGGGAACACCGACTTAGACAATCACCCACAGAAAAGAGAGCCTTTGTGGAAGTCTAGGAGTTCAGTGGAGAAGTTCCAGCACAGTGTTTGAGCAAAACTATCCAAGAGTGGACACACTGAGGAGAGTAAGAGGAATGGTGTGACATACCAACGTCACCCCTCCCACAAGGGAGCACAGCTCAGTGCTAAGAGAATCCATCTTGGCCCATGATTTCTCCCACAGTAAAAAGTGAAACCGTGTGAGTGGGTAGCCAGCTCCTCCAGCTGTGTGGGATGCTACCAAAGAGGAACATTTCTCTCTCACTTAATCATGAGCTGCATGACTGGGGTGGGGTGGGGGAGCGTGAGAGGCTGAGAGAACAGCAGCCAGGGATTGGAATGAATGTAGTAAAGGGACATATATCCTATTAACCACATCATGGACTCCATCAACGGGCCCATTCACAAGACACTAGGCTTGTCCCATCTGCTGATTCCCCAACTGGACCAGGGGCACTGCCAGTTCTCCATAAGCTTCACTCACAAACACTCCCATTCTCCCATTCTGTGGCAGGTATGCACACTCCTGATGGTGGTGAGAGCAAGTTTTTGCATGCTCTCTAGTGAGCATGCTCAGAAAGCCATTCTGAATCTGTGGACTGGAGAGAGACCACAAATCTGAGCATTCAGCACTGCCCTTGGAAAAGCAGAAGGGAGGCTGTCAGTACTCAGCCTGGTGCTTTGCAGGACTGAGAGAAGGTTTACAAGCTTAAGAATTCTGCCACAGGAGGGAGCAAGAAATGTGGGACAGGGGTATCCAAGAAGGTTTGAGAGAGCCTCAGAATCCCTATCGTGGCAGACAGTAGGAATTTCTCTCTGGAAGTCAGTCAGTTAAGACTAGAGGAAGTGAGTGCTACTTCAAATGCAAAGACAGCAAATGTAAGACTTCAAGGAATATGAAAAATCAAGGAAACAGGACACCAACAAAAGATAGCAATAGGGCTTCCCTGGTGGCGCAGTGGTTGAGAGTCCGCCTGCCAATGCAGGGGACACGGGTTCGTGCCCCGGTCCGGGAAGATCCCACATGCTGCGGGGCGGCTAGGCCCATGGCCTAGGAGCCATGGCCGCTGAGCCTGCGTGTCTGGAGCCTGTGCTCCACAACAGTGAGAGGCCCGTGTACCGCAAAAAAAAAAAAAAGGATAGCAATAAATTTCCAGTAACTGACTCCAAAGACATGGAGGTCTATGATTTGCCTAATAAAGAATTCAAAACAGTTGATTTAAGGAAGCTCAATAAGCTACAAGAACATACAGAAAGACAATTCAAAGAATTTAGGAAAAAAATTCACAAACAAAATGAGAAGTTAAACAAAGAGACAGAAATGATAAGAAACCAAACAAATTATGGAGCTGAAAAATACAGCTAAATGTATGAAATTATGAATGAAATAAAAAGTGCAACAGAGAGTATCAACAGCAGAATGGATTAAACAGAAGAAAGAATCTGTGAAGAGAAAACAGGACTTTTGAAATTATTGGGTCTGAGGAGAGCAAAGAAAAAAAAGAAAAAGAGTGAAGAAGGTACCATCAAGAGAAGCAGTCTGTGAACCTCTGGAGTCCAAGAAGGGAAAGAGAGGGAGAAGGGGGGCAGAAAGCATATTTAAAGAAATATTTAAAGAAATAATAGCTGAGAACTTCCCAAATATAGGGAAGGAGTTGGCCATCCAAATTCATGACACTCATAGGTCCCCAAACAAATTCAACCCCAAAAGATCTAACCCAAAATACATTACAATAAAACTGTCAAAACTCAAAGACAAAAAAGAGAATCTCAAAAGCAACAAGAGAAGCCTATTACCTATAAGGGAACCCCCATAGGCTTTTGGATTTTCAACAGAAACTTTACAGACCAGGAGACAGTGGGATGACATATTCAAGGTGCTGAAAGAAAAAAACTACCAACCAAGAATTTATTTGGCAAAGTTGTCCTTCGAAAATGAAGACAAAATACTTTCCCAGACAAACAAATGCTGAGGGAATTCATCTTTACTAGATCTGCCCTACAAGAAATGCTGAAAGGAATTCTGTAAGCTGAAATGAAAAGACACTAAATTAATAACACAAAAATATATGGAAATAGGGGCCTCCCTGGTGGCGCAGTGATTGAGAGTCCGCCTGCCGATGCAGGGGATGCGGGTTCGTGCCCCGGTCTGGGAGGATCCCATATGCCGCGGAGCGGCTGGGCCCGTGAGCCATGGCCGCTGGGCCTGCGCGTCCGGAGCCTGTGCTCCACAACGGGAGAGGCCACAACAGTGAGAGGCCCGCAAACCGCAAAAAAAAAAAAAAATATATATATATATATATATATATATGGAAATATACAACACACTGATAACATACATAGTAAAAATCAAAACACATGGTGATGTGCTAATCACTTATCTCTAATATAAAGACCGAAATAGTTTAGTAAACATATTTTTTAAACTATACCTACAATAATTTACTAATGAATACACAATACAAAGAGAGGCAAATTTTGACATCAGAAAAATAAAAGGAGAGGAATAAAAGGGTAGTTTTTATATGCAACTATCAGCATAAGATAGATTGTTACATCTATAAGATATTTTATGTAAACCTCATGTTAACCATAAAGCCAAACCCTACAGTTGATACACAAACATGAAGAGAAAGGAATCAAAGCATACCACTAGAGAAAATCATCAATTCACAAAGGAAGACAGCAAGAGAGGAAGAAATGAACAAGGGCACTACAAAACAGCCAGAAAACAATTTAAAAGATGGCATTGGTAAGTCCCTTCCTATTAATAATCACTCTAAATGTAAATGGAGGGGCTTCCCTGGTGGCGCATTGGTTAAGAACCCACCTGCCAATGCAGAAGACACGGGTTCAAGCCCTGGTCCGGGAAGATCCCACATGCTGCGGTGCAACTAAGCCCATGCGCCACAACTACTGAGCCTGCACTCTAGAGCCTTCGAGCCACAGCTCCTGAAGCCCACGCACCTAGAGCCCGCGCTCCACAACAAGAGAAGCCACTGCAATGAGAAGCCCATGTACCGCAACAAAGAGTAGCCCCCGCTCGCCGCAACTAGAGAAAGCCCGCGCACAGCAACGAAGACCCAAAGCAGCCACAAATAAATAAATAAATAAATAAAATTTTTAAAAATAAATAAATGTAAATGGATCAAATTCTCCAAACAAAAGACACAGAGTAGACAAATGGATTTAAAAAAATACAATACACAACTCTTTGCTGCCTACAAAAGACTCACTTAAGATTTAAGAACACAAAAAGAGAGCTATACTTAGGGTATAGGGTAGCTATACTTAGATGAAATAGACTTTAACTGAAAAGCAGCAACAAGAGATAAAGAAGGTCATTATACCATGATAGATAGGTACATTCATCAAGAGGATATAACAATCATAAATATATATATACCCAACATTGGAACACCTAAATATATTAAACAAATACCGTCGTCCCTCGGTATCCATGGGAGATTGGTTCTAGGACTCATCTCAAAAACCAAAATCCGAGTATGCCCAGTCCCACAGTTGGCTCTCTGTACTCATGGGGTTCCACATCCAGAGATTCAACCAACCACAGATTACAAACTTAGTACACAATTCATGCTTGGTTGAATCTGTGAATGCAGAACCCGTGGATATGGAGGGCTGATTGTATATTTATTGAAAAAAATCTGCATAAAAGTAGACCTGTGCAGTTCAAATCCATGTGGTTCAAGGGTCAACTGTACTAACAGACCTGAAGAGAAAAACAGACAACAATTCAATAATAGTGGGAACTTCAGTACTGCACTTTCAACAATAGGTTATCCAGACTGAAAATCAGTAAGAAAACATTGGACATGAACTATACTTTAAGTATACTTTAGTACTTAACATACATATACAGAGCATTCCATCCAGAATACATTCTTCTCAAGTGCACAAAGAACATTCTCCAGGACAGATGTATGGTAGGCCATAAAACAAGTCTTAGTTAATTTAAGAGGACTGAAATCATACCAAGTATCTTTTCCAACTACAATGGTATGAAACTGGAAAGCAGTAACAGAAGGAAAGTTGGAAAATACACCATATGTGCAAATTAAAAAACACTCCTGAACAACCAATAGATCAAAGAAGATATAAAAAGAGAATTTTAAAACTATCTTGAAACAAACAAAAATGGAAACTCAACATACCAAAACTTAAGAGATGCAGGAGAAGCACTTCTGAGAAGGAAGTTTATAGTGATAAATGCATACATTAAGAAAACAAAAGGCTCTCCAATAAACAACTTAACTTTACCCCTAAAGGAACTAGAAAAAGAATGAACTAAGCTCAAGTTAGCAGAAAGAAGGAAATAACCAAGATCAGAGCAGAAATAAATGAGAGACAAGAAAAGAAAAAAAAATAGAAACAAACAGAATCAATAAAACCAAGTGGTTTTTAAAAAAGATATGCTAAATTGACAAACTTTTAGCTTACTAAGAAAAAAAGAGAGAAGATGTAAATAAAATTATAAATGAAAAAAGAGAAATTACAAATAATAACACAGAAATACAAAGGATCATAGAACTACTAAGATTAAATATATGCCAACAAACTGAATAACACAGAAGTGGATAAATTTCTAGAAACATTCATCTACCAAGACTGAATCATGAAGAAATAGAAAATCTGAACAGACCAATAACAACAAGCAAGGAGACTGAATGAGTAAACAAAAACCTCCCAACGAAGATGATTTCACTGGTGAATCAAACGTTTAAAGAAGAATTAATGCTCTTCTCAAACTCTTGCAAAAATTAAAGAAAAAGGAATACTCTCAAACTCATAATTAGCAAACCAGATTCAACAGCACATTAAAAAGATCATACACTATGACCTAATAGGATTTATCCCTCAGATGCAAGGATGGTTCAGCATATGCAAATCAATAAAGGTAATACACCACATTAATAGAATAAAAGATAACAATTATATGATGATTTCAATAGATGCTGAAAAAGCATTTGACAAAATACAACCTCGCTGCATTATAAAAACTCTTCAGGGCTTCCCTGGTGGCACAGTGGTTGAGAGCCCACCTGTTGATGCAGGGGACATGGGTTCGTACCCCCGTCTGGGAAGATCCCACATGCCGCAGAGCAGCTGGGCCCGTGAGCCATGGCCGCTGAGCCTGCGCGTCAGGAGCCTGTGCTCCACAACGGGAGAGGCCACAACAGTGAGAGGCCCGCGTACGGCAAAAAAAAAAAAAAAGAATAATATGAAAATATGATACATTTGAGAACTAACTTAGGTGAAATAGATATTTAGAAAAATACACATTACTTAAATTGCCATCTAATAAGAACCTTCTTTTTGTATATAAACTGCATTTTTGGAGTGTGAATCTCTCAGGGATTTTTTTTTCTTTATATCCCTCACATTCCAGTTTCAACATGATGGTACTGCTCAGAGTATCAGACTCATGTCTTTCTTTAAATAAGGAAAATTCTCAACTCTTGCTTCTTCAGATTTTGTTTCTCCATCATATTCTTCATTCTACTTTTCTGGAACTACTATTAGACATTTGGTGGAATCTCTCAGTCTGTCCTCCAAGTCTCCCAACTGCTCTCTTTTTTTTCAATCTTTTGTCTCTTTATGCTACATTGTGGGTGAATTCCTCAGTAGTCTCCCCCAATTCATCAATTCTCTTTCTAGTTGTGTCAGGGCTAAAATTCATCCCATCTACTGAGTTTATTATTTCTATGACTATACCTTTCATTTCCAAAATTTGTACCTGGCTCTTTTTCATGTAAAGCTGTTCCTGTTCCATTTCTGCATTTGGGGGCATTTTTAAATCTCATTTTTATCAACGTGATGCCTTTTCTTATCCCTTTGAATTTCTTGAACACGATTATTTCAGTCTTTGTCTGACTTTTCTATAAAATTAATCTCATCTGGAATGAATTTTTATTCACATTGTTGATTCTCTTTGCACTTGTTTTCCTTAATTATTTCAGTATTTTGTTTTGAAGGCTAATTCTGAGTGGACAGTTTTTTTGTCTTTGCATCCCCCCCTCCTCCATATGTGCTCCCCTTTCCCTCCACAGTGGTTCAGCAGTTTCCTCTGCTAGGACCCTATACCACCAGTCCAGGACCAAGCCTCACAAATGGTGATCTGGAGCACTACATTCTCTCCTCCCATCACTCCACAATCAATCAGTCCGATTCAATTTCTACTCTTGAAGGTTTACCTATCTTTTGTCCCTCAAAACCCCTAGCTCCATATAAGCTATGTTCCTGACACCGTGGTCTTTTTTCAGTCTCCTTTTATGAGAAGTACAACTCCACCTCCACCCCTGGCTTCACACAGTAAGCGTAGTTCTGGTCCCATCTCAAGTGGTAAAGCTTAGTCCCTATGACCCATAGGACCTAAATTCACTTTTTGTTTCCACACCAGAAGTGCTGCAGGACCATAGTTTCAATCCAGCTTATCGCTTTACGTTTTGTTCTCTTTCTGGTCAACAATCTCCTCCCTGTAAGCCCAGCTATGACTCTTTTATTACCCTTTATTCTTTCAATGTGTTATCTGTCATTGACATTGTTTGGAGCAGAAGGCATACATAAACTGTGAGCTTAACTGCACCATTTAACAAGAAGGCACAGATGATTTCTTTATGATAAAAATTCTTGGCAAGAGACTCACTAGGTCAAAAAGTATGCTCTTTTAAAGGCTCTTGATTCAGATTGTGAAACTGCCCTCCAGGAAAACGGTATCCATTTCATCCCCTCAACAGACAATAACCATTTCTTCATATACTCAAATACCAGTTATTATCAAACTTTTAAATCTTTAGCAAGTTGATAAATGAAAAAACAAGTTCATCCTAATTTATATTTCTTTGATTGTTATTCAGGTTGAGTAACTTCTCATACGTTAATTGCCATTTGCAGTAACTCTTTTGTGAAATGCTTGCTCATGTCTTTTGTCTTTTGTGTGTGTGTGTGTGTGTGTTTGGTTTTTTGTTTTTTGCTGTTCTAAATCTAAGAATCTAGACTTGTGTCCATGCAAAGACAATGAATCTGGGTCTTATGCAAGTTGATTAGTTAGAATTCATTTCTCCTTCTTTCTTTCATTATGAGCACCTTTCTAGCAAATTGATGCAAGAGAGGAGTTCACCTCTCTTGCATCAAGCTACAAAACTACATTTTCCAGCACTTTTTAAATGTTCTTCCTAAGACAGCACCTTTCCCTACACCTCATACTTTCCCAAGTATTCCACCAAGTTAGCATTCCTTGATCTCATAAACTACTCTTTGAGGCAAAATTTTTTTAAATAAGTAAAACCACAGGTATAAAAATATATACTTTAGCTCTTCAGGTAATAATTTGAATATCAAGACCTATTTACCTTACCAACTTGATCTTAGGTTCCCACCTACAATGATCAATTTTAAGAATGTAGACCAAGTTTCAAAAGGGAAGAAAGTTTCCTGAAAAGAAAAATTTCTATAATAAAAAGCAGCTAAACAGGATCTAAAAAGAAATAAAGGTTGGGAATTGATTGGGGAACGGACTGGAACTTTGGGGGAAGGGCAGTTTACACATGTGAAGAATATAATATTAATATCAAAGCAATAAGTACCTTTAACAAAAGGTTGGGTTCTTCACTCAGGGTTAATGACTTAGAAGAATTCTAACGTCTTTGGACTTCATTTGGAGTAGCTGCCTTATACACTAAAATTTCCTTGAGCCACCTCCACATATTCTACTGAAAACAGAGATAATCACTTACCCAAGATTCTTCCCCACAGTCAAAGTACTGCCCATAATTTTTTAAGTGAATACAAGAGCAAGGGCAATACCATTCCAAACCATAAGAGAGATAACAGATTAATTAAAACTCTTTCATTGACATTGTACCTTCATTCTAGCTCCAAGGACCTAATAATGGACCCCTTACATTTCCAAGGGGAGAAAAACTCTCCTCTTGGCCACACCTGTTTAGTTGAAAAAGTCAAATTCTCTCAATCATGTTTCAATCTTCAGGGAACTTTCCACCTGGAAATCTGATACCTTAGTAGTCTACTCCAAGGTCAGACGACAGAGCTCTGAGATTTCACCACGTGTCCTGCCCAGCTTAGCATCGGTCTGATCAAACTAAGCACTCTCCTGCTAGCAGTCCAACTGTAAATAATAACACTTGAGACCAGTAGGATTTCTGACTTCTTTGTAATTTTACAAAGCTTTAACTATTAAACCATGATCAAACAACCTGCCATGGGAAAGCAGAATGTACATGGTGCTGCAGTAAAGACATCAGTAAGTGACCTCAGTGACTGTCCATTTAATTATCCTTAGCTCTCCACTGTCCCTCTCTGGATCTCTGTGGTTTCCACAGCCAATGCTGCATAAACAAACATTAAACACTTCCCCTTGTGCAGCCACAACTGAATTATACAAGACATGATATAGTACTTTAACAACAACAACAATAGAAATCCCTTAGCTGGTGACACAGCTATAGAAACTATTAGTTTTGCCTAGCAGTGATGAAAAGGTAAAGGAAAAAATACCTAAAAGAATAAGTTATTTAATAACTATTTTATAGGTCTGTAATACAAAGTAGATATTTCTTTTTGCTTTCATTTATCCATTCCCAGGATACCAGAGAGTCAATACACACTCTTTATTATCAAAATTTCTTGATTGAGGTATTGAGCAAAACTGTGTACCTTCATCAGCATGCATGCATTTAATCTTATTTCAATATGTGCATTTTATGTTCACAAGTTTCCTTTTCCGATTATATCACTAAGGAGAAATTACCACTGGTGGCTTGTCTTGATAAAAAGTAAGTAATAATTCTAATAAAGTTATTCTTCTTTTGCAAATACACTAAAGCTTGCAACCTAACCTAACCAACACATGTGTTAATTTCACTGTGCTGTAAAATATATATAAAACTCCAATTTGACATATAATAAGCAGAGGACCAGTCTTCCCACTTAGTTATTCCGATTTTAACTTCAGACATCAAGATACTTCTTTAAGTACTCTCCAAATACAAGACAAAAAAAGCGGGAGACACAGTCTAAAATAATGGTTAAGAGCACAAGCTCTAAACCTTATTGGTTCAAATCTTGACCCTGCCAATTACTAGCTGTGTGACCTTAAGTTGCTTAACCTCTCTGTGCCTCAGTGTCCCCATCTATAAAACAGATATAGTAATTGTACCTACGTCACAAGGTTGTTATGAAGATTAAATTAAATGGGTTATTATTTGTAAAGAAACAAATGTGTGTGCAATTCCTTGTAGAAAATAAACACTATATAAGTGTTTGATACATTTTATTAATTTTACATGTTAATAAAAGTTTAAAAATAGACTAAAGGGCTTCCCTGGTGGCGCAGTGGTCGGGAGTCCGTCTGCCGATGCAAGGGACACGGGTTCGTGTCCCGGCCCGGGAAGATCCCACATGCCGCGGAGCAGCTGGGCCCATGAGCCATGGCCGCTGAGCCTGCACGTCCGGAGCCTGTGCTCCGCAACGGGAGAGGGCACAACAGTGAAAGGCCCGCATACCGCAAAAAAAAAAAAAAAAAAAAAAAAAAAAAGACTAAAAAGGCCAACAGTTTTGCCTGTCCTCATGGTCCCATTCCTTCCTGCTTTCCTTGGGGTCATGTGCCTGTCCTCATGGTCCCATTCCTTCCTGCTTTCCTTGGGGTCACATGCCTGTCTTCACAGTTCTGTTTTATATCCTCAAGCAACCTCTGCCTCTCCACAGGTCTCTTCTCTTCATCCTTTGTGCTTACATTATCTCAGACTTAAAAAAAAACCAATCCTGCCACCCTAAGAAATTGCTAATTAATTAGCTAATTAATTAATTAAACCCTTCCTTGGCTTTTCCTACTTCCCACCCCGGCTACCATCCCAATGCGTTCTTTTTTTCCCTACCAAACTTCCTGAAGAACCATTTAAGATACATGACCCAAGTTCTCACTCTCTCATTTTGCCCTAACACCCATTATGACCTAGCTTCTACCACTGTTATTCTACTAAAACGATTCTTCCCAAGATCAGTGACCAACTCTTCTAGCTAAAATGCAGCCTCATCCTCTCAGTCATTTGGGAAGCATTGGGCATGGTTAGGTACATGCATTCCTTTCTCAAAATCCTCTTTTCCCTTGGTTTCTATAAAATCTCCTCCCTTTTATTCCTCTAGCCTAGGCTCCCTCCTTCTCAGTCTCTGTTTCAGGTCTTTCTTCCTCTGCTCTGAGTAGCAGACATCCCCTACCCTTCTCCTTCTTCCTCCTCAACAAAACATTCTTCCTTTAGGCAATCTCATCTTCTTAAAATGGGTTCATTACAGATAACGCTCAAATCCTCATCTCTAACCCAAACCTACATCAAATTATCTCCAGGATATCACAACATGAAAGTCCCCACCAGCACCCGAGATTCCATAAGCTCAAAATCAAAGTCAACGTTTTCCTTTCCTAACTTCCTGAAGTCTGTTTCTCCTGTTTTTCATCTTAATGTCAGCACCAGCCAGACTGAAAATGTTGGGAGTTCTGTTCCCCTGCTTCTTCTCACTCACTTCATTCATGGTTACTGACTGTAACAGGCATGTTAACTTTTAATCACTACAAAAGTCTTATGAGGATGAAGCAGATATCATTTCCCCCATTTTAAAGAAGTGAAAACCAAGACTTAGACAAAATACCTGGTTCAAGATCTCAAAGCTAGTAAAAGTCAAAGCCAGGATTTGAATTCACATGTTTATCTACTAAACCCAGGCTGCATAATACAGTACACTGGGAATATTTATTTAAACTTAAAAATGCACATTCCAACCACTGCCTCTACTGAGAGCCAGATCCCAAGGAGATAATAGTGATCATGTCAGATCTATCAAGACAGATATTCCTGCCATCATGGAACCCAACACATGGTAGAAGTATCAGAAAATTAAACAAGCAAACTATAATCAAATGCAGGAAGTCCTATGATACAGAATGCATAGACGACAGCACCTAACTTAAAAGATAGGAAACAGAGCTCTAGGGGAAGGCTTGCCAGAAGTAACATCTGAGCTGAGAACCGAAACACCAGTAGGTGTTAGGCAAGCAGAGGGAAAGGTGGTCAAAAGCGTCCCAGTGATAAGGGCTATTACCAATAGAAATAAATAAATAACAAGTGTTGGCATGAGTGTAGAGAAACCAAAACCCTTGTACGCTGTTGGTGGGAATGTAAAATGGTGCAGGTGGTGATGGAAAACAGTCTGGCCATTCCTCAAAAGATTAAAAATTCAATAACCATATTATCCAGCAATTCCATTTCTGGGTATACACCCAAAAGAACTGAGAACTGGGTTTCAAAGAGATATTTGGACACTAATTTTCATAGCAGCATTATTCACAACAGCCAAAAGACGGAGGCAACCCAAGTAGCCATCAATCGATGAATGGATAAATAAAATGTGATATATTCATACAATAGAATATTATTCTTCCTTAAAAAGTTAGGAAATTCTGATACTACTATAACAGGAATGACCCTTGAGGAACATTATGCTAAGTGAAATAAGCCATTCCAAAAGGACAACTGCTTATATGAGGTACCTGGAAGAGTCTCAACTCATAGAGACAGAAAATAGAATGGTCATTTCCAGGGGCTGGGAAGAGGGGGGAATTGAGAGTTAGTATTTAATGGGTACAGAGTTTCTATGTGGGATGATGAAAAAGTTCTGGAGATGGATGGTGGTGATGGTTGCACAAGAATGCTAATGTACTTAATGCCACTGAACTGTCCACCTAAAAATGGTTAAGATGGTTAATTTTATGTTATCTATATTTTACCACAATTTTTTAAAAGTGTTCCAGATACTATGAAAAGTACGTGTGAAGGTCAGAAAGCAAAAAAAAAACAAGAACATGGAGAATCTGAAGAAATCAAAAAGTTCAGGAAGGCTGGGGAAAAAAAGACCAAAAACACACATTTTCAGTTGACATGATTTCTAAACTAGATATGATCTTAAGCATCTGAGGCCACATACTGTTCTCCAAATAGAGCAACCACATATGATTTTTCACATCATGGAATTAGGCCAGAAAAAAAAAATGTTAACAATTGCTTAATCAGAAATGAGAGCCTTCTTGAGCTTCAAAGTTAGGAAACTTTCATCAAATTCCAAGAGCCTGTAAAGTTTTTCTAGGCTGCGGGTACAGAGGAATCATACTCACATGAAGTCTAAACCACAAAGAGTCTTAGGGCTTCATCACAGCTCTCTGAAAAGACAAGTAGTACTTGTTGCTTTTGGAGAACAACCTAGCTCATGGGGCAGAGTAGGGGGAAGGCTTTTGCCTGTGTTCTCTGAACATTTTGTAGATCTTGAGCTTACTTTACAGATCATTACAGCTCTGCCTGCGAGTAGGATTACACACAAGGTTATGCCAATGGTTCCATTTTCAGGGTATCTCTCTCATCCGTAAAATTCAATTCAGGCTTAAAGCTGGCACACAAAGTCCTGGCTCAGAGAATATCTTTATTTATGTAGTATGTAAATGAGCATAGACGTAGTCATATATTTGTATGTATGTAAATAAGCATACACACACATACACACATACAAAAAATAGTAATGAACAATTTTTAAAGTGCACAGCTCCAACAGATTTTAAGATCCTTTCATCACTGCAATATATTACAGCTTTACAAATGTACTACAGTCTTAAACCAAAATGTTTCATTTCCAAAATGAAATCTGGCTTGTGATTAATTTATTCCAGTACCTAGTTCTTATTACTTACTCAATAGGCTTGAATAGGAAAATACAATGGTATTTGCACACTGACTGAGAGAGCACAGTGTATGAACAAGTAAGAGACACATGCCCGAGCTCTCCCTACTCCCCGGGAGGTAACTGCCCCCGTGAGACTGAAGAAGCATCCAGTACCAAGTATATTCCAGGAAGACAGGGAAATGGAGATAGAGGGTGAACGAGAATAAGGTCAATTTTGTATCAAAAGCAGAACAGCACGTAGCCCAAGAGGTAAAAGGAGGTCGAGAGTAAAGAAAGAGCAAAGATGAAACAAAGAATTTACAAACTTTAGTTAAGGTTTAAATTGGAAGAAGACCCATCAGATTATAATTTCCTAAACTCAGGAATCTGTACAGTTGACTCTAATTCGGTGCACATATTCTATAAATGTTGACAGAACATCACTTGAGGGAAGGAAACGTGACCCACTTTGCTACTTGTTGATCTTCACGCCAATCCTGCTAACTCTCAACAAAAGCATGGCATTTCCGAATACCCACAATTTATGGTTAAGGGAAGCAAGGAGACTCAAGTGGGACAGGAAGCAGAGGGGCCAGCCCTAGAATTACCCAATCACACGGAATCAGCGTAACACATATCTGGATTTGCTCTGTCATAAACCAGCAACAATGAATAATTCAGTGTCCTTGACTGGTCTGAACCTTCACCACTCAACTATGGAGTCCAGACTCAACGGTCTTCTCTCTGATATTTTATTTTTTGGCTTGACTGAACTATAATTTCACTTGACTCACCTAGTCTGCTAGGGACACACTATACAGACTTAGACTTAAGATGAAAGATGTTTATATGATTAGTTAATATGCCAGACTTGCAGATGAACTAAAAGAGGGGGAAGAAGAAAAACTCAAAAGCGTAGGAAAAAACTCTCACCTGCCAACATAGCATTAGTCTCATCCATTCTCATCAATGTCATTTCCCTTTCTGTTCAACATTAGGTCTCAAATTTAATCCGCTGAAACTATATGAGTCAGCCTGAAATGAACGATGAGGTTTGCATGAAATCTAACACAAAAGAAAGTTAATTTTGTTTTTAAAATTCTACTTGCTCTATTTTCCTTGGGCCAACAGGTACATGTATACTTAATGTTTAATGTCAGGCAAACCCTTAGTTTCCTTATCTGTAAAATGTGTGGTAGTAGATGACCTCTATCTGGGATTGCTTCTGGGGTGATTTTTATGACCACCAAAATCAAAATTAGCTAGCAAATACTGGTTGCATCTTCCATTAAGAGGAACCCCTTGTCTTGCTTTGCCTCTTCCAACAACATTAGGGCTGTTTTCACCTTTACCCTTTGATCCATAAGGTGATGGTGTGAATTTCAAGCTTTTCCACAAAGACATGCAAGTTGTAAAGCAAAGGCTGCTGCCCTGGAAACTGAAGGTGCGTGATTCTTATGAGGATGATATTTCTAAAGAACCAGTGCACAAGTTACACTCAGCCTCTCTGCCACTTTATGTTCCAACATTAGGTCAGGAAGAACCGGCTTCAAGTTAATGGTTTCAGAGTACCAGCTATTAGCATTTCAGTTTGCTTTTATGTTCTCCCCCTCCGTTTCTGACTGTTACCTATTAAAACTTCACAGTAACAGAGACTATCCAAGTGGATCACTGAATTCACAGCCGTCAAAAAGAATCCAGAGGAATAAATCAGACATTCCAAATGCATAACCGATGTCTGTGTTTATAAGAGAGCACATTATCTCATAAACTAGATTTGAGATAATCTCTTCTGAATCCTATTTCCTTCAAGAACCAGAGTTGAATTTTCTGATTTTATTTTCATTATGCTCTGATCTGCCAAAAGATACACAGTGTGTGTTGCCGTTCTTCCTTGAATCCACGCTGTCAAAAATGCCTGGACCCGCAGAACCATAGCTGCGTACCACCCTGAGCAACACACACGGCTTGCTTTCTCCTCTCCTAGGGCTCTCCATACTTCAAAAACAGTTGTTTTCTCATTTATGGCAATAATAATCCCATAATCCAACAAATGCTTTTTAAAGAATGTTCAGCATGAAAAGGAATGTGTGTCTCTGTGTGTGCCAACTTTCTCATGCAACTCTCTGAGACCGCTGACCAATTTTCTCTATTGCAAAAATACATTCCAAATCCACCCACTTCTCTCCATTTCCACTGTTACGCCCCTGGGGCAAGCCACCACCACCTCACGCCGACCACGCTCCAAGAGCCTCCTCCTGGTCTTCCTCTGGTTCCCGGCCTATGGTCTATTCTCCACAGCACTCAGAGCAACCTCTTTTAAAAAAATAGATCAGATCAGATCATTCCCTCCCTTAAAATCGTCTAGTTTCTTCATGGGCTCCCAGTACACACAGAAAAAAGTCCAAACCCCTTATCGCGATACAGCCCCTGCCTATGTTTCCATGCCATCGCAAGCCTCCCCTCGTTCACTATTCACCAGTCATCAGGTCTTCCTCCTGTTCCTTAAACACTTTTCCTCCCCGGCTTTGCGAGACTGTCTCTCTCTCATCAGTCTCTTCCCAAACCAGC
This sequence comes from Mesoplodon mirus, assembly GCF_964341445.2. Taxonomy (NCBI): domain Eukaryota; kingdom Metazoa; phylum Chordata; class Mammalia; order Artiodactyla; family Ziphiidae; genus Mesoplodon; species Mesoplodon mirus. Next base: position 30,897,490 of record NC_138995.1, read on the forward strand.
CCACTCCCGGCCAGCCTATCAAAAACAGCATCCTCACTCCAGGCACTATCTATCATATATTCTGTTTATTTATTTGTGCTTATTTTTTGTCTGTCTCTCCCACTAGACTGTAAGCTCCATGAAAGCAGAGATCAAGTCTATCTTCCTTTCTTCCTTCATTCAGGACAGATCTTCCTCAACTTATGATGGAAGTATATCCCGATAAAGCCATTGGTTAAGTTGAAAACATCATGTCAAAAACGCATTTAATACACCTAACCTACCAAACGTCATAGCTTAGCCCATCTTAAATGTGCTCAGAAAACACATTAGCCTACAGTTGAGCAAAATCATCTAACACAAAGCCTGTTTTATAGTAGTGTTGAATATCTCATGTCATTTATTGAATATTGTACTGAAAGTGAAAAACAGAATGGCTGTCTGGGTACAGGACGGTTGTAAGTGTATCGTGATTGCGTGGCTGACTGCGAGCTGCCCAGCATCACAAGAGAGGATCGTACCACATATGGCTAACCTGGGAAAAGATCCAAGTTCAAACTTCGAAGTATAGTTTCTACTGAATGTGTATGGCTTTCACACCATCGTCAAGTCAAAAAATCGTACGTTGAACCACCGTAAGTTGGGGACCATCTGTAATTATTTTTTATCTATTTTGTGCAAGGCTAGGTTACTAGTAAACCAATGAAGCAAAAATCCCTTTCCTTATATGCTGCCATCCTGCCTTGTTTATCACTGTATACCCAGTACAAGGTGGGCACTCAACAAATATTTATTGAATGAATGAAACATTGCAGTCATGTGATCCTCAAGTTGTACTGCTGTGCTTTACTATGCCTTTTAAAAATATTTTCATTGAGCCAATCAAGTTACCAATGAATGAAATCTATTGAGACTGGTCATATATACATATAAGTAAAACACAGACGATGATAATGTCAAAAATCTTAGCTCTAACATAGGTATTTAGAGCTGAGTGTTGTCCAAAAGCTACTTAATATGTACCAATCCTAGAAGAAGAAACTTTGCTTACCAATCCTACCCTCTTTTACAGTTTCTCATCAATCACAACCTCTCTTCACTTCTCTGCGCCACTCCACCCTGACAGAGAGAAGCGAACTAAGTTAACAGTTTTGAAACAGTTTTGATATGCATGAACATATCTACAATTTCTGAATTCTAACTCCAAATATAGTCTAATTCTTCTTTCTTTAGTTTGATTTTGCTTTTTAACACAAGGAAAATCATTTATCTACTCCATGGCTGGTAATGAAACCCCCTTGGCAATTACCTGTTAGATTTGTCACACCCAATTTACCACTTCCAGCAATTATAATAAGTAGAGCCCAAATGTGAAATCATTTAAGCTTCCTCTCCTTTTGGCTGGTAGGATGCCCGGAGTCCCACCCAGAGGAGCCTAACACTGCCAACACCTTGACAGCTCACCTATTTTCAGGTCTGCTGAGATAGGACTGCCAAGTCAAGGAAGAGGAATCCTGGAAAACCACAAATGCAGCTCCCTTGTTCCACAAAAAAAGGATTTACTCTTGAACACCTCCATGTAACCAACGCATGCTCTATTTATATGCTGGCACCTAGTCAAAGAGATAACCCCCATACGTGAAAAGACACAAGGAGAGTCAAATGGAGCTATTACCAGTTCAGGGATTATTTGTTTGATGTCTACATTCATTTGTCTACATGACTTCAAGGAGTTTTCAGAGTGTAAGTGTTCAGACAGCAAACACACGATCTGACTGTTCCAGAGGCCCCTAGAACAGAAGCATGTACTGAAAAGAACATACAAGTCTTTGAGGAAGAGGAAATGTGATTAATGTAGAATATCAGGTCTGGGTTCTAAGACAAGTACTCATATTTACCTGTAAAGCAGAGGTATCTAGCTAGATTGGCTGCTCATTTCAACTGCCTACGGAGTTACTGTTTTTCTGTACAGCTTCCAAGGCCCCAGCCCAAAGGGACAGGGTCTGGGTACCTCTGTGTGTGTGTTATTTCTGAGATAAACTGATGATCTACCATACTTAGAAACTACTGATCTATAGAACCTAAAACGTGAACTCAAATATCATCAGAAGCCAGGCAGTTTAATGAGCAAAGCAGGTGAGTAAAAGACACAGGAAATAATGGAGCATGCATTCAAATTATATGCAGGAAAAAAAATATATTGCGGGCCAAATTTGGTTTGCTGCTCTTGACTTTGTTATTTCTGTATTTAGATTATAACTTCTTGAAGCTAGGCACCATATCTCATTCATTCCTGGGCCTGTTAGTGTCTGACATACAGTAGGTTCAATCAATGTTTGTTAAATTACTGATGAAAATGAGGTGAAATCCCAACTCTTCTGATATTATTAAAAGAACTGCCAGGAAAACTCCTTATTCATTCATCCAACCAAAACTGATCACACATCTACTATGTATATAAGGCTCTAAGGATACTGAATTGAATAAGATAGACAAGATTCCTGTCCATGTGGGGTTGATGTTTGCGGCAGAAGGAGAAAGAGAGAGGGAATAGACATTCGTAAATAAGGCAATTTCAGACAGTGATGTTACTCAGCATTAACATGGCTGCATTTAGTCTCAAAGGTTGTTAAACCACACGGAAGACAGTGGAGGGTACTGGTTTCACGGGAGGTGAAGAATATCCTCTTGATGGGGGTAGAGGACGAATTTAGGTGGGAGGTTTCATGCCCTGACCTCTGCCACCACACCAGTTGACTGACCTTGGACAAATCACTTAATCGATCTGGAGGAATTAGATTAAATGGTCTCTAAGAGTTTCTAGCCCTGTGATTTTATATTCTACATTCTGCATATGAGCAAAATTTCACATACTGTGATGGTCAGGCCCAATGTAGTGTCCAAATACTTTCAGGTACCACCCCTCAAGGGTTGGCTCATGATATTTACACATTATTATAAATCAAAGATATTTTCTAAGCGTTTCCTGACTCCACCTCTACAGTCTACCTAAGGCAAAAACCACAAGCTCAGATATTTATTGCCACAGTGCAGTGGCTACTGGCATGCCCAGACGAAGTTATGAAGCTGGCACTATCGCCGGCCCTGGGGCAAAGGAAACCAAATATCAAGCTCAAGGTGATTAAGCAATTCAGAAATTAGTTAAATTCCCTCATTCAACAAACATTAATAAGAGACCGCAGGAAGCAAACTGGTCTGGTTCCTAAGGAAAAAAAGCAAGCACTGTGTGCACACACACACACTCTTCCCATAACCATAAGGACCCTGGTCTGGTGCAGACATGCTTAACCTGGGTTTCAAAGGCTCCATGAACCCTATGAAATTAAATGCCAAATTTGGGGTGTATGGGCATATTTCTAAGGAGAAAATCCATAGCTTTTATATATATATATAAATTCTCAAAAGGGTCGATGATCCATACTGAAGAAGGACACAAGACACTTGAGGCAAGGTCTCTGAGTTGTCATGCAAATCCCCTTTATATCAACAAGGAAACTGAGGTTTAGAGAAGTTAACGTGCCAAGACGCAGCCCAGAAGTGGCCCAGCAGAAACCTGAACCTTGATCTGACCGTGGCCAAAGTCTGTATTTTTTCCTGCGTGTCATGCACTCTCACACTGTTTTCATAGCTTACCAAAAATAAAAATAAATAGAAAAAAGCTGTTTAAAAGAATGAGTCAGTGAAGCCCCCAAGGACCATCATCATGTTCTGTCAGGGGCAAAGGCAGAGTCAAGCCCACAATTTCCTAGAAGCTGCAGAAGCCAACATTGCCATTTCTCAACTTCTGCTTCCACCCCACTAGGATAAGATGACAAAAGAAGTACAAGAGCCCAAAGGAGGGGTTTATGATTTCAGAGATTCTTTCCCTGAACAAGTCAAAGCACATGAATCTCCTCAGGCAGTCCAATCCCAAGGTCACTATCTTGCACATCCCCAAGGCAGGAGTCGGGTAACTTTTATCCACCCCTTGAATTTGGTGGGTTTGTGTATATCGCACCTTCTGAACTTTCCTCTGGGTTTAACTCTTGGCCTTGACCCCTCATATTCACAGAAACGGTTGTTTTCATTTCATGAGTCATATCAGGATGTATAAAAAGGCAACCTGAAAATCATGTATCAAACATGACAGAATGTGGAGGAAAGAAATATACACGAATGTATTTTGGTGTAATAGATAGAACGTGGTCTATGGAATCAGGATTAACCTTGGGTAAGTAACTTTACCTGTCAGAACCCTGATTATACAATTTCTAAAATAGGGATAATGATGTTTCAGATTTTAATAACCAACAAATTTTTGGTGAGTGCCTACTTGTGCCATGCACTGTCCTAAGCTCTAGGGGTACATTTGCAAATGTAACAGATAAGGTTCCTCCCTTCATAAAGTGTATATTCTAGGTGGAAGAGAAAAATAGCCAAATAAATAAATAAGAAAATATAAAATCATTTTAATAACACTAATCACATTAAAATAATAATAGCTCACGGTTCTTGAGCATATACAATGTGTCAGAAACTATTATGTCTTGACTTATTTAATTCTCATAATGGAGGGACATAAGATTATTATATCCATTTTCTAGAGGAGAAGACTAAAAGGTTACGTAACTTGCCCAAAATCACACAGCCAGTGAGTGGCAGGGTCAACCAAGACTGAAACCCAGACCATCTGACAGCAGCAAAACCTCATTCTACACCTACACCAGGTAAATTAATGCAAATAAAATGCATGACACAAATAGAGGGAAGTTGCTGTAGCTTGGCTGGTCAGAGAAGCTACACTGAGCAGATGTCAGTTTAGGTAAGACACAAGTCACAAAAAGAAGCCAGGCCCAGAGTAAAGATCTAAAGAGAGTGTTCCAAGCAGGAAGAACAGCTGGTGCAAAGGCCCTGAGGAACAACCAGCCTGGGACAGAAAGAAGCCCAGCGGGTCTGAGCACAGTGGACGAGTTTGGGGAGTGTGGTAGATGAGTTCTCAGATACACGCAGAAGACAGATGGCGTGGGGTGTTGTCGGCCAGAACACAAAGATTTCACTCTGTGTGCAATGGGGAGTCACGGAAGGGCTTTAAGTGGGGAGGTGACACAATCTGATTTACATTTTTAAAGTCTGAGTCCAACTGATGTGTGGAGAAGGAGAAGGCTGTGCAAAGTTGAAGTGGGGAGACCAGTTTGGGGGTATGGAAGTCCAAGCAAGAGATAAATGATGACTTGATCTATAGTAGTAATAATAAAGGTGGAAAAAGCGCACAAGCTCAGGATGTATCAGAGAGACGCCATGAGGATTAGATGAAGATGGACAGAACACCTAGTAGAGTATCAGACACACAGCAGACATTTACATAGGTTAATTACCTTCCCTGTCTAACAGTAATGAGTAAGAGGCTTGGGATAAAACTATAAATCATACCCCAAATGACTAAGCCTCCCTGATACCCCCGTCCCAATTTCTCCAAAGAAGCCCATAGCTCAGAGAGTACCCTGGGAATGCACCAAGTTCAAAACACAATGGAGAATTGATCTATTAAAGGAGCTGGACTGTTAAATTAAAACCGTTTCTGTGTGCCAAGCTGAAACACAAAGGAACTAGTCTTCTTCAACAATAAAGACCAGTTAAGAGGAGACTCCAGTTACACAATCTCCTCCTCTTCACTGTGAGGCACTTAGACGGAATTTTTTTTTAATAGAAAAGACAAACTCTTGAGTAAATGTAATAATTGTCTCAATAATGTGCCCCAACCACCCAAGAAGTTAAAAAAAAAAAAAAAAAGGAAAAAAAAGAAACTGGAAAATTGGGATTCTTCTATTACAGGATCGGTTCATTGCTGTCTCAAGTGTAGGCTATATTCACCCCAGCGATGGGATGATGCTATTTTGGAGATCTGACAGCCTGATAGCAATTCAAGAAGCAGAAAGATTACCTTCCAAGTATTAAAAAAAAAAAAAAAAAGAAAAGAAAGAAGCAAACAAGCTAATACAACAATCAGAAGCTTGTCAATGAGGTCAACTGACTGAAATAATTTTCAGATGTTGCCCAAAATAGGTTCTTTTTAGAGAAGCCTTGACTCAAAAATGTCCCAAACAGGCAGTCCTATGGTGATCTCAGTCATCTCAAACATAGCGCTTATTATATATTTTTCTCTAACAACAACAAAAACCACGACCAACTGATCTAAGGTAAACATTACTAATGACCGAAAATAGAGAATCTCCCTGCGCTTCCTAAACTCAAAAAACTCAAGCTCCAGGAATTAAACCCTCAGCTGAAAGCAAGCCCAGAAGAGGAGAGAAATTTTCTCCTCTGCATTGCCTCACTCAGGCAAAGCTCCAGAGTGGAGAAGAAATTAGCCTTGAAGCTAAAACCCATAAAATGGGACTTCCCTGGTGGCGCAGTGGTTGAGAATCCGCCTGCCAATGCAGGAGACACGGGTTCGAGCCCTGGTCCAGGAGGATCCCACATGCCACGGAGCAACTAAGCCCACGCGTCCTAGAGCCGGTGTTCCGCAACAAGAGAAGCCATCGCAATGAGAAGCCCGTGCACCGCAACGAGGAGTAGCCCCCGCTCGCCGCCAACTAGAGAAAGCCGGCGCGCAGCAACAAAGACCCAATGCAGCCAAAAACAAATAAATTAATTTAAAAAAATTAATGAAGTGAGCCTGTCATTTCAACTGGCCATATTTGCTGCCAATGATGAAATTTGAGTTTTCAAGCAAAAATTGGAAATTTTGAAAATCTGTATTTCTCACCTTGCCCTTGACAACTTCCAAATACTTAAAGACTTTTCTGATAAGATCAGTGGTGATATTAATGAATGTGACTTTTGACATTGTATAATGAAATGTGTCCACATGTGCAAGATCTGCATAATTTAGTGAACCAGTAATTTCCCAACTGACTAAAGCCTGATGTTACAAAATCATGCATGAGTAAGAGATCCATCCAAAGTGTGAAATAGATCAACAGGCAATATAACAGAGGAGGAAAAGATAATTGATATGGTCTCAGACTCTACGCTGCAAATAACCTTTAAGAAACTATGACTTGTTGAATTTTGGTGTAATATAAAAGAAGAATATTTACATTTCATAGCTGAAGAAGCAGTTAATATACTCCCCTTTCCATCAGTGTCTGTGTAAGGCTGGATTTTGTTCATATACTTCAACCAAACCAACACACTGCAACAAAATACACCTAATGAGAAGCCAGCTTCTATTAAGCTAGACATTAAAGAGATTTGCAAAAATATAAAACAATGCCATTCTTCTTGCTAATTTTTTGTATTGGAAATATGTATTTTTCATTAAAATATTATTTAGGTTAACGTGGTGGATTTTTTTTGCTATTTGTAATGAATTAATAAATATGTCTATATTTTTCAATTTTAGTTCCTGATATGGTAAATATCAATAGATATAGCCCATGTAAACAAAAGCTTTTTGGGGTCTTCAATAATTTTTAGGAGTAAAGTCAGCCCTCCATATCCATGGGTTCTGCATCTGCAGATTCAACCACAGATCAAAAACGTTCAGGGGGAGAAAAATTCCAGAAAGTTCCAAAAAGCAAAATTTGTAAGTTATATACAAAACCTATGCCATTTTATATAAAGACTTGAGCATCCTTGGATTTTGGTACCTGCAGGGGGCCCTGGAACCAATCCCCCACAGATACTGAGGGGCGACTATATAAGTCTAAAAGGCTCCTGAAGCCAGTAAGTTAAGAATTTTTGGCTTAGAGCAAATATATAATAGCTGCCTTTTTCACACACACACCCTGCACAAACAACAAGCAGAAAGAAGACAAACTGAATTTCTTTGGACTCTATTGTGCAATTTACTTAAGGCCCATGGGCCTTGCTAATTTGCATGTCTGATTTACTCCAAATCCTTTCCTCCTCCTCCTCTCTGGCAAGAAACCACAGATAAATTCCATTGCTATTTCACAACCCCCTGTTAAGCAAACTACCATGCAGTGGTATAGACATGGAGCTCATCCAGCCTGGCAAACAGGGAGAAAGAGCTCCAGGGCTTTCCAGCCAAGGGCCCTTTTCAAACATTAAATCCACAAAACACGGCATTAGCTTGCTCAAAGCAAATAGTTAATTTGTCCTTTCACAGGAAATCAAAAGGACAAAATCACACAGCTAGAGCACTGCTTCAGCCCCCGCACTAACCCTTCACCATCCCCCTTTTCCCAGGCAAGTAAATGTCTAAACCATGAAGAATCAACAAGTCAATCAATCCATAACAAATATTTATACTGTCTACATGGAAAAAAAAAAAGAGGATATATATGGTCACAAAAAGAAAACTATCAATACCGGTAAAAAAAAAAAAACACAAAACAACAAAAAAAAAACCAAGTAAACTGTGCTATGTAAGAGTGAAGAAAGGACAAAAAATAAATAAAAAAAAATACGCACCAACACGACCAAGGGCATGAACAAATGGGAAGAAGAAAGCAGAAAATTAAATACAGGTACTAAGGGGAGCAAAGCTGAAAAATTACTAAAGGACAGGATTCTCAGACATCAGTAATTGGACCTTTTGGCTAAAATGCCATTTCAACAGGGGAAAAATGGAAGATGACATTAGAATGATAGATTGTACCCAGATTATGGAAGGTCCTGAAAGTCAGGCTAGCTGGTCTATCCTACATGTAATGAGGAGCCTCAAAAAGGCTTTTGAGAAGGACAGGAACACAATGGAAGTGTGCTATTTTATTTGCTGTTTTGTTTTTTAAACGTTAATCTATTAATAATACGGTCCAGTTAAAAGGAACCAAGACAAGAGGCTGGGGGGCCAGAGAAGGAGACTAAAAAGCACAGACAGACATGAGCTGGGCTTTGAACAAGGAGATGGCAATGGAAATGAAAAAGCACCAAGAGCTACATCGAGGTAGGTCAATCTGGAACCTAATCTGGTGCCAAGAGTGTAAAAAAAGGTGGGACCATACACAGAAATAAAGAAGTCAAGGTCACTAACAACACATCTACTGAAGGCCTACTAAACTTCTTGCTGTGCTAGGCTATAAATGAAATACTGAGTTGGAGGTAAAGATATGAGATTTTAAACATGCCGAGGGAGAGGGGTATGGATATGATGGACTGGACTGGCACTCAGCAGCCTTCCAATCTCCTATCATGGTGCCTTCCTATGCTGCAGAGGATGGAAAGCTAAAAACTACATTTCCCCTTTGCAGCCAGGGGTTCTGGATGAGGATATGGCTCTACCAGTTACAAGGCTCCATATGAGATTTAGAAGGCAGAAATAAAATGGAGGCCACCTTCTTGCTTTGACTCTTTCTGTAGGCTGCATAGTCGTGGACACATTGAAGGTTTCTGCAACAGCATTCCAGGATCTGGCCAATAGCTTTGAGGTTATCCAATGGCTTCCTGATCCCTGGCCTTCTTGAGTGTGACAGATTAGCAGTCCACCTGGTAGGCCAGTCTGTTTCAGAAGGCCACCTCCAGAGGTTCAACCTTCCATTTCTCCGGTCCTCTCAATGACTTTGTAAGAATCTATTTCCCTATCTTACATGATTTCTGCTTCCTGCAACTAAATGCAGACACATAAGTGGGTTTAAATAAGGGCAGAGCAACTAAGTGAAAGTATTTGATACATAGTTTTAAAAATGTAAGTAAAACGTGGGAACAAAGCCAGGCAGAGCATAGAAAATAGGTATTACCTGCACAGATGCAGCAGTCAGAGACCCCAGACTATGTTAATCCAGTCTCTAAGATTTCCACAACTCATCTTGGGAATCAACAAAGAAAAATCCTCTTAGCTTTCTTAAGGAATTATATCAACATCTTACATTTATCTGGAGCTTCGAATATGAGTAAAGGCATTTTGAAGAGTTTTCACTTCATTTTACCTGGCAAAGGATACCAAAAGGTTGGGTAACATCATCTTAATTTTAAAAAATGAGAGAACCAAAGCACAGAGAAGGTAAACAATCTGCCTAAGGTCAGAGAGGTGGTAAGTTATTGGTCCAACTAAAGTATTTCCTGCTTTAAACCTATTTTCTCTTGTTTGGTCTTCTGTCAGTTAACTCTAACCATGTCCTAAAGTAAATGTTAAAGTTGTTGGTGTGGAAATATTAGGAGGCTAAGAGGGCTTGTAAAACCGCAGAGAATTCAATGGGGCCTAACTTACAACCATGGAAAAAATTAAAATCCCATGTGTAATTTTCTTCTCCAATTTTAACCTAAAATGTGGTGTCTGTGGCAGACCCACTGTTCCTATGACACACTTCCAACATACACAGTCTGGGTAGCAAGTGTCATCCAACCATTCAGGCAGCTATTCATTTATTTTCCTATCATTCTAGGAGTTGGAAAATTAACAGTGTTGTGTTTACAAACCGTCACCGGGCTATTACATAAAAGCTCAAGTATGTTTACCTTACTCACACCTCCGGTATGAAGAAGCTCAAAAGCAAGTTAATATAAACCGATTCTGAGCAAATGTGCAGAAAGTAGCCCTGTCAGAAAGAGGTTAAGCTTTGACCTTCCCAACTTTTCCCGCAGAATGTACAATCCATCACGTACAGGGAAGATGTGAGGTGTTGGTAAGTACCCCTGTTAGTGAGAAATTCTGCTAATTATTACACCAAATAAGCATAGTTAACAGGCCATGGCCACAAGAGGGCCATGTTTCAGGGTATTAAATAGCTGCCTAGGGGTGGAGATGAATATATTACACTATGCCCTCTACCAATAAAACAATTTCCCTGACACCTAGAAAGCCAGTCGGCTGAAGCAATAACACAAGGGTTCCAGGACTCTGCTATGTGAAGAAACGATGCTTCAGTGCCATCTAGTGACTTGTGCCTTTTAAGTTGCAGAGTTAAGGCAACTGGAGATACCTTTAACCTAAGCTTGGAAGTACGAAAAGGAAACAGGAATAGAAGATATGGAATTCTGAAGGCCTCTCAAACTAAATACTTGCTTTTTAAAACACACATATATTCTTTTCTTTTCTTTTTTCTCCACCTCTGGAAAAGATAGTAGAGGGGTAGTAAATTAAGACCAAATAAATCCAAAGGCCTTGAACCCATAAGGCAGATACAAAAATTAGCATACTCTACGTAATATATTTATTAGCATAATGCAATTGATTTTTTAATAAGGTAGGAAAACTTACCAATGTATAGGAAGAGTTACCTGACAATACCTTTGAGGAGTTCCATTCCACCCTCTGACCCAAAATTACCTTTCCCATAGAGACTGTTTCCAGGCTGTTGGCTTCTAACATTGTACCAGATAGATACACTGAATACTCCGTACAAATATAGTGTATTCCCAAAACACTGCCACAGAAATCCATTTCTTTCTCATGCTAATGGTGAAAAGAGAGCCGAACTACATTGCTGCAGATACAGTAATGAACAAAGCAAAGTCACTGTCTCCTGGAGTTCACATTCTAATAGAGGAAGATAGACAAAAAACAAACAAGAAAATATATACTATATCAGATGACGATAAGGACATCAAGAAAAATAAGACAGGGTAAAGGGCATAAAGAAGGCCATCAGGGGCTTCCCTGGTGGTGCAGTGGTTGAGAGTCCGCCTGCTGATGCAGGGGACACAGGTTCGTGCCCCGGTCCAGGAAGATCCCACGTGCCGCGGAGCGGCTGGGCCCGTGAGCCATGGCCGCTGAGCCTGCGCATCCGGAGCCTGTGCTCTGCAATGGGAGAGGCCACAACTGTGAGAGGCCCACGTACCACAAAAAAAAAAAAAAAAAAAAAAAAGAAGGCCATCAGGCAATGAGATGGACAGTGCTATTTTAGGGTAATCAGAGAAAGCCTCCTGAGAATGTAAGCTTAAATAGAGACCAAAAGGAAGTGAGGTAACCAGCCATGCAAATATCTGAGGGAAGAAAGTTCTAAGAGAGAACCACAAGTACAAAGGCCCTGAGGCAGGAAGCAGTTGCCTTGTCTAACAACAGAATGGAAGGGGGACAGATCATACAGAAAGCCAGAAGGGTTTGTGGTTGTTTTTCTTTTCTTTTTAATAGCAGTTTCATTGAGATGTAATTCACATACCATATAATTTGCCCTTTTAGAGTTTATAATTCAGAATGTATATGCACAGAGTTATGCAATCATCACCACAGCTTAATTTCAGAATATTTTCATTACACCAAAAAGAAACCCTGTACCATTAGCAGTCACTCCTCATTCCTCTCTCCCCAGCCCCTGGCAACCACTAATCTACTTTCTGTCTCTATGGATATGCTTATTCTGGATACGAAATCATATAATATGTGGCTTTTTGTCACTGGCTTCTTTCACTTAGCATAATGTTTTCAAAATTCACCCATGTTGTAGCGTGTGTCAGTACTTCATCTTTTTACTGCCAAATATTCCACTGTATGGATATACCATATTTTGATTATCCATTTATCATTGATGGACATTTGGGTTGTTTCCACTTTTGGGCATATTGGCATTTTGGGCATTATGAGTGATGCTGCTATGAACTTTCACGTGTGGGTTTTGTATGGACATACATTTCCATTTATCTTGGGTAACTAGAAGCAGAGCTGCTGGATTATAACATTATGAGAAACCATAAAAAGGTCTGAGCAGAGGAACGATATGATGTGAATTTTTTTTTTAAATACTTGCTTTGGTTGCTGCACATAGAGGCAAGGAAAGATGCAGGGAGACTACTTAGGAAGCCATGGCAAGGATCCAGGAGAGAGATGCCAGTAGCCTGGAGAAGAATGGCAGAGGTAGGGGTTGTGAGAAGTGGCTGGATTCTAAATACATTTTGAAGACAGAGGAGACCATTTGCTAACAGATAAGACATGGGATATAAAAAGAAGAGTCAAGGATGTCTCTGAGATTTTTGGCCTGAGCAACTGGAAGCATGAAACTGCCATCCACTGAGGTGGAGATGACTGAAGGAGGAACAAGAAATATGAGTTCAATTCCCACTCCCTTCCTGAAGGGAAGTTCCCCCCTGCTCCACTCACAGGGGTCCCTGCAATGCCTGATCAGAAGCAATGGCCTTATTTCTTATTTTGCCTATCCCTTTCAAGAAAGTCTATACCATAGCTCCAAGCTACAAAGTCAAAGTCTCTTCTGAGCTATTCTGGACATTTTGTTTTTGTAATCAACGAACTAAATTCCAATTGGCAGGACTGAGCAAAAAAAAACAAGAACCGAAAGCTACTGCAATGAAATAACCCATGACAAGATCCATCATAAGAAGTGGTTTTTGAAACTACATCTCCCAATTCCCTGGCAGTCCAGTGGTTAGGACTCAGCACTCTCTCTGCCAGGGGCCCAGGTTCGATCCCTGGCTGGGCAGCTAAGACCCTGTAAGCCATGTGGCACAGCCAAAAGAAAAAAAAAGTATTAAAAAAAAAAAAAAACCTACATCTCCCAAATGCCCATTCAGAAGTGCCTCACTTTGGAAGAACAGGAAAATTCAGGAAGAGGAAACCATGGTCTGAAAGGCCAGGGGTGACTCAAAAGGAAGACCAATCCAACCCTAGCCTTCAAACGTGACTGGCAAAAAGAGAAGGCACTTTTCCTCTCTGTCATCTCCAAGACCAAGAACCTGGGTTATTAAATGCAGTATAATTTATGTTCTTAGATATCACAGCAACAAATATTTTATTAGAAATGAAGGGGGTGGAGAGAAGAGCCTAAGGGGAAAACATGAGTTCAAAATGCAAAATGTGTTTAGTCAACCCCATCACATACCTTTTCAAAGCAACTAAAATGTGTCAGCATACACTAAGACTCAACAACAGGACTGTTTTAAGATCATCTAAGCCATGATCACTAATACTTTTGAAGGCCCCAACTCAACAGCCAAATAAACACATTAAGTTGTACCCATATGTCACATGAAAGTTTCTTTGCAATAGAAAAATATGAGGGGATTTTTAACATTTTCCATTTGAATTCATTGGACTGTGAGAAGCTCATTTATGATTGACTATAATCTCAACAATCATTGGGCATACTTGGGAATTCTTGAGAAATCAGAAAATCCAACTTACAAATTAATCTCAAATTTAATAACATTTGATGAATACTAAATGTAACAACTTATGGAGCTGACAGAGGCTACCTTTTATAAACACTGAATGAAACACATATTCATTTCAATTCTGCAATTTTATGTTTGTAATTTGGAGTCAACGCATGTTTTTCAAGTCTTGTACATTTTTACAGACCCCTGAAAAACTCTGGGGCTGAGACTGGTAGCTGCTGAGTTCTGGCCAACAGAACGTGAAAGGAAGTGATGGGTGTCATTTCCGGGTTTGGCCCACACAAAACTCTTAAGCACTTTGCTGCATGTTCTCTTCCCCTTCTGAGTGGCTAGAATGGAGATAACCTCAGGTGACCTTACAAGCAATGTACTGAAGACGGCAGAACCTCCTCCAGCCTGCATCCTTAAATGAACGCATGCAGGAAGCCATCCCACCAAGCCGTTTCCCTACTCATTACTGTTACATCAGCAATAGAAATACCTCAGCAAGAAATACATTTTTATTATGCCCAAGCCATTATAGAGTATTTTGATATGATTTTTGTTACAGCGGTAACCTACCTTAACTAATATAAATCCGCAAGGCTAGACACAATGCCTAAACGTCCCGTAGATAAATGGCCCTGTTTAATGATTTACACCTTCATCTTTTTTATTTGTGCAATTACTAATTCCTAATAAAAATAATAGCTAACACTGTATAGCAGTTACCATGTATTTCGTTTGGTTCTAAATGCTTTATGTAAATTAACTCATCTGACCTTCATAACAACCCTTCTTGTACTTACTATAATTATCCTTACTTGACAGGTAATGATACAGGTCGAAAGAAATTAAGTAATCTGCCCAAGGTTACACAACTAGTAAGTGGCAGAGCCAGGACTCAAAGCCAAGTAGTATATGGAAGTGGCATCTATGCTTTTAGTCAGAATGCTATAAACATGGAGAAAGAGGTAAAAACTTGAATTCCAAAGTAGCCTGATTTTCTTCTCTCTCTTGCACAAGAAGGCAAGATAAATGGGCCAACAGAATATTCAACACTACTCCTCCATGTTTGTCCCATACATGTTCATTTTAAACCTTCAAGAGGACTTCAGATAATTCAGGACAGTTATGATTTGCTCTATCTAAATCCTGACTTTAAAAAGCCATCCACTGCATATGTGAGGAGATGAGTCCAAAAGTCTGGAATTATATACTCATTGGCATGAAAATGCAAATATCTCTGGAAGCAGCTAATAAGTAAATCTGTACTCTTCCAAAGAAGCAAGGATTAACTTCATTGTGGGTTAAATTAGCTGAACATCAGAAAAGGACATCCAAAATAAACAGTCATGTGCTGGTGGTAGCCAGGGGTGATGTGACCGAAGACACACTTGACAAGGAATTCCAAATGTGGTCGTGAACATTTTCCTGATTCAAAGTAAACAGAGAAATAAGGCAAGTTTTGACATGGACAAGCCATTTGAGATCATAAAAAAGCAGCAGCCTCACCAACAGGCCACAAGTCTAGATTAAATGCATATTTCAGATGACTCATGAACCACCCGCAATATGACTCTGTACTCATGAGCCAAACAGAGGCCACTTCTCCACTTACGAAGCTGCCTGTCCATTCCACCAACGTTCTGCTGCACAGATTTGCCCCTTTGTGCAACAACCAGAGAATTTAAAAGAAGTATAAGATCCCCTTGGTACCAACTACTAGGATAAGACATAACTATCTAACTTCTACCTCATAGGAAGCCACAACCCCACTTCCCAGAACTGTCTCCCTAAAGGCAGAATTGACCAGCAGCCATGATGCTAAGTGACATTTACCTATTCCTGTGCCCAGTACTGCACTAGAAATGTTAATATTTATTATCTCTTCTAACTGCAAAGAACTTGAAACCAGAGCTCTACCTGGCAGCTAACAGAGAAGACAGGCAGACATGGAAATGGCCAAAATTCATGCAGCTGCCTTTGTGAGCAACCAAGTGAAGGACCCAAGGATGTCAGGTACTTAGATCATTTT
The DNA here is from genome assembly GCF_964341445.2 of Mesoplodon mirus. Lineage (NCBI taxonomy): Eukaryota > Metazoa > Chordata > Mammalia > Artiodactyla > Ziphiidae > Mesoplodon > Mesoplodon mirus. The sequence goes on from NC_138995.1 coordinate 30,913,517, forward strand.
AGAAAAGACATAAAATTGGCTCTGACACTGCAAGTGTGGAAGGAAATCCCAAATGTCAGAGGCATTAATCAGTCACTGAACATCTACCTCAATACTGTACTGTGTGCCTAGGGCTGTGCCGGCTATTGGGGCTGACAGAAAAGGACCCTGCAGCTAACATCTCATCATAGCAGCTAATAACAGCTAACATCAGTGAGCACTTACTATGTGTCAGGCACTCTACGAAGTGCCTCAGCCTGTGTTAACACTTTTAAACCTCAAATCAACCCCATGAACAATCTGGCAAGAATTTCCAGACACAGAAGGAACACACTGATACATGTCTTATTACAGTAGAAAGTCAAAACTTTAATATGAAGCTATTATTTTTGGATGATTTCTAGGGATTCTTTATATCCTTTAGGCCACTAAACAATTTATCCTTTGATTGTTACTAAATTGTTCAAAATATCCTCAGAACCTGACTTGTAAATATTATAAAACCTAACCTATAAATGGAGTATGTTGAATGCCACCACATCACAATAACCACAAGGGAACTACTTTCCTTGATGCAACATTAATATTGAGGAGTCTCATGGGTTTAATAATGGCATCTTTAAAAGAGGCACCTTTTCCTGTTTAAAAAAAAATATCCATAAAGTGAGCCTTGTTACAAAGTAGCAGGAAAAAAAAATAAAGGAAAGTGAGAATACAGCATTTTAATAGGAAGTTTCACAGCAAAAAATTCAACATGAACTCTACTGCTACTGAGAAGAAAGTAATTCTAAACAGTGTCAAAATTAGTCTTCATTTTTACTAAGAACAAAAGAGTTCCCATCTTTGAGGTCAGACTAAGGTAAGAGACAGGCTGGATTGAGCCATCCATCAGGTAAAATAAATGCTTCTGGACAGTGCCTAGACTAAACAGGGCCAAGAATTCCTAAGAAAAACACCGCTTGTAACAGTGGAGGTCAGCACAGAGGCCTGACCCAGTGGGGAGATGCCCTGTAGCTGTAGGTCTGGGGAAGGCTACCCTGCAAATTCTCATCAGACGCCTAATCAATATCACGCCTTAGGACCTGAACTGCTACTCTAAAATCAATACTACCTTTATTTTAAGTAGCAGGAGGAACAATGAGATGATCTTGTCCCTTATATGTCTGTCATGGAAAATCTGGTTCATGGTGTGTGTCATCTTCTGTTTTTGCCTGGGAGGAACGCTTTTGTGGGGCTTGGAGACAGTCTGGTACTGAAACCCAGAGACAGGAAAGGTGAAGGGGTAACACTAACTCAGGAAAGCTGGGTCCTAAAAATTCCTTACAGCCTAAGCAAGAACAAGGATTCACGAGGAGAGGAGCTCCCAGGCTTAAACCCATCGGCTCTACGCTGATGACTCAGAATTTCTATCTCCAGCCCTGACCTCCAGATTCTCCCTGCGCCACAGCCTAAACGACGGCCCCAGATATGTGAACGTCCAAAGGAGAACACCTGATTTCACACCCACGGCTGCTTCTTCCTCAGTCTTCTGATCTCAGTAAATGGTCACAATGCAATCCATCAAGCTCAAAACGTGGAATTTATCCCTGATTCCTCTTTCCTTTCAAAACCCTTTCAAAACCCTGTCAGCTTTGCCTCTGAAATATATTCTAAATCCTTCCCCTTTCTCTCCACCTCCATAATCACCGCCTGGGCCAAGCTATCAGCTTAGCTCTCCCCCGATTTCTCTTCCTAATTCTACCCTGGCCCTCCACTATTCCCCACACAGCAGCCAGAGTGATCTTGACAAAATGCAGATCAAATCCCACCACACCACACACATACATATACACACACACACACGCGCGCACGCACACACACAAACTCCATCTTCAAACCCTCCAGCGGGCTCCCATCAGGTTTGGCATTAAACCCAAATCTTTACCACAGCCTAGAGGCCCTAAAGTGATCTGGCCTCATTCCTTCCCTCTTTTATCTCTTTCTCCTTAACGTCTGGCCACTGAACATCTGAGTTCCTCCTACGTGCCGTGCCCCTGTGGCTGGAATGAACACCCTCCTTATCCTTCAGATCTCACAGCAAAAGCCAACCTCAGGGCTTCCCTAGTGGCGCAGTGGTTGAGAGTCCGCCTGCCGATGCAGGAGACACGGGATCGTGCCCCGGTCCGGGAAGATCCCACATGCTGCGGAGTGGCTGGGCCCGTGAGCCATGGTGCTGAGCCTGCGCGTCTGGAGCCTGTGCTCTGCAATGGGAGAGGCCACAAAAGTGAGAGGCCCATGTACTGCAAAAAAAAAAAAAAAAAAAAAAAGCCAACCTCAGACCACTCTCTCCACAGCAGGTCCCTTCCCCCAGTCATTGTACCATACTGTTTATCTAGTAAACACGGCCTTATTCATTATCATCTTAAATATTGTTTAGTGCCTTTCTTCCTCTAGGAGAATGTTAACCTCCATCAGAGGAGGGGACTTTGGTCTGTTTGTCACCACTGAATTCCCAGACTACAGTACAGCACTGAGCATATATGGTCAGAGACAGAATTTAAGAACAGGTAAACCTTTGACGTGCCCTATACATGCCCTATAGAAATATCATACATTTCTAACATTTTGCATGTGAAAAGAGTGAGATGTTCAAGAAGACACACAAAGAAATAAATTCTCAACTGTGCATATGCTCTCTAGACCAATTTTGAGCAGCAAATATGACAGTGGAAGTTCAGAAGAAGTCTCAAATTGCCAATATCACATTTGCCTCTACAGATCAGTGAATTCAATCCTTCCTTTCCCTAACTGTCCATCACAGCACAACACACACACACACACACACACACACACACACACACTTCTCACCAATCTCACGTAGTTCTCCCTCCATCAATCAAGAACTTCTAAACATCTCACTTCCTCACTTCCTAGATAAAACCTTTTGGATCTAACTGAAGAAGAAAGGAAAAGAAGCTAATGTTTATGGAGTATATCCCATGTACCAAGTATTGTGCTGAATGCTTAGAAGCTTTTTCACTGGGACGTAAATTATCATTACCCCACTTTCGGAGATGAGAAAACTGAGTCAGGCCCATGATTTGCCAGAAGACAAATAAGCGGCAGAGGCAGGATTTAAATCCACATCATTCCAACCCTACAATCCCAATTCTTGCCAAGTCATCATTTTAGCAACAAAAATAATAAGCATACCAATATTATCTTACTTCTACTGTTTCAATTTGGGGATTAATACATCCTTTCACAAACAGGTCCATACCGTATTTCACTGATAATGGATCCTTAGACCATAAACTTCTTTGTATGCAATGGAATCCCACATTATAAATAGAAAACTCCTTTAAAAGTTCCCTTACTTATAATCTATGGACAAAATATTACAGTTGTAAAGGAAAGTTTCACAAATTTCCCTTCCAACATTACTACCTTGATTTTACAAGTGACAGAAATTTGTCAGTTTAGAACAATGTGATCACAAGAACAAATAATTTTGTTTAGCATAACTCATCTCAAACATCCAGAGAGCTCATGACAGATACCAAAGTCAGATGATCCCCTTGAAAGGCCAATGTCTGTGTCTGTGGTCAATCTGAGCTTCCTTATTAATACAAGATTCGATTCTAATACTGCTAAAAAGCAAAAGCAAAAACACTACATTAAAAGAGCTCCCAAATACAATCTGTGGGGTTTTTTTCTTTTACATATACCATGTGTAAAATTAAATTTAATAAATCAAATTATTTCTTGTCAACATTTATTCATCATCAACAATAAATATTTTCAATAATACTACATAATACCATGAAATCTAAAAAGGTTTATCACTACAAGAAAAATTTACATGCAAAGTACTGGCAGAGTGGCAAAACAAATTGGCCTGGCATGTTCACTTTAGCCCTTTTCTATACTGGAACTTATTTGAAATTCTCTAAATATATCAGCTCAGATAAATATCTCCCAAACCTTTCCTAAGTAATCCATATACTGCTGCCATTATATTAACTTTCTTTGTGGATCATTATTAAATAAATACAACACAAGCCTATTTAAAATAGCATTGCAGGGCTTCCCTTGTGGCGCAGTGGTTGAGAGTCCGCCTGCCGATGCAGGGGACGTGGGTTCGTGCCCCGGTCCGGGAAGATCCCACATGCCGTGGAGTGGCTGGGCCCATGAGCCATGGCCGCTGAACCTGCGCGTCCGGAGCCTGTGCTCCGCAGCGGGAGAGGCCACAGCAGTGAGAGGCCCGCGTACCGCAAAAAGGAAAAAAAACAAAAAAATAAAATAGCATTGCATTAAAAATAGATAAATCACATAGATTGTTTGAGAATAACATATTAGGCTATTTGGTTCTTTGCTATTCAAGTCTCTATTTTTACAGGTAATAAAATGAGGGCTTTTAAGGCAAGTTTAATAATGACATATTGATTAAATTAAAACCTTAAACTTGTGATCGCAAGAAACCATGACTTTATATGGTCATGAATATATATATAATTGAAGAATATATAAATGTATAACTGAATCACTTTGTTATACAGCAGAAATTAACACAACATTGTAAATCAACTATACTTCAATAAATTTTTTTTAAAAAAAGAAACCATGACTTTTTAGTCTCTTTTAAGGACTGATTAAAACTTGGCTTTTTGTAAGGTTACTGTCTACAAAAGGAGACTTGCTCTTGTGAAAAGCTACTGCAAACAACAAAATATCACCAAATCAACAACTCTTCTTTCCCTCATTTTCTTTTTCCTTTCTTCCTTTCTTTCTCTCTCTCTCTTTTTTTTTCTTTCTGTTTTGCTCTTAAGATCATAGAGTGGTGAGTTGTTTGGCATCAGGTTCAACCCCAAACGACAAAAACCCACCCACTCTCTTTCCCACCCTAGCATGCTCTCCGGGTGTAAATATTTCATGGTATTACCATGATTCACTCAATGCTTATATTGTCTGATCGAACCTCTATTTCTGTCTGTTAGATACTCTGGATGATAGGGTTTTTGCATGTCTGCTGTTCAGCCACCTAAAGCCCTTGCTTCTCAAAGGTTCTTCAAAGTTTAGTAATTTATTAAACACTGTGCTGGGGTTGGTAAGCACTCACAGAAATGCATAACTACAGAATATGTGGAACTATTAAAGAGTTTCCTTAATAAAAAAGGTGACTTTAGAGAAAATGACAGAATTGTTTCTTATACTAGAGGGGCATACTCTCAACAACTGACGCTATCCTAGGCTGAGAGGCATGAGCTAAGATGAACACAAGTACCTGGTTACAGGTAACAGTCACTAAGCAAACGCACTGTGAAATAGACTATTACGGAAGTCTAAAGTCAGAACTCAAGTCCCAGATTTCCCCTTTTTCAGTATAATGACTGGTCAGGTCTCCAGTTCTCCTCTTTCTAAATACAACTGAAAATTTGCAATTTCAGTGAAATACTTTTGAAGCTGTAAGCCAATGATATTTTTAACTGAATGATATTACTCCCAAAGTCTACTCACTATGCTTATTCCTTCCTATTGAGCTCTGAGCAATAGGCTGAGAGGACATTGCAACAGAATCACATAAAACACATACAGAAGCAAAGTAATAAAAAAAAAATTGAGTATATATTTTGACCAGCAAGTACTGAATTCAAATTCATCAGGAGCCATAGGGAATACATAAGCAGACTGCAACATCATTCTATGTTCACAGGCTACAAAACCTAGTTAGGTGACAATGCATAGAGTGAGGCCCAAAACAGAATGAAATTCATTGCTAAACTGAGCGGGAGTCTTCGAGGGCCACAGTAGGTAGACCCAAGCCAATCTGAGCAACAGTAGTCAAGGAAGAAACTATTTTCTACCTATTACATTTTGTTTTCTTAATTTGATTTTCAAATAAACCTTAGGAAAAGAAACTCTGATACCCAGATGAATGATTAACACAACAAATTAACTTCCGGTTAAACATGGCAGATACGAAACATGCTCTTAGCTCCCTCCCAAAATCTCAGGAAAATGCCTGTAAAGAAATCGAAACAAAATAAGCCAAAAAACAAAAACAAAACAACAACACAAATCTTCAAGGACAAAGCGAATGAGAGAAAAGGTAACAGCAGATAAAAGATGTCAGCCCCACATTTTGGAAGATGAAAAGGGAGTGTTAAACTAGTGTAATAGAACAGGAAGAGTTGAAGCCTACTGGCAGGGCAGGGGTTGAGGAAGGAAAGAGGAAGATGAATAAGGGTGGAGCTGATTCATTCCACCATCTCCAGAAAGGCTCAGGAATTACAGCAACCAGGTACCTCTGATGGCAGGTGCATTTCAGAAGTGGAGCTGAAAACAGGAAGCCTGGTTAGAAGTCTATGAACAGAAATTAGACAGCATGTCCTTTCTCTGAATCCCAATCATCAGGTAGCCAGCACACAGCCCTGACCAAGCAAAAGATGGTTTACTGTCTGAAAGCAGTTGGCACAGGGAGTTCTGGAGCCTAAGTACCCAGCCCAGCTGAGGGCATAAGTAAGAGCTGCATGTCAGCTCTTAGGGCCTTCTCTTCTTCTCTGGGTATCTGTAACTTCATGAAGAAGGGCCTTGCTAGGGTCATTTTTCAGCTCTTGGGCTGGATACTCAGTGGGCTTTTTTAATTTCAAAATTCACATCTTATAGATCAAGAAAATTACCTTGTATTATTTCTTTGATAATTTCTTCCCTTCTGATATTTTTGGTTCTTACTCTACAACCCATATAATCAGATATTGGACCACTTGGACTAATTTGTATCTTTCCTCTCTAATCTTCCATTGCATTGTCTTTTTGTTCTACTTTCTGAGTTCTACTTTATTTTCTAATCCTATTGAAATTTTAACTTTTGCTATCATATTTTTAATTGGGTCTCTAAAGGCTCTCCCCCCCACTTTTTAACATTTTACAATGGAAAATTTCAAGCACACAAAAACAGAATTAAATAATAAGCCCTCATGTACTTATTACACAGCTTCAACAATTATCAACATTTTGCTAATCTTAACTTCTCTATTCCTTTACCCTACCTTTCCTTCTGAATTACCTCAAAGCAAACCTCAGACGTCATAATTCAATTGAAATTCTTCAGTATGTATCTCTAATACGTAAGGACAACCCTTTTTAAAAAATATAATCATAATACACTATCACAACTAACAAACTTAACAATATGAATGCTCCTTTTTATTAATATCCTATTCCTGTTTCATATACGTGGCATCTTTCCTCATCTCTTTAAAAATATTAATCATCATTTGTTTTGAAGTTTTGTCTTCTGTTCTCCACACTGTCCTATTTCTCCGGGTTCCCTTCCTTCTGTTGTTTGCTTTGTGTTGTCATTCTTGTTGGAGGCATTCCACACACACTGTTTCGTGATCCTTGCCTATCCATTCATAATTTCAAGTGAGGCAAACCAAATGGGATTGAAAGCACTGTGTGCAGAAAATGAGTTTGTCAACTGGTGGACCCTGTTGTAGGGTTATAGGATGGAAACCTGGTCTTTTCTTTAGATATCCCCAAATGTCAACCTACATATTTTTCTTTGGGCTGGTCAACTTCCTTGAAAAGGAATCCTCACATCTTCTCTGGTTACATCAATTATATAATCTCTCTAAATAACAGAGACCACAAAGGGCAGACCCTCATTTGCTTCCAGTCTGAGGAAGTAAATATGGTATATTTGGACCATATGGTTTGAAATTTCAATTAGTAGACTGCTCTTTAAAATAAAGAGCTTTCAAATAAAAATGCACATTTTCAACTTCCTTCGAAAAATCAGGGTATCTGCAAACACTGGGCCCACATTCACACACTGAAGCTAAGTTGCAGCTGGGCCCTGTAGGTGGTATATGTACTTCTTACTTTAGCACTGGCACCGCCAGGCCCTGTTGTCCCTCCTAGGTAGGTAAAGTGTAAGCTTCCTGCTATAATGAGATGTCGCTGCATAAAAGGAAAATACATTTGTAAAATATACTTTGCTTTATTTTATTCTGGGATATCCTGGAAAAGAGCTGACTGAATAATCCAGCCAATGGAACAATAGTAAAATAAGACAAAACAGACCCCAGCACTCGGCAACAATGGAAAAGTGAAACCCTGTATCAAAATAAACCTCCCTCCAAAATCTGAGTCCCCTCACCACAACCAGAATCAGCTCTTCTCAAAGGGCCATATGCCCAAGTGCAGAACTTCAGCTGAGACAGACAGACAGACACAGAGAGACAGAGACAGAGAGAGAAGGGAGGGGGAAAGAGAAAGGGAGGGAGAAGAGAAGAGAGAAAGAAAAAAAAGGAAGGGAAAGAGAGGAAACGGAAGAGAGAGAGAGGCATGAGAGAAAGGAACAGAGATTTGTCCTTTGTATTCTGATAGGGAAAGGAAATTCTCAAAAATGCTTTTCCTTCACCAAAGGGTAGGCAAATCATGCTTTATAGGGGAAAAGACAGATCAAGTTTTGAATTCATAGACTTATAAAAGCCCTAAAGTCTCTTTTCTTAGATAATAGACTTGGTATTTTATGTGTATATATATATATATATATATATATATATATATATAGAGAGAGAGAGAGAGAGAGAGAGAGAGAGAGAGAGAATATGTCATACTATATATGAATTTATATATTTTCCATAATATATATATATATATATATATATGAATGACATGACCAAGATTAGCAAACACATAAGGAAAATTCCTAGAAGTTTCCGAAGACAGTTTAGACATGTTCAAGTGACTTTTTAAAACACAAAATGATAGGCCATTCAAAATATCCAGTGACGTTTTTAACTGGTTGGAAAACAGGTTTTACTCTGTTTCTGAGTTAAAAGTCATCTCCGTGACTCCTGGCTATATACCTATTAGCTAAAAACAACAATGCTACAAAACTGGCTTTTGGATTAACAGCCCTGTCATTTATCCTTTAAATATTTATCTCCTCTGGTCACAATTTTATTATAGTTAAACAGCAACTAGTGTGGGACCACAAGCATTCAGATGCTCTGGGTACACAAAGAGCACACTATTCTGTTTTCCAGCTGAATGGACTTTTACTTGTGTGAACAAAAGACAAGACCCTGCTATTCTTCCAATGAAAAGGAAAGAAACAGCAAGGAAAAACATGGCACAGAAAACCTCTCTCTTGGTTCACGTTACAAATGCTAATAAGAACAACTGAACCAAACAGCTGTTTTTTTCTCCTCCAAAAGTTTAAAAAATCGTGAAAAGTAATTACACATCTCAGCATCTATTTTAAAAGGGTGTGTTAATAATAATTTCCAAGGCACAACAGCTAATATAGTACATGTTATCTAATGTAGATCATATTAGAGATGGGATGGCTACATGCAAATATTATGGCCTAAAACCAATGAGTCAGACAAAATATAAACAGCGGTATCCAGCAAAGGAACTGAAAGCATTGAATAGACTTGACACTGCAACCTAAAATTTTAAAAAGCTCCCCAAGTCCTTAAGAAAGCAGATGAAGTTACATCCCTAAGGCCCTCCAATAATCTAAAAAAAGAAGCTGCTGCTGCTTCAACACTGGAAGGCAGTGAGGACTCCCTGACCTGACTCTTACAGAAGGCCATTAAGATCAGCCCTGGTTAACACTTTCCTAAACGAGTTACATTCTGTTCCAGTCTTTGTGCTACCCTATCTCTCATATATCTTTCATACTCATATATCTCTCAGGTCTTTAGTTCTTAAATAAGTTAATGCATTATCATTGTCACAAGTTGTTTTAATTTGTAGTAGTTGAAAGAAGGAAGAGTTAGGGATCTGTTTGAATTTTGACATTAATATTCAGGATGACAGAAGGAAATCTAAGGGCTTGGGATTTCTTTTCCTCTTCTGCAATGTGCAGAAATCGTGTATGATCTAGGATTAGGTTTGGCTGCAAGTGACAGAAAATCCAAAATGGCAGTGGCTTCACCAGGCTGGTATGGTGGTTCTCATGCTGTCCTCAGAGACTCAAGCCCCTTCCAGCTCACCACCTTAAGGACTGGCCCTCACTCTCCAGATCCAAATGCAGCATTTACATTCCAAGCAGCAGGATTAAAAAAGGGCCTCAGAAGAAAATGGCAAAGGGCACACACCAGCTTTCTCTGAAGGAAACATCCCAGAAACGACCACAGTCTACATCCTCTTAGTCAGTGGCCACACCGAGCTGCAGGGGAGGCTGGGAAATGCGGTCTGTATTCCGGGCAGCCAACTGTCCTGAAAAGTCCATGACAGAAGGAGGCAAGAAGGGATTTGGGAGTTAATTTGCAGTGACTACCACAAAGAGATTTCCTAGTTTTATAAAACTAGAGATAGTTGATAATGTCAAGCAAAAACTCTTCTTCAGAATAAGAAACTTGCAAATGCTCCAAACAGAAGAGCCACTGAGATATACGGACCTGAAAACGGAGCCCTATCTCAATGATCTGGATCAGACAGCTGAATATTCTCATGTTCTTCTCCCCACCCCCACCCCAGGAGTGAGTGTCCTGTTCCCGTGACTCCCACAGACCTGTAAGCTTATCCCCTGGGTCGTGTCAACTGTCCAAGTACTTCAACCTTGCAGCCCAATCACCTCCCATCATTAAGAAAGAGAGGCCTTTCACATCCAAGGGGCAAATCTCACACAAATGACATTTGGCTGATGCCCAAAGGTGACAGGGATGAGAGCAGGATAAATAAAGAATAATGTAGAAGTCAGTTGGGGCAGCCTTTCATTATAGCCCTTTCAAGAGCTATTAATCTTGGTCATAGTCAGTCGGCTAAAAATAACTGCTTCTTCTAAAACATGCTGTACACACCAACTAGCAGCAGTAACTAAGGTCAGCCCTTTTAACTTAGGAAAGATGTGGCTTCTGGCTTGCCCATAGCCATCTGAAATGGTGTTTGCACAACTGTTCCAGCCCAACTTCGTCTTCAGTCTCATCTAACAATAATATCAAAAGGAAAAACCACTATCAGCAATATATTGTCAGACTACCGGTAAGTTGTAGAGGCACCTGGAAGAATAAAGACTATTAGGGACTTCCCTGGTGGTCCAGTGGTTAAGACTCCCAATGCAGGGGGCCTGGGTTTGATCCCTGGTCGGGGAACTAGATCCCACATGCATGCCGCAACTACAAGTCCACATGCTTCAATGAAGATCCCGCGTGCCACAACTAAGACCCGGTGCACCCATAATTAATTAATTAATTAATTAATTTTGAAAGATAAAGACTATTAGAAATATTTTACAAGATTTGTTACTTCCTTTGATTATAATGAAGGTAAATAAAATTTTAAACAATTAAACATCATTTTTTTCCAAAGTCTTGCATTGCTGAGGTATTTGAAAGGAGTGCCGTTTGTCATAATTCATCCAAGCTCTGGATCGGGAATTCTATACTACAGATTCAGCTCTGTAATTAAGCAGCTTCGTAATCTTGAAAAAGCCAACAAACTCTCTGGGCTTCGTTGGGCCTCAGCTGTACTATGGGGAAGTTTGACTCAAAAAAGCCATGTGGTTCTTTAGAGACTCAACAGTACATATAGATGGGTTTGTATAAACCCATAAGTGATATCACTTAATAATAATACAATAATAATAATCTATCTAAACATCAAATTCGTCAATAGGACCTACCTGAAAGAGGGATTATAAGAGGATTCACAGCAGGGTTTCTTTAAGTCATGGACACTTCCAACCTCAGTTCACTAACAATACAAATATGATATAAAAAATAAACGAAGACATCAGTGGCATAAGGGAAGGTGCCCTGTCATGCAAACAGATAAACCACAGCAAGAGCAGCCTCTAGCTGTGGGTCAGTAGGCAGCAAGCAGCAGGAACATGAAGAAAATGGAGTATCTTTTAAATGAAACCACAGCAGCCAGATTGCCTGCAGTTAGAAGGAAACCCAACATGGAAAGCCTAGCTTTATATGAGAGCAGAAAGCTTCTGATATAGGGAGACGGGGCACTGCTTCTACAATGCCACATTTCCCAGCTGAGGAAATGGTGAGATTGAGCCCAATGGGCTCTCTTTCAAAGAGACATCTAAATTATAGTCGTGGGCACTGTATCAAATATACTGTGAACGGAAACCGCTCACCTCTCAAGATGGCAGTCTTACCTAGTACGGGTGGGGCTCACTGGAGGATTTACAGTGATTGGGAAAGATAAGAACCCAAGTGGCACCAAATAATAAAAGCAGGAGTTATAGCCAAATTATGGGACCTCCTAACCCCAGAAAAAATCCCAGCAAATAGTTTGTAAATTACATGAAGTTAGTATTATAAAGCATGCACACAGATGTAAAACTTGGAAGAATTTTTTCAATTATACCAAAAACCAAAAATGCTAAGTCCCTAGAGAAGGAGCTATAAATCTTATAACATTTTCATACTTTATTCATCCTTACTGGGCTTCATCAAATAAATGCCTACATTAAAAAAAAAAAAAAAAAAAAAAAAAAAAAACCCTGCAGATAGGTTTTCAAACTCCCAATGAAGGATGCTTTAAAAAAAAAAAAGTTATATCTGACTACATGAATTTTCCTTGCAAACTCTTTATACCTTGGGGGAACTTGGTTTACTTTTATTATAACTGTAAACTTCATTTATCATTTCACAGGAGACATTAAAATAATTAGGGGCAACCTGATATTGTCCCTTGTAAGCCACTTTCCTGCCCTGCAGATACACTGCCACCACACAGCTGGGTTAGAAGATGGTGTTAAAATTACTGTGGAACCACATAATTGCTCCATCATTAGTGGCTGAGGGGTGGGGTTGGGGGGGGCGGGAATGAGTCTTAAAACAAATTATTCCACATGGATTGAAAAGGGATGGGCACAAACAGATACAAGGCTGGTTGCTGAGCCGTAGTAAAGAAATCAACTTTTCACAGAGTTTTTTGATAATATTTGAACACTACTCTCTTGAGTTACAATTCCTAGAATCGAAACTGATTTCTATTCAAATCCCCTTTGACCCAACTCTTCTACTTACATGCCTGTATGGATATACCACATTTTGTTTATTCATCAGCTGACAGACATTTGTGTTGTTTCTACTTTTTGGTGATTATGAATACTGCTACTATGGGGGGGGAAGTGTATAAAAAAAAGTCTAACCCTTCAAAAGTCTGTCTCTCTCCTATTACTTGGACATCCAAACTTTCCCTCCTAAAGAAGTAACTATTGTTGAATCTTTCCAGAGATATTCTACCTTTATGTAAGCATTTTACACAAAGAGTAACAAGTATTCTGCACCTTGTTTTTTTAATTTAAATATCTTGAAGATTGTTTCGTATTGGTACATATAGAACTGTTTCTTCTCAATGGTACTAGAGTAGTTCATCAGCTACATCTTCCTTAATATTTTTAACGTGTCCCCTACAGATGGACATTTAGATTGTTTTCTTATGTTTTACCACTCCAAATAATGCCACAATGAATATTCTTGTTCATATGTCTTTGTACACATGTGCCAGTAAAGAAAGTGGAATAAATTCAGGTAAGTAGAATAGCTGGGTCAAAGGGGATTTGAATATAAATCAATCTTGTTTCTAAGAGATTTTAATTCAAGAAGGTACAATACAAGAATCAAACCATGACTGTTGCTTGAATAAGAGGGTGTATAATCAGCAGCATTACTAGAAAATGAGCAATCGGCTGCATAATAATTTTGTTAATATCTTTAGTGAGATATAATTCACATAACATAAAATTCACCCATTTAGAATGTACGATTCAATGTTTTTAGTATATGCACAGATTTTGCAACAATCATCACAATCTAAATTTAGAACTTTGTCATCATACCAAGAAGAAACCCCGTACCCATTAGCAGTCACCCACAACTCCCATCTCACCCCATTCCTAGCCCTAGGCAATCGCTAATCTTTCTGTTCTTTATAGAGTTGCCCACTGTAGTCATTTTATATAAATGGAATCACATAATATGGAGTTTTTCATGTTTAGCTTTCACTCAGCGTAATGCTTTCAAGGTTCATTGATGTTGTACTATATATCAGTACCTCATTCCTTCATGTTGCAGAATAATATAGCTACACATAGCTACACAACACTTTGTTTATCCAATCAGCTGATGGTCATTTGGGGTTGCTTCTATTTTTTGGCCATTATGAGTAATGCTACTACGAGCACTTTTAAGTTTTTAGGTGGACATATGTTTTCATTTCTTGTGGGTATGTATCCATGAGTGAGCAAATGAGTGAATGAGTGAGTGAACTGATAAAAATTTGCATAAAAAAAATTTTTTTAATGTGAATTTTGCCCAGGAAAGAAAACAAAACATTGACACCTGAGAGATTAACAAGAAGACTCTAACAGTACTTTGATGACAGAGTAGACATCAGTATCTTTAAAATGACATTTTAAATAATATGGTATTTATTTGAAAATGAATATGAAAATTAAATAAATGTCCATACATATTAGGTTTAAACAAATCCAGAAACGTCACCAGCCAAGTGAACAGAGGTGGTAAAATTCTATTCCTTCAGATCTACAACCTTCCATGATTTCTTCTCGGTTCTTATCCTCTGAAATGTCTTAACTCCCATGTTCTGTGTACAATTCAATAAGTAAACTTGTTCTGAGCTTGTACTATGTTCTATGCACCCTGCTAGGCCAAAAGACACAAAGATTAATAAAACCCTTGAGTTTCCATGCTCTAGGAACTCACATTTTTTTAATGTGTGATACTTTTTTTTTTTTTTTTTTTTGCGGTACGCGGGCCTCTCACTGTTGTGGCCTCTCCCATTGCAGAGCACAGGCTCCGGACGCGCAGGCTCAGCGGCTATGGCTCACGGGCCCAGCCGCTCCGCAGCATGTGGGATCTTCCTGAACCAGGGCACGAACCCGTGTCCCCTGCATCTGCAGGCGGACTCTCAACCACTGTGCCACCAGGGAAGCCCTAATGTGTGATACTTTTTTGTATGCAGAGATTTTAAGGGTATCAACCAAGGGAGAGCAAACTTTTTCCATAAAGGGCCAGACAGTAAATATTTTAGGCTTTGTGGGCCACATATGGCCCCTACTGAATATTCTCTTTTTTTTCTCCTTTACAATCTTTTAAAAACGTGAAAACTATTCTTAGCTCAAGAGCCAGGCCCTAGTATAAACTATAAGCAAAGAGGAAAATTACAGGTTCACTATCTTACCAATTAAACATGCTAGATACAATTTAAAATTCATTACTGTGAGTTATAATAGCCTCAACTCAACTCTGGCTCCTCTCACTAATTATCCTTTTATTTCCACGACTCTCTTTATACCAGTATTTTTTCTCCCACAGATGCCTTGGTAATTGACGAAATAAACTCTTTTCCTGTCCCTAAATTAGGTCTACCCTTCAACTCCCAGCTGAAACTACATTTGGCAAAAGTAACTAAAACCTTGAATACCAGGCCCTAGGTAACACACACATACATACACATGCACACACACATCTCTTCCTGTACTAATCCCTCTGTGTTAGTGAAAATGGTCTAGGCTACACTGTGAGTAAACTCCCCAATCTAAGGGACTTAATACATAACAGTCTTTCTTGGTCAAGTTCCCTGCCCAATATGGGCCAATGAGGGCTCGACTCCACACAGTCATTCATGGACCGAGGCTAATGAAGATCCCACCATCTGGAACGCACAGCCCCCAAGGTCACTGTAGCAGGGCAAGGGAAAACACACAAGTAGCACACCAGCCCTTAAATGTCTTGACCAGGAAATGATACTTATCACTTCCACTTCATTTCATTGGTCAAAACTAATCATATAATTCCACCTAACTGCAAGGAAGTTGGAAGTTGTGATCTTCCAGCGCGCTTACAAAGAAGAGCAAAAACTAGGAGTTGAATAGAAAAAGCTGAAGCAGATACAGGATGCCAGAGACAACCTCACCAAGGCTGGGTGTGACTCACTGATCTCACAGTTATACATTATGCAGTATGATTGCTGAGGTACGGTATATAGACTACTCAGGCATAAATCAATCCCCATTCACCATCCTCAGACTCTGCAGTCTAGTAAAGCCAGGTCGTACCACATTCCTGACTTCAGTGCAGCAGAAATGCACAAGGGTCACTTACCCAGTTGGCTCTGGGGTGATGTTATAGGGCATATCCCATAAGCAGTTCCAATATTAATCAAATTTTAGGCTCATCCAAAGCAATAAAACCTTCACACAACACCAGCAACAGCAACTATGCATTGAAATGCATACCTGAGAACATGATGAGAAAATGGTAATTGATCATTTTGACAGAAAGACGCTGAGATCTTCCTACCAGACGCCATGCCTCTCCCATATGCCCTATGTCCCCTTTGAGGACACATCACACAAAATCTACTTTACACACAATGCCATGCTCAGTATTTTGTATCGAGTAAGGTGCTTAATAAACAGTTCTTTATTTGAATGAAATACTGAAGGAACTGAATCAATGAAATTATGGTGGAGCTGAATCCTGTTACAGTATTGCCTCTTTCAGAGCAACATTTGAGAGCTAAAAGGCTGGGACAGAAAGAGCTGCCTGTTTGCCAGAAGAGTCAGAGAAGGTATGTGGAGTGGGTAGTCAAGTTGGACTTTGGCTCACAATGCCCCAAGGACACTGACAAATAGCCCAATAATAACCCATCTGAGTCTCAGAAGTCACTCCTTAGAGCTGCTCTATAAAAGCCAAAAGGAATTATTCATTAGCGAGTGTGAATACCACTGGATACCACCAGCAGATTGTGTTTGGTCTTGCTGAATTATTCATTAGCATTTGTGAGAAATGTACAACCCAAAGGGTGTTAAACCAATCGAGATTGTTCAGCAATGTTTGTTTTCCTTTAAAAATATTTTTAAAAAATCACCTCTAAGCTACAGTTCTTATATTTAAAACCAGTTATAAATCTGGCTAAACAAGTAGGTGAAGAGTAGAAAGTCAAGTAAGAAAGGGATCTCCGTGATCTTATTTAATATTCATCATTATAATGACAGGCAGTAGACTGAACCAATGTTTGTTTACCTGTCCACATCTTGCCTTTTTAGATGTTGTATGGTCAAAGACAGTAGGAGCTCTACAATGAGACTCATATGTGGAGGGGGGAAAAAACTCCTTTGAGTCCTGTCACAGAGCAGATGCAAATTTAATTACTGTGCGTTAAGCTTTCCATCTTGTCTAGGTGTCCTTGGAAAGCAACTGTAAACAAGAAGCACTCGGCAATCAGGTGTCAGGGGCTCATTTGATCTGCTAGGAAATATGTCACAAATCCCTGGCAGGAAGTGAGTCGGGAAAGGGAACAAAGAGAGAGGACTGACAGTGTCGGGGGCAGATCTTGGGGGTGTGCCTGTTAGTGCTGGGGACTGCTCCCACACCCAGCTCCAACTTCCCTGAGGAAGTGCTCCCTGCCTGACAAGACTCTCTCATCTCACATTTGTTATACATTTTCCTGTGGTCTGCAGAAATCACCAGCACAACTGGGGAGCCAAATGGAGAGAGACTATGCACAATTAAATTATTCGAGACTAAGGAAAACCTAGCATGAGCTGATTTTCTTTTAAGACAATTGGACAACTCTGGAAATTAGTCTGGAATCTAAATTCAGGTAAAAGAGATCCTATCAGCCAGCAGTCTCAAAGAAAACCACAGGCCTAGCTGCATTCCCATCTTTTCAGTGTGCCCCTAATTGAGTAAGAAGAATGTTCCATCCTATGAAGCTCCGGGTCTGAACCTGAGCTGTCAAATGCCCAGCTGTTTCTATGATAATGGGTGCTGCATTTATTTGTAGGCAAGTGATAGGAAGTGATCCCTGAGTGTACGCAATTTGTAATTCTGCAAAGAGCCTGTAGCCTTCCTGAAGGGAGCCCACATCCCCAGCTCGCTTCTACAAGACAACGGCAGAAAATGGATTTCTGCCCTCACAACCATGGTTCCAGAAGTGCTTTCTGCTGAATTATTCTATAGGAATTTTAAATTTTAGTGCTTAAGTCAAACTCTCCCCACCGCTATAATGAATTAATAACAACTTCCAAATGGAGGGGGAAAAACCTTAAAGTAACTAAGCTCCATTAAACTTGGGGCAAATTAACCAATCTCTCTAAGCTTCACTGTCCTCATCTGTAAAATCAGGGGGAAACTGCAACCATGTAGGGTTCCTGTGAGGATCACAGAAGATAATATATGTAAGTGGCAGCCAGTATTATCATATTAAAGAACAGGGAAATTAATATCAATAATACGATTATTATTTGCCTAGTAACACAAGTATTCCCATGATATTAAAATTGTTCCTAAAATTCTCTGCAAACATGTTACAATTATTTTATTATCTAGATGAGCACAGAAGTTCTTCCCCCCACTGCCACTTTACTACTTTTATAAATGAGAAACAGATATCAAAGACTCAGATTCCAGAGAATTAATCTATTAACTAAAGATCAGCCTGTGAGCAAGGAGAAACAGAAGTAGAGAGGAGAAAAAATCAGGCACCTGGGATGATCAGAATGCAGGCCCCATTCATTTCTTAATGTTCTTATTGTCTTATCTTCCTTACATCCTTTTCGGGTTCCTTCAAAGAGTGTGGCAACAGAAGCGACAGAACCAAAAGGAGACACCTAGTGGCCAAGTGAGCTTCCATTCAGGCTACAGTTAAACAGCAAATAATGTCAAATAACTTTATAATCCAAGAAAACCTCTTTTTAGCATGTGATATGACAATTAAAAGCAAGAGAGGGACTTCCCTGGTGGTCCAGCAGTTAAGACTCCTCGCGCCCAGTGCAGGGGGCCCGGGTTCAACCACTGGTCAAGGAACTAGATCCCACATGCCGCAACTAAAAAAAAAGATCCTGCATGCTGCAACTAGGACCTGGCGCAGCCAAATAAATAAATATTAAAAAAAAAAAAGCAAGAGAGAAATGTTAAGTATAAAAGACATATAATACTTTACGTATTAAATGAAGCTGCATTTTTTAACTCCTATATCAGCCTAACTAAAATTCACTGCTTCTATAGATTGAGACAGACTCAGTCAAGGAAAGCAGACAGGTTTCTGGAGTTATACATACCTGGTTCAAATTCCAGCTCTGCCACCTACTCGTTGAGCAATACTTTCTAACCTCTTCCACATCACACAGCACGCAGAAAATTAGGATATTTGAAAAGCACACTGGAGCAACCAGAAGAGGCTGCTGGAGCCAGAGTTGAAAGTCCCCACCTACCCACTCCAAGAGCTAAGGGGACCATTATCTCCACAACCAATAATAACCCATTCAAGGCACACCAGTGGAATGTGCTCCTTAAACAATGTACTTAATATTATTGGGCCTTAGCTTCTTCATCTGTAAAATGGGACAAATAATACCCATTTAATATGAAGATTAAATCAGATAACATATTAATGTATATTAATAAAATGACTGGCACATACTAGGTACTCAATAAATGTTTTCTTCTTTTTACGCTACTTCTTTCAGTAGCAGTGCACAAAGATCCTGTTATATCAACAAACTAACTGCCAAAACTATACTACATAATTTATAAGGAGTAACAATAAACATAGCCAGTGTTCGAGGGCATATTATAAACCAGACAAGTGCTGGGTTGTTACCTCACTGAACCCTTACAACCACCTTAGAAAGCAGGAATAGTAGATACCATCTTCTGCCCACCCAGTAACTATTATGACAATTTTTCTTGTTAACAAAATCCTGATTTTGTCCTGGGCAACAACGGGCCCACCCAAAAAGCTTGCTTTCTCAGACTTCCTCACAGCTGGAGTAGCCATGTGGCATCGTTCTAGCTGATGAAATTCAAGTCTACTACTGATTTTAATTTTTTATTTAATTTTTACCTAATTAAAAAAGCCCTTCTCCCCTCCCCTTCCAGCCTGGACCAATGCCTGACGGCCTATCCACCTTTAAATAAACCTCATGAAGAATGACGTGAGCATCCTCTAAGAAGGCCCTCAATAGTTCCTGCCTCCTGGTACTCACACCCTCGTGCAGTTCTTCCCCTTGAGTGTTGCCTGGGCCTAGTGACTCACCTCTAACAAACAGAATACTACAGAAGTGATGGGGTATGATTTCCAAGATTAGGTTACAAAAAAGACTGTACCTTCGTGTGTGTGTGTGTGTGTGTGTGTGTGTGTGTCTTCTGTCTGTCTCTCTCTCAGAGACACTCGGGGGGAAGCTAACCACCATGTTGTAAGCTGCCCTATGGAGAGGCCCATGTGGCAAGGAACCGACATCTCCTCCAGCCAACAGCCAGTGAGGATGTGTGGTCTGCCAACGGCCACAAGAGTGACCTTGGAAACGGATCCCCTCCACCCCTATCAAGTATGAAAATGATTGCAGCCCCAGCCAACATCCTGAGTGACGCCTTATGAGAGACCCTGAGCCTGAGGTACCCTGCTAAGCTGTGTCTGGATCCCTGACCCACAGGAATATAACTGTAAGAGGATAAATATTTGTTGTTTCAAGTCGTTAAGCTTTGCAGTAATGTGTCACACAGCAATGACAGTCTATTCACCATCTTTCAATGAGAGGATATGCTGAGAATGGCAGAACAGGATGCTAAAAGATGCTGGGTGCTCATGACCTTCAAATAAATAAACTTTATTTCATTAAACAATTAAAATAAATTCTAAGTGATACAGTAAGTACTATTATTATTATTATTGTTCCCAGGTAACACCTAATGGGTTTATAGGATATAAACATAAAAAGAAAAGCAGTGGGTCTCAGATTTTAATTCAATGGAATAAACAAACAAAAAAAGAACTCAACAGAAGTTACAGATAAACAATATTCTGTCAGATGGGCAGATTACAAAAGCACACAGAATGACTGCACTGTTTAACACACAAACAAATATTCACACGAATGCACAGGAAAAAGAGTCTTGAAGGTTATGGACCAGAGGTCAGCAAATGTTTTTCTGTAAAGGGTCAAACAGTATATACTTCAGGCTTAGGAGGCCTGGGAGAAGGCATATACAATATGAATATAAATGTGCACGGCTGTGTTCCAAGGAGGCTTTATTTACGGAAACTAAATTTTAAATTTCATATTATTTCCATATGTAACGAAATATTATTTTCTTTTCATTTTTTCCCCAACCATTTAAAAATGTAAATACCATTCTTAGCTCAGAGGCTGTACAAAAACAGGTAGCAGGACAGATCTGGCCCCCAGGCCGTAGTTGACTAACCTCTGTTACAAACCAAAATAGTCACAGGGATTATGCTTGCCCGAGAAGGAAGATTAGGAAGACTTTTACTTTCTTCTTGAAACTTTCCAGCATTGTCTGAATATACAATCAAGTATTTTACAATGAGAATATGCAGTGAAATGTTGTCCATATGAGGTGGGCAGGGGAAGGAGGACAACGTTTCTTGGGAGACACTGGGACTTTGAAATACACTGAAAAAGTCTGTTGACCTGGGTCCCACCAGATCAGCAATAAAAACTGTCAGCTAAGCCAGAGATAACATTTTCAGTGGCCCTAGTGATTCTCCAAAGTGGGCAGAAACCATGTATTCATTTGCAAACAAACGATATGAGATGGAGCATTGAAACAGACTGGGGAAACCTACCAAGAAATGTGCTGTGTTCCCACAAAAAATAACTCTACCATGCTGAGCAGAAACACAAGAAAAACCAGAAAATATAACATAAAGCACTTCTTCAATCCTGTGTGTACGTTACAAGTTTCATATTTTCAGAAAATATTCTATTCACTTAGTGGAAGCATAACATGAAAATATAATTTACGATTAAATTCTTCTTTGCAATTTTCATCAAACTGCATGTAAAATTCTTCAGGATTATAAAACTGACATAACTAATGACATCCAGTCACTATGTCCAGCGCTTAAAAAAGTACACTCTACACCTACCCAGGTAACTACACGTGTACCTTTCAGCTTTGCAGGCACCATGTCATAAAGCCATTCTAGCTGTCAGCATTCCTGTAGAAAAACAGTAAGACGGGGAAAACACAAGTTCTGGTGCTTCTTGTTAACATTTACCAGATGATCCTAGGGGTTAGAGATGACGGTGCTAAATATTCATGTCAGAACGCAAGGCAGGCATCTCACTCTAATTTTGAAAAGGCTCTATCTAAGGTATGGAAGAAAGTCAACATAATTATCTAACTTCCTTCAAAGCAGGTGACTTTTGTTTGCCTTCTGGTCCTTCTATTCTTGTCCCTTCTGTACATCTAGGATGGCTCCCTGGAGATCACACTTTGTATTTCTCCCTCTTTTTTAATACAAAAAAAGGTATTTTTAAGCATATGCAAATATTTTTCAAGACAACTATTAGAAGCACTAAGAAATAATCGTGAATAAGAGCTGTCATCTCATACACTTTAAAATGGTGAATTTTTATGTTATGTAAATTATGCCTCAATATTTTTTACCACAGGCAAAATAATATAACCATGCTGATATAAAAAAAAAAAGTGGGGATGGGAAATGTCATCTTCAACATAAGCAGCTAATTCAAAAACTTCTAAATTACTTGTGGATGATTTGCTGTTTTGAACTATCCATGCCTCTTCCTCCCCTTTATTCACACATAAACCAGGCATCTCATTTCATCTGTCCTTTGACTTGAAGTTTTCATCTATGAAATAACAGTAAGAATATTTTTCTCTGGCTAACTCAGAATTGTGGGAATTAAATGAGACAGGTAAAAAATGGACAATAACAGGTGTTGGCAAGGATGTGAAGAAATTAGAACCTTTTTTTACACTGTTGTGGGGATGTAACATGGTACAGCTGCTTTGCAAAACAGTTTAGCAGTTCCTCAAAAAGTTAAACATAGAGACTTCCCTGGTGGCGTAGTGGTTAAGAACCCACCTGCCAATGCAGGGGACACGGGTTCAAACCCTGGTCCAGGAAGATACCACATGCCGCGGAGCAACTAAGCCCATGCACCACAACTACTGAGCCTGTGTTCTAGAGCCCGCAAGCCACAACTACTGAAGCCCACGTGCCTAGAGCCCATACTCCACAACAAGAGAAGCCACTGCAATGAGAAGCCCGTGTACCGCAACAAAGAGTAGCCCCCACTCGCCGTAACTAGAGAAAGCCCATGCGTAGCAACAAAGACCCAACACAGCCAAAAATTAATTAATTAGTTTTTTTTTTAAAGTTAAACACAGAGTTACCATATAACTCAGTAACTCCACTCCTAGGTGTACACCCAAAAGTAATGAAAACGTGTCTATATGAAAACTTGTTCACAAATGTTTATAGCAGCATGATTCATAATAGCCAAAAAGTAAAAATAATCCAAATGTCTATCAAGTGATGCATGGGTAAATAAAATGTGGTATATCCATATAATGGAAGATCATTCAGCCATAAAAAGAAATGAAGTATCCATACATTCTACAACATGGATGAACCTTGAAAACATACAGATTATGCTTAGTAGAAGAAGCCAGTCACAAGAAACCACTTATTATTCCATTTATATGAAATGTCTATAACAGTCAAATCTATAAACACAGAATGTAGGTTAGTAGTTGCTTAGAGCTGGGGATGAGTGGTATATAAGAATGAATGGGGGGACTTCCCTGGTGGTCCAGTGGGTAAGACTCCACGTACCCAATGCAGGGGACCCGAGTTCAATCCCTGGGACTAGATAACGCACGCATGCCGCCACTAAGAGTTCGCATGCCACAACTAAGAAGTCTGCGTGCCGCAACTAAAAGATCCTGCACGCCGCAACAAAGATTCCGCATGCCGCAACTAAGACCCAGAGCAAACTAAATAAATAAATAAGTAAATTTTTAAAAAAAGAATGAATGGGGAGTGACAGCTAATGAGTACAAGGTTTATTTCAAAGGAGATGAAAATGTTCTAAAGTTAGATTTCAGTGGTGATAGTTGTACAACTTTGTGAATAGACCCAAAAAACCCCAAACACTGGACTGTATACTTTAAATGAGTTAACTGTATGTATGCAAAT
Source organism: Mesoplodon mirus (assembly GCF_964341445.2). Taxonomy (NCBI): domain Eukaryota; kingdom Metazoa; phylum Chordata; class Mammalia; order Artiodactyla; family Ziphiidae; genus Mesoplodon; species Mesoplodon mirus. The sequence continues at coordinate 30,937,463 of NC_138995.1, forward strand.
TATATCTCAACGAAGTTCTTTGCCTTTAAAAAGAACAGTCATCTCTAAGTGGGGAAGTTGGGGAGGAATAAGGGGGAGAGTTGTTATTTTCCATCATAATCCCTCTGTACAATGTGATTATATTTTACATGTGAATGTTATTAATAAGATGAAACAATAAAAATAATTATTGGAAAAAGTACATGCAAAACGGTACAGACATCATTCTTTCCTCATAAAGTCAACCTAAGAGAACAACATATGTTTCCCTAGAAGGCACCACACACATAAAATAAATGGTCATATTGCTGCTGGGTAACAAGGAGCACTCTCACGCACGTGTGTGTGTGTGTGTGTACACATATGAATTTCCCTCACACAGAAAAACAAGTAAAATACATCCATCGTGCAAAATGAAAAATATATTCTCAGGACATCATACCAACCCTTCCCGAAGTATCAGGATAGCCCTTCTGTTGGCAAAAATTGTGCTGTGCTGTACAGAAACACATGCAGACAGGGTCCCTGCTCTCCAGCACCCACCATCAAAGAGCCACCAACTACACCGACGCAATGGTGAAGTACAAAGTGAAAGTGATCAGAAACTAAACTGGTAAGTGGGCACAAGAGAAGGAAGGATTTGCAGAGGCAGAAACTGTCAAAAGAAATCTTGAGAAGGCACTGGATTTTCCCCCAGGTGAACTGTAGGGAGGGAAGAGGACAGTGGGTTGGAGGGATGAAGTGACGTTGAAGGGGGTCTCCCTGACAAAATCAATAGTAAATAGATGGGCCTGGAAGGAAGGAGGCAGAGAGGGGCAGAGCTGGGAGGGGAAGGTTAAGTTAGATAGCAGCCTGGAAGTAAAAGGACACGCATGCCCCTGTGGCACTTGGACTTTATCCTATAGGCAACAGGAATGCATTGAACTACAGTGAATTAAGACCAGAGTCAAATAATAAGGAAATCCATTCTGTTAGCTAAGTAAAAGATGGACTGGCAAGAAGGGGGGTGGATGCTGAGAAGAAGGGAAGGAGAGTGGCAAGAAAACCAGCTCGGAAGCTGCTGCAAATTTGCTGGAAGGAGGTATTTTGAGATCATCTAAACTGGAGCAGAGGCAGTAGGAATGAGGAGGGGTCGGATTTTACAGCTGCTGACAAACTGCAAGACAGTCACAGACTGAAGACAGATGGCGAAAGAAAGGAAGGGTAACCCAAGATTTCCGGAAAGGAAGCAATACTGACTTGGGCAAGGGAAGAAATTACTAACTGCTACTAAGCTAGGGGTTTGACTTGGTTTGTCCCGATAGAATGGAGTATAGAAGAGTACAAATGACTTAGAGCATGGACTCAGGAGCCAGACAGCCTGCGTTCAAATCCATCTCTACCAGCTACTAGCTGGAGATCTCTGAGCACACGATTTAATCTCTCTGTCCCCAGTTTCTTCATCTATAAGACAGAGATAATAATAAGGCCTATTTCATAGGGATAACACATGTATTCAGTGAGATAAAGTGTTTAGAAAAGTGTCTTGCACGTATTAAGTGCCCTATCGGCGCTTACTATTTCTACTACGGCATCTACACGTGTGGCAATGTATCAACTCTATTTTATAGAATAAGAAACTGAGGCTCAGGGAAACCCTGTTTCTTACACAGCTAGTTAGAGGCAGCATCTTTAATCTGTCTGGCTTCAAAGGTGATGCTATTTCCACTGTGCTATGCTGCCTCCAGAGCTGCTATTGAATTGCCCACTCCAAGAAGTGCATGGAAGTCTCAAGTTCCATGGTACTGTGTCCACAGGAACGGCCAACTTGTTTTTGCCTTGATTTCCAGGAGAACCTACACAAAAAGAGGGTGGTCAGTTCATCAGTTTCTGAGATGAACTGAGTCCTGAGCCTCAGGACGTGGGCGAGGATGTGACCCCCTCCAAGAGGCCTTCCCTGAGCCTGTATTAGCTGATTTCCACTCAGTGCACAGCAAGCTCTGCTGGCCCCCATTCTGAGCACTAATGCCACTATTTTGAAACTATTTCCTAATCTCTGTCCTACTGGTCTATAAGTCCTGTGAGTTTGGGGACTGTCCATATTATTCACTACAAGATCCTCAGCTTTGAGCAACAACCTTGTACCCCCTGAAAGTGCTAATTAAATGTGCTGAATGATTGATGCAAATTTCCAATACTGGGTTTATATGTATTTGTCCCAAAAGGTTATATTATACGGTTACAAGGGCCACACCCCTTGGTCATTCTGGAATAAAAGATAAAAATCTCTTTCCCAATCATATATTAATTGAGTGTGGCAGAAACCATGGCTGCTTACTTATCAGCTCTTCCTTCTCCTTGCCCATAACAGAGCAGCAATGAGCACAACTCCAAGAAATGGATCATGAGTGTTCCAAGCCAGGCATGGTATCTTAGTCAGCTCAGGCTGCCATAACAAAATACCACAGACTAGGTGGCTTAGTAGAACTTTATTTCTTAGCACTCTGGAGGCTGGGAAGTCCAACATCGAGGTGCTGACAAAGTAGGTTTCATTCTGAGGCTTCTTCTCTTGGCTTGTAGGCAGCCCATCTCACTGTACGCTCATATGATCTCTTCTCTGTGTAGGCACAGAGAGAGAAAGAGTGAGCTCTGTGATACCACTTCTTAGGAGGGCACTAATCCCATCATGAGGGCCCCATCCTCATGACCTCATCTGACCCTAATTACCTCCTCAAAACCCCATCTCCAAATACCACCACATTGGAGGTTAGGGTTTCAACAAATAAATTTTGAGGTGACACAAACGTTCACCCGTAATACATGGAAATATCATTCCCTTGTGCTAAATCCTAGACTCCCCAGCCTCCCTTGCAACCAGGCATGGCCAAGCAATCCAGATGTGGCCAAAAGAGCATAATGAGGAGTCCGTTAGGCGCTCTGTGGGAAAGATTTTCCATCTAATATGAAAACTCCCTTTTATCTTTCCACCCTCTTCCAGTCTTCAGTATGAGGATGCAATGAGTGGCGCTAGTGCAACCGTCTTGTGATCACTAGGTTAAGCAGACCAAAAGGTCCATGTGCTAAAGATGGAGAGCAGAAAACTAGAAAGTGTCAGCATCCTTGGTTATATTACTAAGCCACTGCTCCAGATGAACTTCCTTCTTTCAGACAGCTTACGATGTGAGACAAGTCCTATTTAACCCACTGTTAAATAGGAATTCTGTTACTTGCAGCCAATGTTTTTCAAATTCATACTGAGTAAATGCACAAAGCTCTTCAATGTACATCTACTCTAATGTGATACTGGCCACTCAACCTGAATTGTAGACATTTGCTATTTGCAATCAAGTGAACACCACACTCATCTACTCTAGGGGAAGAGAACTGTCATTTTGGAAAAATTAAAGAGTCCCTACCTCACCACAGAATGTTTATTGCTCTCAAATTTTGTATGGATGGTTCATAACATGAAGAACAGAATAGACAGAATACAAATTGCTTCCTTTAAAAAATAAGAGATTCAATCTCTTATTCATAAGAAACCTAAATAAACAGACCAGAAATCAGGAATCTGAAGTTGTGGCATTATCCAGCTTTTTTACCACTTACAAATGATGTTAACAAGTGCAAAACTAAGGAGAAAGAAAAGGTCAGGCGGGGGACTTCATTGTTAGACTTGACCTGGTAATACCACTAAACCAAAAAAGATGTTCTTTTAGTACTTTTCCATTCTGTCTATTTTTTAAAAATGATTTGTCGTGAGTTGATTCAAATGAGGGAATTAAATAAACTTCCAAAAATACCTTCAGTTTGTAGGATCCCTGTGCTTCTATTACGCGGCTTAAGTACTGTCTGTTTTAGTCTTGTTATTGTTGTGTGTCTTCTACCTTCTTTCCAATCGGTCTTCCATTAATACAAAACTCTTTTATTCTGGCTAAAGTAAGTTTCATTTTAAGATTTAAAGTTCTAAAGGAAATCCTTATATAACGTTCTTAGTAACACCTCAAGAGTGTTGCCGTGGTAGACAGGAGACAAACTCAGCCTTTTCCCGAGACACCTAGAAGTGTCACGTATCACTTTTTGTGTTATCTCCATATAACTCATATTTCAAGATGACAGGTTAAACCACAGTTACTGTCTTAAAAAAGCCTTAAATTACATCAAACATCTCCAAATAGCTACAGCTTTTTCCAAGAGTTCTCAGATTCTGTCCTCAAACCCAAGTAAGTAAAATACATTTAACTGAGGAAAAAAATCCTCCTTCACTGAGGATGGGTAATTCGCTGTCTAATTTTCCAGGCGGGCATCTCCCCCAGGGCTGTAAACTCTACAGGTAGTCCTGTATTGAGTTCATCTTTAGAGAAGTCAGCCAAGCCATGTTAGAGATCTTGGCTCCAAATAAATGAAGGTTAAATAAAACACAGACTGAAAGAGGAGCTCCCTCTAGGGTTTGAGGTCTTAGGATTCTGCCAACAGACTGTTACAAGGTTGTGATTTGAGCCCCTCTGAGTCCTCAAATCTCTAAGAAGCCAGACTCCTTCCTTTCCTCGTTCATTCATTCCTTACGCATTCACAACGTTCCCTCTTCCCCTCCCAGCACATTTCACTGGGAGCCAAAAATGTCAAACATTTCCGTGGGTAAACAGAAAATCTGCTGGCCTTTTTGTTTGCTTTAATGCCTGCTGTTAGTATGAGAGGTGACAGTGTGCCTCAGGCACCTCTTTCTCCATTCAGGCCAGGCAGGTCATTTTCCTTTTATCAGAAAGGAGGATAGGTCATGACATTTTAGTGCATGTTGACACCACTGCTAATAAAAGCAAGATAAGAAGTTGGCCTTAAGGTACCTTAACCTGTACCTTGCCTAAAACAGCTATTTCCCAGCTCCTCCTCTGGAGCTGGAACCAGGAAGTGATCTGACACCACATGGCCTTAAACCACACAGATGTCAACCAGGTATTGCGAGAGCCTTGAAGAGCAGGAGGGACCCTAACTCAGGAGGTTACTCCTCTCTCATTTAGGCTAGCAAGATGGTTCCTTTAAGAAAGCAACAGTGAATCAGGACACTTACTTCTCAAATAAAAAAAGCAGAGGCAGGCACAAGATCCATTTTGAATCACTTGTCTGAAAATAGTAGTAGTGAACTTAGAGGTCTACTAATCCGTAGCTTTCAAACTTTTTACGTTTTAAACCATTAATTTGAAAGAAATCTTACCCAAAAGTATAAACATAAAAAATACATAAAAAGAAGCCAAGCTCTTCACAGGCCTCCACCTCCTATAGCAGAGTCCTAGGAGTGCTCAGGACACAGTCTGCAAATGAGTGCATCAGAGCTTACACACCTTTTGAACAGGGTAAAACTTGAGATTGTGTTGTTTGTTCTTTCATTCTCTCTCTTCTTTTTTCTTCTCTTAATAGCCATACTGCACTCTCCTCTAGATCACCTCTTAAATTTAAAACCCCCAATGAGATTCCCCAATTCACTTGTAGGTAATCTAAGAAACACACTAGACACAAACAAGATACCTTTTACAGCTTATCCTGACGGTGATTTATATACCTTTTCCAGAAGATAAAAGGCATTAAAAAATAGTCCTATCTTTTGACCAAATTGTTCTATTTCTAGGAATTTATTCATTAAAAGATAAATAAATAATGCACATAAAGATGTCTGAACAAACACAGCATTATTTATGCTAATAAAACTAAATGAAATAAGCCAAATGGTCCACAATAAGGAACTGTTTAATTAATTATTAGACCCATATGATGGGTCTACCATGCTTTGGCATTAAAATGCTTCTAATATAATAAAAAAATGCAAAAATTCGTGACAACTCTTTACAGTGTCATCTGGAAAATGTAAAGTTAAATGGATGGATTAGATAAATTATAAAATTTACTTATTGATTGAATTGGATACTAAATTTAGTACTATCTGCCTTGGCAAAAGACACATAGCATGTTGGATTATTAAAAGAAGGAACATAAAAATTTATCTGGAGCTAACTTACTCGCTGACACTATACACTAGTATTACTGTAATTATTAGGAAATGAATATAATATTCTGTTTTCTAATGTGTCCATGCTCCACCCTCCTTTCCCTTTAATATGATGTTGGTTATTTGAGGTAGGACTGAGGGAAGAAATCTCACTAACAATAATGGAATATTTGGACCTAAGATGTCTTCGAAAGGCATATATCCACTCTGATCACATATAAACTCCATGATAAATCTGTCCCTAAATATTTCTGTAGATTACTCCACAACAGATGACAGTTTACTGAGTGTCTGTTTTGTTCCAGACACTATGCCAGATACTGAAATACAAGAAGCGAATGAAAACACAGTCCTTGCCCTTGAGGAGCTCAAAGACTAGTCATCTAAATGGACAAAAGGTATAGAGAGGTCAAAGCTAAGAAGTATATGAAACACGGAGGGTGGCAGAATCAGAGAAGTCTCAGAAGAGGGAGGTGGCATTCGAGGAAACTGTTGAAAGAAACCTCATTTTCTCATCTTCTAGCTGCCATGAGGTCGGAGAAGAGCCCAGGGAGAGAAAGGCATATGTCAAGGCACAGAGGCCTAGTATGTTCAGGGAGGTGTCGTGTTCTTACAGCAGGGGTATCAGGTGTGAAGTTGTGGGGGGAGAGGGTGGGAGCCAGCGGTCAGGCCCAGATAATGAAGGAGGCTGAAACAACAGGGACCTCATATGGCAAGCCCGGCCCAAGGGCCTGAATTTTTAACATGTAGCCAGTGGCAAATCTCTGAGAAACTGTAAATAGTAGAGTGCTATGGCCACTTTACATGTCTAAAGATGGCAAGAAAGAGGAACTTGATGGAAGGGAGACCGCAGGCTAGTAGCCTAAGGAAATAAAAAAGGCGTGAACACAGGAGTGACAGGAAGATGAAGACAGGAAAGGAAGGAAGGAAGTAAAGGGAAGGGAAAGGAAGGGAGGGGAAGGGAGGGGAGGGAAGGGGGGAGGGGAGGGAAGGGGCGGGGAGGGGAGGGGAGGGAAGGGGCGGGGAGGGGAGGGGAGGGAAGGGGCGGGGAGGGGAGGGGAGGAGGGAGAGAGGGAAGGAGGGAGGGAGGGAGGGAGGAAGACATTAGGACAGAGGCCCAAACTTGGTGACCAACTGGCTGAGGAGCAGGAGGGAGAAGTGCGGCCCCCTTTTATCTGGAAGCCCCTCCCCCATCTTCCCAGGGCCCTCTCCCTCCCCAGGTCAGTTCTCAGCTGAAAGACCCCTCCACTGAGAGCTCTTCCCTGACAACCCAAAACTGCTTTATTTTTCTTCACAGCATACAGAACTACCAAAAAAAAGTTATTTGCTTACTTATTTTCTTTCTCTCCCTGCAGAATCTGAGCTCCATGAAGGCAGGTACATCCAGTCTGTTTGGTTCGTGGCTGTGTTCCAGAACTTAGAACACGACCCAGCACACAGCTCAAAAAATATTTGTGGAGTGAGCAAAGGCGGGAAGGAGGGAGAAGGCAGGCAGGCCGCTCAGATCTGTGACTTGAGTGCTTGACTAAAATGTGATATTATGAACTAAAATCAGTAATGTGGGGTGGAAAGAGCTGAAACGCAGAGATTGACTGTCCTGAGTTCTAGAGTATGTTATCTGCCCAAGCATTGCCTCAGGACTATTTAATAAATCTTCCCTGCTAACAAAAGGACAAAAAGGAAATCAGGAGGTACCTATGGGGGGCTCGGAGTACTGCACAAAAGCAAGTACTTTTCACACAGAATCTCCTTTCATCCTCACCAGACATTAGTACCCCCATTTCTGCACATGAACAAACTGAGACTAAAGGGTTAACTTACTTATCCAAGGTGACACAGCTGGATATGGCAGAAGCAAAATTAGAATTCCAACCCCATTCACTACACAACGCTACACTAGAAGCAAACCAAGTTTAGTTACCAGAATTTTTCATATACTTTCAGAATATTGTTAGGCCTTCCCTCATCCTTCTCCACTTTAGGATGCTTTTTAATTCAGAGTCTGAGATTTGTAAGAAAAGATGGCTTTCACCGCCATGTTTTTTTCTATCTGAGAAACACCTTGCCTAAGACTGACCTCTGAAGTTTCTAAGACTTGGTCACAGCCAATTAAATTCTTGTGTTTCAACTTCTTTACCATGACGAGAAGAAAAAAAGTCTTAGCCACCCTTCACAATTTATTTTAAAATTTCCATTCCTGCTTTACAAATCATACCAACTGACCCAAAATTACATAAACACGTAAACGTTTCATCCTGTCAGCTAACCCCAGGCACCACTGGGCTAGCATCCACTCCCTTAAACCAATGGCCAAAAGCTGATAGAATATGCAAGACAAGTCTGAGAGTTTAACTGGCAGAGCTGTTCAGATCCACATTGTGCTATTATATGAAACTCAGACCACGGGAGACGACAGTTCACTATTTTTACGGTGGCCAACAGATTCAACCTCTTGGCCCTGTGAAAGCCATCTGAATATATTTAACCAAAAGAAAACTGAAAAGAGGACAAGAGAGAGAGAAAAGAGGGAAAAACTTCCGATCTTCTGATTGAAGATATATTCAGCACCCTGATTTTTTATGCACATTTGATCATGCTGTTGACAGCCTTGGAAGTTAAGTAAAATGGACTGCTGCACAGAGGTTTCAAACCTTGATGGAAACCAATGGCAGGCTCCTTTTGACAGTCAAATAATGACAAGCACGTTGCAGGCCAGTGCCCGTCATTCACCAACATCTCCAACCTGCTCCAACCGCTGCACAGCGACTAAGTGGAGGGTCAGAGGTTAAGCTCCAAGAAGCCAGCAATGAAGGGCAACTGTCATGCACCACTGCCTGTTGTGAAGCAGCAAGGAGTGACTGTCTCCTCTGGAACATGCAAAATGGTCTCATTCTGTCCAGGCAGAGACACATCTGAAGGTCCTAAATGAGACCACTGCCAATTCATGAAGCTCCAAACTGACAGTATGCCATTCAAGCTGTCTCCGATTTGACTTTTTTTCCCTATTTCAAATCACAAATGCATGTAAAGTATACAGTTAAGCATAACTCTTCAGCCATGGTTTTAAGCATGCTAGGCTTTTAGACACCGATGTAGTCTCAGACACATACACATTCTCAGAGCCTATAAAAAGGAAAGAAAATGCAAAATTAATTTATTCTTCTTTAGGTAGTTTCTAATGGCACAGGAGAACCCAGGTGCCGGTTTTCTAGTTAAGTTCCTGAGTGTCTACAAAAGAAAATAATCTTAAAAAGGAACTATTTCATCTTAATATATTACTATGAGAGCATAAGAATGTAACTATATAGAGAGAATTTTATTTAATGAAAGCAATATAATTTTAAGTACACAGTAATTTATCAAGACATTTTATAATTTTTGGAGTTTGTTCCAAGAATATAGTTCACAAATGATTCAGAGTTTAGCACACAACACAAATACATCCTTCTACAATTCTAAGTTTGAGATCTTATTGCTTTCTTATACAGTGGAATTATGTGACCCCACTCAAATGTGTGTGTTAACACATATTAACAAAGAGATTTCTCCTTTATCTTTATTGGGTAAAAAGAACTGTCTCTTCTTATTCAGAAGCCATAGGACTGTCACTAAAAGTGACGGGCTAGGATCAAGAATTAAGTTAAACAGGTCTTCTTACACCCCTTTCACCAACAATAGGATTTCTATCCACAAATAGAGCCATAAGTGGCCCTCATCAGAGACAGCCTTAGAGGTATGAACTTGAAAATGAACCTTCTATGAAGGTGTTGGTCTACACCAACGGCAGCCCTAAAGTCAGCCTTTAAGCCCTGATCACTATCACCCGTCCTTCCTTAATGAAGCCTGGGGACAGGAGATAACCTATCAACTCTAAAGAACAAAGCTTACAAAGACACCCCAATATTAAAGCTTGTACAGACAGAGGTCAACTAATTGCCCTTTGCTCTACAGCAACAAGAACACACCGAGTCTCTAATATAGAGCTGCAGATAACTAAACATAAGTTATTTTAAGTACTATATGAGCATGTACCAACCTTCCACTCCCAGGCAAAACCAGAAATCATGGTGTATAAACTTAAATTACTGTATATAGCTCCGATTGAGAAAAATATTTCAAGCCACAATTACCCATTGTTGTTCAAAATAAAGCAACCAAGTGAGCATTCTGCAATACAAAAGACTTGATAAGAATTTGAATATGAGATGGCTTTTCTTTCCTGAGGGATAATTGGAGGGGGAAAATCCCTTACTTAGTACTCAGGCATGTATGGTACACAAAATCACAGAGACTAAATTCAGAGACAGGAACTTCTTTCCCCATATCCTTTTATTTTAGACCTGGGTTGCAAATCTCCAACTGTAATGTGAACTGATACAGGACACATAAAAGGAAATACTCCTTTAGGTTCTACAGAGTCAACTAATGGCTCTCATATTCTTAAGGGATAATAAAGAACAAAAATTTAAATGGCTTCAAAAACAGATTAGCAGCTTAACCAGTCACAAATTCACAATGAGTAACAAAGGTAAACTAAGAATTTAGGAGAGGCAGATCCTTGAGCAGATCCCAAGAAAAACTTTACATGGATAAGTCCAATGCTCGAATTATTACAACATCAGCAAAGTCGATACTATAGGAAAAAGAGGGTGTGATACCTGAATCTGTCCTTGTCAACCCCAGATTCAGAGGGCTAGGCTAAATTCCCTCCTCAGGCTTTCCTGCTCTGTGATGTTGAATGAAGGGGTCCCCACTTTCATGCAGATGACACATAGGATATCGACCTGTGGTCTGCCATTTATTTCCCCCCTTCAAATATCTTATGGGGGGAGGGCAAGTAATGGCAGTTGGTAGGGGTAAGGCAGGCACACACATTCTGGGTTTAATAAAGGTGAGCATGACAGTCTTTCACAAACGTTCAAGAAGGACTTGCCCTCATATCCAATCTCTCTAGCCCAGGACATAGTAGATACTCAATAAATGTCTAAGGAATGAATGAATAAATGAATTCCTCAAGACCCTTTGTCAAACTTTCTACTGGGTTGATGAACAAAGGAATACATCAAAATGGCATTTTCTTGGAAAGAAATACATTTGATTCATATCCCCAAAAGATGGGGATGACAACTGCTCTGTACCACTTTCTCCATTCACTCCCTATTATCCTCCCCCACCTTTCCACATATCCCAAATTTCAATATCTAAAAGGTTCTTTCATATATACAATAAGATTCAGCAAGATTCAAAAAAATATTGAACAACAAGGTCCCACTGTATAGCACAGGGAACTATACTCAATGTCCTGGGATAAACCATAATGGAAAAGAATATTTTAAAAGAATATATATATATATATATATATATATGTGTATAACTGAGTCACTTTGCTACACAGCAGAAATTAACACAACATTGTAAATCAACTATACGTCAATTAAAAAAATTTTTTTTAAATGTTGCTGGATTCAGAAACATTCACAAGCAGTCAAATTAGTGACTCCTACTATTTCAAAGTTCCACAGATCAGTGAAGGTGAGCACACCTCCCAGAAGTAGGATGAAGGCCGAAGAATGTGGCCTCAACAGCAGTATCCTGGTATTTGTTCCAGGTGCAGATAGCAGCCAATGAGAGTCCCATTAGACCTAGACCAAAGTTACTCTCCCTCCTCTTACTATGTGCTTTTTTTGTTAGGTCCTCAGTGATATAGTGACACACCATTTAATGTTATCTTTCTTTTATAAATGAAAGCAAAAACCTCTATGCTTAAAGCTCAAATAATTTGAGAAACACTTTTACATGCAGGGGGGAGGGGAGGGAATATTAAACTAAATGGAGGGACTGCTTTCTCTATGTCTGATTCTGTAAGGCGAGATGCTTCACTGAAGAGCCTAAGTGCTGTGAGATCCTTGGTTTAGTAGAGGAGTTAACCCAAGCTGATGTCCTGCTTTCCTCCTTTCGGCTGAACCACAGCCAGACACACACACTGGACCATATCCATTGTACCCTGAACTATAATCTGCAAAGAGTACCAGTTGCCTCTGGGTCATGAAACAGTACCAAAAACTTTATAATCATTCATGGATTTAGTCTTCAGCATACTATATCATTTGAATCCAACGGGAGCACAAAGAGCTATTTGTGAGGTCAACCACGGTACAGACACATGCTGACATGCTATTGATGGCAAGGTAGAAAGAAATTGCTAAATACAGCAGATCAATACCTCGTTTCACTGTTACAGCTTTCTGCAGACATAAAATATATATCTTTACAGCTGAAAAAATAATAATAATGAACGTGGGAGATAAATGTTTCCCTCAAGGTAAACTATCTGATTCGCTAAGGGCAAAGGTGACAGCAGCACTTACACTACAGTCACTTGATAGTCTTAACTGAAAACAGGAGGAAGAGCAGTAGATGAAATGGCGCAATGAACCGGGACACATAGGTGGGTCGGATACAACTCTTTGAAAAAAACACAGTGATAGGTAAAGGGCTACCAAACGCTAAGAGTTTCCTACAGTCCACAAATACCGTTCCCTGAGATCTATTCTGTCATATGGTTTTACACAAAACGTTTCTAGGCAAAATATTTTCTATTGTTGATAGAGAACAAATCGAGAGGTGAAAATAAATAAATGCTCTGTAAAGTTAAAAAAACAAACAGCTTCACCTTCCAGTCCATACATGCTTCCATTTGACCAGAAATGTTGAATGCCAACTATCTTTAGTACCTTGTGAGATACATAAAACAAATTTATACCATGGTTCTTGGCCAGAGGGAGCTTATAATCTCCCTAGGAAAAAGATAATTACATAAAACACTAATAGATACAATTAATAATAAAATGCCAAATTTAATAGGACCAAATGCCAAAATGTCGGGTACCATACACCAGCAAGTGTACCACACACCAGCAAGGGTACCACAGGCATACCTACTGTTGTTACCATACATTTTGACATAGGAAATAAGGTCAAGAAAGGAAGAGATGAAGAGATTAATCCTCAAAAGCATCATGGAACGGGGGGGAACTGGAGACAATTCCGCAGGCATGGGAGGATCTAATACATCATCATCAAATTAGTTTTTAGTTCTCCGACATGAAACTTTTTTTGTAAATCCTCAGAGTCTGAGCTTAAAAACAACCAAACAGAATTTGCCATCAATTATTTGACATATAAAGTCTCACAGGAATCTTTCAAAGTAGCCTAAAGGGTATCTGTGTTTTTAAAGTTATATGAACTTTATCCAGCTGCAATGAACTGTTAAAAAAGGGGGGGGGGTGGAGGGCATAGGAGAAGTACTATATATGCTCACATGCTCCACTAGAAGTCACGATAAAAATCCCAGTGGTTACATGAAACCCTTCAGTGAGTGCTATTTTTAAAGAAAATATTTAACAATTACACAGAAAAATACTACCACTCTGTATTTGGATGGTATTTAGCAATTTAAAAGCAACCTGTTAATCTAAGACTGACTTATCAGCTGGCATTCATCTCCTCAAAGAACATGTAAAGACTATTTTTTTTATTGAGGTATAGTTGATTTACAATGTTTCAGGTGTACAGCAATGTGATTCAGTTACACATATATATGTAATATATGTTCTTTTTCAGATTCTTTTCCATTATAGGTTATTACAAGATGTGGAATATAGTTCCCTGTGCTATACAGTAGGTCCTTTTTGTTTAACTATTTTATATATAGATAAAATTTACCTATATAAGTTATCCCTCCCTTCCCCTTCTTTCCCCTTTGGCAACCATAAATTTGTTTTCTATGTCTGTGAGTCTATTTCTCTTTTGTAAATAAGTTCCTTTGCATCATTTTTTTTAGATTCCACATATAACTGATATATGATATTTGTCTTTCTCTGTCTGACTTACTTCACTTTTTTTTAATTGAAGTATAAGTTGATTTACAATGATAAAGTCTTAAGTAAAAGGGACGGTGACACAATATCACCCCTCCATAGCAATAAACAAAATAAGTTAAAAATAAATCTCAATGCAAGGGAAGCAATGAAATTGTAATTTAACAGTAACTGAAAGGGAAGGAATAATCATACATTTATTTTTCTGTCAAATAAGAACTTTTTTGAAACAACTGCTCTCAGACTTATGAAAATGGAAAAGAATTTTCATCAATTTTATAATCTGTTATCAATTTATATAGATTACACTAGCTTTTTAGTCTATATTTTGGGAAGAAAGTATGTCTGCAGCTTTCTTCTGCAGAGGAAATAGGACTGTACCAAAAAGTTGATGTCCTCAAACAATGCACATCCATTTCACTAACTGTGTGTTGATTCAACTGTCTAGGTCACTCCAATAAACTAGAAGCTTTTTGTTTCACAGTAAACTAGAAATTCCATGGTTGGGTACAGGGCTCCTAGGTCTTCGCAAACTTAAGGATCACCCGGTAATGAGCAGTTGAAAAGTGAGCCTCAGAAAACATTCAATCAACAAATATTTACTCTAAATTTGCCAACAAAGTTCTGTGGTAGATATTTCAGATGACACTATATATATTTTATACAATATATATAATGCACATACATATTTTTTAAGAGTTTCTGCTCCAAAAAACTTGATAATTTCTCTGTTGGGAAGTGGGGCTGGTAGAGTGGTGGATAAGACAAGAATACTAAAAGCCTTTTATTTTAAATCATATTTACATCTGTATAATTTTTTTCATGTTCAAAGTTCTTTTACATTCATTATTGTTTGACAACAACTCAGATGAAGCAGAGAGGGGAGAGGATGATCATCCCCATTTTAAAGATGAGGAAACATCACAGAGATCGAGGGACTCATACCAGGTAATGAATGTCTAGTAAGTGAAAGATGTTAAGACCAGAAGTTTAGCCTCCTAACTACCAGTGAAGTGCTCCTTCCACTTTAGCAGCTACTACCTCATGTAAAGAGCTACTGAAGTCCGCACAACACAATGAAAAGTTTGGAACTTGGTTAATTCCTGTAGTGGTGGGGGGGGAGAAAATGGGAGAGGTTGATATCATTCAAGAAACGTTATTTGGGGAGTGTTGTGTTCAAGGCTTTACATGCACTACAGTACAAAGTTAAATACAATGTAGTCTGTAAAACTAAGGAGAGGAGAAAGAGATGAACAAAAAATCAGTACAATAGTGAATAAGTGCTACAAAAACATGCATAAATTGCTATAGAAACACAGAAAATTATTTTTAAGATTCTTAAGTGCTTTCCATATTAAAAAAGAATGAAAATAAATGAACTAAATATTCCTCTCAAGAATTTAGTAAGGGCTTCCCTGGTGGCGCAGTGGTTGAGAGTCCGCCTGCCGATGCAGGGGACACAGGTTCATGCCCCGGTCCGGGAAGATCCCACATGCCGCGAAGCAGCTGGGCCCGTGAGCCATGGCCGCTGAGCCTGCGCATCCGGAGCCTGTGCTCCGCAACGGGAGAGGCCACAACAGTGAGAGGCCCGCGTACCGCAAAAAAAAAAGAATTTAGTAAAATAAAAACAAAAAGTTTGAGAAAAGCATAAGGAAGGAAACACGAAAGAGGCAGAGATAAATAAATTAGCATAAACAAATTCAAGAGTGAGTTTTAAAACACACAAATATAATCAATTTTTGAAGAGAATATATGTGTACAGAAAGTTATAATTAAAAAGGAGATATAAAATGAATATGGAATTTTTAAACTATGAAACTATGCTCAACTCTATCTTAGTAAACCAGAGAATGTTATGTTGAATACCATGCCAATAAATTTGAAACCTCAATTTCTGGGAAAACATAATGACCAAAATTTACTCAAAAAGAAAACTAAATAGGCCATTAACTAGAAAAGATATTGAAAAAGTTATCCAAAAATTATCTTCCCCAACATCACATGATGACTTTTACAAGTTAATTTAGTTCAAACTTCCAGGGACAAATAATGCTGGTGTTCTGTAAATGGCTCTGGAGCACAGGAGGAAAATGGTGCAATTCATTTTATGACACAGGCTTAACTGTGCATCAAAACTTAACAAAACAAACCACAAAAAGGAATATTCTCAATATTTTTACCCATTTTACCTCCCTCTACGTTAGCCAAAAGAGCTTTATTAAGTTTCACTAACTCTAGTATGAATAATGACCTTAACATGTATATTAAATATGCCTCACTGAAGATTCTGATATTCCCCCTAGGGGTAACACCTTCCCGCTTCCTTGGTAATCACTGCTACAGACCCATCTTACTTTCCTAATTGAAATACAAAAAGGTTGAATTCAGTAGTATGCTAAAAGGCCAATATAATGTGACCAAGTAGGGTTTATCACAAGGAACCAATATTAGAAACAATATTAAGAGATTATATCTTATCCATAGAAGAAGTAAAAACATTACCATCTAAATAGATGTCAAAAAATATTCAATAAAAATTCAACCTCAGTCCTTAGGGGGAAAAAAATAAACTAAAAATCAAAGATTATTGCCAACAACTACCATTATACTTAATACTAGAATCCCAAAGCATCACTATTAAAGGCATGACTATCTGCTATAGCTACTAGAGGTTCCAGACAACGTAATAACACAAGAGAAAGAAAGGAGAGGAGAGTATAATTACTGAAAGGGGGGAGACCGAGTTATATTTGCAAATGATTAAATTATCTACCTACTATACACCTAGAAAACCCAAGAAAATCAACCAAAAAAGAAAGAAGTTAGAATGATAAGGATGCATTCTATATTGTGGCCAATTATAAAAATAGCATATAAGAAAAGCTTTCTCAACTACCACTTAGAAAATATAATTTAAAAATATCCCATTTGCAATAGTAACCAAAAATAGTACTCCAGTATGTAAAATACCCAGGAGTAAACCCAGAAGGTAATAAATAGTACCTATTTGAATAAAATTACACAACTTTCTGAGGATCATAAAAGAAAGCCTAAATAAATGTAAAGACAGATAACACTGTTAAATAAGAAAATTTATCTACCATAAGTATTTCAGTTCTTTCCAAATTACACTCTAAATTTAATGCAATAACAATTAAAATACCAAAGGGTTGGTGGAATATACAGGAGGCCTTGAAAAAGTGATTTTTAACTTTCTCTGTAAAAAAATTTTAAGTTGCCTTCTCAGTGCAAGAGTCAAGGAACTTCCAAAACAAAGAATAATCATGGGGGCCTTGTACTGTCAGATAGTGAAAGGTATCATAAAACTCTGGTAATTAAAATGTGTGTCAGAATAATGGACAAAACAAAGGAAACAGAATAAAAAGCAGACCTGAGCATTTTGGCATTCAGTCTAGTCAATAAATGCAGTGGGGATAACTGGTTAATCATTTAGGAGGAATTAGACATCTCTCCCATATCATACACCAACTAAATTCTAGATGCATTACAAGAATTATATGAAAAAATATATAATGTAAAATTATTAGAAGGACGTATAAGTGACCGTTAATCTGAATAACAGAAATACGAAGGTAAAAGGCAGGCAATAAACAAACGAGGAAAAATATTTCCAGCACATGATTAACAAATGATCATATCCCTAATCTACAGTGTTCTTACAAATCGATAAGAAAAGACATACATTAGCAAAATGAATGAAGGCTATATAAATAAACAAATCACAAAAGAACTATATCTGGCCAATAGACACAATAGGAGTAAATTCAACCATACAGTACTTAGTAATTAAGAAAATACAAATTAGTTCTACAATGAGCTCCTACTCATCTCTCCCAAATCGGCAAATATTTTTATCTTATGACAGTTCCCAGTGTTGGAGAGGATGTACCAAATATGCATTCTCATGCACTGCTTGTTAGAGTGGAAACCGGCATCACCCCTCTGGGTGGCAATGTGACAATATAAGCCAAAAATCTTTACAAATGTTAACCCGACAATTCACCTTCCTTTAATTTACCCTACAGAAAATACCAGAGATTTGCGCAGAGATTTATGTGCAAGAATGGTCACTGAAGGATAATTTATAATAGCAGGAAGAAAATCCATATGATGAAATACTATACTATAATTGTAATGACATGGAAAAATATTCACAATATACTGGATACTGGTAAGTGAAAAAGACCAGAATACAAAATATATACATTATGATTCCAATTTTTGTTTAAAATATCTCTTGTATAAATATGTATCATAAATATATTTTAGATAAAATTAGGATCATACTGCACATATTGTATATATAATAGGCATAATAATAATATTATAAGAAATATACCAATACAGTAAGTTACACAGTGGTTATCTCTAAAGGATTATAGGAGACTTTTTTTTTCCCTGCTTGGTATTTTTCCATATTTTTAAATTTTTCTAAAATAACAAATTATGTACTCAGGAAAAAATAGTATTCTAAATAAGAAATGCTTCACCATCTTATATGCCACACATATTGTGGTCATACATTTACAAAGTTGCCTTTCATAAGCCACATGTGGAAAATAATTTCATTACCTACAGTCACATTCACGGTAATAAGAGCTAATGCTTATATACAGAGCACTTATATATGCCCATCACTATTCTAAATGCTTTACATATATTAAACCATTTAATGCTCACAACTATTATTATCCCCATTTTACAGATGAAGATTGAGGCTCAAGAAGATTAGGTGATTTGCCCAAGATTGCTCAGCTAATAAGGAAAGCTAGGGGAAAAACAAGGCAGGCTGGCCAAAATCCATGCTCTTAACCAGGACAGGTTACTGTCTCTCTTGATAAACTATACTCTAAAGCAACAAGACTGACTTATAATATAATGCCAGAACATAAGCAATCAAATAAGCACTATCCCCTTTAAAGTCGTCTCCATAGGAAACTCTATACATATCCAAAGATGCGGTCACTGAGCATAACATTTTTGGAAAGCCTTCTTTTGACTGTCCCCAGAGGGCAGTAAACAAGTCTCCTGAAAGATGAGATTTCTTTCAAACAGCTGGGAATCATTCAGATGCAAGTCTTAAAGTGTGATTAAATTGTTTAATTCTGCTTTTGGTAACATAGCAAGAAAAATCTATTAGCTGATTTTGCTATTGTGCCCATAACTTATATCTGCTCCCAGGAACTACATTCACAAGTGGATTTTAACATTTACAATACTACATTATTGTAATTATTTGTTCATGTGCCTATCTTCCAACTGAGGTAAGGTCCTCATTGGCAAAGACGTCTCTTTTTCATCCTTGAATCTCCAGCCCCTAACACAATTCCTGGCAAAGAGAGTCCTCATTAAGAATTTCTGAATGAACTCTATGAAGAATGCCACACAAATGCTTTGAGCAATGACAATATATTCGAGAAAATAAAAATACTGCCAAGAGGACATCAGAGTCTGTGTACAAATAAATATATATGTACATGAAGACTATAATGAATAAAAAAATGAAAGTTTTAAGGAGTAACTCCTAAAATTCTGAATATCAAGGAAGATAGAACTCAGTTTTAACAGGTCTTCTTATAATAAAATAATATCTAGCTATGGCCATGTCTCACAAAACACAATGGGGGGGCGGAGTAGCTATGCCTCACTGTCTAAAAGGCAATCTACTGAACCAAGGAGGCAGAAATAATCATAAACTTTCTCAGATAAAGATGCAAAAACACATCTGCTACACAGCAGACACCAGGATGCATCCTGCCTATGGGTTCAATCGACAAAGCACAACCTGGTGCCTGAAGTGTAAATCAAAGAAGCTTCCATCCCTGCTACTTATTGACATTTTGCTACCTGCAAATTTCTAATGTGTGCAAGATGGGCCTATTTTTATTTACAGCACAAACCACAGACCGAATGTAAAACAAGATGCTTAATAAATCCAGAAGAACGTAAAACACCAGCATAACTCAGACGGCAAGACAGACGCTCACTCCTTAATTAAGTGGGTGATGTTCTGTTTAAAACAAAAAGACAACCTTGGGCTAGAGCTAAGATTAAGCACTCGGTGTTGCGGGGGAAACGCCAACCATTTCCAGGGCAGAGGCTTTAAATCATGAAAAATAAACCATCTGATAGTCTGTATTCAATAGTAAGTAGGCAGTCGGGACACAGACTGATTTGGATTAACACATTTTCAGTTATAACGAGTAATTTTACAGAGGATTAGTATCTTGATGGGCTGATCAATACGAGGCACTGCTGCTATTACAGATGAAAAGAAAATTGCCCCTCTGGTAATAAAGTGTGCGTGTCTTCGTTCCCCTTCATTTGCTGAGTCCATTACTGTAATGGTTCCAGCATTAACAGCTGGGGCAATTTAAGCAGCAGGGGTCTGATGAATTTAAAAGCTGGGCACCCTGGCTACCCATCCTTTCCTTTCGGGGCTGCATATGCAACTCCTCTGCCTGGCTGGTTCCAACACCAGGATCAGGTTTTATGAGAACAATGACTACGATTTCCCAATTATTTGTATCATTTATAGTGTTCGCAGCCAATCATGTGACTGAAACAAAAATTGCTCGCAGCATATTGGCTGCTGAGTCGGCGAAAAATGGCACAATATTTACCTAAATAACAAGATTGACATGACAACAGGCTGGAACCCACGGAAACTGTAATGTCTGCATTCGTTTGCCTGGTGCTATTTTCAAGAAAAAAAAAAAAAGAAAAGAAAAAGAAAAGCAGAACATTCGTGCTGACAGAAAAAAATATATCATCAGCAAAATTTTCCATCTCTGTTTTCAAAAAATGGCAAACTGGGAAACAGTGAGATAAAGGACTGCTGTACATGGAAAGAGAAAATCCATATTAATGCAGCCTTGAGACTTTAATCATGCCCAATTCAGCAGAGTGAGTTAAGGCTGCCACATCAGCCCATTTTATATTATTACTGGAGATATGCTGGCCCTTGAGGCTCAGCCTTGAATGATCCAGTCGCTAAATGAAGGTGACAAAGGGCAGACTTAGGGCTAATGCAGAAATCAGAGCTCTGAATTTTCTGATCACAAACAGTTATGAAAATACTCATGCACTGGCAACAAATCTCCTCCTCCTCCTCCGGATGCAACATAATTTGGTCCTTCAAACTGAGTTTTGTATGTGGTTTCTACCAGATGTAAAGGTCTCAACCTAGACCCTTATCCACAGGGTGGTTCTTTAACATAAAGGAAGGCACGTCACTTCACAGGCAGGTCCTTTCCAAAACTGCAGGGCAAATACATGATGGGCATGGCAACAGGACAGATGCTTGTAGCATAAACAAAAATACAAGCCTATATAGGCTTTCAAACCTATGCTCAAGGTTCAGCTTTCAAACACGTGCTGGTCTTGCAGAGAAACACAATGCCAAGGGCAAATGTTTGGAGACAAGTTCCTACCAATGTACATCTTAATCTCCTGAACAGGTCCTGACCCAACCCAACAGTCCCCCAGATTCTTCCCAGCTTACACTAGAAAATCAGCTAGCAAGACAATTTTGTAAGATAATCCAAAATCAGTTTATAACCAAAGGTTAATAAGTGAATGAGGTTAGCAGAACTCTAAATTCACCTTCTCCAAACTGTGCCTTTTTTTTGAGGCTCCAAAAGTACCATCTCAACTATAAAGTTCTTTTCTTCAAGACGTTAGAAAGTCACACTTTAAAAATAACTTAATCAAGAAATCTACCATAATAAACTAACCACAACAAAATACACTAAACCTGGAAGGTAAGCTAGCATTTAAAATTTGAAAGAGAATACTAGAAAACAACTGTTGAGAGTTGCATGTGCTGAAGAGTCTTGTTTCTCAAAATTAATACCTATATTTATGGTATGTTAAGTAATTTTGAAACTCGTAAGTATTTAACCATTTTCCCTTATTTCTTTCAGGTTCTGGTTCCCTCTCTCACTGGTAGAAAGCCTAACAACCAATAACAGGCAATGCTCTTGGGAATCCATTCATTCATTTGATAAATATTTATGGAATACTTACTATGTGCCTGGCACCATGTTAAGTACAAGGGATAGAATGGTGATAACAAAACTAAAATGACACGGTCTCTAGCTTTCTTTTAACTTTTCTTTGACCCTTGCAGTCTAAATGCCAAAACCTGGGGGCTTCCCTGGTGGCTTAGTGGTTGAGAGTCTGCCTGCCAGTGCAGGGGACACAGGTTCGAGCCCTGGTCCAGGAGAATCCCACGTACCGCGGAACAACTGGGCCCGTGCGCCACAAATGCTGAGCCTGTGCTCTGGAGCCCGTGAGCCACAACTACTGAGCCCCCGTGCCACAACTGCTGAAGACCACGTGCCTGGAGCCGGTGCTCCGCAGCAAGAGAGGCCACCGCAATGAGAGGCTCATGCACCGCGGCGGGGAGTGGCCCCTGCTCGCTGCAACTAGAGAAGGCCGTGCGCAGCAACGAAGACCCAACACGGCCAAAAAATAATTAATTAATTAATTAATTAAATGCCAAAACCTGTATTGCTAAACTCAGCCATAATAAATCCAATCAGCAGCCAAGGAGCCAGTATGATAATTATTAAGGGCCACATGTAACATGCATCAGACTCCTGAGGCTCTCGACCATTCACTCTTCATTCAAAAGATACTTATACATTTCCTTTATGTGCAAGACCCTCTACCAGGTACACTGGAAAGATCGAAGGATGAATCAGACACCAATGCGCTGTCTTCAAAGAAGTTAATGATTGTGGAAAGTGTATTAAGACTTTTTTCCAATGACAAGATTTAGTTTTCAAAACCAACACTAAGATTGTTAAAAAACAGAGCTGTATGCACCTGAAACCATCACAACCTTGTAAATCAATTATAGTTGAATAAAAAAAAAAGAAAAGAAAAGAAAGAAAAAGACCTGGAAATAATAGAAAGTAATAAGAACTCACTGTAACTCAATGGTTTAACTACTCAAGGAAGGTATTTAAAGTGGTTTCAAAACTATGAGCAAATAAAACTAACCTTTCTTCTACCTAGGGAAGGCAATCAAAACTATTAAATGATGATTAAAGGCTGACCCATACTCTGGAAGAAAGATCAAGCAAAAGATAAAGACGGATTTAGGGGAAAAAAACAGAGTAGAATTTGTCAGGCGAAGTTTCAATTTTTTAAGTTCCTTAGTCATTGGTCCACCACCAAAACTGTCCTACATTTAGTTTCCTAAATTACCATCAGATAAACTGGTGAAATAATCCAGGATGGCCCATGAGGAAGGTAGGGGCCAAAAGAACCTTCTCAGAACTTCATTAAAGTGCCAAACTGCAAAAAATAAAATAAATAGAGTTTAAAAAAAAAAAAAAAACAGTGGGTACATACATAAATAACAAACTTCCTTTTATTGAATTGTTATATTTATAACTTATTATACCTTATAACTTAAGGTTTATCTTGTTAAATGATATTAAGACAATTATCACCAAAAATGGAAGACTTTTTAAAGGATTTTTATTTGAAACAGCAGGCTTATCTATTCTGGATATATTCCTTCACTAATAAAAATATACATTTTTTTACCATTTTAATCACTTTATTATTAATTAAACAGATCAAGGGGTCATGTCATCAACATGACTTGTTGCCACTGATGATGTTGACCTTGATCACCTGGCTGAGGTAGTGACTGCCAGGTTTTCTCCACTGCAAAGTTAAAATGTACATTTCTCAAACAAAATTATTATGCTCCCATTAAGTATATAACCCTCTCAGTAATAAATTTAAACTGTTTCTATTCTCAGTAATTTAAAAAATGACGATCTCACCCAAGCCAGCATAAGAACCTTTGACACTAGCTTTGAATTCAACATCCACACCTTTTCATTCCAGAACTAAAGAACAGTTCTAATATTTCTGAACAACCTCTAAAGGACTCCTGGGCCTCTCGTAAGGATACCTCCTTAAATAGATCTTAGGAAGGAATTCCATGACCCCTAGACCATGTTAAATAGATCTTCCTGAGGAAGGAATTTCATGACCCCCATACCACAGTAGATCCTCCCTGCTACCATGTCCCATTCCCATGGTAAAACGCACCACTCTACTGCTGGTACTTGCTTAATTATCTATCTTCCATGGTAAGGCAGCCAGTCCCATGGGACCAAATCTGCCATATTTACCCATGTGTCCCCAGTGCTGAGTACCCTGCTTGGCACTTTTAACCGGGTTCCTCAACTGAACCAAGGAACCCAGAAAATAGTTTGACTATGTTCTCAATTCTTCCAAGGGTGGTACATCACTAGTACCATTTCGGACGAATGGGTAAGAAGTTAGTGTGACCCCAGTAGAGAAAATCTGCCCGATTAGACACTCGTATACTATAAGTTCACAGAATGAATGGCCTGAATATAGGCTAAATAGCTACTGGGATTAGACAGGTGGTAATGATGATGACAATGAGATGACGGTGATAACAACAACACAATGTTCTATGTGCTCTACCTATATCTCAGTTCACGCTCATCACAATCATTAATAACACCACAGTTTTACAGATGAGGAAACAGAGGTACAGAGAAGTTAAGTTGCTTAAAGCAAATGATGGAGCAGGATTCTATTCCGGGATCTGCCTCTAAAGCCTCACACTCTAAACCACTCTACTGTGACTAAATGGGCAATGCTGGAGTGTGGCGGATGGAAAGTACATTCTCATCTAAAGAGGCAGCCACTGTTCAGCTCTAGTTAATGAAATGCATGCCTAGTGTTGCCAGATAGTCTAGTTTTTCAAGAAAGCCAGCCATCCAGACTTTTATGTGAAATCTCCCAACTTTTAAACAGTGGAAAATAATTTGGAAACTTTCAAACACAGTTCATTTGGGCCAAATAAAACACCTTCATAGGCAGGAGGAATGTGTAAGTTGTAAATCTGTGATCTCCAGTGGCCCCTATGTTTCCTTAAAAATAGACATGCCAAAAATGCATACTCTGAATCTAATCATTAGGAAATATCAGACAAATTAGAATACAGGGGAACTTCCCTGGCCATCCAGTGGTTAAGACTCTGCGCTTCCACTACAGGGGGCTCGGGTTCAATCCCCTGTCAGGGAACTGAGATCCCCGTATGCAGCATGGCAAGGCAAAAAGAAAAAAAAAAAAAAAAAGAATACTGGGGGGCTTCCCTAGTGGCGCAGTGGTTGAGAGTCCACCTGCCGATGCAGGGGACGCGGGTTCGTGCCCCAGTCCAGGAAGATCCCACATGCCGCGGAGCAGCTGGGCCCGTGAGCCGTAGCCGCTGAGCCTGCGCGTCCGGAGCCTGGAGAGGCCACCGGAAAAAAAAAAAAAAAAAAAAAGAATACTGGGACATTATACAAAACAAAATAGCTTGTACTCATAACAAAGGTCAGTGCCTTACTCATCACAAATGTCAATGTCATAAAAGACTAAGAAAGGATGAGGAACCAATTTAAAGGAGATTAAAGGAGACCAGATTGAAGGAGATTAAACAGACTAGAGACATGACAATTAAAAGTAACGTATGACCCTGTATTGAAACCTGGACCAGAAAAAAAAAAAAGCTATAAAAGATATTATTAGGACAATTAGCAAAATTTAAATATGGATTTTGGATTAAATAAGAATATTTTATCAATGTTAACTTTTTCTGAAATTGACAACTTGCTATGTTTATATATGAGAGCATCCTTGTTCTTAGGAAATACATGCTGAAGTGTTTAGGGGTAAAGAGGATTGATGTCTCCAATTTACTCTGTAATAGTTCATAAAAAAATAATAATAGTTCATGTATTTATATGAAAGAGAGAGAGCTATAAAGCAAATGTAGCAAGGTGTAAGCAAGTTCTGAATCTGGATGATAGGTTTGTGAGGGCTCTTTGTTCTACTCTTACAGCTCTTCTATAAATTTTAAATCATTTCAAAATAATAAATTATATCATCCAAAAAAAAATGGGGGCAGCCTTATGTCAGCAAAGGGTTCTTTGGGCAACCCTCAATCAAAGCCATACCTACTCTGTCCCTGGCACAATGGCCAAACCTAATCATACTAGATTCTCACAGCAACTCACAGAAGCAGCTATTCTTGACTCCATTTTCTGGCTGGAGAAACTGAGGCACAGGGTGGCAACTCTCTGTCCAACAGCAAAAAAAATTTTAGAGGCCATGGTTCTAACTCAGCCTATCAAATACTAATCTGGACTATTCCACTACATGCCTTGTAAAAAAATTCATTTTAAAAATGCATGAATATACTTTGGTACCCTCTTATGTTTTAACACAAATTAAATAAATGTTATCATAAAAAGCTAACTATTTAATCCAACCTTTTTATTCACCCTCCAGACTTGGAAACTGTATAAAAGTCTATGACATAAGCAATCACAAGAAGAAAATATATTCTAACTTATTTCAAAGAGAAAAGGAAAACCAAAAGCAATTACCCATTATAGGGGTAAGAAGTTTAATTTAAAAAGCAAACAAGAGGAACTTCGCTGGTGGCACAGTGGTTAAGAACCCACCTGCCAATGCAGGGGACACAGGTTTGATACCTGGTCCGGGAAGATCCCACATGCCGTGGAGCAGCTAAGCCCGTGCACCACAACTACTGAGCCCACATGCTGCAACTACTGAAGTCCGCACATCTAGAGCCCATGCTCCGCAACAAGAGAAGCCACCGCAATGAGAAGCCTGCACACCACAACAAAGAGCAGCCCCTGCTCACCTGCTCACCGCAACTAGAGAAAGCCCACACGCAGCAACAAAGACCCAACGCAGCCAAAAAGAAAAAAGCAAACAAGAAATCTTTGCAACCTTAGGATAGGTAAAGACTTCATCGATATGACACAAAAAGCATGAATCATAAAAAGAAATATCAATAAATTGGACCTTTATCAAAATTAAACACTCCTGCTCGTCGAGACTATTAAGTAAACCAAAAGAATGAGAGACAATATTCACCATACATATTGCTGACAAAGGACCTATATCTAGAAAATATAAAGAACTCATAACACTTAATACTAAGAACACAAATTACCCAACCAAAAAAAAAAAAAAAAAAAGAGCAAAAGATCTGAACAGACACCTCACTAAAGAAGATATATACCTGATAAACCAACACACGAGAAGCAGCTCTGCATCATTAGATGTCAGAGAAAAGAAAAGCAAAACCACTATGAGATACCACTTCACATCCACTTTTAAAAACATAGTGATAACAAGTGATGAGGATGTTAAGAAATTGGAACCCTCAAACATGAATATCAAATGGTGCATCCACATTGTAAAACAATGTCTTAGTCCATTCAGGCTGCTGTAACAAAATACCATAGACTAGGTGGCTTATAAACAGCAGAAATTTCCTGCTCACTTCTGGAGGCTGGAAGTCCAAGATCTGGGTGCCAGCATGGCTGGGTTCTGGTGAAGACCCTCTTCTGCTTGTAGACTCCCAACTTAATGTTGTACCCTCACATGGCAGAAGGGGCAAGGGATGTCTCTCAGGCCTCTTTTATAAGGACACTAATTCCATTCCTAACCACCTAATCACCCCCAAAAGGCCCGACCTCCTAATACCATCACCTGGGGGGTCAGAATTTCAACAAGAAAATTTGGGGGGGACACAAGCATTCAGACCATAACAAACAGTACAGCAGTTTTTTTTTAATGTTAAGCACAGATTTACCACATGACCCGGCAATTCCACTCCTAGATATCTACCTAAGAGAAATGAAAACATTTGTACATATAAAAAGTAGAACACAAACGTTCATAGCAGCATTATTCATAATAGTCAAATAGTGGAAACAACCCAACTATCCATTAACTGACGAATGGATTAAACAAAACGTGGTACATTCATACACTGGAATAGTACATTTTTCAGAAATAAAAAGGAACAAAGTACTGATACTACCACATGGAAAAAAGCTTTTCAAAGAGATACTCACCCTCATTAGTCATCACTGAAATGCAAATTAAAACCACAATGAGATACCACCACACGCCCACTAGAAGGGTTAAAATTTAAAAGACAAAGACAGACAATACCAAGTACTGGTGAGGCTATGGAGCAACCAAAACTCTCATAGATAGCTGATGGAAATGTAAAATGGTGTAGTGGGTTTGAATAGCATCCCCCAAAAAGATATGTCCAAGTCTTAACCACCGGGGCCTGTCAATGTGATCTTATTTGGAAAAAGGGTCTTTGCAGATGTAATTAAGTCAAGGACCTTGAGGATAATGAAATTAAGATCATCTTGGATTTAGGGTAGGTCCTCAGTGCAATGACTGGTGTCCTTATAAGAGAAAAGAGACAGAGATTTAAGACACAGAAACTCAGAGAAGGTAGCCATGGAAGACTAGAGCAGAGATTGAAGTTATACAGCCCAAGCCAAGGAATGCCTAGAGTCACCAGAAGCTGGAAGAGACCAGGAAGGATTCTCCCCTAGAGCCTTCAGAGGCCCCATCAACACCTTGATTTCAGACATATCCCTAGAACAGTGAGGGATACATTTTTGTTGTCTTAAGACACCAAGTTTGTGGGAACCTGTGCCAGCAGCCCTGGGAAGCTAATACAAATGGGAGAATCACTTTGAAAAATTGTTTAGCGGTTTCTTATATGGTTAAACACAGAACTACCATAGCACGCACCAAGTGGACTCCTGGGTATTCATCCAAAAGAAATGAAAATGCAGACTTATACATGAATGGTCATAGCTGATTTCTTCATAATAGCCCCAAACCGGAAACAATCCAAATGTTCAGCAACTCGTGAATGAATAAACAAATGTGCCAGAGCCACACAGTAGACAATTAATCAGCAATATAAAGCAATGAGATACTGATACACGCAACAACATGAATCAATCTCAAAAATCATTATGCTGATTGAAAGCAGACAGACCCAAGAATACATACAGTATACTTCCACCTATATGAAGTTCTAGAAAATACAAACTTCATCTACAGTGAGAGAAAACCTATCAGTGGTTGCTTGGGAGCCAAGGTGAGGGAAGAGACTGACTGCAAACCAGCAAGAAGAAACTATTAGAAGGGATTAAAATGTTCTCTGTATCAACTGTGGTGGTGGTTCCACAGGTGTTTTTATCCATCAAAACTCATCAAATTGTACACTAAATGGATGCACATTACGGTACGTAAATAACACCTCCTTTAGAAAAAGAGAAGATAATTCATGAGTAAATGAACATTTTATCATTTTATATTTAAGATTTAAAACTTAATTTCCTATACTTTGCTCAACCAGTAATATTTCATAAATAAATTTTAAATAAAGATCAAAGAAATTTTTTAAGTAAAGAGGCAGACAACTTGTTATATCATTTCAACATGTTTTACAAGCAGAAAATGGAAAAAAAGCTTTGGAGTCAGAAAACCTCATTTCACAGAGCAACCAAGTAGCCTTGGGCAAGTTATAACTTCCTCAAGCCTCCATTCAACATCCATCAAGTGTGAATGACATTAACAACTACCTCACAGGCAACAGTCAGGGTTTCAATAGAATAAAAGCTCCCTTGTGCAGGGATTCTATCTTAGCCAAAATCAGAATCCCTGTGTCTGGCAAATAATAGGTGCTAAATAAGTCTTTACAGAAGAAATGAATAACTTTCATTGTAAACCCAAAAGGTAAGAAAGACATTACACACAATACCACTGTGTGACATCTGTTTCTTGGAACTGCTGTAGACTAATGCAGAAGGATCTTTCCCCTTTGTACCCATCTTTATATACTGCCTTTATCACATACAGACTCAAGCATGGAAACTTCAGGTCCCTGGTGAAACTTTGCTATAACTCGGGTCATAATAGAGCACATTTTATATTTTAACTCCATAGAGGTATTGCCCTAAGACAAAGTGAGTTCACTTGTAGGACTCTAAATTCTATGAGAGCACAAACAGTGTCTATTTCATTTACCAATGGTTCTCACCTCCAATAATTGCCTGATACAGAGTGAGCAACAAATAGCGCGTATAAAGGCCCTGTAACCAGATAAAGCAGAGGACAGAGGGACTTCTAAGAAGGCCAAAGTGGCTGATGGGCAGAGAGCAGGGAGGGTGTCATGTCTACTGAGGCTGTGGATGATGCAAGTAGGGTCTAGACCATGCAAAACAGTGTGGGCATGTGAAGTTTCCTCTTTATCCTACGAGCAACAGAAAACCATGATAGATTTTTTTTTTTTTTTTAGTCGCACTGAGAGGCCTGCCGGATCTTAATTCCCCAACCAGGGATTGAACCCAGGCCACCGCAGTGCAAGTGCCTACTCCTAACCACTGGACTGTCAGGGAATTCCATGAAATATTTTTAAACAGGTGGTCGGCAGAGGATGTAGGAAGGAAAGGGCCATGATTAGATTTGCATTTTGAAAAGCTCACATACCACAGTGTAGAGAAGAGTCTTGTGTGGAAGGAGACAGAGGGGAGCAAGGAGTGTTTGGGTGTAGAGTGAATATAGACCAATAAGGAGACTATTGGAATGGTCCATTGAAGAGGTAATTAATGGTAGCTTAGTCCAAGGTGGTAAAGATGGAAACAAGTGACCCGATTACCAATATATTTAGACAAATCAATAGGACTTAATTTGCGGAATGAGGGAAACACTCAATTCTTCTGAGCCTCAAGTCTTCATCTGTAAAACAGGACTCTTGATACTCCACCTGTAATAATATCTAACTTGCAATCTGTTGCGATAAGAATATGAAATAATATAAATATTATGAAAACGCAGAGCCTGACACGTAATAAATGCTTAAAAAAGAAAAATTCTATTACTATTATTATTGTAATCTCATGGAAGAGCAAATGCTACAGGGTGAACCCCAAAAGTAGAAAATGGGATTGTAGTTAAAAATCCATATCCGCTGGGCCGAAGACACAACATAGACAACTGACTGTTCCAAATACACACATCTGACCACACAGGTTATTTCACCTAAACCGATGTCAGTCCTCAGAAACCATTACCAAAGAGGAAAGCACAACTGTTATGATCACAGGCATCTGAGAGTCCGGTAAACTGAGGCACATGGGTAGCTACAAATTTAACCAAGGAATGAGGTGCAGAAGCAGGACAAGGAAATGGTGTCTTGATTCTCACGTGAGCTGGTCCAACAGGACCAGGCCTGCATCCCGAGCAGCACGAATTTAGAGCCCCCGAAGTCTCTGGCTCCCTTGCTGACAAGGCCTTGTCATCCCTTGGCTTAAGACCGCGGGTCCGCCTGCCTTTCAACCAGGCCCTTCCGGTTCCCAGCCCCCAGCTACAAGTGCCCGAAAGATCCCAGACTCCGGAGAGCCCGACATACCTTAGCTTCGCGCTCTCGTTCCTCGGCTGTTGGGGTCCGCTTCATGCTGCCGATACAGCAGCCTTCGCCACTGCTAGTCGCGTAGATTCCTCGCCCTACACCCCGCCTCCTCCATGTAGTTCTCTCTGCGTCCTGCTCCCGCCTGCCGCCATTCTCCCTCGGAGCCGCGGGAACTACCACTCCCAGGATGCACTGCGGCGACGCCGGAATGCGCCTCGGGGTTGGGAGCGAGAGAATTTCCCAGGTCCGACAGCTAGGCAAGCGTCCCCTGCGCAGAGAGCTGGTGTGCTAGGGCCCGAAGAGAACTACATTTCCTAGGAGGCAACGGGGCCGGCCATGTTTTTCCCGTGCTCCTCTCGGCCGGCCGCACCACACGCCGTCGGCGCTATAGCAACGGTAGCTGGCGGCGGGGAGAGAGTGGCGGTGAGTACTCCCGGGGAATAGATGGGGCGCAGGTTGCCGCCCCTCTACCTGCAGCACGGGCTGGGGTCCTGGGGTCTGCTCTACGTCCTGGAGAAGCCCTGGAATTCTGCTCGCGTGAAGAGAAGCCAGGCTCGAGACACCTCCACCTCCTCAGGCCCGAATCACAGCCCGCCCATTGTCCCCACCCCCAGCACCGGTTTGAAATTTTCTATCCCAGCCCTAAACCCTAGCTGATGAGCGTTGAGGCTAATTGCCGTGCTTCTCCAGGTCCTTCTTCAAGTAGAAGGTCACACAAACAGTTCGCTTATTTGCCCTGGATTAGGAGTTGGTTGGGAAACCCTAAGCCTCTTGAGTGACCTATTGTTTGCTTAATTTTTACAGTTATTTGTTTATCGTGATGACCCCGTAGCCTCTTAACTCCATGAAGGTGGAGACTTTGTTTACTATTTTAGTCTCAGTGCCAGGTACTCATTTATCCATTCCATAACCATTCATGTTGGCGCCCACCCTGTGCCAGGCACTGTTCCCAACCAGCTGTGAACAGGACTGATGCCGGTCTCAAGATGCTTACACTCTATTAGCGAAGAGGAAGTAGTAATGAACCAGTAAATTAGATAATTGCAGATCGAGATGATTGCTGTAAAAGAAATAAACAGCGCTGAAATTGGAAGAGTATTCTCACATAGGATGCTCAGGGAAGGCCTCTCTGAAAAAGTGACGTTTCAGTTGAGTCCCAGAGAATGAGGAGCCAGCTAGTGCAAAGGCCTTGAGCAAGACAAGGGTACCATGGATTTGAAGAACCTAGAGAACAGTGTGAGTGGCACACAGTGAGCCAGGAGAGAGCGCATGACACGCTGTTGGTGAGGCATCGCAGCACTGTGCAAGGTCTCTCAACCTCGACGCTATTAACATTTGGGGCCAGATAATTCTTTTTTTGTGGTTCCTGTGCGTTATAGGATAGTTAGCATCATCTCTGGCCTCTAGATACCAGTAACACTGGTCCCCTGCTTCCCAGCTGTGACAGTCAAAAATAGGATCAGACAACTACTTCTTAGATGTGTGACCTTGGGCAAGTTACCTAAGTTGTGTATCAGTTTCTTCATTTGTAAAGTAGGAAACATTTTGAGTAACAACCTCTCGAGGATACTGTGAGATATTTAATTAATTCACATAAGCAGAGTACTTAGAAGAGTGCCTGGCACGTTTTGGTAAGCATTCAATAAATGTTAACACCATCATCGTCATCATTGTTATTATAAAAGCCACCAAAGCTCTATCATGAAAAAGTTATCATTTTCACAAGTGTCCTGTGTTTAAACTTCTTGCTAATTTGTGACCCCTCCTGTGGCAGTGTTTCCAAAAGTAGATGATCTCCCAGGCATATGTCTATTAGTTGTTTATGTCACAGTAAAAATGCACTGGTCTGAAATCATCTCTCTAAAAGATGATGCATGTATACATATGCATACAAGATTTTGGAAACCATCTCTGGCTCCACAGACCCTGAAGCCCCAAGGACTCCATTCATTCATTCATTCATTCAACAACTATTTAGTGAATGCCAGCTATGCACCCAGCTCTGTGCCAGCCTCTGAGAATACAGAGGTAAACGAGACAAATCAGCTTGCTACTCTCTCAGACTTTACATTCTAGGACCAATGTGCTAGAGATTGGGAACCTCTGCCTTAGGACACCTTCATTGGTTTTTTGCATTACTAAACATTGCATGGACCACTCACATCCGCATTTAAAACTAAGTTACTGTGATGCATCTCTGTAAAGAATAGAAACTGTAAAAATGCCAGAATTAGCTGGACAGCATGTATGTGGATGTAGGAAGCCCTGGGACTTCCTAGGAGGTAGGTACCTAGGCCTCATGGCAACAAAGGACACAACAAAAACGAACCCACCTGGTGAATTTATGAAACCTCTTTCACAAAACCTGGATCTACCCGCTCCTTTGTGCATCAGGCTGAAGATTAATATTCAAGTGATATTCACATCCCAGGCAAATGTGCTAAATGCCTTTAATTTACCATCTCACTTACCTTTAAAATAGCTCTGTGAGATAGGAATGGTTTTCTCCATTTTTTAAATTAAGGAACTGAAACTCAGTGAGATTAGGTGACTTGACCGGCCAGTAAGTAATAGAAACAACCATTTGAATCAAGTTCCTGACTTGGGTTTTTTCCAAATACCTGCTTTCTTTGGGGAGCAGAGAAGGGGATGGAGGATGGAGAGGAGGTATTTCTTAAATTTGGGGGAGGTTTTTTTTTGTTTGTTTCAGATAGAGGAAGAAGAAGAAGAGAAAAGGAAGAATGATAATCTTACCTCATTTCCTAAGCAAACTATAGGAAATATACTGTTGAAAGGACCACTGGCTCCATGATTGAATGTAGTATTACTTTTAAAATAGAAGCTTTCATCTTTTTCAAGCAGCACATGTGGGCAATAAGATGTCCATTAAAGTTCTAGTGCCTTATTCATTTTATTTGGTTCATTCCATTGCATAGTTAATGTTACAACTTGGAAAGATTTTATTTGAATTTTCTTTTCTCCACAGATACACAATGTCTGGTCCAACTGATGAGACTGCAGGAGACCTGCCTGTGAAAGATACAGGTCTAAATCTCCTTGGAATGGGAGGGTTACAAGGTACAGCCAGCTGTTATTTATTACCATTATGAACTTTGATCAGTAACTTCTTTACTTTTAATTTAAAGTATTTCTGATACTCATACAAACAAAGCCATTTAAGTAACTATATAGTCTTGATTGGACTAAACAAGAAGATGGAGAATTTAGAACAACATATGGTATTTTACTGCATGCATCAATTATCAACAGCTCATAGAAAATGTAAAATCCCCCTCTGTTCTGATAAAGAATTGTTATAAATCATCTTAAAATTCCACACATCAGTAGAAACGACACAGAGAGTACCAAGCCTCCAAACCAAATTGCCTGGTTTAAATCACATTCGCCATTAAAATGTTTCTTTAGGCTTAAATTTTATATGGGAGGAAATGCCATATTTAAAAATTTTTGCCTTTCAAGTAGAGTATCTCAAAATGGTTTGTTAGCCAAGTGATATTGACTCTGTTTTATCAAATTAATACACGTTAGTGGTTTTCTTTGTCCTTTTATCACTTAGTGGTTGCTATAGAGCTAAAAAGCACTTTCAAATTGAGAAAGAAAAGGACTGCTTTAAGAAACAATATAGAGTGTAGAGCTGTGTTTTTGTTTGTGTGTACAGTGTGTCAGCCATTCTGTCATGCCATAGCATTTGTCATTGAGAAGGCTGTGATGTAAAATATATTCCACTAAGGCTTCTTCATACACTTGTTAATCAAAACACTGCAAGTGGCCACCTTGAACTACCACAGAAAGGTGGTCAAAATATGGTTCATTGAAAAAGATAAATTTGACTATACAGCTTTTATTGTTAAAAGTAAAAAGAATGGGGGATGTGGGGATATATGTATATGTATAGCTGATTCACTTTGTTAATCAGCAGAAACACAACATTGTAAAGCAATTATACTCCAATAAAGATGTTAAAAAAAATAAAAAACAAGAAAAATTTTTTAAAGTAAAAAGAATGCATAAGCTTTGCTTTAGATCTTTGATGGAGTATCAGGGATTAAAACACAAATAAGTTTAAGTGTACAAGGCTATTTCTTAGTATTTGATACCCTAAGTTCAATTCTTGCCCTCAGTAACCTCCTCATAGGGCTTTAATCTTTGTCCATTTGTTCCTTGTTTCTTTTGGAGGACTGTTGAAAATTGACCAGCTTCACAGGAAGATATCAAATTTAAGCATATGTAAAAAAATTTACACACCTGCTAAAAGGTGTAAAAGTTCTTTAAAAATATATGATAGCTTATAAATGATTTGTGAAGGTTTTTGTTTGCTTGGTCTTACAGATTTTATTGTTTATTTTCTATAAGCCATAGCTCAGAAAAATATCTTAATCATATTGTTATTGTTGTAACTCTTACCTTTGGAAAAAAATACTTACAGATACCGACTTTTTATTTAGTTTTTTCAATATTCAGCATATAAATTGAAAAGTCTTTATTGAATCAGAGTTGCATCTTTCATTCTTATTTGATGTAAGTTCCGTCTTACATTGTTATTTGAATACATTTTTTGAGTAGAAACGATTGTTGCTCAAATCCTTAATATTGCATATAAAGTATTAACAGCAAAGATTTTTGTTCTTACCTCCAATCAGTGGCGTGAACAATGCTATAACATTTTCTAAAGCAGTCTTAATTGTAGGTCACAAAGAAAAAAACCTAAGATGAGTGCATCAGAGATTATGTTAATATCAACTGTTACTGTTTTTAGAGGCTATTTTAAGTAATCCTCCTATTAATTACCTTGGCATTTTTGCAGAAACTTCAACAACACCAACAATGAAGTCTCGCCAGGCAGTGTCACGTATCAGTCGTGAGGAACTGGAAGACAGATTTTTGCGTTTGCATGATGAGAACATTTTACTTAAACAGCATGCCCGCAAGCAAGAGGATAAAATTAAAAGGTTATGATAAAAAGCTTTTAGCTTTTTTTTTCCCTGACTCTGTAAAGTTTGGAGGATATGCTTTTCTATAAACTTAACTGAAAACCCCACCTTGAATCCCTTTTGGAGCAAGGAAGGTTATAAATCAGTACAGTTTTTAAAAATGGAAAATCTTACGAACTAGGATAATAAACCAAGAAGATTGTGAGTGTTTATTATGCCTGAAGTTGCCATTTGAAAGAAAGAGCTAATAGCTATGAGTGCCATGAGTGTATCATATCTCTAAATAACTTTTGCTTTAATATTTATAGTTTAATAAGCAAATGGCCAAAACATCTGTTTTCTAAATGTCTTGGTTTTAAAATGAAAGTTTAAAAAAGTAATTAGCTATTCTAACTAGTTAGGATGCATGTTCCTTTAAGATTTGGGGTTTACTAATGAGAACATCACTTCACTATCTGGAACATATTTTACTTTGCTTGGATTAATCTAGAATCTGTATTTATTTCAAAGAATCTGTTGTTTCTGAGGAAACAGGGTAACTTTTGTATGCAAAAAATTTCTGCAGGGATTATTTCTTAGGAGTAGATAGCTTTCCTTCTTTCTTGTTCAGGAACAGTGACTGTCTTCTGAATGTGTGGCATTAAAAGTTTATTCTCATTTGTGAGCATGAGCAGATCTGTATTCATATTCATGTTCTAGGTTCAATGGAAAGGTGAGACAACGATTGAACAAAGAAGATAGGGGGTTTTTCTTCCGCTTGGAACTTAGCCTCTAAAGGAGTGATTCTAGTCAGTGTCTATTCTGTGGACTTTGTTTTAATGACCCACTGACCTGCTTTGTGCAGAGCTTTTACTTTGAGTTGGTTTTTGAGTTGTGATGATGGCTTTTTTCAAGACTCACTTGCCTGTTTCTTTTTCTGACCACTAACACAGCCGTCACCCTGTCTGAATGAGGCATTTAGTCTGTGACCGCTGAACAGTTTTTTTTCCTTTGTAAACCTAATTGGTCACTAAAAGAATTAAATTCACAGCCTTGACCTCATTAGTAATTTGTCCTAGCCAGAAAATAGAAAACAACTTAATAATGAGCTATGTAGTTTAATGGAAAAAGGACGGGGCTAGGAGTCAAGTGGTGTGCATGTGTTCTTTGTCTCTCTGCCACTCGCCTATGGTATGTTCAAGCCATTTAACCTCCAGGAATTTTATTTTACTCAGCCCTGAGGGTAGTGATCCAATGACCACTATGACCCAAAGCTCTAATTTCCTTCTCAGTTTCACACCACTGACACTACCTAGATACATGGATAAACTACCTTTAAATTTATCCTTAAGATATAATTAGAATCACTTACTTTAGTATGAATGTAGATTTGATAAACCACCTTTCTAAAGAAGTACTCAAACTTTACCCGATCACTTATTTCATTAATATAAAATAATCAAATGAAAATTATTGCTATTACTGGTCAAAAAGATGCAATCTTACATTTCTTGGCAAAGTTTACTTGCATATCTTTGAAGGAATTTTAAACCTCTCTATGGATGTGCTCTTCTTGCCTTAAAAATTGGAGTTGTTTGTTTTTCTCTAGATGATGACTGCTTTTTCACATTAAATCTCTTTTTTTTTTTTGCTTCAAACTTTTTTTTTAACATCTTTATTGGAGTATAATTGCTTTACAATGGTGTGTTAGTTTCTGCTGTATAAAAAAGTGAATCAGCTATACATATACGTATATCCCCATATCTCCTCTCTCTTGTGTCTCCCTTCCACCCTCCCTATCCCACCCCTCTAGGTGGTCACAAAGCACCGAGCTGATCTCCCTGTGCTATGTGACTGCTTCCCACTAGCTATCTATTTTATATTTGATAGTGTATATATATCCATGCCAGTCTCTCACTTCATCCCACCTTACCCTTCCCCCTCCCCATGTCCTCAAGTCCATTCTCTACCTCTGCATCTTTATTCCTGTCCTGCCCCTAGGTTCTTCAGAACCATTTGGTTTTTTTAGATTCCATATATATGTGTTAGCATATGGTATTTGTTTTTCCCTTTCTGTCTTACTTCACTCTGTATGACAGACTCTAGGTCCATCCACCGCACTACAAACAACTCAATTTCATTTCTTTTTATGGCTGAGTAATATTCCATTGTATATATGTGCCACATCTTCTTCATCCATTCATCTGTCGATGGACACTTAGGTTGCTTCCATGTCCTGGCTATTGTAAGTAGAGTTGCAATGAACATTGTGGTACATGACTCTTTTTTTTTTTTTTTTTTTTGTGGTACGCGGGCCTGTCACTGTTGTGGCCTCTCCCGTTGCGGAGCACAGGCTCCGGATGCACAGGCTCAGCGGCCATGGCTTATGGGCCCAGACACTCGTGGCATGTGGGATCTTCCCAGACCGGGGCATGAACCCGTGTCCCCTGCATCGGCAGGCGGACTCTCAACCACTGCGCCACCAGGGAAGCCCCATGACTCTTTTTGAATTATGGTTTTCTCAGGGTATATGCCCATAGTGGGATTGCTGGATCGTATGATAGTTCTATTTTTAGTTTTTTAAGGAACCTCCATGCTGTTCTCCATAGTGGCTATATCAATTTACATTCCCACCAACAGTGCAAGAGTGTTCCCTTTTCTCCACACCCTCACCAACATTTATTGTTTGTAGATTTTTTGATGATGGCCATTCTGACTGGTGTGAGGTGATACCTCATTGTAGTTCTGATTTGCATTTCTCTAATGATTAGTGATATTGAGCATCCTTTCATGTGTTTGTTGGCAATTTGTATATCTTCTTTGGAGAAATGTCTGTTTAGGTCTTCTGCCCATTTTTGGATTGGGCTGTTTGTTTTTTTGATATTGAGCTGCATGAGCTGCTTGTAAATTTTGGAGATTAATCCTTTGTCAGTTGCTTCATTTGCAAATATTTTCTCCCATTCTGAGATTGTCTTTTCGTCTTTTTTATGTTTTCCTTTGCTGTGCAAAAGTTTTTAAGTTTCATTAGGTCCCATTCATTTATTTTTGTTTTTATTTCCATTTCTCTAGAAGGTGGGTCAAAAAGGATCTTGCTGTGATTTATGTCATAGAGTGTCCTTCCTATGTTTTCCTCTAAGAGTTTTATAGTGTCTGGCCTTACATTTCGGTCTTTAATCCATTTTGAGTTTATTTTTGTGTGTGGTGTTAGGGAGTGTTCTAATTTCATTCTTTTACATGTAGCTGTCCAGTTTTCCCAGCACCATTTATAGAAGAGGCTGTCTTTTCTCCATTGTATCTTCTTGCCTCCTTTATCAAAAATAAGGTGGCCATATGTGCGTGGGTTTATCTCTGGGCTTTCTATCCTGTTCCATTGATCTGTATTTCTGTTTTTGTGCCAGTACGTACTGTCTTGATTACTGTAGCTTTGTAGTATAGTCTGAAGTCCAGGAGCCTGATTCCTCCTCCATTTTTCTTTCTCAAGATTGCTTTGGCTATTCAGGGTCTTCTGTGTTTCCATACAAATTGTGAAATTTTTTGTTCTAGTTCTGTGAACAATGCTATAGGTAGTTTGATAGGGATTGCATTGAATCTGGAGATTGCTTCGGGTAGTAGAGTCATTTTCACAATGTTGATTCTTCCAATCCAAGGACATGGTATATCTCTCCATCTGTTTGTATCATCTTTAATATCTTTCATCAGTGTCTTATAGTTTTCTGCATACATGTCTTTTGTCTCCTTAGGTAGGTTTACTCCTAGGTATTTTATTCTTTTTGTTGCAACGGTAAATGGGAGTGGCTCCTTAATTTCTCTTTCAGATTTTTCATCATTAGTGTATAGGAATACAAGAGATTTCTGTGCGTTAATTTTGTATACTGCTACTTTACCAGATTCATTAATTAGCTCTAGTAGTTTTCTAGTGGCATCTTTAGGATTCTCTATGTATAGTATCATGTCATCTGCAAACAGTGACAGTTTTACTTCTTCTTTTCCGATTTGGATTCCTTTTATTTCTTTTTCTTCTCTGATTGCTGTGGCTAAAATTTCCAAAACTTTCAAAACTTCTTGAATAATAGTGGTGAGAGTGGACAACCTTGTCTTGTTCCTGATCTTAGAGGAAATGGTTTCAGTTTTTCACCATTGAGAATGATGTTGGCTGTGGGTTTGTCATATATGGCCTTTGTTATGTTTAGGTAAGTTCCCTCTATGCCTGCCTTCTGGAGCGCTTTTATCATAAATGGGTGTTGAGTTTTGTCAAAAGCTTTTTCTGCATCTATTGAGATGATCATATGGTTTTTATCCTTCAATTTGTTAATATGGTGTATCACATTAATTGATTTGCATATATTGAAGAATCCTTGCATCCCTGGGATAAACCCCACTTGATCATGGTGTATGATCCTTTTAATGTGCTGTTGGATTCTGTTTACTAGTATTTTGTTGAGGATTTTTGCATCTATGTTCATTAGTGATATTGGCCTGTAGTTTTCTTTCTTTGTGACATCTTTGTCTGGTTTTGGTATCAGGGTGGAGCTGGCCTTGTAGAATGAGTTTGGGAGTGTTCCTCCCTCTGCTATATTTTGGAAGAATTGAGGATAGGTGTTAGCTCTTCTCTAAATGTTTGATAGAATTCGCCTATGAAGCCATCTGGTCCTAGGCTTTTGTTTGTTGGAAGATTTTTAATCACAGTCTCAATTTCAGTGCTTGTGATTTGTCTGTTTATATTCTCTATTTCTTCCTGGTTCAGTCTCAGAAGGTTGTGCTTTTCCAAGAATTTGTCCATTTCTTCCAGGTTGTCCATTTTATTGGCATATAATTACTTGTAGTAATCTCTCATGATGCTTTGTATTTCTGCAGTGTCAGTTGCTACTTCTCCTTTTTCATTTCTAATTCTATTGATTTGAGTCTTCTCCCTTTTTTTCTTGATGAGTCTGGCTAATGGTTTATCAATTTTGTTTATCTTCTCAAAGAACCAGCTTTTAGTTTTATTGATCTTTGCTTAAATCTGTGTCTTTCTTTTGAATGTAATCTCTATCCGTGTGAAAGTCTTTGTGTAACAGAAGATTCGGATATTTAGGTTGACATCTCATTTAAATGGCTACCATCCTTCTATGGATAAGCCGTTTGGTGGGGCTCAGGGTCCTAAAGGGCTAGGTAGAGTGTATGGCTCTGTGGGGCTAAGATACCTGCCCAGATTCCTCAATGATATATCCTTCTCTGGATTAGGTGGAAAAGGAACTAATCCATTGATTACTTTACTAGAGTGTTTGTGGTACTCTTGGATCTTGGTTTTTATTATCCTATATCCTTTATAAAGCATGTTTAATGGATGTGCCTCAAGGGAAAAAGAAAACAATCTTAACTGATTATGTTATGCATAGCTTTCCCCTGATGCCGCATGCTGTAGGCCGAGTAGCCAGAAGTGTAGATAGACATGTATTACTACTGCTTTTACAGAGGACTCTGCTTAGGGCAAAAAAAGGTTGTTCTGTGACATCCCAAAGCTATTAAGGGGTTTTTTTATTTCACTTTTGTTCTCCTAAGTAAAAGCTTCTGTCCATAACCATGCTAAAATAAAGCAAAACCCCGTTTAAAGAAAAATGAAGTGTGTTTTTATTTTCAATCTCCTGTCTGGGTCTTTATAAAAATAGATTCACTATAAACTAGAATCAGCTATTGAAGATGTGCGACCAATTTTGTAAAGTCTTGAACTTGTGTCTCTCATCAAAGCCACCTTTTCTTTCTTGTACTGCCAAGATTTTTCCATTCACTGTCAAGCATGTTTTCCGTACGTGTATATTACATCACCCCCATGTGCCCTTTCTGTCTTTTGTTCTGTCTAACCAGTTTTTATCAAAACTTAAAAGAATCAAAGGTAATAAACTCCTGAGATGTCAAAAGCACAATGTATGTCTAAATTTAAAAGTACCATTGAAATAATACTTTCTGTACCTAATTAAGTTCTACCATTAAACAGGCATGTTTCTTGAGCACTAAGCAACATTTAATGGTGCATTTGGGTTTCTTTTAATTTTTCATTGGGCTTTTAATATGTATGTATCTATGGATTTTAACATTTTTATATTTGTAATATGTCTTAATCCTAGAGAAACTGAAAACAATATATCACCTAAATGCTGCATAGTCTTAATACAATTTTGAAAAGTTTTAACTTACTGTGGCTTGCAGATATAACCCACCATATCCACAATCTGTAGCTACATTTAAGTGCATACAGCATTCCTACATAAGGTCATGCGTTAAAAATTGCATTTGAGGAACATATGGAGTAAATATGTGTCCTCTCTTTACTAACCTTAAATGATAAGCCTTAGGAAACTGTTATTTGTCAGTGCTATAAAGCAGATTGTTGCCCAGTGGTTTCAATTATCATCAAAGGATTCTTCACAGGCAGTAATAGTTACATCAAAACCTGAAATTTATTATTCAGGTTCTGCACTGAAGTCTTCACAGTGATTATGTTCCTTTCAACAGAATGCATTTTATGCTGACTTCTCACATTCCTTTTCA
The DNA here is from genome assembly GCF_964341445.2 of Mesoplodon mirus. Lineage (NCBI taxonomy): Eukaryota > Metazoa > Chordata > Mammalia > Artiodactyla > Ziphiidae > Mesoplodon > Mesoplodon mirus. Next base: position 30,980,096 of record NC_138995.1, read on the forward strand.
TCTTTTTATTATTTCCCTAGAATGGCCACCAAGTTAATACGGCTAGTTAATGACAAGAAAAGATATGAATGGGTTGGTGGCGGCCCCAAGCGGCTGGGAAGAGATGTGGAAATGGAAGAAATGATTGAGCGGCTGCAAGAGAAAGTTCATGAGCTTGAAAGGCAAAATGAAGTCCTCAAAAACAGACTAATTTCAACCAAACAGCAACTTCAGATCCAGGGTCACAGGCAAACTCCATACAGTTATGTGCAATCTCGTGTTAACACTGGGCGTAGAAAAGTGAATGAAAACGCAGGCTTACAGGAATGCCCCAGGAAAGGTAAACTAAAGCTTACATTAAATCCTAAATTTAAGTTAATAACTTGTTTTACACACACATACGTACTTACACACAGAGTTTTATTTCTGTACTATTCATGTTTGTGAGTGTCTTTAGAAAGAGAGAAATCATTTTTTGACTTTTTAATAAAATCACATTAACATGAAGATCATTTTATATAAGAATCACTAGATCATGCTCAAATTTGTCTAGTAAAACATTTACATTTGTCTAGTAAAACTATTCATCCTAACTAATAAAAGAAGCATGTATGAAACTACCTCAATTACGGATTTAGTTTAGTTTGAGTTGGTTTTTTATATTATGGATGGAAATCACCTTGACTCAGGCAACTAGAGAAACCACTAATTTGCTCATATGGTCACACTGTCGTTCTGAAGGATCACACTTAGGTTCTTCATCCAAAGGCCTTCTATAAATTTTACAGAATTGTTTAAATCTTCCTCATGGTGTGGAAGCAGCTTGACAGTGGAGTGTGCACATAACTAGGGGTTTAAAAAGTTGGGTTCTTGCTCCTCTGCCTACTGTCTGGTGACCTTGGACAAGTCTTCTAATCATTCTGAACGTGAGTTTTCTTTACACATAAAATAAAAGGATTTAAGCAAGCGACCATAAAGGTCTCTTCCATCTTCAAAAAATGATCATTGGGGGCTTCCCTGGTGGCGCAGTGGTTGAGAGTCCGCCTGCCAATGCAGGGAACATGGGTTCGTGCCCCGGTCCGGAGGATCCCGCATGCCGCAGAGCGGCTGGGCCCGTGAGCCATGGCCGCTGAGCCTGCGCATCCAGAGCCTGTGCTCCACAACGGGAGAGGCCACAACAGTGAGAGGCCCGCATACCGCAAAAAAAAAAAAAAAAAAAAAAAAAAAAAAGATCATTGGTCAATCACTCTTCTCATCTTGAAAATGAATCACCTAAAACCTACCCAGCTTACAAAGCAATTCAATTGAATATAGAAGACTCAATACTGTAGACAGAACCTAAGTATTTCTAATGAAAATTCCCAATTCCCTCCACCCACAGACAAACTTTATTTATAATGAAGTAAAAAGTCAATAAATATTTTAAGGAATACTTTTTTCATTTCAACTACTAGGGAAGGAAATCGAATTTTAGTTCTAGTCCATCTTTGTTTGGAACATGCTCCACTTAAAGAGCAAACATTTTTAGGGAAATAAAAAAATCATGTAAAACTTTCAATTCATTGAGGGAACAAAAAACACCATCTGAACAGAAAAAGAGAAAAATTTGTTCTATTTTTCTCTCCAAGCCAAAATGTTAACACTATATGTTCCCTAGATAGAGTTCCTTTGAAGTCAGTAAGACCTCCACGGTAGGCAGGAGGCAGCTCCAGGATAAAAGAGCTTGGCTACTCCTAGCTATGTGAGATTGGCAGTAGATTTTGAATATAACCAAAGTAATCATAATGAATTATAAATCAAAAATACATTCTGCTGCTAATTAACTTTTTATGTGGAAGAGAGCACTTGACTTCCCAGAGCCTCATTTTCCGCATCTGTAAAATGGAATGATAACACCAGATTAGAAGAAAGGTCAGGAGATGGTAGGTCCACAACAATATATTCTACCTTTAAATAGTCATTTATCCTCTCTGAACCTTAGTTTTGTCATCTGTGACTGCAGTTGGGCAAGATGATCCCTGTGGTCTGCAAGGTCTTTTATGCTAAATAAAAACGATGCCCAAATATTAGATTAACATGGCAAGCTAATCTAGTGCTATGAATTGCTGTTTAAATAGAAGAGTTTGATGGAACTTTCTCCTTGTAGAAGAGCCACAGAACAGAAGAGCCTTTAAAATGTTACTTACATAGATTAAATTTCTCCTTGTATTTACACTGTTAGTAATTCAGAACTTTTTCACTGTTTGGTACAGAATCTAGGACATAGAAGTTACACAAAGGATTAAATAGTAATGAATACTTTCCTAACTTCTATCTTTCTGTGTAAACCTGAGGCATCATTATCAAGATCACTACCTTAGTAGCCTTAATAGACTCTTCAAGACCGCTTTTGAGGCTGGAACTTAGACCTTAGACCAGAGTTGTCAGAAATACCGCAGCCTGAGGGGCTGGGCAAGAACCCTGACCCTCTTGGGCCACAAGCAGTCTTACCCCCCAAAGCTGCTATACAAATATTATCGTTTCCTATTTGTACTTTGTCAGGATAAAGGATAGAAAGTACTGGCTTAAGGTGTGATCAGTGTAGTGTAGAAACAATTCTTATTGTGAATAACCAGTAGAAAGATTATAAAGTGTATATGTTTTAAATATAGCCATTGGAAAATCACCATGAGACTGTAAGTTTTAAGATATGTTTTGAGTATAAGTGGGTTTTTAAAAAAATTCTAGTAGTAATGTTTAGTTTTTCCTTGATTTATGTAGGAAAAGCTTAAGAATTAGTATTACTGCCAAAATAATGTAATTGGCAAATTTTAACACAGTAAACTATTGTAATGTTTTAGGCAGGGCCTGTTCCATTCTTTACTCTGGATTACAACAATAAATGTTGAAAGTTTTGGAAATAGCAAATGATAGTTCAGTTTTTCCTAATGCAAATTCTCACTCTTAAAAAGTAAACTTTTATAAGGAGAATGAGTTTTTTCTGTACCTTTATGTCTGGAACTATTCTCCATTTTAAAAATCTAAATTATTTGTCATACTTCATTTACCTAAAACTAATAACCTAATTATTCTATAAGTGTAAAGTAACTCCTATAATTAAAAGAATGTCTCATTTTTAACAATGGGACCAGGCTTGTAAAAATTATTGTAATTTACAATATTTACAAAATTATTGTAAATTACAAAAAATTGTAATTATTTATACAAGAAAAATTGTATTTAAGTGCAGCAGTAAAATGTTTTATTTAAAGGAATCCTATTGATCTCTTCTCAAATTACCTTTGTTTAAATATGGATTTTCTTATTGAGGTAGAATAAATCAAAGTACAGGAAACATTTTGACTTAACGCTCACAGTATCTGTGAATCACACAAATGAAGATAAGGTTCAAATTGTAAGGTCAAGAGGTATGAATGAGTAATTTAAAAATCAAAAAACCTTTATCAGAAATACTCAAAAACAATCACAGTTTTGAAAACTTTTTCCTTCATACCTCAGTTTATATTGTAAAGACCTGTTAAAATTTTGGTTCTTTCAGAATTTACTTTGGAAGTTCTAAATCTAAGTTGAATAAAACTATTTCTGGGTAATTTGGTTTCCATAGTAGAATTTGTTAAATGAGCAATACTTGCTGCTGTGTTTTATTTAATGCCAACTGGTGGCTGAGATCTAACAGTTCCTTTGGCAATGTATGTCTGATTCTCTGTACTATGGAGCACATATCTCTCAGTACTTAAGAGACTTTATTGTATTGCTTATTTCCTTACGATAGCAAGTCAAGGGTCCTTCTTTTCTAAATAACTTCACTAATTATCTTATTAATTTATTTTTAGATATTAAATTCCAAGATACAGATGTAGCGGAAACTCTGCAACCCATGCCTACAAAACATGGCAACAGTTTACTCGAAGAAGCCAGAGGAGAAATAAGAAATTTGTATGTATTCTTTTTGTGGTCATTTTAGAACACTGTATATTGATCATGTCTTTTTTGATCCCTCCTTTGCCTTTATTTTAAACAAAATTGGTTTGTGTACAAATAATTTGCTCCGTTAAAATACAGCTAGATCTGTGAGGTACGAACAGATATTATATAACATCTTTCCAGTACAATGAGGTAAATGAAAAACTTAACCAGTTGCCTCAATGGAAACGTTTAGAGAAGAGTCCTCTTTATTATAATTTCCCCCTCTATGGAATGGCATAAAGCCCAGTCTTTTAGAATAGTATAAGCTTTAGAGGCAACATTTTCATCTCAGAAGAATTACAGGTAGGTCTTTTTTGTTTTTTGAGTTTTTTTAGATCATGAATTAATTAGCCTTTCTGTGGTTTAAAAAAAGAAAAAAGAATTGGAGGGAGTGGCTTAAAAGTTTGGAGCTATCAAATACATATGGATTTCAGATTTTGTTTCATGCTGATTCTATGGTACCGCATTCTTCATCATACTGTGGTTTCAAAAAAGTTACTTCTGCCACGTTTAGCTTACTTTTCCAGTTAATCAAAGCCTCATGGTGATCTCAGTGTCTGTAAGTCACACAAATGAAGATAAGGCCTTCACCTGGATCATCAAAAAGTAACAATTCTGAATGAGGAGAGAAAGCAGGAGACAAGAGTATCATACTTTAGATAGCTGCTTAAGAATAATATTGGCTTAAATTTTTACTTTTGAATATTTTAAATACCAGTTACAGTAATGATTGCCTGTGAAAGAATAAAACTAAAAGACTAGACCTAACCTTGTTTCCTGTTAGTCAGTGGAAAAGCAAGGGTTCAGACCAGTCCTGAGGCTTGGTACACTGGGATGCTGCCAGACATGGTAGAGGTAAAATATAAACCAGAGACCACTAAGTTATGTTTTGCAAATTTCTTGCCTTCTCTCTATGAAGTGTTAATTTGGGTGGTATAGGCAGGTGTGCATATGAAAGAACAAAGGCACAGAAATTATCTGAAGAAGACCAGATCACAGAGTACTTAGTAGGTGACCAATAAATACCGCATTGAATTGAACCACAGTCCAGTCCGTTGCCTAGGACATTATCTTATATAAAGCAATACCTTGAATTCTTCCATATGTACTTCCAAATCATCACATTTAATCTGCTACTATTTCACTGTGTGCCGGGGCATTTAAGCTAAAATTTTTAACTTTTGCTTGCCCTTTACTATGAAGCACTTTCTTTGTACTGCTCTTATATACTGCAGATTTTCCCTCAAGCTGCAAATTCTTGTAAAGATTCTTTATTTCAGAGAAAATGTTATTCAGTCACAGAGAGGCCAGATAGAAGAGTTAGAGCACTTGGCTGAGATCCTGAAAACTCAGTTGAGGAGAAAAGAAAATGAAATTGAGTTATCTCTTCTTCAGCTTCGAGAACAGCAGGCTACAGATCAAAGGTATGTTAAAACAGAAATATCACTTTGATAAGGTCAAAATTAGTTTAAAATACTTTATCATGTGCCATAGAAGGATAAGCCTAGTCTATTTAAAAATCATGTCTTTACTTAACATTCTTCATATAAGCCTGCTCTAGACCTACTAACTGCTATCAACAACTCAAGTCGAAGGGCATTTTTCCCTAACCTACTCTGCCTCGTCTTGTTTCCTCTGCTCATTTACCACGCCGGTAGGAAGTTCTGATACCATTTGATTGCACCTACCAAGAAAAATATGTGTGACAAGGACTCAGCTGTTGGCATACCTTGTGAATAAGCCCAACCTTATTTAAGTGTTCTTCCCAACCTTAAAAGGGAGTAAATTCCATAATACAGTACCCACTTTTTTCATCCCATAAAGATGTTACCTCTCCTAATATTCGAAGTTTGCGTCGAATTCTGCTGATTGTTATGGGTGACAGTGGGGCCCTTCAGTAGTCTCCTTGCTGCCTCTTCATTTTTGATGTTTGATAATTTTACCGTCCTCCTTTGTCATCTGTTGGTTCCTAATACCTCTTCTCTCATTTTGTGCTCCCACGTTGTGCTTCCAACAAGATTTTATCTTTTTACCATATTCTTCCTTGAATTATTTTCTTCCTTTATGGCCCTTTTTTTCCTTTTTGTTTGGAACAAGCATACGCAAAGGTACGGAGAGTAGTGTATTGAAATCTCCTGTACTCATCTCTCAACTTTAACAATTACCAACATGCTAACCAATCTGGTGTCATCAATCCCTTCACCTTCAGTTTCTTTAATTCATTAGCCCCTGCCAAATACCATGTCATCACACCTGTAAATACTTCAGTATATATTGCTGTCTGGTAAGGAAGTTTTTTAATGTAATCACCGTGCCATTATCACACCTAACAAAATTAACAGCAATTCCTTCATACCATCTAATAACTAGTTTATATTCAAACTTCTGTAATGATGACTTCCTGCTGCTTGCATTGGAATCCAAATGAGGTCTACACATTGCATATGATTGTTATATCTTTTGTCTCTTTTATTTCTCTCTTAATATTTTTTTAAACCAGACCTAGATCCTCTATTTGTTTTTCCCTTACCAGTGTGCTATCATACTTACGTGAGTAGGTTCTCATTAAGAAAAACCAGGTATGATTTTCCACTTTTTCACTTCAGAATCAGTTTACTTCTTCTTTCACAAACAAACCTTACATAGTTATATTTGAAAAAGCTAAGATGCATAATAGAAGACTTGTTTTAAAAAAATAAAGTGGGCCAAAAATATATGAAAAGCTTTTTATTTCAAAGATTTAAAAGGTTAATATTATCTCTACTAATTTGTGTTCCTAAAAAGTTATGTGTAAAATTAAGTTTTGTAATGAAATTCTATATGTTTAGTGACATTAATATACCCTTCTAATTGCAGGGCAAAAGAAAAATGAATATTTTTGAGAATTATATTTGTAATAGGGAATGTAATTTGAACCCTGGCTTTGAACCAGGGTTTTAAATACCTAGGAGTTACCCACGTTCCCCCTAAGAATAGACCTAGCCTTCTTGGAAAACCAATAAATGGTTCCTTGTGAGGAACAGTGCTGAAGACCCCAAAACTGAATATGGTGATCTTAATAAGTTGCCAACAGCCATATTTAAAATATTATCTGAATATAAAAATTCTGCATTAGGCCAAGCCCAAGCTTGGAGCCCATTCCTCAACAGCTGAGTACAAGGTTATCAGACTACTTTCTCTGTTATATTTCTTAAATTCCCAAAGAGTAAGATCGACCCTGTGTTGGCCGTTCCTTCTTCCAAAGGAATATGATCATCTAAGAACTAGAGTGCTGTGTTAATTGAAAGGGAAATCTAAAAGTTCTTCAGTCCTAGGACTAGAACAGCCGAAGAACTAGAGTCATAGATGGGTCTGCATATTTTCTAGTATAAGTATTTTCAGCAGAAGACATCAGCATATACACATAGAAGAGTTTACCTTAAAAACTAAACTAAGGCTAACCTTAAGGGATTATGTTATTCACTTCATAGCAGTCTATTTTTTGTCACATCAAGAATTAGAAGCAGAGACAAAATAAGTGTTATTAAAGAAGCTTTTGTTGCAGGGGCCAAAGAATGAAAGCAATTTGTACCCTACCTTACAGATTTTATAAAATTGAAAATTATTGGTTATTTGCTTAGAAGGAAGGGTACCTATGGTGAATCACATATTGTTTCTTGAAATACAGTTGTTGAAAACTGAAGAAATGACTTCAAATAAGGGTCTTCGAGTCTTTTTTTTTCTTATATGTTTACACATAGCTCAAAATTTTATGTGTAACAGAAATTTTTTTGAGACTAATGGAAAACTGTTGAAAAATGTTGGGGAGAATATAAAACTTGGTATAATTTACTGTAGAGAAAAATCACAAAATGGAAAACATATTTAAACTTCTCTTTCATGGATACATTATTTCAGATTTGAAATTCTAGAAGTCTGATCTGAATGTTGGACTCCTTGTTCTCAAACATGAACCTAACGTAGTTGTAATCTTCAGAGTGCGGTGCTTGATATTTATGGCAAAGAGCCTTTTCATAGAATATTACAGAAACTCTTCGTAGTATGTGTTTAATAGACCAGTTTGGTTTGGCATCAGCTTGACATAAACTTTTGGTTATCCAAAGCCCTTAATTGCTTTGAAGTAAAAGCCCAGTGCTGCTCTTTTTTATTAAAATCATGTCTTTTCCTGTTATTGTGGTCTATTTTGGAAGACTGAGTTGTGATTTTTGCATATGTTCTACATAATGCCTCATTAGCAAAAAATCTTGTATCATTTACAAGTAGCCTGAATGTCTGTGTTGTTTTGAACAAAAATCCATATTAAAATTTAAACAATATAAAAATGCACATTTTCTGCTTATGAAAAAGGCCATCTTAAATTAACTGCAAAGCAGTAACCAGTGAACACATGTACATGAACATTAAAATCAGGATGATTTTACCTTTTACTGACTTTTTCAACTCCAAAAATATTTATACTCTTACCAAATGTGTAACTAGTTTGTACTAAGTGTTTTTTTAAGTAAATGTTAGGGTGTTTACCTTCTTAATTAGAAATCATGTAAGTGCCATAATGTCCCAGTGGAGGAAATTTAACCCGTAAATATTTCAGACACTGACTTGCCCCCTTCCCTTTGGTTGACAGCACACTGTCAAGTCATAAAACACAGAGGCCTTTTGCAGCCACACAGTATACAAAGCGGCTTGGCTTTAGGGGCTCCATCTTTCCAGCTGTGCACAGACGCGGATTACTTCCTGGCACTCAAAGTTCTTCCCCAGCTTTTCATTTTGAAAAATGGCAAACCTACAGCAAAGTTGTAAGAATAGTAGTGTGAACACACATACCTTTCACCCCTTGGCATGTTTGTGAATGACACAGCCTGTTCTGCATTCTGCCCACTCAGGCACAGGCCCATTCCCCTCCCTCCCCCTCTCTCCCTCTCTCTCTCTCTGAGAGTTAGGTGCACATATCATGTCACCCTCTCTACATTTCTAAGCACCTTCTAGGAATAAGGACATCTTCCTACATAACCACAGTACAGCTATCACACATTCAGGACATTTCACAATGAATGCAACAGTAGTATTATCTAAATACACAGTCCATATTAAAATTTCCCAATTGTCCCAATAATGGCCTTTATAGCTGTTTTTTAAATTGCTATTTTTGTTTCTCTATTTTTTTAAATTAATTAATTTATTTTTGGCTACGTTGGGTCTTCATTGCTGTGCACAGGCTCTCTCTAGCTGCGGCAAGTGGGGTCCACTCCTCTCTGCAGTGTGCGGGCCTCTCACCGCGGTGGCCTCTCCCATTGTGGAGCATGGTCACCAGGTGCGCGGGCTTCAGTAGTTGTGACACACGGGCCTAGTTGCTCCGCCGCACGTGCTCGAACCTGTGTCCCCTGCACTGGCAGGCGGATTCCCAACCACTGCGCCACCAGGAAAGCCCTGTTTTGTTTTTCTTTGTTTTAATCCCATATCCAATCAAGTGTCATGTATTGTATTTAATTGTCATGACTTTTAGGTTTCCCTTATTCTAGAGTGGTTTTCCGGTCTTTTCCAGCCCATTGATGATAGTTGTTTGCAGAATGCCCTCAATTTGGATTAGTCTGATTGCCCAGCCCCCTAATTTAGAGGGTACATCTGGCTCTTGGACAGTAGGGTAACTGGGGCGAGGGATAACCATGCAGACATTACTATTATACAGGGAGGTAATCTGTCATTTTTTAAAAAATATATCCAACAAGTTCCTACTGTTGTTTTGAATACCTTAGAATTTAACTAATGAAAAGTTATCACACTCAAATACTATGTCTTTTATCCCCAAGTTTTTTATTATTAATGTTAGCTAAGTTTTTTTGTGATAGCTGCTTGGCATGTTTCCCAAGCACTTTATTTAAACCACAGAAATTATCAAAATTAATAGTAACTAGTGTGTTAGTGTGTATGTGAGAGTGGAGAGAAAGCTAAAACTTAGGAACATCTCAGAGAAAGGAAGCAACTTACAAGAGTAGGAAGAATTTATCTCTTTAGACCTGGATCTCTCCCATAAGAGCTCTGGCCAGATTCTTTACTTCTCTGAGCCTCATTTAGCTACCTTAACTGTGAAATGAAGAGGTTGAAATGAGTAAGTGGTTCCCTACCTTTTAAAACCAGATGCTTGGGGCTTCCCTGGTGGCGCAGTGGTTGAGAGTCTGCCTGCTGATGCAGGAGACACGGTTTCGAGCCCTGGGCTGGGAGGATCCCACATGCCGCGGAGCAGCTGGGCCCGTGAGCTACAACTACTGAGCCTGCGCATCTGGAGCCTGTGCTCCGCAACGGGAGAGGCCGCGATAGTGAGAGGCCCGCGCACTGCTATGAGGAGTGGCCCCCGCTTGCCACAAGTAGAGAAAGCCCTCGCACAGAAATGAAGACCCAACACAGCAAAAATAAATTAATTAATTAATAAACTCCTACCCCCAACATCTCCTTTAAAAAAAAAAAAAAAACAAAACAAAACAAAAAAAAAACCAGATGCTTTTATCCCCAGAGACCTTGGTATTCTGAAAGATTTTGCCTCCTAAGTAAGCAGTGTGTATTAATTTAATAAATTTGTATTTTTTTATCCAAGACCTGTATCATGCTAATCATTGCTTCTGATAATTGTGAAATAGCCTGTATTATTGCACCGATTTGCTATAATTCTATCCAAAAGTAAAAACAATATAAAACCTTTAGTTCGCTTTTACAGCTTAATTGCCAGTGAATCTACATTTCTCATTGGGCTTTTTGATATTTTTAATATAATTCTCAAATTACCATTACTAGTCAGAATCCATTAAACTTGATCTTCAAAATGGCCCCTTAAGAAGATGAGCCAGGATTTGGGTTCTTCCTGTCCCCAACCAGTCCTTGGGAATGCTCCCTCCATTTTCAGAAGAGTTTATGTACATGTAGAGAGATTATGTACATGTAGAAAGCTCTACATAACTGTCCCCCTCCATTCCTTGTGCGTGTTTAAAAATAAGAAAATATTGAGTTCTGATGTATATTTTGACCCAACACCACAAGAAAAATACAATCCAGAGGCAAATAAACATACATATACAAACGTTTTCCTTTATGCAATCTTAAATCAGGGAGCAATTATTTTCATCTGTGAACTAAAGCAGCAGTTTTGAGCAAAGTCATTACCTTTCAAATAGACTTCACTTGGCTATTTTAGTGAAGCTTATTCCATTTAATTCACTAGCAACCTCATATAATTCTATTCATAAGTGATACCTTATTGTTATCTGTGTATCCCTAATAAGAGCTATGAATGACCTACACTTCTCTCAACGATATACTTAAAGAGTCTGCCACTGTTCCCCCCCCAAAAAAACTGTAGAGTTTTTTTTATCCTAAGATTGTTTTCAACCTTATCCCCCAAATTTAGTTACCCTAAAACTATTACTCAAAAAGAACCTCTTCATTCTATCTCATAAATATCTTACCTAACAACTTTCCAGAGTCTCATAGCCTACCTTTTGTATTCTAAAACCTTCCCTTCTAAATGGTGTTAAAGTACTATATTACAACATTTTTTGCCTCAAAAAAATCAAGAAGCTTTTTTTAGCATTCATAATCCTTACTGCAGCAAAGAATGTAATGTTGATGGGGGTTGTGGCAGGGAGGAATTGTGTGCCTGGGAAATGAAGTATTAGAAACTTTCACTGGAGCAAAGATTTTGGCTTCTTAAGCTTTCATATTAGACTATACATTACATAGCACCACTGAAAGTTTTTCCTTCTTCAGTATATCTGAGGTTTTAAGTTTCTGGATTTATTATGGCACCCAGTAGCAAAGCTGGAGTCAAGTGTTTTCAAGGCTTCCATTAGAAATTCCTCTTTCAGAGTTTATTGCTTGACTGTTTCAAATTATATGAGAGAAACTTGGCACATAGGTTTTTGAGCTGGATTACTTTTTTCAAGATAAAATCTAATTTATTTCAGTTTGTTTTTAATCTTAGAGATGGGCCAACAGCTCTTCTCATAGTTTTAGAAGATTTGAGCATAATTCTAAATAATGTCTGTTAAAAAAGAAAAGGAAAAAAGACCCACATTTTCCAACTTAATTTTTTATAGTTTTTTTCAAAGTCCTTGTTGAAAAATACGAGAAATTTGTTTTTACAAAGCACTTAATTAGTATGCTTGATATCCCTTTGCAGATCATTTCACCATGTGTAATGCAGCATGTATGAATTGGTACATGACCATCAGAGTTCATCTGAATGTTTTTACTATGCATTGTTCTTTCTGTTGGAATGTCATCATCCTGAAGATTTGATGTTCCCTTCATAGTGCATGGAACAGGGCAGGAAAATACTATGTAGAGGTCACATAAAATATTGCTCATAAAATGAGCCCTGTCTCTTCTTCAGAGGAAACCAACCTAAGGCCTTCCTTCATGTGCAGAGAGGTCTAGGACAGGCCACTTAGCGATGGCTCTAGCTCCCTCTTGCCTCCAACATCCTTCTCACTTTTCTGTGACAGCTCCTTCCCTCTTTCCTCTCTCACGTACACCCTCATTGTTTTACCATATTTCATCTGTGTAAAAATGTTGATTGGCAGGTTTGAGATGATTTTTCATTCCACACCTTCCTGAAGACCAGGCCACATTCATCACAATGTTGCTTTTAACTTTTATGTACTTTATGTCATTGACTCTGCACTTTCTACTTAACAGCATTGTTGCCATCAAAAATATCCCATCATAATAATGACTATTATGTATAGAAGCCCTAAAACTGACACTTTAAAATAATTATTAAAGACTTGCAGGTGTTGTGTCATCCCAAAATAGGTGTACTCTCTAGCGAACTGACTTTTTATTTAAAGTACCGCATTGTTATTGCTCTTTTATAAATACTACTTCTATTGTATCTGTGCCCACTCTTTGGGCATCATTAGTATAAAATACTAAGTCAATATTTTGAAAAGTTCAAACTCCGAGGACTTTAGGAAAATATTCAAGAAAGCATCCACCAATTAGACCACTGAAAGTTTTTGCAACTTACTGGCCTTTGCCTTACAAAGAAAATTCAAAATTAAAACCTGCTGTTTCTATGACCCTATGTGACTGAATGGTTTGTTGGGGCTTAATTTTTTGTTAATGTCATCAAGTAATAGTTACTATTCAAACATATCTCATGTATATATCTTTTTGAAAATATTAACATGCTTAAAAACAAGTAAAATAAAATATCAGGTACAGCTTAAAACGTAAGAAGAGGTTTGAAATTATTTGAATAGTATTCTATCCTGTATCAATAAATGTCACTCACTGTTGAGCAGTCAAACCAAGTAATTCTGGGGAAAACAGATAAGTTCTATTTTGACTAATAAATATGAAAAAATATGAGTATTTTCTTGAGATCTATTCAAAATATATTTTCCCTTCATCGTATTTTTTTTTTTTAGCGAGTAAAAATAATACTGAGGGGAATATTGGTGAGTGTACTGTTGAATGTGTGCTCAGTACTACTAGATAACATGTTTTAGACACATAATTATTTTAACATTGTGTTAAGACTGTACCCTGGGCAAGATCCAGGTTCTTGGACTTGTTTATCTTCTGTGTGAGGACAACTAACTGTCCGATGCCAAAATACAATGAACTTTCAGATATCAAAGAGGAAAATTAAGTATTTCAGGTCCTCAGCTGGTTTACAGATGTGTGAGCTTTGTAGTCCATTTTCTGGTTCCAGTAGGGCGTTGTGACAATTTTTCCAATATGTGTATACTAGATAAGTTTTGGAAGTAAAATTACTTTCTTTAAATACTGAAATAATTTTCTGAACTTAAAATTTTTATGTTTATTTTTCTTAGAAAATGAAGTCTAAAACCAAGCTTCACAATTTTTAAAATACTTTTGAATGTAAAACGTATTAAATTAAGGAACCTTTCTCTGTCAGGAAAATAAATGCCTTTTGAAAACAGGTATTCATTTAGATCTATGATTAACCTTTAACAAGATCTTCCTGTTAAATTGTACATTTGCTTTAATCTCAGTAGGAAAAATACAAACTAGTATTGCAGCATATAGAGTTTCTATATACCCTGTGGACGTTAAATGATCTCTTACAGCTAAAGGCACATCTGCAACATATTTAAATGCCAGCTTTGGGCATTATTAGTATAAAATGCTAAGTCACTTTTTCTGGAAATATTTTGAAAAGTCTGAACTCCAGGAGGAAACTCCAATAAATGGTAATCTTATGATACCATTTGTTTCGAGGGAGTGGTGGGAAGATGAGTGGCTGTATGGCATATTTTTCATTTAGTGAAAAATAGTATGATAGTCCTCCTTCAAATAAGTCTGAAGTTTGGTGGTGGAACAATGGCTGTGCTAAAGACTGATGTCCTCTGTACCATGTTTCAGGACACTATAAAATGATATTAAATTCATATTATCAGTCATTGTAGAAGTGACAAAAGTCATCAAATTTGGGGCTCCCTTCAAACTCTGAGAGTCTGTACATTTATGAAAGTTGAAGAATGACTACTGGTTGGTTTTAAATAATAAGTCTATCCTAAGTGTATAATAAACTAAAAACCTTAGTGACTGATATGCAAGTGTGTAAATTTTTTTCTATGTAACATTCAATGAAAACTTGTAGTCCCACCACAGATTTTTTTCCTTTTGTCTTGCATTTTTTATTCTGTCTCTCTCTTTTTCTTAAATACGTCATTGAAGGTCAAACATTCGGGACAACGTAGAAATGATTAAACTTCATAAGCAGCTAGTGGAGAAAAGCAATGCTCTTTCAGTAATGGAAGGAAAATTTATTCAGCTTCAAGAGGTACCGTGATAATTTATTTTATTATGGTGATACATAGATACAAAGGTTCGAAAACTGTTCAACTTTTTTTTTTTAAGTAGAATGGTCGTAACACTAAAATGTAGTTTTTAAAGATTGCTCTTTTTATTCTCAAGTGTGTATAATTTCACTTCCTGTATGGTTAGCTATTTATAACTTAATAACTAAAGAAATAACTAACTGCTTGGACTTTTTATAAATATCTGTGTCATCTTAAAATAATAAACACATTTATCATAAAGCATCTCATGTCAAGAAAATTTATTTTTAACTTCTTTTATCTGGAATCATATGGGCACATAACACTGAAGGTTTAGATGTATTTGCATATATCTTCAGTTCTAAGCATTTTGAAATATCTAAGATAGATCAATGTTAAGAATAGATTAATAATCAAGTTTTGTTAAATCTTTTTTGATATGTGGTGTTTTGTTTTGTTTTGTCACTACCAGTATCAGAAAGTATTTGAATACCCCTCATGTCAACTGTCAGTGTATTTATTTTAAATCCTAACCTTTCGGTTGACAGTACTTGAGACTCTTATCCCCATGGTTGTTTTACCAAGGACTATGGCCGCACAGGAATGTGCCATCAGAGGACTCCTGTTTATTGGCACTGCATAATTAACATAGGTTCTGGAATTAATGAACTCCAAAACATTCCAGATGAGCAGAATTCATATTAAGCAGTACTTTCTTTGAAGTACTGAAACAAGGAAAGCAGTAAGTTGATGCAAAGCGGGTCATCTGAAGCCTAAATTCACTATTGAATTAGATAAATATTTTTCAACCATACTCTGGGTCATGTTTTCCATCCTACAGGTACCTCCTTAATGTCAAGTAATACACTACCTTCCCTATAAATATGACACTGTATAAAAGAGAAATTAATTAGAGAGTGGGATTGATAACACTATCTGCAGATGGATGGAAGAGGGAGATTAAAAATACATGTAGCGGAAAGCCATCTCTAAAAGGCAGCATTAAGAAAGGAATTAAAAAGTGATTTTTCATTCTTTTATCACTTTGACTGTTTTGATTTCCATTTAACAGTGACTCCAGGTATTTGTTTAAATACCATGAATATCAAGTGTCTTTGATAGCACAGGTACCTCTTTTGGGTAGAGATTTGAGAGGTTCAGGCCAACAGCTTCACCAAGATATGAAGCACAGAGAAAGCTGGTTAAAGATACTGTTCTGTGATTATAAGCAAGATTAACAAAAATTGGACTCAAGTAGCTCAATAGCCATGTTTCTTTTAAACAATTGAAGAACTTCAATAGAAATTTAATGATTTTAATTAGCAGATAAGGCATTACATGTTATGGTCATATGGACTCTATGAAAAGACTTTAGTGTAAGTATGTAAAATTGAATTTAAAACATATTCATAAATAGGTCAATTTTGAAAATTAAGAAGACTTCAGTAACTATTTCACTGAATTGAAATTCTTAATTGTATTACAATTAGAAGCTAACCTTCCAAGGCTATTTATATGGTGTGGTGACAGATCTTTTCAGTTTGAATATCTATGGTCAGCATTTATTTTTAACCCATGCAGCAGCATTTTTAGACAGCATGTCCGACCACTGTAACCACAGCATAAAGAAAGAATAATTACTTGCTAAAACTAATTTACTCACTGGTCACTATCAACAAGTCAGAAAACTAGGAGGGAATAAAATAAAGGACAAAAACAGCCTACATTGTGTGACTCTGTGCTAAAATATTTTCTTCCTCATGATACATTTTGGCCAAGAGTATCCTTTATGGACACATTATACATTGTATAATGACACATTAATATGGTAGCATATATACATTGTTTGTGAGATAAAGAATAAACAATATAACATGGACTTCAGGAGTAAACTCATTTATGGAATGGTGATCATTCATTCAAAGCAGAATCCAAAAATAGTTTTGAAAGGATTTTCCTTTTGTTTTTTAGAAGCAAAAAACTCTCCGGATCAGCCATGATGCCTTGATGGCAAATGGAGATGAGCTAAACATGCAGCTGAAAGAGCAGCGTTTAAAATGCTGCAGTCTTGAGAAGCAGTTACGTTCCATGACATTTTCTGAAAGAAGAATAGAAGAGGTAAGCTCCCAAAAAGTTTAGCCATCCTTTGCATTAACACTTCTCTGTAACTATTTTGAAAAAGTAAAATAGAGACATTTTAAATATTATATTGACTTAAAAATCCTAAACTACATTGCATGGCACTTTGAGCACAGCAAAATATAGTCGATACATTATGTGCATGGCAAATTGGTACTTAAAAATACTTGCAAATGTACTGAGATCCACTATTTATCTAAAGGATTAAGGATCCTTGAGGAGACATAACATTTTTAAATGAACAAATGCCAGATTACCTGAGGAACTTAACTTTCTCAGCCTTAACAGCTTATTAGTCATTTGAGATGTCAGAACAATTATAGGAAGAGATCTGTCTCTCAGGAGAAAGATGTTCTGCCCTCCAACATCAGCAATTTTGAGAATTTTTTTTTTTCTAGGAAGTTGTTTCAAAACTCATCTTCCTATTCATGTTACTTCTCATGTTTCCCAGCTAGCACAATCTTTTTCTGCAGTCTGTTAAACTTGTCCTTAAACAGAATGGAAATGAAATAAGATGTCTACATTCTGTTCTCATCTTGGAAGAATCTTTTATGGTGTCTCACAGTAGCATCAAAAGAATTTTGAGAAGGGAATGAATTTTAAGAGTACTCTGATCCATGGGAAAAGGTTGTAACAACAAAATATACTGGTAAATGAAACTTAAATACTAGAAATAAATACAAAAAGCTACATTTTAGTTATCAAGATACAATTATTACCCTGAGTTTATTTCTAAAAATATTATTCATTGGGGTAAAGCGAGGTATACGATTTTATTTGTTCATTCATTTGAAAGATGTACTACTGACTCTTTGTAAATTCCAAGTAACATGAGAAATTGTGTTTTCAGAGTAAATAGTGATTGACACAAGTTGTTTGAACCACGAACCAAAAGAAAAGTTAATCCTTTTATTTTGGGGGGCCAACTGGAAATTAACACAAAATGAATATAATGATGGAATTCATCGCAGAAGACAATAAAAAATATTATGTTTCCCCAAACTTAATAGCAAGCTTTTAACACGTTCTTTATTGAATTTTGGTACATGTTGCCATAAAGCAGTGCATACGTTCCTACTAAATTAAAACAGAAATATTAATCTCATGTTTACTTAACAACTTGGAAGAAAAACAATGCTAAATTAAATACAGACGATATAAGTGGACTAGTTCACAGCTGCAATTTAGAAATCAAGACGTTAGCCTCCTCACATTTTTTTTTAATCCCCACGTGGTTTTATACACCTAATGTGTAATTTTCTTTTCATTTCAGCTGCAGGACAGAATTAATGATTTAGAAAAGGAACGGGAACTTTTAAAGGAAAACTATGATCAACTTTATAACAGGTAAATCATGATTCCATGTGTTCTCTCCTTCTCTTGTTTGAGATCTTTTCTATCAAAACATTGGATATCAGAATACCTAATATTGATTAAAGAATTAGCAACAGATGATTGCAAGAAATCTACATATGTTATAAAAGAAAAATAAGCTTTTTTAAGAGATAGGTAATAAGTTCTTTAACCTGAGCAGCAGTCTGTTACTAAGAAAACCATATCACTTTGTTGTCAGTAACAACTGCTATCATTTATTGAATGCAAACTGTAAGCTAGCAGGTACTATGCTAAATACTCTGCATACATCGTTATAAATTCCTCACAACAACTTGGAAATGTAGGTATTATTAATGCCCATTTTGCAGACAATGAAAATAAAACAGAATTAAGTAAACTTGCCTTTGTTCTTAAAGCTGGGAAGTAGTAGAGATTGTATTTGAACCTCTTTTGGTCTCTCCAAGCTCTTGTTTCTTCTGCTGGGCTACCCAGCCTATTAGCTTCGTGTGATTCTGTTGGTGGAAAGCAAAGGTATTCGCTTACAATTTTTTCTATTTCTTAAAACAAAAAACACACGCATCTTTATCTTAAGATGAATTTTAAAGAGCTGCTTTACTTTTCCTTTTTATCTGCTTCATAATTATGGTATTTTAAAAATTAATCCCTTCTGGTAATGTTAGAAACAGAATTCTACTCCACAGCTAAGTTTACTTAAATGAGACAGATGTGTGTGTGTTTTTAAGTCTTTTCAGTGTATGATACTGATAAATGATAAATACAGGTTTACATGAAAGTAAATTTTATATATATGTTAGAGCTGATTTTCAACAGTTGCTTCTAATTGATCATATTCGGAAACATCAGAACATAGCCATCTGATCTACAGTTATATCTTTAACTTTTTAACTATGTTTTATGTTTGATATGTTTTGCAAACTAAATTTACATTTTATAAATTAAACAAATTATACCGAAGAATGTAGGGAGAGGCTTTTATTTTGATTTACTTTGAAAAGATAACTAAATTAATGTTACACATCATTCCAGAGGTATGAATCATGTATGTTGCTTATACTAGTGTTGATTATATTTGCACAGGGGCTCATTATATTAAGTGTTACCAATAGCGGGTTGAGACCTCAGTTAAAGTAACGTCTTGGGCTCTCCAGCAAGGATAGACTGGCTAAACAGCTTTATGTGGAATTTGCCTTGCACCCCCTCCCAGATCATTTGGCCTCAGTGCTTTGTTCTGGTCCCACTCTCATCAACCCTGATTAATTTTACCTAAAGCATTTATCATACCTCCTATTTTATGGTATTCCTGTCTCTATAGAACAATGCATAGGTTTATAGTGATATATACCTAAGTAGTTAGTAGTTGTATGTTTGAAATTTTAAAATTTCATTATATGGAGAGATCACACCACCACCATATTATATGGCAGAGAAAATAATGTTATCCCCATATCTTATAAATGACGGAATTGAGACTCAAGAAAAATTAAGAGACTTGTACAGAGTCACACAGCATTGCTGAGACTCCAGTACAGGACTAAAACCCATTTCTTTTGACTCTAAAACTTGAATTTTTTTTTTCTCTGTGCCTATCTCTGATTTTAATTGCAATGGAAATTGTATATGCAAAAGGGAAACATTCATGGAATAACAAGACTGTCACACATTTAGACATTTTTATTGATTTATATTTATCTTAACATCTTGTAATTTCAAGTAATTTAACATGGTCTTAATACATGAATATAAGTGCCATTTGGTCATTACTTATACATTTTCTACTTCCCCTCAATTTGAGGATTTACTGAAAGTACTTTCTTGTAATAAAAACATTAAACTTAGTGGGGAATAATGCATAAATGAAATTTTAAGAAAGACATGTTTTTCTCATATTTAGTTTATCACCATGAAACTTTATCTTTCCATATTAGAAGATGATCTAAGAGTGTAAATCTCACTTTGAAGGGTTTTTATTTTTAATGTTTTGCGTTTGAGCTACCTTTTTTTTCCCTGTCACATTAAAAACAGACTTCATCATGCTGCTTACACTTGAATTTTGTGTGAGGTGTATGGAAGTAAATGTGTATAATGAGTGTCAAAACATTTGTGTCAAAAAAAAATGTCACTTAGGTACAAAACCCGGCAAGCACATGTGATAGTAAATAGAGCTATAAAATTCTGTAATACAGTTTTTTAAATATATAATGCGTTTTCAGAAGCATAGTTGGAAAAACTCTACAAAAATCAACATCCTCCCCAAGATTCTTACAGCTCTTGTATTTCATGGCAGTGTTATTCATCATGGCCAGTAACTAATGCTCATCACAAACTACATATATTCCCTGTTTGGTTAGTCATAGTGATAGCATGTTTTTAAAAGGAGAGCATTTGTTTGTTATTCAAAATTGGCTAGTTTTCAGGAGAAAAATGTGATGTGCAGATTGCATTCTCATCTTCCTTTTTCAAATGATATTTTTAATGTGTTTATTATTTGACATATGACATATTAGAGAATCATCTGGTAAGGTAAAATCTTCATGTTAGTATTTGGTATGAGCCTTTTTTAATATGTTGTAGCATGTTTGATACTATGCCAAGAAATAAGTATAACTTTAAGAAATGTTCATTTAAAAAACTCAGAATAAAATTTTTGCAATTAAGTCTTTCTATTTGGTCAGAGAGAAATTCTATACTATAATATAGTACAGCTGGGTCTCATTTTTGAAGTTAGTATATAGTTTTAGGGTGATATAGCTGATGAATGCAATAGTCCTTCAACTATAATGTATATCAGTAACCTGGAAAACAGTAAAATGGAGGTTTCACCAACCCTGTGAAACCTCCCCACCTGCCCTCCTCCCCATCCCCCAATACCATCCAGTTCAGATTCAGTCAATTTGAGTTTGAATCCAGAGACTCTTGTTAAAGGTGATTTTAAGGTATTAACTCCCTGAGAGACACTAATCTAATAACTATTTAAAAGAAGAGTTGGTCCAGTTTTTGAAGATGATATTAACTGTTTTAAGAATTGGATGATTCAGGTTTTTACAATGTGATAGCCATCTAATATCCAAAATTTAAGGGCGCACTGCTGACCACCCATAGACTCTCTGTGCTCCATTTCTGTAAAGCAGGGGTCCCCAACCCCCTATTAGGAACCAGGCCACACAGCAGGAGGTGAGCAGCAGGGAGCGAGTGAATCTTCATCTGCCGCTCCCCATCGCTCACATTTCCGCCTGAACCATCCACCCCCCACCCCTGTCCGTGGAAAAATTGTCTTCCACGAAACCAGTCCCTGATGCCAAAAAGGTTGGGGACCGCTGCTGTAACGTGAGCACCTGTCCCCTGCAATCTTCTAGAAGACATGAAAGCTCATATGATCCTAAATGAGCACTTTGTGCTTCCCAGAAATCAAACTGAGTACATTTGGGGCATCGTTTTTTCTTTAGTAAGTGAAATATCCCCATGTTAATATGTATTTAATTTCCACTAGGCCTAACTATGGTACCTATGGATTTCTTTATGGATGATTAGAGCTTATTCTTCTCACATTAGGATACCCTTGAACATTGGAATAAAAGGAATTCTTTCTGTAAGAAAAAAGACCTTAGGGTGGAGATGAATTCTTCAACTCTTTTTTTTTAATCTTATCACGTTGTTGATCAAGGGTGTGTATTTACAGTATGCTGACCCATGACTGCCAATGGACTGCCAATGGACATGCCAATGACCACAGGAACCAAGGGGCATTCCACTGCAGATTGATATTTTATCACTCCAGCAGCATAATGTAACAATGAAATGTGCACAAAGACCAACTATGATCCCCTCCTCAGTTGTCACTGTAGGCAATGTACAAAAACATTTTCATGAATAAAAGGTTCTCAAAGACTGTTCTCATATGCAGATTTAATCATGTACACAGCCTCTACAAAGAAAATGGAGCCAGATGTGGTTTACCATTTATAGTTACACAGATGGCTCCAAGCATAGAGGAATACAGTAAATTCAAAAGGAATTCCTCATGAAACTCCAGTGGAATGTAATCCTAAATTTAGAGGGAAGATAGCAGTGGACTAAATTCAGAGTGACTTATGCTGATTTACACTAGTATTTTGTGGGTTTGGAAAAACCAGGCTGCTAAATTGTTCTTAATTTAAACACATACAGCTTCTGATGTTTCTGCCAGATTAACTGTTGGTGATCTTTTTTGCTGGTACTAATGCTGTTGGAACACTACTGTTTCTAATTTTTAGCGGCTGATATAATGTATGGTTGTGCCTATTTCATCATGCTAATTTTTTTTCCGGGTAGTACATACTTTTAATAATAAGAGACACACACACACATGCATACACACATATACACTCACACGTATGTATACATGTGTATGTGTTTGGTATATATACTTTGAAATATATTTGTTCTTTATCAAAAAATGAAAATGTAAGGGAATATTCTTTACTTTAGTATATAAAGTACATATCTGGATTTCATTTAAACCTAGGTAACTCTACCTTTGATAAAATTAGCTTAAAACATTGGTATACCAGATCCATGTATTTTTTTAAGGTTCCATACGTGAAATGAGAACACTGATCGAAGAAACAGATGGCATATTTAGAGAAACTTCTAGAATTCCATTTATTTTTAAGGTCATGTTATTTTAAATGCAATAGAAACATTCAGACTGTAAAATAAATAACACAGTTTTTTGTTCTTTTGAAAGCTATGCCTCCCAGAAAAGTATCTCTTTTGGACTAAAACCTCAGACTAGCTGGGAGCAACATTAAGGGCAATTTTCAATAAGAAGGTTCTTTTCCATTTACTTCATCATCAGTACAAAACCAGATTTTGTAAATTTCTGGTTCCTTTACTGGGTTTAAAATAAGTAGAAGGGTCAAAGCTGCTGATAATTATTCATTCATATCAAGCTTCACAGATAATAGTTTTCTGCTGAAATACAGATCAAGATCAGTTTTTCCCAAACCTGGCTATCACCTGGGGAAAACTATGAATGCCTAGGCCCCAGAATCTGCATTTTTAACCTAGCACCAGTGTTTCACGTAGGCCAGCCTTTGGGAACCACTGGCCTAAACGAATGTTTACTGTCTAGCTTCTGCATACCATTTAGTTATTTTTCAGCTGATTCTTCCAAAATCCTGGGTCTGATCATTAGTAGATTTTCATGATAGTTTAAACTGCTACACTTTTATTGAGGAATAATAATTCTCTCTACATCATTCTTATCAAGGTGTTCTTACTGGGTTTTCACCCCAGTCATGCGTTATGAGTAAAACCGTTTGTTCTTAGCCTATTGCTGTTTGCTTTTTAGGCCAAAAACTGCATGGTCATTGCTCCTTAATATCAAAATCGCCGTCTTACAATTCAAAATGCTATCATTTTGTGGCCAGTATTTTGTAAATATGCTATTATCACAGACTCTGTAAAAGTTTCAAATTCTGGAATTAAAGATCAGGTGGGGAGTCCCTTTTCTCTGTATTAGGGTTTATTCGTGGTAGAGAATGGTTTTGTCCGATGTCTGCTGCTGAGGTTTGGAACTGTGGATTCCTCTGGAGTATGTACAGTATCTGAATTCCTTTACTAGTCCCACAAAAGCTGCACACTGCCAACTTCTCTGACTTTAGAGCTCTAAATTAAGGCCAGTTCCTTTGCTCATCCCACAAACTCTTTCATGTTCCCTAACCGCAGCCTGAGAAAGGCGCCTTGGTTTCAACAGCAGCAGACCAGCATATGTTTACTTAATTCCTAAGACATGATGACAGTGGTCTCTGTGCCACTAACAGCTTTTCTCTTTATTATTTTCGGTTGAAGCTGATTTCCAAGCTCTCCTTGCCTGTCACGTGTGTTTTGCAGTGCCTTCAGTGCTGCCCATGAAGAGCAATGGAAGTTAAAGGAACAGCAGCTGAAAGTACAGATTGCTCAACTCGAGACTGCCTTAAAATCCGATTTAACAGACAAAACTGAAATCCTTGACAGATTAAAAACTGAAAGAGGTACATATAAAATGACTACTGACTTACTCGTTTCAGACATGCGTGTTATTCATTGTTATTCACTGACTTGATAAGTACTTATTACAGTGCCTGCTGTTTTGCCAGGCACCTTGCTGCGTACTAGGGACACAGCCTATATTAACAGTCATCCACTTTTATGAGTTTATTGATTGCTCAAAATTTCCCTTTACTCAGCTTAGCGTATATGCCAAAGGAATTATTTTTTCTCAGAGTAACTCTTGTTCAGGTTCTCTTTAATTTGTTTAATTCTCCTGAATTTATTCAAGAGTCAAACAAGTGTTTATTAAGCACCAGTATGTGCTAGGCACTATTCTAAGTTCTGGGGATACAGCAATGAACAAAACAAAGACCTGGTCCTCATTCAGCATAAATTCAAGAGGGAGAAACTGACAGTAATTAAATAAATATGTGATACATCAGGTGGTGGCAGGTGCAGTGGAGGAAAAAAAAAGGCAGTGTACGACAGCCAAGGACGGCAGAAGTCTTGCTTGGCTGTTTTTGATCTGATGGTGAGATGGCTAATTCTGCTCTGTGACAGAGTACTTAAATAAAGAAGCCTTGTCAAGATGTCCCTGCTAAAATAATAATCATTAATAAGTTAGATGTTATGAGTCCCAGATCTCACCCCTCTTGTCTCACAGAAGTAAAATAATTATAATTAAAGTAGATGTCTGCTCTACTATATTATACACACATATACACACAAATGCACAATCAGGGAAGTGAATTAATTGCTCCAAGTGTTGCATCTGTTTGCTCAGCCGGTAGGTAAACCCAGCGATGTGATAATAAGGTTGCTCCTTTTGAACACTTGCAGTTCAGTTGCATGAGAACATTTAAAAGTTTAATGCAAACTCAGTTAAAAAAACAATTACATATCTAGTCAGTACTCTCTATATTGATTTAGATCACAATGCCATATTTCGTAAACTCTAAGAAGATTTGTTTTTCCCATTTTAATATCTCTGAAATTGGGAAGCATCTTATAGGTGATAACATTTTTTAAATTATGGTGCAACTTTTTTTAACATTTTAAGAAATCTGAAATTGGAACGCATCTTATAATCAATGGGGTCTTAATTTCAATGAAATACGTGTGCAGTATTTATTTACCAAGTGGTTTAAATGATGACAGTTTATGAAATTTTCTCCAGAAGACTGTGAGTAGAATAAAATGATGACATGATTTCTGACTGGGTGGATATTTTAAAGTTTTTATGTCAAAGATTCTTAGTTCCTAACTTTAATATGTAGTGTTGAATACCTAACAGAGTGCTTTATTTAGTAGTTGCTCAATAAATTCTTCCACCGAAGCGGAAGGGCTCTGTATTTCCTCTCTCTTTTCTTTCTTAAGGAAAGAGAAATGAAATAAACCTTTCTTGTTCCCGTGCTTTCTGTATTTCCCTAGATATCAAAAGTTCCAAAACTCTTATCTTTACACCAATTTGAATTGGTCTTTAGACCAATTTGAATTGGTCTCTGGTAAGAAACTGTTAAGAGGATAGAATCTTGGTGTTCTTTTAAAACCTATTTATTACTGTTGGATTAAGTCTGGGGGTTCTTTTCAGTCCCACAGCCCTCAATGTAATCACTATTAATATTTTTATATATGTCCTTCCAGAGGACATATATACATACAATTTTATACATACAATTTTATAATGTGCTTTTTTATTTACTGTATTGTGAAATCGTTCCTTCAGTGTAAATATAAATCCGCATCATCATCATTTATAATGGCTGTCATAGTTTTCCAGTGTGAGGATGTACCATAGATTGTTTAACAATCTTCTGTTGTTGAATTTTTAAATAGCTTCAGCTTTTTTAAGTACCCTGAACATCTCTCTACACAAATCTTTACACATTTATCTGATTATTTTCTTAAGAAAAATTGCTAGAACTGAATCTTTTTAATGCAACTGTTATTTTAGTTATTTTTGCTTGCATACCTGAAATTTACAGGTCTAATAATTTCAGTTTTTGTTTCTTTGTGAAAATGTTAAAACAGATTATAAGAAAAATAATACAGCCTTTAAACAATTTTTTCCGGGAAAATACTAAACAAAAAATTGAAGTTGTCTATTTAAGGAAATCTTTTAATATTTAGAAAGTTGCTTTTTTGTATTACAGATTTCAAAATTGTTTAATTTTACTTTGAAGTCTCTTCACACATTTACCTTTTCATGTATCAAGTGTTCTCTGCCAGAAGATGTTTCCCTGGCTTCTTGTAGTCATTCATCTAACTGGCAAATTATTTTTAGAGAATACTCACCTCTTTATTCAAGGTACAAATTAGTTTCAGATTGTGCGAATATGTGGGGGAAGGATATGTAAATGCAGTTTGCATTTGGTTAATGCTTAAATTAACTGCATGTGTTTAAGGGCCTGCTTTTGAAAGTTCCTTTCTATCTTTAGCTGAAATGCATAATTCAGCATAATGCATATGGTTATATTGATCACAGCTGAAGATATTAGCACAAAGGAGCTCTGAAAATTGTTTAGTTGAACTGTTCTCTGCACTCTGCTTATTAATGGTGTGCTTGAAGAACATAATTTTAAAAGAGTGAAATGTTATCTCATTTGAATAAAATGCTGTTTAGCTTAACCTGCTTTTTGTCAAATCATAAGGTAAGGAGGTTATTTTTCATCTTGTACAGGGTGCTTTGATTTTTCATATTATAATTCAGCAAGTCTATTTCCTCTTTGAACTATAATGTCTCCATACATTTTAAAGTCCCAGGAGTGACATCCCCAGTAAACAGTTTAAGAAAGGAAAAATATAGTAGAGAATTCTACATAAAATTCAGTAGAGAGAAAGTTACTGGTGCTCAGTAATATCTTCTCCCACTAATAAGTTATTTTCCCACTAATAAAGCCCTGGTTTTAAAAATACCAGGTAAGTGGGAACATAGTTGTTGAACGAAAAATCAGAAAAGGAAGAAATATTTGAGTAAGTTTATTTATACCGGTAGCATATTATTCTCAGGACCCTGCTCTGAAAAATTGAAAGAATAGAAGACAGCATAGGAATAAGATACACTGCGTCTGGATGAAGATGGAACGGTCATGTCCTTACACTTTTGGTTTCCCTCAGAACCGCTAAAAGTTTCACTAGCCAGAGAAGGAAATTACATTATCCTCAGGACCTTGGTTCATTTACCTCCTTTTTTGTTACCTAGTCATTCTATCTGGATGTTGTTTTAACCCAATCAACATCAAATAAAGGGTTCCACATTCTTACTCTACTCTCTAACCAAAAGAGCAAATTTATCTCATAAGAATTCATATTTATTATTAATCCTAATTTTTAGTTTAGAGATAAATGTTTGACCTTTACCTTAAAAATTTCCAAGTATTGTTCACATTTGGAAATTCTTTCATTTAATTCACTGAATATTAGTAATTTGTACTCTAGGATAACCTTCTAACCTCTTATCAATAAGAAAAATATTTACATATTTGATATTAAAATGGCTCTACATATCCTAGGGTAACTTTTTTTTTTTTTACTTTTTAGTTTGCCAGAAGTATGTTATATTAAAAATATTCAAATTTAGTTAATTTCTTCTTAACTGTGTAATTTACAGTTTTTACTTATATATAGCATTTATGGCTTGGGAACACAAAGCTTTATAAAAGTCAGAAACATTTTTGTATAAAATGCAGTCAGTGTGCAAATGTATTCATGTAAAGAATTCTTGGCAAATATGTTGATTTCCCTTTTTTTAAGGAAAGGAACGATGATCATAAATCTTTGTGAGCAGGATGAAATTAATAGAGACACTTTGGATATCATGGTTTAGAGTCAGTCCACAGGGAGCCCACAAAGTAGAATACTTGACCACCACAACGCACTCTAGTAAAGAAGTACACTTAAGAACCTAGGACTAAAGAGTAGATTTGTTAGCTAGCTATTATGCTTTCTTTTTTTAAGTTAAGTATGTTTAATGCAGAGAGTGAAAAATTAGTCTCTCTATGGATTTGCCATCTTCTGTAGCTCTACCCTATACGCCTGCTTGTGGGTCATGGCAAATGAGCACATAGGCAAACGTAACCTATCTCCATTCCTAATTAATAGCGTGGACTCTGTGAATAAAGAACACACATGAATTATTATTGATACTACCATGCACTGGTTGAGAATCCATTTCTCCTCTCTTAACAGATTTATTAAAAATGGGGTTGATTATAATTCCATAATTCCAGAGTTATCAGAAAAATTATCTTGTTTTAATGAAAAGACTTTATGCTGAATTAGGAAAAGATAACTCAAGGAAGTCAATTAGAAAAAACTAAAAGAGAAAAAAATTTTTTGCATGCCTTTCAGGATCCTTAATAAGTAAGTAAAAATCATAGATTTAGAAACATATTTTCATAGGTATTTTAGATAGAATGTTCCTTTGAAGTTCCAGAGGCCACAATTTCCTTATATTAATACTGTGAAACTTAAGTCCTAAGTTTTTGATAAGCAAGTGAATCATATGGTAGACACATGATAGTGTTCATTTGTTCCTCATTCCCCTGCTCCCTTAGTCTAAGGTGCTAGCTCAATTTCCTCTCTGGCCTCTCTGGCTCTCTAGATCGAGCTTGGTGTGTATCATGAATTAAGCCAATTTAAAATGTGTTCTTGTACCTCATTCTCACTTACCTTTCGAATTGTGTTGACTTCATTTTTAAGACCAAAATGAGAAGATCATTCAAGAAAATAGAGAGCTACAGTTACAGTACCTGGAACAAAAGCAACAACTTGATGAACTTAAAAACCGCATGAAGTTTTACAACCAGGTGAACCATTTTCTTATTTAGGAAACGAACTCCAAATTTTTATCTAAATATTTTATACGTAAAGAAAACACTATACCACAAAGCAAAAGAATACAAATGGTTAACTTAGTTTATTAATTCATGGCATCTTGCAGTTTATGTTCCACGAGGGTAATCTACATAGTTGGAATGTCTCTTGCACTTGCCATTGTGAGCTTTTACTTACTCTGTCTTTTGCAGGAGAGTGATATTAGTGCTGATGAATTGAGTGAAGCTCTCCTGCTTATAAAGGTAACTTTCTAAACTTCATCATGAATTTCATGTCTACATATAACTGTTTCAGCATAATGATGACCCTTATCTGTAACCTTTATACTTGGAGAATGAATTATTCAGGAAAAGTGGTCAGGTGACATTTAGTTACAGCATATACATATTTCATAATGACATCAAAATTACATTAAAGTAGACCTCAAAAACTCTTATTTAAAGCACTTTCCCCAACTGTAACAAACATTTTACTTTTATATGCCCCACTATAAAACTAACCAGCAATTTTCTGTCCTAAGAGACCTTGGTGCACCCTATTATCTTAAGTAAAATATTGAATTATATATGTCACCAGAAGATATTTTCCAGTTCTAGAATATTCTGTTATTTACAAGAAGACACAGAAAGTACATTTCTTTCCTTTTAGATCATCATGGTATAGATTTTAATCAAATGAAGAATAGAAATAAACGTACATGATTCTTTTTTACTTCGTGAAGTAATAAACTGTTTTTTTATTTCTCTGTAATTATTCCAAATGTCTATCCAAATATGTATTCTGTATCAGGACTGCTTCATTCCTAACGGAAAATGGAAATATATCTGTTTTCAATTAATGATTGTTTCTTACTATATCCATATTAATTCACAGTTACATTTTAGAAACTCTTGTTTTGGTAATAAAATATGTTTTTGTTTTAGGCTCAAAAATCACAAAAAAATGGAGACCTTTCTTTTTTAGAGCAAGTAGACAGTAAAATTAATAAAGATCTAGAACGCTCCATGAAAGAGCTGCAAGCAACTCATGCAGAAACAGTGCAAGAACTTGAAAAGACAAGAAACATGCTAATTATGCAACATAAAATTAATAAAGATTATCAGGTAATATAATACACTAAATCGGGAGGATAGGTTTCCCATAATATTCTACTGATGATTTACATTTCAAAGCAGTATCATGTATTAGCATCTGTTATAATCTATTATCACGTGTTACCACATGCCTGGAATTTAGCCTTGTATCTAGATACTCCCGACTAAAGAGTTCTAAAACAAGTAATTTTTTCAGTGCCTGGTTTTAGAGAACGAATCATGGCGACGTATTCACCAACGCCGGCACGCTCCGCAGCTGGTCCTGCCACAGCCGCCTGTTATATTAGCTTCGAACAAATGGGGCACCACTCCTTAAAAGGGACCCAGAGTTTTGTGGGTTTTAGTCCTGGTTAATGAACACTGCCAAGCATAATTTTCTAAACTGTAAGCTCTTTGAAGTCAGGAAACAACGGCTTATAGCTCCCGGTATCCCCAGGATCTAAAAAATGCTTGAATCATAGTTGCTTTAACAAATGAAAATGGAACAAATCCTGAGTAATGAAACTTGTTATCTCTGTTTTTTTAGATGGAAGTTGAAGCAGTGACCCAGAAGATGGAAAATTTGCAGCAAGATTATGAACTCAAAGTGGAACAGTATGTCCACCTTCTTGATATCAGGGCTGCACGCATCCAGAAACTAGAAGGTACAACGTGCACAATTCTTTGTCCACAGTAACTAGAGGAGTGGATTTTTACAACAGTTGAAAATGTCATCCAAATGTACACTCACACTTCCTCTTTGCTCTTTTTTTCCCCAATTTATTAACTATAATAAGTTACCAGAAAGGCTGTTTTTATCTGATACTTTTCTACTCAAGAATTTTTAGTAATTCCCTACTGCTTTTTGAATTTGGTGTTGCAGGCAAGATTTCAAAGTACTTCATAAAGTACCACAGACTAAATTTAACCACATCATTTCTAATTTCTCTTCTAAGCAAACTGTGCATCTCAGCCAAACAAGTCGGCTTGCTCTTTGTCAGATTCATCTTGTTCGGTCCCACCACCAGGGCTTTGTCTGCTCCATCTGAACCTCCTTTCTACTCTGACTCCAGGATATACCATTCCCGGCTTCAGAATCTAACTAAATGTGTGCCCATGCCAGAAAGCTGGCTCCAATTACTGCTAGCCTCCCCTCTACTTGAAATGCCCTTACAGTGGTTTTCAGACTTTAGCAAGTAAGAAAATTACATGGGGAACTTGTTTCAAAGGTAGCTTCCTGGGCCCTACCACTGAAGATCTTGGGGTCTCTGATTTGATATATTTAGAAATAATTCCAAGCAATTCAGATGCAGGTGTAAGACTGTACTTTGAAAAACACTACCTCAGCACTTGCCACTTTTACTCTCATGTACTCAAAAAATATGTTTAGGGATTGTATTATATAAGTGTTCTTCACCAGTGCAGTTTTGCATATCCTCTATGACTGCAACATAATAAGTTCTACAGTGATAAGTACTTTGTCTCTCTTTCATGCTCCCTGCCATACAGTACTTAAATTCAGTGATCTATGCCAGCAGTAATTTTGCACTCTTAAAGATCACTGAGAATCCAAAAGGCCTTATGTTTATATGGGTTATATTCATGATATTTATCATATTAGAAATTAAAAATGAGAAATTTAAAAAATATTTGGCATGCTAAAATAATAATAATTAACCCATTACATGTTAACATAAATTACAGTTTTTTTTTGTTTTTTTTTTTTTTTTTTTTTTTTTTTTTTTCTTTTT
The DNA here is from genome assembly GCF_964341445.2 of Mesoplodon mirus. Classification (NCBI taxonomy): domain Eukaryota; kingdom Metazoa; phylum Chordata; class Mammalia; order Artiodactyla; family Ziphiidae; genus Mesoplodon; species Mesoplodon mirus. Next base: position 31,012,004 of record NC_138995.1, read on the forward strand.
GTGGTATGCGGGCCTCTCACTGTTGTGGCCTCCCCCGCTGCGGAGCACAGGCTCCGGATGCGCAGGCCCAGCGGCCATGGCTCACGGGCCCAGCCGCTCCGCGGCATATGGGATCCTCCCAGACCGGGGCACGAACCCGTATCCCCTGCATCGGCAGGCGGACTCTCAACCACTTGCGCCACCAGGGAGGCCCCAGTTTTATTTTTTAATAGGTATATTTTCCATACTAAAAAGATAGACAAGCGACATGGTTTTAAATTTTTTTAATTGCTTAACATTTTTGCAAATCTTTTCAGCATCTGTCTTAATAGAAAACAGCTGGGTTTTTATATCTGCTTCTGCAGTCACTCTGTTATGATATCACACATCACATAGATTCTGGGAAACTCTATTATACACTTGTAAGAGACTAAGAATGAAAAAGGCCAATAACATCTTAGTATTATTTTTAAAATAGTTTTAACCTCACAGACCTCCAGAACAGTCTCAGGGACCCTCAGAGGTTCCCAGACCACACTCTGAGAACCATTGCTCTAAGTAGAAGGGTTCAGTAACTATCTTCATCTGACTGAACAGGGTTTTCCAAAGCCAAAGAGCAGTGTGTTCCTTTTATTTCAAGTAGTACTCAATAAAAATTCACTTAATGAAATTTTCCTGAATAACAGGGAGGTCACATAGTTTGAGATTTTCATTCCTTTCAAGCCTCACTAAGTCTTTACCAATATATTCTATCTGTGTCCTAAATTCATTGATTGATTCCATAAACATGCTCAAATTCCTAATGTATCCTAAGCAAAGTGCTAGGCAGTGAGAATACAAACAGGGAAAAAGCTCGGGCTTTTTCCTCCAGGAGCTTGGAAGTTGTGAACAAGTAAGTAGACAGTTATACTTCACTGTGAAGAGTGTGAAGTTAGAAAAATTCAAAAGCTACCAAGGAAACATTGAAACATTTATACCTGAAGATTCAGTGAAGACCCCACACAGTAGGTTTGGAGGCTTTAAAGATGACAGAATTCACCACTAAGTAAAAACAATGAAAGGCTTTCCAGGAAGTAGATGAAGCAGGTAAAAATGCCCTAAATGTGAAGCACTGCCATTCATTTGAGAAAATGCATGTGGATCTGTCTGTTTGGAACTCAGGATTAGTAAATGGAGAAGAACCTGGATTTAAGGCTGGTAAGAACCAAATCCTGAAGGCCCCATTTGCCACCCTGATGAGTCTGAACCTTATTAACCTAGAGAAGCACCAAGGAATTTTTAAGGTAGGGAGTAGTACACCCAGAACTTCATTTTGGAGATTATGCTATAGGTATTGGGAAGAATGAGTAAAATTTGAAGGAAGGGAGGAATTGTGTTCCATTAATAATCTGGGTAATAAACATTGGGGGTGTAAGGAAGGTAGAATCAGTGGAGATGCAGAGGACAGGGACAAATTTGCTAAAGACTTAGGAAATATTTTTGAATAGCAGTGACCCTACAGATGTGGGGAGAGTAAAAAAAAAAAGGAGGAACCTAGGATGACACTGTGATATCTAGCTTAGGCAGCTGGATGAAGGCTAACATCATCACTTGGAATTCAAGGTACAGAAATAACTAGAAGACAATTTGAGCCATTCTGCTTTGGGTATATTGAGTTTGTTGTGCCTAGGGGATATCTAGGTAGAGGGCTCAGCAAGCCACTAGATGTGTGGGTCTGGAATTGAGGCAAGAAATCTGAATTAAAAATAGAAATATGAGCGTCTTCAGTATATTGATAGTAACAAGTCATAAAAGGGGTTGTGATCACTAATCATTAGAGAAATGCAAATCAAAACTACAGTGAGGTACTGCCTCATACCGGTCAGAATGGCCATGATTTAAAAGTCTACAGGGCTTCTCTGGTGGCGCAGTGGTTGAGAGTCCACCTGCCGATGCAGGGGACATGGGTTCGTGCCCCGGTCCGGGAAGATCCCACATGCCGCAGAGTGGCTTGGCCCGTGAGCCATGGCCGCCGAGCCTGTGCGTCCGGAGCCTGTGCTCCACAACGGGAGAGGCCAAAACAGTGAGGGGCGTGCATACTGAAAGAAAAAAAAAAAGTCTACAGATAACAAACGCTGGAGAGGGTGTGGAGAAAAGGGACCCCATGTACACTGTTGGTGGGAATGTATGTTGGTGCAGCCACTATGGAAAATAGTATGGAGGTTCCTCACAAAACTAAAAACAGAACTACCATATGATCCAGCAGTCCCACTCCTGGGCATATACCTGGACAAAACTGTAATTCAAAAAGATACCTGCACCCCTATGTTCATAGCAGCACTGTTCACAATAGTCAAAACATGGAAACAACCTAAATGTCCATCAACAGACGAATGGATAAAGAGGATGTGGTACATATATATATACGATGGAATACTACTCAGCCATAAAAGGGATGAAATAATGCCACTTGCAGCAACATGGATGCAACTAGAGAATATCACACTAAGTGAAGTAAGTCTGAAAGAGAAAGACAAATACCATATGATATCACTTATACCTGGAGTCTAAAATATGACACAAATTAACCTATCTAAAAAACAGAAACAGACGTAGAGAACAGATTTGTGGTTGCCAAGAGGGAGGGGGAGAGGGAGAGGGATGGACTGGGAGTTAGGGGTTAGTAGATGCAAACTATTACATTTAGAATGGATAAACAACAGGGTCCTAATACGTAGCCCAAGAAGCTATATCCAATCTCCTGGGATAAATCATAATGGAAAAGAATATTTTAAAAAGAATGTATATATGTGTATAACTGAGTGACTTTTCTGTACAGCATAAATTAGCACAACATTGTAAATCAGCTATATTTCAAATAAATAAAAGGGGATGTGATTACTCATGAGAATGTGTAGACTAAAAAGAGGATAAAAACAACCCCAGCAAACTAGCAGAGAAAGAGAAACCCTTAAAGAATAAGAGAGGTAGGAGGAGAAGCAGGGCAGACGATGACATGAAAGCTCACAAAAGTTCACAAAAGAGGATGTGGTCATCAGTGTCAATTAAGCAAAGAACTCAAATAACACAAGGACCATTCAATCTAGAAACTGGTTAGTTATTGGTGACCTTTTCTAGAGTAGTTTCATGAGAAAAATAAAGCAGATGCTTTTTGCAGGAAGTTGAAGAGTGTCTGTTAGATGAGGAATTGGAGACACAAGTATACATTACTCTTTTTAGAAATTTGGATGTAACAGGGCGGGGGAAATGTGTATCTAGAAAGAGATACATCTTTTTATTTATTTTTTATTGAAATATAGTTGATTTACATTATTAGTTTCAGGTGTACAGAATAGTCATTCAGTATTTTTACAGATTATACACTATTATAAGTTATTACAAGATAATGGCTATAATTCACTGTGCTATACAATATATCCTTATTGTTTATCTATTTTATATATAGTAGTTTGTATCTGTTAATCCTGTACTCTAATTTGTCCCTCCTCTTCCTTCTCCCCTTTGGTAACCACAAGTTTGTTTTCTATATCTGTGAGTCTATTTCTGTTTTACTTGTACATTCATTTGTATCGTTTTTAGATTCCACATATAAGTGATATCATACACTATGTGCTTTCTGTGACTTACTTCACTAAGTATAATATTCTCTAGGTCCGTCCACGTTGCTGCAAATGGCAGAATTTCATTCTTTTTTATGGCTGAGTAATATTCAATTATGTATTACACCACATCTTCTTTATCCATTCATCCGTTGATGAGCACTTGGGTTGCTTCCATGTCTTGGCTATTGTAAATAGTGCTGCTGTGAACGTTGGGGTGTGCGCATTTTTTTGAATTAGTGTTTTCATTTTTTCTGGGTATATACCCAGGAATGGAATTGCTGGATTATATGGTAGTTTTATTTTTAAGTTTTTGAGGAACCTTCATACTGTTTTCCACAGTGGCTGAACCAGTTTATATTTCCACCAACAGTGCACAAGTGTTCCCTTTTCTCCACATCCTCTCCAACATTTGTTGTTTGTAGACTTTTTGATGATAGTCATTCCAACAGGTGTGAGGTGATATCTCATTGTGAGTTTCACTTGCATTTCTCTAATAATTAGCAATGTTGAGCATCTTTTCATGTGCCTGAGAGCCATCTGTATGTCTTCTTTGGAGAAATGTCTATTCAGGTCTTCTGCCCATTTTTCGATTGAGTTTTTTTGTTTTTTGATATTGGGTTGTATGAGCTGTTTATGTATTTTGGATATTAACCCGTTGTCAGTCGCATCATTTGCAAACATTTTCTTCCATTCAGTAGGTTGTCTTTTCATTTTGTCAATAGTTTCCTTTGCTGTGCAAAAGCTTTTAAGTTTAATTAGGTCCAGTTTGTTTAGTTTTGCTTTTACCTCTTACCTTAGGAGACAGATCTAAAAACAATATTGCTACAACTCATGTCAAAGAGTGTTCTGCCTGTGTTCTCTTCTAGGAGTTTTATGGTTTCGGGTCTTACATTTATGTCTTTAAACCATTTTGAGTTTATTTTTCTCTATGGTGTGAGGGAATGTTCTAATCTAGAAAGAGATATATCTTTTTTAAAAGCAGCTTCTTAGAAATGTAATGAACACATTTTAAATTGCACTATTTAAAGTACACAATTTGGTGAGTTTGGGCCTATGTATATACCTGTGAAACCATCATCAAGATAATAAACATATCCATCATTCTGCAAAAGTAGAAAAATATATGTTTGAATAAGCTGAAGGGAAGGAGCTAGTGGAAAGAGAAATTGACTTTATAGGAGAGAAGATAATAGAGCAGAGGCAAAGGAGCAGTGAAATCTAAATATTTACCTCAGATGTTCATTCAAGGGCCTTTTTTTTTTCTTTTTCTGTTTCCCTGGTATAGCCTGTATTACCACTTAAGTTGTAATTTTTTTTTTTTTTTTTTTTTTTTTTTTTTTTGCTGTACGCGGGCCTCTCACTGTTGTGGCCTCTCCCGTTGCGGAGCACAGGCTCCGGACGCACAGGCTCAGCGGCCATGGCTCACGGGCCCAGCCGCTCCGCGGCATATGGGATCCTCCCAGACCGGGGCACGAACCCGTATCCCCTGCATCGGCAGGCGGACTCTCAACCACTGCGCCACCAGGGAGGCCCAAGTTGTAATTTTTTTAATAAGTGATGTCAAAATAAATGATAGATTTCTTTATAATACAGTATCATTTACAGAAAAACAGTGTAGTCATAGAATTTAAGATTGAGACTATACACCAAAAGCACTCAGACTTCCTACCACTTCAAAAGCCAGTTTGTATCTTTATATGTCAGTACTTTAAAACCTCTAAACTGTGTGTCTTCTCTTGCAGCCCAATTAAAGGATATTGCCTATGGCACCAAGCAGTACAAATTTAAACCAGAAATCATGCCAGATGACTCCATTGATGAGTTTGATGAAACCATTCACTTAGAACGAGGCGAAAACCTATTTGAAATCCATATCAACAAAGTAACCTTTTCTTCTGAACTGTTACAGGCATCTGGAGATAAAGAGCCTGTCACCTTCTGTACCTATGCTTTCTATGATTTTGAACTACAGACAACTCCCATAGTGCGGGGCCTTCACCCAGAATATAACTTTACTTCTCAATATCTCATTCATGTTAATGACTTATTCTTACAATACATTCAGAAAAATACTATTACTCTTGAGGTCCACCAGGCTTACAGCACAGATTATGAAACAATCGCGGCATGTCAATTGAGATTCCATGAAATCCTAGAAAAAAGCGGTCGAATATTTTGCACAGCAAGTTTGGTTGGTGAGTACAATCTTATAAACTTTGGCTGTTTGAAGCACTGATTGGTTTATACATTAATATGGTGTTCCACATTAGCATCTTCTCTCTCAGGTTCAAGGTGCCTTTAGGGTAAGGACAGCATTCTCTGATATAGCTGCCCACAGTTGATTGGACTCTCTTAAATGTCACTAATAAGTTCAGTAGAATGGCTATTAATTTTTTAAAGCTTATTAGTGCAAATGTTTATTTACCATGTTGATATCCTTGTTTGATTAAACATTAATTGTAGTACTTTTTTTTTTTTTTTTTTTTGCGCGGTACGTGGGCCTCTCACTGTTACGGCCTCTCCCATCGTGGAGCGCAGGCTCAGTGGCCATGGCTCACGGGCCCAGCCGCTCCACGGCATGTGGGATCTTCCCGGACCGGGGCACGAACCCATGTCCCCTGCATCGGCAGGCGGGTTCTCAACCACTGTGCCACCAGGGAAGCCCAACTGTAGTACATTTATCAAAATTTTTTAAGGAGCTTATCATGTTATCACTGTTACTAAGCACTGGGAATACAGTGATCAGTGGTAAGTAAGACAGAGCCCCTACCTTCATGTAGCTGACCTTCTAGAGGGGAAGATGGGCCATAAAACAAATATACATATCATTAAGTATGAAGAAAAATTATCAGAGCAAGAGGCTAAAGAGAGAGATGGAAGGTTGCTAATTCAGATAAGGGCTTCCCTACAGGGTGCCATTGGTAAAGACCTGAATAAAGATCCACGTCAGGATCCAGGGGAAGAATGTTTCCAGCAGAGGAAACAGCAAGTATTGTACAAAGGCCTGAGGGAGGAACAAACCTGCCATGTTGGAGGAACAGCAAGGAGGCCAGTGGCTAGAGCAGAGATGAGATTAAAGCAATAGGCAGGGACCAGATCTCACTGTACAGCCTGTGGGTCATGGTGAGGTGTTTGGACTTTTTTTTCCTCTGAGTGATGCAAGTCATTGGGTGGTTTTGAGGAGAGAAGTAACGTGATCACACATAGGTTTTAGAAAAATCACCCTGCATGCTGTGGGAAGAACAGTCTGTATGGGCCAAGCAAGAAAATTAGGACCATTATCAGGCTATTGCATTAATCTGTGAAAAGATGTTGGTGGCTTGGATTACGATGGTAATGAAAGTAGTGATAAGAATTGGTTATATTCAGTGTATATTTGATTAACTCTTCCTTAAAAACGTGCTCATCAATTGAATGTAGAGTAATGAGGGAAACAAATGAGGCGAGAATTTCTGGTGTGAGCAACCAGGACAATGATGAGGCCATTTATCGAGGAAGGCCTGGGCAGGGAACAAATTTGAGGAAAAAAACTAAGAATTGTGTTTGAACAAGTTAAGATTGGCCTTCCTGTTAGACAGCCAAGTGGAAATGTCACCTAAGCAGCTGGATATACTAGTCTGAAGGTCAGAGATAGAAATATAAAAGCAGGATTCATTAGCATACAGAATATATTTTAAGCCTTGGGCCTAGATAATTTCACATAGAGAGTGAGTATACATAAAGAAGAGAAGGTGACCAAGGACTGAGCCTTGGGAGACTCCAAAATTTAGAGTCCAGGAAGAAGAGGAAGAGCCAGCAAAGGAAACCGAGGAGTGGCCAGTGAGATGGGAGACAAACCAAGAGTATACAGTATCCTAGAGGCCAAGTGAAGAAACCTTTTCAAGAAGGAAGGAGGGTGCATAATAGCCAGGTCATGGCAGCAACCTAAATGCCCATTGACAGACGAATGGATAAAGATGTGGCACATATGTACAATGGAATACTACTCAGCCATAAAAAGAAACGAAATTGGGTCATTTGTAGAGACGTGGATGGACCTAGAGACTGTCCCACAGAGTGAAGTAAGTCAGAAAGAGAAAAACAAATATCGTATATTAACGCATATATGCGGAATCTAGAAAAACGGTGCAGATGAACCGGTTTGCAAGGCAGAAATAGAGACACAGATGTAGAGAACAAACGTATGGACACCAAGGGGGGAAAGCGGGGGTGGTGGTGGGATGAACTGGGTGATTGGGATTGACATGTATACACTGATGTGTATAAAATAGATAACTAATGAGAACCTGCTGTATAGAAAATAAATAAAATAAAATTCAAAAAATAAATACATTTTTAAAAAGGAAAACTTTTTTTTTTTTTTTTTCTTGCGGTACACAGGCCTCTCACTGTTGTGGCCTCTCCCGTTGTGGAGCACAGGCTCCGGACACACAGGCTCAGCGGCCATGGCTCACGGGCCCAGCCGCTCCACGGCATGTGGGATCTTCCCGGACTGGGGCACGAACCCGTGTCCCCTGCATCGACAGGTGGACTCTCAACCACTGCGCCACCAGGGAAGCCCAGGAAAACTTTTTTAAGTGACCAAGAAAAAAAGGAAGGAGGGTGACTTAGGTTCTTGGGAGGGATTTTATTTTATTGATTGCATAGGTGATGTAGTCACATGGTTCAGAAGAACTTGCCCTCAAAAAACTTAGTGTGGTGGAGAAGTAGACTGGTGAACTGCCAGTTGTGCCAAAGCAGTCAGTCCTAATGAGGACATCTTTCTTCGTTTCTGCAAAGGAAGCATAGAGCTCTTAAGTCTCCTGGGAGCCCTAGAGGAAATCGTCACAGAGGAAGAGAGAGAAAGAGCTGCCTGAGTTAGAAGGCGTACTACAACTACAACCCCAGCAAGAGGTTGTGCAGGGCAGACATGTGAGGGTATATTACATACAGTATAGATTTGGCACAGCTATGGTGTTTTTCCCTATACTTACGGCGCAGTAGGAAAATGGGAAGGTGCCAAAGATTTCTTGAAAGTTGAATTCATATTCCATTCATAATTTTGAGGTTTCATTTTGTATCTGTCAGACTACATTGAGTGCAAGTTGTTAAAAAATAAAAAGTAGCATCAGAAAGAATCCGTGGAGTATTTGACTCAATGTTTAGATTTTTCTTTATATTTTAGAAAGATTGAAATAGTATAAACCAGACTACCTCAAACATAGTTTGACATAGTTTTTTAATAATATTTAACATACGGTGGAACTCGTACTTGCAGAAGTAACTTTATTTTCTTTATCTCTGTTATTTGCCAATCACACATCATTTGTGCAAGTCATATATTATTTTACTCAGTATAAAATTTATAGTTTTAATGTATAATACCATTGATGTATTTTTTTACTGGTATATATTTTGATTTATGGGACTATTTTAACAGTGAGTTATGTATTGGTTTGTAGGAACTAAAGGAGACATCCCCAATTTTGGCACAGTGGAATACTGGTTCCGATTAAGAGTTCCCATGGATCAAGCAATTCGACTTTATCAAGAACGGGCAAAGGCTTTGGGATATATAACATCAAATTTTAAGGGGCCAGAGCAAATGCAATGGGTAAGCTTGTTTGACTTTACGACCCTTTTATGACACAGAAATTTTATAGTATTTCTTTATATTATCATGCTTTAAACCGAAATCATTTTCTTTCACAGCCATCAAGCGGCTTTTTTTAACTTTTTATTTTGAAATAATCATAGACTTACAGGAAGTAGCAAAAATAGTACAGAGGTCCCGTGTAGCCTTCACCCAGCTTCTCCCAATTATAATATTTTATGTATCTATAGTGTAGTATCAAAACCAGGAAATTGATATTGGTACAGTACTATTAACGAGGCTACAGACTTTATCCAGATTTTGTAAGTTTTTACATGCACTTATGTGCGCATGCCATGTGCACGACTACTTTGTGTGTGTGTGTGTGTGTGTGTGTGTGTGTGTAGGAAGAAGCAGAGTTCAATGCAGTTTTATCATGTGTATATAATCATGTAACTACCACCACAATCAAGATGCAGAATTGCTCTTTTACCACAGAGGAACTCCCTTGTGCTATCCAGGACAGTTTTGAAAAAGAGAATTGCAATACGATTATTACACATCAAGTGACTTTCATTACAATTTCTACTTTAAGGAAATGAATAGCTATTATTGAACTTTCAATTATTCTCCTTTTTTCCAACTGTTTCCAACTTCTTCCAAGCTGTTTCAGAAACTTTTAGGTTTCTGAAATGCAGAGTAAAATATAAAATGAATATTATTTTCCTGAGAATTAGAAGTATGAATGCAATTCCTCAGAGCAGCATTTTCCAAACTGTTTCATGGAGTCTTAATAGCCATATTTCCAAAAGAATTCCATGATCCAGTAAATGCAGAAAACACTGAATTGAGAAGAATTCAATAGGATCCTTGACTTTAGGGCTTCTCATGTATAACGTGAATCTCAAGAGGAAGCATAAAGTATACACTTATGTTAAGTAACAGAGGGATAGAATATAGTAGAAACATTTTGGAATGTCTGTTCAAGTCATGATTCTCTTTTTTCATTTGGACTTGCCCTCTTCTAATCCATGGGGCTGGGCCTCCAGTGGCCAGCTTTACATTTGGTGATCCTGTTCTCTCCCACTCCACCCAATTATGACTAATGATTCAGGAATATCCACCTGCCCCCAGCTGAGTGAATCTGATGCTGCTTTCTGAGATCAAGAGAAAGCAAGACTCTCCATGCCTGGAACATGTAAAGTTGGGAGCTGTGGGACAGCCATCTGCTACCATGCTAAATGGCAAAGGAAAGAAAATGGGACTGGAAAGAGAATAATGAGCAAAGCATACAGAGAAAAATGGAAACTAGATGGAGAGTAAATGCCTGTCGTTTTCCAGTCCCATTACCTTCCTCAGATACAACCACATTTCTGCTATACAGTTCTATGAAATAACCCTGTAGCCTTATATAAAAGTCTCTCTTCATTGTATTTGCTGGGTGGAATTAGTTTCCATAACTTTCAATTAAAAGAACCATGACTAATATAACATTGATTCCGAAACTTAAAGAATGGCACCCGTTTCCCAGAGGTCATCCTTCTGGACTAGTATTCTTCAGAACACACTTTGGGAAACACTGTTATGGAAAAGGGAATTAGAGATAGATAAACCACATGATTTATTAATTTTTGTGGTTTAAAGAGTTTTAGACTCCCAGTTTATGGGTTGAATGAGTCATTTACTGTTGGAATTTCAGCTTTTGTGGGTAGACACGGGGGGAGAAACGGAGGGGGTACTTTCTAAGTCCTTCCACTCAGTCTTCTATAGCCGGATGCAAATGAGCCCTGGGAAAGCAGTGTTGTGATTCCCTTCTCAGATTTCCCCTCTTCACACCACCAGATGTCTCCACCAAGGAGATTATGGCTTCGGTTCTGTTTTCCTTCTCCAGTAAACTTCTCTAGAATCAAAAGTTCCAGATGTTCAATCCAGATTCAAAAATGCAGTGAAAGAGGGGTCCCTGTATGGAAGGTAGAGAATTATCTAACACCACAAGGCACTGCAACACTACATTCTTTGTCCCAGATCACATCAACTATGGAAGTCTTAGCAGTTAGTCAATGCGGGTGTTTGCTAGAATACTTGTGCACTGACTGCCTGAGTAATAGTCCCAAAAAGGGCCACAGAGTAGTTCCTGACCCTGCCTGACAACTCCCTTTGCTCATCTCTCTCTGAAATGTCCTTCCAATCCAAGGTTTTACCCCTCCAATGTTTATCTCTCACTCTGTTTTCTTGTTCCTTGGCCTCAGGTATCTGCTTCCCCAGATCACATTGGTTCAGGATGAGGGCCAACCCAAATATAACAAAATCATCTCTGTGGGTGGGTACCATCAAATTCATTGGTTTCTCACTTAAGAATGTGTTATGGTCAGAATAACTGGAATGGTTGAAGGAGTAGCTCCTTTTTTTTTTAAAAGACACATTTATTCAGCATCATGATCAGACTATTACATTTAGCAATCAACAGCATGGGTGCAAAAAAAAAATCTACATTAAAACCCTTTGTTGGGGGGCTTCCGTGGTGGCGCAGTGGTTTGGAGTCTGCCTGCCGATGCGGGGGACACGGGTTCGTGCCCCGGTCCAGGGAGATCCCTCATGCCGCGGAGTGGCTGGGCCCGTGAGCCATGGCCGCTGGGCCTGCGCGTCCAGAGCCTGTGCTCCGCAGCGGAAGAGGCCACAACAGTGAGAGGCCCGCGTACCGCAAAAAAAAAAACGAAAAAAACCCTTTGTTGGAATGCTTTACACTTTCCACAGAACAGAAACTAAAAGAACCTGTTATACAATTAGTCACAAATACAGTCCCCGAGTTTTTTTGCCCATACACATGAGTATTGTCTAAAACATGTCTTCTTTGTAGCATCTAGGCCCTGCCACCACTGTGCTTGGCTGAGTTCACAAATCTGTTGTAACCTGTAGCTTCCCTGTCACTTCTCTGGCTCTCCCCTCCTGCTAAGCTTTGTTTCCTGGCAGTAATTAAAACCTTCTGCCACTGCCATAGCTCCTGCTGCTGCTGGAACCACCATAGCTACCTTGGTTTCGTGGTTTGGCACAGTATTGGCCTCCACCACCATAGGGGCCAGAACTTCTGCCTCCAAAGTTTCCTCCTTTCATGGGCCCAATATTTGAAGATTGATTGTTGTAACTGCCAAAATCGTCGTAGCTTCCACCACCTCCAAAATGGCTTCCATCGTTACCAAACCCATTATAGCCATCCCCACTGCCACCATATCCACCACCACCGCGGCTGCCACCAAAGCCACCTCGGCCACTGAAGTTTCCTCCACGACCAAAGGCGTCATTCCCACCAAAACCCCCTCCACGACCACCACCAAAGTTTCCACAACCACTTTGACCTCTTTGGCTGGATGAAGCACCAGCCATCTGTTGCTTAGGTAGGGCTTTCCTTACTTCACAGTTGTGGCCATTCACAGTGTGGTATTCCTGAATGACAGGCTTGTCTACGGAGTCATGGTCCTCAAAGGTTACAAAAGCAAAGCCTCTCTTTTTGCCACTACCTCGGTCAGTCATGACTTCAATCACTTCAGTTTTCCCGTACTGTTCAAAATAATCTCTTAGGTGATGTTCTTCAGTGTCTTCTTTAATGCCACCAACAAAAATCTTTTTCACAGTTAAGTGGGCACCAGGTCTTTGAGAATCGTCTCTGGAGATGGCCCTTTTTTGTTCCCCAACTCTTCCATCCACCTCATGTGGCCTTGTCTTCATGGCCGCATCCACCTTCTCCACAGTGGCATATGTGACAACCCCGAAGCCTCTGGAGTGCCTGGTGTTTGGATCCCTCGTTACCACATAGTCTGTGAGCGCTCCCCGTTGCTCACAATGGCTCCTCAGACTGTCATTGGTTGTTTCAAAGCTCAAACCTCCGATGAAGAGCTTGCGCAGCTGTTCGGGCTCTCTAGGAGACTCTGACTTAGACATGACGGCAGTGGAGAGGGGAGACATCAATGATGCTTACCTGGCGGCATCCACGGGCAGACAGGAAGGAGTAGCTCTTAATAAAATTGTGAACTAGGGGACACTCGTCTTGGACCTAACTGCTCACTTTACCTGTTAATTATTAAATAGAATTAAAGAACATCAGATTAACTATTTTCTTGGCTTTATTTGGTTTTAACAGCAATCTCTACATGTATGCTCAGTCTTCTATATTTGCTGCTAATAGCATCCGTACATACGTTCTAAAGAATATTGGTCTTAAATAAGAGTCAGGAGGCTTTTACTGAGAAATTCACTTTGAAGTGAAGATCTGCCACTTTTTGTCCATCTACAAAATTATTTTGTTTGGGGGTTGGCAGCTGTTGTTTACTTTTCACTGTATTATCACTATGATGTAAATATGTATGTTTTTCCAGTTAAGTCAGCAAGCACCCAAAACTGCTCAGCTCGGTTCTACTGATTCCACAGATGGCAACTTAAATGAACTTCATGTTACAGTAAGATGCTGCAGCCGCCTGCAGTCCCGAGCAAGCCACCTTCAGCCACACCCATATGTTGTGTACAAGTTTTCTGACTTTGCAGACCATGACACAGCCATCATTCCCAGTAGCAGTGATCCACAGTTTGATGACCATATGTGTTTCCCAGTGCCAATGAATATGGATTTGGATCGATACCTTAAGTCAGAGTCTCTGAGTTTTTATGTGTTTGATGATAGTGATACCCAGGAAGATATTTACATAGGAAAAGTCGATGTGCCTCTGATTTCATTGGCACATGACAGGTGTATTTCAGGTAAGCCTATTTCTTGAGTCCATGAAATTGTTTTAAAAAAAAAAAACACCACCTAAATTATACCTCAGTGTTATGGATATGATCTGTTTGTAACAATCTTCCTAGCCTTCTCAGATAATCTTAAACTTTGGGCCCATAATATTATATTGTTTTAGTTATTTTCTTAGTAGTTGTTCCAGGGATTACAGTATGCACCTCAGCTTGCCACGGTCAAACTTAATGCTAATAACTCCATTAAAATTTAGAAAGTCTGCTCCAGTATAATTCCATTCTCTCCCCCCTCCTTTGTGATATTTTTGTCATATATATGTACATAGTATGCCTGTATATGTTATAAACCCAACAGTACAGTGTTATAATTATTGCTTTATATAACTTTGTCCTTTAAGAGAAGGGAGAATATATATAATTATAGGAGACTTTTATATTAACTTACATATTTACCATCTCTGGTATTCTTTATTTCCTCATTTGGATTTGAGTTACTGTCTGGTGTCATTTTCTTACTCCATATAGCTCTATTTCCTCCCCCTCATTTGTGTTATTATTTCATATATTTTTTTATCTTTACATGTTATAAGTCCAGGATTATAATTTTATAATTATTGTTTTATGCAGTTTTTAAATCAGTTAAGAGGAAAAACATATTTATACTGTGTTTTATAATTACCTGTGTAATTACCTTTATTCACATCTGTTCCTTCATGTTGATTTGAGTAACCATCTGGTGTCACTTGCTTTTAGCCTGAAGAAACTCTTTCAATATGTCTTGTAAGTCAGGTCTGCTGGCAATGAATTCACTTAATCATTGTTATTTGGGAATGTCTTTATATTTTAGCTTTTATTTTCTGAAGGATAGTGTTGCTGGATATCATATTCTTAGTTGTCAGGTTTATTTTCTTTAAGCACTTTGAGTACATCAGACAGTTGATTCTGGCATCTGTTGTTTCTAATGAGAAATCATCTGTTAATCTTATTATGGTTCCCTTCTACATGATACAGTTTTCAAGATTTTTTTTTTTTTTTTTTTTGGCTTTTGACAGTTCAACTCTATAATGTGTTTAGGTGTGGATCCCTTTGTGCTTATTCTACTTGGAATCTTTTGAGCTTCTTTATATGTAGGGTACTGTTTTGCAGTAACATAACAAATTTGGGGAGTTTTATGCCCTTACTTCTTCAGTTATTTTTTCTCTCCTTTCTTCCCCTTCTTAGATTCCCATTACACATATGTTCATATGTTTAATGGTGTCCTACAGGTCTCTGAGGCTCTGTTGATTTTTTTTCGTTTTTTCTCTTCAGATTGGATAATCACTGTTGATCAATCTTCAAGTTCATTGATTCTTTCTTCTGCAGCTCATATCTCCTACTCAGCCCCTCTATTAAATTTTTTCATTTCAGTAAATACTTTCTAACTCCAGAATTCCCTTTTAACTGTCTCTTTTTTATTGAGATATAGTTGATGTATAATATTATACGTTATAGGTATACAACATAGTGATTTGTAATTTTTAAGGGTTATACTCCATTTATAGTTATTATAAAATATTGGCCATATTCCCTGTGTTGTACAATATATTCTAGTTCTCTTTTTTTATAATTTCTATCTCTTTATTATATTCTCTGTTTTATAAGTCATTGTCATCACACTTTCCTTTAATTCTTTAAATATGGTTTCTTTTAGCTCTTTGAACACATTTATAATAGCTGCTCTGAGGTCTTTGTCTCCTAAGTCTAACATCTGGATGCCCTCAGAAAGTATCTGTGGATGACATTTTGTCTCCTGTTTCTTTGCACATCTCATGAATTTTTGTTCTTGTTTAAACTTGGACATTCAGGACACTATATTGTAGCATCTCTAGATTCCAGCCCTCCACAGGGTTGCTGTTGCTGTTGTTGTTTGGTGACTTGCCTGGACTACTTCTGTAGTCTTTTTCCCTCACTATAGCCACTGATGTCTCTGCTAAGTTTTTGTTTGCTTGTTTTATTCTTGTTTTAATTTTAAGCCTGAACATAGTTTAGTGGTCAGCCAGTGGTTGTTGAGAGTTGTGTTTAAACAGCTTGAGCTGGCAGGCTTCCACCCTTTGCCTATGGATCAACGTATGGCTTGGGTAATGCATTCAAAGTTCAGACAGTCTACAAGTCTCACATTCAGCCAGGGACAAGTAGCGTACTAGTGTCTTTTCTGACTCCCACTGTCTTTACTGAGGTTCAGTAGATTTTCTTAAATAAATGCTTCTTAATTTGTTGTATACCTTTGATCAGTTTCCAGAGTTCTTAAATGATTATTTCTGTTCATTTTATCCAGTGTTATCATTGCTTTTTGTGGAATATATTTACTGATCTCTTCACTGAGCCATTCTGTAAGTCTCACCTGTGCCTGTAGTAGAAGTTTCTCACCTCCCTATATTCCACCTGTGTCCTTTTTGCTACCTAAAGTCTAGAGTTGTTTAGTTTTTTCTTTCCTAGCCAGCCATTAAAAGAAGTGTCAAACACTTGAGAACCAAGTAATGGATACCCATAAACAAAAGTTATGCTTGAAATATAGGTTTGTTTTTTTCATGTCAGGGATCTTCATACTGAAAACTCTAGTATGATGATTAAAATTTGTGACTCAATATTATGTATTCAGCTAGGTGATACTTTTTGTTACTGCTATATGTTTTGGGTGGTTTGTTTATTTTATGGACATTTGCTGTGCTACTATTAATTTGGAATAATTTAACAAATCCCAGTAAAATGTATTTAAAATTAGAACTATGTAGTAATATAAAGACTCCTTAGGATACATAAATTATTTGAAATTTTGAAGTTTTAATATATTTTTCTACAGACACACAAGAATATCAAGTCAAAATGAAGCTTGTTATCTGAGCTATAACCCAGATAATATCTTAGAGGAAGGCTAAGAATTCTGAAGAATCTCTGAATTTAATTTCAGTGAATTAAAATATTTATAAGTCAATTATCTCATCTTTGAATTAATATTATCTTTGAGGCCTTAACTTCTGAAAGCAGTCCGCTTGAGAGATGAACCTATCCTAGATCCTTTTGTCTTATTTTGTTCTCTTAAGTCATTTGACTTGTGAGTAAAAGCCAGACTTATTTTTAATAAGTTGTGGGTAGTTCTTTTTGCTCTTCTTTAATTTTTATGGTAATAAAACTTCACTCTAGCATTAATTAAAATTCTTTTTGTAATTTGACAGGAATATTTGAGTTAACAGATCATAAAAAGCATCCTGCAGGAAGCATCCATGTTATATTGAAATGGAAATTTGCTTACCGTCCACCAAGTGGATCCATAACAACTGAAGACTTAGGGAATTTCATACACAAAAAAGAGTCTGAAGTTGTCCAAAGACTACCTCCAAC
This sequence comes from Mesoplodon mirus, assembly GCF_964341445.2. NCBI lineage: Eukaryota > Metazoa > Chordata > Mammalia > Artiodactyla > Ziphiidae > Mesoplodon > Mesoplodon mirus. The sequence goes on from NC_138995.1 coordinate 31,029,275, forward strand.
ATCCTCTGTTAGCACACTAGTTGTAGTGAGTAACAGTGACTTTGAATTTCCTATAAAAGTAAATAGCCACATAAAAGAGAAAAAAAAATCTGAAAGGTTTGTTCATCATTCTCAGTTTGACATATTGGTTTATCTTAGGCACCAACACCTAAACCAAGACGTTTAACACCTAAAGATAAGAAGGTATCTTTTGTGGATATCACACCACATCAGCGTTCTGTAAGTAGTAAACACTCAAAATACTAATTTTTTTTTCCCATAACAAATATTCGGAATAAATGACATAGTATACCCTCCCTGATTTTAAATGGAAACAGATAAATAAAATACTTCTTCCCTTAAAATGTTACCTTTGTAATTTGGCACTGTGTGTAAGTGTTAACTGTTCTTACTCTTTGATCTGAACCCTCCTTTGGCCCCATATCTCTCTCCAGATACTGCCCGAATCCTCTGCCCCCATTTACCATCAAGCAAAACAGAACAAAACTCTTCAAAAAGTTGTCTCAATTCCATCTTCCTTTCCTCATACTGTTCCTTGCTCACACTAGTAAAACTTTTCCTCCTTAAAGCCACTCTTGCTAAGGTCACAATGACTTTCACTTGGCCACTTTTCACAGTGGCCAATTCTCAGTCTCCATCTTAATCTCCCAGTAACCTTTGACACAATGGAATACTTGCTCCTTTTACTCTTGGCCTCTGGGATACCATGCCTTCCTAGTTTTCCTCCAACTTAGCCAGTTATTCTTCTCATTCTCCTGGACCATAACTCTAAATGTTGAAGTACCTCAGCAGTCAAACTTCAGACCTAGACCTCTTCTCTTCTCAATCTGTATCTAAGTAAAGAGATCTTATCCAAAAAAACAAACAAGCAAATGAACAAACATAACAAAACAGAAACAGAGTTACAGATAGAAAGAACAAATGTGGTTGCCAGAGGAGAGAGGGGTGGGGGGGGCGAGAAACAAATAGATGAAAGAGGAAAGGAGATACAAACTTCCAGTTGTAAAATAAATGGGTCACAGGTATGAAATGTACAATGTGAGGAATATAGTCAGTAACTATGTAGTATCTTTGTATGGTGACATATCATAACTAGACTTATTGTAATGATCATTTTGAAATGTAAAGAAATAGAGAATCACTGTGTCATGTAACAGGAACTAACATAGTGTTCTAAGTCAATTATACTTCAAAACCAAACAAATTCATAGAAAAAGAGATTAGATTTCTGGATAGCAGAAGCAGGGGATGGGGGAGGGACAATTGGATGAAGGTGGTCAAAAGGTACAAACTTCCAGTTATAAGATAAATAAGTACTAGGGATGTCATGTCCAACATGATAAGTATAATTAACACTACTATATTTTATATATGAAAGTTATTAAGACAGTAAATCCTAAGTGTGCATGTGCATGCGTGCGTGTGTGTGAAAACTTATCATGATTTGGGATTTAATAATAAATACAGAATAACATACATGCATGTTTTCACATTAATGTAAGGAGACCTGTACTCCTCCTGAAGATACGAAGGAAATTTCACCAGAAGTGGAACATACGCCAGAAATAGAAATTAATATGCCAACTGTTTCACATATTCCTGAGGTATGTGTTTGTATTAAAATTATTTTGAAAGGTTTGTTTTTTAAAGACTTTGCATTGACATGGATCAAGAAATCATATCGTTGATTCTATTTTTATATATGACTTCCTTGAAATAGAAATGTCAAAAATATGACAAGTATAACGGTTACAATTAAGCAGACATTAGTAGGTAGTAAATACATATGTGAATTAAAGTATAATGTAAAATTCATTTTGAGATTAATGCTTTTTTATTCTTAGTTTATAATCACATTTTAATTTATCTGCATATTTTCATTTATACATCTTAAGTGATTATTTTCTAATGACTCATATATATAGTGCATGTAGTGCATATTTACGTGCTTAATTATCATTCAAGTGCTTCAGCAAGAATGCTATAAATGTGATCTAAGCGATAATATATCAGCGTGCTTTTATTTCTTCATGTTTCTCAGGAAAGCAGTGTAGATAAGGTAAAAGAGAATACAGAGAAAGTGCAACAAGGAAAAGATGATGATGTGTCTTTACTCTCTGAGGGTCAGCTTGCAGAACGAACTTTGACTTCTTCTGAAGATGAAACAGAAATAACTGAAGAACTGGAACCAGAAGGTAACTTTCTTTTTTAAATTAACATTATTTCCTTAACTCTGTTTTATTTAATCTGTTAGAGCGTGCATGCCTCATAGAACATCTTCATTTAATAGTGACTGTACTTCCTGATAGCTGTTTCTTGACAGAAATGATGGGATATATAGGTCAGTCTGGTCAGCTGTGGTCAGGTGGAATTGTTGCATATCTTCTTATTTCAACTTGGAGCACCACAACAGAATGCAAGTATTGTGGCTGACCATGTTCCCAGTTTATATTTTAAGTGATTTTATAGCCTCTTTGGGTTCAGTACTGTTATCTGGGTTATTCTAGAGGATTTGACTTTTTAAAAATTAAAACTAAGAACTCAAACCAATAAAAGACAACTGTATCATGATTTAATTTATATAAACATTAGAAAAGGCAAACAGATTAATCTGTTGTGACAGAAAGCATTTAAGTGGTTGCCTAGGGAAGGACGAACAGGAATAGAAAGGTGCAGAAGGAAAGAGATTACAAGGGGGCATGAGGAAATTTTGGGGGGTGATAGATATGTTCACTATCTTAATTGTGGTCGTGGTTTCACAGAATTACATATTTGTCAAAATATATAGTTTCAGAATGTAAGTACAGATTTTGTACTTTAAATTTGTGTGGTTTATTATATGTCAGTTTACTGCAATAAAGCTGTAAAACCTTTAAAAATGTTCTTAAATAGTAGGAATAACTTGATTTTTACACAGTAGTATTGGTTAGGCTGTTAGACATTATTACCATGTTCTTCTCTTTAAAAAAATTTTTTTTTAATTTCGTACTAGAACAAGCTACATTCTTATTTCCTTTGTTTCTGCTAAAACTAAACCTGGAATTTTTCAGTCATTGTTTTCTCTTTTCTAAAATGTAATATAAATATCTTTACTGCTAAAAAAATCCAGACATGATTACCGTATTGTTCTTTTAAGGTTATCCTTGTAATGTGTGCTTATTTCTCTCCATGTCACGAGGTGCAAATATAATTGGTTTAACAGATTTAAACCAATAAAATTTTATTTTTTAACAGATGAAGAAGACAGATCAGCTTCTGACAGTGATGAGTGTATTATTCCAGGTCCTATCGCCAAGACCATCAAACAGGTCAGTAACCTGATATCAACCAGAAATGTTCTGAAATAAAGCTGCTTTTCATTCATAGTTTATCAGTTTTCATATATGAAAATCTTAAGGCAGAATATTTCTGGAAAAATTTTAATGTGTTATCATAATCTTATCCAAGTAATCATCTAGTACAAGAAAATTTTATTTACACTTTCATTATGTAACAGACCATAACATGTAAGCGTTATTTTTGCTTACACGTTTAAGAGTACCTAACATCAGTAGCTTCAATAGTTACTTGCTAAAACCAGCTGACTTCTCTGACTCCTTTTCAGAACCATTATGCAAAGATGTATTAAATCAAATCTGAACTTTAAAGAATTCACAATGTGAGATTGCATTTAAAACTATAATAACTTACATATGTGGATTCATAGACTATTCACATGTGTAAGTTATCTAAATATGTCACTGATAAGCTATTAAAGTTATTTCATTCTGCCAAAAAATTAAACCCTTAGAAGGTAATTAATTTCATATAGGTATACTTCGCTTGTTTTGTAACACATTGCTGAAAAGTAGTATGTAAATTGAAATTTTGAGAAGAAAATTATACTTTAATTTATATAGGAAGTGTCCCACTTACCAGAGCATTTTTCATTGTAAGGGGAGAAAAAGTTTTTATAAAGTAAATGTAAGTAAAGTGCTAGCTTTTTCTATTCATCTACATTAATTTTCCTGAAATGATTAATTGTACTCCTTTTCTATAGAATTTCTACTTTATTTTTAAGAATTGCAATACTTATTTCAACTCTTAAAATCTCACATTCTTAGCTTAATCTCTCTGCAGAACAAACCCATAAAACAGAACATTTCATTTGTCACAGATGCCTCCATAAAATAGAGAAATCCATTGTTGTAGTGATTGACAAGTACAGATGATTATAAATATAAACAGAACAACTCATCTGTCCAAAATTTTATTATAATTATTATTATATAATTATTAGTTATAATAACATCATCTAACATATAGTGTACTGATATATGGAATCATTATTGTTCAAAATTGATAAATTAAAAAAGGAATCTTGCATATAGTTGCCTTAAGACTTAATTATAGCATTTAGTTCAATTCAGTTTAATTCGTTTGCTTTGTCAAATCTGAAATTGTGAAATTATTTTATCAAAATAAATCAAATTATTTCAGTGAATAGAAATTCTCTACCCTCTACTGGAAATTTTTGGTAATGGGAATCAATGGGAAAATGAGCCTCTTGTGTGGAATTTAGCTGTCTAGCCATTTGTATTAGTCAGTTTTCCAAAGAAACAGAACCAATAAGATATATTTAGAGAGAGAGAGAAAGAAAGTTACTAAAAGGAATTGTCTCTTGTGATTATGGAGAGTATGGAGTCCCAAGATCTGCAGTCTACAAGCTGGAGACCCAAGGAAGTCAATGGCTTAGTTCCAGTCTGAGTTGGAAGACCTCAGAACTAGGAGAGCCCATGGTGTGAATTCCTGTCCGAAAGCAGGCAGGCAGGAGACCTACAAAGAGTAGATGTTTCAGTTCAGTTCAAGGGCAAGAAAAGACCAATGTCCCAGCTCGAGGCAGTCAGGCAGGAAGAGTTCCCTATTACTCAGCCTTCTTGTTCTATTCAGGTCTTCAATTAATTGGATGAGGCCCCAGCCACATTAGAGAGTATAATCGGCTTTACTCAGTCTGCCAATTCAAATGTTAATCTCATCCAGAGACACCTTCACAGACTTACCCAGAATAATGTTTGACCAAATGTCTGGGTACCTCGTGGCCCAAACATGTCGACATATAAATTTAACCATCACATCATTTTACTAAGAACACTCCATTCATTACATCAAGAGTAGTAAGCCTGCAAGCTTGATTCAGATATCTCTTTCTCACATGGTTCACATTTCTTTCTCAATAGTTCTGCAAGACTCTGCTTACTTTCATCACGATTTTTGAAAGGCTATATTGTGTAGCCTTTCGAGCATAACAATATGAGATACTGAATCAGTCCTAGGGTCTACAGGACTAGTACCAAGGGGTATATTTATCTAGCCAATCTACAAACAGCACTCATCTCTCTTGTTATAACTCAGCGATTCCCAGGGATTCACCATCTGCAGTTTGTGATCTGCAGATAGAGATCAGAAGTGATCTGCAGAAGGAGGTAGATACAGTGTTCCGGCCCTGCCCTCAGGAAACATTACATTCATTGGGAAGATGTTTTCATGAAAAAGTCAAGTAGTAATTCAGCAGTTAAATTACAGTATAAAACAATGTCAGGAGACAGTACCAATGATTAATAGTCAGATATTTGAGCTAAAGAATAAAGCTGTTTGGGGCCTATCCTCCTCATTTTCCAAATGAGTAAACAGATTTTGAAATAAGGTGACTTGCTGACAATCATGCCACTAATTAAGGAAGTTCAGAGGAAGGAGAAATTTGGAGTGAGTTTTCAATAGACTTCATTACGGATATGCCCACAAGCTGGCTCACCCACTCTCTTTCTCATAGTTTCGTGTCTGCTTTTTCTCATTTTAAGCTGACTTTTTCTGCTTTACTTGCTTACTGCCCAAAGATAGCCACAGAGAATGCCCAGCCCCAAGGAGAAGGATCTGATGAGCCATGTCTAGCCTCTGGATTGGGTCCATCTTTATCAGTTGTGCTCCTTTGACCCATTCAGCTGTGGCCAGTCACACAGTAGAAAGGAGTGTCCTGCTTTAACTGTGACAACTCAAAGAGGTGGATATATGGCAGCAGGGAGAAAATCATGTGCATTTTTACTGCAGGCAGGGATGCACATTATGTTTCAGAAGTCAAGAATACACTAACTGGAGAAGCCTTTCTGTAGAAAGGGATAGAAGACTTCAGTTACAATGGTGAAGACTAAATGTTTTGGATTTTATCCAAGAGACACTAGGGAGACATTGGAGCAGTTAATTTTATTTTCTAAACATTGTATTCATCATCTAAGAGTAACTTTCAAAGTATGGAGAAATGTTATCTAAATTATGTCATCTTAGACCAATGATTTTCAACTGGGGGCAATTTTGCCACCCAAGGGACATTTTGGCAATGTCTGGGGGCATTTTTGGTTGTCACACTGAGAGGGACTACTACTGGCATCTAGTGGTTAGAAGTCAGGGTTACTGCTAAACATGCTGCAAAGCATAGGACCCACGACAAAGAACTATCTGGCCTAAAATGTCAGTAGTGCTGCGGTTGAGAAGTCCTATATCAGACTTCCAACAGAATCATGTATATATTGACAACGTTGCTAGCATCTCAGTGCAGTTATACAGTGCTCTTAACTAAGAGTAAAGAAATTTGATCTAACCAAGAAGTTTAGTGAAAGAGCTATTCTTCTAAAATATTCAATTAATTCTAATTTACACATATATTTTTCCTTTGTAGTTAACTGGGTTTTTTCCTTATTACTTCCAGAAAAGTAATTTGTGTTACTTTGCTACAGCCTAATACAGCCTTCACTACCATTCCAAAATGTGATTTCCTATAATGGTTTTAGAGGCTGTCTCAGAAGTGTGAATATCGTTTAAAGCAAGCAGCTATTTTAAGCAATGCTTTATGCCTTGGTAGCCATTAATCAGCTCCCATGTGGTTTTAAAAATTCTACTTTTAGTAGAAGGTAATGACCAGAACCTTATGTTCATAGGTGAAATTTAGTTTTGTTAAATTATATAACAAATACAGTAAAATAGTATAATCTGTAAGCACAGGAACAAAATAAGAGATCATCATAATGTTGAAATATAGCATTTTCTAGTGATTGTACCAGTTTTTCTGTGTGCTTTTGCAAATCGTTTAATATGAGTCATGGAACCTTTTTCTTTAAAGATTCCATAAGCAGTACAAAGAACTCCTGAATACGTTTCACTCACATTCATCAGTTGTTAACATTTGCTTATACTCTTTTTTTAATCATTTCTCTTCTGTCTCCTATATATGCTTATATGCAGTGTGTATGCATCATAAACATACATTCTTACATACATAGTTGTAATGAATCATTTGATAGTTGCAGAGATCATGCCCCTTTACCCCTAAATACTTCAGAATAATAATACTGTAATCTAACAGTTCTTATTAAAATTTTGCCAGTTGTCCCAGTATTATCCTTTATAGCATGTTATTAATCTGGTCCAGGATCAAATCCAGATCACACATTGCATTTAGTTTTCATTCCTCTGTAGCCTCCTTTAATGCGTAATGGTTCCTCAGCCTTCCATTGAGTTGGTCTTTCATAACATTGACATTTTTTAAGAATGCAGGCCATTTATATTGTAAAATGTCCTTCAATTTGGATTTGTGTGATTCAGTTTATTCGTTTTGGTAGGAATACTACAGGAGCAATGCTGTGTCCTTTTCAGTGCATGATACCAGGAGACACAGGATGTCATTTTATCTGATTGTTGATAGTAACTTTTCAGCACAAAAATACTTGTGGCTCATTAGTTTCTTCTTTTGTCTCCTCTTTAAGAACTGCTTCAGGTAGAAATCTCAGGACAGGAATACATAGCTTTCTTTGGAAGGGAAGGTACTACTGAGTGTCTAATATGTGCTAAGCACATGCTATGTAATATCTCCTTATAGTTCTCACAGCAATTCTTTATTCATTAGCACCTACTGTGTATCATACAAGAAACAATCCCTAGCCTCAAAAAATTCACAATCTAGGGCAAACACAATTACAATGCAGTGGTCAGCACTAGGAGAATGGAATGCACAGCTGCTGTGGGAGCCTTCAGGAGGGGTGCCTAACTCAGCATGAGGGACCCTCATCAAGAATGGCTTCCTAGAGTCAGTGAAGCTAGAGCCAAGACTTGAAGATGATTAAGAATTAGTGGAAGCAGAGGAGGGAACATTATAAGCCAAAGAAACAAAAGCATAATAATTTGAGAGAATGTGGAGCATGGCTTGTTCTGAGAATCAGAGCGGTTTTAGGATGGGCCAAGCCTATGGCACACATGGGGAGCCCCAGGAGAATATGCTGAAAAGATAGTCATGTCCAGAGCATTGAGGCTTCTGTGTATTATCTGAAGAGCTTGAAGTCTATCCTGAAGTTCTACGAGCAGCCAATGAGGATTTTTAAGGGAGGAGGAAGAAGATCAGTCATTCAGTAAACAGGTAGTGAGCATTTTCTGTGTCCCAAGCCTTATTCTAGGGACTGGGAACTTAGCAGTGAATAAGAGGAATAAGTCTCTTGCTCTTGTGGAGCTTGCACTCTTGAATCACATTTTAAAAGATCATGCTATCAATAAAGTAAAGAATAGATTAGAGGCACAGGGACTAGTTAAAAAGTAATTAAATAACCCCACTCTGTGGTTACCTCCACTTTGTAGAAATGTTTTTAAATTGCCTTTACCTATAGCTGTAATGTCACAAAATTGAGAGTGAGAGTAGTGTCCTAGATAAACATCATTTATGCCAATTACGCTATGAATTTCAATTATCTACTACACTGTGTAAGCAATTTAAGATTATTCAGTTTCTTTTTTTCATGTTACAGAATCTGACAGCTCATAGTTATTTTTTAGAAATGTTGATCCTTAAAAGGAATCTAACAGATTTCCCAGGACTTAGACATATTACTTGGTTCTTCCTCTTTCCTTCATGTCTGTGATGTATAATTAATCATAGATTACTTCATTTTGTTTCATTTCATTTACAACATTTATGAGCTTCACTTTGTCAGAATGAAATGCTTGTCCCCTCCTTTCCTTTCCAAGGTGGCATAATTAGTGTTAGCATCTTTTTTAACAGGCTACATAAAGTTTAGTGGCTGGATTAAATCAAGTCATTAACATAATGTGCCACCCAATTTGCCCCTATCTCTCTTCGTTTCCAGGACATCAAAGTGCCACAGAGCACCAGTGTAATTGGGCCTTGCTGGCCTGTCAGATTCCGTCAGCCTGATGACTGCTGCTTTTACTAAAAAGCTTCTAGGCATGATAATTACTGGGCGTGGGGAGTCTGAGAAATGTAAAACTTTGGACATTTCTCTATGAATATTTTATTAATTTGAATAATCAGAAGTTAACAGTATCAATTTGATGTATAATACATTGATTAAAAGCCTTGTTTTAGGTCCTCAAAATAGACATCAAAACCGAAAATTTGCATCTGCCATAGCATTAAAAAAAAAAGAATTATCAAACCTTCTTTCACATTATTCCTAATTTTACCATTTAAGCAATGCAGCTTTCAATTTTTACAACTAATATATTGCCTTCAACTCACAGATTTCTTAAAGTGTGCCCACAGGTGAGAATGGGAGATCACAGGCTAAAGAGTAATGATCTTTTTTGTGCAATGCACATTTACATCTTTCTCCGTTCCTACTAATAGCAGTTTTGTAAAAGCTGCCATATTCAATCGGACTAAAATGCAGTCCCACCTGGATGCCAGGTTCTCTTGAACAACATGAGCTGGCATTCCCAGGTGATCGCAGTAATGATGTCCAGCAAAATATGTTTTAAAGCTTTGAAAAGCAAAATGCATAAAGCAGCTCACCACTTTTAGCACCCATGTATTATACGTTGTTAAATCACCTCAGAATCAAAGATGATATCCTATCAGTGGGTAGAGTAAGCCCCTCCCACTGTTTTACATATGGAAGCTTAAGCTAGATAACCAGAAATGCTGGATTACTCTTCTGATATTAACTGCCTTTAAAACTATTTTTTATATTTTGTAACTTAATTATCTCTTACTAATATACCGCAGACATCTTTCCATAGCAGTATACTCTATTTCTTTTTTTGCATATGCATAATATTACATTGTATAGCTGTACCATATTTATTTAAATAAGCACCTTTTGGTGGACCCTTTGGTTTCTATCAGTTTTTGCTAATACAGACATTTCCAGATAAAGTGTTTTTGTACAGAACATTTTTATACAAAATGTGTAGAAATTACTGTTTCCTCATATCACATTCTTGTCAAATTTATGAATAAGAAATATCTCACTGATGATTCCATTTAAAAAGAAGCAAACAAAAAGGTATATTTGTTCATGTATAGTATATTTGTACATACATACATATGTATTTTTTTCACACACACACACACTGTATTTTATTTTTACAAGAGATAAATAAACTGACACCAAGCATTGTAAATGGATGACCACAACAAAAGCAACGATGATTGCAATTACCAAACACGAAACACACTCATACTATGTCATAATATTGACATTCAGTCCAGTAATCCTCCACTGTAACAGCTCCTTTACTTTGCAGTGATAATTGATTTGTATATTTTTTGCCTCTGAGTCCTTGTGGAATATATTTTTTTTTAATTCAAACAGAAAGTCACAAAAATTATAATCATCCTCATCAGTTCACTCAGTCCCATGTAATTAATTTTTTTTCATCTTGATCTTTTGTTAGCACTTTTATGAATTCATCAGTTTTCCATTAGAGTTCTGAAAATGCTTATTCATTCAGTTCCAGCAGTATAGTCAGTTATCAGGAACCTGTACTTGTCAGAGTCTTTTCCATGAATTCCTTGAAGATGAAACCCTTTTATAGGAACATTTTTGCAAAAGCATCAGAGTTCACCCAGAACTGTCTGTAAATGACAAAAGACTTAAAAGTGACCACAGTTAAAGATTTGATGAAAGTTCATAATAATGCAATTGACAAGGAAATTTAGTTATTTCTGAGATATACATTTTAAAGTAATAACTAGAATTATGACTTATAACATTATGCCAGAACATATAAGATTTTTAGAAATTTCATGTAATGTCTGAAACATTTATATTAACATATTTCCATACAGATAACCCAAAGAAAGTTTAGTATTAGTTGTTTGTTTGTTTGTTTGTTTGTTTATACTGCAGGTTCTTATTAGTCATCAATTTTATACACATCAGTGTATACATGTCAATCCCAATCGCCCAATTCAGCATACCACCATCCCCACCCCACCGCGGTTTTCCCCCCTTGGTGTCCATACGTTTGTTCTCTACATCTGTGTCTCAACTTCTGCCCTGCAAACCAGTTCATCTGTACCATTTTTCTAGGTTCCACATACGTGCGTTAATATACGATATTTGTTTCTCTCTTTCTGACTCACCTCACTCTGTATGACAGTCTCTAGATCCATCCACGTCTCAACAAATGACTCAATTTCGTTCCTTTTTATGACTGAGTAATATTCCATTGTATATATGTACCACAACTTCTTTATCCATTCGTCTGTCGATGGGCATTTAGGTTGCTTCCATGACCTGGCTATTGTAAATAGTGCTGCAATGAACATTGGGGTGCATGTGTCTTTTTGAATTATGGTTTTCTCTGGGTATATGCCCAGTAGTGGGATTGCTGGATCCATACATATGTATTTTTATATGAGCATACAGATATAACATTTAGGTTTATGTAAGCAAAGAAAATGTCTGGAAGTATATAATCCAAATACTGTTAGCAATGAGTATCTCTGGGACATGGGTCAGGGCAAGGGTCAGCAAACTATGGCCCATGTGCCAAATCCAGCCCTCTACCTACTTTTTTTTTTTTTTTTTTGCGATACGCGGGCCTCTCACCACTGTGGCCTCTCCCGTTGCGGAGCACAGGCTCCAGACGCGCAGGCCCAACAGCCATGGCTCACGGGCCCAGCCGCTCCGCGGCATGTGGGATCCTCCTGGACCGGGGCACGAACCCACATCCCCTGCATTGGCAGGTGGACTCTCAACCACTGCGCTACCAGGGAAGCCCCCTCTACCTATTTTTATAAATAAAGTTTTATTGGAGCACGGCACACTCATCATTTACATATTGTCTGTGGCCACTTCACTCTACGAGAGCAGAGTTGAGTACTTGCAACAGAGACCATATAGCCTGCAATGCGAAAAATATTTGCTGTCTGGCCCTTACAGAAAAAAATTTGCCAAGCCCTGAGTTAAAGAATGGGTGGAAAAAAGGAACTTCTATATTTTACTTTTTAGGATTTATATTGTTGGATTATTTTTAGTGATGAGTATAGATTGCTTCTAAAAAGGAAATAATTTGTTAGCTAATTCTGTACTAAAATGTTAAATAATAACTAAAGAACAGTTTACTATGAATTGTAGAAGCTTTTCTATAAATAGAAAGGGCCAACAAATAAAGGGTGAATCTTTTCTGGTTTAGAGCAATGGTTCTCAAAGTGTGGTCCTCAGACCAGCAGCATCAGCATCGCCTGAGAATTTGTGACAGATGCAAATTCTTGGGCCCCACACTAGACCTAATGAATCAGAAGCTCTGAGACTGGAGCCCAGAAATATGTGTCTTGTCAAGCCTTTCAGGTCATTCTGGGGTGTGCCAAAATTTGAGAACCACAGCTTTAGGGAAAGGCAGTACTTCTCACCATGGCTGCATGTTAGAACCACCTAGGAAACATTTCTAAATGCCAGGGCCCAGGCTCCACTCAGATCAGTTAGATCAGAATTTTGTTTAAAACTCCCCCAGTGGTACTGATGTGCAGCCAAAATTGAGGACCACTGTTCTATAACATCTGTTCTCAATGATGGTGAAAGTGGAATAGCATATCAAAATAACCTAAAATTGAGGGTCATTTTTAAAATTCTCTCCTTCCTTCACAGTACTGCCATAGTAAGCCACTTTTAATGATGAAAATGTGTCATATCCCTCAGGTGTATTAGGACAAGAAAAAATATTCCAATCATTGCTTTAGAACATGCAGTAACAAGCTTCTGTAATTTGCTGACCATTACAGATACAGTAATTTACATGGTATATAAGGGAGGCAGTGTTCTAAAAATAAGCCTTCTTAACCCTAGCATGAGTCTGATCTCCATCACTGAAGTTTTCACTATTTATATTATTTGTTCAACATAGTATCTTTTAACAGAACATAATGAGAAAAGAAAGATTACTGTCACCAATGGAAACTGGATTAGGTTTGTTTTGTTTGTTAAAAACATTACCGTTGGGCTTCCCTGGTGGCGCAGTGGTTGAGAGTCTGCCTGCCGATGCAGGGGACACGGGTTCGTGCCCCGGTCCGGGAAGATCCCACATGCTGCGGAGCGGCTAGGCCTGTGAGCCATGGCCGCTGAGCCTGCACGTCTGGAGCCTGTGCTCCACAACGGGAGAGGCCACAAGAGTGAGAGGCCCGCGTACCGCAAAAAAAAAAAAAAAATTACCATTATTTGTGTGTGTGTGTGTGTGTGTTAATTCCCAATTTGGGAAGTGAAGTAGGGATCTAAAGTATCTCAGAAATAGTAAGCAGTATGTCGGAAATATGTATTAAATTACTACTTCTGTATTAATTGTTGTGTGTTAATTTTATAATGGTAGAGTATTCAACATGCAATGTATGATTTTTGTTGTTTTAGGCTGTCATTTTATCTCAGCTGCTCAGGTGTCACTTAATAAATAGATAAATGCTTAACTATTAAAACTATTAAAATGGAATAATCTCTGTAAAAAAAAAAAGAAAAAACATTACTTCAACAGTTGGAGTTTCTCTTTACTCTTATTTCTCCCAAAGAGCTATTATTTTTTAAAAAATCAAAGACTTTTCAATCAAAACTTTTATGAAGAGTGGATTTGATTCCCAATCAAATTCCTTCTAAGTAGAAGCTTTGGAGTCTAGTGTGAGGTCTAGGGGACTTATTTTGAGTCTTTGAGATGATTGTGCCAGCCCCCAGCCTGAAGAAGAGAAGTTGTAAGAACTGCCATTAATCGTTATGCAGCCTACTCTACTTACGTATGGCTCTGTCAGTACCAATAGAGTTGGACTTTTTTTTTTTAATAAATTTATTTATTTTATTTATTTATTTTTGGCTGCGTTGGGTCTTCGTTGCTGAGCACGGGCTTTCTCTAGTTGCTGTGAGCGGGGGCTACTCTTCCTTGTGGTGCACGGGCTTCTCATTGTGGTGGCTTCTCTTGCTGCGGACCACAGGCTCTAGGGTGCGCGGGCTTCAGTAGTTTTGGCGCATGGGCTCTAGAGCGCAGGCTCAGTAGTTGTGGCACGTGGGCTTAGTTGCTCCGTGGCATGTGGGATCTTCCCAGACTACGGGTCGAACCCATGTCCCTTGCATTGGCAGGCGGATTCTTAACCACTGCACCACCAAGGAAATCCCAGTTTGACTTTTTGAACCAACTATTTTGAGCTTGTCTTAGAGCTCACTTTAATTAAACTTTTATTCTTAAAGGACATAGACATAGATCATCACCTTCCATTTCCATTTTGTGTCTATTGTTTTGTTATAAAGTACCAAGTCCTACATACCTTGGCTCCTATAGGTAGGCTTTAATTGTATTTATTTACACACACACATACACATGTACAGTGTATTTTTAGGCTGATAACATAATACTCGTGTAAGCTTATACACCATTTGGGAAGTAACTTGATAATCCTACGAAGCTGACTTTCTCATACCTATCACCCAGCAATGCCAAGAGAACCACTCGTATACACAAGAAAACATAAAAGGACGTTCAATGCAACATTCTTTGTAATAGCAAAATATTTTAAACAACTTAGTTGTTCATCAATAGAGAAATAAATAGACTAGAGATCATATAGACCATATACATGGAATTCTATATAACAGTTAATATTAATGAATTAGATTTTAATTATAACCATGAATAAATCTCAAAAATATAGTATTGAGTGAAGAACTTGCAGAATGCTTAATAGATGATGATACCATTCATATAAAATCTAAAAACAGAAAATAATATATTATTTATATATATATACATACATAATAGAAAATATAAAAGCTTGTTTGGGAATGATACACACCAACTTCAGGATAGTGGTTACCTCTGGAGGAAATGAGGAAGAAGGGGAAAGGAATTGGGAGGGGGTGCTTTTCCCTGTATCCGAAATATTTTATTTCTTCCACAGTAACAGCAAAAAGATTTAAATCAGATTCAGCAAAAAGGTAACATCTGTTTAAGATGTTGAGTACTTGAATATGCCAAATTATTTTCTTTATAGTTTAAAAAGTTAAAGAAATGCTTATTCACTGTAGAATTAAGAATGAAATAAAACTCACATGCAATCTCACCATAGTGAGATTTAAATCTAACTGACTGAAGCAAGTTCCAAACCTTTATCAGAGGCTATTCTCAGTTAAGCAATACTGTGTTTAAGGGCTGTCAAGTTGAATTAGTTTTTAGAAGCCTAACAATCCAACCCCATTGTGGCTGCTGTGATGGTTGAAACCAGAGGAAGAATTCAGCATGATCTTCTGAAGTACAACATAAAAAATTTAAGCATGCCAATAAAAGCCCAAGTAAATAGTATAGAGAAATATGGCCTAAAATGTGAATTATAACATCAGTCAGGAAGCAGTAGTGGAATTGAGCCAAAATCATGAGAACTCTTAATGTCTTTTTTCTCTGAGAGTAATACAAGCTGTCATCACATTTCTAGATCATTCAATCACATAAAGTATAGTGTCCATCTATACAGACAACTAAAAAGGAGTTGCACACAGTTCTTATTTGAGTGATTTCTGTTACTGCTGTTCACCACAATCAGAAATTTTCAATGCTCTTTTTATATGTTGATGCTGACATCTCGCTAACTAGGGAAGCTGATAGGATATCTGGTGAAGAGGACAAAAACAGTACTGAGAAGTAGCATCACACCTAGTAACATGTTCACACACATAGAAAAGAAACAAAACAAGAAAAGCCCAAAGCCTGAAGAAAAGCCCTATCCTGGCTGGCTAAACTATGTATGAGCAGGGTGTAACACAGAGGTATGACCAGTTGTATTCCTCTAGTAATCCTGAACAGACATTATTCTGCATCCATCTAAAAGGCTATGCTTCAGTCACTGTCATTTGAAACAGTATATTGTTACCCCTTCCAATTCTCCTAATTGAAATTATTTTCAGTATTAATAAAATTTTCAAACATACAGAGAAGCTGAGCTAACAACAGTACCCTACCCCTAGATTCTACAAAACTGATCGGTGTTTGTAATAGTATTATTTAATTAAAATCTAGAATGGCAAGATTTCTATACATTTTTCAACAGTTAGTAATCACCAACTTCCCAAAACGTAGTAGATACAATAAATATTTGTCAAAGGTGAAAACACTAATAACTGCGGCCCCACATATTTCTGGCAATATATAAAAGATATTCTGAATAGATAGAGGACATTCAGCGTCCCTTGACTCTATATCATTAAGTATTTATTGAGAGCCAGATCCTAGAGAGGACGTTAAATAGCAAAAGATGAATAAGTTATGGTCCTGGCCTCCAGGAACTCACAGTCTACAGAGAGAGGCACATATGTAAACAAATCCATGCAATACAATGTGACTAAAAAGTGCAGTGAGGGCCCAGAAGAGGAAGCAACTCAGTCTTGGAAATCAGTAATGCTCTCATAAAAGGAGTACATGCATGGCCCAGGGCCTCAAATAAGTGGAATTTTGTCCGATAGAGAAGATTTCAGATGCAAAAGCTCAGCAATATTAACAGTACACCACAGGTCTGGGGAAATGGCGAGAGTGTAGGGTAATAGGTTTTCAAGCAGAAAGTTGATACCTGATTTGTTTTTAGGGAAAGAACTCTGCCACCAGAAGAAGAGTTGAGGCTGCAGGCAAGCAAGTAGACAGGCAGAAGTGCCTCACCTCTCTTACAGCCATGAGAATGGAGCCATTTTTTTTTTAGTGTGTACTGCATAACCACACCAGTGATGCAATAAGCCAGATAATAGTCCCTCTATAACTGAACTTAGAGCCTCGTACCACCCACCTGTCTGCTTACAGTTCTGCCAACCAGTTATTTTTTTTTTTTTTTTTTTTTCTTTTTGCGGTATGCGGGCCTCTCACTGTTGTGGCCTCTCCCGTTGCGGAGCACAGGCTCCGGACGCGCAGGCCCAGCGGCCATGGCTCACGGGCCCAGCCGCTCCGCGGCATATGGGATCCTCCCAGACCGGGGCACGAACCCGTATCCCCTGCATCGGCAGGCGGACTCCCAACCACTGCGCCACCAGGGAGGCCCAACCAGTTATTTTTTATGATTCCTTCTGATTTCTCCCTTCTTACTCTATAAAACTACTTTCTAATACTAAGAAACGGTTGAATTAGTTCCTTCCTCAGATCATGTGAGAACATAAAGAAGGAGTTTCTCTAGAGATAAAAATGAGAAAAAAAAAAAAAAAAAGAAAACGCATCTTGTTTTGTGCTTATATCTCCTGTAGCTGACACAATGTTGAAATATCTTAAGCTTTCTGTAACTCAGTGAAACATTGAAATATTTAGGAAGTAAAGTGAACAGGAATGAGTGATCTATAGGATATGGTGGATGTGAAAATGGAGATCTGCAAGAATGGCTCCAAGGTCTCCTGGTTCTGGGTGACCAGGTGGATGGTGATGTCATCACCTGAGATAACAAATATCTACAGGATGAATGAGACTGGGGGAGAGAAGAGGTCATGAGTTCATTTCTGACAGTAAGTTGGAGTTGTCTGCTAGTCAGTTGATGTGCTTCTTAATCTTGAAAATCTTCGTATATAATCTAGGTGAACTTTTGATTCACAGAGCCATGAGAACAACCAGAATTGTTCCAGTGCTGAAAAATAAGTTGGCTAGCCCAATTAGCCAAAATTTATAATGTTTAGAAATTGTTTATTCAGGGTGTGCTTCCCTAGATATATACTGTTTGGAACTTATCCCTTTTTGGATTTATTTTAGCTTGATTCATGTAGCATCAAAGGAACAAAGAAATGATAACTAATAACTCTGTCAGTTAAGTTAGAGAATTAAAAAGGACATATGCTAGAGGTAATGAGGCTGGGTCAGGGTGGGGGGAATAACAGAAAAAAAAGAAAAAAAAAATCTAGACCAGAAAGAAGATAGACATCCTAAAAATAATTTTAAAGCTTTTTTTTTTTTTTTTTTTTTTTTTTTTTTGGTTAGTGCAGTGGGTTTTCTTTTGCTTTATTTGGTTTCGGTATTTTGTTTGTCTGACTGTGATCCAAGTATCTACATTTATTTAGATTTATATATTGTATGTAGGCTTATTTGACAGCCCAAGTTCGTTCTTACAGTAATGCAAGTTTTCATTTGGGGATTGTACAGTTAATATATTATTAATTTAAAAACCACTTAAATAAATTTGGTTCCCCTGCTATTTAAAAGTTAATTTGTCTCTTCATTGGGTTCTGTGATAAATTTTAAATTCCTCTCCTCACAATGTAGAAATAACCATGTATACCTCTTTTGCCTTTTTATAGCTATTTTCTAAAAATGATTCTTTTGTGCAGAAGCAGGAGTGTTTTATGCTATTGTCATAACAATTCTAAGTTTGTCAAATTACAAGTTATGTAAAAGACTTAATTATACACTGTGCTGCAGTTGAGCCAGAATTATAAAATATGTGTGTGCGTGCTATTTTGACAACCACAATACATTTTAAGGAAAAATAATATCATTTAAAATACCTTCTTTACCATGTTAGTCTTCGGCAAGCAGAGAAGGGCTTTTCTGAAGTGAGATTAGACAATAGAGCCAACTTCATTTTTTATGCACGTGAACGGAGAGGGCTTGAGGTTATTAGTTGAAACCGAGTAACCTTTCCAGGCTTTCATCTCTTTCTTTTCAAATTTGAATATGAAAAGCATATTCAAGTCAAAGACCATCACTTTAATGACATTTGGCAGTCATTTGATTTATTAGGTTTTAGAAAAAATTTTCCTTTAAATATTTCATCATACTATGCTAATCCTAGTAATATTGCCAGCTGCAGCCTTGTACCTGTATTAGTGGAGACAGAATGGTGTGGAATTTTCTCTGTCATCCTAGTAAAATTTCCATGAATCTACTGAATAATAAAATAACCTTATTGAAATATTCAGATTTAGGTTTTTAGTTAAAGTGTCTTAGAATACATAATAAAAGAAAATGTCTTTTGAAAGAAGGGGGTAAAATTACTTCATCAAATATTGAGGGGGTTTGCCAGCAATGGAAATTGTTCTTTCTGGGAATATTTTTACAATAGGGTACCTATGCTTTTCAATTTGATTAATTATATTATATACTTTGAAATATAAAAATAGTAATCACTATGGTGAATTTACATACTGATTTACATCTGACAATGAATTCCTAAAAGTTGGTTATATAAGCAGGTCTTAGTATCAGGGTTTTTAATTATTATTTTAAGTTATATAATTTATAGTAGGATACCTCTGAATTTAATAAAGAGAGATTTAGTAAGGGGGAATAAAGAACAATTTTTAAATTGTAAACATTTAAAATCAAATGTAAACATTTAACCGAGGAATTGTCTTGGTGTGATCTAATTTTTAAGTCATAGTCTATCATTTGTTTTAAATTATTACTCAAGGAAACATATGTGACTCTCATATAATGTTTGTGACACCAAAATCTATTAAATAAGGATTGAGATGAAAATTACACAAATATATATTTTTAGTTAATTCTGTAAAAATGAGATAAAAATAAATTACAAGAAAATGTGTTAAATTCGATAAAAATTTTCTTTCTTTTGTTTGAAAACTTACTACTTATTGAATGAAATATGTTACGGCAGATTATATAAGAGAATGAACTGTAGCCCTAGTTAATATGGATTCACATAGCTACTTATGTTAGCATAGTAGCTATAAAGTATCCAACAGGCTTTGATCTCTGAATAACCAAAACTTTCTCAGGTACCGTAGAGTAAATAAAAGCAGTGATAAACATGTATTTCATTACATAGTTTGAAACAAGGCCAACTGATACATGTCATTCTGAAAGTAATCGGAGATGAAGATCTCATAATCTTAATTCCTGATGGACTACTGGTGGGGTATTTATAGCCTCAAATGTAAATCAGGAGACTATTGCCGTGACACTGTTAACTTCAAACCCTGGGGCATTAGAAGCTCATTCTCTCTCTCTCTGTCGTGAATAATCTATCATGTGTAACTAGACAGTAGGGTACAATACCTTGCAAAAAAGAAATCAGTGAAGGCCACTGCCTTTATGTTTTATTTAAAATTGATAGTGGAAAAGAGTGAAGGATTTTTTGTTCGTTTTATTTGTTCTGTATCTTTTTTTGTTTTTGCTCTTTAAACAGCCATCAGAAAATATTCGGATTGAGATCATAGCTCTAAGCCTTAATGATTCTCCAGTAACTGCAGATGATACTATCCAGCGACTATTCATTGAGTGCCGATTCTACAGTCTTCCTGCTGAAGAGACACCTGTGTCGCTTCCAAAACCCAAGAGTGGGCAGTGGGTCTACTATAACTATAGCAATGGTAGGTATGGTATTTATAGTATAAACTTTTATCTATGAAGGAAGGAAGCCAAAGGAACAAGGAAAAAGTACATTTCTCTAATGTTCACATAAAATCATGAAAGTGTTGTCAGAATAGATTAATGAAAGTCAAACCTGTAGCATAAGGATTAATAAATTAAATTTAAGGTACAGTTGGCCCTCTGTATCCATGGGTTCCACATCTTCAGATTCAACTAAAATACGTTGGAAAATACTTGGGGAAAAAAATTCCAGAAAATTCCAAGAAGCAAAACTTATATTCGCCATGCATCGGTAACTATTTGCATAGTATTTACATCTATTTACATGGTATTAAGTTTTATAAGTAATCCGAGATGATTTAAAATATACAGGAGGATGTGCACAGGTTATATATGCAAATACTACACCATTTTATATAAGGGGCTTGAGCATCCTCAGATTTTGATATCTGTGGGGTCCTGTAACCAATCCCCCTCTGATACTGAGGGACGGCTGTAATGCTGAAGTTAAAAGAAAACGAAAACAGGGGGAAAACAATGTTTCTAGGTGTTCCTGCTATATCATAGAAAAATGCCACCTGTGTCTACAATTGAATTTAATCAAAAAATATGATATTTCAAGGAGAATAAAAGTACTAGTTTTTTTATCATATGATTCTAACAATTTAATGGCCTAATTATTTCTGCATTTCTGCTCAATGTCATCACATAGATGTTTTTACAATATACATGTATATCTCTCCCAGTATCTAGATGCTCAGGATTTTAATTGAGGGATATAAGTTCTTAAAATACCTTTTCATTTTTTAGCCCACACATCCCTTCATAGCAGCAGACAGGTTTTCTCTTTTAGGGCTTTACCTATCAGCTAGTTCATATGAAAGTAGACCCAATAGGCACCCTGTAAATTCTTAGATCAACCAACTTTAAGACGTTTTTAAGGACAGTATATATCAGTGTATAATTAGAGGGGAGTAAAAAGATCATATCAAGCTGCCATGACCCTAAGTTAAAAGTGCTTATTAAGTTCTTCAAGAACCCTGTATTAAAACAAACCAGAAAGATGGAGTGTTGCATTATCTTTAGCCAAAAAGGCCATCTCATGCTAGTTGAACACCAATATTTTTTTCTCACCAGTTTTATAAATTTCATTTTGATCAACATGTATAATCATGCTATTGTACAAATGCTCATGGTTTGTTTGTTTTGCAGTTGGCATTTTTAGAAACGTGCTCATTGCTTGAAACAGTAATCATGAGTATCCAGAGATCTGGTCTAGTCTTCCTCGTATCTACAATTCTTACTAGTTACGAGAACTTGGGCAACGTGTTTCAATTTCGTGATTCCCTGTTTTATCTGTTGAATAAGGTGCTAAGAACCCTTCCAGCTCAGATTCTATAATTCTGTGATAACAGGTGGGTTGAGAAGTCACATGGGAAATAAGTAACATGGTCAGGACAAGAATCTGATTTCTCCTTCCTGTCATTGACTTGATCTAATAGAACATTTCCAAAAATATTTTCTCAAGCTTCCTAGAGATCTTTTAACTGCAAAGTATCAGAAAAGTAAGCCATGATTACGATATTATTAGTAATGAAAAAACTGTTTAGTCAACCAATTTTTAAAAATTATTATTTCTTCTTTTTTTTTTTTTTTTTTTTGGCTGCATCAGGTCTTAGTTGCAGCATGTGGGATCTTTCCTTGCAGCGCACAGGCTTCTCTCTAGTTGTGGCGTGCGGGTTTTCCCTCTCTAGTTGTGGCGTGTGGGCTCCAGAGCACGTGGGCTCTGTAGTTTGCAGCACGTGGGCTCTCTCGTTGAGGCGCGTGAGCTCAGTAGTTGTTGAGCGTGGGCTTAGTTGCCCCACGGCATGTGGGACCTTAGTTCCCTGACCAGGGATCGAACCCACGTCCCCTGCATTGGAAGGCGAATTCTTTACCACTGGACCACCAGGGAAGTCCCTAGTCAACTAACTTTAACGAAGGTACCACCCAAGAAGAGAGACGAGCCCTTCTGGTTTTTGTATTATTCGTTGTAAAGAGCAGCAGTAGACTGTTTGGTTGGACTGACAACAAAATTGTTTTTTAGAAATTGGTTGTACATTGAGACACTTGGCGATGCAGCAGAACAGAGGTTTCCATTTGCTTAAGGAGCAATGCAAATCATTCTTTGGATGAAACCTGTGATACATGCTCAAGTATCCTGAATTTTGTACATTCTCACATGGTGACCTAGGTCTGTTTGGGGCTTTTTGTTGGTTTATTGGTTGGTTGGTTGGCATTGATTTGGTTGTTTTAAATGTTTTCCTTTTACTGCAAGATACCCTACTATCTAAATGGTATTTTAAGAGTTGCTTATGTTTCTAATGAATTAGTCATTTGATATCAACAAGAAAACCAGTAATCTATTAGAATTTAATTCATTAGAAGTGTTTACTGTACCTTTCTGCAGCTTCTATTCCTACCTATTGAGAATTGACTATATAGAATTTTCAAGGTTAATTGAAAAGAATTTTAAGGATATTTATCTGGTGGGAAGGGAGAGGAATGTACTTTGTGCTTAGAATCAAATAAATGCTGTTTTATATCTACTGTATCTGAAAAAATGAAGTCCTAGATCATCAGCAAATTTGAGAAATAACATTAACCTTGGAGAAGGTTTATTTTTTACTTGAGTAGGACATACTGAAACTGTTTATTTTTAAATTACTACGTTTGCATCTCCGTCATTGCAGGAGAATCTCCTTGAATCTTTGGTTAATAAGTAACTGTCTCACTCATCTAATTATTGTAATGATTAACCATTCACTTGTTATTTGATATGAAAGGTCAATATAAATGTAGGCTTATATCTTCCAAATCTTATTAAATGTTAATGAAAGTAGTTTTATTTCCAAACTGACGTTTTAATTGAGACAGAAAATTTAAAGGACAGTTAGTACATGCTGTCTCCTATTTGAACACCATACCAGACGAGAGGTTAACCAAACGTTGCAATGATTTTTACCCTGCATTATGACTTGAATCTATTCAAAAGGGATTTGTATACTGAGGCCTAAATTAGGTACATAAAATGAGAGGTTTAGACTAGTGATCCCCAGGATTATTCATAGCCTAATTCAGTCTCTTTATTAAGAGGTGTTAATACCAGTTTCACATACACAAAATATATATCTTTTTAGGGCTACTAATACTAGAAGAAAAAAAAGAATCAACGTTGAATTAACTTGCTAGACACTGGTAGCAAGAACAAAACATTTGTATTTTATTGGGCTTGAAAAATTTGCTTGGAGAACGCTGAGAAAGCAAGAAAATAGTTTGGAAAAGAATAAGATTAATGGTAGGTCAATAGAATGTTGTCTGGGCTAAATAAAGTCTTCTAGGGAGTTGACAGTGGGAAGAAAAAAGATTAATGAAATCGTCCAAAGTTTTTATGAGACTTATACAGATCTAGGCCTTTAGTCTCTGAGCACTGAAGGGTCTATCTGTTGGAACAATTAAAGTTTAATGCAGAAGATGAAAAGGATGCAGAACTTTAGATTTTGTTACTAATGGGAGGAAAAACTTGGCAAAGATAAGGACTGGGGGGATGATAACACTTTAACACAAAAGTTATCTTCAAGATTATCAACCCTTTATATAATTAAACCATCTGCATTTCTTCTGCCAAATGACATTGATAAAGAAAATAAGGATTTCTCCAGCCTGCAGAAGTGAGGGATGTGTTTTTAATGGTAGACAAGTCAAGATCAACTCAAGTATTTAGACTACTGGTTTGTATCTTGTTTGAGACATATGCTTTCAGTAAATTTATGTCAAAATCTAGCAAGTCCTAAACAAATGTGATTTCTGATGAGAATGAAAGGTAAATAGCTTAACTTTTGGAGAGTTCTGATACGTTTCATAATCACCAGAATTGCTTTTTAAAGGATGTATTTCAAGTTTTGAAATTGTAGGATTTTTTTTAACCATCTAATTCAGAACACCAAATGGATGTCCTTGGAATCATGACCTAATTAGAGGTAACCAAAGTGTCTCTATCTCCCACATGTTTAACACAAAAAAAATGTTTACTACTTCCTGATCCTTTTCAAAAATCAGGCAAAGGAGTGTTGGGCCAAAACGTTGGTTCTCAGTGGTATCCTGACCAGCAGAAGCAGCAGCTGGGAAGATATTAGAAATGCAAATTCTCAGGCCCTACCCCAGACCTACTGAATTAGAAATGGAAGGTGAGCTCAGTTATCTGCATTTTTAACACATCCTGCAGGGATTCTGATGCGCATTAAAGACTAAGAACCATTAGGCTAGATTAAGATCCCCAGTCTAGGCCTTGTTTGTGCAAGCAGGAGAGCTGTGTAGTTCTAACTTGGTACACTTTTGGAGAACCAAACTCATCAGTAAGTAGCTTGAGTTTTTTCGAAAAGGAATTTTTTTTTTGAAGTATAGTTGATTTACAATGTTGTGTTAGTTTTAGGTGTACAGCACAGTGATTCAGTTATAGATAGATAGATAGATAGACAGACAGACGGACAGTTAGGTATCTTTTTCAGATTCTTTTCCCCTATAGCTTATTACAAAATATCGAGTATAGTCCCCTATGCTATACAGTAGGTCCCTGTTGTTTATCTATTTTATATATAGTGGTGTGTATCTGTTAATCCCAAACTCCTAATTTATCCCTCCCCCTATCTTTTCCCCTTTGGTAACCGTAAGTTTGTTTTCTATGTCTGTGGGTCTGTTTGTTTTGTAAATAAGTTCATTTTGATCTTTTTTTTTTTGATTTCACATGTGAGCGATATCATATATTTGTCTTTATCTGGCTTACTTCACTTAGTATGATAATCTCTAGGTCCATCTATGTTGCTGCAAATAGCATTATTTCATTCTTTTTAATGGCTGAGTAATATTCCATTGTATGTATGTACCACATCTTCTTTATCCATTCATCTGTCAGTGGACGTTTAGGTTGCTTCCATGTCTTGGGTATTGTGAATAGTGCTGCAATAAACATTGGGGTGCATGTATCTTTTCGAATTATAGTTTTCTCTGGATATATGCCCAGGAATGGGATTGCAAGATCATATGGTAACTCTATTTTTAGTTTTTTAAGGAACCTCCATACTGTTCTCCATAGTGGCTGTACCATTTTACATTCCCATCAACAGTGTAGGAGAGCTCTTTTTTCTCCACACCCTCTCCAGCGTTTATTATTTGTCGAAAAGGAATTTTTGAAAGTGTTCAGTCAAGAGAACTGGTTAACGCGCCTGGACCAGATGTAAATATCTAAAGCAATATCCCTTTAAGAAAGAGTGAAAGGAGGGTGAGATGGCCTCTCTTGATACAGTGATGGAATTCTCTCTTACATCCCAGTCTGTGCTAACAACATGGTTGAAGCTTAAACAGCAGGAAGAGCTCTGGCTTCATGTGGAAGAAGGAGAAGGTATAGCATGGAGGTTAAGAAGGCAGGCCATGGGGCAGACCTTCCTGGATTCAAATTCTAGCTCCACCACTTTCTAACTAGGTAACCTGAGGCAAATTACTTACCTTCTCTGGGTCTACTTAATCATCTATAAAATGTGGGTCAGCATGGTTCTTAACAGATTTGATTGCAGTAAGGAAAGTATTGAGTGTAGTACATAGTACATAATAAACATCGCTCAATAAATGGTGGCCACCACTATTTTTGTCTTCGTTAAGAGAATAGGATATACAGTGTGCTGGTCAACTGGATGAAGCAGAAGGTGTCACAACTATACCATTTTTTTTACCAATTTCAATGGTAAAGATTTTTTTTTTAAAAAGTTAAACATAGAATTGCCAAAGATTTAGCAATTGTACTTTTGGAAATGTACCCAACAGAATTAAAAGCAAGGACTCTGACAGATGTTTGTACACCATGTTCATCACAGCATTATTCACAATAGCCAAAAGGTGAAACCAACCTAAATATCCATTAAAAGACAAATGGATAAACAAAATGTGCTGTGTTTGTATGTATGTGTGTGTATGTGTATATACATGTACATACAGGAACATTATTGAGTCTTAAAAAGGAACGAAATCCTAACACATGCCATAGATGAACCTTGGAAACATTATGCGAATTGAAATAAGCCAGACACAGAAGGATAAATATTATA
The DNA here is from genome assembly GCF_964341445.2 of Mesoplodon mirus. Taxonomy (NCBI): domain Eukaryota; kingdom Metazoa; phylum Chordata; class Mammalia; order Artiodactyla; family Ziphiidae; genus Mesoplodon; species Mesoplodon mirus. Next base: position 31,055,989 of record NC_138995.1, read on the forward strand.
TGGTTCTACTTAGAAGAGGTATCTAGAATAGTCACAGTCATAGCGACAGAAGGTACAATAGTGGTTACCAGAGGCTGAGAGGAGGAGGGAGTTGGAAGTTACTGTTCAGTGGGTGTGGTTTCAGTTGGAGATGATAAAGTTGTGGAGGTGGATAGTGGAGATGGCTGCAAAACAGCGTGAATGTACTGAATGCCACTAAGCTGTATGACTAAATATGGTTAAAATAGTAAATTTTACGTTATGTATATTTTATCACGTTAAAAATATTTTTTCAAGCTGTTGAGATTCATCAGAACTGGTCTAGTTTAATTGAAAGACTATTTGGATGCTAGACGTTGAATTCAGTCTTTTTTTTTTTTTAAATCACTGAGATTACCCTTGTCTTCAAGCAATGTAGACCACTATAGTTAACAACACTGTATTGGGTATTTGAAAGTTGCTAAGAGAGTAAAAAAAATTGTCACCATGTGAGGTGATGGATGTTAACTCACTATGATAAATATTTTGCAATTTATATATATATCAAATCATTATGTTGTACACCTAATACTAATACAATGTTATATGTCAGTTATATCTCAGTGAAACTGAGAAAAATTATCACAAAAGAAATGTAGGCCAGTATGGCTTAAAAGCTTTAGAACTCTGAAGTCAGAAAGGATATGGTCTACCATATCTTGAATTGGTAATTAACAGCAAAAACAAAAAATTCTGATTTGGAAAAAAAAAGTTCAAATTTATCTTGGTGTACTGGTGGCCAAATGAGGTCCCATCTCCCAGCATTAGTGGAAAAGCATGACTTTTTTTTAAAGCATGCCTTTTTAGCATTGGTAAGTAAAACACTATATTTACAAAATTTACAAGAACCCTTTGTCTTTTATGATTCCTGTAAATCTCAGTAACCTATATCATTGGTCACATTTACGAATATGGTATCGTGCAAAGAGCAAAAAGCTAAGAGCTGCTGTTTGACCTTGGTTCTTCCTTCTCTTAAACTACCAGCCCACCTCCACACAGACCTTTGTGCCTCACTCAGTGCCCAGCATGTGCCATCCCTGGCCCTCGGCTAATATTTGCTCAACTAGCCAACGATTAAATGAGTTGATAGCATCATAATTTGAGATTGAACTCAAATTGTCCAGGGTAACATTCTCAGTATGAAATATGTTTGTTCCCAACGGAACCTGGCTTTAGAACTGTCATGGTATCTTTCACCCTTTGTGTGTTTTTGATCAGGGATTATCTCTAAATTGAGATCTGGTCACAGGAGAGACTTTAACTCCAAAATGGCACCTGAAAAAGAAATGTCTTCAGAAGTTAACGCATGACTGAAAGGCTGCCGAGCTGAGAAAAAATAATCAGAATGAAAATTAGAGTGTTCACACTCTGAGATGCCATTTTCCCAAAGTGCAGACATTTACAGTTTCACGTGTTCACTGTCTTCTTCCTGGTGGGTCTTTAGATGAGTTACCTAATCTTATATTTCAGCCAAGTAAAGTCTAACCACATTCCTGCATGCCAGCGTGAACCTTTGAAAACCAAAGACAAACTTCACACCCTAAAAAAGCCTCTCTCTCTCCCTTCCACCACAGGTCTCTCCCGTACCCCCACGCAACCACCAGCAAGCGTCAGCCTGTGGACTTCCTTGACCCATTGCGCTAGGCTGCCTCTTTTATTGCATGTTGTGGCAGGAGAGAAGGATTAAATTACCAGGGCTGTCAGGAAGGACAAGCTCTCTGCCATACATTATCATATCACTCGCTTCTTGGGTGAAAGAAAATGCAGTAAATCCCTCAAATACAAAGCAATAAAGACCGCTGGCTTTTACTGTCACGACTGCCACTGCCATTAACAGGCAGTGACAGCGATGTGGCACTCTTAGATGTTGCTTGTATCTTTTCTGACAGTGTGCACGTAAACCTGCCAGTGACATGACATTAGATCACATGACTGTTCAGATTTGATTCTGGTTTCCAGCGCGGCTTTCTTTTCCCATGCGTACAAGTGAGGTGGTATGACTTGCGTCTCTAAAAACAGTTATTTATACAAATACAGGATGGTACTAATGTAGCATATTCCTGAGTGACTTCTTGCAGATTTTTTTTTTTTTTGGTTTAGTGATCTACGTGGATAAAGAAAACAACCAAGCCAAGAGAGACATCTTAAAAGCGATACTACTTAAACAAGAGATGCCTAATAGAAGGTACATTTAAGCATTCTAAATTATCTGGCTGTTTATACAAAGTAGATCTCTGTAGCGTGGTGTGGTGGGGAAAAAAAAGCACAAGATGAGGAAGCAGAACACCTTACTTCCCTGATTCACTCAGTGTCCTTGAATGAGTATGTGACCTCTCTGGATCTCTTTCCTCCTAGAAATATCACAGCCCTGCCTATCATACAGAGTAACTGTAAAGAGCCTATCGTGCTTTACCAACCAAAAGACTGTACAGTGTAGTATATAAAGTATCCCATTGTCAGTCAAGTATAACTGTAAAGCACCTAACAGTGATTGCCAGGAGGGGGCGCTCTGGACTCAATGGCTGGAATATAAATTCTTGTTCTATCACTTACTAGCTGTCTGACCTCTGACAACCACCCAGTGCCTCACTTTCTGCATCTGTAAAATGGAGATAATACAGGGTGGTTGTAAAGATTAAATGAGATGATATGTGTAAGATGGATAGAATAGCGCCTGACACAGAGTAAGTGCACAGTAAGTATTCATTGCCGTCATTATAAGCAGTAGTAATATTATTATTTGTAATAGCTCATCAGCCTTTCATACCAATTTTTACCTCACTAGCACTTTTTAATAGTTCATCATTTCATGTTATTTTTAATGCTTTTTGGGGGCAAACTTGAACAGGACACTTTGCATTTTTGGTCAGTAGAGAAATTATACCCTTTCGAGAAGGAAAAAAACCTGATCTTAATAAGTTCTTGCTGGACTTCCCTGGTGGTGCAGTGGTTAAGAATCTGCTTGCCAGTGCAAGGGACACGGGTTCGAGCCCTGGTCCGGGAAGATCCCACCTGCCGCGGAGCAAGTAAGCCTGTGAGCCACAATACTGAGCCTGTGCTCTAGAGCCCGCGAGCCACAGCTACTGAAGCCCATGTGCCTAGAGCCCATGCTCCACAACAAGAGAAGCCACCGCAATGAGAAGCCTGCTCACCGCACCGAAGAGTAGCCACCACTCACCGCAACTAGAAAAAGCCCGCACGCAGCAACGAGGACCCAACACAGCCATAAATAAATAGACCCAACACAGCCATAAATAAATAAGTAAGTAAGTAAGTAAGTAAGTAAGTAAGTAAGTAAGTAAGTTCCTGCTTTTGAGTGAGCTCCCATCCATGCAGTCTGAGGAGTTATCTAAGTGCTGCCCATCAACCCCTGAGCTGGGGGCTTCGCCAACGCCCCTCTGCTGGCTTGTCCCCGTTGGCCTGGGTGGACCCTTTATCTCCCTATTGTCCTCTTCTCCTTGCCTTTATGGCCCATCAGTGACAAAGCCTCTCACTGCCTCAAACCAGCACTTACCCCTCCCCCACATGAGAAAGAGACTGAGGTTCATCTGTTTCCTAGAGGCCAGGAAGTGAACGTTAACCACATTATATTTTTCAAAAGAGCTTCCAAACTAGCATCTGACCTTCTGTTTCATGAAATGAAACTGAAATTCTTAGCTCTTAGGATCTGACAGTGGCTTTTTCTTTAACTCCTTGAAATACATGTATTATTTCCTTGGATTTTTTTTTTTTTTTTTTTTTTTTTTTTTGAGATACATGGGTCTTTCACTGTTGTGGCCTCTCCCGTTGCGGAGCACAGGCTCTGGACGTGCAGGCCCAGCAGCCATGGCTCACGGGCCCAGCCGCTCCGCGGCATGTGGGATCTTCCCAGACCGGGGCACAAACCTGTGTCGCCTGCATCGGCAGGCGGACTCTCAACCACTGCGCCACCAGGGAAGCCCGATTTTTTCTTTTTTTTTTGGCTGCGTCGTGTCTTAGTTGCAGTATGTGGGATCTTCATTGTGTCACACAGTCTCAGTAGTTGCGGTGTGCGGGCTCTCTAGTTGTGGCATGCGGGCTCAGTAGTTGCAGCACTCAGTCTCAGTAGTTATAGCACGTGGGCTTTCTTGTTGTGGTGTGTGGGCTCCAGAGCACGTGGGCTTAGTTTCCCGGCAGCATGTGGGATCTTCATTCCCCGACCAGGGATCAAACCTGTGTCCCCTGCATTGGAAGGAGGATTCTTAACCACTGGACCACCAGGGAAGTCCCTCCTTGGATCTTGATTCTGAAGAAAGAGTAGGAAAACCCTATTAATTGCCCTGAGGTTCTGTTTTTCCCAGGACGGTAGATAATCACTCAGGTTTTACTTTGTATACTTCAGCTTCTTTCAAGGCCACCTCAAAGACCACCAGCCCCCTGGGGTATCCCAGGTCACTAGTGATTAAACAGCACTGGCCATGTCATCTACTTCTCTGCGGTCAAGAAGCTGGGTCATCACTGCCCAGAACTGAGCTTTAAAAATAAACAAAAGTCCACCGTAGCTATACTGACTCCCACTCTCCCATCACTGTTTCCCTAAAACTGTCTAAATGCCCACAGAGGCACAAATGTTCATGTCATTTTAGACAAGAGGTACTGCAGGTGCAGAGTGACTGGCTCGGGGCTGATGACAGCTGAGGGCTTGGAGCGCCGGCCACGTGCTCCTCGGACTGCCAGGGGAGGGGTGGGGCCATCATGGGAGAATACCCCTGTCCCATTTCTCTCCCTTGACAGTATCATTTTCTTAAGGGGGAAAAAAAAAAGGAGTTTACATTTACATTTTTCCACAACCAAAAGACAACTGTCACTCCAGTGAGTGTTCTCGCCTTTTTTAAGTACTCTGAGGTCACATTACTTGAAGTACCTCCTAGTTTATAAGGATTCATTTTCTCAGACAGTAGCCCCCTTGAACATTGGTGATAACTTATAGAGCCACAGTTAGATAGGTTTGGCCAATCTTCTCTGACACACATAAGATGATGTGCATTGTATAATGAATCCCTTATAGTACCTTTGCATTCTGCCCCATGCTATATTTGCAAATATACAAGCGTCACTTTAAAAGGGAGGCAACACATTGAAATGGGAGTCTGGAAATTATTTATTTGAAGTCATGGTTTTGACACCGACTTAAGGTTCCTTTTTGGTTTCATTTCTTCCCTTTCACAGTGTTCTACTGTACAGATCCAACATAACTATCAGCACTCCAGTAGGTAAAACTCACAGGTGAGCCCTTAGGCTCTTCTATCCTGTTTCATATAAAAACGAACTATTTCAGAATGAGGAAAGAATCAAAAATGCTCAACTAAATGATCTAAGGAGTTTCAGTGCCTTCTGGTTTCCTAAATGACAGCAGGTGACGTTTGAGGTCTAAATCTTGAGGCCCAGCCCAAGGCCTGCCTTCTCCAGTCAACCTTCCCCAAATGAGCCAGCCTTCAACTAGGACTTCCATTTTGCAGTTCATGTAGTAATTCAACAAATATTTATGATCCCTACCTAAGTATCAGGAACTAAAATGCTGAACAAGAGGAAATCTTTGCACTCATGGAGTATACATTCCACTGAGGAAGACAGACAACAAGTAAGTCAACCAATTACATATTACAGTAGGTACTAAGAGAAAGCTGAACAAGCTGCTAAAATGGAAAATAACATAAAGGGAATTCCTGGCGGTCCAGTGGTTAGGACTCCGCAGTACCACTGCCAGGCCCCCGTTCAATCCCTGGTCAGGGAGCTAAGATCCCACAAGCCTTGTAGCGCGGCCAAAAACAAAAAGTAGGAATAAAAAAAGTAATAATAACATGAAGGCAAACCCGAGGAGATGACATTTAAGCTGGTTAGTGAAGCCTCTTCAGCACGTAAAGCAAGGTTTCATCTCTTTGTTTTGGCAGGGTTCAAGGTAAGATAAGATGTGTCTGTGTGTGTCCATGTATGTGTATGTACAGTTTAGCTGAAGCCAAGCTGTAGTTTTTAAATTATTTTAGTGTACCTTCCTCCCTTTAGAGCCTAACTTTAGTTTCTTAATTTTGTATTTGACATCTCATTTTGCTCTCTATAGAATCTAAACCAGAAATATTGCATTTTTTGTTTTTAGCCCTTTCTCTGGCATTTAGAAGGTTTTTTTTTTCTTTTTGTCTCAGAATTCTCATATATTCAGTGGAGGTAATGGTATGCATTTGTAAAGTATATAGATAATTATCCTTAGATATGAGACATTATATAAGGATAACACTTAATATTATTACAATCTTGTAGCCTCCTTATCCTTTCTGTAAGTCTTGTGGGTGTAAAATGTGCGTCAAATATCACTTCTAATTCCTTCTTTTCTAAGTATATTCATTTTAGGACAATATCTTTCATCATCATTCTTCTTGTTTAATGAGTGATACAGTCATGGTATAATTTGGGTGTCTCGGTTTTCAATTGAGACAAGCCTTTCCCATGCATTCTTTTTTTCTCCCCTTAGAAATATAGAAGCTTAAGGAGCTCTACCTAGATTAAAAATAGTAATAATAAAAGAGCAAACATTTACTCAGTGCTTAATGTGTTCCAGGCACCATTTACATGTATCATCTCATCTGATCCTCATAAAGAGCCCAGTGAATCATTACTATTCTACAGATAGGGAAACCGAGATCAGAGAGGTTAAGTAATTTGTACAAGGTCACACAGCTAATTAATAGGAAAGCAGAAATTTGAACCCAGAACGGATGCCCTTAACCATTTAATCTTAATTTCTCTATTTTATGCATCATATAAAATATCCATCTTTCTATTTCCTGATCAGAATTTATTGCTATCGAAAAACAGGGACTTAGTAAAGAAATGAAATGTTGAATACTTTTAGCAACTTATTTTAAAATATTGTCATGTTTACCTGTAAGCATTTGGAAAGGATTTTAATGGTGCATATTTTTCAAGGCATGACATCCCAGAGACTTAGGTTTTTACCTAACAGTGTTATCTAAGAAACAACTTTCTTGTTTTGTTTCTGATTTGGGATGGATAGATTTTGAAAATGGTTAAAATGGTCGTTTACAAGCATTCGTGGTTTAAGCTATGCTGCCAAGACATATCAAAAGAGTACTTAACTGTAAATTCCTGTCATTTGGTCAGTCCAAGTGTGTTTGGCCTCAACACAAGCCACTAATTCAAATCAGTTCCATCAGAACCCTCCAATTATGTCTAAAAGTAAAATAAAACTTGGATGCTATGATTGTAAGTTGAAAGATTGCTGAACTAATACAAACATTTCGTATAGCTATTGGGTAGAGCTACGACATTTAGCTAACATAATTAAGAATATATAGAACACAGTTGGTTAAATTGCTTAGTAGAAACTCCAAAGTTGTGCATTTCTATAGAAAATGTTGCATTTCTGTTGAAAAAGCTGCCCTAACCTCCCTGGTCTTTATTCACTTGATCCTTTTAGCCTTAAAAGTAGACATGTCAAAATATGATCAGATAATGTATAATAGAGTGAACATCTGGTTCTTCTCTTCGCCTAGTAATTTTCTCAGATTCTAGTGATAAATGATAATCAGTGCTTAGAAAAGTGAATTAGTGTTCATGTGAAGTCTGGGTGTGCTATAATAATTCTAATCGTTCATATAATAACTTATATAATTTTCTTTTTATTGGAATAATTGGAAACTGAGATTTCACAGTTTGTGATAAAAACCCATTCAGGAGTTTTGTTTCATTTGTGATTTTTTTTTTTCTCACTTTGTAGTGATGTTCTCTGTTCTTTCCCTTCTCAGCATTCGCTTCACTGTGGTCAGTGACCCTCCAGAGGATGAGCAGGATCTGGAGTGTGAGGACATCGGCATTGCTAACGTTGACCTCGCTGACATATTTCGGGAAGGGAGAGACATCATCGAGCAAAGTATTGATGGTATGGGTGGAAGTATTGCTCAATCTGTACAACCAGCAATCGCTGAAATCCAAATTCTTTATTAAAACCTTCTTTTTGCTGGCTGCAAGGACGTTGAGTCACACACTAGTTGAATCCTTTGCAACTCAAGCTGATGTTTTGTTGAGGCTGGAATTTCTCCCTACATCCCCCCCTTACCCTCCTTCCCTGCCTTCCTTTGAATCAACAGAAATTTAAAAATAATTAATTGCGTTTCTCAAGGAATTATTCATTTTTTTAGTATTGGGGCGGTTGTGGGGGACAAAAATGTGGACATTGGATTTTTTGTAATGTTGTTTATAGAAGCCTCATGCTGTCAACCCTTATTTCAGCTAAGGCATGTTATTCTGAGTGATCATTACAGTGTATTCTGCAAGGCTTCTCTTTACTTCAGTGTTACAGTCCGGTGATATAGTCACTGCAAATACCTGAGTAGTTTTGGTCACTTGCTTCTCATCAGGATTCAGGGAAGAGTTAGGGATTCCTGATAAAAAGTGCTCTTCTAGATTTTCACCTCACCAGGTGTGAGTCCCAACAATGCCTAATTTCTACCCCTTATCCTTATATAACATACTTAGAACATACTGAAGGCACTGTACTTTATGAAATCAAGGCTTTTAAAAATAATAATCAGGGATGGCCTGGGCTGTACAATAAATGAAGAAACGAGGCTGAGTCCTAATCTCATTTCTTAAGTCAGCAAAGCCATCCATCACTGGAAAAATGTACACGGTTTGTTTACTCATTTATTCATGCATTAAATCAACACTTAACTGAGCACCTCTTAAGTGCCAGGCACTCTGCTTACACCATAGTTCAGCTGTGGTTCACATGTCAAGCTGCTTGTCCTGGATGTGTGTCAAGTGCTCAAAAGTCAGGATCAAGCCAAATAATTAACCAAATTAGACCAAGTAACCAAATTAGAAACCTATTCTGGGAAATTTTATAAACTATACATATCACATACATATCACAACTTTGGCAGGCACAGAAGAAAAAGATGAGAGGATTAAAATATGAACCTAAATCCTATTAAAAACACCCAGAACCAAGAGAGTCTGACAAAAATGTTCAAAATTATCTGTGCTTTATATTCTTTATCTTTTCTACAGTCAGTGCTGTTTCAAAAGCCATCTTCTCATTCTGCAAGACCACAAATGATCATATTGGTCTGATAGAGACAGCTATTGTGGCCTTGTTCTGGGAAAGAGTCAGAAAATTAAACGCTGGTAAGGTTAGGTTTTTAATGCGTTGCTCTGTGCCAGACATAGAAGTGAGGCGTTCCAAAGAAGAGGTGAAGGCTCGGCAGTGCGCTGGGGACCATTTGTGCCCCTGCAATCTCCCTGCCTGCTCATTTCTCCACCTAAGTCTTTGTATACTAAGTTTTATTTGAAGGTTTCCTTACAAATTTTCTTGGAATTAAACACACACACATATTAAAAGTTCAAGGAAAACCACAAGCAAAATACATAGGAAACTATATAGACTCATAAGTGCTGTCAAGACTTACAAAGTCCAAAATTCTGGCCTTGAGTCACTAGTAGGTATCACTGTTCACAGAGGGTTGGGGCCTGAATCAGCATCCCATTTGGCCCCCACCACTGAGCTCAGAGAATTATCAAACAGTCTGCCTTTGATACACCACTGAAAGCTGGTGTACCAGAAAAGCCCACAGACGCTCAAAATTTTACATCCACTTTCTTGCAACATCAGTTCATAGACCCTCAAAGCCAATCCATAGACCTTAAGATTCTGGGTCTGCCATTTTAACTTTTTCTAATTTCACATATAATCTATTTTAAATGGAATGTTTTCCTTAGAAAGATAAATAACCATTCCAGGGGACTTCCCTGGCAGTCCAGTGGTTAAGACTTCACCTTCTAATGCAGAGGGTGCAGGTTCAATCCCTGGTCGGGGAGCTAAGATCCCACATGCCTTGTGGCCAAAAAACCAAAACAAAACAGAAGCAATATTGTAACAAATTCAATAAAGACTTTAAAAATGGTCCACATAAAAAAATCTTTAAAAATATATAAATAACCATTTCAAATTATGATCATGTAATTTCTTTACAGTAAGTTGCCATTCTGATATTTGTTAACACGGTATGTTAGAACAAATTCTTCGTTGTCTTATCTTGATCCCTTTTAGACTTTTATTTCCTACTAAGAAATTCTGATTCTGTGGGAATCATTATCTATAGCCTTTCCACTGGGTAAACTTCAGGATTAGATCATTAGTTTTAACTCTACAAGCAATATGTATACATACATACAGTACATCTGAAATGTGTATACACACTCATACACATATGACAAGCTTTGATTTTTAGATTTCTGAGATACCAGTGAACTTTGGACTTCTGTAGAGCTGTTTTCATCTTTTCAACTACTGTTTCAGCTAGGCTCTCTGAAGAAAAATCTGTTGAATGATATTAACACTTTTCTGCTATCTTCTCCCTAGTTTTGGATGCTCGAGCAGATGGTGGAGGTATTGGCAAGCTCAGGGTAACTGTCGAAGCACTCCATGCCCTACGGTCTGTCTACGAGCAATACAGAGATGACTTGGAGGCTTGAAAGAAACTGCTCCAGAGGCATCTCCTACTCCTGAGTAAATGCTCACATGAAAGCACTTAGATAAGATTTTTGTAATTACTCTGGTGTATGTAATCTATAATTCAAGGGAAGCTGGGAGGGAGGAGGCCTGGGTTTGAAGTGTTCAAGTTTTGTATACTTTTTCCATTTGTTTATTTTTCTATTCCCTCCTTCCCATGACTGCCACCCCCTCAGGACTTAAGTTCTCCACAGTGGGCAACACCCTCTCAATAATTTATACCTACATGATAACATGAGAAAGTCTATTTGCATTTTCAACATTTTCTTATGAAGAACTGAAATGCAATTCGCATTTTTATTTTTAATAAGCAAAAAGCATAAATCTTAGAAAACCTATGAAAAAGAAATACTTTTATGTTATCCCTAATTGTCCCACTAAATGGAATGTGTATGATTAGCCTCATTAAGAGTTTTGCACTGTGAAGATTTTATTAGAAGCAATATATGAAAATTACTTGGATAAATGTGTTAATCTTCCTCTTTAAAATGCTAATATCCATTTTATGCACATTAAAGCTCAGTATGCATTTTCTTTGATGCATGCCATTTCTATCAATTAAATATAAAGAATGAGACTTGGCACCAACTTATTAAATTACTGCAAGTTTTTTGGTTTTCTTTCTTAAAAATTACAGTTCTTCTTATTTGTATTGTTTTCATGTATTTGTAATGGTGATATGGGATCCAGGAATGTGTGTATGTAAAGAAGAGACAGATACATGAAATTTACACTTTGAAAACTTAGCTTATGACATAGAAAGAAAATATTAAAAATATGCCTCAAATTCTGATATGCTTAGTTAGACCTGAAAGGAGTATCTTTTTATCATTTTTTAAATTTACATCAAGCTTGTACAATGCTAGGGTGTATCTGGATAACCAGATCCTCGAAAAGCAGCTCAGAAAGTTAATTTTCTAGCTTTTACTCAATCTCACTGAAGGATTTAATTGATATTTTTAATGGAGCTGTGAATCAATGCTGCAAAGGAATTGTCTCTAGAGGTCTAGGATATAATGCATTTCATTTTTTAATTTACTTTTTTATTTGTCATTTTCTTCAAAGGATTTTTATAGGCTGTGGGTTTTCACTGTTTGCAAACAGGCTATGTTCCTTCTTAAGCATATGTAAAGTATTCAGGGAGATAAGTAATTTATTAAAATCTACCTAATTTGCCGTGATATATTAAATCTCTGCTTCAGTGATCACAGACCATTTCATTTAGAGAATTAGGCATTCCCTCTTTGTGTGATTAAAGCTCTGGAAAATGAGTTCTTTGCTCCTATTTGTGAACATTCAAAGCCTGCTAATGGCAAGAAGATGGAATAGATTATGAGACAATTCATTACAGTTCAACAGAAAAAAAAAGCAGCTATAATGCAAAAATGCAAGTATGAATATCTGCATATAGTTTGAACCATCTGTGCTCTAATGGCTTCAATAATGACTCTCGTCTTTAGGAGGCTTTGAAATGACATCCGTACAATATTAATTTGTTGATGTACATTGTGGAACCAGTAGAGTATGATCTGACCACAGAAATCTATAAATTCTGTCTCTACCATTGGGCCTCCCTGTCTGGGGCCTGCCATCTCCAAGAAGAATCTTGCTCTCATCAAACTCTGCAAATCTTCGTAACAACTCATTCCTCTGGAACCTTCTAGAGACCACAAACATCTGCAGACTAAACCTCTCCAATCCTAATAAACAGCCACATGTTTGTTGTCACTTCAGCTGGCTCTGAGCTCATCTTTTTGGCCTCTCTTTCTAGCTTTCTTTGGCTTTAAGCAGTTACAGTGTCATTAAGGCCCGTAATATTCCCTGCAGTAATTTAAAACAGCCGGATTATACCCTGGGATTAACTGAGTGGTTTTTGAGACATTTATTGTGGTATTCTCCCAGGAGGTTTGTATTATTGTTTTAAAACATTACATCCCAAACTAAATACCCTTTCAGCAGGGAGAAGACCAGATTGTGCTGACTTCTTATGATCTTTAAGTGGAAAGGGGAAGTTTTTATTATAAATCTTCTGAGATCTAGTCAACTGTATAGCATGTATACCTCAGCTAACGTTAGAGAATTAGCCACGTTTCTGTCACTTTCATGTGTACCGTAACAGATTATTTAAGATTCCTTTTCTAGTTTTAGAATACTCGGCCTCAAACTACATGAATTTTCACAAAACTCATTTTCATAAGTAGTTGAATAGCTGCTGACACGTTTTGAAGTGGATAAGTGGCCTTGGATGCTTCAAATGGTTTTTGTAATCTGTCCGAGAATAGTTTTTTGTTTTGTCTCGTGTTGACCAGAGTTCGCTGAAAAGTTCCCCACCTTTTAGGATCAAGAGCAATGGTTTTCTCTTGGTGAACTAAGCCTGATCCATTAAGTATGGCTTGGCGCTGGGCAGGGGGCCTGGCCAGACAAATACACCAGTTTAAGGTAAGGCTTGTATGAACTTACAGCTCTTGGTGTAAACGTACACAGTACACTCAGCACTTTTGGGGGCTGAAATGCTTTTAGTTTGGAAATATAAATAGAGATGTGATGTGGTATGTGGGAGAGTGTATTTTACATGTTTTTTTGCCTACTGTAGTAGAAATGTCAAATTCCTAGCCACTGTCATGAGAAGCAGTTGACAAAAATAAGTTTTATGGTTTACAGTGTGGTTTACGTAGAGAACATTTCTCTTCACTCTCAGTTTCAACATGTTTTCTAAATTATCATGGTTTATTGCCGTTTAACTTAAATTAGTTTTTTTTAAGAATAAATAGAGAATATATTTAATCAAATAAAGAACAGCCACGTTGAAATTCTGCTGTTCCTGCCATTCAGTCGTTACCACAAAACACAAATAATTTCTGTGTATTATGAAATGTGGGCTGAGAGCGTTCATGTGATTGGGGAGGTTCTGCGTGCACCCATGCTCCCACAACAAAACATAAGTTGTTTTAGTAATCTGACATCAAGAGCTGTGACAATGAAAACCACTTCTTACACATGTTCTAACAAGAATCCGATTAACATTCCGGTGGATATGGAAAATAACTTTTTTTTTAGTCAAACTGGCACTATTGCTGAATTTAGAATGATTTCCTTATGCTCTAGATAGCAAAATGTGAATCACGTCTGTGAACAAATACGAGAATAAAATGTCATTTTGGGGTAGTACAAAACAACCAAGGGAGAGCTTTGGGGATATAAAATTATGGAGTGATTGACAATACCAGGGTGATCATTCATCCCCAACTACGAGAGTACATTTTAATAAACCACTCATGCCTGAAGGCCTCTGACTACCTTAACAAAGAAAAACTAAATCCATGATTTATTATAGTTTGGGCAACACGCCTAATTAGATCCATGAATGGGAGCAAATGCAGCTTTACATCCCCTTTGTTCAGAACAAAAACAACCTGCAGGTCAACCAGAAAGCTGAAAAGTATCAAAGCTATGGAAACAAGTGTTTTAAAAACTGAAAATACAGAATTAGAAAACATCTCCTCATCCTAGTCTCTTTTATCTTGCAAGATAGAATCTTCACTTCCATTTCAAAATAAAGTACCACCGGTGGACTGCACCTTACAGTCTGACCTGCTGGGAAATTGGGCTCGTGTCCCTGATGCCATTACACCTTTTGTTCTTCCCTTTCGTTTTCCATATACCATTGACTAATTAATATGTTTAAACCTTGTTTCTCCTTCAGTTTTTCTGAAGTAAAATCTGGGTCCCTCTGACTTAGAACATGACCTCTTTTCTATGGCAGATACCTTTGGGCTTTTTCTGCTTTTTGCCCTCTCTCACTCTTTATTGAGATTCACCTTTCTCATCCCCGTAACAGCATCACCTCTCTGTTCATTGAACATCATCAGTTTTCTTTTTAAGTCAAATGTACATCTTGATCTTTATATTTCTGTCATCTATTCTCTTCACACCTATATTCAGCTGCAACATCTCCTCCCACCTGTCTATCCCCCTACTCATTTTTAGTTATTAATTAGTAAAGCACATTTTTTCCTTCTTTTCTTGGTGCTATAACCACTTCTTTAGATACCAGCATCTTTGACAATTTTCCAAATTTGGAAGGTCATCTATGACCTTCCCAAAATGTTCCTTTGTGTTAAGACTTCTCTTAATTTAACATGACAGGGGCACTCTTAGTCAGCCATCATAAAACTAAGGAAACAGCAAGCTAATTTTTGTGTCTTTGCTTCTTTTGTACCTTTTTACAGTGAAGTAACAGAGGCTGAAACTCAGAAAGCTCTCAGGAATCACTGGTAAGGAGCTGAAACATAAGCGGTTTTTAAGAAATTTTAAGGAAATGTATCATTTTAAAATCAAGCTGTATTTTCTGTAAATGTGTTTTGTCGCAGTTTACACGGCCTCATTAACAATAGGGAAAATAAGAGAAATTTTGTAAGAAGACTTAAGAGACTACAATACAACCTAAGGGTTGGGGAGACTTTTCTAACCAAGAGAGGGAAGACAAGCTATAAAACAAGACATAGATGTATTAAATATGTAAACATTAAGGTAGGGTGACAGTTTTAATATCAGACAAAATCTAATCCAACGTGGAAAGCAAGGGACAAAGATTTTATACTGGTAAAGGGAGCAACAGGTCAAAGATGTAGTGAACTTGAGTAAATGTATCTCACAGTATTGCCTCAAAATTCATGAAGCAACAACTGACAGAACTATAGTGACTACATGTTTTTTAATAGTTTAATTCTCAGAGAGTGAGAGATCAAAAAATGAGAAGAATTCTAGAAGATTTGCTTCGTATGATCACTAAACCCAAATGGATATAGAACACGTGCAGAACATTCAAAGAAAAATTAACCGTGTATGCAGCCACAAAGGAAGTCTCAATTTCCAAAGAATCAAAACCTTATAATTTGTTTCTCTGAGCAAAATGCAGTGAAATTAGAAGTCAGTAGTAAAAGGCTAGCTAAAAAATAATTTTATCTAAAAGTTAAAAATACGTGTTATCGTTGTTTGGGGTTCTAATAGGACAAGGGATAACCCACTCTTACATCATAACCAGAAGACAGAAAATCCTACAAACTTCACTTTATGTGTAAGTGAGGAACATAATTAAACATCAGCTCAGAAGCCCACGCCAGAGGGTAAGAAAGGCAAGGGTTAAGCATAAGAGAGGAGCCTGTGACAAGATTTTAGTGGTAGCAGAACACAGATAATATATCAACTAAGTTTCTCCCAGGAGACGGTCCACCCTGAGTGAGGAAATGCTGAGGATGGGTCTGTGGCCTGGTGGATCAGAGTACTGGCTACTAGGGAAGTGAATGGAAGGGGCTTGGAAATGCAGAGGACCAGAGGTAGCAGCCTTGGAAAGACACCTCTTCTGGAAGAGAAGGAGGCACTTTGGAAGCGGGAAGTCTCCCTTGGAGGCATAGTAGTAAAATAAAGAAGGAACCAGCTGAAACTGTGGGCCCCAGGGAAAGAAGATAGTATCATTAAATGGTGTCAATATTAATAGAAGGTCATTTATTTTAAAAACTGCACTTCACTGTAACAACAGAAGAGGACAGTCTTGAGCTAAGAAATCTTATAAGCCACCCAAACCCCTCCCCCACCCATATGATTATCTGCCCTGGCTGGTCCAGGGAAATCCAAAACAACTTTTAATTAAAAATAGAACCCTTGGGCTTCCCTGGTGGCGCAGTGGTTGAGAGTCCACCTGCCGATGCAGGGGACACGGGTTCGTGTCCCGGTCCGGGAAGATCCCACATGCCGTGGAGCGGCTGGGCCCGTGAGCCATGGCCGCTGAGCCTGTGCGTCCGGAGCCTGTGCTCCGCAACGGGAGAGGCCACAGCAGTGAGAGGCCCACGTACTGCAAAAAAAAAAAAAAAAAAAATAGAACCCTTGGGGCTTCCCTGGTGGCGCAGTGGTTGAGAGTCCACCTGCCGATGCGGGAGACACGGGTTCGTGCCCCGCTCCAGGAAGATCCCACATGCCGCGGAGCGGCTGGGCCCGTGAGCCATGGTCACTGAGCCTGTGCGTCCGGAGCCTGTGCTCTGCAATGGGAGAGGCCACAACAGTGAGAGGCCCACGTATCGCAAAAAAAAAAAAAAAAAAATAGAACCCTGCATCCATGTTCCATAAGAGAATAAAAATGAAAAAACTTTTCAGCAGGATGAAGCTCTACCCCGGTAATTGTAAATTTGATAGTTTGGATCACCCTTCTTGTTAAGAACAACTTGGAAAGCTCATTTTACTTAGGCTGTAAGAAATTACAGGAACAAGGGGACTTCCCTGGTGGCACGGTGGATAAGACTCTGCACTGCCCATGCCAAGGGCCCCGCTTAAATCCCTGGTCAGTGAACTAGATCCCACATGCATGCCACTACTAAGAGTTCACGTGCCACAACTTAGGAGCCCACCTGCCACAACTAAGACCCGGTGCAACCAAATAAATACATAAATAAACAAATAAATAGAATTACAGGAACAAGATCTGGGAAGGTGAGCCAGTCAGGAAGGCTGATTTTCTCCTAGATGCAACTGCAATCTAAAAGCATGGGTAAGAGGCTAAGAAGCTGAACAGAGCTTCCAACAGACTCACAGGGCTTTGAAGAATAAAAGTTGTAATTTAGGGTCCACTGTGGACTAGGAGCCCCAGTAAATCCCTCAGCCTCAAATTATTTCTACATTTTTAATGTATAGTGCTTGATACACTTATAAAATTAACTAGGCACGTAAGGAGACAAGACCACATGACTGAAGACTAAGACTAAGCAGACAAGTGAAACACCCATAAGTAATTCAGATAATGGAACCATCATCCAGGAACTTCATCTATGAACTAAGAATTCATTAGGTCAGTATCCAACAGCAAATCAGACATGATTGAAGAGAGGAAACCGTAAAAAAAAAAAAAAAAAATCAAGAAGATATCAATTTGGATGCATGGGAAGAAAAATGGAAAATACTGAAGAAAAAAGAGGGGGCAGTTAATAGACTTGGGATTGTGTGGAAAGTTATATAGGCATACCTTGGAGATACTTGCAAGTTTGATTCCAGACCACCACAATAAAGTGAATATCGCAATAAAGTGAGGCACACAAATTTTTTTATTTCCCAGTGCATATAAAAGTTATGTTTACGGTATACTGTAGTCTATTTAGTGTGCAATAGCATTATGTCTAAAAAAAAAAAATGTACATACCTTTTTAAAAAGACCTTATTACTAAAAAAATGCTAACTATCATTTGAGCTTTTGGTGAGCCATAATCCTTTTGCAATAGTAACATCAAAGACCACAGATTAGAGATCATCATAACAAATACAATAATAATGAAAAAGCTTGAAATATGAGAATTACCAAAATGTGACACAGACGTGAAATGAGAAGATGTTGTTGGGAAAATGGCACCAGTAGACTTGCTCAATATAGGGTTGCCACAAACCTTCAATTTGTTTAAAAAAAAAAAATCTGCAAAGCAAGTAAAAAAAAAACTAAGTAGGCCTGTACACATAATTGAAGTCCCACAGAGGAAAAAGAGAATCAATATTCCAACAAATAATAGCTAAGAATTTTCCAGGCTACACAGTTACAAGAATGAATTAATCCTGTATACTCAAGCTAGATAAACAAAGTTACTTGAAGCACGTCATAGAAAAACTGTTGAAAACCAAAGACAAAGACAAAATCTTAAAAGTCAGAGACAAAAGACAACACTAAAACTGAGAGCCGACTTCTTAGCTGAAAGAGTGGAAGCCATTAGAAAATAGTATGAAATATTTCTTGGGCCCTACCTCATGTTCTCCTTCCCCATCTTTTATTCACAACCAAGGAAGTTAACTCCCCAGGGGAACTCTTGGCCAATAGGAGTCAGGAGCCAGTGGATAAATACTCCCCCTTTTCATCCTTCTGATGGAAAACCCTGAGGTGCATTCTATAGGGTTCCAGCAAGAATAAGTCCCATCACTCATAGAAGTGAACAACCCGATAATACAACTTTGCATTGGCTTTTCCTTCTATTTTACTCCTCCCAGACCCTCTCTCCTCTCACTGGGATCATTTCCCAAATAAAGTACCTGCATGCAAGCCCCTGTTTCAGACCCTGCTTTGGGAGAACCCAGGCTAAGGGTAGATACCAGAAATGGCCCTAGAAAGTGGAACATCAGGATGGGACTCTGAAACTGGGTCACTCGCTAATCAAATGGCAAAAAGGATGACATGATTTATGGTAAGTTGTGTTGTGATAAACCCTAGCATGTGATAGATTCTTAATGATGGTGTATTAAGATGGTGGGGAAAAAAGTGAAGCATGGTGATCAGCTATTGATATTTACTTTCTGAATTTATGTTATATTTCAATTTTTTTTAAGTTTAAGAAAAATGTTTCAGTAGATGAAAAACTCCAGAAGAAATAAAGAAAACCAGGCCTGATGCAAAAGAAAATATAATATTCCAACATGAATTAAATATAATTTAAAAAGCAATTGCAGGTAGGAAAAACAACAGATCAGGAATTTAAAAACAAACTAAACAAACTGGCACTTATAAAATGGGAACTGATGTTAGGAAAGAAATTGAAGAAAAAGAAAAAAATTAACCTTGAAATGACTAAATTATAATGTACCTAAGAGAAAATAAATATGACTGAAAATAGACTAAGGATGACAGTGGATAGAAATGAAAGGAGCCAAGAAAATGAAATTAAAGAAATAGGTAGAATCAGTGAGAAAATGATAGCTACAATACAGACAGGCAAACATAAGTAAGCTTTCCTGAAATAAAAGAAGACCTGAATCTGCATACTGAAAGGGTCCACCATGTATGAAAACTGTTTCAAAACAGTCAACTCTGAAACATGTCCTAACAAAACAAGGAGGCATTAAAGTTAAAGAAAGAATATCCTCTGGTCCTCCAGGCAAAAAAAAAAAAGTCACTTATAAAGAAAACAAAATCTGGTTGGCATTAGATTTTGCAAGAGCAAATCACAAAAGCAAGAGTAGTGAAATACTCATCAAAAAACTCAAATGAAGTGTGAACCAAGGATTTTTTTAATCCAACTCTGCTATCCTTCAAATATCAAGGCTATAGAAAACCAATTTTTATTATGGTGAAATTCACACAAAATAAAATTATCTATTTTAAAGTGAACAATTCAATGGCATTTAACACATTCACAGTGTTGTGCAACCACCACCTCTATAGAGTTTCAAAATGCTTCCATCAACATATAAACCCTGCATACATTAAGCATTTATACCCTATTACCCTCTCCCCAGCCCTTGGCAACCCTTCATCTGCTTTCTGTTTCTATGAATTTACCTATTCTGGGTATTTCATGGAAATGGAATCATACAATATGTGACCTTTTGTGTCTGGCTTTCACTTAGCATAGTGTTGTTGAGGTTCATCCACATTGTAACATGTATCAGTACTTCATTCCTTTTTCGAGGCTGAATAATATTCCATTGTGTTAATGACCACTATTTGTTTGTCCATGTATCTATTGATGGACATTTGGGTTGTTTCAACCTTTTGGCTAAGTGAACATTGCTCCTATGAACATTTTGGTACAAACATTTGTTTGAGTACCTGCTATCAACTCTTTGGGGTATAAATCTAGAAGTGCAATTGCTGGGTCGTGTGACAATTCTACTTAATTTCTGACAAACTGCTTTTCATAACAACTGAACCATCCTACATTCCCACTAGCAACGTTCAAGCATTCCAATTTCTCCACATCCTTGCAACACTTGCAAAGATTTAAAATATTAAATTCTTAATAGTCATTCTTGTGAGGTGTGAGGTGGTATCTCATATGGTTTTGATTTGTAGTTCCCTAGTGACTAATGATGTTGTACATCTTTTCATGTGCTTGTTTATAGAAAAAACAATTTTAGACAAGAATTCAGGGAGTATTGTACTAATGAGTCCTTCCTGAGAATCTGCTGGAAGACCACCTTTGTCCAACTAAGAGATGAATGAGGAAACTGTTTAAAAGACTGGTGGTAAGCACTGACTGTATTTAACTATAGATCTTAGACCAATCAAAGGTGGGGACAAGATGGAAGAATAGTATGTAGCAAATAATTATGTGCTCTGGCAAAGTAGATATAACACCATTTTTTTAAGAGGGGAAAAGGGAAAAAGAAATGGGAAAGTAGAATAATTCACTTTGGTTTCACATAGATTATAGGTGAGAGTCAAAGATATCACCTAAAGCAGACATATCAGATAGTTGAAGCCTAAATAAAGAAAACATGGGCATTATATAAAGATATTAGTGGAAAGATACTAAAACAAGAACCACAAATCATTCTAATCACCAACATTTTTTAAACTAAAAAGAAAAAAAACAAAACCCAGAGAATGAAAAACACATAGTAAACATAGCATAAAATAATAGGACAGAGATAAGATCAAGTATTTAAGTTGTAACAATAAATGTAAATGGTCTTAACTAACTTACTAGAAAAGATTTTCAGATTGTCCTTCAAGGCAAAATTCAACTCTATACTGTAAGAGACGCTCCTAAAACAAAGTGTAATAAAATTAAAAGGGTAGGTAAAATTATAACCAGGCAAATGCACATAAAGAAATCAGAGACTGTGAACTTGTTATCTTGACAAGATGAAATTCATGGAGGGAATAGGGCTTAATGAGACAAAGAAGGACACTTTATAAAACTAAAGGCCATAATTCACAGTGAAGATATAAAAGTTACTAATAGCTATGTATCAAAGAAAATAGCAGCAGCCTTCATACAGAATATAGAAGAGAAACACATGGAAATACATTTAGAAGAGACTTGTAAGATCCATTCTTAGTTCAAGACAAAGCAAATGGGCTAAATAAATAAATATATAGAAAATCTAAACAACATAATTCCAAGGTAGATCTTATGAATATATATTGAACTCTTCACCCTTATTAAAGAGAATATTTCTTCTTTTCAAATATACAAGAAACATTCATGAAAATTGACCATATGTGAGGCCACCAAGAAAACATCAGTAAGTTCTTTCAAATAAAAATAATGCAAACTAACAACATTATGTTATCACAATGCAATTAGACTGAAAATCAATAAAATCAGAAGGCACAAGGTCTTCTCCACCTGGAAAATTTTAAATTATCAAACAATTCTTTAGTCAAAAGGGAAATATAAATGGAAAGTGAACAATTTCTCTTAAAAATAATGATTATAAAAAACACTATATACCAGTCTTTGAGATACAATTAAAACAAAGGTAAAAAGAGAATGCAATTCTCTTTAAAATTTAATATTTAATCTATTTATTTAAAATAGATTAAATATTTATAAGAATCAAAATGAAAGTGTAACAATTAATGAATTAAATATCTATCTCAAGAATTAGAAAAGGAACAAAAAGGAAATCTAGAAAGTAGAGAGAAGGAAACAGCAAGGATAAAAGCAGAAATACTTGAGTTTAAAACCAAATAGTAGAAATAAATAAAAAGATCTTTCTTTGAAAAAAATCAACAAAATAGATCTAATTATTATAAAAGAGAGAAAGCACAAGTACAGATTAAAACATGGCAACTGGAGATTAACTACTGAATCAGTGGCTATTCTATTGATAAAATGTCAGGAATCTAAGTTGCACAATTCTATGCAAATACATTTGAAAACCTAGATGAAGTGGATGAATTTCTAGAAAATACAGCTTAACAAAATTAACCCTAGTAGAGATAGAAAGCTTAAAAGATCAATTTCCATGGAAGAAATACAGTTATTAAAGAGTTAATCCCAAAAAAGCACTAGGCCCAGAAGGTTTTACAGATGAATTCTCATAAGCCTTCAAAGACTAGATAATTTTAATGCTACTCAAACTGTTTTAGAGATATAAAAAGAATGAAAATTTCCATAATCTTTTAAAGAAGTGAATATATCACTGTTTTGCAAACCCAATAAACACTGCACACACATACTCAAAAGAAAACTAGAAACTAATCTCACTTATGAATATTGAAGCAAAAATCCCAAGTAAAATGTTACCAAATAGAATTGACCACCACATTTAACTATATATAAAATACACCATGATCAAGAGGTGTTTATTCCAGAAATGCAGTGTGGCTCACAATATCTAGAAACAGACCCAAATACATACAAGAAGTTGGCACAGCAAAGGTGGCTTATTAAATTAATGGAGAGAAGTAGACTATTCAGTAATGATGTTGGAAGCAATGAAAGGGCATCTAGTAAAAAAAAGATTGGATCCCTACTCACACGTTAAAGCATAATAGATTCTATAAATATATACATGCAAAAAATGAAACCATAAATGAACTAGAAGTAAATAAATAATTATTTTTACAATCTCCAGTGAGGATAGCCTCTATAAGTAGGACACAAAATCCAGGAGGTATGAAATGAAATAATAATAAATTTGCTATACAAAAATAAAATTTTCTTCATAGCCAAAGAAAAAAAATCATAAAATCAAAAGACAAATGAAAAACTTGGAAAAATATTTGCTAAAAATGGAGCAAATAGCTAATTTTCTTAATATATAAAGAGCTCCTGAAAACAGTAAGAAAAAGAATAACAACGTGTAGAAAAATGGGTAAAAATGTTATGAACAATTTACAGAAAAGAAACTTCAACTGACTTAATGAAGTGAATATAACATTATTGAATGTAATGATATTGATGATGGTATTAAACATGAAAAAGATACTCAACATGCTCATAATTAAATGCAAATAAAAACCACAATGAGATATAATTTTTCAACTACCAGATTGACAAGATCAAAAATTTTATAGTGCTAACAGGGCTATAGGAAAGAGGCACACTCACACATTACTAGCAGGAGGGTAATTTCCCACAAACGCTGTGGTGATCAGTTTGGCAATTCTATCAAAATTTAACATACACGTCTTTTAATCCAGTAATTCCACTTTGAAGACATTATCCCAGAGATGTACTTGCAAATGTAAGAAATAATATTGGACAATGTTTTTTATTTCATTATTTGTTTAAAAAGGAAAAATTGGAAATGCCCTAAATATCCAGTTGGGAATTCATCCAGTAAATTATGGATCTTATGGTCATGAAACTGAATATCATGCCACTATTTAAAAGATGACTTATATGGAATGCTCTCCAAGATATATTTTTGTTTGATTTTTGGCTTAAAACAACAGAAACTTACTCAGACTTCTAGAGGCTAGAAGCCTGAAACCAAGGCGTTGGCAGGGCCACAGTCCCCCTGAAGTCTTCAGGGAAGAATCTGTTCCATGCCTGTCTCCTAGCTTCCAGTGGTTACTGGTAAGTCCTTGGCATTCCTTGGCTTGTAGACCCATTGCTCCAGTCTGCTCCTGTCTTAACAGGGCGTTCTCCCCTCTGTGTCTATGTGTTCAAAATATATTTTTAAGTGAAAATGTAAAGTAAAGAACAGTTTATGCAATACGTAAAAACACATATGTTGCTTCCATGTCCTGGCTATTGTAAATAGAGCTGTAATGAACATTTTGGTACATGACTCTTTTTGAATTATGGTTTTCTCAGGGTATATGCCCAGTAGTGGGATTGCTGGGTCGTATGGTAGTTCTATTTTTAGTTTTTTAAGGAACCTCCGTACTGTTCTCCATAGTGGCTGCATGGATAAAGAAGATGTGGCACATATATACAATGGAATATTACTCAGCCATAAAAAGAAATGAAATTGAGTTATTTGTAGTGAGGTGGATGGACCTAGAGTCTGTCATACAGAGTGAAGTAAGTCAGAAAGAGCAAAACAAATACCATATGCTAACACATATATATGGAATCTAAAAAAAAAAAAATTGGTCATGAAGAAACTAGGGGCAAGATGGGAATAAAGACGCAGACCTACTAGAGAATGGACTTGAGGGTACAGGGAGGGGGAAGGGTAAGCTGGGACAAAGTGAGAGGGTGGCACGGACATATACACATATACACTACCAAATGTAAAAATAGATAGCTAGTGGGAAGCAGCCACATAGCAAAGGGAGATCAGCTAGGTGCTTTGTGACCACCTAGAGGGGTGGGTTAGGGAGGGTGGGATAGGGAGGGTGGGAGGGAGGGAGAGGCAAGACGGAAGAGATATGGGGACATATGTATATGTATAACTGATTCACTTTGTTATAAAGCAGAAACTAACACACCATTGTAAAGCAATTATACTCCAATAAAGAAGTTAAAAAAAAACACATATGTAAATGTGCTTGAATATAAATAAAATATCTTTGGAACTATAAGAAGTTGGTAAGTGGTAGCTTCTGGGAAACGGAATTGGCAGCTAGGGGAAGAGGTAGGAAAAAACCTTACTTTTTACTTTGCTTCCATTTGTATATTACTTACAGCTATATTGAGATATATTTCACATACCATCAAATTCATCCATTTAAATTATACAGTTAAGTGATTTAAAAAAAAATTTTTTTTTTTTGTGGCTACGTCGAGTCTTAGTTGTGGCACGGGATCTTCATTGCAGCATGCGGGCTCTCCGTTGCAGCGTGTGGGCTTCTCTCTAGTTGTGGCGCATGGGTTCCAGAGTGCATGGGCTCCGTAGTTTGGGACACGCGGGCTCTCTAGTTGAGGCACGCGGGCTCAGTAGCCCTGCGGCATGTGGGATCTTAGTTCCCCTACCAGGGATTGAACCCATGTCCCCTGCCTTGGAAGGCGGATTCTTAACCACTGGTCCACGAGGGAAGTCCCTAAGTGATTTTTAACATATTCCAGAGTTCTGCAATGATCACCAAAATCAACTTTTAGAACATTTTCAGCACTCCAAAAAGAAAACACATATATTGGGTTGGCCAAAAGGTTTGTTCAATTTTTTCTGTAAGATGGCTCTAGTAGCACTTAGTTGTCTTTAACTTCGTTGAAACAATTTTGTTAGATTGTATGTGACAGCTGTCATATCAGCATGCATTTTAAAAAAAGACATCAAAATTGGTGAATTTTTGTGTAGCCATTTTAATATTGAAGATGGAAGGGAAAAAAGCAACATTTTCGGCATATTATGCTTTATTATTTCAAGAAAGGTAAAAACGCAACCAAAACGCAAAACAAAGATTTATGCACTGTATGGAGAAGGTGCTGTGACTGATCGAACTTGTCAAAAGTGGTTTGTGAAGTTTCGTGCTGGAGATTTCTCTCTGGACGATGTTCCTTGGTCGGGTAGACAAGTTGAAGTTGATAGCAGTCAAATCGAGACATTAATTGAGAATGGTCAACGTTATACCACGCGGGAGATAGCCGACATACTCAAAATATCCAAATCAAGCATTGAAAATCATTTGCACCAGCTTGGTTACGCGAATCCCTTTGATGTTTGGGTTCAACGTAAGTTAAGCAAAAACAAAACCTTCTTAACCATATTTCTGCATGTGATTCTCTACTTAAACGTAATGAAAACGTTCCATTTTTAAAACAAATTGTGACGGGTGATGAAAAGTGGATACTGTACAACAATGTGGAACAGAAGAGATCGTGGGGCAAGCGAAATGAACCATCACCAACCGCACCAAAGGGCAGTCTTCATCCAAAGAAGGTGATGCTGTGTATATGGTGGGATTGGAAGGGAGTCCTCTATTATGAGCTCCTTCTGGAAAACCACACAATTAATTCCAACAAGAACTGCTGCCAATTAGACCATCTGAAAGCAGCACTCCACGAAAAGCATCCAGAATTAGTCAACAGAAAATGCATAATCTTCCATCAGGATAATGCAAGACCGCATGTTTCTTTGATGACCAGGCAAAAACTGTTACAGCTTGGCTGTCAAGTTCTGATTCATCCACCATATTCACCAGACATTGTACCTTCGGATTTCCATTTATTTCGGTCTTTACAGAATTCTCTTAATGGAAAAAATTTCAATTCCCTGGAAGACTGTAAATGGCACCTGGAACAGTTCTTTGCTCAAAAAGATAAAAAGTTTTGGGAAGATGGAATTATGAAGTTGCCTGAAAAATGGATAATAGAATAAAAGGGTGAATACGTTGTTCAATAAAATTGTTGGTGAAAATGAAAGATCTGTCTTTTATTTTTAAAAACTGCAGGCACCTTTTGGCCAACCCAATACATAGCAATCATTCTCCATTCCCAGCTTCCCTACCCTCAGCCCCAGGTAACCACTAATCTACTTTCTGTCTCTATGGATTTGCTTATTCTGTATATTTCACATAAATGGAATCATAATATGTGGTTTTGTTACTGGCTTCTTTCATTAAATAACATTTTCAAGGTTCATTCACATTGTAGCATGCATTAGTATTTCATTCATTTTTATTGCTAAATAATATTCCATTGTATGACTATAGTACACTTTGTTTATTCACTCATCAGTTGATAGATATTTAGGTTTTTTCCCACTTCTGAGCAATTATAAATAATGCTGCTATGAACATTTGTGTACAAGTATTTCCGTGGAGGTATGTTTTCATTACTCTTGGGTATACACCTAGTTGTGGAATTTCTAGATTGTATGGTAACTATGTTTAACTTTTTGAGGGACTACCAGTTTTCCAAAGTGGCTACACCATTTTCCATTTATACATTTTGGATTTTTGAACCATGTGCTAGTATTATCTATCCAAAATAATTAATAAAATGTTATTAAATAACAAATTATAGCTATACCCATTGACTTAGAGAGATTCTATTATGTATTATGTTTATTTTTTTAATATTTATTTATTTATTTATGCTGTGCCAGGTCTTAGTTGCAGCATGCGGGATATTCATTGGGCATGTGGGATCATTAGTTTCTGCATGCGCAATCTTTTTAGTTGTGGCATACAGAATCTTTAGTTGCGGCATGCATGTGGGATCTAGTTCCCTGACCAGGTGTAAAACCCAGGCTCCCTGCATTGGGAGCGTGGAATCTTAGCCACTGGACCACCACTATGTGTGTTTGTTTGTTTATTTGCCACGCTGCATGGCATGTGGGATCTTAGTTTCCCGACCAGGAATCGAACCCATACCTGCAGTAGAAGCGCGGATTCCTAACCACTGGACTGCCAGGGAATTCTCAAAGAATTTATTTATTTATTTATTTATTTATTTATATTATGTATTATGAAGGATCTAAAGCAAGATACCATAAAGAGAAATATATATAATACGATCATACTTTTATAAATTGAAGAGCAAAAAATTTGTGTGTTCACCTATATGCAACTTGTATCAGTCATAAATGCTTTTGCATACAAGATAACAATAAACTAGACTAACAGTGGTTTAAACAAATAGTGGTTTATTTTTCTTCCATGATTGGTAGTCTAGATGTAGACAGCTTCTAGCATTGGTTTGGTAGCTTAGTATGGCCTTGAAAGACCCAGATCCTTTCTATATGTCTACTCTACCATCTTTAATATGTTGATTTATCATTGCAAGGCCACAAGATGCCAATAGCACCTACAGGCATCATATGCACATTCTACATAGAGAGAAGGGCAAAGAGCAAATGAGTCAGCAAAACCCACCTAACTTCCACTAACATTTCATTGGCCAAAATTGGGTCACATGGCTACCTCTAGCTCCGAGGTAAGCCAGGAAATATGAGGAAAGGATTATCATTATTGCGTTGGGCCAATCATGACCCATTGCCAGACTAGGCACATTGTATTGCAAATAAAATCAGGATTCTACTAGCAAAGAAGAATGGGAACATTGTCTGACACTATGTATACATAAATAAAAGATTATAGGAGAAGGGGAAAATGTATGGAAGGATGCACATCAGAGTACTAACAATGATTTGGAAGGGTGGAGGGAGAAGACAAGGGCAGGCAGGTGGGTGGGAGTATAAGAGTGATGCATTAATTAAAACCACAACTAGGAATCAGAAACTAAACCCAGAAACCAGGACACATTCTAGCATACATTGAGTAGAACAAGGCCAACGTGAGAAACACTAAAGGAGGAGGTATAACTTACCTCTTGGTAACATTGGTTTAGAGTTATCAGTTTCTTAAGAATGAGGAATTGGAGACTTGGAGACAGATGTCAGGAACCAACTGAATGTCCTTTAGTTTTATATTGATAAGTATAGTGATCTACAGTAAATGGAACAGATTTCTCAATTTAAAGAAAAATCAGTAGGGACTGCAAAAGAGTATACTCTGGAGCTCCAAAATCATTCTACAGGAATACAAAAGGGGATAAAACCGGGCATTTATATAGAAATAAAAGCTTCACAAGGTGGGAACCACAAACAACAAAGTAAAACTTGACATGAAGTGTTTTAACAGAGAGAATGTATGATGGGTGTCATGTGGTTTTTCAATGGCTAGAGATCCTCCGAGATCTCTTGCTCTGCTTTCCCCATCTGACCTTTCTGTTTTCTCCAAAAATTGATTGAGTCAGGTGCAGAGAATCTAAATCAGAACCAAAGCAGATGGGGTGCAAAGACATTGGATGCCTCCGGGGCCCCATCTCACATCCGTGCTACCACATCTCAGATTCCAGCTGTGGCTTTGGTGGCCAGTTCTGTGACAGCTTCAACTCACTTCACTGTAACAGCATTTTGCCTGAGGTGTATACTGTGTTCTTTGCTGTGTGCTCTGCGACTTCTCTAAAGCTGTGAACACTTGTAGGGGTTTACTTAGCCTGTACACATGCTACAGCAATCCACTGTGTGATTGAAATGATCCCTTTGGGATCAGGCAATCCAGAGAGTGCTCATAAGATCTACAAACAAATGGCCCAAACTCCCATGCCACCTGACTGGGTTACACCAATGCCATGTCCTTGACTCACACCTATGGTCTCATGGGTCAGGAAGGGCCTTTGCTACTACCAGATATCAGGGAGAAAAAAACCTTGAGTTTGATTTATGGATCAGTAGGCCCAGTTTGTTGATGTGAGCTCAAAATGGATTGCTACCACACCCAGCCTCACTTAAGGATGCCCCAAAGGACAGGGATGGATGTGTGCGGGCTCAGATGATGGCCTCCCTTCACCACAGCTGGTCCTGGCTACTGCTCAGGCTGCCAGTAGCACAGACTAACACTGAGCCCTCTATATGGTACCATCTCTCAAGGAGACCAGCCAGCCACTGATAGCAACTTGCTTATGGTGGACTCTTTCCACTTTGGAGGGGGCAGGAATTTGTTCTTCCTGGAATTGCTATCTCCTCTGGATATGTGTTTGTCTTCCCTGTCCACAGTGCCTCCACCAGTACCACCATTGGAAGGATAACAGAATGTCTGATTTACCAAGATAACTAATGGGAACCTGCTGTAGAGCGCAGGGAGCTCAGCTCAGTATTCTGTGATGACCTAGATGGGTGGGATGGGGGTGGAGGTGGGGGATCGAGGGAGATCCAAGAGGGAGGGGATCTATGGACACATATAGCTGATTCACTTCATTGTACAGTGGAAACTAACGCAACATTGTAAAGCAATTACACTCCAATTAAAAAAAAAAACAAAACAGATGAGATCCCACATCGCATTGCCTCCGCTCAAGGGATTCCTTTCACAGAAGAGGAGGGGTGACTGCTTCTACCAAATATTGCAGTGCCCAGAGGCAGCCATCCTCCAAGAATGAAGGAATGCCCTATTGCAGGCCCAGCTGAAGTTCCTTCTTTGAGACAACTGAGCAAGTTGAGGTACTGTCCTCCGGGATACAAATTATGTACTGAATCTCTAGCTAGTGTGGCCCTCTGTCCCCAGTGGCTAAAATATGTGACTCCAGAAACCAAAAGGTAGAAGCAGGAGTGTCCCCTTCACCACCACTCCCCATAACCCGATTGCAGAATATGTGCTTCCCATGTCCGCAGTCTTAGATTCTGTGAGGTCCTGGTTCCTGAGAGGGGAACCATTTCACCCAACACAGTAAGAGTCCCTCTGAAGCCACAAGTGTGCCATTATTTTGGGCTCTTCTTAATAGGCAGGAAAAAAAAAAAAAGAAAGAAAGAAATTACTAAATGTGGTGGATTAATGATAGCCACAAACTCCCATAGGATCTATTCCCCGCCCCCCCCCCCCGCCTTGTATCTGGCTGTGCCTGTAACTACTTTGACCAGGAGAATACCGTGAAGGTGCTGCTATGGAGGTTCCTGATGTCACCTTTAAGAAGTCCCCCATTTCCTTGGAGTTCTTCTTCACTTAACTGATCCATCTGAGCTCACTGGCTGATAAACACCCCGGCTGTGGTACCTCTTGGATCAGGAATGCCAATCTCTCTTCCCAAAGTTCTCCTTGACATGTGTTTCACTAGAGGCCAACTCCTTGGAATGTGACTGTCTTGTCACTATCATCGTCATTTCTTGCCATGGCATAGCCACTCCTAGTACAAATCCTCACGTTTAACATGTCTGCAGAGTGTAGTAGTCATTAGCAGCTGTGGTTTCTGCTGCTGGGAGCAGTGAAGGAAGGCATCACTCTGTAGAACACTATTACTGGTTTCCAAGGGAATGGAAAAACACCTGTGTTGATAACTACCTGGCTTTCAGTTCAAGCAAAATGTCAGAGACAGCAGCTCAAAGAGTGGTTTCTGCCTGCTAATCCCAAGTCAGGACTCACATATGCAGCCTAATCTATTTCTACTGCAGACATCTCACTTGAAATAGCTACAGTATTTACAAAGTAATTGTAAATATATATGTTTTCATATTACATGTCCATGGGAATGATTTGCATGGAAGGATCCTCAAATGCCAAGTAAAACATTACCATGGAGCTCTAGTTGATATAAAATGATTGCTTTTATGGCAGTTGACATCCCACTTTGGGTTAGTCTTATTATTGTCATTGTTTTTGTTACTAAAACCAGTGACACAGCATCAAGGGCATGATCCATGAAAGAAATAACTGATAAGCTGGACTTCATTAAAATTTAAAACTTCTGCTCTGTGAAAGACACTGTCAAGAGAATGAAAAGATAAATCACAGACTGGGAGAAAATATTTGCAAAAGAGATATCTGATAAAGGACTGTTATCCAAAATATACAAAGAACTCTTAAAACTCAACAATAAGGAAATAAACAACCCAATTTTAAAATGGGCCAGAGATCTGAACAGACACCTCACCAAAGAAGATAGACAGGTGAGAGGTAAGCATATAAAAAGATGCTCTACATCATATGTTACTATAAAACAACAAATTAAAATAACAGCAAGTTACCACTATACACTTATTAGAATGGCCAAAATCTGGAAAACTGACAGCACCTAATGCTGACAAGAATGTGACACAACAGCAACTCTCAAGCATTGCTGGTGGAATGTTTGGAAGACAGTTTGGCAGTTTCTTACAAAGCTAAACGTATTCTTACCATACAACCCAGCAATCAAGCTCCTTGATATTTACCCAAGTGAGTTGAAAACATATGTCCACACAAAAGCCCACATACGGATGTTTATAGGAGCTTTATTCATAAATGCCAAAACTTGGAACAACCAAGATGTCCTCAATGGATGAATGGATAAATAAACTGTGGTACATTCAGACAATGGAAAGTTATTCGGTACTAAAAAGAAATGAACCATGAAAGCCTTGAAAAGACACAAAGAAAACTTAAATGCATATTACTAAGTGAAAGAAGCCAATCTGAAAAGGCTACATCCTGTATGATTCCAACTATATGATATCCTATAAAAGGCAAAACTATGGAGACAGAGAAAAGATCTGTAGTTGCCAGGAGTTAGGCGGGGAGAGAGGGATGAATAGGTGGAGCACAGAGGATTTTAAGGGCAGTGAAACTACTCTGTATGATACTATAATTGTGGACACATGTCATTATACATTTGTCCAAATCCATAGAATGTACAACACCAAGAGTGAACCCTAATGTAAACTATGGACTTAATGATGTGTCAATGTAAGTTCACCGAACGTAATAAATGTACCACTCAGGGGCTAAATGTTGATGGCAGGGGAGACTGTGCATGTGCAGGGGGGATGGGGGAAGACAATTTTGTACTCTCTGTACTTAGCACTCAATTTTGCTATGAACCCAAAACTGCTCTAAAAAATAAAGTCTATTTTTAAAACTATGGAATAGCCTACCATTTTTTCCTCACATTCTGCTTCTTTGAAGCCCTGGAGCTGTTTAGTTATTAAGATGCTCTTTCATATAAGAGTCTTGGGTGACAGTAGAAGAGTATAGCTTCAAACTGTATGAAAACAGAGACAGCTGAGTCCACTGAACGAGGTTCACCACTTCTGCTCCTAACTGACCACATGTCCATAATTAGGCCAACTTCCTAGACATTTCACCTCCACCTGAATATGAGCATATTTGACTAAATGGTTCTAAAATCGCCTACACCATGAAATTGTGATTCTTTTATTTTTATTTTCCATTTTTTTATTTCCACAGTCAGAAGCTGGTAAGGTTTCAGGGCCATTGTCACACTGGACCCAATTAATCTAGAGAGAACTTAACTTTGGAAGTCAGGCAGTAACTTGTAGTGGATAAATAAGAGGAAAGATGTTGCAGGACCAGAGACATCAGCCAGCAAACCTGGCAGCACCCTGTCCTCTGCAGAGGAGAGACTCAGAGCTGACAGAAGATCCCTTGTG
Organism: Mesoplodon mirus; assembly: GCF_964341445.2. Lineage (NCBI taxonomy): Eukaryota > Metazoa > Chordata > Mammalia > Artiodactyla > Ziphiidae > Mesoplodon > Mesoplodon mirus. The sequence goes on from NC_138995.1 coordinate 31,089,062, forward strand.
ATTTACACAGAGAGGTTCTCAAGCACACATTCCTTCCCAATAAGGGAAGAATCAAATGATTCAGTATGGATATTCTGAAGGGACACAGCTAGAACACAAGACACACAGAGAAACTCTTTATGAAATGGAAGGAAAAAGAACTGTGAATGTTTATCAGATTTTATATTCTTAAAAGGTAAAAAGAGGATTACACTGTGGTAATGGCAGAATAACAACTAAACTAACCTCTGGATAAATATATTTAAAAAACCAAATATTTGAATACGCTGGAGAAAGTCCCAAAGCAAGTAAAAACTAGAGAAATATCTCTCTCTCTTCTCTGTCTCACTCTGTCTGTCTGTCTGTCTGTCTGTCTCTCTCTCTCTCTCTCTCTCTCTCTCTCACACACACACACACACACACACACACACACACACACACACAGAGCTCTTTGCCTGAGGGCAGACCTTAGTCAGCTACCATGCATCTGGCTAAACCTCAAACGCTTCGTCTCAGAGGCATGAATAATCAGAAGAGTTTAGGGTGACCACAGCAGTTAGAAAGCGGGAAGTTGGGGGAACATCATGAAAAGAAGAGATCCACAGAGGGGGAGCCCTAAATTTAGTGTATAAACTCTGCTCAGATCTCTGGCTGCCTCTGACCTACACACGCATGGGGCAGATTTCAAGCAGTCCAACTAAGGATAAAAGAACCAAACTGAGATTTCAGTTGCTGTCCACCACAGAAGACATACAATTTGGAGTTTGAATTCACCCAAATTAACTGCTCATTAAGTAGACACACAAACAAAAAAGAAATCAAGAATCTTCAGAGGAATATAATGAATTCACAGTCTTTACAACATATCATTCATAATATTCAGGATATTATCCAAAATTACCAGACCTACAAAGACATAGGTAAATGTGATCCATATTCAAGAGAGAAGGTAACCAATGGAGACACTAACCCTAAAATGACCCAGAAGTTGGGATTCTCAGACAGAGTTTTAAAGCAGCTATTATAACTATGCTCAGTAATGTAAAGAAAATTGTGCTTGTGTAACAAAGGAACAAATAGGAAATCTAGGCAGAGAAATAGAAACAATTAAAAAGAACCAAGTGGAAATTCTAGAACCAAGAATTAAAATCCAAAATTAAAAATAGACAGCTGATTGTAGATAACAAAAGAGTTAGTGAGATTAAAAATGTATCAGTAGACACTACTCTATGAAGCACAGTGAAAAAATTTTCAAAAGTGAACAAAGCCTCAGTGATCTGTGGGAAAATATGATAAAAAATCTAGTATACATGTAATTGGAATCCTAAAAATAGAGGAGAGATGAAATGGAAAAAATATTTGAAGAAACCAAACCAGGATATATAAAAGTAAACCACACCTATCATTATCATAGTCAATCTGCTGAAAACTAAAAATACAGAGAGAATCTTGAGCAGCCAAAGATAAATGACATATTACATGTAGGGGAAGAATGCTACAAATGATCTCTGGCTTATCATTAGAAAAAAATGGAGGCCAGAAAAGAGGGAAATCACATCTTTAAAATGCTGAGAGAAAAAAATGCCAACTCATAATTCTACACCAACAAATATCCTTTAAGAATAAGGCAAAGTGAAAATATTTTCTATAAATAAAAGGTAAGAGAATTTGCCACCAGCAGACCTGCACTACAAAAAGAAGTTCTTCAGGCTGGAGGGAAGCAATACTGAATAGAAAGTAGCCATTAAACTTGCCATTAATAATGTAAAAGACTTCTGACTGAACATCACCATCATGGAGGTAATGAAATATTACATAATCGTTGGTGTTCCTCACCAAATATTTCTGCTTTTCCTCCTTTAGGCATATGGTAGAATTGCCAATTCCACTTATTGTAGTTGAGAGTGGTCATATAACTTGCTTTAGTCTACAACATGTGGCAGAAACTTTATCGAAGTGTACAGTTTGCTTCGTTTTCTGTTTTTCCAGCCCTAGCAGTCATGAAAACACAGAGATAGCATAGATTAGGTCTTGAGTCTTCCCACAATAATTCATTTTCCACCACCAGCCAACTGTGAGATCCTGCCTGGACCCCTTCCCCTCAGTCTCATTTTCCTTACAGTAAATGGAGGTGGTGTAGGGAAGCGGTCCCCAACATTTTTGGTGCCAGGGACCAGTTTTGTGGAAGACAATTTTTCCACGGACGGTGGACAGGGGGGAATAGTTCAGGCGGTAACGCAAGCAATGGGGAGCGGCAGATGAAGTTTTGCTCACTCGCCGCTCACCTCCTGCTATGCAGCCCGGTTCCTAACAGGCCGAGGACCAGTACCGGGCCACGGCCCACGGGTTGGGGAGCCCTGGTATAGGGCAACCAAGATGGGGATTGTAACGTTGCACTACTTAACCTCCAGGATCCCGTCTGGCTCCAGCGTTTTGTAATTGCAGGACTCTGAGAAGTAGGTACACATCCCTCTAGTCACAAATGCTGGAATTCTGTCTATTTCTTGGTTTGCTGGCTGAAGAGGTTTCAAAAAGCTGCAATATGTGATGGGACCCAACGCAAGGTTTAATAATTAAAAAGCGGGGCGGAGCTGGTGTTGACCAAGATGCAAAACAAAATACATCTATAAAAGAAATGGGCCCCATTCAAAGACATAAATCATGCTTCCTGCCCATATATTTCCTGCTGTACTTTTCCTAAAGCTTTGTTGTTCATTTTTCTCACCATCAGTAAGTAAAAATTGTTTGTTACATGTGTAACAACTTAGTGTTTTCCCTTCTGAACCATGGTGCTCTCTAGTTAAGGGGCACATATTCTTTGCACCTGTTCTGATTGTCATTGGTGTTATTAAAGAAAAAGCCTTTCCACTTGGGTTTATTCAGAGAGAGTTAACATCTGATTTTACATGGAACTATTTAAAAGAAAAAAAAAAAGCAGCATGGCCTGAAGCGCTTCTAGCATAGGGTGTGGAAGTATTTGATGTCCTGGTGCTTGTTCATAAAAGAATGTTGTTTTGAAATGTGCAGTGAAGTCAGGGAACAGAGATCCAAAGAAAGTTCCCATTGACATCAAATCAAATCAACCCCCTCCCCAAAATACTTCCCTCTCGGACCACAGGGCCCCTTGGCTCTGTGCCCACCATCTGTGCTCAGGGAGGCCCCAGCCTTGCTGCTTGGAGTGATGTGTGAATATGGGCTTGTCCTAGTCAGGGCACTGATAAAGGTCATTTGTGTACCAGGACCCACAGTACCGAGGCCGCTCCAGTGGCCTTGAAGACACCTCGCTGTCAAGGAAACCAAATATACACCAACCACACTTCCCTTGAATAAAGGAATCAAACTTGTTACTAAATTGTTTAATTTTTGTCACTTGACAGCACTAACGGGCAGTAGGAGAGATATTTATCAATGGTGAACCAGTCTCTGAAGGTACTCTGCAAGAATGTATCACCCAGGTAGCAGCCCTTCCCCATGAACCCATGGTTCGTCGATTACACAGGCTCCGGACGCGCAGGCTCAGCGGCCATGGCTCACGGGCCCAGCCGCTCCGCAGAATGTGGGATCTTCCCCGACCGGGGCACAAACCCGTGTCCCCTGTATCGGCAGGCGGACTCTCAACCACTGCGCCACCAGGGAAGCCCAAGGTAAGTCATATTTTAATGCAAGTTTTTAAGAACCATAGATTAATGCAAAAAAACCATGATGAATGAATTATCAACATTTTAAGTAAAGACGGGATCCATAACAATGCATTGCTGAGTCATATTGCAGCCTGAGGCAAAAGGAATACCGTGGCTCTGTCTTTATTTAAAATTTTGATATTTCGTTCATCATAGACCTCTGTATTTTGATTGTTTAAATGTTGAATTAAAATATGATTTCTCGGGCCTCCCTGGTGGCGCAGTGGTTGAGAGTCCGCCTGCCGATGCAGGGGATACGGGTTCGTGCCCCGGTCCGGGAGGATCCCATATGCCGCGGAGCGGCTGGGCCCGTGAGCCATGGCCGCTGAGCCTGCGCATCCGGAGCCTGCGCGTCCGGAGCCTGTGCTCCGCAACGGGAGAGGCCACAACAGTGAGAGGCCCGCATACCGCAAAAAGAAAAAAATATATATATATGATTTCTCTTTAGGGCGCGCCCTGAAACGTGCCTGAGGCAGTGCCTCACCTGCCTCACCCTGTCCCAGCCCTGACCCACACACTCTGCAGTGACAGGATCGGCCTCCCATCCACCCTCCCACACCTTCAAAAGTCACCTTTCCCAGGTGGTGGAGGAAGACAGGGTTCGTTAAGAATCTGTTCCCTGTCAGTGGTCACTGCAGCCCGACCCTCTGTTGTCATTCATCTCCTCATGTCTGTCCGTTCCGGCCTTGGGCCTCTCCTGCGTGTCAGGAGTCGCACCAGCATCTCCCAAGCACACTATTGTATGTGACCAACTTTTACTTACTTAAGGGCAGAGCAGATCAGAGAGTCAGCAGGTGATCACAGTCCATAATTACTGCACCAACAAGAAACAGCTGTAAGTTGGAAGTTGCTAGTCCTCAGTTTTCCTAGATCTCATCAGCCATTGCCTCCTGGCAACACAAGACATTACTGGGCGGGGTGGGGAGCTCTTCACTCCCATCTCTTTTTCTAGGACCCCAAACTCCTCGAGGTTTCAACAAGGTAAGTCCATAAATCCTTTCACTTGAGCACAACTGAACTCTTCTTTGTCTAAACCTCCTCATCTAGCTCGTGGCCCTGGTCACAACTTTCTCAGTCCCACAGGCCCATTAAAGGGGTCTCTCCAAATACCAGAAGCGTTTTACCTCTGTGTGGAACTCTCCCAAGGGGCCAAGGGACTGCAACAGTGGCAACTTTTGCGCCAACCTTTTTTCTCCTCCTGTATTAAATCAAATACAGGATTTAATGGCCTGTGCACAGGTCTGAGAGTCACCCGTAGTAAGGGCTGTCTTTTTCATCGCGGTCCTCAGCCCCACGACCTGGGCCTCGCACAGGGCAAATGCTCAATGAAGCTGCCATATCCATCAGGCCAGGGGAGGGGGGGGAAAGGGGAGGGGGAAATCACTCCCAAGCACGCAGCCGCCATGCTGCTCATTCTAAGACTCCTTTGGTTCCAGAGTCCCAAGAGGCCTTCAGGAAGGATCTAGTCCACCCCCTCCTCCCTGAGTACTGCTTGTGCCCCAGCTCCCTCTCTCTCCCCCACATTAAGGCTCCTCCCCAGAAGATGCTCAGCTCTTGATGCCACAGCACAGAGCCAAAGCCCCCGAGTCTGAGACAGGAGAAGAGCCTGGGTTCAAATCCCAGCTCCCCCTGCGCCCTGGCGGCACGACCCGTGCCCCTTTCATCGTCTCTCCAGGCTTCAGTTTCCACCTCTGCAGAGTGAGGATCATAAATAGTACTACCTCCGGTCACCGTGGCTGGGGGGCTTAACCAAGCTATCCCACACTGCACGCTCAGGAGAGCGCCTGGCACACGGTAAGCACGCATGCACGTCAGCCACTCCTGCGACCTCCTGGCCTGGGGGGGACTTTATTTTTCAGGGTGAAGGAGGCAGACAGAGCAGCAGGTCGTCTTAGCGTGCCTGAGACCCTGGGCTGGGGTGCTCTCCCGTTCACCTTTGGTTGCATGGGGTCTTTCCATTCCCAGCAGCACTAGAAGACTGGGAGGCCCCTGGAAAAAGATCCCTCTGCTCCAGAGGAGAAGAATCTTGAGGTTTTCAAGTGTAAACGACCTTTAAGGCTGGAGCAAGGGGAGTCAAGTGTGCACACACATCACTTGAAACAGATCCCTGGCTTCAGAAGCAAACCCCAAACTCCCTGGCCGCAGGCCGGGCCTGGAATGGAGTCTGTCTAATGATAGCAATGCAAAGAGGCAGAAAGCCTGCCTTCTTAAGTGTTCGCATAAAACTTGGGCTTTAGAGCATTTTTTTATTTCCAGAGAAGAAGTCTTTGTGGGTGTACTGGGTCAAGGATGCCTTTACAAAGCGTGCCCCACACCCCACATGGAAGAGCGCCTCAGGGAGGGCTAGGTTCCTGCAGAATACTTCACAGTAGGAGGGAAGAGGGAAACACCCCCTGTCTGTCCTCCAGGTCAGTGAGAATTCCTCAGCTTGCTTAAGCCCCAGAGACCAGCTTCAGCTGTTGGACCCACCCCATGTTCTACCCCCAGCCCTACCTTCCTGCCCCCTATCCTTTACTGGCTTGAAAGATGCTATCAGAGTCCAGAGCCTCCATGTGGGCCCCAAAGGAACAGCTGGGACTCAGCCAGCCAGCACCATCACCTCCCAGGCAGCAAACAGGACCCCAAGACGCAGACTGACATAAGCTTTTTACAAACCTCGCTGGAGCCAGCTGGCCTTCCCTACTTCAGAACCAAATGCCAGGAAACTCCGGCTGGCCCGCCAAGCTCCCAGGACTGCGGGATGAAGGACTTGCTGACATGTGCCTTTGTCCTTCACTGCTCCGCTCCCCCACCCTCCCCGCCTGCACCGTGCACCACAGCTCAGCAGAGCCAGCTGAGTCCACGCAGCTCTTAACGCAAGGCTGAGAAAGCCAGCCAGCAGATTGCTGGTTTCCCGCAATGCCCATTCTCCACACGTTGCTGGGAATACAGGATGGTCCTGGATCCAAGCAGCCATCCCAGACCCACTCCTGGTCAAAAAAGGAGACAGGTCAAGTCTTCCAACCAAAGGCCACCGCTCATTTCTTGGTGAAAGCTGTGCTCCGCAGTCTCCCAGGATGCTCTCTGCTTTCCTTCCCTCTTCTTCTCCTCAAGGTGCACCATCACAGTTTCTGTGACCCAACAGACCTGGACCACCTTAGGCCCCAGGCTTCCATCGGTATCACAGCCCGTCAGTGTCACGTGCAACAGCTGAGAGCGATTGAGAAGAAAGCAAGATCTTCATCGGGGTTCTTGGGAAAAAACAGCTGCAGAGATCCCAGGCTTACCCACCGCAGGACTGCTTGCTATCCATTCCTCCACCTTTCCCGTCCCTCCCCGCTTCTCCCACAGGCCCCAGGCACCAAAACAGCCTTAAGTCTCTTCTTTCTCCTCTCTCTCTCAAAACCTCTCTCCCTACCTCGCCAGATCTGCTTCCACCCCAAAAATCTTGCCTTTAAACTCTCCCTACTGCGGGCTGCTTCTGCAGCCCATTCTAATCCCCATATCAAAAGGCCCAAGAGCCTTGAGGGCAAGCACCGCATTTCCCAGCTCCCCACCCCATGACTCCCAGCTTCTATGGTTTTGCCTGTCTTTACTGCAGTCACCCCTTAACCTGTCATGTGCAAGCGCGTCTCCTAATGATGCAAAAAGACCCAAACACCTCAATTCTGGAAGCTTACCAAAGGTCAAGCATTTACTTATCCATTAAAACTCTCCGTGTTAGAACAATTTACATTTGTATTTGCAAGGAAAACATAACTAGCCCGGCAGATAGCAATTTATGGCTTTTCTCCATTAACTCAAGCAGGCAAAAAGGAAGCCCCACCGGCCATGCAAAACAAGTCCCCCTGGTCTTTCTCTCTCTACCAAAGAAAACAAAGAAAAGAAACCCTGCATCACCGCCACTCCCCACCCCCAGCTAAGGCCCAATCTCACTTTAAGAGTTTTGGGAGGCCCGGCCTCGGTGAGGAGGGGGCACACTTCAGGACTGAAAGTTTCCATGGCTTGGATCGTCAAAGTCCAGCGTTCCTGTATGTTTTGACTTGAGCTGAGGTCAGTGCAGGACGAGGGAGGGAAATGGGCTTAAATGCTGACTTCCTGGAAGGTCTTTTCCATTTTGTAATGTCGGCCGTGGGTCAGACCGTCTCAGGGAATAAGCTGTAAGTGGAGGTGAGTCTTTCCATATGTCTCACATGAAAATTGAAAACGGTCAGCTAATGTAGTCCAGAATCCCTTTGAAACATTTGTATTGTTTCAAAAAAAGAAAAGGAAAAATGTAAGCCCAGCTGAACTTCACGGGGTTTCTAGTTAAAAGGTACAAAGCAGGAGAACAACTCACCCCCGAAATGAAGTCAAAGAGAGAGCTCAGTGTGCAACAGGTGGGGCTGTGAGTCCACGTGGACATTTAATAAGCACAGTCTGATAAGGGTGATGGCATACTATAGCCAAGGAATTCTAAAATTGTTTGATGGGAGAAGAGAGGCTGGTGAACTCCAGAGAGATCATTTAAAATAATTTTCTCAGTACTTACTATGGGATTTGACATATACAGTGCAAGAAAGTTTGGGGAAGATAATGGACAGCCATTCCCTCCCAGGACTGGCACTACACAGTAGAGTAGCAGACAGTAGTCCCCTATTCCCTGCCCCTCAATACAGTCCCTCCCACAGATATATGAAATCCACTATTAGACATTCTTTCCTTTGGATTAAACATTGTTAACAATCATGGGTAGAGAACACATTTCTTCCAAATCCCCCAAAGACTATGAGTTACATTTTATTTCCATTCTATTGTGGTGCTTCTACAGGAGAGTGTGGAGGTATTTAGTTTCAGAATGACTCAGGTAATTTTTTTAAAATTTCTAATTACCAAAGTGATACATGCTATATTGAGTGAAATGCTGTAATGTCTTGGATTTGCTTTAAAATAAGACAGAAGGTGAGGGAGTAGGTGGGGATACAGATGAAACAAGACTGGCTGTGAGCTGATCACAGGTGAAGCTGAGTGATGCGTGCATGGGAGTATGTTAGCCCATACTCTCTACTCTTATATGTTTGAAATTTTCCATAACAGAAAGCATATTTTTAAGAAAGGAAAACAATAAGACTACAATAAAATAGTAATATGTTTTTGTTGCATAATATCCACAAATTATTAAAAATTATTTTAAAAAATTTAATCTGGAGGGACTTCCCTGGCAGTCCAGTGGTTAAGACTCTGAGCTGCCAATGCAGGGGGCACAGGTTCAATCCCTCGCCAGGGAACTAAGATCCCACCTCCCAAACGATGTGTCACCCAAAATTAATTAAATTAATTAATTAAAAGTCTTATTGGGCTTCCCTGGTGGCGCAGTGGTTGAGAGTCCACCTGCCGATGCAGGGGACACGGGTTCGTGCCCCGGTCCAGGAAGATCCCACATGCCGCGGAGTGGCTGGGCCCGTGAGCCATGGCCGCTGAGCCTGCTCATCCGGAGCCTGTGCTCCGCAACAGGAGAGGCCACAACAGTGAGAGGCCCACGTACCACAAAAAAAAAAAAAAAAAAAAAAAAGTCTTATTAAAAAATTTAACCTGTATTATGTTGAGGAAAGTTCCCTCTATGCCTACTTTCTGCAGGGTTTTTATCATAAATGGGTGTTGAATTTTGTCGAAAGCTTTCTCTGCATCTATTGAGATGATCATATGGTTTTTCTCCTTCAATTTGTTAATATGGTGTATCACGTTGATTGATTTGCGTATATTGAAGAATCCTTGCATTCCTGGAATAAACCCCACTTGATCATGGTGTATGATCCTTTTAATGTGCTGTTGGATTCTGTTTGCTAGTATTTTGTTGAGGATTTTTGCATCTATGTTCATCAGTGATATTGGCCTGTAGTTTTCTTTCTTTGTGACATCCTTGTCTGGTTTTGGTATCAAGGTGATGGTGGCCTCGTAGAATGAGTTTGGGAGTGTTCCTCCCTCTGCTATATTTTGGAAGAGTTTCAGAAGGATAGGTGTTAGCTCTTCTCTAAATGCTTGATAGAATTCACCTGTGAAGCCATCTGGCCCTGGGCTTTTGTTTGTTGGAAGATTTTTTATCACAGTTTCAATTTCAGTGCTTGTGATTGGTCTGTTCATATTTTCTATTTCTTCCTGATTCAGTCTTGGCAGGTTGTGCATTTCTAAGAATTTGTCCATTTCTTCCAGGTTGTCCATTTTATTGGCATAGAGTTGCTTATAGTAATCTCTCATGATCTTTTGTATTTCTGCAGTGTCAGTTGTTACTTCTCCTTTTTCATTTCTAATTCTATTGATTTGAGTCTTCTCCCTTTTTTTCTTGATGAGTCTGGCTAATGGTTTATCAATTTTGTTTATCTTCTCAAAGAACCAGCTTTTAGTTTTATTGATCTTTGCTATCGTTTCCTTCATTTCTTTTTCATTTATTTCTGATCTGATTTTTATGATTTCTTTCCTTCTGCTAACTTTGGGATGTTTTTGTTCTTCTTTCTCTAATTGCTTTAGGTGCAAGGTTAGGTTGTTTATTCGAGATGTTTCCTGTTTCTTAAGGTGGGATTGTATTGCTATAAACTTCCCTCTTAGAACTGCTTTTGCTGCATCCCATAGGTTTTGGGTCGTCGTGTCTCCATTGTCATTTGTTTCTAGGTATTTTTTAATTTCCTCTTTGATTTCTTCAGTGATCACTTCGTTATTCAGTAGTGTATTGTTTAGCCTCCATGTGTTTGTATTTTTTACAGCTCTTTTCCTGTAATTGATATCTAGTCTCATAGCATTGTGGTCGGAAAAGATACTTGATACAATTTCAATTTTCTTAAATTTACCAAGGCTTGATTTGTGACCCAAGATATGATCTATCCTGGAGAATGTTCCATGAGCACTTGAGAAAAATGTGTATTCTGTTGTTTTTGGATGGAATGTCCTATAAATATCAATTAAGTCCATCTTGTTTAATGTATCATTTAAAGCTTGTGTTTCCTTATTTATTTTCATTTTGGATGATCTGTCCATTGGTGAAAGTGGGGTGTTAAAGTCCCTTACTATGAGTGTGTTACTGTCGATTTCTCCTTTTATGGCTGTTAGTATTTGCCTTATGTATGCCTTATGTATGCCTTTCCTCAACATAATAAAGGCCATATATGACAAACCCACAGCCAGCATCGTCCTCAATGGTGAAAAACTGAAACCATTTCCACTAAGATCAGGAACAAGACAAGGTTGCCCACTCTCACCACTCTTATTCAACCTAGTTTTGGAAGTTTTAGCCACAGCAATCAGAGAAGAAAAGGAAATAAAAGGAATCCAAATCGGAAAAGAAGAAGTAAAGCTGTCACTGTCTGCAGATGACATGATACTATACATAGAGAATCCTAAAGATGCTACCAGAAAACTACTAGAGTTAATCAATGAATTTGGTCAAGTTGCAGGATACAAAGTTAATGCACAGAAATCTCTGGCATTCCTATATACTAATGATGAAAAATCTGAAAGTGAAATCAAGGAAACACTCCCATTTACCATTGCAACAAAAAGAATAAAATATCTAGGAATAAACCTACCTAAGGAGACAAAAGACCTGTATGCAGAAAATTATAAGACACTGATGAAAGAAATTAAAGATGATACAAATAGATGGAGAGATGTACCATGTTCTTGGATTGGAAGAATCAACATTGTGAAAATGACTCTACTACCCAAAGCAATCTACAGATTCAATGCAATCCCTATCAAACTACCACTGGCATTTTTCACAGAACTAGAACAAAAAATTTCACAATTTGTATGGAAACACAAAAGACCCCGAATAGCCAAAGCAATCTTGAGAACGAAAAATGGAGCTGGAGGAATCAGGCTCCCTGACTTCAGACTATACTACAAAGCTACAGTAATCAAGACAGTATGGTACTGGCACAAAAACAGAAAGATAGATCAATGGAACAGGATAGAAAGCCCAGAGATAAACCCACGCACATATGGTCACCTTATCTTTGATAAAGGAGGCAGGAATGTACAGTGGAGAAAGGACAGTCTCTTCAATAAGTGGTGCTGGGAAAACTGGATAGGGACATGTAAAAGTATGAGATTAGATCACTCCCTAACACCATACACAAAAATAAGCTCAAAATGGATTAAAGACCTAAATGTAAGGCCAGACACTATCAAACTCTTAGAGGAAAACATAGGCAGAACACTCTATGACATAAATCACAGCAAGATCCTTTTTGACCCACCTCCTAGAGAAATGGAAATAAAGACAAAAATAAACACATGGGACCTAATGAAACTTCAAAGCTTTTGCACAGCAAAGGAAACCACAAACAAGACCAAAAGACAACCCTCAGAATGGGAGAAAATATTTGCAAATGAAGCAACTGACAAAGGATTAATCTCCAAAATTTATAAGCAGCTCAGGCAGCTCAATAACAAAAAAACAAACAACCCAATCCAAAAATGGGCAGAAGACCTAAATAGACATTTCTCCACAGAAGATATACAGACTGCCAACAAACACATGAAAGGATGCTCAACATCTTTACTCATTAGAGAAATGCAAATCAAAACTACAATGAGATATCATCTCACACCAGTCAGAATGGCCATCATCAAAAAATCTAGAAACAATAAATGCTGGAGAGGGTGTGGAAAAAAGGGAACTCTCTTGCACTGCTGGTGGGAATGTGAATTGGTACAGCCACTATGGAGAACAGTATGGAGGTTCCTTAAAAAACTACAAATAGAACTACCATATGACCCAACAATCCCACTACTGGGCATATACCCTGAGAAAACCATAATTCAAAAAGAGACATGTACCAAAATGTTCATAGCAGCCCTATTTACAATAGCCCGGAGATGGAAACAACCTAAGTGTCCATCATTGGATGAATGGATAAAGAAGATGTGGCACATATATACAATGGAATATTATTCAGCCATAAAAAGAAATGAAATTGAGCTATTTGTAATGAGGTGGATAGGCCTAGAGTCTGTCATACAGAGTGAAGTAAGTCAGAAAGAGAAAGACAAATACTGTATGCTAACACATATATATGGAATTTAAGAAAAAAAATGTCATGAAGAACATAGGGGTAAGACAGGAATAAAGACACAGACCTACTAGAGAATGGACTTGAGGATATGGGGAGGGGGAAGGGTAAGCTGTGACAAAGTGAAAGAGCGGCATGGACATATATACACTACCAAACGTAAGGTAGATAGCTAGTGGGAAGCAGCCGCATAGCACAGGGAGATCAGCTCGGTGCTTTGTGACCGCCTGGAGGGGTGGGATAGGGAGGGTGGGAGGGAGACGCAAGAGGGAGGGGATATGGAAACATATGTATATGTATAACTGATTAAATTTGTTATAAGGCAAAAAACTAAAAAAAATAAATAAATAAAACCAAAAAAAAAAAAAATTTAACCTGGAAAGTTAGTCATCTATAATACTACTCCCCATCCCCACCCAGAGATTACTGCTGTCAACAGCTAGTGTCTGTTCTACCACATTTTTTTTTCAATCCTAGAATTCTAAAGTCCAAAAGAACCTTAGAAGCTGTCTAAGGCCCAGTGTCTTCACCTGTGAGAGAGCCGAGAGCCAGAGAGGACAGGTGAGTGTGAGGCGGGCTCCAAACTGGAGTCCACATCCCCTGCCCCATGGTCAGTCTCCCCTGAACCTCGGCAGAGGTGGTTTCCCAAAGCCTACACTTGGTTACTTCCCTAGTTCACAGTCTTTCTAGATAGAGCAGCAAGAGACACGACAGTCAAGCCAAAAGGACGAGGGCTTTCCATCCCAGACAGGAAGTCGATCCCACAGAGCTCCACGATGAAGGCAGAAAACCAGCTCCCACTTCCTCCATTTGGGGGCTGAAAATGCTGTTTACATTCTTCGCAGAGATCAAAGCGTGAACTCCTGTCCCTACCACAACCCCCGGGACATATATGCACAGCTCCAGTTGGCAGCTATAGCGACCATTAGCTTAAAACCTGTCAAAACAGAGTTTAACTGGGAAGGAAAAGCAAAACCCGACCCTGCCTCCAGGTACCCTGTTCTTGGGTGCGGAAGAACAAGAGAGCTTAAGTAAAGTTGAAGGTAAACCTCAGGGCGTCCTCCCTCCTGGACGGCGAGATGAACTGGCCGGGGTGCTGTCAGTCTTGCTCCCGGGCCACTTCTTATGCCCACGCGATCAGACTTCCCGGCAGATCCCAGGGCTGTATCTGCCAAAAACCCCGAGGAAGTTAATAAAGTCAGAATAGAGTCATCGAGCTCTACGATACAAAGGCCACCACAGATACGTATCCACGGCTCCCTTCTTAAGGCCCAAAGGAGCCTGCAACTTTCTTCATTCACTTATTATCCTTAACAAGCCATCCTCACAGGAAGTGAACATGTGACCTACAGGCTTTGTAGGATGGACAGAAGCACAAAGAACATTGCTCTCGAGATTGCATTTCAGTATTTCAATCAGGGTTGCCACAGACAGTAGCACTCACTGGTCGTAATACTCTATTGATTAGTTTCCTGTCGCTGCTGGAACAAACTACTCCAAACATAGTAGCTTAAAACAACCCAAATTTATTATCTCAGAGTTGTAGTTGTCACAGTTTCAGGTGGGCTTGATTGGTTCTTCGGCTCTGTGTCTCCCGAGGCCAAAGTCAAGGTGTCAGTTGGCCTGGGTTCTCATCTGGAGACTCTGGGAAGAATCCACGTCCAAGCTCATTCAGTTGTTGGCAGCATTCAGTTCCTTGGGGCTCTAGGGCTGAGGTCCCCACCTCCTTGCTGGCCGTCAGCTGGGGGCTGCTCTCAGCTCCTCAAGGCCATCTGCACTTCTTGTCACACTGCCAGGTGGACTGAATCTGGCTCAACAAGCCTTCCTGGCAGGAGACACTGGTGGATGGAACACCACAAGCTGAGCAAGGCCCATTCCCTGCCTTCAAGCAGCTAAAGCAGAGAGGGAAGCAGGCGAAGAGATGGAGGAGGAGGCACCCACAAACTCAGATGAAAAGAACATGCTATTTTCCTCTTTCAACAAGTCAATTTAATTTAAGGCACAAACCCCCATTCCCTTTCTTCCTGGTTGCTCTGAAGTTTTTTGTGGGGAGAAGGGGCTTATGGGAAAGGGGGCATATCTGGCCCAGGGCGTTACCTGCCTGTGATGGAATCATCTGAGAGAGTTCCACTCCCACACTGGTGTCCGTCCCTGTGGCTTCCTCCTGTAGCATTCTTTGTTCCTTCCCAAGAGCCTCTTTTGAGCTTGTATGAGTTTGGGTTCCTCCAGAATCAGACCACAAGATAGTTTATTTGGAGGTGATACCCAAAGCTGGTAGGGGAGTACGGGAGTGAGACAGGGAAGGGAAGGAAGCTGACACCGAGCATGTTATCACAGTACCTCGTCGGCAGGTGGAGCTCAGTCTCGCCTGGGAACTCTGGGAAACAATGTAGAGTGATTCCATGTGAGGGGAAAGAGCTGGGGTATTGATCTACCAGCTCCATCAGTCATGAGGTCAGGGCTGCTGTGGTGTCAGTTTCCTGGCACAGTGACCTGCCATGTGCATGGCAGTCAGGCAGAAGGCAAGGAGAAGGTACAGCCCAAGGGCCACAGGAGCTGGAGGACACCAACTGCTTCTGCTGCAAGGCCCGACTCTGTGTGTCCCCAAGTCTCTCCTGTGCCAGGCTGGGAGACTGGAAACTAACTCTGCAAGGCAGTCTAAGGCCTTTTCTGCCCAGATCCGTCCTATAGCTGGTTTGCCTCTAGACTCTTCAAGGTCCCCCAGCAAGCCAAGCTCAGGGGCCCTCTGTTCTCAAATCCAACAAAGCTGTCTAGTTTCCCACCTACTGTGGGGCAAGGACACGGCCCCTTCTCAAGGCCCCAGCAGCTTCTACACTCCCATCTTCTTCACCTCTCCCTCTGCCCTCCCCCCACCTGGCCTGAGGACCTGTCATCTCACCTCAGGGATGGGAAGACGTCCTCTCTTACCAGCACATAGTGTCCTGAAGCTATTGTTTTTGCCAGGGACCTCCCCATCCCCTACAGGGTGTAGGATGTCACCTTGGCAGCTTATCACCCTGGTATACAGCTCTCCTTCTCTTGCATTGATGAGTCTGGGAAGAGTGTACAAGGGACCAGAGTGTACACGCATCCCAGTAGCCAGAATCCAAGGCAAACATAATATGTGCCGTCATGAAGCGCTTTCACGGGAGAGAGAAGAATCCCACTGGAGGCAAGCAAAGGAGGCTGCGTGAAAGAGACGAGAGCATGTGCTATGCGCCTGGAGGGATGAGTGAGAGCCCAGCCAGTGGAGTGGGCTGTGAATCAAGGCAGATGCATGGGGGGGCCAGGTTGGCCTCGCCTCCCGTGGCCTGTGCTTATGGCACTGGGGCCGGGGAGGGAGATCAATATGCCTGGGAACGTCAGGCCAAGGTGGGACTTCCCAGAATGACAGCAGGGCAGGAGCCATGGAATATTTGGGAGGAAAGAAGTGACGTGAGAAGACGTGGCAGGCCAGTGGGACGACACAGTGCGGCGAATGTGAAATGGCCTTTGTCTCGAGACCCTGGCTTCCAGGATCTGTGTGTGTGGAGAGAGAGGGAGAGAGAAGGGGCAGAGAAGGCAGGAGAGAGAGAGGAGGAAGGCAGAGGGGGGATGAAGAAGAGAGGAGGAGAAAGGGGGGGAGGGGTGTTGTGAAGAGAGAAGACAGGAGTCAGAAGAGAAAGAAATCTGAGAGATTAACCAAGCTAGGGGGGCTTTTGAAGCCAGACGCTTTAGGGATCCTCCAGTTCATCAAATTTGGGCCTTTCGGTGGGAAAGGGGAGGTGGCACCCGCCCAGCTCACGGAGGCCCCGTCTGTAGCTGTGAAACCTGCCGCTGAGCCCCACTCTGGCCAGGATGCTGGGTGAGGCCAGGTGTAAGCAGGTGAGGCTAGCTGAGACCCGGGCCCCTCGGGTGAGTGGCTCTTGTGAGAAGAAGGCAAGAGATTGTGAAGAGCAGGACTCGGTCTGCTGTTCTCAATGAACTCACCAGCCCCGGGATGCCCTGGAGCAGAGAAAGTGTCAGAGAGGGAGGTGCAAGTAGGTGATAATTGCTGGGAGAATGAAAGCTGAATCCACCCCAAAGCCAGCATCTTGGCTTCGACCAGCGCGGTCAGCTTCGGAGAAAAGAAGAAGGTCTGAGTTTACTGGTTGTTCACACTCAGAAACGAAAGCCGAAAGCCGCCGAAAAACTTCCAAACGTCTGGCTCTCAAAGCACAAAACACCCACCCCGCACGCTGGGATGCTCTTTAGTAAGGTTATGGCTCCATCTACAGCCTGCAGAAGGTTCCTTGCCTCGAGGTTTCTCTCTGAGCAACAGCCGGGCCTGCACTGCAATTAATGCTAATAAAGCCCTTTCCCCCGTCTGTGCATTTATTCAACGCAGACCTGGAACTACGCTAGAAGTTTTATTTCAGGCTGCGTCTACAACAGCAGCTGTTCAGATTATTCTAGAACACTTTCAGCCAAAATTGGTTTGGAGTTCTGTTTTAAACCACTGTTTGTTATGAATTGAGTTAAATGGCTTTTTTTTTTCACTTTTCCCCCTATTTTAACAATGGAACTAATAAAAGCCCTCAAAAGAACAAGATGGCATTTTCTTTCATTCATTCAACAAACACTCAGCACCTTCCACGTGTCAGGTTCCATGGTAAGCACAAGGATAAGTCAGGTCTGAATACATCCCATAACTGACTCATCAGAGAGAACTTTGCTACTTCCTCTTGTTGGCTGCAATGTTTCCACATGGGTCAAGAAAGAGGAAAGGAGAAAGTCCAAGGTCCCCAGTGGATGCAGAGCTCGATACACAGAGAACATAAAATCCTTTGACTCATGACAAAATGCAAGCTGGAAGTCAGTTCCATAAGGGTCAGTAAGATTTTTGTCCTGTTCAATTTTCTTTTCCCCTCTGAAGTATAATAAGCTTTTTCCCGATTTAAAACAATACAAAAATAATTATTAGCTTTGTGCAGAAAACTTGGAAAACAAGAAAAAAAGGAATACAGCATCGTAAGCATTCATAATCCAATCAACCAAAGATGACCATTGTTAACTGTTTAAAGTGGCCCTGCACGACTTTTGTCTTTATAAAACTGGTACTGTATTTTCACTAAACCATAGGAGATGAACATTCTTGCGTGCCCCTGCATGCTCTTCTACGTGATTTGGAATGGCTGCAGGGTGTTCTCTCATAGGAATGAGCCATAATTTACTTGATACAAGATTCCTAGTTTTCCACAATTGTAAGCTTTATACACATATTCCTTAAGATGAGCCCCTAGCCGTGGAACTTCTGGATCAAAGAGGGTGGACACCTTCGATGCCTCTGAGACCCATCCGGCAGCAACCTCCCAGAATTTCACATCACATCTGAACCAAAATCGACCTTTAGGGGCCCTGAGTGTTCACCATTCCAGAAAGAGCTTGCTATGATGCCGAGTGGTCCTCCTCGGGAGCTTGGCCGAGCATCACAGCTGGAGGAACAGAGTGGTTCAGAACAGTTTTTGATAAATTCCTTAACTCGTGGGTGATTTACACTGGAAGACAGGCAGTAAGACGTTGCAGACCTGGTGAGTATGTTTTTTGTTTGTTTGTTTGTTTTTGTTTTGTTTTTGCGGTACGCCTCTCACTGTTGTGGCCTCTCCCGTTGCGGAGCACAGGCTCCGGACGCGCAGGCTCAGCGGCCATGGCTCACGGGCCCAGCTGCTCCGCGGCATGTGGGATCTTCCCGGACCGGGACACGAACTCGCGTCCCCTGCATCAGCAGGCAGACTTTCAACCACTGCGCCACCAGGGAAGCCCTAGACCTGGTATGTAGTCAATAGAACATTACCAAAGGCTCAGATTAGGAAGATAGGATAATTTTATACATCTTCATCACCCAAACCCCACCACTTGCCATGATTATTATCACTCCCGGTTTGTTTTACCTTCTTCCACACCCTGTACACAGTTTGCTCCCATGGCTGCTTTGCCTTGTCCTGCACATCTCATCAGGTTGAGGTGGGTTCCTCTGGAGGCCACAGTGTAAGAGGCAACTGCATTCATCAGGTCTTTGGAAAAATCCTGACACCCCTCAAACATGAGGTATGATCTGCAGCGTCAGTGCACTGGCTTAGGGAGGACTTGCAGATCATTTTTTTTAGAATTGAAACACTTTCCTTATTATCCCTTTGTTGGTCTCCTATAGGGTGGAAACAATTTGAGGGATGGTGAAACAGCAGATCTTACAAGATAGGAGTGCACAGCAAAAGTCATTTAGGGGTTAATGTTGGAAAGACAAGGAGCAGAAGTAACTAGCTTCAGGTGAAAAGGAGGAATTAAACTTCATTTCTTTGATCTTCAGGGCTGCCTAATTGACTCTCATCAGTTACCAATAAAAGGGAAGATGTAGCAGAGAACTCCAGAACGTTAGGCCCAAATGTAATCTGAGTGGGAGGCAAGGCAGAGACAAGGGTTGCTCGAGGTCATGGCAGGAGATGGGGTGGAGGGAGACCCGCCTTTCTGGCTGCTGGCCCAGTGGTCATTCCATCACCGACCTAAAAGAGGGTGTTTTACTATGGAAGTAAAAATGCGACCACCTTGGTTTTGGGGGAGCAAGAAGACACCCAAAACGGGAGGTGGAAGAGGGCAGCCAGGAGAAGGAGAAACCGGATCCCGTTCTTTTGTGTTGATTCGTGCTTCTGCTGGTGAACAGGAGGAGATAAGTGGTTGACTTCAAACCCACCGTTCCTGCCCTGGAGATAACTGCGCAGAGCAGGGCAGCACGGGCGTGACCCACGGTCCTCTCTGTTTTTATTGAATGTCCTCATCACCTTGACATCCTTACAGTTTCTCTTTTACACACTTACAGTGTCATGCAGAGAGTGAGGGTGAGACTCAGGTTCTGGTTCACACTGAAACGGTGTTCTCCTACCTGCCCTGCAGTGTTGGCCAGCATCTTCCATGTGTCCCTGTAGCGTGCGGTGGAGAAGGGGCTAGAGGGGCCCCTGGGGGACAGAGATGCTCACCTGTGTGATGCACCCCTCCACCCTCACGCTGGGGGCAGGACCCTGATGGATGGAGCTTCTCCCAGGCTTTCCGTTCATCTCTCTCTCTCTCTGTTTTCTGTCCTAGTGGTAAGACCATGGGGGAGGCTTGAGGCGGGGAAGATGTTCTCATTGCAGATGAAAAAGCCAAGGCAGACACCGTAGATGTCCCACACTTAAGTAGCTCACAGGAGGACCCTTGAGCGTGCCAGACAAAACAGCAAAGGTCCTAATTACACAGATAGAACTAACTTACATGGTCACACACCTTCTACGGTCCATCTCTAAGCCAAATGACCTTTACTTTATGCTACAATGAAATAAAATATTTTGAAGCTGGCACTTCGATAGGTCCAAGGTTCTGAAGACAGCTGAGCACTCCCCGTACTTTTCTGGGCCATGATTTCCCCAGCTGGAAGTGAAAATGAATCATTTTGTCCTACTTCCTGTACTCCATCACCACCTGCTTCTCAGGGATGTCGTGACAAGAGATACTTGCAGCATTTTCCAAACTTGTCGATGCCAAGAATCACTTGGAAAACTTGTCAAAATACACACTCCCAGGCCAAACCCTGGACTTAGTGAATCGGCTTTTCTAGGATGGGCCTGGGCAACTGTAGTTTTAAAAAACTCCCAGCTGATCCTTGTGATTGGGTGATCCGGCCAGTTTGGGAAATGTTGAGGGAATCCCCAAGAAATCCTTTAATTTTTTAGAAGATGCCAAGCTTTATTATCATTACAGACTAGGATCACCAGAGTTTGCGAATAAAAATAAGGGATGTCCAGTTAAATTTGAACTTCAGATAAACAAGGAATGAATTTCTTTAGCAGAAGTATGTCCCAAGCAATAATTGGGATACACTTATGCTAAAAATTAATTTTTATCTGGCAACATGGTCAGGTGCTATGCACCTCATTTATTGTGTAATATGGAAAAGCTCAAGAAAAGTCTAATTTTTAGAAAGAGAAAGCATGTCAGTGGTAGAAGGCTGTCCTTTCTGCATCCCTCTCTCAGTGCCTCTCAGCTCATCAGTCTTTTTCCTTGGTCCCAGATCGCCTGCCTGCCAGGAAGAGAAAGCCCCAGAAGATGGCTCTTCATCATTCTGACCCCCCGCCCCCCAAAAAATCTGTTACTGATGAAGACAAGAAACTGCTGATTTTAAAGTTAAAGTACGGAGGTTTTAAATCACAACTTTGCGTTCTTCTTGTTCATAGCTAATCAGACAAGGAGGCAGGTGTAAGCGTTAACGCCATTCACTTGCCAATGGATTGGTTGATTTCAAAACAATTTAAGTATTTCTAAGCCAAATACAATTTTTTTCCTCTGGCAAAATTTCCCAGGTGACCCAGCCCCATGGTATGATGCTGCCTATGTCAGATGACACCTGACACCGGGTCAGGGTTCTTTCCAACACAGATAGATATGTACTCACCCCGCAGTTGGAAAGGTTTACAACAGCGCCAATTTGGAAATCCTGTTGTCAATTATAAAACAGACCTCCCCCGAGGTGAGAGGGGGAGGGAAAGGCAGAGATGAGTATGAAAATCCAAAGGACTGTATGATCTGAGAATGAAATGTTTTCTAAATCAAATTAAGCTACATGGTGAAAATTGAGGAGAAAGTCCTTAAGGTGACTTTTAAATGAAAATGAAATGTCTGCTAGTAAGTTACAGAGGTGCATTGATACCAAGTGGCAGCCCTGTATCTCATTAATTTCAAACATAGATTTTTATGTGAGGCTATTTGATTATAATTTGATTATCTGACCCCGTAATTAAAGTTTATTGCCAATTTGGAAGCTTACATGTAGAATGAACTGGTTTTCTTCAAAGCAATATACAATCCTTCGGACTCATTGACTTCTGGTTTTGCATTTAAATGGAAAAGTCAGTTATAATGTGACAAACAGGTTGGGGTTTTGATCATTAATCCTGCTAAAGCAATATTCATAAATTCAATTCTGAATCAGTTGGAATACTTTTCTTTTATTAGTTTCTGTGTTATTAAATGAGATTGTTTCTGACTAATATATTTCTGGACTCAAACTGTAGCTCCGAGCTGTTATTCAAATCAAATAACATGCCCCTTACTTGTGCCTCACACTAATAAATGCCAGCTTGTGATACATTTGCAAGAGACTGTCAGCAATATTAAAGGAGGCAATAATGCCATGGAGGTCTCGAAGTGAGCTGATTTTTCTAAGGGCTGATATCCGTCATTTTTCTTAAAAAAAAAAAAAAGATACTCAAACCTTTTAGTCTTAAAGCCAAAAACCTGCTTTGATTCATAGAAAGATAATTCTCTAACACTTAAATAGCCAAGACATTGGAATTAGAAAATTCGTAACTTTGGAGCCCTGAGTAAGAGAAGTAGGGAGCTGATTTCAGAGCAGAATCAAAGTTATCTTTGGGGGGGAAAACGTGCCACTTAACTTGGGAAACAGATGGGCCTTTCTTTCCAATACTTAGGTGAGAAAGAGAGGCATTATTGCTTTTGAAATTAGAAAAACTATTCACAAATCCTTGCTGGGTTCTCAGAGCAAAAAGAGGTCTTGGAGACCCTTTTTGCTGGCCCCATTTTACAGATGAGGAAACTGAGGCCCAAAGAGACGTCAGCTGGTCATTTACACAGCAAGTTGGGGGCAAATCCCAAATGGAAACACTCCCTGTAATTTTTTCCAACACTTTCCCCACCATCCAGCCAAAAAAAGGCTTATAAATATATATTTTTTATAGAATTTTATTTATTTATTTTTGGCTGCATTGGGTGTTTGTTGCTGTGTGCAGGCTTTCTCTAGTTGCGGCAAGCAGGGGCTTCTCTTGTTGCGGAGCACAGGCTCTAAGCATGTGGGCTCAGTAGTTGTGGCTCACGGGCTCTAGAGCGCAGGCTCAGTAGTTGTAGTGCACGGGCTTAGTTGCTCTGTGGCAGGTGGTATCTTCCCGGACCAGGGCTTGAACCCGTGTCCCCTGCATTGGCAGGCGAATTCTTAACCACTGCGACACCAGGAAAGTCCAGGCTCATAAATATTTGTGGATACTTCATAGGGGCTGGAATCAGAGGCCCGGCCCCGCCACCCTGGCTCTTTTTTTTTTTTTTTTTGCGGTATGCGGGCCTCTCACTGTTGTGGTCTCTCCCGTTGCGGAGCACAGGCTCCGGACGCGCAGGCTCAGCGGCCATGGCTCACGGGCCCAGCCGTTCCGCGGCATGTGGGATCCTCCCGGGCCGGGGCACAAACCCGTGTCCCCTGCATCAGCAGGCGGACTCTCAACCACTGCGCCACCAGGGAAGCCCCACCCTGGCTCTTTGAGCTCTAACAGATCACCTGAACACCATGAGTCTCAGACCTCAGGTATAGCTTACATCTGCCCTTTCACCCTGTTTTGAGAAGTAAATGAGATTTGATAAGTAAACTACAAGGGTCAGGTGATTTTGAAACTCTTAAGGTTCAAATGCTTTATTGAGATGTGATAGGCATACAAAGAATGTGCATATTTAAAGCATACTACAATTGCTTTCCTAAGTAATCATAAGAACATTGAATTTTTCATTGTTTTGTACAATTTTCCCTCGTTCCTCTTTTTGGACCTCCAAACTGAACAGACTGTTGGCTGTTCTCTCTCTTCCTCTCTCCTGAGACTCCACACATTGGCTTTGTTACTACAGTTTGCACGTTTTCCATCCGTTGTTTCCCAGGTGGACTCAGGGTGGGTGTTGCTAGGTTTCCACCTTATCACACAATCATCACGGCAGGAATTGTCTTTCCTGCCCCAAAAGGAAATTGTTCAAGCTAGTTCGTAGGATTCCAGAGTCTGAGTTTCGAGAAACCTAAGAATCTGCCCGCTACTTCCAGCGCCCCTCTTCCCACAGCTCGCCACGCACGTGTTTGAATCCGCATCCTCGCTCCAGCTGGGCTCTCGGACCCCAGGTTGGGGCCAATGCATCTTCCAAGGGGGAATTACCTTGCCAGCAGGTGCCAGGTGTGGAGGCGCTGACCACATAGGCGTGGCCCCCGGGGAGCACCCACTGCCCAAGCAGGCGCTGCTACTTAACATCACGAAGCAGGTGCTGCCTCTGAGCATTTACCTGGGGCCTGCCGCCCTCTGCCAGGGATCTGCGTCATCTCTCCCCCTCCCAGCAGGCTCTTAAGGCCAGTGTTGTTAGTTTCTGGTCAGTAACAAGGAAGCCGCGGCTGGGAGAGCTGCTTGTCGACATCTTCCTCCATCCCTTCTGCCCTGCCGTTTTTGTCCTGATGGCCAAGGTGAAGAGAGCTTCCAGGAAGGAAGCAGTAGGAACGCTGCAGGCGGTAAGTGTAACGTGGGAAAGGGCACAGGTTGAGGATTTGGGATGTCTTTCAGTGCGAGCTCCATTCTCCAGGGGGTCTGCCTTAGCTTTGCCCCCAAGGGCCTAGAATCCTCCCTTCCTGCTCAGCGTGCGTCTCAGGAGCCAGACCCGCCCCCAGGCCCCTAGGCTGTGACGGGGCAGCTCTAGAGAGAACAGAGGTGGCTGAGGTCCCGAGCTCCAGCCCCAGCTGGTCACTAATACCAGGGAGCAGGGGGCTCTTCCCAAACAGCAGCTCAAGTATTTATTTCTCTGCCATGTGGTCCTAACTTTGCCCCTAGCAAGTATGTATTTCCTACACTCAGTTGTGTGTCTATGTTACTACATGATTGTATACCCTGCTCTGTTTTATATATAGAATTTAGTCTGTAGAAAGTCGCCATTTTACAGTGTACAATTTAGTAGTTTTTAGTATATTTACAAGATTGTGCAACCATCACCAATAGTTCCAGAGCATTTTCATCACCCCCAAAATACACTCTGCATTTTTTTTTTTTTTTTTTTTTTTTTTTTTTGCGGTACGCGGGCCTCTCACCGTTGTGGCCCCTCCCGTTGTGGAGCACAGGCTCCGGACGCGCAGGCTCAGCGGCCATGGCTCACGGGCCCAGCTGCTCCGCGGCATGTGGGATCTTCCCAGACCGGGGCACGAACCTGTGTCCCCTGCATCGGCAGGCGGACTCTCAACCACTGCGCCACCACGAAAGCCCCACTCTGCCTTTTGAATGGAGGTCAGAGTCAAGGTAGACACATCGATGTGGGTCTGGATAATGATGATGATGGTGGTGGTGATACTAGTAGCCATTACTGAGCACTTACCTCTGCGCTGAGTGCTTTACCTATTATTTCATTCAATCTGCACCAAACCCCGAACAGGTGGCCCTTATTGTTATCCTGCTTTTGTGGATGAGGGAACCAAGGTGCAGAGATGGAGCTGGCAGCCCACTATCGCAGGGTCCGACTCCAGGGTGGTGCATGCCCTTCCCCTCCACTGCTTCTAATGGGTCTGTTCCCTGTGGAGTTCGGAAAGCTTTCCCTATGCCTGCCATGGTAGCTGACTTTTTTTTTCAGTTCCTAATTCTTTAATTGTAGTAAAATAGACATACAACACTTATCCTTTTAACCATTTTAATGGATACAATTCAGCGGCATTCTGTACTTTCACAGTTTTGTGCAGCCATCACCACTATCCATCTCAAGAACTTTTTCATCATCCCAAGCAAATTCTGCACCCATTCAAAAATAACTCCCCATTCCCTCCTTCCCCCAGCCTCTAGTAACCTATTCTACATTCAACCTCTACGAAATTGCTTCTAAGTATCTCAGATATGTGGAATCATACAATATCTGTCCTTTTATGTCTGGCTAATTTTACTTAGCGTAATGTCAAGGTTCATCCATGTGGTAGCATGTATCAGAATCTCATTCCTTTTTATGGCTGAATCATATTCCATTGTATGTATATGCTATATTTTGTTTATCCATTCATTGCTGGTGGACAATTGGGTTGTTTCTACCTCTTGGCTATTATGAATAATGCTGCTATGAACATGTGTATACTTGCTTAACTGTTTTCAGTTATTGTGGATATATACCCAGGAGTGGAATTGCAAAGTTACATAGGAATCTAAGTTTAACTTTTTGAGGAGGCGCCATACTATTTTCCACAGTGGCTGCACCATTTTCCATTCCCACCAACATTGCGTAGGAGTTCCAATTTCTCTGCCTCCTTGCCAACACTTTTGCACCTTTTGATCATAGCCATACGAATGGGTGTGAAGTGGTATCTCTGGTTTTGATTTGTGTTTCCCTAATGACTGATGAGTGTTGAGCATGTAGCTTCTCAGGTAACTGACTTATTTTTAAAGGTCACAAAATGGAAAAGAGGGGTTTTGGGGGGGGACGGGGCATTATCTGGGACAAAGGGAGCCAATCTTGTAATGAGCAAGGGCATGCATCTGGGTTGAGTCTACCTCTTTATTTGCCAATTTCCTGAGCCAGTGTTCTAGCCTCAGCTGCCTCTCAGAATCACCTGGGGAGATTTCAAAACTATGAAGGCCATTTATACCCCCAGAGCTTCTGATGTGAGCAGTCCAAGTGGGGCCGGCATCAGTAGTTCCTGACGCTCCCCTTGATGATTCTCACGGGCAGCCAGGGCTGAGGACCGCAGCTCTAAGCAAACCTCATCAGCAGGCAACACCCATCACCCTTCCAGCTGGTTTACAAAGCTGTGCTCCTCTGAGACTTTTTTTTTTTTTTGCCATAGCTTTATTATGATATCATTCACATACCACATCGATTTTAGAACATATTCATCACCTCAAAAGGAAACTCCATCATCCTTCAGTCCTGTCCTATCCTCCCAGCTCCTGGCAACCATTAATCTGCTTTCTGTCTCTATGAATTTGTCTCTTCTGGACATTCCATATAAATGGAATCATACAATATGTGAGACCTTTTGTGTCTGACTTCTTTAATCTAACTCAATGCTTTCAAAGTTTGCCCATGGTGTATTGATAGAATGTTTTGGTGCTGTATTCCTTTTTACGGTTGAGTAATATTCTAGCATATGGATAGACCACATCTTGTTTGCCTGTTCATCAGTTGACAGTCATTTGGGTTGTTTCTATTTCTTGGCTATGGTGAATGGTGCTGCTATGAGCACCGGTGTACAAGTTATCATGTGGACCTTCAAGACTTTTAAGGCACCTCTTACCCGTGTTGTCCTATTGCAGGGGAAGCTCAGCTTTAATATTTCAAGAAAAAAATTAAAAACCCTAAACCCCATGTCTTTTCACTTGAAAAAATTTCACTCCAATATGTTCACTGCTTTTAGGGGTTCTGTGCAGCTATTGTTTTGTAGCCTTAAACCCACGAAAATCACCTCAAAACCATACCTGAACTTGGCCAACTCCTCCTTTGGTGTGCTAATTTCCCCTCTTTAGAACTTCAGACAAAGCTCTTGATGGGACTCAAATACCACCCTGGTGATGGTGGCTGCCCTCATCTCATTCCCTCCTTCTCACACCCCATGAGGGCTTGACCTGTGCCAGTTGTCATAAGCCCTCTGAAGGAGCTAACAGGGGATGTCTGGTAAGGGCGCAGAGATGGATAAACCAGAACCCACCTGGTCTCCGGGAGCTCAGTCAAGGGAAGCAAGGAAACCAACTCTGAAGTAATTATAATGCATGCCATTTTCAACACTTCCCAAAGTATGGAGGGCATACCGGTGTACAGTGGTGTTAGATGGCACATAGACGTGGCGTTAGATAACACTGAATCACCAAAGGGCAAAGTTATTCCCTTTTCAATTATCTTTTAAGCCTTTAGATAAAGCACAGAGGATGTCTCGGTTTGGCGCTCTCTTCAATCACTTTAAAAATTGAGCAGACATAAACCCCCCCTTTAAAAAAAAAAAAAAGACTTAGACCCAAGTTTCCAGCTGCGATTGGCAACATCACTTTGCCATAATTGTATTCATTTTACAATTGGCTTCAAATTGACTAGTCTCACTGATTTTCTTCCACTTGCTATTGTGACATAAAGTTTACTTTTAAAATAAACGTACTCAAATTTTAAAAAGCAAGTTTATTTGACAGAAAAGATCAAGTAAACAGTAGAGCAGGTGGCTAGCCAATGTAGCAGGAATTGTGCAGGTGGTACCCAAATAGCCCTGGGAAGTCTCACGGATGTGCTAAAGGGATTCAGGAGCCCCCATTTCTGCCTGGGAATGCGGGAGAGAGCATCATACATAAAGCAGTGTGTCATTAAGTCACAGAATGGTGGCTGATAATTTATAGAGAAGGAGCCTTAGAGGTTAGGTCTCAGCCACAACTTCTGCAGGTGAGGGAAACTGAGGCTCTGAAGCATTGAAGGTCTGGGGTCCCACAGGTGTCAGCAGGGAACCAGCACTGGGCTCCACAGCTGTGTACCTGCTGCCACAGATCACGTCAGCCACGTGCCGTCTCATGCGTATCACAGCTATGTCACGTCATGGGAGGTTCTCTTATCCCAGCTGACCCGACAAAATAGTACATTTTGCTTCCAGTAATGTGACTAACAAGAACCATGAATTACATGGTTCTATCTCTACCACACTACAAACCTCCATGGATGAGGCTCACTTGTGAAGAATGATAGAACCTTCTCTTTCTCTCTAGAAATGAAGCACCATAGCTCCAACTTTTATAATGGGCTGTTGTCCCGCTCATTCCAATACTTACAATTTTCCTTTCCGATACGTGGTAAGATTATATTTCCCTGACCCTGCTGAGTTTGGGGGTAATTTGTTATGCAGCATAGATAATAGATACACTTGGTATAATGCATCTGAAATGCACCCATCTTGTTGCATGTATTGGCCATTTGTTCCTTCTTATTGCTGAGTAAATGGCTGTGCCCCAGTTTATCTATCCATTTAATAGTTGAGGAATATGTGAGTTTTTCCCTCTTTGGGGGCAATTATGAATAAAGACAAAGAAGAGTGAGCTTTGACTTCAAAATGCTCTTAACATAAAATGGATTTCTCACTGTGGTCCTCAGGCCCTGGGTGATCTGGCTGCCACTGACCACTCCCACCTCTTCTCAAGGTGCTCCCAGCCTGCTCACCTGATCTGTCAATAGGCCAGGTGCTCCCCTCCACAAAGCCTTGCACTTTCTCTCCTCTTAGCTTTTACCTGACCCTCTGGTAGCTGGCTCTCGGATCCAGGGCCTCCCCGACACCTCCACCTAAAGTCACCATCCAGGCATTTCCTTCATATCACCTCTTACAATCTATAATTACTTGTTTGTTTACTTTTTTCTCTTCTCTACTGGAATATAAATTCTAGGAGGAGAAAGGCTTTGTCTTGCCAAGGTCTTAGCACATATTCTGGGACTTTCTAGGTATTTTCTGATGGACGATTGTATGAATGAGTAAATGAGATTGGGAGAGCCTTGTAGGCTCGGCTAATATAAGGCTTGAGAGCCAGGTTACTAAGTTGGCTCTGTGTGTCAGCCGTGGGACAACAGTGTTGAAAATGGTAACTTGGGAATATTTTCTTCATTCAAAATAAAGTTTGGCTTGCAGTGGGCCATAAAGGAAGCAGGAATTAGTACACACATATCTTATAGATACTGCATATCCAATGGTGGTGGTTTCCAATTCTGTTAACAGAAGAACACAGGGAAATGGCAGTTAACATTGAAGAGCTATCTGACTGATTTTACCCCTTGGAATTTCTTAGAATTTAAAGACCTATTATTCCAAAACATATATAGCCTTGTTTATTTTTCCCTCAGACCAGTATTCAAAATTAAACAGGGAATGATGTTATCATTGTGTGTATTCTTTTTTTTTTTTTTTTTAAAGAAACTGCTTTTTATTTATTTATTTATTTATTTATTTATTTTTGGCTGTATTGGATCTTCGTTTCTGTGCGAGGGCTTTCTCTAGTTGCGGCAAGCGGGGGCCATTCTTCATCGCGGTGCGCGGGCCTTTCACTGTCGTGGCCTCTCTTGTTGCGGGGCACAGGCTCCAGACGCGCAGGCTCAGTAGCTGTGGCTCACAGGCCTAGTTGCTCCGCGGCATGTGGGATCTTCCCAGACCAGGGCTCGAACCCGCGTCCCCTGCAATGGCAGGCAGACTCTCAACCACTGCGCCACCAGGGAAGCCCCATTGTGTGTATTCTTGAACAGAAGGGCATAAAATATATCGATGGGTGTGTATCTCACTTTTACTAGCAGTAACAGTATGTGTGTAAAGACCCAGAGAATGAGCATACAGTACTCCGCTGTATCACACTGAGAGCTGTACGTTTATTTTAAATGATGAGCCCTTAAGATAGACTCTTTTGGAATAACAACAAACAGCAGTGATGACGGTTTATTAAAAGATTAATAGACAAACCAGAAAGCACTTAATCTGTCGCTAAGATTTCTGCCTGATTAGCATATCCATCAAAGAGCACACAAAAGGCGTTTTTGACTGTCTTAATACAGTGACGTGACATGGTCAGAGTAGCCCATTAACCATATTCCCTGGAACCCGTGATGGAGATGCTTTCAAGAATTATAGGAAGTTTGGCATTTCTCCCATATAAGTTCACACTCACTTATTTTACACAGCTTTATCAAGGGCCTGCCTTGTGCCCCAGATACTCTGCTAGGACCGGGGACCAGCCCTAAGTAAAGTGGGTATGTTCTCTGCCCTCCTAAAGCTTAGTCTACAGTAATGGCAAGGGCAGCCCCAGCCTAGTCCTGGTGGCAGGGACCTCCAAGGCTTTGCTTTGGTTTGGCTTTTTCATAATCTCACATGGATTTGCTCTTCGAAGCCAAGCGTGGCTCGCTAGGCATCCGAAACCAGGAAGTATCACAGAGGCTTCTTAGAAGGACCAGTCTAGCACTGAGTAACTCTTGAGAAGTATGTAGCTCAGGGCCCGTCACTACCCACGGGCCAGTGGTTGACTGAATGATGGGAGGACCCAGTGGATGGGAGTCAAAGCAAAATAGCCTCTTAGGCAATTAGCATGTGACAGGAGAAGTGTCTTATTACTAATCAAGTGTCTTATTACTGATCAATTTGGCCTTTCCAAATGTGTTTTCTCCCTAGGAGGATGGAGGCATTAGTCTTCCCTAGGGAGAGAGGGGAGGTCACAGTTGTTTACAGAAGGAAGCAAGAGAAAGATTCATCCTCAGGGTCTGACATTCAAAAATAGTTTTGCATGGCCAGCCAGACTTGTCTTGGGAAGATTTTCTGGGTTGTTTTATCTTTTCAGTTAGCTTATCAAGAGACAAGCTTAGAAGTGGTAGTGTTTGGCGATCTCCCAGTGTGGAGAGGACGTCCCTATGGGCCTTGGGATGTGCGACCTGTTGCCCTGGGGAAGGAGAACATGAGTCAGAAATGTGGCTGCCAAACGTGTTCTTCAAGGACCTACAGCACGAATTCATTTTACATTTTTTTAATTGAAGTATAGTTGATTTTCAATGTTGTGTTAGTTTCAGGTGTACAGCAAACTGATTCAGTTATACATATACATATATACACATAGATATGTATATACTTTTTCACATTCTTTTCCCTTACAGGTTATTACAAAACATTGAGTAGAGTTCCCTGTGCTATACTTGTTGTTTATCTATTTTATATATAGTGGTGTGTATATGTTAATCCCAAACCCCTAATTTATCCCACCCCCCAACTTTCCCCTTTGGTAACTGTAAGTTTGTTCTCTATGTCTGTGAGTCTGGTTCTGTTTCATAAAGAAGTTCATTTGTGTCATTTTTTTTTAGATTCTACATACAAGCAATATCATATGGTATTTGTCTTTCTCTGTCTGACTTCACTCAGTATGGTAATCTCTAGGTCCATCCCTGTTGCTGCAGATGGCATTATTTCATTCTTTTTTGTGGCTGAGTAGTATTCCATTGTATATATATACACCACATGTCTTTATCCATTCATCTGTCAATGGACACTCAGGTTGCTTCCATGACCTGGCTATTGTAAATAGTGCTGCAGTGAACATTGGTGTGCATGTATCTTTTCAAATTAGAGTTTTTTCCAGATATATGCCCAGTAGTGGGATTGCTGGATCATATGGTAGTTCTATTTTTAGTTTTTTAAGGAACCTCCATACCGTTCTCCATAGTGGCTGCACCAATTTACATTCCCACCAACAGTATAGGATGGTTCCTTTTTCTCCACACTCTCTTCAGCATTTATTATTTGTAGACCTTTTCTTAACATCTTTATTGGAATATAATTGCTTTACAATGGAATTTGTAGACTTTTTGATGATGGCCATTCTGACCGGTGTGAGGCGACACCTCATTGTAGTTTTGATTTGCATTTCTCTAATAATTACCGATGACGAGCATCTTTTCATTTTACATTTTAACCAGAACACCCATGCATGCACACACGTATGTATATAATCAAAACAAATTTCAAGGAACAATTCTTAGCCTTGTTACATGTGGTATTTTCTCACTTTTAAAATTCTGTTTTTGCTTTTGTCTTTTTGATTGATGCTGGTCATGACCCACTTACTTTGTTTCAAGGACACTGAGGTAGAGGCACTGGCCTTGGCAGGTGTGGGAGGAAGAAGGCAGGAAAGACAGAGCAGGGAGGAGAGCAGTCAGGTGTGTGTCCTTCTTCCCCTGTTCCATACTTTGGCCTGGAGAGGGATAGGAATGCGAGAAGCCAAAGGAAGAGGTATATCTGCCCCAGCTCCCCTTAGGACCCTAGAAATGCATCACCTGACTCTGCACCAGCCTGGCTGAGGCCACAGCAAGGGGAGATGGGTGGTATGTGGTCAGGCAGAGGACCACACTTTCCCAGAGCTGCCGTCCATTCCATTCCCTCCTGGTGTGGATGCACCAGGAGCTTCCCTCAACCAGGAGGGGCAAGGAGGTGCCACAGCAGAAGATGAGAGGCCTACTTAGGCCAGAAGGCGGGTTCTACCTGCCCAAGATCATGCTGTCAGGGATATTGAGCAGACCGAGGGAGACCAGATCTCCAGTTCCTACACTTGAAAACGCCAGCCAGGTGAGCAGAAGCCAGTGGTCAAGGGACACCTTCAGAGAGACACAGACACTCAAGACACCTGCCACAGCCCATGCTATTCACTCAAGTGCCACCTGGGAGAGGAGCCAGCTGGGAAGGTGGAAGACTAAGAAGTCAGAGGCCCAAATTCTTTTCTCAACACAGACAGAAAACTACCTAGAGAAGTTGTTAGAATCATCATGTTAGGTGGGACTTCATCTAGTCTTTCCCCCCCCTCTTGCTTTGCACCAAATGTGGCTTCACAAAGACTAGATATTTTCTACATGAAAGAAACTATGTTGAGGGCTTCCCTGGTGGCGCAGTGGTTGAGAGTCCGCCTGCCGATGCAGGGGACACGGGTTCGTGCCCCGGTCCGGGAAGATCCCACATGCCGTGGAGCGGCTGGGCCCGTGAGCCATGGCCGCTGAGCCTGTGCGTCCGGAGCCTGTGCTCCGCAACGGGAG
Organism: Mesoplodon mirus; assembly: GCF_964341445.2. Classification (NCBI taxonomy): domain Eukaryota; kingdom Metazoa; phylum Chordata; class Mammalia; order Artiodactyla; family Ziphiidae; genus Mesoplodon; species Mesoplodon mirus. The sequence continues at coordinate 31,122,075 of NC_138995.1, forward strand.
AGGCCACAACAGTGAGAGGCCCGTGTACAGCAAAAAAAAAAAAAAAAAAAAAAAAAAAGAATCTATGTTCGATGCCCATGTGAGCCAGTAAACATGGCAACAACCCAGCCACTTGTGGGAAGTGAAATCTCCCCCATATGTTGCCCTGAGTCAGCCAGCAGAGAGCCGCTAAAATGTTTACAAACTGGCTGGTGGAGGGGGAGCCCCGATTTAAAGAGTTTGCCAACTTCTACGGTGGAAAGACTCCACCAATTTCAAGCTGCCGGAGAGGTCATTTGATGGTGAGCCTGAGTCATCAGGTTCTCTGTCCTCCTGTCTAAGCTGCCCAGACCTGTGCATCTGCCCTTGTGACCAAGAGCCGGATAAACTTTCCAGCAACAAACACTCCCTTCTCTGGACACACGGGCTTAACCTCGCTCTATGGAGAGATGAAGCGCTACCCCATGTCAACAGCCCCTCCGTTTAGCAGATGTCCGTTTTCTTCTCTTCCAAGAAAACTTCAGAGTCCGTCCAGGCACCCACCCACCTACCCAGCCACCCAGCCAGGATGCTCTTGCTGGAACCAGCCGGGCTGACAGAATCAGAGCAAACAACCCCCTGGAGGGCGCTCCAGAGGTCATCGCAGCCAGCCCCCTGCCTCCAGGCAGGTCTCCCGTAAATCGTCCTCGACAGAGCCTGCCTCGTTTGGGGCCCTTTGCTCAGAGCGCCCTGAGCAGCCGAGTAAAGTTTTGTGCTGACTCTGTGGGGCCCCGTCAGTGGCAACGCGCATCGCCAGCTCATAAGGGAATCATTAGCGGAACGCAGCCGTGTGCGAGGGCCCGAAGGCCTGTGGCAATTAATCACCTCTCCTCCCCGGCAGCCCCAGCTGTCTCAGATGCAGCCATCCTCCAGGTAGCCCTTTAATTGTCCCCGGAGAAGGCAGGTGGGTGAGGGGCCACCTGAGCTAACGTTAGCCCAGCAATCTTCCCAAATAAAAAAAAAAATTTTTTTAGAGTATTCAAATATCTCTCACTTACTTTCCAGAGTCTGTTATTGGTATAAAGGTTGAAGCTCAGGCAGCTTAACTGTTATGTGGAATGACCTTTAGTTTTAATATTAATATATTATCGTAAAGTCTGCGAATCATGAATGCAATTTTGGTATTCATATAAAATGCCATACGCTGAACCCACTGCAACTTTTTTCCCCCTCCCGTCCTCCAGCAGGCTGCAAACTGGGTGAATTAATATGCGTCATCTTCTTCCCCCCTTTATTTACTTAGAGAGGGTGGCCGGGCAACTTTATCAAGAGTAACATTATCAAGAGCTTTTCTGCAAGCTTCTTTATCATATTCACATCCGCGTCTGCTCGACACTTGTCAGTGTCAATCAAATCGCAATAATACGCAGATGATTTGCTCATTTGGTTTAATAAAATCTTTCTGCTTATTTGCGCTGTCTCCATTACACCACATAATTGCTGTGCCGCGGAGGTGAAAGGCAGCCAGTTGCCTGGGGGATAAGAGGAGACGATTGCTATATGAAGGATTTGTTTCTTTGCCTCTGTCTCTCCCCAGTCACTCATATTCCTAAAATTAATATTGTATTTGAATCCGGCTCTGCTATTCTTATGCAGCCTAACATTGTTATTACTTATTATTTGGATGTGAAGTCATTTATTTTTAGTTTTATGTCCAAGCTGTCAAGCTAAATTTCATTGTGAACTGCCACATACAATTTTTAACTGCCATTTAAAACGAGATTCCAACTCTAAATTATGGAGTGAGCTTGTTCAAAGGGCTGGCCTGACAGCAAGTGCATTAAGAAGCCCCGATTTCCTTGCAAATCAAAGGGGCTCCCGGTGATTATTTTGGTGGAAAGGAAAGCGCACAGCCTTAGTACTTCCCGATCACCTCGATGGTGGCTGGACACCCAGGTGGGTGTGCAGAGCACGGAGTCTTCTGGGCACCTGCCCTGGAGAGATGCGGTAGGGCCCCGGGTGGCTGGCCGAGGCAGGTTTGCAGGGAGGACGCCCCAGCTGAAGCCATGGAGTGACTCGATGTGGGGCTGGGGACTGCTGTGTAACCCCTGAAGAGGCAGGACTCTGCCAGGCTGTGGCAGAGGAGAAACCACCGTTAAAGTTGTGCATGCTTATGCTTTGGTACTTCCACAGAGGACACTGTTTTTCACGGAGCACAAACGTGCATTCGGCAGCTTTATCTGGCCGATGTAGCTAGAGCCTGGTCACGTGGGCAGCTGTCATCCTCAGGACCGTATTCCCCTCTGCACGTGCCCGTGTTCAGTATTACGGTTAGGTAGGAACAAACTGCCCACGAATAGCCTCACAAGGGTGAGCACTTCTTAAGCCCCTACAGTTGGTGCTTTACGTGACTCTGCTCATTAAATGTCCGTGAAGACAGCATCTGGGATAAGTATCATGTTTGTCCTGCTGATAAAAAGTGAAGATGCCGAGATGTATGGCGGCTGTGATGATGAAGGCTCTGGGAGCAGCAGGTCTAGCCCACAGGGGGGCAAAAGAAGGGGCTTTGCCAGGAGGGCCCGAGGGCAAGCAGTGCTGGGAGAAAGAGGCAGCTGCCATCAGCTGCTCTGGGACCACAGTCTTCCCACCAGGTCGCCACCAAGCACCTGGGCTTTCTTTGTCCTCCACGAAGGTCCAGCGTTCAGGGAAGCCAGGTGTAGACCAGCCCCCGGGGAGAGCAAGCCATCGCCCCAGTCAGTAGCACTTGAAGGTTCAAAGGCAAGGCTGGGACTCCAACAGGCTTTCTCTGCCCTTTGTTAAAACGTTTCAGTGCTTAGAAATAGACCCAAAAGATCCTGACCCTGCATCGGTCCCTGCTAAGCTGAGCCGTCCCAGCCGGACCATGCACAGCCCTAGCCACTCTGATGCCCATCCCAGGTTTCAAGTCACACTGCAAGGAGAGAAGAGGGAGCCTTTGAGTCCCTCCTCCCTCTCCTCTTGGTTGATCCCCCTAGTCTCTAATATTAAGAGTGTCTTAATTCTAAACACACACACTTTGTCTTGGGTGATGCCTCTCGTTTATGAAATACATCACGTTTGCAGAGTACAGAGATGCTGCAGTCGACGGGGAAGGGCCGAGGGGGTGGCCCCGCAGGAGAGGGTACTGGTGACTTTCCTGTTCCTCCATCCTTCCCTCCTTTGGTGTGGCAAAGAGGCTGGTGTTCTTTTCACACATCACAGTGGGGGTCTTTAAGGGAACTTCTAGTCCAACCACTGGCCCTGCCCCATGGTCCAGGCCCTCCTTCCTGCCTGAGCACGTCTCAGGCTGTGGTTTTTGTGGGTGAGTCGTGGTACCTCATATATTGTGAATCTTCCACAGATGTGCCACCAGCTTTATCTATTTTTAAATAAATTTATTGAACTGTAATTCGCATACCATACAGTCCTCCCATTAAAGAGTACCCTTTTTGGCGGGGGGAGCGGTACGCGGGCCTCTCACTGTTGTGGCCTCTCCCGTTGCAGAGCACAGGCTCCGGACGCACAGGCCCAGCGGCCATGGCTCACGGGCCCAGCCGCTCCGCGGCATGTGGGATCTTCCCAGACCGGGGCACGAACCCATGTCCCCTGCATCGGCAGGCGGACTCTCAACCACTGCGCCACCAGGGAAGCCCTAAAGTGTACCCTTTAATGGATTTTAGAATATTCATAGTTGTGCAGCCATCACCATAGTCAATTTGAGAATTTTGTCATCATCTGAGAAAGAGTCTTCATACCTTTAAGCCTTCACCTCCATAGGTTCCCCCCTCCCTAAGCAACCACTAATCTACTTTATGTTTCTATAGATTTGCCTGTTCTGGCCATTTTAGATGTGTGGAATCATATACCATGTGGTCCTTTGTGACTGGCTTCTTTCACTTGGCATAACGGTTTCAAGCTTCATCAAATCGTAGTGTGTATCAGTACTGCATTCCTTTCTAGGACCAGATAATGCTCCACTGTAGGAATAGACCACATTTTGTTCATCATTCATTCATTCAAGGGAACCTGGGTTGTTTCCATCTTTAGCTATTGGAGATAGTGCTGCCATGAACATCTGTGTACAAGTTTCTGTTGGAATACTCATTTTCAATTCTTTTGAATACATGTATCCCTAGGAGTAGAATCACTGGGTCATCACCACCAACTTTTGATCAATATTTAAAATTAATCTTGTCCACAGTGATTCATATGTCAATTGTACCCTTCCCTCCTTTTTCAAACTCCTCCCCCACTCAACAACAAATTCCATCGGCACAAATACACGGAGTCAGCTGTGTATGTTTTACTAAAGGTTGTGTACACAGACCAAGGAAGGGGCCGCCGTGAACACCCGCAGTGCTTGATGAACAGAAGTCTCCATTTGGCCTTTTTGTTCTCATTCTCTCTCCTCTCTTGGTCCCTCCAAGCCTTCCTCCATCCATCTTAGTTTTCTCCCCTTATTTTGCTCCTTTCATACGCATGTGAGCTCACAGTCCGCTCCATCAAGCCTGCTGCCCACGTGAACTTAATGTTCTCTGTAAGCAGAGAACAGGCCATTGAAGGATTGATGGCCTTACGACGACGAGGAGGCTAAGCCTGAACTCAGTGAACAAGATTCTTCACTTACTGGGATCCACCCTCCCTAGAAAACAACGGGAGGGACAGTACGCTTCCCAGCACATTATAACTGCCAATAGACCCTATCCCTCTCCACCCTGTCTCCTGGGTTTGGCTTTCTACAGGGTCCAAGGTTTATGTAGAGGTCTCCAACCAGTGACCCCTAGGGTGGGTGGATCAAACCCTCAATGTTTGAGCGTTTTTAAACCTCTGCTTTTAAAATTAGGAGATCTCGTGTGTGTGTGTGTGTGTGTGTGCATATATACACAATGGAATATTACTCAGCCATAAAAAAAGAATGAAATAATGCCATTTACAACAACATGGATGGACCTAGAGATTATCATACTAAGTGAAGTAAGCCAGACAGAGAAAGACAAATATCATATGATATCACTTATATGTGGAATCTAAAATATGACAGAAGTGAACTTATTTACAAAACAGAACCGGACTCACAGACATAGAGAACAGACTTGAGATTACCAAAGGGAAAAGGGGCGGGGGGGGTGTAAATTAGGAGTTTGGGATTAGCATATACACACCACTATATATAAAATAGATAACCAACAAGGACCTACTGTATAACACAGAGAACTTTACTCAATATCTTGTAATAACCTATAAGGGAAAAGAATCTGAAAAAGAATATATGTGTATGACTGAATCACTTTGCTGTACACCTGAAACTAATACAACATTGTAAATCAACTATACTTCAATAGGGACTTCCCTGGTGGTTCAGTGGTTAAGACTCCGCACTCCCAATGCAAGGGGCCTGGGTTCAATCCCTGGTTGGAACTAGAGCCTGCATGCTGCAACTAAAAAAGATCCTGCATGCCACAACTAAGACCCAGTGCAGTCATTTAAATAAATAAATAAATATTTTTAAAAACTATTCAGTAAAAGAATTCTAAATGAAAGGAAAAAAATAAAGTTAGGAGATCTCCCATTTTAAAAAATATCTAGATTTCCAGTTTCTCTAAAAAAAATCAGAAGTCCTGATGATGGTAAAGCCTGTCCTTGCCTGGCAGCAGTAGGTAGAGCTGGGCAGGGGTTGCCCCTTAGGCTGGGCCTCTGCCTCATCCCAGCCCGAGCCTGGCTCAAGTCCCTCACTTCTGTGTCCCATCCAGTCTCTGTGGATTTCTGGCCAATGCTCTACAGCAGGGATACCCAACCCCCAGGCCACAGACTGGAACCAGTCCGTGGCCTGTTAGGAACGGGACTGCAGAGCAGGAGGTGAGCAGTGGGTGAGCGAGCAAAGCTTCATCTGTATTTAGAGCCGCTCCCCATCGCTCACATAACCACCTGAGCTCACCCTCCTGTCAGATCAGCGGTGGCATTAGATTCTCATAGGAGCGGGAATCCTACTGTGAACTGCACATGCAAGGGATCTGGGTTGTGCGCTCCTTATGAGAATCTAATGCCTGATGACCTGAGATGGAGCCGAGGTGGTCCCATCACCCCCAGATGGGACCATCTAATGGCAGGAAAACAAGTTCAGGGTTCCCACTGAATCTGCATCATGGCAAGTTGCATAATTATTTCATTATATATTACAATGTAATGATAATAGAAATTAAGTGCACGATAAATGTAATGCGCTTGAATCATTCCAAAACCATCCCCTCGCCGCTGGCCCGTGGAAAAATTGTCTTCCATGAAACCAGTCCCTGGTGCCAAAAAAGGTTGGGGACCGCTGCTCTACAGTATCCTTAATGCAGCACCAAAAAGAGCAGGTATTAGGAATATACAGGACTCTGCCTGCTGAGTGTGGTCAGGGCAGTCGACGGTGATGTAGGTGATGTACAGGTGACCAGCGTGATAAGCAGGGATGCAGCTTAAGTCCATCACGGTTGCTGCTGAGAATTGTCTTTAGACAGTGTAACACAAACCCAAGGAGGTTGACACTCACTGCCCAGACAGCCGATCAAGTGGATGATTCATCATTCAACACATATTTATTGAGCATCTACTATGTGTCAGGCACTGTTCTAAATTCTGGAGATGTAGCCATGAAGAAAACAGACAAATATGGAGTGGATATCCTGCCCTTGTGGAGTGGATATCCATGAGGAGGAAACATAATATACAAGACAGATCAGTAAAACACGTGGTTCAGTAGATGGTGAGAAGGGCAATGGCCAAGCAGGGGAAGGAGGGTGTTGGTGGACATGGGGGGAGAAGGGTTGCGATTGTAGATAAAGTGGCCAGGGTAGACCTCACTGAGGAGGTGACATTTGAGTAAAGCCCTGAAGGAAGCGAGGGGGTGAGCCATACAGTTATCTGGAAGAAGAATTTTCCAGGCAGAGGAAAGGGCCAGTGCAAAGGCCCTGTGCTTAGCAGATCTGAGGAAGAGCGAGCAGGCTGCCATGGCTGGAGTAGCACAGGCGAGGGGGGAGAATGCTAGGAGGCGAGGTCACAGTGATGGGGTGAGGACAGGTGATGGTCTAAGTCTTAAGGGACCTGCAAGGACTTTGGATTTTACTCTGAGATGGGAAAGCGTCAAGAGTTTGGGTCAAAAGAGTGACATGGTCTGAGTTAGATTTTAACAGGATCACATTGGCTGTGTTTGCAGGGCAAACGGGGAGAGATCGATTAGGAGGCATTGCCAACAGCCCAGGCGAACAGTAAGAGTGGCGTCGGCCAGGATAGACCAGGTTAATGGGGTGAAGCGGTTGGATTCAGCATATAGTTGAAGCAGGGGCGACCCAGACGCGCTGACAGGTGAGAGGAGGGCTGACTGTAAGGTTCTGACCATTTACAACAGGAGAAGCCCGTGGAGGACTCGTGTGTCACAGTAGATGAGATGACCGCATCTGGGTAAAGACACAGCTTAGGCATTTGGTGGCAGGAGTCTGGAGTTCAGGCACAGGCTGGAGACTCAGATTGGGAGCCACCAGTGTGTCAACTGGATGAGGTCACCAAGCGAGTGAGTGTAGAAGAAGAGAGGAGGTCCCGGGCCTGAGGCCAGGAACACATGGCAAAACCAGGAAAGAAGACAACATCAGGTCAGTTGCCAGTGGGGTTAGAAGTTGTTCCCCGTCTGGATCACCTTTTACAGGGAGGAAAGTTGGGTGGAAAAGTTCTGCTGACTTATTAACATGACTGAAATACAGAATGTTCTCTCAACTGCTCTGGTGCCAAATCTATAGCTTAAATTATTTATTTATTTGTTTGTTTGTTTGTTTTGCATAGGAAATATAGTTACATGGTTCAGATTCAAAAAGCAGAGTGGAAAGGCTCCCTCTTACCCTTGCCCCTCAGCCACTTGACTCCTTACCCAGAGCCCCCCAGGTCCCCAGTTTCTTTTTTTTAAAAATAAATTTATTTATTTTATTTATTCATTTTTTAATTTTTGGCTGCGTTGGGTCTTCTTCGCTGAGCACGGGCTTCTCTCTAGTTGTGGAGAGCGGGGGCTACTCTTCGTTGCGGTGCGCGGGCTTCTCATTGCGGTGGCTTCTCTTGTGGAGCACGGGCTCTAGGCGTGTGGGCTTCAGTAGTTGTGGCGTGCGGGCTTCAGTAGTTGCAGCGTGCAGGCTCTAGAGCGCAGGCTCAGTAGTTGTGGCGCACGGGCTTAGTTGCTCTGTGGCATGTGGGATCTTCCCAGACCAGGGCTCAAACCCATGTCTCCTGCATTGGCAGGCGGATTCTTAACTACTGTTCCACTAGGGAAGCCCGGTCCCCAGTTTCTTGTACCTTCTTCCTGAGAGCTTCTTAGCATATACAAGCATCGGTGTGTCCGTGTGGACACCCACTTCTCCCTTTGCTCATTTTTACACAAATGGTATCATAGGCCTATGGTTCTTCATTTAGTGTACCTTGAAGATTGTTCCATATTAGTACATAAAGAACTTCGTGATTCTTTTTATTTCTGTAGTATTTCATTTTCTAGATGTACTGTCATTTGTCTAACCAGACCCCCAGTCAGGGACTTTTGCGTTGTTTCCAATCTTTTTCTGCAATTCATAACCTTGTACGCTTGGAATTTTGCACCCGTGTGAACATAATTCTTTTGGGTAAATTCCTGGATGTGGAATTGTTAGGTCAAAGGGCACATGCATTTGGATTTCTAATAGATATTGCCAAAGGTGGTACCAATTTAAGCTCCTACAAGCCGTATATATGAGAGTGTTTGACACATTTTCCAACAGTCTGTAAGCAAATTATTCGATCTTTTCCAGTCTCAGAGTTTTTAAAAATGGACTTTTAGTTTGCATTTCTCTTAGTACAGGTGAGATTGCCTGTGGCTCTCAACACAGCCCCCAGAAATGTCACTCAGCAGAAGAATTATATGAGCAAAGTCTGTATTTGGTGCCCTTTCCTTTGCTTGGCCTCTTCCAAAGGTCCAAGCTGCCCTGGGCCCCTTTGCCCAGGAGGAAATAAATTGAGAAACTTATTCCCTCAAGGGTTTTAGTGACTAGAAGTGGGATTGCCCCTGAAATGATTTACTTTCAGAACAGTAATCAAGGAGCCATACTTACCAAAAAAGTATGTCTGGTCCATAGTGGCATTGGAGGCTCTGTGCTATTCATTCATTCATTATTCAACTCAGCCACTACTGACCGAGAGCCTGGAATGAATGTATGAGACACTGGGTTGGACTCTGAGGACATGAGAAAGTTAGGCTCACCACACTTAAGGAAGCTTATGTCCTAGCAGGAGCCTGGACGAAAACTAGGCAAACAAATGAGGATTTTAGGGAGTAGTGAATCCTGCAAAAAAAGATAAAACAAGATGCTGTAACAGTGAGTGAAGAGGATGAGGTCAGAGAAGGCCTCTGGGGAGGTGACATCTCTGCTGAGGCCTGAAGGAGAAGGATCTGGAGAAGGAGCTTTCCACGCAGAGGAGACAGGCTATCCAGGGAACGTCCGAGGAGTAGGTGTAAGGCTCATGGGCTGATGCAGAGCAGGTGAAAGGGAGAGAAATACCAACTGACGGTGGAGAGGTGAGCCCCCGAGGCCACAGTGAAGGACTGGATTGTCTCTGGTTGCAGTTTAAAGCGTAAGGAGGGTTTTTAGCAATGGTGCACCGGTAAATGTGCAACAGTCAGCTGGGCGTGTGGGCTGATTTGTAGTGTTGGCAGATTTCAATGGTGGAAATACTCCCATCATGACCAATTTCAAGCTACTAAAGCGAGGTCCATGGACCCGAGACTGGGAAGAGCTGTGTGTACAAAAGACCATCTGTTGGGTGAAAATGATAACTCTTTGCATCTCAGGATTCATTTTGTTGAAAGTACTAAAGGGCATTTTACAAAACAAAACATTCCAAGCTGGAAAGAAGGCGCTCCAGCACACCACGGGTTTAAGCTGGGAAGTGAGATGCTTTGATTCATGTCAAGAAGATCATGCTGGCTGCCGTATGGACTTTTTGGAGTCCTTGAAATCGCACATGCCTACGCTACCTTTGCTACAGGGCCAAGCCTATCACTTCCTTGCGTTTCCTTCTTACATCCCACCTTCCTTTTCTGCTAAGGTGCCTTAGGTCTTTTTGTTGTTGTTGTTGAGCTTAGAAAATTAGATATTTCCAACAGGTTCTAAGTATATACACTTCTGAAATTACAGATTTCAAAGACAATGACAGTTTTTCTTAATGCTGTATAAAACTAGTATATCCACTTGTATAAAACTAGTTATTCATACATTCACTTCATTCTACTGACAAGAAAAGTATTGAATATTCCTTATGAAGATTGCAAGGGAATTTTTGACCTGTTTCAGCCATATCCAAAGAGCAGTACATAAGCAGATATTACTTGGCAATAAACACTGAGTTTAGATTCTTTTTTAATCAATTTTTTTAAATTGAAGTGTAGCTGATTTACAGTGTTGTGTTAATTTCTGCTGTACAGCAAAGTGATTCAGTTATATATATATATATTCTTTTTTATATTCTGTTCCATTATGGTTTATTACAGGATATTGAATATAGTTCTCTGTGCTATACAGTAAGACCTTGTTGTTTATCCATTCTATATAGAAAAGCTAGCCTTAGGTCTTAATTTTATTTCAGCAGTGGATTTCATCTTTTTTTTTTGGAGGCTGATTCATTCCAGGGCCAAAAGCTACTTCTCTTTAACTATTGTGTGGAGAAAGTCCAGAGCAGAAGAGAAAGCCCTTTCTGACTTTCCATGTTGATTTCCCTCCTGCCGTACACACAGATATTGGTTCAGTGTAGCCCGATGTGGGTTGCTACCCACACCCTTAACCCCGTTCCTGGAGCCATCAGATGCTCCTCTAAACAGTAGCTGACTGCCTCTGTGCTTGGAATATCATGTGTGGGGATGGAGAGGCTCATTTCTCTTTCATTTCTATGTCTAATTTCAGGAGGGGGTGAAAGTGTAAACAATTTTATGGTGTCTCGCCATCCTTAAAATTCTGAAATTACTTTGGTCTTTGTTGGTCAGTATATAAATTAATTCTAACTTGAAGAAACATTTTTTTTAAAGAAGATGTTGGGGGTAGAAGTTTATTAATTAATTAATTTATTTTTGCTGTGTTGCATCTTGGTTTCTGTGTGAGGGTTTTCTCTAGTTGTGGCAAGCGGGGGCCACTCTTCATCGCGGTGCGTGGGCCTCTCACTATGGCAGCCTCTCTTGTTGCGTAGCACAGGCTCCAGAAGCACAGGCTCACTAGTTGTGGCTCACGGGCCCAGTTGCTCCGCGGCATGTGGGATCCTCCCAGACTACAGCTCAAACCTGTGTCCCCTGCATTAGCAGGCAGATTCTCAACCACTGTGCCACCAGGGAAGCCCAGAAACATCATTTTTAATGCCTTTCATTCTGGCCTGGCCTCATCCCACGGTCCAATTACCGAGGTAACTATCACCAGCAAGGAGACCATGGGGACCATAGATCAGAAATTGTTTATCAGACTTGCAGGCATCAATTTATTCAAGCTACCTGACACAGTTGGTCATATTTTATTCTCCCAAATCTTCTCTCTCAAATTGATTTTTCAGAAAGTTTTTAATACAGGTTTATTCATCTGGCTAATCCATTTATCTTCAGTTCCACCTGTAAAGTCAGGAAAATCTCTGGGGTGATCTGTGAAAGGAAAGAGACATTCTCTCTGTGCTTCGCTCGCCGCCTCCCACCTTCTCTGCCCCTTCTCTGCACTCACACTGCACATACATTGCACACACACGCCCGGGCACGCACACTCCCCCAGGCCTACGCACCACCACATGTGCCGCTAATGAGCTGGGAGACACTCAACCTCACTTCCTAGGTCCCCATTTCTTCTGCAAAATCGGAGGATTGCACTATTTTATCTTTAAAGTCCTTTCTGACGAGATCTTTAACACCAACAAGCTGAGAGCTGGGAGGGGCGAGGGAATTGAAACCAGTCTCCTCGGTTCCCAGGGTGGGAAGCAGAGGCTCCTCCTGCAAGAGAGGGAACCCATGTCCCAGCTGATAGTGACAATCATGGCAGGATAATGATGGGGAATGGACTTCTTGACCAGAGCTCCACCAGCCCCAACTTCCCTGCAGCCGAGGGTTATTTTTCTCTTTCTCAGGAGCAGAAAGACTCTAAGTTGTAGAAGCACAAAGACCTTTCTCTGGGGACACTCAGGCAAGTGGCCACGTTGTCAGATGTCCTGTCGTTGCCAGAGCAAGGGGTTGGGTGGAGAGACACGAATAAGAAGCAGCGTGTCTTGGAAAATAATACAAATGACGTGTGAGGATGTCGGCAGCTGTGGGTGCTCTCAGGAAGGGCTGACCATGGAAGAATCTGAAGCATGGCTCCAACTCTGCCAGGCTCCTGCAAGGGTGGGTGTGCCAGAAAACACCTCTGAGCCTGGAGTCCCCAACCTTCAGTCGGTCAAGCTGCAAAGTTACAAACTTGTGGGCACAGCCCAGCCAAAGCAGCAGCTGGGCCTGAATTATGCAGAAATCTTGTGTGACGCTCCACCTAGGGTCCTCTGGAGCCAGGATGTATGTGGTCTGTTCTGATCCTGTTTCAGATGGGGCTGCTCCTTTGACGCATGGCCCTGACCCTTCCTCTACTGTTGGATGGGCTTCTTGTGTGTGTAGTTAGCAAAAGGGAGGGGACAAGCAGAAGTATTTGCTGTCATTGGAAAATCCTCAGTGTCTAACTAATAAGAACCTGTTGTATAGCACAGGGAACTCTACTCAATACTCTGTAATGGGCTTTATGGGAAAAGAATCTAAAAAAGAGTGGGTATATGTACGACTGATTCACTTTGCTGTACACCTGAAATTAACAGAACATTGTAAATCAACTCTATTCCAATAAAAATTAAAAGAAAAAAAAAATCCTCAGTGTCCCCGAGACTGTCAAACCAAACCAAGGGGTTTATTGTGACCACTGTTTTGTGCTGAGATCCATGTCTTTCATGTCCCCTTTTCACAACATGCAGTCAGCTGTCTCCTGTGTTAGCAGAGATAAGGGTAGTGATCTACCCAACCAGAGGAAGGCTCTGGCAGGTGGAGGCCTCCCTGAGGCATCACTAAATTTCGCCCAGACACCACTGTGCTCCCATTCACTCCTCTCAAGCACTGACTCTGAGAAAACCGTTCATCGAGGTTCTCCCTCAGATCTGGAAGAGGTGACAGAACTGAAGGAAAATGTATATAGATGCACAGAAGGCCACAGCTGGACAGACCCTCTTTTTCTTTTTCTTTTCATCTTTATTGGAGTACAAAGGCTTTACAATGGTGTGTTAGTTTCTGCTTTATAACAAAGTGAATCAGTTACACATATACATATGTTCCCATATCTCTTCTCTCTTGCGTCTCCCTCCCTCCCACCCTCCCTATCCCACCCCTCTAGGTGGTCACAAAGCACCAAGCTGATCTCCCTGTGCTATGCGGCTGCTTCCCACTAGCTATCTATTTTACGTTTCATAGTGTATATATGTCCATGCCACTCTCTCACTTTGTCACAGCTTACCCTTCCCCCTCCCCATGTCCTCAAGTCCATTCTCTAGTAAGTCTGTGTCTTTATTCCTGTCTTACCCCTAGGTTCTTCATGACATTTTTTTTTCTTAGATTCCATATATATGTGTTAGCATACGGTATTTGTCTTTCTCTTTCTGACTTACTTCACTCTGTATGACACACTCTAGGTCCATCCACCACACTACAAATAACTCAGTTGCATTTCTTTTTATGGCTGAGTAATATTCCATTGTATATATGTGCCACATCTTCTTTATCCATTCATCCGATGATGGACACTTAGGTTGCTTCCACCTCCTGGCTATTGTAAATAGAGCTGCAATGAACATTTTGGTACATGACTCTTTTTGAATTATGGTTTTCTCAGGGTATATGCCCAGTAGTGGGATTGCTGGGTCATATGGTAGTTCTATTTGTAGTTTTTTAAGGAACCTCCATACTGTTCTCCATAGTGGCTGTACCAATTCACATTCCCACCAGCAGTGCAAGAGTGTTCCCTTTTCTCCACACCCTCTGCAGCATTTATTGTTTCTAGATTTTTTGATGATGGCCATTCTGACTGGTGTGAGATGATATCTCATTATAGTTTTGATTTGCATTTCTCTAATGATTAATGATGTTGAGCATTCTTTCATGTGTTTGTTGGCAATCTGTATATCTTCTTTGGAAAAATGTCTATTTAGGTCTTCTGCCCATTATTGCATTCGGTTGTTTGTTTTTTTGTTATTGAGCTGCATGAGCTGCTTGTAAATTTTGGAGATTAGTCCTTTGTCAGTTGCTTCATTTGCAAATATTTTCTCCCATTCTGAGGGTTGTCTTTTGGTCTTGTTTATGGTTTCCTTTGCTGTGCAAAAGCTTTTAAGTTTCATTAGGTCCCATGTGTTTATTTTTGTTTTTATTTCCATTTCTCTAGGAGGTGGGTCCAAAAGGATCTTGCTGTGATTTATGTCATAGAGTGTTCTGCCTATGTTTTCCTCTAAGAGTTTGATAGTTTCTGGCCTTACATTTAGGTCTTTAATCCATTTTGAGCTTATTTTTGTGTATGGTGTTAGGGAGTGTTCTAATCTCATACTTTTACACGTAGCTATCCAGTTTTCCCAGCACCACTTATTGAAGAGGCTGTCCTTTCTCCACTGTACATTCCTGCCTCCTTTATCAAAGATAAGGTGACCATATGTGCGTGGGTTTATCTCTGGGCTTTCTATCCTGTTCCATTGATGTATCTTTCTGTTTTTGTGCCAGTACCATACTGTCTTGATTACTGTAGCTTTGTAGTATAGTCTGAAGTCAGGGAGCCTGATTCCTCCAGCTCCGTTTTTCGTTCTCAAGATTGCTTTGAAATTTTTTGTTCTAGTTCTGTGAAAAATGCCATTGGTAGTTTGATAGGGATTGCACTGAATCTTTAGATTGCTTTGGGTGGTAGAGTCATTTTCACAATGTTGATTCTTCCAATCCAAGAACATGGTATATCTCTCCATCTATTTGTATCATCTTTAATTTCTTAATTTCTTTCATCAGTGTCTTATAATTTTCTGCATACAGGTCTTTTGTCTCCTTAGGTCGGTTTATTCCTAGATATTTTATTCTTTTTGCTGCAATGGTAAATGGGAGTGTTTTCTTGATTTCACTTTCAGATTTTTCATCATTAGTGTATAGGAATGCCAGAGATTTCTGTGCATTAATTTTGTATCCTGCTACTTTACCAAATTCATTGATTAGCTCTAGTAGTTTTCTGGTAGCATCTTTAGGATTCTCTATGTATAGTATCTTGTCATCTGCAAACAATGACAGCTTTACTTCTTCTTTTCCAATTTGGATTCCTTTTATTTCCTTTTCTTCTCTGATTGCTGTGGCTAAAACTTCCAAAACTATGTTGAATAAGAGTGATGAGAGTGGGCAACCTTGTCTTGTTCCTGATCTTAGTGGAAATGGTTTCAGTTTTTCACCATTGATGACGATGTTGGCTGTGGATTTGCCATATATGGCCTTTATTATGTTGAGGAAAGTTCCCTCTATACCTACTTTCTGCAGGGTTTTTATCATAAATGGGTGTTGAATTTTGTCAAAAGCTTTCTCTGCATCTATTGAGATGATCATATGGTTTTTCTCCTTCAATTTGTTAATATGGTGTATCACATTGATTGATTTGCGTATATTGAAGAATCCTTGCATTCCTGGAATAAACCGCACTTGATCATGGTGTATGATCCTTTTAATGTGCTGTTGGATTCTGTTTGCTAGTATTTTGTTGAGGATTTTTGCATCTGTGTTTATCAGTCATATTGGCCTGTAGTTTTCTTTCTTTGTGACATTCTTGTCTGGTTTTGGTATCAGGGTGATGGTGGCCTTGTAAAATGAGTTTGGGAGTGTTCCTCCCTCTGCTATATTTTGGAAGAGTTTGAGAAGGATAGGTGTTAGCTCTTCTCTAAATGTTTGATAGAATTCGCCTGTGAAGCCATCTGGTCCTGGGCTTTTGTTTGTTGGAAGATTTTTTATCACAGTTTCAATTTCAGTGCTTGTGATTGGTCTGTTCATATTTTCTATTTCTTCCTGATTCAGTCTTGGCAGGTTGTGCATTTCTAATAATTTGTCCATTTCTTCCAGGTTGTCCATTTTATTGGCATAGAGTTGCTTGTAGTAATCTCTCACGATCTTTTGTATTTCTGCAGTGTCAGTTGTTACTTCTCCTTTTTCATTTCTAATTCTATTGATTTGAGTCTTCTCCCTTTTTTTCTTGATGAGTCTGGCTAATGGTTTATCAATTTTGTTTATCTTCTCAAAGAACCAGCTTTTAGTTTTATTGATCTTTGCTATCATTTCTTTCATTTCTTTTTCATTTATTTCTGATCTGATCTTTATGATTTCTTTCCTTCTCCTAACTTTGGGGTTTTTTTGTTCTTCTTTCTCTAATTGCTTTAGGTGCAAGGTTCGGTTGTTTATTCGAGATGTTTCCTGTTTCTTAAGGTAGGATTGTATAGCTATAAACTTCCCTCTTAGAACTGCTTTTGCTGCATTCCATAGGTTTTGGGTCGTCATGTCTCCATTGTCATTTGTTTCTAGGTATTTTTTAATTTCCTCTTTGATTTCTTCATTGATCACTTCGTTTTTAAGTAGTGTATTGATTTGCCTCCATGTGTTTGTATTTTTTACAGATGTTTTCCTGTAATTGATATCTAGTCTCATAGCGTTGTGGTCAGAAAAGATACTTGATACAATTTCAATTTTCTTAAATTTACCAAGACTTGATTTGTGACCCAAGATTTGATCTATCCTGGAGAATGTTCCATGAGCACTTGAGAAAAATGTGTATTCTGTTGTTTTTGGATGGAATGTCCTATAAATATCAATTAAGTCCATCTTGTTTAATGTATCATTTAAAGCTTGTGTTTCCTTATTTATTTTCATTTTGGATGATCTGTCTATTGGTGAAAGTGGGGTGTTAAACTCCCCTACTATGAATGTGTTGCTGTCGATTTCCCCTTTTATGGCTGTTAGTATTTGTCTTATGTATTGAGGTGCTCCTATGTTGGGTGCATAAATATTTACAATTGTTATATCTTCTTCTTGGATCGATCCCTTGATCATTATGTAATGTTCTTCTTTGTCACTTGTAATAGTCTTTATTTTAAAGTCTATTTTGTCTGATATGAGAATTGCTACTCCAGCTCTCTTTTGGTTTCCATTTGCATGGAATATCTTTTTCCATCCCCTCACTTTCAGTCTGTATGTGTCCCTAGGTCTGAAGTGGGTCTCTTGTAGACAGCATATATATGGGTCTTGTTTTTGTATCCGTTCAACCAGTCTGTGTCTTTTGGTGGGAGCATTTAATCAATTTGCCTTTAAGGTAATTATTATTATTATTTTTAATAAATTTATTTATTTATTTTTGGCTGCATTGGGTCTTCGTTGCTGTGCGCAGGCCCTTTCTGGTTGCGGTGAGTGGGGGCCACTCCCTACCGTGGTGCGCGGGCCTCTCACTGCAGCGGCCTCCCTCGCTGCAGAGTACGGGCTCCAGGCGCGCAGGCTTCAGTAGTTGTGGCACATGGGCTCAGCAGCTGTGGCTCACGGGCTCTGGAGCTCAGGCTCAGTAGCTGTGGTGCAAGGGCTAGTTTCTTCACGTCATGTGGGATCCTCCGAGACCAGGGATCAAACCCGTGTCCCCCACACTGGCAGGCGGACTCTCAACCACTGTGCCACCAGGGAAGCCCTAAGGTAATTATTGATATGTATGTTCCTATTCCCATTTTCTTAATTGTTTTGGGTTTGTTATTGTAGGTCTTTTCCTTCTCTTGTGTTTCTTGCCTAGAGAAGTTCTTTTAGCATTTGTTGTAAAGCTGGTTTGGTGGTGCTGAACTCTCTCAGCTTTTGCTTGTCTGTAAAGGTTTTAATTTCTCCATCAAATCTGAATGAGATTCTTGCTGGGTAGAGTAATCTTGGTTGTAGCTTTTTCTCCTTCATCACTTTAAATATGCCCTGCCAGTCCCTTCTGGCTTGCAGAGTTTCTGCTGAAAGATCAGCTGTTAACCTTATGGGCATTCCCTTGTGTGTTATTTGTTCTTTTTTCCCTTGCTGCCTTTAATATGTTTTCTTTGTATTTAATTTTTGACAGTTTGATTAATATGTGTCTTGGCGTGTTTCTCCTTGGATTTATCCTGTATGGGACTCTCTGTGCTTCCTGGACTTGATTAACTATTTCCTTTCCTATATTAAGGAAGTTTTCAACTATAATCTCTTCAAATATTTTCTCAGTCCCTTTCTTTTTCTCTTCTTCTTCTGGGACCCCTATAATTCGAATGTTGGTGCGTTTAATATTGTCCCAGATGTCTCTGAGACTGTCCTCAGTTCTTTTCATTCTTTTTTCTTTATTCTGCTATGCAGTAGTTATTTCTACCTTTTATCTTCCAGGTCACTTATCCATTCTTCTGCCTCAGTTATTCTGCTATTGATCCCTTCTAGAGTATTTTTAATTTCATTTATTGTGTTGTTCATTGTTGCTTGTTTCCTCTTTAGTTCTTCTAGGTCCTTGTTAAATGTTTCTTCCATTTTGTCTATTCTATTTCCAAGATTTTGGATCATCTTTACTATCATTTTTCTGAATTCTTTTTCAAGTAGACTGCTTATTTCCTCTTCATTTGTTAGGTGTGGTGGGTTTTTATCTTGCTCCTTCATCTGCTGTGTGTTTTTCTGTCTTCTCCTTTTGCTTATCTTACTGTGTTTGGGGTCTCCTTTTCACAGGCTGCAGGTTCATAGTTACCGTTGTTTTTGGTGTCTGTCCCCAGTGGCTAAAGTTGGTTCAGTGGTTTGTGTAGGCTTCCTGGTGAAGGGGACTAGTGCCTGTGTTCTGGTGGATGAGGCTGGATCTTGTCTTTCTGGTGGGCAGGTCCACATAACGTCAGCCGGGCTGCAGTTCCTTTGGAAGCTTTGGGGAAGAATTAATTTCCTTGGTTTTTCCAGTTACTAGAGCTGTATTATTTGCACCCACAGCTGCAGGGTTCCTGGCTGTTCTTTCATCTCTGTGTGAAAATTTATCTCTGTGATTTCTCCTTCTTTGGATGCTCTCTCATTGTCCCTTCACTGCTCACTGGAATCCCTAAAGCTGCCCGTTCTTTGTGTGCAGATAGAAGGACCATAGGAGGGGGCAGTGATTGGGGTTTGGTCAGCTGCCCTAGGGACCCAGGCAGAGTTCTGCGTATCCAGATGTTCGTTTGCATGCAGCCTCCTTTCTCCTCACAGTTATTAACTTAACCCTCTTATTCTTGATTCGGATGTTCTCTCATTTTTATAAGTTGTGGTGTAAATACTGACAGTGGAACCTTTCCCATGGCTTTGCTGTGCTAAATAAAAATAAAATGTGATCCTTCTCCTGAATAAATGAGCCAGAAGTCAGGATGCCTTTGGGAGCCACTCAGCCAAACCAAGAGGGCTGTGGAAGTGAGAGTTTTTCCTAATCAAAGAGATGTCTCTCTTTCCTGACCTGGGTTTCTCACCAAGGTTCCCATGTCAAGCTATTAAAGTTGTGGCCATCTGCCTCTGGTACCTCTTGTGCTGCTGACAGAGCCCAGCTTGGGCCCATCCAAGGAAGGGACTTATGTGTTAACCATCGTTAACAAAGAACAAGTCAGGGAGGGTGCTTTCTCAAGGGAAATTAGGGTGCTATTATCAGGAGGAGGAGCAGGGCTTGGCAAGATGGGGAAATAAAAACAGATTCCATTTCTGCTTATTCTCACTGACTGTGGCCTCACTCTCCAATCGGCAGTTACCTCCTCTGTGAGGTAGGGACAGTACAAGCTCCCGCCTCACCGGATTATCCCACGTATTAAAGAGCTAAGATTAACAGAGTGCTTACCATACTGACCCAGAGTGAAAGCTCACTAAATGTCAGAAACAACCGTAATTGTAGCTGTGATTACTGCCACGGCTGCTGCTACTATTACAGTGATCTTTGCGGCCCCTTCCGCTGTATAGGGTTTTCTGATTTTAAGTGCGGTCAGAGAGTCATCGTAGGAGATGGCCAGTTCTACTGACCCACGTTGTAGGCCATTGGGGAAAGCATCATTAGAAGCACCTCTGTACAGTTAGCTCCTGAGAACCTCCAGTGTGGCCCACCCCACATGTTGGTACAGATGTGGGGAAACCTTAATCACAGGCCAGCTTTCCCTGGGGCCAACAGATCCCTCCAGGAGTGAAAGATATATAGTGGACGCTCATCTTAATATGGGAAGGAGAAAAACAATGAAGCCAGTCCACAGCTGGAAGCAACTACTTTAGGCCTTCCAAAGACATTCATTCAACCAACAAATATTTCATGCTTTATCAGTTTGCTCAGGCTGCCATAACAAAATACCACAGGCTAGGTAGCATAAAGAGCAGACATTTATTTTCTCAGAGTCTGGAGGCTGGAAGTCCAAGATCAAGATGCTGGCAGGGTTGGTCTTCTCTGAGGCCTCCACCTTTGGCTTGTGGATAGCCACCCTCTTACTGCCTGTTCACATGGTTGTCTCTCTAAGAGTGTGAATCGGGTGTCTCCTTGTGTGTCCAAATTTCCTCTTCTTACCAAGACACTAGTCAGATTAGGGCTCATGCGTATGATCTCATGTTAACTTAACCAACACTTTGAGACCCTACCTCGAAGTATAGTCACAGTCTGAGGTTCTAGGAATTAGGGCTTCAATATAAAAATTTTGGGAGGACACAATTCAACCCATATTATTTGCCTGCTGTGTGCCACACTTTTTTTTATATAGGCAAAAGAACTATAGAAGTGACCAAACAAACAAAAAATAAAAATTACTGGCTTTACATGGGTCAGAGAAGGAGGTGGCGGAGACAGACCATAAATAAACATGTAAAGTATGTTTGGTGATAAACGTTAAGGGGCAAAATAGAGCAGGTGCTGGAGGGTGGGGAGGATTTGCTATTTTAAATATGGTGGCCAGGAAAGAGCTCACTGATAGGGGTGTCTGAGAAGAAAACTGAAAAGATTGATGAAGATAGATGCAAAACTCCTCAACAAAATATGAGCAAATTGAATTCAACAGCACAATAAAAGGATCATACACCATGACCAAGTGGAATTTATCCCTGGGATGCAAGGAGGGTTCCACATATGTGAATTAATCAATATGATACACCACATTAACAAAATGAAGGATAAAAGTCACATGATCATCTCAATAGATGCAGAAAAGCATTTAACAAAATTCAACACCCTTTTATGATATAAACTCTCAACAGATTAGGTATAGAAGGAATTTACCTGAACAAAATAAAGGCCATATGTGAAAAGCCTATAGCTAATCTCATACACAATGGTGAAAAACTAAAAGGTTTTCCTGTTAGGCCCTGAGGCAGGCACACGCCTGGAAATTTCCAGGAACAGCTGAGTCCATCAAGGCTGGAGTAGGGTGAGGAGGAGAAATGTGGTAGGGGATTAAGTCAGAGAAGGATCTGGGGACAGATGAGTGGGCCGCAGTGGCTAGATTACCTAGGATCTCTTAGGCCTTTGGTCGGTATGAGATGGGAAACCATTGGAAGGTTTGAGCAGAGAGTGACATGGCCTGACTTGAGACTTAACACGCTCACCCTACCTGCCATGTTGAGGACAGACTAAGAGGAGGCGGGGGAAGCCAGAGCCCAGCAAGGAGGCTTGTGCTGTCATCCAGGTGAGAGGTCAGAGGTCATGGTGGCTTGGACCAGGGTGGTAGCAATGGAGGCATATGAATGACTTAGGGATTGTCTGTATTGTGCCATAATTCTTTGCTCCCCTTCCTCTCCATGTGTGTGACCTTGCATTTTACTGCTGAGTGATAATTTCTGGTCAGGAAGCAGTAGCGACACACACCCTAATCAGCCAAAGAGCTGCATTTGGGACAGTGGCTGGGTTGAGTCACTGTGGCTCTTCCAGAAGGGAAGAGAAAGGGGAGGACTCCCACAGCAGGGGTAGGCAGGGCCTCCTACTGCACCCCATGCTGGGATTTAAGATAGAAAGACCCCAGTAAACCCAGTTACTGGTTGTGAAGATGTGGCTGGATGGCGGTTTGGGGCTGTGGGCTTTCTCCCAAACCCTCCTGGAAGTTGGGATTTCCCCAGCTGACCCCAGAGGACTCATCATCTGGGTTAATCTGCCCAAACCAGCAGAACAGGGCAACCAGTGCAGCTTCCAGTCATCAGTGATTAAGGTAAATATTTGTCCTTAGAAGCTGGATCACATGACCCTCAGGCGATGGCCTAACTCTTAAGTGACTCATATCACTGGGAGTGCTGCACCTCCCAGGGAACACCTCTGTCCCCGTGTTTCTACCTAAACGCAAACCTGGTCAGAGACGCCCAGTTGACCGCCCTCATAGGGTACAAAGTTTCAGTTATTCACAATGAATAAGTCCTAGACATCTACTGTACACATAGTGTGTGTAGTTAGCAATAGAGTTGTAAGTATAAAATTTGTACACTTAAAATTTTTGCTAAGGGAGTTCCCTGGTGGCCTAGTGGTTGGGATACGGCGCTGTCACTGCTGTGGCCCGGGTTCAATCCCTGGTCGGGGAACTGAGATCCCACAAGCTGTGGGATATAGTCACGTGGGCATAGTCACTTGGGCATATTCGAGGCTGGCCTTTTCCTCGACTGTGTCACAGCCATCTAACAGCTTGAGTGTGGAGCCTTGGGGAGGAGGGTGCAGCGGTCGCCTGCTCATCCCAGCCCTGTTTCTCCTAATCCCTTCCCCCGTCCCCTCATTCTCCAGACCACCTCCAGCGGTGGATAGAATTGGTCAACGTGTACTGGGTCAGTGCTGGAAACGCCCCGTTCGCATTTCATCTCTCTAACTTCGGGCTTTGGGTCCTAGAGTGTGCGGGAGGGTTCAGCTTTCATTAGTCATTCATGTTTTAGGGAATGAAGATTCCGAGTTCTGGTTTTGATGGGGGTAGTAGGAGGGTAGTTGTAGAGGGATAAAGTCAAGTACAAGAACCAACGGGGAGACGCTGGAGGTTAAAGGCATGAACTTTCTTAGGTGGGGCAGCCCTGGGGAATGGCTTCTGGGATAATACTTTCAGCGTGTTTAAGGCGTCTTCAGTGAAAGATTCAGTAAAAACCTCTCTCTTGAATCCGTTCCTCATCTCTGGGTACTTAAACCCCTGGTGGAGATGCTTCCCTGCTTAAGACTATTAAGCATTTTGTGTAAGGGAAATATAACTCTTTTAGCTGTGGATTTTTTTCAGGAATGCAAATGTAGGTGCAGGATTTTAAGAGCAGGGGTCTATTTAAAATGTACATATAATATTCTCTATGAGAAACATCCTTAGGTAAATTAATTCCTGCTTTGCTGCACGCATTCTTCCCATTGCCCACCAGAGGGCACTCGACCCTCCACCAGGAGGCGTTAAGGTCGACTCCCCCTTGGGTAATTTACTCACCCTGAGCCTTCCCGGGCGTGGAGCCATATTAGATGCAGCAGGGCAAGGTTTGCCAGTTAGTGTCAATTGAAAGGGAAGGGCCATATAAATGGTGTCAGGAAAAACTGCTGCCTGTTACTGGGGAAATACAAATACATTCATATGAGCCCGTTAGGATATACAGTAACGGTCTCTGCCGTCACCTTTGTTTAGAGTCACATTGCCAAAGGAAGCAACAGTGCACCAGGCTTTAATATTCCTTCAAGCAGTCTTTATTTTCTCTGCTCTACGCAGTAAGGAATGTTTGGTACCTTGTCATATCCAGAGAGAGAGAAAAAAGTGAGCGTCGTTCAGGTTTACAGGGTACCCCTTAGTGGGGACCTGAGGCCCAGGCTTGGCTGCAGGTGGGATGTAGCAAACGTTCAAGTGCAAAATGCATGACCATCGTCCTTAAGACGCCCGCCGGCCCCACTTCTCCTCGCTCACATTCGCTAAAACAGCAACCACCCTTCTCCGCCTAGTGTTTTCCGAGCCGCATTCAGTTAATTTTTCAACTGGATTCAACGTGGCTGGCATTAAGTGCTCAGCAAGTGGCCATGATAGCAAGTCCAATTTATGGTCTCATTGATTCCTGTGAGAACAAAGTCATTTACAGTAAGTCAGCCTTAAAAGTGGGAAGTAGCAGGGCTTCCCTGGTGGCGCAGTGGTTGAGAGTCCGCCTGCCGATGCAGGGGACACGGGTTTGTGCCCCGGTCTGGGAGGATCCCACATGCCGCGGAGCGGCTGGGCCCGTGAGCCATGGCCGCTGGGCCTGCGCATCCGGAGCCTGTGCTCCGCAGGGGGAGAGGCCACAGCAGTGAGAGGCCCGCCTACCGCAAAAAAAAAAAAAAAAAAAAAAAAAAGTGGGAAGTAGCAATGGCCAAATTAACCAACTGAAAACTTCAAAATTTACTACTATTTACAGTGTCAGATAGTCAAGTAACTTGTGTTAGCACAATGTTTCTGTTTTTAATTGTTCATCCATCATCATTAGGATGCAATTCTATTAAATCAGTAGTTCAGGGAGTCAAAATAAGCTCCTCCCCCACGAAGTACTCCTGCCGGAAATGCTAAATCTAATCAAGCGTTCAGCCCTTACTGTATACAAGAAATACAGGGATAGATGATCAAGCTAAACAACATCACAAGAAATCCAGCCTGGTCTGTTCAAGTGGTCCATGTTATGGGGGCGGAGGGAAGGATTGTTCTATAACAGAGATTAAAGCGACATCACAACCAAATGCAATGAATGGATCTTGATTGGATGGTGGTTTTGAAAAATAGTAACAATAAAAGCTTTTTTTATTCTGTGTGAAAATAAGGGCAATTTAAATAGGTGTAGGCATGCAATGAGGCTAGGAATTTAGAGCATTTTCTCAGGTGTGTCAGTGGCCCTGTATGTAGCATAACGTCCTAGACCTTAGGAGATACATGCTGAAGTATCTAGGAGTGAAGTTCATGATGACCCCAACTTACTTTTTTAAATTGAATTATAGTTGATTTTCACTACAAAAATTTCAGGTGTACAACATATTCAACATTTTTATAGATTATACTCCATTTAAAGTGGTATTTCCCTGTGCTGCATAATACATCCTTTTGTTTATTTAATTTATACATAGTAGTTTGTACCTCTTAATCCCCTACCCCTATCTTGCCTCCCCCTTTCCTCTCTCCACTGGTAACCACAGTTTGGTCTCTATATCTGTGAGTCTGCTTCTGTTTTGTTATATTCAGTCATTTGTTTTATTTTTTTAAATTCCACATGTAAGTGATATCATATAGTATTTTTCTTTCTCTGTCTGATGTAGTTCACTAAGCATAATACCCTCTAGGTCCATCCATGTTGTTGCAAATGACAGAATTTCATTCTTTTTTTATGGCTGAGTAATATTCCATTGTATATATATACACCACATCTTCTTTATCCATTCATCTGTTGATGGGCACTTGGACTGCTTCCATGTCTTGGCTATTGTAAATAATGCTGCCATGAACATTGGGGTGCATGTATCTTTTCAAATAGGTGTTTTCATTTTCTTCAGATATATACCCAGGAGTGGAATTGCTGGATCATATGGTAGTTTTATATTTTCAGTTGTTTGAGGAACCTCCATACTGTTCTCCACAGTGGCTCCACCAATTTACATTCCCACCAACAGTGCCCTATGGTTCCCTTTTCTCCACATCTTTGCCAACATTTGTAATTTGTAGATTTTTTTGATGATAGCCATTCTGACAGGTGTGAGGTAATACCTTATGGTGGTTTTGATTTGCATTTCTCTGATGATTAGCGATGGTAAGCATATTTTCATGTGCCTGTTGGCCATCTGTAGATCTTCTTTGGAAAAATGTCTATTCAGGTCTTCTGCCCATCTTTTAATCAGGTTGTTTGTTTTTCTGATATTGAGTTGTATGAGCTGCTTATATATTTTGGATATTAACCCCTTGTCCATCTGATCTACAAATATTTTCTCCCATTGAGTATGTTGCCTTTTGTTTTGTTGATGGTTTCCTTTGATGAGCAAAAGCTTTCAAATTTAACAAATTTAGGACCCATTCATTTAATTTTGCTTTTGTTTCTTTTGCCTTAAGAGACAGATCCAAAAAATTATTGCTAAAATTTACGTCAAAGAGTGTTCTGCCTATGTTCTCTTCTAGGAGTTTTATGGTTTCATGTCTTACATTTAGGTCTTCAAGCCATTTTGAGTTTATTTTTGTATATGGTGTGAGAAAGTGTTCTAATATCAGTCTTTTACATGTAGCTGCCCAGTTTTCCCAGCACCACATACTGAAGAGATTTTCTTTTCTCCAATGTGTATTCTTGCCTCCTTTGTCATAGATTAATTGACCATAAGTGTGTGGGTTTGGCTCTCTATTCTGTCCCATTGATCTATGTGTCTGTTTTTGTGCCAGTAACATGCTGTTTTGATTACTGTAGCTTTGTTGTATAGTCTGAAGTCAGGGAGCATGATACCTCCAGCTATCTTCTTTTTTCTAACAATTGTTTTGGCAATTTGGAGTCTTTTGTGGTTCCCTATAAATTTTAGGATTATTTGTCCAGTTCTGTGGAAAACATCATGGGTGTTTTGATAGAGATTGCATTAAATCTGTAGATTGCTTTGGGTAGTATAGACATTTTAACAATATTAATTCCTCCAATCCATGAGTGTGGAAGCTTTCCATTTCTTTGTATCATCTTCAATTCCCTTCATCAATGTTTTATAGTTTTCAGAGTATAGGTCTTTCGCCTTCTTCGCCAAGTTTATTCCTATGTATTTTATCCTTTTTGATGTGATTTTAAATGGGAACTCCATCCATTTTTTCTTTGGTTTTTTTTGTTTGTTTTAGTTGCATGTTGTTTAGTCTCTACATGTTTGTGTTTTTCCCATTTTTCTTCCTGTAATTTATTTCTAGCTTCATACCATTGTGGTATTAAAAAATGCTTGATATAATTTCTATGCTCTTAAATTTGTTGAAATTTGTTTTGTGGCCTAGCATGTGATCTATCCTGGAGAAAGTTCCGTGTGCACTTGAAAAGAATGTGTATTTTACTGTTTGGGGATAGAATGTCCTGTAGATATCTATCAAGTCCAACTGGTCTAATGTTTCATTTAAGACCACTGTTTCCTTATTGATTTTCTGTCTGGATCATCTGTCCATTGGGATGTTAAAGACCTCTACTATTTTTGTATTATTATCAGTTTCTCCCTTGATATATGTTAATATTTGCTTTACACATTTAGGTGCTCCTGTATTAGATGCACATATGTTAATGAGTATTATATCCTTTTCTTGTATTGATCCCTTCATCATTCCATAATGACCTTCTTTGTCTTTTGTTATAGAATTTGTTTTAAAGTCTATTTTGTCTGATATGTGTATTGTTACCCCCACTGTCTTATTGTTTCCGTTTGCATGAAATATATTTTCCCATCCCCTCACTTTCACTCTGTGTGTGTCTTTAGCTCCAAAATGAGTCTCTTTGTAAGCAGCATATAGATGTGTCTAGGATTTTTATCCATTAAGCCATCTTGTCTTTTGACTGGAGTATTTTAGTCCATTGACACAGTGATTATTGATAGGTATGTACTTATTGCCCTTTTTGTTACTTGTTTTCTGGTTTTTTGTAGCTCCTCTCTATTCTTTTCTACTTTTAGTTTCTTCCCTTATGGTTTGATGATTTTCTTTAGTGGTATGCTTCTGTTACTTTCTTTCTAGTTTTTGTGTATCTATTGTAGGGCTTTTTTTAAGTTAATTTTTATTGGAGTATAGTTGATTTACAATATTGTGTTAGATTCTGCTGTATAGCAAAGTGACTCATTTATACAATTACATATATACACTCTTTTTTAGATAATTTTCCCATACAGGTCATTACAGAGTATTGAGTAGAGTTCCCTGTGGTATACAGTAGGTTCTAATTACTTATCTATTTTATATATAGTAGTGTGTATATGTTAATCCCAATCTCCCAGCTTATCCTTCCCCCTTCCCGCTTGATAACCATAAGTTTATTTTCTACATCAGTGACTCTATTTCTGCTTTGTAAATAAGTTCATTTGTACCATTTTTGTTTTAGATTCCACATATAAGTGACATCATATGATATTTGTCTTTGTCTATCTTACTTTACTCAGTATGACAATCTCTAGGTCCATCCGTGTTGCTGCAATTGGCATTATTTCATTCTCTTTTATGGCTGTGTAATATTCCATTGTATGTATGTACCACATCTTCTTTATTCATTCATCCATCGATGGACACTTAGGTTGCTTCCATGTCCTGGCTATTGTAAATAGAGCTGCAATGAACACTGGGGTGCATGTATCTTTTCAAATTATGGTTTTCTCTGGATATATGCCCAGGAGTGGGATTGCTGGATCATATGGTAGCTCTATTTTTAGTTTTTTAGGAACCTCCATACTGTTCTCCATAGTGGCTGTACCGATTTACATTCCCACCAACAGTGTACAAGGGTTCTCTTTTCTCCACACCCTCTCCAGCATTTATTGTTTGTAGATTTTTTTTTGGTAAATTATTTTGATGATGGCCATTCTGACTGGTGTGAGGTGATACCTCATTATAGTTTTGATTTGCATTTCTCTAATAATTAGTGATGTTGAGCATCTTTTCATGTGCTTTCTGGTCATCTGTATGTCTTCTTTGGAGAAATCTCTACTTAGATCTTAGGACCATGTTTTGATTGGGTTGTTTGCTTTTTTGATATTGAGCTGCATGAGCTGTTTGTATATTTTGGAGATTAATGTCTTGTCAGTCTCTTCATTTGAAAACATTTTCTCCCACTACGTGGGTTGTGTTTTCATGTTGTTTATGGTTTCCTTTGCTGTTCAAGAGCTTTTGAGTTTAATTAAGTCCCATTTGTTTACTTTTGTTTTTCTATTGTAGGTTTTTGATTTGTGGTTACCGTGTGGTTCATATATGTTGACCTAAAACTATACTTGTTTAAGCACATTCATTTAAGTTCAAGCACATTCCAAAAGATCTACACTTTTTGCTCCCCTCCCAAACATTCTGTGTTCTATTTTTTTCCCCAAGGCAACTGACTTTTGTTATTATTATTTTTTTATATCTTTATTGGAGTATAATTGCTTCACAATGGTGTGTTAGTTTCTGCTTTATAACAAAGTGAATCAGCTTTACATATACATATGTTCCCATATCTCTTCCTTCTTGTGTCTCCCTCCCTCCCACCCTCCCTATCCCACCCCTCTAGGTGGTCACACAGGACCAAGCTGATCTCCCTATGCTATGCAGCTGCTTCCCACTAGCTATCTATTTTATGTTTGGTAGTGTATATATGTCCATGCCACTCTCTCGCTTTGTCACAGCTTACCCTTCCCCCTCCCCATATCCTCAAGTCCATTCTCTAGTAGGTCTGTGTCTTTATTCCTGTCTTACCCCTAGGTTCTTCATGACATTTTTTTTTCTTAAATTCCATATATATGTGTTAGAATATGGTATTTGTCTTTCTCTTTCTGACTTACTTCACTCTGTATGACAGACTCTAGGTTCATCCACCTCATTACAAATAGCTCAATTTCATTTCTTTTCATGGCTGAGTAATACTCCATTGTATATATGTGCCACATCTTCTCTATCCATTCATCCGATGATGGAAACTTAGGTTGCTTCCATCTCCTGGCTATTGTAAATAGAGCTGCAATGAACATTTTGGTACATGCCTCTTTTTGAATTATGGTTTTCTCAGGGTATATGCCCAGTAGTGGGATTGCTGGGTCATATGGTAGTTCTATTTGTAGTTTTTTAAGGAACCTCCATACTGTTCTCCATAGTGGCTGTACCAATTCACATTCCCACCAGCAGTGCAAGAGTGTTCCCTTTTCTCCACACCCTCTCCAGCATTGATTGTTTCTAGATTTTTTGATGATGGCCATTCTGACTGGTGTGAAATGATATCTCATTGTAGTTTTGAGTAGCATTTCTCTAATGATTAGTGATGTTGAGCATTCTTTCATGTGTTTGTTGGCAGTCTGTATATCTTCTTTGGAGAAATGTCTATTTAGGCCTTCTGCCCATTATTGGATTGGGTTGTTTGTGGTTTTTTTTTGTTTTTTTTTTTTTGTTTTTTTTTTTTAATTTTATTTTTTTAATTTTTTGCCTTATAACAAATTTAATCAGTTATACATATACATATGTTTCCATATCCCCTCCCTTTTGCGTCTCCCTCCCAGCCTCCCTATCCCACCCCTCCAGGCGGTCACAAGGAACCAAGCTGATCACCCTGTGCTATGCGGCTGCTTCCCACTAGCTATCTACCTTACGTTTGGTAGTGTATATATGTCCATGCCGCTCTTTCACTTTGTCACAGCTTACCCTTCCCCCTCCCCATATCCTCAAGTCCATTCTCTAGTAGGTCTGTGCCTTTATTCCTGTCTTACCCCTATGTTCTTCATGACATTTTTTTTTCTTAAATTCCATATATATGTGTTAGCATACAGTATTTGTCTTTCTCTTTCTGACTTACTTCACTCTGTATGACAGACTCTAGGTCCATCCACCTCATTACAAATAGCTCAATTTCATTTCTTTTTATGGCTGAGTAATATTCCATTGTATATATGTGCCACATCTTCTTTATCCATTCATCCGATGATGGACACTTAGGTTGTTTCCATCTCCGGGCTATTGTAAATAGGGCTGCTATGAACATTTTGGTACATGTCTCTTTTTGAATTATGGTTTTCTCAGGGTATATGCCCAGTAGTGGGATTGCTGGGTCGTATGGTAGTTCTACTTGTAGTTTTTTAAGGAACCTCCATACCGTTCTCCATAGCGGCTGTACAAATTCACATTCCCACCAGCAGTGCAAGAGTGTTCCCTTTTTTCCACACCCTCTCCAGCATTTATTGTTTCTAGATTTTTTGATGATGGCCATTCTGACTGGTGTGAGATGATATCTCATTGTAGTTTTGATTTGCATTTCTCTAATGAGTAAAGATGTTGAGCATCCTTTCATGTGTTTGTTGGCAGTCTGTATATCTTCTGTGGAGAAATGTCTATTTAGGTCTTCTGCCCATTTTTGGATTGGGTTGTTTGTTTTTTTGTTATTGAGCTGCATGAGCTGCTTATAAATTTTGGAGATTAATCCTTTGTCAGTTGCTTCATTTGCAAATATTTTCTCCCATTCTGAGGGTTGTCTTTTGGTCTTGTTTATGGTTTCCTTTGCTGTGCAAAAGCTTTTAAGTTTCATTAGGTCCCATGTGTTTATTTTTGTCTTTATTTCCATTTCTCTAGGAGGTGGGTCAAAAAGGATCTTGCTGTGATTTATGTCATAGAGTATTCTGCCTATGTGTTCCTCTAAGAGTTTGATAGTGTCTGGCCTTACATTTAGGTCTTTAATCCATTTTGAGCTTATTTTTGTGTATGGTGTTAGGGAGTGTTCTAATCTCATACTTTTACACGTAGCTATCCAGTTTTCCCAGCACCACTTATTGAAGAGACTGTCCTTTCTCCACTGTACATTCCTGCCTCCTTTATCAAAGATAAGGTGACCATATGTGCGTGGGTTTAACTCTGGGCTTTCTATCCTGTTCCATTGATCTATCTTTCTGTTTTTGTGCCAGTACCATACTGTCTTGATTACTGTAGCTTTGTAGTATAGTCTGAAGTCAGGGAGCCTGATTCCTCCAGCTCCATTTTTCGTTCTCAAGATTGCTTTGGCTATTCGGGGTCTTTTGTGTTTCCATACAAATTGTGAAATTTTTTGTTCTAGTTCTGTGAAAAATGCCAGTGGTAGTTTGATAGGGATTGCATTGAATCTGTAGATTGCTTTGGGTAGTAGAGTCATTTTCACAATGTTGATTCTTCCAATCCAAGAACATGGTACATCTCTCCATCTATTTGTATCATCTTTAATTTCTTTCATCAGTGTCTTATAATTTTCTGCATACAGGTCTTTTGTCTCCTTAGGTAGGTTTATTCCTAGATATTTTATTCTTTTTGTTGCAATGGTAAATGGGAGTGTTTCCTTGATTTCACTTTCAGATTTTTCATCATTAGTGTATAGGAATGCCAGAGATTTCTGTGCATTAATTTTGTATCCTGCAACTTGACCAAATTCATTGATTAACTCTAGTAGTTTTCTGGTAGCATCTTTAGGATTCTCTATGTATAGTATCATGTCATCTGCAAACAGTGACAGCTTTACTTCTTCTTTTCCGATTTGGATTCCTTTTATTTCCTTTTCTTCTCTGATTGCTGTGGCTAAAACTTCCAAAACTAGGTTGAATAAGAGTGGTGAGAGTGGGCAGCCTTGTCTTGTTCCTGATCTTAGTGGAAATGGTTTCAGTTTTTCACCATTGAGGACGATGCTGGCTGTGGGTTTGTCATATATGGCCTTTATTATGTTGAGGAAAGTTCCCTCTATGCCTACTTTCTGCAGGGTTTTTATCATAAATGGGTGTTGAATTTTGTCGAAAGCTTTCTCTGCATCTATTGAGATGATCATATGGTTTTTCTCCTTCAATTTGTTAATATGGTGTATCACGTTGATTGATTTGCGTATATTGAAGAATCCTTGCATTCCTGGAATAAACCCCACTTGATCATGGTGTATGATCCTTTTAATGTGCTGTTGGATTCTGTTTGCTAGTATTTTGTTGAGGATTTTTGCATCTATGTTCATCAGTGATATTGGCCTGTAGTTTTCTTTCTTTGTGACATCCTTGTCTGGTTTTGGTATCAAGGTGATGGTGGCCTCGTAGAATGAACTTGGGAGTGTTCCTCCCTCTGCTATATTTTGGAAGAGTTTCAGAAGGATAGGTGTTAGCTCTTCTCTAAATGCTTGATAGAATTCGCCTGTGAAGCCATCTGGTCCTGGGCTTTTGTTTGTTGGAAGATTTTTTATCACAGTCTCAATTTCAGTGCTTGTGATTGGTCTGTTCATATTTTCTATTTCTTCCTGATTCAGTCTTGGCAGGTTGTGCATTTCTAAGAATTTGTCCATTTTTTCCAGGTTGTCCATTTTATTGGCATAGAGTTGCTTATAGTAATCTCTCATGATCTTTTGTATTTCTGCAGTGTCAGTTGTTACTTCTCCTTTTTCATTTCTAATTCTATTGATTTGAGTCTTCTCCCTTTTTTTCTTGATGAGTCTGGCTAATGGTTTATCAATTTTGTTTATCTTCTCAAAGAACCAGCTTTTAGTTTTATTGATCTTTGCTATCGTTTCCTTCATTTCTTTTTCATTTATTTCTGATCTGATTTTTATGATTTCTTTCCTTCTGCTAACTTTGGGATGTTTTTGTTCTTCTTTCTCTAATTGCTTTAGGTGCAAGGTTAGGTTGTTTATTCGAGATGTTTCCTGTTTCTTAAGGTGGGATTGTATTGCTATAAACTTCCCTCTTAGAACTGCTTTTGCTGCATCCCATAGGTTTTGGGTCGTCGTGTCTCCATTGTCATTTGTTTCTAGGTATTTTTTAATTTCCTCTTTGATTTCTTCAGTGATCACTTCATTATTCAGTAGTGTATTGTTTAGCCTCCATGTGTTTGTATTTTTTACAGATCTTTTCCTGTAATTGATATCTAGTCTCATAGCATTGTGATCGGAAAAGATACTTGATACAATTTCAATTTTCTTAAATTTACCAAGGCTTGATTTGTGACCCAAGATATGATCTATCCTGGAGAATGTTCCATGAGCACTTGAGAAAAATGTGTATTCTGTTGTTTTTGGATGGAATGTCCTATAAATATCAATTAAGTCCATCTTGTTTAATGTATCATTTAAAGCTTGTGTTTCCTTATTTATTTTCATTTTGGATGATCTGTCCATTGGTGAAAGTGGGGTGTTAAAGTCCCCTACTATGAGTGTGTTACTGTCGATTTCTCCTTTTATGGCTGTTAGTATTTGCCTTATGTATTGAGGTGCTCCTATGTTTGGTGCATAAATATTTACAATTGTTATATCTTCTTCTTGGATCGATCCCTTGATCATTATGTAGTGTCCTTCTTTGTCTCTTCTAGTAGTCTTTACTTTAAAGTCTATTTTGTCTGATATGAGAATTGCTACTCCAGCTTTCTTTTGGTTTCCATTTGCATGGAATATCTTTTTCCATCCCCTTACTTTCAGTCTGTATGTGTCTCTAGGTCTGAAGTGGGTCTCTTGTAGACAGCATATATATGGGTCTTGTTTTTGTATCCATTCAGCCAATCTGTGTCTTTTGGTGGGAGCATTTAGTCCATTTACATTTAAGGTAATTATTGATATGTATGTTCCTGTTCCCATTTTCTTAATTGTTTTGGGTTCATTATTGTAGGTCTTTTACTTCTGTTGTGTTTCTTGCCTAGAGAAGTTCCTTTAGCATTTGTTGTAAAGCTGGTTTGGTGGTGCTGAACTCTCTCAGCTTTTGCTTGTCTGTAAACGTTTTAATTTCTCCATCAAATCTGAATGAGATCCTTGCTGGGTAGAGTAATCTTGGTTGCAGGTTTTTCTCCTTCATCACTTTAATTATGTCCTGCCACTCCCTTCTGGCTTGTAGAGTTTCTGCTGAGAGATCAGCTGTTATCCTAATGGGGATTCCCTTGTGTGTTATTTGTTGTTTTTGCCTTGCTGCTTTTAATATGATTTCTTTGTGTTTAATTTTTGACAGTTTGATTAATATGTGTCTTGGCGTATTTCTCCTTGGATTTATTCTGTATGGGACTCTCTGTGCCTCCTGGACTTGATTAACTATTTCCTTTCCCATATTAGGGAAGTTTTCAACTATAATCTCTTCAAATATTTTCTGAGTCCCTTTCTTTTTCTCTTCTTCTTCTGGAACCCCTATAATTCGAATGTTGGTGCGTTTAATGTTGTCCCAGAGGTCTCTGAGACTGTCCTCTGTTCTTTTCATTCTTTTTTCTTTATTTTGCTCTGCAGCAGTTATTTCCACTATTTTATCTTCCACCTCACTTATCCGTTCTTCTGCCTCAGTTATTCTGCTATTGATCCCATCTAGAGTATTTTTTATTTCATGTATTGTGTTTTTAATCGATGCTTGATTTATCTTTAGTTCTTCTAGGTCCTTGTTAACTGTTTCTTGCATTTTGTCTATTCTATTTCCAAGATTTTGGATCTGGGAAATAGAATCTTGGATCATCTTTACCATCATTATTCTGAATTCTTTTTCAGGTAGACTGCCTATTACCTCTTCATTTGTTAGATCTGGTGGGTTTTTATCTTGCTCCTTCTCCTGCTGTGTGTTTTTCTGTCTTCTCATTTTGCTTATGTTACTGTGTTTGGGGTCTCCTTTTTGCAGGCTGCAGGTTCGTAGTTCCCGTTGTTTTTGGTGTCTGTCCCCAGTGGCTAAGGTTGGTTTAGTGGGTTGTGTAGGCTTCCTGGTGGAGGGGACTAGTGCCTGTGTTCTGGTGGATGAGGCTGGATCTTGTCTTTCTGGTGGGCAGGTCCACGTCTGGTGGTGTGTTTTGGGGTGTCTGCAGACTTTTTATGAGTTTAGGCCACCTCTCTGCTAATGGGTGGCGTTGTGTTCCTGTCTTGCTAGTTGTTTGGCATAGGGTGTCCAGCACTGTAGCTTGCTGGTCGTTGAGTGAAGTTGGGTGCTGGTGTTGAGATGGAGATCTCTGGAAGATTTTCGCCGTTTGATATTATGTGGAGCTGGGAGGTCTCTTGTGGACCAGTGTCCTGAAGTTGGCTCTCCCACCTCAGAGGCACAGCACTGACTCCGGGCTCCTCAATTTGGGATGATGTGTTGTCTATTCATGTATTCCACAGATGCAGGGTACATCAAGTTGATTGTGGAGCTTTAATCCGCTGCTTCTGAGGCTGCTGGGAGAGGTTTCCCTTTCTCTTCTTT
Source organism: Mesoplodon mirus (assembly GCF_964341445.2). Taxonomy (NCBI): domain Eukaryota; kingdom Metazoa; phylum Chordata; class Mammalia; order Artiodactyla; family Ziphiidae; genus Mesoplodon; species Mesoplodon mirus. Next base: position 31,157,858 of record NC_138995.1, read on the forward strand.
GTTCTCACAGCTCCTGGGTCTCAGCTTTGGATTTGGCCCCGCCTCTGCGTGTAGGTCGCCGGAGGGCGTCTGTTCTTCACTCAGGCAGGACAGGGTTAAAGGAGCAGCCTCTTCGGGGACTCTGGCTCACTCAGGCCGGGCGGGAGGGAGGGGCACGGAGTGCGGGGCGAGCCTGCGGCGGCAGAGGTCGGCGTGACGTTGCACCAGCCCGAGGCGCGCCGTGCGTTCTCCCAGGGAAGCCGCCCCTGGATCCCGGGACCCCGGCAGTGGCGGGCTGCACAGGCTCCCGGAAGGGCGGTGTGGGCAGTGACCTGTGCTCGCACACAGGCTTCTTGGTGGCAGCAGCAGCAGCCCCAGCGTCCCACGCCCGTCTCTGGGCTCCGCGCTTTCAGTCGCGACTCGCGCCCGTCTGTAGAGCCCCTTTAAGCAGCGCTCTTAATCCCCTCTCCTCGCGCACCAGGAAACCAAGAGGGAAGAAAAAGTCTCTTGCCTCTTCGGCAGCTCCAGAGTTTTCCCGGACTCCCTCCCGGCTAGCTGTGGCACATTAGCCCCCTTCAGGCTGAGTTCTCGCCGCCAGCCCCAGTCCTCTCCCTGCGCTCTGACCGAAGCCCGAGCCTCAGCTTCCAGCGCTGCGCGCCCCAGCGGGCGAGCAGACAAGCCTCTCGGGCTGGTGAGTGCCGCTCGGCACTGATCCTGTGTGGGGATCTCTCCGCTTTGCCCTACCCAGGTATGTGGGGGGTTTCTTGCCTTTTGGGAGGTCTGGGGTCTTCTGCCAGCGTTCAGTAGGTGTTCTGTAGGAGTTGTTCCACGTGTAGCTGTATTTCTGGTGTATCCGTGGGGAGGAAGGTGATCTCCGCGTCTTACTCTTCCGCCATCTTGAGACTTGTCCGGGTTGTTTGTTTTTTTGTTATTGAGCTGCATGAGCTGCTTGTAAATTTTGGAGATTAGTCCTTTGTCAGTTGCTTCATTTGCAAATATTTTCTCCCATTCTGAGGGTTGTCTTTTGGTCTTGTTTATGGTTTCCTTTGCTGTGCAAAAGCTTTGAAGTTTCATTAGGTCCCATGTGTTTATTTTTGTTTTTATTTCCATTTCTCTAGGAGGTGGGTCCAAAAGGCTCTTGCTGTGATTTATGTCATAGAGTGTTCTGCCTATGTGTTCCTCTAAGAGTTTGATAGTTTCTGGCCTTACATTTAGGTCTTTAATCCATTTTGAGCTTATTTTTGTGTATGGTGTTAGGGAGTGATCTAATCTCATACTTTTACACGTAGCTGTCCAGTTTTCCCAGCACCACTTATTGAAGAGGCTGTCCTTTCTCCACTGTACATTCCTGCCTCCTTTATCAAAGATAAGGTGACCATATGTGCGTGGGTTTATCTCTGGGCTTTCTATCCTGTTCCATTGATGTATCTTTCTGTTTTTGTGCCAGTACCATACTGTCTTGATTACTGTAGCTTTGTAGTATAGTCTAAAGTCAGGGAGCCTGATTCCTCCAGCTCCGTTTTTCGTTCTCAAGATTGCTTTGGCTATTCGGGGTCTTTTGTTATTCCAAACAAATTTTGAAATTTTTTGTTCTAGTTCTGTGAAAAATGCCAGTGGTAGTTTGATAGGGATTGCATTGAATCTGTAGATTGCTTTGGGTAGTAGAGTCATTTTCATAATATTGATTCATCCAATCCAAGAACATGGTATATCTCCATCTCTTTGTATCATCTTTAATGTCTTTCATCAGTGTCTTATAATTTTCTGCTTACAGGTCTTCTGTCTCCTTAGGTCGGTTTATTCCTAGATATTTTATTCTTTTTGCTGCAATGGTAAATGGGAGTGTTTTCTTGATTTCACTTTCAGATTTTTCATCATTAGTGTATAGGAATGCCAGAGATTTCTGTGCATTAATTTTGTATCCTGCTACTTTACCAAATTCATTGATTAGCTCTAGTAGTTTTCTGGTAGCATCTTTAGGATTCTCTATGTATAGTATCATGTCATCTGCGAACAGTGACAGCTTTGCTTCTTCTTTTCCGATTTGGATTCCTTTTATTTCCTTTTCTTCTCTGATTGCTGTGGCTAAAACTTCCAAAACTATGTTGAATAAGAGTGGTGAGAGTGGGCAACCTTGTCTTGTTCCTGATCTTAGTGGAAATGCTTTCAGTTTTTCACCATTGAGGACAATGTTGGCTGTGGGTTTGCCATATATGGCCTTTATTATGTTGAGGAAAGTTCCCTCTATGCCTACTTTCTGCAAGGTTTTTTTTTTTATCATAAATGGGTGTTGAATTTTGTCAGAAGCTTTCTCTGCATCTATTGAGATGATCATATGTTTTTTCTCCTTGAATTTGTTAATTTGGTGTATCACGTTGATTGATTTGCATATATTGAAGAATCCTTGCATTCCTGGAATAAACCCCACTTGATCATGGTGTATCATCCTTTTAATGTGCTGTTGGATTCTGTTTGCTAGTATTTTGTTGAGGATTTTTGCATCTATGTTCATCAGTGATATTGGCCTGTAGTTTTCTTTCTTTGTGACATCCTTGTCTGGTTTTGGTATCAAGGTGTGATGGTGGCCTCGTAGAATGAGTTTGGGAGTGTTCCTCCCTCTGCTATATTTTGGAAGAGTTTGAGAAGGATAGGTGTTAGCTCTTCTCTAAATGTTTGATAGAATTCGCCTGTGAAGCCATCTGGTCCTGGGCTTTTGTTTGTTGGAAGATTTTTAATCACAGTTTCAATTTCAGTGCTTGTGGTTGGTCTGTTCATATTTTCTATTTCTTCCTGATTCAGTCTTGGCAGGTTGTGCATTTCTAAGAATTTGTCCATTTCTTCCAGGTTGTCCATTTTATTGGCATAGGGTTGCTTGTAGTAATCTCTCATGATCCTTTGTATTTTGCAGTGTCAGTTTTTATGTCTCCTTTTTCATTTCTAATTCTATTGATTTGAGTCTTCTCTCTTTTTTTCGTGATGAGTCTGGCTAATGGTTTATCAATTTTGTTTATCTTCTCAAAGAACCAGCTTTTAGTTTTATTGATCTTTGCTATCGTTTCTTTCATTTCTTTTTCATTTATTTCTGATCTGATCTTTATGATTTCTTTCCTTCTCCTAACTTTGGGGTTTTTTTGTTCTTCTTTCTCTAATTGCTTTAGGTGCAAGTTTAGGTTGTTTATTCGAGATGTTTCCTGTTTCTTAAGGTAGGATTGTGTTGCTATAAACTTCCCTCTTAGAACTGCTTTTACTGTATCCCATAGGTTTTGGGTCCTCGTGTCTCCATTGTCATTTGTTCCTAAGTATTTTTTAATTTCCTCTTTGATTTCTTCAGTGATCAGTTCGTTATTAAGTAGTGTATTGTTTAGCCTCCATGTGTTTGTATTTTTTACAGATCTTTTCCTGTAATTGATATCTAGTCTCATAGCATTGTGGTCGGAAAAGATACTCGATACAATTTCAATTTTCTGAAATTTACCAAGGCTTGATTTGTGACCCAAGATATGATCTATCCTGGAGAATGTTCCATGAGCACTTGAGAAAAATGTGTATTTTGTTGTTTTTGGATGGAATGTCCTATAAATATCAATTAAGTCCATCTTGTTTAATGTATCATTTAAAGCTTGTGTTTCCTTATTTATTTTCATTTTGGATGATCTGTCCATTGGTGAAAGTGGGGTGTTAAAGTCCCCTACTATGAGTGTGTTACTGTCGATTTCTCCTTTTATGGCTGTTAGTATTTGCCTTATGTATTGAGGTGCTCCTATGTTGGGTGCATAAATATTTACAATTGTTATATCTTCTTCTTGGATCGATCCCTTGATCATTATGTAGTGTCCTTCTTTGTCTCTTGTAATAGTCTTTATTTTAAAGTCTATTTTGTCTGATATGAGAATTGCTATTCCAGCTTTCTTTTGGTTTTCATTTGCATGGAATATCTTTTCCATCCCCTTTCTTTCAGTCTGTATGTGTCTCTAGGTCTGAAGTGGGTCTCTTGTAGACAGCATAATTATGGGTCTTGTTTTTGTATCCGTTCAGCTAATCTGTGTCTTTTGGTGGGAGCATTTAGTCCATTTACATTTAAGGTAATTATCGATATGTATGTTCCTATTCCCATTTTCCTAATTGTTTTGGGTTTGTTATTGTAGGTCTTTTCCTTCTCTTGTGTTTCTTGCCTAGAGAAGTTCCTTTAGCATTTGTTGTAAAGCTGGTTTGGTGGTGCTGAAGTCTCTCAGCTTTTGCTTTTCTGTACAGATTTTAATTTCTCCATCAAATCTGAATGAGAACCTTGCTGCGTAGAGTAATCTTGGTTGTAGTTTTTTCTCCTTCATCACATTAAATATGCCCTGCCAGTCCCTTCTGGCTTGCAGAGTTTCTGCTGAAAGATCAGCTGTTAACCTTATGGGCATTCCTTTGTGTGTTATTTGTTGTTTTTCCCTTGCTGCTTTTAATATGCTTTCTTTGTATTTAATTTTTGACAGTTTGATTAATATGTGTCTTGGCGTATTTCTCCTTGGATTTATCCTGTATGGGACTCTCTGTGCTTCTCGGACTTGATTAACTATTTCCTTTCCCATATTAGGGAAGTTTTCAACTATAATCTCTTCAAATATTTTCTCAGTCCCTTTCTTTTTCTCTTCTTCTTTTGGGACCCCTATAATTGGAATGTTGGTGCATTTAATGTTGTCCCACAGATCTCTGAGATTGTCCTCAGTTCTTTTCATTCTTTTTTCTTTATTCTGCTCTGCAGTAGTTATTTCCACTATTTTATCTTCCAGGTCACTTATCCATTCTTCTGCCTCAGTTATTCTGCTATTGATCCCTTCTAGAGTATTTTTAATTTCATTTATTGTGTTGTTCATCATTGATTGTTTCATCTTTAGTTCTTCTAGGTCCTTGTTAAATGTTTCTTCCATTTTGTCTATTCTATTAACAAGATTTTGGATCATCTTTACTGTCATCATTCTGAATTCTTTTTCAAGTAGACTGCCTATTTCCTCTTCATTTGTTAGGTCTGGTACGTTTTTATCTTGCACCTTCATCTGCTGTGTGTTTTTCTGTCTTCTCCTTTTGCTTATCTTACTGTGTTTGGGGTCTCCTTTTCACAGGCTGCAGGTTCATAGTTCCCGTTGTTTTTGGTGTCTGTTCCCGGTGGCTAAAGTTGGTTCAGAGGGTTGTGTAGGCTTCCTGGTGGAGGGGACTAGTGCCTGTGTTCTAGTGGGTGAGGCTGGATCTTGTCTCTCTGGTTGGCAGGTCCACGTCTGGTGGTGTGTTTTGGGGTGTCTGTGGGCTTATTATGATTTTAGGCAGCCTCTCTGCTAATGGGTGGGGTTGTGTTCCTGTCTTGCTAGTTGTTTGGCATAGGGTGTCCAGCACTGTAGCTTGCTGGTCGTTGAGTGAAGCTGGGTGCTGGTGTTGAGATGGAGATCTCTGGGAGATTTTCGCCGTTTGATATTATGTGGAGCTGGGAGGTCTCTTGTGGACCATTGTCCTGAAATTGGCTCTCCTACCTTAGAGGCACAGCACTGACTCCTGGCTGCAGCACCAAGAGCCTTTCATCCACACGGCTTTTGGGAGGTCTGAGGTCTTCTGCCAGCGTTCAGTAGGTGTTCTGTAGGAGTTGTTCCACGGGTAGATGTATTTCTGGTGTATCTGTGGGGAGGAAGGTGATCTCCGCATCTTACTCTTCCACCATCTTCCCCTCGTCTCCCCATTTTGTGTTTTTGATGTCGTATTTTACATCTTTATGTTTATGCCTTTACTGATTATTGTAGTTATAATTGATTTTACAATATTTTGTCTTTCAGTCTTTGTACTAGCTTATTTAAGAGGTTGATCCTTTACTATATATTTGCCTTTACTCGTGGGATTTTTCCTTTCCTATACTTACTTCTTGTTATAGCCCTTTCTTTTCTACTTAAAGAAGAGCCTTATCATTTCTTTTATGGTAGGTTTAGTATTGATGAGCTCTTTTAGTTTTCACTTGTCTGAGAAGCTGTTTATCTCTCCTTCAATTCTAAATGTTATTATTGCTAGGCTAGGTTGCAGGATTTTCCCTTTCAGCCCTTTGAATATATGTCACTCCCTTCTGGCCTGCAAAGTTTCTTCGGAGAAAATCATTTATAGCTTTATGTGGAGGTTCCCTTGTATATGACTCTTTGTCCTCTTGCTGCCTTTAGAATTCTCTGTATTTAATCTTTGTATTTTAATTATGATATGTCTTGGTGTGGGTGTGTTTGGCTTCATCTTGTTTGGGAACCTCTGTGCTTCCTGCACTTGGATATCTGTTTCCTTCTTCAGGTTTAGAAAGTTTTCAGCCATAATTTCATCAAATACATTTTTGACCCCTTTCTCCAGGGTGTTCTGGCAGATATCACCTTGGTAGGAGGTGGGGCTGGAGATGAAGGGGCTAGATCCAGCACCAAGTGTGAGCCAGGGCTTCTCCTCTGTTCAGTGGCCAACACCACTATTCTGGGGGTGGAGGCAAGTTCCAAGTTGCTGGAGCAGAAACCCTGATGGTCAGTTCTGACCTGGCTCTGTTCCCTTTAAGAGTGTGCTCTCCTCCCACCCCAGCACTGGCTCCCCTGTCCCAGAGGCGAACAGTGCTGGAGCCAGAGGGGCTGGTGCTGGTGCTTGGCCTGGGTCTGGGTACAGCTGTGGTGGTCCTGGTTGCAGTCAGTGTCCCTGATCGCTTCTGACGCGCTGTCTCCATGAGCACCCATAGTGGCTGCCCCCACCCCACTCAGAGGCCACTCTGAGTTTGAGCCACCTTTGTTCCTCACAACGGAGGTCTCCCTTTGGCCCCTGCAGCCCTCACTGTAGTGTGGAGCTGTGCTGCAGAGCAGGCAGGGCTGGTGTACACACTCACCTCAGGCTGGGTTGAGTGCCAGGGTGGTCGCAAGAACCCAGCATCCCAGGCAGTTTCAATCTGCCCTTTCCCCCGTGTCTGGGGAGTAAGCAAGCATTTATGCATGCCTCACAGGTGGAGTCCAGGCTTCCTACAGCCCTCCTGTTAGTCCTACCAGCCTTCCAGCCAGCCAAGCAGACGCCTCTTCCTGGAGTCAGATCCCCCAGGGCTGGTGTGGCCAGTATGTGGCTCAAACTGCTTACTCCCCAGGGAGGAACTCCACCTGTGTAAAAAGAGTCTGAAGGAATTCCTCTGAGTCCCCTCCCAGGGGCACAGGTCCCGACCTGATGGCTTCTCTTCCCTTCCTACCCAATTCCGTGTGGAACTTTCTTTCAGCCTTGGTTATACAAGAGCCTTTCTGCCAGTCTCCAGTTGGTCTTCAGTGAGAACTTCTCCACATGTAGATGTATTTGATGTGTTCGTGGGGGGAAGTGAGTTCCCCATCCTCCTTCTCTGCCATCTTCTCTCTCTCTGCAACTTCTTTTGAAATGATTCAGGAATAAAAAATTAGGGAAAGGAAATATAGCAAAACAATTATACCATTAAACGTTGTTGAAACTGGGTGGTGAGTATAAGGATGGTCATTGTACTCTACTTTTCTGTATGACTGAAAAAAAATTTTTTTAAGGTGTTGGGGGTAGGAGTTTATTAATTAATTTATTTATTTTTGCTGTGTTGCGTCTTTGTTTCTGTGCGAGAGCTTTCTCTAGTTGTGGCAAGCGGGGGCCACTCTTCATCGTGGTGCACGGGCCTCTCTCCATCGCGGCCTCTCTTGTTGCGGAGCACAGGCTCCAGACGCGCAGGCTCAGCAGTTGTGGCTCATGGGTCCAGCCGCTCCGCAGCATGGGGGATCCTCCCGGACTGGGGCACGAACCCGTGTCCCCTGCATTGGCAGGTGGACTCCCAACCACTGTGCCACCAGGGAAGCCCTGAAAATTTTTGCAATAAAAAGTTGGAATAAATGATGGTGACAATGTCATTTGCTTTGGGTAGCAGACTCTCAAAATCATTGGGACTTCTTGTCTTCCACAAATCACTATTTACCTGTGTAAGAAAGGAAGGTGTCTATGTCAGGAACAGTGTCCTACCCACAGCAGACCCTGAATTATTCATCAATGAATGAATATTTCTTTCTCTCTCTTTGGTTTTCCTTTTCTAAATCTGCCACTCTAGTTAAAGCTAACCTTAAGCCTTTATCATCTTTCCAAATGCTTTAAAACTGCAGAGTGAGGTGATTTTGCAAAGAATGCCAATCAAAGAGAAGGTAGCTCTTGTGGCTGGTGGAATAGTTAGCAGCATGCTGAGAGTGGGTGGTTATTTGTAGTGTCATGCCATGTTCAAAGTGCTGTTTGATTGTGTTCTGTTTTGGTTTTTTTAAATATTCTATTTATTTATTTTATTTATTTTGGCTGTGCTGGGTCTCAGTTGTGGCACCCAGGATGTTCGTTGCAGGATGTGGGATCTTTTAGTTGCGACATGCGGGCTTCTTAGTTGTGGCATGTAAACTCTTAGCTGCGGCATGAATGCGGGATCTAATTCCCCGACCAGGGATCAAACGTGGGTCACCTGCAATGGGAGCATGGGGTCTTACTCACCAGACCACCAGGAAAGTCCCCAAAGCGCTGTTTGTTTATAAAAGAAAATCAATTCTATTCTGGCCCTCTATGAGCTGCAATGTTGTATACTGGTTGCTTTTCCTTAAGGCATCAATACTCACAGTGGTCCATCGGCTACTCTGATTTAGATTTGAAATACTGTATTCTGTAAAATTCATCCTTTTATCTATCTATCCAATCATCCAACCATCCACTCAGTAATTTATTCAAGAACCAGGAGTTGTAGGAACTAGGTCAGGGAAGAAAATGTGATGCACCCCAAGACTGGAAGCACGTTTGTGATGTTATAAGCAAGAATTATAATGATCAGTGAGGATGTAGAAAGGATAAGAGCCACATCATCCTCTATAGCAGTGTTTCTCAAACTTCAATCATTGACAGAAATTCATGATTTCTGCCATATCTGAGGATCATTAACTATAATACTTAATATCCTCCCTTAAATCCATTCACTTAAGGAAAAAAAACAACAACTTAAATGCCTACTGTGGTCTCATCCTAAACATTACTATCCATAAAGTCATGGTTGTGATGTGTTGTTGAATTTTTCTCTGATGTATTAAAATAAAGGCATAGCTATACAATCATCGCATGTATCTTTAACAATGGGTGTAATCAGTGATACACATCCCATACTATATAGGAATCTACCTTTCAGAAAAGGATTTAGGGGGCAAATGAATTGAGCTTAATGTACTGGCTCATATGTGTGCACATGTATGAAACACATACACATTCCAACTAACCATTATTTGGTCCCTTCCTTCTGTTTAGGCCTCCCTTTAGTAGTAAATCAGTGATCTAAACTGATTTGTACAGTTAATTTCCCAGAGACCAAAAGAAGAATGGATTCAATGAATCTTTTGCTGATTAGAACGTGAGCAGGAGTCTTGAATACTCATACAGATCACACGTCTACTAAGTCCTGATGCAAGAAGCATTCATCTTTTTTTTTTTCTTCCCTTGTGGTACGCGGGCCTCTCACTGCTGTGGCCCCCCCGCCCCGAGGAGCACAGGCTCCAGACGCGCAGGCTCAGAGGCCATGCTCACGGGCCCAGCTGCTCTGCGGCATGTGGGACCCTCCTGGACCGGGGCATGAACCCCTGCATCGGCAGGCGGACTCTCAACCACTGCGCCACCAGGGAAGCCCAGAATTCATCTTTTTTAAAAAATTTATTTTCTATTTTTTTTAGCTGCACGGCATGTGGGATCCTACTTCCCCAACCAGGGATTGAACCTGTGCCCCCTGCATTGGGAGCGCAGAGTCCTAACCACTGGACTGCCAGGGATGTCCCAAGAATTCATCTTTTGACACTAATATCAGGTATGCTCCCAAAACTTTCAATAATGAATATAATATGAAGTGATTAAAAATGTTTTACAGGTAAGGGTTAGGGCCAGTAGTTTTTTTTTTCTTAGTACTTTATATTTTAGTCTTAAAGAAATGGTACCTCAAGGCTGCCTCCTCATTTCCATTTAAATAAATCATCCTCATTTTCATAATCAGCTCCTTTCTTGGTGCAGAGCTGGGGGCATGCAGGTAGGCAGGTGTTTTAAATATACTTTAGTTGCTTCTGTCCTTCGTTTGTCAAGTATTTGTTGCATACCTCCTACATCCAGGCATTGGACTGGATGCTGCGGAGACCAGAAAGAATGAAACAGACATGGTTCCTGCCTGGTGGAGCTTACTGTATAGTATGGAGATAGCTACTAATATGTCACCTCCCCAATAGACAGAAAATTGCCCTGAGGAAGTGGTGTTTGAGCAGAGGTCTGTGTAGGGGGAGAGAAAAGAACGGTCCAGGCAAAGGGAACATCCAGTGCAAAGGCCCCCTCTTGCGGTGGGGCAGAGAGGGAGAGCATCACACCTCCAAGGAATTAAAAGGATGTAAGTGGGTGGAACCTGGGGCCTGTGGGGCTGGACAGGTGTTGGCCCTGCCATGCTGGGCCCTCGGTGATAGTAAGGAGTTTGATCTTTGTCCCAAGAGCAACAGGAAACCACTGAAGGGCGGGGCTCCTCAACAGAAATCAAGGCTCTTGTTAGCAGTGAAGAAGGGGGAAATGGTTACCAGGTACGCAAGCAACAGTACTTACAGAAACACCCCAAACGTTGCCTATCCAAAAAAGAACTATTTCCCCATCTCCCCTATGCCCGTAAACAGTATGGTTTACTGTTTCTCATCTCAGTGAGTGGTCTCACTATTCACCCAGTAGCTCAAGTCAAAATCTAGGCTCCATCCATGATACTCCCCCTTGTCTTCAACCCCTTACCCTCCATATCTAATCCATGGCCAAGTCCTGTCCATTCCACCTCTTAAATATCTGAACTCATTCACTTCTCCATCTCCACCATCAAATTCATGCAATGGTCTCTTGCTGAGCCACCGCAGTGGTTTCCCAAACGCTCTTGTATTGGCACAGTCTGTTCTCCATACAAAGTGGCCTTTTCAAAATACAAATCCAATCATATCACTTCTCTCTCTAAAGGCCAGGGATCTGGGGTAAATCTTGCTGAGCCCTAGCCAATCATGGCAGACTCATTCCACTTGTCCTTGACTGGTTTCATTGAGGGCAGAGACCCAGTGACTCATTTCTGGTAAGCATCACTTGGGGAGAGCTTCTGGGAAAGGGTTTCTTGTTCTTCGAAAAAGACCTTTGGGAGAAAAGGATGCTTTTTATTTTGCTAGACATTGTCACATCTGGGTGTGTCTGGAATGGCAGCAGCCATCTTGCGACCAGCCTGAAAGCAGTGCCTAAAGCCCAGAGTGGCACCGCTGGAACCTGCCCTACATGTGAGGCAAATCCCCTGGCTATGCAAGCCGATTTTTGAGATGGATTTTCTGGCATGTGCGGCTGTAAGGAGTCTGATATGTGTCTGAAGCATCTGGTGCCGAATGGGCAGTTGGATACGTGCAGCTGAAGCTCAGTGGAGAGGTCCGAGCTGGAGAAATATATGTGAGTCCTTGGTGAAGCTGAGGGAAGGGATAGATTGCCAAGGAGGAGGGTAGAAGGTGAGATCAGAAAAAAGTTTAGGAGAGGATGAGACTGCCAAGAAGTTTAGGAGGGATTGGGTCAGAGAGGTGCCAAGGGAGACCACCTGTGGCCAGGAGAAAGGATTTCCTGTTTATCTTCCTCTTTATATTGATTGAGACTAATATTAAGGAAGGGCATTACAACATTCCTAAGTGTATTCAAACTGGACAAAAGGAAGTGGCTCGGGAATGTTTTCACTAGAGGAGAAAGTTGGATTTCAGAACCAACCCTTGGGATTAGGGGAGTTTGGCTGTCTGCCATTTTACAAGGAGGTCATTTTACCAGAATTTCAAAGGCAACCAAAAATTGAACAAACAACCTGATCAGGGAATACTTCTCCTCTTCTGAGTGTAAGATACTGAGTTAGGTGGAGATTGGAAGGGCATCCCAAGAGGAGGCACCATCGTAAGAAAAGGCTCGGAGGGTGTAAGCCAAGGGCATCCGTCACAGAATGAGGCTGGAGAAAAACGTGCGAAATGAGATGGGAATATGGGAACGAGGTCAGCATAGGGTGTGCTTTGTAAATCAGGCTAAGTTTAGATTTTATTCAGTCTGAAACGGCTTCCGTGGAACGTTTTTAAACAGTCAGGAGTTGGATATGGTAAAGGTGTTCCAGATCACCTTTGTTAGGTTAAAAAAAAAAAAAATCAGAGGACAGGGAGCTACGTTACCACGAGAGGTTCTCAAACTTCAGTCCGTACCAGAATTACCAGAGGAACTTGTGACAAATGTAGATTCCTGGTACTCGCCACCCCCCGGATTGGGATTCTATAGGTTGGGTCCGATACGTACACTTTCAAAAAAGCCCTCTGGCAGCGCTACTGCCAAGGGATGAGTTGGGAGTTTAGCTCCCATCCTCTGCATCCCTTCGCTCCTCCATTCTTTGACACAGAAAGTGGGCGTTTCTCAATGTTACACCATAAGTTCTTCCAGGGTCTATCAACCTGACAGCGGCCCCAGCCCCTCCCACGTCGGGTGGACCCGACGTGGCGGTCTCGGGCCCCGCAGCGACGCCAGGGACTGAGGACCGAGCAGGGGCGGGCACCAGGCGGTCGAGCGGCTACCGGGCTCCTCTCTTGGACTCCTGCCCCGAGGCCGGCCCCGCCCTGCCTCGGGTTTGGAAAACCCGCAGCCACAGTCTGTCTGAACGACAGCGGCGGCCACGCACAGAACCTGTGGGCGGGCCTCCATGGTGACTGGCTGACGCTGTGACCAATTATGTATCGGCGTTTGTTTCCGCCCAATCCCTCCCCCGGGGCCGATACTTCCGTGACTGACAGTTCTCTCTGGACGCTGTTACGTAAGGGGAGGGTGAAGTGCGGCCCCACCCGAACCGAGCAGATTTGATTGGCAGGACCTAGTGCTGCCGTCCCACCGCCCCCGGAAGAACGTCCTTGACGGACAGGTATAGGAGCCACTCGGCGCCGCGAGGCTGGGCGGAAGCGCCCGGGCCCAAGGGAGGGGGGCAGGGGGCGGAGCCGGAGGCTGGGAGCCGGGCTGGGCGGGGCGGGGAGTAGGTAGGGGCTGGGCTGGCTCTGCGGCCAGAGATGCTGAGGGGCCGCGACGGCGCTCTGCAGCCGGGAGCACTGCATTAAAAACACCGAGGTGGGGTGTGCTGCCAGGCCGGTGGTAGGTACGCGAGGGCTGTCGAGTCCTCAAACGCGGACCGCCAGCGTCCTCGGGGCTAGCATTTGTATGCCCTACCAGGGGCCCTCGACTCCGTAGCGACGGCGGCCGCACTGGGACACGGAGGCGGGGCTGGGCACCTGTCCGCGTTCGCAGGCACCTGCTGCGCCGGCCGCCGCGGGGCGCGAGGCCTGGCGCTGGGGGCTGTCCAGGAGCGGGGCCGGGCCGGCCTGAGGAGGGGAGGTGGGCCGGACCGGTTTGCCCCGTCCGGGGCCCGCCTTCCTCGGCCCCCTCCCCACGCCCGGCTCTGTCCCCGCTCCCAGGTTGAGGGGGGCGTCCGACGCCCGCAGCCCCCCACCAGAGGGTCTCGCGGGCCCTGGTCGGCCTCGAGCTATTTGCGAGGTCGGGATTTGGCCCCTGCCTTGCATCATCCCGAGACAGGTTTGTCCAGATTCTCTGCGTGCGCGGAGATGCGTTTCCGCCCCGGGCGCGGGTGCCCGTCCTGGCTGTCCCCAGAGAGACGGGGCCGAGGCTGTTTTCATCTTTTCCCTGGGCCCTGCTCTGTCGCCTCTTAACATGGAATTTAAGGCTGTTCGGGGTGATGTGCCTATTTAGGGACTATGGTAAATAGGAGGTAAGCACCGCCCGTCTCTTAAGTTTTGGCTCAGGACAGGTGCGGATCATTCGTATAGGGCCGAGCTACCACTTCTCAGCTGTATGATATAAAGAGAGATAATCATGTGTTGTTTGTACGACCAGACCAGCAGAAATTCTAAAGTTGTTTCGGAATGAGCAGGACGTGCCTTGTGTTTTCTTCCATGTATGTCACTCCTGTTGGAAAAATGCTGTACTGTGCCTGGGTAAAGTAGATAGCTATTAAAGAGTGTAGTTACTCCTGAAAAGCGTGCTACAATTTCTCTAGGTGATTATGTCGTTGCTGGAAACAAAGGCAGCAGTAGACAATACCTCCTTCTTAAAGACAGGAGGAACTGGGGCTAAGTTTTATTTGATTCTTAAGGGCAAAGTCATAGAATCTTTACGTGTTAGACTTGGAAGGGACCTTACAGGTGACTTGATCCACCCCAGTAAATCTCCATGGTGGTAAGCGCTGTATCCCAGGGGGACAGGATTCCCTGTTAAATTAGGTCTGTCCTAGATGATGGTTGGGTGCTGCTGCACATTACTCTGGATCTGAAAACCAGTGTTGTTCTTTTTTTTTTCTTTTTTCATAAATTTATTTATTTTTGGCTGTGTTGGGTCTTCGTTTCTGTGCGAGGGCTTTCTCCAGTTGCGGCGAGCGTGGGCCACTCTTCATCGCGGTGCGCGGGCCTCTCACTGTCACGGCCTCTCCTGTTGCGGAGCACAGGCTCCAGACGCGCAGGCTCAGTAGTTGTGGCTCACGGGCTTAGTTGCTCCGCGGCATGTGGGATCTTCCCAGACCAGGGCTCGAACCCGTGTCCCCTGCATTGGCAGGCAGATTCTTAACCACTGCGCCACCAGGGAAGCCCCCGGGAAGCCCCCGGGAAGCCCCCCCCAGTGTTGTTCTTATTTGCACCAAACAAGAACATATACACCCACACAGTTTTGATGTCCCAGCCATTTTGGCTTGTATCATAGTTACCTTTAAAGGCAGATTTGCAAAGAGCTCTCAGCAATAAGATGCTACTTACTGGATGTAAGTCATCAGGTAGGTGGAAGAACCAGAATCCTCATTACTTGGATTCAATTATTGGGTGGCATTGTATCTTGGAAAGCAAAGCAGCAGTAATGGGCACTGGTAGGGTGTGGGACCCACCTGTGGATGTCATAGGCTCGGCAGAAAACAAATTTTTGCTGATTAGGGACATTTGGTACATGCTTCTCTAATGATTTGCTTCTTACAAATTTTGTAAAATGTTGCTTAAATTTTTACCCTTTTCACCTTCAGCTTGTTGACTGCTGCAACTAGGAATTTAGCAGAGCTCAGTTTTAAACATGACCAAGCCTGGGGGAAGTCACCAGAGCAGACAAATTAACTATTCTTACAGCTCCGCTTGCTGCTTGTCCTTTGCCTCTTCCTTTGTATTTTTAGTAAATGACCCACTGACTTTGTGACTTTTGAGACATGCTTTCTTACCCACTTCATGAAGCTTTGGTGGAGGATTTGTGAAAGGTCTCATTTGCATTCCTCTGTTGCATTTGTACATATTGCTTGGCAATTCCTTAAATGCATAATCCTGCTGTTTCCACACTTGAAGCAGTTGGAAAAGGTCGTTTTTTGTTTGTTTGTTTTGTGGATGGTCCGGACAGGACCCAGTTCTCCCTCCCCCTCTGTCTCGTATGCTCTGCCTTTGGTTGCTAGTTTTGTTGGAGAGAATCATTCTGTACTTAAGACACTGTCGAATCAGCTCCCTTGGATCTTTAGTTCCCGTAGCCCTGAGAACTGTGATAGACCTTTTGTGTCTGTGGGTACAGTGCAGTCTGAACCTGGCTTTCCCAGTAGTTAAATGCCTAGATATTATGCTCGTAGCAGCTGTTGTAGTCCGTATCCTTTGCACTTCTGGCACCAGAGCTGAACTGTGTCACTGAATGTTCTGAATCCCGGCCAAGGACTTGGTACACAGATTCCTGTTGGCATTTAAAGATGGGAAAGAAATTGGAGTCAGGAGAGGGAGGGGGTATAGAAGGAAACTATTTCTAAAGATGTTTCCCCCTAGGTTTTTATAACTACATGTTATGTAACATTATACTGTATTTCTGCTTAGAGATACAGATTTAGTTCTTAACTATTTCATAAGTCTTAACTGTTGGTGTTGGTCTGTTTCTCTGTTTTCCCATCTCATTTTAAGGTAAAGTGAATTCTGCGGACGGAAGAGTTTGATGACACAGACCACTGAATTTCTTTGTTTGGAGTACACGTTATGAACCCTTTCTGGAGCATGTCTACAAGCTCTGTACGCAAAGTAGGTATAGTTGATAAATTTACCGAGGAAACCCATTTGTGTCAGAACAGAAGCCAAAATAATTCATACCAAGGTTGCCTATAATCTTAGCAAAATTACCTTGTTTTTCTAGTTTAGGTTTTACTTTTGGGAAACAATTATTTGGTTGATTAAAGTCAGTTCCTGAGACCAAGATCACATCTCAAATAGAAATCATTCTAGTAATCAAAATTATATTATTTTGACTAAGGTTATATTTACACATGATGAAATTTGTGACACTTTATTGTAGTAGTTTTTTGACAAACTGCAAGATTTCATGGTTAGAGAAGTGTTGGGCAAGACCAGTCCAATATGGTCAAGTCAGACTTGAGGGCACTGGTTTAAGTTTTCTAAATAAAATATTTTTTAAAATAAAATACATTTTAGGGAAGCTTAAAATACACAAACAAAAAGAAAATGAATGTCACCCATAATTCCACGTGTAAGAGAACACACTATTAATCTTTTTTTCTGTACACGATACTGTGTACGTTTTTAATACAGCTAATTAAGCAGGCTTTGTACTTGAGCCAAAGAAATACCTATGAGATGGTAGTTTAGTTTCTGACTCATTTAGACCTCTGTCTTTGACTAAGAATGACAGTTTATGCTGATGATAGTCCAAATGTGATCAAAATCAGACCCATGCAAGTGAGAGAATAGTTTCATTCTTAGTTTCTAACCAAAGTGGTGACATCACGTAGTGACTGATTTCAGTCCTCTATACTATTTATTTTGAGATGCTTAGCACCCTACTTTCTACAGCTAAATGCTAGGGGACCTTTCTAGTCTTGTCTAATTGTGTAGTAACCCCTTGCCCTCTTTCTGGGGCCACCAGGAGAAACCATTTCGTTCTCCATTTCAAGTAAATCCTGTAAATATTGGCCTTATTGTCTTTATAGGATGCAGCTGAAGAATGAATTTTCTTATGATTTAGCCTTGCTTCAGCTTTGTTCTACTCTCTGTAATAGCCTGCCTGCTCAACAGACTTTCAGGTCATCTTTTTTTTTTTTTTTTTTTTTTTTTGCGGTATGCGGGCCTCTCACTGTTGTGGCCTCTCCCACTGCGGAGCACAGGCTCCGGACGCACAGGCTCAGTGGCCGTGGCTCACGGGCCCAGCCGCTCCGCGGCATGTGGGATCTTCCCGGACCGGGGCACGAACCCGTGTCCCCTGCATCAGCAGGCGGACTCTCAACCACTGCGCCACCAGGGAAGCCCTCAGGTCATCTTGATCATGGTGTTAGAATGTCCTTGTAAAAGAGTAATTCCAGCTTTTCAGTCAAAGACTAAAGGACATCACATATAGTCTTGTGATTTAAGAATCATCCTAACAAATGTTCTCACCACTTCATCTTGAATAGCGATCTGATGGTGAAGAAAAGACATTAACAGGGGATGTGAAAACCAGTCCTCCACGCACTGCTCCAAAGAAACAGCTGCCTTCTATTCCCAAAAATGCTTTGCCCATAACTAAGCCTTCATCTCCTGCCCCGGCAACACAGTCAGCAAATGGCACGCATGCTTCTTACGGACCTTTCTACCTGGAATACTCCCTTCTTGCGGAATTGTAAGTTCTGAAACTATCTGGTTAACTTTTGAATGACCCTTGAAGGTGAAGGATGAAACTTATTCTGAAGGACTCAGTAAACAGCAGCCATTTAATCTTAAAGCTCAAACCCATCCCCCTCCAGTATTAGCCTTAATGTATATAGGATGGACTCTATTGCTAGCAGTATAACCTTTCTTCACCAAGGCCTAAGTGGTGGTATATAAATACCCTCTTCTAAAAGTAATGATTCTTATTGAGAGCTTGGGTAAGTAAGATTTAAAGGCAAATGTGTGCTTTAATTTCCATGTCTGTTTTGGAGAGCAAAAGGAGGGGGAAACAGATTTATTAAGCATCCAGGAACTTAATTTTGGTCTACCTTTATATGAGGTGAGGAATTCACCTCCTGAAGAGGTTGTTGTAGAGGGAGGGACAGTGGGAGGGTGGCAATCTACTCTTTCTTGGGTCAGACCCAGCTGGAGGTTTGTGCTCCATTCTGGTGATCACCCTGTAAGAGGCATCTATCCTGACAGACTGAGGAGAGGGTCCCCAAAAGAGACGGTCCCAGGAGGAGATGGTCCCAGTAGGCGGAAGTCAGGAAGCCTGACCTTAGCAGTCAACAGTTGAAGGAACGGGGACCAATGACTTGGAGAAAACCTGGAAAGTACTTATTAAAGCTGTCTTCACCTGAAGGTCCGTCATTAGAAAGGGGATTTGACTTATTCTGTATGACCCCCAAGGGCAGAGCTAGGCCATTATGGGGAAGTTTTTTAAAGATTTGGGCTCCATGTAAGTAAGAACTTGACTAGTCACAGAAGTCAAAAATTGGACTGAAGTTGCACATACCAGTAGAGTGTGAGGAGATGGGTACTTCTGCAGAGTCTAGTAGTGATGACACAGTGCTTGGCCCATCAGAGGGGCTCAAATAGTGATTGAGTGCGGATGGCATTTGATTTGATCATTTGTTATACGGGCAGAAAGTCTGGAGAATTCATTCTGAATTTCAGTCACGTGAAACTTCCTTTGTACGTGAAGTTATTTTAAAAGCATCCTCCAGGCGTCCCTCCCTGTGCTAACGTTGTAATGGTCAGAGGGTCTGAGGCCCCAGTGTAAATGGCGAGTGTGATTTGGTAGTGCGGGTCCCTTTAGCTTTATAATGGAAGCCTGTGTTTGAGGCGAGGCAGTGAGTTGGACAGGCTTCTGTTGTGGCATTACATCTGCTGTCTGTATTAGGACACAAAATTGCCTTTTTGGCAAACCTCACTGTAGCAGGTACATCTGCCAACCATGCTGCTGTTGACATGCTGAATTATAGTGAGTTAAAAATGGAATAACTACTTTAAAATGATTGAAAAATAAGTGTGGTAGCAAATAGGTAATAAATAAAAACAGTCAGTTGAGGTCCAATAAGCTGCTTCTCAGTAAAATTCAGGATTGGCAGGTTAATGTGTTTTAAGACCCTCAGTCAACATTGTTCTTTTCAAGGTCTGGTCACAGTGTTACCTGTTTAGGCTCATAGTGCAGCTAAAAGAGGAACGGAGCAGAATGGCTGTCAGGTGACCAGGTCCCGGAAGAGCCAGCGCAGCCTCTGTCTTCCCTTGTTTCAGCACCCACCGTTTCCCACGCCACGGCCCACAGAGTTCAAGTGTCTGAGTTGGGGGTAAAGTCAGGAGCAGAGAGTACAGTGTGAGCGCCTCAGGCTGCCTGCCTTCTACCAGGAGCACTGCCGCACCGACTGGTGTTCAAACTTAAAATGACCCCCAAATGAGGGTAATTCCGTGGAATTTTAATGTCTTAATTACCTGAAGTTGTATTTTAAAAAGGCTTTTAAATGTGTGTGGGTAAGATCTATTGTTCATGGTCACAAAAGCAATAATCGTACAGATACTCTCACTGACCTAAAATTTAATGTCCAGAATTACCTACAGGTTGGTTTCCAAGATGGTGTTTTGGGGGAGCTGATTTCTGGGTGGAAAACTTGATTGTGTATCCCTGTTCGGCTTTAATTTCTTAATCTGGGGCCCTTATTTGGCTGTGTTTCTCTGTAAGCATGTGTTATGAAACCAGTAAACAGGCAGCAGCCAGGGCCAGGTGAGAGACTGCGATGACTCTGTCTGTCTGGTTAGAGTATCAGCTGCCCTTCGAGGGACTAGTCCTTCTTTCAAAAAATGGACGTGGGTGGTTTGGTCTGTATGTCATTTCCACCCATGCAATCTCACTATTCTGCTGCTTCTGTTTTAGTACCTTGGTTGTGAAGCAGAAGTTACCTGGTGTCTATGTGCAGCCATCTTATCGATCTGCATTAAGTAAGAAGGATTCGCTCTTTTTATAGCATACTTGGTTCCTCTGACACAAACTTAGCGCTTAACTGTTCTTATTTCTTCCTACAGTGTGGTTTGGAGTAATATTCATACGGCATGGACTTTATCAAGATGGTGTATTTAAGTTTACAGTTTACATCCCCGATAACTACCCAGATGG
Source organism: Mesoplodon mirus (assembly GCF_964341445.2). Lineage (NCBI taxonomy): Eukaryota > Metazoa > Chordata > Mammalia > Artiodactyla > Ziphiidae > Mesoplodon > Mesoplodon mirus. Next base: position 31,178,006 of record NC_138995.1, read on the forward strand.
TGACTGTCCAGTAAGTTGGGGATAGGGTCTGGCTTCTTTTCTTTCTTGGACCCTCCTCACCCTCCTTACTGCAGGAGGAGGGTTTAAGGGGCTTTAAAGATTTCTTGGTTCTTTTCCTGGCCTAATACTTTTATGATTTCAGTTTCCCGAAATGTTTTGTCTACTCAGTAGTCTTTCAGGGGGATTTTTTTGCTTTGTTGCATCTTTTGCCAATGCTAGCCTCTGCCTTCAGCTTTACTTGTTTCTCTGCTCAGGGTGTGCAAGTGAGGCTGGAAGCTGTAGTACAGCTCTCACTACGTGAATTGCGATTGTTATGCTATGGTAGAAAAGAGTGACTTTTCCCCTGCTTCACTGCAAAATTTGGTTTTACAGGAAAATGGTGAAAGTAGTTAGGTGTCCCTCTTGAGGCAGCTCTTTGACTTTAAGCAACAAAACTGCCTTGTCCTGAAGCTTCTTTGACAACTTATCCGCGTGAGTTTAATGTGCTCCACTGCTTCCATTAAAGGATGTGTCTCTGTTTCAATGTAGCGTTTGGTGTTTGATATTCCCGTCTTTCACCCGCTAGTTGATCCCACCTCAGGTGAACTGGATGTGAAGAGAGCATTTGCAAAATGGAGGTTAGTAGATAAGAGTTTCGTGTGGTGACATAAGCCAGCAAGAGGAAGCCTCAGTAATCCTGCCGTATTTCCCTTTAGGCGGAACCATAATCATATTTGGCAAGTATTGATGTATGCAAGGAGAGTTTTCTACAAGATCGATACAGCAAGCCCCCTAAACCCAGAGGCTGCAGTTCTGTATGTTACTTTGCTTTGTTATGTAAGATAAATTTGAAGAGATAGCAAAGTAGATTATGCTGGTAACCTTTTGATTTAAACTTTTAACACAGGTACGAAAAAGATATTCAGCTTTTTAAAAGTAAAGTGGTTGACAGTGTTAAGGTGTGCACTGCTCATTTGTTTGACCAACCTAAAATAGAAGACCCCTATGCAATTAGGTAAGTGGTACATTATCAAGATAAACTGCACTTTGCAGTACTGTGCTGCTGTTTTCCAGGTGGCCTTAGAATGGGGATTTAAAAGGAAAGTGTATAATCTGTTAGCCTACAACCTTTCTAACTTGGTATCAGCTTGATTTCTGCTTTCAACATGGACTGACACATTGTGCCAATAGCAAGCTATTTAATGACTTTGGTTTCCTAAGGATCCTTGTAATGTGCTCATTCAAATGTAAGGACTTTTCTTTCCAGTTGGAGCCCCTCTTATACTCCCATACCCCAACCAACTTACAGATTTGGTGGAAAGAGGGAAACTGAACAGTGTGAGAGTGAATAGTGTGAACGATGGGTTCCTTGAGCTTGTGTTAGTTTATGTTGAGGAGGAGTGTCTGCAGGAGTATTGAAACCCGAAGCCGTTGAGCTCTGGGGCAGCACGGGTGTTGCTGTGCCTAGCGGTAGTGGTCAAGGGCTTGGGCTCTACAGTTAGGCTGAGCGACTTTTGCACTTACTGGCTTTGGTGGCCCAGAGCGATTACGTAATTTTACTGTGCCTCACTTTCTTCAAGTAATAGGACCTCAGGGGTGGTTGTGAGGCTTAAATGAGCTAACCCATGTGAAGTGCTAAGAGATAGTTATTGTGAGAAAATCATTTAGATAATGTCTAAAACTTACATATTGACAAGTGATTAAAGATTGTTCCTTGTTAACTTTTGTTAGGGGAACTGGGTTAAAAATGTAAAAAAATGGATGTTAAACAAATTTAGTGAGCTATTTTTTAATATTTTTCTCTTCCTGAAGCTTTTCTCCATGGAATCCTTCTGTACATGATGAAGCCAGAGAGAAGATGCTAACTCAGAAAGTAAGTAGATTACCAGTTTGGAAATGGTTAACTCACTGTTTCCTTTCTAAAATATCTTCACTGGAGGCTACTCAGTCTATACAAATAACTTTTGGGGAAACAAATTTGTACAGTGCTGAAATCCCCTCATCAGTCATTTTTTAATGTCTGTTTTTCATTGTGCCTAGAAGAAGCCTGAAGAACAGCACAATAAAAGTGTTCACGTTGCTGGCCTGTCATGGGTAAAGCCTGGCTCAGTACAACCTTTCAGTAAAGAAGAGAAAACGGTAGCAACTTAAGAGCTGGTGAATCTGGTGCACCGTGCACTTTCCTGCTGGACTTGGGCTAGTAAAGCTGACCAGTGGCAAAGGGGACTTGCCTGCAGAGTAAAACGGTGTGCGCAGTGACTGGTGTCAGTGTCGTCCGTGTATGCTTAGGTTCTAACAGCAAGTTCTGGAAACCTCTCTTTACGTAATGCATTACTTCTGTCAGAAGTGTCTTCAGGGTGGTTATCTAGTTCAGTACTCCAAATTCTTGGGGACCTGGAGGCTTACGCATTTTTCTGAATATAATGCTAAAGGTAAGTTGCATTCATTTAAACTAATGAAGTAGGCAGAGTTCAGCACTATCTAATGAGTTTTAAATCAGTGGTTTCAGGTGTACATATGTTAGGATACGGAGAGGAGATGTATAGAGAGAGCAGTTTCCTTAGCTTATTAGCACTTTTAAGTGGAAGAGCATTTGAACCTCAGTCTTCAGCCTGTTGTGTTACTGATACACAAACTGCTGTCAGTCACTGAGGTACATGTTAGGTGAGTGAGAAGAAACCAGAACACTTGTTCATAGCTTTGTTTTTTTTTAAGCAAATTACTTATTGTATTTTTATGGCAGGAGGGAGAAAAAGTGTTAAAACGGTTTCTAATGAAGTCAGATATTTAAATGATGAATGACTAATGTGTTTTGTAGAGACAATAAACCAATAAATGATTGTTCTTTGTCATTTATGCAGGACATTAAATACCCTTTTCTCAATATAACTAAACAAAGATTAATTTATAAGTGCTTTATTGAAAAATACTTATTTTCATATAAAATTACAGTAGCAGTAAGTATCTTGAGAGGTTTTATAAATATTTTTGCAGAACACTATTCTAATTGAACAGTGTAAGTTCCATATTTCTTTCAGAGCAATATGAAGTTACCTAGTAACTTTGTTTATACTGATTCAATTTACAATTGAATTTTCTCCCTAATAAGATTATTCATTCAACTTTAAAACTGCTGGAACAATAGTGATTAATAAAGGTATATATAGATAATTCAGTAGCTGTTAAATTAACATTTTCTAATTTGTATAAATGGTACTATGTACTAATAAAAACCCAAATTCTCCAATCTATTTTTTAAACTTCCAGGAACGCACCCAAAGATATTTAAAATATATCACCTTAATAAAGACACATGTCTTTTGGATAACTACCTCCTAAAGGAAGAGGTCATAATTTTTCATAATAATCCTCTTAATTCAACTTGATTTAAAATCTTTACTTAGCCAGCTGATCCCTATCAACAAAAAATGGAGAATTTAAAACACATGCCCAAAAGGTAGCTACTGGGGCTTTAACAATTTTTTAAAAGTACAAAAGCATCAAAGAAGATACTGAATTAAGTTCAGCCTAGAAGTTTTGTACTTAATAAAGTTCACATTGTAGAAAGTGCCATTGCAAATACACAGCAAAATCTGGGTTACAAAATCATGCTTTTTACAGCCCTAAAGTGCCACTTCTTATACAGGTTCACTCACACATTGCACACCAGTCAAGCACTTGTCACACTGCACCACCACACCCAATGGAGAGAGGGAAGAATTACACAGAGGGAATGGGGGACTTGGACTAATAACCTAGGACCTTCAAATCTGGGCACTCTACCTTGTTACCTTTTAGGAATGCAAAAATCTTACACTCCTACCAAGTGTTTTAGGACAAAATACCTACTTTTGCTTTTCATGAGGGCCAGGTAGGAATGAATTGAAATACAGCTCCTCTGCTGGAAAACGTTAACAGAGACCACTTATACACACATTTGAGTACGATTTGTTCTCTGAAATTCTTGTAGTAGCTTTGCCAAAGAGTTAAAAAAAAAAATCCAAGTTTGGATTCTAAGCAGCCTTGATGGCAAGCACTGAAAGGTAGGGGAAAAGGCAGTTGGGATAAGTAAAAATATCCTAAGGATACTGAAAGGATTAAGGAAAAGAGCCCCATAATCTAGCATGCATTACATGATGCTGCTGAACAGAGTTTGTGAAAAGACAGTTTCAGTACAACAGACTAACCTCAGTGGGAACCGCGGTCATTAGCTACATCTTGGAGACGGCGTAATAAGGCAGAATGATTTTCTGGGCAAATTCTTTTTGCAGGTGATTCACTTCCATCTTCCAGAAGAATCCCTCTCTTTTTGGTTGGCGTTTCTCCTGTCCGTATCATACTGTTAATTTCTCTCAGTCTCTGGGGGGGGTGGGGGGTTAAAAATAAATATAAAAACTTTAAAATTCTAATACACATAGTTCAGTGTTAAGTCAAAGAACCTCAAATAAGTTAAGCAGTTTATCTTGAAGAGTTTGAACACCTTTATAAAGGAACGTACTACAAAATTTTGTATCCTTCCAATTTCACTTCTCAGCTGGCTGACATTGATGACTATCTGGGATAGAGGCAGAGTATTTCTATTTTTTAACAAGCTCCAGAGGTGATTTTGATGTAAGCTTTTCCACAATGTAAGAGTTCACAAATTTATGATTTTTTTTTAGAAAAGTTATAGAGCATCACATTGTTATGCCACATTTAATCAGTTTCATACATTTCCATTTTCCTTTTTTAAAAAATAGCATGACTTTACACAGTATTAGGCCGTTTTTCCCCCAGTCTAGTGTTACTCATTTTCTAACAGCCATGGAATTTCACAAGAGAAGCCTTAATTCCCTAAGGCATCCATTGTAGGTAATTTATTAGTATGATCTAGAATTCTAGAATGTATTGATACTAGTTACATGTCATCCTTGGGAGAATTGAGAAAAATTCAGGCAAATTATTTTCTGCATTCTCTGGTTCACACTGAAGAACTTGGATTGAGAAAAACTTCGCCAGAGGGCTAGAGAGACTGGATTTATTTATAGGTGCCTTCAGCACTAAGTTTCTCCAAAGCCCCAAAAGTTAGCTATTGCATTATTTTCTGGTAGTTAAAAAATTTTTTTTTCATGTGCTGCTAATGTCATTGTCCATGTTTCCTAGTGGAAAGCATACTGAGCAGATTTCATATGCATTTATTATAGGAAATTTCAAACATACAGGAAAGTAGAAGTGTATAGTGAACCCTCACATGACCATCACCCTACTTCAACAATTTTGGCCACTCTTATTTGATCTATACCCCTCATTCATTTCTCACCCCCGAGATTGTGTTAAACCAAATCCTAGATATTTATTTTACTTTTATTTTGAAATAATAGGCTTTTCTGAGATTTTAAATAAAACCACCAGTTTTTCATTATCAGTATGTGCACCTTCTCAAATTTCAACCATCTTAAGCTGTCCTCTGACTGACTCTTCTGCTCTTTGCCTCCCTAAGTCTGCTCTGCACTTCCTATCGCTAGTCTCCCATTCACTTGAATATTCCTTAAATTGTTAATTGTATACACTAATTGTATAAATGTTATTTGTATATAATGTGTATACATCATTATATTATGTATTATTGTGCAGTGTATAATTGTGTACCTTACTATACATAACACATTAATGTAGAACATACATTTATACATTGTACATTAATATGTATAAATTTATATACAGTACAGTGTTTTTATACACCATAATTTATACAATATATACATGATAGTTTAAAAATGAATAAATTCTTATTGCCCCCCAAAATTCATACAGAATACACCTTCTTGTCCTCACCCCATCCCTAGGGACACCTACTGTTATCATTCATTCACTGAAAAAATCAGGCTACTGTGTAGCTTTCTGTTTTTCTAGGAATGCACTCATTAGAAATATAATAATGTACATTAAGTGGGGTTTCAAAAAAATTAAAATGGTATATTTTATGTACTGTTCAGTTAGCATTGTCTTAGGTCTTTTCATATCAGTATATATGGATCACACCTCTTTAACTGCTATATAGTATTCTGTGGTAATCTGTATCATAGTTTAATCCCTTATTGATGTATTATTTCCTCCCAACTGTTCAGTACTATAAGCACTGTTACCATAACTTATTATTTAGCAAGTTGTACCAATTTACTGAAATTGCCCCAACAAGTATCACTAATGATTTATCAGTCAACTTACCTGATCTTGTGTGGTGTTTGGTAATTCTTTTCTCATGGTAGTGTAAATGTTAGGATATCATAGGTTAATTCTAGACCCAAGATACTTCTTGCTTTGCAATATTCTTCCTTGATCTCAGCCATCACCTATTAAGTTGTGATGACAAATCTTTCCCCAACCAACAGCCTAATACTGCTATCATTTATTGGAGAAATTCCCAATTCTGTGCTACAATTTTTTTTTGAAATATCCCCAGGTGGTGATAATATACAGGCAGGACTGAAAGCTACTGATCTTGACACTTAACTTTTTTGCACAAAATGTCTCTTTTTCTTAAGTTTACACACAGTAAAATTCACCTGTTTGCTTGGTGTATCAGTAGTTTGTTCCTTTTTATTGCAGAGTAGTAGTCCATTATCTGAGTGTACCACAGGTTTGTTTATCCCTTAACCAGTTGAAGAACATTTGGGTTTTCCACTTTTTGGCAATTAGGAGTAAAGTCAATATAAACACTCATGTACATGTTTTTGTAGGAACCTAAGTTTCATTCCACTTGGGTAAATACCTGGGAGTGAGATTGCTAGTTATATGGTAAAGATATGTTTACCTTTAAAAGAAACTACCAAACTGTTTTCCAGGTATAATGGCTACGTTAAACCATTTTGCATTCTTACTAACAATATATAAACGTTCTAACTGCTCCACATCATTGCCACTGATTTGTTGTTCTCATTTTTTTAGATTTTAGCCATTCTAATAGGCACATAATGGCTGAAGTGCATTCAGATCTTTTGCCCACTTTTCAATTTGGATGTTTTCCTATTGAATTCTGATAATCCTTTATATATTGTAGACACAAATCCTTTATCAGATATGAGATTCATACAGTTTTCTCCCAATGTGACTTGTTTTTTCTTTTAAAGAGCAGAAATTCTTAATTTTGATGAAATCCAACTTATCAATCTTTTATGGATTGTGCTTTATGATGTTGCATCTCATGTTCACAAATATTTTCTCCTGTGGTTTCTCCTAGAAGTTTCGGTTTTAGGTTTTACCTTTAGGTCTATGGACCATTCTGAGTTAATTTTTTTGTATGGTACAGAGTATAGGCACAAGTTTACTATTATTATTTTTGTTTATGGATATCCAATTGTTTCAGCATCATCTGTTGAAAAGGCTGTCCTTTTTCCACTAAATTGCTTTTGCACCTTTGTTGAAAATCAGTTGGCCATATATGTGTGTTCCATTTCTGGATTCTATTCTGTTCTATTAATCTGTATGTACTTGCACCAGTACCACATTGTCTTAATTAGTGTAGCTTTATATATTGTCTTGAAATCAGATAAGTGTGAGTTTTCCAACTTTTTCAAAATTGTTTTAAACTAGTTTCCTTTGCATCTTCATATAAATGTTGGAACCAGTTTGTTAATTTATACAAACAGTTCTGGGATTTTCACAGGAATTGGAGTGAGTTTATACATTAAGTGGAAGAAAACTCACATCTTGATACAGTTTTCCAATTCATGAACATATTTCTGTCCATTTCTCAGTCTTTAATTTCCCTCACCAAGGTTCTAGTTTTCAGGATACAAATCTTGAACATCTTTTGTCAGACTTATCTGTAAGTAATTTTTTAAAGCTATTTACATTGTTTTAAAAAATTTTTACTTATGATTACTTGTTGCTAGTATATAGAAATACACTTGGTTTTTGTATATTAATCATGTAACCTTGCTAATCTTATTAGTTCCAGTAACTTTTTGTACATTTTGTCATTTTTCTGTGTAGAAAATCATATAAATGTAGATAGTTTTATTTCATCCTTTTCCATTTGCATGCCATCTTTAAGTTGCTTTATTGTATATGCTAGGACCTACAGTTTTAATGTTGAATAGGAGTGGTGAAAGCAGATATCCTTCCTTGCCTTATTCTTTTTTTTTATAGAGTTATTTTATTTATTTATTTATTTTTTTGCTGCGTTGGGTCTTTGTTGCTGTGCATGGGCTTTCTCTAGTTGCGGCAAGCGGGGGCTACTCTTCATTGCGGTGCGGGAGCTTCTCATTGCGGTGGCTTCTCTTGTTGCGGAGCACAGTCTCTGAGTGCGTGGGCTTCAGCAGCTGTGGCTCATGGGCTCTAGAGCACAGGCTCAGTAGTTGTGGTGCACGGGCTTAGGTGCTCCGCGGCATGTGGGATCTTCCCAGACCAGGGCTCAAACCCGTGTCACCTGCATTGGCAGGTGGATTCTTAACCACTGTGCCACCAGGGAAGCCCCCCTTGCCTTATTCTTGATCTTCGAGGGAGGGCATTCAATCTTCCAGCATTAAAGTATGAGGTTAGCTGTAGAGTTTTTTTTGTATACATTCTTTATCAGGTTGAGGAAGTTCCCTCTGAGTTTTTATCATGAATGAATGTTGGATTTTGTCAAATGTTTTTTCTTCAACTACTGAGATGATATATCTTTACTTTATTTCTTCCTTAAATGTTTGGTAGAATTTACCAAATGTTTGGTAGAATTTATCCTTCATTATACTTTTAATGTCTGTAGGACCGGTACTGAATCTCTCATTTCTGGTATTGGTAATGTGTCATTTCTTTTTCTTTCCCAATTAATCTGCACAGAGATGTATCAATTTTAAAAATCTACACAAAACCCCTAGCTTTTAATGACCTTAATTTTCTCTACTTTTCAGCTATTTCATTGATTCCTGCTTTTCTAGTTGCCTAAGGGTGAAACCTTAGGTCACTAATTTGACACCTTCCTTCCTAATATAGATATTTTGTGCTATAAATTTCCCTCTTAGCACTGCTTTCATGGCATCTCACAAATTTTGATATGTTGTTTTCATTTTCATTTGGTTCAAAATATTTTCCAATTTCTCTTTTATTTCTTCTTTTTTCTTTTCTTTTTTTTTTTTTTTTTTGCGGTACGCAGGCTTCTCACTGTTGTGGCCTCTCCCGTTGCGGAGCACAGGCTCCGGACGCGCAGGCTCAGCGGCCATGGCTCACGGGCCCAGCCGCTATGCGGCATGTGGGATCTTCCCAGACCGGGGCACGAACCTGTGTCCCCTGCATCGGCAGGCGGACTCTCAACCACTGCGCCACCAGGGAAGCCCTCTTTTATTTCTTCTTTAACTCTTAGAGATTATGCAGTTTAGGTTCCAAAAATTTGGGGGGTTTCCTGATATCTTTCTGTTATTGATTTCTGATTTAATTCTGTTGTGGTCAGAGAAAATACATTATTTAAATCCTTTAAAATTTACTGAGACTTGTCTTATGGTCCACAGTGGGTCTATCTTGGTAAATGTTACATGTGAGCTTGATGCTGTTGAGTATTCTGTTAGTGTCATTTAGTCAGTTTGGTTGATAATGTTTACATCTTGAATATCCTTACTGATTTTTCTTTGTCTACTTATTCTAGCAATTATCTTGAAATCTCTTGACTGTAAATGATTTTTTTCTATTTAAGACTGTATGTCCTCTCTATAATTAGGAAATGACCTTCTCTATCATTGATAACATTCTCTGCTCTGAAATCTGCTTTCAGATACCAATATTAATGATATTAATGTAGTCACTCCAGCTTTCTTTTGATTAGTGTTAGCAGAGGTTAACTTTGTCCATCCTTTTTCTTTTTAAAAACAGCTGTATTGTGATATAATTTATATACCATATAATTCAACCATTTGAAGTATACAAATCCATAGCTTTTAGTATGTTCCCAGAGCTGTGCAACCATCACCACATTGAATTTTAGGACTCTTTCATCATCCCAGAAAGAAACTTGATCCATTAGCTGAAACCCTCCATTCCCTTCAGGGGATCACTAGTCTACTTTCTGCTTCTATAAATTTGCCCATTCTGTACATTTCATAGAAACCGAAGTACAATATTTGTCCTTTTGTGACTGGCTTCTTCCACTTAACAGTGTTTTCAAGGTCCATCCTAGTTGTAGCATGTATCAGAACTTCCTTTTTATTGGAGTAATATTCCCTTGTATGGATATAGATTTATCTGTTCATCAGTTAATGGGACATTTAGGTTATCATCCTTTTACTTTAAACTATTTGTGTCTATATTTAAAGTGGGTTACTAATAAGCAGTAAAACAGTTAGGTCTTCCTTGTTTGTCCAGTCTTACAATTTCTGCATTTTAATTGGTATATTTAGACCATTTAAATTTAGTTGCTATTTGCTATCTTCTTCCTTTTTTGGCCTTTTGAATTGAATATTCTTACTCCAATTCATTTTTTCCATTTAACTTTTTAATTCATTTGGAATTTATTTGGTATAGGATGAAAATCTACTAATAGAGGAGTATCAGAGCCGTTTCCACCAACTAAAATTGCCTTTCAGGGCTATTGCATATTTATATTTCCAGCTTTCACAATTCCACTGGGTTATCATTGGAATTAGATTAAACCTATGTAATGGCTGGAGGAAACTGTATCTTTTTAATATTTGGTCTTCCTACTGAAAAACATTAGTATATCTTCATTTATTCCAGTTTTTTAAAAATCTCTTATTCAAGTTAAAAAAGTTTTCTACACAGGATCAATTTATTCCAAGGCATGTGATACTTTACTACTGTAGAAAATACAATGGAAAAACATTTCCTAATAGATTTTTGCTGCTATCATTTTTACTTGTTTCCCCCAACTTTTTCTTTTTCCCCAAAAAGATTTCAAGCCTACAGAAAAGTTAGAAGAATAGTTCATTGAGCACCCATTTATCTATCATTAACATTTTACCACATTTGTTCTCTCTATAATTTTCTTTTTAGCTGAACCATTTGAAAGTAAGTTGTTGACACTGGGGCATTGCATCTCTGAATGCTTTAAAAACATATTCTCCTATATAATCTAGTACCATCATCAATACCAAAGACATTTAACAGACATTTAAAGATAAACATTAATGTTAAAGTCAATATTCAGTTTTCCCACTTGTCCCCCAAATATCCTTTATAGCTGTGCTTTTCTATGCAGGATCCAATCAAAGGTCATCATGCCTTGCATTTGGTTGTCATGTCTCTTTAGTCTCCTTTACTCTATCAGTACTCGCCCTACCATCTATCTATCATCTATCTCTTCATGATACTGGCATTTTTTTGAGAGTCTAGGCAATGTGTTATATATGTGTTTTTCCTAAGCAATCTATAAATACAAATATCACTTAAGGACCTTTAAGATGCAGGTGCACTCCTTAACATAGCGTATGATTCCAAGGGATCTAGCCTTACTGCCTCAAGAACTTTGTTTCCCTTCCCTTATCTGCTTCATCCTGGATGCCCTTCCTTCTACCCCTCAGCAATCTGCTAACTTTTCATCCATTAAGGCTTCACTCACGCTTCCCTCCCCATTGCAGACTGAGGCAGATGCTACCACTTAAATCTGTGCAAATGTGACACTGTCCAAGTGTCCAAAATGCCCATTTCTCCCCTTAGACTAAGAATCCAGAGGACAGAGACACTTCCTGTCCCAGAAGGAGGCACTTAGTAAATCAGTTAAGGGATCCAAATTTTCCTTCCCTAACAGAAATTTGGAATTTTAAAGTTTTACAAATGGAATAAAATTCCAGATTTATAGCAGGATATTCAAATATACAAATAGGAAAAGGGAGGAATGAAAATCCAGATCCCTTACCCTATTTCCAGCTCTAAAGTTCTCCCCCCAAATCCTTGTTTTTTGCTGCTTTGGGACTTACCGGTCACTCTTCCTTGACAGATCCCATCACTCATGTGAGTACTGAGGGTTTCCCAACAACCCTGCTTCTAGAATCCTAAGCATTTTGGGGTTAATAAAGGCCAATGTTTATATTAGGCTCACCTTTGAAGGACTGTTGCTGAAGTAGTAGAAAATCTTTTCTCGAGGAGAAAGCATTGCTTCATTTTTATGCGGGGATATGTACACAGGATGATTTTGAGACAACTGTATTCGGCGAGGAGAGCCTGTTCTTACAAACGGATAGGGAGAGAGTGGAGGAGCATCCATCTGTTTAACAAAAAAAATTTCTAAGAAAGGTAAACGAAATTTCTAACCAGGTGCTTTTTTTGAAAATGGTTATTTTTATTGAAAGAGTGAAGAGGTATAATAAACCAGTAGCTTTATGAATGGTAGATAGTGATGTATTAGCAGCAAAAATTAAACGTAAAGCAAATCATACAAATAGCAAACATCTAAGTGCTTTCTTTGTGCCAGTCACTGTTTTAAGCATTTTAAATACATTATGTAATTTAATCCTCACAACAACCCTATAAGTGAGGGACTACTTCTAGTCCCATTTTATATATGAGGAAACGAGGTACAGAGGAAGTTAAATAACTTGCAGGATCACCAAAACTGGTAAGTTTTGGATAATTTGAACCTATGCAATCTGTCTCATATTACTATACTTTGTAGGGAATCCAAATATCATCTTGTTTAATGCTTCACAACAGTAGAAATTATGTTGGTTAAGCCCATTATTTCTGTTAGAGACTTCCTTAGTCTTACTTAACAAAAAGAATTATTTGTAAAACTAGTTTACACAGAAGCAGCTCAAACATAAGTGATTCCTCATTCCTCACAAGTGAAAAAAGTGTGAAATAATCCTCATCAAACTTACTGCATTTGCCTGTGAGTACTTCATGGCAAATGTTTTAATTTGTTTTATGTAGATGTTGTTGTAGAACTGAATAAGGTCTCCCCTCTCCTCCTCTTCCACATCACTGTTGGCACCTGTGAGACGAGTAGGTGTAGGAGGGGCACTGCTAGGCTGTGGAACTGGCAAGGTGCTGCTTGACCTCATGACAGGACTGGAGTCTCTACTGGCTATAACCGGTGGAACAAAAAGTGTTAAACAGGAAGACTGCTAGTGCAGATTGCTCTTAAAAAGAAAATTCAGTAAGATAAGGGTGAATGGCTACCTGCTCTACTTACTGAATAGCAGCAAATGGGCACTCTTATTCTTCATACCAAGGAGCAAAGCAAAGATAAGATATTAAATACTAACTTTAGGGCTTCCCTGGTGGCGCAGTGGTTAAGAATCTGCCTGCCAATGGGACACGGGTTCGAGCCCTGGTCCGGGACGATCCCACATGCCACAGAGCAACTAAGTCCATGCGCCACAACTACTGAGCCTGCGCTCTAGAGCCCGTGAGCCATAACTACTGAGCCCACATGCCACAAATACTGAAGCCCACACGCCTAGAGCCCGTGCTCCACAAGAGAAGCCACCACAATGAGAAGCCCACGCACTGCAACGAAGAGTAGCCCCAGCTCGCCGCAACTAGAGAAAGCCCACGCGCAGCAACAAAGACCCAATGCAGCCAAAAAGAAATTAATTAATAAAAAAAAATACTAACTGTACTACCATGCTATTAATGTAGCAAGGGCTTACTGAGTAGTTTTCATTAATTTGCACCAAGCTTTCTAGGACCTGAGCCCTGCATTAAGTGGTATAAACCAACAATTAAGGATGGTGTTTCCATAGCATGGTTTCTGTTGACATGCCACATTTTTCTCGAACTCAAGTCAACAAATGCCTGCCTTCTCCATCCTTCACTAATCCCTCTAGAGAAAAGTTTTATGCACAATGTGCCTCAAAGCCACGGGATAAAGGACAAACAGCTCTGTGACTAAATTTAGAATTTGGTTTATTGTCCAACAAATCTTTTGCCAATAAAATATTTTCATAGTTTCTACAACAGTAATTTATTAATCCTTAGTCCTAGGCCTAAAAAATAAGAGAAGCTCTTAATTTCATTTTATAAGTTCATAAAGATCCCACTTACTTCTGTCTTTGTTTAGTTCTGTTGGAGAATTCTGATGGCTTCTGCTATCACTGCTGCCAGAGTTTCTTCTTTTCCTTTTCCCTTTTATGAGAACACTTCTATACACCTTTAGACAGGTCATGAGAAGGGAACAGAAACGAGTTATTTATTGAGCACATCCTAGACTATGTGACTTTGACATGTTATTCTCACAACTCCATATAGTAGTAGTTTTCCTACTCAGGGGAGGTTAATAAATGCAGCCAAGTTTACATATCTATTAAATAACAGATACAGGATTTACATCACGGCCTGTCAGGCTTCAACTTCCAAGTACTGCCCACAATACTACAGAGCAGTAATAATATGCAATTGTAAAATCAAGTCATTCTAAGTCAAATATCAATACAAAGATCTCACATACCTACCTACCTCTTGAAACAAATGAGTAGCATTAAAGGTAAAAAGAGTTTTAAAATTTCACTTAATGCTGTTTTGGTTAAATGTACAGCATTATGTTTCCTAAACCAGACTGAATTCAAGGTGACATAGAATCCAAACAGCTTCCTAATTTACATCTATCTTGTGATTATTTGAATTAAAAAGGAATCAATTATTTCACATCATTACCTTTTGGTGAAAAGAGAACTTAAGAACTTAAACTAATCAAGATGTGTTGCTGTCTATCAATAATTAAATAAGATTAAAATAAAGACTTCCCTTAAAGTAGAATCTTAGTTTTTTATCCTGGAGAAAAGGCCACAGAATCAACTGTAGTTAACTTTTTTGTATGCCTCAAAGACTTTGATCTTTATTTTCAACCATGAGAGAAAATGTAGTAAGTTACCTGGCTCCGGGCCTGTGGCTGAGTCCTATAGCAACGCATAATATTCTGGAAGGACTTGTCTTCTTTTGTGACCTGGCAAAGAATAAGAGTACTCTGAGAGAGAATTTGACTTCCAGCATAATACCATGAGATGGTCCGTGAACCTGCTCCCCAGTGAAACTGATGAAAATTATATGAAAAAAACATCATTTAAAGCCTCTGGAAATGGCCCTAAAAGGCATATAACAAATGAAGAAATATATATTCAAGAAAATCTACTAAAATTCAGTAACAACAGAGGGAATAAATGGTATTTGAGCCAAGACCTAGAATAAAAAAATTACAGTAACAAAAAATTCATCAGAGGAATGAAAGACTAGATTTGAACGGGCAAAAAACATTTAGCAAACCTGAAGATGGAGTTGTGCAATCCAAAGAACAGAGAAAAAAGAATGAGGAAAAATTAACAGAGCTTCAAAGAAATGTGACACACCAAGAGAGTGTGGAAGTATCAGAAGGAGGGGAGGGATAGGAGCCAAAAGAAATGTTCAAAGAAATAAAGGCTGAAACATTCCCAAATTTATTTTAAAAACAATCTACATATCCACGAATTTTAACAAATTCCAAGTAGGACAAATGCAAAGAGCTCCATACCAAGACATATAGTAAAAAAGCTGAATGCCAAAGAAATGGAGAATATCTTGAAAGCATCAAGAGAAAAGCAACTTTTTGCTTACTAGGAAACTCTGATAAAGTAACAGAAAACTTCTCATTAGAAACTATGGAGGCTATGAGACGATGGACAAAGTAAAAACTAAGAATCCGGTATCCAACAAGGTTATCTTTCATAAATGAAAATGAAATAAATACAATCTCACATAAACATAAAGAAAGAAAATATGCTGCTAGCAGAACCATCTTACATGAAAATACTAAGGAAAGTTCTTCATACTAAAAGTAAGTGACCCCAGGACTTCCCTGGTGGCGTACTGGTTAAGAATCCACCTGCCAATGCAGGGGGCACGCGTTCAAGCCCCGGTCCAGGAAGATTCCACATGCTGCAGAGCAACTAAACCCGTGCACCACAACTACTGAGCCCACACGCCTAGAGCCTGTGCTCCACAACAAGAGAAGCCACCGCAATCAGAAGCCCGTGCACTGCAATGAAGAGCAGCCCCCACTTGCCGCAACTAGAGAAAGCCTGTGCACAGCAACGAAGGCCCAACACAGCCAAATACATAGATTAAATAAATAAAATTAAAAAATAAAAGTTAAGTGACCCCACACAGTAATTCAAATACACGTGAAAAAACAGAACAATGTTAAAGATCGTTATGTAACTGGAAAGAGAGTATAAAATGCATATTTCTTCTCAACTGATTTTTTTAAAATTGTATAAAACAACATACATACATGAAGAAACGTGATATATATATTTGCCAAAAACAGCACAAAGGAGGAGATTAGGAGGAAAGCTATTCTAGGCTAAGGAAATGACTCCAGATGACAACTCAAATCCCCAGGAACCAACAGAGAGAAATAAGGTAAATAAGTAAATGGTAAATAAGGTTAATATGATAAAAGCTATAAATAAATACTTGCACTCCTTTCTTCTCTCAGCTCCTTTAACGCTTCTATATCTCACTGGCATCCAGTTACTATAAATTTGAAGCTGGTTTTCATAAGTAAAGATGTATATGTGGGGGTTGGAGGAAGTGGGGAGATGCTGATTGAAGGGTACAGATTTCCAGTTATAAGATGAATAAATTTTGGGGAACTAATTTGCAGCATGATGGCTATAGTTAACAAACTGAACTGTATACTTGAGAGTTGCTAAGAGAGTTGATCTTAAGTATTCTTACTGCCAAGAAAAAGTAGCTGGGTGGTAATCATAATGCAATATATACATGTATCAAATCATCACACTGTACATTCTATACTTACACAATGTGATATGTCAATTATATATCAATAAAGATGGGGCAAAAAAATGGCGGGGGGGATAGAGCAAAAAGAAAAAAAAAAAGTATATGGTAAGCCCCAAAGAAACCACTAAGAAAAAAAAGTTAAAAAGTCATCACTGAAATTAAAATGCCATGAATGCACATGAAAATGAAAGCAGTAAAGGAGGAAGAGAGTATCTGAAAGACATGAGACATATATAAAAAACAAAAAGTAAAATGACAGATGTAAATCCAGTTACAACAATTATGTTAAAATATGAATGGACTAAACAACAAAATCAAAGACAGAAATTGTCCGACTAGATAAAAAAAGAGATCGAACTATACTCCCTATATGAGAGACACACTTTACATTAAAACAAACAAACAGATATGAAAGAAAATGATGGAAAGAAGGTATATCATGCAAACAGCAACCCTAAGAAAGCTGGGTGGCTATACATATATCACACTATAAAATTGACTTTAAAACAAAAAAGTTACTAGAGATAAAAAGGGACATTTCATAATGATGAAGGGTCAATCCATCAGAAAGGTACAAAAATTAAAAACACACATGCACCTAATAACAGAGTACCAAAATATATGAAGTAAAAACTGACAGAAATGAAGGGAGAAATAGGCAATTCAATAATAATATTTAGAGAGTTCAATACCCCACTTTCAATAATGGATGGATACTAGATAGAAGATCAACAAAGAAACAGAAGACTTTAACACTATAAAAAACACTAAAAAACCTTACAGACATCTATAGAACACTCCACCCAACAATAAAATATACACTCTTCTCAAGTGAATATTGAACATTCTCCAGGATAGACCATATGCTAGGCTACGAAACTTCAATAAGTTTAAAAGGATTGAAGTAATTAATACAAAGTGTGTTTTTTGACCACAATGGATTGAAACTAGATATCATTAACAGAAATTTGGGAAACTCACAAATATGCTGAAATTAACACACCTAGGTAACCAGTAAGTCAAATCAAAAGAGAAATTAGAAAACACTTTGAGATGAATGAAAATGAAGACACAACATACCATAACTTATGAGACGCAGCTAAAGCAGTGCTTAGAGGGAAACTTATAGCTCTTAATGCCTATAGTAAAAAAGAAGAAAGATTAATTACCTAACCATTCATCTTAAGACACTGAAAAAAGAAGAGCAAAAACTAAGCCTAGGGAATTCCCTGACGGTCCAGGGGTTAGGACTTGGCGCTTTCACTGCTGAGGGCCTGGGTTCGATCCCTGATCAGGGAACTAAGATCCCACCAGCCGTGTGGCACAGCCAGGATAAACCAAAACAAAACAAAACAAAACTAAGCCTAAAGCAAGCAAAAAGAAGGGAATAATAAAGATTAGAGCATATAATAATAAATGAAACCAAAATCTCGTACTTTGACAAAATCAACAAAATTGATAAACCTTCAGCTACACTAAGATAAAAAGAGAGATTGTTAAATTACTACTGACACAGAATAAAAAGGACTAAAAGGAATATTATGAACAACTGTGTGCCAACAAATTAGAAAGCCCAGAGGAAACACAAATTCCTAGGAAGACATACACTACCAAAATTGATTCTAGAAGAAACAGACAGTCTGAATAGACTCATAACAAGAAAAAGAATCATCCATCAATAAACTACCCATAAAGAAAAGCATAGGTCCCAAACGTTCATTGATCAGAAAGTGAAATATGGTTAAGATAGCAATATTCCCCAAATTGATCTACAGACTCAACATAATATCTATCTGAACCCCACCTGACTCTTTGTGACAAGAAGTCAGAACTGACAAATTCATAAAGAATTTCAAGGGATTTAGACCAGCCAAACAAACCTTGAAAAAGAAGAAAAAAGTTACCAATTTTAAAACTTGAAACGTTTGTTTTAAAATGGGTAATGTTATGTGAGTTTTGCCTGAATAAATTATTTTAAAAAACAAAGTCAGATAATAAAAAATGTTGGTGAGAATGTGGAGAAATAAGGACCTCATATACTATCAGTGGAAATGTAAAATGGTGCAATGACTTTGGAAGACAGTCTGGTAGTTCCTCAAATAAACATAGAGTTTACCCTATGACCCAACAATCCACCCCAAGGTATATACAGAAGCGAAATGAAAAGATGTCCACGCAGAAACTTGTATACAAATGTTCATAGCAGCATTATTTATAATAGCCCCAAAGTAGAAATCATCTAAATGTCCATTACTGATTACTGGTAAACAAAGTATTATATATGCATACAATGGAATATCATATTCCAAAATTGACTGGTGATTGTCCCACATACCTATGAATGTACTAAAATCCACTGAGCTGTGCATTTTACATGAGTGAATTATATGGTATGTGAATTTTATCTCAATAAAGCTGTTAAAAGTGTTCTGAGAGTAAGGAAGTAGCATCTTTACTTTTTCCTTTAAATTCCTAATGGTACTCACCTTTGCCATCACATAAATGGCACACATTAACAACTGGTCCAGATGTCTGTCCATCATAAGTTCAGGACACTGAATTATGGAGAATTCAAAGCAGGTCCAGATTTTTTTCCTCAGTTCATCTGAAATATCCAATTTAGCACAAAGGTCCCGAAGACGGACACCTGCTAAGTGATAAACCTAGTAGATAAACAAAAATATCTCAAACTTTGTTTATCTAACCCTTGTATTTCCCAAGCTCTAGAACTGGTAAGGGTACATTTTTCTTTAGAAAAATTACCTTTCTAAAGAAAAGCGATAAAGAGCTGGTCTTCCTGGGTCTAATATTGCTGCTCGTTAAAGGTAGGCCTTGTTTCTGCTGTTGTCCACCTGGGGAAATCTGTTGAATGGCCACCTGACCAGGGACTTGCAAGGTCGTTCCTGTCACCTGTTGAGAGCTTAAACTTCCAGCCAGGGCCTGAGCACTGAGGGGCTGGATGGAGCCAGTCACAGCTTGTGCCTGCCCCCCAACATTGACTTGGACTGGGAAGAATGTTATTCCTCCATTTTCATTGGCAATGCCTAAAATTTGTTTCAGAGAAAAAAAGCATGAAGAAAATGTCGATACTATAAGACTCTCCAGGCAGAGGTTTTCAATTATTTCCCCTCCCAACCCCTTTCCCCCACTCTTCTCTCATATCATCATTCCAGCCAAATCTCGACTAACTTTCTAATAAGTGCCACAGAGAAGGAACGCAATATTCAACTCTGCCTTCCTTACCTTGTACAGGAATAGTCACTGTTTGTCCATTGTTGGCTGTGACAGTGGCTGTTGCCATGGTGACCAAAGTCTGTCCAGGAACTGGTGTGACAGAAACAGCCTCCCCAGATACATTCTGCACAGGGACAGCATTGACTAGAGGCTGTGGGGGGATGCGGCCAGGTGTCCCTCCATCAGTGGGACTATCATTCTCAACAAATAGCCGCCTTCTGGTAGAGCTGGCTGTGGGAGAGCTGTACCTATCGTATAATGTGGTTGGAGACGTTATGCCTAGGGTTAAAAAAAAAAAATCATTTAACTCAAGGAGACAGATCTGACTTCCATCCTAGAAGTGATGTTCACAACTAATTAGTGTTTGAAATACTATATAATCAAAAAACAAAAATTACAGGAGTCATATCATAGCTACATTCAATGAATGAAAATTCAACTGAATACTATTAAGAGCAAAATTTAAAGAAAGGATTTTTCTCTATGTGCCTCACAGTGTTCCCTTCTTCACTCCACCTTTTGCTAAATCAAACTAGACTTTGCCCTCCACTACCACAGGGTCCTGAGGACTGAGGGCTAATTTAAATAATTTTCTATTTTTCTACCATATTCAATTTCTACAGAACACTCATGTAAGATGTGATTTCACTGTAAAGATACTACTTGATAAGAAGACTTGATGGATTTGATATTACTATGTATCATCTGGGAGCATTTACCCCCTGTTTTATACATTTTCATCTTTGTCATTTTTTACCTGTAGAAAGTTACTAAAATTCAATTCGGTTCTTTAGCAAGAATGGACATACATGTTTTGGATTCAATTAAGCTTAGTTTTTTTTTTTTAAACAACTTTACTGAGATACGATTCACACATATTTCACCCACTTAAACTGTATAATTCAGTGGTTCTGGGTATATTACTAGCTTTCTAAAATTGTGGTAAAATACGTATAGCATAGGACTTGGCATTTCACCCGCTGTTAAGTGTACAGCTCAGCGGCACTGCATTCACAGTGCTGTGCAAACACCAACACCATCTTTTCCAAAGCTTTTTCAACATCCCACACAAAAACTCTGTTAACCATTATAGTCAAGTATTCACACCGCTGTCTGAATTTTTGAGAGGCATCCCTTTCCCTCTTCCATGTCCAGCTGTAAAAACTGCACATCACTGGGTTGTAAATACTAAAATCTATGTAGGGAGTTCATAAGAGGACTGACAGGAGTAGTTCTGACAGACTGTGGCTTAACATTATAATTTCCTGGTGATACAAAAGCAAATAAATGTACTAGATTTATATTTGGAACAAAGCTGCAGAGTTAGGAAGAATACATTAATTATGATCATTATCTCTGGATAAACAACAAGGTCCTATTGTATAGCACAGGGAACTATATTCAATATCCTTTGATAAACCATTATGAAAAAGAATATGTATAACTGAGTCACTTTGCTATACAGCAGAAATTAACACAACATTGTAAATCAACTATACTTCAATAAAATTTTTTAAAAAGTGTTTCAAGGACTTCCCTAGCGGTCCAGTGGTTAAGACTCCATGCTTCCAACGCAGGGGACACAGGTTTGATCCCTGGCTGGAGAACTAGGATCCCACCTACCACGTGGCACGGCCGAAAAAAAAAAAGTGTTTCAAATTATGATCATTATCTCGTAAAATATTAAAAGACCTCATGAAAATGGAGAAGTGATAAGTACAAAAAAATGAAGTTTAAAGTCAAGTCCTAATCCATTGATTAGGGAAGGAAAAACTCTACAGAAATAGGACTGATGAAGACCAGCTAACAGATCTATGGGTCTGAGTGCGTAATAAGCAGAAAAATAAACCATTAAGCCATATGCCTCCTCTTTCAAAAATGAGTAAGTTTTCATATAGATCATCCATATTCATTGAGTATGCACTGACACAGAGTGATTCCTCATTTTAAAACTGATCTTTCTTCTATAGCCAGTGCTTATCAATGACATTAAAAAGTTGATCTAGAAACAAGAATATCCTTCTAATGGAATCCAAGGATTTAGAACTCTCTGGATTTACAGAATTGCTTTTTTTAAAAAGTAGTTTTATCTGAAGTATGTAAACTTAAATGTTGCACCTGGCAGATGTTATAAAGAACTGCCTAAAATGTAACCAGATGAAAGGCAAAACTTCCCTTTTCTGTACCTCAGGGCCAGCAATGCTGTTGTATTAACCAGGGTAGCACTGCTCAACTGACAAGAGTCAAAGCTGAACATGCTTGGGAATTCCCTGGCAGTCCAATGGTTAGGACTTGCTTTCACTTCCAGGGCCCGGGTTCAATCCCTGGTCAGGGAACTATGATCCCATAAGCTGCAAGGCGCAGCCAAAAAAAAAAAAAAATGCTGAACATGCTCAGGCCATTCAGTCCTCTTAACTCTGTGGCTCATCTGTACCTAATTAGATCATACACTCTACCTTTAAGAAGATTTTTCTGTTTCTTCCGATTTTAAAAGTAATACATATTCATCTTAAAAAATTTACAGAAATCACCTAGAATTCTATTACCCAACAATAATCATTAATAGTTTGGTTTTTCCATTTCAGCCCTTTTTCATGCTTATAGAAAAAAAATACACTTAAAAAATAGGAATCACATTAATATACAGCATTCTATCAATTTTAGAAGACACTTGACTTTTCATGCATTTTCCTGTGTTCT
Source organism: Mesoplodon mirus (assembly GCF_964341445.2). Lineage (NCBI taxonomy): Eukaryota > Metazoa > Chordata > Mammalia > Artiodactyla > Ziphiidae > Mesoplodon > Mesoplodon mirus. The sequence goes on from NC_138995.1 coordinate 31,200,608, forward strand.
TTAATATTTTTCAAAAGCACTAAAGTGATCCGTGTGGTACTATAATGTACAGAATATTTTCTTCTATATATACCCTACTAACTTCACTTGTAGTTTTAGATGGAATTTAAATCTCCAGATGCTAGGCCCCAAAATACTTCCCTTAATATTTTAAACTTACTTCTTCCAAGTCCTCCAGCATCAGCACGAACCTCACTCACCCTTCTGGGAGTCAAAGGGGAGCCAGCAATACAAACTTCATCCGCTCTTTCCAGGTTCTGAGGTGGCATGACCTATTAGGAAATGTTTACACAGAATGCCATTATTCAAAAAAGTATTTTAATTAGAAATATAATAATAATCTAAGGCAAAAGAAAACTATCTTGGCTCATCAGTTATTCTACCTAAATAAAATCCCCTGTCTTTTCCACTTTCATACTGAAGTTAAAAAAAATTCTGGCAGGCTTAAAAAATTCAAATCTAATAATTGGATACTAAATATAAATTAACCTTCCTTACTGATTTGGAGAATTGGACAACCATTTTAAGGCATAGAAACCTGATTAGAAAATCAAAAAAGAACACTGAACTCTTACTCTGTCACTGAAACCTTGGGGCAGTCACAAATTATTTCTGACTCTTGGTTCCTCTTAGATGTAGGGGTGATTGTACCAAATTAAACCCAGCTATTACCCTCCCATACTCATGAGGAAGATGCTAAGTTTAACTGTGGTCGGTGAAAGAGAATTATGAATAGACTATATATTGATATACTTTTATCATAGAAAGATGTTAACATCTTTTCACAAACCTCTTCGCATGTAGGAACTCTGTTTTCATTGTCTCTAATTCTGTCCCAGAGTGGAGACTCTGGTTTCCATGCCAAATGATCCAAGATCTGTTCTTCAATCTGATTAAGGTGTTTTACCACCTCTCTACAAAGGCCATCTTCTGCTCTAATGAATACTTCTATCACCTGAAATTTTTAAAAATGTCTGGGTTTGTTTAGTAATAATTTTTTAACAAAAAAAATTGTTCAAATGCAAAAGCAAAATTGGTAAACTTAAATAAGCTTTTTTACATATTTATAGAAACAAAAAAGTCGTTATCAAAAATTACAAGTTTAAAGAATAGTACTATTTCAAAACAGCTGCTCTTCCTTTCACTATCTTCATAAATAATTATTTAAACTGCATATATGGATTATATAAAATCTTTTGGGGCCTCCCTGGTGGCGCAGTGGTTGAGAGTCCGCCTGCCGATGCAGGGGATACGGGTTCGTGCCCCGGTCTGGGAGGATCCCATATGCCGCGGGGCGGCTGGGCCCGTGAGCCATGGCCGCTGGGCCTGCGCGTCCGGAGCCTGTGCTCCGCAACGGGAGAGGCCACAACAGTGAGAGGCCCGCATACCGCAAAAAAAAAAAAAAAAAAAAATCTTTTGTATAGTGATACATTTCAAAAATCTTTAAATTAAAAATTTCAAAAATCTTTAAAAAAACATGCCTTGTCTATTGAGATTAAAAAACATTACTCAAAATTTCATATTTTTTAAAATAAATTTATTTACTATTTTATTTTTGGCTGCATTGGGTCTTTGTTGCTACACACGGGCTTTTCTCTAGTTGCGGTGAGCAGGGGTTACTCTTCACTGTGGCGCACGGGATTCTCATAGCGGTGGCGTCTCTTGTTGTGGAGCACGGGCTCTAGGTGCATGGGCTTCAGTAGTTGTGGCACGCGGGCTCAGTAGTTGTGGCTTGCGGGCTTAGGTGCTCTGTGGCAGGTGGGATCTTTCCAGACCAGGACTCAAACCCGTGTCCCCTGCATTCACAGGCAGATTCTTAACCACTGTGCCACCAGGGAAGTCCCAAAATTTCACATTTAAAAACTCTGAACATTCAGTCTATGCCACTATAAAAATTAGTTTTGACTACTGTAGGAGAATTAAATCCATACACTAAATCAATATTAAGAGGGAAACCAAATCAATGCTATAACTCTGTGCCTCTATATAACATGTGAAAAGGAGTTGTTTTTTTTTTTTGAAAGACACTTTCATTTAATTTTCATAAAATAAAAAAGAAGGTTGTGGGGATTTCCCTGGTGGTCCAGTGGTTAAGAATCTGCCTTCCAATGCAGGGGGTGCAGGTTCGATCCCTGGTCGGGGAACTAAGATCCCACGTGCCGCAGGGCAACTAAGCCTCTGCACCACAACTACTGAGCCTGAGTGCCTCAATGAAAGATCTCACATGCTGCAACGAAGATCCCGCGTGTTGCAACTAAGACCTGATGCAGCCAAATAAATAAGTCAATATTTTTTTTTAAAAAAAGAAGGTTGCTATCACGATTAGCTAGTGGTATGTTTGCTACTTTTCTAAAACCTTCTTAGCTCATAAAATGAAAGTATTCTAAAAGACTTTATCAGACAAAAGGAGGAATTATATGAAACTTTTACACAAAATAGGTCTATATAATACATTGAAAGAATATATATAGTTCTTAAGACTCCTATTTCTTCTCTGCTCCCCATTTAGAGTGGAAATTATTAAATATGTAATTAAAATAGAAGAAATGTACTCATATATTAAAATGAGTTAGATGGCTAACCACAGTAAGTGGATCTTATCTACAATTTCCTCATCAGTTTCAGATTTTTAAAAATACCTTGTAAAAATGATAAAGTGGCACATCAAATATTTCAGTAATACATGGAAAATTCCCAGGAGGCTTATAAGAAAAAGTGACGACCTCAAGGCAGCAGGCCAAGAGCGATCTGTGGAATGCATCTTGTTCCAGAATGCCCTATTAAAAAAAACAAAGCTTTAACACTTAGAAACCTTTGTATACCCTTCTGTATGTTTTCAAAATTAAAAAATTGTCCTAAAACGGCCTTTTAAATTCCTACAACCATATATAGCCATATAATATTTTTATTGAAGTACAGTTGATTTACAATATTATATTAGTTTCAGGTATATAGCCTAGTGATTCAGTATTTCTGCAGATTATACTCTAAATAAAGTTATTAAAAGAAAATGGCTATAATTGTGCTATACAATATATCCTTGTTGCTTACCTATTTTTATACATAGTAGTTAGTATCTGTTAATCCCATATGCCTAATTTGCCCCTTCCCCCTTCCCTCTCCCCTTTGATAACCCAAGTTTGTTTTCTATATATGAGTCTGTTTCTGTTTCGCATATTTTTTAGATTCCATATGTAAGTGATATCATACTGTATTTTTCTTTCTCTGTCTGATTTATTTCACTAAGCATAATATTCTCTAGGTCCATCCATGTTGCTGCAAATGGCAGAATTTCACTCTATTTTATGGCTCAGTAACATTCCATTGTATACACAGCCAGATTTTTATATAGAATAAGAGAAGTGTAAATAGTTACAAGGAGTTAGAACAATTATTTGTCAATTTTACAATTTTCTCTAAAATGTTTTTAAAAATTAATTTTAAAAAATTATTTTTATTGATGTCATTAAAAGTAATATAACTTGTACAATCTAGAAAAATTATCTTAGCCAAAGATCAATGGTTGAATATTTATGTTAAATTCCTATATAGTCAATACTCAATTTATTCTATACATGGCTTGAATTAAAACTCTATGTTATTTAAAAACCTCAATTAAGGTTAAGTCTGAATGTTTTAATCCTTGACTACACAGTCTTACTACCCACAGAAACTGCTGCAATGAGAAACACTAAGTGGAGGACTGGACGTAAGAGGACTCAGAACACAAGTTTCCTTAGATGCCCATCTTATTCCCTCAAAGCCATATATTATTTTTCCAATAATGGCTTTTTTTTTGGTGGGTGGGGCTGAAAGGAAACTACATTTTATTGTGGTGCTCAGTACATTAGCTATTTACTCACAGATAAATCCATGTCTCCCAGTCTTTTTTGTTCCTGCTCAATAACAGATTCTAATACTTTATAGTAAAGCATCTCTGCAAAACGAAAATGTTTGCTGGCAATTTCTGCATAAATAATAAAAAACACAAAAATCAAATGCAAAGAACATAAATATTGTGGAAAATGAGGGTCCATCCCATCCCCTACAGCAGAATAAAATTTAAAAACCAACCCAACACTTCATATACATGTACTTCGCACAGTTGCTATTTCAATCATCTCTAAGATTCCTTAATTTCTTCTTCCTGGTAACACTGAAATTTTTCTAAAATTGTGAAATGAAATTTGCACATAAAAACTGCAATAGCATTCCATCAAGATTCACACTTTTTTTTGTTGTTGTATTTTGAATAGAGCAGCTCTATGCTAAGAGGTATGTAATTGTTTTATTATTCCACTCCTACTTGGTATTCATACTTCATGACATCAAACAACTTCAATGGGTCTGGGCATGTAACAACTATTATATTCTGTCCTTGTTCTTAACATTTTGAAGAATCACTATATAGTTCTATACTGAAAATCCAGTCTACAAATGAAAACCAAAGATTTTTTTAAAATGCCAGAAGTCCAACATAATAAAGATTATCAGTCTAAAATTTCTCTCTATTGAGAATGGCCCAGAAATCAGTTGGTTGACAGAAAAGTTGGACATCCATATTCTGGCCCTCAGTCTAAAGTCAAATTTTTTCTTCATATTTCGGACTCAGTTTCCAAGAAAGGAATGCATGTAGTTAAGTTTCAAAGATGAGAACAATATAGATAATATTAAGCCTTACCTTTAGCACAATTACTGATATCCTCATCTGGCTGGGAATGCTGAGAATATACTTCATACATTTCTTTCAATCTGTTGGCTATAGCCTGGGTTGGATCTCTGGAACACGTCCTAAAAAAATAAGAAGAAATTATCTGATTTAAAGGTTTTGTCAAGTCACAAAGTGATAAGCTATTTACAACTCTGTAATTTCAGAGTAATTTTAACCTGTAAATATAAAATACTTCAAACAGAAACTATACACTTCCCTATTAATCCAGGAGATCCCATAATTCCTTATCAAAGGTGTTAGTATTACCATTTGAATGAAAAAATATTTCTTTCCTGGAGCTGTACCTTTTATTGCAGTTAAGTTTAGCAACTTTGACCTGTGCCTATTTGATGTGCATGACCCACCTAGTCTACACATCTGCAATCACTGATGACAAACAAAATTGCCCTCAACTGTTTCCCTAGAGGGCAGATGTATATGTATGACTGATTCACTTTGTTATAAAGCAGAAACTAATAAAAAAAAAAAAAGGGCAGTACAACTCTTATTAAGAACTCCTAGAAGAAAACAGAAAGAAGGGGTATATGATCTATACTACAACAAACTTATATAAATCATTACTGACACTCTACATTTTTTCCTCCAAAATGAAGTTTATTTCATTGATTTTTTTCTTTTTTCTTTTTTACTAGAAAGGCAATATATGTTCAATGCAGAAGCATAATACAGATGATCACTAATGTGGGCTTTTTTTTTTTTTTTTTTTTTTTTGCGGTACGCGGGCCTCTCACTGTTGTGGCCTCTCCCGTTGCGGAGCACAGGCTCCGGACGCGCAGGCTCAGCGGCCATGGCTCACAGGCCCAGCCGCTATGCGGCATGTGGGATCTTCCCAGACCGGGGCACGAACCCGTGTCCCCTGCATGGGCAGGCGGACTCTCAACCACTGCGCCACCAGGGAAGCCCCCATGTGGGCTTTTGTAACAACTATGTCTTTATCTCGATCATAAACATAAATATTCTCTATAAAAATGCAGCAAGTTTAGAAAATTATAAAGGAAATATAATCAATTATAATCCCGGGAGAGATGGCTACTGAATATCATATGCAAGCAGAATTTTATTTATGAACATACACAGAGGTTACAAAAACAGGACTCTTTGGTTTTACCTAGTATCTACTGGCAATATTTAACTCCACTAATGGTTATTTAAGATTAAAGAAGCTGCTACTCCTAGTTAGAGACTGTAAAGAGATCTGGAAGACATAACAGTTAAGACAGGCTTCTAAAATGTATTTATAAAATGCTTCTGAATTCTAGGTAAACAAGGTCCATCTGAGAAATATGACTTAGGAAGAGGCCATACAGACAAACCCTGTTGGGTGTCAATCACAATCAAGTTTATGAATAAGCAGACTTCATGAAAATGTACAGGAAAATTAGTCAGCCTTGGTATTTAATGAGTCTAGCTATGAGTGGGAAATTACTGTATGTTTATACAGGGCTTTCTTACACCATATCACCAGAAATCAAATTGGCTCCTATAGAGTCTACATCATTAAATCATAAATTTTTAGGAATAGGAGCAGTCTTGGAGGTAATTTCGTCAAATAAATTTGCCAAAAATTATGCACAGGTAATGAAAGTCAGTCTATTGTGTTTCTCACTAATGCTCCCTGATATTCCTGCTAGTATCACATAGATCAAAGGAACTAAAGGTAGTTGACTTCCTTTTCAGGCTAAGGGTGTTTTATAAAACTTAGAAAGTTACAGTGGTTTTACATTGGTTATGAATCTAACTGGCTATCTTTTCAAATCTGACCAACCCTTCAGAAATTTGCTCATGTCCAATCCTCTTCCTGAAGCCCTTTGACAAACACCCATCTTTACAGATCCCCCGCTTCCCTGAAATCTTAAGAGAGAACAACTGGTAATAGATAGTTTGGTGCTTTATTCTACAGTGTCTAGTGTTATTAGTTACTTCCTCCTGAACTATGTTAAAAAAAAAAATCGAGAACTATGGGCTGAATGTTCATGTTGCCCCCCTCCTTACCCCCTGCCCCAAATTTATATGTTGAAATCTAATCCCCATTGTGATGGTGTATGGAGGTGGGGCATTTGGGAGGGATCAGGTCATGAGGGTGGAGTCCTCCTGAATGGAATTAGAGCCCTTATAAAGGAGACCCTAGAGAGCTCCTTTGCCTCCTTCTGCTACATGAGGACACAGCAAAAGACAGCTATCTATGAACCAGGAAGCAGTCCTCACCAGACACTGAATCTGTTAGCACCTTGATCTTGGACTTCCAGCCTCTAGAACTGTGAGAAATTTATTTCTGTTGTTTATAAGCAGTCTACCATATTCTGTTATAGCAGCCCAAGAAGACTAAGATACTGAGAAAAAAAGGGTCATTTTCTATTCATACGTTTTATATTGCTATGTCCTCTAAGGACTAACAACAGAACTGAGCATGCAATTGATATAAAATTATCAGTGGGTGAATTAAGGCACAAAGGGTGAAAAATTAAAATAGAAAATTAGAAAATAGTCAACAACCAAATCTTAGAAGACAAGAAGGGCTCAAACTAACCTTAGAATCTGTTCCAGTTTCTCACTTGGTGCATTCCTGAGGCCTGTGAGCATGGTGTGAAGACGACTCAAGCTATGTGTAGCTGTAGAAACTGGAGTCACACAAGGGCTGTTACCCCTAATGTACCTCACACCAGTAAGTGGGGTAGAGATCCTAAGTGCTTTAGACTAAAGAGGAGGAAAAAGAACATTATTTTAGGTCAAAAAGACCTAAATTATTTTCAATTACTTCATGAATGGGAATTTCAAGCTAATCAGAACTTTATATTATTAATAAATATTAGTGATTTCTGTCACTATTCTTGGAATTTAAACGTTACACCACCAAGAGCCACCACTATCCATGTGAAATTGTGTGAAAGGACAATCTGCACTTCAGCCAACTAAGAAGTTTGTCTCTTAAAAGTTAAATGTTTATGGGAATTCACTGGCAGTCCAGTGGTGAGGACTCCACACTTTCACTTCTGAGGGCCCACGTTCAATCCCTGGTCAGGGAACTAAGATCCCACCAACCACACCGTGTGGCACAGCCAAAAAAAAAGTAAAAATTTAAAAAAAGGTTAAATGTTGAAGATAAGGCATAGTTCCCTATTATTCCTCCTTCAGAACTTAAGCCTGAAGGCAAACATACGCATGAAAATATTAAGGCTAAACTCTGACAAACAGAATTTCACCATTCCCATCTACTGCTATTGCTGTAATTACTCAAAGATTGACAAAGGAAAGCTGAGAATAAATCTGGCCCAAATGATATCCATGATTTAACAAAAGCTCATCTAAATAATCAAATTTGGACTGCCCTGGTGGCGCAGTGGTTAAGAATCTGCCTGCCAATGCAGGGGACATGGGTTCAGCCCTGGTCCGGGAAGATCCCACATGCCACAGAGCAACGAAGCCCGTGCACCACAACTACTGAGCCTGCGCTCTAGAGCCTGTGAGCCACAACTACTGAGCCCACGTGCCACAACTATTGAAGCCCATGTGCCTAGAGCCCATGCTCCACAACAAGAGAAGCCACCACAATGAGAAGCCCACACAATGCAACAAACAGTAGCCCCAGCTCGCCGCAACTAGAGAAAGCCGACGCGCAGCAACGAAGACCCAACGCAGCCAAAAGTAAATAAATAAAATAAAGAAATTTATAAAAAATAAAAAATAATCAAATTTGCTTCACAGAGAGGATAAAACAAACATTCTTAGATGCAGTATACAACCAGATGCAGAATAGCCTTCTTCAGTCTTCTTGCCCTTCTTTACCTTTAGTTACTAGAACGTATCACAGTTTTTCCCCCCAAAGCAGACAGACCTTCAGAGAAATAAGTTTAAGTGAAATTTTTGAACACAAATATGAAAAACATATAACTTAACACCAAGAGTTTAAGCATAAATACATAGGCTATAAATTTAAGAAAACTGAAATCGTGTGAAGTATCTTTTCCAACCAAAACGCTATGAGACTAGATATCAATTACAGGAAAATATCTGTAAAAAATACAAACACATGGAGGCTAAACAATACACTACTTAATAATGAAGTGATCACTGAAGAAATCAAAGAGGAAATCAAAAAATACCTAGAAACAAGTGACAATGAAAACATGACGACCCAAAACCTATGGGATGCAGCAAAAGCAGTTCTAAGAGGGAAGTATATAGCAATACAATCCTACATTAAGAAACAAGAACCATCTCAAATAAACAACCTAACCTTATACCTAAAGCAATTAGAGAAAGAAGAATAAAACAACTCCAAAGTTAGCAGAAGGAAAGAAATCATAAAGATCAGAAATAAATGAAAAAGAAATGAAGGAAACGGTAGCAAAGATCAATAAAACTAAAAGCTGGTTCTTTGAGAAGATAAACAAAATTGATAAACCATTAGCCAGACTCATCAAGAAAAACAGGAAGAAGACTCAAATCAATAGAATTAGAAATGAAAACGGAGAAGTAACAACTGACACTGCTGAAATACAAAGGATCATGAGAGATTACTACAAGCAACGATATGCCAAAAAAATGGACAACCTGGAAGAAATGGACAAATTCTTAGAAATGCATGACCTTCTGAGATTGAACCAGGAAGAAATAGAAAATATGAACAGAACCATCACAAGCACTGAAATTGAAACTGTGATTAAAAATCTTCCAACAAACAAAAGCCCAGGACCAGATGGCTTCACAGGCGAATTCTATCAAACATTTAGAGAAGAGCTAACACCTATCCTTCTCAAACTCTTCCAAAATATAGCAGAGGGAGGAACACTCCCAAACTCATTCTTCGAGGCCACCATCACCCTGATACCAAAACCAGACAAAGATGTCACAAAGAAAGAAAACTATAGCCCAATATCACTGATGAACAGAGATGCAAAAATCCTCAACAAAATACTAGCAAACAGAATCCAACAGCACATTAAAGGATCATACACCATGATCAAGTGGGGTTTATCCCAGGAATGCAAGGAGTCTTCAATATAGGCAAATCAATCAATGTGATACACCATATTAACAAACTGAAGGAGAAAAACCATATAAACATCTCAATAAATGCAGAGAAAGCTTTCAATAAAATTCAACACCCATTTATGATAAAAAGCCTCCAGAAAGCAGGCATAGAGGGAACTTTCCTCAACATAATAAAGGCCATATATGACAAATCCACAGCCAATATCGTCCTCAATGGTGAAAAACTGAAACCATTTCCACTAAGATCAGGAACAAGACAAGGTTGCACACACTCACCACTATTATTCAACATAGGTTTGGAAGTTTTAGCTACAGCAATCAGAAGAAAAAGAAATAAAAGGAATCCAAATTGGAAAAGAAGAAGTAAAACTGTCACTGTTTGCAGATGACATGATACTATACATAGAGAATCCTAAAGATGCTACCAGAAAACTACTAGAGTTAATCAATGAATTTGGTCAAGTTGCAGGATACAAAGTTAATGCACAGAAATCTCTGGCATTCCTATATACTAATGATAAAACATCTGAAAGTGAAATTAAGGAAACACTCCCATTTACCACTGCAACAGAAAGAATAAAATATCTAGGAATAAACCTACCTAAGGAGACAAAAGACCTGTAGGCAGAAAATTATAAGACACTGATGAAAGAAATTAAAGATGATACAAATAGATGGAGAGATATACCATGTTCTTGGATTGGAAGAATCAACATTGTGAAAATGACTATACTACGCAAAGCAATCTACAGATTCAATGCAATCCCTATCAAACTACCAATGGCATTTTTCACAGAACTAGAAAAAAACATTTCACAATTTGTATGGAAACACAAAAGACCCCGAATAGCCAAAGCAATCTTGAGAACGAAAAATGGAGCTGGAGGAATCAGGCTACCTGACTTCAGACTATACTACAAAGCTACAGTAATCAAGACAGTATGGTACTGGCACAAAAACAGAAATATAGATCAATGGAACAGGATAGAAAGCCCAGAGATAAACCCACGCACATATGGTCACCTTATCTTTGATAAAGGAGGCAAGAATATACAGTGGAGAAAAGACAGTCTCTTCTATAAATGGTGCTGGGAAAACTGGACAGCTACATGTAAAAGAATGAAATTAGAACACTCCCTAACACCATACACAAAAATAAACTCAAAATGGATTAAAGACCTAAATGTAAGGCCAGAAACTATCAAACTCTTAGAGGAAAACATAGGCAGAACACTCTATGACATAAATCACAGCAAGATCCTTTTTGACCCACATCCTAGAGAAATGGAAATAAAAACAAAGATAAACAAATGGGACCTAATAAAACTTAAAAGCTTTTGCACAGGAAAGGAAACCATAAACAAGACCAAAAGACAACCCTCATAATGGGAGAAAATATTTGCAAATGAAGCAACTGACAAAGGACTAATCTCCAAAATTTACAAGCAGCTCATGCAGGTCAATATCAAAAAACAAACAACCCAATCCAAAAATAGGCAGAAGACCTAAACAGACATTTCTCCAAAGAAGATATACAGACTGCCAACAAACACAAGAATGCTCAACATCATTAATCATTAGAGAAATGCAAATCAAAACTACAATGAGATATCATCTCACACCGGTCAGAATGGCCATCATCAAAAAATCTACAAACAATAAATGCTGGAGAGGGTGTGGAGAAAAGGGAACACTCTTGCACTGCTGGTGGGAATGTGAATTGGTACAGCCACTATGGAGAACAGTATGGAGGTTCCTTAAAAAACTACAAATAGAACTACCATATGACTCAGCAATCCCACTACTGGGCATATACCCTGAGAAAACCATAATTCAAGAAGAGTCATGTACCAAAATGTTCTCTGCAGCTCTATTTACAATAGGCAGGTGATGGAAACAACCTAACTGTCCATCATCAGATGAATGGATAAAGAAGATGTGGCACATATATACAATGGAATATTTAACTCAGCCATAAAAGAAACAAAATTGAGCTATTTGTAATGAGCTGGATAGACCTAGAGTCTGTCATACAGAGTAAAGTAAGTCAGAAAGAGAAAGACAAATACCGTATGTTAACACATATATATGGAATCTAAGAAAAAAAAATGTCATGAAGAACCTAGGGGTAAGACAGCAATAAAGACACACACCTACTAGAGAATGGACTTCAGGATATGGGCAGGGGGAAGGGAAAGCTGTGACAAAGTGAGAGAGTGGCATGGACATATATACACTACCAAACGTAAAACAGATAGGTAGTGGGAAGCAGCCGCATAGCACAGGGAGATCAGCTCGGTGCTTTGTGACCACCTAGAGGGGTGGGATAGGGAGGGTGGGAGGGAGGGAGATGCAAGAGGGAAGAGATATGGGAACATATGTATATGTATAACTGATTCACTTTGTTATAAAGCAGAAACTAACACACCCTTGTAAAGCAATTATACTCCAATAAAGATGTTAAAGAAAAAACAAAAAAACAGTGCAAGTATCCTATGTAATAAAAATTAGAACAACATTTCCAAATTACAAATGGTTTAACTTTCCACCTAAAATAATGTAATATGTTTCAAATTCTCTACATTCCTAAGATTCATAACCCTCAAAAAACTACAGTATTAAATAAAGCTCAATAAACGCTGGGAAATTAAAGCAAAAAAAAAAAAGACAACCCTCAGAATGGGAGAAAATATTTGCAAATGAAGCCACTGACAAAGGATTAATCTCCAAAATTTACAAGCAGCTCATGAAGCTCAATATCAAAAAAACAACCCAATCCAAAAATGGGCAGAAGACCTAAATAGACATGTCTCCAAAGAAGATATACAGATTGCCAACAAACACATGAAAGAATGTTCAACATCATTAATCATTAGAGAAATGCAAATCAAAACTACAATGAAGTATCATCTCACACCGGTCTGAATGGCCATCATCAAAAAATCTATAAACAATAAATGCTGGAGAGGGTATGGAGAAAAGGGAACACTCTTGCACTGTTGGTGGGAATGTGAATTGATACACCCTCTATGAAGGACAGTATGGAGGTTCCTTAAAAAACTAAAAATAGAATTACCATACGACCCAGAAATCCCACTACTGGGCATATACCCTGAGAAAACCATAATTCAAAAAGAGTCATTGCAGCTCTATTTACAATAGCCAGGCCATGGAAGCAACCTAAGTATCCATCAACAGATGAATGGATAAAGAAGATGTGGCACATATGTACAATGGAATATTACTCAGCCATAAAAAGAAATGAAATTGAGTTATTTGTAGTGAGGTAGATGGACCTAGAGTGTGTCATACAGAGTGGAGTAAGTCAAAGAGAGAAAAATACCGTACGCTAACATATATATATGGAATCTGAAAAAAAAAAAAAGAAAAAAAGAAAATGGTCATGAAGAACCTAGGGGCAAGACGGGAATAAAGACACAGACCTACTAGAGAACGGACTTGATGATACGGGGAGGGGGAAGCGTAAGCTGGGACAAAGTGAGAGAGTGGCATGGACATATATTTACTACCAAATGTAAAACAGATAGCTAGTGGGAAGCAGCCGCATAGCACAGGGAGATCAGCTCAGTGCTTTGTGACCACCTAGAGGGGTGGGATAGGGAGGGTCAGAGGGAGGGAGGTGCAAGAGGGAAGAGATATGGGGATATATGCATATGTATAACTGATTCACTTTGTTATACAGCAGAAACTAATACACCATTGTAAAGCAATTATACTCCAATAAAGATGTTAAAAAAATACATAGGCTAATAAAATATCTTTTCTAATTTTTCCAACAAACTCTGAAAGGTTAAGATAGCTAAAGAGTTTTTTACAATTCAAGATAGTCTATATTTCCCTATGTATTAAATGTGCTTATTCTAGAGATAGTTGTAAAAACACCCAGAAAAATTTTTACCTGGCAACAGAACTATTCAAGTTTCATGAGATACAGAAAAACACAGAAATCTGCCATACAGAAATAAATCTATATGCTTTCTCTGTGAACTAAACAAGAGTAGAGCCAAGACTTTCACTTTGTTTCAAAGAAATTAATTCTGTAATTTTTTTTAGTCAATAAGATGATCTAGGTAGATTAACTACATTCAGATTTCTCCCTATATTTCACAGCTTTTCTTACAGCCACCTTCTTCCCTGTATATGAACCAGTGCCTTGCTGGGAGGAGAAGCAACAGTAGCCAGCAGCATCTCACCACATGGCCCACAGGTAGCAGCGCTACGACATACGACATACGACGACCACAAACAACTTCCTGCCTGTAGTCCTCAAGGTCAGCATGGGGCTTCTTGGTAGCCCTGTTTAAGTTCTTAGTTTAAAGCTTCCTGTGCATTCTGATCAAGAAGAGTCTCTCTTTAACTCCTTAGACCTCTTTTATTGTCTATCAACTCATACTACTAGGTAACCTCTCTTAATTCCAGGTCTTTAAAAGCCATCTGTATCCTAATGACACTATATATATCCTAAGGGTATATATATATATATATATATATATGTATACATACATACATACATACACGGCCCTTACTTTTGCTATGAGCTCTAGTCTTGTATCTCTAAACGGCCTACTTAACTCCTCTACTAGAATATTTAAAAGACATCTCACCCTTAACATGCTCATAACTCTAACTCTTGATTTTTGCCCCCCTAGACTTGTTCTTTCCCCTCAATAAATGTCAGTAGTAAATATTTATGGAATGGCTACAAGCACTGAATATAATACTGGTCACAGACCTCATAAAGCTTATATTCTAATGCAGGGAGACAGATAATAAACAATCCATCTATCCTTCCTTCCTTTCTTCCTCTCTCCCTCTCTTCCTCCCTCTCTTTCTCTCCTTCTCTCTCTCTCTTTCTTTCTATGTATTTATTATCTTGAGACAAACAATTCTTTCTTTCTACCTACCTACCTACCAACCATCAGACACTGATAAATACTAACAGGAACACTAATGGCAGAGTAAGGGGGAAAGCAAGTCCTGAGGTAGGGGAGGATGCTAGTGGTTATTATTTTGTATAGTAGTCAGGTTATCAGAGATCTGAAGGAAGTGAGGAAGTAAACCACATGAGTATCTTGAAGAAACATGCTCTAGGCTGAGGAAACAGCAAGAGCAAAGGCTTTGAGTTGGGAGTACGCTTGGCATATCTGAAGAATGAAAAAGGAGGTTAATGTGGCATGAGTGGAAAGGGTGAGGAGGAAAGTGGTGGGAGATGAATTCGGAGAGGTAGCAGGGCTAGATCACTGAAGACTTTTTGGGCATTTGGAAGCTCTTATACCATTCATCCAACTGGAGTCATCACTGTTCTCTTTTTTTTCACACCCTAGATCCAAGCCATCAGTAAATTCCAGGATATTCATAGCTGTTTTGTTCACTGACATAGCCCCAGTGTCCAGGACACAATCTGGCATACAGCATACCTTGAGAATATTTGTTGAATGAGAAAGCAAACCAGTCTTAAGTCTGGTCTTACAGGTGAGTTACCGCTTGGAATTAGCTACACTGCCTCTGGAAGCACCTGTCAGAAGTTGCTTATTTTCTGTTGTATGAACACCACACAACAGAAGGGAAACTCCTAGTCACCATCATCCTAAGTGTCTGCATGAAATAACACACGATCCTGAAACTCAGTTTAACAGAACTTCCTTAAAGACTACAGATTCTCAGTTTCTCTAGTCTCTTAGACGAAGGTACCAATTTGGGTCAATCAACATTTTCTAAACACTTACTATGTTCAATATGGGCTCTATATGACTGGCCCAACTTCTCAAAACCAACAATCATCAGCATGATACATTCATTTACATTTATATTAAATTCTTTTTCTCAGATCTAACCAAAAATTTTGAAAGTCAAGGTTGACAAAATTTAAAACAGTAAACGTAGAGATATCTTTTTCAATTAAGATAAGTAGGATGTGAATTTTCTTTTTCACACTGGAAGCAAGTAAAACGCACCTACACACACAATTACCAAAATAAAATAGAACCTCTGGCATGTCTGCTCCTGTATTTCCACTCTTCTGGCATGGCTCAACTCACCTTGTCAAAGTGCTGCTGCAAGATGTTTTTCATCTGCACCCTTTCAGCAGTCTCTGTTCCTGAACCAGTATTCAAACACCTTGAGAGTGTCCCAATTTCCTCTTCAGCATCCTCTCCAAGAAAAATCCGCTCATCTAAATTCCCAACAGATAAAACATACTCCTCATAGGCCTTATTGATGGATTTACTATAGGGAAAAAAAATAGGCAAAATGTATACTCACAGAACTGCCATTTCAGTTGTTTTAGGCTACTTGTTTCATTTTTTTCATTCACTAAAAATTCTAATAATTTTGTGAAAGTTAAGTTTTAGTGGGATCACTGTTAATTATAAAAACTGAGGAGTATAAAATGCAAGCTTGCTCCATTATGCTCATGCATTGTATAGTAAGCATATTTTGGTGACAGTATTTCAGGATGGGTATCCTGTACCAAGCTGCCTGGTAGGTACAGCTTCTGGTGAGAAGCCTAATTATCTTTCTTAGCTGCTCCAGGCACGTGTGAAGACCTCAGTACTTCCACATCATCATTCTTCACCTGTGTAGTTCCAAAAGAATTTCTTTATTTCAAAAATCATGACCCAAAAGTTTAACTATTAAAGCTTTAAAGAACAGCTATACAATTTTCAATAAATCTAAAACATGTGCTTCGAGTAATAGTTGATAGAATTTTTTATTGCATCCCTATATTCTGCCACAAGACATATTCTAAATTTCCAGGATACAAACAATAAAAACATGAAACTCTGAGGTTTCCTAGGTACATAATTTTAAACACTAAAGTACGTTTATAACAGAAGTACTCACAAACTCTCTCCAAAATTCCCAGGTTCTAAAAAACCAGTAAGATTTTCTTCTTTTCCCTTAAGGAGCTATGATGAAAGAAAAGATCCTTAAGTCATCGTATTAAATCAAGTCTTTGCCCAGAAGATATTTTCAAATTATTTCTTTACTACTTACAAACCTTTTTTTCATAAAGTTTCCTAATATAGGGTTTCCAGAAATGTTCCTTTATTCCCTTTGCTTCCAAAACTAGGCCGTCATGTAAGGAACAGAGTTTCTCAATGACACAAGGTGGGTCGGAGGAAGGTTTAGAATCCTTAGCGTGAAAATCTTCAGAGAGGCCTGTGATGGGTAAAACCATAGAGATAGCAGGTAGCATTCCATAAACCAAACTGTAATAAACTAAAATATAAATAATAGAGAGTCTAATCAGCACTTGAGTTAGCATATGAGTGTACAGGAAATAGTGTAAGGGCCTAATTTGACTCTATTTAAATATACTTCAAAAATAGCAAATAGAGGTAAAGTGTATCACTGCTCAAAAGATTTCAGTTATTCAGTTATCTACCTGGAGATGGTTAAAAAAGAAAAACTAAAAAAATAATTTAGTATATTGCTATAAGATCTAAAAACCAGAAAAATAAAATTTTGCCAATAAGCGTTACATTCAAATAAAAAATAGCACTTTGAAAAAAATTACTGTTCAAAGTACATACTCTTTATATACTTTGAATTAATTATATTATATGTATTTATCATATTAATTTACAGCCCTTCTTGTTCTAGACTCAATGCAAGAGAAATAAAGAAGAGGAAAAAAAATGAAGGGAAGCAGCTACATAGAAACATAAAAGGGAGTCAGGAAGGAAATAAAGACAGAATACAGAGAACGTTAAACTTACCAGATCAGAAGCAACTGAAGGAATTAACTCCACTAACTTTAAAAATCTACCTTGAGATTCAGACAAGCTGAAATTCTAATTGTAACCACTCCACAACTGACAATCACTCAGAATCCTACCAAGGTATGATTCAAATAGCAGCAGCATTATATACTAGCTCAATAAAGACTTTTTAATATTTGCTTTTATACATCATAAGTTGGTGTCTTACTGTATATCGTTCATAGAAATTATATACCTTAAAGCCTACTAAATGGATTGCCAAAATAACTATCATTTCCAAACACCTCTTAGTTTAGAGTTTTAAATTCATTTTACTTATTTTAGAACCATAGCTATTCCTCTTCTGTAGAAAAGATCTGAAATGGAGATTCTTTCAATAAATCCGCTTTGACCTCCTCCTGTGTGTCAGGCGTGAAACTTACCAATGTAGAAAATCACCGTGAGCTCTAATGTCATCTTTGCTACTCCAGGTTTTTAAATTCCTTCTTGTTGGGTATATATTTCTAAAGTTGTCATCTAAGACTTTAAACTTTGTGATAATTGCAATTTCTTTTTCCATAAATATTTTTACATAGAGCTCAACGCCTAGTTATAAGTACTCTGGATAACTACGGTGATGAAGCTTTGAAAAGCATTTATGTTCTCTGATGCTAGGAAAGCTGTAGTATGTGTACAACTCCCAACAGTAAACATAATGTAGAAATGTGAGTTGTCTGATAGTCTTTGATTTACAAACGTACCTTTAAAATTAGGGTTCACAAGTTCTTTACGATTGGAACATTGAAGGGCATTTCCATAAACTAAGTCCAAAGCACACAGCAGAAGATGGTAAGAATTAACCAAATCGTCACTAATCATGGGGAAATTACCTACAGGATTATAAACAATTATAGAGTTAAATTTGCATCAACTTCACAATATTTTTAAAATAATTTCTTCCTTTAATTAAAATGACATTATACAACAGTGTACAAAGCTGACTCAAGAGCTACAGAAAGTGTTTTGGCAAATTTACAGTTTGAAATATTAAACTCTTAGAAATTTATTAAACGATAAGAGTAAGACTAAGAAGCCCGCCAGCCGCAACTAAGACCTGGCGCAACCAAATAAATAAATTAAAAAAATAAATATTTTTTTAAAAAGAGTTTAAGAAAAACCAAAACTTTACTAAAAATGCCATTCATTAATATTCATTAAATAAGCATTTATTAAATGCCTAGTAGCTGATCAAAATTTTATCATCATTGGTTTTTCTTTTGAAAATTCTGAAACAAACAACTTCATAAATTATCTCAAGCTGTAAGAAATTGTTTGGTATGAAAATATTTTTCTGTCAAGAAAACTGGTAGAAATACTTAGATGGGAAAAGCTGAAAAAATGATTAATATAATTATTTTTTCATGTATGTGTTTTAAAAAGACCAGAAACTATAATCAGACTCCTAACAGTAATATTTTAAATACTTTTCGATGTAGTAATACAAGCTCATATAAATTAACGCAACAGGACCACAATAAAAGATATTTCAGTTCTAGAGCTAGTATCCCAGGAATAACTGTTGATGCTTGGTAAGAAAAAAATAAACCAAAACCTAAACCTAAAGAAACATGTCATTTCTGTAGTTCTGGTTTAACTCTAACATTGAAAACAGTTTTTAAAGACAGTTAAAACAGTTTTATTATTCTTAGAAATTAAGAAATGTTTCTAGATTTTTTGTATCTTTAAGCATTAAACACTGCATATATATGCTTCATATTGATTTTACACTCTTATAACATCAGATGAATTCAACTTAAATAGCTAACATACATCTGAAGAATTATTTCTAAACCTTGACATTTTCACACTAAATGCCTACCCAAATGCATACGCACACACACTCACACTACTTTGTTTCAGGCTGTTTTCTCTCCTTTCCTCTAAAGAAAGTTACCACTTACCTCAGCATAGCAGGATAAGCAATTCTTTTTTTTTTTTTAATAGATGGAAATATTTCAACAAATCAATTTAAATGGATTAAAGAGAAAAAATAGTTGTCTGCTGCCAAAAAGACAAATGATAATTAATAGGCTAAACTTTGCATTGATATAACCAAACTAACTTGCGTGCTTTCACAAAAAAGATACTTAATATTAAAATATATTCAATTCCTCAAATGTAAAACAGGAAGTGGTACCTAGCAGTTTCAAGCTACAAAGCCCTACACACTGACAAGCCTAAACTTGTCGCTGGTGTGTACCTGCCATGGAAGGAAATAACTGGCAGCACAGTGACTTCTAACAAAAATCTGAAATGCCCCTAAAGATCAGAATCTAAACTCCAGGACTCTCCCATCATGACATACTCTACATTTCAAATCCTGACTTTAGAAATAAATCTCACTTCCTGAGATATTTTATCTTTCAATCAACAAAGATAATCTGACTGAAGACTTGGGATAACATGTAAAACAGGAAGTGGCACCTAACAGTCCTCAGTCCACAAAGCCCTTCAGGACAACAAGCCCAAACTTGTCAGTGGTGCGTACTTGCCATTGGAAGTCAACAAAGATAACAGGCAAAAGTTAGCTTGTTTATCAGGAATGAGACAATCTGGGATGCCCACTGTTGCAGACAAAGTCATGAAAAAGTTGTCTATAAGAGTACACCTTCCCCCAAATAACTAAATCAAGAACTGAATAAAACCAACTAAACTACTCTATTGGAAAACATCCTAGTGAATCATAAACGATCATAGTGCTGGATCGTGGGTAGACAAAGGCTCTTTAGACCAAATAATTATATACGGAATTAATAATAGTAAGGTAAAACTCAAACACTGAGTTAATTGTAGAGACAAAAAATACGCCACCCCAGTTGATCAAGTGAGACCAAGACCTAAATAAAGACAATACACTTATTTTCCAATAATTTATATAGTACCAAATACTTACCTCCAAGTATACATATGCCATAAAAGACATAAAACAGATAAAAATCCTAGAAGTCAGATATACCTGCCCATAATCTACTGTCAAGACTAATATCATAATATAACACCAGCCACAGTAAGCCAAGTGGTAGCAAATGTTCCAACCACCATGAAAACAGTTTATACGCTCTTAAGTCTTTCTAAATTTCATGCCACTGATCACACCACCTTCATCTCCGCTAAGGAAACATCCAGTGTGATGGAAAGCAAAAATAACCAAGAGCTTATTTTTGACAAAGAAAGATTTTTCTTTTCAATCAAGCATGCAACTCAGGGAAGGAAGAATAAGTTCTAACCTAACTAGCTAGAAAGGACCAGCTACAATCAGACAAATCGCAGGGACACCAAGGGAGTGACACATCCCTGCTAGAGGGCCTACACATGCGGCATGAAACCAAGAGCTAGGAGATGTGGATTCAAATCCTAGCTCTGTTTCTAGCAGCTAGTTTCTGGGCCTCAGTTATTGACTCTTTAAATAAGTTGGGCAAATTGATCTAATAATGAGAATCTCTTATATTTATGAAACACCTGCCAGCTCTAATAATTTTTTGCTTTTAACTTTGCATTTTATTGGGATATCTTAATGGCAAAGGCATTCTACATAATCTATAGAAAAATCTGTGTAACTGTACTTTCTGCTTTTCTGTATATTAGTAAGAATCATTTCTACATAGAAATACAGAGAGGTAAGAACCTGCTGTATAGCACAGGGAACTCCACTTCACTGTACAGTAGAAACTAACACAACATTGTAAAACAACTATACCTCAATTAAAAAAAAAAAAAGACACTATGCCTAGGAATAAGCTGCATAAATTTACACATATTTTATATTTCATTTCAATAAACTTAGTGATAGTCAATTCATTCCTGATTTTAAAAAAATACAGAGAGGACAATAATAATAATAAAAATGTATTTCACTGAATGCAGACCTTGGACAGGTTAAGTGAGAAGAGGAGGTAGAGAAAATAAGTTGTATCTAAAGGTATTTGATCAAGCATATTTATCTGAGCAAGATATAAAAAGTAATCTGAACTACTTTGAGAACGATCAGTCCCACTCAATTAAATAAGACATGTCTCATGAAAAATACAGCCCAAGATATAAGCACAGACACACTAATGTGTTTCAGTCCATAATTCAGAGATAATGTGCTTTGGAAAAAATGTTGTGTAAGAACAAAACGAAGGATTTTCCATCTAATGAAGGAAGTTTGGGATACTGTAAAGAAATTCAAAAGACTCTTATGAAAAGGCAATACTTAAAAAAGAACCTGGGACTAAAATCCTTGAGAAATTTTTCAGTGAGAATCTTTTCCTGATACACATTATAGGTTGACAACAGTAGTACCTGAACTTTTAAATAAACCAATATTTAAATAAATATCACTCTTTCCTTACCTTTTGCATATATAAAAAGCACCCAACAAAAATGGAAAACTTCAGACACGGTACAGGGCTGTCGCCTTTGAGGGAGAAAAAAGTCATGAGATAACAGAAGAATCAGAAAAAGACATGACAAATGACTGTAAACTAGGTGAGAAACAAAACCCACAGTTAGTGGGAGTGACAACAGATTCATTTCACATGGAAAATGTGCAAGAAGTTCTGCTCCAACCAAATACTGGTAAGGGAATAGCTGGGAGCGAGGGAAAGCACTCATCATAGAAGAAAATTCTGAAGAACTGTAAAAGCTTTTGCAGGTCAATATAAGTAAGGTAGAAAATAAAACGAGGGCTTCCCTGGTGGCGCAGTGGGTGAGAGTCCGCCTGCCGATGCAGGGGACACGGGTTCGTTCTCCGGTCTGGGAAGATCCCACATGCCGCGGAGCGGCTGGGTCCGTGCGCCATGGCCGCTGAGCCTGCGCATCCGGAGCCTGTGCTCCGCAACGGGAGAGGCCACAGCAGTGAGAAGCCCGCGTACCGCCAAAAAAAAAAAGAAAATAAAACGAGTAACAATAGTTCTTCTGATGACATCAGCAAGGCTAATGCTGCTTTAAGACCCATGTATGCAGGCAGATATTCCTCCAACTTTTTTCCCCTCCATCATAGTTGATGAAATGTAAACCCTCCCTCCCTAAAGACATTCCAGATTATATATCGAGTCACAAAAGGATTTTTTTTTTTTTTTTTTTTGGCTGTGCTTCACAGCATGCGGGATCTTACCCCGACCGGGACCGAACCTGTGCCCCCTGCAGTGGGAGCTCGGAGTCTTAACCACTGGACCGCCAGGGAAGTCCCACAAAAGGACTTTTTAGTGTAAATTCGGGACTCCCCATAATTCCTTATACTTCTATCATTAGGAGTACCTGTTGCAGGGAGGAGGAAGGGGGAAAATAAAAGAGTACCTGTTGTATTTGCTAAGTTGTTTGCTACAGGGAGTTTCAGACCTGTTTTAAACTTGCCTTTTCTACCAAATCCTCTGCCAATGTTTAGATAAGACATCTGTTGGTTCCGTAACCCAATAGCCTTATTCTACCAAGGTGCTTTGAAGAGAAGAATCTGAAGACTGGGGTTTAGTTCCCACACTGTCATTAGCTAAGTACACTTGCTCTCCACATGCCTTAGTCTCTCCATCTGCTAAAGGATCGTTTTACTTGGGTATAATACTGTATTTAATTCACCAGTCGATGGCAAGGATTAAACGTCATTCCCTGCTTTAAAAAGTTGCCTCCCCAACATAGGCACGTGATAAACTATCTAGTTTTGATACCTAGCAAGATAAAAGTCAAACATTTTAGAAGCCATTCTAACTTACAGTTATAAGATAAATAAGTCCAAGCGATGTAATGTACAATATAAATATAATTAACACTGCTGTATGTTATATATGAAAGCTAAGAGAATAAATCTTAAGAGTTCTGATCAGAAAGAAAAATTATTTTTCTATTTAATTTTGTATTTCTAAGTGAGATGATGGCTGTTCACTAAACTTACTGTGGTCATCATTTCATGATGTATGTAAGTCAGATCATTATGCTGTACACCTTAAACTTATATAGTGCTGCATGTTAATTATACCGCAATAAAACTGAAGAAAAAAACAACAACACTCAAGCCACTCTAAAAATTGGCTCTAGAACTCTAGAACAAACTTAACCTACTTAGCCAAATTTCCTCCTACTTTGCTGCTTTGGTGTCTTCATTCTTCATCCTCTGCATAGAAGGCTACCTGTATCTCCAAATTCACCTATCAAAATCCTACCCATCCTTCCAGACCTATTTCTGCTTACTCCATGGAACCTTACCTAACTGGCTTATACAGAGTGGCTTATTTTTGCCTCAAAAGTCCTACATTTCTATTATCTTTTGCACTTATACATGCCTCTCCCTGACTATACTTACTGTAAGCTCTCAAAGGACAGTGACTCTGGGTTTTGGTTTTGTTTTGTTAACATTTGTATCCTACATACAGTAAGTTCTCAATAAATACTCAGTGAGAAATTTTCAAAGACCAGTGTGTGAGATGCAGTACTGAGTCATGGTGAAGAGCTCCACACTTACTCTGTGACCTTGGCCAAATTACTTAACCTCTCAAAGGCTTGTTTCCCCCAATCTGTAACAACAGTATCAACCTCATAAAGCCGTCGTAATGAATAACTGAAGTAATACATGCTTAAGTCTTAGAAGAGTCCCTGCCCCATAATAAATACTCAGTAAATGGTATATATTACTATTACTAATATTAGCCAAAAGTACTAATAAAAAGTATACAGGGTGATATAGATGTAAAATTTTTAGATAAACTTATCTTAGAATTTTCTGAATTAGAATTAAGTAGTCCATACACCCTAATAAATATCAAAGCAAATACAATCTGAAATCATTTTCTACAACACTTCAAAGAAAGAAGATATTCTATATCTTTCTATAAATGATCGTATCAGCCTCACTTAGACTCAGAAACAAGCTTCTATCCAAACTTTAAAATACTTAATTATAAATAGACAATTCCCTAAAACTGCAAGCAAACTAGACCAGCTGCTTCCGTATCAGTGGGGTTGAGTATATAAAAATGAACATAGTTTTATTTTTTAAAGCTGCTCACTTACTGTAAACATCCTTCACAGTTTGGGAACAATTTTATATTGAAAGAGAAGCAAACATTATTCATTCAATTACAATAACTTCTTTTCCCCTACTTTTCTTGTCAACATTTTTCTAGTTCTATTTTAAGAACAAATTTTCATTTCTACTTCATGAAAAAACTTTCGTGATAAAAGTAGAGAATTTGTATCCCATAATTGCCCTTATCTACCAGGAAAGATGGAAAACATCAAGCCAGAATAAGTTTACAGACTTGCAGACATAGTCAGAAACAGAATTTCATAATAGTTTCAGTTTTCAGTTCCACTATTCTCCCCCCAGTCCAGTTTCTCTACTTTTCACTGGTTGTAAACATAAAAATAATAGAGAAGCCTTTTCAGGGGGATTTTTTTACTATTCAGTTTGACATAAAAGTCAAATAAAGAAATAGTCTATATATATTATAATATGTAGAAAATAATAGAAATAGTCAATATCGTCGATAATAGAAAATTAAGTAGTTAAATTCTATACCCAAGATTGCTAACTGGTGAGAGTACCTAAGGTCTGATTTTTGCATTTTCGGTTGCTTAAATGAACAGGGAAAGTTTATAGAGACAGAGATTCCACACATTTTGCAACGTGAAAGAAGCCAAACTCTTCAGAGCTAACATACAATGAAAAGCAAGAAATTATTACCGGAAAAAAAGATTACTTATGAAATCACATTTGTTTCTTAAGACCAGCAAAATAAACTGAGGGACACAAACTAAGGGATCAAAACTGTGGTACAGGGCTTCCCTGGTGGCGCAGTGGTTGAGAGTCCGCCTGCCAATGCAGGGAACACGGGTTTGTGCCCCGGTCCGGGAGGATCCCACATGCCGCGGAGCGGCTGGGCCCGTGAGCCATGGCCTCTGGGCCTACGCGTCCGGAGCCTGTGCTCCGCAACGGGAGAGGCCACAACAGTGAGAGGCCCGCGTACTGCAAAAAAAAAAAAAAAAAAAAAAAAACAAAAAAAAAAAACTGTGGTACAGACAAATGTGTATTCCTGCTTAACAAATATAAAAACATACCGCTGTTTTCTTCCTCTTTGTTGACGAGGCTGCTCCTCTTGAGGATATTTAAAAATGTCCTGAAAAATGGGTTCATATTTCTTAAAGATTACAGCAGAAACAGTGAAGTTTCTTTCTAATCTCTCAGTCCGTTCTCTGAACTGTGCGGGTAGGTTTGCCATGTCCTCCCATTTCTTCATCTTGTGAAAAAATTCAATTAAGCTGATATTAAAAATAAAAAATGAGATTTTTTTTTGTAATTAACACAGGGTAAAATATACAAATTAGATAATTAAAAGTAAATTGAAATTAACTCATTAAATTATATTACTTTTAGACAGTGATATAAAATCACAACTCACGTCTCTCTGGCTAGCTTAATCTCACAGATTGGTTTATTTCTCTCATCTTCCAAATCTAATTTCCCTAATCTCTTTTCCTGAGATTATCTAAAAGTTTTTAAA
This sequence comes from Mesoplodon mirus, assembly GCF_964341445.2. NCBI lineage: Eukaryota > Metazoa > Chordata > Mammalia > Artiodactyla > Ziphiidae > Mesoplodon > Mesoplodon mirus. The sequence continues at coordinate 31,226,590 of NC_138995.1, forward strand.
AAGTATGAAATACATATCAATACAAAAGAAGTGGAAAATAAGTAGTTAACCAGAGAACATAACCAACACTCATGTAACGATTGCCAGATTTAACAAATATTAACATATCAAATAAATTTTGCCATGTTTGCTTCAGATTCTACAGAAACAGCCAGTTCCCTTTGGACTCTCCTTCTCCAAAGATAAGTACCACTGTATAGTCTGAGTCTTCCCATCCGAGTTTTTACGCTTACTATGTGATTATATATGTACCCATAAACAGTTTAGTAGTGTCTTTTGTATGTGTGGTTTTAAAATTTTATATAAATGGTATCATACTGTAAGTAGCATTCTACAACTTGTTCTTTCATTCAATATGTTTATGAGAGTAATGTTTTGTAGATCTAATTTTTAATTGCTAAAAATATTCCTTCATATGAACTACCATGTTTTGCGTTCATTCCCCAACCAATGGAAATAGAGGTTTCTAATTTTTCACTATAACAAAAATGCTGTAATGAACACATTTCTGTACTTGTATGCTGACGTTTCTTTAAGAACTACCCTGAGAAGCAGAATTGCTGAGTCAGAGAATATGCATCTTCAACTTTACTAGATACTGCCAAATTTCCCACTAGAGTGATTGTGCCGATTTATACTCTCTCCAATGTACACCAGCAATACAGAGTTCCTGTTTCCCTACATAATGACCAAACTTGGTATCGGGAGACTCCAAATTTCCCCAATCTGATGAGAATGAAATATTACCTTATTTTTACTTCGAACTTCCTTGATTACTTGTGAGATTGAACATCTTTGCCTACATCTATTAGCTATGTGAGTTTAGGCCTTTGTGAAATCATATACTTTTCCCATTTTTTAGTAGCTATTTGTCAATTATTTAACTATTTGTTAGTAGTCCTTTATGTAATTCTGAATACTAATCTTTTGTTACACTGTAAATATCTTCTCCCAATCTGCTCTTTCTTTTTAATCCATTTAGTCCATTATGGCAGAGAAGTAAATAATCTGAACCCATAGGTAAAAATTTAAAAATAAAAATTGAGCTTTCGAATTGGAAATAAAACTGAAGTCTGAGATATTACTTGCATTAAAATATTAGGTAAGTTAAGTTTACTAGAGTTTATAATGATGATTCCATAATTTGACCTTTGCTTCTAAAGCCCCTTGTTTGTCATTTAACTGGATGAGTCTGACTCCACTTTTCTTCTTTGTAATGATTATACTTTGCACCTTATTTAAGCCCACTTCTGCAGGTTTACAGCCCAGCTGTTCAACTCTTTACACACTGCCTCTTGTTCTTAGGCCTAAATATAACTCAGGATGGAGTTCAAGGTTAAAAAATAGACTACAGCTAAAAGATTACATTTCTTGTTAATTATTTTAATAGTAAGTGATTTTTTTTTTAAACCACTAGGTCCATAAATTTTGACAGTGGCACTTCCTCCAAAATGCCAAACATCCTTTTTCCACCAATCTTTAATAAGCCATGAGAAGATTAACCCAAACGGCACAAATAATAAATGTAATCAATTCAATTACACAACAGATAGAAAAAGCAATTTCTGCCTCCTCTTTAGATACAAGTCCGGTACATGTAGTTCTCAGTTTAATACCATATAATATTTACTTTTTCAATTTAGAGTATCTTTACTTAGAATTCTCCCAATATTACACAATGATAAGTCATTGTGTAATATTAGCCTAATAGTAATGAAAATGTAATTGATTATCTTAATGTAATTAAATGTAATGATAATCTAATAGTAAACGCTTCATACAAGTGCCAAATACGCTAAAATTTAATTATTTTTCACCAAAGAAATAAAATATAATGGACACTAACTTAGATGTGGCAAAGAAAAACCATGACCTAACTTCTAAATTTAGCACTCCATAGGTACAAATGCTTGGAAAATGATAAAGAGGATTCCTACTGTCACTATGCTTTTATATTAGTCACACTCTACAAACTCTGACATAGTTACCTCTGCTCTGAACATCTCAGGATTCTAGTTAAAGATACATAGTTTCCTTCAACTGTCCCTTTGCTTACAGTTGGCACAGATTTTCTGCAAGCCACATATAAGGCACATGCTAACCAATGAAGATCATTTCCCTGTAAAATAAAAGAAAATTGATTTTTAGCTAATGAACTATATATATTTCAGTATGAAAAACTCGTTTAAATTCAAAGTGTTATTTATATGTTTGTGGGAAACTGCATTTTCAATGATGTCCCTGTCCCAGATGCTCTTCGTATAATGTGACACCGACATTCTTCCACGGAGAGGGTGAAGTCTGTGTTCTCTCACTTTGAACTCGCTCAACCAGTACCACAGGTGAAAGTGATGCTATGTAACTTTCAAGATCATAAAAGGCAATACAGATTCCACCTGGTGCTCCCTCTCAGGACATACACCGTGGAAGTCCCAGCATGGGAGGAGATCACCTTGGGCAAATTACTTAACAATTGTAGAGGCTCACTTTTCTTACCTGAGGACTGTGAGAATTGAGAATTACAAGTATAAAGCACAGAAAATACAAGAAATCAAGAGATAAAATTCTGTAACCACTATTCTATATTAAATATCATATGAGCTTTATTTTCCAGGGTACACTTCCACGAGACTGACACCCGACATTATCTTACAGCATCTGACTAATAGTTCCACAAGGGCAGGGATTTTATGTTTTGTGCCTTGCTCTATCCCCAGCACCTATGTAACAGTGTCTGGCCATGAACAGGTGATCAAAAAATATCTGGGAAATGAATGAATATTCATTCACTTATTGGGTAAACTGAGCTAAGAATCTGAGATCGAAGTCTTTAAAAAACTGAGAAATCAAACAAGTATTTTTTTTTTTTCTTTTTGCGGTATGCGGGCCTCTCACTGTTGTGGCCTCTCCCGTTGCGGAGCACAGGCTCCGGATGCGCAGGCCCAGCGGCCATGGCTCACGGGCCCAGCCGCTCCGCGGCATATGGGATCCTCCCAGACCGGGGCACGAACCCGTATCCCCTGCATCGGCAGGCGGACTCTCAACCACTGCGCCACCAGGGAGGCCCCAAACAAGTATTTTTAAAAATAACTTACTAACCATCTATTATTTGTCACTTGCTTATATAACCCTGGGCTCCACACAACTTAACCACTGTGAGTTGAAATAATGCTTTTTCTATCTAATTTACAGGGTTATCCTGAGGGTAAAATAAGAGTTTATTTGGAGGCAGTTATGCCCATCACCAAAAAAGAGTCCTTCTCTTTGTCTGCCTACAGGAACCACTAGGAAAGAAACAAGAACATGGCCTATTCAGCCAGATCACCAAAGCATGTGAAAGAGCTTTGTAAACTCCAAAGCACTCTCCATATGAGTGTTTCATGCTCCAGAAACTCCACGTTACCTTATTTAACCATCAGAACAGCTTTGTAAGGTAGGTACAAATATCTCAAAGTAACATACCACAAAATTGACTTTGGAATGGTTAAGTAAATTGCCCAAAGTCACCTAGGTCTGTCAGGTTCCAAAGCCAGTATATTACTAGCTTCCCCTCCCCACCACCACCCGCCCCGCTGCAGATGTAAAAATGGGCAAGAACTGAATTAAAATTCTATTAATGCAAGAATAAAAAAGTAATAACCTTAGTGAGTGCCACACAGGCAAAAACACCCTCTTATAGTTAAATAACACCTCGGTTAGGCCTTCCCATTCTGAGCCTATTTGCCCTACTCTTTCCACAAACTACTCAACAACTTAAAATCGTATGGCCTGCAGTTTAAATACCACTCACACAGGCAGTCAAACAGTGGATAAACAATGCAGACTTCCGTGTCACTTCCCATTGGCCCATAAAGGGGAGGTGCCTACAGGGTTGAGCCTCACTGGCTAGAATGGCCATTTTCTCCGCTGCAAGCCCCGTCGGAAGAAAGGGACAAAACATGCCTAGATCGCAGCGACTATAAGAGTCCTGGGCAATGTCTGGGGTGACCAATAGGTCCTCAAGGTCGTCGCAGTCCTGACTTCCTAGAGACAAATACGTGTCTTTATCCAGGCGGGCAGAAAGCCCGTTTCATTTGCGCAGGGGAAAGATTCGTCTTTGTTCACACATACATAAACACAGCTCGAAACGTAACGCCTTTACTCAAACGGAGGCAATGGCCTGGACAAAGGCAATTTGGTACAGTTCAAAAAGAACTGAAGAAGAAGCCCGGAAACGCAGGCGCTAACATCGGGTTAATTTCAGCGCTAACGCAGGCAAGCCCCCGCCCCACCCCACCCCACCCCCTTCTGCGTATGGTCTTGACAACTGCACCCGTTCATCCTGCCAACAAGGTGCTTGTGTTTTTGTAATCAGACCGCAGCACGACCTCAGCCTCGCGGTGCTACTTTAGGGCAAGGGCTGTTCCCGCTTCGGAACCGGAGAGGGAAGAGCAGCGAGACAGGGTTCACTTTCAGGGCCGCTACAGAGCTTTTCAAAAGCCAGGTTTCCAGGACGAAGGTGCGCAAAGAGGACTCCCTCTGCGCTCCAGGCTGGGGACCCAGAGAGCCGGGACCGGCCGGGGCGGAGGAGTCCCCCCTCCCCGCCAACCGCGGGGCGCCCGAGCCGGGGAGACAAGGGGCCCCATTCCCGGAGGCGGGGCGGGACCACTAGGCCCGGAAAGCCGCTCGTCTCCTCCCCCCGGGCGCACCTCCAGCGTGTAGCTCTCGCTCATGCTCCTGTAGCTGTCCCAGGCCTCGGCCCGAGCCGCCTCGTCCATGTTCAGGCGGCTGCACAGCTCGTCGAACCGCTGTTGGGTCTGAGGGGCCGGCGACCGGGTCGACTGCGCTGCGTCCTCCGCCTCGGCATCGTCCTCCTCCTCCTCATCCGAGGCCGCCGCCGCCGGAAGGGGAGGGGGGGGCGGCGGCGGCGATTGGTTGCCTCCCGACGGCATAGCGACACCTGGGCGGCGGGGCCTCAGGTGAGCCGAGGGCCTGGGCCCCCAGCCATTCAAACCGCGAAGCGCCCGCCAGTCGGCCGACTGCTTGCCGACTGCGCCGCGGCCAACGGCGCTGGACCACACATCGGCGCCCGTAGTTCCGAGCACGGATTGATGGGAAATGTAGTCCAGGACGGGGGCCCACGGGGATCAAAAATCATATTTAGAAAAATCATCTCGCGTCGTCTCCCTCGGGTGGAAATAAAAGCGATTTCTCTCCGTTTCAAGTACCTCCTCATCGGGAGACCATTCAGCAGGGCTGTACTGAAGAGAAAACATCCAAGAAATGTTGACATGTGAAAGTTTAGTGTCCAAAGTGTCCCCAGAAATAACACTCATCACCTGCGTCTACTTATCTAAAAAATAAAGATAATAGTAACGGCCTGTCTGCCTAAATTCAAATTTCGGCGTCATTCCTAATTCTAGTTCTTTCCTATGTTTTAATTTTATTTGCGACTTTCAAATAATTATTGGATTTTTTTTTAAGTAGTAATTCTTTTTTTCCCCATAGGGTGAATTTACATTCACTATAAGTGACATATTTGTCCTACTTTCAGTCACCCAATTGGCTTAAATTTACATTTCCTTTACTTTTATTTTCATTTTGCTTTCCCTTTTCAAATCTATATGAATCACTTTGTTTCCAGTCCTCTTTGATTTCTTAAAGGGGTATGGTATAAAATGTTTTCATGCACGAGGAGCCCTAAGGCATTTCTGGTTTGCTATGGGGTCACTTTCTCTCTTCACTGACCCTTTGAACCCAGCCACCATATTGTGAGGAAGCCCAGGTCACTTAGAGAAGCCTATTGTCAAAGATAAACAAAGCTAGAAGTCAGTGAAAGGGATGAAAACATTTTATGCAGTCATTCCTGACAGTAGGGGAAAGTGCTGGACTCCGTTCTGATTTGTGCAGAGGTAATTGGGGATTTAAAGGGAAAAGGAAAGAGCAGAGATGGGGAGGGAGCAGAGCTCAAGCGAAAAGTTACAGAGGGTTGGTCACTATATATGTGATTAGGCCAAGTGGGCCTGCTAGTTATCAATTTGTTGAAGTTAGGATTGTATCCTCCCACAGAGACTGGGAGTCAGAGACTCTGTACTTCCTGATGATTACATTTCAAAGGAATGGCTTTCAGGTCATTCAGAAAGACACTCCTGATTTGTAGGATATACAGTTGGTCTGCAGTATACGCAGGTTGTGCACCCGCAGGTTCAACCAACTGTGGATCAAAAATATTAAGAAAAACAAAAACAAGGACTTCCTTGGTGGCGCAGTGGTTAAGAATCCGCCTGCCAGTGAGGGGACATGGGTTCGAGCCCTGGTCTGGAAAGATCCCACCTACCGTCGAGCAACTAAGTCCGTGCTCCACAACTACTGAGCCTGTGCTCTAGAGCCCACAAGCCACAACTACTGAGCCCGCATGCCACAACTACTGGAGCCCACACGCCTAGAGCCCATGCTCCGCAACAAGAGAAGCCCCCACAATGAGGAGCCTGCGCACCACAACTAGAGAGAAAGTCTGCGTGCCCCAGCGAAGACCCAGCACAGCCAAAAATAAATAAATAAGTAAATTTAATTAAAGAAAAAGAAAAAACACCCCACTGAAAACAAGACTTTTCCTTTAAAAAAAAAAAAGAACAAAAACAAAACAAAACAAACAAAAAACACACAACAATTCCAAGAAGTTCCAAAAAGCAAAGCTTGAATTTGTCATGTACCCTGGCAACTATTTACTTAGCATTTACATTTACATCCCGCTCACATTTTATTAGGTATTATAAGTAATCTAGAGATGATTTAAAGTTTACAAGAGGATGTGCATAGCTTATATGGAAATACTATGACATTTTATATAAGAGACTTGGGCATCAGCAGTTATTTGTATCTGCAGGGCTCCTGGAGCCAATCCCCGCAGATACCAGAGACAACTGTACATCTCAAAAGGACAGAGGAAGGTATCACAATTGTAAGCCCTATTTAGTAAATGCTATAAGAAAGGGAAGGCTGAGGCCTTTCCTCAGGTGTTGGCAAGAACAATCTTTAAATTCTGGAAGCATTGAGGTTTCTCAGGCAGGCATTTTATCAATAATAGGGGCTGGAGTCACCCTAGGACACAACCTTATGCTGCTAGAAGCCATGCTAGAGTTATGGCATCTCAGTGCAGGGGTTTGGACGAGAGTTCTGCTGTTCTCACCATGCACATAGGACCTGAGACCCCTGGCCCTCAGCCCCAGCCATGTTGAATGAGCCTGTTTACAAGCAGTTCCTCCAGCTTCCAGTCAAGCTGTCCCAGCTAATGCTGTATGGAGCAGAGATGAACCTTCCTGCTGATCCCTGCCCAACTGCAGATCTGTGGGCAAAAGCAATAATTATTTTGTTTCAAGTCACAAAGTTTTAGGACCGTTTGTTATGCAGCAATAAATAATTAAACACCTGTTAAGTGTAAGACATGTATCTATCAATTATCATGAAAGAAAAAAAATCACTTAATAATTGAATTTTTTCTTGGTAATTTTTTATGCCTCCACTAGTCTCACCAATAGATTAAATTTTTTAACTTTGAAAAGCTAAAATTACTTAATAATTGACATTAACATTCCTTAAAAAAGAAAAAAGAAAAAAGAGGCACTTTTAATGATGGAGATTAACTGACTTAGACATAGTTAAGAAAAGAGTTGAAACTGAATTTCTAGACTATGGGTACAAAACATTTCTATCTCTTATCGTATCTCCTTCTCCTCCAGAAGTTAGAGTGGCCATCTTAAAACACAAATCTGATCACCTCTTTCCCCTAGTTAAATGGTTTCTCACTGATCTTAGAAGTCAACATCCTCCAAGGCCTACAGGTTCCCTCCCACCTGCCTCTGTATTCTCATTGAAAATCGCTTTCCATCAGTCAAGTACCACCTTCAATGTCAATTTCTCGGATTTCCCTATTAAATATTCTCATGACACATTATAGTCATAGTGAATTATTTATACATGTTTATCTTTCATGTCTATTGTCCTCATTACGTGTTAAGTGCTATGAGAGTAGCAACTGTGTCTGTTTAGTTCCATCCTGTGACCTCAGAGTCTAATATGGTTCTGGGCATCTAGTTGACTCGCCAAAATATTTATTGAATAAATGACTGATTATGATAATCAAGATATATCTTGTTCTTATTGGAGTCTCAGGTTTTGTGCATGTAAAATCCTTACTCTGGCTGTGATCTGATAGTCCAATAGAATGTCAAAGACCATAAATGGCAGTCATCTAAAAATAAATTTTACCTTTACGTTATTTATATCACCCTAAAATATATGACAACTGTGAAACATCACATAAACATTTTCTACAATGAAACATAGTGGTCTTTAAATGCTTTGGTATGTCCTCCTAAAAAAATCACCTTCTAGCATACTTTAAAGTTGACATCTAAAAGGTTTCATTAAAAGTTTGATCAAGAGCAAAGGATGTAACATCCAGCATGTAACTATAGACCTTTTAAAGTGAAACTGTTACTAAACTTGAAATATTTCCATTGGACCCTAAATATCATAGCAGATACTCATTATCATTCGTTTTAAAAATACATGAACAGGGCTTCCCTGGTGGCGCAGTGGTTGAGAGTCTGCCTGCCGATGCAGGGGACATGGGTTCGTGCCCCGGTCCAGGAAGATCCCACATGCCGTGGAGTGGCTGGGCCTGTGAGCCAGGGCCACTGAGCCTCCGCATCCGGAGCCTATGCTCCGCAACGGGAGAGGCCACAGCAATGAGAGGCCCGCGTACTGCAAAAAAAAAAAAAAATATATATATATATATATATATATATATATATATATATATATATGAACAGGGAATTCCCTGGTGGTCCAGTGGTTAGGACTCTGCACTTTCACTGCTGAGGGTGCAGGTTTGATCCCTGGTCAGGGAACTAAAATCTGGCAAGCTGAGCAGCATAGGACAAAAAAAAGAAAGAAAGAAAAAAAGAAATCAAACTTGCACACAAAAGACCCTGAATAACCAAAGCAATCTTGAGAAAGAAGAACAAAGCTGGAGGCATCACACTTCCTGATTTCAAACTATATCACAATATTACAAAGCTATAATAATCAAAACAGTATGCTATTGGCATAAAACAGACACATAGGTAAATGGAACAGGATGGAGAGCCCAGAAATAAACTCACGCATATATGGTCAATTAATTTACAACAAAGGAGCCAAGAATATACAACGGAAAAAAGATAGTCTCTTCAATAAATTGTGTTGAGAAAACTAGACAGCCACATGCAAAAGAATGAAACTGGACCACTATTTTACACCATACACAAACATGATTTCAAAATAGATTAAAAACTTGAACATAAGACCTGAAACCATAAAGCTCCTAGAAGAAAACATAGGTGGTAAGCTCCTTAACAATGAATTTTTTGGATTTGACACCAAGAGCAAAAGCAACAAAATCAAAACAAACATGAAGAACTACATCAAGGGACTTCCCTGGTGGAACAGTGGTTAAGAATCTGCCTACCAATGCAGGGGACATGGGTTCGATCCCTGGTCTGGGAAGATCCCACATGCCGCGGGGCAACTAACCCTGTACACCACAACTACTGAGCCTGTGCTCTACAGCCTGCGAGCCGCAACTACTGAGACTACATGCCACAACTGCTAAAGCCCGCGCACTCTAGGGCTCACGTGCCGCAACTACTAATCCCGTGTGCTGCAACTACTGAAGCCCACATGCCTAGAGCTCATGCTCCACAACAAGAGAAGCCACCACAATGAGAAGCCATTGCACCACAAAGAAGAGTAGCCCTCGCTCACCGCAACTAGAGAAAGCCTACGCGCAACAACAAACACCCAACACAGCCAAAAAAAAAAAAAAAAACCTGCATCAATATATATATATATATATATATATATATATATATATATATATATATATATATATATATATCAACAAAGTGAAAAAGCAACCTACAGGATAGGAGAAAATATTTCAAATCACACATTTGAAAAGAGGTTAATGTCTAAAATATGAAAAGAACTCATATAATTCAATAGAAAACAAACTATCCCATTAAAAAATGGATGGAGGTCCCATTTAAAATTGCATCAAAGAGCATAAAATACTTAGGAATAAACTTAACTAAGGAGGAGAAAGACCTATACTCTGAAAATAAAACATTGATGAAGGAAATTGAAGATGATACAAAGAAATGGAAGGACATCCCATGTTCATGGGTTGGAAGAGTTAATATTGTTAAAATGTCCATACCACTCAAGGCAATCTACAGATTTAATGCAATTCCTATCAAAATACCCATGACACTTTTCACAAAATAGAAAAAATAATCCTACAATTTATACAGAACTACAAAAGACCACAAATAGCCAAAGCCATCTTGAGAAAAAGAAAACAAACTGGTGTGTCAAGCCCCTTGACTTCAGACTATACTATAAATCTACAGTAATCTAAACAGTATGGTACTGGCACAAATACAGACACAGAGATCAATGGAACAGAATACAGAGCCCAGAAATAAACCCATGAATTTATGGCCAATTAATTTAAGACAAAGAGGCAAGATTATACAATGGGGAAAAGACAGTCTCTTCAGTAAGTGGTGCTGGGAATACTGGACGGCTACATGCAAAAGAATGATATTAGAACATTTTCTCACACCATATACAAAAATGAACTTAGGATGGATTAAAGACCTAAATGTAAGACCTAAAACCATAAAACTCCTAGAAGAAAACATAGGCAGAACACTCTGACGTAAATCATAGCAATATTTTTCTGGCTCTGTCTCTTAAGGTAAAGGAAACAAAAGCAAAACTAAACAAATGGGGTCTAATTTAAATGTAAAGATTTTACCCTGCAAAGGAAACCACTGACAAAATGAAAGGACAATCTACTGAATGGGACATGACTGATAAGTGGTTAATATCAAAAACACATAAACAGCTCATGCAACTCAATATCAAAAAAACAAGCAACCCAGGAATTCCCTGGCAGTCCAGTGGTTAGGATTCAGAGCTTTCACTGCCATGGGCCCAGGTTCAATCCCTGTTTGGGGAACTAATTACCCACAAGAAGCACCATTCGGCCAAAAAGCAAAACAAAACAAAAAACAAAAACGAAAACAAACAAAAAACAAAAACAAGCAACCTGATTTTAAAAATCAGCAGAAGACCTGAATAGACATTTTTCCAAAGAAGACATACAAATGGGCAAGAGGCACATGAAAAGATGCTCAGCATTGCTAATCATCAGGGAAATGCAACTCAAAACCACAGTAAGCTCTCACCTCACACCTGTCAGAATAGCTATCATCAAAAAGACTACAAATAACAACTGTTGGCAAGGATGTGGAGAAAAGGAAAACCTAGTACACTGTTGATGGGAACGTAAATTGGTGCAGCCATTATGGAAAACAGTATGGAGTTTCCTCAAAAACAACAACAACAATAACAACAACAAAAACAAATAGAACTACCATGTGATCCAGCAATTCCACTTCTGGGTATTTACTGGAAGGAAATGAAATCACTAACTCAAAAAGATATCTGCACCTCTATGTTCATAGCAGCATTACTTACAGTATCCAAGACATGGAAATAACCTAAGTGCTCATTGACACATGAGTGGATAAAGACATTTGTGTATAATGGAATATTATTGAGCCATAAAAAGAAAGAAAGCCTGCCATTTGGGATGACATGGATGGAACTTGAGGGTATTATGCTAAGTGAAATAAGTCAGACAAAGAAAGACAAATACTGTATGATATCACTGATATGTGAAATCTAAAAAAAAAATAATAATACCAAAAACCAAACTCCTAGATACAGAGAACAGATTGGTGGTTGCCAGATGTGGGCAATAGTGGGTAGGTGAAATGGGTGAAAAAAATGGGTGGACAAAAGGTACAAACGTCCAGTTATAAAATAGATAAGTTATGGGGATATAATGCACAACATGGTGACTATAGTTAACTATACCATATTGTGTATTAGAAAGTTGCCAAGAGAATAAATCTTAAAATTTCATGTCACACACACAAAAAATTTGTACCCATGTGTGGTTATAGATGTTAACTAAATTTCTTGTGATAATCATATATATATATATATATATATATATATATATATATATAAAATCACTATGTTGTACACCTAAAACTAATACAATGTTGTATATCAATTTTATCTCAATTTTAAAAAGAATTTAAAAAAAAGAGAAATCAATCTTGGTTATTCCAGAGGTTTAGTTCTTGGGGTCTGATTATTCTTTCACTCATTTATTCATTAGTTCAGTTAGCCAGAGATCCTGTCATCCATCCACTCAAATATTCAGCAAATGTTTAGTGAGTGCCTACTATGTGTCAAGTACTTTGCCAAACACTGAAGATATAGTAGTGAATGGTATATGCATGGTCTCTGCCCTCAAGAGCTTATGATCTCATGAAAAAAAAAGACCTAGAACAAGTAATTATCAAGTGTGAATATATTACCAAAAAATGAAAGTCAGGGAACTATAGGATTGCATCCCAGAAGACCTTTCTCAGGCACAGGGGCAGGAGTGCCTGGGTGGTTGGAGGTGGACAAAGGCTTTCCCTTCTTCCCCTTCATTTCCCCGAGGAGAAATCTAAAAGTCATAACTAGAAGAAGGAAAGGGTTCATTTCAGGTAGAGGATAAAGCTTTTTCAAAGACCTCGAATTGGGAAAAAGCAAGGGTAGTTCAGGGAGTTATAGGAATATGAATGTGGTTGAAGTGTAAAAAGCAAGAGGAACAGGAGGTATGGATAGAGATGAGGTCAAAGCTCTGGTTAAGATTTTGGACTTGATGCTAAAGGTGATTGGATGCCACTTAAGGTTTTAGGGTAAGGAGAACAGTGACACTCTGTCTCCAAAACCTAGAACAGTGTTGATCACTTAACAGTAGTTCAATTAATATTCATTTAACTAAACACCTAGTTTGACTTCAAGGCCACCACTGAATTCTGTGAGGCGCAGTGCTCCTGAGATGAAATTGACCAGGCTGATCAGACTGATTTCCTCAGTTTTCATTAAAAAAAATGCACACCCTTGCATAGCACATTTGTAATAATCTGTAAGGGAAAAGAATCTGAAAAAGAATATATATATATATATATGTATATATATATATATATATATATGAGTGTGTGTGTGTGTGTATAAAAAACTGAATCACTTTGTTGTACACATGAAACTAACACAACATTGTAAATCAACTATACTTCAATTAAAAAAAAGAAAAAAAAAATACAAACCCTTCCAGTCATTCCTCTCTTGAGTTACTTTGGTCAGGATAAAATATCTTTCTCCTCCATGACCACCGAATCCTTGTGTGCTCTGGAACTCCCAGCATTTCCTCATATCCCCCAGGCTTCAAGGCCAGGAGCAGGGGCTCTGTCCTCTCTGCTGTCCCCTGTGCCCACTGAACCCTTACTCTTCCATTCTCAGGTCATCGAAGCCCATCCCCGAACCCCATGGTCTCCATTTTTCACCCCTCAGGAAAAGGCAACATCATTCTTCCAGTTGACTAGGCCAAAGAACTTTGGAGTCATCCTTGATTCCTCTTTCTCTCACCTTCTCCATCCAATCCACCAGCTCAGTCTTCACTTACTCAAAATCCATCCACCTCTCAGCTCCTCCATTGCCAGTAGTCTGATCCAAGCTTCCATCTTCTCTTACCAGCATCCTTGCAATGTCCTTCCATCTGGCCTTCCTGCTTCTGTCTTTCCTTTTACCACAATTTCGTCTTAACATAGAAGTTGTGACGGTTAAGTTTATGTGTTAAAGTGGCTGGGCCACTGTGCCTAGATATTTGGTCAAACACTATTTAGGATGATTCTGTGAGGGTGTTTATGAATGAGATTTACATTTAAATTGGTGGACTTTAGGTAAAGCAGATTGCTCTCCATAAGAAAACCACATTTCCAAAAGATACCTGCACCCCAATGTTCATTGCAACACTATCTACAATAGCCAAGATATAGAAGCAACCGAAATGTCCATTGACAAATGAGCGGATAAAGAAGATGTGGTATGTACATACAATGGAATGTTACTCAGCCCTAAAAAAGAATGAAATAATGCCATTTGCAGCAACATGGATGGACATAGAGATTATCATACTAAGTGAAGTAAGTTAGACAGAGAAAGACAAATATCATGATATCGCTTACATGTGGAATCTAAAAATAAAAGATGATACAAACGAACTTATACACAAAACAGAAACAGATCCACAGACATAGAAAACAAATTTATGGTTACCAAAGTGGAAGGGGGAAGGACGGATAAATTATGAGTTTGGGATTAACATATACTCCATATAAAATAGATAATCAGTAAGGACCTACTGTATAGCACAGGGAACTGTACTCAGTATTTTATAATAACCTATAAGGGAGAAGAATCTGAAAAAGAACTTATAAAAAAACATATAACTAAATTACTTTGCTGTACACCTGAAACTAACACAACATTGTAAATCAACTATATTTCAATAAAAAATTTTTTAAAAAGGAAAAAATAATTAAAAAAAAAGACTGGATGAGATCACCTTGGGAATAAATGCGCAGAGGAGGAGAAGAGGTTCCAGAACTCTTGCTTTTCCCCTTGGTCCCCAGGGAGTGCTTTAGTAGCAGGAGCTGCTAGCTAGTTTGAGCCTCATGGATCAGAAAAAGGGGTAGGTGGAGGGGGCAGAGGTTTCCACATGTCAGTAGGAACTCCAGTAGAGGGACAAAGTGGGTACTTATTAAGGTTAAAAATTTAAAGATTTTACATTGAGTTTGTACATTTTACTTTCTGTCAGTTCTTAAAAGCAACTTTATTGAGATACAATCCATATACCATACAATTCACCCATTTAAAATATACAGTTCAGTTGTTTTCAGTATATTCACAGTTATGGAACAAACCAAAATCTGTTTAGAGCATTTTCATCATCTCATGAAGAAACCCCATACCCATGAGCAGTCCAACGCCTCCAGCCCTAGGCAACCACTAATTTACTTTCTTTTTTAAAAAATTTATTTAATTAATTTATTTTTGACTGTGTTGGGTCTTTGTTGATGCATGCAGGCTTTCTCTAGTTGCGGTGAGTGGGGGCTACTCTTCGTTGCAGTGCATGGGCTCTAGGTGCACAGGCTCAGTAGTTGTGGCTCGCAGGCCCTAGAGCACAGGCTCAGTAGTTGTGGCGCACGGGCTTCGTTGCTCTGCAGCATGCGGGATCTTCCTGGACCAGGGCTCAAACCCATGTCCCCTGCATTGGCAGGCGGATTCTTAACCACTGCACCATCAAGGAAGTCCCTCTATTTCTTCTTGATTCAGTTTCACTAGATTGTGTCTTTCTTGAAATTTGTCCACTTCAATCTAGGTTATCTAATTTATTGGCATACAATTATTCATAATATTCCCTTATAATGATTTTTATTTCTGTAATATTGGTAGGAATGATGTTCCCTTTTGATTCTAGTAATTTTTTTTTTTTTGCTGTACTACTCAGCTTGCAGGATCTCAATTCCCCAGTCAGGGATTGAACCCAGGCCCTCAGCAGTGAAAGCACAGAATTCCAATGACTAAACCACTAGTGAATTCCCTGGTTCTAGAAATTTGAGTCTTCTCTTTTTTTGTTGATCAGTCTAGATAAAGGTTTGTCAATTTTGTTGATATTTTTAAAGAATTACCTTTTGGTTTCATTAATTTTCTCTATTTTCTATTTCAGTAATTATGCTCTAATCTTTATTTCCTTACTTCTTGCTTTGGGTTTAGTTTGAGCTTTTCCTAGTTTCTTAAAGTGCAAAGTTGGGTTGATTTGTGATTTTTTTTCTTAATGTAGATATTTACAGCTATACATTTCCCTTTGTGCACTGCTTTGGTTATATCTCATATGTTTTGGTATATTACTTGTTTGTTTCCATTCATCTCAAAATATTTTTTAACTTCTTTTGAGATTTCTTCTTTGACTACTTATTTATGAGTATGTTGTTTTTCACATATTTGTAAATTTCCAAGCTTTGTTACTGATTTCTAATTTCATTCTTTTGTGGTTGCAGAGCATACTTTGTATGATTGAATCTTTTTAAATTTGAGACTTGTTTTATGACTTACTATGTGGTCTATCCTGCAGAATGGTCCTTGTGTGCTTTATGAATGTGCATTCTGCTATTGTTGAGTGGTGTCCAATAGATGTTTCTTAGGTCTACTTGATTTATAGTGTTGTTCAAATCTGTTTTCTTGTTGACCTTTGGCCTTCTTGCTCTATTTATTATTGAAAGTGAGCTATTAGTCTCCAAATATTATTGTTGAATTGTATATTTTTCCTTTCAATTTTGTTAGGTTTTGCTTCATGTATTTTGTGGCCCTGTTGTTAGATGCACACATGTCTATAATTGTTATATTTTCCTGACAGATTAACCCTTTAATCATTGTAAAATGTTCTCCTTTATTTCTAGTAACTCTTTTTTTTTTGGTTTGTTCTGAAGTCTATTACTCTTTTATTAGCGTAGCTACTCCACTTTTCTTATGGTTACTCCTTACATGATATACTACTGATACATCATGTGTATCTATGATAGATATGGTCTAAATCATATATACCTAAATAATTCACATATACATATACATGTATGAATTACTTAGACTATGACCAATGCAGGTACGTCAAATTAGTGGAGAGATTATATACTACATGATGCTGGGACATTGCATAGCTCTTTGGAAAAATTCAAATTAAGATTCCTATCTTATACTATATGTTACCAAAATAAACTAAAAAAAGAGTCTACTTTTTATCTATCAAATTGACAGAGACTTCAAAAAAGTTATAATGCCCAGTACTGCTAAGGTGACATAGATAAGAAAGTAGTTTTATACTCTACTGTTGGGGTATAAAATGACAACAATCAAACTGGTCTTAAAATTTGAACATTATTATTTCATGCCTAGGTATTTATTCTAATAAAAAAAAATCAGTGTATGCAAAGATTTGACTACAAACACATTACTGTTTAAATAGCCCCAAACTGAAAAATATCTAAATGCTCAATAATTGGGTATTAAATAAATTATGATGTTTCTACATATATATAAATGTGGAATGAGAAACCACTTAAAAATGTGAAAGAGAGGGCAGACAGCAGAAGCAAGAAGAACTACAGTCCTGCAGCCTGTGGATCAAAAACCACATTCACAGAAAGATACACAAGATGAAAAGGCAGAGGGCTATGTACCAGATGAAGGAACAAGATAAAACCTTTGAAAAACAACTAAATGAAGTGGAGGTAGGCAACCTTCCAGAAAAAGAATTCAGAATAATGATAGCGAAGATGATTCAGGACCTCGGAAAAAGAATGGAGGCAGAGATCAAGAAGATGCAAGAAATGTCTAACAAAGACCTAGAAGAATTAAAGAACAAACAAACAGAGATGAACAATACAATAACTGAAATGAAAACTACACTAGAAGGAATCAATAGCAGAATAACTGAGGCAGAAGAACGGATAAGTGACCTGGAAGACAGAATGGTGGAATTCACTGCTGTGGAACAGAATAAAGAAAAAAGAATGAAAAGAAATGAAGACAGCCTAAGAGACCTCTGGGACAACATTAAACGCAACAACATTTGCATTATAGGGGTCCCAGAAGGAGAAGAGAGAGAGAAAGGACCCGAGAAAATATTTGAAGAGATTATAGTTGAAAAATTCCCTAACATGGGAAAGGAAATAGCCACCTAAGTCCAGGAAGCACAGCAAATTCCATACAGGATAAACCCAAGGAAAAACACGCTGAGACACATAGCAATCAAACTGGCAAAAATTAAACACGAAGAAAAATTATTGAAAGCAGCAAGGGAAAAATGACAAATAACATACAAGGGAACTCCCATAAGGTTAACAGCTGATTTCTCAGCAGAAACTCTAAAAGTCAGAAGGGAGTGGCATGATATACTTAAAGTGATGAAAGGGAAGAACCGACAACCAAGATTACTCTATCCGGCAAGGATCTCATTCAGATTCGATGGAGAAATCAAAAGCTTTACAGACAAGCAAAAGCTAAGAGAATTCAGCAGCACCAAACCAGCTCTACAACAAATGCTAAAGGAACTTCTCTAAGTGGGAAACACAAGAGAAGAAAAAGACCTACAAAAACAAACCCAAAACAATTAAGAAAATGGTCATAAGAACATATCAATAATTACCTTAAATGTGAATGGATTAAATGCTCCAACCAAGAGACATAGGCTTGCTGAATGGATACAAAAACAAGACCCATATATATGCTGTCTAAAAGTGACCCACTTCAGACCTAGGGACACATACAGACTGAAAGTGAGGGGATGGAAAGAGATATTCCATGCAAATGGAAATCAAAAGAAAGCTGGAGTAGCAATACTCATATCTGATAAAATAGACTTTAAAATAAAGAATGTTACAAGAGACAAGGAAGGACACTACATAATGATCAATGGATCAATCCAAGAAGAAGATATAACAATTATAAATATATATGCACCCAACATAGGAGCACCTCAATACATAAGGCAACTGCTAACAGTTATAAAACAGGAAATCGACAGTAACACAATAATAGTGGGGGACTTTAACACCTCACTTACACCAAAGGACAGATCATCCAAAATGAAAATAAATAAGGAAACAGAAGCTTTAAATGACACAACAGACCAGATAGATTTAATTGATATTTATAGGACATTCCATCCAAAAACAGCAGATTACACTTTCTTCTCAAGTGCGCATGGAACATTCTCCAGGATAGATCACATCTTGGGTCACAAATCAAGCCTCAGTAAATTTAAGAAAATTGAAATCATATCCAGCATCTTTTCTGACCACAATGCTATGAAATTAGAAATGAATGACAGGGAAAAATATGTAAAAAACACAAACACATTGAGGCCAAACAATACATTACTAAATAACCAAGAGATCACTGAAGAAATCCAAGAGGAAATAAAAAAATACCTATAAACAAATGACAATGAAAACACGATGATCCAAAACCTATGGGATGCAGCAAAAGCAGTTCTAAGAGGGAAGTTTATAGCTATACAAGCCTACCTCAAGAAACAATAAAAATCTCAAATAAACAATCTTACCTTACACCTAAGGGAACTAGAGAAAGAAGAACAAACAAAACCCAAAGTTAGCAGAAGGAAAGAAATCATAAAGATCAGAGCAGAAATAAATGAAATAGAAACAAAGAAAACAATAGCAAAGATCAATAAAACTAAAAGCTGTTTCTTTGAGAAGATAAACAAAATTGATAAACCATTAGCCAGACTCATCAAGAAAAAAAGGGAGAGGACTCAAATCAATAAAATCAGAAATGAAAAAGGAGAAGTTGCAACAGACATCGCAGAAATACAAAGCATCCTAAGAGACTACTACAAGCAACTCTATGCCAATAAAATGGACAACCTGGAAGAAATGGACACATTCTTAGAAAGGTATAACCTTCCAAGACTGAACCAGGAAGAAATAGAAAATATGAACAGACCAATCACAAGTAATGAAATAGAAAATGTGATTAAAAATCTTCCAACAAACAAAAGTCCAGGACCAGATGGCTTCACAGGTGAATTCTATCAAACATTTAGAGAAGAGCTAACACCCATCCTTCTCAAATTCTTCCAAAAAATTGTAGAGGAAGGAACATTCCCAAGCTCATTCTATGAGGCCACCATCATCTTGATGCCAAAACCAAAGATACTACAAAAAAAGAATATTACAGACCAATATCACTGATGAATATAGATGCAAAAATCCTCAACAAAATACTAGCAAACAGAATGCAACAATACATTAAAAGGATCACACACCATGATCAAGTGGGATTTATCCCAGGGAGGCAAGGATTTTTCAATATACGCAAATCAATCAATGTGATACACCATATTAACAAATTGAAGAATAAAAACCATATGATCATCTCAATAGATGCAGAAAAAGCTTTTGACAAAATTCAACACCCATTTATGATAAAAGCTCTCCAGATGGTGGGCATAGAGGGAACCTACTTCAACATAATAAAGGCCATATATGACAAACCCACTGGAAACATCATTCTCAATGGTGAAAAACTGAAAGCATTTCCACTAAGATCAGGAACAAGACAAGGATGTCCACTCTCAACACTATTATTCAACATAGTTTTGGAAGTCCTAGCCACAGCAATCAGAGAAGAAAAAGAAATAAAAGGAATATAAATTGGAAAAGAAGAAGTAAAACTGTCACTGTTTGCAGATGACATGATACTATACATAGAGAATCCTAAAGATGCCACCAGAAAACTACTAGAGCTAATCAAAGAATTTGGTAAAGTAGCAGGATACAAAATTAATGCACAGAAATCTCTTGCATTCCTATACACTAATGATGAAGAATCTGAAAGAGAAATTAAGGAAACACTCCCATTTACCATTGCAACAAAAAGAATAAAATACCTAGGAATAAACCTACCTATGGAGACAAGAGACCTTTGTGCAGAAAACTATAAGACACTGATGAAGGAAATTAAAGATGATACCAACACATTGAGAGATATATAATGTTCTTGGATTCAAAGAATCAATATTGTGAAAATGACTATACTATCCAAAGCAATCTACAGATGCAATGCAATCCCTATCAAATTACCAATGGCATTTTTTACAGAACTAGAACAAAAAATCTTAAAATTTGTATGGAGACACAAAAGACCCCAAATAGCCAAAGGAGTCTTGAGGGAAAAAAATGGAGCTGGAGGAATCAGACTCCCTGACTTCAGACTATACTACAAAGCTACAGTAATCAAGACAATATGGTACTGACACAAAAACAGAAACACAGATCAATGGAACAAGATAGAAAGCCCAGAGATAAACTCATGCACCTATGGTCAACTAATCTATGACAAAGGAGGCAAGGATATACAATGGAGAAAAGACAGTCTCTTCAATAAGTGGTGCTGGGAAAACTGGACAGCTACATGTAAAAGAATGAAATTAGAACACTACCTAACACCATACACAAAAATAAAATCAAAATGGATTCGAGACCTAAATGTAAGACCAGACACTATAAAACTCTTAGAGGAAAACATAGGAAGAACACTCTTTGACATAAATCACAGCAAGATCTTTTTTGATCCACCTCCTAGAGTAATGGAAATCAAAACAAAAAATAAACAAATGGGACCTAATGAAACTTCAAAGCTTTTGTACAGCAAAGGAAACCATAAACAAGACTAAAAGACAACCCTCAGAATGGGAGAAAATATTTGCAAACGAATCAACGGACAAAGGATTAATCTCCAAAATATATAAACAGCTCATGCAGCTCAATATTAAAGAAACAAACAACCCAATCCAAAAATGGGCAGAAGACCTAAATAGACATTCCTCCGAAGAAGACATACAGATGGCCAAGAAGCACATGAAAAGCTGCTCAACATCACTAATTATTAGAGAAATGCAAATCAAAAGTACAATGAAGTATCACCTCACACCAGTTAAAATGGGCATCATCAGAAAATCTACAAACAGCGAATGGTGGAGAGGGTGTGGAGAAAAGGGAACACTCTTGCACTGTTGGTGGGAATGTAAATTGATACAGCCACTATGGAGAACAGTATGGGGGTTCCTTAAAAAACTAAAAATAGAACTACCGTATGATCCAGCAATCCCACTCCTGGGCATATACCCAGAGAAAACCATAATTCAAAAAGGCACATGCACCCCAATGTTCATTGCAGCACTATTTACAATAGCCAGGTCATGGAAGCAACCTAAATGCCCATCGACAGACGAATGGATAAAGAAGTTTTGGTACATATATACGATGGAATATTAGCCATAAAAAGGAACGAAATTGGATCATTTGTTGAGACATGGATGGATCTACAGACTGTCATACAGACTGAAGTAAGTCAGAAAGAGAAAAACAAATATCGTATATTAACGCATGTATGTGGAACCTGGAAAAATGGTACAGATGAACTGGTTTGCAGGGCTGAAGTTGAGACACAGATGTAGAGAACAAACTTATGGACATCAAGGGGGGAAAGCCGCGGGGTGTGTGTGTGTGAGGATGGTGGTGTGATGAATTGGGCGGTTGGAATTGACATGTATACACTGATGTGTATAAAATTGAGGACTAATAAGAACCGGCTGTATAAAAAAATGTGAAAGATTCTTTAATGGTATGGGAAGATTATTATGATATAGTAAATGAAAAAAGGTTACAAAATGGTACGTACAGTTTAACTTCATTCGTATTAAAATAATACATAATATGTATATGCAAAAAAATGATCCAAAGGTTAACAATTATGTCTGAGTATTCAACATTATGGGTTTTTTGTTTACTTTGTGCTTCTCCTCCTCTCTTCTTCCCCATGATTTTCTATAACATCCTGTCTTATTTTTTACTAAGAAAAAGGAAGAATGATTTAAAAATTCATTAAGATGTTAAGATGTGGAGATACACACACACACACACACACACGCACACACACACACACTGGAATACTATTCAGCCATAAAAAGAATGGAATTTTGCCATTTGCAGCAATGCAGATGGCCTTGAAGGGTATTATGTTAAGTGAAATAAGTCAGACAAAGATAAATACTGTATGATACCACTTATATGTGAAATCTAAAAAATAGAATGAATTAGTGAATTTAACAAAAATGCAGACTCAGAACTATAGAGAACTAGTGGTTACCAGTGGGGAAAGGGAAAGGGGGAGGGGCAATATAGGGGGAGGGGATTAAGAGGTACAAACTACTGTGTATGAAGTATGCTACAAGGATATATTGTACAACATGGGGAATATAGCCAATATTTTATAATAACTATGTGGAGTATAACCTTTAAAAATTGTGAATCACTATATTGCACACCTGTAACATACATATTGTATATCAACTATACTCCAGTTTTTTAAAAAGATGTTATTTTCGCCTGTTAGTAAAGGCAAAGATGATTTCAAATGCAATACACAGTATTGGTAAGAATTTGGGGTAAATGAGCATGCACAAAATGTATGTTGCTAATAGTAGTATAATGTTACTAATTGTTACTAATTAGTAACATTGTTACTAATGTCATTGGCACTGGCAACACAAATCAAAAGCCTTAACAAAAGAAGTATTTTCACTTCTAGGGGTTAAGGAAATCATTAGGGATGGATGCAAAAAATGCATATATAAACTCAAATGTCCATTTTTCGGTTCCTGGTTAAATAAATTACACCTGTATGAGCAATATATGTATTAAAAATCACATTGCAGGATACTTACTGACATAGAGGCCAGTATATTAAAGGCAAAACTGCCAATATTCTGTCCCATATAGTATTAATATGAAAATGTATGTTTCCTAAAGCTACCATAACAAATTACCACAAACTGGATGGCTTAAAACAGCTGAAATTTATTCTACCACAGTTCAGGCCAGAAGTCCAAAATCAAGGTGTTGGCAAGGTTGGTTCCTTCTGGAGGCTCTGGAGGAGAATCTGTTCACGCTTCTCTCCTAGCTTCTGGTGGTTGCTGGTAATCCTTGGTGCTCCTTGGCTTGTAGCTGCACAGCACCAATCTCTGCTTATCGCTTCGTGGCCCTATTCCTTGTGTTTCTTATGTCCTCTCCTCTTCTTATAAGGACAACAGTCATTGGATTTAGGGCCCACCCTAATCTAGTATGACTGCATCTTAACTAATTTTATCTGCCAAGATCCTATTTCCAATTAAGGCCACATTCTGGGCTTCTGGGTTGACATGAAGTTTTGTAGGACACTATTCAACCCACTACATGTATATAACATACATATAAAAAGATTGGATAGCTACATGAACAGTATTTCAGGGTGTGTTTATGGATGATTTAAATATTTTTTGTTTTTCTGCATTTTAAAATAAATAGCTTACTGTACTGAAGTTGCATTTATGTAGAGATTAAATTCTTAATTTATTGAATGAGGTGAACATTACTTGTAGTCAAAAATTACTCTCCCCCCAAACCACTTTTTTCCCTCCTACAGCTCAAAATATATAGAATACATCATTTTATACAGTGTATCTTCTCTCAAAAACATCCAACATAGCCAATTCTTCCTCCAGCAGTGGAACGTATTACTGATCCTCTGAGTGAGCACCAGATGAAGCTGTTGACTTGTGTTTACTATATTTTACAAAAAAGAAAGTTTTTCTAAAGCATGGCAGTATAGTTGAATGTGTTCAAGTTAAATGAAGGGTGATGAGACTCCACTGTTCTACTTTTGTAGTTCGAGGAAAAACAAATTTCTTTCATATTTATTAAAAAAACATTGCAAACAACAGTGATGAATTAGGAAAGTCTCTAAGACCAAGGGAAAAAATAATTACTGATCTTCAAAATGGACTTCTTTAAGAGGTTAGGTATATCTCTGGGTCTTTCTGGATTTTTAAAGGTCCAGGGGGAGAAAACTTCAGGAAATAATAATATTGTGGATATAATTATAGCCAACTTCTGTCTCTTAAAAATTCTTCCTCTTTCCTTTTAAAGATTTATGACTATGGTTTCTTTCATAATTGGAATAAGATAAATTATATATAAAAATAAAAAAACATTGTCATGTACAGAGGCTGACATCATGGGTAGTCAAAGAATATGTTTAATAAAAAATAATTAAACTTCCATTTGCTCTATAGAACATCATAGAAAGTAATTTAATAAATTACAAATGACTTTTTAAGACGTTTGCTCAACTACAGAAAGCAAATTCAGACTACACAAAACACAACTGGTAAATATTGCAATGTCCAAAAGAAAAATTGGACTAAGACTTGAATCATGAAACCTGAAACAAGGGCTATAAATACAAGGCAATAACAGCTATAATTCTTTTAGTAACTACCAACACATACTTGGATATCCTTTCAACTGCAACTTTAGTATTATGTAATTCTACTGATTTCTTTTCTTATAACCCTTAACTTTACACAACCATGTTTGCATGTTTTTTTAAGCTGATAGCTGGACAACTTTTCCCCAATCAGTACTAGATAGAAGTGTCTTGAAACCCAAGAGAATGTTTAAAG
This sequence comes from Mesoplodon mirus, assembly GCF_964341445.2. Classification (NCBI taxonomy): domain Eukaryota; kingdom Metazoa; phylum Chordata; class Mammalia; order Artiodactyla; family Ziphiidae; genus Mesoplodon; species Mesoplodon mirus. The sequence continues at coordinate 31,251,668 of NC_138995.1, forward strand.
TTAATACTAGCCTTAATGCTTTGAAAACTGCAACTGCCTTATTACATAGAAAGAGAATCACTAAGATGTTAACCAAATTCAATTGATCATAATTAGGAAAATACTTTATCTCATAAATTTGATATAAATTAGATTTTAGTGACAAGATCTAGGGCTTTTCCCCCCTTTATTTTAAATTGGAGACAGAAAGGAATGAAGATCATGTGGGTATAACTAGGGGGAGAGAAGGGAAATGTGGATGGTGCTGAAATACTTTACCGGCAAACTAAGTTAACTGTGTTTGAAAAACTTTGGCTATCTCATAGGTGTATTCTAGTTAAACAAAGGTGCAATACTGCAAAGGGAAGATACTAAATATGTAATATATCATTTTCATGATGAAGAATTACTACCCACTTCTCCTGGAAGGGCATTATAGTGACTATTGCTAAGACACTGCATAAAGGACTATCAATTCAAAGTACTATTTCGGGAAAATACAAAAATCAATACAATCCCAATGGAACTTATATAATTTTGTAAATACATATAACACTGTCTCTCTAATAAGGGGTTAGTTATTTTACATACAGAAACATAATTTACTGGTAAAGGTCTTGGAAAATCCAATATAATTGCTTAATTCATGACAAAGCAATAGAGTTCTATCAAAACATACTAAAAGTTATTTTTTCTCTGGGAGAGAAGTGGGGTACTTTTCCCCTCACAAACTTTATCACTGACTTATTTAAGAACCAGAAAAACGCCAACACTTATCTCTCCTTAGGATGTAAATGATATTTTCTTTCCAATTCAGTTCTAATTGTTTTAAATGTATATGAAGGTGAACCTGGACCTCTACCTTGTCAGAATAATAGCAGCTTTAGCAGGAGAAATTGTATCACAAATCAAACATCAGACAAATTTTACATGGTAAAGGGTTCTAAGAAATTGATCAGAAGCCTTTGGCTTCATTTTTTGTGGTTCATAGGAGTAACGTATATTTTTTTGAGATTATTCAAAGTGCATTTTCAAAATGGGCAACTCAGTATATTTAATATAAACTGATAACCCAACACTGATTCTGGGCAACATTTAGTCTGCTTATACATAGAAACTCAAAATGAATTGAGACTATCTGCATATTACTTTACCCTATTATCTGTTAATTCCGGAATATTTCCATGACGTAAAACACAAATAGAAACTACACAAATAAAGCAAACAAACAATTTCTTTTACATGAAGTATGCTGTGTTGAAAGTTCTTTTCAGTGGCATTTCATGAGTTTGCCTTTTCTGAACCCTGGAAACAGACATTACTCATCTGAGACAATTATTTCTAATAGGAGGCCAAACTTTGAAGAGCTGAAACTAAATATGTCTAGAGGGTGCCAAAGTTACATGACACAGGATTATTTCATGACTTAATTTTACTGATTTTAAGAGTTAAGCTCAGCAAAAAGCAAGTCATATTTCTTGCCAGATTAACATGATATATAGGATGTGTTTAAAAAACCCCTGAAAACAAGTATAGAATTAGAAACGAATGTAAACTTCCTAAACTAACTCAGCTGAGGTAACAGGTAGCCAGTTAAATTGGCTGATTGGGAAACTTATTTCTTCTTTAAAACACACTTGTACCTGAATTGGAAATATCAGCAGTGCATCACAACACTAGAGCATTTTCATGTAATTAAAGCAATGGATGGTGATGTAGATTCTACAGCTTTCATGACATTCATTAGCTGCCCAAATTATTGCTGAGTTTTGATCTGTAAATTATAGGTGTCAAGGAGGCTGTAAAACTATATTCAAATTAAATCAGTAATATGCATAAAGTATTCTGTGTTCACTGCAAATATATTAAATATACAACTCTTATTGAGCATAATTTTCATAAAATTAACCCCCAACAAAATTATAATGCCTTTTGTTGTAATTTTACACCTTTATGTATTTGATAGTACATACGAGTTCAGAAACTTATGAATCTTAAGAAATATTACATGCAAAACGTCTCTGAAAGCAGTTTGCACTTCTAAACAAATAACTGAAATGTTCAGTCAGTAAGTTATTGATGCACTCAACACTGGGGTATTTACAATTAATAATTAAAGAAAAAAAATCCAAAATCAGTTCATAATTTAAGTGCAGTCTGGGAATCAGTCTTCATTACTAGAATCTGAATCCTCAGATGACGATGGTGTACTATCAGATCCAGATGAAGCATCGGCTTTCTCTGAACCCTCATCTGTGCTGTTTTCATTGAGAGGACTCGGTTCAGTTCCCCCTTTGTCTTCCTGATCTCTAACTCTGGAATCTTCTTCCTTTACTTCTACAGACTTAGACGAGCTTAAGTCACTGTTTTTATTTTTCTGTACATCAAAAGTATTGGACTGGGACAAAGTTGGAATATGAAGATTAAGGCCTGGAGTGAGAAGCATCCCTGGATAAAGTATATTAGATAGTAATAGTGGGTTAAGAGCTAACGGGTTGGCAGCTGCAGCTGCACTTAATGCAGCAGTAGAGGATGCTGAAGGAGAACTTGACACAGAGCTTTCACCACCATTCTCTGAATTTTGGCTCTCTGTCCTTTCTTTTTTTCCTTCTAGCTCCGCAGAGTCATTTCCCTTTTTTTCTTCTGTTCCAGATTCTGTAGGCTTTGTCAGGAGTCCTCCCATGCCCAACAGATTTGGCAATCCAGTCATTCCTGACAGCAGCATGGGGAACATGGCAGCCATGTTTTTAGCTTCTCCTCCAGAAGAAAGGCCAGCAGGCATTCCCATCAGCCCTGCGGTTACTTGCAGTGACTGCAAGTTTTGTAGGTTTTGTTGTAAGGCCTGAAGAGTTGTGAGCTCCACACCTGGAAGTAATCCATTGGCTAATAAAGGATTGCCTGAAATACTGGTGGCAGTTGCAGCTGCTGCTGCCGCAGTGGCCTTTGCAATTCCACTTTTAGGCCGTCTCCCTCGCCTGCTTACTTCCTCTCTCACAACGGGACCAGTGAGAATACGTTCATACATACTTTCTGGAAGAAATCCCTAAAAAAAGAAAATTCATCAATAATAACCATTTTCAAATAAAATCAACAGCTATTAGTTTGTGATACAAATAAGCTATTAAAAATAGGTAATCATTCATAAACTTATTCTGTATGGATATAACATAACCAATTATGAGAGAGATAACCTAATTTCATCTTAGTATAAGTAGTGGCTTGAAACAGCTCTTCTTCTCATTTTATCTTAAGAGGGCAGAAAGAGGTCTCTGGCCCTCTTTTATAATGTGAGGCATAAGTTAGTAGCATAGTTCTGGAAAACAGAAGGTCCGAAGACATTTTTTCATGAGGGTTATTACTGCCACGCCCTTACATTTTTCACATCACCAATTGCTCTAGAAGACTAAAGAAGTGTGCCTCTTTTAATCTGGAAGAACAATAAGGAAAGGACAGAAGAAGTAAGTAAAGGTTAAAATGAGATGCTTCATATGACTCTTTCCTGACTATCACTTTGGGAGTAAAGGAGACAGAGCCAAGCCGAAAAAGAGAATCAACAGGGGGGAAAAAATCACTTGGCTCAGAACAGCAGTAGCACCTGCAGACCGGGAAGCACCAAGTCCAGGGCAATGGAGGGCAACCTATGCTACTTTCTTGAAATTCTCCCATGATTTTCTCAGGCTCAAAACTCCTAGAAGTAAAAAACAAACAAATGAACCAAAATTCCTAAAAGTTTTAGGAGTTTAGAACCACTAGGCCAGCACTGTGCAAGAGAAATAATGTAAGCCACATATGTAATTTAAAATTTTCTAGTAGCCACAATAAAAAAAAGGTAAAACAGAAATACGTGACACAAATTTTAGCAATATAGTCTATTTAACATAACAAAACATTGTCATTTCAATATGTAATCTATGAATATTATTGAGATATTTTATATTCATTTTTCCAAACTAAGGCTTCAAAATCCATTAACAGTGCTTCACACTTACCACACCTCCTACTTCAGACTAGCCAAATTTCAAGTGCTCAAGAGCCACATGTGCCTGGTGGCTACCATTTGTGACACTGTAGCTCTAGACAGTGGTTTAAAAGACTCTCATGGGACTATTTTTAAATTGTTTTGAATTGATCAACTTATTTGTTCTCTTTACAAAAGCATTAGGGTTCACTACAGAAAACACGACAACAAAAAAATACAAAGAAAAATATCATCCATAGTTTCACTGTTCAGAGATAACCATTGCTAACATTTCAGGATGTGTGCTTCCATCTTCCCCTTGTGCATATAAACAGATTTTACAATTCTCTTCACCTCTTTTCTAAAATTAAAAAAAAAAAAAAGAATCATACTGCACATAGGTTTACTGCCTGTCTTTTTCATTTAGACACCTGTAGACATAATAGCTATTATTTATCCAGCACTTACCACATGGTTAGGCTTTGATACTCCAAGAGCTTAACTACTACCCCATTTAACAATACTGTGAACTTTTTCTCCCTTGTCATTAGATGTTCTTTTAAGATATAATTTTTAAAATAGTTGCAGTTTTTCAATACATTGATGGACCATTGGTATATTCCCAATTTTTATTACTATATTATGATGAATAACCTTACATATATATATCTTTCTCCATCTTTGTTTTCTTAATATGCCTTTTAATCAATCAATCAATCAATCAATTAGGCCACACTGTGCAGCACGTGGATTAATTAGGCCAGGCTGTGCAGCACGTGGGATCTTAATTTCCCAACCAGGGATCGAACCCATGCCCCATGCAGTGGAAGCGCAGAGTTCTAACCACTGGACCGCCAGAGAATCCTGCCCCTGCCGCCCAATATCTTTGACTATTCATTGTGGCATTACTCAAATAGTATCTTAGAGATTAAAATAAACACAAATCAGCATATATTGATTCTGCATTCTAACTCAAAAGCATCTGAGAAATTTGTAACATATTCTGCAAAACAAAAATTGTGAACTAAAAAATATCTTCACATATTCTTGGAATATTTTGTTAATTTTTTAAAAATAAATTTATTTATTTTTGGCTGTGTTGGGTCTTCGTTGCTGCGTGTGGGCTTCTCACTGTTGTGGCTTCCCTTGTTGCAGAACATCGGCTCTAGGCACGTGGGCTTCAGTAGTTGTGGCGCACAGGCTTAGCTGCTCCTCGGCATGTGGGATCTTCCTGGGCCAGGGATCGAACCTGTGTCCCTTGCATCGGCAGGCAGATTCCTAACCACTGCACCACCAGGGAAGCCCTATTTTGTTAATTCTTAACTTAAAATTTAATCTAAGTTATCATTAAATGGCATCTAATTTTAAAAATGATTTCTGAATTAGCATTTATGAAATACTCACAGACTGCTTAACAACATCTCCCCATTCAGGAGCTACTCCATATTCTGTATTTTCTTTCAGGAACCGACATAAATCTTTCAGAGGGGGAGCAAAGGCACCTCCAACCTATAAATGAAAAACAGATTGTTAGACACTTAAAAGCACTATTAAATATGAAGACATTTCTTGCTTTTATTCTGTGCTGTACAGAGTTTATTTTTTTAAAACACATGTATTAATTGAACCACTTTTGACAATCTTTATTACATTAAAAAGGACTACCACAGTCCACAAGAACTATTAATATACTACATAAACATGTGCTAATGTAAATTTTAAATGTTTTTTTCCTTTTAAATTAATTAATTAATTAATTTTGGCTGCACTGGGTCTTCATTGCTGCGGGCAGGCTTTCTCTAGTTGCAGTGAGCAGGGGCTACTCTTCGTTGCGGTGCGCAGGCTTCTTACTGTGGTGGCTTCTCTTGTTGCGCAGCACGGGCTCTAGGTGTGTGGGCTTCAGTAGTTGTGGCACGCAGGCTCAGTCGTTGTGGCTCGTGGGCTCTAGAGCGCAGGCTCAATAGTTGTGGTACATGGGCTTAGTTGCTCCGTAGCACGTGGGATCTTCCTGGACCAGAGATTGAACCTGTGTCCCCTGCATTGGCAGGAGGGTTCTTAACCACTGTGCCACCAGGGAAGCCCCTTAAATGTTTTTGAGTTACTGTGCCACCAGGGAAGTCCCTTAAATGTTTTTGAGTTACTGGAACAGTAAAATAAATAACTACCATTTACTGTGAAATTACTATGTTGGGTAGGCAGTGTAGCCTAGTTAAGAGTATACGCTTTGGAGTCAGACGTACCACCTACATGAACTAGGGTAAATCAGTAAATCTCTTTGAACCTCAGTTTTCTGATCTGCAAAATGGAGATAACAACACCACCTCCCTCATAGGGTTTTATGAAGATGAGATAATTCAAGTGCCTCAGCAAAGGTTCTGGCACATAATAAATATAAGCTATTATTATTATTATCATATTACCAACTATTGTGCTAAGGACTTTAGAGTACATAATTTATTTTAGTACTCACTACATCCATTTGAGAATGTATTATTTCTATTTTTCAAATGAAGGAACTAAGCCTCAGAGAAGTTATACAAGTTGCCTAAAGCTAGCTAGTAAGTATTAGGATCAGCTTTCAAACCCAGGTCTCAAAAACCCATGCACTTAGGGCCTCCCTGGTGGCGCAGTGGTTGAGAGTCCGCCTGCCGATGCAGGGGATACGGGTTCGTGCCCCGGTCTGGGAGGATCCCATATGCCGCGGAGCGGCTGGGCCCGTGAGCCATGGCCGCTGGGCCTGCGCGTCCGGAGCCTGTGCTCCGCAACGGGAGAGGCCACAACAGTGAGAGGCCCGCATACCGCAAAAAGAAAAAAAAAAAAAAAAAAAAAAAAAAAAACCCATGCACTTATCTATTATGTAAACTGATACCCTAAAAAGTATAAAAATATACATATCCCTTTAAATGTTTAAATGATTTGAACCTACCAATTTAATGTTCCTTTGGAGTCTAAAGATACTTCTTGAATAATTCCTTTTTCCACACCTTTTTGAATGCATACTGTATCTTGTTAGGATATAGACAGGGTTTAATATGGCCAGTTATAATACCTATAGGTATTCTTATCTAGTATTTCCTATAGTCTTTACTTAGCCTCTTAAGTTTCTGTTGCCATCTCCTTTTTATTATGACCTTCATTAAGCTCCAGTTTAAACTGGAGGCCCGCTGTATGGTTTATGGGGATTCAGCAAGTGGATCTTTTCCTTAGTAACTGATCAATCCTCAAGTCTGTACTCTAGAAACTCAGAACAATAAAGAAATCTACAAACTAAAGGAAATGAACAGGACTTTTATCAGGTTACAACAATGAAAAATAAAAATTAGGGTGTTTAATGTTAAACCTAGCAAGTAAAAATTTAAAAAATGGTTCCATTTCCTTAAAACTGGCTAACAGAAATTTATTCATATCTAGAAATGCTAATTTCATTATAAGATGAAGTGCAAAGATTTGTAACACAATCTATGCAAGCATAAAATTAAGTAAAATGCAACTAAAATGTCTTCTTGTTCTTCCCCTAATATATCTATGACATCACTTTAAAGCACTAACAAAAGCTGAATAAGCTATCTCTACAAAACTGGGGAAAAATCAGTATTAATTTTAATGAGTTAGTGCATATGATAATATTAAGACAATTGTTATTTTAAAAGTAGTTTTCTTCCAATTTCAGTATTTCTTCTGAGAGGGTCAAATGATTTCATGTATTTTTATACTAGCAGTGAGGTCATTTAACAGAGAGCAAGACAGAACTAGGCAATTAATGTGAGCTATGTAGGGTAATTTAATTTGTGAGTGAAGGAGCTCAATGAGAAATTTGCTGTTCTTACTCTGAGGCCATTTCTTCTTTCTTACTTATTTTGTTGCTTGCTCATCAGAATAGAAAACAATAAAAATGTCAAAGCCATGAACTTACAAAAGGGTGCCACAAGTGTTCTATCATTTACTTTAGGAGGTAAAAGAGACATATACCAATCCAAACGTAAAACAGACACAATTCGGGGAAACAAATGTTGAGCCACATTTGGTTCAGAAATAGACTTTGGAAAAACCTGACTGTTACCATTCATCAATCAATAAAGCAAGAAGGTAAACACAGGGATACTGTTAGTGTATAAGGTACCTTTGTTTAAGACATTTTATTTCCATCTATCAGAAAATTATGTAATATGCCAATTTTGATAGCACAAGACACTTAACAGCCAAATGATGGAAAATCACGTGATAAATATATAAATCTAAAATGGTCATGATGAGAACAGTGTCTCCTTCCAACAGTTTCTCGAATTCTGCACTACGGACATCTTGGACTGGTGATGTAGGGGTTGTCCCCTGTGCTGCAGGAGGTGTAGCAGCATGCTGGGCCTCTACCCACTAGAGGCCACTAGCATCCTCTTGCTCAGGGCCACTGCTTAGGCACAGATAGTGTAAACTAACTTGCTTATTTCATTCAACAGCTTAGACAAAGATGTGGGATTTGAAATTAGACTGCATAAAATTGTAGTCCATGTCTTTTCCTGCAAATCTTCTAGATTTAACCCAACCAGGTTTGTTAGAAAATACTGCATAACGAAGTAAGTGTTCTAGAGATCTCTTAAGCAGCGAATCAACATGAAAAATTAACAACAAATATATAAATACCTTTCTGGCATTTCTTCTGTTAATCAGCTGAACACGTTCTTCTCCAGTGAGACTATTCACATCTAGTTTATTGGGGTTTCTGCAACGATGCCTTTTTTGCTTGGGTCTCCCCTCATGGAGCTGCATTCTCTAAAATATATGGACAAAGGAATGGCTTGAAAATCTAACTGTGCAACTAGTACAAATAAGCTGATCCAAGAAATTTAGTCATATAAAATTGAAGATATGTTATAGATAAGATATATGAATACAGTTGACCCTTGAACAGCATGGGTCTGAACTGTGCAGGCCCACTCATATGTGCATTTTCTTCAATAAATACATACTACAGGACTACTGCATCCATGGTTGACTGCACCCAGGGATGCAGAACTGAGGACACGGAGGCTAACTGTAAAGTCATACTCAAATTTTTGGCTGTGGGGGTGGCATGCATCAGTACCTCTGACCCCCATACTGTCCAAGGGTCAACTGTTTATATTACATATTGAAGATTTATATTATGTCTTACATATATTCTATCACATATCTTCAATATATCATATTAAAGAATTTACCCCATAGCTATACGTTAAAAATATTTAAGGTTTAAATATTTTTATATTTATTAATAAAAATGCTGAATAAGACAATGTTACATGAACCTTTTCCTCAAATTATATATTTAAACAATTATTCAAGACAATTATTAATAATGATCAGTATTATCTTTCTGTATGAAAGTAGGCTCCTGAAATGAGGAGGACATTGCTAGTTCTTTCCTTAAATGCCCTCAAAGATCACTGTATTTCTAGAGTGTTACCTGAAGGAGTTATCAATAATGCTGGAAGAGCTTCCTCTTTACATTTTCTCCTGATGAATTTCACTTGAAACATCAGATTTTCTCAGTGCTCTGATACCATTTATGTGTACTAGTGGCTTTCATTTATCTTCATCTCACTAATAAACTTTCTTATCTCTTTTCACATAATCCTCACAATACTCAAAGATATTATTCTTTTTTAAAAAAAATGTATTCATTTATTTTGGCTGCTCTGGGTCTTAGTTGCGGCGTGCAGGCTCTAGAGTGCGCGGGCAGACTGTACAGCATGCGGGCTCAGTAGTTGTGGTGCGCAGGCTCTCTAGTTGCGGTATGTGGGATCTTAGTTCCCCGACCAGGGATCAAACACGGGCCCCCCTGCACTGGGAGCACAGAGTCTTCACCACTCGACCACCAGGGAAGTCCCCCAAAGATATCATTCTTTTTTTTTTTTTTTTTTTTTTTGCGGTTCACGGGCCTCTCACTGTTGTGGCCTCTCCCGTTGCGGAGCACAGGCTCCGGAAGCGCAGGGTCAGCGGCCATGGTTCACGGGCCCAGCCGCTCCGCGGCATGTGGGATCTTCCTGGACTGGGGCACGAACCCACGTCCCCTGCATCGGCATGCGGACTCTCAACCACTGCGCCACCAGGGAAGCCCCAAAGATATTATTCTTATTTTACAAATGGGAATCAAGGCTCAGAGAAGATACCTTCTCCTCAAGGTCATGCAGCTAGCAGGTGGCAATAAAAACTCTTTCCATCAAACCATGCTGCTCACCTCTGTTAACAACTAACTGTTAACAAAGTAGGGCTTCATGTCTGTAGTCATTTCTAAACAATTAGAAATTCCAACAGACTAAAACTCCAACTCTTCAGCATGGCACACCAGTCACATCACAGCCTGGACTGAATTCACCTTTTCTATCCAATTACTATTACCCCACTCATTCCCTCACATACTCTGGAATATCAGACTAGTCACTGTTTTATGACTATATCCTTTTTAGACTCTCTTCATAATTGTTCTATAATGCCTAGAGTATCCTCCTCTTATCCTGCCTAGAATAAGTAGGCATTTGACCAGTATTAACCTGGTCAAATGTCTACTTATTCTTTTATCATCCACCAGTCATAGGTCAGCTCTATTTTCTATCTTTTCCCAGATACTTTGCCTGGGCAGAGTAATTATTCTTTTATCAGTTTCCATGGCAGTTTATACATACCACTGGTATAGTACATATACCACGTTATGATCATTTTGTTGTACAGATACCACAACAAAAGTGTGAGATCCAAGACACCATTAATGTGAAGTGTCCTTGGGAAATCATACCAGTCATTATCTTGTATTCTGTACTCCAACAAATGCTACTTATAACAATGTTTTAAAATCTTAATAATAAAGTTATATAAAAAATTAGGACAAAAGGTTTATTTGCAGGGAAAGTGATGTACTGCTATAAGTTAAAAAAAAAAGTAATAAAGATTCCTTTGCAGTGGTAAGAGAAAGGTATGACAATCTTCAGAGACTAGAGTATAACTGCCACGAGGGCAAGAACTTTATATTGTTCAGTTTTATCCTAAATCCCTTTAAATAGTAACTAGCACAAAATAGCTGCTCGATAAAAATTTACTGACTGAATAAATGAATGTTATTTTCTAACATGTTAATAAGTATAGGGTTATGGGCTTCCCTGGTGGCACAGTGGTTAAGAATCTGCCTGCCAATGCAAGGGACACAGGTTCAAGCCCTGGCCCGGGAAGATCCCACATGCCACGGAGCAACTAAGCCCACGCACCACAACTACTGAGCCTGAGCTCTAGAGCCCGCAAGCCACAACTACTGAGCCCACGTGCCACAACTACTGAAGCCTACGTGCCTAGAGCCTGTGCTCCGCAGCAAGAGAAGCCACGACAATGAGAAGCCCGCGCACTGCAACAAAGAGTAGCCCCTGCTCACCCCAACTAAAGAAAGCCCGCACAAAGCAACGAAGACCCAACGCAGCCAATAAATAAATAAATAAAATTAAAAAAAAATAAGTATAGGGTTAAACTAACAATTCTCATTATTTTTAGAATTGTAGTACTCATTTTATGATTGCTCACCTTACTGACAACCCTTCCTCTCATAATTACAAGAGCTTTATTTGGCTTTTTTTTTTTTTTTTTTGTGGTACGTGGGCCTCTCACTGTTGTGGCCTCTCTCGTTGCGGAGCACAGGCTCCAGACGCCCAGGCCCAGCGGCCATGGCCCACGGGCCCAGCCGCTCTGCGGCATGTGGGATTCTACCGGACCGGGGCACGAACCCGTGTTCTCTGCATCGACAGGCGGACTCTCAACCACTGCACCACTAGGGAAGCCCTGGCTTTTTTTTTTAAATCAAAAGAATTAAGAGAAAGTTTATTTGAGAATTTGTGGCATCTTTTGAAAAAATTAGGGATAGGAAAGGCATTCAAAAGCCAAGACTGAGGCTCCCTATTTTAGACTACCAGGTTATCTCTTGGGGGCAATAATAGCAATGTAAAATATTAAACTAAATATATATTACAGATACAAGTATATAAAAATGTATATTACAGTCACATTCTAGGGACTGGAGCTTTTGTGGTTCTTTTGCATGAAAAAATAATGAATTTTTTTCTGTTAATAACAATCACTTTACCTTTATATAGTACTTTTTAGTCTCCAAAAGACTTTCATTTTTAATTTTTAAAATCACTGACTCAGTAAATATTTACAAGGAGCTAGATACCATCCTCTGTATCAGGAATTACGTACTAAGTCCTGGGGATACAAGGTGAATAGGACAGCCCTTAAGTTCATGGGGTAGGGGACAACTTCAATAGGTTATCCAATTAATCTTCATAATGGAAGCAGATAGAACAAGCCCACTAACTTCATTATACAGAGGATATGCCATTACTCTTTTACCTTCTAAAATATATAGAAACATCAAGGGAGACTGATACAAAATTTGGTACATCAGCATCTGACAGTAAAGCATTACAAACTTAAATAATAGATTTCTATGAGTAAGAAAGCCATACGCCCATAAGATAGTGAGTAGAAAGTATTTCAGAGGATAAGAAAAATGCAAATGAATGTATCTGTTCTCATCTTTGACTAATATGAACCATGCATCTGAAGAGAACCAGAAGGTGTATTCTTATGAGATCGTTTTTGTTTTGTTTTGTTTTCGGTACGCGGGCCTCTCACTGCTGTGGCCTCTCCCGTTGCGGAGCACAGGCTCCGGACGCGCAGGCTCAGCGGCCATGGCTCACGGTCCCAGCCGCTCCGCGGCATGTGGGATCCTCCTGGACCAGGGAACAAACCCGCGTCCCCTGCATCGGCAGGCGGACTCCCAACCACTGAGCCACCAGGGAAGCCCTCTTATGAGATCTTAAGTGTAGTAGTTTGGACAGTGGATTTAAGACTTATTAGCTGTGTGGCCTTGCACTATTTATTGGGTTGGCCAAAAGGTTCGTTTGGTGTTTTCCATAAGATGGCTCTAGTAGCACTTAGTTGTCTTTAACTTCATTCGAAACAATTTCGTTAGATTGTATTGTGACAGCTGTCATATCAGCATGCATTAAAAAAAAAACTTACAAAAATTGGTGAATTTTTGCGTAGCCATTTTAATACTGAAGGTGGAAGGAAAAAAAGCAACATTTTCGGCATATTAAGCTTTATTATTTCAAGAAAGGTAAAAACACAACCAAAACACGAAAACAGATTTGTGCAGTATATGGAGAAAGGGCTGCGAGTGATCGAACGTGTCAAAAGTGGTTTGCAAAGTTTCGTGCTAGAGATTTCTCGCTGGATGGCGCTCCACGGTCGGGTAGACCAGTTGAAACTGATAGTGATCAAATTGAGACATTAACTGAGAACAATCAACATTATACCACGCGGGAGATAGCCGACATACTCAAAATATCCAAATCAAGCGTTGAAAATCATTTGCACCAGCTTGGTTATGTGTATCGCTTTGATGTTTGGGTTCCATGTAAGTTAAGCGGAAAAAAACCCTTCTTGATCGTATTTCCGCATGTGATTCTCTACTTAAACGTAATGAAAACGTTCCGTTTTTAAAACAAATTGTGCCAGGAGATGAAAAATGGATACTGTACAGCAATGTGGAACAGAAGAGATCGTGGGGCAAGCGAAATGAACCACCACCAACCACACCAAAGGCTGGTCTTCAACCAAAGGAGGTGATGCTGTGTATATGATGGGATTGGAAGGGAGTCCTCTATTATGAGCTCCTTCCGGAAAACCAAACGATTAATTCCAACAAGTACTGCTCCCAGTTAGACCAACTGAAAGCAGCACTCAATGAAAAGTGTTCGGAATTAGTCAACAGAAAACACATAATCTTCCAACAGGATAACGCAAGACCGCATGTTTCTTTGATGACCAGGCAAAAACTGTTGCAGCTTGGCAGGGAAGTTGTGATTCATCCACCATATTCACCAGACATTGCATCTTCAGATTTCCATTTATTTCGGTCTTTACAAAATTCTCTTAATGGAAAAAATTTCAATTCCTTGGAAGACTATAAAAGGCACCTGGAAGAGTTCTTTGCTCAACAAGATAAAAAGTTTTGGGAAGATGGAATTATGAAGTTGCCTGAAAAATGGCAGAAGGTAGTGGAACAAAATGGTGAATATGTTGTTAAATAAAGTTCTTGGTGAAAATGAAAAATGTGTCTTTTATTTTTACTTAAAAACCAAAGGCACTTTTTGGCCAACCCAATATTTAAAATTTCAATATTTCCATTTCTTTATAAAGTTATAATGATGCCATTCTGATAAAGTTAGGAGGTGTTAAATTAGGTAATCCATGCTAAGTATAAAGCCAGGCACACAGCTAAGTCTCAATAAATGTTTACTATGATCATTTTTATTATTTTAAAACAAACTATTTGTGGGAAAAGATTGCAAGTTTTGTAACTTTACAACCTTCATTGAGTCTATGATAGTACTCTGTATATGAGAGGTGATTTTTATTACTTAAACACTTATTGAATACAGAATGGAAAAATGGAAAATGATATTGTATTGTATCATGGGAAAGATAGTCATTATTTTTTTCTGCTAATTTTCCTAAATCTTGGGCAGAACACAAAAGTGGGTGAGAATTTATGCTTCATCATTATAGGTGTGACCAATCATAGAAGTAAAATATACGAAGTTTTATAAGGCATCACCTACAGGAATGAAAGCTCCTAAATCTTCCACATAACCTGGGTGCTCCTTAAGCCATTTTTCCAAATCCTTTCTCTTCGGTGCATCATCGCCTGCAAGTCTTGTCCCATCTTTAAGATTAATAACTGGAACGGGACTTTCTGTATCAGGAATTCCTTGAGGTTGAGTATAGGATAGTGCTGGATTTATCCCTGTAGAAATCTGTGAGGTGGTTAAGCCTAAAGTAACCTGTAGAAAAACATCAAATGACAATTTTATTTCCATGCTTTAGCATTCTGATTTTGGTCCAATGAAGCAATTCTTTTTGAAGAGGAAAAAAAAAGTTGTTTAAAGTTCTGCTAAATCTTTCAAATTTAAAATTTTTATGAATCTTGGCCAGTGCTGGATTCTACTGAGATACAATCTAAAGCTATATAGTATACTCCTAATTTTCTAGTTATCTTTATTATTCTACAAAACATTCACAAACAGCAATATGTATATTTACTAGAATTGAATTTTGGACTCAAGGATCAGTAGTTTTTTTGTTTGTTTGTTTGTTTGTTTTTTGCAGTACGCGGGCCTCTCACTGTTGTGGCCTCTCCCATTGCGGAGCACAGGCTCCGGACACGCAGGCTCAGCGGTCATGGCTCACGGGCCTAGCCGCTCCACAGCATGTGGGATCCTCCCGGACCGGGGCACGAACCCGTGTCCCCTGCATCGGCAGGTGGACTCTCAACCACTGCGCCACCAGGGAAGCCCAAGGATCAGTAGTTTTTAAGCATTACTTGACTTACATGATTAGGTGGTTTATTTCTGTTGAAAAAGAGGATGTCAACACCTTCTACATTCTTCCTCCTTCCCCGCCTTTTTTTGACTACAGGCTGGTTGTCTAATAAAACTCCATTGGCACCAAGGGTTGATTGAATGGGAGTACCTAACAAATTAAAAATGCAGAAGAGTGATAAAAATCTAGTTCTTAAATTACAAGTAATTACTTTTCTAAATACATAGACATTTTGCAGGGGTTGGGGAGGGATGGAGTGGGAGTTTGAGATTAGCAGATACAAACTATTATATAGAGAATGGATAAACAACAAGGTCCTACTGTATAGCACAGGGAACTATATTCAATATCCTGTGATAAACCATAATGGAAAAGAATATGAAAAAGAATGTATATATATGTATAACTGAATCACTTTGTTGTACAGCAGAAATTAATATAACATTGTAAATTAACTATACTCCAATAAAATAGAATAAAATAATGCTTGTAATGATACTCATGATCAAAGAAAAAGTTTATTTAAAAAAATACACAGAAATTTAGTTCTTATTTTACAAGCAGTCAGACTAAATCAAGCAATTCTTGGACTAAAATTACCACCTCATTTCTCATTTAAAAACCAGGAGAATTGTAATCTAGGTCTCTTTCAACTTTTGACTTGTCTCCTCAAATTTTTCCCCTGGATAGTCACACATCTTTTCTTTTGTCCCCTTTTCGAGGAAGAACCATGCCTTTCTCATGTACAAGACAAACCTTTCCACCTTTTTGAACCCATTAATTCCTACTTTTTCTAAAAGTTTGTTTTATCATTTATCTTTGTTTTTTTGTGCCAAAATATCTTACTCTACAGTAGATTCTTATCAACTTAAAAACATGGCCCAACTCAAACAAAAAAATAAACTTCTTTCCACTTTTTCATAACTTTCAAAACTGTTGAAAAGTTGGTTGCTATTATGCTCACCTTTCTCACGACAAACTCACTCCTCAAAACAGTCCACTCCTGCCCCAGCCTATTTAAGGTATTTTCTTTAAGATCACCACTGTTTCTTGCCAAATTAAACTGACCCTTCTCACTCTTCATTTCAGTAGGCACTCACTAAAAAATGTTTGTAAGAGGTATGAATGAAACAGTTCCATGCATTCATTTTTTCCTAATAAATACACGTTTATCAAACAGCTATGTACAAAGCACTATGATGATTCAAAGGTAAGACACAGTTCCTGTCCTTAAAGAGTAGGTAATCTAGAACACTCTTATAGAAGAAAATATTAAGAATGAGATGTTTGCTTAAAATGGTTCACAGTTTGTAGCAAAAAATGCATTTTCAATCATTCAAGGAGAATTTTTGACCAAGTCCTGTGTAACCCTGAAAGACATTTCCCGACATTTCCCTTTGGTTGGCTGTGTAACCTTATGGAAGTCACTCTCCTCACATCTCAGTTACAAAAAATACCTTAATTCATAATTAGTAAGGAGTAACTAATTACAGTGAATAAAAATTATTTTTGCATATGAAAGCACTGAGGAATGTGACATAACATTATTTAAAAAGAACAGCTTTCATTATTTCATTAAAATCAGATTAACAAAATATTATGAATATTTGAAAATACTTTCACTATAGTACATTTTAACTGTAATAATAGAATAACTTTCCTAAAATACTACTTTTAAAAGTACTATTCTGTTTTATAAGAACTTCTCATGGCTTCCTATTCTAGTATGAATGAAATGCCTTACATCAAGCCTCATTCCTGCCTGACCACCAACCCAATCCCCTCCCCAGCTCACTTTTTGTTACCCATTATCTAGATTTACCTTTGCTAAGCAGTTTTTGACCTTATACAAATATCTCTCCAGTAAGAATTTAAACAGTAGCTAGGTCAGTCTTATCCTAAAACAATACAATTTTCCCAACATCAAGTCTCTGGTTCACGCTATTCCCTGACGCTCTCTCAATGTCATTTTCCAGAAAGACCATTATCTAATCTTCCTCTTATAAATTCTGTTCAATTCTGCCTCTTCCACAGGGCTCTGCCTAAGTCTCTAGACAGCAGTGACTTCTCTCTTTTCCAATATTTATTAACTATAATGCTGTGTAGCAAGATATATTATCTTGTTTTTAACGTATTGTCTAATATTTTAACATGTAGGTCTAGTCTACCAAGCAACTGAAAGGCAGAGACCGTCTTAAATTTCTTTTACTTTCCCTTCACTGCTATCCCAGTGTTATATAAAAAGGAAAGTACTTAATACAATTATCTATGGAAAAACATTAGTGTACACTCCAAAGTATGTATTTATAAACAAATCCTATTTGATCATTTATAAACATATCCAATTTGGCAAATTATATACTCCCTTGACTTCTTTCGTTTTTTAAAACAACAACAAACCCAGCTACCCTGACTTCTTTTTGAGAGTGATTTTAATAAACATTACTGATTTATTTTAACCTAGAATCCAAAATGGAAAATTTAACCTAGTCTACTCTATAAAGCCTGTGTTGTCTTTATCTTAGATGTAATTACAACAATATTAAAAATACCTTCTTTCTATTGAATGCCTACTAGGTGCCATACTCTGAACTAGGTTTTACAAATGTTTTCTTAAATTACCAAAAACAAAACAAAACACAGAGGTATTAAGCCCATTTTATAAATGTGATCAGAAACATTATGTCTCAGGCCCAATGTCACAACAGTGGTAAATGACAGAATTCAAATCCAGGTTGTTTGGCTCTACCATCTTTTGTGTACTATTCCAGGTGGTTTCTGGAATAGGCCCTTTAGTTTTGTCCTCTTATAATTTATGCTATTTTACTGTCCTTCATTAATTAATTTACATTATATGACGTATCTTCACTCAAAGCTTTTAGATAAAATTCAGGGGTGCCCATACAAACATAAAAAGGGCTTAATATGAAGAACTATAATAGCAGTTGTTGAGCATCTAATTCTAAAACCTAATTTTAACATCTGTTTAGCATCTAATTATGTGCCAATTTCCATACTAGTCACTTTACATATATTATTTAACCCACCTAACAATGCTACCTCTCCGTTGACCCCAACTCCTCACTTCATGAACAAGAAAAGGTTAAAAAATGTTAGCAGGTTTCCTAAGAGTCATGTAGGAAGACAGAGCTAGATTTCACAGTTACAGGGACTTCTCTGGTGGTCCAGTGGTTAAGACTCCGATCTCCCAATGCAGGGGGCAAGGGATCAATCCCCGGCTGGGGAACTAAGATCCTGCATGCCACATGGCATGGCCAAAAACCAAAATAGATTTCACATTTGCAATGATCAAGATGGATGAGATACAATTCTTAGATAATTCTAACTAGTTTTAATGTTTGAGGCTTTTTAATATTTGGTATAGGTGCAAATTAGTGTTATAATTACTACTATAATTACTACTATTAAAACAGTATTATTTACCAAAGAATTACTTATAGGCAAAGACTGTACAATCTTCAGCTGCAATAGCAGTAAAATGTTCAGACGTATCGATCCCACTTTATAGAGTTACGGACTTATCAAGGTACAAGCAGTGGTATTATTAAACCCACTTAGGTTGGGCAAAAAAGCCCAGATCTTATCTTCCCCATCTCTTCCCATTTTCTCACGAAAAAAAAAAAAAAGAGCTCCTTGCCATTGTAAATCACAATTTTGGGGATTTATACTTCATTAAGAGAACTGTGGCTCATTCATACATGTCTGAAAGTCCAGTAACTGGAGACTTACACTGAATGGTTAATGAAACCATAAGAGACAAAAGTAAGTCTGATGACTCTAATTTATAATTTAATTATAATTTATAATTAGAAAGTGGTAAGAGCAGCAACTGGAAACAGCGATCAATTTAACACCTATAATAAAGGAAACAAACTTCAGGAATTCCACACATTGTACATAGGCAAAGGAGTTTTGAAATGTTTACAAGTTATTGTATGGCGAACGAATTTAGTAGAATACTGAAATAGAGTCCTTAGCCTTATGTATATGGAGGTATAAAGGAAATTCCAGTCACTTACCTGCTTTTAATTGAAAAGTTACATTTTTTACGATTAGTATGCTGTGGTCCATACATTTTAAGACTCAGCTGCTCTTAACTAAAATTATCAATTCTTGACAGCATACTTTAAGACGGACACAGAAAAAATTAAAGTACAACTAGATCAAGATAAACAAAATAAAAAAACTGCTTATGGATGGATTCCTCAGTGCCTAGAGAGCACAGAACACAGGGCACCAATTCAGTATTCAATAAATACTTGTTGAGTCAAATAGTCAAAAGGTTAGTACAAAATATCGTCCCAAGGGGAGATATGATCATTGTTTTCCAAATGTTAAGATTATCATGCATAGGACTAGGTTAATTCTGTGAGGCCTTTGAAGACAAAACTTCAGTCACTGAGAAGAACCAATTGCAGGCAAAGTTTGCTTCCATCCAAATAAGAAGAAATTTTGTGATAATTAGGGCTTTCTAATAATAAGAGGGCTGTTTAAAGTAGTAACAATCTGGTTCTTGTAAGTGTTCTATGAGTAAGTAAAAAAGGATTTGCAAATGATGGACTATTTCATGCTGAAGCAATGATTACTAGCATATTCA
Organism: Mesoplodon mirus; assembly: GCF_964341445.2. NCBI lineage: Eukaryota > Metazoa > Chordata > Mammalia > Artiodactyla > Ziphiidae > Mesoplodon > Mesoplodon mirus. The sequence goes on from NC_138995.1 coordinate 31,271,629, forward strand.
CCTGATACTGGCATGGATTTTGGAAAACTGGCGAGGCTGGTCTCTGACGCACCTTGAAGGTCCCGAAGTCGAGTGAGGTACTGCTGCTGCCCTAGAGCACCATCTTCACTGTCCAACGGCCTTCTCTGAGCAAGCCCTTGCTTCTGAAATGTCAACTTCAAACCACCTTCCTGTTAAACAAACACCATTAATAAGAAAGAAATGATTAAAAAAAAGAAACTTGTAGTATATTGAGAGAAATCTTTTACTTAGAAAAAGTGAGGTTAAAAACCCTGAAAAGTTAATCATGTTCTCCTATTCATACATCAATTGGAGAAACACATTTAATCAATTTTTATAATGAATATTAAAATTTCTACCTTAAATGAAAAACATCCAGGTATTACATATACTTTTCTGAGTAAAACAAAGCTTTTCATGTGACTAGCACATTGTAACCTTTTCAGCTTCTGACCTATGTCTCTGTGTACACTATTCACATGACATATTAGAAGATATTACCCATGTTTTAGACACTGAGTAATCAATTTAGCTTCAAAAATCATAATGAACAATGAAATGTTACTGGTAACAGGGCATGCTAAATGTTTAAAACAGGAAGTGCACTGACATACCATGTGAATACTATATAAAAGAACCAAACAATAAGAAACTGTCAGACTGTTTAAGAAAGCATCTTGATCTGCAGAAGGACTATTTTCAGAAGTATAGGTAGAAAAACATATTTAATGATGATTCCTCTAGTAGAATATTCAAGTTTAATAACCTGGATATCTAAAAGAAAACAATCCAAATGCCAGAAAACAAGTATGTGAAGGAAGTAAGAGTAAGAGCAGGCAGCCATTTGCAGGAAAAGCATGCTGCACACCGCAATCGCAATCAGGTCCTAGGGCAATAAAAATAAACATACGTCTTTGATTTTCACTGTAAACTCCTTTTCTCGTACATGCTTCTTCACCTTTGACATCTGTGTTGACTGATCATGTTCTTCTTTAACGCCAGCACCTGCAGGAGTGGGCACGCTGGGCTCGTTATATTCTGTAGCTGCGCCAGAGCTGTCCAGCAGCTTTGTGGTATAGAAAGAAGCCACTGCATTGGCATCATAACTTCTTCTAGCTGAAGGCCACTTCCCTTTCAGGACTGTTTGACAAATACTGTCCAACCGGTTGATCATCACACGGTCCTGGAAAAGCATGAACATCAAAGGATAATTTTAATAACTGAGTCAGAACTTTGGGGATCACAGCCTTGATGGATTTTACCCTGGTACAACATATGTGTATTTGGTATGCATACATATTCTCACATACATTTACAATTCTATACAAATTCCCATTGGTGACATTAAAAAATATTATACCATAAAGATATTTTTCTGTTCTTTTGTTTTTATAAGAGTAACACAGGTTCCTTGTAAAAAGTTCAAACAACTCAGAAGTATACAGAAGAGTAAAGAGTTCTCTCCTCTCCCATTTATTTCCCAACCTCACTCCTAAAGGTAAGTACTCTTCTACTAGCCTAGTCACATACTGGAAGAAGAACTGTCTTAATCCAATCTGAACCCCCACCACTATATGTACATGTACTTAAATGAACCTTTTTTCTAGGTCACATATGGCTTGGTAAATTTCTTCAAGAAGACCCACTTAAAAGCACTTAATTCATAAAGAAGCACCTGAATACTAACTTGTATGTGAACATAGCATTCATTATCTTTTCTTCTAAATATTCTAAGGTTATATTGAGAAACACATACATTTAAGTAGACCTAATTTACTTGATAGTAATATTTGATACTTTTAATGCTAACACCAAAATGTCATCCCACATATAAGTGACCTTTTTTTACTACATAATATCTATCATTAAAGAAATATAGAAAAATACTCAAAAAAACCTATTCCAGCAAGAAATTACTCATTTACCTTTGGCCAGTACGAAGCTGCCAGCATGTATCCACCTTGTAGGATGTAAGCAGACTCTGGGGTCCCGTTGTTCATCTGGAAACTATCCTGGGTCTCATCCTGGGTAGTGCTCAGTGATGCGACGCTTTCTTCATCATAGGCTTTCACGTGAGGGGTACCTTCTGCTAAGAATAATTATAACCAATTATAACTGTTTTAAAAAGACTGTATAACTCAATTTTACATATACTTTTCAAATCCTATGTAATTATTCAGATATAGTTGAAAATGAAAAGTTAGAAGTAAAAAAAATTCACCTAGAATACAATAAAGTACTCATTATTTTAAAAATTGAAACAAAAGCATAATAAGTGGCATAAAGGAGTTTGAGGAAAAAAGCGTTAACAAACATCCCTTTCTGCATGAAAATTTGACCCATGGTTAACACTCTAGGTCTGTTTCCCTGGAAATACATAAACTCTTGATTGGTAAACTGTATCTGCACTGGGAGGATACAAATATTGCTGGGGAGGCTATCATTCTCTGAAGAGGGGACTCATAATTGGGCATGTCCCTTGTGGTAACCCTGAAAGTCATGCTTATGGAGTTGTTACAGGAGATTCTCACTCTTGTGGGTATCACAGTGGCTCCTGTGTCCACTTGATGTTGACTCATTTCCTAAGCTGTTGGACTGCTGTAAGGACACCCGCAGAAGAGGACCACCTAACACTACTGGCAGGCTGAAGTTCCTATGCTAGATCTTTCTAAGTAGGGCCAAGTAGGGCCTATGATACTCTTGTAAGTTGGACTGGTGGCTGTTATAAAATATTACCTTTATTTGTTCACTGATCAACTTGTTCCAGGCAAGATGTAATACTAAATTTAAGGCAATCACAAAGTAATAAAATTACTGTGCCAAGTCACTAATCCGGCTTAACTAACCCATTTTGCAATGTGAATATTGAATACGGAGTAAGAACCAGGAATTTAGCTGCGTTTTCAGTAGTCCTCTAAGAAAATCTGTACCCATAAAATTTAAATATGCTTAAGTGATCCAAATCAATTCTTTTCATCTTCATGTGAAATGCTGTCTTAAAAGAGCAAAAGCACTTTATGCATATACCTCGCTTTTGGACTTCCTCTTCTTCACTGTCACTTTCTTCTGATGAAGATGAGGAGGATGATGAGGAAGAGGAGGACGAGGATGAGGATGAAGATGATGCTGAAGAACAAGAGGAGGAAGAAGAAGAGCTAGAGCCTGATCGAGAGTGGGAACAAGAAGAGGAAGACGAGGAAGAAGATGATCTGGAAGAACAGGACGATCTCTCAGAATCAGAGTCAGAATCAGAACTAGACTCTGATCCTCTTTTGTGGACTCGCTGCTTCTTAGAAGCTGGGTTTGGAGTTAGAGGCTCTGTTCTGGCTGCAACCATGCGTCTGTCTGTTTCACCTTTTCCACCAGATTTCTGGTCTCCAGTAGCCTGTGGTAAAACACCATTCTTTGGACTTACAGGCTCAGACTTTATTAGTGTCCTGGTTTCCTCAGAAGTCATAGATTCTTCTTCAGAAAACTGAGGCTCCTCTTTAAGGTTTTCACTTTTAACTTTCACATCCTCTAGAATAATACCTTTAGGATCTAGGAGCCTAGGTAGAGAGGTAAGAGGAGAAGCAGAAAGTGCTACTTGATATTGCTGTAAAAGTGGGGTAGAAGTCCTTGAATGAGCCATCTTACTTTGACTGTAGTTCCTTTGAGCTGCCATAAATGAGAGTTCAGGATCACGAAGAATGTGATAGTCTGTTCGGCTCACCCCGTGTTTAGCAGCTCCAATGAGCAAGTCCCTATCATGAGGGCCACACTCCCACCAGACTGGTAAGTCTGGATTTGGATGGCAAAGCTTCAAGCGCTCAAACAACTGTGGATGTCGGAGGGCCTGTTCCCTTACTTTCCTTAGAAGTTCAATGCGATATAAAGTCCTAGAAGCACGTTCTTCTGTGATTGGCTGGATAAAAATATTTGGATCCACCAATTCTACATTGAAACAAAAACAAACATATTACACTCAAAGATACTTCATTATAGATTTAAAACAAATAAAGCAACTTCTAAAATGCACCTCTACTCAGTATCATTGTATACTTTCCAGAATTTCTTTTTAACATTTTTAAATGAGGAGAAATATAAATTTTAGAAAGAAGTACTAAAAATCATGTAACATATAACATTGGATCTATAGAAAGTTAAGTAAAACATTAAAGTTATTTTGGAGGTGTGTTAATATAACTAGGAAGTTACTTTTAATAAATTCCCTATGAGCTAATGTCATACTATTATGTGTTTTAATCAAAGAGAAAAGCACTCAAATTCATTTATAAATACAAATTAAAACTGTTAAATTAACACCCCATAAGCAAACTTAAGTCCACATATCCTTAACTGCACCGAGGTAACTCAGGGCATTACAGTGAACTCACAGGGACAACAAAGGTTTTCTTAAAATTTGATGGAAACATGGGAATAATTGTCAAACAGTGTATGAACTACTAGCCTGAGATAGTTCAGTTTCAACATCAGACCATACTCTGTTCCTTTTGAGGAGGTCTTATCTTTGTGAGCAGAGATACTGGCAGTTGAGAAGTCCTCAGAAAAAGATAGAGGCTTGTTGAAATAATGTAGAGACCACCTGAAGGAGTTACTAATGGCCAAATGTGGAACAATTTGAACATCAAAATGAATTCTGATAGTATTGGATTATAACCTACAGAATAAAAAATAAATACCCAAATGAAAAAATACTAATATGAACAAATAACTAAGCAGACTAGGGAGAAGGAACAGCTTTTCCTTGCAGGAGAACTGCATAGTAAAAACTGTTGCAGACAAGATCTACTGATGGTTACTAAAATCAATGGGTGAAAGTTTGAGTAGAACAGGATTTGTGTTGTCTCAAAGTATCTTCTTAAGATATCTGTTAACTACAGGGGAGAAGATAACAATTTTACACTGGAAAAATGCAGCAACAAACTAGCTAATCCAAAGAATCAAGGGCAACATCATCAGTAATAAGACATAATGACATCATGAACCCCTTGACATTACATTCCAAGAAGGACACAAAATCATTTCTGAGGCATTCTTGCAAAAGAAGGCATAACCTCAATCCAATTGTGTGAAGACAATTGGAACACAAGACAAATCCAAACTGAGGGGTTTATGGCAAAACTGATCAAAGGTATCAAGGTCATTAAAGAAAACAACAACAACAACAACCACCCCCAAACTGAGGAACTGTTAGAGACTGCAGGGGGCTAAGGAGAAAGAACACCAAATACAATGTGGGCTCCTGGAACAAAGATGGACATCAGTAGAAAAACTAGTAAGACTTGAATAGGTATTTAGTCAATGGTATTGTACTAATTGGGCTAATAATTATACTGTAACTATAGTCATGTAAGATTTTAACATTAGGGAAGAGTGAGGGATATATGGAAACTCCCTACATGGGCTTCAAAAACAATTAAATTCACCCCAGAACAGTCCCTTAGCTGAGCATTAGCAGCTCTGATTGTTTTCATTTTATTTTGTTTTTTTGAAGGCCCTGGGTGTTTTTTTCCTATTAAAACTCTTTAAAATGTCTTTTGAGTGGAGGCCTCACTTCTTGCAAAATTACTTGTATAAATAAGCCCTCTAAGCACAGTTCCTATAAGACGGACTAAACATACACATTAGTTCTGTTTACCAAAAGCTACCCTTTATCTTCCACCTCCCACAATCATAAATCTAAATCTAATAAAAACACTATTTTCTCAAAATTAAATGTGTACCTTTATTCTCTTTAGATCTCATTTCAATAGTAGAATTAATGAGTAAAGGATCTTTGAGCAGAGTTTATTTACAATTCAGAAAAACTGGTGAAATGCTGAATTAGACAGTACTAAAATAAAATAGCTGGAAATTTCTGAAGTTTACTAATTTTGCTTCTTTGACTGAAACAAGGAAAAAAGAAATTTTATACATACCGTCTTTGGAAGGAAGACGACAAACCCTCCGACACATAGACATGAATGCATACAAATATTTCTCCAAACTATCATCAGTTTTCTTATGTAGCCTAGCCATAGCTCTAAATTTTGTCCAATCAAATTGGCCTCTGTCAGGATCAAACACCACTCCAAATGTAGATACAACTCTATAAAAGTCAGCTTCTTCTCTTCTTGTCCATCTATTTTGAATAGGTTAAAGAAAAAGTCACATTTCTCACGGAAATAAATAAATATTAATGCAAAATACAATGACTATAATAAAAATTTTAAACCATTTCAAGTACCTAACACTTTAAAGGATTAAATCCAGGGCTATTTCCTTAGAAATAGATTTTAAAATGCCAGCTGACTCATCTATCCAAACGTGCTTCTTTTCCTTCAGACAATAATAGTTTTTTGCATACTTACTGTGCAAAAAAATATGCATGGGATACAAGATTGTATAGGATATGACGACCCTCCCTTTGGGAAAAAGATAAAACATTTCAAACATATTTACAGTATAAGGTAGTATTTTACAGTTGTATGTATTATAGAAACCATGAATTTTAGGACAGCACAGAAGATGGAAGGATCTATTCAAACTTGAGTGAAGAAAGGCATCACAGAGTAAGTGGCATTTAAGATGGAACAAGGTTAAGACTAAGGGAGGGAACTAGAAAGAGGGCACAGAATAAGCGAAGTAGGAAGTAATCTACATTTTAAGGGGATGATGACTATTCCAGATTGAAAAGGAGATGGCTCATATTGGGGACAGAGGGAGATAGGCTTGGGGTCAGTTTATAAAACACTCTAAATATCTGGCTAAAAATAGTCTCTATTCAGTTGAAAGTTCCTGAAGATACTTTAAGAGGGTAATATCCTCACACACCATAGATCTCCAAACACAGTAGAATATTTTCCCTGGTTAACAATCACAAGTTTGTTATGTAATGAGAAAAAGCATATGAGAAAGACCTTTGAAAAACATTAACAGGCCATTTTTATCATAATGATACATTAAGAAGATTAATGATGATGTAAAAATAGTCATTCTGGGAAACCAACCAATCAAGTCATATGAACCTTGTACCTGAGTGATAAAGTAGGAATGGAAAAGAAAGGATCAATTCAAGGATTACATAGGACACAAAAAATGACACCTACCTTCAAAGAATTTACAAGTTAGAAAGGTAAGACATGGAAAGGAAAAGATGAATGTCATTACAGTATCTTTTATTATTTTGAAAATGAGTAGTTTTATTTAGATAAGTGCTATATGAGTGCAGAAAGCAGAGAGAATACTATGAGCTAGTCTGGTTGAGAAAAAAACTAATAGAGGAGATAGAACATGTGTTGAACTCTGAAGGAGTAGTAGGGCGAGGTATGGACTAAAAAGTAGGAAGAAGGGTATTCTGGGTGATTGGAACAACTTAAGTAGGGTACTGAGTCAAGACTAAGTGGGGCATTCAGGCAGAGGGAATAGGAGAGGATAAAATTAGTAATGCATGCTGAGGTCTAAATTGAAGAGACTCGAATTAATTAAGCAGTTAGATTTTATCCCTATACTAAATAAAGAGCCACTGAATATCATGATAAAACTAGTACTTTAGGAAGATTATCCAGATCTGCCAGAGCGAGGGAAAATGTATGCGGTAGATTAAAGATGGTCATAAAGTCTTTGCCACAGTTCGCTTTGAGAGATGCAACCTATTTCCCTTTCCCTTAAATCCTGGTTGGCCCTGTGATCTTTCTGACCAACAGTAGGTGGCAGAAGTGACACTATGTAACTGCAGAGGCTGGGTCTTAAGAAATCTGCAGCTTCTGCCTTTGCCACTTGGAATGCTCCCTCTTAGAATCTGAGCTCCCAGCTGGCAGTCAGCACCAACTGCCAACCATGTGAGTGAGGCCATTATGGACCTTCCAGCCCTCGCCTCACTCCAGCCAACACCATGGGAAGCAGAAGAACCACCTGGTCAACCCACAGAATAGTGACAAACAAAAAACTGACGTTGTTTTACGTCACTGTGTTTTGGGGCGGGTTGTTATGCAACGATAGATAACTGAAACAGTAAATTTACATAGGTAGTAGTATTTGAAGATTATGTCTAGGATAGCTAAAATCTTAAGTGTCAGACTAAATTCTGGTTACAATGAATGTGCTGCAAATGAAACAAAGGAACAATGATTTATCATTCAGAAAAAAATCCAAAGATCCAAGTTTAATAAGGAGGCCAGGTTATTGCTAAACTTTCTTATTCTTTTCCATGTATTCTATCCTTTTTAAGAAGTTAAAGCTTTTGGAATGAGAGAAGTTTACCTGTCTTCCTAACAAGCCTCTTGCAAGAAGTTCTACTACTATTTGTTCCCCTTTGACATCAGTAGTTTTAAGCGTTCATCCTCTGTAAAAAGCATAGATGAACTTCTCTTCCATACATTCTTATATTTCATTAATGTCATCATGTAAAATAAGATACAGTGGAATTTATTTCATATAATTTAAACATACGTTTCATTGATAATTTAATGAGTTTAATGAGTATTTAATGATAATTTAATGAGTCTTGAATTTGCACCTTCATTTTTCCCCATACCTCACTGTTCATAAACATGACAAAAGAATGATTAAATATAAAGTATGGACTAATAACTATAAAATGCAATAATCTGTATTAGTTTAACCATATTTGTGTGTACATATATTTATATACATGTATATGTATGCATAAAGCATTTTGCTTTGACCAACTTCTCTACCTACATACGTTTTTCACAATGTGAGATAATCATACCCTAACAGACTTCAGAATGAACACTATATTTAGATACTATATATTAACAATTTAGTGCTATTGTCTTACCTCTGCTGTCTTTCTATCTTGGCTGCCATTTTAGGATTAAGAGTGGCTTCTTCATAAAGAGGCTGCATAACAGTGGCAGGCACTGAGAAAGTAGGTTGTATCTGCTGGATTTGTCTGTTTTTATTGGTACGCTGATATGCAGTGATGAGACGCCTCAAACGTGTGGTTAAAGCTGACTGAGTAGGCCAATAAATTTTATCACCCTCCATCAGTTGACCATCTACATTTAAAGAAACTCATGTCAATTAAAAAAAAAAACTAAAAACCAAAAACTAAACAGATACTGTCATGAAGCTCACAAAAAGCAGCAAAATTTCCCCACTTAAAATTTTTTCTTTCAATCTGATTATGTGAAAAACAAAAACAAAACAAATCTCTCAAAAAAGTTTTAACTATAGCTCTAAAAATTACAACAAACTTCAAGAGCAAGCTCAAAGAGTAGGTCACAGTGGAATAAAGAACTACAATGTTATATATTTAAAGAGAACTTCATTTGCACAGAAAATACAACTCTTGCATTTCCAGGTCTAACATATCTTACTGGAAGGCAAATACTCAATGCCTTAACTTAAATAAATTAAAAGTCCAACTGAAATCCATTGAGAAGTTGAACACTATAAACTCTTCAAATTAAAGCTTTCTGTATCAAGTTTATCTCAATTTAATTAGAATGAAACACGTAAAAAGTCATCAGGGAGGAACATATATTTTAAAAAATTCAATATGACAATGCTGTAACTTTTAAGTTTTCATTCACCTAATGAAAGTGCAAGATCTAACTCTATATTTCTACAGTGTAATATAATCATATATACCATAATCAAGTGGTAATCATTCATGCTAAGGAAAAACTACTCCTTTATTCCTAATTGAATTACAGGAAGATGAGGCACTATTCCCCTTGGGTACCAGCTGGGAATGAATGTACTCTAGCGACAGTAGGTTTCTATCTTGATATCAGAAGGAAGTAGAAGCAAGACCGTGTACAGAAAAGCCTGTAGAAACTGAGTGATAAAAGAATGTTTCTCAATGTGTGTATGAACAAATAAGAAACGGATTATTAAATTAACACTTATGGTGTGTTTAATGGTGAAATGTCACATACTAGTGTAATAATCAAGCCAAAAAATCATCAAAGCTCCTATTCTATAAAAATTCAGTGAGTCACTGCATAAAGATTTACAACTAAAAATACTGTTAAATTTCCAATCAACTATGTTCTATAATGATTGCAACTGTCTTCAATAAATTTCACATACATTTGAGACATATAGAAGTGTATTAGTTTACTGATCTCATGGTATCATGGGAATGTTAATTTACAATAATACTAAGTAAAGAAATAAATGCTATTTACCTCCATCTGCTATAACAAGATCTCCTGGTGAGGAAACATCATCCTTTTAAAAGAAAACAGAAATTTGTCACAGGGTAACTGGGTGAAGATATAATAAGAGAATCGATTTTCTTTATAATAGAATACTTTCTTTTGCAATAGAATTTTAAAAATTCAATTTATTTAAACTAAAAAAACCCAAACCAAAAACATTTCACCCATTTCCATCCTGCCTCTAACCTCAAGCCTCTGGCAACCACAATCTGTTCTCTTTATCTATCAACTTAGTTAAAAAAAATTTTTTTTTAGATTCCACATATAAGAGACATCACACAGTATTTGTCTTTCTCTGACTTTACTTAGTACAGTGCTCTCAAGGTCCATCCATGTTGTTGCAAATGGCAAGATTTCATTCTTTTTAAAGACTGAATAATATTCCATTGTGTATACACACACACACACATATATGAATATACATGTGTATGTATACATATATATATCTATATATCTATATATCTATATATCACTATCTCTTTATCCATTTGTCTACTGATGTACACCTAGGTTGTTTCCACATCTTGGCTACTGTAAATAAAACTTCAAACCACATGTGATCGGGCTGCATATATCTTTTCAAATTAGTGTTTTCATTTTTTGGGGATAAATACCCGTAAGTGTGATTGCTGGGTCATATGACAGTTCTATTTTTAATTTTTTGAGGAACCTCCATACTGTTTTCCACAGCGGCTGCACCAATTTACATTCCCACCAACAATGTACAAGGTTCACTTTCTCCACATCCTAGCCAATACTTGTTATTTCTAGTCTTTTTGATAATAGTCATTCTAACTGGTGTGAGGTGATATCTCACTGTTGTTTTGATTGGCATTTCCCTGATGATTAATGATGTAGAGACTTTTCATGTACCTGTTGGCCATCTATATGTCTTCTTTTAAAAAATGTCTATTCACATCTTCTGCCTATATTTTAATCAGATCGTTTGGGTTTTTTTGCTATTGAGTTGTATGAGTTCTTATTTTGGATATTAGCCCCTTATCAGATGTATGATTTGCAAATATTTTCTCATATTGAGTAGGTTGACTTTTTCTTTTGTTGATGATTTCCTTTGCTGTGCAGCTCTTTAGTTTGATGTAGTCGCACTTGTTTATTTTTGCTTTTGTGTTTTTGTTTTTGGTGTCAGATTCAAAAAACTCATCACCAAGACCTATGTCAAGGAGCTTACTAAGTTTTTATTCCAATGACTACTAGTTTCTACTTTTGTTTTAGAAAGCCCAAAGTTAGAATTATCATCATTCCTTTGTAGGTGGGTCTTTTTCCTCTGGTTGTTTTTAAAAACATCTTCTCTTTGGTTGGTGTATCTGTACTTGCACCAGGATGTTTCTTGAAGTGGATGTAGTTTCACTTATCCCTGCAAGATTCACTTTACTTCTTGAATCTAAGGATTCATGTATTTCATCAAGTCTGAAGAATTCTCAGCTGGTAACTCTTAAAATAGGGCTTCTCCCTTATGCTCTCTAGTCTGTCCCCCTGGAACGCCTATTAGACATACACCAGACATTATCATGCTATATATACTCTTCGTATCTAAAAAGTTTTTTTATATACTCCATTGTAGTGGTTTTTGGTTTGTTGCCTCTCAGCTCTAAATTTACTGCCTCTCATACCTTTTGCCAGCTCTAAGAGAAAAAAAAAAAAAACGGATCTAGGCTCTTTATTTTTTCTTAGCCAGCCAATGTGATATTAAGCTTTGTCAGTAGTGGGAGCTGGAGAAGAAAGGCATTTTACTTCCTGGTTGCTGTGAGCTCCTCCACTGCTCAGCTCCTACAACACATGCAGCTTCCTCAGGGCCCAGCTCTTGCAGTTCAGGCAGTTTCTTTAGCACCTCTTGTCCAGCAGCTTCTCCTGAGCGACCTCCCCCTGGGTGGTTTTGTAGTGGAATGCCTCTGGTGAGACACTTCCCCAAGAAAAGCTTGGCAACCCTAGAGGGTGGATTTCCAGCAAGTTGCTCAGTTATGGCAGCACAACAACTTTTCTTCCATCTAGTGAGCTGTGGTCATACCCTCCCCAAAAGGTCAGAACCTCAGCCCTGGTGGGGACAGGACCCTTCCTCGGGTGCTGTATCTCAGCCTTAGGAATAGTGGCTATTCCTATATTCTTTCGAGTTCTTGTCACTTCTTTATAGTCAATCTCTCAGTATTTCAACCCCCCTATTATAGTCAATAACTCTTTACATTAAACTTTCCCTGTTCAAGTTACTATGTGGTTTTTCTCTCCTGATTGGCTCAAACTGATTCATCACGCTACATTATGGATAACTTCCTCTATTTTCTAAATAATTTCTTCTCTCATGAGCTGTGTCTAATCTGCTTCTCCAGCAGGATGTTTAACTTATTTGTTGAGTTTTAAATTTCAACGACAGTATTTTCCACCTCTAAAGTTACATATAATTCTCTTTCATATGTCCATCGTCATTTAAAATCTTATCTTGTCTTTTTTTCCTAGTTCTTTCTTTAATGTCTTTAATCATTTAAAATTTTATTTATTTTCTATTTCAGGAGATATATTAACAGAAATTCTTAAAGATTTAATCTTGTTTTGTTATATTGCTAACATTCACTCATGGTAAATTGCTCCTCATAAATTAAAAATTTTTGGACTTTGACCTCATTTTATGGAGGGCTTTATCTTCAAGACTCAAGTGTAATCTAGACTGAAGTCGTTTCTTCTAACTGTTCTTTTTCTTTGTTTGTTTTTACCAAGTACCTCAAGGGTATTACCAGCTTGGGATCTCTTTTTATATTACATTTTTGCCTTGAGAGTTCCTGGACCATGCAGATTAAGTAAAAGAAATCAAACCATAAACTCAAGAGAAGGCAGGCCTATGGCTATGAATTCTCAGGGGAAACAATTTTCTCCCTACCCAGAAACCATGCTGAGATAAATTTACTTGTTTCCCTGTGCTGTCTGGCAGAAAGTGCTACCCTTTAAGGGTTCTGACTTTACTGGGTTTCATTCTCATTGCTACACACTGGCCTAAGCCTCATCTTTCTTCCTCATATACGCATCAATATCCAATTCCCTTGGCAACCAAGACCAACAAACCCTACCTGACAGCCATAGCATTGTCTAGTCTTTACTATATTCTCACAAATATTATAGAAATTCTTCTCCTCTTTTAACATCATTTTCCCAACCCAACAGATTATATTCTGTACTTTCAACCAACTCTTTTTCTTCCTTTTGACTTTCTATAAACAGAACACTTAGAACTATGCTTTAGCAGCTCAGAATTCCTCTGGCTCCACCCTCTACTTCAGATTGCTTTATCTGTTGCTGTGTACTTTTAGTATCTAGCTCTTATTCTGCTTTGAGATTTTGCCCCTGAACACTGTGTTTCTTTGGTTCCTAGCAGTGTAGCATGTTGGGAATCCCCATTTCATCCATATGTCCAAACCAGCCTCCAGCTTGTCTAGAAGAGGAGATCAAGCTGATTCTGAATGGTTATTTGTGATGTCTGGCAACCTAAGTTGGTCACTAACTTAGCTAATGTTCTAAGAAATGATGCATAATGAAAATATATGAAGGAAAAACATACAAAAGAAATAGCAAGCAAAAGAAAACATGGATAACTAGATTTGAGGATTTAAAATCATGATCCAAAGCATACCTCTATATCATCTTTAAAGATAGCTGGGGCAGGTTTGTATTCTGGATCTTCCACGTCCCTGTTAAATACCAACAAATGCTATAATTATTGTACTGAACTTCAAATTTCTCGTGGCAGGACAAACAAATGGGGTACTGTTGGAAGGACTTCTTCGTATGTTTTAATGGTCTGACTGAAGCCTCTGTTCTTCAGCCAGAGGAGCCCAAGCCTAATAGCGTGAAGGCTATTTACATGGCAAGTCAGAAGAAAGCTAGTTCTAATTTACTCTTACTCCCAAGTTCACTTATAAATGTGGTATTAACCTTAACACAGTCTCTTACTTTTCTCTTTTGGTAAGAAAAGAAAGATAATAAAGGCCTCATAATAGGTATAATGAACAACATCATATATTTCTCTTCAGTTGTAATATGCTTAGCTTTCTTCTTCCCTCTTAGGTCCCTAAAATTTTATACTCTTATTTGCCATGACCATTAAGAATGGAAAAATGAAGGACTCATCAGAAGAATGGGTGTGGGGAAGGTCCAGTCTCTTCCTTCACTGCACTCTGTTGGACAAGTGCTAACTTATTAGAGTATCAGTAGCTCTTTTGAATTGTAAACTCCAATTCTTGTACTACTACATTATTTAAAGAGAAACATCACCGACATAGAATATGCTGATGTTGATAGAGCTATACGGAGAATGCATGACACTGAAATCCACGTACCCATCCATGTAATCGTTCGCCCTCTGTTCTGCAGCAACTGCTTTCTCATCAGGTTTTCCCACTCTTTCCAAGAAGCATAATGCCGGGTCTGCTCGGATAGTGTTATATTTTTCATAACCTAGAGGGATGACCAATTATGAAAGTAAAAAGGATAAAAAGAAGAAAAATATATAAATGTAAGCTTTCCTCATATTTATGATGAGTGATATTTCTGCACTGAAGGGACCATATATTAAAATGATATAGGTTAAACATGTTTTCTAGAAATTATCACAAACATTACATGGTCTGGCAATATGTATATTTAAAAATCTAGATTAAATATATCAGTTAAAAGGAAAAGAGGAAAAACTGACCACACATAACATATTTCACATAAAAACTCTTCCTGAGAGGGGACGTTATGTGAGACTTACGTCCAAGAGAAGCAATTCACATATGCCACCCATTCATGAGAAAATGTAGTGACTGACAAACATAGTTTGGGAGTGTATGCTTTATATGATGTATATAATAATATGGGTGTTACTGGAATAAACCTGTAAGTGGAAATCAATAAATTGAGAAGTAGCTGAATTACACTATACATAGATGAAGACTCTACCGATCTTACTTCTCACTTACCATGTTTAAAAACTCCAATAAGGAGTGACTTATCAGCATCAAAATCCCACCATTCAGCAGGAACTTCTGAGTGGTCTGGTTCTGGGACCCAAACATCAATGTCACTTAAAAAAAAATCATGACATGACTTTATGAGTTACTATAAACAAGTCTAAGAGGGGTCAAAATTTTACATAGCTTCTAAAAAGCACTGTGGTTTTTAAGAAAAAGAGGATACAATTTTATTTCATTTTTAAAAATTTTCCACAATTACCACATATTAAAATTATAAAACTGCACAATAACAACAAAGGTACCATAAAATGAATTAATATTCTTAAGCGCAACAGAAGAAATAAGTTTCAACAGGTTTACTTTATTCTTAAGGAATCATATTCTTTCCACTAATTTCCTTCAGATATAGACAAAAGGTTCTATCAGAAAGTACTGTCTTATGTCAGCAAACAACTTGGCAAAAATCATCTAGGTCAAAAATTTCACTTTGTATATGAGGAGACTGAGGCCCTAAAAAAGCAAATGAATGGCTCTAGGCTGTAAAATAAGTTATGTCTCTTTTAGATCGCTACTGCTAGGAAAGTCACACTGAAAAATTAAGCACTGCTTACCAGTAAAGGAAGCCTAGCAAAGAGTTAATAATGTTTGACAAGGATTAGCAAATAAGTATCATTGATTTTGATATAAATACACATCATTCTTATATTGTACTATTGTATTTATAAGTAAATAAAACATAAAAAATGGATTAAAAAATTACTTTTTATTTTTCCTAAGTGTTTTGCCAGGAGACAAAAAGAAATTTTTCAACAATCTAAATGCACACCTCACTATATTTTATTTTGTCACTATCACAATATTTTTTAGCTTAGTGCAGAAAGAGAGAAAGAGGAAGAGAGATTTTCCGGTGATATGGCAAAAGTTGAAAAATAGATGAGGAAAAATATAGTTAAAGAAGATATTTATTTTTTATTGCATTCCTGGTCAGGATAAAACAAAGCAGAAGCACAGAAAGACAAAAGAAAGAGGAAAGAACACTGGAGACAGGATGCCAAAGGGGGAAAAATAAAGTGGGTCAGATACTGTACTTCCTCTTACCAATCATCAGGTAGCACTCTAAAGCTCAAAATATTTTGACTGTCATCTGAGGTGGAAGGTTTTTCCTGTTTTTAGAGAGTAAAAGGCACTAAATATTATACCTCATGGGTTTTAAAAAATATATATTTATTTATTTTAACATCTTTATTGGAATATAATTGCTTTACAATGGTATGTTAGTTTCTGCTTTATAAAAAAGTGAATCAGCTACACATATACATATATCCCCATATCTCCTCCCTCTTGCATCTCCCTCCCACCCTCCCTATCCCACCCCTCCAGGTGGTCACAAAGCACCGAGCTGATCTCCCTGTGCTATGTGGCTGCTTTCCACTAGCTATCTATTTTACATTTGGTAGTGTATATATGTCCATGCCACTCTCTTCCTCCCAGCTGACCCTTCCCCCTTCCCGAGTCCTCAAGTTCATTCTCTACATCTGCGTCTTTATTCCTGTCCTGCCCCTAGGTTCTTCAGAACCATTGTTTCTTTTCTTTAGATTCCATATATATGTGTTAGCATACAGTATTTGATTTTCTCTTTCTGACTTACTTCACTCTGTATGACAGACTCTGGATCCATCCACCTCACTACAAATAACTCAATTTCGTTTCTTTTTATGGCTGAGTAATATTCCATTGTATGTATGTGCCACATCTTCTTTCTCCATTCATCTGTCGATGGACACTTAGGGTGCTTCCAGGTCCTGACTTCTGTAAATAGAGCTGTAATGAACGTTGTGGTACATGACTTTTTGAATTATGATTTTCTCTGGGTATATGCCCAGGAGTGGGATTGCTGGGTCATATGGTAGTTCTATTTGTAGTTTTTTAAGGAACCTCCATACTGTTCTCCATAGTGGCTGTATCCATTTACATTCCCACCAACAGTGCAAGAGGGTTCCCTTTTCTCCAAACCCTCTCCAGCATTTATTGTTTGTAGACTTTTTGATGATGGCCATTCAGACTGGTGTGAGGTGATACCTCATTGTAGTTTTGATTTGCATTTCTCTAATGATTAATGATGTTGAGCATCCTTTCATGTGTTTGTTGGCAATCTGTATTATCTTCTTTGGAGAAATGTCTATTTAGGTCTTGTGCCCATTTTTGGATTGGGTTGTTTCTTTTTTTTGATATTGAGCTGCATGAAGTGCTTGTATATTTTAGAGGTTAATCCTTTGTCAGTTGCTTTGTTTGCAAATATTTTCTCCCATTCTGTGTTGGCTTTCGTCATTTATGGTTTCCTTTCCTGTGCAAAAGCTTTTAAGTTTCACTAGGTCCCATTTGTTTATTTTTGCTTTTATTTCCCTTTCTCTAGGACGTGGGTGAAAAAGGATCTTGCTGTGATTTATGTCACAGAGTGTTCTGCCTATGTTTTCCTCTAAAAGACTGATAGTGTCTGGCTTTACAATTAGGTCTTAATCCATTTTGAGTTTATTTTTGTGTATGGTGTTAGGGATTGTTCTAATTTCATTCTTTTACGTGGAGCTGTCCGGTTTTCCCACTACCATTTATTGAACAGGCTATCTTCTCTCCATTGTATATTCTTGCCTCCTTTATCAAAGATAAGGTGACCATATGCGCGTGGGTTTATCTCTGGGCTTTCTATCCTGTTCCATTGATCTGTATTTCTGTTTTGATTACTGTAGCTTTGTAGTATAGTCTGAAGTCAGGGAGCCTGATTCCTCCAGCTCCATTTTTCTTTCTCAAGATTGCTTTGGCTATTTGGGGTCTTTTGTGTTTCCACAGAAATTGTGAATTTCTTTGTTCTAGTTCTGTGAAAAATGCCCTTGGTAGTTTGACAGGGACTGCATTGAATCTGTAGATTGCTTTGTATAGTAATTTTCATAATGTTGACTCTTACAATCCAAGAACTTGGTATATCTCTTCATCTGTATGTATCATCTTTAATTTCTTTCACCAGTGTCTTACAGTTGTCTGCATACAGGTCTTTTGTCTCCTTAGGTAGGTTTATTCCGAAGTATTTTCTTCTTTTTGTTGCAATGGTAAATGGGAGTGTTTCCTTAATTTCTCTTTCAGATTTTTCATCATTAGTATGTAGGAATGCAAGAAGTTTCTGTGCATTAATTTTGTATCCTGCTACTTTACCAAATTCATTGATTAGCTCTAGTAGCTTTCTGGTAGCATCTTTAGGATTCTCTACGTATAGTATCATGTCATCTGCAAAGTGACAGTTTTACGTCTTCTTTTCTAATTTGGATTCCTCTTATTTCTATTTCTTCTCTGATTGCTATGGCTAAATCTTCCAGAACTATGTTGAATAATAGTGGTGAGAGTGGGCAACCTTGTCTTATTCCTGATCTTAGTGGAAATGGTTTCAGTTTTTCCCCATTCAGAACAATGTGGGTTGTGGGTTTGTCACATATCGCCTTTATTATGTTGAGGTAAGTTCCCTGTATGCCTACTTTCTGGAGGCCTTTTATCATAAATAGGTGTTGAATTTTGTTGAAAGCTTTTTCTGCATCTATTGAGATGATCATATGGTTTTTCTCCTTCAGTATGTTAACATGGTTTATCACATTGATTGATTTGCGTATATTGAAGAATCCTTGCATTCCTCAGATATACCCCACTTGATCAGGGTGTATAATCCTTTCAATGTGCTGCTGGATTCTGTTTGCTAGTACTGTTTTGAAATTTTGGCATCTATGTTCATCAGTGATATTGGCCTGTAGTTTTCTTTCTTTGTGACATCTTTCTTTATTTGTGATACCACCCTGTGGTATCAGGGTGATGGTGGCCTCGTAGAATGAGTTTGGGAGTGTTCCTCCCTCTGCTATATTTTTGAAGAGTTTAGGAAGGATAGGTGTTAGCTCTTCTCTAAATGTTTGATAGAATTCTCCTGTGAAGCCATCTGGTCCTGGGCTTTTGTTTGTTGGAAGATTTTTAATCACAGTTTCAATTTCAATGTTTGTGATTGATCTGTTTATATTTTCTATTTCTTCTTGGTTCAGTCTTGGAAGGTTGTGCATTTCTAAGAATTTGTCCATTTCTTCCAGGTGTCCATTTTTTTGGCATTTAGTTGCTTGTAGTAATCTCTCATGATCCTTTGTATTTCTGCAGTGTCAGTTGTTATGTGTCCGTTTTCATTTCTAATTCTATTGATTTGAGTCTTCTCCCTGTTTTTCTTGATGAGTCTGGCTAATGGTTTATCAGTTTTCTTTATCATCTCAAAGAAACAGCTTTTACTTTTATTAATCTTTGCTACTGTTTCCTTCACTTCTTTTTCATTTATTTCTGATCTGATCTTTATGATTTCTTTCCTTCTGAAAACTTTGGGGGTTTTTTGGTTCTTCTTTCTCTAATTGCTTTAGGTGTAACGTTTGGTTGTTTATTTGAGTTGTTTCTTGACACAGGACTGTATTGCTATAAATTTCCCTCTGAGAATTGCTCTTGCTGCATCCCATAGGTTTGGGGTCATCATGTTTTCATTGTCATTTGTTTCTAGGTATTTTTTGATTTCCTCTTTGATTTCTTCAACGATCTCTTTGTTATTTAGTAGCATATAGTTTAGCCTCCATGTGTTTGTATTTTTTACAGATTTTTTCCTGTAATCAATATCAAGTCTTATAGAGCTGTGGTTGGAAAAGACACTTGATACGATTTCAATTTTCTTAAACTTATCAAGGCTTGATTTGTGACCCAAGATATGGTCTACCCTAGAGGAAGTTCCATGAGTACTTAAGAAGAAAGTGTATTCTGTTGTTCTTGCATGGAAGGTCCGATAAATATCAATTAAGTCCATCTTGTGTGATGTGTCATTTAAAGCTTGTGTTTCCTTTTCATTTTCATTTTGGATGATCTGTCCATTGGTGAAAGTGCGCTGTTAGGGTCCCCTACTATTATTGTGTTACTGTCGATTTCCCCTTTTATGGCGGTTAGCATTTGCCTTGTGTATTGAGGTGCTTCTATGTTGGGTGTATAAATATTTACAACTGTTATATCTTCTTCTTGGATTGATCCCTTGATCATTATGTAGTATCCTTTTTTGTCTCTTATAATAGTCTGTATTTTAAAGTCTACTTTGTCTGATATGAGAATTGCTACTCCAGCTTTCTTCTGATTTCCATTTGCATGGAATATCTTTTTCCATCCCCTCACTTTCAGTCTGTATGTGTCCCTAGGACTGAAGTGGATCTCTTGTAGATAGCATATATACAGGTCTTGTGTTTGTATTCATTCAACCAGTCTATGTCTTTTGGTTGGAACATTTAATCCATTTACATTTAAGGAAATTATCGATATATATGTTCCTATTACCATTTTCCTAATTGTTTGGGTTCATTATTGTAGGTCTTTTCCTTCTCTTGTGTTTCCTGCCTAGAGAAGTTCCTTTAGCATTTGTTGTAAAGCTGGTTTCGTGGTGCTGAATTCTCTTACCTTTTGCTTGTCTGTAAAGGTTTTAATTTCTCTATCAAATCTGAATGAGATCCTTGCTGGGTACAGTAATTTTGGTTGTAGGTTTTTCCCTTTCATCACTTTAAATATGTCCTGACACACCCTTCTTGCCTGCAGAGTTTCTGCTTAGAAATCAGCTGTTAACCTTAAGGGGATTCCCTTGTATGTTATTTGTTGCTTGCTGTTTTTAATATTTTTTGTTTGTATTTAATTTTTTATAATTTGATTAACATGTGTCTTGGTGACTTTCTCCTTGGATTTATCCTGTATGCGACTCTGTGCTTCCTGGATCTGTTTGACTATATCCTTTCCCATATTAGGGAAGCTTTCAAGTATAATCTATTGAAATATTTTCCCAGTCCCTTTCTTTTTCTCTTCTTCTTCTGGGACCCCTATAGTTCGAATGTTGGTACATTTAATGTTGCCCCAGAGGTCTCTGAGGTCTCTGAGACTGTCCTCAATTCTTTTCATTCTTTATTCTTTATTCTGCTCTGTGGTAGTTATTTCCAGTATTTTATCTTCCAGGTCACTTATCGATTCTTTTGCCTCATTTTTTCTGCTACTGATCCCTTCTAACGAATTTTAAATTTCATTTACTGTGTTGGTCATCATTGTTTGTTTGCTCTTTAGTTCCTCTAGATCCTTGTTAAACGTTTCTTGTATTTTTTCCATTCTATTTTTAAGACTTTGAATCATCTTTACTATCATTACTCTGAATTCTCTTTCAGGTAGACTGCCTATTTCCTCCTCATTTGTTTGGTCTGGTGGGTTTTTACTTTGCTCCTTCATCTGCTGTTTATTTCTCTGTCTTCTCATGTTGCTTAACTTACTGCGTTTGGGGCCTCCTTTTCACAGGCTGCAGGTTCGTAATTCCCATTGTTTTTGGTGTCTGCCCCCAGTGGGTAAGGTTGGTTCAGTGGGTTGTGTAGGCTTCCTGGTGGAGGGGACTGGTGCCTGTGTTCTGGTGGATGAGGCTGGATCTTCTTTCTGGTGGGCAGGACTGTGTCCGGTGGTGTGTTTTGGGGTTTCTGTGAACTTATGATTTTAGGTAGCCTCTCTGCTAATGGCTGGGGTTGTTTTCCTGTCTTGCTAGTTGTTTGGCATGGGGTGTCCAGCACTTTACCTTGTTGGTCGTTGAGTGGAGCTGGGTGTTAGCGTTGAGATGGAGATCTCTGGGAGAGCTTTCGCCGTTTGATATTATGTGGGGCCGGGAGGTGTCTGGTGGACCGATGTCCTGAACTTGGCTCTCCCACCTACAAGTCTTAGGCTGACACCCAGCCAGAGCACCAAGACCCTGTCAGCCACATGGCTCTTACATGAGTCCTTGGCACATAGAAAGCACTTGATAACTGTGAACTAATACTGCTTTAACTGTAATTACAGGGACAAGCTGGGGGAGCGATTCATCTTCCTGCTAGTGTTGAATGGTCTCCTGCAGAGGTGGGGGTTGGCTGTGGCTCATCATGGGGACAAAGACACTGGCAGCAGAAGTTCTGTGAAGTACTCACTGGCGTGAGCTCTCCCAGAGTCTGCCATTAGTCCCACCAAAGAGCTCTACCTCACGGTTTAAATGTGCCATATGCATGTTAAGTGTTCCTTAACTGCTAGGGAAAGGAATACAATAAGGTGCATGTACTCCTATTGTTGATTTCTGCTTTTAGAGATTCAGTTCATGTGCTATCTCTTGCATAAAGCCTCTAACTTCCGCAGGCTAGATCATCCATTCAAAATAGATTTTAAATCTATTTGGATTTAAATATTCACAGTATTCACAATGTGCCAACAATGGCAATAGTAAGACAGACATATCCTTGCTCTTTTGAAGAGGTATCTGCAAAACCTCTTCAATACTGTGATGAGTGCTGTGACAGGGCACTCTGGGTATGTGCTTTACCCAGACACGAGAGGACAGGGATGCTGAGTTGATGTTGGCTGAGCAGTAAGAGAGGGAAAATGAAAGAAAATGGGAAAGAGAATGTTCCTGCAAGAATGCAAAGGCCTGGAGGCATTAGTAACCAAGGTATATTTGACAAATGCAGATCTAAAGTTCAGAAGAGAGATGTGGGCTAGAATTAGGTTTGGAAGTCATCAGTGTGGAAATATAAATGGATGCTGCAGAAAAGATGTGAACACCCAAGAGTAAGTGACGCGAGGGCCTATGTGAACACATTTAAGAGACAGGTAGAAGAGAAGGCTGAAAATGAAAAGTGGCAAGCAGAAAGCTAAAAAGAAAATCTACAGGAGAATGGTATCACAGACACATTCTAATAATATGGAAGTGGTCAATAAAGGTAAATAAGATAAACATTATGATATATCCATCAAATTTAGCAGTGAGAATGTGGGTGAAGAACTTCTTAAAGTAGGTGGTGGAGTGAGGGGGTAAAAGCTGAATTGTAGTGGAATGTACAGTGAATGCGAGAAAAGAAAAAGAGGTCAGCAAATACAGATACTTCTTTAAAAAAGATTGGCTGTGAAACCAAGGAGAGTAATAATATGGTAGTCTGAGGAGAACTGGGTGCAAAAGTGGTGTGTGTGTGCATGCGCATGTGTGTGTGTGTTGAGAGAGATGTAAGTATCTTAAAATCCAAATGAGAAGTCAGAGAGGGAAAGAATAATGAAAGAGGATAATTCATAGATCACAGTACAGTTCCTGGGAAATCACAAGGAGATTGAATGCAGTCAGACCAAGGAAAAAGAGGAGCCAGTTAGTCAACAAATATTTACTGGGTGTTACTATTTCTCAGATTCTAGGGGCTGGGAACACAATGATCAATAAGACAGATAGCATACTTCACCTTCAACCAGCTTAAATTGTAATGATAGGGGAAATACAATTTAAAAAATAAATATAATTTTTAATACTAGTAGGCAACATGAATGAGATAAAATAAGGTTAAGTAATAGTGGGTAACTGGTAGGCTGCTTTAGCTAGGGTGGGCAGGGAAGGCCTATCTGAAGAGATGAAACTTAAGCTGAGACCTGCATGATATGAAGGGGCAGTTCTGTGGAAGATTAGGGGAAAGAATATTTGTACTAGGGGGAACAGCACAGAATGAGCCTGACATGTTGGAGGAACATTGTGGATGAGGGACAGAATGGAGGAAGAGGTCCCAGAGTTATGTAGGGCACTGTAGGATTGGGCTTTATTCTAAGAGAAATGAGAAACAACTGGAAGGTTTTAAGAAGTGCCTTGGCCTGATTTTTGCTTTAGAAAGATCACTCTGGCTGCTGTGTGAAGGTCCAACTGTAGAGAGGCAAAATAAGAGGCAAAGATGGGAAATCCCTGGTGGTCCAGTAGTGGTTAGGACTCTGTTCTTCCACTGCAGGGGGCCTGGGTTTGATCCCTCGTCCGGGAACTAAGATCTTGTATGCTGCGTAGCGCAGCCAAAAAAATACTCAACAACTCTTGAAAAAGAAGAGGCAAAGAGACTCACTTAGGAGGCCACTGAAAAAGTCTAAACACGAGATAATGGTGGCTTGGACCAGGGAGTTAGCAGAGGAGAGAGTGAAAAGTGTTCAGGTTTGGCATATACTTTGTCAAGCTAACAAGTCTTCCTGTAGGGTTTGAGGGGAAGAGAAGAATCAAGAATGATACCAGAGCAACTGGGTGGTACATTTAGTAGGATGGAGAAGGCTTGTATGTGGGAAGGTGGGGAGGAAAGAATAGGAGATAGATTTGGGAGATACACGGGAAGTTTGAGCTGTTAATTAGATTTTTCAAGTGGAAATGTTTAGAGGCAGCTAACTCAGAGCTTAAAGCTGAGGGGAAACATCTGGGATGAATATGTAAATCTGACTGTCATCTGTGTATAGATCATATTTAGTATGACGAGGTTGCATGAGTTTACCGAAAGGGAAAGTACAGATAAAAAAGAAAGCTGAGGACACACGTCTTGGTCAATCCAACATCTAGAGGTCTATTAGAGGAGTAAGAGCTAGCAAAGGAAAATGGAAAGGAAATACCAACGTGGAAAAAAGGACAACCAGGTGGGTGTAGCAGCAAGGATGCCTACCGAAGACATCACTTCAAGAAGGGAGAAGTAGAATAAGTTTAGAGACTGATCTCATGGTAGGTTATTAGTGGCCTGATTAAAAATCATTTCAGCGGGAGAGTGGAGATGAAAGATTAATTGGAATAGATTCAAGAGAAGATGCAAGGTAAAGAAGTAGAGACTGTCAACACAGACAACTCTTTATTTTCATGAAGGGGAGTGGAGAAATGGAGTCGTAGGATGTATGTATGATACATGATATTAAGGAATGTATATATGCCAAGAGAATGATTCAGAAGGCGATTACAGGCGTAAAGTCCTTAAAAGGTAAGAAACAAGTTCCAAGCATAAGGGTTGCTCTTAGGAGGAGGAGGATTTCTACTGCATCCTAAGGGAAGGAATAAATAGGGGGACACATACGACATAAGAGAACTGAAGGTAGCTCTTGTCTGATTGTTTCTGTTTTCTCTGTGAAATATATGGCAAAGCCATTATTGGAGGGTGATGCTGGTGGGACAGGAAGATGGCTTGAGGAGAGAGGTGTGGAATGGTCCTCTTGAAGAGTAGGTAAGTGAACATCCTAGTCATGGTGGTTAAACAGCTTACTTGTGTTTAATTTTGCTTGAGATCAATGCTCATAAATTTGAAGTTAGTCATTCGGCAGGGTTTGTGTGATTTTCTCCAGCCATGTTCAACTGCTTAGGTATAGGCAAGGGGTAAAACGATTTTTTGGTTTAACATGAGTTGGGGTTGCGCCACGAATGTAGAACAGAGGGGAAAGCAGGCAAAGAATCTCAGTTAGTGAGTACAGTGCTGGACTACAGAATGAAGGTTTATAATGAGGAAAGTGGGGCATGAAGGTGGAGATGGATAAGATGGGGGACATCGTGATGAAATTAGAGAATTAGAGTGAAAAGTACCCAAGTTAAGTGAGTCTGAAGGAAATAAGTGACAGCTGAAATGCAGATTGAAGAGGTAATGCTGTTACTGGTGATAGTAAGATTAAGTATACGATTGTGTGCGTGTGTGGCTGTGGTGGAGAGGAAAGAAGAAGATTGTAGATAAAGGTCAAGGAACTGAGAGACTAAGGTGCTGGATGGATCATATAAGGACGTAAAAGTCAGTCACTGCAGTAAGAGGGAGGAAGGTTAAGTTTTAGATTTGGTAGCAGGAAGCTATTACTAATGCTGATGTTATTATTCTTATGACAACTTTCAGTGACAGAGCCAATGATGAGATTAATAGACGAAAGGCAACAAAATGGCAAGGGTCACTCTAAGTTCGGTAGATTTTTCTTCCTGTGAATTTCACTGAATAAGCATTCACTTAATATACAATTTTCTACTCATTTAACTTTTGCCTCATTATGTTGTTGAAAAATAAACATGCTATTTAATTTACCTTGCATCAACTCCGTCAAACACTTTCTGACACTCATTTCCAATGACTTCTTGCTTTAGATAATACAGCATTCTTACACGAAGCAAAACTCTAAAAATGAGGGGAAAAAAAATCAAAAGACACAAAGACATTAATCAGTAAAGAATATTCATCCATGGGGTTAAAATTAGAAAAGAATTTGTATACAAAATTTTTATAATAAAATAATAATAATTACTTCTGATTAAATAAACCTCTTACTATCATATATATAAAATAGGTTTCTTCAAAATCTTTACAATCATCATTATTTAATATCCAAGTAAGATATAATGAGATCACTTGGAGGCCAGTTTTTTTTTCTCTCTCTGCTGGTGAAAAGTGACGCAAGAGGTACCATGATTTGCTGAAGGATACCCTGATAAGAATAAGATTAGGATTGGTCCTAGACCACACTGTCTCTGTACTCAAAATCAGCATGCTTTACGGCTGTTAATAAATTCAGAAGTAAACTTGCAATGGGTTGTGTTAAAAATACCCTACTACCTACTTATTACAGTGGTGTTTTATATGTTTTTTGTAGCCTTCATCTTGAAGTAGCTGCTCAGGATTGTATTTTCGAAGCCATTCTGCTTTTTGTATATCAAATGAGCTTGTTTGAGTCTTTACTTTCTTCCCTTTTCGACCTCTGGGTACAGGGGCTGACAGGCCTGTTAAAATGAGAAGGACAAATGAAATCAGGGATAATTTGTATAAAGACGTTCAATTT
Source organism: Mesoplodon mirus (assembly GCF_964341445.2). NCBI lineage: Eukaryota > Metazoa > Chordata > Mammalia > Artiodactyla > Ziphiidae > Mesoplodon > Mesoplodon mirus. The sequence goes on from NC_138995.1 coordinate 31,298,420, forward strand.
GAAACATTTTTTTAATGGAAGAAATTTCTGGAGACTTTCAGATGCCTGTGTAGGCTATACAGAGATCTTTGAAATATTAATGGTAACAATATAAACTCAATCACAATATAAGTCCACGATACCACACACATATTAACACAATTTCTGCCAACCACCCAATTTCATATCTCCAATTAATCATTCTGATTACCTCTATGTTGCAAAACATTTTTTTTCCAAATGTAAAAACTGAAAGATCAAACCTTTCCCTCTGCTTTACTTTTTGCTTCCTTAGTTACAAAAACACAAGTTGTGGCCTCTTGATTTTCAAAACTGATTGTTACTAATAACATGGATTAGGTTTTGTGGGGTTCCTGTTTAAGAGAGCTAAATTCATTTGATTTCTTTGACATTTTCGTTGTGAAATATGTCAAAAATAAAAAAAGTATTCCCACTCTTAATCTTAACATATTCCATATTTGGTCAGTTTTAAAAAAATATTTATTTATTTATTTATGGCTGTGCTGGGTCTTCGTTTCTGTGCGAGGGCTTTCTCTAGTTGTGGCAAGCGGGGGCCACTCTTCTTCGTGGTGCGGGGGCCACTCTTCATCGCGGTGCGTGGGCCTCTCACTGTCGCGGCCTCTCTTGTTGCAGAGCACAGGCTCCAGATGCGCAGGCTCAGTAGTTGTGGCTCACGGGCCCAGTTGCTCCACGGCATGTGGGATCTTCCCAGACCAGGGCTCGAACCCGTGTCCCCTGCATTGGCAGGCAGATTCCCAACCACTGTGCCACCAGGGAAGCCCTGGTCAGTTTTTTATTAAAGGAAATAATACATAAAGTCCAATTCACTCCTTCCTTCCCAGAGATAGTCACTACCCTGAATTTGATTTTCATTTCATACACGTTTATACTTGTGTGTTGGAAAAATGTTCAGTATTTAAGCTTTCATTACATTATACATGCAATTCTGTAACTTATTTATTATTTTTATTTTTTTCTGAGATTTATAAATACTTGCTGATTCATGGAGGCTCTAATTCATCCATTTTAACTTCTGTGTAAAAATCTATTCTATGACTATATCACCTGCTTATTATTCTTCAACGATGCTGGAGTTGTTTCACTTACAAGTTTTCACAATTACAAATAATACAGTTGCGATTCTTCCTTTCTTGTCTCATATCTTTCCCCTGCCATATTCTACCAGCTAGGAGTTTTATCACAATGGTAAATAGAAGCACTACGTAGGTTTGTCCCCTTTTTCCTTAGGATTTTTGCCTTTATATTTTGATACTATTTTGTTCAGTGCATACAAGTTCATATTTATTATAACTTCTTTTATGGATTAGTCTTTTTTATTATGTAGTATCCCTTTTTAATCTCAATTAATGCTTCCATCTTAAATTGCACTTTAGTCTATGTTAATAATGCTCTGTATTCTAGTCCTCCTGACCCTTGCTGGTTTGGAAACTAAACAGTGCATATTTAAAAATATATATTGAAACTTTCCTAATAAAATATGGAGATGTTTTATATTTTTAAATTTCTCCCTACCATAATTTCCTCAGATTCATCATTTAACCCTATTTACTTTTTCATGTAACTGCATGTTAACTTTTACATGTTAATTTGTAATTTTTAAGAGGTCTGTGCCTTGAATGTTTCTACAGTATTTTAGTCTTTTTTCAAAATCATAGTATATCTGAAGTATCTTTGCAGATATTAATGATATTTTAAAAAACGTTGTCTTCTCCTTTCATAGTCTTTGTTTCCTACAAGTTCATTTTAGTGGTTTCTTTTTAGTCTCTCTCTCATGTTGGAGACGTTCCTCAGATGCCTGATGCCCTTGGTTATTTGCTCATATTTAAGAATGACAGAAAAGTTGATAGGCAGGCTGAATGAGTGGAGCTGACTGTTGACTCTTTGAAGGGTAATCCGGCTGGCTTTTTCCTGTCATTATCTTTAGGTTTTGGTCTGGTCATATTCACCAAGGACAATTCCTTAGTTTTCTTCCTTGAGTATGACACTGTCCAGTATACATATTCATTTAACAGCCATTTAGTAGCTCCATGTTGCAAATACCAATGAAATGCAGACATTCTCTATTTTATCTTCTCCAGAGAATAAACATTCAGTCGGTCTTCACCATGGCTACATGGAGTTGAAAAGGGTATTTAGGGATATGATCCCCCTTTTAAACAACTTTTAATCAAAGCCCCTGTCCTTTATATCCACTCTCAGAGGTCACGGATGTCACAAACTCCTGAAACTTTTAGATAATCTATGAAGCAAATCGGTTGGTTGTTGCCCTTCCCTACTGTTGACCTAAGATTCAGCTCTCTCTGGTTTGTTAAGTTAGTCATCACTAATCTAGTGTTTCTAGGTCCCAAAATTCCTTTTCCATTCTCTCTACTTTTAAGGGTTTATCCTTATTTATTTTTAAATTATGGAATTAAGCATATACAAAAATAGATGGAATAATATGATGGATCACTGGATCCTATCATCCAACTTCATTAATTATCAATTCATAGCCAATTTGGCTTCATCTATATCCTGTTTGTTCCCCAACCTCCAACACTATTTTGAAATAAATCGAAGACAACCACCACTTCATTAATAAATGTCTGAGTATCTTTTAACATATGTAAAATATAAGGCTTCCTTAAAAACAAAACAAAAATCTACAATACCATCATCAGCCCTAAGAAATGCAATAACACGTACTTAATATTTAGTATTTAAATTTACAATTATCTAATAAAGATAAAAGACAAATTTCTCCTGGGCTGTTTGTTTCAATCAGGATCCAAATAAGGCCCACACACTGCAACTGGCTGACGACTCATAAACTTCTTTCAGGTTAAAGCAGGGTTTTCAATCTTGGCACTGTTGCTATTTTGAGCTGCACAGTTTTTCACTGTAGGGGCAGTCTGTGCTCTTGTGGCCTCTACAAACTAGATGCCATTAACATGCTCAAAGCTGTGACAAGCCAGGGTGGGAGCAACATTGGGGCACAAGATCATGTCTGGTTGTGAACCAATGGTTTATAGATACCCTCCCCATTTCCTCCCCTTCTACTATTTATTTGTTAAACTAAAATTTATACCTGTATAATTTATAAAGCTTAATGCCTTGAATTTTTTCCCTTTATTGACATGTAAGTTGGGTTTCAAGGACGAGTGAAATTATATTTGTGTGAATCTTCCATCTTTACCAGAAATCAGCTCTTCACATTAATAATTTCATTGCCTCCTATTAAGATAGACCTCCAGTGATCACCCTAATCTAAACTAGGTGCTTTCTGTTGTCCTCAATCTCAGTACTTAGTTTATTTACTTCACAGTACTCATCATAATCTATAATTATTTAGGTAATTTATCTGCTTTCTTATTATGTCTGTCTGCCTGACCAGAATGTAAGGTTCATGAGCTCAGGGATCTTGTCTGTGTTGTTCCTTCTCATCTTCCCAGTACTTTGCACAAGAAGTGCAGAACAGGCACTTTAACAGGTATTTGTTGATTAAATAGAATAAAATTGTAACACCAATTTAAGGGCATAGTAATCTTTTTATCTTTATAGAAAATTCAATTATTTTATGCAAAAAAGAATGTTCATAGGGTTATGGAGCAAATCCTAGTAGGGTTATGGAGCAAATGCTACTTGTATATACCTCTGATGGGACTATAAATGGACACAGCCACGTTTGACAGCAAATTAAAATAGTTATAACAATTTTAAATGTATATACCACAGTGTGCCAAATTTTAATATACATACTAATTGCTGAGGAACTTGTTAAAATGTAGATTCTGATGTAGTAAGTCTGAGGTCTAAGATTCTGCATTTCTAAGAAGCTCCTGGGAGATGCTGATACTGTTAACACACAGACCACATTTTAGGTCCTAAGGACGTATATATGCTGCACCTCAACAATTCAATTTCTTGATATTTACTTTAGTAGAAGATTTATTCCTGTGCACAAGGAGGAACGTAAAAGGATCTTCACTAAAACCTGTTTTTCAATTATCTAAAATTGGAAATATCCTAAATGCCCATCATCAAAGGAGATGCTAAATGAATTAAGAAATATCCATACTATGGACTACTAAGGAGTTTAAAAAATAAAATAGATCTACATGAATACAGATGGGATGACCTCTAAGACATACTATTGGGTCAACAACTTGTAAACAAATACATGTTTGATAACAGTATATAAAGCCCAACCAAACTGATAACACTGGTCTTTTCCAACATGGAACTTGAATTGAGAGTGAAGCTTAAGGGTTCTTTACCATTACCTGAAATGTTGCAATATTTTATGGGGTACTATGTTAAGTGCTACTTACATAACTAAAACTAAATTTAAAAAGGAAATAAAAGAATGTTCTTACCTAGATGATTTTGTAGCTCTCGTGTCTGCCCATCTTCAGTTGGAGTAATGAGATCCCATATGAAGCCTTTAATTTTCTCATCTCCTCGGTAGTGAACAAGGCAATAAGCTAAGAGGGCTCGACAAATTATTTCCACATCGTGCTCATTTAGCTGCCTTTTAAAACGGCCGTGAGATAGAATCTCTCTCCATCGGCCCCACCTAGTTAAAAAAAGGTATATTTATATTAAGATTGGGTGAAATTCTAGAGAAAACATAACTCATGGATAAAAGGCCTGAAACCTGCAAAAAACCCACTTTGTCACTGATAGGATTTACCTACTAAAGTTTTTTCCCCCATAGAATAAACTGCAGAGTCATGGTATAGTAATTTCTAGTATATTTTATTCAATAATGGATAAAAACATTATCCATTTTGTGTTACTGAATATGCAAATCTAAGAACAACAAGGAGTTTGATATTAGCAATTCATTTATAATATTAAAATTTAAAGGTATCTCATCAATTGCTATTAAGTATATGTTAAATATATAAATGCATGGTACTTAAAAAATACATTTTATTAATTCTAACAAGATAAAAAGTATATTAGAATATAGTATATGTTTCCCGTAAATTTGTACACCAGACTACTAACAGTAAACATTAAAAAATAATATTTTACCCATAAACTAGTAGATTTTTCTCTACTCTAAAGCATTCAGTTCTTCCATAGCCATTCGAACGCTCACAGGGTCTCCGGAGTTTGGGCTTTTCATCTCCTTCACTTTCCGCTTCAGATAATTCAGCCAATTCATCTTTTGTGGCACTGAAGGGTCTTGTTTGCTTCCTAATTCTTGGAGTGTCAATAACCAAGCTGTTCTGTAAAATTTAACAGCTATTACTTGAAGGTCCTTTTATTATTTTGCTTATAACAGTATTTTACATTTCAAACCGTACAAACAATAAAATAATTTTATAAAGCCAGAACAAAGAAATTACTAACAGTTCCATTGACCTACCAAATCAACATAAAATTTTTATATTCCTTTAAAATCCTTATTACCATTTGTCATAATTTCATATTACAATCATAGGATAAAAAAATTTGGTATATGGCTTTATTATTAATATGAAAGTTACTATACTGTGCTTCTACAACAACCATAAACTATATTTTAAACTGAATTTATGCATAATTTTCTTTACCTAATTCATAATGTAATTTGAATTAATACAAATAGATTGTTTAAAATTTTTTTAATATATGATGCTAAAAGGTATATCTTTGTAATCTAAGTTTATCCTAAAGATAAGTCCAAAGGAAGTGAAATATCCAGAAATGGAAATATTGGTCAAAGGGCATAATTATTTTATGGATCTAGAATCATGTTTCAGTGCTTTCCAAAAGACTTACACTAATCTACAACAAGCCAAGTAATAAGTATATGAACCTCACTATGTTCAATGCAGTTTAATTCATTCAAAACAACATAAGTTGACAAACTTTTATCTTTATTGAGCAACTTCTCTAAGTTAGGCACTATGTTATGGACTATGACTAAGATAGCTTTCTGCTCATGAGAAATTCACAGTCTTGAGGCTCAGTTTAATGTGTAAACAAATAAATGCTATTCAGGATGCAATATTTTATAAGATGGGTGCCAAAAAAGTCAGAAAGATTTACAAAGTAGTGATACTAGAAAGAGATCTTCAAGAATGAGAAGTAGTTTGCTAGGCATCCAAGGAGGAGATGGCATTATAAGTGAAGAAAACAGTAATGGACCTGAAAAGGTATTCTATGTTCAAGTCCTAGAGCAGGAGAGGGTAAACGCTAGGAGGGGAAGCGGGGACCAGATCACGTAGGTTCTGCTGTCCCACAGTAGTATGAACACAGTGCACTGAACTTAAAGGGGTACATAATGTTAATAGGTCTTAATACTGGTGACATTAACCTTCTCTATTAAGTTTTTCCACTGTAAACTTACTAGTTCTCCTTTTGTAATTAATAAATATTTTGAAAGATATACTTTGAAGATACATAAAAATTCTGTTTCTCCTTAAATTCTACACACTAATTTTAGAATTCATCAATGGGGTGGATTAATTGAGATTTTCTGTTTCTCTTATTCCTTCTACATTTATTAGTTGGCACCTTCTATATAAGAAAGAGTTGATAAGGACCTACTGTGTAACACAGGGAACTATACTCAGTATTTTGTAATAAGCTTAAAAGAATCTGAAAAAAAATTATGTATTTATAACAAACACTTTGTTGTACACCTGAAACTAAAACATCGCAAATCAACCTACTTCAATAAAAATAATTACTTAATTAAAAAAAAGAAAGAGTTGTCCCTTTCCCTGGTCCCAACCTAAAAAAAAACCAACCATAATTGTATTTTCTCTTGAGTAAATTTTCAAGTGTTTTTTGCCCATAATCTTTTTTTTTTTTTTTTTTTTTGCGGTACGCAGGCCTCTCACTGCTGTGGCCTCTCCCGCTGCGGAGCACAGGCTCCGGATGCGCAGGCTCAGCGGCCATGGCTCACGGGCCCAGCCACTCCGCGGCATGTGGGATCTTCCCGGACCGGGGCACGAACCCGTGTCCACTGCATCGGCAGGTGGACTCTCAACCACTGTGCCACCAGGGAAGCCCTGCCCATAATCTTTTAAGGTTTTGATTTATTTCTACTTGTGATCAATTTACATTAGCTTTTATATAATAAAAATATTAACTTTCATATATACTTCTGCTACAAATAGTCACCAGCAGTCTGATCGCAATTTTATTTTTCCATTACATAATTTTTAGTCATATATTTGAATATGCCAATTATTTCCTTTGTGGTTTGTTTCTAATTTAGAATGCTTTCCCACCAAATATTTGATAAAATAGAAATCTATTTTTACTATTTCATGCTTTGTTTCAAAAATAATTTTTTATCACAAATTGGAGTTTACTTGGTATAGAGTATATTATTAAAATGTTCCCCCAATGCTAACTCAAATTCTAATCATGATTATTAAATAATCCCTTTTTCTCTAATGCTATTTCTTTATTTACATCCTATAATTTGATCTTCTCCTATTCTTATTCTATTCTTTGCTCTGTATACATTTCTCTCAGTATCATGGTTCCTTTATAATATGTTAATATGCTTTTATGTTTTAACATATAGTAAGTAATGCCAGTCTGTCTTCATGGTACTTCTTGTCAGAAAATTATAAAATTTTTGAAGAGTACAAATTAGAAAACATAACTGCAAAGTACTACATGACTATATGCTTATATAAATTTATTTATAAAATCCATAACTCCTTAGGATAATCTATAAGGCCCCATTGATATGAGTCATACCTATCACCTCTGACCTAACCTGTCACCACTCTCACTACCCCCTTCATTCTGACACAATGCCATTTCTATTTCTGGGACACTGTAAGCTTATTTCAAACAATGTCTCACTGCCATTCCCTCTAACTTGAAAGCGTTTATCTCATGTCTTTACACTGTTGGCTGGTTCTCATCATTCAAGTCTCAGAACAGATGTCCCCTCAGAGTGACCTCCCTTGACCACTTTCCCTAATGCTATCTCCACTCCTCCAGGCATTCTCTACCATCTTACCATTTTATTTTCTTCAGTCTCAGAAATTATCTTATATATTTGTTTACTTACCCACCAGAATTTGAAAGCTCTATTGAAGCAGTGCTTCATCTGTCTTGTTCATTTTAGCCCTAATGTGAGAATGGTACTTGGCTCACACTGTGCTCTAGTTGGATCCAGCACAAATGTACGAGTGTCTGTGTATTACCATTATAATACTTTTGAAAAATCATAAACAAATATCACATTGTAAGTATTGTTCTATTTCTTTTCTTTTCTTTTTTTTTTTTTGGTGGTACACGGGCCTCTCCCATTGCGAAGCACAGGCTCTGGACACGCAGGCCCAGCGGCCATGGCTCACGGGCCTAGCCGCTCCGCGGCATGTGGGATCTTCCCAGACCAGGGCACGAACCCGTGTCCCCTGCATCGGCAGGCGGACTCTCAACCACTGCGCCACCAGGGAAGCCTTCTCTCTTTTTAAAGTTAACTGTCTTGTCTTAGAGCTCTATGTGAGTACATAGGGATCTACACGATTATTTTTACTTACTGCGTTAGACAGTATAAAAGTACCAATTAGTTTCTAATTTTTTTCTAAAATGAAAAATGTTGCGATGTACATCACTGTACTACATTATCATTGTACATGTGTGATTTTTGCTGTAAGACGGATTCCTAAAAGTGGATTTAATATTGTTGAGTATTTATTTTTCCAGGGGAATTTTAGATTTTGTCTGGTTATATGAACAAATTATTAACATTTTGATTGGGGCTGCATTTCTACGTTTATTAACGCAACCTAAAAATGTTTAAAATATGTAGTTTTTCTTCCCAATTGACAAATCTCACAATTAAGTTTGGTAATTCACTTTACTGAAATCATATACGTCCAGTAGGTGTTCCCCTAAGTGTTCTAAATCTTTTTTTCTACTACGAAGTAGACTTCCTCTTCCATATATTTTTCTACTGCTGTTAGTACTGATATTTAAGAAGGCTAAAGAGCATATTTATCTTCTATCAGTTAATTCACTAATTCATCTATTAATTTTATAGTGGTTTGCAAATTCCATTGACTTTTTAAGGTATATAAACATGCCAATATGAAAATAGTAATATTTTAATAAATATCTCTTTCTACTTTACTTTTTTATAATGTTTCATACAGAATTATACATATTTCCAAAATATATAAAATAATAATTATTATTGGGCAGTGGCATTATTCCTCCTTGTAAAGTTTTACATCTTATAAGGTTATTGATTAAAATAGATCCCACGTATCAATGCTTAATATAAATTTCTTTTAATCATTTAGCAGTTATTTTGGAAGTAGGTAAGGCTCACAAACATTGATTCCTATAAATTATTAGACAGGTAGGTGTCTTTTGAAGTGAACAATTATGTTATTATCAGTTCCATGAATTCTGTGCTAGCTTTTTGGCCCTTTCTTCCTTAACTCCGAGGGATGTTATAAAAGAAAGTTTAAAAATGCCACTTTCTTTATTTTTTAATTTCATAATATTTACTAAGCATAGCTAGATCTATGAACGTAAGTAGGACTGGATCTTAAATTTTTTATAGTTCTTTGTCAGATTTTGAAGATGGCACTTTCTTGACTGCTTTTTTTTCTCCTTTTGTATTTGACTAGATCATTATTAATGGTATCTGACACCAAAATGACAAAAAAAAGTTAAAAAGCGAAATAAAAGTAATCCATTATTTGAAGACATTTTAAAAATTAAAAAACATATTATAATTTTAAGAACATAAATACCCTCCAAAATTAAGCTTTACCTGTATTACAACCTATCATGACAAATATCAGAAGAATTAAACAGAAGCAGTGCCTGACTCAATGTTATCATTCTACAGCCCTGTATCAATTTATTTATGCAGATAAATTTATTTCAGTAAGTACACAGAGGAACACCTTAAAATATTATAATAATATTACCAAAGTATTCCCACAGGTGATATTTTTAATGGGAAATAAATACTTACTCTACCACTGATGGCATCTATATCTATTTCTGCCTTTTTCGCCCATTTTTGCCAGAAGTTGGGATCATCTAAGGAAATATCTGTTCGATTTCCAGATGCCACAAAACTTGCCTGAAATACATAATGGTAGTTTTTCAAAATGTTTTGAAACTTAGAGGAAAAATCTATCAAAGTATATCTAAAACGTTATCTCTTCACATTTAGTGTGGATAGAATTTGAATTCAACATATACACACATACACTCACAGTACGTTTCAAACTACAACGGTCTGAAACATAGCACAGCATCTGCTTAAGGCAAAAGGCTTAATACCAACACAGGCTGGAGTTTTAGGAGCAAAATTAAAGAAGTTATTATTGTTGTTTCACTTTTAAAATTTGGGTAAGCAGGGATCAAATTTTTTTGGTCAAAAAACCATACAGGATACAAAATTGCATTTTAGAAATACTACACAACAACCCAGCAATCCCACTACTGGGCATATACCCTGAGAAAACCATAATTCAAAAAGAGTCATGTACCACAATGTTCACTGAAGCTCTATTTATAATAGCCAGCACATGGAAGCAACCTAAGTGTCCATCGACAGGTGAATGGATAAAGAAGATGTGGCATATATATACAATGGAATATTACTCAGCCATAAAAAGAAACGAAATTGAGTTATGTAGTGAGGTGGATGGACCTAGAGTCTGTCATACAGAGTGAAGTAAGTCAGAAAGAGAAAAACAAATACCATATGCTGAGACATATATATGGAATCTAAAAAAAAAATGATTCTGAAGAACCTAGGGGCAGGACAGGAATACAGACGCAGATGTAGAGAATGGACTTGAGGACATGGGGAGGGGGAAGGGTAAGCTGGGACGAAGTGAGAGAGTGGCATGGACATATATACACTACCAAATGTAAAATCAATAGCTAGTGGGAAGCAGCTGCATAGCACAGGGAGATCACTCGGTGCTTTGTGACCACATAGAGGGGTGGGATAGGGAGGGTAGGAGGGAGATGCAAGAGGGAGGAGATATGGGGATATATGTATATGTGTACCTGATTCACTTTTTTATAAAGCAGAAACTAACATACCATTGTAAAGCAATTATACTCTGATAAAGATGTTAAAAAAAAAAAAAGAAAGGAAATACTACACGAATAGGGACTTCCCAGGTGGTCCAGTGGTTACGACTCCGCACTCCCAATGCAGGGGGCCTGGGTTCAATCCATGGTGGGGCAACTAAGATCCCACATACCGCAGCTAAGCTCGTGCACTGCAACTACTGAGCCCGCACGCTTTAGAGCCCTCACGTCACAACTAGAGAAGCCCATGTGCCGCAACTAGAGAGCCTGTGTGCTACAATGAAGACCCAGTGTAGCCAAAATAAATAATTTAATTAAAAAAAAAAGAAATACTACATGAATATTAAGAAATTAGGTTACATGAAGAATTTCAAACCTATTTGCCCTAGACAGTTCATTTTCTGGTACTCTCCTACTTTATTTCCATCCCATCTTTACATAGATATGTCTCCTAAAAAATGCAATACAGAATATGAGAAATACAGAAAAAGGAGTCACCGCCTATCTTTATTTATTTATTTATTTTTTTGCGGTACGTGGGCCTCTCACTGTTGTGGCCTCTCCCATTGCGGAGCACAGGCTCCGGACACGCAGGCTCAGCGGCCATGGCTCATGGGCCCAGCTGCTCTGTGGCACGTGGGATCCTCCCGGACTGGGGCACGAACCCGTGTCCCCCACATTGGCAGGCAGACCCTCAACCACTGCGCCACCAGGGAAGTCCCCTGCCTATCTTTATTTTAAAAACTCTTTTCCTTACAAAAAAAATACTGCATAAGCATTGTAAAAACTTAAGAAATTACAGAGGAATAAAAGAAAATATAAATGATTTATTTTCTTAAACGTTGCAGAAATTATAAAATCTTTTCATTGGACCTAATTTTAGATATTACAGTCCAACACTGTGATTCCTAAATAACCATTATTTGCAACTTAAGTTCCTAAAAATAGATATGCTGCTTCAAAGAAAATTTATCAAAGTGCTTTAAAAAAATGAAATACAGAGTGAAGATATATAATGCTTTAGCAAAAGGGCTTGAAAAATGCATGCTAAACTTCTATAAGGATAAATGGAAGGAGCTTCCAGGTGTCCACTCCTCTGGTGAGATGGAGTCGGGAGATGCTCTCTTCAGCTCCTTGCCTGGGTGGGGAAGTCAGGCTGTAGGGCCGGCAGAAATCTTTGTTTGAGGGCCCCACCTAATTCCCCAGTCAGAGTGTTGCAGCTGAGCGGAGCGGCTGCTTGGGACTACTGCTCGGGTGCTGCAGAAAGCCTTCTTGGAATCTGACATGTAATCACTTTGGGACCGTTGGCCAGCTGCTCCTAATCTGGCCACATGAAGGCTCAGACTGTTCCAGTCTCTGAACTGAAGAGAACCAACACTATCAGCATTATCTCTCACCACCATGAATGCAAGGAATTTCAATGAAGAGTATAAGGAGGACATATACAAATCCCAGACTGGCATGTGCAAGTTCTGAGGAATGGTGGAAAAACCCAATGTATCTGGGTGACCTTTGGAGACAGCTGAGACAGAGCTACAACAGGGCAGTGGCTGACACCCAACTCATAGCCCAGTTTTGTCAGCCATGTGGCTGACAAGGTCTTGGTTGTCCAGCCGCTCCAAGTGGCTGTCAGGCCTCAGCCTCTGAGGTGGGAGAGCTGAATTCAGGGCACTGGTCCAGCAGAGGCCTCCCGGCCCCACGTAATATCAATTGGCGAGAGCTCTCCCAGAGATCTCCATCTAAACGCTAAAACCCAGCTCCACTCAACGACCAGCAAGGTAAAGTGCTGGAGAACCCATGCCAAACAACTAGCAAAACAGGAACACAACCCCACCCATTAGCAGAGAGGTGGCCTAAAGTCATAATAAGCTCACAGACACCCCAAAACACACCATTGGACACAGTCCTGCCCACCAGGAAGAAAAGATCCAGCCTCATCAACCAGAACACAGGCACCAGTCCCCTCCACCAGGAAGCCTACACAACCCACTGAACCAACCTTACCCACTGGGGGCAGACAACAAAAACAACGGGAACTATGAACCTGCAGGCTGTGAAAAGGAGACCCCAAACGCAGTTAAGCAAAATGAGAAGACAGAGAAATAAACAGCAGATGAAGGAGCAAAGTAAAAACCGACCAGACCAAACAAATGAGGAGGAAATAGGCAGTCTACCTGAAAAAGAATTCAGAGTAATGATAGTAAAGATGATCCAACGTCTTGGAAATAGAATGGAGAAAATATGAGAAACGTTTAACAAGGACCTAGAAAAACTAAAGAGCAAACAAACAGTAATAAACAACAAAATAAATTAAAAATTCTCTAGAAGGGAACAATAGCAGAATAACTGAGGCAGAAGAACAGGTAAGTGACTGCGAAGATAAAATAGTGTAAATAACTACCACAAAGCGGAAAAAAGAAAAGAGAGTGAAAAAAATTCAGGACAGTCTCAGAGACCTCTGGGACAACATTAAACGCACCAACATTTGAATTATAGGGGTCCCAGGAGAAGAAGAGAAAAAGGGACTGAGAAAATATTTGAAGAGATTATACATGAAAGCTTCCCTAACATGGGAAAGGAAATAGTCAATCAAGTCCAGGAAGCAGAGTCCCATATGGGCTAAATCCAAGGAGAAACATGCCAAGACACATATTAATCAAACTATAAAAAATTAAATACAAAGAAAAAATATTAAAAGCAGCAAGTGAAAAGCAACAAATAACATACAAGGGAATCCCCATAAAGTTAACAGCTTACCTTACAGCAGAAACTCTGCAAGCCAGAAGGGTGTGGCAGGACATAATTAAAGTGATGAAAGGGAAAAACCTACAACTAAGATTACTCTACCCAGCAAGGATCTCATTCAGATTCGACGGAGAAATTAAAACCTTTAGAGACAAATAAGAATTCAGCACCACGAAACCAGCTTTACAACAAATGCTAAAGGAACTTCTCTAGGCAGGAAAACAAAGGAGAAGGGAAAGACCTATAATAACAAACCCAAAACAATTAAGAAAATGGTAATAGGAACATAAATATCAATAATTTCCTTAAATGTATATGGATTAAATGCTCCAACCAAAGGACAGACTGGCTGAATGGATACAAAAACAAGACCTGTATGTGTGCTGTCTACAAGAGACCCACCTAAGACCTAGGGACACATACAGACTGAAAGTGAGGGGATGGAAAAAGATATTCCATGCAAATGGAAACCAAAAGAAAGTTGGAGTAGCAATTCTCTTATCAGACAAAATAGAATTTAAAATAAAGACTATTACAAGAGACAAAGAAACACACTACCTAATGATCAAGGGATTAATCCAAGAAGAAGATATAACAATTGTAAATATTTATGTACCCAATACAGGAGCACCTCAGTACATAAGGCAAATGTTAACAGCCATAAAAGAGGAAATTGACAGCAACACAGTAATAGTAGGGGACCTTTAACACTCCACTTTCACCAATGGACAGATCATCCAAACTGAAAATAAGTAAGGAAACACAAGCTTTAAATGATACATTAAACAAGATGGACTTAAATGCTAATTAGAGGACGCTCCATCCAAAAACAACAGAATACACTTTCCTCTCAAGTGCTCATGGAACATTTTCCAGGATAGATCATACCTTGGGTCACAAATCAAGCCTTAGTAAATTTAAGAAAACTGAAATCGTATCAAGTATCTATTCTGACCACACGCCATAAGACTAGATATAAATTACAGGAAAAAAAGTGTAAAAAACACAAACCCATAGAGGCTAAACAACACACTACTAAATAACCAAGAGATCACTGAAGAAATCAAAGAGGAAATCAAAATATACCTAGAAACAAGTGACAATGAAAACATGACGACCCAAAACCTATGGGATGCAGCAAAAGCAGTTCTAAGAGGGAAGTATATAGCAATACAATCCTACATTAAGAAACAAGAACCATCTCAAATAAACAACCTAACCTTATACCTAAAGCAATTAGAGAAAGAAGAATAAAACAACTCCAAAGTTAGCAGAAGGAAAGAAATCATAAAGATCAGAAATAAATGAAAAAGAAATGAAGGAAACGGTAGCAAAGATCAATAAAACTAAAAGCTGGTTCTTTGAGAAGATAAACAAAATTGATAAACCATTAGCCAGACTCATCAAGAAAAAAAGGGAGAAGACTCAGATCAATAGAATTAGAAATGAAAAAAGAGAAGTAACAACTGACACTGCTGAAATACAAAGGATCATCAGAGATTACTGCAAGTAACTATATGCCAATAAAATGGACAACTGAGAAGAAATGGACAAATTCTTAGAAAAGCACAACCTTCTGAGACTGAACAAGGAAAAAATAGGAAACATGAACAGACCAATCACAAGCACTGAAATTGAAACTGTGATTAAAAATCTTACAACAAAAGCCCAAGACCAGATGGCTTCACAGGCGAATTTGATCAAATATTAAGAGAAAAGTTAACACCTATTCTTCTTAAACTCTTCAAAAAAATAGCAGAGGGAGGAACACTCCCAAACTCATTCTACAAGGCCACCATCACCCTGATACCAAAACCAGACAAAGATGTCACAAAGAAAGAAAACTACAGGCCAATATCACTGATGAACATAGATGCCAAAATCTCAACAAAATATTAGCAAACAGAATCCAACAGCACATTAAAAGGATCATACAACCTGATCAAGTGGGGTTTATTCCAGGAAAGCAAGGATTCATCAATATATGCAAATCATCAATGTGATAAACCATATTAACAAACTGAAGGAGAAAAACCATATGATCATCTCAATAGATGCAGAAAAAGCTTTCGACAAAATTCAACACCCATTTATGATAAAAACCGTCCAGAAAATAGGCTTAGAGGGAACTTACCTCAACATAATAAAGGCCACGTATGACAAACCCACAGCCAACATCGTTCTCAATGGCAAAAAACTGAACCCATTTCCACTAAGATCAGGAACAAGACAAGGTTACCCACTCTCACCACTATCATTCAACATAGTTTTGGAAGTTTTTGCTAAAGCAACCACAGAAGAAAAAGAAATAAAAGGAATCCAAAATGGAAAAGAAGTAAAAGTGTCACTGTTTGCAGATGATATGATACTATACATAGAGAATCCTAAAAATGCGACCAGAAAACTACTAGAGCTAATCAATGAATTTGGTAAAGTAGCAGGATACAATATTAATGCACAGAAACCTCTTGCATTCCTACACACTAATGATGAAAAATCTGAAAGAGAAATTAAGGAAACACTCCCATTTACCACTGCAACAAAAAGAATAAAATATCTACGAATAAACCTACCTAAGGAGACAAAAGACCTGTAGGCAGAAAACTATAAGACACTGATGAAAAAAATTAAAGATGATACAAACACATGGAGAGATATACCATGTTCTTGGATTGGAAGAATCAACACTGTGAACATGACAATACTACCCAAAGCAATCTACAGATTCAATGCAATCCTGATCAAATTACCAATGGCATTTTTCACAGAAGTAGAACCAAAAATTTCACAATTTGTATGGAAACACAAAAGACCCCGAACAGCCAAAGCAATCTTGAGAAAGAGAAACTGAACTGGAGGAATCAGGCTCCCGGACTTCAGACTATACTACAAAGCTACAGTAATCAAGACAGTACGGTAGTGGCACAAAAACAGAAATACAGATCAGTGGAACAGGAGAGAAAGCCCAGAGATAAACCTACGCACATATAGTCACCTTATCTTTGATAAAGGAGGCAAGAATATACAATGGAGAAAAGATATCCTCTTCCTCAAGTGGTGCTTCGAAAACTGGACAGCTACATATAAAAGAATGAAATTAGAACACTACCTAACACCATACACAAAAATAAACTCAAAATGGATTAAAGACCTAAATGTAAGGCCAGACACTATCAAACTCTTAGAGGAAAACATAGGCACAACACTCTATGATATAAATTACAGCAAGATCCTTTCGACTCAACATCAAAAAAACAAAGCACCCAATCCAAAAATGGGCTGAAGACCTAAACAGACATTTCTCCAAAGAAGGTATACAGATTGCCAACAAACACATGAAAGGGTGCTCAGTATCACTAATCATTAGAGAAATGCAAATCAAAACTACAATCAGGTATCACCTCACACAGATCAGAATGGCCATTATCAAAAAATCTACAAACAATAAATGCTGGAGAGGGTGTGGAGAAAAGGGAACCCTCTTGCACTGTTGGTGGGAATGTACACTGATACAGCCACTATGGAGAAAATAGGTTCCTTAAAAAACTACAAATAGAACTACCATACGACCCAGCAATCCCACTATTGGGCATATACCCTGAGAAAACCATAATTCAAAAAGAGTCATGTACCACAGTGTACTGCAGCTCTATTTACAAAAGTCTGGACATGGAAGCACCCTAAGTGTCCACTGACAGATGAATGGATAAAGAAGATGTGGCACATATATACAAAGGGATATTACTAAGCCATAAAAAAATGAAACTGAGTTATTTGTAGTGAGGTAGATGGACCTAGAGTCTGTCATACAGAGTGAAGTCAGTCAGAAAGAGAAAAACAAATACTGTATGCTAACACATATATACGGAATCTGAAAAAAGAAGAAAAGAAAATGGCCATGAAGAACCTAGGGGCAAGATGGGAATAAAGACACAGATATACTAGAGAATGGACTTGAGGATACAGGGAGGTGGAAGGGTAAGCTGGGACGAAGTGAGAGAGTGGCATGGACATATATACACTACCACATGTAGAATGGATGGCTGGTGGGAAGCAGCTGCATATCATAGGCAGATCAGCTCAGTGCTTTGTGTGTGTGGTGGGATAGAGAGCATGGGAGGGAGATGCAAGAGGGAGGGGATATGGGGATACATGTATACGTATAGCTGATTCATTTTGTTATACAGCAGAAACTAATGCACCATTGTAGAGCAGTTATACTCCAATAAAGGTGTTAAAAAAAAGAATAAATGGAAGAATATGGCCATATAAAATGATTTTCAAAGGAGAATATAATTAGTGAATGGCTGTAGGATAATGTCTAATTATCTGGGATATAATGAAATGATAAAAATCTTCATTAAAGAACCCATTTTGATGAAATTTTAAAATGCAGAAAATTACACATAGGAAAGGTAATAAAACTATTACAAGCAAAGAAGGCATTTATGACATTCAAGGTAACTGAAAGTTTTAACACTGGGAAATTGATGATATCAGGAATCAGTGTTGGGAATTCCCTGGCGGTCCTGTGGTTAGGACTCTGTGCTCTCACTGCCAAGGGTGTGGGTTCAATCCCTGGTTGGGGAACTAAGATCCCACAAGCCGCCTGGTGCGGCCAAAAAAAGAAAAAAAAGGAATTAGTGTTAATTTTATGTTAAAACGTGATTAATAGTATCATGGTTGTGTTAAAGAAATCTTTATCTTTAGAGGTACAGATGGGAACATTTATAGAAGTGATGATACTGTGTCTGGGGCTTGCTTTAAATTAATATGATATGCAAACTATTATATACAGAATGGATAAACAGCAAGGTTCTACTGTATAGCACAGGGAAGTATATTCAATATCCCATAATAAACCAAAATGGAAAAGGTTATGTGTATACATATATATGTATAACTGAATTACATTACTGTACAGCAGAAATTAACATTGTAAATCAACTATACTTCAATAAAATAAATTTAAAAAAATAAAAGATAAAAAGTAAAATAATATGAAAGATGGGTAGGGTTGTGATGAAAGTTTAGTATGAGTAAATAATTGTTGAAGCTGGGTGATAAATACACAGGTCTCATTATACTATTATGCCTATATTTGTAGTTTGAATGTTTATAAAACATCTAAAAAATTCCTAGGACAGGACTTCCCTGGTGATACAATGTTTAAGACTCTGTGCTTCCACTTCAGGGGGAGTGGGTTCGATCCCTGGTCAGGGAACTAAGATCCTACATGCCACGCAGCATGGCAAAAAAAAAAAAAAAAAAAAAAAAAATATATATATATATATATAATAAATAAATAAATAAATAAATAAACAAATAAATAAAGTAAAATGAGTAGGAAAAAAACTAAAATCCTAAATGCTTCTTGCTGAACTTTGCAATGTCTGTTCATGACATTGTTTACCAAGTAATAAATACATTCATTCCGTCATTCTTTTGAGACTGGGTTATTAAAATGCTTGTTTATAGGAAGTATTTAACTATTATAAATGTTTAAAAATATGCATTTTTCTGGCATATTTATGAAACAAGTCACAGAAATAAATGCTTTAACAAAATGAATTTAAATTCCATTTTTTTGTTTGTTCTAAACTGTAGCTTTATTATTATGAAACTACTAAAAAAAGCAATTTTTTATTTCTTTGAAATGATGAGTGTGGTAGGCTGAATAATGGCTTGCAAAGATATTTAGGTCTTAATTTCTGGAACCTTGTGAATGTTAGTTTATATGGCAAAAGAGCCTTGGCAGATGTGCTTAAGTTAAGGATCCTGAAATGGGGAGATTAGCCTATATTATCAAGGCAGGCCCTAAATTCAATCACAACTGTCCTGAATGCAAGAGGAAAGAAGAGGAGATTTCACTACAGAAGAGGAAAAGCCTGTGTGACAACAGAAGCTGAGACTGGAATAATGTGGTCACAACCAAGAAATGTAGGCACTCTTAGAAGCTGGAAGACATTAGAAACTGATCCTCTCCTAGAGCTTCCAGAAGACATCAGCCCTGCTGACATCTTAATTTTAGCCCTGTAAGACTCATTTTGGAGTTCTGGCACTCAGAAGTATAAAAGAATAAACTTGTGTTGTTTTAAGCCACTAAATTTGTGGTAATTTGTTACGGTGGCAACAGAAAATAATACAGTGAGATACCTCTTAATGACAAACCACATATTCTAAAAACTCATAATCAACTTAAAAGAGTAAAGGTTAACTAGTTTGATAAAATGAAAAGTAGATAGCCATCATCACCTGCATAAAAGTATATGATGACAATTCATCAACATGGTATGAATATGAGTAACAGACATCTTAACTATACCCAAGTAATTCCAAATCTATGAGGGGACTTCATTTTGTTAATTCAGAAATGAATTTCTCCTAATTGAGGACAAACAATATCCACATTTTCCAATCTTCATTAATATAAGCTCATGAATTTTCAGGAACAATGAAAAGTTCACTGAAATTCACAGGGTTTTATTTTGTCCTACAGTTTCATTGATATATGCTTCTTGAGAAGCCATTCAATATGAAAAGTCACTAAAAGGAAATAATTAGATTTTTGAAACATACTACTTTATGGTTGCTTACCTTAAAAAAAAGTTCTATGTTACAGTAGATAATCAATTTTGTGCTGCTACCTTATAACTGTTGATAATTAAAATAACTTGCCCAGAAGAAACTATACTTCACAATTAAATGGCTTTTAAAATATATATCCATTATAAGAAAAATGATAAATTCATTTTTCAATCTTAAAAATTTTTAATATTTGTAAATAATTCCAGATGCTCTTGTTAACTGACATATAACCTACTTTCAAGATAACATATAAAATTCTCAAAGTTCTTTTTTGCGGGGGGTCGCGCTGCACGGCATGCGGGATCCTAGTTCCCCCTGCAGTGGAAGCATGGAGTCTTAACCACTGGACCTTCAGGGAAGTCCCTCTCAAAGTTTCTAACAATGGATTAATGCCTACAGAAATGAAATGCCTGTTGTAAAAGATTCCATCAAGTACCGGTTTACTGCCTACTTTCAAATGTTAAATCTTAATATCCCAGTTCCCCTCAAAATATTTTTCTTAAAATGTATTCGTTTAATCATTAAATTCCTTTATTATTTGCAAGGGAAGTTTTAAATGGTGAAGTCTATCTTCCTATATTGGAAAGTAGCAGAAGATCTTAGGTGCCAAAGAAGGGCCCTTATAAGTAAGCAATCCAACTGAAGCTTGATTTAGACCACTTTGTTTTCTTTTTGTAAATTAAGCAACTCAAAGCCTTTTGTTCTACACCAAATTTAACATCAGACCAGAAACTTTTCTGTTTCTAGGATCCACCTAACTGCCCTTATGAAAATCTCTCAAAACAAGATTTACATGATATAACCACTTGTAAATGAGGTTACCAATAATGAGTTAATCGATGGATATATTTACTAACTCTAATTAGTCTTATTATGCACCCTACTCCGTAAATGTAGCTTCTTATCAAAAACTCTTTGATAATACGTAGAAACATGGATTGGAATGACATTTACCAAAACCACTGAAAATAACTGCTCAGCTGAAGTTTCTGGACATTCCAATGAAAAGCAAAAAATAGTATCAACTTTATTCCTTTGGTGCCACTATACAGTAGTGCCATATTCCACTATGCCAAATGCCCACCATGTAGTGGCATTCCCACACAATTATGGAAATGAAAAAATTATAATACAAGTACAGGTTTATGTGGTACCTCTTCAGCTATTGCGGTACCTTGTCTGAGGGTTTAAAACAGATACTTAAGTGCTTAAGTATTTCACGTTCTTAGAGTATAGCTGATTATGATTAGAGCATACCTGAGTAAAATAATACTCACATAGCACTTTATAGTAAAGTAGGAAAGGTCAAGCATGATTATTATGCTCTCCTTTTTCAGGACAAGAAAGACTCATAAAGGTTAAGTTAACTGTCAAAGGTCACTAAGCTTATGAGTCAGAATTCAAACCCTGAAGTTCTGACTTTCCATGATTATTATCATTAACATTGTAAATGAGGATATGCCTTCATTAATTAAAAACAAAAAACAAAACCCAAAAAACTTTAAGGAGAGTATCCCTATACTTGGCCTAATCAACAAAGGTGATTTCTGTGACTAATACCTTTTGGTTAAATTAAATTTCGGATAATTTCAGGCATAAGGGGAAAAGTATATGTACATAGTGTGTTGACAACTTGAGTAAGACCAAGGAATCCAAAGGAAACAAGATTTCTCAGGAAAGAAGAGAGAGCCAGGGTGTATCTATCCAATCGTGACTAGTTTTAGTTCTCAGCCTTATACTTTACTTCTGCAGTATTCCTTTTGTTTCCACAATACTACTTTCTTCTGCTTTTTTAACTCCCAAATCTATATCTAGCCAACTCTCCTGGACATCTCCACTTGGATGCCCTGTAAAAGCCACAAATATAACAGCTCCAATATTTTATTTTCTCCATATAAACTTCCTTCTCCTGAATTCTCTATCTTACTTAATGACACCATGACCCTCCTAGCTATTTGGGCCAGAAATCTATCTTCAAGTTATTTTTGACTCCTCCTTCCACAAATTTCTAACTGGTTATCAATTCCTGTTAATTCAAGTGGGTCTCCAGTGCCCTGGTTTGCCCATCGTCACAGCCTATAGAAGCCTCTTATCTGGTCTCTATGCCTCTAGTCTTTCTCATTTCAATCTCATTCTCTACACTGCTGCTAAGAGTTAAATTTCTAAACCAGAACACATTATGCCCATTTTCTGCTTGAAGGGATTTCAAAGCTTTTTAACTGCCTCAGGATCAAGTTCAAATTCCTCACAATGGAATTTTTTGAGCCCTTCACAATTTGGGTCCAACGTCCCTAACCTTCATATTCATCTCCATTTAATTTACACTGTGCATCCATACACACCTACGCCATAGTTCTTGAAATCTTCCTTGTAGGTTAGTAACATATAATTCATTTATGTGCCTTTCTCTTTTTGTAACACAACGAAATTAAAACTTCCTTGAAGACTCAGCTCAAATGTTATCTTCTCTGAAAAGGCTTTCTTGATTTACTGTTCTCCCATTTTACGCAGAATTAATTCTTTCTTTACTTTTTTCAGCAACTAGAATCCTTTCATTTTAGTGTTCCCAACACTTAGTAAAGTACCTAACACAAGATTACATTAGTTTCCTGAATGAACGCAAGAAAAAAATTTTCATATGAAGATTGGTATCATTACTTTTGGTGTAGCACCTGGACCACCTGCTATATACTACAGTGCTCTCCATAAAGATGAAGAAAGACTTCTGGGTTGGAAGTGGAGAGGGGATGAATGAAGAAAATGTAGAAAGAAAGTAAAGTGGAAAGGAGAAAACCTGTATGAATCAGTGCAGGTGGGACAGAATACTGCAATAAAAAACTCTTCAGATAAATGCAAGATACAGGTTTACCATGTCTCTATTGGGGGTTGGGGGGAAGAACATACAGGCAGTTAGTAAACTTTTAAAATGTTTTCCCCAAATAGGGGTGATACAGTTATTAATATTTCTTTTCAAGACACAAATTTCATTTTATCCTCCCCAAACTTGATGTAAATATTTAATTAGAAATCCTTTCTCTCCTTGAAGTACTTTAAATTATTATAAGTTAATATAAGATGATTTAACCTCCTACATTATATTACTTGTATTTTGCTCTGACTTTGGCATATATGTTCTTTTTTTAAAAATTTTTATTTTTTTATTTTTGACTGTGTTGGGCCTTTGTTGCTGTGCCTGGGCTTTCTCTAGTTGTGGTGAGTGGGGGCTACTCTTTGTTGTGGTGTGTGGGCTTCTCATTGCTGTGGCTTCTCTTGTTGTGGAGCACAGGCTCTAGGCACATGGGCTTCAGCAGTTGTGGCACGTGGGCTCAGCAGTTGTGGCTCACGGGCTCTAGAGCTCAAACTCAGTAGTTGTGGCGCACGGGCTAAGTTCCTCCGTGGCATGTGGGATCTTCCCGGGCGAGGGCTCAAACCCATGTCCCTTGCACTGGCAGGCAGGTTCTTAACCACTGCACCCCCAGGGAAGTCTGGCATATTTGTTCTTTGACTTCTAAATTTGACTTCAAATTTTCTACTATGATTAATGCTTAGAACCATTTCTAGTTATTACTCCTATTCCATTTCACTAGCATCAGAAGAGTACATGTGAAATTTGATGTGAGAGATCAGAAATAAATGAAGGAAAAGAATATATTACCTACTTCTTTTGAGTAATTCAGTTTATTTAAACATTAAGTAGATGCTCCTCAAATAATTAGTAGAGTAAGAGACAGTTAAATTTTTTTTACGAGAGAACATTACAGGTTTTTTTTTTTTAATAAAATACCACTCACTGTTACCTTGGCAAATGTTGACCCACGTCCTTCTGATTCAATTGTAATGGTTTTTGTACGACGTAGTAAAATCTGATCAATATCTTCTTCACAGAATTTAGAGCCTTCATCTTCTTCTTCCATAATGGCACCATAAGCACCTCTTCGAAGCAGATCTTCTATTTCCTTTTTGGAAAGCTGTTGAATCTAAAGAGACAAAATTTTGGTAATAGTTTTTTCAAGTTCATAAAATGAGAAAGTATCCCTAAAGAATATTAAAGAACACAGAAGTCATGTTTTTTTTTTTTTTTTTTAATATAATAGTGTTTATTTTTACTTGTTGACAGTTTGCTTTATTTATTTATTTATTTTTGGCTGTGTTGGGTCTTCGTTTCTGTGCGAGGGCCTTCTCTAGTTGTGGAGAGCGGGGGCCACTCTTCATCGCGGTGCGCGGGCCTCTCACTATCGCGGCCTCTCTTGTTGCGGAGCACAGGCTCCAGACACGCAGGCTCAGTAATTTTGGCTCACGGGCCCAGTTGCTCCGCGGCATGTGGGATCTTCCCAGACCGGGGCATGAACCCGTGTCCCCTGCATCAGCAGGCAGACTCTCAACCACTGCGCCACCAGGGAAGCCCCAGAAGTCATGTTTAAATTGCACTTGGGGCTTGGGATGTACCTGAGAGAATTCTCTGAAATAACATATTGAGGTTGTTGACTCTTTACTATCTTTAAAGTATAATTTGCCATTTGCCTAAAATAACTCCAGTTAAAACAAAACCTCTGGGGCAGGTAACCTCTCAAGGTTCTTTTTAGTACTAGGATTCGAGAGTTGTTATAAGCACAAGATATAAATAAGATCTTGAGGGGAAAAAATGTCAAAAACATCATTTATAGCAAGAGAAAGCCAACGCTAATAGTTTGGCCCTAAAAAAACAATTTGAAAAACTGTTTATAGAAAAAATGCAGAAAAACACAAATTCTACTTCGCTGTGCCATGATACAAATGTCCTGAAAGGAAGAATTTCTACTTGAAAACACATTCTTAGAATTTACAAGCATTGACGCTATATAGACAGAACAGCTTCCAAAAGTACTAACTAAATATAGCTCTATTCTGACATTCCTCCTTACATAAAAGTATCTATCTACTGTTTAGTATGGATCAAAATTAAATAATATGCTATCTGAGGTTTAAACTAAATGTAAACAAAAACAGGAAAACTCCAGGTGAAGAAGAAAATATACGTACACCACCAACATTACTTTCTCTTCCACTCATGCTCTGTAATACAGCCTTGTCTAGACCCAGTTTCAGACTGGCTCGGTCAAACATCTCTCTTTCATATGAGTTACGAGTTACTAGTCGGTAGACTTTAACTGCTTTATTCTGACCGATTCTGTGGCAACGAGCTTGGGCCTATAAAAAATGAGAAGTTATAGATTAAATTAATTTATAAAGTAGCACAAAAGGCATTACGCGTTAAACTATATTGATGGAATATAAAAGTATGTGCAAGAATTTTCAGACACTCTTGCTATTGAATTGCATATAACCTTTCTCTGGAAATGAAGGTAGAACTTACTAAAATGGGACATGATTCCACAATCAGCAATAAATTAAAATTTAAACATATTTGAGAGACTATAAATCCATGAAGAAATACTATTTTTTAAAGAGGGTGTCATCAGCATAATTCTAGACAGGAAAATAAACTCTGTGAACAGATGCTTTTTAGCCTCTGGTTTTAAACTTAAAATCTAACCCTAAATTTCTAATTTTTTTTCCTACTACATTATCAAGAATCTTTTCAATATATTTTAGTTAAGCTGGGTAATTCTGAGGGGAGTAAAAACCTAAGGTGAACAACTCTGGAGGCCTAAATTTTATTTAAACAAAGAAAGAACTAATTATCTAATATGCAGACATGTTGGAAGTAGAGACATCAGAGATCACATAAGAGCTTCACATTTTATCTTGGGTTCCTAAACTTAAAACTTGTCTGATAAATTTTGAACTGGATTATACACATGAGAGGTTAAAACATTATCTTTTATTAAGTCAGGTATATTCTCAAGAATAATATCAATTACAGTACTACTGAGACTATCATGAACAATAAAAGAAGAATTTCTCCAATACTTTGTTCTCTTCTCATATCCTTCCTAGATACACATTTTCTGTAAACTTTGACTCACTCTAATCACTAATTAATATTCCTATGTTCCAACGAAGTTCAAGTAGTCTTAATTTATATGTATACATTAATTTTCTACAGTATTTCATAAAAAGGCAATTATGTCTCAACTCCATGCATACTATATTATGTAATGATTAAGAAGATGATATCAGGATAAGCAAGTACTTATTTTTAAGGAAGTAAAATAAGTTATTCTTAAAGTATAGGCCTTTCTCAAATTTACATGATATACTTTGAACAATACTGAACTTGAGTAGGTAAACCTTTTTTAGAAGTATGATACGTAACCTAAACAAGTATTTTTTATTTTATTGTCATTAAATTAAATAAAAATAATTTCATCTATTTTATTTGGCATAGATATTTCTTAGGGAAACATATATGTTAGTTTGTCCATATAAAAATAAAACAGGTGGATTATCAAAGATAGCTATGGGAATTTAAAAAAAAATTCTCTTAGCCAAGAAATTTGTTCACCTGAAGGTCGTTTTGAGGATTCCAATCAGAATCAAAAATTATACATGTATCAGCTGCAGTTAAGTTGATGCCCAACCCACCAGCTCGGGTACACAGAAGAAAAACAAATCGATCTGAATCAGGTTTACTAAATCGATCTATAGCAGCTTGTCGAAGATTCCCTCTGACTCTTCCATCAATTCGCTCATATAAATATCTATCAAATGAAATGCAATAAATTTAGATAGATGAGTATAATGAAAATGAAGGCATTCTATCAAATGTGACAGACACATATCTGTTTTCCTGCAACATTACGTTTACTACAAAATTAAGAAGTGATATTACCCCAACTAGTTTCTATGGTTTTATTCTTCTCAGTGTTGGTGCTAACTAGGAAACACAAAGTAACACAAAGTTACAAAATCTCTGCATTCCTGGATGTGTAGGTAAAATACCTTTATAATTAATATACTTTATTGATCTCATTGTAACAAACGATTTTTTTTGGCAAGAAGCAAAGACTTTCATAAAACTTGATATAAGAAGCTTAAAAACATTTCTCTCTATCTCAATCATGCTATTCTCTCAACTGATGTACTTGCTTGTAAACTATAATTTATTAAGGGCAAACTATAATGCTAATCCTTTACAGTCATCACTGCCAAGCAATTGAATTTTAACTTCTTGTATCCTTCCTCATTTAACATCAATAAAAATAAAATACATAAAAATTTAGGAACTAGAAGAGGAATACACATGACACTTGCCACACCTCTTCTGGTTCAAGACACTTCTTTCCACCTATAATTTACTAGAGTCTCAGCAGCAGCTCCACTGTTATCTCTAGTACCTGTGAAACGGGGGTGTGACTCCTAATAATGTTACTTTTGACATTACTTTTGACATTAAAGAAATTTGAGGTTTTCCATGAAATTCATCAAAAGTCAAATTTATCTTTAGCTTACAAAGTTCTTCGTGTAAAGACATCAAGAAAATGCAAGAATGGCTATCTTAGGAATATTGCAATTTAATCTCCTACTTATGTGGTATAAAACTGAGAATAATACACATTTTGGAATAAGACTAAATGAAAGGGACACTGACACTAAAAGTGGAACTAAAAACAAAATGAAAAATAAAAATGAACTACAAAATCTCTGATAATATAAAGTAGTATAGACAGATCTTTACTTATTAATAAGGATCAAAATATAGTAAACTACAATTACAGCTGAATCTTCAGATTCTCTTTTTGTATTAATGTGCTGATTTCTAATTGACCCATAAAGTGCTCTGATAAATATCCTATGATAAATATTCTATTTATCCAAATACCGATTAGACATTATTTAAGACTATCTTACTGTCACGCACCAAAAAACCAAACCAAAACAAAAAACCTACATTAAACACATCAGAAAAACTTAAAACATGAGCAAGTATTATATAGTGTACAATAAGTCAAAGTGCAGCAAGTTCAGGTTCTAATTTTAACAATGAAAAAGATCTGAAAAAGATCTTGAACCATTTTAATTTTGAAGATAGTTATAAATCCATTTAAAATATTGCTACTACAAGATTAACAAATCAAATAAAATGTACACTAAAAAACCCATTTGTAGGTCAACAAATACCTGTCAATTTGCAAAATTTTCTTAATCAGTCTCCTTAGCCCTGTCTACTATTGCAACATATATAGGTTAGGAAAACACCTGACACATAATCTTAAACAATCTTTATGCAGAGACTTAAATGGATTCTTACCTAGATAAAGAGGAAGATGTGGATAAAGTTGGGTTACAGTACAGTGCTGCAAAAAACTTAACAACATATACTTAGCATAATTCAGTGGTGAATTATATGCCTTACCTTTTATGTATAAGATAGTCCTCCAGGATATCAAGGCAGCGTACCATCTGAGAGAAGATGAGCACTTTATGACCTCCTGCTTTCATTTTAGGAAGCAATTTATCAATAAGGACCAATTTACCAGCAGACTGGATCATTGCTTGAAGATGAAAATCAGAAGCAGCTGGATTATATGTATCTCTAAATTCTCCAAGTATTTTCTCCTCAGCACCTGTCAAAGAAATATAAGACAGCATCAATGCACAAATGCAGATGACTCCCAACTACTTTTTTAAAATAGTGCTCCTCTGTGCTTCTGTAACATTAAAATTTTCTAATGGTAGGTACACTGCTTTTATTAGAATTATTTATGTTTGTGGCTAAATCCCCACCAACATCAGCCTGTAACTGAGGATATGGACAGTGTCTTAAGCACTTTTTATCTCCCAAGACACTGGGCATAATGTCTTATATAAATTTTATGTTTGCTAAATGTTTAATGAATGCTATTAGGAAAAGTATTAATGAAAATGTGGTTCTAACTTAGGTGAGTAAACACATATTTTTAAATAAACATCTAGTATTTAAACACCAATGTAACAGTGATCATGACTGAAAGGTGATCATACTTAATCTGGATGGGCATCTTGCTTGCCATCAAAACAAACAAACAGGGCCTCCCTGGTGGCGCAGTGGTTGAGAGTCCGCCTGCCAATGCAGGGGATACGGGTTCGTGCCCCGGTCTGGGAGGATCCCATATGCTGCGGAGCGGCTGGGCCCGTGAGCCATGGCCGCTGGGCCTGCGCGTCCGGAGCCTGTGCTCTGCAGCGAGAGAGGCCACGACAGTGAGAGGCCCATGTACCGCAAAAAAAAAAAAAAAAAACAAAAAACAAAAAACAAACAAACAAGAAAAATTAAAAGGGAAGTCAAGTTGCAGGTCTTTGACCATACTTCTTCCAGAGTCTAGATTAGCATTAGAGGCTCTCTGCTTTCCTTCAGCCTATCTAGCCATAAGAGTACCAGGATTGCAAGGGAGTTAGTTACTAGTCTAAGAAATGGCTTGTCTTGGATAAAGTTAAGAGTATATTCCCAGGAATAAGTGAAAATATCCAAATGTTGTACAGAGAGACCATTAGTAGAGAAGCTGACAAGACCTTAAAAAGTAATGTTACTAGAACATAAAAATTGAGAGACAATAACTAGGGTATCCAGACTGAAAAGAAACCAGGAAGAAAAATGTAAATTCGGAGGTTCAAAGACAGGCTTTGCTGTCTTTGTCCATAAGGAGGATTAAACTGGAGGAGGAATTAGTCTACGTTAGACTGAACACAACTCCTGCTTTTGTAATCTGGTGATGCTAACATGGGACACTGTAATGAAGTAGCTCACACTGCCCCTGACTCTGGAACACTTGTAACCCCTCAGAACACCAGGGTGGTGAGTTATAGGATCACTGCTTCTCTTTATAACAGCCACTACAGCTGTAGTGGTGGTGTGTTATTTTTTCATGAGTGTTTGTTGAAAGAAGGGAATTTGTTTACAGTCCTTTTAAGCTACCTTTGATAAGATATGGGTGATTACAGCACTTCCTGAGCTCCATCATGGTATTGACCAAGTTGGGTACATTAGTCTGCCCTGCTCCTTTGGACAAAAACGAAAAGTTCTTCTCCAGAATAGCCCGGTAGTATTTCTTCTGAATGTTAGTAAGTTCCACTTCAATGATGGTTTCTTCCTTAGGTGCCAACTTCTTTTCCACGTCTTCTTTCAATCGTCTCAACATCATTGGTTTCAAGATAGCCTGAAGTTTCTGCACCTGCATAAAAAATGATGAAAATATATGTAGCATACATATACATAATTACAATGAGAAGAGATTTGATGTGCTTATTTATGAAGACCAATAGGACACCTGTTCCTCTGTTTTCAGATCCCCAAATTCTTGCATGAACGTTGATTCAGAAGGAAACCTTAAGGGTTCCAGAAAGTGAAGAAGACTGAATAGTTCTTCAACTGTATTTTGGAGAGGTGTGCCAGTCAAAAGCACCTTGTGCTCCTATATAAAGCAAGAATAACATGTCAATAACATGTACTATAGTGGTCACGTCAAACACCATAGGACTAAAATTATACGAAAGCTGACATAGGTTATCAAATTTTTCAGTGTTTGAAAAGCAAATATTTTTCTGACCATAATTTTCAAGAGTCAACCCAATACATCTCTACCCATACATCATCATTTACTTTCTCAATCACTTTTTAAAAACTCTATATCATTCTCATAATAGTTTACTTTGTCTGCTATTAATTCTTACCTATTGCTTTTGAAAGAAAAATTCTAAATAATTAAGAAGCGTATTTTAGGGTTTTTTTCAAGGAAACAGACATTTTAAAGAACAAAGAGGGCATTTTGGGGGTTACTCAACCATTCTTGGTATGGTAATTTGTATACAGAACAGTGCTCATTCTTTATAATTTGGCAGATCATCACTTGTCTTCTTACACAAGAACAAATTATTAAATCATTAAAACTACAAACCAACAATGTGAAGGGCTGATTGGAATATACTTCTAAACTAGAATTGCATTTCAAATTAAACATAACAGTAACAAAAGGAAATAAAATATTTTTAATGATAATAGTACAAAGTATTTGAAATCTGCTTTGACAATACCTCTAAATTCCTAACCTAAATATTTGTATATGTATCTGTATGTCTGCATAAGTATTTAATGTTAGGAAACAGTCTAGACAGATATATACCAATCTGCAAATATTAGAGTAAGGAGGGGAAGAGAAGGGGTGGGGGTAGATGAAGAGTAAGAAGGAGCACTTTAGTGTTTTACTGTATGTAGTTCTATAACTTTGAGTCATTTGTTCAAGTGCTCATGTACTAATTATGTGATGTTAATTAAATCATAATGTTAAAAAAACATAAAATGCTTTGATTTTAAAGCAAACACACTAATGACTTTCAAAAATCCCATTAATTATAATAAATATATGCTAAGTATGTAGAATTGTGTAGAAACTTTATCCCTCTATCATAAATGATCTGAATAATATAACTTTGGTGAAAGGGCTTTTTATTGAGGAATTTCTGCCTTAAAACTTGTAGTTTTATTTCTTTCAATAGGACACTCTACAGAGGTTTCTCTCTCTTTTTTAATTCCAGCAGTTAATTACTAAAGCTTTTTGGAGGAAAGAATTAAAAAATTTAAGTCTTAGAAAACAGATGAGATTCTTTCCCCCTTACTAATTAACTAAAGCAAAATAATATTAATTATCGCAGATAGAAATCAGAAATCTGTATTTTAAAATTAAAAAAGGAATAAGTTTTTGGCATTAGCTGTTTTTACTATGTAGCTAAGAAACAGAAGTAAGTCATAAAAATGACATTAAGTTACTTACCAGATTCATGAGTTTCAGACCTTCTAGAAGTTTACAATTTTTATTTTTTAATCTATGTGCTTCATCAATAATCACACATCGCCATTCAATTGCATTAAGCTCTCCACAGCCTCCAAGAATCATTTCAAAAGTGGTGATGATAGCTTGGAATCTGTAAGCTCCTCGAATGATTCGCCCCTAGAAATTTATTACCAAATAAAATAATTTGCTAGAATGTCTTGATCATAATTTTTAATTCCTGTCAAGCAGCATAAAAATCATTTAATGACATCTGCTATAAAACATTTTCCACTGAAACTTTTATGTATGCACAGACACTCCCTTAAAATGAGGAACTTTAGCATTAAAACTGTATCAGATTGCTATCTTCAAGAATGTTGTTAAAAATTATACAATTAATAATTATATCCAAATAAGTATTCCTTGATAAAACATTTTATAATTTTTAAGAGTTGTAATAACAATGTTAAGTCAAAAAAGAAATGGTTATTATAAAATCTAGCCAATGAAATTTCAGTATTAATGCTTATTACTTATATCCATGACTCCACACATATAATGGTAGATAAGTAGTTAATATAAAAATTGGCCACTGGGCTTCCCTGGTGGCGTAGTGGTTGAGAGTCCGCCTGCCGATGCAGGGGACACAGGTTCGTGCCCCGGTCCGGGAGGATCCCACATGCTGCAGAGCGGCTGGGCCCGTGAGCCATGGCTGCTGAGCCTGCGCATCCGGAGCCTGTTCTCCGCAATAGGAGAGGCCACAACAGTGAGAGGCCCGCGTACCGCAAAAAAATAATAAATAAATAAATAAATAGGCCACTTATGTCATTTATTCAGCAAGTAGTTATTGAGTGTCTCTGTTCTAGTTGTTGGAGATATAGTAGTAAACAAGACAGACAAAAATAATTATCCAAGTGGAACTTACATTCCGATGACTCAAATATAGGACATAGCCATTAAGAAAAACAGAAAAATAAACACCAAAAATTTAAAAAAAAAACTAAGAAAGTAAAGTCATAGACTAAAATAAAACAGGGATGGGGAGTAGGAAGTATGGGGTTGGAGGTGACCATTCCCATTTTATTTATCATTAAGAAGTGACATCTGAGCAAAGTCCAGAAGATGAGGGAGGAAGCCATGTTAGTATCTAGAGATCTGCAAGAGAAAGAATTCTTGGTAGAAATAGAGAGTGTGAACACTGTAATGTGGGAGTATCCTTGGCAGTATTCAAATAATAGCAAGAAACCCAGAGTGACTGAAATCCAGTGAGAATGGAGGGGATGAGGCTATATACGGCCTTAAAAGCTGTGGTAAGGACTCTGGCTCTTACTGTGAGCAAGAAGCTATAGGAGGGTTTTGAGACAAGAAGTGTCATGATTTGACATATATTTAAAAAGAATCCCTTGGCTGTTCTGGTAAAAATAGTCTGACAAAGGCCAAGGATAGGATCATAGAAACCAGTTAAGAGGCTGTTGTAGTAATCCAAGCAAGAGATCTTCAATGGAGGTCATGAGAAGTGCTCAGTTCCGGATTTAATTGGAAGGTAGAACCAACAGGATTTACTAATGGATAGGAGTGGAGTGAGATAAAGAGAGGATTCAAGTTTGACTAAACTTTTTGGCTCAACTAGAAGTTGGTGTTGCCATTTACTACAATGAGGAAATGCAGGATTTTGGTTTTGCACATGTTATGTTTGAGATGTCTATTAGATATTCAAGTGGAGAAACTGAGTAGGCATTTGCATATGACTCTGGAATTTAGGAAAGAGGTTAGAGTTGGTGATATAGATTTAGGAGTTTCCAGCAGTACAGACAGTAATTAAGTTGTGTGACTGAATGAAATCTCTGATGGAATGAGTATGGATATAAAAAGTCTGAAGACTGAGCCTTGGGTCACCCCCAAGATTAGATATGGGAAGAGAAGAAGGAATTGGTTAAAGAGGGCTTCAGAAGGAATAGGTGGTGACATAGGACAGTAAAAGTACTGGAATCCAAGTGAAGAGAATGCTTAAATGCGACTGGAAATTATAAACTATTAGGGATTAGAAGAAATGAATGGTTAAGAAGGATCATGTGATCTGATTTAGATTTTAATTCCTATCAACTCAATTACACTAATTTTAGAATAATTCATATTGATTGTATATGCTGGCCATTAAGCTGAACAGTAGCTCCAGTAGAATATTATTAAAATATTGATAGTTATAAAG
The DNA here is from genome assembly GCF_964341445.2 of Mesoplodon mirus. Lineage (NCBI taxonomy): Eukaryota > Metazoa > Chordata > Mammalia > Artiodactyla > Ziphiidae > Mesoplodon > Mesoplodon mirus. The sequence goes on from NC_138995.1 coordinate 31,332,683, forward strand.
TATAAGTCTATGGTATTTACACAGCTCTAAAAACCTGGGATATGATGCATTCAGTTAGAGTAATACTGCAGTGTTTAAGAACAAGGGCTCTTGAGTCTAACTGACTTGGGTTTATTAATCCCAGTTTTGCTCTGTGATTTTAGGGGAAACTACATCACTTCTTTTTACTTTGGTTTCCTCATTTGTAAATGAGTATGATATTATCACCTATTTACAAGGTGATAAATTAATCTTTGATATTAATCTTTGATATTACAAAGATTAAGTGAAATACTACATGCAAACTGTTTAGCATAATGCCTGGCACATGGTAAATACTCAATAAATGCCTGTGGATATTAGTGTTACTATCTCTGTTACTTTTTCCAAGGCAATTGAGAAAATTACAACATAATTTTACTACCTATGTGATTTCAAGTTTATTTAATAACTTGGAAAAAGCAGAAGTTAAATGTTCATTTAATTTATACTAAAATATATTTGAAAGAATTAACTCTGAAAATTATTTCTATGTTTGAAATATAGAGCTATTTAGCTCATTACAAGACATCTTTACCTCTAGAAATTTTAAACCCTTCACATAATATTCTTCTAGAATGTATAACATTTAGCATAAAAATATAATTTAATATATACTATTCAGTTTACAACACATCAAGAATCTTTCAGCTTCTGGCTATCACATTTATACCAAACTCATACAAGACATATATTAAAACTGTAACCTTGTTAAAAATCCTTAAACTTCCAATATTTGAATGTACCTTTAAAAAATGAGATTGAACTAAATGATTTTAATGATACCATAGAGCTCTAAAATTCTATAAATGTACAATTAAGAATAATAAAACACTATGGTAGGAAATGAAACTATAACTTAACTAAGATGTCATAGGCTCCAAAGGTGCAAGGGTAATAATTTTCAGTACAACTGATTGCAGACATACTTAATTTTATAGAAATCTAATTATTTCAACCATAGAAGGGAAATGAGGTTAAAGGAAAAAATCAATTAATTTTATTGATATTCAGCCTCAAATAAGTAGAAAATCAGTTGTAATTGGGAGGCAAAAGTAGAAGGCTATGCACTTTACCTTACCTTAACCTATATCATATCCCATGACCTGGCCATATGTTACAATAGTCCTTATAAAACAGAAGAATCAGTGAAAGAAAATAAAATATTAAGGTGCTATATTGAGGCAGAGTGCCATAACCTTTTCCAATGAAAAAGCACAATTTTGTGTGAGTTGTTTTAATTGATCTTGTTTCTTATTTCTTAATAAAAGTTTTACCTAAGAAGAGTCAAACTACCACTCAAAACTGCAACTCAGAACTTCATGTTTTCTAGTCTTAACCTTCTGCTAGGGAATTCTTTCTTATAATGTCATCTCAATTTTATGATCTGTGTATTTAGCAGAAAAATAGGTATTCCCTCCTAAAGAGTAAGTGGCCAAAGTAAAATGGAAAATGTGCCCCTAGGATATAGGGAAGAAGAAAACCATCAAAGCAATAGAGTAATGAAATAACCAATCCAAAGGGTAGAAAGATACAGATGTATGCTTGTACCAATATATGAAACAAACCAAATTTTAAAAAACCATCTAAAATCAAAATTCACTGAACACACAAGAGAATCTATGGTTTCACCTCAAAGGGCATTCAAACCCATGGTGGTCACTGAAGATCTACATTTTAAAATGGAGGAAAAAAACTGGAGGATGATCAAAGAGACACATTACTTTTAAAATAAATTTAATGTGTAGTTGAAAACAATTAGTAAAACAATTATTCTAGTTGAAAAATTAAGTATACAATCAAATTTGTACATTTGTATAAATCAGCATACTTCCTTCCAGTGAACTAGAGCATGAACTTGGCTACTTCTGTCATTTTTCTCTTCAGCTACTAATATTTATTGTAAAATAAATATGATGAATAAAGAGATCAGATTAAGATTTAAGTAGGCAATTAAAATCTATCATAAATTTGTAAGTAATTAATATGTAATGCTTATCTTTTGCAAACCTGACCTTTCAAACAACAAAAAAAAATCACCAATAACACACCTGTGAGTCCCTGAAGTACATCTCATATTGCTGTATCATTTGTCTGCTAATCAGGCTCCCATGATAAACCACAACATTAATATCAGTCCACGTACGAAATTCTCTCTCCCAGTTTGCAATAGTAGAAAGTGGAGCAATAATCAGGAAAGGTCCTCTTATACCAGTCAGAAGGATTTCGTAGAGGAATGTAATTGATTGAATGGTTTTGCCAAGACCCATTTCATCTGCTAAAATGCAGTTTCGTCTGAAATAAACAAATATATTACCCATGTAGATTTGGGGGTTTTCTGTATACTACAATGTTTTAAAAGATAAATATTTAAAAAAATAACCAGTGATCAAGTTAAAATACTTGCATTTATAACATAGAAGCTGCTGAAGTGTAGATATGGCTAAAGATTATAATTTTATTATAATATTGCAAAGGGAAAACTATAGATTTTTGTAGCTCCAAAATAAAGATACCACCTATTAGATACCTGATTTTTTAAAAGAACGAAATGGCAAGAGCAAGGCAAACTAAATATGTTATTTATTCAGGAAACATTTATTAAATGCTTTCTGTATCTCACGGATAGTATGAGAAGATGGGATACAAAAGAAATAGAACATGTTCTCTGTCTTCCAGAGGCTTGTATCTATTAGAAAAGCAGACCTATGAATAAATAAACAAATAGTCATGCAATGTGCTATCACAGAAGCACAAATAAAGAACTGGTTTTCGGGGTTTCCCTGGTGGTGCAGTGGTTGAGAGTCCGCCTGCCGATGCAGGGGACGCGGGTTCGTGCCCCGGTACGTGAGGATCCCACATGCCGCGGAGCGGCTGGGCCCGTGAGCCATGGCTGCTGGGCCTGCGCTTCCGGAGCCTGTGCTCCGCAACGGGAGAGGCCGCGACAGTGAGAGGCCCATGTACCACAAAAAAAAAAAAAAAAAGAACTGGTTTTCGACTCTGGCTATACATTGGAACAGCCTAAGAAACAGATACCCATGGCCTTCTCCTTTACATTCTGATTCAATGTGCATGGAGTAGGATAAAAGCAACCGTAATTTTTAAAATAAGCTGCACAGATGATTATGATATATGGCCAATAAGAATTACCAGTGTTTATTATGGAACCTCAGAGGAGTAAGCATCTAACCCTGGCTAGAAGAGATGAGAGAAGATAAGACTGCCTTCAAAGAGGAGGACAGTAATGAGTAGGATTTTGCCAGAGGGCAGAGCAAAGGAGCATAAGTGTAAAGAACATGATCAACTGGGAGGCCACAAGTTATTTAATATGGTTTTGAGGGAATAGTAAAGGGAAGGGATTTTACTAAGATAAGAAGGGGTCACAAAGGTTAGAAATCATTCTACAATATTATGAATGAGAGTCACTTAACATTTTTAAAGAAACCTGATGAGATTAGGTTTGTACTTGAAATTTACTCTGGTGCCACTGTGAATATTAGAAGGTGAAGTGACTTAAGTTTGGACAGTAATTGGGAAAGTACCGCAATAATGCAGGAAAGAATGGGTGGACATTTGGACTAAGGTAGGAGGAATCAAGAGGAGAAAACCGATCCCAAAGTTAATTACATGTTAGAATGACTTGGACTTAGTGACCAATCAGATATATGGAGTGTAGGATGACAGTCAGATTTCAGTTTGGGTGACTAAATAGTGTTATTATTAACCAATATGTAAAATATTTAAAGAATAAGTTTGATATGGAAGAAACAGGAAATAATAAGGTTAATTTTGAATATGCTGGGTTTAAAGAATCATTGAGATAGACATTAAAGTAGCCAGAAGTAAACAAATACGGGCTTGGAGTTCAAGGCCTTAGTTAAAGATGTTATTGATAAGTGAAGACACGGGGGAGTAGAGTTTGGCTTAGGGAGAACAAACATGTAATATGAGAAGAAAGTAAAAAACAGAACTTTGGGAAAGAAAAAAACCAACAACACTAAAAGGGTAGGCAAGGAAGAAGAACCAGCAAGGACTATTGAAAGGAAGAGTTACAGGAAAGGAAGGTATTGGAGACCTAGGAGAGTCACACTATGGAAGCTGTTGGGAGTGAGAATGGGGGAAAAGTTTAAAAAAAGAAGGACTAGCAACCACTATCTAACACAGCAGAGAAGCAAATTAGGGCTAAAAAATATCTTGTGGATTGGAAAACTAAGAATTTCAGAGATGATACAGAATCAAAAGTCAAACGACAGGTTTAAGGAGAATTGGAGATAAGAAAATGGGAAGAGTTCATGCAGGCTATACTTCCTAGACCTTTGCCTAGGAAGTTCAAAGAGGGATCAATGTAGCTAGAAGGAAAAACAGAGCCAAGAGAAGGTTTACCCTTTCCTTTCCTTACTTTTATATATAAGTTAAACCCAAATTTGTTCACAGACTGAAGGAATGGCACTAGTCTTAAGAGATAGTTTGAAGATATAACAGAGAAGGATAATAAGTGATTGAAGTGAGGTTCTGAAAAGACTGGATTAGATGCCTGTCAAGAGTTGAGGTGGTAGCATTAGTCTTGGTTCTGAGGAGGCACCTCTTAACTTCTGATAGGAGGACAGAGGTAAGAATGGCTAAGGATGGAGATACATTTGTAGGCTTGGGTGTGAGGGCAGGCAAGAATCTGAATGAATTCACCTACTGGCCCTAGGCTTCTCTGTGAAGCAGTCATATATAGAGAGTGAAGGGGATAGGGTTGTGACAAAGTGCTTGAGGAAAGTGGTGCAAGTTTGAAACAAGTAACTGGGAAAGGGTATTGATGAGAAGACAATTAAAATAAAATTTTGTTAACTATTTTACCAGGAAGATTCTCTTGGGAAAAATGATTAACATTTAGAAAATATAAACCAGGGGAAAGAGCACTGTATGGAATAACAAGTTTCTCCTAACTCCACCTGACTGAGTTTCACGACTCACCATTACTTAGTGAAACAGAAGAATCATGTGACAAGAAAAAACACAGAAAAATGATTTTGAATACGTCATAAAATTTTGCTATTATTATTAATAATAGTGCCTTCATTTGCTCTTTTATATACACTATCAGACTTCTTTCTCAATCAAGATACCATTTTTTACTTCTCTTGCAATTAATTTTCCATCTCACTAAAAAAAGGTGAGATAATATTCCAAAAAGCATTTTGAACAACTTGGAAAATTAATAATAAATGGGGGTAATTCATTACTAGGTTCTTATATTTAGTATTCTATTCCTTATCAATTGCTGACAATCTGCTTCCTTGAAGACGTACATTACAGACCTATGTTGTTTTATTTAATAATAATAGACTGGCAAAAAAAATCACTTACCTCCTACATAGGTGGAACTGCTGACACTTTACTAACTAGATTCAACTATTGGCAGACGGTAGTTAAGTTGAAAAACATTCTGTAACATAGCTGACGTTTGATGATGTTAACAAAGGTATTTCAAATTTAATTATGAATTAACATATCAACTTTCTTCTATTCTCATTGGTACACATTAAAAAGAAGCAAATGTAGTCAAAATCCTAAATTATAACGTACGTATCTTCTTGAGCTAACCACAACTTCATTTTCAATAATGAAGACTACATGACAGTAATAATGTAGCAATATCAGTACCAATTTTACTAAATGTATTTTGGAACACATAAAAAAACCACACATTAAATTTTTTTCTATTAATACATACTACATACCTATTGTACCAGTTGAATAAGAGCCAGTTGAGTCCTTCCAGTTGATATTCCCTGAGTTGATTGCCATTTTTATAATCCCTGGATTGATCTATTTTTTTCCAAATATTAGAAGGAGGACGGTCCTTTGTGGAAAAACAAAGAATGATGTATTTTAGATGTTTTGATCTTCCCTACATCTCATACATGGTAAAAGCATTGTTTTTAAAATAATCAGAAGAATAACATTATATGACATTATGATGAAATTTTACAAACATCTAAAGACCAAATAAGTTCTACACGAACTCTTCCAGAAAACTAACCAGAAGAGGAAAGCATACGTCCCAACTCATTCTATGAAACTCTGATACCAAAATCAGACAATGGCATTACAGGAAAACTGAGACCAATATACCGCATGAACAGAGATGAAAAATTCGTAACAAAATTTTAGCAGACGGACTCCAACAATATATAAAAAGGGTAATACAGCATGACCAAGTGGGGTTTTTCCCAGGTATGGAAGGTGGATTAACTTTGAAAATTAATCATTGTTGATCAACAGACTAAAAAACAAAAATATGATCATCTCAGCAGATGGAGAAAACCGAAGAACTGAATGCTTTCTCCCTAGGATCAGAAAAAGGTAAGGATGTCCACTGTCATCACTTCTATTCAACATTGTACTACAGGTTCTAACAGGAGCAATCAAGTAAGAACAAGAAATAAAAGTCATTAAGATTGGAAAGGAAGAAGTAAAGCTTTCTTAATTTACAGAAGACATGATTTGTCTACATGGAAAATCCTGTGGAATCTAGAAAAAAGATAAACTAAGAAGTGATTTTACTAACATTGCATGATATAAGATCAATATACAGAGAACTGCATTCTATATTGTAGAAACAATTATAAATAAATTTAAAAAATACTATCTTATAATGGCATCCAAATATGAAAAATTCAGGGTTTACTAAAAAAAAATATTTCTTAAGCGGTAGCCAATGAACTTTAAAATAATTAACATATAATATTGCTCTAATTATTGTTTAAAATAATTTCCACATTAATTAATATTCTCCATAATTTTCTTTTCAGCAATCCAATCACTGTTTCCTTAGTTTAGGCCAGGAACAAATTTCATTTGATCAAAGATACTTTACATGTTTTATATGTTGTTTTATTTAATAATAATAGACTGGCAAAAAAAATCACTTACCTCCTACATTATTTGACTTTGATAAACCAGCACTGTTGTCAAATTGATTTTACATTAACTGAGGGGATTAATTTTATTGGCTGAGTACCCTTTACCAAGGACTACATTATATATCTAAGGCACTGGCTCTTCCCACCATGTGCTTCAAAATCACCTTTTTAATGACACCTGGGGTCCACTCTCAGATATTCTGATTCTGGAGCCAGGATATAGAAACTAGGCATCTCTAATTTTTTAAAAGTTCCAAAAGTGATCCTGATAAGCACCTCTGACTGAGAACCACTGATCTAAAAAAATAGCTTACTTAATGAGGCTAAAGATCAGGTTACCACTGAAGCATGGTTCCCACCCCAAAAAAGAATACCTTTCCCTTTCATAATATCCTTTAGACTACTCCTCCCTGAATTAGTTAATTAACACTTTTGTTTCCTGGCTCAAGGAAAGGTACTTAGAAGTCAAAAGGAATGGAGGTGAGCTGCTATGTTCTTGGTAATAGACGGTGGGTATTATTGGGAGATAAACTAAGAAGACCAGAAAATAAGAAGACAACCAGAAAAAAAAAAACTGTTATAAAAACAATATGATCTCTTCCATGGAACAGTTCATTCATTTCCTTCTCTTACATCACATCGCCACATTTTTCATGGCAGCTTATCATTAGCTCTGGTGCTAATCAAAAAGTGATCTGTTCTTGTCTTTTCATGCATAAACTCCCTCTTTAGTAAAGTAAGAAGTTTCTATGACCAAATTATATTTGAAAGAGGACTGGCCAAGGGCTTCCCTCGTGGCACAGTGGTTGAGAGTCCGCCTGCCGATGCAGGGGAGACGGGTTCGTGCCCCGGTCCAGGAAGATCCCACATGCCGTGGAGCGGCTAGGCCCATGAGCCATGGCTGCTGGGCCTGCGCGTCCGGAGCCTGTGCTCCACAACGGGAGAGGCCCGCATACTGCAAAAAAAAAAAAAAAAAAAAAAAGAAAGAGGACTGGCCAAAATATTTAATAAAATCATAATATGTCTCTTTAATGTGAATTTGTTTTGGTTGGCTCCCCAAACTGGATTCACATGACAATTAAAATATATATAATTATTAAAATATCACAACTTGCCATTGCCTTCCAGAATTCTGTAGTCTTTGTACTAGAAAAATCAATAACTGACTCAAATTTTTTTTTTTTGAGCAGGGAACAGACAGATGTATCAATAAAAAATCAGTGTACTTAAACTTATGTAGGCCTTTTTTTTTATTGGGGTATAATTGTTTTACGATGTTGTGTTAGTTTCTGCTGTACAATGAACTGAATCAGCTATATGTATACCTATATCCCCTCCCTCTTGGACCTCCCTCCCACCTCCCCCCATCCTACCCATCTAGGTCGTCACAGAGCACCGAGCTGAGCTCCCTGTGCTATACAGCAGGTTCCCACTAGCCATCTATTCTACACATGGTAGTGTATTTATGTAAAATCTAAACTCCCAATTCATCCCACCCTCCCCTCCCCCTCTGTGTTCACATGTCCATTCTCTACGTCTACATCTCGATTCCTGCCCTGCAAATAGGTTCATCTGTGCCATTTTTCGAGATTCCACATATATGTGTTAATATATAATATTTGTTTTTCTCTTTCTGGCTTACTTCACTCTGTATGACAGGCTCTAGGTCCATCCACATTTCTACAAATGACCTAATTTCGTTCCTTTTTATGGCTGAGTAATATTCCATTGTATATGTGTACTACACCTTCTTGAAATCTAGTCATCTGTCATGGACATTTAGATTGTTTCCATATCCTGGCTACCGTAAATAGTGCAGCAATGAACATTGGGGTACATGTGTCTTTTTGAATTATGGTTTTCTCAGGGTATATGCCCAGTATTGGGATTGCTGGGTCATATGGTAGTTCTACTTTTAGTTTTTTACCCATAGTGGCTGTATCAATTTACATTCCCACTAACAGTGCAAAAGGGATCCCTTTTCTCCACACCCTTTCCATCATTTATTGTTTGTAGACTTTTTGATGATGACCATTCTGACTGGTGTGAGGTGATACCTCATTGTGGTTTTGATTTGCATCTCTATAATGATTACTGATGTTGAGCATCTTTTCATGTGTTTTCTGGCAATCTGTATGACTTCTTTGGTGAAATGTCTATTTAGGTCTTCTGCCCATTTGTTAATGGGGTTGTTTGTTTCTGGATATTGAGCTCCATGAGCTGTTTGTATATTTTAGAGATTAATCCATTGTCCGTTGCTTCATTTGCAAATATTTTCTCACATTCTGAGGGTTGTCTTTTGGTCTTGTTTATGGTTTCCTTTGCAGTGCAAAAAGCTTTTAAGTTTTAATTAGGTCCCATTTGTTTATTTTTGTTTTTATTTTCATTACTCTAAGAGGTGGGTCAAAAAAGATCTTGCTGTGGTTTATGTCAAAGAGTGTTTTTACTATGTTTTCCTCTAAGAGTTTTATAGTGTCCAGACTTACATTTAGGTCTTTAATCCATTTTGAGTTTACTTTTGTGTACTGTGTTAGAGAGTGTTCTAATTTCATTCTTTTACGTGGAGCTGTCCAGTTTTCCCAGCACCACTTACTGAAGAGGCTGTCTTTTCTCCATTGTATATTTTTGCCTCCTTTGTCAAAGATAAGGTGACCATATGTGTGTGGGTTTATCTCTGGGCTTTCTATCCTGTACCACTGATCTATATTTCTGTTTTTGGGCTCGTACCATACTGTCTGATTACTGTAGATTTGTGGTATAATTTGAAGTCGGGGAGCGTGATTCCTCCAGCTCTGTTTTTCTTTCTCAGGGTCTTTTGTGTTTCCATACAAATTGTAAAATTTTTTTGCTCTAATTCTGTGAAGAATGCCATTGGTAGTTTGATAGGGATTGCATTGAATCTGTAGATTGCTATGGGTAATATAGTCATGTTCGCAATGTTGATTCTTCCAATTCAAGAGCATGGTATATCTCTCCGTCTGTTTGTGTCATGTTTGATTTCTTTCATCAGTGTTTTATTGTTTTCTGAGTTCAAGTCTTTTGCTTCCTTTGGTAGGTTTATTCCTAGGTATTTTATTCTTTTTGTTGAGAAGGTAAATGGGATTGTTTCCTTAATTTCTCTTTCTGTTTTTTCATTGTTAGTGTATAGGAATGAAAGACATTTCTATGCATTAGTTTTGTAACCTGAAAGCTTACCAAATTCACTGATTAGTTCTGGTAGCTTTCTGGCAGCATCTTTAGGATGTTCTATGTAGAGTATCATGTCATCTGCAAACAGTGACACTTTTACTAGCTCTTTTCAAATTTGGATTCCTTTTCTTTTTCTTCTCTGATTGCTGTGTCTAGGACTTCCAAAACTATGTTGGATAAGAGTGGTGAGAGTGGACATCCTTGTCTTGTTCCTGATCTTAGTGGAAATGCTTTCAGTTTTTCACCATTGAGAATAATGTTTGTTGTGGGTTTGTCATATATGGCCTTTATTACGTTGAGATAGGTTCCCTCTATGCCCATTTTCTGGAGAGTTTTTATCATAAATGGGTGTTGAATTTTGTCAAAAGCTTTTTCTGCATCTATTGGGATGATCATATGGTTTTTATTCCTTAATTTGTTAATATGGTGTATCACACTGATTGTTTGCATATATTGAAGAATCCTTGCATTCCTGCGATAAGTTCCACTTGATCATGGTGTATGATAATCCTTTTAATGTGTTGTTGGATTCTCTTTGCCAGTATTTTGTTCAGGACTTTTGCATCTATGTTCATCAGTGATATTGGTCTGTAATTTTCTTTTTTTGTGATATCTTTGTCTGGTTTTGGTATCAGGGTGATGCTGACCTTGTAGAACGAATTTGGGAGTGTTCCTCCCTCTGCAATTTTTTGGAAGAGTGTGAGAAGGATAAGTGTTAGCTATTCTCTAAATGTTTGATAGAATTCACCTGTGAAGCCATCTAGTCCTGGGCTTTTGTTTGTTGGAAGATTTTTAATTCCAGTTTCAATTTCATTACTTGTGATAGGTCTGTTTATATTTTCTAATTCTTCCTGGTTCAGTCTCAGAAAATTGTACCTTTCCGAGAATTTGTCCATTTCTTTGTGGTTGTCCATTTTATTGCCATATAGTTGTCTGTAGTAGTTTCTTATAATCCTTTGTATTTCTGTGGTGTCAATTGTGATTTCTCCTTCTTCATTTCTAATTTTATTGATTTGCATCCTCTCCCTTTTTTTTTTTTGATGAGTCTAGCTAAAGGTTTATCAATTTTGTTTCTCTTCTCAAAGAACCAACTTCTAGTATTAATGATATTTGCTATTGTCTCCTTCATTTCTATTTCATTTATTTCTGCTCTGATCTTTATGACTTCTTTCCTCCTACTGACTTTAGGTTTTCTTTTCTCTTCTTTCTCTAGCTGCTTTAGGTGTAAGGTTAGATTGTTTATTTGAGATTTTTCTGGTTTCTTGAGGTGAGATTGAATTGCTATGAACTTCCCTGTTAGAAATGCTTTTGCTGCATCCCATAGATTTAGGGCTGTCATACTTTCCTTGTCATTTGTTTCCATGTATTTTTTAATTTCTTCTTTGATTTCTTCAGTGATCTCTTGGTTGTTCAGTAGTGCACTGTTTAGCCACCATGTATTTGTGTTTTTTACAGTTTTTTTCCTGTAATCGAATTCTAATCTCATAGTGTTGTGGTCAGAAAGGATACTTGATACGATTTCAATTTTCTTAAATTTTCTGAGGCTTGATTTGTGACCCAAGATGTGATCTATCCTGGAGAATGTTCCATGTGCACTTGAGAAGAAAGTGTATTCTGCCACTTGCGGGTGGAATGCCCTATAAATATCAATTAAATCTATGTGGTCTACTGTGTCATTTAACACTTGTGTTTCCTTATTTATTTTCTATTTGGATGATCTGTCCATTGGTGTAAGTGGGGGGTTAAAGTCCCCCTATTATTGTGTTCCTATCTATCTCCCCTTTTATGGTTGCTAGCATTTGCCTTATGTACTGAGGCGCTCCTGTATTGGGTACATAAATATTTACAATTGTTATATCTTCTTCTTGGATTAATCCCTTGATCATTATGTAGTGTCCTTCCTTATCTCTTGTAACAGTCTTAAAGTCTATTTTATCTGATATGAGTATTGCTACTCCAGCTTTCTTTTGATTTCCATTTGCATGGAATATCTTTTTCCACCCTTCACTTTCAGTCTGTACGTATCCTTAGGTCTGAAGTGGGTCTCTTATAGACAGCGTACACAGGCCTTGTTTTTGTATCCATTCAGCCAGTCTGTGTCTTTAGGTTGGAGCATTTAATCCATTTACATTCAAGGTTATTATCAATATGTATGTTCCTATTACCATTTTCTTAATTGTTTTGGGTTTGTTTTTGTGGGTCTTTTTCTTCTCTTGTATTTCCCGCCTAGAGAAGTTCCTTTAGCGTTTGCTATAGAGCTGGTTTGGTGGTGCTGAATTCTCTTAGCTTTTGCTTGTCTGTAAAGCTTTTGATTTCTCCATCGAATCTGAATGAGATCCCTGCTGGGTAGAGTAATCTTGGTTGTAAGTTTTTCTCTTTCATCACTTTAAGTATATCCTGCCACTCCCTTCTGGCCTGCAGAATTTGTGCTGAAAAATCAGCTGATAACCCTATGGGGATTCCTTTGTATGTCATTTTTTGCTTTTCCCTTGTTGTTTTTAATATTTTTTTCTTTGAATTTAATTTTTGTTAGTTTGATTAATATGTCTTGGTGTGTTTCTCCTAGGGTTTATCCTGTATGGGACTATCTTCCCTTCCTGGAGTTGGGTGACTATTTCCTTTCCCAAGTTAGGGAAGTTTTCCACTGTAATGTCTTCGAATGTTTTCTCAGAGCCATTCTTTTTCTGTTCTTCTTCTGGGACCCCTATAATTTGAATGTTGATTTGTTTATTGTTGTCCCAGAGGTCTCTGAGATTATCTTCAATTCTTTTCATTCTTTTTTGTTGATTCTGTTCCTAGGCAGTTATTTCCAACATTCTGTCTTCCAGCTCACTTATTCGTTCTTCTGCCTCAGTTATTCTGTTATTCATTCCTTTTAGTGTATTCTTCATTTCAGTTATTGTGTTGTTCATCTCTGTTTGTTCTTTAGTTCTTCTAGATCTTTGTTAGACATTTCTTGTACTTTCTCAATCTGTGCCTCCATTCTATTTGTGAGATTCTGGATCAACTTTACTATCATTACTCTGAATTCTTTTTCAGGTAGGTTGCCTATTTCCTCTTCATTTATTTGGTCTTGTAGGTTTTTACCTTGCTCCTTCCTCTGTGACATGTATTTTTGTCATTTCACTTTTTTTTTTTTTTTTTTTTTTTATGATTGGTGGGATTGTTTCCTATCTTACTGGTTGTTTGGCCTGAGGCTTCCAGCACTAGAGTTCGTAGGCTGCTGGATAGAGCTGGGTCTTGATGCCGAGATGAGGACCTCCGGGAGATGTCACTCCAATGAATATTCCCTGGGGTCTGAGGTTCTCTGTTAGTCCAGTGGTTTGGACTCAGAGCTCCCACTGTAGGAACTCAGGCCTGACCCCCAGCTCGTGAACCAAGATCCTGTAAGCTGTGCAGGGCAGCAGGGGAAAAAAAAAAGCCGGAAAAGGCCTTGGCTGTGGGGGGCAGGGCTTAGGCAGGGGCAGGGTTTAGGTGGTGGGCGGGGCCTATTCTTAGGACCCACAGGGCTGGAAAAGGCCGTGGGGGGTGGTGATCAGGCTTAGGTTCAACCACAGCAGGAGGGACCCAGGAGTGCCTCTGGCCTTGGAGAGTGGAGGACCAGGTCCAGGACCCCAGCAGGCTCCCTGGGCATGAGTAGGCGGAGGAAATGATAGGCACGTTTCCCCTGATCCTCCAATCGCAGATGGTGTTCTCCCTGTTGGCCTCTCTTCTTCTGCCCCACCCATGCCCCTAGGGCCCACACAGCCAGAGGGGGCCCCCAGAAGGCAGGGGACAAGACCGGGAAGCCTAACAGGCTTACCGTGGCTGAGTGCAGGGGAAACACCCAAGGCACTTCCCCTGTTCCCATGGTCCTGGAGGGTCCCCCACCGCTGCCTCTCCTCCTCCCTCCCTCCCTCCTACATCCCTAGGACCCATGTGGTCTGGAGAGGGCCTTGGAGGGCCGGAGACCAGCCCAGGAGACCAGCAGGCTTCCTGGGGCTCAACTGGGAAGGGGAAACGCTAGGCGTGCTCCCCTGATCCTCCAAGCCTCCGAGGGTCCCTCCACACGTGGGAACCCCTCCCCTCTCCCAGCCACCCCTCAGGGGCCCCAGTCCTGTCCGGCCTCCACTTCTCCTCCCCCCTCACAATCCCCCACATCCTACCTGGTCACTCGGGGGTTCCTCCCGTCTCCTTGGGTGTTAAGGTCCCCCACCAGCGTCTGGCAGGTGCCCTAGTTGTGGGGAGACGCAAACTCCATGTCCTCCCATGCCGCCATTTTCACTCTGCCCCACTATGTAGGCCTTTAACAATATTCTATACAAAAGGTTTTTCTAAAAATAAAGCTACTATGGAAGTAGAAGAACTATTTAGCTATGAAGAAATAACTGGTTTATAGAAAACAAGGGAAAGGTGGGTATAATAAGGGTTCTTCTTTGATAGAGAATTCATAACTGTGCTTAGAGCTGAAACTGGTATTCTTGACATTTTTATAAATGACCTGAGAGAAAAAGTAGTGGGAAAGTTTTAAATTCAAGATGAGGTAGAAGTATTTGCAACTTTTCCGGAGGGAAATTTAAAAGGAAATACTTATCAAACTTTTGAATGCATATATGTTCTGACCAAACAATTATACTTCTGATTTATCTTACAAGGGCTCGATGTTCAATGTAACATTGTTTATAAGAGCAAAACACTGGAGTATCCACTAATGGAGGAATAGTTAAATTAACATACATAAGATACTATGTAGTAATTTTTAAAATACAATATTAATTGCATACCAGACTAAATTAAAATTTCAAAAATTACATTAAAGCTGTTGAATAAAGAAGTGCTAAGATTTTATGATGCTAAGGCATGTTCTTACCAAATGTCTTGTGTCAGGCCGTGAAGCTTGCAACTGTTCAAACTCTTCTATTTTTGCAAGATCTACATCTTCTTTTAGTTCCCAAGTACTATCTTCATACGGTAATGAGCACCACTTTACTAAGTAGTAAATAACAGGCTGTAAAAAAAATTTTTTTTTCATTTTACCATTTTGAAAAAGAATAGTAAGAAATAGTTTAAATTGAGAATCCCTAGAAATAGTTTAAATATATTAACCTACATCGGTAAAAACTTATGAAACTTTTTTTGGTCTTTTTAGGTCATTAACTTTAAAAAAGTAATGCTTTAATATTTGGAAGTCTAGGTTTTTCTTACTTACTTAAAAAATATTTCTACCAAATATTTACTTACCTCACCAGTATCTTTATCTTCACAAAAAGAGACTTCTAATACTCTGTCTACTTCAACGTAGTCTGGGTTAAATGGTTCTTCTTCCATCTAAAATTAAAAAGTAACTTAGTTGATATATGATAAAGAAGTAGAAAGATGAAAGTGAAATAAAGACAAATTTACTAGCTATTCACTATAGAACAAACACATGTTTGATTTTAATTAAATTTCCAAAAAATGGAACACTTCCTTTTTTTTTTTTTTTGAATACTTCCATTTTAATTTCAGAAAGATTGCTAGGATATTTGTCTATATTATGAATCACCATGTTACATATAAAAAACTCAACTAAACAGCACTAAGAAATAGGTACTCCAGACAAGTAAGTTACTCTAGAAGATGTGTTCTTTAAAAATTTCCGAAAGGGAGCCAGCCTCTTTTGGAAAGAGGCTCTCCTTTATTTTTGTAAAGGTACTACTTTTCTCAGGTCCAAGAGTTGAAGACTAATCACCCGAACTGGAGGCTCCTGTCTCATTTGTATCAAACACTCTTTATCTACTGATGGTTCTTGTGCTCAAGACCCCCTTACCTAACTAAATGCAAACTCTCTGAGCTACCTCACACTCGACTGCACTCATTTACTCTTCAACCTACACTTCTTCCTATAGTTTCTAACTGGGTTAACAGTAACAGAGCACCAACTTCACACCCTACTCCCAGTTACACAAGCCAGCAATGGAGAAGTCATCTTAGATTCCTTCTCTTTTTTAATCTCCCACATCTCTTAACTCATCAATTCACACAGATCCTACTTTTATCTGTAACTCAAATTGGTTCCTCCTTCCTCATTCTCACTGCTTCATCACTCCTTACTTGGATCTTTACAAATAACTTCCTAACTAGTCACCAACTACTGTCTTGCTCCCTTTATTTTCACACTGTCCCCACAGTACTCTTTCTCAAATATAAATCATATATTGCTCCCTTGCTTCAAATCCTTCGATGACTCTCCCCTGTTTGGGAACCAAGTCCAGATCAGTTTCTGTGGAATAAAAAGGTTCATACCTTTTCCTCCAGCCTCATCTCCTACTGCTTGACACAGGTGTAACCCAGATTTCATGCTTTAGAGTACAAAAACAGATGCTTTTCAAACTCCATGTTCTGTCACACCTTCATGGCTTTATACTCATTTTTCTCTCTTCTGAACAGATTGCTGTTCCTTCTCTTGTCTGCTTGGCTAATTCCCACCCATTCCTCAAAGTCTTACTTCCAAAAACCCATCTCAGCTACCTTTGCTGCCTCTCCTCCTCTGTTTAACCTCTAAATGTTATAGTACTCCATGGCTCTGCCTTTAGTTCTCCTCACTATCTTAATCCTTTCCTGAGCAATACTATCATCTCCATGTACAGGACACACTTGGTAACAAAGAGCACTGCCCAATACCAGAATGGTAATAAGGTATTCTAAGAAAATCTGCACAGCTCTGGTTTATCTTGTACCTGAGTCATGAATGTACATAATCTTCATGAAAAATTAGAAGGTTATTAGTTAAGTACTTCTAAAATCTTCAGCTCATTAGAAACTTCTATATCAGAGTGAGGAAGTGAGAAATTTTTGAGGACCTCCCAGCATCCATAAACTGATAGGTCATAAAGTCATCAAATTTTTGAAGTAGATTTTATAATTACAAAGAAATAACAATAGCTTCATGGTGGAAAAATCTGCCATAAGATACCAACCATTATCTAGTGATTAAAGTTAACACCACCAGTAATTGGGCAAATAGGTATCATGTACCTCCTGGTATGATACACTGAGAACGCTGCTGCATCATCTCTGTAGTGTTTTTTTAAATAATGCATGACCTGAAGCTGAGGAAACATCAGATAACCTCAAACTGAGGGATGTGCTACAAAATAAACCACTTAAATTCTTTAAAAAGTGTCCAAGTAATGAAAAACAAAGAAATATTGATAAAGGAGACATGACAACTAAATGCATTATATGCTGAAGGATTGGATTCTAGACCAGAATAAGCATACACACTCACACTTCTTTTTTGCTATAAAAATACTAGTGGAATAATTAGTGAAGTATGAATAGAGTTTATAGGTGAGATAACAGTATTACATCAATGTTAATTATACTATTATTATGTAAGACTGTTTCTAGAAAATACTGAAATTGAGACTTAATTTTCAAATGGTTTAGAAAAAAATGTATGTGCGTGGGAGAAAGGCAGAGGCAGAAAGAGAGAGGGGTGCACAGAGACGAAAGGAGAATTAATGTTAATGACAAAGCAAACATGGTAAAATGTTAACATTTAGGGAATCTAGTTAAAATAAATATATGTGTGAATTTGTTGTACTAAATTTTTCAAATAAAAAGTTAAAAAAATTTACATGAATCTAAAACTGTTCTAAAAAAGTCTATTAAGGGACTTCTCTGGTGGTCCAGTGGTTAAGACTCTGTGCTTCAAATGAAGGGGGTGCAGGTTCGATCCCTGGTCAGGGAACTAAGATCCCACATGCCGTGCTACGCAGCAAAAAACTTAAAAAAATAAAAAGTAAAATAAAAAAATAAAATAGTCTATTAAAAGAAAAATGAAAAAAAATTTAGAGTAGGAAAGGACATCGGACTTTTTAGTGAGGCCTGGAAAGGTTAATGAATTTTTCCAATGAGGTTCTGTTCATGCATACACAAAGATGATACAGAAAATATGCAATATATTTCACATACTGGAAAATCTTCTTTTTCGTTTATTTGCTATGCTACCATTTCCATTTCTTGAAGAACTTTGCTGATAAAATACTTTAAGATATTAACACACTCACAGTCAACTCTAAAAAGTATTGAAATATATGCTAATTTAAAAATACAAGAGTTAGCTACCATTCTGAATTATCACTGTTCCTGTTTTAGCTATTTTCCAAGCTAAATTTAGGGAAAGAAAAAATACATAGATAGCATTTATAT
Organism: Mesoplodon mirus; assembly: GCF_964341445.2. Classification (NCBI taxonomy): domain Eukaryota; kingdom Metazoa; phylum Chordata; class Mammalia; order Artiodactyla; family Ziphiidae; genus Mesoplodon; species Mesoplodon mirus. The sequence continues at coordinate 31,350,979 of NC_138995.1, forward strand.
TCAAATATCATAAGAGGAAGCCTAAGAATTAAAATGAATAATACTTAAATTTTTGATACATAATACTACATGTGTTCAGAGTTCAACACATAATAGTCTTTTTTCTCCTTACGTCTGCAAAAAAATGTGCTCTTTGTGCTTGTCTCAATTTGAATCGTTTGATTTTCTGCTGGATCCTTTTATCTTTCAGAAGTTGCTGTTCTGTGGCCCACTCACAGTGAAGATAGGAGCTAAAATTTTTATAAAAGCAATATATTAGAATGATATAGAAAACCATGTTTTGAGTTTTTATAGATTTATTTTTAATCACAGCCTCTAAGACAAAATATTATCTTCAACTTTACAAATAGGTAGTTCATCATTTCATTTAATGTCAATAGACTCCATATAATTACTAAAATAAAGCCACTGTGATCTAAAGGTCTGCAATTTGCCATATGGAAGCAGAATGGTAAACTGAATCATAAGGGTAACAAAATATGACTTTTAGTTTATTTCTTCATTATAATCATTTTGTCATGATCAGAAAGCTAACTTGTTTTGAAACCAATGTAATTTTATTTTAAATACCTTCCTTCACCAAAGTATAAGAAAAAGTTGAACAAAATCTGAAAAGTTCAACAATATAAATATGATGGATAATGTCTTAATTTGTAAAAGTGTAATTTATAAATATTACTGCATTTTGATGTTTATAAGTAATGTTTTCTGGGAAAAAAATAAAACACTCAATTTTAACACTAAATGTTTTCAAAATCTTTTCACTTTTTAATAATTTTTAAGTTCATGCAATAATAAGTAGTAAAATATTTTAAAATGCAGATAAAATAAAAACCATAATTTAACTTAATATACTTAAAATATTAATTCATATTTAAATAACTTTCTATTATTTTTCTACTCAAATACTTACTAATTCTTGTATTTTACAAAAAATTCTTCTGTATCAATCATCACTCCAGGTGATATCTAAGAAAATAAATTTAATAATTATGACTTTTATGATCAGGCCATGGAATATAAAGTGTAAAATGTAATATATCATTACTTACTTCCTTTTTTATAATTCTAGAAGATAGTATTTTGTCCACAATTGCAGCATCTTCTTCACTTGGATTCTCCTATGTGAGGGAAGAAAAATGTATGATGACACATTCTGAAAACACTTTAGTTGCCACTCTGTTTATGAATTTACTAAAATTCAACAAACATTTATTTAACACGTTCCAGGGACCATGTTAAATGTTAGGAATATGAAACTGAAAAATATCAATTGTTGTTACTGTCCTCATCATCACTGGCATCATCATCATAGTAAACGTATGGTGTTTTTTAATGTGTTAGGCATTATTCTAACCATTTTACATATATTAACTAATTTAATCCTTGCAAATACACTATAAAGGAGGTACTATTATCATCTCCATTTTGTAGATTAGGAAGCTCAGGCATAGAGAAGATAAGTTCTTGTTTAAGGTGCCAGATCCCTCAGCTAGCAGGTGAGTGGTTGGTTTACAACACAGATAAGAGAGAGTAAAAGAACTTTACCAAGAGGAAAATGCATATGCAGAGACACAAAGGTGTCAAAACATGGCATTTAGACAACTATGTTCATAAAACCAGAGGACTGAGTGGAGAGAAGTGGAAGGACATAAAGCCAGAAAATCCATACAAAACGCTTTATAAGTTATGCTGAAAAGTGTATTTTCATTTTTATCTGACTTAGGACACCATTAGAGGAGTTTTCAGTGGAAAAGTACTGTGATTAGGCTTGTAACTTAGAAATATACTGCAAGAAGGATAGAGCTTGGAGGAGTTTCAGGAATATATATCTAGGAGGTGAAAAATGTAGTAAAAAATTGGACGAAGAAGCAAAGATAAAAAAAAGAAGAGAACAAATCCCTAGGTTTCTGATCTGAATAACTAATGGTTCTATTAACTACAGTACGGAATCTAGGAGGAAAAGCTGGAGCAGGTTTTAGGAAGAAAGACAATGAAAATATTTTTTTAAATTTACATTGGTTTAAAATGTTTTTTGTCATAATCCAAAATCTGTCTTACCACAAATAACTGTAAAGGCTGTTCACCAGGTAAAGGAGCTGAATGTTTTTTTATTTTTATAGAGCCTTTAACATCTTCTTCAGATTGTTTCCCTTCTGCATCTTCTGCATATTTTTTTCTTTTAATTTGTCGATTTGATCTTCTTTTCTGTAATGAACGATAAGGAGCACATATATGATTATTTTAAAGGAAAAAAAAATATTTCTAGTGTAGCAATTTTGTACATTAAATTTTCAAAACTGTATTCAACATTCATCTTTTCTAATTTTTCCTTTTAATTAAAGGAAGATTATAATTTGCCCTTTGCCAAAGGTTTACAACCTTTAGTTTTACTTCCTAAAGTGTCAAATAACAATGATTAATAATAATACCTTTATTACTTTTCTTTTGAAATTGCTAAGAATAAAAAGGTTTCTTTTTACTTAACTATTTCACAGCTTGGGAAACATATTTTAAACTATTAATACTTTCAGAGTTTTTGCCCCCAATCCTAAAAAGTACACATCAGATAAATGTTGGTTAAATAATTAATCAGGGGCATAAAACTAAAAGAAGAAATTAAATAATATTTGACACAAAACCCATGAACTTGTGTTTAAAACAGATTAAAAAAAAAACAAAATAATATAAAATGTTTTAAAAGAGATACAGAAAATAACAAAGTATGAAATCTACCAAAAAATTAAACATGAATGGAGGAACCAGTGTTTTACTACCTTTACTAGCTTCCCTTAAAAATAAAGAACACCACTATCATAAAAACAGAAGTAAGCTTTTCAGATAGTATTATGTGTAGCAATATAATTTTAATAATAATCTGAATGATTTAAAATCAGGTATCAAATGCACATGGCTTTACTTACCTCCCTAAATATCAAATATTTGATGTTCCCACTATAAAGACAAATCTCACAATGGCTTGAAAATCCCAAAGGACTTAGGTTTGCTTTTGCTCACCTCCCTAAAATCTCTTGGATGGAGGCATCTCAGCCAACTGTTCTACTGCTCAATATTCCTTCCTCCTTTTACTATTCTCCTGTGTATTTAGTAACTCCCATGACATTCCCCCCAGATGCAATCAAAAGAATAACCCATGTGTTCTCCTTTTGGCTTCTGCCAATGTCTTCAATTTGGGAGGTCTTTCATACTTCCGTTGCCATGACAAAACTGAATCAGTGCAGCAGTGTGGGTACAAACTGTTATTTGCATCCAGAAAGGATGCAGTGCCTCTTTCTCTTGAGAGTAGTGGAATATTGAGAGAAAGAAAGGCACTACTGTGGTGAGGTAGCTCAGCCAAATGTACTAGAAAAATTCCATGCCTCAATTAGGATGGGTCACCAACTCTTAGCCATGAAGATATTTACATTTTCAAAACTCAAGGTAACAATTTTGTCATTATGGGAGACAGGAAGGTGGCATACAAAAGTTATAAAAAAGGACTTCTTAAGAAACCCAATTTTCCCACATCCTGTTTTGGAAAAGATATGAAATATTTATTATTCCCTGGGAGGGAAAATTCTATGGATCTCGAATCTAATACTAGGCTAAAGGAATGTTTGGAGTTCGATTACAGGCATCATATAGTTCTTAATGCTCAAGAACAGTTTAAATTAATAACCATTCATAACATTTATTATTCTAACATAACCTATACAACCAATGTTATGTCTCACTAGGCACAAATCTTTTAAATAATGAAGTTTGGGAATAATTCAGTACACTTTAGAAGATTCTGTAGACGATTTCAGCATTAAAGTTTCTTTTCTGGTCACTTAGGCATCTACTGGTACTTTGAAATGCCACACACGGTTCTTAGTAAGTAGTAAACAAGTGGCCTGAAAGAATCCTTTCAACTCACAAAAGTGCACATTCAGGTAATTTTTCACAAGACAGAATGAGAGCCACTTAGTGTAAACTGCTCCCTCATTCTATGAAGACTTTATCAGTCTCTAATTAAAAAAACTCTTGAGTTTTTCAACTCTATAAGCTGATTTCGTCATAACTTACATTCCACTAGAGCATATAGTTACATATTAGGCAAAGCCAAGTAAGGTACCACTCTCACCAATTAACTTTCTCTGTCATACAATAGTTCTACTACTTTAAAAATACAAAGCTAATTTGAATGTCCGCATTTTAGGCTAATGTGGAAATTTTTGGCTTTCTTTCTTCATAATGTTTTTCAAAGGACAATTTAAAACAGTGACAAATTCTTTCTTCATATTTCTTTTTTCTAGCTTTACTCTTCTTATGTCTTAAAGGCTTTAACAGATCAGTCAACAGCTCTTCACATAAGAGGTCAGAAACATTATGCTTTTAAATGACTGAATAGTTCGTTATGATATCACTTGTTTCCTATAATAATCCTAATAAAATGTACTATAGGGGCTTTTAAAAATAATTTAAGTCTCTAAATATAGTTAGACTACTGCATTACTCTCTATCAGGAAAAAATTAAGTATGATAATCATGTTTTCAGATTTCCACCTGACTCTAAACCTTACATTACTTTTCAAGCCTTCAAATCTTGACAGTCCATTGTGGTTGAAAGCTACTTTTATATATTTATACAGTATTTATATAATAATATATTTAAATATATCAATAATACAGATTAATAATTGTTTACTAGAAAATTCTTTTTTCCTTCCCCATTAAATTTTTTGTGTTAAAGCAACACATCTGTCAAAGCAACCTAATTAACTACAGTGAAAAGTATGGAAAAAATGTGCATGTTAACCTATTCTACCATTTTGTTGTTTGTTAATTACATAATGGAAAAATGGCCAGCATTATTTTAGTAAAAATTTAACTAGATTTTCTCATGTTGAATAATTATAAGTTTGCCTAAGTTAAGGATAACATATGAAGAAAAAGCCAGGCCATATAATATTAGGAGCTTTAGTCACTGCCCTTACCTCAACTCTTGCAGCAGCCCAGGAGCCTTGAGCCACTACTCTCCCATTGGATAAGAAGCTGCATAAGGAAGAAGAAAGGCCATTCAGGGGCTTTCTGGCCCCGTAATGCAACAAATGCCACCACCCCTACGGCCTATAGTCGTACTTTAATTATTAGAAAGCAGAGGGTGGCCTGAATTATTATGACCTTCACTATATATATATAAATATTTTTTTAACTTCACAAGGTTATTTTGAATATACAGCTATTCAAAAACAAAAAGAAAGAAAAAGGAAAATGCACAGTATTTTTGTCTATATTAGGGGATTTTTAATATAGTTGTTTATCTTTTCTTCAATAGAAGCAGACCAAAGGAATTATCTCTAGGAATGATTCAACCCATTTGCTTTATCATTTGTATGTGACTTTTAAAATTAATGTCTCCAGCATTACATTCATTCAAAAGTACTCTATAAGTATAGGATAATATCACTGGATACTTCTCCATGTTAAAAGCCACCAGGGACTTTGGATTGTTACTTAAACTCTCTGGGCTTCAGTTTCATTATCTGAAAACTGAGAGGGTTTGGAGAGGATGTGTAAGTTTCCTCCCAGGTCTAACATTCTATGGGAATACTACTAGGACCATATTGTAATAATGCTGTCATATAAGTTCTATCATACAATAAAATGTATTTTTACCACTAAACTATAGTATAAATACCCATAAAACAATATTATGCTATCTAAATAATTCTGCCAGTGCTTCATTTCTCAGAAAAAATTTTAATACTCACTTGAGAGTCTTCCTCTTTGAATGCATGCTGTGGCACCTGCTCTGCATCAGATATTTCATCTGAAGACTCATTCTTTCTTTTTTGTTTCTTACCCAATGTAATAATGAGCTTGCTGTTTCAAGAGAAATAGAGTAAACAGTAAGATCTCTTTGTACTTTTCCATTTTGGGGCAAATTAAAGATTCCTATGATAAACTTTTTTCCATTTTATATCACTTGAATGTCCAACCAAAGATGCTATTTATCATGAAATCCATAATGACATTTTCACATGATAAACTCTATTCCAAAGGAACAAATACAAACCAGGACTACAGTTAACATATTTCTAAGCAAAGAAAGGCAGACAAATTCTATCACTTGTTTCTTTAGGCTCAAGATTATTTTTCATGAGAAAAATGTCAGGTGATATAGCTATTTAATAATTAAAGTAATTCATTTATTTCATTATCTTGTAGGTTTGGAATGAGGGACTTTTTTCCTTCTACCTCCTATTTATTTCGAATTCCACTCAATTCCTTTGAATCCCGCCTATTCTCCAAAAGCCTCTACACTTCTTTCTACCCTATAGTAGTTTCTCCCTTACTTAAAACACTTTACCAGTTGATTGTTCTTTGATTATTTCACTTACGTTAAGGCTTTTCTTAGCTATACTATATGTTCCTAAAGAGTAAGAACTTTCTTTTATTTTTTTATATTTCTAACATTCTCTAATATATACATGTATATGTACGTACATTAACACACACTGACTCTAAATGTCTAAAATAAAAATGTGTTTTCTATGTTTTTTCCTGATCAAAGATAGAAGTACATCCCACATTTCCATATCTGGTTCAACAGATGAGATGGAATGATCTTCAAGCGCCATCAGGAAAATTCTATTTTATTTTATTTTATTTAAAAGATTTTTTTTAATGTGGACCATTTTTTTAAAGTCTTTATTGAACTTGTTACAATACTGATTCTGTTTTATGTTTTGGTTTTTTGGCCCCGAGGCATGTGGGATCTTAGTTCCCCAACCAGGGGTTGAACCCGCACCCTCTGCATTGGAAGTGAAGTTTTAACTACTGGACTGCCAGGGAAGTCCCTGGAAAATTCTACTTTAGATTTCTGTATTTCAAACATAGAAAACTCCCCAAATATTTACTTTCAGGTATGATATATCGGAAATATATCAAACTTTTTAAATAATTATTTACTAATGTTGGAGAACTTGAAGGTTAAGAGCATGCACTTTGAAATCGTAGTTTCAAAGATTTAAAGCTTGATTTCACCATTTACCTGTCTGTGGGACACTAGGCAAATTACTTGATAGCTTCCTTGCCTGTAAAATAGGGATATTACAATAGCTAGTTCTATTGTTGTTGAGAATTAAGTGGGATAATACATGTCTGAGCACAGCCTTTAACACACAGTAATTTCTCAACTAATGGTAACTAGATCTAACTGTGATATGCCAGGCACTTTCCTAGGTTCTAGGATTTGAAGATAGAGTGGACACAGTTCCCAACCTTAACACATCATTGTTAGAATATGATCCCAGCTAAAATGCTAAAGAGGAAGTTAGCACAAGATGTAATGTGAAGACAAAGGGAGAAATCCTTATATTTACTGAAGAGTAAAGGAGGCTTTACAGAAAAGGTAAAGTTTGAGATAGGGAACTGAATGATGAAAGAGAGTCCAACAAGTAATGAAAAAAAAAGGTAGGGTACATTGCAGAAGAATGAGAATAAGCAATGATAAGAGCATGTCAGGAACACACAAAGTACTACAGGAAGAGATGGGTCAAGATCACAGAAGACCTTATATCACATGCAAGGACTTAAGGTTTTAGTTTAAGCTCAGCTTTAAGCTCCACATGGCAGGAATTTAAAAGAAATCTGTCTAGTTCATGACTGACAACAAATGGCACTGAGATATGTTTGAATGAATGAAAAAAATAAACCAACTGGAAGATGTAAGAATTTTAAACATTCTAGGGATGTAAACAGCATGGTGACTATAGTTAATAATACTGAATTATATATTTGAAAGTTGCTGAGTACATCTTAAAAAGTTCTCATCACAAGAAAAAAATATATAACTATGTGAGGTGATAAGATGTTAACTAAACTTATTGTGGTAACAGTTTCACAATATATACACACAACAAATCATTATGTTGTATACCTTAAACTAATACACTGTGATATGTCAATTACACCTCAATAAAATTGGGGGAAAAAAAGAATTTTAAACAAAGGAGCAATGCAACCAGAAGAAAGTGAAATGCAAGCCAGGGAAACCAGCGATAAGACTGACAATTCAGGTGAGAGAGATGAAGAGTGAAATATAGGGCCATGGTAGTGTGGGTGAAGAGGGAAAGAAAGATACAGTTTTTCATTTTGGAAGCAGAAACAACAGGACTTGGTTATTGACTGGATGAGAGAGGTGAGAAAAAAATTCTAGAATGATTTATCCCCAGGGTCTTCTCATATTGGTTTGATCGCCACCTTCAACAGGATAATGGTAATTCTTACTTGATATCTCACTTGCACTTTTCTGAGTATGTGAAATAAATACGAGCAAACATATAGCTTATGTTGGAATCGGAAAATCAGAGGAAGTACAAAAAGATACTCTGAAACAACATTAAGGAACCAACCATAGTTATACGCTATTCCCTCTCCCCGCTTTCAATGGTCATTTCCTCAGTCTTCTGGTCCCTTTTCCTTTACTCTGGTTTCCCTCCTAAAATAAAAATCTCCCTTGAGGTCATATCTACTATTAGATACCACATGATCGTCCTCCTCCTTATCCACAGTTCTCAAAGAAGTCATCTATACTGTTTCTTTCATTCTTCAACCCACTATAATCTGAAGTCTTAAAACTACTTTTCATATTCATAGCTTCCATTTATTCAGTGTTTACTAGGTCAGCCTCTGCTGATTTTACATGTGTTCTCTCACTTCATGGTCATACAACTCTGACAGGCAAATTTTATAAGAAGAGGAAATTGAGGCTTAGAGAAATTAAATTACTTGTTTAAAGTTATACCACAGTAAGAATTGAAATAGAAATTAAATAAGCCTCACTAAACTCCTAATATGTTTCTGAACTCCTAATGTCTAAGGCCACAAATGACCCCTGTAATGCCAAATCCGATGGAAATTCTAAAAATTTTAATCTACCAACACATAACTAATCACTTTTTCCTTATCTGCACCCTTGGATTCATGACACAACATTCTTCTGGTTCTCACTAAACTTCTTTGGCTCTTCTTCTCTTACTATGTTGATTTTCAGCAAGATTCAATTTGTTCTGCCAGTCCCTTAAACTTTGGTATTTCTCAAATTTCTGTCTTCAGCCTTCTTCCCTCTCTATATACTATTCCAGAAAATTTAATTTAATCTATTCTTAACAACCACTTAGAAGTTGAAGATTCTCAAATCTCTTATCTCCAGTTCAGACCATTCCCCAAACTTCAGATTCATTCAATAAACCAACTGTTTATCAGTATGGATATCCCACAGACATTAAAATCTCAAAATGGCCCCAAATGCAATCCCTCACTTTTCCTAAAACTAACAGTGTACTAATATAACAGTATAATGTAAATTCAGAAACGTGCACACATCAAAAGAGTACATACAGCTCAGTGAATTTTCTCAAACTGAACATAAATATATAGCCAGATCCTAGATCAAGAAACAAGACACTACTGGTTTCCCAGAAGTCTCCTGTCATGCTTTCTCTTCAAGTAACAACCTCCTCCTTAGGGTAACCATTATGCTACTTGTGGTTATTTAATATAACCTAAAGTACTTGTGCAGATGATTTTCAGTGGCAAAGTAAGGGATAACTCAAAGTAAACTGATTGGTAGAAACAGTTTTCTTGCACTCCCCCATTTGCTATCCATCTCCAAACCTAAATGCATATTTTAGACTAGTTTGTAGATGAGGACAACACTAGTGACAGGAAAGTTCAGTTACTTAGATAACAAATTCCTATGAAATACAGATCAAGGTTTGTTAATAGCCATCAATATACTGATTAAAAAGGAATTTTCTCAGTGTTTGGTAAGCTAAATAAATTCTGTATACATATTCTGATATGGTATCTGTGCGGCTGCTTCAAGACTCAAATCCCACTGAATAAAACTTCAATGAAATCAGGAGCAGAGATATTTAATTTTTTTTGTACTTATGACTATGAAGAGGTTGCACTTTTCCTTTCTAGTAGTACAAAGTAATTAAATGAAAACTCTCTAAGGACAGTGGACTAAGCTGTTTAAACAATATTTTTATAAATAAACATTGCCTAAATACTAGGTTCTACCAAAGAAATCTTAAACACTCACCCTTTTTGGTGGAGGTGGGTAGGTTAGATATAAACGTTTCCTATAATAACTTAGATAAACCTTCATTATATTATTTGAAAATTGTACTTAAAACAAAAAAAGAGGGACTTCCATGGTGGTGCAATAGTTAAGAATCTGCCTGCTAAAGCAGGGGACACGGGTTCGAGCCCTGGTCCGGGAAGATCCCACATGCTGTGGAGCAACTAAGCCCGCGTGCCACAACTACTGAAGCCCGCCTGCCTAGAGCCCGTGCTCTGCAACAAGAGAAGCCACCACAATGGGAAGCCCGCGCACTGCAACGAAGAGTAGCACTCGCTCGCCACAACTAGAGAAAGCCCGCGTGCAGCAATGAAGACCCAACGCAACCAAAAATAAATAAATTTTTTAAAAAGACCTCAAATCTTATTTTTCATATATTCTGCATTTTCTTCCAATATTTTCCTATAGGCCTGGAGTAGCATCTTATTTCATAAACTCATTAACGATCCTTAACCCATGCAAAAATATTTTTCAAATTGTAACTTTGTAAGAGCTATTTCAAATGTAATAGTTTCCTACTAAACTTCTGAAATCCAAAATATTTACATATGCCCATTCTGTTAAAAAAAGGCACATTTCCATTGTAGGAAAAAAGTTGATTCTAAAACTTGAAGTCATTCTTGACTGACGTAATTCTGAGTTAAAAAAAAACAATATATCTATACACACACACACACACACACACACATACATACATATATACATACTATGCTTACTTACATAGAACATTGATTCTTGGAAACAATGAAGTCATATCAGTTTATTATATGTTCTAAAATGGTATATAAGTGAAACTACAAAGAAAAACAAACATTTGGTTGGTATTGATCAGTAATTCCTAAATCTGTGAGGCAGGCTTCATTAGAAGCTTGTTTGCTAAAAATACAGATTCCAGATGAGAAAAATAAGACAAACTCAAATTGAGAGACATTCTACAAAATAACTGGCTAGTATGCTTCAAAGTTGAAAGTATCATTAAAGACAAAGACTGAAGAATTATTCCAAAATGGAGGAGTGTTAAGGAGATATGACAACAAAATGAAATGTAGGATCCTTAATTGGATCCTGGCTCCCAAAAATGGAACAAGTGACACAATTTGCATGAGGTCTGTAAATCAGTTAACAGAATTGTGTAGGTGTTTACTTCCTGATTTTGATCATTGTGCTTAGGTTACATAAGATATTAACATTTGAGGAAGCTGGGTGAAGAGCCTAAGGGAACTTTGACCTATTTTTGCAAGTGTGAGACTAGTTCAAAATAAAAACTAACAAAACAAAACAAAACCCCAGATTTGTAGGTTCCAACTCCAGAATTCTGATCTAGTTAAGTGGGATCCCAATCAGACTTTAAAAAAATTCTCACCAGGTTTGGGAACCACTGGCTCAAAATAATTAGTGAAGAAAACTCTAGCAACAAATATTCAGGATAATAAAACTATTCTATACTTATAGAACACTTAAAATTTCAAAGTGCTTTTGTCTATAATATCTCAGTTGATCCTCACAGGCGAGGCAGACATTGGTCCCACCAAACTAATAGGGAAACTTTAGCCCTGAAAGATAGAACAAACTGCCAAAATCACAAGTCCAGTAAAAGACAATAAAGGTCTCTTTACTCCTACTCTACTATTTCCAACATATCTTATTGATTTTAAAATAAAATGACACTATACTTCAACTAGTCAATTGATATTAAATATCAATATTGATATTTAGTATCAATAAATATAGTTTAATGAATAAAGAGAGTTATGAAACTACATTATCTTTAGAAAATCATTAAGGTTGAAGTTTATTGACTTTTGAACAATCAGAAATTTCTATTGCCTCTACAATGACAACTGATAGCCATAAATGTTATCTGAAGAAAATGAGATGATCCAAAAGTAGAATAAGATAATTTCAGCTCAGTAAAATACCCAATTACCAAAGAGCATTCCATTCTTCCATCATGAATTACAAGGAGTTTACTATATTAAACTAAAATAAACTTCTAAAATAAAATTTCATTATATGTACATTCTACAAATAAATTGATTGCTATTCTTAGAAATATCACAGAGTAAAGCAACAAAATAATACAGACTATGAAAATAAAGGCTTTACGAAAGTTTTGTTTTTTAAAACATGAAAGGGATGTTATCAATGTTAGCGAACTGCAGCAACAGATATTCAGGCATATAAATGAACTAAATATTAAAACATAACATTTCAGACAGCAAAGGGCAATTTCAAACTAAGTATAAGTATAAATTTGAAATGTTAATTCATTTGACAAGTACAGGCACTAGAAAACTTCAGTGTTTATACTAGACGTTTATATTTGATTCTCAGATGTAATTTATGCACTCATCTAAATCCTGCCCACATGTTACTCATGGAGGCTGTGTAACAAGCTGCATTCTACAGTGTCAATCTGCAGTTGCCCCCTGTAGATTCTCTCATTGCAATAACTGGACAATGAATCTTATCCAATTAGTCCATTTGTTGTAATTAATATACATCCAATTCATCATAAGTAAAGGAACAAGCAAAAATAGTATTTTACCTTAAAATTTTTTTTCTCTTTGCAAGCCCAGTGGAAGGCACTGGGGTTATTTTTAAAGCCATCAAATATATATGTGTGTATTTTTTTTTTTTTTAGAAGAAACACATTTAACTTGATGCAATCACTCCAGTTTAAAGTTCAATTCAAGACTCTAGCTTAAACTCATCTGGAAAAAACAAGTTTTAAAGTGGTTCTTTATTTTAGTTAATCCTTAAATTTGTGAAAGCAGCATTGTAATGTAAATTTTTGGTAACTTGGATTATAAATCACTTCCTGTTTAGCGAATTCTCTGGTGGTCCAGTGGTTAGGTCTCCCTGCTTCCACTGCAGGGGGCACGGGTTCAGTCCCTGGTCCGGGAACTAAGATTCCGCATGCCGGGTGGCACAGCCAAAAAATAAAATAAAATAAAGTAAAATCAATCAATCAATAACTTCCTGTTTAAGATTGGACGTCATTTTTTTCAAAAAGTTTAATTCACTGAGTTGTTTCATATAGCCACTAAGGTGAAGTATGCTAAGTATTAATCATAGGCAGTACATTTATCAGCACAGTTTAATTTTTATTCTTTAAAAAACTTATTTCTTCTTTTTTAAAAAAGAAAACGATGTTTATACTTAAAAATATTGACAAAATAGCAACATTAAAATCAAATACTTTACTTCAGTGTCCTAAGATACACATTTTACCCACAGGTTAACATCTATGAAACAAACATTCATCTAATAAACAAAGATATGCCATAGTTTTAACTGGCAATATATTTTTTTCTTTCTTACTGACATATAAAATAATGGTGTCTCTTATAATCAGTGACATTTTAGACTCAATGAAATAACAGCACATCATTTGCTAATGATAAACCTTACTAATACATCTGATGTAAAGGTATACATCTTAAAAATGGACCTGTAAATCTTAATTAAATTCACAATAATACATAATGTATATATCAATTCTTTCTGCAGATGAATATGTTTCAGATTTTCACTGACTTTAAGTTTAGATGTAAGGAGTGAAATCAATAAAACATTTTATCTTCTTGGCATTTAAAAATTATAGAACTTACAGAGACTACTAATGGCATGATTAATAATTAAAATATATATAATAAATTTATATCATATATTTTTCAAAGTGCTTTTTTATCAAATGCCAAAAACAATTAATTAATTAATACATTTATATTTTATCCAAACAGATACTAAATTCTTATTATTTTGAATACTTGCAATCAGGGTCTCATCTGTTACTTTATTAACATGGACTATAAAGTGATTATTCCCAATTTCTGATGATTCATCTTATTTTCCCTTCAGGCTTTGTTCATATTATTTTTCCCTTACATTATTATTTAGTTGTGTCTCTAGACATACATGTGGACATACATGTTGTTTAAAAATACACACATACATATCTATGTATACACATGATAGTAGGTAATTAATAAATGTTATTTTGCTTCTTCCTTCTTGGGGGTTCAGAATGACTATCGCAAAGAAGGGCACAATATAATTTCCAGATCTAATTTAATGTCTTACTGTTTTTCTTTATAACATGACACCCTTAATTCCAACTTGATTTGATATTTCCTAATTTAGATGTTTTCTGCCTTAACTAAAGAGAAAGGCTACTTCTAGCACCTGATAACTCCCATTCTTGTAACAAACAGAAAGAATAATTATGAATAATACAAAAAAGTATTTTTTTACTTTTAATCATGAAGCACCTTTACTGATTAAATTTACAGGGCCACAAGAGCATTTTAAAGTGTCAAAGGCATTCTACTTGTCAGTCTGATAATCTAATGCAAGAAGTAAATTATAACTGACAACATGGAAACATAGTTTAAATGTCAAAGTTATAAAACATAAATCTAAAAATGCTTCAATCAAATCATGTGATATTTTATTACATAATCTAAAACCGAAGAGAGACGAATAAGAAAATTCTACTAGAAGTCTTAGAATGAATTTATTTTAGAATTTAACTCTCTACTATTACTAAACTATTAGTTTTGTCCCTGTGATTTAATGAAGGATTAGCTTGCCACTTCTAATCTTGATTTAACAAATCAAACACAACCATTTGGCATCATTTAATATTTAATCTTTCATTCATTCATTCATTCCATAAAATTCATTCCCTCCCATTCATGGAGCATCTATTATGTACCGGCCATTATTAAAGAAATACCTGCTCTTCTACTTGAAAGGCAGCTTGTTAGAACCTGACTGCCAAGATCATGAAAAACGTCAAAAGAGAAGAAGGTTGTTTCCAGTCCTACCTCACTCTTCATTTTACACCAGCCATTTCCATTTCAACTTACACTCTTCCACATAACCATGTAATTCCTTTCAAACTCCAAGCATATTTCAAAACAAAATTTACCTGTCCTAAATGCTACTCATATGAAAAAAAACAACAACAACATTAATAGGTTAACCTATTATCCTTCTTACCAGGTAGCAACTGTTTGTTTTCATTTGTCTGCTTGATTTTTAAATTCATCTTATTAGGAACAGGGCCTTAATGGAAAGAGAACCTAGGCAGATAGGTGAGAGTTTAGGCTTGAAGGAAGGGGCATGGCTCCTGGCCTTGGCTTTTTCCTTAAATAGTTATATGTTATTTATATTTTCAGAAAATAATGGCTAACATTATTAACAGGTATTGTTCTATATTCTTTAAGTGTTATTAAATAATTTCATCCTCAAAATAACACTATAAGGCAAGTGCTATCATTATCCTCATTTTATGTCTGAGGAAACTAAAACTTGGAGAAGTCAAGTATTTGTCCAAGGTCACACTGCTTGTGACAAAGGGGGAATTTGAATAAGTGCAACGGGTTCCAAAGTCAAAGAACTTAACCACATTATCATACTGCATGCCCAATCTAACTCACAGAATTGTTGTAAAGATTAAATGAGACTATATTAAAGTCTCTGAAAAGGACACTCTATTCCTTGTATTAAAAAAAATTAATCTATGAAAGTGACAGAAAACTGAAAAGGTTTCAAGCACACTAGCAAGCAGAGGCAAGGCAGTATTGGTTTTCTTCAGATTAGTATTCTTAGATTATATCACATCACGTATGTGGATTAAATAAACACCAACTCTGACTATATATCAACCATAACTTACTGTCACAAATCTAGTTACTTTTGAAATTTATATTTCACATTGCTCATGGTTAAGTTCCAACACACACTCTCTTTAATTTTATCTGATATAAATCATCTAATATTAGCAAAAGTTCAATTCTTCTAAAACTCATAGAAAAACAAAATCTTTACAAGAAAACATTTAATACATCATGAAATATTATTAATTAAAATGATGCAAGTTGGGCTTCCCTGGTGGTGCAGTGGTAGAGAGTCCGCCTGCCAATGCAGGGGACGCAGGTTCATGCCCCAGTCCAGGAAGATCCCACATGCCGCGGAGCGGCTGGGCCCGTGAGCCATGGCCGCTGAGCCTGCGGGTCCGGAGCTTGGGCTCCGCAACGGGAGAGGCCACAACAGTGAGAGGCCCGCATACCGCAAAAAAAAAAAAAAAAAAAAGATGCAAGTAAACTTAATATTTAAATGATGCTTCTTCGCAGAAAAATTAAAAATGGTAAATTCAAAATTATAAAATGTAGTGGCTTACTGGAAAGCACAGTAATGAAATATTTCAAGTGACCAATACAGAACTCTAGACTGTGTATGAATTTCATTTCCAACCATGCTTTTTCCTCCAACATGATAATAATCTTTGGTTGTCTGATAAAGATGATCAAGAAACTGTTTCACTCCAACAGCTTAATAATATATGGGCAAGCTTCACTTTTACTTGCCTGCAACTTATAAATTTCTCTATCAAAAAGTCATCCACTCTCAACAAGTTTTTTTTCTGTCAATTACTTAATACTTTGTGTCAATTACTTAATATCTCGCCATGGAAATATGTTTCCAATACAATTCTTACCTCTTTTCTCAAGAATGCTATCTCTAAAAGCAAATACTAAATTGATCATGCTGTGCAATATTAAAATAATTTATTGTTAATAATCTACCTATTTCTAACAAAAATACAAATATCACAGAATACGTCAGATACTCTACTGTATTACTATTCCCTACATATTAATCCACATTTTTCAAAAATCCATGTTTCTCTATTACAATTTAATTATTTCTAATTTCCCCTTATATATTGTTTTTTCTTGAACCAGGTTCACTTCTGTTATCTTTTGCCTCTAGTTATCTCCCCCTCACCAATTTAAACTTACTGTTAACTCTTGAGGGTTCTCTACCTATTTTCTCTTATTTTATGCATTATTAAATACCCTTTCAAATGGTACCACTACTCTGCCTATATCCCTGTACAAGTTAAAACTGGAAAATTTTAATAACAGTAACTTTTAATACATTAAAGGATTAAATATGGGGTTTCCTAAATTAAAACTAGACAAAATATTGAAAAAATAAGATACTTTCATACCAAAACGTTTAAATAAAAAAGGAGCAGAAATCTAACTTTCAAATTTTATCTTAGCTATCTGCAAATGAAATGCAAAATCAATAATATTAATTATTTCTCCATTATAGCAAGAGAGCCCATGTTATTTAATGGTTTGGACTGAAAGGCATCAGGACCTAATGATATAACTCAGTTTGGTGGTTGCATTGAAAATGCCGTGAATTGTTTACAAAATTGTGTTAGTTCTAAATATATATATAATATATAAATAATTTTGTAAGCAAATGAAGATTTTTATAATAAGGGAATTTTTCCTGAAACAGATTAAATACTTTATCTAAAATTTCATATAAAGCCTTCAAAAATAACCAAATATTCCTGCAAAGCCAATTCTAAACTATGTTGGCCTTAGATTATTTTCACCCTTGCGTGCAAAACAAATATACATATAAAACAAATAATAACTTATTATATTCTATTTTTTGAAAATGTATTAGGTAAGTAGTCAAATAAAAATACCTAGGATTAATATACCCTCCTAAAGCAATTCTTTGTCCTTATAATTCTCTTGGAGCATTAATCCTCACCTGGCCTCTTTATTACATAAAGTAAATCAGAAAGACTGTAAGGGAGGAAGTCTGTAAGAGCCGAGAGCTGCTTATTGTTGATTTAAATGGTCTTAGTTTTCTTGCCATTCCATTTAGTTCAATGCTGTGGGTTTATGAGAAAATATTATATTCCATGTTTCCAAACTATAAGGTGCCCAGTGGAGTACAACTAAGAGGTAAAGAAATCTTACAAAAAATTTCAAGGCATTTTTTTAATAAAGAAAGTACATTAGGAACTGGCACAGCAATATGGGTTTCATTTTGTTTTTCCTTTTCCTGTTTTATATATAAAATGTTCTCCTATTTTAAATTCCTTTTACTAACATTAATATACAAAAAAGTATGTCCATAGGCAAGTAAAATTTAGTAAATTCTGGAATATGACCTAATTCATTCAAAAAGGCAGTAAGATACACACAGTATCTAACAACTTAAAACTCCAAAGTGGGAGTAAACACATCATACGCAAATAAAAAGTAGACTAAACAGACTGAACTTTACAAAAACTTCAAAGGAAGAAGATTTAATTCTTAACCAACTTACCCAATTTTTGTCTTCTCTTTTAACTTAGAACAAGTTTTTGTTTTTTTGCTCTCTTTGTCCTTTGGCTTAGATTTCATCCTTCTACCTTTCTTTTCCTCTTTTCCTTCAACTGAAGCACTAGGAAAGTTTTCAGGGCTCATTACTCGTGGAATATTGCGTTCCCCACGCTCCTTTGCTTTTGCTATGGCCTCTGATATTATACGATTAGCCTTTTCTTGCTTGCTTTCTGATTCCACCTTTTTTCTCTGCTTCTTCTCAGACATGATCCTCACCTGGGTATTCTGCAACTTAGTATATGTCCCAGAACCATCACTCTTCTTGGAAGATGGAGGCTAGAGAAATCAAAATAATTGTTATACAACATACCAAAGTACATTTAAACAATTAACATAAATAACCAAAAATTTAGAATTAAGCTTTAAGAAGTAAAATACATAAGCAAATATATGAGTGCTACAAACAAATTTAAAATTAAAACATTTTGCTGATCTAGAAATTAGTGTAGGTATAAAATAAAAAGCTCAATTACTGCTTTTAAAAGTGAAAGTTAAAGAAGGATTATATAGATTCATTGATATTTTCATAGCATTCTTGATTAGTTGATTCAAATTTTGTCCTAAAAATATAGCTAATTCAAATTTAGTCATGTAATTCTGGGCATTTGGAATAAGTCTCTTCTTTCCTCTTCATTCCGGAACTCTGAAAATTATTAATAAATTTTAAATAGCAATTTTAATTTAGAATGACCACTCCCCATAGTTTATTATGATTTTTAGAAAAACAAAGCCTCTCTGCTTTATAAGAAACTGGAATGAGAACCTGAATTCATTTAAATCGTTTTAATGTGCAATCTATGCAGCAATGTAGCTAGTTAGTCAACAGACATTCCCATACTTAAAATTAGAGAAAGTTTTAGTTTTTCTGTGAAAGAGTTAAATGAGGATTTTTTTTCTCTTTCTATATCATAATATTTTGCTCAAGCAATTCTGGAAAAAAACACGTTCTAGTTTTACGTTAAAATTATTAATATTTTAGTTAATATCACAGGAAGCAGATCAACAGCATTTTAAAAAGAATATCCTCTTCAAACACACATTCATCCCATAGTCTTAGATCACAGTTTTGTTACGTTCTTACCCGTAAACATGCCTCTGACTACAGCAAGGGAAAAAACCACCAGGAATTTCCAAACACATTTTCATGCTGGTTCCAGTGTGCTTCACTGGATATCTTTTCTATACCTGCCTCATCAAAGGTTTCATAGCAGTGCTACAGCACTGGGAAAGGAGGGAGGGTTTAGAATCGCTCACTAAAATGCCACCTTAAGGCCTACAGGCTATAACAAATAACCAAGACGCGAGAAAACAGCAACAAGCTCAAGATGGCGATGCAGTACGACTCCGCAGCAGCAGCCAGTAATAAGGAAGGTTATTCAATCCCATTAGCCTTTTAGCCCAAAGAACCCCTCCTCCTCCCACTCATTCAGGCTTTCACTTACCCTTCCTCTTGGCCTCTTCACTGAAGACATTTTTGGCGTCAGACAAAGGCTTGCCCTCTGCTTTTTCACCACCCCAGGCAGTGCTCAAGAAAAAAGCATTGAAAGAAGATTCCTAAATGGCCTATTTAGCAAGCTGCAACCAAGAGATGCACAACCCTCCACAAATACACATTGTGATGTATCAACACATTTCTGCCTTGGCAAGTTTATATCCACTGTTCATTCTGTTTAGATATGAAAAAGACTGTAAACCCGTCCTAAAAAGCTGAGTTTCCTCAATAGCTGTAAGCAGATAGCCAGATTCCAACAAAGCACAGAAAGAAATGAATGCACAAAGCATCAAAATGCATCAGCATGAATATTAGAGATGTCGTTAAAAATACTGACTCCTTCTGAGGAAGTAGGCCAGCAGATGGTGCTACCAGTTATTATTCCATTAGACTCTGCAATTTAACCCCCAATGGACTGTTCTTCCCTCCATGTAACACATTAACTCTCACTCTACCATTTCCTGTAGTAAAGTTTTAAAAAATATACGTAAAAACCTGATTTAAAAAAATCATCTGAAAATGAAAACTGTAGTGAAACAGCTTTATGTAGCTATCAATATTAAAAAACAAAGTCCAATGCAATTTCTACCGGAGAAAAATACTTTTCTCCGTGATACTCTAAAATATTTAAAACATAAACACATCTGAAGACGAGCAAAGGGTTAAAGAGGAGGTCATGCAAATGAACCCATAACAAGTGACTTCTCTTTAAGAAATTAGATAAGGTTTCTTATTATTCTTCTAACAAAAAGCTAACAATGTCAGTTTTAAAAGAGAAATGAAGCTATTTTCATTTAAATTCCAAAAAGCTTAAGATTTTGAAATGAACACATAAGAGCTGTCTATAAAAAAATAACTAACCATAGTTAAATTATTTCCTTACTTAAACCTGAATAAATACATTAATTTATTTTCCTAACATAAAAAAACTCCTAAACATTCCTGACCTTTACTCTTCACATTCTATTTCAACTCAACTGTTGAGTTTTTAAGATAAAATTTTAGTTTTAGTCCCTTGCTAAAAATAAGTAAGTAGCAAGTCCTCCTGAATTTGATCATTATATACCTATACTTTTCATCTATAAAATACTGAGACTATTTTAGTAAGCAATGACCTTAAGTACCTAAAACAAAATTTTCACTGCCTCAAAATTCATGTTTACCTCTTTCATTAATACCATTTTTTTTAAAATTGGTCTTGGCAAGTCATCTGATATCTGTATTAAGGAACCTGTTTTTAGTTTTTTCCTTTCAGGCATCAAAGGTCTCAAAATGGAGCAACATTATATAAACAGTGTCCTAGAAAGACCAATCTAAAGAACAGGAGAGGAAAGTAAAGGCATAGGACCACTAATGCAAGAAAAGAATCTTACTGACCTGGAGGTCATCTATGTAAAAATCATAATAACCAATAATAAGGGCTAACACTTACCAAGTGCTTATTAGGTGATAGGCAATATTATAAGCATTTTACATGTAATAATTAATTTAATCCTGAATAATAGGGTAACAGTGATAATGGAGAGGAGTAACAAATGGGAGAGATATTCTTACAGCAGAGTTGCAAAATGATAGAACAGACCTAAGCGTGTAAGTTTTTAAAATCATAATTATAATAATAATAGCTAACACTTACTTATTCCCTACTATGTTCTAGGCACTATTCCTATTATGACATATACATGAACAACATGGATTTAAACTGCGTGGGTCTACTTACATGCAGATTTCTTTCAATAATAAATACTACAGTGCTACAAAATTCACAGTTGGTTTCATCCAAGGATGTGGAACCACAGATATGGAGGAATCAAGAACTACAAATATGGAAGAATCACATATATGGAAAACTGACTATAAATTATACTTGGATCTTTCAATGAATCTCTAATCCTGCATTGTTCAAGGGTCAACTGTATATTAACTCAATTAATCTTAAAAACAACCCTGTGAGATATGTACTACTGTTACCCTCATTTTATAGCTAAGGATACTAAGGCATAGAGAAATAATTTGCCCAAGATCACATGGCTACTGAAAGATGGGGTAGGGATTAAGAGGCAGAGAGCCTCATAATGGAAACCGTGCTCTTAACCACTGTATTATACCATATTTGGTTCAAATATCATAACTTACAGAGATTAATTTGAACACAAAAGAAAGTAAATGACTTTCTCAAAATCTCAGAGATACTAGTAAGGAAGCAAGAACAAAATTTAGTTTTTTTCAGTGCCCTTTCCAAGAGGTGGAAATCAACTAGATATGGGTGGGTTTTGGCTGAAGAGCAGGAAGAGTCAATACTTGCTTTCTAAACCAAGTACTGGTACAGGAAGAGAAAAAGAAATGTTGAGAAAGGGTATGTATGTGTGCATGATAAGTTTAATTCTTTCCACACTGAGTTTGAAATGAAAAGTTTGAGTAACTGGAAATTTTGGACTCGATCCTTGGAGAGGTCAGGGCTGGAATATAAGATGTATATTTATTCTCTTGCTTTTTCTTTGAATACCCTTAACTCACTGACACTATCCACAGAAACTAGGATGATTTCCAAAATATCTCACTTCTCCTTAAAGCTTTTCAATAGATTCCATTACTTGATTCAAAAATCCCAATTATTTAACAATAAATCTTAACAGTAGACAAATATTTGTGATCAAACATTTCTGTGATCAAATATTTATTCTACTATTAGGATTTAATATTTTAAATCTATATTCCCATAGAACATCAACACTGAGGTGTTAACTAATCATTTTTAATGTAGGTGATTTCCCAATTTACACAGACACAAACATACAAAAGGGTAGTTAATAGTAACTTTTCTCAATGTTACAATTTTTCTCTTTTTCACCTCCATAAGCAGTCAACAAATTCTGTCCAATCTACTTAATTGTGTTTTATTTTGTTTTCTTCCTCTCAGTCCCAACAGCTCCTGCTGTATTAATTTCCCACTTGTTATGGTTACATTATAGTGATGTAGGAAAATATCCTTATCTATAGGAAATATATCAAGTCATTTGGGGTGATGGGACATCCGGTTTGCAATCTACTCTCCAATTTTTTACAAAGTAAAAGAATTTCTTTGTATTTCATTTGTGATTTCTCTGTAGGTTTGTCACAATTTCAAAACTCAACTTTTAAAATAAAGGCAGGGACTTCCCAGGCAGCCCAGCGGTTAAGACTCCCCCTTCAATGCAGGGGGTGCGGGTTCAATCCCTGGTTGAGGAGCTAAGATCCCACATGCCTCATGGCCAAAAAACCAAAACAAAACAAAAGCAATGTTGTAACAAATTCAATAAAGACTTTAAAAATGGTCCACATCAAAAAAATCTTTAAAAAAATAAATACATAAAGGCAAAGGCCTTGCTCCCCAAGGACCTGTATACTAAATGAGAAAAAAAAAAGTAAAAGAAAAGAAGGCAATAACATATCCAAATATTTATAAGAAAAACAAGTCGTAGCAAAACATAAAGATGGTATCATATGTGATGTATCAATTATTTTGATAGTAACTAGAAGAATATATGAAAGACCCTGGATGTCATATTTCAGTACTAAAGAAACTCAAGGATTTATGGTATGAGTGTTTTTCAAACCATAGGTCATGATCTAATAACCTAATGATCTAATAACAAGTCATGATATAAATTTAGTGGGTTCAGACTAGCACTAAAGAAATGAAATATAACAGAATGAAAAAGAGTGGTACCTAACCTTTATGAATGCTACCTCTTAAAAATTAGATAGTTTTAATACCATGGTTACTCCTCTTTTCCTTCATGAGAGAAAGAAGCAGAGAGATTTGAGTAAGAAATCAGAGGTGTTAAAACCGGAGTGGGGACTCAGTTCTTCCTCCTCTTGGTGGAATAATTTTCCCATATACCTACCCACTCACACTGGGGAATTCATCCATTTCAAATATTTTAGTTGCATACAAATAATTTAAAAATTTGAATCACCAGTGTGTAGACCAGAGTGGAAATCATAAATTTTCAAAAAGAAGGGGAGAATGATCACATGGCTACCATACATCTACTATAGAGCACAGGTTCTACTATCAGGGAAAATTATAAAAAATTTAAAGTTCTACTTCACACATTTTTAAAACAATATGAGGGAATAAAAAGTCTCCTTCAAAACAAATTATATTTGTTTTGAATATAAACAAATATAATTCCTTAGTAATAACAAACAAATATAATTCCTTAGTAATAATAAAACACAGAACAAAGAATTTTCAACAACATATATAAAACTGCTAAAAATTATAGCTAAAAATCTTCCAACTTTTCTCAGGAGAGATGACTCTCAGGCTTCAGACCTGGGGGACTAGGTGAATGGAACTTGCAATGGAAGAGAAAACAAAACAGAATAGAGATAGCAAGCCTTGAGCAAGAACAAGTTTTACTGCCTAGAGAGACAATGCTGGATAAGAGAACCATTAGTGAAAACCCAAAACACCAAGTTTTAAAGAGCTAGCAGATGAAGAGGAGTTAAAGAAGGAAAACAAAAGGAAACTACAAAAATGGTAAGATGAGCATCAGGAAAGAGTGGTGTCATGGAAGCCAAGAGGAAAGAATAAAAAGATCTGTCATCAAAAGGAAAGTAAATATCTGAGAGTAATTTGATATTATAAAGCTAAATTAGAAAGCATTTTAGTTCTGTTGAATTGTTTATAGTAAGCCAGTATGCTAGTTTTTAACATCTTTATTTTACGAAGAATCATATAATTATGTACTTAAATATTCAAATTAGATAGCTAGTGGGAAGCAGCCACATAGCACAGGGAGATCAGCTCCGTGCTTTGCGACCACCTAGAAAGGTGGGATAGGGAGGGTGGGAGGGAGAGGCAAGAGGGAGGAGATATGGGAACATATGTATATGTATAGCTGATTCACTTTGTTATACAGCAGAAACTAACACACCACTGTAAAGCAATTATACTCCAATAAAGATATTTTTAAAGTATTCAAATTAAACCAACCTCTAAAAACAATAAATTTGTAGTTAATTTTAGTAATACGTATCAAACATTAGTGGTAACTTCTTTTGCATTTATTGCATATAACATTTCTTTCCACAAGGTACCAATAAAGACTTGCTTTTAAAGAGAAGAAAAGGAGGAAAAATTGATCCAAATTATTATCTGTCAAAGTCTTCTGAGTTTTACCCTTAGATTTGTTTTCAGAGTTTTTGATGTATCTGAAGCAATTATTTTATTTCACTTTCTTCACATTTGTGAACTCACATGTTCACAAATTAAAAGGCTTATTTTCATTTTGTGACTTGTACTAGTATCCAGGTTTCCACTTTTAGCTAATGATGACATTCTTTTTTTTCTAAATCTTGACTTTTACAGTGATAAGGTAAAACTATTAAAAGTATTCCATTTTAATCATCCAGATAGCAGTTCAGGCAAATAGTAGATATTCATAAAAGTTGTTTTTTTTAAAAAATAAGCATTTATTATGTGACTTACAGGAAATACAGAGAGAGAAGAATATGTTAGAGGATACCATGGGAATGTAATCAGCAAAATCCAGAATGTGGGAAATTCTAAAGAAAAATGACTGTTTCTTCAGCAAAGAAACAATAAGAAACAAAACAAAGAAGGGTAATCATAGATCAAAAGGGGCTTAAGACTAAATGTAATGCCAAAATAAAAAAAAAACAGAAAAAAGAAAAGACAAGACACTTAAAATTCCTGTCAATTGAATGCAATACATGGCCCTTGTTTTGACATAGACCTGAACAAGTCTGTAAGACTACATTTATTAATACTAGGGAACTTTAACTTTGATTGGGTATTTGATTATGAAGGAATTAGTTATTTTTTAAGTGTGAAACTAATTTTGAAATTGTGTTTTAAAGCTAAAACCTTTGTCTTTTAGATATACAAATTGAAATATTTACAGATAAAGTGATATCTGAAATATTTACAGATAAAGTGATATGATTAAGGTGTGTTTAAAAATAGTCCCTGAAGGGACTAATAGCCCCTGTATGATAGTCAGAGGATTGTATAGATGAAAAACAATTGCCTATAAACTGATGGCTGTCGTAGCTGGGTGATGGCTGTCGTAGCTGGGTGATGGCTACTCTACTTCTGTGTACACTTGAAATATTATATAATAAAGAAATTTAAACCATTACATTCTGGGTATAACAGGTAGTTTGGCATGACAAGAAAACTAGATTCATGTGGAAGAATGATAAGCAATAAAGACAGAAAGGTAATGGGTCAGATTATCAAAAGTGTTATAAGTTATGCTAAAATATCTGGACTTTATGCTAAAGTGAATTGGGGAATCAATAAGTGATTACATACAGAGAGGTAACAGGATCAGATTTTTAGATTTAGGGCTGCTAACTGGTTTCAATAAAAATACCCAAATACTTCATGGAAACTTTTTTATTTACAAAAAGGCCATATATGATATAAAAACAAGTAATATTTAACCTTCTATTTTATATTAGTTTGTGTTGCTTTCTCAATGCTGTATTTTCAAAACTTCATCTTTTGTTTCCAAATAAATCAAAAGTGTATTTTAAAAACATTAAACCACAAAATCTCACGAAGTTCCTTACTTACTGACAACATTAAATATACTGAATTCATCAGTCCATAAATTACTAATGATACTAAAAGCTGTTCTCAGCGTAATGTTGTGATTAAAGGAAAGGGCTTTGGACTCAGCCAGCCCTGGGTTCCATCATCTGTAAAATGGAGATAATAATAGTGTCTACCTTCTAGGGCTGTTGTGAGACCTAACAGGTAATGCTTGTAAAGTGCTTAGTATGGTGTCAGGAATACAAATACTCAGAAGTGCTAGGTACTATTGTTACTGCTGTAATGTGATATTGTGCCCACCTCTGTGCATCATCATATCAGGGGATACAATGATGTCAGTATGTCTTATAACTGGTACTGTTATCTCTAAAATATTTTATTTTATTTTATTTTTTACTTTTGGCTGTGTTGGGTCTTCGCTGCTGTGCATGGACTTTCTCTAGCTGCCTCGAGCGGGGGCTGCTCTTTGTTCTGGTGTGCAGGCTTCTCAATGCGGTGGCTTCTCTCATTGCGGAGCACCGACTCTAGGCCCACAGACTTCAGTAGTTGTGGCTCGCAGGCTCTAGAGTGCAGGCGCAGTAGTTGTGGCGCACGGGCTTAGTTGCTCCGTGGCATGTGGGATCTTCCCGGACCAGGGCTCAAACCCGTGTCCCCTGCATTGGAAGGCGGATTCTTAACCACTGCGCCACCAGGGAAGCCGGTACTGTTATCTTTGATCCCTTGGTTAGAGTAATGTCTGCCATTACTCTCTGCTATAAATTTCTCTTTTTATAATTAACAAGTATCTTACCAGACTATGCAAATATCTTGTTCTCATATATATTTGCCTAGTAATTTTAGCATGCATTGATGGTTCCTGCCTATAACTATTATTTCGTTATTCACCTAATGGAAATTTTTTATTTCCATCATTCCTTCCACATTTTCTACTGGAATTCTACTATAAACAAAAGTTCCCTCTTCTCCTTATTTATTCATTCAGTCATTCTTTTATTCATTCAATTATCGATACTGGTATAGACTCATAGATATTTATTTTATTCTATGGGTTATAATCTGATACTATGATTATTTGTTATGCAAATTGTCCCAGCTTTCACCATATAGAGCTCCTTCAAGTTGGTTCCTGAACCTTGTTTACCACCATCATATTTTGAACACTTCCTTACTTTCTGGCACTGTAAGATATTCCAGGTTCATGGTAAGAATAGTTTAACGGAGTGGTTGAGGCGGAAGCCATATTATAGTAGATTAAGAAGTAAATGGGAAGAAAGGAAGTAGATATAGTGTTAAACACTTTTCCTAAATAAATGAAGGGAAAATGGCAGGCTACTGTGGAATTAGAAACTTGAGTATGTATTGGCTATAGAAAAGAAGTCAGTAGACTGCTTGAATATATGAGAGAGAAAGAAAAGCTAGAGAGTGAGTTTTATCACAAGTAGAAAATTTAAAGCATTTTCCATATAACAATTCAAAATTATCACACCACCAATAAAAAATTAAAATACTGTATATAAATATCACTTTGGTAAATAATATGAACTTCCCATAGACCTTTTCTAAAATGCTTCTTAGAGGAAAAAAAATTTTTTTAAGACTTCTTGAATATGTTAATTCAAAAACCATTTTCCTTCACAAAAGTTTTCACAATTTCTGGTGTATTTTTAAATCTGACTTCACAATATTCCTATTAATCAAATTATTAAAATTAATCAAATATTAATTATTCCTAACTGCAGATGAAAGAGTTGCTATTATCCATTTTCTCCAGATTAAGAGAGAGACTGGAGTGTGGCAGTGACAGTCTGACAAAACCAATAGGTGAAACACACTCTTAAAGTCTTGAGAAGACCTGATAAAGTGGAAGGGCAACAGTGTAAGCAAATTAACCAAACAGTTGCATAATTCGGTGGACAACGCTAACCATCATATTCTAAATTCTTTTGGCAATGTTTCCAAAAGTATTAATAAAACAAATACAAAGGAAAAAAACCTCTTTCAAGTCTTTTAAAGGGGAGATTGAGAGTTGGTTCTGTTGAAAGACACTGGTTTTTTGTATACAATGCATTATGAAAAATCAATTTTAATTTTCAGAATTCTGAGATTATATATAAAAAACTATTTGAACACAAGTAATTACTAACAAATAAAAATGATGTTAAGGGAAGGCTAATATAAATACATTTGCAATAAGGAAAAAATTTAAAATAAGGTATTTCAACTTGATTTACAGTTTTAGGCAAAAGAAAATCAAATACTGAAAAGAAGCTATATATAAAACATCAAAAGCATTTTAGAAATCACAAAATATACTTAACTTCATTATATTAAAATTTCATCTTGCAAAATGCAAAGGAAGTAATGAGAGACACTGCATCTCTGGATGTAACTCTGACCATAAGAAAAAAAGTTATTTGTGGAAGTAGAAATGATGGGAATTACATGAAAAAACTAAACATGACCTTTTGGTGTCCATGACAGGTCTAGGCATAGTAGTTGTGTGTCAATAAATGTACGCCTTTTGAAGTTAAAGAAAAAAAAGTATCATCATATGGCCTGAAACGTACAAAAGCATAGGCAGATCAATAAACTCAGGAAATACAGTTCAACAAGTCAGGACTCAAAATAAAATTCCAACAATTCAATAAGAAATTATTCTAACAACAACAAATGTAGTGTATCTAAAAATATTAGGTGCAGCCTTACAGATTTCAAAAAGTAGAATACAAAAGACAGATTTAAGAAGAATATTAGAGGGGCACTGACCTGTAACAATAGTGCTGGGAAGTCCACAATGAGTTAAGGAGGGTGTAACTCCAATGGTGGGTCTGAACCTGGGGGAAGTCATGCTACATTTTTTTTAAGAATAGGAAGAGGCGAACCTACGCATGTCAACTGAGCTCTTCCAAAATTTGTACAACAGAATCTACTTCCTCAGCTTGTGCTAAACCGCTCCAAATGAATATTTTCAGTTTAAATTTGTGAACTGGTGCCATCTGGTCAATCTTCTGGGTTCCTACTAGCCTTTCACTTGAGCTTAAAATCTCTTCAGCAACCCTACCATTAGTTCTTAATTAGCGTCCCTCTTAGATCATACACAAAAATGCTGATTAAAAAAAAAATCTTATGAGGCTGAATCTATAAATGGGTATTCTTGTGTGCAGGCGTGGACACACACACACACACACACATACACACACTCCTACCTACTTAAAAAAAAAAAGTACATGTCTTAACAGCAGCTCATGTGAAAAATACCAGGGAATTTTAGCTCACTGTAAACTAAATGAGTGTATGGTGTAATGAGTTTGCCAAAAAAACAAATGCAATCTTACAATGCACAAACAGAAATGTGGTATAAGGAACAAGGGAGGTGATAATTACAGTATACTCTAGTCTCACCAAGAGAAATGTATTCTGTTTTGGGTTTAAGAGGAGTAAAACCTAGATCACTCATTCAAGACATATTATTTGAGTACATACTACCTGCCAGACAGATTGTTATAAGTACTGGGAATAAAACAGTAAACAAGATAAAGTCCCTGCTTTAATGGAGCTAACATTTTTGAGAAGGAGATAATCAAAAAGGAAAAAAAAAACCCATCAGGTAAGGGTAATGGCTATGCAAAGAATGAAAACAGGATGATGTGATTAAAAGTGATAGGGTGACTATTTTAAAATGGACTCAAGGAAAGTCTGAGGAGGCCACTTACACTGAAATCTGCATGAAAAGAAAGAACTAGCAATGTAAAGATGTGATGAAAGATGAATCAAGTTATTCTCAGCAGCCTTGAGAGATCAGCAACAAAGCACAAAGACCAACATACTGGTTTTTATATCTTAATAAGAAGTTTCCCTACTGGATTACATTTGCACCAACTACACTATACTTCCCAGTCTATATACATCTGGAGACTACTCCATGGAAGTGCACCTCAATTCCTCTTCAGATCTTATCTGTTCAGGTTCTACAGTTTTTAAGCTGGTTCCTTCTAGTAATGAGCCATTACTATTCTCAATGGTCTGATTTTCTAGGTCAGTGTTTTTTAACTATGAACTAAAATCTCATTACAAGCCATCAGTTCAGTGGATAGCCATTAACATTCTTTATAAATGAAGTAGACTACTGTTTTGAGAAGCACTGGTTACATCTTAATACATACACGCCCCTACATATATACATTCATAAACATTTAAAAACACATCTATGCTGGGTCCCAGACAAAAACTTTGAAAAACACTGTTCTAAGAGGTTAAAGAATACTTCCATGTCATTTTATAGGAGAGTTCAATCCAAGCTCTTATTTAGGGTTGGAGGGCTTTGAGTCACCTGTTATTAGTCAACCTGGAGGATGGGATCAACCACATTGGGCAATCAATTAATCAATCAATTACATCTATTTAATGGAGCACCAATAAAAACTGACACTGAAGCTCAAGTGACATCCCTGATTAACAATACCCCGTGCATACTGTCATGCATCAATGCTGGGACCTGATTCCAAGGAGAGAGCTTTGTGTTGAAACCCTCTGAGACTGCCCTATGCATCCCTTCTTTGGCTAATTTTAACCTGTAACCTCCTCTGTAATAAACTGTAACCACAAGTATAACAGTTTTCAGTGAGTCCTGCTAGCCTATTATTGAAACTAAGGGTAGAGGTTCTGGGAACCTCCAGAATTTGTAGTTGGAATCAGAAGTAAGGGCAATCTTGGGACTGTGTTAGCTTTGCAGTTTGGCTATCTCTTGAGTAATACTCTCCAATGAAAACAAAAAGTTTAATGAGAAAATGAGAGATCTTGATCTGATAACTATCTTCAAATGTTAGCCAACTGCAAAGCTTTTCAAGTTTTTGTAAGATGTATAAAACTAAGACTGCAGGGCTTCCCTGGTGGCGCAGTGGTTGAGAATCTGCCTGCCAATGCAGGGGACACAGGTTCGAGCCCTGGTCTGGGAAGATCCCACATGCCGCGGAGCAACTGGGCCCGTGAGCCACAGCTACTGAGCCTGCACGTCTGGAGCTTGTGCTCCGCAACATGAGAGGCCACGACAATGAGAGGCCCGCGCACCACGATGAAGAGTGGCCCCCGCTCGCCACAACTAGAGAAAGCCCTCGCAAAGAAATGAAGACCCAACACAGCCTAAATAAATAAATAAATTTATTTTTTAAAAAAACAAAACGAAGACTGCAATGATTCCATTCTACTGAAGGCCTATCTATAGGAAATCTGGATTGAGAAAACTGCTTCCTTAAATATTCCTATGCAAAATCTTTAAAAAAAAAATCTGTATACAGGAAAACAGCCATATAATAAGAAACTGGGTAAAGAATACACTAGACCTAGCTGTACTATTTTTTACAATTGCATACAAATCTGCAATTATCTCAAAATAAAAAAGTTTAATTTAAAAAAAAAGAAGAGGGCTTCCCTGGTGGCGCAGTAGTTGAGAGTCCGCCTGCCGATTCAGGGGATGCGGGTTTGTGCCCCCGTCCGGGAAGATCCCACGTGCCGCGGAGCGGCTGGGCCCGTGAGCCATGGCCGCTGAGCCTGGGCTCCGCAACGGAAGAGGCCACAACAGTGAGAGGCCTGCGTATCGCAAAAAAAAAAAAAAAAAAAAAAAAGAAGAAAGCTTAGGCCTTTCCTGAGCTCAGAGACAGTCTCCTTCTGGCCTTGAAGAAACAAGCTGCTATGAGTTCTACAGCTACAAGGAAATGAATTCTGCTGACGATCCCATCAGTCTAGATGAGGGCTGTGAGCCTCCGATGAAATCACAGCCCCACTGGACTCACTGGATGCAGTCTTGTGAGACCCCAAGCAGAGAATCCAGCTAAGCTGTGCCTAGACACTTGACCCAAGGAAACTATGAGATAATATAAATGGATTCTGTTTTAAGTTACTAAATATATGGTTAATTTGGCACTACATTCACATACCCTACAATTGAACAATTTCACTCCTGGGTACATACTCAACATAAATACATATAAAGTTCAATAACAGGCAAAACTAATCTATGAGGGTACAAGTCAAAATGGTGATTACCCTTAGGGTGAGAGCAAGCAGGGACTAGTAGGAGGCCCAAGGAGATTTCTAGGACTGTGATAATGTTCTATTTCTTGATCTGGATTGGTGAAATAGATGATGTTTACTCTCTGAAAATTTATCAAACTATTTACTTATAATTCGTGTACTTTTCTGTATGTATGTTATATGTCAACGAAACTTACATTAAAAGAAGTTACATTACATAACCCTCAAACTGAAGACTATTATTTAACTTCATTATCATTAATCTAAGTAAACAATTCATTACAACCAGATTTTAAGGAAAAAACCATCTGTTCTAATGCAATGATGTCTTGACACTAAAACCAGATTATTTTTCTTTATTGTGTTAGCATGATATTTCCTGCTTTTCATCCAGAAAAATAATAAAAAAATAAAAGGGAAATATGATATTATATGTTCTCTCAATAAGAGGAGAAATCTACAAAATGCTGAAAGACATCTGAGAGTTAATTCAACCAATGTTATTAGGGGAAGGTGGGAGCTAGAGGAAAAGGAAGTTTTTTAAAACCCACAATCAAAATGTGAAGATTTTAAACAGAAGTAGAATGTTTAAGTCTATACTCCTTTTAGGTTGTTACGCTTCTGAATAACATGATCATCTTCTCTCTTTTCAGTTATATCTCCAATTTTAAAATATCTGTTTTACTTTGTATTCTAGCGACACTGAAACAATTTCAGTTTTTTTAAAAAAAACAAGTTATAATAACTTTGAATTTACTGTTCTAGTTGTCCAGAGTGTCCTTTCTCTAAAAGGTAGCCTAGCAAATGTCTATTCAAAACTCAGTGTAGGGACTTCCCTGGTGGCACACTGGTTAAGTATTTGCCTGCCAACGCAGGGGACACGGGTTCAATCCCTGGTCCAAGAAGATCCCACATGCTGCGGAGCAACTAAGCCTGTGTGCTACAACTACTGAGCCTGTACTCTAGAGCCCGCGTGCTGCAACTACTGAGCCTATGTGCTGCAACTACTGCAGCCCGTGTGCCGAGAACCCATGCTCCGCAACAAGAGAAGCCACTGCAATGAGAAGCCCACGTACCGCAAAGAAGAGTAGCCCCAGCTCGCCCCAACCAGAGAAAGCCTGCGTGCAGCAACAAAGACCCAACGTAGCCAAAAATAAAAATAAATAACTAATTAATAAAAAAAACAAACTCGGTGTAGATATCACTTCCTTTTTACAATATGTAATTTTACTGCTATATTTGCCATAGCATATTTGAGCTATTTATAAGTCAAGGTCATATTTGATTTGTACCTCTAAAACCTATCCAGTGTTTGGTACAGTTACATCATCTATGCAACAAAGATAATCATAGTATCTAAAGGATCTTAGAACAGTATCTGACACATAACAAGCACTCAGTAAATATTAGTATTATTATGATAAAGATTAATGTTCCTTATATAAAGAAGTCTCAGAACTCCATAGTATGAAAACAACTATTCCAATTTTAAAAATGGGCAAAATTTTTGGCAGACACTGCAAGAGATGATAAATGGATGGCAAATAAACACAAGAAAAGATGCTCACATTATTAGACATAAGGGAAATGCAAATTCAAACCACATGAGATACCACTACACATCTATTTGAATGGTTAAAAAAAAACATGAACAATACTAAGTAGGAAGAGGAAGAGAGGATATTGAGAAACTGAAACTCATACACTACTGGTGGAAATGCAAAATGGTACTGCCATTTTGGAAAACAGGTGGTAGTTTTTTATAAAGTTAAACATACATTTAATATATGACCCCTGGCAATCCCACTCTGATACCTTTACCCAAGAGAAATGAAAACATATGGTAACATAAACACCGGTACACAAATGTTTAAAAAGGCTTTTATTCATAAATGCCAAAACCTGGAAACGATCCAAATGTCCTTTATCTGATAAATACATATACAATCTTTGGTTCGTTCACATGATGGACTACTACTCAGTAACATGAAGGAACACTACTGATACATGCAACAAAAAATACATTATGCTAAGTGGAAGAAGCCAGGCTCATAAGGCAACATGATATATGATTCCATTTATACAACATTCTCAAAAATGTAAAACTATAAGGAAAGAAAATTAATCACTGTTTACCAGGATCTGGGGTTGAGGGAAAGGCTGAGTACAAAGAAGCACCAGAGGATGTTTTGCGTGATGGCAAAATTCTTTATCTTGATTGCGGTGTGTTTATTACAATGTACATGTTTGTCAAAACTCACAGAAATGTACACTAAAAAAGGTGAATTTTACTAGATATAAGTTATATCTCAATAAACCTGAATTTAAAAAAAGATTAATGTTCTTTAGGTCTCAATTCCATATTAAGAAGTTAATACCACTAGATTCTAAATCTAGGTTAATGTCTTGATATCCCTTTTCCTTAATCCCAGTAGCTGTCCTTGAAGCCTTATGCTATGATAATTATCTAAATCTCTAAACATTGCCTATTCCTAGATTTCTAGATGCTGTTTTCTCACTTATCTGCTTTCAGGAGTCTGTGTTATATGTGGCTAGACCTCCTTAATCCCACAAAATTGCCTAGTTAGACTTCTTTCTATAAATGACTGGGTCTTACAACACAAACACACATGCGCACATGCGCGCGCACGCACGCGCACACACACACACACCTCTTTACCAGGTCTTAGCAACATTAGAGAAATTGATCTCTTCCATGTCTGGCTGTGCAAAAGACTTCAACAGACTCTTCACAAAAGAAGATATGCATTTTTGGACAATAAGCCCATGAAAAGATGCACAGTATCATTATCCACTAGGAAAATACAAATTAAAACTATAATGAGATATAGTATACAGCCAATCAAGTGGCTAAAATTAAAGACTGACAATACCAAAGACTGAAGAAGAGGGAGCACCTGGAACTCTCATACACTGCTGGTGGGAATGTAAAATGGTGAAACCCCACTTTTGAAAACAGTTTGGCAATTTTTTATTAAGTTAAACATACATTCAACATAAGACCCAGCAACCTCATTACCTTTGTATGTATCCAAAGAAATGAAAACATATGTACACAAAAAGACTGATCTTAAATGTTCACTGAAGCATTATTAAAAATAGCCAAAAACAAGAAACAACCCAAATGTCTATCAATAGGTAAAATGGACAATTGTGGTGTACTCATAAAGTAGAATGCTAGTCAGCCATAAAAAGGAGCAAACTACTGACTCACCCAACAACATAAATGAATCACATATGCATTGTGCTGAGTAAATAAAGCCAGACTCAAAAGGATACCTACTGTATTATTTCATTTATATCATATTCTCAAAAAACACAACAAAAATATAAGGGCAAAAATCAGTGGTTGCCAGCAGCTGGTAGCTGGGGGAGGGACTGCTACAAAAGAAGATGAGGGAATTTTGAAGGGATAGGGAATCATTCTGTATCTTGATTAATGGTGGTACTTACATATACTTGTCAGAACTGTGCACTAAAAAGAGTAATTTTTTACTGTACTTAAATTATATCTAAAAAACAAAACTACTGATACATGATATAACATGGATAAATCCCAAAAATATCACGTAGAATGAGAAAAGCCTGACACAAAAGAGTACATACCATATGATTCCATTTATAAGTAATCTAAAACAAGTAAAACTAATCTATAGTGACAGAAAGTAGATCACTGATTGCCTGGGGACCAGGGATGAGAGGTAACTGCCTACACAGGAAAAAAGGAAAATTTGGGGGCTTATGGAAATGTTCTATACTTTGATTGTGATAATGATTATATAGGGTATACACTGTCAAAAATCATCAAATTACACTCAAAATGGGTATATTTTATCGTATGAAAATTATGTCTGAATATAATCAATTTTAAAATGTACTTACTTACCCAGTGAACATAAATGTAACAGGATAAATTTTACCCTGACTTAACTATTTAATAATTCCTCTTCTTTTACTAGTTTTAATTACATCACTACAAACTAAAGTTAGATTATATTATCTTAATTTCTATAATTTATGCTAGTCCATTGGCTGGTGATAACAAATTTAGAAGTATTTGCTAAGAACATATTACATACAGGTAATATGTTCAACAACAGACTCTCTGGAGAACAAATAAGAAATATGAGGGGGAGATGATGGTGGGATGAATTGGGAGATTGGGATTGATGTATATACACTAATATGTATAAAATAGATAACATAAGGACCTGCTGTATAAAAAAATTAAAATTCAAAAAAAAGAAAAAAGAAATGCTGTCTACAAAATAAATTGATATTTTTATTGCAGAGATTTATCTCTGCTTTTATTGCAGAGATTATATAGCTATATCTATACCACATTTCATGTATGACAAAAGAAAACAGTAAATAATCAGTTGTTTGAGGGAACAGCTAAATCAATATGGACCACAGAGGAAAAAGAGACTTGATCTGTGTTGCCTAAGAATAAGTTAATTTTTATAATGAAAAGATAATGAGAAGATATTCAAGCGAGTGAGCTAAGCATGAGTAAAAGCATAACAACTGAAGTAAAGATTTACAAAGACCAGCATTTCACAAGCTATATTCTAAGAAACTGTGGATATTAAACCATTCATATTCCTATAAAATTCTGAGAAGCTGCCTTGTATTTTACCTTTCTTGGAGCATTATGATAAAGTGTAATTTATTAAAACCTCACTCTGAGAAGTCCATAGAGAACTAGTAGTAAATGACCTTGCATAGAATTGATAGGGCAAAATTAAGAAACACCTTTGATTTTTAGTATAGATAACAACTCTTTTGTATCTCTTAAAAGTCATCATTTTTAAAGTACAAAATGTTGGAGGGGGAAGCGTAAGCTGGGACGAAGTGAGAGAGTGACATGGACATATATACACTACCAAATGTAAAACAGATAGCTAGTGGGAAGCAGCTGCATAGCACAGGGTGATCAGCTGGGTGCTTGTGACCACCTAGAGGGGTGGGATAGGGAGGGTGGGAGGGAGGGAGACGCAAGAGGGAAGAGATATGGGAACATATGTATATGTATAACTGATTCACTTTGTTATAAAGCAGAAACTAACACACCACTGTAAAGCAATTATACTTCAATAAAGATGTTAAAAAAAAAGTACAAAATGTTTTTGAGTTGAGAAATCAGGTTTGTCACCACCTATCTCCACCAGACCACCCCCCCTCCAGATAGAAAGCCATATTATAAACTGCTATAATTTTTGGCAGCAAGAGAGGGATTTAACCAGCAATTTATCTTTCCATATTGAAAGGAAGCCTTAAGAAAGAGTTTGGGGGGACTTCCCTGGCGGCACAGTGGTTAAGAATCCATCTGCCAATGCAGGAGACACGGTTCTGTCCCTGGTCTGGGAAGATCTCATATGACGCAGAGCAGCTAAGCCCGTGCGCCACAACTACTGAGCCTGCGCTCTAGTGCCTGTAAGCCGCAACTACTGAGCCCATGTGCCACAACTACTGAAGCCCATGTGCTTAGAGCCCATGCTCCGCAACAAGAGAAGCCACCGCAATGAAAAGCCCACACACCACAATGAAGAGTAGACCCTGCCTGCCGCAACTAGAGAAAGCATGAACACAGCAACAAAGACCCAACGCAGCCATAAATAAATAAATAAATAAATAAATAAATTTATTTTTAAAAAAAGTTTGGGGATCAATGTGTACCAGAAGTTTGTTGGTTCTATTCTAATTGCATCTGTGTGTGTGTGTGTGTGTGTGCACATGTGCATGTGGGGATGAGGGAATATAAATCACAGTTCAATATGGCATTTTGAGAATAGGCAAGAGTATTTTAAATAAGAGGGTGAGAGAATAAAAAATTTAATGTTATAGTATATCCCTGTAAGACAAATACAAAAATAAAAGTACTTAACTGAGTCTATACCACAACACAATATACCATCAACATTAATTTTTAATCTACTTTATTGATCCTAAGTGTTTAAAGAAAAATTAATTTATCTTCACTTATACCTCTTCTATACGTCATCCTTTAAGACATGGAATAAACTGCAGTGACTACAAATGCACTATATTCTAACAAAAGCTGCAAAAATATTTTACTAATTGTTCAGTTTAATTCAATAGTCCATGATGACCTATTAAAGCCAAAAAACAAACACTGGTATAAATAATGAATTAAACTACAGACCAATATCCTTATCAATATATACACATAGATCAACGAAATGATATACAAAAGTATAAACATCATTTATATTATCAATGCAAGGTTATTTTAATGCAAGGTTATTTTAAAATCTGAAAATCAATTAATGTAACAATATCAATAAAGAATTAAAACCACACGATCATATTAAATGACACAGAAAAAGCCTCTGACAAAGATGATCATCTCTTCATGATAAAAATCACTCAATGAACTGGGAA
The DNA here is from genome assembly GCF_964341445.2 of Mesoplodon mirus. Lineage (NCBI taxonomy): Eukaryota > Metazoa > Chordata > Mammalia > Artiodactyla > Ziphiidae > Mesoplodon > Mesoplodon mirus. The sequence continues at coordinate 31,389,846 of NC_138995.1, forward strand.
TAGAAGGGAACCTGATAATGGGCATCTACAAAAAATCCACAGCCAATATCATACTTAATAGTAAAAGATGGAATGCTTTCCCTAAGATCAGGAAGAAGAGAAGGATGTTTGCTCTTGCCATTTCTATTCAACATTATGCTAGAGATTCTAACCAGGCAATTAGGAAAGAAAAAGAAATAAAAAGCATAGATTGCAAAGAAACAAAACTATATTTATATGCAGAATACATAAACATGACATGATTAATTTTTTAAAATCCTAAGAAAAGATTTGTAAGTGGTATCTATAAGGGATTTATAATAGATAAAGAATTCCTACAACTCAATAATAAAATGACTACATAATCCAATTTAGGGACTTCCGTGGTGGTGCAGTGGTTAAGAATCCACCTGCCAACGCAGGGGACACGGGTTTGATCCCTAGTCTGGGAAGATCCCACATGCCACAGAGCAACTAAGCCCGTGCGCCACACCTACTGAGCCTGCACTCTACAGCCCACAAGCCGCAACTACTGAGCCCGCGTGCCTAAAGCCCATGCTCTGCAACAAGAGAAGCCACCACAGTGAGAAGTCCGTGCACTGCAATGAAGAGTAGCTCCCGCTTGCCGCAACTACAGAAAGCCTGCGTGCAGCAATGAAAGAAAACCCAACACAGCCAAAAATAAATAAATAAATTTATTTTAAAAAATAATAATCCAATTTAAATATTGGCAAAAGGCCTGAATAAGCACTTCTCCGTAAGAATGGCCAATAAGCCCATGAAAGATGTTCAGCATCTTTAGCCATCAGGGAAATGCAAATCACAACCACAATGAGGTACCACTACACATCCACTACGATGACTATAACCAAAGACAGATAATAACAAGTATTGGCAAGTATAGAGAAATGTGAACTCTTGTAATAGTTCCACAGTTCTATGAATTTACCAAAATTTATTGACTTACATACCTTAAATGGGTGGACTGTACAAAATGTAATTACATCAACAGAGCGATTATTTTTTTTAAATAATGAACTCTATAGAAGTAAAATAACTTTATTCTCATTGCTTTTTTGAGGATTACAAAGTTTCACTGAATTTACATTGTGACTCTTGGAAAATATTGTTATGGTCTTCTAAATAACCATTTTCTTTTTCCTAATTCATTCTTTTACTTAATCACTTAAATATCAAGCAATTCCCCTGTTAATTAAAATAAACTGTTTCACCCACAGGGCCTTCTACATAAACTTTATCTCAAATTAAAAGTTGTAACTTACTCAAGCATATGGTAAAATTAGGCAGACCATACAAAACATGGAGATTAATTTCTTCTGTATAAATATCATTATATATTTTCTAAGTTTGCCAAAATAGTAATCAGAAGCTTACTGAAGCTTCAGATTCAGTAATCAGAAGCTCAGAATGTGATATATTTAGTAAATGATACATCACATTCCTGAGAGTTGATTATATATTAATATTTAAAATACTCATTTCTATTTTTCTCATCTTTTCAACCTTCAAAAATACTTTTATTTTTTCTCTCATATCTAGACATCTCAAGGTGAACATCATTGTGTATTTATGAATGATGGTTATTGAAACATGGGTATCTGTAATGAGTATGAGAGCCACAATTTCTCAAGTTTCTTATTATAGAATTTTAATTTTTGGCTGAAAGTGGAGATAAATACATTTTACTTGTCGTGTAAAAATTCTTTAGAACTGTAATTATTGCCATGCAGGAATTCATATGATATACTTAAGCAAAAACTGGAATGATTACATGAAACTTAGTTCTAGGAATGAGCAGACCAATATTAATACTAAAAAAGATTAAAACTAAAAGAATATATATATTTTTTTACTCATTTATTATGTAAACTAAGTTGTGTTTTTTTTTTTTTTTTTTTTTTTTTTTTTTTTTTTACAGTAGCTCAGATGTCCTTTTTTTTTTGGCTGGGTCCTGACTGCGGCATGTGGGATCTTTCATTGTGGTGTGTGGGCTCTTTGTTGCAGCATGCGGGCTTCTCTCTAGTTATGGTATGTGGGTTTTCTCTCTCTAGTCGTGGCGCACGGGCTCCAGAGCGCGTGGGCTCTGTAGTTTGCAGCACACAGGCTCTTTGGCTGAGGTGCGTGGGCTCAGCAGTTGTGGCGTGCGGGCTTAGCTGCTGCCCTGCAGCATGTGGGATCTTAGTTCCCCGACCAGGGATCGAACCTGTGACCCCTGCCCTGAAAGGCGGATTGTTTACCACTGGACCACAGGAGAAGTCCCCAGATGTACTTCTGAATGTTAAACTGGGTTTAATGTTAGCAAGACAAAACGCTTCTTTAAAATTTTTTTCTATATGTAAAAGAAGCTTAATGTCTCAGCATGATATTAACATCTCAAGCAGTATTTAATTCCTCTGGTTGATAGTAATAATCCTCAAAAAGTTGTTGAGGACTGGTGTCTCTAATTAAAAGTAGTAAAAAAAAAAAATTTTCTACTATGCATGATTAAGCATGTATACTATCATTATAACATGCTATGTTAATTTAATTACATCATGGTATTTGCTTTTACCATGAAAATTTTGATGTATTTAAAAGGCTTCACTTTGTTTTTATTTATTAATTTTATTCTTAGTTGGTTAGTCTGACCTACTGTAACTTCAGAGGATAATCTTCTGGAGACACTTTCATGGCAACTGACATTGTCTGGGGAAAGAGTATTGTTAAGGACTCTCCATTTGGGTTTAATACAATTTCTGTTGTCATTTTCATAGTATATTTGAGTTAAGTTCCTTATGTTCTAGGTGAGCCAATTTTTTTTTCAAATTTCTGATGTTTAAAAAAAACTTCATTAATCAGATTTCAATACTTAAATATACATAAGAATTTGAGCTATAAAGAAGAAATCTAGCCAATTAAATGAAAAATAACTTTTTATGATTATTTTAAATGAGATTTCACATACATGTCCTTAATTCTATTAATAAAGCACTAAATGTATTAAGACCTACTTTTCATTAAAATTTATTATGCAGAATTGTAAATCCCAAATAAGATTAAATATTTTAAATATATTATGAATGTACGAATACATATGCACAAATATGAGACTATAAATTAGCTAACTTTCTACTTGCTCTATGCTCCTTTCAATAATACTCTCAACAACCATCCACCTCCTACATAATACTTTTTTTAAGCTATTAAAATCAAAATGATTTAGCCATTTAAAAATATCAGTTTCTAGACTACGCCTCGAACACTAATCTATATGTTGGTACTTTTAAAAAACGTAGCTGTGCAAAAACATAAAAGTGTATAGAAGTATTATACAAATACCCATAAACCCACCACCTAGGTTTAACAAATATAATATTTGTTGAAAATCTGTTTTTTTCCCTTAGATTTGCAAAACAGAACATACTTGAAAACTACTGAAATCCCCAGTCCCATTCCTTGCTTTCTAGAGCAAACCACTATTCTGACTTTGCCATGTTATCTTTTCAGTATGTGTTTCTGTAACTTCATCTTAGAGATCTGTATCCATTAACATCTGGGGAAGGAATGAGGAGAGGAATAGTTATATCTGTTTATTTAAAAGATAGAGATTTGAAGTAAATACGACAAATATTAATATCTATTCAATCTCATTTCATGAGGGTTAGCTTATTTTCTCTATGTTAAAAATAGTGTGTAATTAACCATTAACAATAAAAGAAAATAGTGACTTTGGAGTTAGGCAGCCTTGGGTTTAAAACTCCTTTCTGCTACTTACCAGCCATGTAACTTTGGGCAAGTTTGTTAATCTTTCCAAACTTTAGTGTCCTCATCCATAAAATGTGGATAATATTGGTACCAGCTACAAAAGATTGTCTTCAGTATTAAAATAGGCTAATCCATGGGGTGCATAGCGTGATACCTGGCTATAATATTTTTTGAGTGCTTATTTTCTAAGCTCTTTACAAGTATTATCCTATTCAATCTTACATCTATCAGTCACTAAAAGAGATAGGTATGGAACTATCTCTTTTAGTGACTGCTATCTATACAAAGGGTTTGTATGTAGTGACCTGTGGTTAGATTGTTATTTGTAAAGAAAGGGAAACATTTCATTATAATGAATGGGTGATACTTTATAGCAGTGAGAGATTTGGGAAGTTAGATGGGTGCCATTTACAAGGCTTTGTGCCAGGCTAAGTGAAGACTTCGAGCAGGGAAAAATCACGACAAAAGCTATACCAGATTAACCTGATATTCGAGTGGAACAAAGCAGAGGCAGTAAAACTTCTTTTGGTGAAGAGGTCTACATTCAACTGAAAAATGTAAAACTAGATTTAAGAAGGTATGTATTTGGGGAGTATCTGGTACAAATTTATAGAAGAAGGTATGGGAGATACTAAGATAATTGAAGTAGAAAATACAGAGTGAGAAGACAAGAGAGCTTTAGCCAGAATCTTGGGGAACCTGGAATAATGGGGCAGGAGAAAATAAGAACCAAGAAATTAGAGAAAGAATAATCAGTCTAAGACTTTGTAGTGTCCTTGAATCCACAGAAACAGATTCCAGAAAAAGTGATAAGCAACAGTGTCAAAAATTGAGTAGCTATGAGAAGTAACTGGTATATCCCTTTCTCCACATTTCAGTAAGTCTAGATCGTTTCTCCTTACCAAAAGTTCTGTCATCTATATTTCCCCTTAATGTATTGCTACAACAAATATTTTCTAATATTTATAACTCCTCTCATTCTTCTCTTCCCTCAAGAGAGAAGAAATTTAAAAGAGATCATAGCAACTCACTTGTCTTCATCAAATTATGCAAATCCCTTTAATTTATCCCAGTTTTAGCCAATGTTTCCCTGAAGGAAAAAGTAAATTTAGAACGCACATTAAAACAAAGGGAGAAAGTAATGGATTTGAAAAATGTCCGAGAGAATTCATAGCTGTTTACACACCACTGCTTCGCCAAGGACATCCTGGCAACTAAAAAATATACAAAATTTGTAGGGCAGGATTATTTACTAATTTTTTTAAATGACAAAGCAATAAAGATTTGGGTACATTTTAAATTCTCAAGTCATGATCAAAACTACAGGGTTAAAACATTTCATTAGGATATTTTAAGTGAAAGTGATAAAAAAAAAACCTCAGTAGTTTATCCTAACAATTGGAGAAATTTGAATATGAATTAGATTCTAGATGTAATGTGGAGTTACTATTAACTATCTTAGGTGTGATATTGGTTGTATAGAAGAATCTATCTCCTCATGCCTAAGGAGATGGAACATGAAGTATTTAGAGGTAAAGTCTCATGATGACTGGAATTTACTTTCAAATCAGAGCCTGAAACAACAAAATCTATGTATCTATAAATGAAAACAAAGCAAATATGGCAAAGTGTTAACACCTATTGAAATGAAAGGGCATTTATTTACTATTCTTTCATTTATTCATTTTATTTACTTTTTTGGATACTGAATATTTTTCATTAGAAAACCAGAGAAAATAACTTGTCCTGATCTACTGCCATACCAACAACTCATTGAGTGGAACACACACATATTAATAGGACAATTTCACTTTAATCCCAAGAACACAGACAACTTTGTTTTTAAGAAAATTTTAAAACTATATAGTCATCTACAAACTCTTTAATTCATAAATCAACAATACTTGAACTGACAGACACAAAGCCCAATGTATGGATAATGATAATGATTTCCATAGAGAGAAAATCTTTCTCTTGGTCACAGACAAGCTAGCGACCTACATCTCTCACTAATTTACCAGCTCGCATGAACTAACTTCACAAATCTGTGTCACTGCTCATAAAGAAAACGCCTTCCTTTACATCAGGCAAGAGGGGTCCCTCTTCCTTGAGCTGCACAATTTAGAGGGTCTGGTTCCTGTGTCACACCCCTCCTCAGGGCCAAAAGTATCTACTACCCCTCCCCTCTTCTAGAATATGCTCCAGGTACACAGGAATTCCCTACCTAAGACAGTCTCACACTCACTTGCAGAGCCCACCTTGGGTCTATTCCCTAGGTTTGTTCTCTCAAGGAAGTACTTGTATGGCAAGGAACACATATTGCCAGTGTGTGCATGGTTAGGGCAAAGAGATGGCAAGAAGGAGGTGGAGCTTGGATATGCAGGCTGAGAAGTCCACACGTGTTCATGAGGCCCCTCAAGGTACAGGATGGAACCAGGGGTGGAAAGAGAAGTAGTATGGCCCACTTCTGCCATATTCTGGATGTGGAACTCCAGAGAACCCAAGACCTCTAAATTCAAACGAGTGTTTCTATTTGTCAAGGAAGAACAGAACGTATTTAACAGTTTATTGGCTTTATTAGCAACTTTTAAATATTTTGACATACAATTTAAGAGCTTCCAATTGTACTCTTTCCCTGGGACTCACAAATATTAGGGGCAAGCCTGCATAAAAATGAGTTAAGAAGCAGTTATATAAGAAAGGGGGGGGAGTGTAAAAAAAAAAAAGAAACAGTTATGTAAGAAAAAGAACAATAAAAAGGAAATAGAATCAGGGGATCTCTTTTAGATCATGCCACTAAAAAGTTACGTAGACTTTATATCTGGGCCTCAGTTTTATACCCGTAAAATTTTAAAAAGTTGATTAATAATTAAAGGTCTTCCTAGTTCTAAAATTTTTTTTAAATCCTTAAAGCAAGGAAGCATTATTAAACAACAAGCTGACTTTACAATTTACAAGGCACTTTCAAATTTATTGTCACATTTATTAATCAGAAATGCTAAAAATATACAGCCACATATTACAGATGAGAAAACTTACCTAAGACTACAATGATACTAGATAGAAGGACTAGGACTTGAGCCTAGTTCTCCTCACTACAAATTCAGTGCTTTTCCAACTTTATCAAAGAAACTCGCAGCCGAAAAACCACCTGTAAAATATTTATTATCCAACACTGGAACTGAGAAACAAATGACAGATACCAAGAACAGAAATGAAAACTATCTAATTCCTCTTCTTCATAAATAGCTCATTTGTCTGATGACAAAAATTCATGAATTCAACTTTCTAGTAATTATGGCTTAATTCAGTAAGAGATACAGCCACATGAGTAACATTAAGAAAGTGCTGACGGAGCAACTAAGCCCATGTGCCACAACTACTGAGCCTGCACTCTAGAGCCCGTGAGCCACAACTACCAAGCCCGCGTGCCACAACTACTGAAGCCCATGCGCCTAGAGCCCTGCTCCACAACGAGAAGCCACTGCAATGAGAAGCCCACGCACCGCAACGAAGAGTAGCCCCCGCTCGACGCAACTAGAGAAAGCCCATGCGCAGCAACGAAGACCCAATGCAACCAAACATAAATAAATAAATAAAATTGATTCTTTAAAGAAAAAAAAAGTGCTGAAAGCATAAGTTATAAAGAAAGAGAGTCAAAAACAGCATTTTTAAAAACATCTTTATTGGAGTATAATTGCTTTACAATGTTGTGTTAGTTTCTGCTGTATAACAAAGGTAATCAGCTATACGTATACATATATCCCCATATCCCCTCCCTCTTGCATCTCCCTCCCACCCTCCCTATCCCACCACACACACAAAGCACCGAGCTGATCTCCCTGTGCTATGCGGCCGCTTCCCACTAGCTATCTATTTTACGTTGGATAGTGTATATATGTCAATGCCACTCTCTCACTTCATCCCAGCTTATCCATCCCCCTCCCTGTGTCAAGTCCATTCTCTATGTCTGCACCTTTATTTCTGTCCTGCCCCTAGGTTCTTCAGAACCATTTTTTTTAAAAATTTAGATTCCATATACATGTGTTAGCATACGGTATTTGTTTTTCTCTTTCTGACTTACTTCACTCTGTAGGACAGACTCTAGGTCCATCCACCTCACTACAAATAACTCAATTTCATTTCTTTTTATGGCTGAGTAATATGTATATATGTGCCACACCTTTATCCATTCATCTGTCGATGAGCATTTAGGTTGCTTCCATGTCCTGGCTATTGTAAATAGAGCTGCAGTGAACATTGTGGTACATGACTCTTTTTGAATTATGGTTTTCTCAGGGTATATGCCCAGTAGTGGGATTGCTGGGTCATATGGTAGTTCTAGTTTTAGTTTTTTAAGGAACCTCCATACTGTTCTCCATAGTGGCTGTATCAATTTACATTCCCACCAACAGTGCAGAGGGGTTCCCTTTTCTCCAAACCCTCTCCAGCATTTATTGTTGGTAGATTTTGATGATGGCTATCCTCACTGGTGTGAGGTGATACCTCACTGTAGTTCTGATTTGCATTTCTCTAATGATTAGTGATGTCGAGCATCCTTTCATGTGTTTGTTGGCAATCTGTATATCTTCTTTGGAGAAATGTCTATTTAGGTCTTCTGCCCATTTTTGGATTGGGTTGTTTGTTTTTCTGATACTGAGCTGCATGAGCTGCTTATATATGTTGGAGATTAATCCTTTATCAGTTGCTTCGTTTGCAAATATTTTCTCCCATTCTGAGGGTTGTCTTTTCGTTTTGTTTATGGTTTCCTTTGTTGTGCAAAAGCTTTTAAGTTTCATTAGGTCCCTTTTGTTTATTTTTACAAAAACAGCATTTTTACAGAATAAAATACAGCAAGACTTTGGAAATCGGATTATCTGATTAAAAAAAACAGTACTAATTACTTGTGGGATCTTAGTTCCCTGACCAGGGATTGAACCTGGACCCTCAGCTGTGAGAGCTCGGAGTCCTAACCACTGGACTAACAGCGAATTCCCTCTTTATCTTTTCTCAATATCTAGTTTTCTCAAATCTGTGTTTGAGTTTTAGGTCTGTGACTTATAAACTGTGGTACCTTGAGTTTGTATTTTCATTTATAAGTTAAGGTGCCACAATTAACATTATAAGATTATTATGAGGATAAAATGTGATGACATATAAAAAGTATCCAACACTATCTGTATGACCCTGAGCAAGCTATGTAACTAACCTATGCTTCAAGCCAGTATCTGTAAAAAAAAGAGTAGATGATAAGATCTACCTCACAGAGTTGTTCTGAAGATTAAATGAAAAAAAATATGTAAAGCTATGAACATAAGTATAACTGCTCAATATTTATTGGTTGTTTGTATTTTTATTATTTTTCATAATTGTACTAATTTTCAATGGAAAGTTTGTACATTTACCTTGATTTTCTAGGACTCTGTCTAATCATAGGTACACACAAAAATTTATCTACAAAAATATTCATCATACTATCTAAGAAAAATAAACTGGCTATATAAACCATAGTATTTCTACATTATAAATTATCATACAGTCATTAAATGGTGTTTTAAGCCTTCCACTTAAGTCCAAGATGGAATAATAGGAACTGGATTTACCCTCATGCTTAAATCAACTGAAAAACCAAGCACAATATATAAGACAATAATTTTTAGACACTGGACATCAGTCAACCCATGACAGTAATCTCTGAGAGAAGGGAAACAATTGAGCTAAGGCTATTATCTTATTTGGAGAATAAGGAGGATGCTTCCAAGCTGCAGAACAACAGTGATATCAGGAAGTCAGGTAGAATATCACAAGCTGTGTTGAGGAGACAGAGCTAGAGGTTCAGGGGAGCCAGAAAGACTAGTTTGCAGGGGAAAGTTCAGCAGAGTAGAGAGCTTCACAGGGAAAGACCTCCAGAGATCTTCAGTAGGTCTCCTCTCAAGGCTTTAGATAAGTACTGATCAATACTACTACTTTGTGAAGAAACTGCCCAAGGCCCAGAACAAACCACGTGAAAGCAACTGAGATCATACACTAAGGCCAGGAATAGTCCATCTTTCCATCAGCCAGACTGGAAAATCTTGTATTTCACAGGAATTGGACAGAGAACTCACAAGGCTATTTTGTCAGTAGTGGGGGAAAATTAGTCCTAAATATTGTCCATCCAAACAAGGCTTGGAAACAGATCTTATAAGGATACACCAATTTCCAAGTAACTTACTGTATCCCAGAACAAAACTCAAGAATATTTACACACACACACACACACGAAGAATATTTACAAAAATGCAAAACTTTCCAGCACTCATCAGGGTAAAATTCACAATGTCTGGCACCTATTCAAAAATTATCAGGCATGCAAAGAGGCAGGAAAATACAACCTACATTAAGGAGAGAAATAAATCAATAGAAGCAGGCTCAGAAATGACACAGATGATAGATTTAGTAGACAAGGATAAGTAACATAGCTAGTATAATTATATTCCAAATGTTCAGTAAATTAGAGGAAAGATTAAGCATGTTAAGTAGAGACATGGAAGACATAAAATGAATGAAAATGAGATTTAAAAAATACACTGGCTGGAATTAACAGATTACACAGCAGAAGAAAAGAGTAGTGAATACATATTAATAAAAACTATCCAAACACAGAACAACAACAATAAAATCCAAAACCAAAGACAGGGAAAAGGCTAAAAAAGAAAACACAAACACACACACACAGCGTGAGTGAGCTGTGGAGCAACTTCAAGCAGCCTAATCTACCTGTAAAGGAGGACAACAAAAATATTTCAAGGAAAAGTTTCCATGTTTGACAAAAACTATAAGCACAGATCCAAAAAGCTCAACAAAACTCATGCACAAGGAACATGAAGAAAACCACATCAACAAGTATCAGAATCAAATTGCTTAAAAACATTAGAAGAGAGAAAATGCATAAAAGTTACCAGGGAACAAATATACATTTCATGCAGAGGAACAAAGATAAGAATTACAGAAGTCTTCACATCAGAAACAAGGCATAACAGAAGACAGCAGAGCAACATACTTAAAGTATAAAAATAAACATAAAAACCACTGGCAACCTAGAACTCTATATCCAGCAAAAATATCTTTCAAAAATAAAAGGGAAATGAAGACCTTTTATTTTATTTATTTTTGGCTGTGTTGGGTCTTCATTGTTGCGCATAGGCTCTCCCTAGTTGCAGCGAGTGGGGCCTACTCTTCATTGCGGTGCGTGTGCTTCTCATTGCCATGGCTTCTCCTGTTGCAGAGCACGGGCTCTAGGCACACGGGCCTCAGGAGTCGTGGCATGAGGGCTCAGTAGTTGTGGCTCACAGGCTCTAGAGCTCAGGCTCAGCAGTTGTGGTGCATGGGCTCTAGAGCGCAGGCTCAGCAATTCTGGCGCACGGGCTTCGTTGCTCAGCAGCATGTGGGATCTTCCCCGACCAGGGATCGAACCCGTGTCCCCTGCATTGGCAGGTGGACTCTCAACCACTGCGCCACCAGAGAAGTCCCAACACCTTTTAGACATATAAAAGTTGAAAGAATTCATGACCATCAGACCTACACTACAAGAAATGTTAAAGGAAGTCTTTCAAGCAGAGAAAATGGTATCAGATAGAAATTGGCATCTACATGAAGAAATGAAGAACACTAGAGGGACTTCCCTGGTGGTCCAGTGGGTAAGGCTCCGCGCTCCCAATGCAGGGGGCCTGGGTTTGATCCCTGGTTGGGGAACTAGATCCCGAATGCATGCCGCAACTAAGAGTTCACATGCCACAGCTAGGAAGCCCAAGTGCCACAACTAAAGGTCCCACATGCCGCAACTAAGACCCAGCACAGCTTAAATAAATAAATAAATATTAAAAAGAAAAAAAAGAACACTGGAAATGGTATATATGTGGTTAAATATAAAATACATTTTTTCTTATTCTTAAAAGCTTATTCAAAGATAATTGACTGGGCTTCCCTGGTGGCGCAGTGGTTGAGAATCTGCCTGCCAATGCAGGGGACACGGGTTCGAGCCCTGGTCTGGGAAGATCCCACATGCCGCGGAGCAACTAGGCCTGTGAGCCACAATTACTGAGCCTGCGCGTCTGGAGCCTGTGCTCTGCAACAAGAGAGGCCGTGATAGTGAGAGGCCCCGCGCACTGCAATGAAGAGTGGCCCCCACTTGCCACAACTAGAGAAAGCCCTCGCATAGAAATGAAGACCCAACACAGCCATAAATAAATAAATAAATAAAATTAAAAAAAAAAAAAAGATAATTGACTGCTTAAAGGAAAATTAATAGAAATTTAGTGTGGAGTTTATAACTTCTATATAGAAGTACAATATACAACAACAAAAGCACAAAGTCCAGGATGGGGGAAATGGAAATACACTGTGATATCATTCATATAATATATATGAAGAGGTATATTACAATTTAAGGTAAACTGTGATAAGTTAAAGATGTATACTGTTAATATTAAAGCAACCACTAAAATAATATGACAAGAAGTACTAAATAGTAGCTCAACAAAGGCTTACTTTGTGTGCCAGATGTCAATTTACCACCTCTCAGGTCTAAATCCATACTTCATTGTCTGCTCCTGCAATAATGGAGTTGAAACCTGCACACATTTTTCCTTTGCCAGTGGCACAATGTCAAGCTTTGTTAGTAGGGGGCGCTGGAAGATTACTGGAAGATGAAGGGGTTTCAAATCCTGGTTCAGGTGTGTTCTCTTCAGCAGGCTACAGAAGAATACAGGAGCCAGCAGGACACAAAATCACCCCATGGTTAACTTCATATGACACCTTCTTAGGCAGCTTCAAGGGAAGTTTTGAGTCATAACATCGGTCTATGGGCACTGTCTGCCCCACCCCTCCAGTACCTCACAAAGCAGATGCCCAATGAGACTCACTAACAAGACACTGCAGCAAATTTCTCTAACATATGGTGCTCCATGACTATGCCCCCTCTAATGAAGTCTGGACTGCAGCCCTGGTGAAAGGTGCATGTCCAAGATTTTTTCCTTCCTTGAGTACTTTGTGTCCATCCTAGAGATGGTGGCTGCCCCATTTATCTGCTCTTTTTTGTACTTTTTTTTTTAAGATTTTTTTTGATGTGGACCATTTTTGAAGTCTTTATTGAATTTGTTACAATATTGCTTCTGTTTTATGTTTTGTTTTTTTGGCCATGAGGCATGTCGGATCTTAGCTCCCCAACCAGGGATTGAACTCACGCCCCTGAATTGGAAGCATGGAGTCTTAACCACTGGACCACCAGAGAAGTCCCTGTACTCTCTGAAATTTTCTTTATGCCTTAGTAGTCAGTCTCGCATTAGACCAATCCTGTTTCAGTTAATAATTATTAATTAAAATCTCCCTGCTCGGGCTTCCCTGGTGGCGCAGTGGTTGAGAGTCCGCCTGCCGATGCATGGGACACGGGTTCGTGCCCCGGTCCGGGAAGATCCCACATGCCACGGAGCAGCTAGGCCTGTGAGCTATGGCCGCTGAGCCTGCGCGTCCGGAGTCTGTGCTCCGCAACAGGAGAGGCCACAACAGTGAGAGGCCCGCGAACCGCAAAAACAAAACAAAACAAAATCTCCCTGCTCATATTAATGTATAGTTTCTGTCGTCCCACTAGACCATGACCGACACAAATGAAATCCTAAAAATTACTCTGTTAATCCAAAAATAGGCAGAAAATAAGGGAAAGAGGAATGAAGAATACACGAGACAAGTATAAAATTAATAGCAAAATAGTAGGTTTAAACATATCAATATAATTAATCACATTAAATGTAAATAGTTTAATCACCTCGATTATAAAACAGATTGTTAAGTTGGATAAAGAAGAGAAAAATCAATTTTATGTTGCCTATAAGAAAGCCACTTTAAATATAAAAACAAACGGGTTAAAAGTAAAAGGATGGAAAAAGATATGCCATGCTAACACAAACAGAAAACAGAAGCGACTATATTAATACCAAATAAAGCAGATATCAGAGCAAAGAATATATGTAAAGCCATGAATATAAGCTATAGAACAAACCTAAATAAATGTAAACAAATTCAAAACATAAAACTTTGTTCTCTGATCACAATGGAGTTAAATTAGAAATCAATACAAAAACAGTATCTGGAAAAAGATTCAAATATTTATAAATTAAATAAACATTTCTACATAACTCACCGGTCAAATAAGAAATCAAAGGGGGGAATTCAAAAGTTTTTGAAACTGAATAAAAATGAAATGCACCTAAGACAACACTTAATGGCAAGTGTATAGCATCAAACATCTATATCAGAAAGGAAGAGTTCAATGAATGACTTCAATTTTTCAGTTTAAAAAAAGAGTAAATTAAACCCACAGTAAGCAAAAGAAATAATAAAAATATGAGAAATCAGTGAAATCTAAAGCAGGAAATAAGAGAAAATCAATGAAACTCCATAAAACTGATAAACCTCTAGCTACACTAATCAGGAAAGAAAAAAGATATTAATTATCAATGTCATAAATGTACTCTATTAACTGTACATTGAAAGGATAAAAATGAAAACATTATGCCAAAAAATTTGACAACTTAGATGAAATTAAAAAATTCTGAAAGGCACAAACTACCAAAAGCTTACTCATACATATAACCTAAGAGACATATGTTTATTAAAGAAATTAGATGTGTAATTAAAAACATTCCCAAAAATAAAAGTTCAGGCCCAGATGGCTTCAGTATTGAATTCTACAAACATTAAAGGAAAACAAAGAACTTCTACATGAAAACATAAGAAAAAACCTTGATGACTATAGGGTAGGCACAGATTTCTTAAATATTAAATAAGCACAGTCTATAAAAGAAAAGTAATAAATAGGACTTGTTCAAAATTAAAAACTTTTGCACTTCAAAATATACTATTAAGAAAAGGGAGGGGCTTCCTTGGTGGCGCAGTGGTTGAGAGTCCGCCTGCCGATGCAGGGGACACGGGTTCGTGCCCCGGTCCGGGAAGATCCCACATGCCGCGGAGCGGCTGGGCCCATGAGCCATGGCCACTGAGCCTGCGCGTCTGGAGCCTGTGCTCCACAACGGGAGAGGCCACAACATTGAGAGGCCCGCGAACCGGAAAAAAAAAAAAAAAAAAAAGGGGAAGCCACAGACTGGTAGAAAAAATTTGCAAAACATATATTTGACAACTAGAATACTACAACTCAATAATAAAAAGAAACCAATTTTTTTAAATGTGCAAACAATTTGGACAGAAACTTCACCAAAGAAGATATGTGGATGGCAGTAAGCACATGAAAAGATATTCAACATCATGAATGATTAAAGCAATGCAAATTAAAATCACAGTAAGACACCACCACCCACTCCTTAGAATGGCTTAAATTATTTTCCCAGTGGAAATAAAAGTATTTACTTGCAAAGACTGTACATAAATGTTCATAGCATCTTTATTTACAGTAACCCCAAACCAGAAACAATATCCACCAACAAGTGAATGGATAAACAAATTGTGGTGTATCCATATAATGGAATACTACTTAGCAATTAAAAGGAATGAAATATTATACCTGCAACTACTGGATGAATCTCAAAATAGTTATGCTGAGTAAAAGAAGCCAGATTAAAAAAGAGTACAAACCATATTATTCCATTATACAACATTCCAGAAAATGCCAACTAATCTACAGTGACAGAAATCAGATCAGTGGTTGCCTTGGTGGCGGGGGGAGTGGAGGATGGAAGAAAGGATTACAAAGGAACAATAGGGAACTTTTTGGGGTGATGAATAGGTTAATTATCTTGATTGTGACGATGGTTTCCCAGGTATATACATGTCAAAATTTATCAAATTGCATACTTTAAATATGTTCAGTTTATTATATGTCAATATTAAGCTGAAAATTTGACAAATAGGTAAACGGTTATAGAGTGTAAGACTAAAAGCATATAGCCCCAAAATATAAAAAGTGATTATTTCTAGTTGATGAGATGAGGGGTGACTTTTCTTGTTTGTGCTTTCTAAATTTTTTCTAAATACGTTCAGTGGACTTGTTTCACTTTTGTAGTTATCAACTATCTATATCTCTTCACATACTAGGCAGTCAACAGATGCTTAAACTAAATCGTTTTCATTGATAAACTTGAAATATTATGAATTCTCAAAGGAGAAACACATATAAATATCTTACAAAGCTAGGTAAAACTTTAGTACCCACCATCATTTTAGATCATTTATATATTATGTCTAAGCATATAATACTGGAGGTTCATGCATATTTGTAATATGGGTCTTATCTCCCTCATGAGTTACAAAAAAAGCAGAATGCCTCATATATTGTCTTACATATGACAGGTGTTCAAAATGTTTACTGAATTCATAAACGAATGTCTTATAGACAAAGCTGTTTTAGAACTACAACTACATCAGTGCTTAGCACATAGTATGTTCTCAAAGATTTGTATCCAACTTTTAAGAAAATTTAAATCCCTCTGTTCAATATGAGTTTAACCTAAATCAAATACCAAGCAAGGACCACTTCTTATTTCATACATAGCACAGCACCACACGAAATCATAGATGATTACAAAGTACTTATGAAATTGAATCCAAAATTTCTGGAATCACAAGCTTCCAACACAAAAACACAGCTAAGAAATTACACAACAGTACTCAGATCCTGTGGCATTGCATAGGATAAATAAAGCTCCTTAAAGAAATGGCTGATTCCAGGTCTGAGGCAAGGAAATTAAATACATCTTCTTACACCAGAAAGTAGAAGTACTTAGAGACTAATGAGGACATGTTAGAACGGCAAGAGTTGGCTTGCAAAGATTCCCACTGGCAAAATATTCAAAAAGAATAATAATGGCAACAGATTATAACATATTCAATGTTTTTTTTAAATCCATGGGTCCAACTCTTTATAGAAAAATCCCACCTATTAATTACAAAGGGGTGAAGATACTTTTACTAAGTGATAAAACTTAGCATCACCAATAATGGGACAAACTAAAATCATGTCTCGTAATGTAATCCAATAGAAGTATACAAAAATCATCTATGTGGCACCCTCACCAAGAAATGTTTAACTTGAATTATGACCAAACAACTAGACAAATACAGACAACAGGTCTGGACTTTTAAAAAAAAATGGTGATGTCAGGAAAGAACAACAAAAAGGCATGAAAAGCCTGTATTAGGTTAAAGAATATTAAAGAGACATAACAACTAAATGCAATGCCTGACCTGTGATTGGATTCTGGATTTTAAAACAAACATCTATAAAAATTATTAGGATAATTTAAGAAATCTGAATTTGATTATATGATTTTCTGTTATTGATGTTTTATCACTTAGTAAAAGTAACTTTTATTTAAAATAAAAATAGAGTGAGAAAGCAAATGTGGCAAAAAATTAACAGTGAGTCTATGTATATAGATGTCCACTGTATTATTCTTTCAACTTTCCTCTAAGTTTAAACTTTTTCAAAATAAAAAGTTAGGAAAAGCAAATAATATACTTTCAATATAAACAAGTTTGAAGAAATTCATAATACTGATATTTCTAATATTGCTTAAACTGACTTGAAGTCACCTTTTTTCTTGTAAAATAACAAAAATACAGATTTGCAGGCCTAGCCTTAGAAGTAAGTCTCTCTGTATTTGTAATGTCAGTACCCAGCACAGTACCTGATATATAAGTAGCAGGTGCTCAGTGAATATGTTTGTTGCTTATGCTCTTATGTTGTGATACGGTAGAAAACACAGTGAATTTAGAGTTAAGTTTCTGCTAAACCATTAGTAGCTGTCCGGTTTTAGGTCACTTTCCCTCTTGACACCTCAAAAACTTGATCTGTAAACTCTGAGAAATAATACCAACCTATATATACCCCAGATTATTACTAAAAAGTTCAAATAATGTAAGTAAAACCACTTAAAAATACTATGCAACTTGTTTTATTATTTCTATCTCTAATTACACTCTCAATGTTTACCATATTAGTTTTTAAAAATTACTTCTAAAAGTCTTACTTTCATTTGAGGAATTTAGAGGAAAAAAATCCTGGGAAATTTATTTAGCAATATAATCATTTAAGTCTATCTCTCAGTAACTAGTTATTTCTCTTTTGACAAAAAAGTAATGCTCAAAGTTTACTCACATAGCACAGGTTGTTTTTTATTGTTGTTGTTGTTGTTTAACACTTTTGTAATAGTTTGTAATAAATTTAAGTAGATTAGAAGCTCAAAAGAGAAGGGCCTTCTTTCTTGACTCTGCCATTTACAAGAGCCACTGGACCTTAGACAGTTATATATTATATGTACACATATTATAATACGTATATAAAATATATATGAAGGATCAAGTAAGTACAGACTGCCAAAATGTCATGAAACAAAGGGCTAATCTAGAAACTTAGAGGGATACCTTCTTTAAATTGGATGGATCAAAGAAATTAATTGTCTGTAATTATCACTCATTCCAAATCACTTACTTGGAAAGCTAAGGGAAAGTGCTAGAAACCTCTATCAACTGAAACTGAATCACAAATGAAAAGAGAACACCTCTGAAATTATAGATCAATGGGAGAGTATGACTTAATTTTCAATTTGAGTTCTTCAAAGGCAAAGGACCATATCTGATTCATTTTTGTAACTTCAGTGCCCAGCATAATCTTTTACACCTGGTAGACATCTAATAAATACCAAACAAATAAAAGCAGCAAAAATGGAACTTTCCAAAACACAGAGGTTATATAAAATTCATTCATTCACACATCTACAGTTTATATCTACATTTGACAGATACAATAAGGGTGCACTCTTTAACACTAAAAGGATAGTTATAAACTGAAGATATGTTGAAAGGTATACATGGAAAAAAACACACACACACACAAAACAAAACCCAGCAACTCAAAGATATTTCTTAATTTGGAGACAACCAGTTGTAACTGTATCTTACAACACATTAATTGTAAGTGCCTCACCATAGTGTGGTATCATTCTCACTTCTGAACACCCTTAAACACTATAAAAAGCAATGTTAAGCAGTTATATGACAGCAAGCAAAATGACCTAACACTGTTTTTGCTTTTTGTATGAGGACAGAGTAAAATCTTACCCAGCTCTAAAATTCTATGATTCCATGAAATGTTCAATGTAAACTTGTACTGTTTTCAGGTATACAAACATATATTCATGTAGGGAAAAAAACTTTGCTTAAAGATTGGTTCTTAACCATTATTATCTTGTAATAGCTTTAAATGGAATATAATCCATAAAAATATTGAATCACTATGTTGTACACCTGAAACTAATATAATATTGTAAATAATACAAAATTCAATACAAAAAAATGATTGCCCTCCTTTCATAATTTGTAAGGTATTACTTGCATAATAAATGTGCAAGTTATTATTTGCACAGTTGACCTGAATAAATTATCAGATTTTATTTAACTGAAAACTGCAGTCTGAGCTTCCTAAAGCTTAGACTGCAGTTTTCAGTAACTATGCACTTTCTATCTCTTTCCATATATTACCCATACCATATTGTGTTAAAATATTTCCTTAATTTAAAATCATTTCAGTCCAATTACCCAAACAAACCTGATCTCCCATATTTAAGTACTCCAAAACAACTGTGTATTCATATTATCGTAATAGGAATAAAGTTTGATGGCTCAGTAGCCCCTAACGCATTCTTTTTCAATTTCAGATATTAATAATGATAAGTAAATGACTGAGTGGTCCTAAGGTATTTGGGAGTGCACCTCATCAATAAAATTAAATACAATATACACCTGTAACTTATATACATCAACCATACTTCAACTTAAAAAATAGCAAGGGTAAAAAACAAAAACAAAAGACTTAAATACAACAAAACTTTGTTAGACCTACTTTGAAGTTTGGCTTGAATCTCATGCGCTTCACACACTGCACTAATCCACAAATTTCTCGCCAACTGCTGCCTCTTCCCCACCCCTGGAATTCACTTCCTGTTCACCTCTCACCCTTAAGTATGCATGTCAGAAGTCAACAGCCTTAAAGCTACTGTTAACAACTAGAGTTTCTGTTACTCAATGCAGAGCTCAATCCTTCTACAATATAGTACGTAGTTTAATAATTAAGATATTTTAGAACTAGCTAATATTCCACAAATTCCCAGTCCAAACAGAACATTTTAATCTAGAAGATTTGACAGAAATGTCAAAACCAAAAACTAGTCCACTATAACTGAAAAAAAAGCAACTAAAAGGGAAATTCCTGCATAGAATTTCTATTTTGTTTTGGCTTTGACAGCAGAGAATTTTGAAACTTCTTATAAGCAATACCTTGCCAAATGCATAAAGATTTAAACAAATTCTGATAAACAGAGGAATGTTACTTTGTAAAAATTTAAATTATTCAATGAAACAATCTAAATATTACTTAGGTAGTTTTTTCTCTTCTTTTTGTCTAGGGCATAAGCGGAGTGACAAGTTTTTAAATTATTCGTTATCTGTTGATATTTTGATGTGGGAAAGTTATGACTATTTTTTAAAAAAAACCCAAAACCAAAAACTAAAAAACCAAAAAAACTAGCAAAGAGCTTGGGATCCTCTGAATTCAAGGGGTATGAGCAAAGTATAGCAAATTCCTTGCTTTAGGTTTACATTTAGTTTTAGAGGTTTTCCTCCTTTTTTTTTTAATAACAATTTCACTTACAGGCAAAATTAGCTGTGCTTCTGCTTAAGATAACTTCAAATATCTAATGTGTTCCAGTAAATTCTTACTTAAGTGAGGGTGATTCCTGGAGGTGTAACAATAACCATTACAAATTTGAACATACAAGACCTCCCTATAAAAATCTAAGATTTCTTTTCATCTTTTCCTAACTGATCATTCTACCACCATCACCATCACCCTTGGGGGGGGGGTGCGGGGGGCAGGGAGCCATATAATTAAAGATTTTGATGCTTAATAGAATACATTTCAACTATCTGGAAAATTTACCCATCTATGATAAATAATTCCCTGATGTTCCTGGATAGCAGAGAACTTGTCACATTTCCTTACTTCCTTATTTGTAATTGCCACTCAGGAGCTAAACAGGCAATATGAATGATATATCTTAAAAAGAAACCCAAAATTAACAACCATAGAATCTTAAGAGTTGAAAAGAACCTACCAATTTAGTCCATTTTCCATCCACTGTAGGAAATTCCTTCTGTGACACATCTGAGCCATTCCATCTCCCTGCTTTCAGTGAAAGAGCTTTACTTCAAACTTCCTTATACTAATCTGCTTTTCTGTGACTGCCACTTAGTAGACCCAATTCTGACCTCTAAAGTCCTTCAAACATCTGAAGATAATTATCAGGTTTACTTTTAGGGCATTTGCTGTTATCATCTTAAACACAATCTTATTTAAAAAATGTCAAAACACTTTTGGAAGCAACAGCTATTTCATTTTATTTTTGTTCTTTGTTGTTTTGGGGTTGTTTTTCCCTCTGATAATGAACAAACTATCTGCCAGTATAGCCAGAAAACATGAGATGAATGGTCTTCTCCACTTAAAGATTCGAAAGCAAGTTTCTACCTCATCAGTAAGGTAGATTTTTAAAGGGGTGGAGGGTGAGGTGAGAAGGGTGAAATCATTTAGTATATTATTGTTATATATTACACTGCATTAATAATATACTTTGAGGTAAGTGAAAGTAGTTAAGACCATATATAATGGAGTCAAATCTGATTTGAATCCAGTCTGGCCACTGGCTGTCTCTACACTGGCTGTGTGACTTGGGATATATTACTTAACTTTTCTGTACCTCAGTTTCCTCCTGTGGAAACTGAAGGAAATAACTGACTCCAAATAAAAGGACTGTTGTGAATGATCAATGTGTTAATAATATATGTTAAGTATTTACAACAGTGGCACAAACATAGTGCTCTATCATAGTGCTAGTTATTCTAATTTTTGCTTACTACTCTGTACCTACTTTAAATTGAACTATTATGGTAATAAACACAACAAAAATATAAACATATTTTAATTACCTTGATTCAGATTTTTCCAGATCTCAATAATAACTTTACTGTTATAAGGTATTTAGCAACCTTACAATGGCAAACTTTTAGCCATTCAAAATCATTTTCAGAGAAATATTTTATGACATGAAAAATGTCTGCAACATATTAATTGGAAGGTTAAAAAAGCAATTTGCCAAACAGCATAAACTATGTAATCTCAACCTTGTTTCTTAAAAATGCAAAAATATGTAGGTGGAGGACAAGGAAGAGAAAGACAACAAGTCTCACTGAAAACTGATACAACAAAATGTCAACAGGGGTATAGTGATATTACAAGTAACTCATTTTTCATCTGTTCTCTATGTGGTCCAATTTTTAAATAATGATTATGTATTAAAGTTTTCATCAGAAAAAAATCCAATATTTTATTATTTATTTATTTGGCCGCACTGAGTGGCTTGTGGGATCTCAGTTCCCTGACCAGGGACTGGACCCACGCCCCCTGCAGTGAAAGCGAGGAGTCCTAACCAATGGACTGCCAGGGAATTCCCAAAAATCCAATATTTTAAAATGTGCCTTACATTGACTGTTCTAACCTTTCTCTAAGTTTCTTTTTTTTGAAGCTCATAAGTAATGTAAGTTTCCCTACCTTCAGGGGAAAAAAAAATTAAAATTCAAGGTATTAAATAAAGTAATAAATTCATCAGAATACAAAAGCCAACAAGGGGGCTTCCCTGGTGGCGCAGTGGTTGAGAGTCCGCCTGCCGATGCAGGGGATACGGGTTCGTGCCCCGATCCGGGAAGATCCCACATGCCGCGGAGAGGCTAGGCCCGTGAGCCATGGCCACTGAGCCTGCGCATCCGGAGCCTGTGCTCCGCAACGGGAGAGGCCACAACAGTGAGAGGCCCGCATACCGCAAAAAAAAAAAAATAAATAAAAAAAAAAAAAAAAAAAAAAAGCCAACAAGGAATTATGTACAATTATATACATCATAAAATTCTATCTCCTATGTTGATTGCTATTTTAGCTATCCCACATATCTTTCACTGCTGTAGAACTTTTACAGTAAATTTAATTTACAAACATTGAGAGATCGCACACTGCTCTAGAGTGTTTCCACTTTACAAATAATAAGACAAAAATGAAAGATTTTGTTACAAAATAGCAGTATGTCATAAAAGAGCAATGAAAAGTTGATAGTATTATTCTCTCAAAATTCCTTTGCTATAAAAGTTAGAGATGAAAATAAGCTAGTATTTTCTCTATTATGTTTTGTGAGTATTTACATTCAGAAACACTTCCTATTGCTTCTCATCTTTTTTCTCTTCTCTTTTTTAAATGGTAAAATTCTAGAGTCAATTATATAAGAAATGTTCTCAGCAATATTCACTGTTTTTAATGACTGACACAGACTAAGACATTTGAAATTATATCCACAAACACCCTACCTCAGTTGGGGAATAATAAAAAGCAAGGCTTAGAAATATTCTTTACATATCCAATATTCTCAGTGAAGCTTTCTAAAATTCTAAATAGAGTGTCATCCATGAGTTTTCAAACAGTAGATTAATAAATATCTTGTTTGGGCTATAACAATATGTGTCCTTTTTAAAAATTTTGATAAACCAAAAATTATGCCACTTTATTCTATACACATATTTAACAATGCTAATTTAGTCTGAAATGAAATTACTATGTTTGAGAGAGTTAAAAAAAAAAAAAAACCTAGGAAAAAAATAGTTTTCATAGAACCTGGGGAAAACTGTAATAGTGTAACATTTTGTCTACGTCGTAACCATAACTGTTCAGAAAATGCCAAAAATTACACAGATAAAAGACATAAATGCTCTGCCACAATTTGTCATAAATTATAAATATTAAATAATTTAAATTTCACATATTTAGGATATCTGACATAATTCTGTACATATAACACCTATATGCAATCCATATTAATCATAATCATAATCGCCCACCTTCTCTACCAATCCATCTCTATTCTTCACCCCGACAATGAGAAATGTCCAACTCTAAGTCTTAACACTAAGAAATAATAGGAAACTTGAGAACAGACTTTCAGTAAGTCAGATAAGTATTCAAAGCCAGCTGCCCTTTATCAGTTTTTAAACATGTAACAAAAAGAATAAGAAGTTAGTAAAACAAAACAAACTCTGAAACAAAAAGGTGAGTAGATTTAAATAAAACCTTATGAATGTATCAGTGTAGGTAAGATGACTTATTAAAGGCTGCTGCTGATGGGTCTAAAAAAGTTTCTCTCAGATGGTATTAAGTGCTGATATCTAAATATTAGTATTAGGTTTAGTAATAATATCTAAATATTAGTATTAGGGACTACTTTAGATATTTATAATTATCCTCCACTCATTCCAAATCTATAAAAGGGAAACTGTACTTCTTTTTAAAGCCGGTAGAACACGTTTAGGAAAACATGAATAAAAAAAAATCCTCAGAAAAATACAATTAAGAAAAGAAGTTAATAAATTTCAGATTTTATAACTTCAATTATATGCTGGACAAATTAATTAGTCAAGGTAGACAGATATCTACATAAAAAGTAGATAGATGACCCTAGGTTCAATCAGTAGAGGTTTTCCCCCAGGGTCCTTCTAACTAAGATGCTTGATCCTCTTCCAGTAGAGGGAGCAAAATCATAATATTATTATATTCAGGCCACAAAAAGAAGGGGAGGAGGAGAGTTTACAAGTCCCTTTTAAATATCTTAAGTTTATCTAGACAATTCAAAAGCTGTACTGAAAATACCATGATCCCCAAAGGAAAAGAAAAAGATTTTATCTTTTTCAAACACTTCAAAAATGGTTCCTAAATACTTAGTTTCAAGAACCATGGTACACTTCATTGTCCACCAAATCTCACAAGTAAACAACGTACTGAAGCATTTTATAAATCTTTAATTTAACAACAAACATTCAGAAAAATGATAAAAATATTGCATTAAATACATTTAAAAAATTTTTTAAATACATTCACATGACAAAAGCTATAAAAAACAAAGGAAGGTGTAATTGCACTACCCTAAAATAATCTATTTCCTTTCAGTATTTTTCATATGCATATTTTCATACTGCTTTGAAAAAAATTATAATTTTAATTTAATTATTTAATTAAATTAAAAACTAAATTTAATTACACTTATAAAAATATTTATTAAGTGCTTATTATATGCTAGGCATGGTTTTAAGCACTTTTACATGTTACAACTCTCTTCATCCTTATCAAAGCCCTTTTATTTTCCTTATTTAAAGATGAAGCAAATGAGATGCATAGAAATTATTTAAATAGCTAAAAGTCACGCACCAAATAAGTAACATGAGCCAAGATTCTAACCCCGGTAGTCTGGAACCAAAGCTTGTACTCTTAACCACTTTACTGTGATCTTAAGTTTGAATTATGTTTTTCCCCTATCACTAACATATTATCGAAGTCTTTTTAATGCCTATAATAGTCCATCTAATACGGATATGATAACAAACTATGCTGTTTCCAATTTTCCCTTATCGATACAGCAAGATAAATATCTTTTGGTATATTACTTTTGCTATGTTTGGGTTATTGTAATAAAGTATTTGTATACTCAAACATGCCACCAAATTGCTTTCCAAAATATCTGTATCAATTACAAAGCTATGTAAAAGTTCCAATTTCACTATAAATTTGCCAGCGTTAAGCATCAAAATTAAAAAAATTTTTCTAGTAGGTAAAAATGAAACCACACCGCAACTGAGTTATTACTAAAGTTGCATATTATTCTGAACGTTATGTTTACTAATTCGACTTCCATTTTTGTGAATTTCAGCTTTTATGTTTTATCCAATTATCAACAGAGATATTATCAAATTATATGAGTTTTTTATAGGAATATTAACTCTACACCCATTATATTTGCAATAAAATGTTCCCAATCTATTGTTTTCCTTTTAATTATGGTTATTAAGTTTTTGCTTGTTTTTGATAATCTTTCTGTTAAAGGCAATCATAATTGAAAGTTACAAAAGACATCTTAATACCTTATAATTTTCTAAATATAGAAGTCTATTGCTTTGAGCACATCAATGAATCACTTTCAAATATAAGACTACTGAAAACAGAAACCTGTATCAAAATATACATTCACCTGACAGAATGAGTTTGAGAAATTCTGAATATGTCTCATATGAAATTAACTCAATGAGTAAAAACTCACCCCACCCCAAACCACCAAAATTAGAGCTACATACCTGTCGCTGTAAACACAGGCGATTTCTGTCATGTAAATGCTGATGATTAGAAAGGGATGAATGCCAACTCCGAGCCTGAGTATGCAACTGAGTTTGAGCTATATCAGAAGGCCGTGTCACAAGATGTGAAGTAAATTGCCGATCAAGGTCATGATCTAAAACATGACTTGAATTATCTTGCCCAAATGCTGACTCATCAAATTGGGGAAGGAGACCCTCCTGAAGGAGGTCTTCTGGGTCAAGTCCTGTGAACGGCTCAGTTTGAGATTCCACTTGATGAAGTAAATTCTCTTCTAAAGATGAAAAGCCATTAGTTTCTACATGATCATTGAAATGGCCCATTTGAGTTCCTGAGTCAACAGGATCCGGGAAGTTCATGTGAACAGGAGATAATTTTGAATTGCTGTAATTACCCTGAGGATGTGATGAATGCAACATTTGGAAGTTATTTGAATGCAGCGATGTATTGGGATTTAACATATGCTGAGTCGATTCTTGCTTGATTCCCCTATGAGGTGAAAAGGAATTACTCCCAGTAAAATCAGATAAAGTCTGATTTGTATGATTAGGTGCAAGAACTGCAGAGGACTGAAGAAGACTATTTGGTGACACATGATTACTGGAAAAGGAATAATGTGAAGAAAACTGCTGTGAATTACTGACAGAACAAGAAGTCATATTTGGAGAAGGTCCATTAAAATTTCCTTCTTGATGATTGCTACACTTCAGGAAGTGTACTGAAGGATTTGACGTTTGAGAAAATTGCTGCATCGAAAGGGACTGTTGTGAAGTAGATGCATTATTAATTTGTGGTGGATGGTTAACACTGACTCTGTGTGGACCAGAAACATTAACATCCATAAAATTTTTAGACTGGCTAAGAGAATTTTGCCCTGGGTTAAGATTATTTCTGTTTTGTTGTGAGCGTAGTGAAGTGCACTGTGTTTGTTGTTCATTGGCCTGAAATAAGGCAAAGTCATGGTGTGCCACAAAGCTTTTAGTTTGATGCATAGAGTGAGAATGTCCTTGTTGGTGAAAAGGAGACCCATTTTGACTTGAAATGCTAGTAGCTGTCTGATGGCCCCACATTGGACTGCCATCTGCTACATCTGGAAACAAACCATTGGGCTGGTTCTGAGGGTGGATCGGAGAACAGTTAAACTGAGAGTGTGGAGATAACACATGTTCAGCTGGGCTACCAAAAGACTGATTAACTTGGTGAAATTTCATGGAATCAAACTGATTTAACTGTTCATAATCAGTCATCTTCTGATGTGTTGGAGTACCTTGAACATGGTTCAGTGAGTCTATGTGCAAAGGTTCAAATTCTGCACCCAAGTTCAATTCATCAACTAGTGAAACAGGTCCTGGTTGTACAAATGCATCATCTGACAAACCTTCTAAGGTCTCACCAAACAGATTGGCATCATCAAAAAAGTCCATCATTGGATCTGTCATCTTGAAAAATTCAATAACAAACTGGGCTGTTCACTCCAAATGGAGTATATTCAGCTTCTCTGTAGTAGATATTATTGGATCATTTCCAAAGGTCATCAACTAATCCGAAAGAGGTCAATGTTCATTATTGCTCTAGATAACGACATGTCAGGAAGTGTCAGAATCCTAGGAAATAAGAACAAAAAGAAAGTCTGATAATGAATACTCACTAAAGTTTTACAAAGTTTATATATGATTTAAAAAACATAAAATCTCAGTGTACAGTATGTTTTGGTAGAGTAATTCATTGCAAATAGCTCATTAATATTCCCTACAAGGAATCGACATATATACACTACTGAATGTAGAATAGTTGGCTGGTGGGAAGCAGCAGCATAGCACAGGGAGATCGGCTCGGTGCTTTACGATGACCTAGAGGGCTGGGACAGGGAGGATGGGAGGGAGGCTCAAGAGGGAGGGGATATGGGGACATGTGTATGCATATGGCTGATTTGCTTTGTTGTGCAAGATAAACTAACACAGTATTGTGAAGTAATTATACTCCAATAAAGATCTATTAAAAATATATATATATATTCCCTACAAGGAAAAAATTGCTGGTACGGGGACATGACTATATGCATTTAAAAATAATGATGTATGGGCTTCCCTGGTGGCGCAGTGGTTGACAGTCCGCCTGCCGATGCAGGAGACATGGGTTCGTGCCCCGATCTGGGAGGATCCTGCATGCCGCGGAGCGGCTGGGCCCGTGAGCCATGGCCGCTGAGCCTGCGCGTCCGGAGCCTCCGCGGCGGGAGAGGCCACAACAGTGAGAGGCCTGCGTACCGCAAAAAAAAAAAAAAAAAAAAAAAAAAAGTAATGATGTATATTACTTCATTTTGAAGTTCACATGTTATAATGACAGAATGTAAAGTAAACTTGAGAATGGAATGTCAGACTCTCTCCCATACCATGAAATGGCCATCACTCCCCAGCAGCTCTAGCATATATAAAATATATATGTATGACATTTTAATATTATGTCTTGCTAAGATAACTGACATCAGAATCCTCTTAGATTAGCAAGTATGTTGTGATCTTTTGCTCTAGACCTCTTGAGCAGATAAAGCTACTATTTCATATGGTACATGTGGAACTACATCAAGAAGAGCAATTGTATGAGGTCATGGTAAGCTGGCCCTAAATGAGATAAAAGTTAGCCATCTGATCAGCTGACAGACAACACAGACATGTGCTATGTTGGGGATGTTGCAATATATTGCCACCATGGTCCTCTTGTTCATCTACCATAGAAGATCAGCCTACTGACAGCCAACTGATTTAGACATCTGTGTAGCAAAACCAAGCACCTTTCTGTTAACAGTTATATTCGTTACTCTATCCCTAAGTGGCCCACCATAAAATCATTTGGAATAACCCGTTGCTTATTATAGCTACTAAACTGTGCAAATAAAGTGTATTGATAATCAAGCTGAGGCAAAAACAAACAGTAGCTTAAGCTAAGCAATAAATTAATCTTATGATAATATCAAGAGAAAAAATGATAACATTTATACACACACACACCTCACATATACATACATACAACTTATGTGTGGAAAGGATCTAATAGGTTACTTGCTAATGTGAAATGGCTGGTTAATTTTGTTCCAGGCTTGACTCATTCCAAACATTTTCAACAAAGGTAATTTAGGGTTCTGACCCCACTGTCTTGCACAGAGAACCACAAATGGAGATTCTTGCTTCTCTACATATTAGTTTATTCAAAAATTAGCAAAGGTCTAAGAAACTTTTCCAGAACTTCTATTTTGGGAGGTCCATTTTAGAAAATATAAATATCCTAAACAAAATGTCTGTTCACTATTTAAATGAAGAAATACTTCTGAAAAATTCTGAGAAGGAAAAACTACCAAAATCTATATTAATTTTACCTAGAAATGGACTTATCAATCACAATGGTATACAAATGCTTTAACAAACATATAAATTTAAAAAAGGTAAAATACAGAGAAAAAGAAGAAATTATTTTTCCAGATTTTATAATTGTGAGACCAAGCAGATAGAGTACTGTATGTTCTGAACTGAACATAGCATTAGCCAAAAAAAAAAAAAAAGTAGGTTAAGTCACTTCTCTGGAACATATCTTATATTTAGCTATAGACTCTAGACAAGGAAACAAACATCTATGTATACCTAACCCAACAGTCAGAAAAGCAACGTCCTATATATTTTTTAATGGATGTATGATTATTTACCAAGAGGAAAAAAGAAGAATTACAATGGAGGTTACCAAATCCAGTATGTTATCAAATACAAAGTACATAATTAGCTGATGTAACATGAAGAAATAAACTATAACACTATACCACTTTGAATTTTTATTTTATAATCTGTGAAGTACCGATGTACATAGCCCAGCTGAAGTGATGGCAATATAAAATCTATGACTAAGTTTTTGTATACACAGGCAATGACAACTACTCCCTGACAGCCACCGGGCAGACAGTGACTGAGACACATCCTAATATCAGAAATATTAAAAGTAGAAAAAATGTGCATCTTAGAACTGATTAATTTCCTGAATATTCAGAATGTATTACTCCAAAAGTTCAGAACCCAGTACTACAAAAAACTACTGCCCAATCGAATGCTGAAGGTAAATTATCTGAAGCATATGACTTTAGTTCATATATTCTTAATTATTGTGATAATAGTGAACATAAAATATAAAACATTCTGAATTTATATTGTGTACTACAGGCTTGTACATTTGTTTTATTCTTAAGAAATAGTTAAATGTTTTTTAGAACACTGTTCTGGAAATAAGTTTATGATGTATCAGAGCAGTAATATTCCATTTAGGAAAGAAATGGTATAGTCTTTGAATTTTTGTACATTATGGTAGATTATGCTAAAGCAAAGTATTTTCTACGTTTATGTAACCCGAAGCCTACCGAAAATATGGGGAGAAGTAAAAAGTTTAATTAAGAAAACAATTTTGCTATCTACTTTTCCAACAAACATTTATTGATAAACAACTTCTAGGCACTAGGATGATGAATAATAACTGACCTCTGAAGGGGGATACAGACAAGTAAATAGACCATTACCAATATAAAACAATATTTGTGCTTTTATAAAAGTACAAACAGAAGAGGAACATCTAATGAGGAAAATGAGTATAGATACCTTACCATACTAAGAAGATATACATTTCATATGCAACAAGATACATGTAAGTCATCAACCTTAGTTATAAAAAAAGAAAGTAAAGTTGAACTATGAAAACATGCCCATAAAATCTAAAAAAATGGTCATCTTTTCTGATTTGAACAGTTTATTCTACAATTGCTTAACTGATTAATCAATTAAGCTCCTCTTAAGAGCTATCATCTAATTTCATTCTAGTAAATGTACGATTTTCCAACTTTATCAAAACATCACATCTGTCCGATTTTAACTATTTAATTAAGCAAATATTTATGGACTGTCCATTACATCCAAAGCAGCTTTGTAGAAACTACAAAAGCCCCTGCCCTCAGGAAGTTCAGAATCTAAATGGGGGAGATAAGGAGTAATGGCACAAGAAAAGCACGTCATATACTGAATAAAACATGATAAACGTGGCTTAAGAGAGGCACAAGTTTATCTATAAGGTGATTTATAAAGAGAAGAGAGCATACTTGGCAAGTTATTCAGGAAAGCTTCTTAGAACAATTAGCATTTGAAGGGGTCTTAGAAAAGGGATTGGAAGGAAAGGCCAGGCAAAGAATTCAGGAATAAAGAAATGGCAGGCAGGAAGGAAGTATATTTAGGAAATAGTATGACCACTGCAGAGTATATAAAAGGAGAAAAGTGGAAAATAAAGGTGGAAATACAAGTTGGAGCAATGCTGTAGTGGGCCTTATCAATTAAGTACATTAAATTAAGACATTTGGGGGACAGAATTCTTCTAAAGTTAAAACAAGTATTTAGAATCAAAAACAAATTACTTATCTATCTTCATTTCTACAGTCATCCGATGCCAAACATGATGATGATCATATAAAATGGATTCAAATATCAATAGGACAGAATCCCTGCCTTCAAAAAATTCATAATCTAGAGGGGAAGAAAACACATAAACAAATAATATGATATACGTCTTAGCAGAGGTGTATACAAATCACTATATTGTGGTAGTACAGACTGGATAGCAATTAATTATGTCCAGAAAAGATCAGAAAAGGCATAGAGAAGAGGTGATATTTGAACTGGGTCATATGAGTAAAAATAAGACCTCTAAATATGTGTTCTATAACAGAATATATATATATATATATATATATATATATATATATATATATATATATATATATATATATATAACTTACTTCAATGGTAAATTTACTTTCCTTAGTGTCTAATAGTTGCTTTTTCTCCAAGACATTTCTATATTCTCTAAGTCTCTCAATAATTTTGAGACTAAATGAATTAGGCTTCCCAGTAATTTCCACACATTAATAGCTTTTCCAGCTTAATACAACCATTGATCCCTACCAAGTTATTCAGTCCTCTATTATAGTCATGTCTGCAACATTTCTATACAGTATTAAATTTCTGCTACATTAATTTTTACTTTGTGTATGAACTACTTATAGCTATTTCATATTTGTACCTGGAGAAAATTCAGTTTAGGATGCATCTCCTATAGAATGACTCTGCCTACTCAAGCCTGTCTAGTAATCTGTGCATATGATAAATCATAAATAATATTGCATTGTGATAATATATTACCTTTTCTCTCCAGCAGACTCTACACCCTTGGAAAAAAGGAACACCTTTATAATCTTTGTATCCTTAGTATGTTGCCTAGCATAGTAGGCATGCAATACATTTTTGCTAAATCAGTGAATGACTACACAGGAATTAGAAAGAACATGATACTTTAAACAAACACTAGACCTGAGTCCTGGCTCTACTACCTTCTAGCTGTATGACCTTGAGAAGATCACGTACTTTTTGTTTTCATCTGTAAAAGAAACTCAAAGAACAAAAGTAACTATACAAAATATTAACTACAATTGTCTGCTCCAAAGATGAAAGGTAAAATACTCTACCAGTAAGCTGTAACCTCTATTAGGGTAGAGAACAGGTCTTTTACAATCCCCTCACTCTCTTGCATTGTACCTAAAACTGGCAAGAGCACAGAGGGAACACTAAAGAAATGCCCAGAGGTGAGCCAGGACAAGGCATTTTGGGAACTACTCAATAGCATAATGTGGCCAGAGCATGCTATTAGCCCAATAGAGAGATGTTGAGAGGCAAGCAGAAGTCAGATATCCAGGTCTTTTATTAGCCATGTTAAGAAATCTGGACTTTATCCTAGAGGCAACAGGGAACTATTTCACTGATTAAAATTTCTTCTCTGGCTTAACACTTGACTAACATTTTTACTGTGGCTACTAACATTTGAAGTTATTGTTAGCAAATATCACCTCTTCCAATGACAGTGACCAAAACACTTAAAGTTGGACCCAGAAACATTTTTTAAAAAATTAAATGATAATGACAAGGATATTAGTCATTTTAAAGAATATCCTGGGAATTCCTCTCTATTTGCTAGATGGGATGCTGCCCAATTCATAAATCATTTAATAAAGCCAATTAGATCTTTAAAATTAAAAAGAAAAGAAAAGAAAATTCTTACTTGGCAAAATAAAAAGCTGGCAAACTTGAGTTTGCCATTTCTTTGTTGAAAAAATAAAAGTTCTGTATACTTCTAGAAACAACTCTTGTTAAGGCATTCAAACTAGGCTTAAATACCTGTTAGAAAGTTCTTCTTTACATCAAGTCAAATTTCCTCCTTCCTTTCTAGGCATTTACTTTGAGATTGTTTGAAATAAATCTAATTGTGACAAACCTTCAATTCCTGAAGACTTGTGTCTCCCTTAAAGCTTCTCTTTTCAAAGCTATAGGCAAAATATTCCCCATTTACTGAAATGGGAAAAATTTTATCTAAAACGGTTAAAGTAAAACGTTTAATGTTAAAGGGATAAACCTTCAACTATTGGTCCCATATTACTAATTTCCCTAGGGTTCCTATAGTGCGTCTAAGTACATGACAGGTAGATAGTACAGAATTTACTAGCTTAATACTAGTAAAATTATGTGACAATATACTAGTAACCAGGTGAAACCACCCTGAAATAGTACTAATTAATTTTCCAATAGTGTACTACAGAATTTCTATCATCAGCTTGTCTGGTTCAGCTTAAATTAAGGTGATTTTAAGTTGGAAGGCAGACTTAATTACCATAGTTAACAGAACCAAGATACAAAAGAATCTCAAGAGAATGGAGCAATGGATCAAATCTAATAACTTTTAACTATGGGGTTCTGTTTTCAGTGCAGATAACCAATTCTACAAGTACATTCAGGTTGCAAATTCTACAGAGGCCAAGCCCGTAACATAAATGAGTGAAGCTGGCCAGAAGAGAACTATGGCTGACTAAAAGTACAAAGTGGCAGCCACTAGTCAGCTTCAGTTAATTGTTGTTTCTAAGTTTTAAAGAGGAGCTGGAAATTCCCTGATTTTTAATGTTGATAACTACTTCATATTCTTTATATAAAATGCTCTTAGATAGAAAACTATGTCCATATTATAAATGAACTCTCAGTATACTATTATAAATATATGAACTCTCCATACACTAATGTCTGAAATTAATGTGGCCTCAGTAAAAATTCCAACTGTTTTTTTCACAGTCAGACATGGTGTTTCTACATAGACAAAAAGCAAAGCCAGGAAAAGATCTGAAAAAGAAGGACAACCAGGAAGAACTAATCCTACTAAATATTAAAGCATTATAAAATTTCATTTATCAAAACATGGTGGTATTGACACATGAGAAGCCAGATACAGTAGAAAGTAACTTAGAAAGTAACTTACAGTAGAAAGTTACAGAAAGTAACTCAAATTGGGGGGAAATGAACTACAAAATAAACAAGACAATTGGATGGCCACCTGAAAAAAAGAGTTAGATCCATACCTTATTCTCAAACCAAGATAAATTACAAATGGATCAAAGATATAAATGTCAGAAACGAAAAATCATGAAAATACTAGAAGAAAACATGGACAGGGTCACCTTATTTTCTATTTATGGAACAAAATCTACATGTCATTAAAGAATCACTAATTATATTACACAAATAACTTTATGAAAAGATTCATAAATTAGGGAATTCCCTGGTAGTCAAGTGGCTTTCACTGCCAAAGGTGCAGGTTCAATCCCTGGTCAGGAAACTAACATCCAGCAAGCCATGGCCAAAAATAATAATAAAAATTTAAAAAAATTCATAAACTAGATTACAAAAGAAAAGTAGCAAACTGAGAAATATTGCAACTCATTTACTGATGAAGTGCTCTTTTTTTTTTAAAGGCCTTGCGGTGTGGGTTGCAGGATCTTCCCCACCCAGGGACTGAAACCCAGCCCCCTGCAGTGGAAGCGCAGCGTCCTAACCGCTGGACGGCCAGGGAATTCCCTGACGTGCTCATTTTTAAATATATCAAGATTTCCTATAAAATACTAATAGCCTAATAAAAAAATGGGCAAAGGATACCAACAGTCAGTTCATATCCTCATTCAAAATAAGAGAATGTCAATTAGAACCACACTGATATACCATCTTTCACCTATCAGACTCACAACAATTCTAAAGTCTAATAACACATATTAGTGAAGTTGTTGGAAAAAAATACTCTCATAAGACCGCTGTGAAGTCTAAAATGGTGAAATCTCTAAGGAGAGAAATTTGTCAATATCCATAAATATTTCAAGTGCCCATACCCTTTGACTGAACAAATCCCCTTCTAACAATTTATTCCATAAATATGTTCATGTATGACTGAAATGGCAGATACAGCTATTTATTGCAGCATTATTTGCTCCAGCAAAAGACTGAATATAGCCTAGATGTCCATCAACAGGATGCTGGTTAAACAAAATGTTATATTCACTTATGCTGGTCACACCAAATCTGGGTATAATATTCACACCTGAGTGTTTAATTTAAAGAAGAATACAGACAAAATGGGACATACTCAGAGGACAGCAAGCAGATTGGTGCAGTTACTTGAAACCATGCTTCTTAAAGTTTCTCTCCTCAGTCTTCGCCTCAGTCTAGATATCCTCCCTGGGTAAGCTCATCCTCTATCATCTACCTGCTGACAACTTTAAAATTTTTATGTCTAATACTATCTTTCCAGCTGCCTCCTGGACTTCCCCATAAGTATAAACTCAACAGGTCCAAAACCAATCTTTCTTCTAAAATCTTTCTCCTACATTCTTTATTTGGCTAATGGCAGTGTATAAATAAAACCGACCTTTCTGCCCAGAGTTATTTCCCCACTGTAATCTATCGTGCATATTGTGACCAGAGTAAGTTTTGTGAAACAGAGATTTGATGATGTCACTTGTCAAAGGAAACCTATTGTTCCCTAATGCTGACCATGTGCCCTTCAAATTTTTTCTCATCTCCAGTCACCAACCCACCATCTCTCCACATCCTCTACAATCTAATCACACCAATCTACTTGTTATCTTTCTATGTCCTATTGTTCATTTTCCATGCTATTACTCATGCTATCTGTAGGACCCCAAATGGCAGATCTAGAATGGTAGGTTACCAGAAAACTATAGGGGAAATTATTTTGGCTCAGTGTAAGAAAGGAATTTGAAACAGAGCTATCCAAAGACAAAGATAATGAGTTCCTTATTACTAAAGTTACATATTCAAACTTTAAACAGGCTGAGACCTCAAAAGAGATTTTGTAAAGAGGAATCCAGCAGCATATCAGTAACTGACTAGTAAGACTTAAAGTTCCTTCTGATCTTGATATTTTATGAATCCTGGCACTTGAGAACCCTTGGTTTTAATGTAGTACCTCAAAGTTACCTATTAGTGAGTTTTCAACAAGGTTTATAGGCATATAGATAATCTATACTACATCATTAATTGATCTAAGAATTTCATAGTAACTACCTCAAATCAGAAGATGCTATGAAACTGCAAAAAATTATGAATTTATATATACTTCAAAGTAATCCTAATAAATTGGGGGGGGGGATCATCCTATTTAAAAAATAGGATGAAATGCAGTACTAGGGAAGGTTAAATTCAAGTTGATATAAACCTAGGAACTAAAACTGTCACTTCAATTATAGAATGGAAAATTATTCACAAGGTACAGGGGACACGGGTTCGTGCCCCGGTCTGGGAGGATCCCACATGCCGCAGAGTGGCTGGGCCCGTGAGCCATGGCCGCTGAGCCTGTGGGTCCGGAGCTTGTGCTCCACAACAGGAGAGGTCACAACAGTGAGAGACCCGCGTACCGCAAAAAATCAAAAAAAACAAAAACATATACTACCTTATAACTATAGGAATACACAGTATTATATAATATGTGCCAGAACATACTCCTGCTGTATTAGTTAGATGGTTACTAGAGTCTTTACTTAAGCAAAATGCGAAAAGTTTTAATGGAAAAAAATGAGCATCATCAAAATTAAAAATTTCTGTACTTCAAAGGATATGAAGAAAGCGAAAAGAAACCCCATGGCAGAATGAGATGAAGAGGGTGACAATGTGAGAAAAATTCTGCAAATCATGTATCCGGTAAGGGACTTGTATCTAGAATATACAAAAAAAATTCCTACAACTTAATAGTAGACAAATAATCCAATTAAAAAGTGGCTGAGGGATCTGAATAGACATTTCTCCAAGAAGATGCACAAATGGCCAATAAGCACGTGAAAATACAGTAAACATCATTAGTCAACAGGGAAATGCACACCAAAATCATAATGAGATACCACTTCATATACACTAGGATAAGAGGAAAATAATAACGGAAGGTAACAAGTGTTAGTGAGGATGTAAAGAAGCTGGAATTCTCATAAACTGCTGTTAGAAATGCAGTCACTTTGAAAAACAGTCTGGCAACTCCTCAAACAGTATAAACCCAAAGAAATTGAAAGGACTCAAATAGATGCTTACACAACAACGTTCACTGAAGCATTACTGATAAAAACAGGAAACAATCCAATATCCACCAACTGATGAATGGTGAAATAAAATGCAGTATATTGATATAATAGAATATTATTTGACAATAAAAAGAAATTAAGTACTGATACATGCTAAAACATGGATGAGCTTTGAAAACATGCTAAATGAAAGAAGCCAGTCACAAAGCACTACATATTATATGATTCCATTTATATGAAATGTCAAGAATAGGCAAATATATAGAGACAGAAAGCAGATTAGTGGTTGTCAAGGGGTGGGGTTAGAAGGACTGGTGAGTGTTGGATACAGGATATGGGGGTTCTTTGGGGGACAATGAAAATGTTATAAAATTACTTTTGGTGATAGATGCATAACTGTGAAATACTAAAAATCACTGAATTATATACTTGGGTGAATTATTTAGAATCTGAATTATATCTCAGTAAAGTTATTTTATAAAGAAAAAGTTATATGGGCAAAAGTATTTTGAGTCTTCTAATTTTCTGTTATCTCTCTCAAATAAGGATGAAGGTTATAGTGGTCAATTAAAATTTTATTTTCTTCAACTTCATTATCAACTAATTTTACTTGGCAAGTGTTTGCAAGGTAGATTCTTTTTTTTCTGAGAAAAAATAAAGCAAGCGAATTTGCTTTGAAAGATTTAGTCAAGTTACAATGGAAGTCTGTTAGTCTTCTCAAATAAGATATTTCAGCTATCCAATGTAATTTTGAAACTATACCAGTGTTAAAATAAGCAAGTAATGGTAAATACAAATTATACTCTTGTAAAATTTTAAAATAAGTAAGAACTCTAAAATAAACATACTTTTTAAATGACTCAAGAAACACAGCTTCTGAAAATAAGCTATTGTGATTTTTTTTTTTTTTTTTTTTTTTTTGCGGTACACGGGCCTCTCACTGCTGTGGCCTCTCCCGTTGCGGAGCACAGGCTCCGGACACGCAGGCTCAGCGGCCACGGCTCACAGGCCCAGCCGCTCTGCGTCATGTGGGATCTTCCCGGACCGGGTCACGAACCCGTGTCCCCTGCATCGGCAGGCGGACTCTCAACCACTGTGCCACCAGGGAAGCCCTACTGTGATTATTTTAATCAAAATTTAAAACTTCAATAAAAAATGAAACTAAACTGATCCTTTCTGGCTGTCACAAATGATAAAACCTGTTGCCTATCCTACACACTTATACTTTCCATATAAATGCAACGTGTTGTTTTATTATCATTAAAAACAGTAAGTGATGTTAGAATTGAGGAAGAGTTTGCTTTGGAATGTCACATGACAACTCAGAAAACATCAGCATAATATTAGTGAAAATCAGAATTTGAAATTTAATTATCTAGAATTTTTATTTTTTAAAAGGTAGCAAGTCCAGAGACTTTAAGCAACAAATTCTAATTGAAAGGATGTAAATAATAAGTTAGTATGGAATCAATATTACCCTTCAATTATATAGAGCTGACCCTTTAAAAGGTAACAAGGACTGCCAAGTTCTGTACCTAATAAGGATTAAAGTAGGGGAGCAACTGTACTCCTCCCATCCAGGTTTTTATATTCATTTCTAGATCTACTTTCCTCTCCTCTTCTGAGGACCTTACTGATAGGATACAGATACTCATATACCAGAATAAGAATCTCCCACTCACAAGCCAAACTATTTCTGATCAAATTCCCAACCACATCACAAATAAATCTGAAAAATCACAGAAGACATTACTTTTTAATTTCCTCTGCTTTAGATTTTTTTAACTTAAAAAATGTTTCATTTTTGTAACAAGCAGTAAAAAGTTAATACTCTTTCCTCTGCCTTCCTTCTCCACTCCTACCTGCTGAAGGACACTGCAACAGTCACTCTTACTTCTCTCTCCTGAGTCATCAATTTTTCTCATTCTACTAGATCATTTTCATAGGCATACAAACAAGCTGTTATTATAGCTTAGGAAACTAAAATATATACAGAAAAGGGAATCAAAATGGTATACTACAAAAAAATCAATTGAATACAAAAAAAGAGCAGGATGAATGGAAGAATGAAGAGCATGTAAGACATAAAAAAGCAAATAGCAAAATGACAGAAATAAGTGTTTCCTTATCAGTAATTACTTAGAATATAAATGAATTAAATTCTCTAGTTAAAAGGAAGATATTGGCAGAATGGATAAAAACAAAATCAAAAACCTGATCCATCTGTATGTGATCTACGAAAGACTCACTTTAAATACAAAACCACAAAGAGGTTAAAAATGAAAGGACAGAAAAAGATATCCCACGCAAATAATAATCAAGAGCGCTGCAACAGCTATATTTTCATCAAACATGGATTAAGTCAAAAAGGTTACAAAAAATGAAGAACATCCTTACATATCAATACTTGGTTCAATCCATCAAAAATATGTAATAATTATAAACAAATATGTGTCTAACAATAGAGCCACATAATCTATGCAGCAAATATACATAGAATTGAAAGAAGAAACAGTTCTACAGTAATAGTTGGAAACTTCAGTATCCTATGTTCAATAGTAGATAGAACAACCACACAAAAAGTGAATAAGAAAATAGAGGATTTGAATACTATAAACCAATTAGACCTAAAATATATATACAAAACATTCCACCCAACAATAGCACAATGTTTAGTCTTCTCAAATGCTCCTGAAACATTCTCCAGAATAGACCACATAGTAGGCCACAAAACTTTTAATACATTGAAAAAGACTGACAGTATACAAAGTATCTTTCTGATCCCAACAGAATAAATCTGGAAATCAATAACAGAAGCAAAACTGGAAAACTCACAAATATATGGAAATTAAACAAAACACTTTTTTTTTTTTATTTTTTTTTATTTTTTAGCGGTACGTGGGCCTCTCACTGTTGTGGCCTCTCCCGTTGCGGAGCACAGGCTCCGGACGCGCAGGCTCAGCGGCCATGGCTCACGGGCCCAGCCGCTCCGCGGCATGTGGGATCTTCCCGGACCGGGGCACGAACCCGTGTCCCCTGCATCGGCAGGCGGACTCTCAACCACTGCGCCACCAGGGAAGCCCTAAACAAAACACTTTTAAACAACCAATGCATCAAAGAAAAAATAACAAGGGAAACTAGAAAATACTTTCAGATGAATGAAAATGAAAACACAACAATACCAAACCTAATGAGATGCAGTAAAAGCAATGCTCCAATGGAAATTTATATCTGTAAACAACTATATTAAAATAGACCTCAGAGAAATAACCTAACTGTACACCTTAAGGAAATAAAAAAGAGCAAACAAATCCAAAGGTAGCAGAAGGAAAGGAATAATAAAGATTAGAGATAAGTGATATAGAGAAAAGCAATAGAAAATAAAAATCAGTGAAATCTATCCTTAGTTCTCTGAAAAGATCAACAAAATTGACAAACCTTTAGCCAGATTGGCTAAGAGAAAAGAGAGAAGATCCAAATTACTCAAAGCAGAAACACAAGAGAGGACATTAATACAGACTTTACAAAATAAGGATTATAAAAGGATAATGTGAACAACTGTACATCAACAAATTGGATAACCTAGATGAAATGGACAAACTACCACAAAAGCTACCAAAATTCACACAAAAAGAAATAGAAAATCTAAATAGATCTATAAGAAATAAGGAGATTGAATCTGTAACCCAAAACCTCCCAATAAAATGATACCCCAATAAAATAAAATTTAAAAAACAAAACAAGCAAACAAAAAACCTCCCAACAAATAAAAGTCTAGGACCAGATCTCTTTAATGGTGAATTCTATCAATTATTTATAGGATTGACACCAATCCTTCTCAAACTCTTCCACCAAAGTTAAAAGGTGGGAACACTTTCTAACTCATTCTGTGAGGTCAACATTACCCTGATACTGAAGCCAAAGGCATTACAAAAAAACAAAAACAAAAAACCCAACCAAAGACTAATAACCCTTATGAATACAGATGAAGAAATCATCAACAAAATACTAGAAAACCAAATCCAGCAGATTATACACATATATATACACACATATACAACATATACATCATGACCTAGTGGGACTTATCCTAGGTATATAAAGGTAATTAACATATAAATATCAATCAATATCATATATCTTATTAACAGAATGAAGGAAAAGACACAATATTAACTCAATTGATGAAGAAAAAGTGTTTGACAAAGCCTAACACCCTTTCTGATAAAAACACTCAGTAAAACAGGAATAGAAAGAAATGTCCCCAGTTTGATAAAAGCCATATATGAACAACTTACAGCTAACATCATACTCATTGGTAAAAGAATGAAAACTTTTGCCCCAATATCAAGAACAAGACAAGGATGCCCACTTTCACCACTTCTATTCAACATAGTACTGGAAAATTCAGCTGGACAAAATAGGCAAAAAAAGTAAAATAAAAGGAATCCAAAGTGGAAAAAAAGAAGTACAACTATCTCTATTCACAGGTAACATGATCTATAGAAAACTATAAACACACACACACACACACACACACACACACACACACAGAGTTAGAGCTAATAAACGAATTTATCAAAATTGCAGGATACAAATCTATGCAGAAAAATCAGTTGTATTTCTGTAAGATAGCAATCACCATTCCAGAAAGGCAATTAAGAAAAAAATTCCATTTACAATAGCATTTAAAAAAATACTTAGGAATAAATTTAACGAAGGCCATGTAAGATGTGGGCACTGAAGACTACAAAACATTGCTGAAAGGAATTAAAGTATATCTAAATAAATGGAAAGACATCCTGTGAATAATGAAATCTAAATAAATCAAAGACAAGGGGCTTCCCTGGTGGCGCAGTGGTTAAGAATCCACCTGCCAATGCAGGGGACACAGGTTTGAGCCCTGGTCTGGGAAGATCCCACATGCCACAGAGCAACTAAGCCCATGCGCCACAACTACCAAGCCTGCGCTCTAGAGCCCACGAGCCACAACTCCTGAAGCCCGCGTGACTAGAGCCCGTGCTCTGCAAGAAGGGAAGTCTTCGCAATGAGAAGCCCGGGCACTGCAAATGAAGAGCAGCCACTGCTCACGGCAACTAGAGAAAGCCCGCACGCAGTAACGAAGACTCAAAGCAGCCAAAAATAAATAAATTAAATAAATAAATTTATTAAAGAAAAATAAATCAAAGACATGAATTGGAAGACATAATATTGTTAAGATGACAATACTACCCAAAGTGACCTACAGATTCAATGCAATTCCTATCAAAATCCCAATGATGTTTTTTTGCAGAAATTCATATGGAATTTCAAGGGACCCAGAACAGCCAAAACAATCTTGAAAAAGAACAAAGTTGGAAGACTCACACTTCTCAGTTTCAAAACTTACTACAAAACTACAATTATCAAAACAGTGTGGTACTGGCATAAGGACAGACATACAGACCAACGGGATGGAACTGAAAGCCCAGGAATAAACCCTCACATCTATGGTCAATTCATTTTTGACAAGGGTACCAAGACCCTTCAATGGGGAAAAACAGTCTCTTCCACAACTGATGCTAGGAAAACTGAAGAGCCACCTGCAAAAGAATGAAGCTGAACCCTTACCTTATACCATATATAAAAATTAACAAAAGCAGATCAAAGATCTAAATTTAAAAGCTAAAATTCTAACACTCTTAGAAGAAAACATGGAGGCAAATCTTCATGACTTTCGTTTTGGCAATGATTTCTTAAATATAACACTAAATGCATGGGCGAAAATAGAAAAAAATAGATAAACTGGACTTCATAACAACTGAAAACTTGTGAATCAAAAGACAGTATCAAAAGAGTGAAGACAACTCACAAAATGGGAGAAAATATTTGCAAATCATATCTAATAATAGTTTAATACCCAGAATTTATAAAGAATTCCTACAATTAAATACTGTAAAGACAACCCAACTTAAAGGAATGGCCAATAAACACATGAAAAGTTACTCAACATTAGTCACTAAGGGAATGCAAATCAAAATCACAATGAGATACTTCATACCTACTAGAGATGCTGTAACATAAAGGAAAATAACAAGCATTGAGGAGAATGTGGAGAAACTGAAACCCTCCTACACGGCTGGTAGGAATGTAAAATGGGACAGCCAATGTGGAAAAGAGTGTGCTGGTTCCTCAAAAAATTAAACATAGAATTACCATATAACCCAGCAGTTCTATCCCTAGGTATACACTATACACCCAAAAGAATTAATAACAGGGACTCAAACAGATATTTATACAGCAATATTCATAGCAGCATTATTCACAATAGCCAAAAGTTGAAAAACTCTAAGCGCCATCAACTGATAAACAAAATTTGGTATAAACATAAAATAGAATATTATCCAACCACAAAAAGGGGATAAGATTCTGATACATGCTACAACAGGGATGAACCTTATAAACACTGTGCCAAGTATAAAAGGCAGACACAGAGGGGAAAATGTTGTATGATTCCTCTTATACAAAATATCTAGAATAGGTAAATTCATAGAAACAGAAATATTAGAGGTTACCAAGAGCTGGTAAGAGGGGGAAGTAGGGAGCTATTTAAGGAGAGTTTCTGTTTGGGGTGATGAAAAAAATTGGAAATAGTGGTGATGATTACACAACACTGTGAATAGAAATGCCACTGAATTGTATACATAATGTTTAAAATGGCAAATTTCATATATATATATATATATATATATATATATACACACACACACACACACACACACACACACACACAAACACACACAAAGCCAGGCATGCTCCTACCTCGGGGCCTTTGCACTTGCTGAATACACTCTTCCCTCATTTCCTATAAATTCTTTTCTCAAAAGTAACTTTCTCAGTGAGGTCATTCCTGACCAACCTATTTAAAATGTCATCGTTCTCCTCCAATACTTCACATCTCTATCCCCCCAACTTTTTGCCTTAGTATTAGCTAACATTCTATATACTTTACATATTTATTTTGTTTAAAGTTTATGTTACCCAGAAAATGTAAGTTCTAAGAGGTCACAAATTTATCCTTATCATATAGTAAGCAGTAAAAAAATACTTATTCATGTCATATACACACAAAACTTTCTATTTGGGTAGGTAGCAAAGAAGGAATTCTATGTAAGGCAGAAACTGTTTTTGTCCTTTTAAAAAATCTTATGTGAA
Organism: Mesoplodon mirus; assembly: GCF_964341445.2. Taxonomy (NCBI): domain Eukaryota; kingdom Metazoa; phylum Chordata; class Mammalia; order Artiodactyla; family Ziphiidae; genus Mesoplodon; species Mesoplodon mirus. The sequence goes on from NC_138995.1 coordinate 31,434,530, forward strand.
ACTTTCTTTAAAAATGGCATTAGGGGTTATCTGGACATTAAGCTTATGACCCATTTAAAAATATTTTTAATTTTTTTCTTCCAGTTTTACTGAGATATACTTGACATACAGCACTGTGTAAGTTGAAAGTGTACAGTATAATGATCTAACTTACATACATCATGAAACTGTTATCACAATAAGTTTAGAGATCATTCATCATTTCATATAGATACAAAATTGAATACAAAAAAAAATTTTGTGATGCGAACTCTTAGGATTTACTCTCAACAACTTCCATATATAATAACATACAGAAGTGTTAGTTCTATCATGTTGTACACTACATCCCTAATACTTGTTTATCTTATACTTTACCTTGTACCTTTTGATGGCCTTCATCCAATTCCCCTCCACTACTCCTGCCTCTGGTAATGACAAATCTGACCTCTGTTTCTATGAGTATGTTTGTATGTTTGTTTTTGAAGTGTAATTCACCTACATTATGTTAGTTCCTGTTACACAAGAGTCTTTTTCTATACATTTCAAAATGATCACCATGATAAGTCTAGTTATGATGTCACCATACAAAGATATTACTTCGTTATTAACTATATTCCCCACACTGTACCTTTCATACCAGTGATTCATTTATTTTTGCAACTGGAAGTTTGTACCTCTCAATCTCCCTCACTTCTTTCTTTCCTCTCCCACCCTCTTTCCTCTGGCAACCACCTGTTTGTTCTCCGTATCTATAACTCTTGTTTCTGTTTTGTTATGACTTTGCTTTGTTTTTCAGATTCCACATGCAAGTAAAATTATACAGCATTTGTCTTTCTTATTTCACTTAGCATAATACCCTCTAGGGCCATGCATGTTATTGCAAATGGCAAGACTGCATTCTTTTTTCTATATATACCACATCTTTTTTATCTGTTCATCTATTTTTTTTTTTTTTTTTTGCGGTACGCGGGCCTCTCACTGTTGTGGCCTCTCCCACTGCGGAGCACAGGCTCCGGACGCGCAGGCTCAGCGGCCATGGCTCACGGGCCCAGCTGCTCCGCAGCATGTGGGATCTTCCCGGACCGGGGCACGAACCCATGTCCCCTGCATCAGCAGGCGGACTCTCAACCACTGCGCCACCAGGGAAGCCCCTCTGTTCATCTATTGATGGGCACTTGGGTTGCTTCCATATCTTGGCTATTATAAATAGTGCTGCAATTAACACAGAGGTGCATATATCTTTTCATTAGTGTTTTTGTCCCCAAAACACAAAATACTTTAAAGTTTTAATCGTGGTAAAATATACATAGAATTTACCATCTTAACCATTTTTAAGTGTACAATTCAGTAGTTTTAAGCATATTGACTGTTGTGTAACCAATCTTTAGAAATTTTTCATCTTGCAAATTTGAAATCCTGTACCCGTTTGTTTAAACAACTCTCCATTCTCCTTCCTCCAATCCCAACCCCTGGCAATCACCATTCTGCCGTTTCCAAAGAATGTGACTACATTAGATACCTCATCTAAGGGGAACTATACAATATGTGTGTGTGTGTGTGTGTGTGTGTGTGTGGAAGTGGCTTATTTCACTTAGCATAACATATTCAAGGTTCATCCATGTTGTAGCGTATGTCAGAACTTCCTTCCTTTTTAAGGCTGAATAACACTCCATTGTATGTATATTATGGCCCATTAAATTTTTTTCCAGTATTTTTCAAGTTCTTTTTGAACAAGAAGCATGATATGCTATAGAATCTACCCTTCAGTAATATACTTAGCTATTTTATGGGAAGTAGAGTAAAAGATGTCTGGATACCAAATCCCAAACTGTGACCCAATTATCAGACCTAACCTGCTGAGAAAACTTCTAACCAAAATACTGTACTGTGAAACTTAATTCTTTAATATGAACATCAACTGTGTCTCTCCTTAATTTACCTGATAGTTACTTATAAGCCTAAACAGACATTTTCAAAGTAGACTGAAAGGATCCAAAAGAGAAATTTCCTTATCCAATATTATAGACTAAAACCTATTAGTATTATTTGTTTTCCCCCTACCAGGAGACCAAAATTCTAATCTCTGTAACTAACTGAAAGTGTGACAATATACTTAACCGTCTGGCCCCCCAGTTACTTTGTCAATGACAGGTTTGGACTGAATGCTCATGAAGGTGTCTTATAACTCAACACTGTATACTTGGTTTATTTTCTACTCACATATTCACAAAACACCTACCCCAACCAAACTAGAGATATCAGGAAAAAAAGCTTAAAATCCTCATTAAGGAGTAAATGCAAGATAAAAAGTAGTGGGCTCTACATTCTAAAATAAAAGCTTATACTTAACTTTAAAAATACCTTTTAACTTAAAAAAAAACATTATTTTTTCCTCTTGAAGACATCAACCATAATGTTCTATACCTAAAATTCTAAAAAAAATAGTAATAATTATGTTACGATTGTTCTATCCTCCTACTATTTGTAGGAGTATCACTGTCCTCATTTAAAAAAAATATTCAGGCTAGTATGACCTTAACATAACAACATGATCACCAGCAAAAACTAGAACTTAAAAGAAAAATAAACTAATTTGTAATAGTTATCCAGAAGAACATCCTTCAAAATTATTCCCAGTAGACAATTTAAGATAACTTAGGTTGTTTTATTAATGTACAATACACAAAATCATCACAGAAGTCCACATAATAAGCTTTACAAGTCATGTATTCCAATCTCTATTAACATTTGCATATAGAACTCTATTAAATCCCATCCTTATGTCTGTTCTATGTTTTCTTGGTATGTTTCAGATTAATCTAACTGCATAAGGTATCCATCCAGCTGACTAATTATAAAATAAATTAGATCACTAGTCAATAAGAAAAATATCTGGCAAATACCAATCAGCCATGGCATACTTGAAGGAGCTCAGGCGTGAGTTCAAATTCTGCCATCTCTAAGCTGTATACCCTTCAGCAGTTCTTTTAAATTCTTTTTCCTCACCTGACCATCTACACTGCAGAGCTGTTACAGAGTTCAGAAGAATAAAGTCTAAAATATAGTAAGTGCTCAATAAATATGTATTTCCCTCTCACTGACCTGTAGAACTAAGAACATATATCAAGATTCTACGTTGGCTTGCAGAAAAATTACTAAGAGCTTGTTATATCTGATTGTACTTAGTTTCCAACTCATTTAAAAAATATTTATACTAACCAACAGTATCATCATACGCCAAAACTCATCTTTGCCCTCCCAATATATATGCTTGCTCATTTTATTCCCTTACTAAAGGTATCAATGCCTCTCCACCCATTTTTGCTTCGATTCCCCCACAGGTAATCCATGCCTTAACCATACTGAAATGTTGCTTGATTTCATCAAACTTTCTCACATCTCCATTAATACATACAGGAAGTTCTCTTCACCTATAATATCACTTCCCACCACCCCTGTTACTCTATTTAATGCTTCTGATATTAAACTCAAGTTCTACCATCTCTAGGAAGCCAGTACACACACACACACACACAACCCGGCCCTCTGGAAATGTTAAGCATTCATTAATTTATTTTTTTATTTTTCGGCCATGCCACGCGGCATGTGGAACCTTAGTTCCCCAACCAGGGGTCGAACCCGTGCCCTCTGCATTGGAAGTGCAGAGTCTTAACCATTGGACCACCAGGGAAGTCCCAAGCATTCATTTTTTTTGTATTCCACACTTTACACACTATATTATCATTCTTGGTCTACTTGTCTGTCTTCCCTACTAAACAAGAGGAGTGCAGAGAATGGTTCTTATTCATCTTTACACCTGACATCTACTAGTATAATTTCTGGCACATAGTAAATACCCAAATGTTTTCAAGAATTCAAAGTCATAACGTGAAACAAAACAAAACCTCTCAATCCTTAATAGTTACGCCAAAAATTGAGATTCAAAAGCATTCTTTTAAGCAACAATGTACCATTTTTATGATTTGAAGTATGCCTCCACTGAATTGCACTTAAAAATGGTTAAAACAGTATATTTTAGGCTATATATATCTACCCTACACACACACACACACACACACACACACACACACACACACACACACACGAGAATGTCTCAGGGATCCACTGAAGCTTAATTCCTAGTTATCCCTCAAAGAATTTTGCTTTCATTGATAAGTTATTCTACAAGGGACCCTATAGCATAGCTGTTAAAAGTAAGGGCTCTGGGGCTTCCCTGGTGGCGCAGTGGTTGAGAGTCCGCATGCCGATGCAGGGGACACGAGTTCGTGCCCCGGTCCGGGAAGATCCCACATGCCGCGGAGTAACTGGGCCCGTGAGCCATGGCCGCTGGGCCTGCGCGTCCGGAGCCTGTGCTCCGCAACGGGAGAGGCCACAACAGTGAGAGGCCCGCGTACCGCAAAAAAAAAAAGTAAGGGCTCTGAAAAGAGACTGGTAAGCTTTATCACTTGTTAGCTATGTAATCTTAGGCAAGTCAATCATTTTGAAGCTCAGTTTCTTCATCTGCAAAATGGAGACTGTAATAGTACTGATCTCATAGAACTGTAGTAAATAACCCATATAAAGTACTGCATAAATACTGTTTTCAAACAGTGCTCCCTAGATTGTTGGGTAATCCTTAGCCAAAGAAAGAAAGGGCTTTAGACCACCCCTTCCCCCATTTCTTCCCCTATAAAAGATTTCACCCCACATATTCTTTTATTTTACAGATTGAGCTGTCAAGTAGGATTTTTTAAAAACAAAGCATTCCTTGGTTTAAAAGAACTGAAACCACTAATCTAATAGCACTCAACTGATGCTCATATTAACATCTCAGTCTGTAGATCGCCACTTACTAAATTCAATTATTGAAACTTACTTTGTTGGCATTCATAGTTAATTTAGCTTTGCTTTGCATCTCACAGAAAGGGAAATCTTTAAAAATACAATCTCATCTCTACTCTTGGTAAAAGCTAACTGGGAATAACTAATTTGGGGCTGATATTGAAGACAGATTATAAGTTTCCTAGTTGCTACTGAGTCAGGTCAAGTTGTTTAACTGAAGTGGTCCTGAACATCAATCATACTCATAACCAAATTAAGAGAGAGTGTGTGTATACTATTAACATTAAAAACAGGAAACTGATTTAAATGAAGAATTTTCCATAGTTTGAAATACACTAAAAACTGAGACCCAGGTTGATTATCACTAACTTGCAAGGTTGTTGCAGAGTTTAAAAATACAAAGTTCCTAAAATACAGTAAGTGCTTAATAAATGCAGCTTTCCCTCTCATACCTGTCATCTCTTTTCTGACTTCCCAACAACCTATAGTCATTCAAACCTTCCCATGGCTGTTAGGCTTTTCTAGACCTCCTCAGACTCTTTCACTAATTATCTCCAATGCTGTCCTCTCATCACCTTCAAAACCCTTGTGTTCTTTTTCACTCACTCAACCCACCATAGTTTATTAACATCACCACTGTAATTTTACCTCCTTGCCTCAGTCCAATTCAATGTTTCTGAATATTTGTAATATTTATAATATTTACTATTTGCCTGGCACCAAACCTTTACCTTCAATGTGGTCCTTGCTTTTGTTTAATGTTTAAATTCATTTTCCTATGCTTCTAGGCTATCTCTTTGCAGTTATTTGTTTTCTCTCCTCAATTCTTCAATCCTAACTTCCCCATTCTCACCCCAAAACAATTTTGCCTCTTACACTTCTGAGGTTTTCCAGTTGAAAGTCACCAATCATCTTTACAGAAGCCATGTATCTGTCCTTGCATCTATCCCTTTTTCCTTCTATAAATACTATTTTCAGAAGAGGAAGCATGACTCTTCCCCAAAGATAAATCTTTCATCTCTTAATACCTACCATTCCATGTAGGCTTTCAAAGGGACTTACACCCACACATTCCACCTCTCTTGAGGATCTTTAATCACCCCCTGCAATTGCCTGCTTTCTTTCTAACTTTAGGCATCAGCAGATCTCTCCTACCTCAACAAAAATGTAAATGTACAAATGAAATCATCTTGTTTCTATCCTTCTGTTCAAAGACAAATACTGAAAATAAATTATCCACTGACTCCATTTTCCAAATACCCATTTGCTTGTTAACCTCCTGTACTTTAGTTTCTGCCCCCATAAAATTACTGCAACTCTTTCAAAGATAACTAAGAAAATATAGAGAAATATATTGAATTCAAGTCAGCTAATTCCATGGGAAAAAATTTTTTTAATTTACTCAAACTGTAGTAAAGCACAAAATTTTAAGATAAAACAAATTTTATGCAAAATATATGAAACCTAATCATTGTCCTCACCATTTTTTCCTTCTTATAAAAGAACTAACAAGATATATTAGCAGTTACCTTTCAGAAGAATAACCACTGATGTCCAATATTCTTTTTTTTTTTTTTTTGGCCACATGGCTTGTGGGATCTTAGTTCCACAACCAAGGACTGAACCCAGGCCTTTGGCAGTGAAAACATGGAATCCTAACCACTGAACTGCCAGGAATTCCTCTAGGATAAAATTTAATATGCTTTACAGGGCTGCTGCTCACTCAGGTAAACTAAACTGAAATAACCAATGGCCAAAAAAGATAATCTTTCTTTCCCCTCAAATTTCAAACCACGTCCATTTGTAGCAATAACAGTGTCTAAAATTACTGGTTAAAAAAGTTCTAAAGCATAACCAAAAAAAAACACAAAAAAACCCCCTAGATATTCATTTAGCTAACTACATTTAATTATGCCAAATTACAACAGAAACATCAATATCTACAGCTATTTGACAAATAATAGCTACTAATGACATAAGCTATAATTTTTACTCATAAGCACCAGAAACCTCATTTAAAATGATACATTTAATATCAGACTGCCTACAAGCTAATAACTTTCAGATTGCTAATTTCCTGAGAATATCAAAACTACAAGACTTTTCTATTCCGCACCATCACCCAAGTAATACATAAACTCATCTAATACTATGTTCTAGTTCATTTTTTCTCAAACCTTCATATTTAATATAATCTATATTAAGATATTCACAAATAAACTTTCAAAAACTGAAGTACATTGTTAAAAAGTAAGATCATTTCAGTTACCAATTTTTCTAACATAAATAGGAAGCCTAGTCCTTCCTCTCAAAAACGCATTCTCTGGGGACTTCCCTGGTGGCGCAGTGGTTAAGAATCCGCCTGCCAATGCAGGGGATATGGGCTCGAGCCCTGGTCCGGGAAGATCCCACATGCCACGGAGCAACCAAATCCCGTGCGCCACAACTACCAAGCCTGCACTCTAGAGCCCGTGAGCCACACTACTGAGCCTGTGCTCTAGAATGCGCAAGCCACAACTACTGAGGCCCGTGTGCGTAGAGCCTGTGCTCCACAAGAGACACCACCGCAATGAGAAGCCAGGGCACCGCAACAAAGAGTAGCCCCCGCTCCCTACAACTAGAGCAAGCCTGCACACAGCAACTAAGACCCAAGGCAGCGAAAAATAAATAAATAAATAAATAAATTTTTAAAAGAAAAAAATGCTAAAAACACATACTATGAATATGTCTTAGTGTGCTGTCACACACACAGCTAAAGCTATCCTCACTGAGGCAGCCAGCACTCAGATAAAACCAGTCCTCACCTTCTGAAGCACTTGTCTATGGATAGTGTTCAAACCTTGATTTCTCACCAATCCTTTTTCTCCCCCTATCTTCTTCTTCTCAGTACATCTCACCATCATCTATCTAATTCCTCAAGCCAGGAACGTGGAGATCTTTTTTTTAAAATTAATTTACTTATATTTTATTTTGGCTGCGTTGGGTCTTCGTTGCTGCGCGCGGGCTTTCTCTAGTTGCAGCAAGCAGGGGCTACTCTTTGTCCTGGTGCACAGGCTTCTCATTGCGGTGGCTTCTCTTGTCGCAGAGCACGGGCTCTAGGCACACAGGCTCAGTAGTTGTGGCTCGCGCACTGTAGAGCACAGGCTCGGTAGTTGTGGTGCACAGGTTTAGTTGCTCCACGGCATGTGAGATCTTCCCGGACCAGGGCTCGAACTCGTGTTCCCTGCATTGGCAGGCGGACAGATTCTTAACCACTGTGCCACCAGGGAAGTCCATGGGGGTCATTTTTGACACCTTTCATTTACATCCAATTCATCACGCAGTTGTCAACTCCACCACCATTCCCATGTCCTGTCTCTATCAAATCAAATTTTATATATACATATACACATATATCCTTTTCCATTCCTGCTTCTCTACAGCTGCTACCCTAGTTCCAGTTATCATCATGTCCTACCTCAACAACTGTAGTAGCACAATGTCTCTTCTACCCTTGCCTTTCTCCAGTCCATTCTCAGCCAAAGTGATGTTTTAAAAATTTAAATTCAAGCATATTACTCCTCTGCTTCAAAATCTTCAATGACTGCAATGTCCTTAGTAAAACCCAGAAGTCTTTAACATGTCCTTCAAGGCCCTGCATGGCCCTGCATGATCTGCTCTCTGCCGCTCATTTCATCTTACACGGTTTCCCTCCATTATTATCCTCTTGCCACCCTGAACTTCTTTCATTTCTTCCAACATATTAACCTCTCTCCTGCCTTCATACGTATTTTTTTCCATTCTAGGAAACTCTTTTCCTGCCTGGTTTCTTATTCTTTACGTCTTGACTTAAATATCACCACCTGAGAGGCCTTCTCTGACCGTACAAACTAAAACCCTCCCCATTTTTCTCTCATAGCACTCTTTTCCCTTACTGAATTCACCCCAAATTGTAATTTTACATTTACTTGCTTGTTCATTATGTGTTTCCACTATTAGGCTGTAGATTCTACAAAGGCAAGGATTACATAACATATAATAAATTAATAAGTAAAAGCATCACTTAATAAATCTGCTTAGTGGATGAATGAATGGATGTGCATGACCTAGAATCCAGGAAACAAATTACAGCTTGAAGTGGCTTCCCCTCCTCTGGGTCTCCCATCGTCACTTGATCAACTTTCCAACTGTTACCAAAAGAGAGGAGCAAAAAGTGTTCCCGCAAACTCAAAGGCAATACAATAGAAGGAATGTACTCGATGGAAATTGTACTCGATGTCAAATAGGTGAGACAAATAATGGTATGATTTCATGGGAAGGAGAAATCCTTAAGGGCTACAATGATGAGAGATGATTTTATTCACAAGGTGGAATTTGACCTGAGTATTCAGACTGGTAAAATGTGGAGAGGTAGAATGTATGGGGAGTGAAGCCCAAATAAGGAGTTAAGAGACACAAAGTGTTAGAAGACAATTATAGAACTGGAATGTGGCAACTTATACTTACAAAGTAGATAAGTGTAAAAAAACTAAATCTCTCATCATGTAAGAAATCTGTATTTTGTTAAAACATGTTAATCACGTTAAGACCACAACATCTACAAAACATTTGAAAGGTTACAATAAAATCATTCTACCTCAGTCTCCATAAATCCCTTCTAATTCTAATCTTTGGCTTTTAAAGTTTTTCAAACATTTATGACAACACACTCTCATAATTAGTTTTCATAACTCATTTTCACTCTGACCAACTACCTCAAGTTTCCATATTCCTATCACTGTGTTCTTTATTCACTATACTGACACCTGATGAAATTTCCCCAGTAGATCTACTATTTCAATCCTATTTATTTTTCCTTTACAGCCTTTGATCTCTCTAGGACTTCATTTTTTTCTTCTCTGTCGAAGTAGTTGACTTTTTCGTGTACTACATTTATTTCAATGATCTAACTCTTCAGAAAATCTAAAATATTCATATGTACCAACACTTTTACTATTGGTAGAAGCTTCAATAGATTTTACTTCTAAATCTGTAATGTCACTTCAGTTCCTGCCTCCTAAATGTACACAAGCCTCTCCTTCAGTTCTATCTTGTTTCCATAGGTAAATTATCAAGGTCTAGTTCAATGCCTTATGGAAGGCATTCAGTTGTATTAGATAAGGGGTTTGGAGTTAAAAGTTTCTAGAGATACTTCCAAATTGAAAATGCTATGATTTCATTAATCTTATCTTGTCATGGGCTTTTTCCATTGACAACACTGCTTATCTTTATTCATGCTTGCCTACTTGAAGTTATTCTAAAAATGTTTTCCGGTTAAGGCCAACTTACCTGAAATACCAATATACCACTATTTCTTTCAAAACCTCTGCTTTTTCTAACACTTAAATCCAAGCATAATTTTTGCATTTCAAGGAGGATCTCAGGATACTTAGAATCACAGAATTGTCAAACTGGAGAAAACCAAGGTTCACAGAATTTAAGAAACTTGACTACATCTATATAGCTAGTAAAGTGACAAAGTCCTGATTCTCTCTAATCAGCACTCCTTCCAAGTCAAGAAGGCTTTACTGGTTACTCCAGCACAATGTTTTCTTCCTTCTGCTATCTCCTATGTCCTTAGGACATCATCTTCTCCTAGTTAATCAATCACAACGTTTTTGTTTTTTAACCCTCAATTACCCACTCTCCTAAAACCGTTCAAGGATGACAGAGATACCAGAAGCAAAACTGGGAAGCAACTACTTTGTTGTTTCTCAGATCATTTTATGTCTATATTATATGATCTGCATTTTATAGGAAATTCCCCAAGGAGTGAGACCTGCCAATACTTTGTAGTACACTACAACGATTTAATGTGAAGTGCTAAGGCAATGGAAGCATAAACAGAAAAGTCTTGGAAGATACATGGTTTTACTTGCTTGGAGCAATAGATATATTTCATTTAGTAAATATTTATCAAATATCAATCATATGGAAGGCTCTGTGCTACCTATGAGCAAAAAGTCACATTTAAATTCAAGTACTGTAAATCAAACAGAAAAGAAACACTATGTTCATCCTTTTGCATTGCAAAAACAAACACAGCACAACCCTCCCTCTGTAAAGTGGAATCCCCCCTTAAGTTCAGTTTCTGTATATTCAAGTGTTCGTAGACCTAATGGTTCTAAGTACCTGTACAATTCTACAGAGTTTAGATAGAGTAACATTACAAAACAAGCCCTCTTTCCTTTTCAAGATCATAGCTACTTAAGTAAAAGTGGTGAGACTGAAATCAGAGAAAAGGAAAAGCTGAAAAGTGGAATGCAAAACTGAGAAATTAAACTGCGATAATGACTGCATTAAGGAAAATAAACTTTATTTAACGGGGGCGGGGACTCTGAGGTACTTATGAGTATTTCACATAAACGGATAAAAGTCACAAAAGCGTCAAATCCCAGTCTTTCAAGAAAGTAACAGTGTAAATATCACCATTAAAAAAACAAATTCTTGTCTGCTTTGTTCTGAAAAGTTTTATTTTCCTTAAAAACAAAACAAAACAAAACAAGAAAAAAACAAAAGCAAAACAAAACCAAAAAAGGAACAAACAGAAACCACTCTGAGCTGGCGACTGCGACAGGCCAGTCAGACACCCAGGCTTTCTGGGTCGTGCTTGGCTTTGGGATGCATGTCCGCGAAGAGAGCCCTGGAACCACCCATCACGTCCCACACCCAGATCCCAAGAAAGCAGGAGTCGCGGCGGAGGCCCGACACACACAGGGGCTGGTGGGGTCCGGGGTCCCGGCCCTGCTGCAGACGTGGAGAGGCCCTCGGGACGGAGGATCACAGAGAGGCAGCGCGGTCGTAACCCGGACGCCTAGGCCTGGAAAAGCGCCGAGGGCGTCCAGGGCTCGAGGGCACCCAGCACTCGCGCGGGACGCCTTGTCATGAGTCACGGAGGCGAGAAAGGCGGGCGGGGGAAGAGGCTGCAGGATGGAGGGAAGCCCGACCCTCGGGAGGGAAGCGAGCGGACGGGGAGGCCCCGACCTCACACGGGGCAGGGAAGGGGGGCCCTGCCTACCCACGCCCGGCCCGCCCTGCCCTCACCTCCATCCGACGCAACAGGCGCTGCGGCCGGGTCCGGACCCCGGGGTCTGCGTGCTGGGGGGCGGGGGCAGCAGCCCGCAGCCATGACAGGAGCGGGGCTGGCCGCGGGCGGGCTGGGCCGCACGTGCGGGCAGCGGCCCCTCCCCGGCCTCCCCGCGCCCTCGCCCGCCCGCCCCCGGGGGCCGGCCCCTCACCTCGGCGGCGGCAATACGGCCCGGCCTGCCCCGACCCCCCCACCTCGGCGGAGCGGCGGCGGCACGTACTCACCGCCGCTCACGGGTTCTCGGGCTTCGCCATGACTGAGGCGCCCCTTTCGCCCCCCGCTTCGACCGAGACTGACACGCGCGGCTGGCCGGGCCGGGGCGGCCTCAGGCGACCACCCGGCTGACAGAACCCGCCCCCGCCTCTCCCCACCAGTTGAGCAGCGGCCACTGCCCAGCGGCGCCCCCAGGCTTCCTCCCCACGCCTGGGGCGGCGGGTGGCAGCGACGGGCGGCTGCAGCACTTACCGGCGGCGCGGCCAGGCCCCCCTGTCAGCGCGGGGCCGGGAGGGAGAGGAGGGAGGAGTGAAGGGGCACCGCCTCCCCCGCGCCGCCACGCACCCGCCTGATTGGCCCAGTTCACTCCCCCAGCGCGACCCCACCAGCCCCTGCGAGCGGCACTCAGGCAGCACCGGCGCGTCATTTGCATACTTGTGCCCGCGCCGCTGATTGGCCCGGGCTCGGAGGGGCGGTGGAGACGGCGGCAGCTCCCGCCGCTGCTCCCGCCGCGTCGGGCGACCGAGGAGGGAGGATCCCCTCTGCCGCTCCCCTTCCCTCACGGCCCGGCCTGACCTGGGGCGGAGGGCGGCGGGAGGCGGGGTCGCCGCCCGGCTCCAACATGGCCCCGCCGCGCCGCCGACCCAATCGCCGGTGCGGTTACTCCGAGAGCCCTGGGCGGCCTCGGGGCGGGGAAGTGTTGGGGCCGGGCGCCCTCTGGCCGGAGCGCGGGGCAGTGCAGTGGCCCGGGCTCCCGTCGCCGCCCCGCCGCGGCCGCCACGTCAGGCCGCGCCCTCGCGGCGGCCTCTCCCCTCCCCGCGCCCGGGCCGCCACGTCAGGCCCGGCAGGCACGCCCTAGCCGCGGGCTGACCGGTGGCAGGGTCGGCGCCGAGGTCACTCACACGCTGGGCATCTCCCCGCCAGCCCGGGGCCGCCGAGGAACCGCGAGAGTTTCTAGAGCCTCCCTTTTGACACGGCCGTAGTCTTGGACCCTCGTTCTCACTTCGCTCTGAGACTGCGGTGGCACACGCCTGTGCTGTAAAATCGGGAGCAAGGAGAGTGTCGCCGCGATGATGCAGCGATTCAGTCCAGGTGCTAAGCACCTGCCGCGGAAAAGGCACCAGGCTGAGGAGAGATCCAGCCCCAAGTCCTAATCTAGAGAGAGTATGCGCCTCGAGTGGTGGAGAGCTGGGGCTGACACACCTAGTCATCTCCATGGTCAGGCCCACGTTCTAAATTGCACAGCTATGAAGGGAAAGAAAGACCCCACGCCCCCGCCAGAAAAAAAGGGCGGGGGAGAAGGTGACGCTGGTCCAGGGGTAGGGGGCGTATAGAAAACCACGGCCTAAGAAGACGTAGGGACACCTGGGTTCCCTCTCGCTCTGTCACTAATTAACTGAGTGACCTACATTAAATCATAACGTGTCCCAAGGCCTCGGTTTTCCCTTCTGTGAAATGAAGAGGCTGGACACATTTTCCTAAAAGTCTTCCGATTCTAAAATTCTACCAGTCTCTCTCTCAGGCCCTGAGCTGGCTTTAATACCTGACTAAAACTTCAGCATCCATGTTAGAACGAAAGAAGACAAAATAATGGAACGTTAAAACTCCAGCCAGCCTACCTGATGTTTGTTCGGAACTGTTTACCGTTTCAGATCCTAGGAGGGTGATATCTAACATTCACTTTACAGTTGACAGAAGTCTCTTGACTTTCTGTCTTCACAAAGAAGCATAGAGCAATGTCACTGTGCTTGTTTATGCCTGACCAGAATGGAAATGGCCGCGGTATACAGAGTGCTAGTTGCCAAGTAATTTCAATCTTCATATTCCGCATGAAGGCTCTCCAGAGAAGAGCAACACAACTCTATTTAGCTGAGATACCGAAAGGGTTAGGAGAAAACCCTGCTGAGAGAAGTTACAATTACAGTTTCGATTCCCCTCAAGGATACTTAATAACAACTACACACTAGGATAAGAATGCACGGAAACAGTTCATCTCTGAGCTCGCTACACTACTTATTTGAATACCACTTTAGTTTGCAAATCCAACCTGTTGAGTCAAATCTAAGGCCAGTAACATCTCACTTATCAACTTTACCTACTTGACAGAACTTTTCTCCCCAAGAAAACTCACGTTTTCTTGAATACAGCCCTTTGAAAAAATAAAGTTTGGTGATTAAGGAGCATCATTATCATTATCAACACTGTTGCAGTTTATTATGACCAATGAATGCCCTCAAAATTATGTAGATTTGTCCCTATAATAATGACCTCTAGAAAGCTGTTTTTATGATTAAATTTACATCTGTTTGGGTTTTTTTTTTTTTTTTGTCTCCTTTATCACTACTGGGCTGACACTTCTCCATTGTCCTACCTAACAACCTTCTTTCCGTTTTTTGTTTTTAATGCTTCTATTGTACTATGAACCTAGACACAGATAAACTTCTATTAGTTCAGACTTTCAAGATTTGAGTGAAGATTTTCTGTGGGGTTCTCCTGTGAGTTAAGCACATGAGGTTTTTTGGGGTTTTGTTTTTAATTAATTAATTAATTACTTTTGGCTGCGTTGGGTCTTTGTTACTGCACACGGGCTTTCTCTAGTTGCAGCAAGCAGGGGCTACTCTTCGTTGTGGTGTGCGGGCTTCTCATTGCAGTGGCTTCTCTTGTCGCAGAGCACGGGCTCTAGGCGCGTGGGCTCAATAGTTGTGGCACACAGGCTCAGTAGTTGTGGCTCATGGGCTCTAGAGTGCAGGCTCAGTAGTTGTGGTGCACGGGCTTAGTTGTTCCGCAGCATGTGGGATCTTCCCAGACAAGGGCTCGAACCTGTGTCCCCTGCATTGGCAGGCAGATTCTTAACCACTGCACCACCAGGGAAGGCCGTTTTTTGTGGTTTTTAAAATATTTATTTATTTACTTATTTGGCTGCATCAGTCTTAGTTGTGCCATGCGGGATCTTCTTTGCTGCATTAAGGATCTTCGTTGCAACATGTGGGATCTTTAGTTGCAGCATGCGGGATATAGTTCCCTGACCAGGGATCAAACCTGGGCCCCCTGTATTGGGAGCACAGAGTATTAACCACTGGACTACCAGGGAAGTCCCCAAGCACATGAGGTTTTTTGACATCTATTTTGCTCAATGACGAGTTTTTGCTTACTTCTGAAATCTTAGTAGTATTCTTGGTAACCGAGGTTTCTGGATATGTGCACTCTGGAAAAACCATTGCAAAGGATGGCTCTAAATCCCAGAATGTAGAGGCTACATCAGTAAACACTGCTCTTTGCAATTTAAATTAATAAGAATCAATATCATCAACATCAAAATCTAGTACCACTGGCCTACTAGTTCCATCAGGCAATGGAATGTCCAGAACCAGGTGGTAGCAATGCTCTCTCCAGGATCCTCTATCCCACTCTAGAGTAAAACTGGGCCCATTCCTACCCAAAGTCTTTCAAACCAAAAAGACCCCCATATCTGTAGACACAATGTTTCAGGTCACTAGGAAGCCTGTGCTATGTCAGACAGCCTTTCTTCACAACCCAAATGAAGCATTCTACAAGTGTCTCCAATAGGTACATTTACTGAAATCTAACTAGTCCCAAGTACTGTGTAAGGGTTTATAAGGGTTTAGCCAAGGAAGCCAGCAACTTCCAACTTTGTTATAGTATTGCATATTCATTATTTTATTTTATCTTCACAGCGACTCTATGAGAAAGGGATTATTTTCCCCATTTTACAGATGGAGAGGGTTCAAAATCTTGCCCTGGTTACACAATCATTGAGTGGCAGAGATAGGATTCAAACTTAGAACTGATTGGCCCTAAAGCCTGTAACTCTTAACCATTATACTATTTCCCTCCCTCAGCCTTAGTTTCCAATTCCATGTTTATCAAGCAAACTTTTATCAACTAATTTGGCACCTTGTAAGGGGGAGTTCCCTGTACAGGCATTTTGGTTGAGGTTACCAAAAAAGGAATATCTCAAAATGTATATGGTATATCAAACTTGGCATTTTCTTGCAAGTTTGAGGGGTATGAACCAATGCTCTGGTACTGTTCACTTTGGGGAAAAACTGATACAATCAAGATCCGAAAACTGCAAAACTAAGGATTAGACCCTACCTCAGTGAGACCTACAGAAGTGATGCCCACAGAATAGTCAAAACAACCTTGAAAAAGAAGAAAGTTGGAAGACTCACACTTCCTGATTTCAAAACTTACTACAACACTACAGTAATTGGACAGTGTGGTACTAGCACAAGGATAGACATATAGATCAATGGAATAGAACTGAGAGTCCAGAAATAAACCTTTACATTTATAGTCAACTGATTTTCAACAAGGGTGCCAAGACATTTAAATCGAGAAAGAAAACTGTATATTCAAATGCTACAGAATGAAGCTGGATCCCTACCTCACACCAAATACAAAAAATAAATGAAAAGGGATGATAGAGCTAAATGTAAGAGGTAAAACTATAAAACTCTAAGAAGAAAACATAGGAGTAAATCTTCAGGAACTTGGGTTAGGCAATGGTTTCTTATATATGATACCAAAAGCATAAGCAACAAAAGAAAATATAAATTGGACTTCATTAAAATTAAAAATGTTTGCACAAGCAACTAAAGAAAAAAATAAATTGAATATCAAAATAGAACACCTTTGTGTTTCAAAGAACACCATTAAGAAAGTGCAAAGAAAAACACCTACAGAATGACAGAAAATATTTGCAAATCATACATCTGATAAGGGTATAGTATCCAGATTATAAAGAGCTCTTACAACTCAACATTTTTTTTAAATCCAATTTTAAAATGGGCAAAGTATTTTTGAATAGACATTTCTCCAATGAAGATATACAATGGTCAATATGCACACAATAAAATGCACTCTAATAATCATTAGTTACTAAAGAAATGCAAATCAAAACCACAATGAAATACCACTTAACATCTATTAGGACGGCTATAATAAAAAAGACAGGCAATAACAAGTGTTGATGAGGACATGGAGAAGTTAGAACCCTCATACATTGCTGGTGGCAATGTAAAATGGTGCAGCCACTTTGGTAAACAGTTCTTCAAAAAGTTAAACATAGTTATTACATGACCCAGAAACCCCAAAGAAATGAAAACATATGTCCACACAATAACTTACACATAAATGTTCATAGCAGCATTATTCATAATAGCCCCAAAGTGGAAACAACCCAAATATCCATCAACTGACGAATGGATGAACAAAAGTGTTATATCCATACAAAGGAAAATTATTCAGCCATAAAAAGGATTGAGGGGACTTCCCTGACGTTCCAGTGGGTAAGACTCTGTCCTCCCAATGCAGGAGGCCTGGGTTCGATCCTTGGTGGGGGAACTAGATCCTTCATGCATGCTGCAACTTAAGAGTCCGCATGCCACAACTAAAGATCCTGCATGCTACAACGAAGATCCCACGTGCTGCAACTAAGACCCGGCGCAGCCTAAATAAATAAATAAATATTTTTTAAAAAAAGGATTGAGTACTGCTACATGCTACAACATGGAATAACCTTGAAAACATTATGTAGAATGATAAAAGCCAGATACAAAAGGCCACATATATGATTCCATTTATATGAAATGTCCAGAATAAGCAAATCTAGAGAGACAGAAAGTGGATTAGTGGTTGCCTAGGACTGGGTTGGAGGGAAGGGGACGAAGAATGGAGAGTGATTGATAATAGGTACTTATGGGGGGTAATGAAAATGTTCTGAAATTAGATTGTGGTGATGTTTGTACAACTCTGTGGATATATGAAATACCACTGAAGTGTGAATTTTATGGTAAGCAAATACTATTTCAATAAAGCTGTCTTTTAAAAAGTAATGCCTAGCCAGCAACTTCTTTTTATAGTATTACATTCATTAAATCCATATATTATGTATATATGTGTATACACACACACACACACACATATATAGGAACACATGTTGAGACAAAAGGAACAGATATATTTTAATTATATTTATATTAATTAAGCAACAAATAATTGTTTTAATCTGAAGACTGTTGGAGTGGCACTGTTATTTCTCACACTGGGCTCACCAGTTTTGTAACTTTGGTATAATTTACCTTACCCTCACCATGTATGTGTACCAGACTGGGAGCTGTGTTGGCTACAGAAGAAGGGATTATTATTTTCATATAAATAATATTAAATTATTAATAATAAATACTGGGGACTTCCCTGGTGGCACAGTTAAGAATCTGCCTGCCAATGCAGGGGACACAGGTTCAATCCCTGGTCTGGGGAGATCCTACATGCCACGGAGCAACTAAGCCCATGTGCCGCAACTACCGAGCCTGCACTCTAGAGCCCGTGAGCTCCACTACTGAGCCCGCGTTCCACAACTACTGAAGCGCGTGTGCCTAGAGCCCATGCTCCCCAACAAAGAGAAGCCATCACAAGCACAACGAAGAGTAGCCCCCGCTCGCCGCAACTAGAGAAAGCCTGCGTGCAGCAACGAAGACCCAACCCAGCCAAATATAAATAAATATATTAAAATAATAATAATAATAAATACTGAACAAATGTGTGTGGACAAAATATCTTCTCATTCATCTTTTTTTTTTTTTTTTTTGCGGTAAGCAGGCCTCTCACTGTTTTGGCCTCTCCCGTTGCGGAGCACAGGCTCTGGACACGCAGGCTCAGCGGCCATGGCTCACGGGCCCAGCCGCTCCGCAGCATGTGGGATCTTCCCGGACCGGGGCACAAACCCGTGTCCCGCATCGGCAGGCGGACTCTCAACCACTGTGCCACCAGGGAAGCCCTCATTCATCTTTATTGACATTCATTCACAGGTTGAGGCACTAAAGAAAATGTTGTTTCACAGACCAACTATAAGTACTTATAAACTTTAGG
Organism: Mesoplodon mirus; assembly: GCF_964341445.2. NCBI lineage: Eukaryota > Metazoa > Chordata > Mammalia > Artiodactyla > Ziphiidae > Mesoplodon > Mesoplodon mirus. The sequence goes on from NC_138995.1 coordinate 31,453,566, forward strand.
AATGCTTTTTTAATCTCTTACACATTTTATGTACATCCATAACTTAAATGTTTTATGCCCCATTATATTATGGAATATAACATGATTTCCATCTTTCTGCAATGATGAATAGTAGCTTGAAGAGCTTAGATACTTTTCCACTCTAGGAAAAGAAAGTTGGTTCAGTAGTGAATAAAAACTAACTTCACTTTAGCCCCTGGGTGTTGTGAAATTTCCTTAACTCAGTGGAAAACATAGGTTCTTTTTAGAAGAAAGGGTAAAGGATATCATTAGAAAGCTCTTTAGCCTCCCTTTTCAGACTCTTGTTCAAGCAAACAGAAGAAAGGGCAGGCTTTCAGTTGTAGCTTAGAGCACCTCAAAGATCAATTAAAAGCATGTTCAGCACTGTTTTCAAATCTAGTGGCTGCTGATAACAACATCCAAAGGATGTGTTCAGCCAGGCAGCCATTCTTCAGACTCTTATCTTAGGCCTACTTAATCAGGGACAGATCTTAGAGTCTCTAAGTTGTATCTATTTTATCCCCTGCTTTTAGCTAGAAATATACTTCAAAGCATGATCCTACTTGACAGTTCAAATCTTCCACTGTTTCACTTTTATAAACAGTTGCTTGTCCTGGGAATTCCCTGGCGGTCCAGTGGTTAGGACTCCGAGCTCTCACTGCCAAGGGCCCGGATTCGATCCCCAGTCAGGGAACTAAGATCCCACATGCTGCATGGCACAGCCAAAAACAAAACAAAACAAACAAACAAACAAAAGTTGCTTGTCCTAATCTTAAAAGGTCTTCAGGGAAAAAAAAAGAGGTTTTGCTGTTTTCCTTGATAAGACATCCCTGAGCACCTTATTCCTTCTCTTTGTTCATCTGCTTCTCTTTGGGTAATATAAGCATTCCTGGAGAAGTTATATCTAAATCAAGTTTGGGGAAATGAAATGCATGATGTGCAGCTGTAATTTAAGAAATTAATTCATTCAACAAATATTTAAAGAATATCTCTGAAAAGGAATTCCCTGGTGGTCCAGTGGTTAGGACTCAGCGCTTTCACTGCCAGGGTCCGGGTTCAATGCCTGGTCAGGGAACTAAGTCCTGCAAACGGTGTGCATGGCCAAAAAAGAAAAAAAAAAAAAAAAGAATATCCGTGAAGTGTCAGGTACAGTGCTAGGTGCTGGGAATACAACAATGAAAAACATAGGCATAGTCCTTTCGCCTCATGGCAAGTTTTGTCAAGTAAATAATACCCACTAATTAATTATTTTTATTAATTTATTAATACTTAACTTTCATTTACAGGTACTGTAATTGGTATACTAAAAAACCACGTATGCTCTATACCACAGAGCCTAAGGACTAATGGAAACTGTAGACATGTATTTTTCTAATCAACTGGTTTGTTTTATAGGCATTATGGGCATCTTATTTCAAGGAGAAATCCATCCTGGTGCAATTTAAACCCATCTTGTCTTGTTTAAGCTTCAAAAAAGAGAAAATTGCACCAGGTTTCCTCTGAATATTTCTTGACTTGTTTTTCCTCGTTAGTTATAGCCATGACTATAATTTGGTCACCATCTTTCCATAATTCCATCGGCCAGGTTTCACGCTCCTTATTCTGTCTTGGAAAGAGCTTATAAAACTCGTATATTATTATTAGGAATAAAATAAATCCTTTAACCATTACATGGTCTTGCATTTTTTTAAAATAACTGAGTGAGTTTTTTCTTACCTCATATGGATTTCTTAAGAAGGGCTATCTTTCTTATTAATATCACCTTTTAAAGCACTCTTTTTTTATCAAGGCAGCATGCGGTCCTACGTAAAAGCATGTGGAGATTATTGGAATTCCTGGACATTCTGACTGAGGATGCATATTCATTATAGTTGTTTTCTCTGCACTGAACCCCATGGTTTGTTTTATAGAGGAAGAGTAACAACATGCCAACCAGGAAAATTAATTCCAGGTTATATGACTGAAAAGAAATTTTTTTAATTCAAGAGCAGAGAGGCCTTAGAAAATTTTGTTGAAAGTAAGTCAGTGTAGCTTTCTGGTTACCATTAGATAGTAAGCAGTTAGTGACCCTGCACAATTTCTTTTTTTTTCTTTTTGGCCACGCCACATGGCTTGCGGGATTTTAGTTCCCCAACCAGAGACTGAACCTGGGCCCTTGTCAGTGAAATCGTGGAGTTCTAACCACTGGACTGTCAGGGAATTCTCAGACCCTGCGCAGTTTAAGTAGAAGTCTTGTGTGGAAACCAGGAATGGAGCTGAGTCAATGTTTCTTAAAACAAGAAATTCATAGAAATTGTCTCCTACAGGCACATATTTGATTTCTCCAACATTACAAATGTTTGACAAACATTTCACCTGCCAGAAAGTTTGGTTGGGTAGAGACCTCAAAACTAGTATGTCAGAGAACTGAATTTCCTCCAAAATGGGGCCAGTTCTGCCTCGCTGATTGGCTGTATTTGAGTGATGGTTAGCAACAAGATAAAAGACCAAAGAATTAGGCCAAATCCTCTGGATATCAAACACATAATTGAATTTTCCCTTTTTTCACGGTTTATCTCAGTGTCATGGAGGACTGCCTAACTTTTTCTCATAGTCAGCAATTTTTGGCTAATCCCATGGAGCCCTCTTTGTCCAGCACACAGTTCCCTGGCTCCTAGAAGACACTTCTCCTTGTGTTCCCTTTGCAGAGTGTGTACTATTTGGCAAGAATATACTGAGTGATTTGTGGAAACTGTAAGAAATGTCAGGCTGGAGCTTGCTCATTCTCTGGCACTCCTGTTTGTAGATAAACAAAAGTGACTGCAGTCTTTTCTGTTCCTCAAACATACCATTCTTCCTTGTCTCGGGAACTTTTCACCCTCTATTCCCTCTGCCTTTGCGTAGGCTCTAGGTATGGCTGCTCCTCACAGAGGCCTTCATTGACCCCTAATTACTCAGGTGGTTTCCTTCTAAACACCACAGTCCTGTGTGTGTGTTTGTCTCTGCCCACTAGAAACCAAGCATCTCGAGGCCAAGGCAGGCTCAGTCTTGTTCCTGCAAGTATTCTCAACACCTAGAACACAGGTGCTCAAGAAATGTGTATTTTCACCACTATATTTATAATAGATAACCAACTAGGACCTACTGTATAGCACAGGGAACTCTACTCAATATTCCATAATGACCAGAATGGGAAAAGAATTTGAAAAAGAATAGATACATGTATATGTATAACTGAATCACTTTGCTGTACACCTGAAACTAACACAACATTGCTAATCAACTGTGCTCCAATATAAAATAAAAAAATTTTTTTTAAATCTCACTTAAAAAAAAAAGGAATGTGTATTTTCCACTGAATGAAATGTTCACCCGAAATACCTGTAATGTCCTGGGAGAAAGAACTGCTGTCATTTGGGGTTATCTCACCTGGTTTTGAATAAGATATTGGAAGCCTCAATGAGAGATTCTCAAAACTAACTGCATACTAGAATCACCTGGGAAACCAAAAGTTACCTTTGCTTAGACCTTGCCCCAACCTAGGGGTGATGGGTCTCAGGCACCAATACATTTTAAAACCTCTTTGTGTCATTGCTTGTTCAGCCAAGATAGAAAGTACTGCTCTAAGTGACACGAAACTGAATAACTACCCAACTACCATGTTCTTATCTTCTAGGTGAGTCGTTTCTGTGTCACCTCTGTCTAGGGCAACCTAAAGTGTTCTTCAGACTACACTTGTGGCTTCTGGATACCTGCCTCGCTATCGCAAAGGGGCAGAATTAGGCACAAACCAAATGAAAAATTAACCTCCCAGGAAAGAAAGAGAAAGGCACCCAAGTAACTGAGGTTCATCTGTTAGGACCTGCTCTCAAAACCTCAAACTCAAAGGGGAAAGTTCCAGCACACTTCTCTCTTCCTTCATAAAACAAAGTCATCAACAAACCCCTTCATTTAGCTGTAGAAGTCAGAAGCAATCAACCAATCACTCAAGTGCAAAGCGAATAAAAAACAATGCTCCCAGAGGGATGTGTCCAAATTCCATCCTCTTTCTTGCAGGAAACAGAGACCAAGTAGTGGTGGGCTCAGAAACACTTGTCCATATTTTTTGTTATGGCAAACTCTAAACTTGAAGACCTTAAGAATAATTGGGACCTCTACTTTTTTTTTTTAAGGAAAAGCAATGGTTATTGATATTTTTCTCAAGCTGTGTGATTAATAAACTATTTTTTCTTTATTTTTCAAAATCACCATCAGAACTGTTAACAAAACCTAGATTCATGCTGAAAGTCAATTGGTTTCCCCTCCAGTTAGAAAAACCAAATGACTATAGTAAAATGGAGCACACACAGGATTACAAGTAGAAATTCAGGCCCTACCACTTGCCAACTGAATGAATTATAAACAATTTTTCTTGCCTGTTAAATGAGAATCGGAACACCTATGCTCTCTGCCTCACATTTCTGTTTCTTACTAATAATGTTCACAAACATTATTCTCTGAAAATGTTGTGGTGTGTAAATGAAAATTACTGGTCTACTGTCTTGTAGGTGAACTTCTTTTTTTTATAAGTTCTCTTTTAAATTTTTTATTTATTTAATTTATTTATTTTTGGCTGCATTGGGTCTTTGTTGCTGCACGTGGGCTTTCTCTAGTTGCGGCGAGAGGGGGCTACTCTTCGTTGCGGTGCATGGGCTTCTCATTGCGGTGGCTTCTCTTGTTGCGGAGCACGGGCTCTAGGTGTGCGGGCTCCAGTAGTTGTGGCTCGCGGGTTCTAGAGCGCAGGCTCAGTAGTTGTGGTGCACGGGCTCAGCTGCCCCATGACATGTGGGATCTTCCCGGACCAGGGCTCGAACCCGTGTCCCTTGTGTTGGCAGGCAGATTCTTAACCACTGTGCCACCATGGAAGCCCATGTAGGTGAACTTTTAAGCAAATAAATAAGTAAATAAATCCATAATAAATGGTTACAGTCATTAGAAATACTGACCTAGGCTGTACTATGTGCCCAGCAACGTGTTGAACAAAAAAGTTGTCCACTAGGGAAACTGAATCCATTAGACCAGAACAGTAGGTAGATCACCCAACAGGGAAAGCCATTTCTTTTGCAACAGGAGAAAATCAGCTTGGCCAAGTACAGACATAACACGATAAATCCACTTATTCATCCCCAAAAGTCTGATCTAAAGTTCTTTCATCTGCTACAGAAGATGTCCTGGCTATGCAAGGGACTATTTAAATTCAGAGACCCTCTTATTAGTAAAGATCAGGGCACTAAACTTGAATAACTATGAGTTAACGAAACTTAATTCAAGGGTTTCAGTAGGTAAGAGGATCTGGAAAGTTGCAAGTTGACAGCAGTTTTGCAGCTGATCCTAGGACAGCTTAAAACAGAAGAACTCCTGCCTCCTAACTTCTCAAGGTTAGAAGCGACCTTTGAGGTTGTCTGGCTGAGAACATGCTGGGACAGGTATGGGTTAGAATCCTATGTGGTCCAGGTAAGTCTTTAACCTCACCTAGCCTTAGTTTCCTTATTTATTAGTAAAATAGAGATTAAAAATATCTCTTTTGGGGCTTCCCTGGTGGCGCAGTGGTTGAGAGTCCACCTGCCGATGCAGGGCACACGGGTTCGTGCCCTGGTCCGGGAGGATCCCACATGCCGTGGAGCGGCTGGGCCCGTGAGCCATGGTCGCTAAGCCTGCGCGTCCGGAGCCTGTGCTCCGCAACGGGAGAGGCCACAGCAGTGAGAGGCCCGCGTACCGCAAAAAAAAAATCTCTTTTGCAGTGCAAATAATCTGAAGCTTAGAGATGATATACCTAAAACCGGCACATATTAGATTATCAGTAAATTATAGCTAATTTTTAAAAGTCAGTCGAGTGACTTTCAGATTTCTCCCAGTGTCAGAGCCCCTAGAAGCTGCAGATAACTGCGAAATGTTGATATAATTTACCAAATCATGGGAACCAGGAAAAGCTTATTTAGTAGCAAATACGACTCTATTTTATAGGTATATATAGTATCACAAAAACAACACATCTGATCACCTTAAATCCCCCCAAACAATCTATTGAACTGGGTCATGTGTCAGATCTTCCCAAACTATTTGTTGGCCACTTGTTGATTTGATTTATGCCTGAGGTGGGAGCTGGCAGCAGTTGTAATCAGACAAGCAGTGGTAGACAAGTGGAGAAAAGACCTGTCATTTCGATTAGCTGCACACTTCACAGAGTTTGCAAACCTCAACTAATAACATATTACTGATACTGATCAACTAATTCAATGATTTTGAAACTTTTTTGAAAATGAGGAAACTCTTTCTTTAAAAAAAAATTTTTTTTCCAGAAGCTCAAGATCTAACACACAGAAAAGCAGAAGTCCCGAACGAAAAAACAGAACAAAAGCTGAGCAGCCTTTCTGTGAGCTTTGGGATGCCCTGCCCTTCTCCACCCCTCGAATGCATGTCTGAAGACTTCCTGGGCTTGGAGGGGGACATTCTAAAAATCCGTTAAGTCCAGCCCCTCATTCTGCAGATAAGGGAGTTAAACCCCAAGGGAGTGAGAGATCCACCCAAGGTAGCACCCTGAGTTTGTGAAAGAACCAACACTAGGACCCAGGCCTTTGAATTCTCTGTTCAGCGTTTTCTCCCATGCCACCAGGACGACTCCAAGGTTCCTAGCTTTGAATTCTTCAAATAGCACACTTGGGAAATTTTGATTTATTTCCCAAGATAACTGGTTAAAGAGATGAGGCAGAACCTTGGCAAAGCAGTCAACTCCCTAAAAAATTTACCTCCTCAAACTTGCAGGTTGATCAGATGTCCCTCCTCTGCCTACCTTTGCTATCGTGTTCCATAATGTACCAAAATTCTCTGTTTATATCAGACATCATAAATGGCCTGTACAGTGTATCCAACTGTACTTGGACTGGTTGCCAACATTTAAAAATCAGAAGATTTTGCCTAAAAATTTGGATTTCCACCTTCTGTTGAAAAATGAAAAATTCTAGCAATACTGAACTTTCATTCCCAGTTGATAACACTCCCAGGAGCTGAGAAGAGGCAAGCACTCTCCACTGTGTCTCGGTCCCCACCAATCCCTACCTACTTGTGTCCATTATTCTCTGGTCCCTGTAGGCATTTGAGTTTGTGACCCATGGTCTAAAGCTTTTGTCTATAGCAGGATTTTTGAGAATGGGACTTATAGGAACAAAGGTAAACCTAAGATACAGACATAGGGGATAATCTCATTTCAAAAGATGAGGTGAATGTCATCATACATAATGCTGCTTTCTTGCATTGATTAAGGAGGAAACTTTCAGAGTTTCCTGACTCGTTTATTTTTCTGAGAGCTGTTAAATTAACCATAGACTAATAGAGCTACAAGTCTCAGACTTGCTTTCCTGTGTGTCCCCTTTTACACGACTGTCTGCAGCACAACTCCAAACACTCTTCCGAGCCCCCCGGGAGATGTTATTAAAGCACCCATCAGCCTGTTTCCTGCATCCCAGAGCACCTCCCTTAGCACTATGGTCAGGAGGAACTGGCTGAGAACCCCTGGATCAGCCCCAGGACTGGGCAACATGGGCGTGGACACAGCAGGCAAAATGAGAGCAATTCTTAAGGAGGATTCAGGCCTGCTCCCAGCGGCGGCAACCCAGGCCCTTGTGTCACATTCTTGCTCCTAGCAGGTCCTCAAATCTGTTATCACTGCACATACCTCCCCCTGTTCAATCACCTTACTCTCCTCCATCGCTGAAGCTTACAAAAGTATCAGATAAACAAATTCACCCAAAGGTTTTAATAGTTCAGAACTGTATATTTTTTATTTTAGCATCTTAACCTAAGTGTGTATTACTAATAATAGAATTATAGGGATCATGATTAGTTGGTGAAAAGAACATTTGGAGATAAAAAGGGCTTATCTTCAAATCATACCACAAAGGAGGTTTATTTACTTTATACCTGAAGGGCCACCATTATATCACCTCCCCTCCTCCAGGACTTTGTTCAAATGCTACTTTCTCAGTGAGGCCTTCCTTAACCTCACAAATTAAAATTGTGACCCTCGGACTTCCCTAGTGACACAGTGGTTAAGAATCTGCCCGCCAATGCAGGCCACACGGGTTCGAGCCCTGGTCCGGGAAGATCCCACATGCCGCGGAGCAACTAAGCCTGCGTGCCACAACTACCAAGCCTGCGCTCTAGAGCCTGTGAGTCACAGCTACTGAGCCTGCGTGCCACAAGTACTGAAGCCCGTGTGCCTAGAGCCCGTGCTTGCTCCGGAACAAGAGAAGCCACCGCAATGAGAAGCCCACGCACCGCAACGAAGAGCAGCCCCCGCTCACCGCAACTAGAGAAAGCCTGCAGGCAGCAACGAAAACACAACGCAGCCCAAAATAAAATAATTAATTAATTAATTATTTTAAAAATGTGATCCTCCCCCCTCGTCCCCACACTCCCTACTGCGTCCCCTGCTTTATTTGTCCCCATATCACTTAGCACCATATGATATACTGTATCTTTTGTTGTTGTTTACTGTCTCTCCGCCTCCACTAGAACATAAGCCCCATGGGATAAAGATCTCTGTCTGTCCACCACATCCTCAGTGCTGTGGCAGTGCCTGGTCCACAGCAGATACTCAATAAAGGTTTATGAAATAAATGAACTTGTCACGGATCATGCTCAAGCCTCGGGTGACAATTATTTCAATAGTTAACAGGGGACTTCCCTGGTGGCGCAGTGGTTAAGACTGCACTCCCAATGCAGGGGGCCCAGGTTCGATCTCTGGTCAGGGAACTAGATCCCACATGCATGCCGCAACCAAGAGTTTCCATGCCACAACTAAGGAGTCCACGTGCCGCAACTGAGGAGCTCGCCTGCTACAACTAAGACCTGGGGCAACCAAATAAATAAATATTTTTTTAAAAATAGTTAACAGATGGAAAGGAGGACTTTTTTTTTTAATATAAGTTTATTTATTTTTGGCTGCATTGGGTCTTCGTTGCTGCGTGCAGGCTTTCTCTAGTTGCAGTGAGCGGGGGCTACTCTTCATTGTGGCACGCAGGCTTCTCATTGTGGTGGCTTCTCTTGTTGCGGAGCATGGGCTCTAGGTGCGTGGGCTTCAGTACTTGTGGTTCGCGGGCTCTAGAGCACAGGCTCAGTAGTTGTGACGCACCGGCTTAGTTGATCTGCGGCATGTGGGATCTTCCCGAACCAGGGCTCGTACCCATGTCCCCTCCATTGGCAGGCGGATTCTTAACCATTGTGCCACCAGGGAAGTCCAAGGAGAACTTCTTGATGATGAGAGTGACTACATATTTTAAAGCTGGAAGGTTGCTCAGAAGTTTTGATGTAATCTTTCCTTTATATACATATATATTTGGTGGAACGAACGTACGTATTTTCTTTCCTAAATATTTTCAAGGACGAAATACAGTCTTTTTTTTTTTTAATATTTAGAATAGATGTAGGGTAGCCCATCTGGGAAGCAGGATGCTAAATGAGATTGCTTTTTTTTTTTTTTTTCGAAATGCTACAGTGTAACCACACCATATGTAAGGTGTGGGGTGTGGGGTATGGTGATGGTGGTGGTGTGGTGTGTGTGTGTGTGTGTGTTTATTGCGGCAGTTGCATCTTTAACTAGATTATGAACCTTTCTTCTTTTCCTCTGAGCTAACAATGATGGAGTTTAGTTCTTTATCTGAAATATGTCCTAGTAAATATATGTTAACAAGACCTAATTTGAAAAAGCAGCAGAGGATGTTCCTGGCTACTTAACTTTGCAGCACTGCCTTCCAGCTGTCCTTTGGGAAATAACTATTTATCATTTTGTTGTTGGTGGTGGTATTTATACCTTTTTACCATGCTTCTTTGAATTCTTCTAACAGCACACTTGGGAAACTTTGATTTATTTCTCAAATACAAACAGCATGAAGCCTGAACTTCTGGTTCAAGTGTTCTAACCTGGCACCAAGGTTAGAACACAAATTGACTGATGGGTCCCAGACCAGTTTAGATTCATGGTAGCAACACAGTTACTATTTGTTGAACTAACTGGCCAATGTTCTGAGCAGAGGTGGGCACCAGAGACCAGTGAGAAACAGACCATCTTAGCATGAGACAATGCTGAAAAGTTCTTTTATCACTGCTGTGACTGGAGATAGCACCAATGAAAATTTAAAGACCTAGAGCATGTAAGATTAGGTTACCAATCACAGATCAAAGGAGTGTAGAACAGAGGCAAGGAATGGCCTGCCTTCTAAGTACCTGAACTAATGAAACCTCCCGAACATAATCTCATAGTAGAACCTTAATTCTGGTCTCTATTACAATCTATCCTAAGGAATAACACATGTACAGGGTTATTCATTACAGTACTGTCAGTAAAGGCAAAAGTTTAGAAACAACTTAAGTGATCACCTTGGGGACCTGGTTAACCAAATTATGGAATACCCATACAATGGAATACAATAAAATCATTTTTAAAAAATGAGAGTACTCTTTATGAATGGAATTAGAATGATTTCAAATACAAAACCAAGATGTGGGATAATAGAGTATGCTATCATGGGGAAAAAAAGGCAAAACAAGAATACATGCATACAATTATATTTTCTTGTATACATATGAAATATCTCTGGAAGGGTACATAATAAACTGAATCATTGGCTTCTTCTAGAAAAGGACACTGGATAATGGGGAACAAGGTTTGGGAGACACTTCTCACCGTATATCCTCTTGAATAAAACAAATGTAACTCCTAGTCAAAATAAATTAAATTAATATTTTAAAGTAAAATAAAATTACAGGGCTTCCCTGGTGGTGCAGTGGTTGAGAGTCCGCCTGCCGATGCAGGGGACATGGGTTCGTGCCCCAGTCCGGGAAGATCCCACATGCCGCAGAGCAGCTGGGCTCGTGAGCCATGGCCACTGAGCCTGCGCATCCGCAGCTTGTGCTCCGCAACGGGAGAGGCCACAACAGTGAGAGGCCCGCGTACCGCCAAAAAAAAAAAAAAAAAAAAAAATTACATTAAATAAGATTTTTAAAGTTTATTAACCCTCTTGGGGGGGAGGGGCGGTACAGGAGGTGGGCAGTGGGAGGTACAAACTACTGGGTGTAAGACAGGCTACAAGGATGTATTGTACAATATGGGGAAAACAGCCAACATTCTGTAACAAATGTAAATGGAGAGTAATCTTTAAAAATTGTATAAAAAATTAAAATAAAAACGTTAAGTAAGCCCTTCTTAATCTATGACGCCTCATTCTTGCACCATTTTCATAGGTTTGAAATTTTTTCAAAATGAGAAGATCAAGTAAAAACAAACAAACAAACGAAAAAGAATATGCTCTGCTCTGGGGTAATAAGTTGGGTGCCTCCAGCTTGAGGCTGTGAAGGAAGGGGAAATGCCAAAGATAATTTGCTTGCTTCATAAGTATACTTATATTGGCCGGAGAGCTGAGGGCAGAGTGGAAACCCTTTCTTTGCTGCCATCATGAAATGGGTTTCCAACACTGGCAACGCAGTTTCTGATTGTGCCATCAGAATCAGGCACAACCTTCTTTAACTGAAAATGGCCAACTCCCCCTTGGGTTGGTTCAGTACAGGGGGGAAAAGAAAATGTCACAGTTAACCCTTTCTCTCCATGCTTTGGCAACCAAGCAGATAAAATGCCAAACATGTAGTAAAGGACTTAAACGAAGTCAAAGCTTCGGTTTTGGAAAAATTTTCTTGGCCGACCTCTGGGAAGAGAGGCAGCCCGTTGGGGACTCATAGCAAACAAGGTATTTCCTCTGTGTGGGCTTAGCAAGAGTAAACGTGCAATGAGGTAGTTTATGATGGAGGGATGCTTGAATGAAAAGGCAGGAGAGTCAACAAATCGTCTTTCAGTCCTGACTCTACCTCAGCGCTTATCACAGGATCTTAATTTTTACAGCCTGAGTAGCCTCCTCTATAAAATGGAATCATAATCACTGCCTCACCCACCTTCCTGGACCAAAAGATATAAAAGGTTACAAAGCATTTTTAAAACTCTGTGGCACTAGAGGTGAATGTTAGGGAAATAAACATAAGACAAAATACCTTTTGGTGATAATTACGAAGTTTTCAGAGAGGCAAACATATCTTTAGGATCTGATACATCATAACTTTCTAGTCTTAAACCTCCATCTGCTGCATTACCTGGGACAAGTCCCGTAGCCTCTCTGAGCCTTAGTTTCCTCACTGAAAAATGCTGTTAATGCTACCTACTTAACAAAGCAGTTAGCTATGAGAATTAGGTGGAGTAACCTATACAAAATGGAGAGCTCACCAGTTCCTTTCCCGTGTCCCTTGGGTAATGATACTTCATTTGCTGATTTGCTTCATTCCTCAAACTCTCTGTACTGTCTCTCAATTTTTCTGTAAATCTATAAGTGTTCTAAAAAATAAAATCTATTAGTTAAAAAAATATTTATTTAAAATGTAAAGTGATTGAAAAGGGGGACTCTGGAGCCAGACTACTTGAGTTTGAATCACAGCTTTGCCGTGTACTAGATGGATGACCTGGGGAAATTTATTAACAGCTTTGTACTTCAGTTTCCACATCTATAAGCACTATGTAAGTTTTTGCTATTAATATAAAATAATACTAATTATTACTTTTATTATTATTACATTGCACTCAACAATGGGAATACAGTGATGAACAAGGCAATTTAAGCAAAGCACTCTGAAAGCACCCACCGTTCTCTTAAATGTAGACCCAAAGAGGTTAAGTTACTCCACCAGGGCCACAGAGCTAGTTAATGAGAGAGGACTAGAGAAGACCAGCCAGGACTAGTTAGAGACTTCCAGATTGCAAGCCACTGTCTTTCCACTGCCCCACGCTGTGCAACCAGATTCAAACCTGAACACTGCAGAGTCCTGGAACTACCACAGTGGATTCGGGAAGTCAGTTGGAATTGGCCCAATAATTCTGTGCATTCCTGACCTCCACCCTCTTTCTACATCCCATTCCTTAGGGTGTTGTCCTTGCCTGGCTTACATGTGGATCTTCCTGCAAATTTCAGATTTGGAGTTCACGGTGGAGACAACGTGGAAACGCCACATCCCCCATACCACTTGCATTTCTTTTGTGCTTGTGAATCTTATACAAGAACAAAGGTTGAGTCTCTCAGAGACCTTCTGGAAAGGGGCAGATCCAGGTGTGGTGGGGCCTGAAGTGTATACAGTACTGTGGGCTCGCTTTTAGGAAAGGAATACGTAATTACAAATTAAAAATTAGGTACCAGGCCTTGGAATGCATGCAAATGAAGGGGCCTGAAATTTAAGCATCATTAGCTTCCTGGTAAATCCAGTTCTGCTCCTACAGTTACTAATTCCCTTCTTTCCCTCTTCCCTTTGTCTTTGCTTCCACCCATGTCACTTGCACCTGCCCTGCCATCTAGCACTCACTGTGCCCCAGGCAGTAACTTCTTCTTAAGTTTACATTCTGATTTAAAAAATGGACTTTGCTCCAGTCTGCAGATTATTATCCAAATTATGATACAGGCACAGCTCTTCTTGATATGAAAGAATAAAATGATGTACAGTTAACCTGTGAGTCGTGTGTAATCATGCTACGTGGGGCTGTGCATTAGACTCGATAGACCACAATGTAGCCAGAAACTACCGCTTTCTGTTTGCATTTGTGAACACACCCAGGGCCAGGCTCTTCTATGTCTGGGACATTCAGCAAATAAAATGATCCTCTCAGAAGGGGCTGGGCCTGGGGTTGGGGGTCCCTGGCGGTCCAGTGGTTAAGGCTCTGCCCTTTCACTACAGGAGGTGCGGGTTTGATCCCTGGTGGGGGGAGATCCTGCGTGCGGCAGGGCGCAGCCAAAAAATTTAAAAAAAAAAAACAAAAAGAAGGAGGGAATGATATAACAATCTAGAGAAGAGAACATCATATAGTTACGCATAATAATGCATGATTAATAGAATATTTTTACACATGCCATCTGACCTGACGCTCACACCATTTGATGTACGTAGTGTGATTTTATTAAACCCCTGCCCCTGGTGACAGATTGGAGACTGAGGCCTACAGTGACTGAAGTTTGATTCTGAACCCTTCCCTGCTAATTTCCTGTCCCACAGCACCGCCCCCGTTATCCTCACATCCAGGGGACACAAAGAGTGCACAGGCCGCAACTGCACAAAGAACCCATAGACAAAGTAAGTCGAGGCTGTTCTGTGGGTGATTGGGGGACGGGAACTTGTTCCTTGTGGGTAGGGGTGGGGTGGAGCCATTTTCTCGGGGCTGGGATTATCCCGATGAGTCATCTAGGTTGATCCCATGATTTGCACAGCTCCTCACCTTTCCCCTCCCCTGGACAGCAGTATCACCCAACCCTGGAGCCGGGATCGCATGTGCCCTTCACTGCCCTGCTTGTCCCCGGCAGCCTGCTCAGTCGGGGCCTGGCACGGAGCCACCAGCCCGAAGCAGGAGGGGAGGAAGCGTGTGTCTCCCAGTGGCTGTCAGCTTTCCCAGCTGACTCAACTCGACACCTCCCTCCCCCTGCCGGGCACACAGCCTCCTAACTCTCCAGTTTTCAGGCTTGTCTGGTGGTTCTCAGTGGGGGGCACCCCGCTCCTACTGCCGGGGGTGCCTGGTCTGCAGCCTGGGGCTGCCAGCAGCGGCACCTGGGCCCCCTGCCCGCTGGCCTGGCGGGCCCTCTCTCAGGACGATTCGAACCTGCTGCAATGGAGAGTTCAGAATATGGGTCAAGGTGCTCTCGGAAGGGCCAGGGGAGGATCACCTGACCGGGAGGTGGATGACTCAGCGGGACGGGAAGGGGTGCGGGCTGGAGTCTCCTGGCCCACAGGGCCTGGAGGAGGAGGGCAAGTTGTCACCATCTGGCTGCCTGCCAGGGGAGGAGGAGGAAGGAGACAGAAGGAAGGATAAAATGACCGCCGGTGACCCGACTAGGGTGGATTCCAAATCCTCCCCAGAGCAGGCTGTCGCCCTCACGGAGCTGAAGCCACTCCCAGGTCAAACTGCCACTGTGGCTGTAAAGACCTAATTAGCTGCCTCCCCTGCCCAAGTGGGAAATCAGAAGGACAGAGCACTCATCTCTCCGACTCCATCCACCCAAGGCCCCTCCAAGAAACCCAAGCCACCGGCCTAGCATGCAAAGGCAGCCGTCCCTCATAGAGGCGATTTGGCTTCTCCCCCAATTAATCCCGAATGTGAAAATTACTAACCCATTTTATTTTACATCTCCACGCGGCGGGGGGGCCTCCTTTCAAGGGTGTGGCAGGGTCTGCAGTTGCTGGAACAGCAGCTGCGCTGTCTGAGCCTCACTTCCTCTGGCTCCAGCTGCAGGTTCGTCAGGGCCAAGCAGGGAGTTTCCTCATTCTCTGGGCTTTCGGCTTTTCTAGGCAGCCACCCGCACCTACCACCCCCCGCAGCTGCTCGCCGCCCTCTGTGGGTAGCGAGTTTGGGACTCCCTGGTCCCATGAGTCAGAGCCAGGCTGGAGACAGACAGCAGGCTTCCTTTATTAAATCAGCCTCCTGCCCTGTACACCACAGAGGGAAGCTATAATTACTCGTTTGGCCTGGCTCTGAGAACTGAGCCACAAATGCTTGACTAGGAGGGATGGTTCCTGATTCCTGCATTTATCTAGTGCACCCCAGTTTTGAAATACAAACGACAGCCAGGGGTTCAAGCCTGTTACGCGTATGTCAGATGTTTTGCACATATAACAGCGTGCATTGGACCTGGACACTGATGGAGATTGCTAGAAAAATTGCTATATTAATGCTGCCAGGAGTTTTTTGTTTTGTTTTGTTTTGTTTTTTTAATGCGTCCTGCCTTGTTGCCAGTCTCATTTGAGGCAGGCTGCTCACTGCTGATGTTGGTTTTTAAGAGATAAAGGAAAAGGCAACAAAACATTGTTTTGGATCCTCAGGACTGTTTTAGCCATCTGGCATAGAGACACAAAATCTCTGGCCTCCCAGGGCCTACAGAAGTGTTTGAAACCTGAACCCTGAAAAAAAGAGTTGGCTCTAAAAGAAAAAATAAAATCACCAAATGAAAATAATAGAGCCAATCTTCATTAAGTGTTCAATTTACAATTCGTTGGCCTATTCACTCATTCATTCATTCCTGGAAGCATACGTTTCTGCCATTCATTCACCAAAGATCTGCTGAGCTGTTTCTCTGGCCAGGTATAGTTTCAGGCACTATAGTTTCAGGGCTACATAAGTGCTACACCAATTAAAGATATAGACAGAACTAAGCAGACAAATATTCCTGCCCTTGTGGGTGAATAACGGACACAAAAATAAGCAAATTATACGGTATGTTAGAGATAATAAGTGTGATGGATAAGAGGATAAAATAGAGCAGGGTTAGGGGAATTATTGGTGAAGGAGAAATTCATAAACATCTCATGACATTTAAGAACAATTTGCAGGTTAGAGTTCTCTCACAGTGAGAGTTCTCAAGTCTGCATAATAATTGCTGAGAACTTATAACCAATCATAAATTAAATGAGTTACATTTGACTACAGTAAAATTATAAAAATCTTCTAAGCTTTGTTTATAACCAAAATTTGGGTGCATGTTAAATACATCTGATAGGAGATAAAAAGTAAAAGTGCCAAGGCTTCTGACCCTGCCTCTGGTTACCGGTAAGTAAAGGCACTTCATTCAAGTATTATTGGACCTATAATATAGTGGTTAAGGGCTTGGGTGTCAGATGCCAGGGTTCAGGTATGGTAAATGGCTCCATCACTTACTATTTGTATGATTCTGGGAAAGATATTTAATTTCAGTTCCCCCTCTTTTCTAAGAGGGTAATATAGAACCTACCTTATAGGGTTTCTGAAATGATGAAACAAGATAATAAAAGTAAAGGTGTTGGGCTTCCCTGGTGGCGCAGTGGTTGAGAGTCTGCCTGCCGATGCAAGGGACACGGGTTCGTGCCCTGGTCCGGGAAGATCCCACATGCCGCGGAGCGGCCTGGCCCGTGAGCCATGGCCGCTGAGCCTGTGCGTCTGGAGCCTGTGCTCCGCAACGGGAGAGGCCACAGCAGTGAGAGGCCCGCGTACCACAAAAAATAAAAAAGTAAAGGTGTTAGTTAGGATAGCACCTGGCACTTAGTAAGTGCTCAATACCCGTTCATCTATTATTATCGTTGTTAGGATGATGACAGTGATGATAACAATGAGTTGCCAGGCACCGTGTTGGGTATTGGGGACCCACAGCTGAACAAGACAATGACATGGTCCCAACTGGGAGAGGCTTTGCAAGCATACTGTGCTTCATTAAATGTCATGGCCGCCCGGCGGGGTGATCCCCACTGCACCACTAATCATTGTTAACCATACTTGGATGGCCAATAAAAATGAACAGACCGGGGGGCTTCCCTGGTGGCGCAGTGGTTGAGAATCTGCCTGCCAATGCAGGGGACACGGGTTCGAGCCCTGGTCTGGGAAGATCCCACATGCCACGGAGCAACTGGGCCTGTGAGCCACAACTACTGAGCCTGCGCGTCGGGAGCCTGTGCTCCGCATCAAGAGAGGCCGCGATAGTGAGAGGCCCGCGCGATGAAGAGTGGACCCCACTTGCCACAACTAGAGAAAGCCCTCACACAGAAACGAAGACCCAACACAGCCAAAAATAAAATTAATTAATTAATTAATTAAAAAAAGAAAAAAATGAACAGACCACAGTGAGACACCATTTGATAATCTTTCAGTTGGAAAAAAATTAAGAAGCCTGATAATGCCAAGTACTGGAGATGACGTGGATCGATAGGATCTTCACACGTTCATTGTTGGTGAGATGTTAAGTAGGTACATTCACATTGTTTTTCAGGAGATGTGTGCAAAACGTTCAGCTCAGCACGTTCAAAGGGGTGGAAAGCTGGTAACGACTCAAATGTTCATTGACAGGAGAATAAGTTAATACTTGTGGGGCCTCTCACCTTCTGAGATGGCCCACCCTCTGTCTGTGGAGTGTGTTTCTCCCAAGGCAGCTTTCGCCTTTTGAGATGGACCACATTCTTTCTATGTAATGCGTATCTCTCTAAATAAATCCACTTCTTACCTTTCCAAAAAAAAAAAAGTACTCATGGGATGTGATAGAGAGGACAAAGGGACCATACATAGCTCTATGCTACAATATGGATGAATTATAGCAATATAATATTTTGAGGAAAAAGTATATTCCAGAAGACTACATACAGCAGAATATTCTCTTAAGCAAGGTAAAAACAAGATACAGCAGAATATTCTCTTAAGCAAGGTAAAAACAAGATCTAAGCAATGCAACTTTTAGAAAAATATATTAAAATTAATTTTTAGAAAAGCAATGAATGGTAAAGTCAAGATTCAGGATGGGTGAGGGAGGCGAAGTGATGGGAAGGGCTGAAACACATAGGAAGAAGTGGGTGGTGGGTTCACGGGTGTTTACTGTATTATAAATAAATAAGTAAACATAAATAAATAATAAATAACCAGATGCATGCTGTGCAAGGTCCAAATGAAGACGAAAGAATGTCATGAATCAAAGATTACGAATGATCCTGTGTACTTGGATTCAATAAAAGAGAAAATGAAACTCTAAGGATGGGTGCGAAGCACACCTTGGAAGGGTGTGGGCTTGTCAAGACAGAGTGGATAAAGGACCCCGAAGAAGGGCAGGGGTGTGTGAGTTTCCATGAGGATTAGGCAGCATTGACCTTGGAGGTGGGGGACCCTTCACCAGTCACGTGCTGCTGTGCCGGTTCAGAATTGTCACCTGCAGTCAGAGGGTAGGAGCAAGTGGTAACTGTGATGGGGGCAGCGAAACGTCCCCGGCAGAGCCCTGTTCAGGTCCTGGGTCTATCCACGTGGTAGCTGGCCCTCAGTGCCCTCTCCCTGGGGTCTTTGCCAGGCCTGCCTTGGATAGACTTCTAGTTCCTGTGTGTTGTTCTCTCTCTGCCCGGCCTGGCCTTGACTTGAGGGATGCTGGCTGTGTGCAGAGAACCCCGTTCCAGCTGGGAGTCCTGGCACCTCCCCAAGGAGATGCAGTTTGGTCACTGAACCCACAGTCCTAGCCCTTCTCTCTCTTGCTTTGGGGGAAGCCCAGGGGGAAGTGCACTCAGACAGCTAAGATGCCTGCAGTCATGGCCAGGCCCATGGGTCACAGGCTGGATGGAGGAAGCACTTTTTCCTTGATAAAAAGGCCCCGGAAGCTGGCACCAAGCAGAGAAAGCTTGTTAGGTCCAGGTGATTGACTTCACGGACAGAACTAACTGGGATTCTCAGAGGCACACGGAGGGCGGTCCTGTCTCTCTTTTGTGCTACTGCTGGTGGGGTCAGGGCTTTCAAGTTCTGGGAGCTGCTCAAAAGCCCCTCTCCCAGCCCCACGCCTCAGAACAATCATTGATACCTCAAGAGACTGGAATCAGAAAGACCCCAGATCAGGTTGTAGGTGGGCAGTTTCTAACTGTCTCATTAGTTTAATTCTCTAAACCTAAACAACGGGGAAAATCATATGGCCATTGCCTGACTAAAAGGCATCAGTGAGGACCACATGACATAACTGAGAACAAAGTGCTTATCAAACAGAAAGGTCCAATACATTTGTGTTAGAACACATGCCCGTCGAGGGTGGGAACTGTGTTTGACTCCTTCTCTGCTGGACTCCCAGGATCAAGGACAGTGCCCGGCACGTAGTAAGTGCTCAATAAAAATACTTCTGGAATGAATGAATTGGAGTATTATGGATTAGAGTAGAACTAACGATGATGAGGATAATTCCTGACCATGATATGATAATTAATTTCATCTTGACTACATACCAGGCAAAATGCTAAACGTTTTTCATTGATGGTTCCGTATAAGCTTCACAACAACCCAATGAAGGAGGTGCTAGTATTATTCCCATCCTGCAGGTCAGTTAATGTGATCCAGGGAAGTCAGTGATTCTCCCAAGGCCACACCCTGGCGGAACAGGTTATTACCCAAGTGACCTATTTAGGGGGTTCAGAGAGGCTCGTTCCCCGGAAGTGGAACACAGGCAGCCTTGGTGCCTGAGAGGCCACCATGATGATCAGTGGATTTTGACACCTTGAATGCCGCAGGATTCCAAATGAAAGTGCAGACACCTCTGGAAAACAGTGAAACCTAAATGTCTAATCAGGGAGTAATCTGGCTTATCTGTTTTCTTCCTAAGTGTAGATGCTAGGGTTCTCTTGCAGGGATGGGATTCAGGGGAGTTTCCCCGAGTGAGTGGGGATTTACACATGGCGTTCTGGAGGGCTGCTAGGAAGGGGGCTGAGAAAGGGTCCAAGATGCATGTTGGCTGTTCTGTTGAGAACTGGCCTAGGACTTCAGGAGGGCAAAAGGGTGTTTGGGTCCCCAAATCGCCTTTATGGGGTGTTTTTACAGAGCAGCTGGAGGACACTGGAAGAAGGCTCTCTCAGAGAGGGGTAGCAGTATTGGGGAATTATCACAGGAGCCTTGCTTTTATGTTTGAATTTTTTATAATAAGAATATGTTCACTTACTACTTGTGTGGTTAAAAATATATTGAAATAAATGAAAAACTAAGTGAAGCGGGGGTGGAGGAAGGTTGAGAAAAGGTCATGGGTTGGATCCTCCAAAGGAACGCAGCTTCCAAGACTGCAGAGCCCGCGCCAGGCTGCAGCTCTCCAGGGCTTGGCTGATTTACTGGAGATGAACAGCAGCCCCCAGCATTCCCAGGGCATGGCGGCCAATGAGCCTGATCCACAGCTGGGGGGGAAGTATTTGCCTTTGCAGTTGGCAGCATGTCTGTGCCTCTGAGCCTTCCTCATGAGAGACTCATTATGCAGTTTGGTCACATGCCCTATGCATTTTAATGAATGAGTCAGGGGACAGACTCAATTTGAAAGAGGAATCGAAGCTCTCTAGGCTGGGTGAAGGGCTCTCAAGGGATGCTCTCACAGCTTGGATTACAAGAAAAGGAAAGAAGGAAGCTATTTCCGTTTAGAAAAAGGAAAGGAAGGTCAGAAGGAAGGAAGGAAAGAAGGAAGGAGAGAGGAAGCAAGGAAGGAGGGGAGGAAAGAGGGAGGGAAGGAAGAAGAGAAAGAGGCAGAAAGAACAGTGGAGAGTTCAGAAAACAGTCCTGGAACAGATGCTGCTCACCAGACACTCCCTTGCTCTTTACCCTCCACTTATTTACTCAAAACATTTAGTGCTTTTTAAGTGTCAGCTTTTTAAGTGTTAGGCAGGGGAGTTACAAGACAAATGAGATAGAGTCCTTGCCCCAGAGGTCTTTTTGCAAAAAACCAAATGGGTTTGGTCAAGTCAGAGCAACTACACAGGCGTCTAATATGGGAGGTGGGGTGGGCAAAAGAAGGTCATGTTCACTCCCTTCCTGGGAAGGGAGGTCCCTTACTGATGGTCAAGGGCTATCATCTCTCCAGGGCTTCCCGCTTGCCAGACATGGGGTGAGCAGTCCAGGGTGAGCACGTCACTGAATCCTGGCAATAACCCCACGAGGCAGATCCTGTTACTGTCACATTTTTTACAGAATAGGAAACCGAAGCAGAGTGAGCCGCCTGCCCAAGGTCACCCAGGGATTTGAACTCAGGTCTGTCTGACTCCAGAGCTCTTGGCAGTTCAGGTCTCCGCTGTCAGCCAACCACTGGATGGGGAATGCTGGGGAAGGCCTTTCCCTTCCCAGGCTTCCTTCCAAGAACACTCTGAACCCCCAGGAGGAAGAGGTTGGTGTGAATCCAGATGCAGTCAGCGCCAGGCAGCCTGGGAGTGGATCTGAAACCTCACTGAGCGAGGCTGTATGTGAGACTCAGAGCCCAAGGGCAGCGGGGAGAGGAAGGAAACGCAGCCTCACGGCGGTCAGTTGGGGCGACGTGCCCGTTCCCAGCCTCCACACCACAAAACACAGGGCAGCAGATGCTCGGCAAACGGGTGTGTGGGAGTGAGCCGTACCCTTAGATGGCGGTCGAGCAGGCAGTATCACTGAATTACTCAACAAAGCCACCTCGGCTTTGAACTTTGAGCCAGGCTCTGCTGGAACAGGGCCTGGGGGGAGAGGGGGGGCTCTCACCACTGTGAAGAGGATGTCTGCCATCCCCCTGCCACCCCCAAGTGGGAGAACACAGCCTGGGAAGAAGGCAAGAACCGAAAAGCCACGGCACACCCACATTCTCTTGAATTTTTACAGCTGGAGAGAAAGAGCGATACACAAACATAGCAGGACACAGGGGCCCTGGGCTTCGTGCTGGAGAGAAAAGCAAGGCCACCTGCCATGAACCTGGCCTGTACACAGAGACAGGCAGCTTTTACGGAGTGATGACTACATGCCAGGGCTGTCATACACACGATCCCCCTGGACCCTACTGCTTCCTCGTGAGGGAGGTACTGTCATCAACCATTGTACCCAGGAGAGACTGATGCCCAGAGAGATGAATAACTTGCCACTGTCTGTTTTTCCCCACTTCTGGTTTCCATGAGAAGGGATTTTCCCTGAACACACTTTTGGTCTTGACTCTCACTGCCCATGCCCGTGGAATGACGTCTGCCTGGAAAGCTTGGGAAGGGCTATCCGCAACGTTCTGCCCTGCTCCCTCCTCCTTCCAGGCTGTTAGGAAGCCAGTTTGTTCTCACACTAAGCTACATCCCCCCATGCTAGCTTTCGTGATCATTAAGGTGGTACCTTGGCCCTCTGCCATTCTTTTGTCTTTTTTATTCAGTGTGTTCAGAGCCTGGAGGCAGAAGAGGGGTGCTGTTTTTTTGAAGGCTCTTTGGAGAGCCCAACAGCACTTAGGAGGGTCCCAAGAGCTCTGGCCACACCACCCCCCATTTAACTGGGGATTCTGCTCGCTCTCCACATCTTGGCAAAGGATTCCCTTGGCTCTGGGACCAATTTCCCTTGGGAGAAGTCAGCCTGGCAACAAACGTGGCCTTAGCCCTCCCCACAATGTGTTTTGGACTGGCATCTTTTTTCTGGGACAAGGAAAACTAAGTCCTGTACCCAGTTTCTTGTTGTACAGGGAATCGGTCATGAGGGGGTATCCCTGGGGTGGCAGGGTCTTGGCCTGTGTACCAGTTCACTCCCTTGCCACCTGCCAGGGCATCAGTGATGGGTACTTGACCCACCCCAGACTGCTGCCAGTCTAGACTGCCTACTCTGCAACAAACCTGGGCAGCTGATCCAAACCCCCTGTCAGGCCCTGATTAACCCATACACTGTATATCTCAGTTTCCAGTTCCAGTGGATCTGCCAGGGGATTCAGAGCCAGTTATGTTATGTGGCGCTATCTGCCAAGCCCCTATTACCTTGCTGTGTGACTGGGGGCAAAGTCTTGACCAGCTTTGTGCTCTGATTTCCTCATCTGTAAAAGGGGATAGTACCTGTCCTCCTGTCTGTCACCCAGGACTGTTATGAGATCAAATATGCAGAACATATTTGAAAAAGAATAAAAATACTCCATGAGATAGAAGGGAATTTTTAAAAATCATTTTTATCAGCTTTGATAATGTGCCCAAAGACTTAGGACGCATCTATAGCAAACATAGTCAGCTTTGTCACCAGGGCTGGGCCACCTTCGTTTTGGTAACCTTGCCCAACTCCCTCTGCAATTTCCCTCTAAGAATCACCCCTCCCCTTGCCCTCAGTCATACAGATCCAGGGACTCCGCCTACGAAAATGAGTGCATCTCACTTCTTTGGACCACAGTGATTGCTTCACAGATGGTCATGTGACCCCATGAGGATCAGTGAGACTTTTCCTAGGACTTTTGGAAAACAGATTCTCTCTGGAGATCCTGAAAGGATACAGGGGCTAAAGCGGATGCTGTCATCTTGTTTACCACTTTAACCCAAAACTCAAATTGAAACATAAAATATGGACCAAGAAGTAGAGAGAAACCAAGTCCTGATTTTGACATTAGAACCCCAAGCCCAGCCAGGACCACCAGTGATAACGTGATTTATAATAAGCAATAGAAATATTTGGTCTTCCTCCATAGTTCTTGGCACGGAGGTCCTAAAACTCTTGGAATTTCCTTAATGAACAGAGCAGCAAAGGTGTCCTTTGTTATGTTCATAATGTGGCTTTTGGAAAGCACCTAAGGATGAGGGCTGGTTACCAGGAGAACCAAACAAGTGATCAGAAGGTTGGAACTTTCAGTTGCACCCTTGCTGACCTCCCGGGAGGGGTGAGGGCTAGAGATAGAGTTCAGTCCCCAATGGGCAATGATTTAGTCCATCATGCCTATGTTATGAAGCCTCCATAAAACTCCAAAAGGACTATTTTCAGAGAGCTTCCGGGTTGGTAAACACAGGATCTGGGGAGAGCAGTGGGCTGGGAGAGGGCATGGAAGCTCCACCCCCTTTCCCCATACCTTGCCTCATGCATCTCTTCCATTTAGCTGTTCCTGAGTTATATCCTTTCATAATAAACTGGTAATCTAGTAAGTAAACTGTTTTTCTGAGTTCTGTGAGCCACTTTAGCAAATTAAAGGAACCCGAGGAAGAGGCTGAGGGAATCTCTGATTTACAGCTGATCGGTCAGAAGCATAGGTGATGACCTGGGCTTGTAAACGGTGCCTGAAGTGAGGTGGGCTTGGAGTGAAGGGCACTTGCGTAACCTGTGGGATCTGACAGGTATTTCCAGGTAGATGGGGTCACGACTGAGTTGAACTGTAGGACACCCATCTGGCATCTCAGAGAAGTCCTTGGACCACCCCCTCCAAACCACACACTGGAAAGTGGGTGCAGAACCCTCTCACCAGCCCTGGACTCCTCAGCTTAAGGTAAGGCACCAAATTCCTTTTTTGTCCAGAGGCATCTTGGGTTGGATTTTCTGTCCCTGGTTACCAAGAGAATCCTAATGGACATAGTATTACCTCGTTTAATCTTTTCACCAACTGTGAGCTAAGTATTGGAACCCCTAACTCTACAGATGAGGAAGAGAAACAGGCACAGAGAAGTGATGTGATGTAAACGGTGCAGGCAGGATTTGAACCTGGCCTCCTGATCCCTGGAGTCTGCATTCTATCCACTCCGCAGGGGCTTGGGAATACAGCTGAGTCTCATAGTCACCTCTGTCACAGACTTTAGTCAGCAGTAGAGCATCTGCTGGCAGAGGAGAGCCCTGATTCTCTTGCAGCCAGTGGCTGAAGGAGGACCTAATTCACTTGGTGTTCTCTGCCACATGTGCCCTCTTCCTGGAAGAAAAACACCAATAGAGGAGGAGCTTAGTCAATTCCTGCAGGGTTTAAGCTTGATGTCAAGGGCCTGGAGAGCTTGGAATGGCCCGATATCTTCTCCTTCCAAGGATTGATGTTCAGTGTCTACCTTTTAGAGGTTTTTTTTTTTTTTTTTGGCCACGCTGCAGGATCTTAGTTCCCTGACCAGTGATCGAACCCGTGCCCACTGCAGTGGAAGCGCGGACCCCTAACCACTGGACCACCAGGGATTCCCTAGAGTTCCACTCTTTTCTCTGAAGATACCAGAGTCTGGTAAAATGCAAACACCTCTCAGGCCTCCAGGGCTTACAACCTGAGCTGCTATCAGTGGTGACAGTTTTGTAGGAATAATGGCTTTGAGAGGGGTTTAGGGTACCAGGTGCATGGCTGGGCTGGTAATGGTGGCACTCTGGAAGAGAAAAAGGGTGCAGAAAGGGACATCTGAGAATTGGATACGTTTCAGTTGGTTAAGGGAGCAGGTCATCCATGTAAGTGTGATAATGGGATCAAATAATATGCTATCTGGTATTTGCTGCAAAATAACAGGGGGATGGGGAAAGTAGGTGGAAATATAGATGAAATAAGATATATACACTAATATGTATAAAATAGATAGCTAATGAGAACCTGCTGTATAGCACAGGGAACTCTACTTCGCTGTACAGTAGAAACTAACACAACATTGTACAATAACTATACCTCCCCCCCAAAAAAAAGATTGGCCATTAGTTGATCATTGTTGAAGCGAGGTTACCAGTACATGAGGGTTTATTTTGTCTACATAAGCATACGTTTGAAATATTCCATAGTAATATTTTAAAGTATAATGAATAATTTAAAAAACATGATTTAAGGGCTTCCCTGGTGGCGCAGTGGTTGAGAGTCCGCCTGCCATTGCAGGGGACACGGGTTCGTGCCCCAGTCCGGGAAGATCCCACATGCCGCGGAGCAGCTGGGCCCCTGAGCCATGGCCGCTGAGCCTGCGCGTCTGGAGCCTGTGCTCTGCAACGGGAGAGGCCACAACAGTGAGAGGCCCGCATACCGCAAAACAAAACAAAACAAAACAAAAAAAATGAAAAAACATGATTTAAAAAATATGTTTTGTGCTTTATTCTTTATATCTTGTATGCACCTCACAAATGTTTTTTCCCCATTTTAAAGATGGTAAAACTGAGGCTCAGAGAGTTTAAGTCATTTATACAAGGTGGAATTGAGAGCTAAACCCAGGCTTTCCAACTCTTGTATTCCAAGGTTAGTCTGGGGCAGAGGGCAGCAGAGGCAAGTTGGCAGCCCCTGCTTGACGGGGGCTGACAGGCAAGGATGGGGACTAGGTGAGCCAGTCTTGTCCACATCCAAGTCTTGCCGAGAGGCAGCCCAGCTTGTGTGTAACTGGTGTGGCGAAGACCCCGGCAGGGCCTCACGGATTCATTGAGCGCACAGTGGAAAGCTCCTGGCCACTGATTTCACGTGCTTCTTGGTAGTTAAGAAAACACTGAGTCCAGCACAGCAGGCTCTGGCTCTGGACCCTTTCATGGGCATCCTGAGGGCTGCTGCCTGAACATCTGGGTCTGATAAAGCCCACGTGGGCTTCCCTGCCGCCTTTGCCATAGCTATTTCCGCACGTACCCTTGAAGCTCTGTGCGTGTGGCGGGTCTTTTCTTTTCTTTCCTCCCAAACATATGGATGCCCAGCTCCTATTTCAAACTCAAATACTCCTCTGCTATAAACTC
This sequence comes from Mesoplodon mirus, assembly GCF_964341445.2. Lineage (NCBI taxonomy): Eukaryota > Metazoa > Chordata > Mammalia > Artiodactyla > Ziphiidae > Mesoplodon > Mesoplodon mirus. The sequence continues at coordinate 31,480,480 of NC_138995.1, forward strand.
TCCAAAGCTCTCAATTTCCTTTTTCCATTGCTCATTCTTTCCTGAAGTGCATGAAAAAGCCTCTCTTAGCTCTGTTCCAATTTCCTTGTTTATGAAAGAAGGGCACGGAGAACAGTGATTTCAATGATCAAAGTTAAGCAAGCCCTGATTCCTTCCTTAGGAGAACACACCTCAATGACCTGGGAGATCCCAACTTACCAGGTACGAAAACAAATCACAGGAAAGCCCTGACTCCCCCCAAAACACTCATCCTGCAGGAGGCCTGATACAGTGCCAGCTGCTTCCTTTATCTGGCTGAAACGTCCTCTTTGAAAACCACTAATGGAATAGAAAGAAGAAAAGAAACGGGCAGGATTCCCAGAAGGTTACTGCTGTTGTGGGAGTGTGTTATCTGGGAAGGGAAGAACAGGTCCTTGCCTGCTCCTTAGCCTGTGGCCTTGTGTTTCTTCATGATGATGGCAACTTACAACTTAGAGGCAGAAAGAAGCCAGTCCTCAGCACTGAAACACTGGACACATCAGCACCAACAGGGTGAGGGAGGAAAAGGGACTCAGTGCATCATGAAGCACCTGGGGGACAGAAGGTTCCCCACCCAGGGAGAGACCCTCAGGTGCCTTCAGGGGCCCGGCAGGTAACATAATGATAAAAGGCAGTGGACATTGATTTCAGCCTGGAGGAGCCCTGGGTAGCAGCAGCGGGGCCTGGAGACAGCAAGTCCTCTCTGGAGGGGGCAGCAGCCGTTCACCTCTGGCTGGTTATTCTTGTGGAAGAACGTGAGCCTCATGTTGCCAGATCTTCCATTTTTCCAAAGACGTGGAGATCTGGATTTTACATGAAGTCTCCCAGTTTGGGAACTGATTTTGATGGAACATATTGCAAAGGCTGACATTATGAGCTCAATAAGATCTGTCTCGCAGTGCGAGTTCACCCAGGCACCCCTGGTTTGCAGCCCAGACCTAGTAACTGGTCCTCTACACCTGCAGTGTGGTCAGCAGCCCTGGGAGAAGTAGCCAGGAAGAGGTCAGAGGCAGCCACGGGGCAAAGGGAGGAGGTAGCCCTGCCTGCTGTTCCAGGGCTCATAAAACACTCGCAGGCTTCTGTCATGTTACCACGCTGGATCTGCTACCAGTTGGGTCCTTACCAACAACACTCCCATCCCCTTTAGAAATTCTCCTCCTCCCCAAGGCAGTTCATGTGGCTAGCTCAGAACTCTTTCTTTGGGGGAGGCAAGTGGACACTTCAGCCTCTGACCACATTCAAGATAACCTTCAAGACAACTTAAAATTCACCTGCCCGTGGAAGAAGCAAGTGACACCTTCCTTCCTCTCAGGGTTGACAAAACCATGACCAGCAACTCTGCATCCTTAAGGAGCCCTTTCTTTCCCCCAGAAAGTCACATTGTGGTTTAAGGACAACTTCTGTTCCTCATCTCTGGGAGAGAGAAAAGAGGCACAGAGCTGGGAGCTATCTGCCCAAAGACACATCTGGGAGGACTCCTAATAGCTGGCAGAAACATGCGCTAAGCTATTTTTTTTTAAAAGTTCAGGTGTCTTCCTGATTTGTACATAATAACGGTAAGTAGAATTTCCTCACAATGGGATGGTGCAGTAATCTAGAAGGCAGAGAGAGATGAGAAAAGCTTTTAGGCATGAGAATTCCCTGGTGGTTAGGACTCCGTGCTTCCACTACAGCGGCCCAGGTTCAATCCCTGGTTGGGGAACGAAGATCCCACAAGCCTCGGGGTGTGGCCAAAAAAAGAAGGAAAAAAAAAAAGGTATGATCACGGAATCTCTTTCTCGGGCATTACCTTTACTCTACCAGGTAGGTTCTTTTATTCTTGCAATTCCCTGTATACAGGGAATGAGAAAGATGTGTGGGAGGAGATGACAAGAGAGAGTTTCAGAGCAAGGGAAAGTACACTGCACAAGCGATTGCCTGCAGCAGGGTGTGCGCCTGAATCTCTGGGTCTGGATTTGCATGCTTCGTCTGCATGCAAGCCATTTTGGTAGAAGGAGAAGTGTTGTTTCTATACTTCAGTAAATACAATACCCTCCTAAGAGAACCTTCATGACTCCTGTCTCTCTCTCATCTCACCAATACACTGTTGCTATTCATCTAATCAATATATATTTATTAAGCACCTTCTCGGTATCTGGCATTGTGATATGCGCTGAGATTACATTGATGAACAAGAAAGACACAGTCCTCGTCCTCAGGGGACCCACAGTTTATGAGGGAATCAGACAAGTGAATGGGAAGACGCCATTCGGTGGGGTAAGCCCTCAGATGGGGGAGGTGGACGTGGAGAGGGCACGGAGGAGGAAGCGTGACCTGATAGGCTGCGGGGGGAGTGGGGGAACGTATTCTGGGAGAAGTGAGGTCTAAGCTGAGATCTGAAGGTTGAGTTGGAACGAGACAAGGAAAAGGGAAGGGGAGCATTTCAGGCAGAGGGAACAGCATGGGCAGAGATCTGGAGGTCAGATTCTCGCTAGTGCTGGATGAAAAGCTACTGTTTGCGCTAAGGCAAGTTCCATCCTGGGGAGGGTTTCAGGGGAGTTCTGGAGCCAAGTATGGGACCAACGTGGCACTCGTCATAAGCCAACCTTAAAAATCATTGTTCTCTGATTTAAACTGCTCAGTTAAAAGCATTTAAAATGGTCTCCAGTCCTTAGGGTGCTCAGAATATAGGATGGAGAACTAAGTGCTCAGGGGACACTGGAATACAGTCCCTCCTCCTGATGAAGGACACAAATACTAAGGGTAAAGCACAGAACCTGAGAAAAACTGACTTTTTAATTCTAGTTTACAACAGAGGACAGAGAAAAGTCATACTTTTGTCCTCTCTCTCTCTCTTTCACGCACGCACACACACACACACACACACACACGCACTCTCCTGGTGAGCTAGGCAGGTTAGATTTTTTATGTTATTTTTTACAGAGGAGGAAACTGAGGCTCAAGGAGGCAAAGCATCCAAGGTTATTGGCTCCTTCATTCATTCACTGACTCAACAACCATTAGTGGAGCACATGCTGCCAGCAGGCTTGCACACAGCGGTGAATGACACACATACTCCCTACTCGTGGGAGCCAGGGTTCTAACCCATTTCTTCCGATTCCCACCCCAGTGCTCCATCCAATACACAGAACTGCAGTTGGATACGTGTTCTCTGGTGCAACATGCCAGTGGACGGGTGTTTACGGTCCTGGGCCCTGTCTTCGTCAGCACTAACCCCAGCCCAAAACATACCATCGAGGCAAAAACAGCATAGTTGCTATGCAAACGTATCTTCAAGGCAAGGTGCAGACCCAGATTTTCCCTGTAAGTCCCTCTTGTATAGAAACTGTACCAACCAAAGGTTGTCCTGGCCCTGGTGGTCTTTGAGTCACTGGGAAATTTCCCAGTGCACCTCCACCCCCTGTACTAGCCCAAAGCGAAGGCTTTTAAACCCTCACCTTTTGCAAGTCTTCCCTCTAAACACTGTCGCATGGAAGTCGCGATGGGATAAAGGTTCTTTCAAAGCAAACTGGAGAAGATTGAGGGGGAGGAGAAAGCAGGCTGTGAGCAAAGGAAGAGGAGACACCAGGCCCACTCTGCTTCCCGCACAATTGTGCTGTGAGCCAAATCTGGCCAAGGTCGGAGAGGACTGGCAAAACCCAACCAGACAGACATCCCTCAGAGATGCCTGGGAGAGGCTGGTGTATCTCCCCAGAGCCTGGGCAATGTTATTTCCTGGGGCGAAGCAAGTCACAAAAGATGAAAGCTGATGACTGAATGTCTGGGGCAGGGTGGGAGGCTTTGCCAGGAGTTGGAGGTGGAGTGGTGGAAAGGGAGGAGGGGAGGAGACTTGGCTGGTTTTGCACAGACACATCTCTTCATTTTTCCAGACTGGAAAAAGCTGTTTGCACTGTGCACATTTGCAGAGAGTCACAGTATTTACTACGCTTCCTGGCTCGACAGATTTCTTTCTGTCATTCAGTCAAACGCAGCTTGTATTTTTCATAGCCAGAGCCGAACAGACCGTGGAGGCTCTTCCCCCACGTTGTGTTCAAAAACACAGCACGAGTGACTCAGAAAGCCCGGCTCACGTGGGCAGCGGGAGCGGGTGGTGGTAGCATGTTGTAGAGATAAAGACCCATGTTTAGAAAAACACTGTCTTCCCCTTGGAGGGCTTTAATGACGCTCCTTGTTTTCCCGGCACACATTGTTTTTTGAGCAGCCGGAAGACCCAAATGCTGTACTAGAAACTGATTCCTGCCCTTTGCATGTGACTCTCGGTTATCCATACTGACAGCGGTGGGTGGTTCAGGGGAGTGGGATAATTTTTTAAAGTGGTTAATAATAATATAGAAAATCCTCTCTTGCCAAAATCTGCCTATCCAGGGAAAGTTATCTGTTGAACCACTGTACGCTTGCTAAGATATTCATTCAATCCAACAAACATTAACTGAGCAGGCCCCATGTGCACGGTATGGTGACAGGGGTGGAAGTGTCCAAGCTGACCACAACCTAACATGCACTTTACCTTTTTAATAGAAAACGACGTGTGAGGCCAATGGCATTCACAGCCAGTGGTGGAATTCCAGGCACTAGGGATGGGCCAGGTCAGTAAGGAAAGTCTGTCAGGGGTAGGAGAGGGGAGAGCTATCCCAAACCCCTTCACAACATACTCCTAGGTTCCTGTATGTGTGATACCAGCCAAGCCACCACACTGGGAGTGTAGTCATCAAATCTTGCTCAAAACCTCAGAGTCATGCTGCCGGAGAGTCAGAGAGTGGGTGCCTCATCTTCAGAGAGGACATAACGACGTATTCAGGCAACCTCTGACCTTGCCAGCCAGGGGGAAGGTAAATAAACAGATACCCTTGATGACACAGGATAGCATCACCTGATGCAATGGAATAGAGCCTCTAACTTCGTCCTCTTCTTGGGTTGGCAAAGCACAGAGTCCTCTTGCATTAATTTAAAGAGAGAAAGGGCCCACCCAGACTTCTCCTCAAACCTGCTTTTGAGCCAGGAGCCTTGGGACTTGGGGGGGTGGAGGCAGGCGGAGGAAAGTAGGGGAGGGTTTTTAGGGGACTAAGGGAGTCAGGGGAGCTAGGAATTGTGTACAGTCCAAGTTGACGATGCCAGATGTAGCTCAATTTTTTTTTCTTTTAAAAGACTATTATGGGTTTCCTTTCCAAAGTGGAAATGCAGGGATGGAAAAATGAGTTTCAGTTGCTATGGAAATAGGAGTTGGCTGGGCCTGTAGGAGCAGCAGCTGGAGGAGAGCTAGTGGCCGGGAACCTGGCCCCGTGACAGAGGGAGCTTCCGGCTGGGGATAAGACAACAACAGGCTTTAGCAGGAAGGAGAAGGAGGAAAGATGAGAGAAAAGGAGACAGAGACTGTGTCTCCAGACATCACAGCCTGTGAATTCTGCAGACGTTAGCAGGGATACAGAATGGGGTTTGTGTGTGCATGAGTGTGAGTGGCTGTGTTGTATGAGCATCCCCACAGGCCAAAAAAAAAATGAGAAGCAAAATAAATCCAATGCCTGGAAAAGAATAGCCGAGAAAGCCCTAAGACAGCTGAATGACTGAAGAGGAGAGGCCGGCCATTTAGGAGCCTTCCAGGAGGTTGTGGGAAATGCCTGAACAGGAACTGGCCCTCACATGCTGTGCTCCCTCACCTTTTGCCCTCACACAGCTCCTCAAATTGAAACTGGTGTGGGCCAGCAACACAGCCGACAAAATCCCCACAAGGTTAGCAAGACTACGGGTGTTGGTAAGCTGGTTGTTCTATTTCATCTGCACCTCTAGGTGACTGTTTTTGTTCCGGGTAGAAAGTATCCATGACCCTGGGACTCTGGGGTCTTCTAGCCTGAGGCTATGAAGGGGTCTGGATGTTCTCAACATCACATTCTGGGGAGATGCTTTGATTAGGCCTATGGTGACTTTAGGCCTTTGCTGGATCCCTCAGCAGGGCCCACCTGACAGAATATTATGCCATTCCCACTCCTACCCCAGTGACAGGGACCATCCAGGCCCTCTCCTCCCATCACGTGGTGGTAAATAGATAGGGAGACCTCACATTTATGAAGGAACTCCAAGTTAGGCTTTTGACACTATATAATCCTATCACTCTCTCTATATATGCTGCCCCTGAGAAACACTGAGAGGATTATACAGTTTAAATGGACCACCACTCCGGTATCTTGTTTTGTATTTCTTCATTTTGCGATGTATCAGGAGCCTCAAAAAGTAGAAGTGAGCACAAAAAAGAATAAAATACTTAGGACTAAACTTAACCAAGGAGGTGAAAGACTTGTACACTGAAAAATGCAAAACATTACTGAAAGAAATTAAAGAAGATACAAATAAATGGAAAGACATCCCATGTTCATGGATTAATATTAAGATGACACTACTACTCAAAGTGATCTACAGATTCAATGCAATCTCTACCAAAATCCCAATGAGGTTTTTTGCAGAAATAAAAAAATCCATACTAAAATTCATAAGGAATCTCAAGGAACCCCAAATAGCCAAAACAATCTTGAAAAAGAACAAAGCTGAAGAACTCAAACTTTATGACTTCAAAACTTATTACAAAGGTACAGTAATCAAAACAATATGCTACTGGTATACAGACAGACATATAAACTAGTGGAATAGAATAGACAGCCTAGAAATAAACCCTCACATATATAGTCAAATGACCATTATGACCTTATTTCAACAAGGTGCCAAAACAATTCAATGGGGAAAGGACAGTCTTTTCAACAAATGATGTGGGGAAAACTGGATATCCAAGTGCAAAAGAATGAAGCTGGACCTTCACTTTATGCCATATACAAAAATTACCTAAAATGGATCAAAAACCTAGACATAGGCTCTAAAACTGTAAACTCTTATGAGAAAACATGAAAAAAAAAGCCTCATGTCATTGGAATTGGCAATGATTTCTTGGACATGACAACAAAAGCACAGGCAACAAAAGAAAAAACAGGTAAACTGAACTTCATCAAAAGTAAAAGCTTCTGGGCTTCCCTGGTGGCGCAGTGGTTGAGTCCGCCTGCCGATGCAGGGGACACAGGGTCGTGCCCTGGTCCGGGAAGATCCCACATGCCGCGGAGCAGCTGGGCTCGTGAGCCATGGCCACTGAGCCTGTGCGTCCGGAGCCTGTGTTCCGCAACGGGAGAGGCCACAACAGTGAGAGGCCCGCGTACCTCAAAAAAAAAAAAAAAAAAAAAGTAAAAACTTCTTTTTATCAAAGGACACAACTAACAGCGTGAAAAGGCAGACTGGGGGAAAATATTTGCAAATCACATATCTGATAAGGGATTAATATCCAGAATACACACAGAACTCCTGACTCAAAACAACAAAAAACTCAAACTGATTAAAAATTGGGCAAAAGATTTGAAGAGACATTTCTTCAGATAGTCAAATGACCAATAAGCATATGAATAGATGTTCAACATCCCTAATCATTAGGAAAATGCAAATCAAATCCACAATGAGATCCTCTTAGAACTATTAATGAAAAAACAAACAAACAAACAAACAAAATAACAAGTGTTGGCAAGGATGTGGGGAAATAGGAACCTTTGCCCATTGCTTGTGGGAAAGTAAAAAGGTGCAGCCACTGTAGAAAACAGTAGGCGATTCCTTCCTTCCTTCCTAGTTTCCTTCCTTCCTTCCTTCCTTCCTTCCTTCCTTCCTTTATTATTTTTGGCCGTGCTGTGCGGCCTGCGGGATCTTAGTTCCCCGACCAGGGATTGAACCTGTACCCCCTGACTTGGGATAGCAGAGTCTTAAACACTGGACCACCAGGGAAATCCCAGCAATTCCTCAAAAGATAAAATAGAGAGTTACCTTATGATCCACTCTGGGTATATACCGCAAAGAATTAAAAGCAGAAATATTTGTACATCCATGTTCATAGCCATATTATTCACAATAGCCAAAAGGTGGAAGCAACCCAAACATCCATCAACAGATAAATGGATAAACCAAATGCTGTATATGCATACAACAGAATATAATTCAGCCTTAAAAAGGAAGGAAATCCTGACATATGCTACAACATGAATTAACCTTAAAGACATTGTACGAAGTGAAATAAGCCAGTCACATAAGGACAACGATTGAATGATCCATCCTTATATGTAAGGTACCTAGAGTTGTCAAAATCATAGAGACAGAAAGTGGAATGGTGGTTGTCAGAGGCTGTAGGAAGGAGAAAATGGGGGGGAAATTAAAATTAATTAAACAATTAAACCCATTGTTTAATGAGTATGGAGTTTCCATTTAGGAAGATGAAAAAGTTTTGGAACCACCTGGAGATGGATTGTGGTGATGGCTGGTTTTATAACAATGTAAATGTACTTAACGCCACCAAACTGCACACTTTAAAATGGTTAAAATGGGGGCTTCCCTGGTGGTGCAGTGGTTAAGAATCCACCTGCCACGCAGGGGACACGGGTTCGAGCCCTGGTCCGGGAAGATCCCACATGCCGCGGAGCGACTAAGCCCGTGCGCCACAACTACTGAACCTGCGCTCTAGAGTCTGTGAGCCACAACTACTGAGCCCGCGTGCCACAGCTACTGAAGCCGGTGTGCCCTAGAGCCCGTGCTCAGCAACAAGAGAAGTCCCCGCAATGAGAAGCCCACGCACCACAACAAAGAGTAGCCCCCGCTCGCCGCAACCAGAGAAGAGCCCGAGCACAGCAATGAAGACCCAATGCAGCTCAAAATAAAATAAATTTAAAAACAAATTTAAAAAAATAAATAAATAAAATGGTTAAAATGGTAAATGTTAAGCCCTGCATATTTTACCATAATTAAAAATATACATATACAGGTACATAAAAGTGGAAGTGACCTAGGGTCAGCATCTCGACCTCTGAGGAGTCCAGTTAGGCCCAGTACCCACCGAGGAAATGGCCCTTCCCCTACTTCTTCTGTCTTGTTAAAACTTACCACAGGTGCAGACAAGACCACAGGCTGGTGTGGGAGCCCAGCGTGCGCAGGCGGGAAAGAAAGATGAACACAGACAAGGATTGCTAAGGAGGACGCAGGGTCTAAAGTGATAAGGGCCTTCGGGCAGGAGTGGACACAGCTGCCAGGAGTTCTGGCGGTTCAGAGGAGGAGGGAGGCGGGACTTCTTGCTTGGCTGCTGAGCGGTGTCACAGAGGAAGTGGTGTTTAAGGGGGGTTTGAGGGGGTGAGGACGTGCAGCTGTGTGAATTGGTGGAGGGCATCTAGGTGAGTTGTTTGTCTGGCAGGCGTGTGGTGTGACTGAGAGGCGGAAGTTGGGAGAGGAGGCTGGGTCGGCAGGGAGGGGAGGCGACCTGGGAGGAGGGTACCCCGTTCAGGAACTTCTCGGCCACACCAGCCTGTGGTCTTGGAAGGGAAGCACTGTAAAGGCATACTTGGCCTTGATTTGTAGCCTTCTGAAGCCAGATGCAGACGGATTGTGAACTGACAATAATAACAACTTCTAGTGACAGAGTCCTTACTAAATGCATCTTAATAACCCTAAGCGGCAGGTAGCAATCTCAGCTCCACTTTCAGCTGGGAAAACCAACGCCCCAGTGATAAAGCAGCCTGTCAAGAGAGCGCGCGCGCGCGCGCACACACACACAGGCACACAGACACACACACACACGGCCAGTTAGTGGTGGGGCTGGAGTGTGAACCCAGGCCTACATGGGTCCCAAACTGGAATACATATAAGAGAGCCCTCAGGAGCTAGTTTAAAAACATAAATTCCATTCCCAGTAGCCAAAGCTGGAATAATCTGAGCAATGAAACAAAGTAGTATTGGATTATAGCCTGGGGTATAAAATAAAATCCACAAGTCCATACTATTACAAATTAAAAAAAAATTAATCAGTGGGAGAGAAGAGCCCGTGAAGAATTCTATGAAGAATTCTAAATAAATTATGTAGACACATGACCTTAAAGTACGGGGGACAGACTGCCACTCCCTTACGCATGGGCTGCACATAATAATCTTCCTGGACTTCCCTGCTGGTCCAGTAGTTAAGACTCTGCACTTCCAGTGCAGGGGGTGCGGGTTCAATCCCTGTTCGGGGAACTAAGATCCCACATGGTGCACAGTGCAGCAAAACAAACAACAAAAAACCTTCCTTCCAAGAGAACAGTATGGAACAAGGGAAACAGAGTAACTTCACAGAGAAACCTGACAAATGCTACCTCAGCCAGGTGATCCAGGGTCGTAGCAACAGTGGTAAGTCATGTTGATGTTATGGACAGGTCATGTGATGTGATGAAAAAAGGCACTTTATTCCTGTGGTCTTCCTCTCCAAAACCCATAACCCTAGTCCAACCATGAGAGAAATATCACACAGATTCCAATAGCAGGGTATTCTACAGTACATCTGACTGGTACCCCTCAAAACTGGCAAGGTCATCCAAAACAAAGGAGTTCTGAAACACTGTCACAGCCAACAAGAGCCTAAGGAGACAGGACAACTAAATGCAATGTAGGACACTGGACAAGATCCTGGAATAGAAAAAGGACATTAGGTAAATACTAAGAAAATCTGAATAAACTATGGGCTTGCGTTATTAATAATGTATCAGTATGGTTCATTAATTGTAACAAATGGACTACGGGTTAACAAACGGTTAGTGGGGGGACCTGGGTGTGGGGTATATGGGAACTCTCTGTACTGTTGTCTCAATTTCTCTGTAAATCTAAACTGGTCTAAAAAAATAAAGTCTATTAAAAACAAACAAATTCCTGCGTTGACCCTCAGAACCCCTGGCCTTCTGGTGCGCATTTGCACAGCTGTAGCGGAGCTGTGAATGAAGTCAGGCGCACCACCTGCCTGATGACAGACTGAAGAGAAGCAGCAGATACAGCAGAATCTGCAGGGAGGGAGACAGTTCACTCCAAGGACACTGCATGCCTCTCCTCCATCAGACTCCTCGAGGTTAGGGACTGTGCCTCTCTCATTGGACTGGCAGCCTTCCTAATGTGAGTAGTGGATCTCCCCTGTCAGACTGGGCAGCCCCTGAGGGGCAAGGCCCACTTTTCCTCTTGAGGAGCTCAAGGAGGCCCTTCTCAGCTGCCCCAGGAGCCACAAATTCTCTATATGCATTTCATCTTCCTTGATGTAAGTCAAGGTTCTTCATATGAGTGGGAAAAGAGGTTACACACAAAACATACATTTTAAAAAATTGAAGTAGAGTTAATTTACAATGTTGTGTTAGTTTCAAGTGTACAGCAAAGTGATTCCGTTATACATACGTACATATACGTGCATGTGTGTGTGTATATATGTATATATATATTCTTTTTCAGATTCTTTTCCATTATAGGTTATTACAAGGTATTGAGTATAGTTGCCTGTGCCATACAGTAGGTCCTGCTGTTTAACAAAATGTACATTTTTTAAAGGCTGGCAAAAGGTCTGCTTGCTCCAAGATAACAGGACTCCTAACTCTTTGGGTAAGCATAACCAATGCTCACAAGCAGCAAACTCAGTAATTTGGATTTAGTGCCTTAAGCCTCCTCTTCCGCCCCCTCCCTCTCCAGTGCCGCCCGTATCCCAGTCTTCAGGAATAGATGAGTGATAACAGTATCACTCATTGTGATGCTGCCGATTCTATAATGGAGCAAAACTCAATATCCCAGAAAGTTGCTTCTTGGTTGCAAGAAGCTGTTACTTGGAGGTACACAGCAAGTCACCCCAAAATGCGGGGACAGTATATCAGTAGAATGCATACAAAATGTCTGTGATGACTGATCTGCAAAAGTTCTTAAGGACAGGACAGGATGTGCCTCTGGACAAAGCAGGAAGAGCAAGGCCTGGAAATCAAATCAAGACTTGACAATGGAAAAAAAAAAAGCCAATTGTATTAACATAAGCTGAAAAATATTAGGTAGAGAGAAATGGTGATGTCTGAGGAGCTGAGAAAAGGGGGTAAGAAAGAGCAAGTCTTTGAGAGTCTATCTTCTCCCACACTGTCCAGGGTAGTGGGAATCCCTTGAGCATTCCAGGCAGCTCAGAGCTTCCCAGAATTCTCTCTTGATAGGGATCTTAAGGTTGGTCCAGGGAGCAGTAGGAAGGCAAAGATTCGGTAATTGATTAGTCACGTCTATCATGAGCACAGAGATGGGGAATCAGGCCAGTAGTGCTGCCATTCTGGACCGCTGTATCCCTCAGAGGATACAAATATCTTAGGCCATCCTGGCTATTAAAATCATTCATCTTGTTCACCTTGTTTGGATTCCAGGAATGCCAAGCTTCTAAGTAGAATTTGGCATCCCCTGTGACTTTCCTACAGGGGAAAGAATGTGCTGATAGGCTGACATAAAGTTTTCAGGCTGCTTCACGGTGCTTGTCTCATTGTGATTTAATATATTTGTGGTCTGGCTTCCTCACCAGGCTGCTGTGAATTTGGTGATTCTGTCCTTTTTAGCCTGATCAGTTCCATGTGCACTAAAGGCACTCCATCTCTGACCTGCAAAGAATGAGCAACATCACCAGCCTCCATCCAGCCCCCTGTCATGCTGGCCCTGAGGGGTTCTTCTCCTGACATTGCTAGCCAGCTGCGCTTTGCCACGTCAATCACCCTGACCACAGCCATCTACCCTGAGCCCGGAACGAGCTGTGGGAGGCCTGCAAGAAAAGTGCTACAGCGACCAAAATAAGTTCTGTTGGAATAAAAAAGAACAAGGAAGAAAGAGATCCTGCGCTTGGGGCAAGATGCCAAGAACACATGATAGAAAACAAGCAGAAGGAATTGGCAATGTTTAATCTAGAGCAGGGAAGATCCGGGAGGGCCAACCAGTTCCCTGTCATCAAATACCTGAAGGACTGCAGTGATGCAAAGGGGAGAGATTTGTTCCCTGGGGCTCCAGAAAAAAGTATGACAACCAAGAGGTGGCAGATACAGGGAGAGAGATTTCGGTGAGATAAAAAAGCAGAACTTTTAAAGGCAGTTTTCCTTTCATATCAGTCATTCAAATATCACTTTTATTTTTCTTCTTTCTTCTGTCACGTTTGTGAGAAGCAGTGTAACTCGGCGATTAGGAACACAAACTGAAACAGAAACGCTTGGGTTCATTTTCCAGTCCTGTCACTTACTAGCTACATAACTTTGGGCAAGTTACCTTATTTCCCATGCCTGTTTTCTCAGCTAATAATAGTACCTACCTCAAATATTAACCCATGTGACTGTGGTGAAGATTGATTAAATTATACATGCAAAGTGCTTAGGATAGCGCCCAGCACACATTATGTGCTCACCAAGTGGTAGCAACTATTATTTTTTTATTATAATCTCATACCACTTATACTATTTTTAAGTAGACACATTATTTATCTAAATTTATTTGAAAGGAAGCTTTATATTACTACTGTAAAGGCAAAGCCAGAAACACTTGCCATGTATAGATGGAAACTGTACAAATAAACATAAAACAATGTTGTTAAATCTCAGCTAGCTACTGTTGCCTGTTCCATCCCCTGAGTTTGAGGACTGCTGCCTTTTCCGTAAGAAGGGAGACGAACAAGTGTTACAAAAACGGTCTGGTACTTCACTGAGACTTCTTTTGTTGACTGTAGTCAGAAGGCAGAGGCTGGCAAGTTTAAGGAAGTGAAAGGCCAGTGTGGTTGCAGCTCCTGCTCTAGGGAGAGAGGCAGGGCCGGATCAAAGGGACGGTTTAAAAAGGAAATCCCTCTCCAAGAATGAGGCTTCGTCATCTTTAGCATTACAGTGCTCCGCCATACCGAATCATCCCACCAGGCACCCAGTGGTATGATCAGCACACTTCAAAAAGCAGTCAGAAACACTTCATAGACCACCGCGCTCCCCAGCGCCCCCCGGAGGAAACCTGCAGACAGTTTCCAGACACCGCCCCCCCGCTGCCTCTCACTTCTTTCTACTCGGAGACATTTTCTGGCAGCAGGCTACGTACTCCTGACCGCGCACAAAAGTTGGGGGTTTGCTGGGACGCACAGTGTCTCTGAGCAGCCCCAGAGAGACTGAGCCGTTTGCCCCAAGGTAACTCACTCATCGACGCATCCTTTACTGGCTCTCCTCCCTTCTCCCGTCCGTTTCACTCTCACTGGGCTTTCTGGGATCACCTCCCAAATGAATTCCGGGCACCCAAGTCCTGGTCTCATGATCTACTTTGGGGAAACCCCAGCTATGGCACAGTTTAACTGTGGCACTTGAGAAATGGCTGAGAATGTTCCATGGAGATTCCGGAGTCAGGTAATAACTCAACCAGGAGGACATTTAGTCTCCTTCTGACACTTAGGTCCATGATTCTAGATCGAGTCAGCAAACTACAGCCCACGGCCCATGGGCTCTCCCACTGCCTGTTTTTGTACAACCTGTGAGCTAAGAATGGTTTTTACAATTTTAAATGGTTGGGGGGAAAAAAATCAAAACGAGAATAACATTTTATGGCCCATAAAAATGATATGAAACCCAGATTTCAGTGTCCATCAATAAAGCTTTATTGGAACACAGCTACACTCATTCATTCCCACGTTGTCTACGGCCACTTTTACTCCATAACTGCAGAGTTGAGTAGTTGCAGCTGAAACCATATATGGTCCACGAGGCTCAAAACGTTTACTATCTGGCCCTTTACGGAAGAGTTTGCTGACCCCTATTCAAGATCATTATCCTGCAGGGACAAGAGGCAGATTGAGACCTGGTTGCCCAGTGGACGGGAAGCCCATCACCAGACCTAGTATTTAGGGGGTTTGGGGATCAGATGTTCACAGTTCCTTTTCCTACATCTCTGTGACCACCCTCATGACTCCCTCTGCCCTCTGCAGGTACCTAGGACTCCTCCACTGAGGCATTAATGTTTTTATACCAGGAGTAATTTTATTTTTAAAAGGGCATGAGACCTTTTCTTCCCCACACTCTGCCCATTGTCCCAGGTGGTTTCATCGACTCTTGATGGCTTCAGTTAATCATTCTTCCCCAAATCAAACCAAATCTCCAGCCCAGGATCATGTCCTGGATCTCAGATCAACACTCAGATGTCTGTTCAACATTAGATTAAGATGGTGGTGGGGAGATGGGTTTTGCTGCTTACCAGTGGTGTAACTTTGAGCAAGGCATATAACTGCCTGGGGCATCAATTTCATCACCTGTCAAAGGTGGAAACAACCCCGCCCAGCCTGCCAGCCTGTGCTAATTGGACGAAAAGTGAGCTGCCCACAAAACACTGCCACCTGGCCCCAGCCTCCCTCTCCAGCATATTATCGGGCCTCTGCTTCCTCTGACCACTACACTCCCTGCACACTGGCTCTCCTTGAGCTCCCTGACTTTGCCAAGTTCTCACCTACCTCCGGGCCTTTGCACATGCTGCTTTTTCTGCCTGAAATACTTTCTCCTCATCTCACCCCCCACCCTGGCTGCTTCTCAGCCTTTCTGACCCCTAATCCATATGTATGCCTTTCTGTATGCCTCTCCATCTTTGTGCTTGATTCTCTCAGTGCATGTGCAGTGATGTCTAATTAGAGTCAATTCTCATTATTCACAGTGGTTATATTCTATAAAGTTGCCATGAACATGGAACTGGCAAATACTGATCCATTGCTCCTAAGTGAAAACCTAAGGTTAGGTTTCTGCAAACCTCTGGTCACATTTTCATCAACAGATCAATACCTAACCTTATTTTATGTGTTTCTGTTTCAAGACCCCTTATTTAATATATATTGTTGATTCATTCACATTGAACTCACAGCCAATACTACTACAACTCATGCCTGAACAAAGCTTATCTAACACACATTTTCTCCGTAAGGCACATCGCAGCCTTTTTGTGCTTGGGAACACTGGACAGCACTTCAGCACTATGTTTGGGGGTGACTGTAAACAGCAAAATCACCAACAGAAAGCACAAAAATGCAAAACAAACAAACAAACAAAAAAAAACATGGCACTAAATAGACCACAAAAAGGACACTTGTTCACAGTTCTGAGAGCTGAAACAAGAAAGCAGAGTGTCATCTTGTTTTGACCTCAGCTGGAAAAACGTGTGTTGAGCGACTCAAATTTTTTGCCACTGTTTGCGTCCATGAATGACCATGAGAAGCGCTGTGACTATTGATTTGGGGGTTACAAATAAATTTTAGCGAGTGGGAGAATTTGCAAATACAGAATCTGCAAATAATGAGGATCCACTGTACTTTCTTCCCATTTCTCTCATTCACTAGCATGTGAGTTCACTGAGGACTGGTTTACCTGTCTTACCGTTTTATCTCTAGCGCCTGGAAAACAGCCTGGCACACAGTAGGCTCTCAATAATAAATCCAGTTTAAATGAACACGAGTCAATCAGTGAAAGTGCTTCGTTGGCAGCAATGACAGCTAGTGTTTATGGAGCAGGCACCACGAGCTGCCCTGTGCTAAGTGCTTTTTCTATGTTTCCTCTGTCAACAAGGGAGACGGCAGATTATTGTACTTTTGCCATGGGCTCTGGAATCAGACTGCCTGGGTTCAAACACAGGACCTGCCTTTTATTAGTTATTTAACCCTGAGCAAGTTCCTTGACCTCTCTGAGCCCCAGCTTCCTTCACTATCAAATGGGGTAGTTATAGTAGTACCTTGTGGGTTACGGTGATGAGTTGATGGGGCCATGCGAAGAAAGCATTTAGCACTGTGCCAGGCACAGGCAGGTCCGTAGTAAACATTACCTCTTATGGGCAATAATTCCCATGGCAACTCTAAGAGTTTTATATGATGCTATCATACCCATTTTGCAGATGAAGGAACTGAGGCTAGGAGTGGTTCCATGAGTTTTCAAGGGTCACACAGCCCAGGAAGGGCTGGCTCTGGGAACTCCAAGCCTATGCTCATAACCGCTTTGGTGTAAATGTAGCATTTACTAATATGATGAGGGCTGCTCCAGGAGGCCCCCTGAACTTCTGTAGGATCTGGGTAAAAAGAAACCCGCCTCTCTCAAGAGTCTTTTCTCATATTCTACATCTGTGTCTTTCTGTTCCCTGCCCACTTTCGAGTTCAACCCTTTCAGAACCAGCCCTATTGGGAGGGAAGATGTTGGTTTGTTATCTTGGGTTTGACAGCTCAAAGGTGGAAATATTTCCTGCTTAAAAGGCATGTTGAAGAAGGAGGAGGAGGAGAAGAATCAGTATTCTGGGCTGCAACAACCGTCCTCCTTTTTCTCCAACCCTTTAAATCAAGGATCCTCACACTTGGCTGCTAGCTGGGAATCTCCTGGGAAGCTTTGAAATGTCCGGATGCCCAGGCCCCAACCCAGACCTCCTACATCTGAGTCTCGGAGGCGGGTGGGGTGGGAGAGAAACGGGGCATCAGTATTTTTTAATGCTCCCCAAGCGATTCCAATGGGCAGGCAAGTTGGAGAAATGGTGCTTTGGATATTAGCACTCAGCTCCAAAGCTGAAGTCGCTCTGGGTAGCAGTAACTCTTTTCTCCTCCTAGGACTGGCTGTTCGGGGATTCGGGCAGGCTCTCCAGAGGAACCAGCTAGTGGAGGATGTTTGCGTGCGAGCGACCTGGCGTCCAGCTCTGCCCCTAGGCCCAGCTTGGCGACTGCGGGTCTCCAGGTCCCCACAGGCAACGACACGTGCGGCCGCTCCGACCTGTCTGGTCGTCCGCGGAGACCGCCGGCAGGGCTCGGCGGCCGCCACGCTGCTCACGCCTCACCACAGAGGTTCGCGGGAAACGCCCGGGGCTCAGGAATCCTACCTTGGCTGTCGGCGCTGCCCTCCGGTTCCCGCAATCCTGAGACTCCGGTTCGATCTGTCGCCGGGCTCGGCGGTCGCTTTCGTCTGCGCCTGAGAGGCGCCCACTAGAGCGCAGGCGCCACCTAGTGGGCTCGGGGCGCCGGCTGGGAGGTGCGAGCGCAATCAGTCCCGGGCGGAAATGCAGCCCGGGCTTCCCAATTGGGCGGTTTTCCTACACGCTGCGCGCGCCGGGCGCAAATCCCGGCTGGGTGGGATCACCTTCACTCCTTAGAGGGCACTGGGAGCAGAACTTGCTGAACTTTCTTTTGGGGGCACGGAGGGGCAGCCAGGCCCTGGCTGCTGGCCTGGAACGCATAGTGGGATTTTCCTGGCGGGACTCAGGGATCTTGCCTTTCATCCAAAAGCTTTCAGTACACCCCAATGTGGCAGAGCCTCTGTTTTAAATGTACTGCGAGCATCAGAAGATGCAAAGGACTGGGTTTCTCTCAAGCCCAGGGAGGCATTTTCCCTACTAGCAACCCTAACTTTTTTGCCCCGCCTCACACCCTGCACCTCCCCACCCCCTTGCCCTCCTACTCTGTTCCCTCCTGTCTCTTTAGCTGAACTTTATTAAACACCCAGCCTTTGTCACACCCAGAGACACAGGTCCCTAAGGGGCTGGCAACCCAAGTTATGTTTCTGACCCGGGTGACACTGACCTTTCTTTGGTTGAGGCCGTCCTTGGCACTACAGGACATTTACTTCCCTCACTCCCTGGCGCTAAATGCCAGTAGACACCTCATAGTCATTGTGACAACCAAAACCACCCCTCCATATTTCCAGTTGTCCCCTGGGTTGGAGGAGGACTGCCCTAGGCTGAGAACCTATTAGCTGATTATTAAGGTCAGGAAAATGGTGGCTTATTGAAAGTGTGTACATTTCATTTATTTCTTCCTTCAACAAATGTTAACTGAGCACTTACTATGTACCACTTTCCTACGAACAAGGGATACTACAAAGGACAAAACAGCTCAAAATTTCTGCCCTTGTTGAATTCACATTTATGTAACGAATTAACCTTTAGCACACACACAAAGGCAATGCAGTTTAATTGAGCTCTTCTCAGGATAAGTACAGGATTTATTTTTTTTTAAATACATCAATTTATATAGTGTCCCGGTGATGGAGACAAGTTTGGCAAAAACTTCTTTTAAGGCAATTTATCTCTGTGGTGATTTGGGGGGATAAGTTCACCAGTGGAAATATTAGACACACTCTGACAGTGAGACCTGAGCCAGTCCCCCCTCCCCCCATCTTCGTGTGCCTATTTAAAATTTGGTCTCTCTGTACTGGTGTCATCTGGTCAAAGTGACCATCAAGGGTAGAGGGGGAGGGGGAGGGAGTATTACCTATGAGCAATACCTGGAGGGGCAAGGGGTTCGCGCGTGCGTGTGTGTGTGTGTGTGTGTGTGTGTGTGTGTGTGTGTGTGTCACTGACGGGGGCCACCCCCAGCCTACTTAGGACTTGCTCGTGCCCTGGTGAAGGTGAATCAGTCAGAGAAGTGCTGACAGGTACACTTCCCATTCTGTCACTTTAAAGTGTCTCTGAGTCACTTGCAGTCCTTGCAAGAGCTCCCTCCTCCGCCCCTACACACCACCCCACTTTGGCCCAAAGCTTGCCCCAGCAAAAACCTAGATTATAACCTCTGCAAGACTGATGCCAGGCATCACCTGATGAGGTTAAAGGTTTCCTAAGGACTTTAAGAAGAACTCTCCCCTGAGTTCTTTTAGCATTTTGTTCATTCCACTCATCACAGTGCTTTGCAAACTGTGGTTATCAACAGGTCTGTTTTCTGCATAGGTTCTCCATAGGTGATCTCCTTGAGGGTCTACGCCATGTTGGATAGGTAAAAGTAGTGTCAATAATAATAATAATAATCTGTAATGTATTAGGCACTAAGAATTTTAGATTGACTAGTTGAATCCTCACAATAATCCTATGAAGTCATCACTATTATTTTACCCATTTTATTGATGAAGAAACTGAGACTCATAATGCTTAAGTAATTTGCCTTGGGTGGGAGAATCAGCAAGCGGTGTGGCCAGGACCTGAATTTGGATTGCCTGCCTGCAGAACCTTTGCCTCTGAGCACTCCACTGCTGTTGATGGAGCACCTGGATAACCGTGCTGGGCACTGTGTTTTAGACACGGGACAGCAGGAACAAGGGCTTCTCATGTTTATCCCTCTGTGCTCTTGTCCTGTCCACTCTTTCCTTCAAAGGGAGAATTTTGTGTGCTGCATTTTGTTTTTTAATAAATTCATAATGTTATGAGATGTAACCTATTTTTAGTAGGTGAGGGCTTGTTTATCTTCTAGAAGCTTGCTCCGTTAAAGAGGGTGAGGGAAATTCCCTGGCCGTCCAGTGGTTAAGTCTTGGTGCTTTCACTGCTGTGGCCAGGGTTCGATCCCTGGTCGGGGAACTAAGATCCCTCAAGCCACGTGGCTCGGCCAAAAAAAAAAGAAAGAGGATGAGAATCCTCTATTTTCCAAAGTGGATGGAGCTGGAAATGGGTCACCGGGGGCATGGGCAGGATGTCAGGATCCTGGCAGAAGGAGGGGTAGAGAAGGAAGGAGGCTGGGATGCCAGAGACCAACAACAAAGGGGCAGGTGCCTATCCCAGGAAGGTCACTTGGTCTTGCGAGGCTGGCCCTTGGACTAAATGGAAACTTGGCTTTTGGGGTCATATATGCTTACGGCAGAAGTAAGTTTGGTCACTTTTTGGTCATGATACCCTGCCAGATATTATGAGGTGTATTAGCAGGATGACATGTATGCTGTTTCATTGACTCTTCCCAAAAGTCCAGGAAACTGAGAGTCAGAGAGGTTAAACAACTTGCTCAAGGCCACACATGTGTACACTGTAGAGTTAGTATTCAATCTCAGGTTCTTCTCAGGCTGAATCTGGGGCTTCTAACCATGACCATTAGCTGCCTTTCCATAAACAAATGATGAATTGAACTGAGCTCCTCAGGAGGGATTTGCAGTTCTTGGTTTTGGCCAGGTTGTCCTTTCCTCCTCTACCAGCTAATATTCTGCTTATCCTTCTGAGTCCAGCTAGAGGAATCCCTTCCCTATCCCCTTTTCCCAGTGTGACCTTTTTCCTGTATTAAAGCACTTACTGCATTCTGCCTCATGGTTTAATTCCCTGCAAAGATGTTGCCTTCCCCAACAGATTCTATGCCCTTGAGAACAGGATCCACGTGGATTGTGCTAGATGGTTTGTTTACCTCTCCACATCTGCTCTCCTTTTCCACCCTGCTCCACATCCTGGGAGGCAAGACCGAAGGCTTCTATGCCCACTGGCCTCAAGTTGGGTTTGGCCAACGGGAGCCCTGGGAGGGATTGGAGGGAGGGAGGAAAATGAGGTTGGGGTGCTTACGGCCCCAACTCCCTTCCTGCAAGGTGCCTTGGGCCAGCCGCTCTTCTGCGCTACAGTCATAGCTGTAAGGTGACCCTCTGCACACAGCCCGCTCTGCTTCCACATCCAGGTCTCCTGAATTGCAATTCACTAAGGTTCTGGAAACCGCACAACACCCCACATGGAACCTTGTAGCATGCGGCTCAGTAAACAGCTGTTAAGCTAAATTAGGGGCAGGTGTGTTTGTTTGTTTGTTTGTTCAAATGAAAAGCAGGAGAGAAAGGATCTTAAATGATCTTGAGAACTAGGACCAGATGGCAAATAAGCTCCTAGGCTCCTGGCAAACAGTATTTATTTATTTATTTGTTTGGATGATCTTAATATTTTTTTCCTTAACTTAATATACAGCAAATTTGACTTTAAAATTTTTCAGGTACAATCCTATGAATTTCAGCACATGTTTAGGTTTGTGTAACTACCACCACAATTAGGACACAGAACACCAAAAACTCTCAAGCCATCACTTTGTAGTAACACCACTGATCTGTTCTCCATCCTTATATTTTTGTCTTTTTGAGAATGTCATATAAATGAAATCAAACAGTAGGTAACCTTTAGGCTTCTTTCACTCATGAACATCTTTGAAATTACGTTACGTGTAACAACAGTTTTTCCTTTTTATTGCTAGGTAATATTGTGCTGTATGAAAGTACCACAGTTTATTTATCCATTCACATTTGGGTTGTTTCTAGTTACTGATTATTAACAGAGCTGCTCTAAATATTTGTGTACAGGTTTTTGTGTGAATGTAGGTTTTCATTTCCCTTGGGTAATGTTATGGACTGGATGCGTTGTCCCCCCCAGATTCATATGTTGACGCCCCAATCCCCAGTGTGACTGCATTTGGAGATAGGGCTTTTATGGAGGTAATTAGGTTAGATGAGGTCATAAGGATGGGGCCCTAATCTCACTGAACTAGTGTCCTTATAAGAGAAAGGGACACCAGAGTTCTCTCTCTTTGTGAGCACAGGGGAAGGACCATGTAGAGATGCATCAAGAAGGTGGCCATCTGTGAACCAGGAAAAGAGCTCTCACCAGAAACCAAATTTTCCAACACCTTGGTTATGGACTTCTAGCTCCAGACCTATGACAAAATATCTATTGTTTAAGCTTCTGAGTTTGTGGCATTTTGTTATGGCAGCCTGAGTAGACTGATACAGGTAAATATTCTATGGTAAGTGTATGTTTAACCTTATGAGAAACTGCCAGGCGGTCTTCCAGAGTGGCTTTACCATTTTGCATTCCCACCAGCAGCATATGAGAGTTCCGGTTGCTCTGAAGCTTTGCCCACCTATGGTATTATCATTAGTTTTTATTTGTGTTTTTTATGTTGATACTTTCTGCGTGCTATGTCTTGTAGGTGGTAAAAGTCAAGGAAGCATTTTATTTTATTTTTATTTTTAAAATTTTTTAATTTATTTTACTTATTTGTTTTTGGCTGCATTGGCTCTCTGTTGCTGTGTGCAGCCTTTCTCTGGTTGTGGCGAGCGGGGACTGCTCTTTGTTGAGGTGTGTGGGCTTCTCATTGCGGTGGCTCCTCTTGTTGTGGAGCATGGGCTCTAGAGCGCAGACTCAGTAGTTGTGGCGCACAGGCTTAGTTGCTCCACCGCATGTGGGATCCTCCCCGACCAGGGCTCGAACCCATGTCGCCTGCATTGGCAGGTGGATTCTTAACCACTGCGCCACCAGGGAAGTCCCAACGAAGCATTTTAAAGCTGAAAATATTTTGAAAGTATCCTACTGTGGTCCCATCCATCACTGGGTGGTCCATTTCTCTTTCCTTGTCTTTCCACTGCCTCATTCTATTTCTAGGGCAATGTCCCCTAGGTAGAGCCAGCTAGTGATCCAGCAAATTAGAGTCTTCATCAGAGGTGAACCCATCTCTGAGAAAGTTGAGGAAGAGGTTACATGTGGGTAGGTCTGGCTTTACAGGCCTTATGCTTCATTTAAACTTCTGTTGTCACCATCTTGAAATTCTTAATGATTTTTGAACAAGGGCTCACATTTTAATTTCACACGGGCCCTTCAATTATGTAACCAGTCCTGGGTGTGAGTGTCACAGGCAAGACGAGGTTGCTCAGAAGGTTCACTCAGAAAAGGGCCCTCATCTGTCACCAACCACACCTCTAAACGAACCCAAGCCCAACCTGGGGTTTTTTCCTGTCTCCTTGGTGCTCCTGATGCCTGTCTTTTGTGCTGACTTGGGATAAGCATGATTAATTTGGAGGCTTCACAAGAGACTTGTTGGCTTAGGATCCCAGTATCCAAACGAGGATTTGCCTTAATCAGGACTTCTTAACTGGAAGGCAAATGGAACCTCCCTCTTCCACCCTGACACCCCCAAAATGTACTTTGGCGTTTATATGGGAGAGGTAAATCGACAGCATTATAATGTCCTCCTAATTGTCACTCTGCCAGCCCGTTGGCAAGAAGGTCATTCTAAGAAAGGTGATTTACAGGGGAGTCTTACCACATTCCTGTGGATCACTGAATGCCTAAGTCCAGGAAGATGAATGGTGTTAACCAGAGGCAGTGGGGGTGGCAGCAGGAGGGGACAAGGCATGGGAAGGTCACAGGGTGTGGGACTGTTTGATTGTGAGGAATAAACGAGAGGACGTGTGTAAAACATCCGAGGCTGGCATGTACCCACCCCTCCGGAAGTGAATGGAGTTGGTGTCACCTTTGACTGCTGTGTGCATACTCGGGGAAGAATACAGCCTGTACTTCTCTGAAAAGGTACTACATGGACCTGCTTGATCCTCTTTGCAGCTTCCTGGGAGCTGCGCCAGAACCATCGGGCCCCTTTTGGAGTTAGAAAAAAGAAAGCGAGGTGATCAGAAAATAAAAGAGGAGTCAAATATAAAGCTTTGAAAACGTTTACCCATGTGTCCCAGATTAAAAGAGCAATGACGGGGCTTCCCTGGTGACACAGTGGTTAAGAATCCGCCTGCCAATGAAGGGGACACGGATTTGAGCCCTGGTCCGGGAAGATCCCACATGCCGTGGAGCAGCTAAGCCCATGCGCCACAACTACTGAACCTGTGCTCTAGAGCCCACAAGCCACAACTACTGAAGCCCGCACACCTACAGCCCATGCTACACAACAAGAGAAACCACCACGATAAGAAGCCTGCGCACAGCAATGCAGAGTAGCCCCTGATCACCACAACTAGAGAAAGCCTGCGTGCAACAACGAAGACCCAACGCAGTCAAAAATAAATAAATAAAAATTAATTAATTATTTTTTTTAAAAAAAGAGCAATGACAGGCCTACCAAACTGATGACACCTATGATGGTTTATGAAGATGGCCCGGTGGGGTCTTTAAAAGAGATAAGATGAACGTAGTGATAGAGTGGAATCTGGATGACCTGGGTTCTGATCCCAGCCCTGCTATTTCCAGGCTGTTAGACCTTAAATTATTCAACCTCTCTGTGCCTCAGTGTCTCCATCTGTTAAATGTGGATTAAATAACACAACCTGCCTCTTAGAGTTGTTGTGAGGATGGAAGAAGATGATGAATGTAAACTGTACTTGGTACCAAGTAGCACTTGGTACCTGCTAATTTATTTATTTATTTATCTATTTATTTCTTTTTCCTTCTAGTTTTATTGAGATATAATTGATATATAACACTGTATAAGTTCAAGGTGTACAGCATAATATTTTGGATTTTACACATCATGAAATGATTATCACAATAAGTTTAATGAACATCCATCATCTGTTAAAGATACAACATTAAAGAAACAAAAATGTGTGTGTGTATGTGTGTGATGAGAACTCTTAGGATTCACTCTGTTAACAACTTTCATATATAACATACAGCAGTGTTAATGCTTTTCATTACTTACATGTTTGGGTAAACCCTGGAGTCCACGATCTTAGCCCCATTCCTCAACCCCGGGTGGAGGTGGCATTCTAGGGTAGGGGATGGACTCCAAGCGGGGGGGTCTGTGAGTCCCAGAACTGGATATGACCCTGGTTCACGGAGGAAGGGCACAGCTAGTTGCTTAGTAACAGGGCTTTTTTTGCAGCGAAGAGAGGGCTGGTGTTTACAGGTAACTAGGTGGGGGGTTGTAATTTGTAAAGAACAAGTTACCTGTTAAACAAAAGGGAATTCTTCTGATGGAATGAATAGGGCTTGGTGCTAGCAGGAAGAGCCCCCTTCCAGACCCTGCCCATCCCACAGATGGGGCGGGGGGCGGGGGGTGTCATTACGCAGACTGAACTGGTGTCTTCCTGTGATCATAGAAACGGAACCCGTTCTCTTTCAGCTGTGCTCTGAGGAAGGGCTATTTAACTCTGGCACCTGAGGATCAGCCACACAGAGCGTCCTCACCTCGGGGCATCCCAGGGCACTCACCCTCTGCGTACAACTGAGATGGGATGCCATGCCAGCAAGAGCACCAAGGTGGAGGGGGCGTCCCAGAAACCTGCAGAACAGCCCGAGGGAAAGGAACCAAATCTGCGGGCTGGCACAGAGGCAGCAGATGGCAAAGACGCCTCCTTGAAGGATGGTGCCCCCGAGCAGAAGAACTGAGATGCTTCTCTCTGGATTCGGACCCTCACCTCATCCGTGGAACTGCCTTTGACCAATGAAACTCGGGACAAACCCCATCCTGAGAAGCTCCAAAGAGAGGAGGAGAGAGAAATCCCCGCCTTTGGGATTCAGGCTTCAGAAATTACCTTCATCGGGCTTTGCTCTGGAGCTGAGAGGGAGATGCGGCCACGGGGAGTCCTATTTCCCCAGCTCTCCGATAGAGAGGACGAAAGAAGTCTTCGCACATCCTGGGACTTTCCCTGAGCTTCTGGAAACGGGGGAGCCCCATAGCAGACTGCTCTGGCTCTGGTGAATCTCTGTTGCTGAGCTGTGACTGTCTAGTGACCCTACCCCCTTCCATATGCCTCACTTTTCTGAACTCTGAAAGCTCTGTGGTCATAGCATCGATGGGGATGTGTGGTACTCGGTTTCTTTCTTTCCTTCTTTCTTTCTTTTTTTTTTTTTTTTTGGTTTGTTTTTTTCTCTCTTTTTTCTAATAGCTGGCTGAATAGCCAGTGCCCATCACAGGAAAGTTTTGGGTTTGGCTCACTCCACACTGTTTGTACGAATACTTTAATATTTAACTTGGAGAATTGTTAATGAATTATGGGAACAGTCAGGATCAGACTGTGATCATGGCAATGGGAGACAACAAGGCCTTGATCATCCAGTGAGTAGAACACTGAGTGCTGGTGGGAAGGAAGGAGGAGGGATTCATGTTCTTGGTTTTTTAATCCCCAGAAAAATGTCCCTCTGCTGATGTTCCTGTGTCTCCTCACATCAAGAGTCTGTCAATCTGAACCCTCTAGCGTCTGAGCTATCTGTATCCAGCCTTTGGAAATATTTTGCTGTTGACTGACATGTCTGTCAGCTTCTCATTTTCCCCCCTTGCATGTGTTTTGTTTTTAATTCGACCCCAAAGCATTTTAATTTGAAATCAAATGGATATGTTTGCAAATAAATGATGACATAACACGTTTGAAAGACCGGACTGGGGAACCGGGATTAGAGGATCAGCAGGGAAGTGTGGGTGTGATTCTGTAGAACGCAAGTGAGCAAAGGGGCTTTGGAGACAGCACGTTACTGGAAATGACCCTTCTTTTGGGCCATCAAAACCTCAGAAACTGAAGAGGATTCTTCTGAGAATCTGGCAACTGGGGTAAAGAGCAGGAAAGAAGGAAGGACAAGACGAAGAGCAATTCGGCCTGCAAATTGACTGCAGAGCGTTCCTTTTGCTTCAGCGGAGCCTGACGTCTTTTAGGGAGGGAGCAAGAGAGATGGGGCCTCCTCAGCTGGCCCGAAGCCCTGCTTTTTCCCCGGGGGTAGGAAACTTGCAGTGGGCCAGGAAACAGGCCTGGGCTTGCAGCTGGGGATCAGGAAGTTTGGGGCCTCTTTCTACAGCTTTCTGGGCATAGGCCAAGCTCTGGTAACTGCTTTCAATTTTTTTTTTTTTTAATACAATTCTGTTTTTCTCCCTCCTCCCACCTAATGGAAATTCACCCTGCAAAATAGGACAGTGTCTGGTAAGAAGCTGCTCACAATATACACCCTCAGGACTCCTGGAAAAAGTTCTCGGCTGGTGGTGAGGTTTTGAGGCAGGGTGGTGCTTATTTCACCAGCTGGTGAGGGGCGAAACTCACTCAGCTTCTTAGCAAATCAAGTGAAGGAGACTCCAGGTCCTTAGAAGTTCAGAAAACAGGGTGGTTTGTTTTGCTTCCTTCTGGGATGGTGTAAAATGCTTGTTTAATTAAATTCAAGATCCCTGAGGGTTTTAAAAACTGGATTCTTCATCCACCTCCAGCTGTGGCAGGCACACTGCAATTTGCCAAGAAGTTAATCTGTAACAGGAAATAGGACCCAGTTTCTTTGTAAGGACATTCCAATTGTGCCATTGGGGCCCAGTATCACTCATCTGTCTCCCTCTGCGGCTCAAGTGCCTGGTGAAAGTGGCCAGAATTATGTTTACTCAAATGAGCTTTAAACTCTTTAAAGACAGGTCTGCATAGACTTGGCCCATAACTTGAAAGCCATTGCTCTGGCCCACCTCCAAAACTACTGGAAGAGGAGGAGTTTGTTTACTAGTCACCTTTCTATCCATCTATCCCTCCATCTATTCATCCATCCATCCATCCATCCATTCAAACTGCCATCCAACCAGTCCATTCAATCCATCTATCTGTCATCTGTCTGTTTGTCTATCCATTTACCTACATACTTACCTTCCTACCTACCTAGGCATTCAGCTCTTCCCTTGGATTTTTCAGTTATATGAGGCAATAAACTTCCCATTTCAAACCAAATTCATTCATTAAGCAAATATTTATTGAGTTTCTACTCTTCTCTATCACTCAATCATTTATTCCTTGCTTTATCCATCCATTAATCCAGCAGTTACTGGAAGACTACTCTGTGCCAAACTCCCTATTGGTAATGAAATGTTGAAGTGTGCCTCATGGGAGCCCAGCCTGGAGCAGGGTGGTTCAGAGAGATCTTTCCAGCCTAGGTGAGACCCATGTGGAGCCTTAAGAGTAAGTAGGAATTGGCTAGAGAAAGAGGATGAGTGTTTCAGGAGAAGGGGAATGTATGAGCCGAGATTGGAGGCTACATCAGGCATGATGTGCAGTGTTGTGGGAGCCTGAAGGGCACATCACACAGTGACAGGGAGGTGAGGCTTAATAACTAAAAGGATCAGATCACGAAGGGCCTTATGCTTCATACTTAGAGGCTGAGACTTCATCCTAATGGTGATGAGGAGTCCACTGAAGGACTTTACATAGAGGAATAATGCCAGGATGTCAGTTGCTTTTGACTGCTTTGTATCTCGCCTTCGGGTAACAAGTCCCATCTTTTCCCTTTGGGGAACCCTTTTCTTACCCACTCTCAGTTTACATGACTTGCTGATCCCATTCTCGGGCTCAAGGCTGAGCGCTGTATGTGCCTGGTCGAATTGGCTAATTCAAGGAAGGGCATCTGACCCAAACCAGTCTTCCTGGAGACTTCTGTTGACACAACGAGGAAAGAAGTATTCACTTTCTTTTGGAGTTAATAAAATTGCAGGATTTTAGCTTGGAGCCTCTTAATGGCAATCTTCCCACCACTGGGGAGGGTCTGCTTGAGAATGAAGCCACAGCAGATAGTGGAGCTGAGAGGAGAGACAATATTCCCAATGAACTTGTTTGCGCAACTGGATCCAGCCATGCCAGAAGCTGTTACCACCCCGAGAAGATTTACACAAGCCAATAAATACTCAGTTTTTTTTTTTTTTTTCTGAGAGTGGTTTAAACTTGTTTCCATCATTTTCAAAGAGTTATGAGTAAATCAGACCAACTCAGATTTATACTTTAGGTAGAGTAACTTGGTAGCTCGTTGAAGAATGGAGTTGAGAGGGATAAGGCTAGAAGTAGAAACACCAATTAGGAGACAATTGCCTGACCTAGGAAAAATATATCAGGTAGCTATTACTATTAATACCTATTTTGCAACCAGCCACAAAATCTCAGTGGCACACAAGCATAAGCTTTTTCTTTGAACTCATGTGTCTATGAGTCACTGTGATTCAGGTGATCAAGGCTACCTGAGGAGTGTTCACATGACAAATAGCAGGAGCACAAGAGGCTGAGTCCAACTGCACAGCCACGGTCATGTCCTCTATTATTCCATTGCCCACAGCAAGTCACGTGGCCAAAATCAACATCAACAAGGGAGGGAAGTGCCCTTCTCTCATGGAGGGTGAGGGAGTGAATATTTGCTAAACAATAATCTACTCTGACACAAAAAGGAGAGTGAAGAGGACAAATTCAAGCAATATTTAGGGGATAGAATCAACCAGTTTTGGTGGTTGATTTTACATAGGGGTGGAAGGAGAGAGAGAAGTCAAGGTTTCTGCTTGGGTGATGGGGCCGTTGATGGTGCCACCATGTAAGAAAGGGATTCTGGGGGGAGGGCCATGTTTAGGGGGAAGATCAGGAGTTGAGTTTTGGAAGGGTTGAGTTTGAGATGCTAACAGGACAAAATAAAAATAATTCTAAGCTTGGAGATGGATGTTATCTAGACTTATTGTGGTGATCATTTTGCAATATACACAAATACTGAATCATTATGTTGTACACCTGAAAGTAATATAAAGTTATATGTCAATTATACCTCAATAAAAAATAATAATAGCAAACAATTATATCACACTTACTGGGTCCAGGCATTGTTCTAAATGCTTTATATATAGGACTCATTTAATCCTTTCAACCACTCCATCTTCTTTTTGCAGATTAAAACACAGAGGAGTTAAGTAATTTACCCCAGTTCTTTCAGCTCTCAGAGACAGAGCTGGAACATGTACTAGGCAGTTTGGCTCCAGAGGGTGAGACTTGGGGAACTCATTTGGGAGTTGTGGGGATCCTCTTGGACCCCCCAGAGTTGGTATAAAGATTATTTTAAAGTGAAAACATTTCAGCACAGAAGATGCAGAAACAAATCTTTTACAAATTTCCCTTAGCTGCCTGAAATTACGAAATACAGCTGCCTTTAAACCCCCTCTGAGAGAGTTTCCTGCGAATTTAGCTGCCAACAAGACAGAGTGTCCATTCTCATTAGCATCAAAAAGCCCAATAGAACCTTCCATACTCTCCCATTGAAGCCCTAAAAATCCCCCTTTTGTTAAATTGGTATGTATACACCTTTCCTTGGGGCTCTTCCAAGAGTTTTCCATTACTGGGAGCTCCCACAGGCTTGTGTGAAAATAAATCCTGTCTTTTCTCTTGTTAATCTTTTTTTTCTCAGTTAAATTATCAGGCCCCCAAAGAGAGCTAGAAGAGGAAAAGTTTTCTTCCCAACACCTTTGGCAATAAGGATGGGAAGGTTGGGATTCCCCACTCTCTGGAGACTCCAACTAAGATCCCAGGACCTCTGACAATGCCAGCAAAGGTAAACTTTATTTTACCAGTCAGAATCTTGGATCTCTGCCAGGGTCCGGACGAGCAAGGACAGGAAGAGTCTTTCCTTGCATTTTTCAAACAAGATTTTCCAAATTTTAGATTTACAGAAGAAAACTTTTGTTTAAAACCAGTTCTTTGGATACTGGGACTCCTGTAATAGGTAGCTATTGTGTCTGTCTCTTGGGCTACTGTTTTGTGTTGTGATGTCTAGAAGTGTTTGTTTCCTGAGAACTTGGCTTTGGACATTGAAAAGAGCATTCTCTCTGGTTTTCCACCTGCTGGGGGGTGTGATCTGCTGCCAACCATTAGGTGGCAGGCCCTGAGAATCTGTAGTCAGCTGGGCAGAAATGTGGGTA
The DNA here is from genome assembly GCF_964341445.2 of Mesoplodon mirus. Classification (NCBI taxonomy): domain Eukaryota; kingdom Metazoa; phylum Chordata; class Mammalia; order Artiodactyla; family Ziphiidae; genus Mesoplodon; species Mesoplodon mirus. The sequence continues at coordinate 31,511,486 of NC_138995.1, forward strand.
GCCTGGGTACCCCCTCTGCAGCTGGTGTAGTACTTACCATTACCAGCTCTCAGGGGATTCATCTAAGTCTAAATTCTAAAGGGCCGCATCCCATAAGGACCCTTGTCTCTTTCTCCACTGCCTTTGTTCATCGCCTATGGCAATGGAGAGCCTTCCTTCCTTCCTCCTGGCTACCTCTGAGTATGAGGGTTGTGTCTTCTGTGCCCTCTTTGAGGATGAGTTTTGCCCCCATAGTTGAGCCATAAAAATGCTTATGGTTTGAGTCACAGTTGAAATGAGTATACTTTCTGAAGCCGGATTATAATCTAGCATCTTTGTTTGGAAGATACCTCTTGGGCTAGAAATTCTCCTTCCGGTTTTGGTTTTGAGGCCTCTCTGTTGTTTGTTCTGAGGCCTCTCTATTCTCCCTACTTGATTCTGTTCCTCTCATGGGAACTTTTCAGTAGATTGAACTCCTCTCTTCTTAAACCCTCACTGACTGTATGCTCTGTAACCATGGCACTAACTCTGTCTGCTTCCTTTCTTGTTGGCTTGACTTTTCTAAGGATAATTTAGAACTTCAGTGGTGACTTTGAGAAAAGTTAAATCTTCCAAGCTGGATTTTCTAAGATTTTTTGCTTTCTACTTCAGCCCTTCAACTCCCTATAGTCACTGGAAATTTAGGTTACCCCCTGGCCCTCCTCAGGGGCTCTCAAGGGACTCAGGGACCCTCAAAAGCAAGCACATGAGGCTGAAAAAGAAGAAATAGACTAACTGTAAACAAAATTTAGTCCACAGCCTCCATAAGATTATACATCAGGAAAAAAGGAAAAATCTTAAAAGTCTCCTCCACAAATACTGGATAAAGCTTTAGCCCTCATACTGAGCAGGCAACAACTTGTTCCATCTGTCAGAAACACAATTCAGATAAAAATATAAAGTGGGACAAAGACAAGAACCAACTTTTATATATAAACTAGTGAATTTTGTATTATTGTATGTCTTAGTTTGGGCTGCTATAACAAGATATCATAGACTGGGAGGCTTAAACAGCAAATGCTTATTTCTCACAGTGCTGGAGGCTGGACACCCAAGATCAGGGTGCCAGTGCGTTAGGGTTGTGGTGAGAGCCAGTTTTCTGGCTTGTAGGCTACTCTCTGTATTTTCACGTGGTAAAGAAAGAAGAAAAAGAAAGAAAGAGAGATAGGAAGGAAGGTAGGAAGGGAGGGGAAATAGGAGGGGAAATAAAGATAGGGAATTCCCTGGTGGTCCAGTGGTTAGGGCTTGGCACTTTTGTGGCCGAGGGGCTGGGGTTCAATCCCTGGTCGGAGAACTAGAATGGGGAGAGAGAGAGAGCATGAGAGAGCACCCTCTTGTGTTTCTTCTTATAAGGACACTAATCCCATTCATGAGGGCTCCATCCTCATGCCTTAATTACCTCCCAGAGGCCCTCATCTCCAAATATCATCACGTTGGGAATTAGAGTTTCAACATGTGAATTTGGGGGGACATAAACAGTCCTGTATTTATGGCTGATTCATGGCTAAAAATGCAAATGAAACCTATCTCTATTTGCAGCTGCCACTATGTATATGAATGTATGTTATGTATCTGATATTTTCCTACCTCTGGATGGTATTACCAAATTAACAAAGGAGATTTATTTTAATTGACTTAGAGAAAATAAGCACTTATATAAATTAAATATCACTCAAACTCTCAGAAATGTGGGAACTAACCCAAATGATCTTCAAATTCACATGATTTGGGTAAATCTTTGTTAAATAAGACTAGTCTAATATTACTGGTTTAATAAAAACCTTCTTTGCCTACAATCATACATTTTTATTCTACTTGGATTTTCTAGTTGAAGCTACTATTATATTTACTAGATGTTTAAGATTATAAAGCTTATAGATTTGATTCTAATCAAATTAAGTCATTACTCTGGCCAACTTTATTTCAACAATGATTATGTTTTATAATAAACCTGTCAAAATAGTCTCCAAAATCTTTTTTGCTTACTTGCAACCTTAAAGCTTTACTAAGTTAAATGATAGATATTCATTAAATATCTAGATCACTTCTAAATAAGATAAAATACTGAAACATTAAGTACTGAACATAAGTTTATATACTTTTGACTTCTTATTTTTACATAAAGACTACAGATACTTGGACCTGTTAATAAACATGTTCTTTTGCCACACTGGGAAATTGTGCAATGAGGAAGCATATGTCTCTTGAAACTGTGAGATGGTATATTCATAATTTTTCTTATCAACTACAGAATGCCGGTATGTCACAGACAGTTCACAATTGTCTCTTTCCTAGTTTTCACTGGAAAATAAAGATTACTAAGGGTTGAAAATTATAATCAAAATATGTAAGCGGAACTAATGGAAATAATAAGAGCAGAGGAAAAAACTCTGTGCAAAATGTGCCAGGAAAGTAGGGTATGTTTTTGATAAGAAAAAGTATACAATGTATTAAGGATATGTTTTTGTTAAGAAAAGAGAGAGTAATTTTGTCCTGAGTTAGTTGATTCAAGGTTGTTTAAAGGTTGTTCCAGAATGAGAAAGAGGAAGATGTAGGACAAGAATTAGATGGGTCTAGGGCCTCCCTGGTGGCGCAGTGGTTGAGAGTCCGCCTGCCGATGCAGGGGATGCGGGTTCGTGCCCCGGTCTGGGAGGATCCCATATGCCGCGGAGCGGCTGGGCCCGTGAGCCATGGCCGCTGGGCCTGCGCGTCCGGAGCCTGTGCTCCGCAACGGGAGAGGCCACAACAGTGAGAGGCCCGCATACCGCAAAAAGAAAAAAAAAAAAAAAAAAAAAAAAAAAGAATTAGATGGGTCTAGAAAGTTGTAAGGGTCTGTGATAGAGAAAGAGAGAGAGAGAGAGAGAGAGAGAGAGAGACTAATCTCATATGGTCAAGCTGGATAAGATTAAATTGATTTATTATAAGATTTTTAAATGAGCTTTAATATCAGTAGTGTACTAATGCAAAACTAGAGTGTAATTTTTCTCTCTCTTAAAAAGACAAAATGTGTTGGATTGTTGGTCTGTTTTTTTTTTTTTTGTGGTACGCGGGCCTCTCACTGTTGTGGCCTCTCCCATTGCGGAGCACAGGCTCCGGACGCGCAGGCTCAGCGGCCATGGCTCACAGGCCCAGCCGCTCCGCAGCATGTGGGATCTTCCCGGACCGGGGCATGAACCCGTGTCCCCTGCATCAGCAGGCAGACTCTCAACCACTGTGCCACCAGGGAAGCCCCTGTTGGTCTGTTTTTAATAAGAGATTGTAAAAGGTTTTCTCTACCTCTTGAATAATCCACCTAGGAAACAAGGATTTTGAATCTTATCACAATAATTTCCTGTGTTGTCTTTATCATGCCCTCAGTTATTTAAGAGAAATGATTCTGGGCTTCCCTGGTGGCATAGTGGTTGGGAATCCGCCTGCCAATGTAGGGGATATGGGTTTGGTCCCTGGCCCAGGAAGATCCCACATGTCGTGGAGTGGCTGAGCCCATGCACCACAGCTGCTGAGCCTGCACTCTGGAGCCCGCGAGCCACAACTGCTGAGCCTGCGTGCCACGACTACTGAGGCCCACGTGCCTAGATCCCGTGCTCCACAACAAGAGGGGCCTCTGCAATGAGAGGCCCGCACACACAGTGGGGAGTGGTCCCTGCTCGTTCCAACTAGAGAAAGCCTGTGTGGAGCAACGAAGACCCAACGCAGCCAAAAATAAATAAATAAATAAATTTATTAACAGAACAAAAAAAAAAAAAAGAGAAAAAGTTCTCCCTTTTATAAGAGCTGAGTTTCTTTTTAACAACCTTGTTACCTCCTATATTTACTTTTGAAACCTTTCATTGTTATTTTGGTTCAATTGACAATTAGGTATTGTCACACAGTCATCTGTGCTCCTGGGTTTAAATCCTTTGACATTTTTGACAACTTTCCAAAATAAAATTCTACATGAAGTCTTCTTGACCTCGAACTGACCTTGAGATTTTGCAGAAGGCTCCTAGAACATCTCAAAGGGTTTGTTTTCTCACTTTGTAAAAAGAGAGATGTTAAACTAATTAGCCTTATTTGATGTGTTAAATTGCATGAAAAGCGTTGTCAAATGAGAAGTGATACTTAACCTTCCCTAGGCTATATTTGTATGGCTAAATATTGTCAATGTAACTACTTCTGAAATTGTATGAAACTCCTGGAAATTTTTCAGTGCCCTCAATGTCCATGATATATACTGGTATAATGTTAACAGTCATAATTCCAGTTATTACTTAAAAAGTTGTATGTCACTGAAACAATCAAATTTCTTTTGTGAAATTGTGTTATTTTTATAGTAAACTTTCATCAAATTTTTGACCATGGTCATTTTAAGCCTTTTATTATTCATGAATAGTTATTGCTTTACTCTAATGCTTACCTGAAAGCTCTTACAAACAGCTACAAGCCAGAATGCTTCATATTCAACAAAAGGGACTGTCTCAGGCCCATAGAAAGGACTATGGCATGTACCCTGGGGTATAGGCTTCTGGTGGTATTAATAACTTCGAGATGATATCACTGGATTGGGTAAAGAACTCTAGCTGAAACTGCTACTAGATCAAGTAGAACAAGAAGTAATTACATGGGACATGAAGAATGATTATAATTTTTATGAGTAAAATTTTTAAGATTTTCTATAATTGTTATATTTATTTTAATTTTATTATATTTTATGAAATAAATAAATTTTATATATTTCATAAATTATAAATTTTATAAATTTATTTTAAATAAATACTTTATTATATTTATTTTTATATTTATATTGTAAAAATTATATAATTTATATAAATTTTTTAAAATTTATGATTAAATTTTTATAATATTGGGGGGAACATTGCTGGTTCTTTAATGTTATATCTTCTGGATATAAGGAACCCCTTTATTTTTCTCCTAGGGTATCTATAACTTACAACAATTTAGTATATTAAATGTTTTTAAACAAAATTGAAACATTTATCTTTTTCCCCCTTCTTGCTCCTTCCAGAATTCAGATACCCTATTGAATATTCTTATTTTCATGGCAATATCATTATTTGCATAAGTTAAATAAGAACCTGTCTTCCTTTTAACAGTATATAGCTGGAAAAATTGGTTATATAACCAAGGTTTTGACTGGAATGCCATATTTGAGAATGATGTACATAGAATCAAATATTACCAGACAGTTTTAAGGAAATAAAGTTGACTTTATAGAGCCATTGCTTACAAAGCTCTCTTGGAAGAACTGGCCTATTCTCTGAATTACAGGATTCCCAGCCTTACAGGTGAGTAAGGAAAGTCACTTTCTGGAAGACGCAGGAAACTTAGAATATTCTGGGGACCTTGAGGAGAGAGGATTTCATCTAAATCTATAGGCAGTGTAGATAGTTGATGGCAAGTTGTTGGCTTGCTTCCTAGTCTCAAGTACACTTTTAAAAGTCCACTCTGAGATTCTTTATGAGAAGTTCCAGCAAAGAGAACTTTAAAAGACCTATGTAGTCAGTTACCATTCTTGCTGCACTTATGTAAATAAGCAGGCCAAATCCAATGAAACCAGACTTATTTTGCAATCAAGAATAATCTTACTTTGATTATCTTTAATGAAAATAGGTGATTGTAGGGAGAAATTACATGTTTCAGTGGAAAACCATAACCCACCCTTGAGGGTTTTCAGATTCTAGTCTTGTTCCTTGTCTTTGAGCGATTTTTCATCTTTTTGTAAACTGGATCTTGCTGTCTTGTTCATTTTGTCAGTAGTTAACACTTCCAATTTTTCTCCGACCCTCCTGGCTTGACATCACTGAGAACAAAAACTGTCCTTTTCCGGAAACACTGAAAGTGGAAGTTGGCTTGATAGAACTTCAAAGGATCTATCACAACAGGGCAGGCCACCCAGAGTTTACTGGAACACCTCAGTCTTCCATGCTCTGCTCCAGAAGTTACCAGACTGTGTACGAGCTGTTAGGGGAACCACTGACCGAAACTGCCCTCCCTGGCCAGGCACGACAGTGACCACTTGCATGAGTTATCTTACAACAGGACATTCTGGTAAGGAACATGGAAGTGACAAGCTACCACCAGCCGGAAGAATTTGGGAAAGGTCAAAATGAGAGTCCCTATGTCCTACCAACCTCCCAGAATCCTTCTCTCTGGGATCTATCTTGGCTGAGTGATGTGTGCACCACCAGGAAGGACCCTGAGTAAGAATGATTGGCCAGAGAAAACCCGGAAACTAACCCCATTCCCATAAAACCTGAGACTGAGAGCCACGTAGCAGAGCAATACTCCTGGGTTCCCTTACCCTGCGGCTCTCTGCCTGGGCACCCCTTTCCAATAGTCTCTTGCTTTGTCAACATGTGTCTCCTCCCACAATTCATTTCTGAGTGTTAGACAGGAGCTGACTCTCAGGCCCTGGAAGTGGTCCCCCTTCCTGCAACAACACTACCACTGACCATCCTCACTAAAGATGCTTCAAACCCAACATCTAGAAGTCAAAACTGAGCTGAAACTTGTGGGGCCCTCCGGGGTACAAAACTCTGTGCCCCCTGTTTCTCTTCTTTTTTTTTTTTGCGGTACACAGGCCTCTCACTGTTGTGGCCTCTCCCGCCACAGAGCACAGGCTCAGCGGCCATGGCTCACGGGCCCAGCCACTCCAGCAACATGTTGAATCTTCCCCGACTGGGGCACGAACCCATATCCCCTACATCGCCAGGCAAACGCTCAACCACTGCGCCACCAGGGAAGCCCTCCCCTGTTTTTTGTTTGCAGAAAAAGGCTTTTAGTCTCCTAGGTCTTCCTTGAGTTCCAAAGAGCAGATTCAAGCAGTTAACTAATTAGGGAAGTGAGGGAATGCAGCAACAAAGGAAAAGCAGTCAAGAAACAGTAGTTCAGCAATAAAACAGAGTCCTAGTTCCTCCTCAAGGGATATACATAACAATCTGACACATATCTGAGTTGTTGTGCAGAAACTAAGACCACCACCCAGGTGGAGGGTGGTGACTACATGCAGACCTCAAGCACTAGACTCCAGACTGCTTGGAACCAGAAGTTTGATCATTGAGATTCTTGAAACATTACCTTGTGACCTCACCACCAACCAATCAGAAGAAAGTCAGGCACCCTGTAACTCTCACCCCAAGTGTTGGTTAACAAACCTTACCTGAAAGTCGTTGGGGATTTCAGGTCTTTTGAACATGGTCTGCCTGTTCCTCTTGCTTGGCCCTGTGATAAACCCTTTTCTCTGCTCCAAACTCCGAGGCTTCAGTTTGTCTGGCCTCACTGTGCGTTGGGAAGACAAACTTGTGTTCGACAACAGAATCTCAGCTTGTTGCCTTCTGGACTCAGAAACTGCATTTATAGTCTGCTTCAACCATTAATCTTTCTTTTTGATTCCTCATTCTAATCCATATTCTCCACTCCCTTTGGAGATCTTTTACCTCACAACTTCTAACCTGACTCTCCACAGCAATCAGCCTAGTTTCTTTTCTTGTGTGTAAAACTTGTAGTGTAGTTTCAGAGGGAAATGTGGAGACCCTTTTGGACCCCCAGAATTAGTATCAACACTGTTTTACAGTGAAAACATTAAAACATTTAAAGTGAGCACAGTCGATACAGAAGAAATCTTATCTGAATTTTCTTTATCTGCCCAAAGCAGAGCCTCCTGAAAATATAGGAGCTATTGACCCACCTCCTAGGGGGTTTCCTGAAAATTCACTTGCTGAGAAGACAGACTGCCCATTACCTTTAGAATCAAGAAGCAATAGAAACTTCCATACTCTCCCAACTGAAGCCCTAACAAACCCCTCTTTTGTTAAATTGAATTGATACATATTTACACTTCCCTTTGAGCTATTCCTTGAGTTTTCCATTACTGCAAATTCCTGTGTGCATGTTTGAAAATAAGCCTTGTCTTTTCTTCTGTTAATCTGTATTTCTTTGTTTTTTCTGTTAAATTTTCAGGCTCCCCACCACTGGATCCAAGTTGAAAGAGGAAATGTTTTCCTCCCAGTGTTACCGAGTCCAAGCTCGCTCTGCTCGCCGCAGGACAAGCCAATGAATCGGAGACGAGGTGTTGAGGCAAGGAAGGCGACTTGATTCGGAAAGCCGGCAGACGGAGAAGATGGCGGACTCGTGTCTCCAAGAAACCATCTTAACGGGGTTTGGATGCCAGTTTCTTACATAGCACAGAGAGGGGGAGGAGATGGGTAAGTAAAATAAAAAAGCAGTAAAATAAAAAAAATAAAAAAGTAAAAAGGCCACAGGTTTTGCAAATATCCCCTGGAATGGCCAGCCTCGGGGAGGGGATGTATTAATTTCTTCTCTCCTGCAGCCAGCCACAGGTGGGTGGGGTCAGATTGTTTCCCTGTGAGCTGAACGGAGGCACTTTAGTTTAACATTCAGGCAGAGGGGCAGGGTTCCCTGAGGCAGGGAATGCCTCAGGCCGTTATGTACTATTATAATGACAACAAAAGCAACGAAAAGCAAGGGTTGAAGTCAAAGAAGAAACAGATCCAACATGGAGTCCGATTTCGCTCTTCCCTGTTACACCAGTAGTCACAGGAACACACTCTGAGTTAAGGCCCCGGCGACGATGAGTTCCCTGTACCCTCTTCCTCCACACCACACACACCCTGAGGGGAGGAGCTGCCTGTGGCAGGAGAGTACCATCAAGGAAAGAACTCCGGAAGGCCCAATATTTCAAGAGCAGGTTGGGTAGAAAAAGCCACAGAAGAGCCAGAAAATGATGAAGGGTTATATTGATGGGAGAAAATGACCAATGGTTCCAAGTGTGGAGCACCTACCAAGGGCCAAGCAGTGTGCTCAAAGACTTTACAAACAGGGCTTCCCTGGTAACGCAGTGGTTGAGAGTCCGCCTGCCAATGCAGGGGACACGGGTGCGTGCCCCGGTCTGGGAAGATCCCACATGCCGCGGAGCGGCTGGGCCCGTGAGCCGTGGCCGCTGAGCCTGCACGTCCGGAGCCTGTGCTCCACAACGGGAGAGGCCACAGCAGTGAGAGGCCCGCGTACCACAAAAAAAAAAAAAAAAAAAAAAAAAAAGACTGTACAAACATTACCTAATTTGCTCCACAAGGCCGGTCAAATTTACACATTATGGATGAGACAACACATTTATGAAGTTTGGGTGAATTGCCCAAATTCACACAGCTAGTTAGGTCAAGATGAGAATTTGAACTCTAGAGGCCATGGCTTTAATCATGGTAGTTAGTTGAATAGTATCCCTTGCCATTCACGTCCAGAACCACAGAATGTAATCTTATTTGGAAATAGGGTTTGAAGAAGTGGTCTAATTAAGATGGAGTTGGAGAATTCCCTGGTGGTCCAGTGGTTAAGAATCTGCCTTCCAATGCAGGGGACGCAGGTTCGATCCCTGGTCGGGGAACTAAGATCCCACATGCTGCGGGGCCGGTAAGCCCGCGTGCTGCAACTACTGAGCCTGTGTGCTCCGGAGCCCGTGCCCCACATCTAGAGAGAAGCCCATGTGTCACAATGAAAGATCCAAACTAAGACCTGACGCAGCCAAAAAAAAAGTGCAATCCTCTTAAATCCCACAGCCTGAGATGCCTAGTTTTAGTGACATTCAAAAAACCATAATCTATGAACTAAAATTAATTGAAAAGGAATTTCAGTTGTTACTGCCTCTCTTCAAGAACATTAAGAAAGATCCATTTCAAAACCCACAGCAATACTTATTAAAATTCCTTTCCCTCTCCTACTCAATTCTGCTATACCCAAAACTGCCCTTGAGGCTCCTGTCAAATCCTTTCAAAAACTCTTCCCCAGCTTCCAGCTCTTGTGGCTTTTCTGTTTCTCTTCTTCCTTGTTCTTTATTATGTAGATTAAATTTGCCTTGCTATTTTATTTTGTTTAAAGTTTCTTTTCTGCTTGGCCCATTACCTGGTAATTCACCATAAGGAAAAACAGCCCAGGAATTAAGCAAGTAAGACTCCCTCTTCCTTCTTCCCTCCTCTTTTGCAGAATCACCTTCATGACAATATTACAAAACCTCTGGGACCAGTAGGCAAAGAAAGAATTCTCCAATGTGGGAATATTGGGAGTGCTCACACTTTAATAAACTTATTCCTGTTACACAATTATATAATTCCACTTTGTCCCAAGATTTCTTTTTTTTTTTGAAATTACTAAGCATCTAATGCCTTTGTATATAATTATCCCAAAGTGCATCTGAACACACACATCACACACACACTCTCAATCTCTTTCTTTCTCTTCCTCTCTCTCTGGTCCCCCAGTGATAAAAAAAAACAAAACAAAACAAAAAAAAAACTCCTTTCTTTGTGCCACTGTGGAAACTAGGGAAGCTTCCAAGAGAATATGAATTAGACAAAATACTTAGAAGACCTATTTCAAGTCCTGGTTTACACAATGACTATAGTCCACTTCTAAAAACATAATTATAATTTGGTTATCTTTCTGACAGCAGATGGAAGACAAACAGCTGTCTTCAAATATTTGAACTGTAACTTTATGGAAATACAGTAGGCTTAAACTATATCATCCCTGAGGTGGAAACCAGAAATAATGAGTGGAAATTACAAAAAGGCTATTTCAACTCAATATAAATAACTTTCTAAATATTTAAAGATATTCAGTAATGAAATGTGTTATTTTGAGAAATGGTGCATTTTGGAGGATGTATAAAAAGAAACTGGACAATTCTTTGATGATTGTAGGGGATTGTTCAAGCATGGGGTAAGACTTGGACTAGATTGGAAGCAGTATACTGCAGTGGTTAAGAGCCGGCATTCAAAGCATCGTTTGACAACTGACCAGTTATGTGGTCTTGGAGAAATTATTTATCTATTCTAATCCTCAGTTTTTTCATCTGTTAAATGTTATATAATATTGTAATATGTATATGTTATATATACACATATAATAGAAGATATAACATGTATATTATACATATGTAGATATATACATGCAATATAATATCAAGTTGTTTGAAATGAGATGATTAAATGAGATGATGGAAAGTATATGGCATAGAGTAGATAATAAATAATAGTGGCTATTATTATAGTCATTATGTCATTTATATATTTATGCATATAGGTGTATATTTATCAGAATATATTCCCAGGTATATTAACAGGTATTATGAGAATAAAGGTTCGGTTCAGTCAGTTTGGAAATATATTTCTCAGAGAGTTTAAACAGGTTCCTTTGCTGTAGGATTTTTCAGGTCCTTTAATGTCTTGATGTACATCATGAAGTTCTAAAATGGCAATAACACATGAAAGATTTTTTTCCAGCTTCTTGGATTATGGTATCATTTTTGTTTCTGGTCTCCAAAGATAGTGTTGCATGGAATTCACCTTGGGAAAGGCTAATTTGATAGATTATAATTTCTCTTCCTCCTCTAGTCTCTGTGTTTCTTTGATCCTTCTGCTTAAGGATTCTCACAGTTTTCTTCATTATCTCCTCAAAGTTCTTGAATCTTAAGAACTTTGGATTTACAGGGAGAAATGCTTCCCAAGGTCTGACCATAGGATGAATCTCCCAGTCAAGGAGAGCATGGAGTTCAGTGTCTCATGTGTAGTCAAGTCTCAAAATAAGTTTATTGAATACTGAATGGATTTTCATCTGGCTGGTGTAGAGGAGAAAAAAAAATTTGTTTCCCTCTACCTATCTTAGGTTTATTGGCTAGGGTCCTGCCAATTAGACTAACAAAAGATAGATTAATAAGAGAAAAATAAACCCTTGTTTATTAATGTGTACATCATGCACACAGTCCATGAGTAACTCAAAGGGGTGGTTAGAACTTGGGCTTATCTAGCATTTTAACAAAAGATACGTAATTTTGTAGAGAAGTGACAAGACAAAGAAAAGGACTGATCTTCTAGGGGTAGTAAACTGTGGGAAGGCAAATATATGAGGAAACCAATGGTAGATAAGGCTTAGTTAGTAAGGTTTGTTTGTATAGACTTTTTCTTAGGGCTGTCTGTCTCTAATGATAAGGTTGTTATTCCCTTCTTGGTAAGGGAGGTGGGTGGGGGAGACCTTCAGGATGGGAATTTGTGTTCTGCTTTCTGTTAGACAAAAGGAGGGCAGAGAGCTTATCCTGTGTCTTTTTGTTAATTACCTTTGGCTCAAAATAATTCTTATGCCAGAGTGGCATATTTTGAGGTGGCATACTGTGAAACCCTTCACTGGGGCAGGCGGGCAGGGTTCTACAAGGAGACAAGGGGATAAGCTACAATGTAAACTCTAATACATTTATTTATTTACTTATTTATTTTGGTTGCGTTGTGTCTTCGTTGCTGCGCGCGGGCTTTCTCTAGTTGCAGCAAGCGGGGGCTACTCTTTGTGGCAGTGCATGGGCTTCTCATTGCGGTGGCTTTTCTTATTGCAGAGCATGGGCTCTAGGTGTGTGGGCTTCGCGGCTCACAGGCTCAGTGGCTGTGGCTCGTGGGCTCTAGAGCGCAGGCTCAGTAGCTGTGGCGCACAGTCTTAGTTGCTCCGTGGCATGTGGGATCTTCCTGGACCAGGGCTCGAACCTGTGTCCCCTGCATTGGCAGGCGGATTCTTAACCACTGTGCTACCAGGGAAGTCCCTACAATGTGAACTCTATAAGGGAAAAAGCCTATAATAATGCCTGACACATATTAAGTGATCAATAAGTATGTTTTTGTTGTTTTAAATTACTTGTTGAATAAATGAATGGGCTGACATATCTACTTGAATGTAGCAAACTCATGCTCATATCATCTCCTGCTCCCCTAAATCTGTTTCTCTCCCAGTGTTCCCTGTCATGAGAAACAGCACCACTATCCACCCTGCTACTCAAACTAGAGTCTGAAGCCTTCCTTGATGCATCCCATCCTTCACCATCCTCCCACTTCTAATTGACCACCAAGCCCAGTTATTCTCTTTATACCCTTTGACTCCATCTTCTTTATTCCACTTCTGCCACTATTACCTAGACCAAGTCACCATTCTCTCTTGCCTGGACTACATTAGTAGCCTTTGAACGAGTCTTTTATGAAGCTATGGCCCAGTTGCAATCATTCTTCCTCCTTCAACCAGTGGGATCTTTTCAAAACACACATCTGATCACCTACCACTATCTGATCCCAACAAAACAAAACAAGCTTTCTTCAATGGTTTTCACAGAGATCAAAATTCTTATGTGGTCAGCGAGACCCTATAAAGACAGTGCTTCAGTTACCCCTCCAGCCTCACATTCCTACTTTTTACATAGTAGCTACCCAGAACTTCTTTCACTTCTTCAGATGCATCCCATTTCCTCTTGAGATCTTGCATGTGCTCCTCCCCGGCCTTTCTGACATTGTAACTCTGGCCCTGCCCTCATGGTTTAGTCCATTCTCACATCCCCTGGGAAGCCTTCCCTAACGTCTGTGCCAAGTCGATTCTCCATGAACCTGACCTTTGTAACACTGTCGCAGTTGTCATTTCACATTCATTTATGAGATCTGATGTCAGTCTCCCAAGCTAGGTCTCCATGACGGCACACACTTCTATCGTCTAAAAGGGGGCTTATCCTGCGGTAGCATATCCTGTGGTAGCACTCCATAAATATTTGATAGATAGATGCATAGATAGACTTTTAAAATACTTTGAACAGAGGTTTAATGCACGTATGGAAAAGTGAACATACCATATGTGTTCAATGAATTTCCACGAAGTGATGGATAGACTTGTAAACAGTTTCTTTTCAGGTTTTGGATTCTTAAACTTAGCTGAAGAGAAATGTGGTCGAAAGCTAGCTATAGCAAGTGAGCACTAGAGGGCAATAGAGACAAAGGAATGAAGACTCAGCTCTACCAGGCTGTGATCCAGGAGAGCAGTGGATGCCCTGCCGTTTCTCAGAGGTGCAAAGGCTTCTGGGAAACTCTATGGCCAACCAGACATGTCTCTGGAGGCCAGAGGCCAAAGCAGCCTCCTTTGAGATGCTGAGCAAGCAGGGAGATGCCTTATTATTGCCGTTGCTTAACTGTGCTTGTCAGTACACTTTAAGTACAAGGATAGCACGTGTGGATAATATTAGTAATACCCAGAGATGTCAAGGAGACAGAGATATGTCCCAGCAGTCACATAAAAGAGGGCCTCAAAGAACTGGAATGAGCTGAAACAATGACCTGGCCATCTTGTCACCCCTGAAGAGTGGGCATCTGCTTCTTAATCTTGCAATGCTGTTGTACTCATGACTCTTCTGTTTCTGCTTCTTTTTCCAATGGTTCTCCTTCTATTTTTGACTTCCAGCTACTTCCTCTGCACTTCTGCTGCCTTTCTCCAGCCCTCCACCCCCAATTACCTTACACCAAACTCTGTTCTGAGCTGCTGACTAGTAGTGATCAGGTAGTGATCAAGTAATCATCCACCATCCATCTGGTTGTAAGTGACCTTGTGTCCAGCCTGCTATAATCAGCAGTGTGGACAGGGTACAAGCCCATACAACACTAACCACCACAACTTTATGGAAGGAACCCCCCGTGGCCTCCTCTCAGGAGGAGGACAAGTGCTGACTTACTCTCCAAAATGCTTGACAATGAATTAAAAGCACTACCAACCCATTACCAACGCAGCTAAGCAGTCTCAGGCTACACTTCCTTTAATCATTAGTCTTATTAGTTACTGAGTATACGCTACCCTTCATTCATTCTGGTCTAAAGGACTATGAGGCTACAGTTTTGTTTAAGTCTAGATTAGGCCACTTGCAAACTGGGTGTCTTTGTGATCTCGGGTGGCCTTGGCCTGCCGCAGCTTGAAACAGGATTTCGGTTCCCCAGCCAGAGTTTAAAGTCAGGCTGCGGCTGTGAGAGCACTGAATCCTAGTCACTAGACCACGACAGCTAGTGGCCAGTGACAAGGCCCTGGCCCATCAGCTGTGTAGAAATGAATTTCCACAGAGAGATGGAAAGTAGTGAAACAAGTAAAGTGTTTATTAGAGGAAAAAGAGCACCTGTGAATAGGCACACAGGGTGGGCTCAGAGAGGAAGTCGTGCCCTCCTGGTAGTTTGAATCACTTATATGGGGCATTTCTTCAGGGTTTCCTTTGGCCAATCATCTTGCTTTGCCTGGTTCTGAGTCTGTATTTGGTTTATCTCAGGGTCCTCCCCTGTGTGCGTGAGCATCTCTTAGCCAAGACGGATTCTAGCGAAGAGGCTTATGGGTAGGTTGACATCACTCCCTTTTGACTTCCACAGAGCCTTTCTGAGCATGTATAGTCGGGAGGGTCTCCTTGACCTCAAGAATGAGAAATATGTGGTCTCTTATCTGGGCATGGCTCAGCTCCTCCTCCTCTTCATCTTGGAGTATCTGTTCACAGGGGACAAACTCCAGCTGCTCAGCCTGGGGCCCATCTATCTCCTGCCTCACTTGGGCAAGTCACTTAACCTCTCTGAGCCTCAGTTTCCATTTCTGTACAATGGGGGTGATCATTACCTTCCTTAGGATTAAGGAGAGAGCCCTTTTCAAGTTGTAGAACACTGGATCAGTGGCTCTCAACCTCAGCTGTACATCAGAACCACTGTGGTACTTTAAAAACATACAGATGTCCAGTCCCTACCTCTAGAAATGCTGACTTAGAGGTCTGGTTTGATGCTGGGGTTTAAAATACTCCATAAGTGATTTCATCGCACATGCTAAGTTAAGAATCTTTGCACTTCACAAAAGATAGATGGTATTTTTATTATCTAGTACAACCAAAGTGCTGAGGCATGACTCCTGGCCACTCAACTATCCCCAGGTCATCATTCCCGGCAGAAATTGGCCTGCATTAAAGTACACGATTGCATCAGGTACCCTGCTCTGGAGCATATAGACAAAGACTCCTTGAGGCCAATGACCTTAGGCAGGATGAAAGTCATGGGTAGGGCATGTCAATGATGAAGTGGTGTATACTCCTAAGAGCAGACATTTACAGCTCAGGTGAGTTGAGGTCCGAGTTCAGGGCATACCTGTGGAGGGAACAATAATTCTAGGGAAAGTCAAGCTGAATGAAGGTGAGTTCAGGCCCTTCTTCTCTTGGGAAGGAGGAGTTTCAGCATCTCCTAAAGCCCCACCACCATGTCCTTTCTAATGAGCTGGCTCAGAAAAACCTGATTTCTACCCGTGAAAACACAGATTAAACAAAAATCAATTCCAATTTAAATGCATTCCAACCTTTCATATTATAGTTGTAGAGCTAATTGCTCTGAATTGTCATATGCTGTAAGGCAAAAAGGCATCATTAAAGTGCTAAAAATTCTTTCCATGAAATGGATTTGTGCCAGAGAGAGGCCACTGATGAGTTCTTCTTAAGTAGGTTGTTTTGGATATGGATATATTTTTCAGGTATCTTTGGGAAAAACTCTCAAATTTGCAAGAGGGGACACTTTGTTGGAGCTTGCCTAAGTTCTTAACAAACAGTGATTGCAGGGGTCTGTGCTTTGGAGGGTTCATTGATCCATCCCTTCATTCATTCTTCTTTCATTAATTCCTTTTTTTAATTTGATGGATATTCTGTGCTTACCATATGCCAGGCTTTGTGGTGACCCTGGGGATCCAGTGGTGAGCAAAAGAAGACATAATTTCATTCTTTATGGTGTTTATAGACTAGTAGGGATGCTAATCAAATAAATGTGTGAAATTCCAACTGTGACAAATACATTGGAACCAAAAATGGGGAAGTTTGACTGAGGGATGTCAGGGAAAGTTTGCTCCGAGAAAAGCTTTGTGTGTGTTGAGATCTCCAGATCTCAAGGATGAGGAGGTGTTAACCATGCGGAGGGGTCAGCATGTGCAAAGGCCCTGTGGTGGAAGGATGTTTGACTACTGGGAGTAGAAGGTCAGTGTTCCTGGAGCTCAGAGAGAGACAGGCATGGGTGCGAGATGAGATTGGAGAGAGAATGAGAGGCCACACTGTGCTGGACATTAGGCCACAGTTATGCTGCTGGTCTTTATCTTGAGAGCAGTAAGGACCCTCTGACACGACTTTCATTAATATGGGGTGTGATGGAGGAGGATGTGAGTGCTATGGCCACAATGAGGTGAGACCAGTTAGGAGGTTATCACTGTCCCTGGGCAGGAGATGGGGACTCCTTAGGAGGCTAGACCAAACAGAGACTGATTCCCTGCTCAGAGCAGACTGGGTGCTTCTCCCAAGGCTGGGCATGTTGGCAGTTAGTCCCTCTGGGGGCTGGGGGGCCACATACACTGAACAATGCCTCCTCCTTGCCTGTGTTCTTCACTGCATCTAGGGGCTGCACAGCAAGTCTGCACCAGCTCCTCCTGCCTCAAAGAGGAGTGAGAAGAGAATGTGCTTTTAGCAACTGTATTTGCTTTTGTACTTTTAGAATTCATTTGAAGTTCCTGAAGACATCCTGGAGGATGTGAGCCAAAGCATTTGAATAACAGCCTGGAACTCATGAGATGATCCCCAATAAGACAGAATCACTTACTTTTTCTTTTTCCAAGTATGCGTGCAATTCACTTATAAAAATCATCCATGTGGGAATTCCCTGGCGGTCCAGTGGTTAGGACTCTGCGCTTTCACTGCTGAGGGCCTGGGTTCGATCCCTGGTTGGGGAACTAGGATCCCACAAGCAGCGTGGCATGGCCAAAACAAACAAACAAACGAAACAAAACAAATCAGAAAACTAAGAGATATTAGATGAAAATTTAGGAACACGATGTGATTGGCCATATTTTAATCTACATTAGTTTCTTTTGTTTGTATCATTAAAAAAACACTTTACTGAGCTATAATTCACATACCATAAAGTTCGCTCTTTTAAAGGGTTCCATTCAGTGGTTTTTAGTATAGTCATAGGGTTAGGCAAATATCCATTTAAAAAATAGTGCCAATTTTTCCTTTCATTAAAAAATTTTGTTTATTTAGTTTACAAACTTTCTACTATAGGAAATTCCAAACTTCTGTATAAGTAGATGAAGCTCCTAGCACTTAATACCCAGCTCTAGCAGTTATGAACTCAGGCCAATCTTGTTTACCTGTATCCCCTTTTCCACTGGGTGCTTTTGAAGACAATCTCAGATGTCATTGTCATTTCAGCTGCAAATATTACACTATGACTCTTTTGTTTAAGAAAATAAGCAGAATATTACTATCCACTAAACATATGAAAAATAATTCCTTAATATCATCAAATATCCAGGGAAATTTCCCTGTCTTCTTTCTCTCTCTTTTTTTCCTCCTTCCCTTCTTTCCTTCCTTCCTTCCTTCCTCCCTCTCTCCCTCCTCTCCTTTTGTTTCCTCTTTTGCTTTTACTTAAACAAATGGTTTGTTTGGAAGGCCGCTATGCTCATAGCTATACCACCAGCACTGCACACAAGAGGTTTGTCTGAATCAGAATCCAAGCAAAGCTCATATACTGTCTGTGGTTGATGTATCAAGTCTCTTTAATTTACAGATTCCTCCTCTCTCTTTTTTTCTTTTGCAATTTATTCGTTGAAGAAATTGCGTTATTTACTCTATCGAATTTCCCTAAAGTATTTATTTATTGAAAAAATGTTTATTTTTAGTACCAGGCCAAAGTAGAAGGGAGAACAGAGTTTGGAGCATGGATTTTGGAGACTCATGTGTATCTTGGTTCAGTTCTGGCTCCATCCCTTTCTTGGTGTGGCCCTGAAAAACAAATCCTATCCCTCAATGGGCAAAGAAGGGACATTATCTTGAAGACTAAGTTGGATAATGCATGGAAAGTGCATGGCACACAGAAGGTGCTCAATAAATCCTCCTCCTCTTCTTTTTATTTATTTTTATAGTTTATAATGTAATTTATGTTATTTATATTTATCACACTATACTATATTATGATATTATTTTTATATAATTATGTAACAGTATATAATTATGTATATACATATAATATGATTTTTATATAATTATAAAATAAATTTTATGCTTATTTTTTATTTTTAGCATTATTTTTATTTTCACGAGGAGACAGGAGTCATCAATCCTCAGCCCTGGCTCATCTTGACCTGAGAAATTGGTGAACAGTTATTCTTTGAGAGTTTAAAGGATGGCTGGAGACCTGGGAAGTACTGTACCTGGGAGTATAACTAGAAACAGAGTCCTCTGCAGAGCTGAGAGGATTTCTTCATTATTACTCACCCTGGTACCACCTTTTACCACGTTCTTGGCCCTGCTGTCATGTCCATTGTCATTAGGTAGTCTGCAGTCTCCTGAGACATGGGAAGGCAGGTGATAAACGAATCCATGCTGTAGTATTAGCCATCCAAATCTTGTCCCTTCAAGGAACATTTACAAAAAGAACTTGGAAGAGGGTAATATTGAACCTAGACAAAACTGTCTGGGAATATTGGGGAATATTTAGGCACTGTGAGACTTGGAGGGAGGGAAATTTTTTTGTGTAGGGGGCAGTCAAATCCTATCACAAAGGTAATCTTTGCATGAGAACTGCAAAGATAATTGCCTTTATATAAATTCATTCATTTATGCATCCATCCACCCATCCATCCATTCATCTATCCACCAATCCATCCATGCACCCATTAATCCATTCATCAGCCAACACTTATCTCCCATGTGAATAAACAGACGATGCCTCTTAAATTAGGTCTAATGCCCATGTGGTCTCTTGACTCCACTCTATACCTGTTTGCAAAGAATCTCCAGCCTGAATATGAATTCAGGTGCATCTGGGTGACAGAGAAGTGCGATGACCCTGATTCCTCAACAGAGTCCAGTGCTGGACTCTTGTGATTTTTCTATCACATGTTCAGAATATAGCTTTCCTTTCATGGCTACTTAATTATTATGGCTCAGAAGACCATAATACTAAATTAAAGTGAAATGCAATTGCTCTGCCAGTTTTCACACCTGCCAGAATTCAGCCGATAACAGCAGGATTCCATGTGCATCTCCAAGTAAGAATTTGCTGTCAGTGACAGGAGGAAGAAAGGAAAAAACCCTTCTCTTTCCACATTTGCCCTGCAGCCAGGTTGACACAACAGAAATGGAAAACAATTGGTACAGGTATAAAATTCTATGACAAAAGGAAAGTTGTGAAATAGAAAAAATGGATTTCTTGGGGGAAAAACATAACTTCCTCTGACCACAATGTATTTAGGAAAAGAATTCTGTAGTCTGAGAATACTGAGGTCATTAAAAGTTGCAGGTTTTTTAGGGGGTGGGCATGGAGGCTCTTAACCTACCCTCCCTCACATTCTCCTTCAAATCTATATTAAGGTTAATCATCAATTGAAAGCCAGAAATGATATGGGAAAATCATTCTTTTACAAATGGAAACTATTATAATTTAAAAGGGTGCAAATGAAACCATACATTTTCAGAAGGAGATCAATGAAAAGCACTTTATTAGAAAATATAAATCACTTTTTAATTTCAGATACAACAAGAAAAGAACTCATTTTTTTAGTTTCATTGAAATCGATTGGTACACCTGCAGAGAAAAGCAGCTTTATCATCTCGTTATCAGCCAATTAATATGCAGGTCTAAATGTGAATACTATTCCAGTTAACTAGAAATGGATGATTTTATTGAAGTCTTAATAGACTAGGAAAAGCTGCCTTCCACCCTGCTAAATGAGGTCAGCTGAGAAAAAAAATCAGAAGTGCATTATTTGGGACGGGTGGAATCTAAAACAATTTCTCTAACTCTTCGGACTACAGAAAAATGGAAGCAAAGCAACACGTCTGAAAGCAGAGGGACCTTGTATATGGAAGAAAAATCAGAATATTGAGTTTTCTTTTCATTGGAAAAGGGAAATATTTGGGTTTGATTCTGAAGTCTGACACCCTCACTATTCAAAATTTGACAGTCCTTAGTTCTTACTCTCATCTCCATTTTAATCTAAGGGCAAGCAGAATTGTAAACTAGATGAAGTCTATTTACCACTTCCCATTTTTTTCCTTTTTGTGCTCATTTTCTGCCTTGAGAGGTTCTCTCTAACACATAGAAAACCTAGCATCCTCAAGTTCTCTGTACCCCTTCCCCTACCAAAACAGCTAAGTGACCTTGGGATAAACTAATTCATACTGTTACTATCGCCAGTGGTATTTTAAAGGAGTGTAATCTAAAGCATGGGTCAGCAAACATTTACTCAAAGGGTCGGATGGTAAATTTTTTCCACCTCACAGGCCATAGGATAACTGCTTCAAGTATTCAACTTTGCCTTTAGAACACAGCCGTGGACAAAACACAAATCATGTGGTTGTGTTCCAGTAAAACTATTTACAAAGCAGGCAGTGGGCTGTAGTTTGTCAATCCCTGATCTAAAGCAATAGAGCTCTAAGTGGCGGAATGCCAGGTGTCAAGGAAGAGCTGTAGGGAGAAATTAGTTTTTAGAAGATTAGGGGAGTTCAGTTGGCCAGAAGACCTGTCTGACATTCTTCAACCACTTTTGATTTTCTTAAGATTCACTTGTTCATTTGTTCATGCATTCATTCAGCCCTCAAACTTTTGATTCAAAAAATGCTAACTGGCTTCCCTGGTGGCACAGTGGTTGAGAATCCGCCTGCCGATGCAGGGGACACGGGTTCGTGCCCCGGTCCGGGAAGATCCCACATGCCGCGGAGCGGCTGGGGCCGTGAGCCATGGCCGCTGAGCCTGCGCGTCCGGAGCCTATGCTCCTCAACGGGAGAGGCCACAACAGTGAGAGGCCCGCATACCGCAAAAAAAAAAAAAAAAAAAAAGTGCTTACCCCCTCTGTCAGGAGCTCTGTAAGCAAGAACAACTCTGTTCTTTGCTTGGGGTCAGTGGCAACAGTTGCTGTCCCTCAGGATGCTCACTTTGAGTCCTTGCTAACACTCCTGTAGCTGGTTTCAGGCAAGCACCTTCTGATTCCTAATTTCTATGGAATTAGGAATAACCGGCCCCAAGCACAGGAAATAGGTTCTGCTGCTGGAATGTGTATTCAGACTATGACAAATGTGTCTATGATCATGAGACCCATTTTCTACATTTGAATCAGTACTTACAGATTAATATGAATTTTGTCCTCCAATAGTTACCTGGCAGCCTTAACCCTCCCAAGATATTGCTATAACTCTGAAAGTTTAAAAAATTACAGAGCATATGGAATGTTATTTATTTATTTTGGAATGTTCTCTTAAAGATTTTTTCTAAAATTTATACATGTAGCTGTTATATTATAGAATGTTAAGAAAACAGAAAGATGAAAATAACATCATATATAATCCTAAGACCCGGACAACAAGTGGGAAGTGCCTGGCACAGTAACTGGTACATAATAGGTGCTCAGGAAGTATTTGTTGAATGAATGAATAGATGTATATTTCTTATGAAAATCCAGTGAGTGGCAAATCTTTATGCAATCCAATGGGTGGCAAGTCTTTATCCTTCAAGGGTGGATTTCATGTTTGGAAATAGCCAATAGCCCATCTATGTCAAGCGTGTTCATCAAGCTGAGGCTGTCCACTGATCTGAGCTTTGACCTTGTACAAGTGGGACCTGTAGATTTGTAGACCTTTAGGCATCTACTCTAGCTGGAAGGTGTGCCCTGCTGGTCCCTTATCCATACCCAATGTATCCAATTTTTGACACATTGCTTGGATTAGAGGATTATTTTGGTTTTGTGTAGCTGCAACCTTGGTTTTACAAGAGACTCACCAGTTAATGTAGCTGTGTGAATTTGGGCAAGTCACTTATGTTTCTGGGACTTAATTTCCCAATGTTTCTAATGAAAGTGTTCAATTAAATCAACATAGAGTCTCCTTATACCACTAAAGTTACTCAATTCTAGAAGTGACCCCAAACAGCCATACCTCATTTTCACATTTTATGTCATTTTAATTCTTTTGGCCATGCCGCATGGCTTGCACGATCCTAGTTCCCTGACCAGGGATTGAACCCAGGCCCTCAGCAGTGAAAGCATGGAGTCCTAACCACTGGACTGCCAGGGAATTCCTACATTTTCCCATTTTAAAAGCATCCTAGCAAATATGCTAGAAATCCAGAATGTCGCAGTCTCAGGACTGAATAGATATTAGGTTTTATTTCTAAATTAATTTTTAAAGTTATTTATAAAAGTAATACTAATCAATGCAGAAAACTTGAAACACAAGGAACAGAAATATTAAAAATATTATATATTCAGAATATTGTGTCATTAGCCCACCCAGAGATAATCACTACATATATAGATGAATCTATGTTTACTAAAAAATAATATCAATTTTGTCTACAGATAGGAATATATAACATAGAGATTTAAAAAATGAAATTATGCCATACATGCTTTATAAC
Organism: Mesoplodon mirus; assembly: GCF_964341445.2. Classification (NCBI taxonomy): domain Eukaryota; kingdom Metazoa; phylum Chordata; class Mammalia; order Artiodactyla; family Ziphiidae; genus Mesoplodon; species Mesoplodon mirus. Next base: position 31,534,762 of record NC_138995.1, read on the forward strand.
CTCCTTTCATCTGGCAATATATTGTGAATATTTCCAGTATTTATTCTATTGAATTTTATAAAACATGATTTTTGTAAAAGACTGCAGGGTGTTCCATTGAATATTTAGGACAATGGCAATATTTCCAGATCCAACTTTCCCCTTCTATAGAGCAAAACAGCTAGTGCTCACACAGACCCATGAAACTATATCACCATCCAATCTTCTTTTCTTTCTCCTTCTTCTCTCTTCTTTTTCTTCCTTCCTCTCTTTCTTCTTCTCCTTCCTCTTTCTCTTCTGTTCCCTTCTCTTATTTCCTTCTCTCTCTCTTTTTTTTTTTTTTTTTTTGGTGGAGATGCTGGGGATTGAAACTGGGGCCTCATGCACCTCATTTTCATTTGATGTTATAATTGGGCTGGTCATTTGCAGAGATGTCAGGCCAGTAAACAGTGTGTGTGTGTGTGTACGTTTTTTTTTTTTTTTTGGCTGTGTTGGGTCTTTGTTTCTGTGCAAGGGCTTTCTCTAGTTGTGGCAAGTGGGGGCCACTCTTCATCGCAGTGCGCAGGCCTCTCACTATTGTGGGCTCTCTTATCGGAGCACAGGCTCCAGACGCGCAGGCTCAGTAGTTGTGGCTCACGGGCCCAGTCGCTCCGCGGCATGTGGGATCTTCCCAGACAAGGGCTCGAACCCGTGTCCCCTGCATTGGCAGGCAGACTCCCAACCACTGCACCACCAGGGAAGCCCCTGTGTGTGCGTTTTGATGGCTACACTTCTGACCTTAAGTCAGATGAGGCATTAAAGACACAGCTTGGAGACAATCTCTGAAAGTCGATCAGTTCTTGGGGAGTCATGACCTCCTTGAAGGCATTAAAGGTGGTAGATATGGGTCTAATATGGGAAGGTTTTCTTTCTTTAGATTAGAGACATATTGAATTGAGTCATCTTGAGTGGTGAATTTCCTGTTACTTGTTGCATTCAAACAAAGGCTAACAGACCACTTACTACAGGCATTATCATATTTCCAGACAAAAAAAATCATGTCTAAGCTAAAAATTTTGGTCCTGCACCAGATTTACCTTGAAGCTCCCCCAAACATTTCAGTCTGGTTACTCCTCTAGGTTAGATTCAATGATCGCTAACTTTTTCCATGTACAGATGGTTCCTCACTTACAATGGTTCGACTTAATGATTTTTTGACTTTACCATGGTGCGAAAGTGATAGGAATTCAGTCGAAACTGTACTTCAAATTTTGAATTTTGATCTTTTTCCAGGCTAACGATATGAGTTACGATCCTCTCTTGAGATGCTGGGCAGCGGCAGTGAGCCACAGCTCCCAGTCAGCCGCATGATCACCAGGATAAAAAACCAATACACTTACAACCATTCTGACCCACAGAACCATTCTGTTTTTCACATTCAGTACAGGATTTAAAAAATTACATGAAATATTCAGTGCTTTTTAAAAAAATAAAATAGGCTTTGTGTTATATGATTTTGTCCAACTGTAGGCTAGGATTTATCAATATATAACCTCACTGTCAGTCGATGAAGATCTGTATTAGATTCTCTGATTGTATGACTCTGTGACATAGGCCTTTATGTAAGGCACTACTATTTAACTTCCTGAAATTGATGCTAATAAAAAACTTGGATGGGAAAGGAGGCTCAACTAATTGCAAATAATGAGATTTCAGTCTATCTGGGAATTTCAATTGTTCAGGCTTTCCCTAACCCTCCTTTCTATGGATATGTGATGGGATGTCTTAATGACAAAAGTATTAAATGACACACGTGGAGGCATGTAAGGGAGGATATGCACACGTTCTAGATGGACAGATGTTAGTCTCTACCTGCATGCTTGAACAAGCAGCTAGGTCCTGTATGAAATGTCACACTAAAGACCCTTTAAATGCCTTGACTGAGCAATTTGGCCTTACCCCGTTTTCTCATTTCAAAATGTTTCAGGTTCGTTTTGCTCAGTGAAATGCATGAAAGCTGCTTCTGACCACAGAGACTAATGTGCTGTCCCTTTTATCCCCAAAACGGGCTCCCAATTGGTTCCAGGGAAAGTGATTTCCCCAAACCTGGCTGCCAGCCGTAATTGGCTTATATGTGACCCATCCATTTCCACATGCTTGTTAGAGCTGGATGTGGAGTCTCTCAGTCCTTCCCAGGTAGCTGGACAGGGGCAGTAGATATGAGCAGGCATGCTGGTAGAACCCCTGGAGTTGAGTGGTCCATTCCTGCACTCATGACCTGTTGGATGCAGTAGACCCGACGTGGAGCCTGCCTTTGAAATCAGGCAGACATTGGGAAACATTGGAGGAAAAGAGACCCCGTCTTCCTTCTCCTCTTACTTCTGTCTCTCTCTTGTTTTCTCTCTCTGTCCACTGTCCGCAGCAGCAAGAAACTGTACAAACTAGAGCCAGATTGCTTGGGTTTGAACCTAGCTCTGCCATCTAATAGCCATGTCATCTTGGGCAAGGTTCTCAGAATTCCACTGTCTCAGTCTCCTCACCTGTAAAATGGGGACAATAGTAGCACTTTTGTTACCGAATGCAACTCCTCATGCCCGACGCACAGTGAGGCCAAACAATACCAAAACGTTGGCGTTTGGAACAGAGAAAGGTGTATTGCAGGACCATGCAAGGAGATGGGTGGCTCATGCCTTAAAAACCCCAAACGCCTCGAAGGCTTTCAGCAGAGCTCTTTTATAGGAAAGATCGGGGAGGGGTGGGTTAGTTGTTGCAAACTTCTTGGTGTCAGATCCTTTGCTCTTGTAGCTGTCCATGTAGGTCAGGTCACGATCAGGTCACGATGTTCAAAATAAATGTTATTCCTGTTCTGCAACTTTTTTTTTGCGGCATGCGGGCCTCTCACTGCTGCAGCCTCTCCCGCTGCGGAGCACAGGCTCCGGACGCACAGTCTCAGCGGCCATGGCTCACAGGCCCAGCCGCTCCACAGCATGTGGGATCCTCCCGGACCGGGGCATGAACCCGTGTCCCCTGCATCGGCAGGTGGACCTCCAACCACTGCACCACCGGGGAAGCCCCCTGTTCTGCAACTTTTTATCTAAAGGTGTAATATTCTTTTTTTTTAAATTTATTTAATTTATTTATACTTGGCTGGGTTGGGTCTTCGTTGCTGCATGCGGGCTTTCTCTAGTTGCAGCGAGTGGGGGCTACTCTTTGTTGTGGTGCGAGGGCTTCTCATTGCGGTGGCTTCTCCTGTTGCAGAGCACGGGCTCTAGGCGTGCGGGCTTCAGTAGTTGTGGTACGTGGGCTCAGTAGTTGTGGCACGTGGGCTGTAGAGTGCAGGCTCAGTAGTTGTGGCGCACAGGCTTAGTTACTCTGCGGCATTTGGGATCTTCCCAGACCAGGGCTTGAACCCGTGTCCCCTGCATTGGCAGGCGGATTCTTAACCACTGAGCCACCAGGGAAGTCCCTAAAGGTATAATATTCTTAAAGGTCATAGTTTTGAGAAGTATACAAGAAAGGAAAGGGGAGGCATTAAATTCTGCCTCCATGCCTCCTTGTGGCTTTTTTTTTTTCTGCGGTACGTGGGCCTCTCACCGCTGTGGCCTCTCCCGTTGTGGAGCACAGGCTCCGGACGTGCAGGCTCAGCGGCCATGGCTCACGGGCCCAGCCACTCCGTGGCATGTGGGATCTTCCCGGTCCGGGGCACGAACCCGTGTGCCCTGCAACAGCAGGCGGACTCTCAACCACTGCGCCACCAGGGAAGCCCAATCCTCTTTGTGGCTTTTAACACTTAACAAATCCCATAAGTAAAGTAACATCATTACCCCTCATTTTACTTGTTCAAGGTCCCAGGGATTGACTTTCACCCTCCAAGGTCCAGGCCCTGGCTAAGAGAAGGGGGTCCCTACGTGGGCCAGTTACCTGGCCCGGGAGCATTTGTCCCGCACCCAGTCTGGGTCCTCCTGCCGGTGCCCAGGCCCTGCTGAAGAGGCAGCTCTCAGCTGGTGGTGCCCTCAGGTCCCCAGACCCCACCCAGCTGTCATCACTGAGCGAGCCAGGCACCCAGGACCCAGCCAGCCCTCAGGCTCCTCAGGCCCCCAAGATGGCAGAGTAGGACTCCTAACGGCTGAGCGCTAAGGGTCTCACAATAACAGTCTTGCCTAATGGACGAGCGCCCCCCCATTACAATTCTCCCCTTTTCTTTGATACTCCCCAGTCTTGAGGAGAACAGGTGTTGGACAAGAAGGGGAATCAGGTTTTGGATAGAGGGGTTAATCACAAACTCGGCAGAGGAACTCAGTTTTAGGGGGGCTGGATTTCAACCTCCAGTCCTGTTTCATCCTTCCCCAAGTCTTTCAGGGAATGGGGCAAGAGCAAGCCCTCTGGCTAGTGGCTGTGAGCTAACCGCTGCAGGCCCGCCCTGCCCCTGTTACACGTTCCTTACAGTGCTGGGAGAACCAAACTGGTTAATGTGAATGCAACACTTAGGACAGTGCCTGGCAAGTCAGGAGGGCTGTCATGTGTTTGTGCTGCTAATACTGATTCAAAGAACTCAACACCCACTGGGACCGGAGAAGGGGCTGGGTGCTGGGTGACCACAGCCCTCCAGAGGCTGCAGCAGCTGAGCACCAGGAGACATGACTGACGTTTCCTTATTCTCTGTCTCTTCCTTTCCCATATTTCTTCCCCTCCCCCTTTCTTCTTTTCTGTTTCCTGTTGCCGTGGTAACAAATTATCACAAATTTTCTGGCTAAAACAACACAAGTTGATTATCTTACCATTTTGTAGGTCAAAGTCTCACTAAAAAAAAAAAAATCAAGGTGTTGACAGGGCTGCCTTCCTTCTGGAGGCTCTCGGGGAGAATTGGTTTCCCTGCCTTTTCCAGCTTCCAGAGGCTGCCCCCATTCCTTGGCTCATGGCCTCCTTCACATCACTGTGACTTCTGCTCCAACTGAAACATCTTCTCTGACTCTCTTGTTTCCTTATTTCCCATATAAGGACCCTTGTGGTTGGATTGTGCCCATTTGGATGATCCAGGATAATCAATCCACTCAAGATCCTTGACCACACCTACAAAGTCCCTTTTGCCATATAAAGTAGCATATTCACAGGTTCCAGAGTTAGGACATGGACATTGGGGCGCTGTTATTCTACCGACCACACTCTTCACCTTCTCTTCCTTCCTTTTCAAAATGCTTTTTCTGTTCATAAACTTTCTTGATCTGGTGTGAGGCCTCAGGGAAACTTGGTTCTAGGCCTGACACTTCCACAAATTTGCCCCACGTGTGTCCTTGGGTAAGAACTCCCACTTCTGTAGCACAAGGAGTTGGACCTTTGTGTTAGTTAGGGTTTTCCAGAGAAACAGAACCAATAGAAGATATATATAAAATAAATGTTTTATGTATATATTGGTTATGATGAATTGGCTGACATGATTATGGAGACTGAGAAATCCCATGATCTGCCGTCTGCAAGCTGGAAAATCTGGTGATATAATTCAGTCTGAGTCTGAAGGCCTGAAAACAGGCTTTCCAAAGGTATGTATAAATTCTACTCTAAGGGCAGGAGAAAATCCATATCCCAGCTCACGCAGGCAGGTAGGAAGGGGATGGCATCCTCTCTCCCCCCACTTTTTGTTCTATTAAGCTCTCAAGGGATGCGATGAATCCCACCCACCTTGGGGAAGGTGATCTACTTTACTGAGTCCATTGATTCAAATGTTAATCTCATCCAGAAACACCCTCACAGGCACACCCAGAAATAATGTTTAACCTGGGCACCCCATGGTGCAGTCAAGTGGACACATAAAATTAACCGTCACAACTCATCCTGCAGTGCCCGATTTCAGGTGTGCAAAAACACCACTTCCTTGATTTTCTTTTAATGAGTCTGATTAAATTGATCTGATTCTGATGCTGCTGAGCTCCCACCTTGCATCTTGCTGGGAAATTCATTCTGTTTTTTGGAGCTTTCCTTGTTCCTGGTGGTTCAAAGCTTGTGGCATCTCAGAATACACACACATCAGGCAGGTTCCTCCAGTTTTAACATCGTTGGTCTCTAATGCCACCTCTGAGATGCCCATTTTCCTAGACTGTGTGGTCCCTTTAGATGTCATACATGCAGCAAGGAAAGCTTGGTGGTCTTGATGGCCTCCATGCCCAGTCCCCAGTCACCATGGGTGCACCTCATAGCCCTTCTTCCTTGAGGCTTAGCCACCTCAGGAAAAAGGGTCTGAGGCCATGGACCTACTGAACCTCATTCTGTCCCCAGTCTGGGGATTCTCTCCTAAGTGTTTCACTCCTGCTATACTTGGCATAATCTTGTCAAAGGACTTTTAACAAAATCCAGGAAGACAAGTTTCTTGTGGGCAACTTCAGCTTTGGGCTTTCCAACATCAACTCCTCCTGAAATAAAAGGGTCTACTGCCAGAGAATGAATGGGTTCCCCCCAAACTTCTATGTTGTAGCCTAATTCCCAATGTGATGGTGTTAGAAGATGGGGCCTTTTGGAGGTGATTAGCTCCTGAAGGAGGAGCCCTCATTAGTGTGATTAGTGCCCTTATAAAAGAGACCCCAGAGAGCTCCCTTGCCCCTTCTGCTATGTGAGGACACAATGAAAAGACAACTGTCTGTGAATCAGGAAGTGGGCTCTCATGAGACATTGAATCTGGGGGGTGGGGTGGGGTACCCTGATTTTGGACTTCCCAGCCTCCGGAACTGTGAGAAATAAATCTCTGTTTCTTATAAGCCACCCAGTCTATGGTTTTCTGTGATAGCAGCCTGAATGGACCAAAGTCTGCTTGGAAAAAATATAAATTGAACAAGTATAAGTTAATGGATCAATAAATTATCCTGTCCCAAATGGTTCTCAGTTGGTTTTCCACAGAGCCCCATGCTTCCTCAGAGCTGGGATCAAGTGGGTGGAATTCTACACTTGCCTCCCTCACTTCAACCAGAGCAGCTGCTCTGATGTTGGTTTTATGTAGTGCAGATTCTCCTAGGATTTTTTTTATAAAAGAAGGATGCTATGGTTAAAAAATATTTGAAAGCACTGGAGTAGATCATCTCTAGGGCCTCAGCCAGTTCTAAGGGGCACAATTTTTGTGCTTTTCAGCAAACTCAGCAGCCTTATGAAGGAATCACTTATTCTCTATCATCTGGCTTTCTGTTTAACCAGAATCCCCTGTTAATAAAGGGATCTATGTGATATATCCACAGCACAATAACCTTTGCTCTTAACAATGCAGTTTATGATCTAGGACTATTTCATCAAAGGGGATGAACATTTAAGCATGATAGAATATATATATATGGTGTGTGTATTCTATTGTGCTTAAATGTTCATCTATATATCAATACATTTATAAAATGATAACTGCATAGTCATGGGAGGAAAGATTCAAAAATACAGAGCAATATAAGAAGAAAATAGAGATGAGATTACCAATAATTCCAGATTGATCACTGTTAACATTTGGGGGTATTTTCTTCTAATATTTAAAAATTAAGTACACAATGTATACACAAATATTAACACAAAATAGGGAGCATGCAATGTTTGTAGTTTTATGTGTTAACTTTTCATAAAATACTGTTATTTCATGAGCATTTTCTCATGTTTTAAATTTTTAAAAAACCCTGATTTTAATGTTATAAGACTATAATATAGATGTTTCATAATTTCTTCATGAGTTTCCCTATTATTGGACATTTGAAATATTTCTGATTTGTCATGATTATTAAGCTTTTGAGAAACACATCCATAGACAAATCTTTACTTACATCTCTAAGTGTTTCTTATATAGATTCAAAGATGCGAATTAACTGAATTAAAGGACATACTTTTTTTTTCCCCAAAGGCTCCTGAGACATATTTCCAAAATATCTTCCAAAAAGTTTATACCATTTTACATTTCCATCAGCTCTGTTGGAGTCTTGGTCTCACCAAATCTTTATCAAAATTTTGTTAATTAAAAAAAAAAAAAAAAAAAGGGACTTCCCTGGCAGCCCAGTGGTTAAGACTCCACAATTCCACTGCAGGGGGCATGGGTTCAATCCCTAGTTGGGGAACTAAGATCCCGCATGCCACACGGTGTGTCCCTGCCCCACCCATAATAAAACAAAATAAAATTTTGTTAATTGTTGGGTGAAATGTTAATCAGAGTTTTAGCGCCATATGTAATTTATTAGACTCCCATACCTTAAAATGTGGCAACCTATATAGCTTTCAAATTAATGGAAAATTCCAGCATTTCCAACAGAGAATTTTTTCCTGAAAAACGAAAGATGTAAAAATAAGAACAGGGCTAAAATAAACCAGAGTATTGATATATAAAAATGGAAAAAGAGAAAACAAAGTCTTCTAGTCCCGACGGACCCACATTCCAGCTCCGTCTTTCTCTCACCTTAATACACAGTGGTTGTCGGGTGGTGTGGACTTCTGTCAGGCTAGGAAAAATACCTGGGGGCTAATGGTTAGTTAGGGTCTGTCCTGAATCCAGCCCAGTGGTTCTTTATGTGTTAACTCAGGGATTTAGGTTATAAGTCCATCGGGAAAGAACACGGAAAGCTGACCCATGAATCTAATGCACTTTCCCAAATCCCACAGCAGGACGGCCAGAGATGTCGCGTCGGCCCAGTAGAAAGAAGCCTCTGTGTCCCTTTCCAAACTTGCATTAGTTCTTGGATCTCTCAGGAGGCTGTGGGGCAGTTTTTTCCTCTGCTTTACAACTTGGTGACCTCAGATTCCAGGAATAGAGGTGATCCTGGGGATTCTGTTCTCTACCTGGTTTGCTCTAAGTCAATAAATAACAAGAGGCCTTTTTTCTCCCAGCATATTACAATGTCTGTAAAGTTTCTTTTAAAATGCTTTAGCACAATTAATGGGATAGTAGGCATTTGCCAGGTGACTTGCCTGGTGTCAGGTAACACACTGTCGGTGTGCACAGACTGGGGTGAACACCTACACAAGGAGCCAGACTCCAGGGGCTTCCCTGGTGGCGCAGTGGTTGAGAGTCTGCCTGTCGATGCAGGGGACACGGGTTCGTGCCCTGGTCCGGGAAGATCCCACATGCCGCGGAGCGGCTGGGCCCGTGAGCCATGGCCACTGAGCCTGCGCGTCCGGAGCCTGTGCTCCGCAACGGGAGAGGCCACAGCAGTGAGAGGCCCGCATACCGCAAAAAGAAAAAAAAAAGGAGCCAGACTCCAGAAGTGGCTACTGTAAGTCCTCTTCCATCCTTTAGAGATCACTAGCAATGGATTTGCTAATTAGCATACTGGTATAAAAAATGAATTTTTATTGGCAAATCTAGTGACTGTTAATTAATTTGATGAATATTTGAAATGAGCTTCAGATAGGCAACTTGGGTTAAAATGCATAAAGATGTTCCCCTTCCTTGCATGAACCTAGCAAGTCTTGTAGCCTGTACCTTTAGGGATGTCACCTGCACCGGATCGTTAATCAGTCCTGTGTCCAGCCATTGACTTAGGAGGATTTCTGATGATTCTAGCTGGCAGTTGTAAAAGCTTGTCCTAATCTGCTTTGAGCAAACTTTTCACACAAGGAAAGTTTGGAGCCCCTGAAAAGTCAGAAGACTGGGACTTCATCATGGTCCTGCTTTACTAATGAATGTTTATTTAATTAATGTTGGGAGTTGTGACTGTTGGCAACCCAGGTCAACAGGCTACAGCTTCAGCTTTTCTTCTGCTAAATCAGAGATCACAGGGGTGTCAGTGCAGGGTTAGTTAGAATTAGGCAATGTCTGTTGGCCATCCTTTTTCTCCTGACATGATGGCTAGCCAGCTGTCCAAGATCTGCTTCTGATTTGAGTTAGAAAAACTTACCTGAGTTCAGAGAGCAATTCTGGCTCTGATAGGAGCAGGGCCCTGTGGGGCTCCTGGGCACAAAGGCTTTCTGTGTCGTCCATTTCTCTGATTACAGGAAACAGCCTTCATTCAGCCTCCACGACCTTTCCTGAGTTCAAATGGGCCGATCCAAGCAGTTGTTAATTAGAGAAGGGAGGAACTGCAAGACCAGGGAGAAACAAACAGTCAAGAGCAGCCCTGGGGCAAGGTCCTGTTTCCCTATCAATGGATACACACAACAATATGTTTGAGCTATTTTGCAGACACTGAAACCCCCTCCAGGTGGGAGAATTTAACGATTAATGATGGTATGCTGCACACAAGCATGTAGATCCCAGATCAGTTGGACCTGAAGGTCGATGATGCTGACTCCTACTTACCTCACCGCCAACCCATCAGAAGAACGTCCATGAGCTGATCACACCCTCTCTGAACAATTACTATAAAACTTCTCACTGTCTTCTCCAAGTGGGGACACATAGTTTTTCAAGGCAGGAACCCACTGTGTCTCCCTTTGCCTGGCAAAGTAATAAAGCTATCCTTTTGTACTTCACCCAAAACTCTTGTCTCCGAGATTTGATTCTGCACCGGTGTACAGAGAAGCTGAGCTTTCAGCATCAGTTGTTTAAACTTAAAAAAAGAAAAAAATAAAGAAACAGAGAGAGAGAGAGAGGGAGAGAGAGAGGGAGGGAAGAGAGAAAGAAAGAAGAGTTTGACTACTACTTTTTAGGTTTCTGTGTGTAATTTAAATTTTGATGGATCCCTTCAATTTTAGACATCCATAATGGCTGTAATATGGTAAGACACATAAAAAGAACCTGTTCTGGAACACAGAGGCACTTGGTCCCTGGTTGGCTGTGTCAAGTTACTGAAAGGCCAGGCTCGCTGTGACACTGAGCTCCTCATTTGCATTTCTAACTGTGACCTGAGGGCTTGTCGAATGTATGAACAGAGACGGTAGCTTTCCGAATGGCATACCTGTGACCTTTTCCCGTCACCTCCTCCTGAGAACATGTTAGGAAAAGTTTTCTAACTTAATCTGTAAGAAAGACCAGATTAGAATAATAAGCTTGAAAAATTTCACAATATTTTTTTCCTGTTACACATCTAAATTTAGTGTCTGACATATAGTGGGTAACTACTAAATGTTTGTGAAATGAATCAATAAAATTTGTTTTTGAGCTTAGTGGACCAAATCTATCTTTTTGTCTGAATTTGAAATATTTGTTTTTTTAAACTCTAGAAAACATATTTGTCAATGTCCTATGTTTCTGTACAACTGCTGCTACTAATGAATAACAATGTTAATGGATAATATCTGTTATTTCCTAGTGCTAGGAACTTGACTTTGTACACATTATATAATTTAACTCTCACAGTAACTCAATTCTCTTATTACTCTCAATTTTAGATGAGGATACCAAGATTTCAAGAGACTAAGTAGCTTGATCAAAGGCACATGACTAGGAAGTAGTTGTTTTACTTGAACGCAGGCAGTCTGCCTCGAGATCCCATGCTCTTAATCCCCAAGCCATATTGCCCCTCTCACTTGTAGGAATTGTTAATGCCTTCATTCTATAATGTCTGCTTTTTTAAAAAAATTTATTTTATTTATTTGTTTTTGGCTGTGTTGGGTCTTCGTTGAGGTGCACAGGCTTCTCATTGCTGTGGCTTCTCTTGGTGCAGAGCGTGGGCTCTAGGCGCGCAGGCTTCAGTAGTTGTGGCACACAGGCTTAGTTGCTCCGCGGCATGTGGGGATCTTCCTGGACTAGGGCTTGAACCTGTGTCCCCTGCATTGGCAGGCGGATTCTTAACCACTGCACCACCAGGGAAGTCCCTATAATGTCTTCTTAAAGGAAGAATTTGGAGTGTCTCTTTTTTTGCCATGCTTTAACTCGGGATTCCTTGTTATTTATAGGGTTGATTGTTAATGTTCAGATTGAAAAAGTTAGTGTGCGTCTCAACCTTAGCACCTGTGAAGATTAAATCTGTGATAGCAAGAATGATAGCCATGTATTGAGTGAATACTATACACCAGACACTTCATACACATTATTGCTAATCCCCACAAACAACTCTGAGAAACTATTTGTTACTTCTTCGCTGCCATTTGCAGATGAAGAAACTGAGTAAATTACGTAAATTGCTCTGGGTCACCTCCCCTCCTGCTAGCAAAATTGGGATTTGACATAGGTCTGTGAGATGTCCAAGTTTCTCCTGTTCTAGATGGTGCTCATGCCCATTCTTGGTACTAATGTAGCGCTGACATGGGCTGCTATATAAGTTTTCTCTGGGAGATGTCCTCTTGCAAGACTTTCTATGGAACACCCAGTTGAATCTGACAATGTCCTGTCTGGATGGAAGTAGTCTGATATTTGCCATGGACCTGCCCAAGCTATTTCTCCAAACCTTGATTGTCTGTATTTGTACTGACATGAAGAATCCCACTGTTAGGGGAAGGATGGCTCAGCTTAGCCTCCAGGTAGGGCTGGGCAGCCTCCAGTTATCATCTTGACTTGGATTAGTACTCTTACCAGTAATAAAAAATTAATTTTAGCACTTGAGCTAATTGGAATAAAAAAAAGTGACACCCAAGCCAGAAATAAGCCTAATGAAGCCCATTAAATAATTTAATGATTACATAATTATGTTCATTTAAAATGCAGGAATTGATCACTCTCAAATTAATTTTACCATCTCTGTACTTTTTAGAGCACATTTATTTTGAACAAAATGAAGGATTATTTTCATTTCTGATGGGCACTCTGCCATTAATAATCATGTCTCATTATAATGAGAAAATGTTGTGTTTTGAATAAGTTCATGTGACCATATATTTCCAGATAACAGACAAGCTTGTTCAGTGGAGAGATTTAAGCTATTAAAAGGGTCTTACTAATTTGAATCTTAAAATGAGTAAGTGGAGGACTGATGTGCTCAGCGAGCAGAAATATAGATGAGAAAATCTGGTGCAATCCAGCTAATTAGGGGCTGGATCAGAGTGTTCTGGAAGCTCCAAACCAGTTTGGATCAGGCATTATGAGATAGGCAAGGCTAAAAAGGCTTCATAATACACATATATTGAATGCTTTTCTAGCATCTTTTCCTTCTCCCTTTCTAATAGTTCCTAATTTCTATTTGGGAATGCCTATCATTTTGAGGCAGAAGACTTCTCAGGTTACAGGAGTAAAGCATATGATCTACTGAGCCAATCACTGCGTTTCATCCTCTGGCCGCAGTGATTGGTACAGAGGTGGTGGACATGTGACCTAAGGCCATCCAATCAGAATGAATCTCAGGATCATTCTAGGGGATCCTGGGACAGGCTCCTCTTTTTCTTTGGCTATGAATGAAGAAGCAGGCTGGCAGCACTTAAGATTTAGTTGAACTGAAGAAGGCAGAATCAAGAGACAGGAGGAAATCAGAACTTGGTGACATTGCTAAGCTCCAGGATAAAGGCTTTCCTGAATCTGTCTCTAGGCCTTTCCATTACAGATGCCAATAAGCCCCTTCTATTGTTGAAGACATTGCTACTTGCAGCTGAAAGCATCCTAGGCAAGGCAGAGTTTAATAGGTTATGGGATTTTTCTTTACAGCTATACACCTTATGGTTATGGAGTCATGGAGTTTCATTCCTGTAAAAGACTTTTAGGGTCACCCGTTTCAACAGGGGTGCCACATAACAATCTGAGAAGTTGATTTGTGGTCTTACATGCGTTTCTTGCATTTGTAGAGCATTTTACATTTTCCAGGGTGTTTTTGGAATGCTTCGGATACTCAGGACTAAGTTTCTCTGTAAGGGAGGCAGGGATGGGCAGGGTTGGTTGTGAGGTGAGATGCTTTTTGTCATCAGAAAGATGTTACATCAAATCCCAGCTCTTCTACTGTATAATCTGGGCTCTTCCTGTACCAGTAAAATGGGCATGATAATTACTTTGTAAGGTCTTTTTAAAAAAAAAAAATGTGTGTGTGAAAATTGAAAAGGAGAATGTTTATGAAAGTAGGCAAACGGAGCATAATCCTGATCAACTTTGTTTAATCTTTTTTTTGGAACCAAGAGGGCCTTGATGGGCCAGTAGTTCTTTTCCCACTCTTTGTCCCCACCCTCAGAGGCTCAGGGATTTGTTTCCTGTGAAAATGCAACTATCTCTGGAGGATCTATTGGTCAGTTACACTTTGGTGAAAATTTTAAGTTGTTAACAGTAATTTGTTTGTTAGGATCCATGAGAGAGGGAAATAAGCACCTTTTGCTTAAGAATCAAAAGGTTAGAGGTTAGAAGGCATGTTCCTGAATCCCTGAGGGAGTGCTCCGAAGAAAGAGAAAAGGCACAGAACAGCGACAAATACCTGCTTTTGCAGGCAAAATTTGGAGCCCTCTTTAGGGTGTCTGAAACGTACAAATATCATCAGTGTCTTTGTGGAGCCACACCACAAATGATGAGCTTTTCCTCAAGAGTTTAGGAGCACAGTCTAATTATTACAAGGCACTTTCTGGTAGCTTCTCTGTAGGGCCTGGCAGTGATGCTCTTGTGCCAAACATGAAAAATATACCTCATTTTATAAAGGCTGATTGACTATGTCATAGGCCCTGGGGACTTTTTTTTTTTTTCACATTTGTTGTTGTTGTTTTAAACCAAAAGGAAATCTATTTGCTCACATACCTGAAAATTCTAGGGAGTTACTGACTTCAGTCATGGCCGGATCCAGGTGCTCGACATCACCAGGAACACTCTCTCTCCATCTTTGTTTTCTTGGTGTTGGCATTGTTTTCAAACAGATGTCCCCAAGTGATGGCAAAGATGACTATCAGCAGTCCCAGGGCTACCAGCTTAGCTAACTGCTTTTACGTATGTAATCTTCCATTCTCTATGCAAGTTCGCCAGGTACCAGATGAAGAAACTGAGGCTCAGAGAGGTTTAGTGAAAGTCACCAAGTAAGGACAGAGCCCCCTGCCCCATTCATATAGTGAAGTCCTAATCCCCAGGACCTCAGAATGTGACCTTATTTGGAGATAGGGTTTTTACGGAGTAATCAAATTAAAATGAAGTGATTAGCATGGTCCCTAATCCAAACCTTATATAAAGGGGAAATTTGGAGACAAGACACACACATAGAGGGAAGACAATGTAAAGAGATATAGGGAGAAGATGCACCTACAAGCTCAGGAGGGAGACTTGGAAAGATCCTTTCCTCTCAGCTCTCAGAAAGAACCAACCCTGCTGACACCTTGATTTTGGACTTCCAGCTTACAGAACTATGAGACAATCAGTTTCTGTTGTTTAAGCCAACCATTTTGTGATACTCTGTTTCAGAGCCCTAGGAAACTAACCCAGAGCCCACATTTGAATTCAGATCTGTCTGACTCCAAAGCCAGTGTTCTTTCTCCTTCATTGCTCCAGTTCAGATGTGGTGATGCATGTGGTATCTGTGAGATTTATGAGATGGATTCATTTTCTGAACTGGATGGGACTCTGCAAGTGTCTTCTGCTTTCACAAACCTCTAGAGGAAGAAGAGCATTTTCTATAGGCTGCTGTGCTTGAAAAACTCCAAACAATTCTGTACAAGAAGCAAACACATTCTCTTCATACTGGGTAACTGCTGATGATAATTGAGAGAACATTTAAATTTGTTAAATTTACACGTGTGTGCCCATGATAATAAGAGCTGACAAGGAGGAGAGTTTCCTCTGCTTTCAGTCTAAAGAAGAAGTTTGATGTATATATTTATATATATATATGTACATGTCTAATGGAATCACTTTACTGTACCCCTGAAACTAATGCAACATTGTAAATCAACTATATTTCAATAAAAATTAAGAATAAAATAAAGAAGCAGTTTGAGCAGCCTAACTCTTCTCCTCCAGGGTCTTGTCACATGTTATGAGATTGTCACAGGATATGTATTCTCTCATTCCCTTAACAAGCATATATGAAGCCTCTCATTTGTATGAGCCCTAGTACTTAAGGCTACAGAGCAGCGTTATCCAAAATATAGTGCGAGCCACAGAAGTGAGCCAAGTACGCAATTTAAAATTTTCTAGTAAGCACGTTAAAAAAATGAAAAGAAGCAGGTGACATTTATTTAGTAATATATCTTATTTATCAATCTGTCAAAGATACTTTCATTTCAAAATGTATTCAATATAAAAACTCTTTTCTTGGACTCTCTTTTTAAAAAAATAATTAATTATTAATTGAAGTATAGTTGATTTACAATGTTGTGTTAATTTCTGCTGTACAGCAAAGTGATTCAGTTATACATATATATACTTTTTTAATATACTCTTTTCCATTGTGCTTTATCACAGGATAGTGACTATAATTCCCTGTGCTATACAGTAGGACCTTGTTGTTTAATATAAAAATTCTTAATGTGATATTTTATAGTCCTTTGTGTCACTAAGTCTGAAATCTGGTGTGTATTTTATACTGATGACCCATCTCCACTTGGACCAACCACATTTCAGATGCTTAATAGCCACATGTGTCTAGAAACTTCTGTGTTGGACAGAAGATCTAGAGGATAATGCCATAAAGATAATGGTAGTAATAACAGTAAGAATCATATGACTTCCATTATTTTTGTACCATGTGCCATGAATGTTCTCTCCACATACATTGTCTTTTTTCAAGCTTAAGTTTTGAATACATTCATACAATTTAAAATAAAAACATATAAAAATTATATAGAAAAACATCTTGGGCTTCCCTGGTGGCGCAGTGGTTGAGAGTCTGCCTGCCAATGCAGGGGACATGGGTTCGTGCCCCGGTCTGGGAAGATCCCATATGCCGTGGAGCGGCTGGGCCCGTGAGCCATGGTCGCTGAGCCTGTGCGTCTGGAGCCTGTGCTCCACAACGGGAGAGGCCACAGCAGTGAGAGGCCCGCGTACCACAAAAAAAAAAAAAAAAAAATCTTGATCTTAGCCCCCATCTTCTCAGTTCCCACTCCTTCAAAAAGAAAACCTCCCAAAAAACAGGAATCTGTTCTAATAGCTTACTGCATGTCCTTACACTTTCTTTATGCATATACGAATACATATTCTTATTTTCCCTTCTTTCTTTTAACCTAAAGATAGCAAATTATACACATGCTCTGTATCCTATATTTTTCACTAAACAATTTAGACTGGAAATCTTTTCATATCAGTACATAACTTCTTGGTTCTTTTTCACAGCTGCATTGTATGGAGGTACCAAAATTTAGTTAGTCTTCTACTGATGAACATTTGGGTTGTTTTCAGGTCTTGTAACTAAAAGCAATATTACCATGAATATCTTGCACATGTGTCATTTCACATACATGCAAGGATTGTTGGAGAATAAACTCCCAGAAGTAGGATTGCTGGGCCATAAGATAAATGTATGTAAAATTTGAGAAGAAATCGCCAAATTGTCCTTGAAAGGGGTTGTACCAAATTCATGCTTCTACCATCGATGTGTAAAATGTACATGGTGTCTTATTTAATCTTTAAAAAAATTGTGGGAGATATTATTATACTCACTTTTCAGGTAAAGTGAAGGCTCAGGCAGGTTGGGTGACTTACACAGTAATGTTTATGCGTATGGGCAAAATCCAAGATTTAACCCCAGTTCTCTTGTACCGTGCACACACACACACACACACACACACACACACGCACCATAATCTTACAAAAAATTAGGAAGGGGACTTCGCTGGTGGCTCAGTGGTTAAGAATCTGCCTGCCGATGTGGGGGACATGGGTTCGAGCCCTGGTCCAGGAAGATCCCACATGCCGCAGAGCAACTAAGCCCGTGCGCCACAACTACTGAAGCCCGCACACCTAGAGCTTGTGCGCCACAACTACTGAAGCCCGCACGCCTAGAGCCCGTGTTCCCCAACAAAGAGAAGCCACCGCAATGAGAAGCCCGCGCACCGCAACGAAGACCCAACGCAGCCAAAAATAAATAAATTAATTAATTAAAGAAAAATAAGGGGGCTTCCCTGGTGGCACAGTGGTTGAGAGTCCGCCTGCCGATGTAGGGGACACGGGTTCGTGCCCCGGTCCGGGAAGATCCCACATGCCGCGGAGCGGCTGGGCCCGTGAGCCATGGCCGCTGAGCCTGCGCATCCGGAGCCTGTGCTCCGCAACGGGAGAGGCCACAGCAGTGAGAGGCCCGCATACCGCAAAAAGAAAAAAAAAAATTAGGAAGTACAATTCAAACAGCTTTTTTTTTTTCTGAAACATTTGAGAGTCATCTGCCAACTTCACCTCACTCCCACATAGGTGGTCCCTGAGCAGCCTGGTATGAATTTCCCTGATTGACTCTGAAACAGCAGTAACAAAAATAAGCACAGTATAGATGAGTTTTTCCTAAGGTTAAATTTATTTAATATAAGGATGGTACTTTATGGCCTCTCAACTTCTGGTGTGCTCATATGTTCTTTCTTTTATAGAATTATGGGTATGTTAGATCTGGTTAATTTTTACACCTTTTATTATGAAAATTACCAGCCCTTATAAACACAGACTAGTATATTGAGCCCCGATGTACCCAGCATCTAACTTCAACAAATACCAACAAATAAGCAATCTTGTTTTATTCAACCCTCCTCTGGCTCCCCTATTTGGATAAATTTAAAACAAAATGTAAGCATTATATTATATAATTTTCTCCATAAAGACTTTAGTATGTTTCTTTATAAGACTTTTATTTTAAAAAGAGCAATAGATATGTTTGTTTTAAATGCTTATTTAGATGGCTTTTTATTTTTAAAGTTAGCAATCAAATATTGGTCCCCTCAAAAAATTGTTTTGGATATACTACTGGTCCATGAGATCCCCAGATCTGGTAATCACTACTGAATTCTGCTGCTGGAAAGACCCTCCTAAACTTTAGCTGGGATACGGTTGCAACCATGCCTTAGAAGCCTTCAAAATGTAGCTGACCTGGGTTTTCTGAGACCTCAAGCTGATACAATTTTGGGAGTCTCTTTAAGATAAATAATACAAAATTAGGAATACAAAATAACATTTGAAAGTGAATATACTTTTAGTATGAGAAAAGAACTCACTACAAATTACAAGTCAAAAAACTGACACCACAAACATCACGGAATCCAGAAAAATAACATAATGTTTTCATTAATGAACTGATTGAACCACCCCGTCACATTTTCCTCTTTATATTCTTTGTCTGCATACACTTTGATTGCCTCTCCATATGACAAAGATATTATAATATCATGTTCAATAGAGAGAACACAAGATAATTCAGTTTCTCCTTTAGTACGATTGTTGGAAATTTATGTTTTGTTATTGATGGTTGGTGACTTTACACACGGGTAGACTTGCTGTTTGTAGAACTGCTTTGGGTTTGTGCCTTTGTCTGATAAACTGTTTCTTGAGATTCCATCAACAAAGGTACATTTATCAATGTAGTCTCTGTACTCTTGAATATATTCCTGATGGGAGAGAAGTTCTGTTGTGATCAGGTGTCAGTGAGAACTAAACTTCTGCTTATGAGTTTACACATCAGATGTTGGGAGAATTGTCTAAAGACTAGCTTCTGGTTCTGTATATCTCATACTTTGTTAAATTCTTCACAGAGTTCCAGACCTGGACTCCATAGGACACATTCATATTCCCATTGGAACTCCAGCCATGCATCTTTGGGTCACAGTGCTGGGTGGTGAGCTGCAGGAACCATTCCTACACAGGGACAGCTAGTCATGAAAGTGACTGTGATTCACATAAATATATCTCAGGAACCCCCATCTAGGTGTATCCCCAAGATAATTTCCTCTTATCCAGCTCCTCCAAATACCTGCAGCCTCTCTAAAGACCCAGCACAGAGGGAAATGCAATGGACAAGTCAGAATGGAAAGAGACAATAGTCTTAACCGATTGTGGCTAAAATATCTTACTTTTTCAGGTTATACCAAAACCTATGACTTTCTGAGTACATTAACCTCGGTAAGTTTGACTCTGCCCTTGACTGCCTCTCTGATCTCACCTCCCACAACTTTCCTCCCCCATCATTCATTCTCTTCCAGGCACATTGACCTGCTTCTTGTTCCTCAAGTATGCCAGGAGCTCTCTGCCTCAGGGCCTTTGCACTTGCTGTTCGTTCTGCCTTGAACACTTTTCTCAGATATCCACACTTGGCTTACATCCTCACTTCCTTCAGCTTTCTGCTCATGTGCCAGCTTCTCACCATTCTATATAAAGTAAGACTTCTAGGAAATGCAGAGTCCCCAAGTCTAATGAGATACCAAGCACAGACTCAAGGATTCCTAAGACACCAGCATCTAAACAGGAGCATGTCAATTCCACCAGCTCCTTCAGTTAGTTTCAAGCTGACAGAAGATAACTTTTCTTGGAATGACACTGTAATCTATGCATGATTTTCAATAAATGTTTTCTAGATTGCAAATAAAAAATAAAAATAAAAGAGCACTCCTACCCTCTGCACCTTACTTTATTTTTTCTTGGTATCACCACCCCTGACATAGCATATATTTACTCATTTGTTTATTGTATTGTCTCCTTTTTATTAGAACTTAAGGTCTAAGAGCAGGGACTTTTTTGTTGTTCACTACTGTGTCCCAGCACCTAGATTTGTCCCACGTAATTGCTCAATAAATATTTATTGAATAAATGAAGTACAACTGGAAATCACTGAAGAATTTTACACAGGAGAAACGTGATGCTTTCCTGGGTCTGCCAAAAGAAATTAATCTCTCACTTACGTTTCTCCCCAAACATCTTTTTCTATAATATTCCTTGAATTATAATCACCCGTCAGTCTAGTTTTCTCTACTAGATTGTAGAGGATAGAGAGTATGTCTAATTCATCAACAGACCTCTACCACATGTATTTCAGAATTAATGTTGGCAGAATTAAATGGAATCTACTTTGCACGAGAATTCTTGAACTGGCTGTGTTTGGTTTTCTCAACTAACTAGATTATAAGCTGTTTCTGAGCAGGGGAAATTTCCCTGGCCATTTATATCCTCTCAGCATCTCTTAGCAACCAATACATTGTGCTTCTTAAATAGGGTTCAACCTCTGTGTTTCTGCCTATATAATTTCTGTACTTAGTGTCTCCCAGGTCTCCATTATAATGGATTCCTAAGCAAAATTCCTGTATCTATTAGGATACTTTCAGTTTCTATTAATCAAAACCCAATTAAAAGCAGCTTAAACAAGTAAAAGTTGGCAAAAGGATTAGTGGTAGGTTGGCTTCAGGAATGTGCCTTAACTACATCTTTCAGCTCTGCCATTCCAGTTTGTCTCCTCATGGTCACAAGATGGCTGCAGTGGCTCTGAGTATCACGTTCTCAAACAGTGATATCCAGAGGCAGGAGAAGGAACTCTTCCTTCTCAGACATCTCTTAAATGAAAGGAAAACCTTCCCCTGGAGCTCTGCAATGCATTTCCCTTCACTTGCTAGAATTGCAACACATGTCCTTGCCTAAACCAATTGGATTAAGGAAATGGAATTGTTTTGATTGGCTAATGTCAATGGAGACTCACTCCCCCTGGGATGGTGGAGGGGCTCTGTCTTCAGTGCAGAGCCACACAGAAGGTTGGTCCTCTAACAGCCAGGAAGAAGGGGGACAGGGCGGAAGAATGGATTTGGGTTAGCACCAAGAGTGTCTGCCTCAGCTTCTACATGCTAGTCCCCCAACCTGGCTTAGTTCAAAGGCCTGAAAAATTGGAGGTCTACAGATACCTCTTCCTACCCAAAAACTAGGGTCATGCTACTTTTCCAAATCAATCTCCTAAATAAAAAACGAACTAAACTAAATACCAAGCTTATGACTTATTTAGAAACAAACCCAGGGCAACTATCAATTAATTTGAATTAACACTGAGCATCGAGCAAGTTTCTTCATCTCTCTGTGCCTCAGTTTCCTCATCTCTGAGATGAGGATAGTAACAGTACCTAACTTATGGGGTTGATGTAAAGATTAAATCAATTATTATGCAGTCAATTCTCATTACTGGTAGATTCTGTATTTGCAAATTTGCCTACTCACTAAATTTATTTGTAACCTCAATATCAATACTTGTGGCAATTTTGTGGTCATTCATGGACACGCAGGAGAAAAATTTAAGCTGCTCAAAGTGCATGTTCCCAGGAGAGGTTGGACAAGGCAACACTGCCTTCTTGTTTCAGCTCTCATATTGTAAACAAGGGTTCTTTTCATGGTCTGTTTAGTGCCATTTTTTTTTTTTTTTTAGCATTTTTGTTCTTTTATTTTGGTGATTTCACTGATTAAAATGGCCCTCAGGCATGGTGCTGAAGTCTAGTGTTCCTGAGCACGGGGAGACTGTGATGTCCTTTATGGAGAAGTTACATGTGTTAGATAAGCTTCATTCAGGCATGAGCTACAGTGCTGTTGGCCGTGAGTTCAATGTAAATGATTGAACAATATATGTTAACTAAGGTGTTTTTAAACACAAACATACATAAAACAAGGTTTTATATCGATCAATGGACAAAAATGTGACCAGAGGCTCACAGGAAACTAACCCTGTATTTCCCCTAGGAGCAGTGGCTTGGAATTCATTAATTCAGTGTTTGTAGGGCCTTCATAGAACATGACTACCATGAATAACGAGGATCAACCATATTTAAATTGTTGAGGATAGCTTCCGTCATGTAGCAAAAACCATATAATTGTTAGTTTTAATGTTAACCAATATAGTAATAATATTCTCTAAACTAGAGCAGGAATTCCCTGGCAGTGCAGTGGTTAGGACTCTGCGCTTTCACTGTTGAGGGCCCGGGTTTGATCCCTGGTCGGGGAATTAAGATCCCAAAAGCCATGTGGCATGGCCAAAAGCAATCAAACAAACAACCCCCCCCCCCAGAAAAAAAAAAAAAACCCTAGAACAGTATTAGAACCTTAGAATATTCTCTGAAGTAAATGTGAACTGAGTCTATATTTCATTCTATTTAATTTATGTCCCTGTCAAGGTAAATAAATAAACACAAAACAACCACACACACAGCTGGCTCCACAGCCAGAGAGCTGGGAGTGGAAGGATTCAATGTCACTCAAAGCCCACAAGGGTGACAACCGCAAAGCCACAAGGGGCTCGAGGCAAGAGGTATTAAACTTCAGAAGCTGCAGGATTCCAGTTCCATAGCATGACCACCCATGAAGGAGCGAGAGCGCAGTCTCCGCTAACAGGACCCCTTGGCTCAGGTCAGTGTGTCCCAGCCCCAGCTGAGAGCAGAGGAACTCGGGCCCCAGCATTTGTTGAAGGAGGGTTGCAGGGCTCCCTCCAGCCACATCTGAGAGCCGTAGTTGTAGGCACTCAGAAGCATCCTCTCAATCTCATTCTTTTCCTTGAGAGCCTGGGTAGGGGGAATTAGAATTGAAGTTCTATTTGAATTTCACCTTTATGAGTAATGAAAAGGGTAGAAGAAATTCCTAGCTGGGCTTTGGGGGAAAGGAGTGGATGATTCCATTACCTATACTCTTAGCTTTTAGTATTACTATGACACAACAGTTTCAAATCTATGTATAGAGCAGCCTATTCAAAGCCATTTAGAATATAGTGTAACAATGCCAAAATAATTTCAGTGTAAGACTTTGATCTCCTCATTATAATGCCATTACCATACCATTATTAGCTAAGATTACAGTGACAAATCAATTTTAATTGAAGTCTTTGGAGATGCCATTTATAATGCTATTATCATGTGAATTTGCAATGGAAAAGTTACTTGAGTAAGCTTGTTGAAACAGAGCTATAATGCCACTATAATGGAAAATTTTGTTGGCAAAATTATCCCAAGTCTATAGGGACTGGTGATTATCATATAAAAAATAGACCATGAAAAATATGCCCCCCGAGCGCCCCCAGTAGTAAATCATGCTATGGATAGTATCTATGGATCAAAGAATATTTTTCTTATTGAATGAGTTCATAAAAATCATAGACTCCTGAAGCAGATAAAAGGCTCTCATTTTACAGATGAGAAACCAGACACAAAGGGAGGAGGTGTGACTTGCCCAAGGCCATGCAGTGAGTGCCAGACCCTGGACTTAACCCCAGGTTCTCTGACTCTTAGTCTTCAGGTCTTTGACTCCTTGACAAAACTTCAGTGGCCCTGACTCTACAATGTCTTTTAGGAGCAGGACTCCAGGAAAACAGACAGATGGTAAGATCAGCATCAGATCTAGCCTCTGGTGAGGCTAGAACCAGAGGAAGATTTCCAGATTGTGGTGGTGCTGTGAGATACTCATTTTGGACTAGAAGATTCTTGTAGAATTTTCAATATATGGTGATTCCAGGACTCCCAGTGTCAGGAAGTTGGCCACACAGAAGTTGGGATTTCATCCTGGTTCCATGCTTTTTTATGAGAACATGCTTCTTTCCTGGAAGAGAAATTTAAACTCTTCCAGCTTTGACTAGATGAAGACAGAGAGGAAAAAAGATCACATTGCACCAAGGAGTTGCTTCATTCAGGCAACAAAGGACTTGGTAAACATAAAAAATCAGACTAGTTGTTTGATCAAAGAGAGTGTTTAAATTAATCACCCTGGGAAGCCACTGCCTCAAATTAGCTTCTTGTTAGAGGGTCTTTCATTCCCAGAATATGTCTTGTGTTGATTCCCTTCTTACCTTAATTTGTCCAAAACATAGCCAGCCTCCTATCATTTGAAAAAGCTTCCTCTCTTCCTAGGTTATGGCATCTCTTTGCTCTCATTTTACCCCTTCCGCCCTGGCCCACTTTTTTTTTTTTTTTTTTTTTTTTTGTGGTACGCGGGCCTCTCACTGCTGTGGCCTCTCCCGTTGCGGAGCACAGGCTCCGGACGCGCAGTCTCAACGGCCATGGCTCACGGGCCCAGCCGCTCTGCAGCATGTGGGATCTTCCCGGACCGGGGCACAAACCCGTGTCCCCTGCATCGGCAGGCGGACTCTCAACCACTGCACCACAAGGGAAGCCCCCTTTTTAGTGGAAGGGGCAAGACTGTGAAGAGGGAATTCTTTCTTTCCCCCATATCCAATCTCTTCCTTGGACTAGTCTACCGTGGGCCAGATGTTCTGGCCCATTTGCTCTAAAAGTGTTCATTCCTTACAGTGAGCAGCTAACATTTCTGGAGGGCTTGCATGTGCCACGTACAGGGCTAATGACTTTATTTCGCAAATCTAGTAGCCATTATTACAACATGTGAACCTGGAGCTTTGTAGAGTCATTTATCCAGGATCACTCTTGCAGCTAGAAGATGACCTTGGTTTGTTGGATGCCGGAGCCTAAGCTCTTCACCAGTTGGTGTTGCAGAGGCAGTTTAGCTTAGCATAGTGGCTGAGCAGACAGTCTCCGGAGCCACACAACTGCGTTTACATCTCGGCTGGGCCACTTACTAGCTCCGTTACATTGAGCAAGTTACTTAACTTCCATGTGCCTCAGTTTCCTCATTGTGGACATGAGACTATAATAAGAACTTAGTTCAATGTGTTGTTGTAAAATTATTATGTGTGCTGCACTTAGAATAGCGCCTGATGACCAGACACTGTTAAGTCTGTAAGTGACAGCTTTTTGCTGCTTTCCTTTTCAGTGACATGACCAAGTTCTCCAGATCCCATCCATCCTGGGTGAGGATGAGAGGGGAGACACAGTAAACGGGTGATTTTACACGAATGTGCTCTCCTAAGCCAAGTGTGGACGCATACATTTGACTCAAGTGGACAATTTAAGGAGGAAAGCTGGACCTTAGTGAGGCCCCTCGCTGCTTTGGGCCTGCAGATGCCAATCTTGAAGAGGCAGGATTTAAGAGAATGAAATCAGTGGCTATCCTCAAGCGGGATGAAAATCCGTTTCATAAAGTCAAGGCCAAAATGTTAGTGTGCATTACTGGCTGTGGGAAAAGTGGTATAGCTAATGATTCTTGGAGGAGTGGCAGTCGGTTAAGCTTTAGACAATCTCAATAAAATTCTTGAGGCCTCTGTCCAGCAGGCCACGGGCTGAACAATGGCCCAGGAATGTCAGAATCCTATGTTCTCATCGTTGCTCTGCTACTGATCTGTTCTGTGATCGTAGGCCCTTAATCCCCCCACCATGCCTCTACTTCTCTCCTGCCAAATACCAGTGGTCTCCCTGGGTGATTTGGAAGGATAACCAATAAAAAGGATTAGGGACAAGAACCACCATCCAGATTGCTAATAAAAGTGGTATTTTGTACTCAATTATTTGCATCTAAACCCTTTATATTCTCAGTTTGGCATCCCCCATCCTCTCTCTTTTTTATTCTTGGACTTTTCTCCCCATCCCCCATGGAGAAGCAAAACACAATATATGTGGTACAGTATCTTGCAGTGAAATGACAATCTGGATGAAGGGGAATTGGCCGTGCTGTGACATTTCAAGCAGTTGCTGTCCGAGGGAGAAATTCACCTAAGGGATGTCCCCAGCCCAGCAAACAAAGAAGCAGTAGAGAAAATGCCACAGCAGCTCTGGGTCTCTCAATGTGACTTGAGTGCTGCTGTCTGTATTAGGTTGGCCAGTGCCTGAGCAAAGGTGATACAGAGATTCTGAATGCCAAGAAAAATAATAAAATTGCCAGTGTGTTGGAAATTCAAGTAAATCCAAGAGCATAAATAATGAACACAACACTGATTGAAATAAATGATGTACTTTGCTTTAGAAATGTTATTTGAATAACAGATATTGTATTTTGTCAGGCTACGGTTTCAAATGCATTCGATTATACATTTTCATGTTTCCCCCCCGCAAACAGTCTTTCAAATCAGTATAAATTGCTGTATGTAGCAGGCATGTCTTGATCTTTAGCTGCCATGACAACAGGATACAACAGAAATGCATTTTCATAACAATTGCTGGCAATGCTTAGTATCACTGTTACTTTGTGTCAGGGAATGGCTGGCTTTGGGAAGAAAACAGCATTGTTTGCTTTAACTTGAAAGCTTTAGTTGTAATAATTGAAAAAATAGGTAGAGAAATTGTTGTTTAAGGGAAAAGTAGGTAGAGGGAGGTAAAGCCTGGGGTAGGGGGTGAGGAGAGAGAGCGACAGAGAGAGAGAGAGAGAGAGAGAGAGAGAGAGAGATCTCTGCTTGGAAAGAGGGTTACACCAGTGGGACCATAGTGTAAAGCTAACCTAGAAAGTATGTAATTGGGTAATCAGATCAGCAAATTGAGTCAAATGATATGATTTAAAGTGATATAATCAGTTTTCACAAACCAGGAGAAATATGTATGTGTTTTCTTTCCCTGTCCATTTGTTTTAACCTATATCTTCTAAAATAGCCCAGAGGGAGCAAATCTGAGGAATTTTAGAAAAGAACACATTTGGGGGAGACAATATACATTAAAAAAAATTTCAGGCAAACATGTGCAAAAAGGCAGTGGGAGGACTTTTTTCTCCTAGTTCTCTGAAATCCATGATATCTCACAACTAGTGGTGAAATGGAGAAGGACCCTATGGTCCTTGCCCAACCCCCTGCCCATGTCCTCAGTCTGCCTTTTGTCTGTAGAAAATCTTTCACCAAAGAATGAGTTTAAATCATTCATAAAATAGTTTAGCCATTAAGCAAAGTCCAAGGACCTTTAGTTGCTCCTCAAGGGCTATAGATATTCTGAGCCATAGCCTTTGAGCTGTCTTATAGATATGGAAACCCCCAAGAGGTGGAAGAAGTTAACTACATGATGACCAGACTGTTGCCATGACATAAGCTGCCACAATTCTGAGAACCGACCTCAACGAAATGGGAAACAAACCAGCCCTGAAACTAAAGACTAACTGTACTTAAAGCAATCAAGATGATGCTGATCAGACCACTGCATGACCAATTTCAAGTTGAATGTCAGAGGTGACTGTACTGTTTGTGCATGTACACCCCCCCCCCACCGTCTATAAAAACTCTTGTCCACTGATTGTCGGGGGGGGAGTTGACCTTTGGTCTGCGCCCCCCACCCCAACCCTGTCACCAGTTGCTGGCCTCTGAAATAAAGCAAAGTTTCCTTTCTACCAACCTTGCCTCTTTATTGGCTTTTGGGCAGTGACCCGCAGTTTTGGTAACAGTTTTGTGCCACCCAACGTGAGGCTGCACTCTCACGACATTTGGCTCCCGGTTTTCCAGAATAGAGCCGCTGGCCATGACGATGCACCAAGATGGTTGCGATGAGCCAGCTGCTTGTGTCTAGCTGGCCCCGAAAGGGAGGTGCAGGGGGACGTTCCGAGCAGCTGCCAAAACCATTTGTTTTGGGGATCCTCCCTGTTTCCCCCCTGCTCAGCACTGGCTGCCAACTGACTCTTTTCCTTGGTGGAATGGAAACATGCGTTTGGACGAGCTGACGAACTCCAAGACCGAGTAAGTCCATCAGTGTGCACCCGGGCAAACTTCTCTTTTGAGCATGAAGTGCTATTTGGGCATTTTACCGGTTGGTTCTGACGTGTGTCTGACGTCGAGGACCGTTTGTGTTGGGGAAATGTTCGTTTGGGACTCTGTATGGGTCATCCTCCGTATCGGATGACCTCCATATCGGTCATCCAGTTCTGTCTTCTGGTGTGTGAATGTATGTTCCATTTGTGTGATTGGTATCTTTGCTGTCTTTTGTAAAATGGGAAATTCAGGTTCAATTCATTAGAAAAATTTTAGCTATGAAATTGTGACTAAAGAAAAAGAAAGATGATTTTTTTAAAAACAATATATGGCAACAGTATTCTTCAGACTCCAGAGAAAATTTGTTAAGATGAATCTCTTTTGAAACTCCAAAACTGGTTCTTTTTGTATATGCAGTTAAAAAAAGCTAGCTTGAAAAAATACTGTTTTCAGAATTCTGACCCTGAGAGGACAAAAATATGCCCAAAAGAAAGCTTGAATTTAACTCTTATCATGTCCTTAAAATACAAACGCAGCCCACCAGTTCAATGACTTATTTCTTGGTTTTGTTAGGTCTTTTAAAGGTTAAAAATTGTAATATGTAATTAAAGCTACTAAAATGATATGGGAAACATTTCAGTGTGTAAAGCAAGTAAGATATGTGTTGCTGGTGAGAGAAGGTATAAAGACTGGAGATATTTTTACTGAGGAAGAAAAGAATAATTTTGTCCTAGAGCTGCTTGCTTATGTGTGGGGAAAATAAGGGACAAATTAATATGGATCCAGAAAGTGATAAAATGTTTGTGAAAAAGGAACTTTGAGAAGAGAATTTTGTACGTTGTCAGGATTAAGATTACATTGAATTTAATTAGATAAATGAATTTTGTTATTAATAGTAAGCTGGTACAATACTGGAATTTGGTTTTCTCTCTCTGTTAAGAGAACAAAGTTTTCCTGGAATATTGAACTGCTTTTGCTAACAGATTATAAGTTTCTTCTCTAGCTAACTTTGAGCATTCCAGAAGGCCCTGAGGCATCTCAGAAGAAATATTAAGGTAACTAGGATTATTTGGTACATTAAATTACATGGAAACATTGTCAAATAATAATGATAAGCATTCTTAGTTTATACTGTATGGGTAAATATCATTAATATAAGTGTTCTAGAAGTTACATGAAGTTTCTAAAATTTGAATATGTTTTCAGTCATACTTCTAGTTATAAACTGTCTAGTGAAGTTGTCACAGAGTATAACTACTTATGATGTATGTCACTGCTGGCTTTAAGTCTACTGCTTGAAGCACACATAGAATGTGCCTCCGAAATGAAGCAAACTTTCCTTTCCATCAACCTTGCCTCTCTGTTGGCTTTTGAGTGGCGAGCAGCCGGACCCCTGCTTTTGGTAACAGTGGCACCACGGTAGAAGGGGGATGTGTAGCCTGGTGGTTAAGGGAGTAAGTGTAGCCCTATGGCAGGCAGAACAGGGTTTATACCCTGGATCTGCTCTACCCCAAGTTGGAGAGGTTAGTTACTCTCCATCTCAGTTTCTTTATTTTAAAATTAGGCTTAATGAGTTCATTGGGTTTGGGGAGGATTAAATGAGATGAGGCATGACAAGGAGCTATTAAAGGACCTGCCATGTAATGACTGTTCCAAACGTGGCTGCCATCACTAGTATGCTGCAGGATACTCTGACCAATAAAGAAAATCTGGAAGACTCTATTATTTCCTGCATCAAGCTCTTAATGTCTTTAGTAGTTGTTTTCAGAGTTTATAGAGGAATTAGATGACACTCAGATCACTGATGTCTCACAGTTCTTGGATCAGTCATGGACCTGGCAGAAAACAGAATTTCCTCCAAAAGGATTTAACTAGGAAGGAGTTCTAGGAAGGGACTATTTACAGAGGTGTGGGAAGAGTTAAGGGACCGGTAAAGGATGTTGAGGCCTCTAGGTATCAGTAACAGTGGGAAGGAGGAAGAAGTAAGAGGAAAAAAGAAAATGACTAGAATCAGGGAGACTTGGAGCCATAGAGGAGAGGTAACTGTTGCCAGTGGCACAGCTCTGCAGCTGGGGAAACCAGGAAGAAATACCCTGACCTTTTCACCTCTCACCAGCTGATCTCCTGTGGGTGCCTCTCATTGGCTGCCTCTCACTGGAAGCCAGAGGACAAGGAATAGGCCTGATGCAGACCGTAGGGATCAGATCCTGGGAAGCACGACGGGGGTGGTGGTGGCAAAGAATGGATCCTTGGAAGCAAATGGAAATGAGAGCCGCCAGCAAACACAGGCACATCTGGGAGATACTGCGGGTTCTGTCCAGACCAGACCATCGCGATATAGCAAATATCGCAATAAAGCTAGTGGAACGAATTTTTTGGTTTCCCAGTGCATATAAAAGTTATGATTCCACTATGCTCTAGTTTATTAAGTGGGCAATAGCATTATGTCTAAAAAATATGTACATAACTTAATTACAAATAACACTTTTGGCACTGATAGACTTGCTTGATGCAGTGTTGCCACAAGCCTTCAATTTGTAAAAATCCATTATCTCTGAAGTGCAATAAAGCAAAGTGCAATAAAATGAGGTATGCCTGTACCGTGTTTATCTGTCCTTAGTGTGATTTTTGGTTTCTAGCATAGGCTTTTAAGAATTGCTATAGAATTGTCTATTTTTTTGCCTGTTATTTCCTCACCTCTCTGGTGAAATTGTAAGTTCATCGACGGCAAAGATTATGGCTTATTTCTCTTCCAGTCTCACAAAGCTTAGCACAAGGCAAAAATCAATGGTGGCAATAAATAACTACTTATCTAGTTGATGGGAATAATAATAATAGTCATTATTATTATAGCAAACACAGCAATTACCATGTATTATGTGCAAGTACTTAACATATTTTAACAGATTTAATCCTCACAACAACACTAGAGAAGGTATTATTATTACCCCCCATATTGCAGATGAGGAAACTGAGTCCAGAGTGGTTAAGGAGGAACTAAATAACCAATATGCTTCTTCTCAATGTCTCTGTAGAGAGAGAATTGCTTTCATCAAAGACTCCAAAAACACAGAAGACAAAGGATAAGATAGAAACTTAGGGTGGAGTGAGCTGGGTAGGTCTTAGAACTTCCTTTTTCACTAGGGCAGGGGTTCCTAGTCTTCTCTGTGAACATTTTGGGTGGTGAGTGAGTTACGATTTTAGGTGTTTATGTGACAATGAACTGGATGGAGAGAGAGCCATTCCTTTTCAGTTCTCTCTCTTTTTGTTTTAGTAATAAAGTATTTTTTAAATTGAAGTATAGTTGATGTATAATATTATATGCTACAGGTGTACAATATAGTGATTCATACTTTTTAAAGGTTATATTCCTTTTATAGTTATTATAAAATATTGGCCATATTCTTTTCACTTCTCATTTAATCCTTCTGATTATACTAAGAAGAAAGTCTCAGACGGGTGCTAGTCTTTAACACCCAACACCTGCAAAATCTTACTTTTTACAAAGAAGGCAGACTCAGACTCAGAGCCTTTGCAGGCAGCATGGTATCTACCTGGAATTTTAAACATTAATTTTTTTGTTGTATTTTATGATAGGTGATATTTATTTTCCCTTTTTAATAGTGAAATAAAATTTTCTTTAAAACAGTGTTTATTTACATTAAAAGGAAACTGTGTTTCAGATGTAGAAAACAAACTTATGGTTACCAAGGGGGAAAATGGTGGGGGAGGGATAAACTGGGAGATTGGGATTGACATATGCACACTGCTATATATAAAATAGATAACTAATAAGAACCTACTGTATAACACAGGGAACTCTACTCAATACTCTGTAATGACCTGTATGGGAAAAGAGTCTAAAAAAGAAGTGGATTTATGTATATGTATAACTGATTCACTTTGCTGTACAGCAGAAACTAACATAACATTGTAAATCAGCTATACTCCAATAAAAATTAATTAAAAAAGAAAGTGCCTTTAATGAAAAATATTAGATAACTAATAATGTAGGTGCTATGCTGAATATAAGTGTTATTCCATTTAGGCAAAATTTTGGAAGTTTGTGTGAATGCTAAAGTTTGGGAAATACTTGCTTTAGGGAAAGAGACTCTGGGTGTGGGCAAATTGCATTACAAGCTCTGGGACCCTCTAGCTTGATGAACACTGTGCTGGGATAATAGGTAAATTTATTTCCTTTCACTATCTTACTTCTCATTTTTGCTTACTTCCTAGATAGATTAAAGGAAATAGGAGTAAATAAACTCCTTCTGTCCTAAATGCTGAGGGCCACATCAGGTCAATTCATAGAAATCTCAAACACTTTTGTCAAAGACTGTTGTAGGATGAAAAATGTCCCTCAAAGATATCAGTAAATCCCCGGGACTTGTAAATGTTAACTTATATGGCAAAGACTTTGAAGATTTGATTAAGTTAAGGATTTTGAGGTGGGGAGATTGCCCTGGATTATCTGTGTGGGCCCTAAATGCACGTACAAGTGTCCTTAGAAGAGAGAGGCAGAGGGAGATTTGTTACACACAGAGGAGAAGGTGATGTGGAAATAGAGCAGAGACAGACCTGAACATGCTGGCCTAGAAGATGAGAGTGATGTAGCAAAAAAACAAGGAATGTTGGCAGTCACCAGGAGATGGAGGAAGCAAGGAACAGACCCTTTCCTAGAGCTTCTGGAGGGAGCACAGCTCTGCAGACACCTTGATTTCTGCGCAGTGATGTAGATTTCAGACTTTTGGCCTCCAGAACTGTTAAAGAATAAATTTCTGTTATTTTAAGCTATGACATGTTTGGTAATCTGTTTCCACAGGAGATGAATCTGTTGCCATAGGAAACGAATACAAAGCTGGCAGCAGGAGCAGAGTGATCAAGGTACCCTGGCTACAGTGGTAAAGGACCTCGAAAACTTCTTTTCATTCTTGCCTAAGGCTCTTAAGACTCAAAGTCCCAGGTGTGAATGATGGATGGAGTTGAGCTTAGGTCATGTGCCTCCCACTCTCCCTCATCCCCACCGTCTCAGGCTGTGGAGAAGAAGGAACTGGACCTTCAGTTTAAGTAATCCTCAAGAACCACCCTCCTGTGAAGACTGTAGCCAACATCAGAGAGGTCTATCCTCCAATGAAATTGCAGAAGTTTTAGAAAGAGGGAAAGGATGCTGAGCAGTCTCTAAATTACAAACATCTATTTACAGATACTATTATAACTATTCTTATATTGATAGTAGTTTACAATTATGAACTCTAAATTCAGTAGACAAACAGAGAAGAAGGGATATCAGGACTAGAATAGGCAGGAAAAACTTCATAGAGATGATGCTACTTGAGATCTGGGTCCTGAGGCATGACCTAGCTTTGGAGGGCAGAGAGAAGAGATGAAGTTATCTCAGTAAAAATACAGTGATCAAGGACTTAGGGGGGAAGGAGCGTTATGTGTCTTAAGGATTTTGGCCAGAATACACATCCTATGGGTCTTTATCTTTTCTTTTGGAGCTTCCTGGAGCACTCTTTTTCTCAGAGGTGGTAAAAATAACATGGAATGTTTGCAATGTATTTTTTCTCTTTTCCTTTTGCATATCTCCTCATGGCATTCAGAAATGGACAGAGAAATGAAGAGATATAAGGATTAAGGAAGGAACTTCTTTGCTATCAGGGGTTTTCAAAAATCAAAATGATAAAAGGAAGAGAAAATTCAGTTGATTGATATACCAGTCCTGATATTTTGGTTTCTATTTCCTGTACAAAAGAGATGATCTAAGATTGCATGACATTCAGTTTTAAGTGACAAACAGGATTAGGAATCAAACAGACACATACCTACCAACCTGAAGTGCTTTTACGTGAGTAACAGAGCATTGCTGCATTTTGGAACCATCCACACCATTAAGGGAGAATTCTAGAAAGGCAATATGCTACATTAGCCCTAGAATCTGCCCAACTTTAATCATTCAAGGACCACCTTCAAGATTTTTACAATATCACATACCACTAGTACTATTATATTCTTAAAATTAAAAAAAATCAGCTAACTTTTCTTCTTTAGCAGTGATGGCAAATAAAAAACAATATCATATCTCAGGATTGGGGGATGGTGGAAATTTGTGTCAACCTTGAGGATCTAAAGATTGGTGATCCTATCATATTTCCTTTCAATTCATCAGTCTGGTCCCTGGAGAAAAAAGATGGATCCTGGAGGATGTCAGTAGATGTCCACAAACATAACCAAGTACTAGTCCCAACTGCAGCCACCATGACAGATGTACATCTTTCCTAGAGCCAAATATTATGGTTTCAGTTACATAGTATACAGCCATTAGTTTGGCAAATGTGTTCTTTTCATCTTAATTAGAAAATGGGATCAGAAATATTTTGCATTCATAAATAACAGGCAACAACATACATTTATAGTTTTGCCCCAGGGCTATTTAACTCTCCTGCCCCCTGTCATAATATAGTCTAAAAAGATCCAGACCATTTGGGCATCCTACAGAATATCACATTGATTCACTGTATTGATGATATTATGCTAATCAGATTGGATGAGCAAGAACTGGCTAGAATTCTGGAGGATGTGTTCCAGAGCATAAGAGGTAAAACCTATGAAAATTCTCTAACTCTCAGCTCCTTCAGCTGCAGAGAGCCACCTTGCCAGGAAAGCCCACAGATTATGGCAGGAGTATAAAGCATTTCAGCCCACTGTGGGACAGCTCTGATGGACCATGTATGTTCCAGAGTGCCCCGTGCTGTTGGCCCAGGCTCTAATGGAACTGCATTGCTGTATAACTTTCCTCTCCACCCAGTCCTGCTTCTGGCCTCTTCTTTCCACAGATGTTGATCCCTGGAGTTCTTTGAGAGAAATAGAAATCTCTTGGAAATCTCACAATCCCTGCTGTTTTTTTGTTTTGTTTTTTTCTAGTGGGGAAATGTGGACTCCTAACCCATGGAAATACTGAACCATCCAAATAACCAATGTTCAGAGATCCCGGGGAAACCATTGGGATGAGAAATTTCTCCTCAGTGATGGAACCTCATTTCAGACAAAATTTTTGGGATGAGGTCAGCTGATCAGGATTGGTGTCCTAACTGGGATTTGCTCTCAACAAAGTGATGATATGAGAGAAATTTATCTTTGGTGCTCAATAGCCAATCTGACTACATTTAACTTTCTGTGAAAACACAGCTAGTGCAGAGGCAAGGCATTGGAGCAGGATGTGAGTTCAAATCCTCACGCCTTTAGTTAGCAGCTGTGTGACTGGGCAAGTTACTTTAATTCTTTATTTTAGTTCCCTCATTTGTAAAATGGGCAAATAAAACCTTCTTTAAAGGATTATAGGAATTAGAGAGTACATAAAGCCCCTACAGTATCTGGTAAGGAATTACCTGTTGATAAATGATCATTTAAAAAGATATTTAATTTTAGCTCCTTCCTTCCATTTTTATATGTCCAGCCTATTATTTCAGGGAAGAAAGCAATTTGTTTAAAGCTTGTTCATTAAGATTTTAGGGATTTAACGTGTTCTTCCCAGGGAAATTGCATTTTTAAAAAAGAGGAGCTGGGATATCTGAATAAAGGAATGACATGCTGATGGTAGGCATTTTGGGGGACAGGGGCCCTTAGATGAAATCCTGTAAAGGAAAATGTTCCCCTTG
Organism: Mesoplodon mirus; assembly: GCF_964341445.2. Classification (NCBI taxonomy): domain Eukaryota; kingdom Metazoa; phylum Chordata; class Mammalia; order Artiodactyla; family Ziphiidae; genus Mesoplodon; species Mesoplodon mirus. The sequence continues at coordinate 31,570,571 of NC_138995.1, forward strand.
CCTGGGTAAGGTTGACTTGCCCAGCTTTCAATGAAGAGGAAAGATAAAATTTTCCACTTAAGGAGGACTACCCTCCCATCCATGTTAAGAAGAGTTTGCCTACATCTTGCTTTTTCGAGTGGGACAACTAAAATATCTTCTAGCTATTTGTTCCAGTAGTTCAATATATATTCTTGGTTATATCAAATATTTGATATTTTAGGAAATCAGCCTTGTTAAATTAAAGTGGATAAGATGGCCTTTTAAGGTCACCTTGGTATGATCAAACATGATGCTGACATTTACAATCCATTTCCATTGCTTCTCACATGTTTCCTTGTCAGTTAAATCCAGACTCTTCAAATTTAAAGGCGTTTCAAATCTAATAATGCAATTATAAATATTGTACCAGAATTACTAACTGCCCCCTGATTTCCATGCAAGCTACAAAATCCTCATGGGTCCTATTCCTTCATTTAAAATAGTTTAAATGGTTTTATTACAATGTTACCTGCACAAGTATAAACAAGTTTACATATTAAATGTTGTATATACTCCTTAAATTTATGATTTTTGCTCATATAAAAACCAAAATAAGATTGCAAATTAAATAAAAAGGAAACTGTAAATTAAAAGACATATAACTGACAATATTAATTTAAGGTGATAGAAAACACGGTTTTGCAGAAACCACATCCTCACACATGGAATGCATTTGGGTCATGATGCTATGGTCAGTTTTTGTCAGGTGGGGATTCCTTCATGCTTGTAGGCTCAGTGATGACTCAGTTCTCACATAAAGATGTTTCCATTCTAACGACTGTGGAACTTTCACACCACAATTTGCCATATCACCATTTGCTTTCATGTTGAAAGCATCTTTTAAGAATGAAGTCTGCTTTTACTCTTTCCTTGAAAGATCATTATTAACTCAGTGCCCAACTTAAGTGCAGAAATTGTATGGGGATAGTTAGGTCAAAGGAGGTTATCCAAATGATCCAGATATAAAATGCTTAATATTTACAAATACTTATAAAATAAAACTAAAACTATTGTAGAGATATTTACTGAGTATATATCCACAGTACTCTTCATGAATCCATAGACCTCTTTTTAAGAAATACTCATTATAAATGTATTTACAAAACAGAAATAGACTCACAGACATAGAAAACAAACTTATGGTTACCAAAGGGGATAGTGGGGGGAGAGGGGGAGAGATAAATGAGGAGGTTGGGATTAACATATACACATACTGTATATAAAAGACATAAACAACAGGGACCTATTGTATAGCACAGGGAACTATATTCAATAATTTGAAATAACCTATAAGGGAAAATAATTTGAAAAAAGTATATATATATATATATATATATATGAACATATATATAACTGAATCACTTTGCTGTATACCTGAAACTAACACAACATTGTAAATTAACTATACTTCAATAAAAATTGGTTAAAAAAATGAAAAAAAAAAGTTCCTTGGTGGTCCAGTGTTTAGGACTTGGCACTTCCACTGCAGTGGCCCGGATTCAATCCCTGGTCGGGGAACTAAGATCCCACAAGCTGTGTAGTATGGCCAAAAAAGAAAAAATTCAAAAAAGAAATACTCATAGAATGTAAATGAAACAAAATATAATAACATAGTTCTCAATTGAATATGCAGTGAGAAAAATATATGTAATTTCTTTTCTTTCATATTGCACTGGCTAGGACCTTTAGTACATGATAAGTATAAGGGAGTAACAGGTATTTTTGTTTCTTCCCCTCAAGAGACCACATGTATAATGTTTTAGCTTTAGATAGATATTTACAGTAGGTTTTTGACAGTAAGGAAGTTCTCTTTCTACTACAAGTTTGCTAAAAGTTTTTTCCCCCTGGTACTTATTTAGATTATCATATATTCTTATCTGTTAGTATGATGAATTATGTTAGTAGATTTTCTAATTTTTAAAAAATTTTAATTTTTATTGAAGTACAGTTGATTTACAATATCATGTTAGTTTCAGGTGTACAGCACAGTGATTCAGTTATATATATATATATATATATATATACTTTTTGTATATATAAGTTCAATATATATGTCTATATATTCATATGTATGAAGTTCATGTGTAGCCATGTTTACATGACCTTCATAAGTGATATCTTATGATAAGTTCTTTTTCTGTGTGACTTATTTCACTTAGAATCATCGTACCTGAATCCACTCATTTTGCTGCTACTGGGCTTATGACATTGATTTCATGGCTGAGGGATACTCCATCGTACGTAAGTTCCACAATTTCTTTAACCATTTTTGTCTTTCCTGGGATATTTAAGGTGTACCGAAGTTGAGGTTCTTGTAAGCAGTGCAGCCCTAAATTTTGGGGTCGCTGTGTCTTATTCATTTTCAGTTTTCCCAAGGTATATTCCCTAGACTGGAAGTGCCCTTGGCTCTGTAGCTCTGTTGTTTACTTGTTTTAGGGAACACAATGCACTCCTCCAGAGAGGCAGTTGGCAATTTACATCCCGCCCATCAGCATAACAAGGCTCCCTGTTCTCCAGGGCCTGTCTTGCCTTTCTGGTTTTTACACATTTTTCGGATGCCCCTTTTGATCGTTGGGAAGTGATACTTCTTTGTAGTGCAGATTTGCATTGCTCACTTGCTTGCTTGGCCAAAAAGGGCGTATGCATTTTCTCCTGAATATATATACACATATACATATATATATATTTGCTTTAATCACACTCCATAGGTCCTGATTGGTAGTGTTTTTCATTGTAACTGAGTTTTTTTTTTTTTTTTTTTTTTTTTTTTGTCTGTGCCGTGCAGCATGCAGCATCTTAGTTCCCTGACCAGGGATCAAACCTATGTCCCCTGCAATGGCAGCATGGATTCTTAAACACTGGACCACCAGGGAAATCCCTCATTATTACTGAGATTTAATTTCCACTGTAATTTCTTACTTGGTCCATGAATTCATCATATTTATAAATGAACATTTCCAAGCATATAAGATTTTTATGGGGTTTTTTTGTTATTGAATTTTAATTGTATTGTGTTGTCATCAAAGACTATGCTCTGTATAATATTACTCTGTTTCAATATCTACAGTACATTTCCTTATTTTATATAATCCCCCTCTGGAATGTGATTTTCATGAAGAAAGGAGTTTACTCTATTTTGCTATCATGTCTCCAATATCTAGAATGGTGTTTGGCATATAGCAGTAACTCAGCATTTGTTGAATGAAAAAATGATTGATGCTGATAGTAATTCTAGTGATCAGAATCTATTTCTTCTAGGTGGCCTTTCTTGGCCACTTAGAAGATGATGCAAATTCCCATAGGCTCCAGTCCACACCCATAAACTTGGCTCCATGGCTTATATCCATATGTGTCTGAAAAACAGCGAAATGTCTTAAGTCAAAGTTCTGGAGACCTAACGTACAGCATAGTGACTATAGTTAATAATACTCTATTATGTACGGAAAATTTGCTAAGGGAGTAGATCTCAAGTGTTCTGAACACATACACACAAAATGGTAACTATAGGAGGTAACGGATATGTTAATTAGCTTGATTGTGATAATCATTTCACAATGTATACCTATATCAAAACATTATATTGTACAACTTAAATATATACAATTTTAATTTGTCAAAAACCAGGTACTCTATGTCTACTATGTCAAGAGGACTATGTCTACTTCCAAATTAATTTGATTCTGATCTGCCCACTCTCAGCACCTGGGTGTCGGTATGACCTCTGCTGTCCACAGATGAAGAGGCTGACCAAAGCAGAATTGGGAATTCTTATAAAAAGTTTTTGTTTCCTCTATTTAATGTTCTCCACAAGCCAATATTCATGCACTCTGTCAAGCGGTTACAGACTAGAGACAGCTGGCCATTACTCAGCTTGGTGTATCAAATAGATATTTTTGAAAATATACAAGCTTTGAAAAATTTTATTCTTCAGACAACTTTGGCTTTGAAAACTCTGTATATCTTAAAAGCAGTTTCATAATGTCAGTAGTTTCCTGTGATTGATAGTTACAGCATACTGAGCTCACGGAGGCATTAAAAACGTGACATAGGAAAAGGGAAAGAAAGCACTTTACAATATTGGATTCTGTGACAGTAAGTAATCTGCTCTTGGCTTTCCTTCTCTTTACAGAGTGTTCCCCCCCCCTTCCTCTTCTGAAAGGTCTGTGTTTTATTACATTCTAGTTTTGGACATACTAATAAAACATATATTTTTCTATGTTTGCCAGAATCCTATTTCTCAACATAGAATTATTGGATAAGTGCTGTAATTCTGATTGTTTCTGGAATGCCAAAACCCCTAATTAAAATAACAGAAACAAAAAATTGTCAAGAGGTAGAGATACCCGGTTAGAACACTGACACTGACAGGTCTTTCCTGGGGGTGATGGGGATGCTTGTGTGTCATATATTCTCACAAAGAAGGAGGTGCTTCCATTACTGGGTGGGGTGGCTGAATGTAAGGGCTGAGTGATATGGAGAAGCAGTGAGATCGCCTGAGGATCATTTTTGGAAACCCAGGGTGGTTATTCTTTCTGAACGTGGAAGCAATTTATTATTTTCTCTAACTAGAGTGTCCTGTGACTAAGTTACAGTAGGTAGCTCTATAACAAATAGACCTCGGAATGTAATGCCTCATCACAGAAGTTTACTTCTTGATCACTAACTGTCTGGGATTGGTGTTCATGTTGACAGTGCAGCTCTCTTTGACAAACTCACTCAGGAACCCAGATTCCTTCTACCTTGTGGCTCTGCCATTCCCTAGACCAGGGGTTAGCAATTTGTCTTTTTCTTTGGATAAAGAACCAGATAGTAAATATTTTAGGCTTTGCATGCTACATGGTCTCTGTCACAATTACTTAACACTGCCCTTGTACCATGAAAGCAGCCATAGACAAGATGTAAATTAATGGGTGTGGCTGTTTTCCCATTAAACACGTTTTACAGAAAGAGGTGGCTGACTGGATTTGGCTCTTGGGACATAGTTTGCTGACCCCTGCACCAAAGCCCAGTCATTCTCTTGTTTATCTCGAAAGGAAAGGGAGGAGTTTTCCACGGGCCAAGCCTGGAAGTAAAACGTATTATTTCCTTTCATGCTCCATTGGCTTATGATAATACCAAATTGCCAGGGAGGTTGGGAAATGTTGTCTAGCTGTGTGCCCAGGAAGAAGAGGAAACCCACCTGTGAACAGGTGGCAATCTTTGCCACATCCAGCACAATAGAAAATCTGACAGTGGAATTCAAGGTCCATTCTCCAACTATCCTACCATGTCCTCAAACATAGGGCTCAAAAAGCATGGCTTTGTAAATCAGATAGACCTGGATTTGAGTCCTACCTGAGCCACTTTCTAGCTGTGTGCCCTTGGGTGATTTGTTTAATCAGTTGGTGTCTCACTTTTCTCTTCTGGAAAACAAGGGTAATTATGGTTCCTCAGGTCACTGTGAATGTTAAATAAAAGTGATGACTATACTTTAGAAGTATTGAATACTTTAGAAGTATTCAGTAAGTAGTAGCTATTATCCTTAATTTTGAACAATGGCTAACCCCACTTCCTGGTAGAGTATAATTTAATGCTTTGCTGTTGGGCGCAAATCCCTGCTCCACTGCTTACTAGCTGTGTAATTTTGTACAAATTACTTGACCTCTCTATACCTCAATTTCTTCATTTATAGAAATATGACAATAGCAATATCTATCTCCTAAGGTTATTGTGATGACTAAATGATCTAACACCTATGAAATCATAGGTGGCTAGACTTAATGATACTCAATATATGATATTAATAATAATAATAATAATTATTATTATTTTTTGCGGTATGTGGGCCTCTCACTGTTGTGGCCTCTCCCCTTGTGGAGCACAGGCTCCGGACGCGCAGGCTCAGGGGCCATGTCTCACGGGCCCAGCCGCTCCGCGGCATGCGAGATCCTCCCGGACTGGGGCACGAACCCGTGTCCCCTGCATCGGCAGGCAGACTCTCAACCACTGCGCCACCAGGGAAGCCCAATAATTATTATTTTGATACACTGATCCCCAGCATCCAAAGGGGATACTAAAAATAAAAATCATCATTATGATAATATCCATACATTAAGGCATTCAGCAAATATTGAACACCTATGGGCCAAATTCTGGGCTAGGCCCTGAGGATACAGATAGTGAATAAGCCTGACACAGTTCCTGTCTTCATGAAGCCCACAATGAGTTTGCTAACAGATATCTTCTTTTTTGAGGAGTCTCTGCTGTGAACACTTTTAACCTGTTATCTAATTTTATCCTTTGCAATAACTCTGTGAAATTAGATATTATTGTCTTTATTTTACAGACAAGGTAAGAAGTTTAGAGAAGGTAAATAACTTGAGCAGGGTCACAGAGTGGTAAATAGTACAGATAGGATTTGAAACTATGTCCCTCAAACTCAAGTGCCAGTGTTCTTAACAGTCACGCTGGGCTGTCAGATCTGGCCACATAAAAGATTTGCCTGGCAAAATGCACACTGTTTAATGGGAAGGTGGGTTGAAGGCAGTGGGGAAGAGTGTGCTGTGATGGTGAGGGCGGCCTTTTGGCCTCTCTGGGAATTCAGTTCCATCTCTGGACCATTTATGACAGCATATGCCCTCTCTACTCGGATGACTTCAAACATCCCCCAGGATTAGAAACATGTAATCTTATCAACCAGGTTTGGTTCCTGTCTGTGGGAGAGCTGGGCTTTTCAATTTAACCACTGGCTTAAAAAATGGGAAAAAAAAAATAACACAAAGAAATGTACTGTCTCTACCCTTCTTTAAAATGATGAATGTTTTTTTAAGGCAAATCCATCATTGGTCACTTGAGGGAGGAAATGTCAAGAAAAGTTATGGTTTGTTAGCTTTTACTTCTTGACATTATACAAGAAAGTAATTGAAGTACAACAAATGCCATGTTGTTTTACCTCATCTATTTATATAGCAATCTGACAAGATGAATATATATGTTACTGTGGATTTGAAAAAAAAGTGACACTGGCTCTGTGATTTGTTCTATTGTCTTATCAGTGCTGATCAAATGTGCTTTCCCTCAAGAAAACACATGGTAGAGGAATTGGTATTCTTTCATGTAGACTCCTGGATATTAAACAACTGAACTCATTGTACCCTCTGAGCCCCATTAGCCTCTTATCTCAAATTCTTAGAGCTTTAACATGGACGTATAATAAAACATGCACAAATTCAATTTAATACAACAAATATTTATTTAGCACTCACTGTGCATGAGATACTATGCCAAACAGAGATGCCATTAATTCACAATCTGTGATAATTCAAACACAGCCTGGGCTGAATGTTACCATTATACCATTTATGAAAAAAAGAAGGAGTCTGTTTAGCAAATCAGCAAGGTATATCTTACTATATTTTATGCTGTGCCCCTGGAAACTCATAGGTAAATCAGATTTTAAATGCATAAGGAGAGCTTACTATTCAAAGAATTTTATAATAATGTTTCTGGAGAATATATAGCCACTAACAAATAAGGATTTTTAAGTTAGATATTTAAAAAGTGAATGACTACTTTATTGAGGGATGTTATGTGACTAGTACTATGAAAAATCCCAAGGCTTGTTTCTATGACTGCCATGATCTCTTTGTGGTTGGATAGTCTGGTTGTCAAGCAACTTAAACAGAAGAGACATGCTAAATTATTATTTTTCTTCTGAAAGGTGTCAGCCACAAAACAAAGGTATAGAGCTGCTTATTCTGTGGTAAAGATCTCTTCAGTTCTCAACATGGATTTCTGAGGAAGAAAAGAGATACTAAAACTATATTTAATAGGAAGAGGCAGGGTGAGCTTTCAGTGTGTCTTACCCTTTTTATTTTGCTGAAATTGCCTTAGAAAACCAGCTGGGATCTCAGGTGAGTTATTCAGGGGTATAACATTAAGAATCATGAGACAATATCTCCTGTAGAAAGAATATAGTAAGATGATGTTACTTTGTACTTTAGTTACTCCATTTTTTACGGCTCCTTTATTGAAACTGGACCCTTTGCCTATGTTCCTGTCTATCCATAAATGGGTTGATAGATCTGACTGCAGAGAGTTTGAATTAAGGACCATCATCCATATGTCAGAACCTTGAGTAAGGAACTTGGACTTGCCCCAAAAGAGGTCTGGCTTTGCCCTCAGCTTCTGGGAAGTAATCTTCATCATACACGAGTGAAGTGTCTTTGGTTAGGTGTGGGCTGGGCACATTGGATTGTGTGTTGGACCAGTCACACCTGACAGTCTTAGGGTGTGGAGTGGCCAGGCCAGAAAGATCAACCAGGCGAGTTATAGTGGGAGATTGGGTCACGTGGTGTCAGTTGACTTGGACACTGAGTTCAACAACTGGGCAATCAGGACTATGTAATGAAGCTCCAATAAAACTTTGAACACCAAAGCAGGTGAGCTTCCCTGCTTGTCAATACTCTGTGTGTACTGTCACATTTCAATCCTGGGAGAGTAATGCATCCTGACTCCGTGGGAGAGGACGACAGAAGCTTTGTATCTGTTACCCTCTCAGACTCTGCCCTAGGCATCTATTCCTTTGGCTGATTTTCATCTGTATCCTTTCCCTGTAAAAAACCATTAACTGTGAGTATCATAGCTTCTGGTGAGTTCTGTAAGTTCTTCTAGTGAATTATTGAAACTGGGTTTGGAACCTTACCCCCCAAACTTGTAACTGACATCAGGAGTGAATGGAGTGTTGGGGGAACTGTTCCCTCTTGCTGTTGCAGTTGGAATAATTATGGTTAAGTACCAACTGAAAGGGGTCTATGGACATGCAAATGGGTCTAGTTCTAAACAGCAATGATATCACTCACACCTCAGATCCCTCCCGCTGCAGCAAGAAATTTCACTTTGGGTACTTGTAAAATAGTCTAAATTTGATGTTTAGAAAAACAGCACTAGATAGACTTCTTTTTATTCAACTGTTTGAAATTAGAACAATCTTAATGATTTTGCATGGTTTCAAGGGTTGCATACTTAAATACCTTAAGGACCCTAGCAGGTAACCTAAAAAAGTGAAGCACTGGGTGACATCTACGGTGAACTGAGGAACATTTGTCCAGTCTAAAAGCATTCAGAGTTAACAAAAACTTTAAAACACTGTAAGGCTGTAGAAAAAAAGTGTGCAACAGGAGCTGGCCCAGAGGCCACCAGTTTGCCTCTTCTTTCTAATCTTGGCTGAAGGCTCCAGTGGCAAATTGGCCATTTTTTTTTCTTTAGGTAAATTAATAAGACCATTCAAGTTTTCTATTTCCATCTCTTCTTAAGTTAGTTTTTGTTGGAATTTGTCCATTCAACTAAATTTATTTCAAATTTATTGGCATAATTTTGTTCATAATATCCTCTTATTATTTTCTTAATGCTTATAAAATCTGTAGTAATGCCTCATTTTTTATTTCTGACTTTGATTATTTGTGCCTTCTACCTACTTTTCTTGGAGTCTTATTATGCATTTATTAATTTTGGTGGTTTTCCCAAGAATTAATTATTTTGGCTCTGTTGGTTTTCTTTATTGATGTTTCTCCACTATTTTGTTAATTTCTCTTTCTATGTTTCTTTATACCTCCTTCGTTTTTCTTTTTCCATCTTATTGACATATATGCTTAGCCCTTTGATTATCCATCTTTCTCTTTTTTCTAATAAAGCTATGAATTTTTCTTAAACCATGGGTTTATCTGCAGCTCATAAATATTTATGTCTACACATAACTAGTTTATTGTACATTAGTTTTACAATTCATTTAAAATATGTATAAAATTTCCAGTGTAATTTTTTACTTATTAATTATTTAAAGTATATTAAAAATTTTTCAAACTTGTGGATTTTTCTAGGGTTTTTTTTTTGTAGTTGATTTCTAGTATTAGGGTCAGTAAACATACTCCAATGGTTTCAATCCTTAGAAATTTCTTGAGACTTGCTTTATGGACCAATCAGCAATATTTGTAAATGTTATTTCCTGGAAATAATGCATGTGTTTTTTTGTAGTTAGTGGTTACAATTTTCTGTAGATGTTCATTGAGTCACCTTTGTAATTGCATTGTTCAAATCTTCTAGATTTTTACTGATTTTCATTTGTTCTGTAAAGAAACACTGAAATCTCCCACTGTGATTATGCTTTTGTCTCTTTTGCATCTTGTCAATTTTTGTCGTATATTTTGAGAACATGTTATTAGGTACACAAAAACTTCTAGTTCCTGTATCTTAAAGATGAATTGAAAAGTTTATCATTAGGATAAGGCTTTTTGTCTTAAAGTCTACTCTGTCTGGTATTAACATAGTTATACCAGCTTTTAAAAATTTAATGTTTATATAGTATATTTTCTGCCTTTTTATTTGTAACTTTATGTTTTATCTATCTCCTTTGTAAACTACTTATACTTTAAAAATATCCTGTTGATGCTGCTACATACTGATTGTAGCTATTGGTATTTTAAGCACATTCAATCTAGAAGTGACTGTTTTCACACACTAAGGAATATGTCCATATAAAGAAAAATAAGTATAAAAATGTTTAATCTAGGATTAACAACAAGGTCCTACTGTATGGCACAGGGAACTATATTCAATATCCTGTGATAAACCATAATGAAAAGAATACGAAAAAGAATGTACATACATATAAGTCACTTTGCTGTACAGCAGAAATTAACACAATATTGTAAATCAACTATACTTCAATAAAATTTTTTCAGGAAAGAAAAAAAATAAAAATATCCTGTTGAAATTGTATATCATTTAATTGGAATGGTTATTCCATCCATATTTAATGTAATTACTGGTATATTTGAGTTTACAGTCTTACTATGTCTTCTTTGCTGTTTCACTGAGCTGCAACTCTGGGTGATTCCAGGAAGGTGAGTGGGGCTGGGGAGTCAGGAAACCTAAGTTTTAGGCATTCTCATAGCTTTGTGGCTTTGGACAAGTCATTCATCTTCTTGGGCTATTTTTGCTTTTTCATTTATAAAACAAAGGAACTGGATTAGAAAATGGCTAAAGTTTTCTGTAGTTAAAGATTTAATGGTAGAAAGGAAAACATTATGACAGGAGTAGAAGAGAAGGGGAAATTTTGTCTATACTGTTGGGCGGTGACTTTGGACACTGATTTTTCAGGAGTTTCGGCTTTCTGAGGAAATACTAATGGCTAAAACAGCATATAAACACAGCTATAATGGAAGGAGGCTTTGCCAGTTCATTATCTTTGAAAGGAATTTAAAATGTTCTTTCCAATTGAAGGCAGGAATCTTTCTAATTCTTTTTTTCAAAGGATGATGCTTCACAATATGTTAAGAAGCTTACCTTTCACTACACACATGACAGACATTTTCACAGGAGAAATTATCCTCTATGTAAATATTGTCCAGTAAATTAATCAAACTTCTACTGAGGACTGATTAAATATCAGGTGCTTAGTTAGATGCCTCAAAGATAGAGAACAGATGGTTCCTTGCCTCAGGGAGTTTTAATCTGGAGATGTTGAATGGAGAATCATTAAGGTCTAACCAGGAAAACAGAAACACCTCTAAGTATTTAAAATGAGGGAATTTAATGCAAAGAGTAGTTACACAGAAGATGGAATTGTTGAGAAGCCAACAGAGGGATGGTGCGGTGACCCAGGAGATGATGCGGACCTGCTGCTAGGATGGTTTTCAGAGGCATGGAGAAAGAAATTGTCCATGGTAAGTGAGGTGGAAATGCCAGAATTTCCATGGAAGGTGGTGGAAACAGGATTGAAATGCTCAGAGTAAAGGCAGGAAACCCACTGGATTGTGTGCCATGGAAAGGTTTGGAGGATACACTAGTAAGTAAATAAGATATGTGCTAGTGAAAGGGACACCAGAATCCCTTAAAGTCTGGCACTGGCCTGTTGGCTTGCCAGGGGTAACAGTAGGAGACACCATAACAGAACTGGGCTTACTGATAGCAACAGGGAAGCTAGCATTCTGGGAAAATAGAGGCCAGAGGATGACATTAACACATCAGGTAGGCACAATTTTTGTAATAAATTAAAAGGTTAGAGGAACAACCAGTAAGGTCTTTCCTGCAGAGTTATGAAGATGCTTAATGGAAAATGGCATCTCCAGGGGCAAAGGAGATGAGCAGCCATTAAGAGTACTACTGAGTCTACACAATCAAAAGAAATCAAGGATAGATGATCAGGAGGCTGAGATCAATCACTCTCAATAAAAAGGTACAACAACTCCCCCATTTCTGCCAGACCTGAACTAGTTTTGGAACCTGAAATCCAGTGAGAGGCCAGTAATCCAGGAGGAAGGACACTTCAACATAACACAAGTATATACAGTAATGATTCCTCCAGGTTTTCCCCAAAGGGATTTATAGTCATTTATGGAAGTAAGTGTACACTGGGGAAAGGGGAATGCCCAGACATTTCAAGGACACAGGATCCCAACTTACACTGACACCTAGAGGCCAAAGTGTCATCATGACTCCCCAATTAGAGTGGGGGCATGGGAGGCCAGGTTTGAAGTCCTGGCTATAGTCCAGCTCACAATCTGCAAGGTCTGTCCCTGGTTCTCTTTCTTCCTTCCTTCCTTCCTTGCTTCCTTCCTCCCTCCCTCCCTCCTTTTCTTTCTCTTTCTTTCTTTCTTTCTTTCTCTCTCTTTCTTTCTTTCCCTCCCTCCCTCCCTCCTTCCCTTTCTTTCTTTCTTGAAGTAGATTTGATTTACAATATTATATTAGTTTCAGGTGTATGACATAGTCATTAATATTTTTATAAATTATACTCCATTTAAAGTTATCACAAAACAATGGTATGTATTTCCCTGTGCTGTACAATATATCCTTGTTGCTTATCTTTATTATTATTATTATTTTTTTTGCGGTATGTGGGCCTCTCACTGCTGTGGCCTCTCCCAACGCAGAGCACAGGCTTCAGATGCACAGGCCCAGAAGCCATGGCTCATGGGCCCAGCCGCTCCGTGGCATGTGGGATCTTCCTGGATTGGGGCACAAACCCGTGTCCCCTGCATCGGCAGGCAGACTTCCAACCACTGCCCCACTTATCTATTTTATACATAGTAGTTTGTACCTCTTAATTCCCTACCCTTGTCTTACCCCTCCCCTCTTCCCTCTCACCACTGGTACACACTAGTTTGTTCTCCATATCTGTGAGTCTCTATATCTGTGAGTCTGTTCCTGCTTTGTTATATACATTCGTTTATTTTATTTTTTAGATTCCAAATATAGTGATAACATAGAGTATTTGTCTTTCTCTGTCTTACTTATGTCACTAAGCATAATATTCTCTAGGTCCATCCATATTGATGCAAATGGCAGAATTTCATTCTTTTTTATGGCTGAATAGTATTCCATTGTATACATACACATCCATACATCCATCTTTTTAATCCATTCATCTGTTGACAGACACTTAGGTTGCTTCCATATCTTGGTTCTTGAAAATAATGCCGTTATGCACATTGGGGGGCACGTATCTCTCTGAATTAGTGTTTTTGTTTTCTTTGTATACATATCCAGAAGTGGAATTGCTGGATCATATGGTAGTTCTAATTTTGTTTTATTGAGGAATCCCCATACTGTTTCCCACAGTGGCTGCACCAATTTACATTCCTACCAACAGTGTACAAGGGTTCCCTTTCCTCTACCCAAGTTTTCAAATGTATAATCAGGATAGACATATTTCGTAGTTGGTTTAACCCACACATTCAGTCCTTGGTCTATGGGGTAAGAATTATCATAGTGTGGAAGGGGCAAGTGTAAGGCTATGAAACTGCCTCCCATTTCCCAACCCTGGAAAAGATAGTCAATTAAAGACAATATCTCATCCCAAGGGGGATGGTAGAAATTAGTGCCACTCTAAAGACCTAAACAATGCAGAGGTGGTGGTACCCATCATCCCTCCATTCAATTGATTAGTCTGGCCCCTGAAAAAATCAGATGGACTCTGGAAGATGACAGTGGACCACTGCAACCTCAACCAAGTAGTACCCCCCTTGCAGCTACTATGTCAGATGCCATATCTTTGCCAGAGTAAATTAACAAGGACACAATTCTAAAATATAGTGTATTAATAGAAAATGTGAAGTTCAGGAAGGCCAACAGATTAAAAGACAACTATCATTGAAAAAATCGTTTGTTATTCATAATTCCCAAGAGGAGGGAGCATGCCACACCACGGGGTGGAGGGGCACATGGGGAAGCACCAGGTTGGTCAGGAGGCAGAGGGAGTTGGAGGAAATGCGAAAAAGAGTCTACAATGGGGCTTCCTTGGGAAGGAATGGGTGAGGCAGGGTTGTCAGGCTTACGACTGGCTAGTTTGAATAATTCCAGTGGACTCTGGGGTACAGGGGCTGTTAGTGACTCAGAGTGTGAGAGCCCAATCAAGGAGGCAGCTGAGGGTATAGGCACTGGATTGGTTGGCTAGCATTTGAAAAGCATGCTAGTGGGCAAGCTGTTCACTACCTCTAAGAATTGACTAACCCTGGGAGGGACAGTCCCTCCAGGGTTAGCAATGCCTCAGATGTTAAAGCATCAGATTACAGAACATAAAAGACATGGTTAATACACACAGACACATAGTATATAACCATGGATCTGGAAAATGTGTCCTTTTCATTCCCTATCAGAAAAGAGGACCAGAAACAGTCTGCATTCACACGGAACAGTCAGTAGTATACATTTATACTTTTGCTCCAGGACTATGTTAATTCTCTACCTTCTATCATAATATACTCTGAATAGATCTGGACTATTTGGACATCCCACATTTGGAATATCACATTGGTCTACTATATTGATAACATCATGCTAATCAGACTAGATAAGCAAGACGTGGCTGGCATGTTGGAGGCCCTGATAGGACAAACGAACTCCAGAGGATGAGAGATAAAAATCTATGATGGTCTAGGGGTCTGTCATATGAATTGCATTTTTTAGGGGTAACTTGTTTGAGGATGTGACTGTTTAGAGTTGGTGGTAAAAAGGCTCTCTTGCCCCAACTAGGGACAGATTTGTTGGGTACACCCATCTTGAGGACTTCCCACAGGGTCCCCCAAATGTCTTTTGAGATCTCATCACAGCTTGACCTCTCCCTCTACCAGACCTGCTTCTTGCCTTTCTCTTCTCTGGTGTTGATCCCAAGAGAACTTGGGAATCAGCCTCCTGTACCCTAATCTCTATCTCAGCATCTGTTTCCTGGGAAAACCAACCTGTGACAAAGACTTTTCCTTCATTACTATTTGAGCAATCAGACACTCCCAGAAGAATCAATCCATGAGGACAGATAGGAAAGAAACCTGGCAAAACAAATGGAAACAAACAAGTACTATTCTAGAAATGTCAATCATTGCCTGCTCTGCATATGCTCACCTATAACCCCAGCTGATGCTGGCAGTGATGCGTGTTATGTACGTGTGCCAATTCCTCTTACCAAGTTGATTGCACTAGGGGTGAGAACCTGATCAAAGGGTAATTCAGCCATTGGCTGGTCAGTGATAAGTGATTTGGGTGGTCTGGTATGGAAACATGAAGAGCCAGGTCAATCAAATTCTCCACTCAGGAATTCGGAATGGGGAGACAGAAACTGAGCAACTTAGCTATTATGCACGGGGTACAGAAGGGGTGGTAGGGGCAGTTTGGGAGTGGATAGTACAAGCTCTGTGTAAGAGGATGCAGCTTAGTAAGAGAGTGGGATCTAGAATGGAAAGGTCAGAAGTTGAGGTGGGAAGAGGGAGGGAAACTTGATTCTTCCTGGCTTCCCATTTTCAATTCCAGTAGGGCCAAGCTGCACTTTGGTTCTTAAGACATTTGGGTTCCGAGAGATACTCCTGAGAATATTCTTTAGCTGAGCTAAAGACTGAGTGAATCTCTTGGAACCAAAAGAACCTGCCTAGAATAGAAGCTTGAGGGGCATCGCTTCCTGTTTGATTTATCATGTCATTTTCTTTCTGGTATTATTAGAAACTCTATATATTGTTTTTATTGCTCCACTTAAACTGTGAGCTTTTTGAGGTCAGAGTTCTGTATATTTTAGAGAAGGCTAATGATAATAATAATAATAGCTCACATTAACTCAGCTTTTACCAAGGGCCAGACATTGGGCTAGATGCTTTACATGTACAGACTTACATAATAAATGCTCACTTGTGAGTTGTTATCATCACCATTATTAATACTAATTGCCTTAACCTACTTACCTTGTGGGCAAAACCAGAGGAAGTGAACTTGCAATACAGCTGGAGGGAAGAAAGGAATAATTTATTCTTGGGGTAGTATTTTTTTCCCTTAAGATTTCTTTTTCTTCTTAAAGAAGTGATACATGTTTATTAGAGAAAATGTGGAAAGTACATGTTTATTAGATGTGGAAAATACAGAAATGTGGAAAATACAGAAAACCACAAGGAAGACAATTTTAAAAATCACGCTTATGCTCACCATTAGAGGTAAACATTGTTAATACTTTGGTGCATATCCTGCATGCGTGCACACACAGACATCTTCTATTTTGTCATTTTTTTCCCCACACACTCTGACTGCATGAACACTTTGTATACTGTTAAATATGCTTCCAGGGCATGATTTTTTAAAGAACTGTGCAGATTTCCTCTACAGGCTAAGTGTCAGGGAAGCAAGGAGCAAAGGACCCTGGGAGGTTGTACCTGGGGGGGGGGTTGTGAACGCTCCTCTCCGCACGGTTCCGGTACACTCCTGCCTGGAGCAGGGGGAAGGGCTGTATGACCTCTGGAGGGCACTATGTTTCCAAAATTCCTCTGCAAACAAGAAATTCTTGCATCACCTTCATACCCGCCTTCCTTCTGCTTCCTTCATCTTATGTTGATTTTGGAAATTTTTGCTCTTGGACACCTCGAAGCTCCTGAGGATTTGTGCCTTGGGGTTGGCCCGTTCAGGGTCTGAGTTCTGGGGCCAGTGCGGAAGGACTGCGTCTCCCAGACCGGCCTTGCAGCGCTCTCGATAGAATCTTTGCTACCCGTTCTTTTCCCTGCCCAACACCAGTAGCTACCAGCAGATGGCGCTGTGAGCAAGTGTGACTGCCTAGGTGTGATTTACACAAACCCTTGAAGGCTTTAAATATTTATCCACAAAATTCAATAAAGCTGTTCATCAAATCTAATGCTTGGAATTTGGGCAGCCCATGAAAATATTATAATATTTTGCCCGAGGTCCCAGAATTGTCTTCTGTATGATGTGTTTGTATATTCAGACTCCTGATATTTGTTTATCAACAGCAGGAAGGAATTCATGTTACATACTGAAGATTTTGCACGAGATCAGGCCTGGAAAACCTTCCTAAAATTTTTATCTAGATATTGCAGGGATCGTGAGCTCCTTACCTGACTTAGAAGTCATGGAAATTAGGCACCGATTCGAACCATCTCTGTATCCTCAGCACCCAACAAGTGCCTGGCAGAGAGGAAGGACTTCATGAACAAATTAATTCAGGGAGGGGGAAGCTGGATAATGTTACTTTTTAATTTTGAAGGTGTGTGTGTGTGTGTGTGTGTGCAGGGGGAGGGGATTAGCAGTTAATGATAATCATGGTATATATGTGTGTCCCCCTAAGGAGGGTTTGGAGATGCATCTGGTCGTCACAATGATTGGGTGGGTGGATGGGTAAGGGGCTCCCCACTGGCATTTACTAGGGCAGAATCCAAGGGTGCTGAACATGCAGGAAACAGTTCAGCACAAAGAACTGTCTTGTCCAAAATCCCATATGCTCCCCCTTTAAGAAGCCCTGGAGGGCTTCTTTCTAGCTACGTAACTTCTCTGAACATCAGTTTACCTTATCTGAGAATGGAGATATAAACATTTATCTTGATTACCTCATAGAATTGTGGATTTCAAATACATAACCTACATTAAAGCCCTTTTAACAAATTATAATGTGTTATATGACCCAGCAAACTTCCTTGGTTTGTAGGAAGGTTTCATCCATAAGCCTGGCCCCATTGGCCACGGAAGCTGTAACCAGCTGAGGCCTGAGTCACAGAGATAGAACTCAAATGTGTTTCTGAGTCTTCAATATCTCAGTCACTAACTCTGCTCTCTTTCCCATTGCTCAAGCCCAAAATCAGAGTCATCTTTGATTCCCCCCAAAGTCCAATCTCTCAGCATTCGTATCTATTTTACAATAAAAACTTAACCCAAATCGATTTCTTCTTTTCATCTTTCCTGCTTCCACCCAGGCCGGCCATGGCCTTTGACCTCCTGAGTGAAGCCCTGAGGCTAACAGATCACAAGCCTTCTCCTCTTGACCCCTACACAGCAGCCAGAGTCATCTTTTAAAGATGTACATTGGACTGTGTCACTTCCCAGATTAAATCCTTCCATTGATTTCCCTTTTCCCCTGGAATTAAAGCTACTCCCTCTGTTGGCTTATAAGACCTTTCATGCTCTGGTCTCTTCTGACACTTTCTTGGATTATCACATGTGTTGTCTCCATGCTCACCACAGTGCACTGATGTTTTGATTCCTGAACTACCAAGCTCTTTCCTGCCTCAGCAACTTTGCCCTTGCTGTTCCCTCTATCCAGAATACTCTTTTCCAGGTCTTTTACTTCTTCAGATCTCAGTTCTGATGTCACTCCTCAGAGAAACTTCTGCTTGCCTCCCCATGTAGACTGGTCCTACTCGTCATTGTCTATCCTATTATCCTGTTTAATTTCTTTTACAATGCTTAGCACCCTCTGAAGGGATCCCATTTGTTTCTATCCATTTGTTAGTTGAATTTACTAGGATGTTATTGCTCTGAAAGCAGGACTCTCTCTCACTTGTCACTGCTGTGTTCCTAGGATCTAGAATGCTGCCAGGCACACAGCAAGAGCTTAGTGAATGTTTGC
This sequence comes from Mesoplodon mirus, assembly GCF_964341445.2. Lineage (NCBI taxonomy): Eukaryota > Metazoa > Chordata > Mammalia > Artiodactyla > Ziphiidae > Mesoplodon > Mesoplodon mirus. The sequence goes on from NC_138995.1 coordinate 31,589,454, forward strand.
TGATGAACAAGAGTAATTCTGCCTCAGTCATCTGAAGGCTTGACTGGGGCTGGAGGATGAGTTTCCAAGGTGACACACCCATGTGGCAGGGGACCTCTGTTCCTTGTCACATGGACCTCTTTATAGAGTTGCTCATGACATTGAAGCAAATTCACTCAGAACAAGCAATCTAAGAGAGAGCAAGGGGGAAGCTGTGAGGACTTTTTTGACCTCACCCCCCATTGTCATTTTTTTTTTAAGTGTGTATAACTTGAGTCTTCTTTTATTTTATTTATTTATTTATTGGGCCACACTGGGTGGCACCCGGGATCTCAGTTCCCTGACCAGGGATTGAACCCGTGCCCCCTGTATTGGGAGCACAGAGTCTTAACCACTGGACTGCCAGGAAGTCCCCCCACCCCATTGTCACTTTTGCAATATTCTATTTGTTAGAAGAGTCACTAAGCCCAGCCTGCACTCAAAGGGAGGGTAATTAGAGGCCACCTTTTTAAATTTAATTTAATTTTTTCACTTTTAAATTGAAGTATAGTTGCTTTACAATGTTATGTTAATTGCTGCTGCACAGCAAAGTTATATATATATATATATATATATATATATATTCCTTTTTTATATTCTTTTCCATTATGGTTTATCATAAGGTATGTTCTCTGTACCATACAGTAGGAGCTTGCTGCTTATCCATTCCATATATAAAAGCCTACATCTGCTAACCCCAGCTTCCCACTCCATCCTTCCCCCAACCCCCTGCTTGGCAACCACCAGACTGTTCTCTATGTGGACATATTTTAAAACCAGCACACTCAGGCCATCATTTGCTAAGCCTGGCACTCTTCTGCTGAGTCATATACCTCTCCCAGGCTTCGTATAATGGTTTAAAGTATGTCACTGACAACACAGAGGCAAGAAGTAAAATAGAACTAGCCCCCACATTCTGAACCAAAAGAGACTCAACCTAGTGATGTGTGACCCAGTAGCATCCTCTTTGTCTGTGAAGGAGGGCCTGGGAAACACATGCACAGGCTTGATTTTTCTTTTTTCCTCTTCATACTGACTTCACATATTTCAGCATTGGTATTTGGTGCTGGATGGCACAGATACAAGCTTGGTCCTTAAGCTACAAGAAATGAGGCCCCAGTGATAACAACTGGGGATAGAAAATCCAAAGCCAAGGGAAACTTGTCTCTCAGAATCCTAGTTAGCTGAAGTAATTAAATCAGCAGGAAGCCATCTGAACAATTATCACAGTACAGGGAAAAACTCATTTTAAGGCCTTAGAATAAACATTCTAATAAATAGCTGTTCGTTTATATTTGTAAATACCTTCGGCTTATCAGGAAATTTGTTAATAGATTTTTAATTAAGGGGAACTTCACATTCATAGTAGTACTGCCTTGAGTTCAACATCTTTCTCCTGGTTTGCACATGGAGCCTTGGATTCACTTTGAAAAATTGAGAAATGGGCTTGATCTCTCTGTGCCAAAGTTGCTGATAGCTTTCTGTGTTTGGATCATACATTAGATTGTTCCATCAGGGGTTAGTTCAATGAAGTCTCTATATCCCCACAGGTGGAGGAACCCAAAGATGTGTTACCATGAGAAAAACAAGAAGATTCTTATAGAAATATAGTTGATGCTGTTGTCAGAGGACCAAGTAATTCATACAGGAGTCCTGATCACAGTGGTATGTGTAGGTGTCTCTGTGACCTTCTCCCCTTTGAAAACTGATAATAATTTTTCAAGGAAGTATTAATTGATTACTTTTTTTAAAAAAAGGGATTTATCCTTTTTCAAGTTCTTTCAATATGTCATCTCATTAAGCCTCACCAAAACCTTGTGAAATACATAAGACAGATATGATTATCCCCATTACCTGGATGAAATAATGGAGGGAGAGGTGACTTAATGTCATCCAGCAAGTCAAAGATAGAGTTGGACTGGACCCCAGGTCTTCCAGTTATTCCTTGTGTGACTCCACCTGGATGTCTCCTGACCTTCCTTTAATGTAGAGGTGCCTATTTGGAGCTCACCTTTAAGAGTCTGCAGACCTTTTCCAAGGAAAAAAAAAGCCATTTGCACACACATAATTTTATGTAAAATTTGGGGGATTTAATCACCCTCTGGAAGTCAATGTGGGACTGCTTAAGGGTCTATTTATCCCAAGATAAGAACCCTGGCCATTTACCCAGCAATAAGGTGTTATCCACCAAGCAGAGCTTTAGACTTCATATGAGAACTGAAGATCCAACTTTTTGGGTCCTAAGTAGAGATTCCCTTCAAGTCTGCTGTCCATCAATAATTAGGGCAAGAGGGCACCAGGTTGAAAATATCAATTCATCAAGGATTCACCCTCTTTGTTACCTTATTGGAAGGCACCTATGTTAGCTTTTCTCTTAATATTTATGTGATTAGAGGTTTTGGAATCAGATATCCTAACATAATCTCTCTTTTCTCCAATTCAAGGTTCATTTAGGGGGTTTTGCTTGGATTTGACATTAACTGGTTCTATTTTATGGGCACACTCACACCTCCCCCCTGCCTTTGACATATCAGCGGCAGGGTAATATGATAAAGTTCTTACTTGACACACTGAGTAGTCTGTAATATGCTAACATTTCTGTATCATGTTAGTATTGCATTAAGCTAATATGACACTAATTCAAGATGACAGGAAAAATGACTAATACAATAAGACCTTCGTCTAGTTCTCTAGGGCTGCCACACGCGTCTGATTTAATTCACCTGAAACCTCCCGTGGATGGGCAGGGTTAAGGTGCAATAGGGCCATTGGAAATGAAAGTCTCTGAAAAACAAAAACAACGGGGTATTTCCTGCCTGCCTTTCCCACCCCCACTCTCCAACTCCACATCCCAATTCCTGAGAGGCAGAATAAAGAGAGGTGGTCAAATAGGAGGAGTGGTTGTTTGAATGCCTTAAGTTCAAGGTCTTAGCTCTCAAATTATTAATCTTGGGCAAGTTACTTAACTCTTTTGTGTTTCAGTTTCCTGTAGAAAATAATGTAATAACTTCATGGGGCAATTTTAAGGATTAAATAAGACAATGCATACATAGAGCGTATTCAAAAAATGATGATGATGGTGAGGACAACAAAATAGTATCTCACTGGACCTAGAAACAAAGGGAATTACTTGGAAAATCCTTGGATCTAGAGATTTATTAAAAAAATTTTTTTTATTGTGGTAAAAAAATGCATACATAGGGCTTCCCTGGTGGCACAGTGGTTGAGAATCTGCCTGCTAATGCAGGGGACATGGGTTCGAGCCCTGGTCTGGGAAGATCCCACATGCCACGGAGCAACTAAGCCCGTGCGCCACAACTACTGAGCCTGCACGTCTGGAGCTTGTGCTCCGCAACAAGAGAGGCCATGACAGTGAGAGGCCCACGCACCGCAATGAAGAGTGGCCCCCGCTCGCTGCAACTAGAGAAAGCCCTTGCACAGAAATGAAGACCCAACACAGCCAAAAATAAATAAATAAATAAATTTAAAAAACAAGCATACATAAAATGTACCATTTTAATCACTTCTGAGTGTTTTCCCATTTATTTTTGTCTATTTTTTTCAGCAATGTTTTGCTTTCTTCAATGTATAAGTCTTTTGCCTCTTCTGTTAAGTTTATTCTTAAATATTTTATTATTTTTTGATGCTATTGTAAGTGGAATCGTTTTCGTAATTTTATTTTATTTTTTGGATTGTTCAGGGAGACTTACTTGAAATGTTTAGTTCTTCAAAGTTAAATGAGCACACGGTAAAAAATTCACCCAGCATAGGAACATATACAGTGAAAAATAAGTCTCCCTTTATACCTGACCTCTAGGTCCAAGCTCTCCCTCCCAGAATCCTTCCTCCTTGCTGGTAGCTTGTGATGCCTTCCAGAGATATGCTGTCTTGATATAGTCATTTTATGAACAGATGGGATATGCAAGGTTTTGGACCTTGCTTTTTTTCTTTTAAATTCAGTATATCATGGAGATAGTTCTATATCAGCACACCAGGAAATACCTCATTCTATTGAAAGGCTACTGACTTTGCAGGTTGTATACCTTTGTTTTTTAAACCATTTCCACAGTGAGAGACATTCAGATTATTTCCAGTTTTTGCTATTAGAAAGAATGCTTCAGTGGACATCATTGTACATATATCTTAGAGTACCTATATGAATATACCACTAGGATAAATTCTTGAGTCTGTTTCTAGAATGGCAATTGCAGGGTCAAGATTATGTACATGGGAATTTTGGGGAGATTGTATTGGAGTTTTAACAATTTACATGCTGCTGATAGTATATGAAGATAAAGGTTTTCCCCCATATCACTAGTGACACTTTGATTTTTGCTGGGTTTTGATGGGTTAAAATAATGACATATTTTTAATGGTTTAATTTATATTTTCATAATATAAGAAGTCATGTTCAGTATATTTTTTTTCTTTTGGTTTTGTTGAGATGCAATTGACACACAGCACTGTATCAGTTTAAGATGCACAGCATAATGATTTGACTTACTTATGTCATGAAATGAAACCACAATAAGTTTAGTGAACACCTATCATCACATATAGATACAAAATTAAAGAAATAGAAAAAAATATTTTTTCTTTGTGATGAGAACTCTTAGGATTTACTCTCTTATCAACTTTCATATATAACATACAGAAGTGTTAATTCTATCTATCATGTTGTACATTGCATCCCTAATACTTATTTCTCTTATAACTGGAAGTTTGTACCTTTTGACCACCTTCATCCAATTCGCCTCCCCCTAGCCCCTGCTCCGGCCTCTGGCAACCATACATCTTATCTCTTTTTCTATGAGATTGTTTGTTTTTTGTTTTTGGAGTACAATTGACCTACAACACTATGTTAGTTCCTGTTACACAACATAGATTTGATATTTCTATACATTTCAAAATGATCCTCATGATAACTCTAGTTACCATCTGTCACCATACAAAGATATTACATAATTGACTATATTCCCCCACACTGTACATTTCATACCCATGACTCATTTATTTTAGAATTGAAAGTTTATACCTCTGAATCTCCCTCACTTATTTTTCTCCCCCCCCCACCTCCTCTGGCAACCATCTGTTTGTTCTCTGTATCTATGCCTCTCTTTCTGTTTAGTTGTTTTGTTTTTTAGATTTCACATATAGGTGAAATCTTACAGTATTTGTCTTTGTATGGCTAAACCACACTGACGCCATGTGGTCATCTCTATCTTAGACCTGCAGTCCCGCTCCCTCCCCTTTCTGCGTGGCTGAGCTTTAGCCTAACTCACAAGGGATGCACCCAAGTCAGATGAGTTCCCTATCAACCTTTACCCTTGTCTTCATCTGATATGAAAACAGGAAGGATGCCTTTTGGCTGATGCGATGGTTAATGGCCCTTGAGTAATAATGGTCATGAGACCTCGGGGGGGAAAACTCCCCTGGTTCCCGTTGGTGCAGATGTGCTTCTCCCTAGTAGTCAGATCCTATTTTTAGCTTTGGCACCTTTAAATCCCCCTGTACCCCTTTTAGCAGTGCAGAGTGCAGCTGTGAATGCCTCTGGATGGTCGTCCACCCAATCCTGCCTGTATGTAGTTACCCACAATAAACTTCATAATTGCACTTTATGTAGTTGCCTGCTTTGTTTTTTGGTCTCAAAGTTTCTTTTCAGTTGGAGGATATTATTCAAAATCCCTGTGTTCCAACAGTCTTTCTCTGTCTCACTTATTTCACTTAGCATAATACCCTCTAGGTCATTGATGGTGTTGCAAATGGCAAGATTACATTATTTTTTTATGGCTGAGTAATATTCCATTGTATATCCATATCACATCTTTATCCATTCATCTATTGATGGGCACTTATGTTGCTTTCATATCTTGGCTATTGTACATAATGCTGCAGTGAACATATGGGTGCAAATATCTTTTTGAATTAGTGTTTTCCTTTTCTTTAGATAAATATTCAGAAGTGAAATTGCTGGACTGTACGGTAGTTCTATTTTTAATTTTTTGAGCAATCTACATGCTGCTTTCCATAGTGGCTGCACCCATTTACATTTCTACCAGCAGTGTACCAGTGTTCCCTTCTCTCCACATCCTTGCTAACACTTGTTGTTTGTTGTCTTTTTGATAATAGCTATTGTGACTGGTGTGAGGTGATATCTAATCGTGGTTTTGATTTGCATTTCCCTGATGATTAGATGTTCAGTATATTTTTTACATGCTTTTTTTTTAAAACCCTGTGAACCACATTGCATATTTCATGTTCGTTTATGTATTGGGTTGTTGAATTGTTTTCTTTAACTTGTAAAAATCTTCTTATCCTACACAAAATTAGCCCTTTGTCAGATGTGTCACAAACACTTTTTTCCATTTTTTGTTTGCTTTTAAACTTTGTTTATGGTGACCATTTTATTAGAGAGATATTTAAAATTTTTATGGGATCAAATTTAAATTTAAAAGATTAAAAAAATTTCTTTGTGGCTTTGAGTTTTATATCATCAAGTGGCCTTTTCTATTACAAAATTTTAAAAAACTAAATTATCCTGTGTTTTTTCCCTAACGTTTTTACTATTTTTTATGTTTAAATGTTTGATTTTTTTAACATTTATTTTGGGGTAAGAAGTGAATTTGGGATCTGTTTTTTTTTCGCCCCCAGAAATGGCTAACCAGTTGTCATAATGTCCTTTATTGACAAGATTCTAGTTTTCTTCACTGATTGAAATGCAACCTTTGTCACATAATACATATCCACAGGTATTTAGATTCATTTCTAGACTCACCATTCTCTTCTGTCTGTATAATGCACCTGGACCAAATTACTTTAATTACTGAAGCTTTATAGCTCCCTAGAATGAGTTTTACTCATTCAAGAAATATTCTATTGATATATTATTGAGATTGTATAAAATTTATGTGTTGATTTAGGGTGAAGTGACATCTTTACACACTCAACCCTCCTTCCAAGGACAGGGTTGTCTTTCCATTCATTCCAGTTTTCTTTCATGTCCCTCAGTAGTGCCTTAACATTTTCTTTTTATAGATTTTGCACCTTTAAAGCGTATTCCTCAGTATTTTATCTTTTCAAACTCTTATTTATAAATGAGATTTTTTCCTCCATGATGTATTCTAATTGGGATATTGTATACAGAAAGCTATTGTTATGTGTATATAAAATTTAAATACTCACTTTACTGAGTTCTCCCCTTTTTTTCATAGCTTTGTAGTTGATCCTCTTGGGTTTCATAGGTATACAAGCACATTATTTTGCCTTTCCATTTCCAATTTTAACTATCACATTTTTGTGGCTTGCTAAAGCATCCAGAGGAATGTTAAATAGTAGTAGTGGTGATGGGTATCTTCCTTTATTCCAGACTTTAATGAGAATGATTTGGTAATTCACTGTTATACATGATGATGACTTTTTCTTACTTATATTTCTTATATACATTTCTATATATATGTTTAAAAAATCGTATTAAAGATGTAACTATTAAAGATGTAACTATTTCTTTATGTTTTAATAAAGAGTTTGTTTTTTTCAACAAGACAATGTTTTTTAATCTGATACCTTTATCAGCATCTTTGAAGATGGTTATATTATTTCTCTCCATTGACATGTGACTCTAGTGAGTCCCTAATGTTGAACTATCTTTGCATTTTAAATCCAGTTATATTATTCTTTTAGTGTGCTGCCAGATCCTAAGTGCTGATATTTTATTCAGGAGTTTTGCATTACTATTCATAAGTGAGATTTACTCTGTATTTTTTTATTATGCTATTTTAGTCAGATTTTGGTATCAAAGTTTTGCTAGCTTTGAAAAAAGGAGTTGGAAATAATCTTTTAAGACTCTGAACAGTTGAAGTAGCACTGGAGTTATGTGTTCTGTGAAGATTTGGTTATTTTCCTTTGTGAAACTCTCTTCTACATTTTGAGTGGCTAGCTCTTTAATTCCTTTCTGAATTACTTCTAAAATTAGTGTATTTAAAAAAGCATAGCTGTATGTGGTTCCACATGTGATGTAAAAACATTACAATAAATTAATGTCTATAAAAAATTAGCGTATTTATACTCTTACCTTTTCCTGGGTCAGCTGTGATTATACTTCTCTAGGAAATTATCTATTTCAGCCCAGTCTTCAACTTTACAAGGAACTGAAGCCTCTACCGTGATTCTTTGAATTATCTCTTATTATTTCCATCATCACTTATATTTTGTACCTATTCTGTTTTCTTCTTTTTTTATTAGATTAGTTAATGGTACATACATTTTATTATTTTTTTCCCCAAAGAGCAAGCTCTTGGATTTATTCCCTAGTCACAACTTTTCATGCCTTTTTTTTTTTGGCTGCGTTGGGTTGTTGCTGCACGCGGGCTTTCTCTAGTTGCGGCGAGCGGGAGCTACTCTTTGTTGTGGTGTACAGGCTTCTCATTGCGGTGGCTTCTCTTGTGGTGGAGCACGGGCCCTAGAGCGCATCGACTTCGGTAGTTGTGGCTCGCGGGCTCTAGAGCACAGGCTCAGTAGTTGTGGTGAATGGGCTTATTTGCTCCGCGGCAAGTGAGATCTTCCTGGACCAGGGCTCGAACCCGTGTCCCCTACATTGGCAGGAGGATTCTTAACCACTGTGCCCCCAGGGAAGTCCCTTCATGCCTTTTTAAAAAAATTGTTGCTTTTTCTTTCTTGGCCGTGTGGCGCAGCACGCAGTATCTTAATTCCCCCACCAGGGATGGAAACTGCATCCCCTGCAGTGAAAGCACGGACTCCCAACCACTGGACCACCAGGAAATTCCCAACTTTTCATGTTTTTAAGTCACTACTTTCTGCTTTTGTATCTACTTATTCCTTATTTTTGATTTCCTTAGATTTACTTTGTTATGATTTAAAACGACTTTTGGAAGTTTTTGTAACTTATTTTTATTCTTTCTTGTTTAACAGTTTTACATATTTTAAGCTTTGATTTTTCCCTAAATACTGCTTTTGTTTTATTCCATATGTTCTGATACACCTTTGTACATAGTCCAATATTTTGATTTGGATTTCTTCTTTGACACAAAAATTACTTAAGATGAGGTTCACCACTTTTTCAGGTGCAGTGTGTTTATTGTTTAGTGCATTCTTATTAATTTCTAACGTTATTGCTTTGTAATTAAAGTACGCTATCTGAGATATTTTTTCTTGCAGTAAAATATACATAATACAAAATTTATCATTTTGACCATTCTAAATGTACATTAAGTACATTTGCACGGTTGTGCAACCTCCATCAACATTCATCTCCAGGACATTGTCACCTTCCCTGTACTCATTAAGCAATAACTTCCCCTTCCCCGCTTCTCCCATGGAGGTGTTTCTGATATTGAGAATTTGTTGAGGTTTTATTTGTGGTCTCACTCACACTTGGCCATTTTCTGTTTGTTTTTACCTGTAATGTCTTGTTCATTCTTTCACTTCCAATCTTTCTGGGGGATTTTGTTTTAGATATATGTCTTGTGTGTAACACGTAGTTGGACTTTATATTGTGATCCAATCTTAGCGTATTTTAATGGGTGTCTTAGAGTGACCTTTCCCCAGATCCTGACACAAGGGTCCCAGAGCAAGCAATTTATTTGGGAGGTGATACCAGGAGATATTAGAAAGGAAGTGGGGAAGAGAGACAGGGAAGGGAGGACAGCCAATCCAGGGGGCAGGAAGGAGCAGGTTACCACTTAACCCTACTGGGGACTTCTGGAAGAAGGTGTGGCACCCACCTCTGCATTATCTACCCAAGGGTTAAGGACCTGGGATATTGATCCCTTCACTCCCGTTCTTCATTGACAAAGAGCTGCTCTCTACCCTGCTCCTCGTGTGGGTTGAGCCTGTTCCCGCAGCCAGAGAAAGCACTCAGACATAGCCACAAGTGCTCGCTGTAGAAACTGTTGGCCCACATGCGAATGGTGAGCACTGAGGGGTTATGAGCAGAGGACTGACAGTATCACTGGGAGAAGTGAAATTAACTTCACAGGGTGCTGGGGTTTCTGGGATGCTGGGAAGCTGGGCTAGGAATATTGTTCAGAGGCACCTAGGCACTGTCTTGCTTTTTTCTTTTTTAAACTGGGTTAGAATGTGGCCTCGCCAGCCTTAAGTTTGGCTTGAGAGTTGGAAAGTCTTGGATGTCTGTAAATATGTTCTATCAAGGGCACCAATTGTTTATGCACATTCTTCTTGTAAGTCCCATGTGGAGCAGCAAAAATTGAGCTTCTCAGTTCTGGCAGAGTCTTAGCTTTATGGGCAGCATCACCGGAGCTGCAGTCCTACTGGGGTTGCAGTCATAGTCCATACAGCCATGCTGCATCTGCGAATTCTCATGCGGCTTGAGGCCTCTCAGTTCCCCAACCAGGGATTGAACCTGGGCCATGGCAGTTAAAGCCCGGAATCCTAACCACTAGGCCACAAGGAAACTCCCAGAATTCTCAGTATTTTTGGCTAAACAAATCAGGTATTAATCCTACAATGGGTGTGTGCATCTTTCAGTTTAAAGCTTACCTACAAAATTCCTATCCCATTTACCCTGCTGGGAAGAGAGCTCTGTCTTAGATTGGCCTTATGTTATGCTTTCTGTTTTTAATTCTGTCACTGCACTGAAGGAGTACATATGAATTAAATTCTTTTGATTCTATCTCCTAATTATATCTTACATTTATCTATTTCTTTCTATCATCTTACTACCATCCTCATCCAAGACAGCATCAATGGTCACATGGACTTCTGCAGTAGCCTCCTAAGTTGTTGCCTCATATTTGCTATCGCACTCTTGGGGTGGACATTCATTTCCCTTTTCTTGGTTGCAGCACCATGATTTTTCTTTGGGGAACATCCAGTTCCATTAGGTACAGCCTTAGTGGGAGTATCAAACAAGGTGCTTGCTACTCCTTCCAACCCCCTTATCTGCCCAGGGGTGCATGTGACCTATACTAGGTGTTCAGAGGCTCTGTCTTAGGAATTTAAGTTTTGAGCAGAATGTAATAAAGACTGAAAATGACTGTAGTTATTCATCCAGTTGGCAGTACCAGAAGAGACTATCAATTAATTTTTGCTTCCAATCCAGGCTCTTTTCCTTTGATTCTGGGCCTTAGCCTCCCATAGCCTTCTAGTAAATTGCCTTTGCTTTTTTTTTTTTTTTTTTTTGCAGTACGCGGGCCTCTCACTGTTGTGGCCTCTCCCGTTGCGGAGCACAGGCTCCGGACGCGCAGGCTCAACAGCCATGGCTCACGGGCCCAGCCACTCCACAGCACGTGGGATCTTCCCGGACCGGGGCACGAACCCGTGTCCCTTGCATTGGCAGGCGGTCTCTCAACCACTGCGCCACCAGGGAAGCCCAAGGCTCTTGGTTTTAAGAAACTGTTATAGATTGTAAGTGGGTTTATGAATGTTCTGATTCAGGATTCTCAGAGATGAGGGGGGTAGGGAAGATCAAACGACGTTGGCCCGTATTTGAGATTTTAACTGGAAGCTCTCCAGTTCTGAATCCTAGCTGGGCCAAGCAAGCCCTTTGGATACTGTTTTCCTTGGCCAAGTCCTTGGCAAAGAGGAAAGGAGGAAGGATGGGGAGAAAGAAAGGAAAAGGAGACGGAGAGATGGGGAAAGATAAGAGTAACATGAGCCATGATGTTCCATGAGTACCAGCCAAGGTGTTCATGCTGGTTAACAAGGGCAGTGATCATCCTTCACATCTGCCTGGGATTCACTGTTCTTGAGGTGTGTTCACAGATGTCAATTCTTTGAGGTAGGCAAGACAGTACTTCCTATCTTCATTTAAAAATAGCTTTGATTGTTTTTATTTCTTACTGCAAAAACAATACATATTTCCTATAGAAATGTTACCAAACACAAGCAAGAAGAAGAAAAAAATCTTCTCACTCAGAGATAGAAACTGTTAACACCTTGATCTATATGTTTCTCGATTTTTCCCCATGTATATTTAACATTCTCATTTTACGGGTGAAGATGAAGCTCACGGAGAGTGTTTGCATGTCTATTGCTTTCTTTATTCATGTAATTATTTCTTTCTAACAACCTCTGTACAAAAAGGATTTGAGGTGTTGGGCTGACACAGCCATGAGAGACGGACTCTTACTGTGACCCACATGTTCAGACTCTTATTTTGAATTCATATAGCTGTTTCCACTTCTTCAGCCAATGAAACCTCATGAATAAGAGTTTGTCTTCTCCTCCCAGAGAGGGTTGGCTTGAGGACCAAGAGACACAGCAGCTTGCTCTGGAGAGAACAGTAAGAAGGCACGTTGTGGATGGGAAGCATAAAGAAGCCTGATAGAGCCCAGGACAGATGGACAGACTTCCTGATGCCACATTCTTTTTTTTTTTTTTAATTTAATTTATTTTTTTTGGCTGTTTTGGGTCTTCATTGCTGCACACTGGCTTTCTCTAGTTGTGGTGAGCAGAGGCTACTTTTGGTTGCGGTGCATGGGCTTCTCATTGCGGTGGCTTCTCTTTGTTGCGGAGCACAGGCTCTAGGCATGTGGGCTCAGCAGTTGTGGCTTGTGGGCTCTAGAACGCAGGCTCAGTAGTTGTGGTGAATGAGCTTAGTTGCTCTGAGGCATGTGGGATCTTCCTGGACCAGGGCTCGAACCTGTGTCCCCTGCATTGGCAGGTGATTCTTAATCACTGCGCCACCAGGAAGCCCTGATGCCACATTCTGATGCCCAACCAAACGGATGACGATTAGCAGCCACCAGCTGTGAAGTGACTGTAAATGCTGCTTCGAATAAAATGTCTTTTTTTTTTGACACATTTAGCAAAACATTTAAAAATCCAACAGGGAATGTTTGTTGGCAGCCCAGAGGCTATGTGACACCCGGGGAGCGGCTGGTTACTTGCCGTGGATGAAGACCCCCGATGGTTTGATGTCTCCAGCTAGAGCAAGAAACTCACCTATAAGGAGGGAAGTGAGCCCATTCAGAGGTGCCCCTTTCTTTCTGGCTGACCTTGAACAAGTTCCCTTCCTCTACTTGGTCATCTGTTTCCCCATCTGTAACTGGTCTCCCTGCTTCCATTCTTGTCCCCCATCAACTCCCACCCTGCGCCCATTCTCTACATGGTCTCTAGGAGTGATTTGTAAAAGTGTCAGTTCATTTGAATCAGTCTCCTGCTGCAGCCCCACCTGGTTTTCTGCCTCGAGATATTTCCACTTACTCTTCCCTCTTTCCATAGAGGCTATGGCAGGCTCATCATTATCCGGGTCACAGCTCAAATGTTACCTTCTTTCCTGACCATCCCTGCTTTAGGGGACCTCCCCTGCCCCCATTTGTTCTCAACTGCTTTACTCTATATTTTATTTCTTTCATTTTGCTTACCTCTATTAACCTTATGGTCCTTTCCCTCCCACCCTTTTTACTCCCATCCCCACACAGATACCTAGAAGGTAAGCTCAACAAGGGCAGGCACCTTCCGATGAGGCTTTTTGATAAATCAGTATAACTTCATGTCACCTGGCTTAAAAGTTAAACACTGCAACCAACAAAAAGCTCCTGAATCTTATTTTCCCTTGGACAAACACTGTCTTCCTTTGTAGGTCCAAATTTTCTGGGGGCAGATGCTGTGCTTTCTTACATATGTCTTCAGAGTTAGATTTCATATGTATGTCTTCCAGGGTTAGATTACATCAAAGTGCCTGCAACCATACTTCTGTATGACATCTCAAGTGAAAAAGGAAACTAGCTAAGGATAAGTCTAAGGATTGTGGCATACAGTCCTTTCTATAAAAAGACAGTAGTTATTAAGATACTTTTGATAGTTGTAGCAGATGCTGCCAGTGTCTCCTCATGCTTCCCCTTCAGTTCATGCCTGCCTGACTTCCAACTGCCAGTACTTGCGTTTCTTTGCCTGGGAACTTTCTCTGATTTTGGACTTTCCTTGGCCACTGAAGCCCATGTGGCACAGGGAATTAATGGCCCCCGTCCCTCAGCAGTAGCCTTCAACCAAACAGTGGCTGATGGCATTTGGTGAATAAATACCCCAGCTCCCTCACCACTCAGATGGGATGACTCTGAGGTATATGTTCTACTCTGCCTCTCAGAGTCCTCAGCAGCATTGAGCTCCATTTTCCTATGGTGGTAATTGACTCAGAAACGCATCCTATGTCGTTGGTTGCCTTCATTCCGTCTCACTTACCACTTTTTTTTTTTTTTTTTTTTTTTTTTGCGGTAAGCGGACCTCTCACTGTTGTGGCCTCGCGGAGCGCAGGCTCTGGACACACAGGCTCAGCGGCCATGGCTCACAGGCCCAGCCGCTCCACGGCATGTGGGATCTTCCCGGACCGGGGCACGAACCCGTGTCCCCCGCATTGGCAGGCGGACTCTCAACCACTGCACCACCAGGGAAGCCCCACTTTTGTCTTTTTAAATGGAAGTAGAGTTGATATTATATTAGTTACAGGTGTGCAATATAGTGAGTCACAATTTTTAAAGGGAAATGTAGAGTTATTATAAAATACTGGCTATATTCCCCATGTTGTACAATATATACTTGCAGCTTTTTTATACATAGTGGTTGGTTCCTCTTAATCCCCTACCCCTATCTTACCCCTTCCCTCTTCCCTCTCCCCACTGGTAACCACTAGTTTGCTCTCTGTATCTGTGAGTCTGCTTCTTTTTTGTTATATTCACTAGTTTGTTGTATTTTTTAGATTCCACATATAAGTGATATCATATAGTGTTTGTCTTTCTCTGACTTATTTCACTGCTAATACTCTCCAAGTGCATCTATATTGCTGCAAATGGCAAAATTTCTTTCTTTTTAATGGCTGAGTAGTATTCCATGGTATACACCCCCCCACACACTCTTACCTGTGTTTCCTGGAATCATCTCCCAAATAAATAACTTGAACTTGAATCCTTGTCTCAGGGTTTGTTTCTGGGAGAACCCAAATAAGATAGCATTGAACTTTGTATGTTACCCATTACCGAAAAAGCATTATACCATGCATACTATTTGTTGTATGATTTGCTTTTTTCAGCCATCATTAATCATACCAATACCTCCTAATCAATACAGACAGATCTACCTCATTTCTTTTATCCATAAGATTCTCTTACTTCTAATTAGAAGCATGGAGTTTTAAAATGATATATAATACTTTTTTTCCCCTGCTTTTCTTGGAGCCCTCAATGACTCTAAGGGATCATGTACCCCTTCCTCTATGTTGGGGCTTCTTGGTCTCAGCACTCTTGACATTTTGGTCTGCATATTTATTTGCTGTGCGTGGCTGTCCTGTGCATTGTGGGATGTTTAGTGGCATCTCTGGTCTCTACCCACCAGACTCCTGTAGCACACTCCCAGTTGTGACATCCAAAATTGTCTTCAGAATCATCAAATGCTCCTTGGGGGAAAGTGGTCCCCAGTTGAGACCAAGGCTGTATGCATACCCCAGTTCTACCTGAACCTAGGGTTGTACCCAATCCAATCACACTCCCTTGGGTGTTAGGGTACATCCTAACTGAAAAGTTACACATTCAAAGATGCTTCAAAAGAGCTCCGGTGAAACATGCTTTTGGTGTTCTGCTGATTACTGTCCCCCAGGGATTTGTATCACATTTACCTAAGTTGGAGCTACATTTCCAAGAATTCCTTGCCTTGAATTTTTCAAAATTCCTTTCCTTGCAAGGTTCTGGATTAAGCGTGGCTGTGAGAGAAACCTGGGTAAGGTTTGGAAGGTGACAATGCTGCCCTGTTTCTATGAAAGGTGGTAAGAGGGTCAGGTTCTGCTGCAACTCACACTGGATGTCATGGGTCTGCTGACCACGTTATTGGCGTGGACCAGCATGGTGTGTGTGTGGGGGGCAGTGTGGGTAGAGAGATGGCTGCTCCCACTCCTGGCATCTCCTCCCTCAGCTTCTCTGGATTCTGCATCAGGCTCCTGCAGGGCTCCCCAGCAGGACACCTGTATCAATGATGCTATTAGGCTTGGAGGTGGTGAGAGACCAACGTTGGTTCCCACGAGGGGTAGACACCCATTACCATCAGTTCTTGTGGTTCCAGACTGTTCTTCTGGTTTCATTTTGTCCTTATTCACCTTCATGTCATCATGATCTTCCTTTTGCAATGGCTAAGCCTGCTGACTTCAGGACCAGACACAGGGCAACAGACCTTCACTGACAACTAACTGGCCCCTGGGTCACTGATGACTTAGACCCTGTAACAAATGTCTTTTCACTCATGGTGGCTCTGCTTCTCTGATGGAAAGCTAGCTGATGGATACACACCCACTGGGGTGTTCAGGTACATCCTGACTGAGAAATTACACATTCAGATTGCTCAAAAGAGCCCTGATGAAACCATCTGAATGAAGTTTTTGGAGTTTTGCTCTTTATGTTCCCTGGGAAACCATCAGAAAAAGGAAAATGAATTCTTTGCTCTCTCTCTCTTTCTTTTTTAAATCTACTGCAACTGTGGCCCTTGGGCATCAGGAGTCCTTAATATTGACTCAACAGAATTGCGTGGTGGGAGAATCAAGAGAGGATTCATTACCTGGCAGCCTTTTTTCTACAGAAATGCTCTGAAAACTCAACCTTTGAAAGTGTCCATCTCATTTGAGGATGTGTGTCCTTTTCTTCCCCAGATTTACTCAGTGCCACGTCCTCCTTCTCATGCAGGTGCCCTGTCACCTGGTACACAAGGTGTTAATGTACCCAACTGCCTGTGGACTCTATGGGTTATTCCATATTTATTTCAATTATAGAAGTATACCGGGCCAGTGTATTTATTTTAAATCACATTATCTACAGCTTCCCAAGTCTGTGTCAACAAAAAGAACGGTTTCAATTTAGTAGACTTTGAAATGGTGTGCAGTTTATCCTCACTTCAATTATACCCTCTACAGTAAGTCATGGGCAGCTTCAGGATTATTCAGGGCAATGTAATGCTATCTGAAAGCATTGATTTTCCCCTCCTCTTCAAGAACAGTTCACTGAAGGATGCACTGGAGCCTTCTTTAAGAAAACATAAAAATACATTTCTCAGCTGCAACTTCTGAGAAATCTCAATCTTAGGGGCTCCGGATGAGGCTGCTGAGGAAGTTTCTAACCTTTAAAGAAAGATGTGAGTGACCGTAGCAGGAATCATGTTTCTTGCCTTGAAGTGATGGGAGAGGATGGAGCAAAGGAAGAAGAGAATGTCAGAGAATTTCTGCACCCTATCTACTTATAAAAAACATATTTATTGGGCACCTACTATGTAGCAAGTATGTAGGAGCTGGGGATATAGTGGTAAACCTAAAGACCAGAGCCAACTTCATGGACATGTGACCTCTGCTTTTGCCCAAAGCTACCTGCTTATGAGGGTCCCATGCTTGGTTTAATGTTCTCTTGTTGCTGTCTTGAAATTCTTAGTAATTTTCAAATAAGAGGGCCCATGTTTTCATTTTGCACTGGCCCTCCAAAATATGCAGCTGGTCCTGATACATACACAATCAATTCTGCTCTCATGGAGCTTAGAGTTTAGTGGGGGAGACAGACATGAACTAATTACATAAGTTGCTATTCCAATTGTGATGAGGGCTACTAAGGGACAGGTCCAGGGGGCTTAGAGGGTATGTAACAAGGGGACCTAGTAGGCTGGAGTCAATGAAGTCACCCAGAAAAAGAGCCATTTGGGCAGACATCTGAAAGATAGACAATGCAAACATGCAGAGTTCTCTAGGGTGATCATTCCAGGTGGAGGGAACAGCATGGGCAAAGACTCCCGGCAGGAAGGAGCTTGGCCCGTTAGAGTCAGAGAAAGGGCCAGTGATAGTAGAGCACAGTGGACATGGAAATAGATCATTTTCTTTGTCAGGAGCACCAAGATCTCGATGTACTGCAGTTAGACTTATAGATTTTTCCAGTTGGTAACTTGAGGTGACCCATAGACTTTTTTTTTTTCGGTACGTGAGCCTCTCACTGTTGTGGCCTCTCCCGTTGCGGAGCACAGGCTCTGGATGCACAGGCTCAGTGGCCATGGCTCACGGGCCCAGACGTTCCGTGGCATGTGGGATCTTCCCAGACTGGGGCACGAACCCGCGTCCCCTGCATCGGCAGGCAGACTCTCAACCACTGCGCCATCAGGGAAGCCCGACCCACAGACTTTTTTTCTCTTAGTGTCCCATTTTTGCTGTCTGATCAGTGAATTAATCTGGCCTCCATTAATATTGCAGTTTTTTGGAAGGGGGTAGATGTTTCACAAATACCACAGTCTCTCAAAACATTAACCATTTGAAGTTACTTAAATTTAAATAATATGGAAATAGTAATCATTGAGTATTTATTTCAGAATCCAGAATGAAGATGTCAGCCACACACTTACCCAAAGCCTTGTCAGTAGGTATTTACACATAGAGCCTGAACAATATTTGTAAGTTCATTATAGCACTGAGTGTTGTGTAAGCCATTTTATTCTTGCTTGTTCTTCTTCTTTTTTTTTTTCAGATGAAGCACGTCATTTTATTTCACAAAGACTGTACAAAATTCCTTATAAAACATGGAATAGATGCCATCTGGTTACCTCATTCTGCCCCTATCCAACTCAATTGTGAAGGGGCAAGTGAGGGTGGGAAGAGTGTGAGATGGAATAGCATTATGTACAAGGCAGGGGTTGAAGTGATAGGTCCAAGTTCTTTCATATTTACACTATTTCACATATTCACAGGTACATAGGGAGCCAGTAGGAAGGAGTGGGCTCCGGCTCTGTTCTCTTGTATAAAAAAGCACCAGTGTCCTGGACTGGACACCCACTGCTGTTAGAGTGGCAGAGGGGCCCAGGGCCTGATCGTCACTGACTGATATCCCGACTGGAGTCCCACAACTTGGCGTTAGGTGGCTCAGCCCGAAGGCGGGCGAAGAAAGGGTGTTGAAGGGCTTCACCCAAGGTCAACCGCTTAGCAGGTTCATACTCTCGCATGCTTTCAATCAGATCGAAGAGCTGGTGGTGTTCCTCTGCCTCTGAGGTCAGATACCGCTGGTGGTGGAGGGCAGGAAAAAGGTGAGGCACGATGCCTTACAAACCCTGCGTTCTTCAAGGCCCTAGATTTCAATCCTGAAGGACCATGGCTCTGCTTGCTACCATTATGAATGACCACACCGTGACCATTTCTGATGTCACAGCTCACCTTACCTTCCCACTAGCACAATTATTCGTTCATACTCTTTGAAAGTTCTACTTGTATATCCTTGTCAACTTCATGAATCTTCTTTAGCTTGTCAGTAAAATGTAACCTCTTCAAAGGTAGTTTATTCTTTTTTGCCTGACCTACAGAATCCAGGACATTGCTTTCATCTCTGGTTGGCTCAAGAAAAACTGTCTGTCTAACCTCATTCCCTCCATAAAACCACTCCCTCTTATCTCTCTTCTATCAACAAAGATGTCTTCTTTCAGTTTTCCTCCCCTTCTTTCCTAACCCTCTGCTTGTGAAATGCATTCCAGGGGCAAAACACCTTAAGAAGGAAGTGACCTCTGGGTGGTGGGCACAATTTATTCCCAGCCCGGCTCACCCGAAGTGGTTTGCAGTTTTCTCAAACGTAGCGCCCAGCTGATGTGTTCTCATCCCAATCCAGGCGACCCCGATAAAAATATTCCTGCTTCCTAGAGGGGAAGGGGGAAGTTGAGGAATCAGGAGGTTCCTCTTGTTGTGGGATGATTCCCTTATTCCCTCATCTCAAGAGTAGCTTGTCTTTCGGATCATCCGGGAAGGGATAGGACCCAAGATCCTTTCCATCATGGCTAGATGTTCTCTGTTGTCATGGGTTTGTAAGAGGGTGAAGCCAACATAGTATTCGAAGATGATGCAGCCTATACTCCACACATCACAAGGCTGAGACCAGCCCAACTCGAGGATGACCTCTGGTGCTCTGTAATGGCGGGTGGAGACAATGGTACTATGGTGTTCATGGTCAAAGGTGGCACTGCCAAAGTCTACCACCCTCACAGCTGTGCTCTTCACACTGCACTCATCTCGCTTCTTCTCTAGGTTGTAGGTGAGTTCGTAGTCCGAATTCACAAACAGAATATTTTCAGGCTTGAGGTCCGTATGTGTCAGCTTGTTATCATGGAGGAACTTGACGGCCTGGCACAGCTGGAAGGCCATGTGGCGCACTTGGTGGATGGGGTAGGGCAGGTAGTTGTTGTCTTTGAGGAAATCGAAGGTGCTAAGGCCCAGAAGCTCAAAGGAGATACACATGTGGCCATGGTAGTCAAACCAGTCAAACATCTGGACACAGAGGTTCTTGTTGTCAGGGTCCTTCTCATTGATTTTCTCCAGCACATTGATTTCAAGTCGAGCTGCTTCCTTGTACTTTTCCACATTTTTAATGATCTTCAGGGCAACTCGAGCTCCGCCCCTGCGATGGTCAACACATTGTACAACTCGGCCGAAGGTCCCCTCTCCCAAGGTGCTTACAATTTCATATCGCTCTTGTAGCCAGTCCCCGACGTGGTAGATGAGGTGGCCCTCAGCGTCGTCCTCTACACTCTTGGCTCTCCGGCTGCTGTGCTGCGAAGATGAGCGGCTGAATGTCCGGCTGCGCCGCCTCCGCCGTCTGTGCTTCCTACGGCTGCTGCGCTGGCTGCGGTAACTGCTGTTCTCCCGATGATATTCGTAGGAATGCCGGTAGTCTGTGTCATAGTAGGCTTCTCCCCGATCCCGGCTGTAGTCGTTGCGCCTGTAGCTGCCACAGTATCGCCGGTCATACGCCCTCCGGTCGGATGAACGATCATCATAGCTCCGGGAACGGACATGGTAGCTGTCTTCCCGTCGGCGCCGCCGTGTCCGGTCACTGCTGCTTGACCAGGAGCGGCTTCTTCGTCTCTTATGCTTTCGGCTCCAATAGTGTTCATGGTAACTTCCCCGGCTGCCTCTCTCTGAAGAGTGGTACCTTCGAGGATGAGGCATCGTTCTGGCGGCGAGGCCCGTGCGCTTGTCCCACAGGAAGTCTGTGATGGCGGCGGCACTGAGGCCGGAGTCCCGGCACCCCCGCAGCGACGAAGTGCGGCTCCACCCCCCTAACCCGAGACCCTGGGACCTCCCGCCTAGTTCCCGGGCTCCGCTCCAGTCCCGCCCGCCCCGGCTCCGTCCCTGCCCCCAGGATCCGCTTGGCGCCGCTCGCACCGCCCCCGCCCGGGGCCCGATCCCAGCTCGGTCTCCGGCTCTGGCCTCTCCGATCCGCCGCCGCCACCGCCGCTTGTTCTTCTTTGTCTTCTTCTTCTTTTTTTTTTTTTTTTGCTGCATTGGGTCTTCTTTGCTGCACCTGGGCTTTCTCTAGTTGCGGTGAGCGGGGGCTACTCTTCATTGCTGTGTGCGGGCTTCTCATTGCGGTGGCTTCTCTTGTTGCAAAGCACAGCCTCTAGGCACGCAGACTTTCCGTAGTAGTGGAATGCGGGCTCAGTAGTTGTGGCTCATGGGCTGTAGAGCTCAGGCTCAGTAGTTGTGGCACATGGGCTTAGTTGCTCTGAGGCATGTGGGATCTTCCCTTCCCAGGGATCGAACCCGTGTCCCCTGCAGTGGCAGGTGGATTCCTAACCACTGGGCCACCAGGGAAGTCCCATTCTTGCTTGTTCTTTACCTACCTCTTTGACACTTAAAAGCAGGAGTTCCCTAGATCTTGGCCTTCTAGAAGTTGGTGAATCTCCCTCTGCAGATCTGGACAGGTTATGATTTATAGAGTCTTTTACTGGTTCGTCTCTCTGCTTCCAAAGCTGTGGAGACTGTTCTATTAAACTCTCTTTACAGGTGAGTGGGGAACTCCACACTATTTGAAATGGGAAGAAATTGAAATCCATTGTGCATTACAAAGTTTACTTGTAAGAACAGTATGAGGTTCCTTAAAAAACTAAAAATAAAGTTACCATATGATCCAGCAATCCCACTCCTGGGCATATATCCAGAAAAGATGAAAACTCTAATTCGGAAAGATCCATGCACCCCAATGTTCATAGCAGCACTATTTATGATAGCGAAGACATGGAAGCAACCTAAGTGTCCATTGACAGGTGAATGGATAAAGATGTGGTACATATGTATGATAGAATATTACTCAGCCATTAAAAAGAATGAAATAATGTCATTTGCAGCTATGTGGATGGACCTAGAGATTATCATGCTAAGTGAAGTAAGTCAGACAGAGAAAGACAAATACCATATGATATCATTTACATGTGGAATCTAAAAAAATGATACAAATGAACTTAGGTACAAAACAGAAATAGACTCACAGACATAGAAAACAAACTTATGGTTACCAAAGGGGAAGGGGGGAGGGATAAATTAGGAGTTTGGGGTTAACAGACACAAACTACTATATATAAAATAGATAAACAACAAGGACCTACTGTATAGCACAGGGAACTATATTCAACGTCTTGTAATAACCTATCATGGAAAAGAATCTGAAAAAGAATGTGTATATATATATATATTTGCTGTACACTTGAAACTAACACAACATTGTAAATCAACTATACTTCAATAAAAAATTTAAAAAATAAAGTTTACTTGGCTGAAACATTTGCAGTAGGAAGTCTTGGGGAACAGTGAAATTGGAAATGCTGGGGAGATAAAGAACCTCCAGCCCCAGAAATCACATTTTAAAAGACAGTCCATATATTTACTGAATTGATTTCTCTGGACATACAGAAGAAGAAAGTAAAATAAAAGACTAAAAAACTCTACAAATGACCCTCATCTGCTGCCATTTTTACAGTGGTATCCTGTTGATGCTTCACTTGAATGACTTGGTTAAAAATTTCAAGCAGAATTGACTGGGAAACATTAGCATAGGAAATAACTTTGACCTCAGTGACAGTAGCAAGATTTTAAAAACTGTTTTATCTCTTTTAGTCGATTAAAGTGAGTTACTTTTATGGATTTTCTGATATTAAGCCATTCTTATGATTCTGGGATCAATACAGTTTGGCTGTGATTTCTGCTTTGTTTTGTTTTTCACCATTTTAACCACATTTAAGTGTAAAAATCAGTGGCATTCAGTACTCTCACAATGTTCTGCAACAATTTCCAGAATTTTTCATCATGCCAGACAGAACCTCTGTATCCATAAAACAATAACTCTTCAGTTCCCCACCCCCTCCAATCCCCTAGTAACTTATGTTCGTCTTTCTGGCTCTACATGAATTTGCTTATTCCAGGTACCTCATATAACTGAACTCCCACAATATTTGTCCTTTTGTGTCTGACTTATTTCACTTAGCATATTGTTTTCAAAGCTTATATTGTAGCATGCACCAGAATTTCATTCTTTTTTAAGGCTGAGTAATGTTTCATTGTATGCATATACCACATTTAAAAAATTGAGATATAACGGACATATAACATTGTATTAGTTTAGGTGTACAGCATAATAATTTGATATATGAATTTATTATGAGACGATCACCACAATAAGTTTAATCAATAATCTTCACCATACAGAGTTATCTTTTTTTTCTTGTGATGAGAAATTTTAAGATTTACTCTTAGTAACTTTCAAATATACACTACCGTGTTATTAACTACAGTCACCATGCTGTACATTACATCCCCAGGACTTACTATCTTACAACTGTGCATTTGGACCTTTTTGACTACCTTTGCCCAATTTGCCCACCCCCCTGACTCTGGTGACCACCAGCCTTTTCTCTATATCTATGAGGTTTAAAAAAAATTTTTTTTTTATTGTACACGTAAGTGTGATCATACAGTATTTGTCTTTCTCTGACTTATTTCACTTAGCATAATGCCCTCAAGGTCCATCTGTGCCACAAATAGCAGGATTTTCTTCTTTTTCTTGGTTGACTGATACATACACACACCATATTTTTTTTATCCATTGATCTGTTGATGGACATTTGGGTTGTTTCCACCTTTGGGCTGTTGTGAACAATGCCAGCAGTGGGATTTTTGCTTGGAAAAGAAATGAGTGTGCCTTTGTCCTTCTGCCTTCCTTTGCTCACTTTCTGGTTGAGAGGAGTGGTTGGGATTTGAATCTTGTCCTTGTCTCCAGCGCCTCTGTCTAAATGGGAAGCCTGTGCTCTTTGGCATAGCAGATGGGCTAGTGCAGTGGTTAAACCTGTGGATTTGGAATCAGACAGCTGTGAGTTCAAATCCTGATTCCACCATTTTGAAGCCAAGGACTTTTGGCAATCTTTTCAGCCTCTCAAAGCCTTTTGGTTGCTTCATTTGTGGGAGAGAGGCTGTTAGACCTACTTGGGAGAGTTGCTGCAGAAATTAAGGTCATGTTGGAAAAGCCCTTAACTCCCTTGGCATGTGCTGAAAGCCTGACTGCATAGAAACACTCAGTAAACAGAGGCTGCTGTTCTCACTGGTGAGAACCACTGAGCAGAACACTGTAGGGGCAGAACTCTTGCCCTTTAATGGTCCCCTTTCAATGCAGGGGTTGCTGGGACAAGAGCTCCTCTGCTGATGAAAAGACTGAAACCCTTAGAATGTCAAAGCTTGAAAGGAGCTTAGTGGGACCCCAAATGTCTGATCTATGGCATCATGTGGGGATTATTATGATGCAGATGCCTGGGCTCCACTCCAGACCTGCTGAATTGAAATCTCTAGGGAGAGACTTGCAAATATACACAAAAAAATCCGAGATGGTTTTGAGGAGTGGTCATGCTTGGGAACCTCTTTCTTGTCCCTCCTTTTTTAATACTTTAAGTGGTTTGTAAACCACTGATGGACTCATCCAGTGATTGAAGGCTCTGTATAAACTGGACCTTTGCTTTACCTTAACTGAAGAACTGTGGGACTGAGGAAGGAATCTTTGGTATTTCAGAAACCCATAGTTTTTAGAAAAGGAAACTTTCCTCTCCAAAAGTAATTATGGAAATGGCATAAAAAGGTGAAAGATTTCGAGGAGAGTCAGACATCAAAATTACATTTTGCAAATTGTACTTGGAAAGAATTTTTTTAATTGAAGTAGCTATTCCCAAGCCTAAGTCCCATACGCTCCTATAACCTCAGAATGTTCAGTTCATTCTTGTCAGCTACTTTCTCCTCTGATATGGCCTAAATATGCCACTTAAGTAAGAACTACTTAATAGGAGCTACTTGGGGACTATATGTGAATCCTGAGAGGTGAGTCTGTGAAGAGAATTTGGTAATCATGACAGGGCAGCAGGCAGATAATTTTGGAGCCCACAAAATCTTTTGCACTTCCTCCTTTGTGAAAGTCTTTCTTTCCAAAGAGGAATAACTCTCTCCAGCATGCTTGAAGGCAGTCTTATGAGTGGCTTTATTTATTCATTCACCCATTCATTCCACAAATATTTATGAAATGCCTTCTGTGTTCCTGGCACTATGGAACTAAAGATGTAGTGGTGAATCACACTGACACAATCCCTACAAAGTTGGAGCTTAATATCATGGGGAAAGATAGACTTTGTACAGGTAATTACAAGTGTGAATCAAGCAACGAAAAGAGAAGCAGTGGGCACTATGGAAGCATGACCCAACACCATGAGTGAGAAATGAGGGCAGAAAAGGACTTCTACCTAGGTCGTTTTGAGGAATGAGTCATTGGTATTTGTCTCCTAGTGTTACTGAATTAGAATAGATGAAGAATTCATATGAGCTATGTCTGTGATGCTAATACTCCTGGGTGAGGAGTATTACCTATCTGATGAGAAATAATTGATTTGTCCGTTTTGACATTCATTAAATATAACCATTGTGTGAGTTGAGTTGATGTGACTGTTTCCATATGTAAAAATAAATTTTCATCCTGGGATGCAGTGATGCGAAACTCAGTAAGGGGACTATTGACACAGGCAACAGGAACCTGTGTCTAGCGGGGTGATTGTGGGCTTAGAGAAGAACACGTGATGGCATAACATTTAAAAAGTACTAACCATGACAGAACAGGCAACCTGGCTCTGGTATTCCCAGAGGCCATACTTTTCACCACAATGATGCATTGCTTCTTGCTCTGCTATTGACGCTTTTTTTGTTGTTTTATCATTACTATAAGGTCAGTACTCAGTTTTTTAAAAATGAGATGAATACATCAGTAAATAATTTTCACTTTTTAATTTTTACCATTAAATTCCTCATAAATGTTAATTTTGATTTTTTTTATGGTAGTTGATTTACTATGTTTCAGGTATACAGCAAAGTGGTTCAGTTCCATATATATATATGTGTATATATATACATATATGTATATATATATGGTGTTTTTCAGAATATCCATGGCTCAGTTTTGACACATACGAAACAGGTGATAATAGTAGTAAATATCTCACAGGGTTTTCATAAGATTAAATAAACTAATAAATATTAGACAGTTAATATGGTACTTGGTACATAATAAGCGATAATAGGTGTCACTTGTTATTATTTAGTCTTTGAATCATCTCATATTCTTATGAATATGTATGATCATTAGGAGTAAAAGAATGAGTTTAGTCATTTAAACTCAGGAGTATCCAACAGCCTGGACTCTATAACACAGAACTACAGTACCTGGATCTAACTAAGAAGAGATTATACCAAACTCCAAATGAATCTGAATTATGCACATCTCGACATCTCCAATATGTGAAGAATTTTAAACATTATTATTTCCTTCCAGAGAAGGAAAACAAGTATGGATGTTACTAAACAATGTCTGTGACTCTTATTGGAAAAAGCAAACCAAACTTGTTCTGAATTAAACTTCCAATTTCTTTCAAAAAAAAAAAGTATTAATAGTGTGATTTTAGTTTCTTGAATTTCTCTCTAGCTCTTGGTACTTCTCCATCCAGTCAGCCAGGCACTCCATCTTTGCTGTCTTAGCAGAAACTCAGAGAAAAGAGTCTCTTCTTGGTTTTGAGTTTCAGAAGCCTTAGGCCTGGCGGAGTCAAGATGGCAGACTAGGAAGACATGGAATTGGTGTCTCTGCACAACTAGGGCACCTACCAGGCACCCGTGGGGGACCACAGACACCTAAGGGGATGGGAGGAAACCCCAGTGGCCAGATAGGACGTGGGGCATGGGGTGGGGGGAGTGAAGGGGGAAGAGAAGTGGAGGCCGGACGGGACAGGCTCCCCTGAGGGGCGACTGGGGGAGGGGAGGGGATCCCACGTCCGAAGGGGGAAATTGGGGAACCACTGGGAGGGCAGAGGATCAAAAGGGAGCATGGCCAGGTTTCCCCTGCCCACTTGGGCCCCCAGGAACCTGCTGAGATCCCGGGCCTGCTCCTCTGCCCACGGAGGACGCCTCCAGCTGCAGGGGTCCTGAGGGAGTGGGAGGGAGGGAAGGGGGAGCAAAAGTAAAGGCTGGACCTATGGGACGGCACCCCTGAGGGGTGGCTGGGGGAGGGGAGGAGCTCCTGCACCCAGCAGGACACACCCACGGTTAGGGGTGCAGCAGCAACTGGGGAGACCCTGGGGGAGGTGGTGGGGGAGGGACGCAAAGGAACTGAACGGAACGGGGCCAGTGCTTTCCCTCTCCACTTAGGAACCAGGAAGCCTGTTTGGTTCCTGGGCCTAATCCTTTGCCCTCGGAGCCTCCCTCCTGCCACACAGAGCCCAAGCCCCGCCCCTACACCCCCACGCAGGGCCCCACCTCTACCCTTGGAGACCCCTTCTGAGACCCCCTCCAAGGCGCTGGGGCTAAACCCCACCCCCACACCCTCATCAGGGCGCCACCTCCAAACTCCAGAACTCTACACTCCAGAGGCCCTCTGTTCCACGCGTTGCCTCTCCCCTTCTGTGCAGGTCCTAAGCAGAGGCCCCGCTCCATGCTTGAACGTCCCCCAGCCTAGACCCCGCCCCATGCTCAAACATCACCCCCCTCACCCGCCCAGGTTCCTCCCCATCCTAAAACCCGCCCCTGCCTAAGTTCCACCCCCACCTAAACTCTGCCCCCATAGCCAAGGCTTTTTATTTATTTTTTCCTCTTTTGGATTGGTGTTCTGTTTTACCTTGTTGAGTCATTGCTGTTGATTCTTTTATATTTTTATTTTTCCTAATAAATCTTTTATTTTTCTAATTTTATTTTATTATTTATACTTTATTATTGTTCTCTCCTTTTGGCTTGTTTCCCCCCCCCTCTTTATATTTTTTTATTTTCTTTTTTCTGTTGTGGTTTTATTTTACCTTGTTGCAGTAGTTTCAGTTATAGTTTTTTTTCTAATATATTTTTTATCTTTCTAATTTTATTTTGTTTTTTGTTCCTTGATATTGTACTGCTCCTTTTTTTCTTTCTTTCTTCCTTTTTTTTTTTTTTAACCATGCCATGAAGCTTGCAGGATCTTGTTTCCCAGGCTGGAGGTCAGGACCAAGCGCCTGTGGTGGGAGCTCTGAGTCCAAACTGCTGGACAAACAGAGAACCTCAGACCGCAGGGAATATCAATTGGAGTGAGGCCTCCTGGAGGCCCTCATCTCAGCACCAAGACCCAGCTCTATCTAACTGCCTGCAAATTCCAGTGTTGGACGTCTCAGGCCAAACAACCAGTAAGACAGGAATACAGCACCACCCATCAAAAAGAAAAAAAAGGGGCTTCCCTGGTGGCACAGTGGTTGAGAGTCCGCCTGCCGATGCAGGGGACACGGGTTCGTGCCCCGGTCTGGGAGGATCCCACATGCCGCGGAGTGGCTGGGCCTGTGAGCCATGGCTGCTGAGCCTGCGCATCTGGAGCCTGTGCTCTGCAACAGGAGAGGCCACAACAGTGGGAGGCCCGCGTACCACAAAAAAAGAAAAAGAAAAAAAAACCTGAAATAACAAAAAATATGTTACAGACAAAGGAGCAAGGTAAAAACCTACAGGACCAGATAAATGAAGATGAAATAGGCAACCTACCTGAAAAAGAATTCAGAGTAATGATAGTACAGTTGATCCAAAATCTTGGAAACAGAGTGGAGAAAATACAAGAAACATTTAACAAGGATCTAGAAGAACTAAAGAGCAAACAAACAGTGATGAACAACACAATTACTGAAATTACAAATACTCTAGAAGAATCAATAACAGAATAACTGAGGGAGAAGAATGGCTAAGTGACGTGGAGGATAAAAAGGTGAAAATAACTGCCAGGAAGCAGAATAAAGAAAAAAGAATGAAAAGAATTGAGGATAGTCTCAGAGACCTCTGGGACAACATTAAAAACACCAGTGTTCAAATTATAGGGGTCCCAGAAGAAGAAGAGAAAAAGGAAGGATCTGAGAAAATATTTGAAGAGATTATTGTCGAAAACTTCCCTAACATGGGAAAGGAAATAGTCAATCAAGTCCACGAAGAACAGAGAGTACCATACAGGATAAACCCAAAGAGAAACATGCCGAGACATACATTAATCAAACTATCAAAAATTAAATACAAAGAAAAAATATTAAAAGCAACAAGGGAAAAGCAACAAATAACATACAAGGGAATCCCCATAAGGTTAACAGCTGATTTTTCAGAAGAAACTCTACAAGACAGAAGGAAGAGGCAGGACATATTTAAAGTGATGAGGGAGAAAACCTACAACCAAGATTACTCTACCCAGCAAGGATCTCATTCAGATTCAATGGAGAAATTAAAACATTTACAGACAAGCAAAAGCTAAGAGAATTCAGCACCACCAAACCAGCTTTACAACAAATGCTAAAGGAACTTCTCTAGGCAGGAAACACAAGGGAAGGAAAAGACCTACAAAAACAAACCCCAAACAATTAAGAAAATGGTAATAGGAACATACATATCGATAATTACCTTAAATGTAAATGGATTAAATGTTCCAACCAAAAGACAAAGACTGGCTGAATGGATATAAAAACAAGACCCATACATATGCGGTCTACAAGAGATGCACTCCAGACCTAGGGACACATACAGACTGAAAGTGAGGGGATGGAAAAAGATATTCCATACAAATGGAAATCAAAAGAAAGCTGGAGTAGCAATTCTCATATCAGACAAAATAGACTTTAAAATAAAGACTATTGCAAGAGACAAAGAAGGACATGACATAATGATCAAAGGATTAATCCAAGAAGAAGATATAACAATTGTAGATATTTATGCACCCAACATAGGAGCCCCTCAATACATAAGGCAAATGCTACCAGCCATAAAAGGGGAAATTGACAGTAACACAATCATAGTAGGAGACTTTAACAGCCCATTTTCATCAATGGACAGATCATGCAAAATGAAAATAAAAAGGAAACACAAGCTTTAAATGACACATCAGACAAGATGGACTTAATTGATATTTATACGACCTTCCATGCAAAACAACAGAATACACTTTCTTCTTAAGTACTCATGGAACATTCTCTAGGATAGACCATATCTTGGGTCACAAATCAAGCCTTGGTAAATTTAAGAAGATTGAAATCATATCAAATATCTTTTCTGACCACAATGCTATGAGACTAGATATCAATTACAGGAAAAAAACTGTAAAAAATACAAACAAATTGAGGCTAAACAGTATGCTACTAAATAACCAAGAGATCACAGAAGAAATAGAAGAAGGAATCAAAAAATACCTAGAAACAAATGACAATGAAAATATCATGACCCAAAACCTATGGGATGCAGCAAAAGCAGTTCTAAGAGGGAAGTGTATAGCAATACAATCATACCTCAAGAAACAAGAAAAATCTCAAAAAAACAACCTAACTTTAAACCTAAAGCAATTAGAGAAAGGTGAAC
Source organism: Mesoplodon mirus (assembly GCF_964341445.2). Classification (NCBI taxonomy): domain Eukaryota; kingdom Metazoa; phylum Chordata; class Mammalia; order Artiodactyla; family Ziphiidae; genus Mesoplodon; species Mesoplodon mirus. The sequence goes on from NC_138995.1 coordinate 31,620,112, forward strand.
AAAGAAACCAAAAGTTTGCAGAAGGAAAGAAATCATAAAGATCAGGTTAGAAATAAATGAAAAAGAAATGAAGGAAACAATAGCAGAGATCAATAAATCTAAAATCTGGTTCTTTGAGAAGATAAACAAAATTGATAAACCATTAGCCAGAGTCACCAAGAAAAAAAGGGAGAAGACTCAAATCAACAGAATTAGAAATGAAAAAGGATAAGTAACAACTGACATTGCAGAAATACAAAGGATCATGAGAGATTACTACAAGCAACTCTATGCCAATAAAATGGACAACCTGGAAGAAATAGACACATTCTTAGAAAAACACAATCCTCCAGGACTGAACCAGGAACAAACAGAATATATAAACAGACCAATCACAAGCACAGAAATTGAAACTGTGATTAAAAATCTTCCAACAAACAAAAGCCCAGGACCAGATGGCTTCACAGGTGCATTCTATCAAACATTTAGAGAAGAGCTAACACCTATCCTTCTCAAACTCTTCCAAAATATAACAGAGGGAGGAACACTCCTAAACTCATTCTACGAGGCCACCATCACCCTGATACCAAAACCAGACAAAGATGTCACAAAAAAAGAAAACTACAAGCCAATATCTCTGATGAACAAAAATGCAAAAATCCTCAACAAAATACTACCAAACAGAATCCAACAGCACATTAAAAGGATCATGCAGCATGATCTGGTGGGGTTTATCCCAGGAATGCAAGGATTCTTTAATATATGTAAATCAATCAATGTGATACACAATATTAACAAATTGAAGGATAGAAACCAGATGATAATCTCAACAGATGTAGAAAAAACTTTTAACAAAATTCAACACCCATTTATTAAAAAAACTCTCCAGAAAGTAGGCGTAGAGGGAACCTACCTCAACATAATAAAGGCCATATATGACAAACCCACAGCCAACATTGTCCTCAATGGTGAAAAACTGAAACCATTTCCACTAAGATCAGGAACAAGACAAGGTTGCCCACTCTCAGCACTATTATTCAACATAGTTTTGGGAGTTTTAGCCATAGCAATCAGACAAGAAAAAGAAATAAAAGGAATCCAAATCTGAAAAGAAGAAGTAAAACTGTCACTGTTTGCAGATGAGATGATACTATACATAGAAAATCCTAAAGATGCTACCATAAAACTACTAGAGCTAATCAATGAATTTGGTAAAGTAGCAGGATACAAAATTAATTCACAGAAATCTCTTGCATTCCTATACTTTAATGATGAAAAATCTGAAAGAGAAATTAAAAAAAACTCTCATTTACCATTGCAACAAAAAGAATAAAATACCTTGGAATAAACCTACCTAAGGAGACAAAAGACCTGTATGCAGAAAATATAAGACACTGATGAAGGAAATTAAAGATGATACAAACAGATGGAGAGATATATTATGTTCTTGGATTGGAAGAATCAACATTGTGAAAATGACTATACTACCCAAAGCAATCTACAGATTCAGTGCAATCCCTATCAAACTACCAAAGTCATTTTTCACAGAACTAGAACAAAAAATGTCACAATTTGTATGGAAACACAAAAGACCCCGAATAGCCAATGCAATCTTGAGAAAGAAAAACGGAGTTGGAGGAATCAGGCCCCCTGAATTCAGATTATACTACAAAGCTACAGTAATCAAGACAGTATGGTATTGGCACAAAAACAGAAATATCAATCAATGGAACAGTATAGAAAGCCCAGAGGTAAACCCATGCACATATGGTCACCTTATCTTTGATAAAGGAGGCAAGACTATGTAATGGAGAAAAGACAACCTCTTCAATAAGTGGTGCTGGGAAAACTGGACAGCTACATGTAAAAGAATGGATTTAGAATGCTCCCTAACACCATACACAAAAATAAACTCAAAATGGATTAGAAACATAAATGTAAGGCCAGACACTATAAAACTCTTAGAGGAAAACATAGGCAGAACACTCTATGACATAAATCACAGCAAGATCCTTTTTGACCCACCTCCTAGAGAAATGGAAATAAAAACAAAAATAAACAAATGGGACCTAATGAAACTTAAAAGCTTTTGCACAGCAAAGGAAACCAAAAACAAGACCAAAAGACAACCCTCAGAATGGGAGAAAATATTTGTAAACGAAGCAACTTGCAAAGGATTTATCTCCAACATATACAAGCAGCTCATGCAGTTCAATATCAAAAAAGCAAACAACCCAATCCAGAAATGGGCAGAAGACCTAAATAGACATTTCTCCAAAGAAGATATACAGATTGCCAAGAAACACATGAAAAAGATCCTCAATATCACTAATCACTAGAGAAATGGAAATCGAAACTACAATGAGGTATCACCTCACACCTGTCAGAATGGCCATCATCAAAAAATCTACAAACAATACATGCTGGAGAGGGTGAGGAGAAAAGGGAACCCTCTTGCACTGTTGGTGGGAATGTCAATTGATAACAGCCACTATGGAGAACAGTATGGAGGTTCCTTAAAAAACTAAAAATAGAACTACCATATGACCCAGCAATCCCACTACTCGGCATACACACTGATAAAACCATAATTCCAAAAGAGTCATGTACCACAATGTTCTCTGCAGCTCTATTTACAATAGCCAGGACATGGAAACAACCTAAGTGTCAATCCACAGATGAAAGGATAAAGAAGATGTGGCACATATATACAATGGAATATTATTCAGCCATAAAAAGAAATGAAATTGAGTTATTTGTAGTGAGGTGGATGGACCTAGAGTCTGTCATACAGAGTGAAGTAAGTCAGAAAGAGAAAAACAAATACTCTATGCTAACACATATAGATGGAATCTAAAAAAAAATGGTTCTGATGAACCTAGGGACAGGACAGGAATATAGACACAGGCGTAGAGATGGACTTGCGGACACGGGGAGGTGGAAGGGTAAGCTGGGACAAAGTAAGAGAGTAGCACTGACATATATACACTACCAAATGCAAAATAGATAGCTAGTGGGAAGCAGCTGTGTAGCACAGGGAGATCAGCTCGGTGCTTTGTGACCACCTAGAGGGGTGGGATAAGGAGGGTGGGAAGGAGACTCAAGACGGAGGGGATATGGGGATATACGTATGCATATAGCTGCTTCACTGTTATACAGCAAAAATTAACACAATACTGTAAAGCAATTATGCTCTAATAAATATGTTTTTTAAAAAAAGCCTTAAGCCTCAGAGGAGCAGGAAGGATTTGAGTTGCATCAGAGGAAAACTTCTGGCTTCTAATGGGAGAGAAGTCTTCCCAGGTGTGCGGGTCATGGTGGGCTTGCTCTGAGACCCATTTCTCACCTTTCTGCTGCTCTGCTGTGCATGTCAAGGTTGACCCCTGCAGATGCTGCTCCCAGGCTCTTCCGCTCATGTGGTTTGTCCAGGGTGTGGCACAGACATTGTGGTGGGGGCGTGAGGGGAGGGAGACATCAGGACATTTCTTCCTCTTTTCTCTCTGCTCTGGTGGCATCCCTGACAGCAGCTCCATCACCTCCAAGGTTCTAATGCCCAGCAGGTGTCACCCCTGTCTGATTCCAACAGCATCTGGGCTCCTCCTTTTGTCCCTTTGTCCCTGTAGCTTTACAGGTTGACTGGTTGTCTCCTGATCGCCGTGGAATTTTTCTATCCTTTGTAACTTGTTCTCCACTTTAAATGCCTTCAGTGTGGTGTAAGTTCTGTTTTCCTGACTGGATACTGACTGATGCCCTGAAGTTGTCAGGAGGGCCCACAAGGAAGGAGAGGTGTGAATGGGTCCTGGGTTGAAGGAAGCAGAGCTGAAGGGCCCGTATGGACCAGGTAGGAGTTTCTTTAAGGCACTGTCTGGCCTCCACTTGAGCAGCCATTCAAGCAAGAACCATGGGTGCAGCACCTAGGATCTGGGGGAATCGTGGCCTCAGATCGTTAGTTGTCCTTACCTTTGGCAACTGGCAAAGATTCCTCTTGGCTAGTAGAAGCAGTGACATTGTTTTTGACCCTAAACTTGGCTGTATGTAGACAACCCCCATTCAAGACTTTCAGGACACTCCTAAGTCCTCAAGACAGTGGATGGAGTCTAAGCCTTTCTTATACCTCTTAGCCCAGGCCCCATAAAGTAAGAACATTTGCATCTCAATTTGCTTTCTATTCAAGAAGTGAGAAAGTTAAAGCAGGAAAGTACCTTAGACACCATCTAATCCAAATTTTTTATTTTGCAAATAAGGATATTGAGGATCAGGGAGGGGTTCTTGGCTGCCCAAGAACTCTTAGCTCATCTTGCATCTACTACATTTTGGTGAATATTAGCATCTTTTATGGAGAATCTCCACTGGTACCTTTTACACCGTGCATAATCGCATATATTCTAAAATTTAAATTATTTTGTGTTTGAGAGTTGAAAGCAGCTACCGAGCAGAAGCTTGCATGTGCCTATATCTTTATCAATTCATGCATATTCGGTAGCATAAAAATGTCAAAAATCTATTTTGGGGTTCTGCAAAAAAGAACTCTTTCCGGAATGACTGTTAAATATCATCTCAAATCTCATTTGGGGGGCTATAACCTTCTAAAAGCCTGGCGCTATAACCTGGCACAAGACTAAAGTGGATTAAGGTTGAAATTTTCCGGGGGCTTTGTCTCAGATCAGTGAAGTACTTCTAATCACTTTCTATCATTATCAAAACCAGAACGGCTTCTGAATCTCATGGTCCACTGTTATTATTGAGGAGAATTGTGTACCAGGGTTGAGAGAATAATTGCTGACCAGAATTCCTGTTATCAAAACAAATTTAGAAGGGGAAAAAAAAAATCTGCATCCTTGACTTTATGTTGCTGGGTCATTTTTTAAAGGAGGATAGGAACTCATAATTATTTTGTTCTTTCTCCCTCTGGTTTTCTAAAGGAGAAAATAAATTCCAAGAACTCAGTGTTGAAGGTTTCAACTGCTTTGTGTTTAAGATCCCAAGCAACGTGTCTGAATAGTTGGAAGACACACATATTTTGCCACACTTTCTCCTCCCCCAGGAATGAATTCATCTTTAATAAGGTGATGGGGCCAGGCCTAGGTAGATTATCTGTGAGAGGATTTGGCAGGTAAATGCAAAACCAAGATCATCTCTATTCCATTCCTTGTGAAATTCCAAGCAGCATGACTAAGGAGTCAGGCATAAAAGTTTAGAATCTGTGTCTTTGCGTGAATTTAATCATCTCCATCAGAATCCTTAAGGAATTGCAATAACAGTGATTCATTCATAATTCACAATTTCCATTATCTTCTTTCTACATCTAGTGGGGGGGGTAAAATTTATGGCTTCATTTACATTGTGTTCTATGAATAATAGAAGAAATACAGTAAAGACCCATGGAAATGTTCTTGCTGCAGACGCGGTTTGGAGCACATCTGCATCACAATAGCCTCCTCGTCTTTGTACAGTGCAGGATCCGCCGAGCTTGCAGCTGCGAAGGGTACATTTCAAAGGGGCCGTTCTTATTATACGGAGTCTTCTCTTTCTTTGAACTTCAAAGCAGAAGGAGGAGACCTTAAATGATATTGGGTAGGTAAGTGGTGAAATTGTAACTTCAGGTAGAAAATATCTTCAATTATGTGTATGGGGGAAACACAGCCATTCAGTGGAGCAAATATGTTTGCTCAGAGTGATATCTGGCTGGCAGGCAGGAACACATTTAATCTTAAGATTTCTTTGAGCCATTGGGGCCTTAAAGATAATCTAGCTCAAAGCCCTCCTTTTGCAAATGGGAAAACCAAGGCATAGAGAAAGAAAGTGACTTATTCAAGGTCATATAGTAGAAGGAGGGCCAGTCAGACCTCTTATTCCTGGTCCAGTGTTCTTTCCAGAAGAACACACTATCTTTGTTTTAAACACAAAGCACCTGGCTTTGTGACACAGCAATAAAGCTAGAAGTAATCCTCTTGGTGAGTGATTTTCAAACAGGAAGCAAAGATGTTTTCAAGGATGTCACCCCTAAATAATAATCTCTCTCAATTGAAAATCTTCACTGAAAAACATTTTGAGATTTGAAGAAAGAAATTTGTCATACTTTTGTGATTAAGTAAATCTCATTTTTCTTCTCCCAAGGAATGACAGTAAAGCTGATGAAAACCTTGCGATATTCAGATTTCTCCCCCTGGTGTCCAGTAGGAGCCCAGTGCAATACTTTATTACTACTCCATCGGCAAAAGAATAAAAACCCACCCATCTATTTACAGAATGGTCTGTCCTTTGAATCAGTAGCTTTCCAGCGACCATATTGGAAAATGACCTAGCCAAGCCAAACTCCATTCACATAATAGATGTTTAATGAGGTTTTTTGTTGAAAAGATTAAATTAAAAAAATGTGCATTATTCGTAGTTTGTTGGACGCTATAAAGAATTGTTTCTCAAACCTATGATATTCATCACTCTCTTTTCTGTGCAATGATTCCTACTTTCCCATTCTTTATCCTTTCCTACTTTGTTTTTAAAGAAAACACAAATCACAGAAAATCAGTATCTTTCTAAAGGTGTTGGGAAGGATCTCTTGTTTCTTGCAGAAAACTCACATAGCACATTCTGTCTCTAATTTTATTAAGGTAATTCAGATATCATGTTAGTAGGGAGGCCTTTTTGTAGCTGGAAAGGGCAGCTGATATTAGTAGGCAAAACACATACAAATTCAACAGGGTGGTGATTCACAGATGCATATTCTCTGTGATCCAACATGTCTAATACATTTAGTCATGCACAATAAAAACCAAACAAAAGAATTAACCATTGGCCTTTCACTGCCTGCTTCCCATCCCAAGCTTGAAGGAATTCCTCCAGTTATGTACACCAAAAACAAAATAATGTGTCTCCCATCTCCACCCACCCTTCCCCCCCTCCCTTAAGTAGGATAACTCAAAGTGCATTTGTTATAGATAAGAAAAATTAAAAAAAAAGAGTAGATCGCTTTGTTTACCTTCTTGTGCTAAAGGCTTGCACTACCCTGTTCTGGAAGTGTAATTTGGCTGCAAGCTGATCTCTTTCTATAAAGACGATTCTAGTATGTTCTGACAGAGAAGTGTTAAGCTAACACTAGTCACAAACTTGAATTTCTAGTTTACAGAGTAACCAAGATCCAGTCTATTGCCCATTTCAAAAGTTTATGAGCTAAACTAAATTCAGCCTGATTGAGATTCTCCTTCAGTTCTAGGGTAAAACACACCACCCACCTAATTTCTAAGTGTCTGCTTTGTACACACTAGGCTGTTATTCATTCAGTTAAGAATAAGATCTGTTTATTGAGCATAGGACAAAGACCAGATTTCCTGATTTCGACTTGGACAACTCTTGAGGATTCTAAGAACCTGACAGTCTACTGTAGCTCTCTCCTTCCCATAAACTTTTCCCCTCCTGCCCCACCATAATGGGTTGGTGGGAAATTAAATTAATATGTACTTTGTTTCCGGACCTTGGTTCTCTTTCAACTGGTCACGGAGACTCAGGTTCTGTCTGTTTAATTCTACTCTACAGTTCCCTTCTGAAAGAGACATGGATGTAAAATAAAACTATTAGCTTGATTTTATTGGAGCAAAGAGAGAAAGTTTCTTCTTTGTGAGGCTACAGCACAAACTTTGTTTTTCTCTGGGAAATTGCCTTTTTATTCTACTTTATTTTATGTGTGTACATATTTATTTTGGGCGATGTAGTTTAGAGCAAGCAAGAGAAAACTTGTAGTTATTGCCTGAGAAGTCCATGTAAAATTAGAACTTTGGAGGCTTAAGGGTAGACGTAGAATGTCCAGACAGAAAACCTGGCAATCGTGCTGTTTCTAGGTCACTGGTTTTTAACTTGGGGACATTTGGTCAGCCATGGGACATTTGGCAATGTCTGGAGACACCTCTGATTGTCACAGCTGGAAAGCAGGGATGCTGCTACACATCATACCATGCACAGGACAGCCCTCACCACAAAGAATTATCCTGCCCCAAATGTCAATCATGCCAAGGTTGAAAAACCCTGCTCTAGATCGTCTTACCTAGAATATTGTATCTGGTTCTGAGTCTAATACTTTAATCAAAATCTTGCTTATCTGGAGCTTGTCCCAGGAGGGTGGCTGAAAGGTGGGGTACTTGAAATGGTATCAAACAAGATAAGGGGAAAGGGACCAAGACTGTTGAATCCAGAGAAAGGGAGGTTCAGGAAACCTGGAAGTTTGTTCTGCTACTTCATAGACCAAACTGAATGAACTCCACTGGGACAGAGATTTTGGCTTAACATATGGAAGCCATTTCTTTTTTTTTTAAATGTTTTTAATTTTTATTGAAATACTTGATTTACAATGTTGTGTTAGTTGTTGTGTTAGTTTCAGGTACACAGCAAAGTGATTCAGTTATACATGTGTATAAAAATATATATATTCTTTTTTTACATTCTCTTCCATTATAGGTTATTACAAGATATTGAATATAGTTCCCTGTGCTATACAGTAGGTCTTTGTTGGTTATCTATTTTATATATAGTAGTGTGTATATTTTAATCCAAAACTCCTAATTTATCCACCCCCCCTTTCCCCTTTGGTAACCATGTTTGTTTTCTATGTCTGTGAGTCTATTTCTGTTTTGTAAATAAGTTCATTTGTACCACTTTTTTTTGGATTCTACATATAAATATTTGTCTTTCTGTGACTGGCTTACTTCACTTAGTATGACAATCTCTAGTTGCACCCATGTTGCTGCAAATGGCATTATTTCATTCTTTTTTAGGGCTGAGTAATATTCTATTATATATATATATATACCACATCTACTTTATCCATTCATCTGTCTATGAACACTTAGGTTTGGAAGCCATTTCTAACAATCAAAGTTACCAGGGGTAGAAGAGGCTCCCTTGTGAAATAGTGAGTTCCCTGTTACTAGTCAAAATGAAGTAGACCCACTAGAATGTAAGTCCCTGAGAGCAGCCAGAGTGCCCATCTTCCTCACCACTGTATCCCCCAGGGACTGGCACAGAACTCAAGATAGAGTAAATACCTAATAAATGGCTATTGAATGAGCGGTACTTTAATTATTTGTCAAAGATATTGTAGAGGACATTCAAGGATGGGAAGACTCTATTTTTATTTTTGGTTTGGCATCATATCTCTTAGCTAAATCCCAGGAAAAATAGTATCTAAATTTTAAGGCCACAGTAACTAGAACTAAGAGCTAGCAGAACTCAGTAAAATAATTTAAAACTACATTCTGGGAACTCCTTTTCAGAGACTCTGAATCCATATATAACCGTGCATTGCCATGAAAGGTATGTCCCACTTTCAACAACTTCAACCCAGTAGATAATCTATAGGATATATATTTTGAACTTTTTATTAAAGTATGACATACAGATGGGGAAGTGCACAGGAGACAAGGCTATAGTTTGTTCAACTCATTGATTTATTTCATTTAATTTTTTTCCAGCTTTATTGAGATGTATTTGACATATAACATTGTGTGAGATTAAGGTGTACAATGTGAGGATTTGATGCACGTTTATATTGCAAAATGATTACCACTCTAAGGTTAGGTGACATGCCTATCACCTCACATAATTACACATTTTTTGTGGTGATAAAATTTAAGATTTACACTTCTAGCAACTTTTGTATTCAGTACAGTATAGTTAACTATAGTCATCATGCTGAGTGTTACCTCCCAGAACTTGTTCATCTTATAACTGGAAGTTTATCATCTTTGACTACACAGATTGTTGAATTTTCACAAGCTGAACATAGCCTTGCCTCTAATACCTAGACCGAGAAACTTGAACATTCAAGCACCCAAGCCCCCATTTGTGTTCCCTTCTAATTACCATCCCCCAAAGGCAGCCACTATTCTGACTTCTAAAAGCATTGAATAGTTGCACGTATTTTTGTACTTTTGAATCTATTACATATTGCTGTCCTCAAAACCACCACAACAAACCAACAATGATGTATTATTTCTCATGATTCTGTGGGTTGGCTTGGCGGTCCCTCTGCAGGTCGTTTCTGGGCCCATCGTGCAACTGTATTCAGCTGGAATGGAAGGTTTGAAACAGCCTTCACATTTGGCAATTGGTGTTGGCTCTCAGCTGAGGCGTCTTGCGTCTCCTCCACGTGGGCTCGCATCCTCCCGAAGGCTAGACCGGCTTATGTGGCAATCTCAGAGCAGTGTTCCAAGAGGGTGAAAGTAACAGCTACAAGACATCTTGAGGTCTAGACTCTGGAACTCTGACAAGCACACACTGTCACACCTGCCACATGGTTAACCCAAGTTCGAGAGGCGGGGAAATAGATTCCACCTTTGGATGGGAGGAGGTAGTAAGTATTGAGGCCATGCTTTTAAACTGATCACAATATCTTTTGGTGACTATTTTACACATTTCTTTTGTTGCTGAGTCACAGGCCGGTAGATATTGCCAAACAGTTTTCCAAAGTAGCTGCCCAATTTCTACTTCCATCAGCATGTCTGAATTTGGGTTTCTCCACACCTTTGCCAAAACTGGGTGTTTTAGAAGGCCATTATATTTTGTAAAGATTCTTTTCTAATTGAATCGATGCAAAGGTACATCCAAATAGTCAATTACCCTATAAAGGTTCTTTTCTAATTGAACTGATGTGAAGGTACATCCAAATAGTCAATTACTCTAATACACAAATTTAAACTTGACTTTCAAAATGAATTTTGTATGCAACTAAAAATAAAAAAATCTCCCCCAAACCCTCCATCCTCTTCTGGATAGACCAAAACATCTATATGCTTCTCTTCTGGGGTAAAGAATACATCCACACTTTTTTTTTTTTCTTTTCCAGTTATAGGCATTATTGTCTCTTCAGTCCTTGAGAAGATCCTAGATACCTCAGGTCACTCTTTTAGCCTAGGTATAAAGTGATGAAAGATCCAGAAGTGTCTATTTTTAAAAAAAAAAAAAAAGGAAAGAAAGAGAAGGAGAGAAAGGAGAGGAAAAAAGAAAGAAAGAAGGTCTTTCTAACTGAAGCATTTGCAGTCCACACCATCAGCCTCTGTGTGTAGCCAGGCATGAGTATTGGTCCACAAATGGACCAATGCATGGGAAATAAGTTATTTTTCCATAATCCAACATAATTTGCCTGTTGAACTTCCATTCTGAGAGGGATGGTGGAGGGTGGGACACAATCTCAATCAATTCAGGGTCTATTCCACTTGACCCTGCATGCTCCTCCTGGATTGTATCTAGTTTCTGGGATCCCTACTCATGTTAGTTTTGTAGAGGAGAGGTATTGAGTCCTGGACCTGCAAATCGCCCTGATGGCATTTGCTGAAATGGTCCTATCTGGCCTGGGTCATTGATCCAGGCTGCTGTGTTGTCCTTCACTTCTGGAAGCCCAGCCTTTCTAGCTTTAATCTTTGTCAGCTATTTCTGCATCCCATTTGGGATCATGAAAATTACTTGGCTTCTTTCCTGTTCCACTCTGAGGTCAAGGGCAACTTGCTGGGTTTGTCCAAAGCCCTTCATTGGGGAGACACTTATTTTATTCCCACAATGCTTTGGGCTGCAGGCAACCCCATTGGGACCCCTCCTTGTCTCATGGGACACTTCTCCTCTGCTTGATGACCGCCTCTCTTGGCATCTGTTGTCCCTCGAACCTACTGGACTCAGACTGGGGAGTGGGGGGGGAGGGCAGGGTGAGTTTGAGGGGCTACAGTGGACCATATCCTTTCTTGCATCCTGAGTTCCAAAAACATTGAGAAGGGTAAGCAGATGGAGGCTATAATGCATACATTTATTCAAATAAGTACTTCTTGAGCACTACTACGTGTGAAGGAAAGCTGGTATCTGAGAATGTGACTTAGGTCTGAGTCAACAATGAGCTTACACACTGTCATGGTCAGTTTTATGTACCCACTTGACTAGGCTTATAGTACAGTTATTCAGTCAAACACCAATCTAGGTGTTGCTGTGAAGGTATTTTGCAGATGTGATTAACATCTATAATCAGTGCACGTTATGTAAAGGAGATTATCCTTGATAATCTGCATGGGTCTGATCTAATCAGTTGAAAGGACTTTAAGAACAAAACTGAGGGTTCCCTGAGGAAGGAGCAATTAAGCCCATGGACGACAGCATCAGCTCCTGTTCCAGAGTTCCCAGCATGCCCGGGTAGCCTGCCCTATGAATTTTGGATTTGTCTAGCCAGCTCCCACAATTACGTAAGCCAATTCCTTGTAATAAATCTCTTCCTGGTGGAACCCTGATGGATACACACAGTCCCAGGCAGCCCTGGCCCTTAGAGCAAGGGGGGAAGATGCATCTGGCAGACAACTAGCATACAAAAATGAAAGAGAGAGGAGGAGTGACAACTATGCATTTCCGATTTCTTCTCCCGACATTCCACCATCTGGAGCTGGGGGGTAGGGGGCCAGAGACAGGCCAGGAGTCTTATGCTAAAGCAGATTCCTTCTCATGGAAGAAAAAATTACAAGTCTCTCTCACTCCTTCAAACACCTGATGAAAAGCAAAGATGATCAGAAGCTGAGAGAGAAAATTTAATTTTACATGCTCACATTATAAAAAGTTTGAATATTATTTTAGCAGCTGAAGTACCTTTGATGAAATTATTGACTTTGATCAAACTATTCACTGAAGGAACTTAAATTTCAAAGTCTTCTTCATTCACTCTCTAGCATTTTATTTAGAATGTTACTCATTATATTACAATCCAATAAGATGCCGATTGTAATCCAAACTTTCAAACTGTTGTTTAACTAAGCCCAAGACATCCTAGTACAAATACATCATATTACCAACACTTGTTCAATGCATTTTAATTCAAATCTAGACCAGTTTTCATATAATGTCTGTTGACCATAGGGAACTTTAGATTACAGGGTCTAGAGTCACATCCATTTTGTCTTTCTTTTTAGGTCTACATGATTTATGCACATTGCACATTAATGTGGTAATTAGAAAAGAGGCTCTGGAGTCAGACAGCAAATTTTAAAATCCTAGTTATGCCTATGGTTGCTTGTTCATCCTTTGGTAAATTAAGCTCTCTGAGCTTTGGTTTCCACATCTGTGAAATGGGGATAATAATTGTACTTTGCTCAGAGGGGGACTGTGAGGAGTAAATGAAATAATATATATAAAGTGCTTCATGGGATGTTTGAGTAAAGACAACGTTTGGAATCCATGCATTTTACTCATTTACTTGTATTCTCTCCTGAAACACCACTAACTGAAGTGTTGTGCTTTGTTCTGAATAAACGAATGGGAGAGGAGACAGCAGCAACCAGTGTTTAGAGGCCATTAACAGATAAATAGGATAGTGTGCGACTTAGCGCACTTCAGAAAACGGAATCTCAAACCTGCAGTGTGGAAAACTGAAAATCAACCTGATGTAAACCACAGACCCAAAGGCTTGGAGTCAGAAACACAGATGGGGTGAAGCAGGGGATCAGAGGCCAGGAAGATAGGTTGAAAGTCTATTTCAGAACAGTTCTAGCCTCAAATCCCATCCTAGCTAGCTGCATAGTGTACAGCTAGACAACTGGCCCTTCTTCATCTCTGGATTGGGAGACCCCAGTCATACCTGAAGGTAGGGTTACCCTACTGAAAACACAGGGTTTAAGTGAATGACTGCATTCTGGCTGCTACGACCCCCAACTCTCCCTTCGCTCAGTTTCCGGAAGCGACATTCTGGCCTTTTTCCTTCCTAGGAGGTGGACAGAATCTTTTCTGGGGAATCTCATCTGGTTTGTGGATGTTTTGCAAGGAAACAGTCCATCCAGGTCACCTAGTCAAGTTCGTAGTCAGTATGTCCCACTCGGAGCTTCTAATCTGTGTTTTCTCTCCACCACTCTTAAATACAGCAGACAATTGGATGACCAGACACAAGAGAAAGCTTAAACATTGAACGAGAGAAACAAAAATGAGCAGCAACAATTAAACAAACAAACAGCCTGCCGATGCAGGGGACACGGGTTCGTGCCCCAGGTCTGGGAAGATCACACGTGCCATGGAGTGGCTAAGCCCGTGAGCCATGGCCGCTGAGCCTGCGCATCCGGAGCCTGGGCTCTGCAACGGGAGAGGCCACAACAGTGAGAGGCCCGCGTACCACAAAAACAAAACAAAAACAACAACAACAAAAACAAACAAACAAACAATAACAATCTGGGGAAAAAATGGAGACCATTCAGGGGAAAGAAATTAAGAAAAAAAAACCGTTTATCATTGCACGCATAAAGCAAGAACAGGATGCTTTAAAAAAGGAACATTTCGAAAATAAAATAGAACTCTTGATAATTACAAGTGAGAACAGAAATGAGAAATTCAACAAGAGAGTCTGAGGATTAGGCAGAGGAAAAGATTAAGCCAAGAATATCTCCTGGAAAGTAGAGTAAAAAGTTGAAGTGATAGAGAAGAAGAAAATTTTGAGAACCAGTCTAGGATGTACAATATCTGAATGACGGGAGCTCCAGAAAGGGAAGATGGAGGGACAGACAACTGAACATTTCTCAGAAGTGAAGGGTGAGTTCCCAGATAGGGAGGGCAACTGAGTTATCAACATATTGGATGGAAAAAGATTGACACCAGACCCACAGATCTGAGAATACTGGGGACAAAAAAGAGAGAGAAAAATACTAGCCACACAAAACAGGACAGGAATCAGAATGGTTTCTAGCTTCTCAACGGCCATAATGGATGCTGGAGACAATGGAGAAATGCCTTCAGAACCTGAAAATAATTATTCCCACTTGGACTTCTATACATAGCTGAACTATCCATCAGGTATGAGAGTGGAATAAGGATGTTTTTAGTAAGCCATGTTTAAACAACTTTTATTTCCCACTGTCCTTTCTCAGGAAGCTACTGAAGGATCTGTTCCACCCAAAATAGGGAGAGGTAAAGGGAACACACAAGAAGATGTTGAGGGGACGTCCCAGGATAGGAGCTGTGCACCAGGCCTGGAGGGTAACAAATAGAGGTTGGAGCCTATCAGAGGCTTCCAGGAAAGTTTACTGCAAGAGTAGGAAATTGATGGAGTATCTGATCATCTAAATATTTTAAAAAGAGATTCAGACCAAAGAGAGTTTGGAGTTGAATTAGTGATAAGTTCATGGAAAACAGATACGAAAACAAGACAATTATCTCTAGGGAAACTAAAATTTGTAAGGGAAAGAAATATAATCTTTAGTTTGCTCATGACTCAGCTGTGAACAGCGTTTACACAGTTGTCATGTCAACACTGAAATGTAGATCTAGGAAAATCACAAACTAGTTGGGAAGTTGGGAGAAGGGAGAGTTATATTGGGAAGTGTGTGGTGAAGGGCAGGGGAATAAATAGAAGCTCAGTTGTCATTATGCATAGAAGGAGGTCAATGGATAATATCTAAATAAAGAAGTGATAATAAGGATATTGTTTCAAGATGTGAAGGAAAATACACAAATAATCCCATCAGAGAGTAGGAAATGGTGGCCTCTGGGAAGACAGAAGTAAGGTGAAGGGGGAGAGTAGCTGAATTTTGCATAAACTGGTCCAACTCTTTAACTCTTTAAATTAGTGCATTTATATTTTTGATCAACATAAAATTTTAAAAAGTCTTAGCACTGTGCCTGTTGTATAATGTCTTCAATAATTAGCTCTTATCATTAATTTTATGATCCCTCGTGTATCAGTGCTGAGCAGATGTGAAAGGAAGCAAGGAGAAACTTCCTTGATGCATAACAATTCCATCTCTGTGTTAGATCTAAGCTGTTTTCTTCATGGTGATCTAAATGTTGAATTTCAACGAAGATATGGAACCCTACAATACCTCGGGAAGTAAAAGGGAACGAGCAAAATCACATCATGGAGTTCCAGCTCTGTGTCTGGGATGGTGTACTTCATCTACATGATTTCATTTATCCTTAAGACCACCCTATGCTGTAAGTGTTGCCATTTCCATGTGACAGTTGAGGACAGTTAGTCTCTGAAGTAAAGTAAGTAAAATTGACCTTCATCATACAGTAAGAGGGGAGTGGATCTGGAAGTTGAGCTCGGCTTTAGGGCCTAAGTCCATGCTCCCCTCTCACCATTGATCTTTACAGTATCCAAAGGTATATTCAGACAAGGTCTTGGAAGACTGTTTCATAATAGAATAATGAAGGAAGTCTGGGTCTTTGGAGGACAGGTGTAACTGGCAAGGTCTAACTGTGTCTGTTTCCTCTTATCAAAAACCGCCCCCTGGGCTGGAAGCCCTGGAAGCTGATCCAGCAGGCTGCTCTTCTGTTCTTGTGGTTTGCAGAGCGCCCAGTCTTGCCAGCTCCAGACCCACAGAACCAGTCCACTGCTTGCTTAATCTTTTAGATCTCTCCTGACAGAACACCCTGTTCTCCTTCCCTCCTGGTGAGACAGTCTGAACGTAAACAGAGCCTTTCTTTTTCCTGTTCAAAATGTAGAGATGCAGTGGAAGCCAGCAGCTGGAATGAGAGGGTGGCACTGGGCTAATTAACCCCCTGGAGAACAGGATGGTGGAGTAAGACCCTGAAAACAATGGTCCCACCTTCTGATTCTTCTGACCTCACCCAAGTCCAAGTGGTCAGAACTGGTGTAATGGGGACTACCAGTAACCTTAGTCATCCCTGCAGTTGCATTGGGATAGATGCCTATTGCAGAAAATTTGGAACATATGGCAAAGTACTGTATTAGTCGGAGGACACAAGGGGAAGCCATGATGGCACACTCACAACAGCTAAGAGGGTATGTTTACCGTATGGATGTTTTACAAAGGTGTGGTTAGGATTAAGGGACCCCAACAAAGAGTGGTGAAGCACCCAAGGCCAACAAGAGAAAGGAACTATTACCACCTGTAAGCCTGAAGGGGCTTCGGGAGGGATAGTTCACGAGATCCTGGAGAGTTATAGGTATAATAGAGAGCTTCCGACAGAGCTGGTGGAGGGACACCGTCCATCCCAACCTCTACTGACAAAGAGTGAGTTCCAGGAATAAATACCCCAGTTTCACTCTCCTCCTACCCTCTGATCACCTGCTGGTGTCTTCCCTTGGTTGAACCCAACTAGAAGCCACAGAACAGGGAAATAGTTTAATGTAGTCCCTAAAGGTCAGTTACCAGGGACACAGGGCAGGGTGGAGATGGGTGAAGAATGGATTTGGAGGGGTGAAAAACAAGAGTCCATCCAACAGAGGTATAAAAGTAAAACAAGAGTCACCCATGATCCCCACTTTCTGTAACTTGGGTGCCCGCCCTCTTAACTGTGTCTTGGCGATTGCTTTGGCTGCCCTCCTCTCTTTGTGTGTCTTTGCCACACTGTAGATCCAGTGCTCCAAATGGTGCCAACTCTTCTCAAGGAGACGTGCACTCATAGTGAGTATATTTTTATTGTGAAGACATCTGCACCCTCTTGCCAGCCAAAAATAACATATGGAAACGTTTCCCACATTTTCACCAGGGGGCACTCACTCCTTTCCCATGGATGGCTAGCAATGTTTTTTTGGAAGTATTTGCTGGCCAAAATAGAATCCCTTTTGTAGCCATGGTGAATGCTGGAATCAGCTCTGTCCTGAAGTAATTTCTGGCCAAACGATGTTTCTGTTTAAAATAATATGACTGGACTCAGATTATGCCTTCTTAGTAAATGTTTAGATCTAACTTGCATGTTCCATTTGGAAAGCGCTTTGGGTCTAAACACTGCCTTACTCTCTTCTCCCACTGAAATGAACAAAACTTAGAAGATACTGAGAAGATAATTCACATGCTTAATTTGCAGGTATACTTTTCAGAGCCGAAAGCCCAACAAATCAAAGCACGTGAGTAAATCCTCTCTTTGGGGACTGCCTTTGTAACCCATCCTCATGATTCATCCTGGTGGATAAATGGAGGCTTCCTGGGGGAAGCATGTTTTCTCAAGTATAAATTCTCCCAAACGGAAGGGTATTTGTTTGGTGTCATATCAATCCTATTTAGCTATTAGGTATGAAACTGACATACTCTTTGTCAAAGGAGCCATGCAGATGGTTGAGTAATAAGCAATGTTTGGGATTGGGTGGGAGGCCTCAGGTACATATTTCTAAGAATCTTCTTAAAAGTGCAGATCGTGTTTGTGATGACGAAAATAATTACAGCTCTCTGATTCTTTTTACATGAGCATTATATTATAATGTAAATATAAAAGAAATATAAAGGGAAATATAAAGCTATATTAAAATGTGTAAAATGGACAATGATAGGACAATGATAGGAAAAATCGGCTCCTATTTTTCTATTGGAGTCTTGTTATAGAGACTATATGGTCTATCACTAAATCGATCAGTCAAAGGGTTAGATTAAATTTGGCTTCTCCTGATAAAAAAAAAGCTTACCCTTAAATCTGGAGACTGTATCACGGAATGAATAAGAACAAAAATTTTGGCATAAAATCAATCTGGGTTTGAATCCTGGCTCCACCATTTCTTATCTCTGAGACCTTGGGAAAGTTATTTAACCCCACTGAGCCTTAGTTTTCTAATATATAAAATGGGGCACAGTATGGTATCTACTTAATAGAACTGATGTCAAGATTGAAAAAACACCACCAGTTAAGTGTCTGGCACATAAAAACACTTAGTACTTAATGGATATTATCATTATTTTTATAATAAAACAATCACATTAGAAATTTAGAGATAATACATAATAAAGAAATCATCACATGGGTTGAAATAATTCATTGCTGGACTTTTTTTTCCCCCAATTAACTTCAGTAGCCAGCCATGGTAGTGCTAATTAGTTATGTAAAAAACAACAGCTGTTTGAGTGAATTTACTGTCATAAAACATAGGCTCCTAGAGCTGGGAGGACTAACAGATTCATCTCATCCAAACTTCTTTTAAGATGAAGGGGATTATTTTAAAAATCTTCAAAGTAAAGCTGGTTTGTTTGCATAGCCATAAATTGAAAGTATAGGCAAATAATTGCAGTTCCTTATGGATTTAAAAACTGTAATTTATGTGTTACCTGTTTCCTGAAAAATCAGTGAGAGGAAGAGTGCTTTCTTTTTATTTGCTGTACCCCAGCTGACTATTAAGTTTATTTTCACTGCTTTCTGTAGACTTCTGAAACATGCTCAGGATTCTCTTATTTTAGGTTTTAATGGAAACTTAAAAATGAAATTTGATTAAGGAATTCTTTTATGGAGCACGGAGAATAAGCTGAGAATATCAAATTTATCAGGACCATCAATACTGGCTGATCAATCTGTTTAAAGAGTGTTTATTCATTTGAACATACTCTTGTCCTGCAGCATGTATTGAGAAAAACAAGGTTTTTCTGGGTTTTGCCCAGTTGATGGTCATGCTTTTTTGTGCCTCTGTATGGGACAGGCAAAAGCACACTGGCCCAGATGGTCTCATCTTAAATTGATATGAAACCTGTCTTGTTTGTTTTTTGTATTAGTAAAGCAAGAAGAGAAAAACAGACTGGTCTAAGGCTGATTTTTTTCTTCAATATGACCTACTATGTCCAAGGTTTCACATAGTCTAATCCTGTTTGACCTTTCGACATAGCTTTTTTTTTTTTCCAATTATTTATTTATTTGGCTGCACCTGGTCTTAGTTGCAGAGCGTGGGCTCTTTAGTTGCAGAATGTGGGATCTTTCGTTGCGGCATGCGGACTCTTAGTTGCGGCATGTGGGATCTAGAACCCAGGCCCCCTGCATTGAGAGTGCAGAGTCTTAACCACTGGACCACCAGGGAAGATCTCCAACTTAGCTGTTTTGCCATTATATGTATTAGGCAGAAAATATGTTGCCTATTCTCATATAGCATCTGTCTGCTAAATGTCAATGAACAGAGCTGAGATTCTAGCATAATCTCACAATTCAGTCCAGGGGAATTTTCCCAGTTGAAGATAATTTCTCTCCCTTCTAAGAATCCATAGTAATCCATTTATTCTCCTCTTATGGTATTTTTAGTTTTCTACACACGACTGTAATTTCTTAATAAACATTGCTTTGTAAAGTTGTTGTAATAAAACATGAATATACTCTTGTCCTAAAATCTTCAAAAATGCAGACATAAATTGGAAAACAGAGAGTGCCTCCCAATCCCATGACCCTTCTCATAGGTAACCACTCTTAAGGTATGGGGGATAGCTTTCATGCAGTTTTTCTATGCATTTATACTATGGGTGGCTAGCCCAAGTGTCTACGGGGGCCTGGCAGATAACATAAATGAGTGAGGGAGGTGGGGTATAAAATAGCTGGGCAGAGTGCAGGCTGAAGTACTGGAGATGCATGGGTAGCAGCTACCCAGCTGCCCCAGCCAGTTATTGCCATATGGGACGACAGGCCCAGTGTGGCACAAACTTCCTATTTTTCAAGAGAAGTCTGAAATATAGATTTTGAAGGAAAAGTTCTTAATTTTTAAAAGCTGACAACTAAGTCAAATATTTTATAGTCGTCCAATTTAAACAAAACACACCTGCAGCCTTGATGTGGCTGGAGGACAGCTGATGTGTGCCCTTTGATTAACACCTTTCCCCACTATTTGCATACCATTGAACTATCTATACTACTGCATGTACTATTTTCATTATCCCTCTAGGCTAATTATTTTTTTCAAAGGCAAGCCCCTTTCCTTACTCATTTTTGTATCCACTCCATAGGAGAAACAATACACCTATCTCCAGACCTCAGTTTCCATCTACCCAGTGTGCCCAAGATGACTTTCAAACTGAAACTAACAAAAAAACCAAGAACAAAACCCAAACCCAAGCAATAGCAACAATTAACAAAACAATGAGAACAATAAACAACAGCAAGTCAACCTAGGGGAAAAAAAGTATAATTGAGGACTTGGTGGTTAAAATCACCTCCAAAGGGCTTCCCTGGTGGCGCGGTGGTTGGGAGTCCGCCTGCCGATGCAGGGGACCGGGTTCGTGCCCCGGTTGGGGAGGATCCCACATGCCTCGGAGCGGCTGCGCCCATGAGCCATGGCCGCTGAGCCTGCGCGTCTGGAGCCTGTGCTCCATAACGGGAGAGGCCACAGCACTGGGGTGCCCGCATAAGGCAAAAAAAAAAAAAAAAAAAAAAAAAAAATTCACCACCAAAGATGTCACTAACAATGACACTAACGCTGTATTGCTCCCCACCCCCATGCCCCCATCGGATATATCTGATTGGCTGACAGCAGGATCCCTCACTGATTGCTTGTTGATTGGCCAGTGGCTGGAACTGAGGGACAGGATTGGGAAGGCACACTCATCCTTAACCACTGATCTCTGAATAAGTCCCCTAAATGGAGAATTGAGATGTCAATGGGACATTGAAGAGTTAAGTTGATTTAATGGTCCTTTTGAGATCATATCATTTTGATGTACATAGGGCAAAGGAAAGCAGAGAACAGAGATGGATCTGTAATTAGTTTTGAATTTCATCCAGTACATCTAGGAAGGACCTTATCGCCTACTATTTAAGCTTTGGAAATTGAGCTACAGAGAAAAGGCTTTCTTATAAACTTTCCAAGTGTGCTCTGACCTCACCTTATGCCCTAAGTAGGGCACGTGTTTAATTAGGATTTGCACCAGGGTGGACATGGGGAGTTGAGGGTTAGGACAGGAAGAAAGATATTTAGCCCAGGAATACTTCAACAATGGCTAACTTGTCTCCCCTACTTCACTCCCTCTCCATCCCATTGATTGGAGTGATCCTCTTTGTTAAAAATCTATCATGTCACTTTCCTGCATAAAATTCTTCAGTGGTTCAATTGCCCTCAGATTAAAATTTATACTCTCAACATAACCTAGAAGACACTGCATTTTGGGGCTCTTGTTCACATATTCAAAACATTTTCATTTCAACATGAAATCAAGGTAAAAATTATTGAGATACTTTAAAATTTATATATATATATATTATATTATATATATTATATATATTATTTTGGTAGTAAGTCTTTGAAATCTGGTGCATATTTTGTGCTTACAGCACACCTCAGTTAAGCCTAGCCACGTTTCAGGTCTCAATAGCCACGTGTGGTTAGGGGATCCTGTAATGGAGAGCGTAGCTGTAGACTTAGTCGACTGCCCTCCTGTGGGGCTTGTCTCTCATCTCCTGTGCAGTCACAGAACTTCTATCTGTCCTTTAGGTAGATCATGCTCTTTCTCACCTCTGGGTCTTAACACAGGTTATTTCTCTGCCTGGAACGTCTTTCCCACCCCTCCTGTATCTGGTTAGCTCCTGTGTAATTTTCAGTTTTCATCTTTCTCCAGAAAACCTTCTGTGACTTTCCAGACCCAGGTTAGGTGTCTTTCCTTATGTGTTCCCATGTGTTTCCTAAGAAGCATCACAGAATGTTTCTTGCTGTGTTCCCAATGCCATTTTCTGGTTTGTAGTTCCCTCTGGACTGTGAACTGTATGAAGGCACTATTGGTATCTCTGACTCACTAGTTCAATGCCTAAAATATACTGGATTCTCAATAAAGCATTACTTTTTGATTTCCAGATACCCAAACTAAACTTTTATACTCACTTTTGCTGACTGAGTTAACATATGGAGTCAAATGCCTCAAATTTTTCAGAGTTAAAAACTCAAAGTCGGATTGATTTATTTTATAAATAAATATGCCTTAAACTATCTGTATACAGATTTTCTTTGACTTATGATGGAATTTCATCTGATAAACCCATCATAAGTGGAAAATATCACGTTGGAAATGCATTTAATACATCTAGCGAACATCATAGCTTAGCCTGGCACCTTAAACTTGCTCAATACACTTACATTAGCCTACAGTTGGGCAAAATCTTCTAACACAAAGCCCATTTTGTAATAAAGTGCTGAGTTTCTCACATAATTTGTTGAATATTTTACTAACAGTGAAAACCAGAATGGTTTTATGGGTACAGAACGGTTGTCAGTGTATCAGTTGTTTACCCCTATGATTGCGTGGCTGACTGGCAGCTGTGGCTCACTGCCACTGCCCAGCATCACAAGAGAAGATTGTACCACATATGGCTAGCCTGGGAAAAGATCCAAATTCAAAAATCAAAGTATGTTTTCTACTGAATTTGTATATTGCTTTGCAACATTGTAAAGTCAAAAAATCATAAGTTGAACCATTGTAAGTTGGGGATAATTTGTAAAAATAAACAGTACAACCTGAGTCAAAGTATTGTACCAATGTGAGTTTTCTGGTTTTGATGACACTTATGGTTATACAAAATGTAATCATTGGGGGAACTGGATGAAGGGTACATGGGAACACTACACTATTCTTGCAACTTCATGTGAGTTTTAAACTCTTTCAAAATAAACAGTTATTTTTAGAAAGTATCTTCTCAACTTAAACAATGCAGGCAATCACAAAATTCCATAGCCCACAAATGATTTTGCTTAGTATTATTAAAATGCTGTGTCCTAAGGGCAAAACTATAAAATGAAGCAGAACATATGAGTGTGAGAGGTCATAAATCAGCAGTTCCCAGACTTTGTGGATTCATGGCACACTTAAAAAAAATTTTTTTTAAATTAGTTTCTGCTTTATAACAAAGTGAATCAGTTATACATATACATCTGTTCCCATATCCCTTCCCTCTTGCATCTCCCTCCCTCCCACCCTCCTTATCCCACCCCTCCAGTCGGTCACAGAGCACCGAGCTGATCTCCCTGTGCTATGCAGCTGCTTCCCACTAGCTATCTACCTTACGTTTGGTAGTGTATATATGTCCATGCCTCTCTCTCGCTTTGTCACAGCTTACCCTCCCCCCCCATATCCTCAAGTTGTGGCACACTTTTAAATATTAGAATTTTGGCAGCCCTCTTGGAGTGACTAGGAGACTAACAACAACATTTGAAGAAATTGGGAATAATTACAATGCCATCATTACCACAGTGTCACAATATCTCCTAGTGTTTACAAAGCGGTTAGTGGTTAGGGTTCCACACCATCCTGCTATTTGAATAGAATTGTTTAATGCCTTGACGATACTCTCTTTAAGTACTCAAAAGCTCTTGCCCATTTGACCTCACACTTGACTCTTCATTCACAGCAGGTTAGACCATCATTTAAAATGTTTTCCTGCCTACTCAACTGAACTGTCCATCAAACAGATGCTGCTGGAACTGTATGCATTTTCACTTGTGCCCTCATTCAAAAAAAGTCATGTTGGGCAAAATCTGGTTGTACCTCTATGCCAGGCTGATGGTTCATTAGTACGCAACAACGCAGTGGTTGAGAACCACTTATCTAGATCTACTTATGTTCTTGGCTAATGCAAATTATTTTTATAGAGTCCAGTTAAAACCTTATGTCTTTTGTGGCTATTTTAGACTCTTCCCTTTCCTTTAATTCAGCCTACACCATGTAATCTATCATGTGATTTGTAAACTTTTGTGTCATTTTGTAATTCTTTGTTAAATCTGTGTTTTCTCATTCTAGTAAGAACTTGTAAGTATCATGAAGCTAGGAGAACCATCTGCTACTTATTTTGTGTCACTTCTCCCTTGGCTCCTGAGTGAGTTCAATTCCACTATATCTGTAGATTTTTAAAATAACAATTAAGGTGGGCTTCCTTAGTGGTTAAGAATCCTCCTGTCAATGAAGGGGACACGGGTTTGAGCCCTGGTCCGGGAAGATCCCACATGCCGTGGAGCAACTAGGCCCATTCGCCACAACTACTGAGCCTATGCTCTAGAGCCCGTGCTCTGCAACAAGAGAAGCCACCGCAGTGAGAAGCCCGCGTACCACAACGAAGAGTAGCCCCCACTTGCTGCAACTAGAGAAAGCCCGTGCATGGCAACGAAGACCCAACACAGCCAAAAATAAATAAATGAATTAATTAATTAAAAAAATAAACTATAAAAAATTAAAAACATAGTGCAAAATCTCTTTTAAAAATAACTATTAGGGTGATTTATCTAGATTAAGTGATTTAAACAAAGGTGAGAAAATTTTAATCATGCCTATGGTAAACTTGTGATTAAAAATTTTGCCAACTGCTGTGTAAAAGACATTGTCAAGAGAATGAAAAGACAAGCCACAGACTGGGAGAGAATATTTGCAAAAGACACATCTGATAAGGGACTGTCATCCAAAATATACAGATAACTCTTAAAAGTCAACAATGAGAAAACAACCTGATTGAAAAAAAGAGCCAGAGACCTTAAAAGACTCTTTGTCAAAGAAGATATACAGTTGGAAGATAAGCTTATGAAAAGATGCTTCACATCATACATCATCAGAGAAATGCAAATTAAAACAACAATGAGATACCACTACACATCTTCAGAATGGCCAAAATCTAGAACATTGACAATACCAAATGCTGACAAGGATGTAGAGCCACAGGAACTCTCATTCATTGCTGGTAGGAATGCAAAATGGTACAGCCACTTTGGAAGACGCTTTGGCAGTTTCTCACAAAACTAAATATACTCTTGCCATATGATCCAACAATCTCTCTGCTTGGAATTTATCTAAAGGAGTCAAAAACTGAGATTCACATAAAAACTGGAACACAATGTTTATAGCAGCTTTATTCATAATTACCAAAACTTGGAAGCAACCAAGGTGTCTTTCAGTAGGTGAATGGATAAACGGGTATATCCAGACAATGGAATATTATTCGATGCTAAACAGAAATGAGCTATCAAGCTATGAAAAGGCTTGGAGGAAACTTAAATGTATATTACTAAGTGAAAGAAGCCTACCTGGAAAGGCCACCTACTCTATGAGTCCAACTAGATGACATTCTGGAAACGGCAAAACTATACGGAGACAGTAAAAAGATCAGTGGTTGCCAGGGGTTAGGGATGAAAGAGTGATGAACAGGTAGAGCATAAAGGATTTTTAGGGCAGTGAAAATACTCTGTATGATACTCTAATGGTGGACATATATCATTATACCCTTGTCCAAACCCGTAGAATATATAACATCAGCAGTAAACCGTCACCAAGGAAGGGTGTCGATAATGGGGGAGACTATGCATGTGTGGGGACAGAGGGTATATAGGAAATCTCTGTAACTTCTCAATCTTTCTGTGAACCTAAAACTGCTCTAAGAAATAAATTCTTGGGACTTCCCTGGTGGCTCAGTGGTTAAGAATCCGCCTGCCAATGCAGGAGACACGGGTTCAAGCCCTGGTTGGGGAAGATCCCACATGCCACGGAGCAACTAAGCCCGTGTCACATTCTGAGCCTGCACTCTAGAGCTCACGAGCCACAACTACTGAGCCCATGTGCCACAACTACTGAAGCCCGCGTGCCTAGAGCCTGTGCTCCACAACAAGAGAAGCCACCACAATGAGAAGCCCGCTCACCGCAACGAAGAGTAGCCCCCACTTGCCACAACTAGAGAAAGCCCACGCACAGCAATGAAGACCCAACGCAGCCAAAAATAAATAAATAAAGTTATTAAAAAAAATTCTTAAAATGCAGAAAAAAATTCTTCTCAATACAGTCACATATCCTTCAAGAAAAACATTCTATAGTTAAAATATTATTCATTCAGTAACTATTTATGGATCATGTGCTATGTGCCTTCCGTTGAGTAGGCACTGAAGATACAAGAGAAACAAGACAGATGGGGTTCTTGCCTGCATGGAGCTTACACAGGATCTCCTTCCTCAATAAGACCCTAACACCCAAGACATTTCAGTGTCCAAAATATGGGCTGGTCATACACAAATGCTGTGCTCTCCAAGGTCAATCCACCCATATGCAATTTGAGGAGGGGACATGATTGTGCCTGGGATAATAGAATATATCGATTTCGGAATCTTTAGAACATGTTCTCCAGCTGGTTTACACATGCTTCTCATTCTCTTCATTTTGGGTATAGCTTCATTTTTTTTTTCCTGTTCACATCCATCCCTTTCTATGACTATATAATAAAATGGTACCCAGTTGCACATGCTGTTTATTAGCCTGCTTCTCAAAAACCCCATATATTGTAGACCTGTTTCCAGGTCAACAAATACATGGGGTTTCATGCACATTGGAGTCAGATAACAGAGCTCTCAGCTCTCAGCTCTCACACCACCTGGGTTCATGTCCCAGCCTCAGAATTACTAGCTGTGCTGGTCTTGAGGAATTGACTTACCCTCTTTGTGCCTCTAGTCCACCAAATTGGGGTAATAATACAACCTAATTCACTGTGATGCTATAAGGATTAAATGAGAATGACTGTAAAGTACAGCATAAGGACTCAGTGTTTTTGTTTGTTTGTTTGTTTTTGCGGTACGTGGGCCTCTCACTGTTGTGGCCTCTCCCAATGCGGAGCACAGGCTCCGGACGCGCAGGCTCAGCGGCCATGGCTCACGGGCCCAGCCGCTCTGCGGCATGTGGGATCTTCCCAGACTGGGGCACGAACCCATGTCCCCTGCATTGGCAGGTGGACTCTCAACCACTGCGCCACTAGGGAAGCCCAAGGACTCAGTTTTAACTATCTTTCTACAGTGATTGTTTTCAAACTAGTTTTTTTAATATAAATTTATTTTATTTATTTATTTTTGGCTGCATCGGGTCTTCGTTGCTGCACGCGCGCTTTCTCTAGTTGTGGTGAGCAAGGGCTACTCTTCGTTGCAGTGTGCGGGCTTCTCATTGCGGTGGCCTCTCCTGTTGCGGAGCATGGGCTTTAGGCTCGCAGGCTTCAGTAGTTGTGGCTCGCGGGCTCTAGAGTGCAGGCTCAGTAGTTGTGGTGCACAGGCTTAGTTGCTCCACGGCATGTGGGATCTTCCTGGACCAGGGCTCGAATCCGTGTCCCCTACATTGGCAGGCGGATTCTTAATCACTGCACCACCAGGGAAGTCCCTTTAAACCAGTTTAAAGCAACCTTGTAAGAAAGTATTTTGCAGAGCCCTAAGTAAAGAAACACATACACACACAGAGTGACACTTCTCTGAATGATGCTAGAGTGAGGATCCAGAGTACTGGATGCCCCTCTAGGTATTCTGGAAAAGTGGTTCTCTGATTTTAGTGTATCTCATCACCAGCTGGAGAACCTGATGGAAATACAGAGGCCTAGATCTGATTCTTCTTCAGTGGGCCTCTGTGTTTTTTATTACCTCCCCAAGTGATTCTGTCCACACAGAAAATTGACAACCACAGCTCTACAATTCTCTGCAACACTTTCAAAGCCATTGATCCACATCATAATTTGTAATGACCACATAAACTTCATAGAATGAACACAGACTGATGTAGTTAAGCACTCCACTATTGATGGGTATTTAGGTTGTTTCCATTTTTGGTTTTTTTCGGTTGCAACAGTTCTTAAATGTTCTTACACATAACATATCCTTCTGTACACGTGTGAATGTCTGCAGAATAGATTTTTAGAGATGATATTGCTGGGCCCAGAACATGCATGCTCTAAATTTTGATAAATATTGCCAAATTGCCCTCTGAAAGGTTATATCAATTTACTCTCCTGCCAACAGTGCTGAAGAGGGTACCTCTCTCCTTACTCTGTCATTTTTCTCTTAACTCAGGTTTTAACACTGTTTATTTTAGGGCACTGATGAAATCCACATCAGTGACAAATGGATCCATAAGCACCCAACTGATTACCTTTCAGGAACAGATTCAGCAACCCCATTGACACTCCAGAAATTTTCTTATCAGTGACCTCCTCCATCACATAGCTAAGGCCGCTAATATATATGCTTATCTTGGTATCTCTGGTGTATTCAAAAATATAAGAAATGTTGCTGCTTCTCTTGATTTCAGGCTGAGTTTTCTATTTGCTATGAAAGAGGTTATTATTTATAGTCAAAAAATTCTGAAGTCAAAAAGTATAATTCTCCCATTGTTGGATTCCTGGATGCCTTCCTCTGATCAGAGCCATATCTCTGAGTAACACATCATGGGAGTGACAGCTCTCTGGTGATTTAGGAGCCTGCCAGATCATTAGAGCATTACCAGTGTAAGGATGTATTAGTGTAACGTATCATCAGCGTGTTATCGCTCTGTGATGAATTGCTCCAAATCAGAACAATGGCCTAAAGAAACTATGAATTCTTTTAGAGTTAGAAATGAAATCTTTTTTTTCAATAAGGAATAAATAAATATGAATGTTCTTTTTTCACAGTGGAGAGAGGTTTAAATCATCTGTTTTTGATCTTTTGATTATCCCTTGGTTGTTGTCTAGTTTGAGCTAGAGATGGGGGTCTTCAGGCCAGATAGGTTGGAGGTTTTCTAGCTATGAAATTAATTACTTGTGCTGAG
This sequence comes from Mesoplodon mirus, assembly GCF_964341445.2. Taxonomy (NCBI): domain Eukaryota; kingdom Metazoa; phylum Chordata; class Mammalia; order Artiodactyla; family Ziphiidae; genus Mesoplodon; species Mesoplodon mirus. Next base: position 31,649,295 of record NC_138995.1, read on the forward strand.
GGAAGGTTGGCATTCAGAAAAAGAGGTTTCTTCACTCCGATTCTTGTGGGATATTTCCCTCTAAGTCGCAGGGTATTTGTGAATAGGGTACTTTTTCATTTGTGCATTTGCTTTTAAAAGGGAACTCCTTGAAAGCAGAGACCATCTTTTTAATAACTTGGTCGATCCCCGCAGTGCCTGAACCCTGTGTGTTGAAATCTTAGTGATGGAGAAGAGAATGTATTCCTCCAAAGCCAGACCCACCATGGGAGTCATTCCTTTGCCTGCAGATAGTCCCTTTAGAAAGGGCTCTTTAAAGTGGAATTGTGCCAGCGTGAGGGGTGAGAGGTGCTACATGAACTTTCCAACGCCAACAGGAGCAAAAAAGACTTCTAGGGGAAGGAACAGAATGTGGGTGACCACCATCTTAGATTTTCACTTAATACTGGTTAAAACCATAGGCTGCAGAATTACACTGACTTGGGTTTGAATTCTTGCTTTGTTACTTCCTAGTTTGGATGAGTGGCTGGACCTCTCTGAGACAGCTTCTTCATCTGTAAAATGGGGATGCAACTACTAACTGCCTTAGCAGATTGCTGTGATGATTAGATGAGCTATGGCTTGGCAAGGGCTATGATACAGTGCCTGGCACACAGTAAGTGCCTCATACATACAACCATATGGTTGTTGTTATTTTTATCATTTTAAAATTTGCTGCCCAGAAGAGAAAACGCCCTGATGTTTTGACAGCTCTTGGGGATAGCCTTGTGGGCCTACTAGTATTTTCAGACCCATGGCATTTACATTCCATGTTTCCTAGGTAAGTGGTTTATCTTCTCTGAATTATGATGCTGTAGTACTTGCTTTGAAAGATTTACTTTCAAATGGGACATTCCAAGAAGCTACAAGTACCTGGAAAGAAAACCAAGTTCCAGACCTGATGAGAGAATTTGGAAGTGGTCATTGGCATAAGAAGCAGCCTGTGCAATTATAAATGATTGGGTTTGTAGTAAATAACCCCTGGGAGCTTCTGCTGTTGGCATGAGGCAGGCACTGTGCTAAGCTTATTGCTTTTGGTCCCTTCAATAATTGTATGAGGTAGGCATTAATATCCCCACTCAGAAGATGAGAAAAGGGAGGCTCAAAGTGGTCAGGGAACTCGCCCAAGGACACACTGCAAGAAATATGCGGAACGAGAATTTCATTCAGAATTTTCTGATTCTAGAACCGGAGGTCTTAACTATTACATGTGTGTTTAATGTGTGTTTTGGGATACACGCATTTCACATTCCCTGGGTAGTTCTGCACGTTTTGAGGTGTGCAGCCTACCCTGAAATAGATACAAATGGAAAACACCAGAAAATCAACATCAGCATCTCGGTGGATAATAGAAACCCTGGTGACCCTGCAGCCTGGCAGTCAGCACAGCCTGAGTTCACCTAATCCAATGAAGACTTCCAGGGGAGGCATTCAGTGCTGCACTTGACTTTAGCCACCCTCTGTAGTCCGCTGCTCATTGCCCTCAGCCTTCGCAGGAATGGCATGCACACTGAAGATAAGCAAAGATGGATAGAAAAAACGTCCTCCCATTTTTGCCCCCTCCCTCCTCATTCCCCCTTCAAAGCAAATTGCAAAGAACAGTTCTGTCCTGATCAGGCATTAAAATGTCATCATAGCACATAGTTCTGATCAACTTAATCCTGCAGCTTGCTGCCGAAGGCTGCATGCATCAGCACGGCAAACTTTGGGTTATGAGAGAACAATCATCTTCTGTGGCTACTGATGTTTGTAAAAGCACATTCAAGTGGAATAAACACATCAATGCCAGAGACAATATTATAAATTATTTCAGTGAACTTTTAATTTCAGGGGGTAGATAGAAAGTAAGTTTGTTGAAATGAGTTTTTCCTGGTCTGTGGGAGTCCTGTTTTCTTTGGAATGGCTTTGGAAGGCTAAGGAGGCCACTGTTTTCCTTGATTTTTTTTTCTTTTTTCTTTTTTGCAGTTGTTTTGGAGAACAACTTTCCTTGACATGTAGCTGGTTGTTTTATGGCTTTAAGAAATATATTAGTTTATTCATCTGTTGCAACTATAATAATATTGTCATTGGAGTCCAACTCGGTAATAAATCAGGCCATTCCTTTCCACTCTATACAAATAATTAAAATAAAAATCGACTGTGCCAGTGAATTTGTTCTACAAGCAGAATAGAATTGGGTGCTATAAGTCTAGATATTTTGGTTGACACAGGACTGTATATCTTAAAAATAAGAAACCAAAAGGTGGGAAAATAAGACCTTATTTCATTATGTGCAATTTATAACATTTATCTTGAAGATAAAGCTGCCTTCCTCAGCTGCCTATTAACTAGGAGCCAGAATTGGAATACTGTGGAGGGTTCATGTCATAACATCCTCTCCCCACGCCTTCCCCTCCATCCTCTTCCTGCTCTTTTCTTTCCTCTTTTCCTGCCATCATTAAAAAACAAGTTGAGGTTCATTATTGCAGCTCTGGCAGTAAGAGTCTGTTATTTATGCATGCATGCTTGCATGTCATCTATATTTTTATTCTTATACCACATTTTTTCCTGAAAAGAATTAAGGCAGCTTACAAAAACACATAATTCAAAATAAAATAAAAATGAGTGAGTCAGAAAAATTGGTGGAAAGGGGGAAATCATTTTAGAAGAATAAAATGAAGGCATGAGATCGACCCACACAAGGAATGCTATGAAGTTGCATATTGTGAAAGGAAGACCATGTGTTTGGCTTGGAGGCTCCTCGTAGGATTAATGCCATAATTCCTAGTAACCATTAGATGAGAAACACACTAATGACTCAGGAGAAGCCAAACTGTGCTTGGTATTGGCATCAGAGAGACTTTTCCCCTCTGGGTCCTCACCAAGAGGACACTATCATTGAGGGACAAGAGTCTTCAACAACATCCTGAAGAAACATAGTGAAGTAGCTGGGGTTTTTCTTATACTTGTATCTCCCTGAAGGCCAATGGCACAGTACCAAGCAGCAAAAACATTTCTATGGGCGCCAAACATGAAGCCTAGACAGGCAGTTCCCTCCTGCCCATGCCTAAGCCAGGAGGAGATCATGGCACACCCATGTAGTGGTTCTCAAACTTCATTGTGCATAAGATCCACCCAGCAAGCTTGTTAAACTTCTCAAATGTGAGGATAAGCCAGGTTATGCTGCAGAAACAAACAGCCCCCAAACCTTGAAACAGCAAAGGTTAATTTCTTGCTCATGCTACACAACCACTGCAGGTCGACTGGGGAAGTGGGTGGGGAGGGGGTGAGAGTGTCTCTGCTCTATGGCTTTTGCACTCTGGGATCCAGGCTATAGAAGGCTCCATTTCCAAGCTTCCATGACTGCTGAGGCAGAAAAGAGACTGGGGCAAATTACATGTTGGTTCCAAAAGCTTCAATCCGGAAAACAGGCATGTTACTTCTCAAGTGCATTTGGTCAAAATGAGTCACCTGGTCATGCTAAACTTCAAGGGAGGCAGGAAAATGCAACCCCACCTTGGGCCTGGAAGAAAATAATCTGTATTTTGTATGAGAACCCCAAGTGTTTCCAATGTAGGGTATCTGGACAATATTTTGGTGCAGAGAAAGGGTCAGATTATTTATCCTTCAGGAAATCTGCCATAAATATTTCCCTGAATTGGGCTTTAGATATGTGCTGAGTGGTGGTGCATTTGGGGTAACACCCTGACAATACTTGCCCTATAGCTATTCTGTGGCAACAGCTAATACTAAGCCAGAATATGTTTAACAGTTATGTATTCCCAAGGGTAGAGTTGAAGAGCCTAATAAGGACACTTGTGATTTCACGATGGCTCCCCTTCCAAAGGAAAGTAGACCTATTACCTAAAGAATACCTATAGCTTGGGCCAATATCTTCCTCAATAAATAGTTTTGGCTCCTTTATAACATTTACCATAATGTTCCCGAGTTCCATGCCATAGTCCAGAAGTTCTTAACTAGATGTGAGAGAAGGAATCACCTTGAATCTTTGGGAAAAAATATGCTTGAAAAATCTAGGATGGTACCTGGGTTTATGTATTTTTATTAAAGCTCCACGGGTGATTCTGAAGCATCGCCCCCTGGTTAAGAAGTACAGGTACTGAGCTGAAAAAAAATTAGAGCAATTGTAAACAAGTCCATCTCTAAAATGTCTCAATGCGGTCCCCTGAAATGCTTAATTATTATTTTGCTGCTACCGAGATTTTAAAAATTAAGGAGATGAATGAACATAGTTAAAGATAATTTGGATTGTACTGAAAAGGTAACATGAAAATTGTCATCCCAACTTTCTAGAAGTACTCACATTTAACTCTTTTATCCATTTCTTCTGGTATTTACCACCGTAACTGTAAAGTGGTACTTCTTTATCTCTGCTACAAATAGAGATGGCTTAGAGCCATGCTCTCCAAAAGAAATATAACAAAGCCTGCATATGTAACTTAAACTTTTCCAGTAGGTGCATTTTTAAAAAGTAAAAGGAGACATGAAATTAATTTTAGTAATACACAATACGCCTTCCGTATCCGCAGGTTCCACGTCTGTGGATTCAGCCAACCGCTGATACTGATTTCCATCTCTGGTTGGTTGAATCTGCGGATGTGGATGAGGATGCAAAAGCCACGAATATGAATGGCGGCTGTACTGCGCCATTTACTCTGAGGGACTTGAGCATCACCAGATTTTGGTACCTGCAGGGGTTCTGGAACCAATCCCTGACAGATACTGAGGGATGGCTGTATTTTGATGTATTTTAGTAATATATTTTGTTTAACCAATGATATCCAAACGACTGTCATTTCAAAATGTATTCAATACACAAATTATTAATGTGATCTTTTACATTCTTTGATAAGTCTTTGATATCCAATGTGTATTCTATACCTGGAGCATTTCTCAATCCTCACTAATCACATTTCAACTGCTTCACAGCTATGCGTGGCTACCGGCCACTGTATTGAGTAGCACAGACCTAGAGGTTTCCTATGACAGAAATATTTAGCTTTTATGCAGGCTAAAAGCATAATACCTGTTATTCTGAATAGTTTTCACAGTGCAGTGCTAAAATGTAGAATAGTCAACAATAGGGAAGTAGCTCTGGTGAAATCAGATGTTCCTCCTGTGGATTATAGGACCGGGAGACTTAGCCTTGGAATTTGTCAAGAAGGAAATTGGTATAAATTTGGCTCTTTCTTAGATTCATTATTCTCTAGTTTTGGGGAATGGGGATTAACATTTAGAAGAAAAATATGAGATAGACAGCACTGTGGTGTCCAATTTGATAAGACTAAAGCCACAGAAATGACAAAGGGAAACAAATGCAAGGATCAAGGTTTTGCTAGTTGGGTCAGGTTTTGAGCAAATCTGGGGATGTGATCTCCTCCTCAGGTGCTGTGTTACCTTAGGATTTTAAATCAGCTGTTAATATGAGGGAACATTACCCAAACTATCAGAAAGCCACTTGTATTTTAGAAATCCTGGGAAATTAATCTTTGATTCATTTCAGCTCCCAACATCCATTTTTCTTTCTTCTAGTAAAAGTATCCCCTGGTGACTCACCCTGTCCTCCACTCTCAACTCTGTGCTTTAGGAGGTATTAATTCTGAATTGCAGTGGTGGGATGCCTGATTTGGCCTGACCACTCAGAGAAATTTCAGTCCTCTGGCCACAGCGATTGGGTCAGGGCGGGTACTCTTAGATTCAATTAGAATCTAATTCATCTAAATTCAACTCATCTTGGGGGTTTTTGCTTGAGCAAGTGATTCCCCTGGGCTTGAACCTAGAAGGATGTGATCTTGAAGTGGCCAGGGCTAGCCTATGAAGCCTGGGAATGAAGCCCACACATGGGTGGAAGATGCTGACACATGGAGAAGAACTGAATCCTGATGACCGTGTTTCAGCCCCTGAATTTGACTGTGCCTAAAACCAGAGATCTAGTCCTGACAAGAGTAAATCTCCCAGGTTTCTGTCTTTGACACCACCAATTTGTGTCCATAAGTTTTTAGTAATTTTTTTGTCATATTGATACATTTGTCTTTCTTTATAACAACACTTCCCAGTGTGGATTTCTCAGGTTCATAGTCCTAGAAGATTGCTTTAAGAAAGTGCTGCCCTGATCAAATGAATTTGATAAATTCTGTAGACTAGGTTTCTCTAGTTGGCCATTCTCAATGCACTTTAGCATATTAGAAGCTCTCAGAATTTCTGAAGTTAAGAAATTTGATTAGCTCTGTTTTTTCTGAAACTTACTTGGCCATAGCACTGTGTTTTGGGCTAAAACACCTATTCCTGTACTATGGAACACACTTTGCCAACTTCTGCTCTAGAAAGGAAGTAATTCTCCCATGTTTCAGGTGATTTCAGGGGGCACCTCTAATCATGGTACCCTTGGAGGTGTTTATGTGCCATCATGTTGTAAAGGACCATCCATGAGGAGCCATCTGTCTAAATAAACATATGTATCTGACAGGGAAAATGTAAGTATTTTAGACATACATTTAGATTGCTAGGTAAACAAATTAGGATAGACCTGATATTTAAACCAGGCAGATGGCTTAGATGTTTATTCATCCATGCCATTATTGATTCATGAGCTCAACAAATGTTTATTGAGTGACTACTTTGTTACATATCCTAAACTTAAGGAGATAATAATCTAGAGATCCTCATATGTGACTTCAACTTGCAATATTCCAATTATTGCTCTTGGGGTGCTTTCTTAACCCTGATGACCATTTGTGCTGATCTGGCTTGGGCTGACATGAAACAGTACTCCAGACAGAATTGAGTTACTCATCATGAAAAGTAGATAGCATGATCATAGGATCTTACATTGATATAGCTTTTAAAATTTTGAATTATTTCAAAAATATCATCTTATTTAACAACAGGTTTAAGAGATAGAGCAGCTATTTTAACCCCTATTTTGCATAGGGGAAGAGAGGTCTGGAGAAGTTAAAAGGCCTGCCCAAGGCTACACAATTTTGAACATTCAAAATCAGACTTGGGACCCAGTCCCTGGATTCCCAATGTTTCCCTTTTCTACTCACCAGTGCCATTTATCATTTGCTCAGTTTGCTCCAATACTTAGGATGTGAAAAGTAGGATATAGATTTTTCTTCTCAGTATATAGTAGCCACTAGCCTCATGGAGCTAATAAGTACTTGAAATGTAGCTACTGCAGCTAGGGAACTGAATTTTAAATTTATTTAATTTTAATGAATTTAAGCTCAAACTTAAAGACCAATACTCAATAAGCATTGGGAAACTTTTAAGCATGTTTGAATAACATGAATACATGAAAAAGTGTTTTTTCTAACTGTAAATTTTATATCTAAATATAGGTCTTGTGTTTCTTAATGAAACCTTAATGTCTGAATTGAGATGTAATGTATTTGTTGGATTTAGAAGATGTAGCATGAAAAAAATGTAAAGTATTTCAATAATTTTTTATTTGTTGAATAATTATTGTTAGTTAATTAGTTATTATTTGTTGAATTGAAACTATTATGGATTTACTGGATTAAGTAAAAATATGTTATTAAATTTATTTCCACTTATTTCTTTTCCCTTTTTTGATTGTGGCTACATGGAGGATATACAGTCACACATATGGCTTGCACTCTATTTCTATCGGATAGCAATGATATAAGTTATATTGGAGGGCACCTAACGTCTAGCTTCAAAGTTCTAAGTCCCAGTGAAATGGGTGGAGGGGGCAGTGTAGAACTAGAATTCAGAGCATAGCCTTGGGAATTACTCAAATTTGGTTGTGTATTCTGGTTCTACTACCTTTTAAATTACTTGACTTCTTGAAAAATGTCTCCTTACCTGTAGATTAGGGATGATGTTACCACCTGTTTCACTGACTTTTTCAATGATTCAATAAACTAATACACATATAACGCATAGTCTAGTATTACGCAATGTTTAAATGCTCATTACTTTGTTAGTAATAATAACAATGATAATAGTACTATTTATTGGTATAAAATGCAGATAGAATCCTCAGGCTTAGTAAATGATGGTATTTTTGTCTAGACTTTTTTTGAGGTGTCTTCCTCTGTTGCAATTCATTGCACTGGACTGCATTAATCATACCCTGTTTTGTCCTTACTGACAGTAATGAATAGAAACTGATAGAAACCAGCCTGCCAGGTCACTGATGAGGTGTCTACAAATGCTCTTTTCCAAGGCAGTTCTTAATTACCTTTTATATGTGAAATACCATATGCTGTAATTCCTCTAGCTGGAAATCTGCTCTGGGTAATAATGCCATGTTAGTTTTTAAACAATGTCTCTGGTTGACTTCTCCTCTGTAGGAGGAGAAGTTTGATTCAGTTGTTGGTCCTTATAATTTTATTTTTTAATTGGGTGACTGCCGAATTCTCTTTTTTCCAGCTCATTTTTCTATTATTATTAAAGTCAGTGGCTCAAGGCTGTGCTTTGAGTGTTGGGACTAGCTGTGTGCTCAATTACCTGAAGGCATCAGAACTGATTGACAGTGATGTTTACATACCTGGCTTCAGGCTATAGATACAACTCTCTCATTTACAAACATTGTTTTTAGGCCATTGTAAACTACCATGAAACATAATGGTGTTTTATAACTTTTAAAAGTCTGGGAAATGCTCGCTTACTTGAGGGTCAGGTTTTTAGCCTCCTCAGCCATCCGGGACATATCTGGAAACATAGGTGTAAATGAAAAAGGTCTTTCAGCTGCTAAGACCACAATTGTTGCCAAATACAATACTTTATCCAGAAGGAGAGGGGAAGATTTTTCCAAAAGGCACTGACTTACCTATGAATCTAAAACAGGAGCTGGCAAACTTTTTCTGTAAAGAGCAGATAGTGAATATTTTAAGCTTTGCATAACATGCAGTCTCGGTTATAACTACTTAACTTGGCCTGCTGTAGAGTGAAAGCAGCCATAGACATCATGGAAAGGAATGAGCATGGCTGTGCTCTAATAAAATTGTATTTACAAAGCAAGAAATGGGCTGGATTTGGCCCATGGGCTATAGTTTGCCCACCTCTGATCTAAAATATTGTGGCAAAACGGAACCCTCTTGCACTGTGGGAATGTAAATTGATGCAGCCACCACGGTGAACGGTATGGAGGTTTCTTAAACAACTAAAAATAGAACTACCATTCGACCCAGCAGTCCCACTACTGGGTATATACCCTGAGAAAACCATAATTTAAAAAGAGTCATGTACCACAATGTTCACTGCAGCTCTATTTACAATAACCAGGACATGGAAGCAACCTAAGTGTCCATTGACAGATGAATGGATAAAGAAGATGTGGCACATATATACAATGGAATATTACTCAGCCATAAAAAGAAATGAAATTGAGTTATTTGTAGTGAGGTGGATGGACCTTAGAGTCTGTCATACAGAGTGAGGTAAGTCAGAAAGAGAAAAACAAATACCGTATGTTAACACATATATATGGAATCTAAAAAAAAAAAATGGTTATGAAGAACCTAGGGGCAGGACAGGAGTAAAGATGCAGACGTAGAGAATGGACTTGAGGACACAAGGAGGGGGAAGGGTAAGCTGGGACGAAGTGAGAGAGTGGCATGGACATATATACACTACCAAATGTAAAATAGACAGCTAGTGGGAAACAGCCACATAGCACAGGGAGATCAGCTCGGTGCTCTGTGACCACCTAGAGGGGTGGGATAGGGAGGGTGGGAGGGAGGGATACGCAAGAGGGAAGAGATATGGGGACATATGTATATGTATAACTGATTCACTTTGTTATACAGCAGAAACTAACACACCATTGTAAAGCAATTATACTCCAATTAAGATGTTAAAAAAAAAAGAATAGATGTTGAACAGAAGGAAAGATAAAACAACATCTTCAAGGTAGACAGAACCTTATATAAATGCACCCTTTCAAGCCCTCTCCATGGGGTAGAAATCGTTCTGGAAGCATAACATCACTGATATGATTTCAAATGTGATAACTGAGATTCATAATGATCACCTCACATCCTCCAGCAGCTATTAAAATATATTCCATATATTCTGATTACAAAGATAGAGAATTAAGGAACATATCTGAGAGAGTTACACCAAACAGATGAAAATAAAAAAGGAATTTTTGTACTTACAATGGTGAGCATCAGTTATCTGAAAAACTCATTGAATTGTCCATTTCTGAAATCTGTGGCTCTTCAAGTAGTACTGTATTTTTTATCTTTTGCTCTTTAAGCTTGAGACTAGCTAATGAAACCAGCTTTCTGCACAAATCTTTGGTCAGATTCTCTATGGGGCTTAGGAGAACATTCAAAATCTACATTACTCCCTTTTTAAAAACAATCTATGCAGAATAATAAAACATACTTTATGTACTCACAATTTATGCTGTTTGCTGAAAACCAGTGTTCTCCTAGGAAAAAGTATCTTGGACCACTCTTGCTAAACTTGGGGAGAAATTGATTGTTTCCAGCTTGGGACCGTGAGAATATATCACTCTCAGAAGTAGGGCTGTTGCTGAGTTGATGGCTTTGAGGAGTTTTCCAATACGTTTTCCAGGACTTTTTTAAAGGAAGGAAATTCTGTGACTCTCCATTATTCAACAGATTCTAGCTCTTTCTCCCTTTTGCTCTGAATCATTCTATATTTATCATTATTGATAAAGAACATCAATAATGGCTTGGATTTATTCTATTTTTCTCTTAGATATAGTTTGGGTTCATGTTATAAAATATGAATTTGTACAGAGAGGTTAGAAATTTTCCCAGATTATTTATAAAACCTCTTGGGTTTGGATCATCAAGGAAAGGTAGAGATTAAAAATTTTTTAAAGATAGCCTGACTTTACCCTTTGCAAAAGTATTTCCTTCCTATCTATGAGTTTACTCTAACTTTGTAATAATACTGCACAGTCTTGCATGAGGTTCATACTGGGAGCCTCAGAGCCAGATTTCACAGGTGCAAATCCTGTTTCATAGCTTATGGCTGTGTGATGTTGGGTAAATCACTTAACTTCTCTAGATCGATTTATTTGTAATATGGAGCCTGTACTTCTATATTTTTCAGAGTTGTTGGGGGGGATTAAATGAGATAATACACATGGAGTGCTTAGCACAACGTAGGGCTGCCAAGTAAAGCTGTGTAGATTGTGAACTGAACAACTCCAGTGGACAGCAGTCATATAGACTACCATGCCATGTGGCAGCTTGGGTACAAAGTCAGTGCTTGATATATGAAACAGCCATTATTATTATTACTATTATTATTATTATTAAGACACCTAAGGCACACAAATGTTACGAAACCTGTCTGCAAATATATACTTTCTGTGAAAAAACCACCATCACGTGGCAGCAACTATACATGGTTATCAACAATTCTGGTGTTTTTAATATTAGATTTCAATTGTTAGATTAAGATAACCAACAATTATCTACTAAAAGCTTGGATTCGATTTTTGTGTTTCTGTGGATTTGGTTCATCTGTGACCTGACTCCAGAGTTTTCTTCTAGATGACTCTTTATCCAGTTTATCCCATGCCTAGTGCCATATTATTCTTAGGAAAGTGAAGTTCTGTCCATTCAGTCATTCATTCATTCATGAAATGCTGTTAAGTACCAACTTGTGCATAACACTGTTCCAGGCACAGAGATGTGAAGATGACTAATATGGTTTCTCAAGGGGCTCACAGACTCGAGGGAGGCAGACTAGTAAGCAGTTCATCAGAGCAGGAAGAGAAATGCCCTGGAAGAGTGAGTCATGAACTCATTCATTCACTTTTTTTTTTTTTCATTCATTAAGGAACAGACACATTGTACTGATGATACCCTAGGCACTGATGTTGTGGTCATAACGGGATATCAAGAGTAATTGGGCTTCCCTGGTGGCGCAGTGGTTGAGAGTCCGCCTGCCGATGCAGGGGACACAGGTTCGTGCCCCGGTCTGGGAAGATCCCACATGCCGCCGAGCGGCTAGGCCCGTGAGCCATGGCCGCTGAGCCTGCGCGTCCGGAGCCTGTGCTCCGCAACGGGAGAGGCCACAACAGTGAGAGGCCCGCGTACCGCAAAAAAAAAAAAAAAAAAAAAAGAGAGAGTAATAAGACTTGGTCCCTTCCCTAAAAGAGCTCAGTAGGCTTCCTAGAGTCAAGGAGTTAAGACAAGTAGGAGAAGGGTGCTGGGCAGACGAAGAAGGAAATGACGTTGCAGGTAGTCTGAGGAAAATCCAAGTGCACTGGGTGGGGCTGAGGACTTGATGTCAGCCCTGGGTTGGTGATGATGTCCAGCCATACTTTCGACAAACCCTGTCATCTTGACCAATGCTCTTTCCACTTCTGAATCTCAGTTTCCTCAACTGCCCAGATGAGGAAGATAACCTTCTCTCCATTAACAACCCAGAAAGTTTTTGAGAGGTTCAGAGGAGGTAAGTATGTGAAATTCTTAGGAAATTGGAAGGAGTAAAGTATTACATAAAATGGAAGAAGTGATCATCTTAAGTCATATCTATCAACTCCCATGAATGGTGCCTTGATTAGATTACCCTGAAAACCTGAGACAAAGACTTGGAGGCAGGTGCTCTCAGGAAGGTGGAGTAAGGGGCTAGGGAGAATGCAACAGGGAGGAGGAAAGGTCCACATAAGAGAGTGCAAGTGAGGTTGCTGCTTGGTCAGGGGAGGCCTGATTCTACCAGGACCTCCTGAGAAGCAAAGATAATTTCTCCTTGAAAAGTCCATCCAGCTGATGGAAGGTAGGTTTTTTTCCCCACTGATGCCTCTCCTTCTACTTAAGGGTCTGTGTCTGGAATATAATGGGCAAAAGACACAGTTACCTGGGGCATGTCCGTAGTGTTCAGCAACTGGCTGAGCTTCCAGCTTCTGGCTCTAACATGCCTCTTAGTTGTAGGGACATATTCACCTTTTTCATTTTTTCTCTTCTTACTCATTAATAGATGCCTGCTGGGTAATAGCCATACATATTAGTGCTATGAATTTGTTAAAAGGCTTTCCCCCCCTCAGTATTGATGTTGCTTCCTTTGAGATCATCTTTCTCATCCCCAAACATTCCCGTAGAGCCTTACTCTGGCCTAGAATTACATTCGTAATTAACGTTGAACCTTCTGTAACCAAACTATGATTAGATAGCCAAACAAGTTTTTGAGTTCAAGTAATTCCCTTATTAAATAGGGAACACTACAATGCCTTTTTATGGGTGATGCCTGGAATTCTAAATTCTGAAAGTCCTTTGAGGGTTTGATAAATGTGCACTTTATCAGAGTAAAACATTCTAAAAGTCATGTAGAATTTTATAAATATATATATGCCTCCTACTGTGTCTTGATCATCCAGCAAGCCTAACCTATGAAAAGGATGCTAAAACTAGTCTCATCCACAAAGAGGTTCTGAAGTGTGACTTTTGATAAAAAATAAAAAAACACTGTCATTAGACTCTGCTGTCATTTGGTAACTTCTACGTCAATGAAATCTAATTTTCAAATTTTCTGATTAAGTTTGTTTCTTTAGCATCAGCATTCAAACATGTTTGAAGTTTTAGGATTTAAATCAGAAGGTTTCCATTCACAATTCTGTGCTAGATACCTTTTTTAAAATTTTTTTTATTTTTTTTTATTTAACCAATTTAATCAGTTATACATATACATATGTTCCCATATCCCCTCTCTTTTGCGTCTCCCTCCCACCCTCCCTATCCCACCCCTCCAGGCGGTCACAAAGCACCGAGCTGATCTCCCTGTGCTATGCGGCTGCTTCCCACTAGCTATCTACCTTACGTTTGGTAGTGTATATATGTCCATGCCGCTCTTTTGCTTTGTCACAGCTTACCCTTCGCCCTCCCCATATCCTCAAGTCCATTCCCTAGTAGATCTGTGTCTTTATTCCTGTCTTACCCCTATGTTCTTCATGACATTTTTTTTTCTTAAATTCCATATATATGTGTCAGCATACAGTATTTGTCTTTCTCTTTCTGACTTACTTCACTCTGTATGACAGACTCTAGGTCCATCCACCTCATTACAAATAGCTCAATTTCGTTTCTTTTTATGGCTGAGTAATATTCCATTGTATATATGTGCCACATCTGCTTTATCCATTCATCCGATGATGGACACTTAGGTTGTCTCCATCTCTGGGCTATTGTAAATAGGGCTGCTATGAACATTTTGGTACATGACTCTTTTTGAATTATGGTTTTCTCAGGGTATATGCCCAGTAGTGGGATTGCTGGGTCATATGGTAGTTCTATTTGTAGTTTTTTAAGGAACCTCCATACCGTTCTCCATAGTGGCTGTACCAATTCACATTCCCACCAGCAGTGCAAGAGTGTTCCCTTTTTTCCACACCCTCTCCAGCATTTATTGTTTCTAGATTTTATGATGATGGCCATTCTGACTGGTGTGAGATGATATCTCATTGTAGTTTTGATTTGCATTTCTCTAATGAGTAAAGATGTTGAGCATCCTTTCATGTGTTTGTTGGCAGTCTGTATATCTTCTGTGGAGAAATGTCTATTTAGGTCTTCTGCCCATTTTTGGATTGGGTTGTTTGTTTTTTTGTTATTGAGCTGCCTGAGCTGCTTATAAATTTTGGAGATTAATCCTTTGTCAGTTGCTTCATTTGCAAATATTTTCTCCCATTCTGAGGGTTGTCTTTTGGTCTTGTTTATGGTTTCCTTTGCTGTGCAAAAGCTGTGAAGTTTCATTAGGTCCCATGTGTTTATTTTTGTCTTTATTTCCATTACTCTAGGAGGTGGGTCAAAAAGGATCTTGCTGTGATTTATGTCATAGAGTGTTCTGCCTATGTTTTCCTCTAAGAGTTTGATAGTGTCTGGCCTTACATTTAGGTCTTTAATCCATTTTGAGCTTATTTTTGTGTATGGTGTTAGGGAGTGATCTAATCTCATACTTTTACATATCCCTGTCCAGTTTTCCCAGCACCACTTATTGAAGAGACTGTCCTTTCTCCACTGTACATTCCTGCCTCCTTTATCAAAGATAAGGTGACCATATGTGCATGGGTTTATCTCTGGGCTTTCTATCCTGTTCCATTGATCTATCTTTCTGTTTTTGTGCCAGTACCACACTGTCTTGATTACTGTAGCTTTGTAGTATAGTCTGAAGTCAGGGAGCCTGATTCCTCCAGCTCCATTTTTCGTTCTCAAGATTGCTTTGGCTGTTTGGGGTCTTTTGTGTTTCCATACAAATTGTGAAATTTTTTGTTCTAGTTCTGTGAAAAATGCCAGTGGTAGTTTGATAGGGATTGCATTGAATCTGTAGATTGCTTTGGGTAGTAGAGTCATTTTCACAATGTGGATTCTTCCAATCCAAGAACATGGTACATCTCTCCATCTATTTGTATCATCTTTAATTTCTTTCATCAGTGTCTTATAATTTTCTGCCTACAGGTCTTTTGTCTCCTTAGGTAGGTTTATTCCTAGATATTTTATTCTTTTTGTAGCAATGGTAAATGGGAGTGTTTCCTTGATTTCACTTTCAGATTTTTCATCATTAGTATATAGGAATGCAAGAGATTTCTGTGCATTAATTTTGTATCCTGCTACTTTACCAAATTCATTGATTAGCTCTAGTAGTTTTCTGGTAGCATCTTTAGGATTCTCTATGTATAGTATCATGTCATCTGCAAACAGTGACAGCTTTACTTCTTCTTTTCCGATTTGGATTCCTTTTATTTCTTTTTCTTGTCTCATTGCTGTGGCTAAAACTTCCAAAACTATGTTGTATAAGAGTGGTGAGAGTGGGCAACCTTGTCTTGTTCCTGATCTTAGTGGAAATGGTTTCAGTTTTTCACCATTGAGGACGATGCTGGCTGTGGGTTTGTCATATATGGCCTTTATTATGTTGAGGAAAGTTCCCTCTATGCCTACTTTCTGCAGGGTTTTTATTATAAATTGGTGTTGAATTTTGTCGAAAGCTTTCTCTGCATCTATTGAGATGATCATATGGTTTTTCTCCTTCAATTTGTTAATATGGTGTATCACGTTGATTGATTTGCGTATATTGAAGAATCCTTGCATTCCTGGAATAAACCCCACTTGATCATGGTGTATGATCCTTTTAATGTGCTGTTGGATTCTGTTTGCTAGTATTTTGTTGAGGATTTTTGCATCTATTTTCATCAGTGATATTGGCCGGTAGTTTTCTTTGTGACATCCTTGTCTGGTTTTGGTATCAAGGTGATGGTGGCCTCGTAGAATGAGTTTGGGAGTGCTCCTCCCTCTGCTATATTTTGGAAGAGTTTGAGAAGGATAGGTGTTAGCTCTTCTCTAAATGCTTGATAGAATTCGCCTGTGAAGCCATCTGGTCCTGGGCTTTTGTTTGTTGGAAGATTTTTTATCACAGTTTCAATTTCAGTGTTTGTGATTGGTCTGTTCATATTTTCTATTTCTTCCTGATTCAGTCTTGGCAGGTTATGCATTTCTAAGAATTTGTCCATTTCTTCCAGGTTGTCCATTTTATTGGCATAGAGTTGCTTGTAATAATCTCTCGTGATCTTTTGTATTTCTGCAGTGTCAGTTGTTACTTCTCCTTTTTCATTTCTAATTGTATTGATTTGAGTCTTTTCCCTTTTCTTCTTGATGAGTCTGGCTAATGGTTTATCAATTTTGTTTATCTTCTCAAAGAACCAGCTTTTAGTTTTATTGATCTTTGCTATCGTTTCCTTCCTTTCTTTTTCATTTATTTCTGATCTGATTTTTATGATTTCTTTCCTTCTGCTAACTTTGGGATGTTCTTCTTTCTCTAATTGCTTTAGGTGCAAGGTTAGGTTGTTTATTCGAGATGTTTCCTGTTTCTTAAGGTAGGATTGTATTGCTATAAACTTCCCTCTTAGAACTGCTTTTGCTGCATCCCATAGGTTTTGGGTCATCGTGTCTCCATTGTCATTTGTTTCTAGGTACTTTTTAATTTCCTCTTTGATTTCTTTAGTGATCACTTCGTTATTAAGTAGTGTATTGTTTAGCCTCCATGTGTTTGTATTTTTTACAGCTCTTTTCCTGTAATTGATATCTAGTCTCATAGCATTGTGGTCAGAAAAGATACTTGATACAGTTTCAATTTTCTTAAATTTACCAAGGCTTGATTTGTGACCCAAGATATGATCTATCCTGGAGAATGTTCCATGAGCACTTGAGAAAAATGTGTATTCTGTTGTTTTTGGATGGAATGTCCTATAAATATCAATTTAGTCCATCTTGTTTAATGTATCATTTAAAGCTTGTGTTTCCTTATTTATTTTCATTTTGGATGATCTGTCTATTGGTGAAAGTGGGGTGTTAAAGTCCCCTACTATGATTGTGTTACTGTCGATTTCTCCTTTTATGGCTGTTAGCATTTGCCTTACATATTGAGGTGCTCCTATGTTGGGTGCATAAATATTTACAATTGTTATATCTTCTTCTTGGATCGATCCCTTGATCATTATGTAGTGTCCTTCTTTGTCTCTTCTAATAGTCTTTATTTTAAAGTCTATTTTGTCTGATATGAGAATTGCTACTCCAGCTTTCTTTTGGTTTCCGTTTGCATGGAATATCTTTTTCCATCCCCTTACTTTCAGTCTGTATGTGTCTCTAGGTCTGAAGTGGGTCTCTTGTAGACAGCATATATATGGGTCTTGTTTTTGTATCCATTCAGCCAATCTGTGCCTTTTGGTGGGAGCATTTAGTCCATTTACATTTAAGGTAATTATCGATATGTATGTTCCTATTCCCATTTTCTTAATTGTTTTGGGTTCGTTATTGTAGGTCTTTTCCTTTGTTGTGTTTCTTGCCTAGAGAAGTTCCTTTAGCATTTGTTGTAAAGCTGGTTTGGTGGTGCTGAACTCTCTCAGCTTTTGCTTGTCTGTAAAGGTTTTAATTTCTCCATCAAATCTGAATGAGATCCTTGCTGGGTAGAGTAATCTTGGTTGCAGGTTTTTCTCCTTCATCACTTTAATTATGTCCTGCCACTCCCTTCTGGCTTGTAGAGTTTCTGCTGAGAGATCAGCTGTTAACCTGATGGGGATTCCCTTGTGTGTTATTTGTTGTTTTTCCCTTGCTGCTTTTAATATGATTTCTTTGTGTTTAATTTTTGACAGTTTGATTAATATGTGTCTTGGCGTATTTCTCCTTCGATTTATTCTGTATGGGACTCTGTGCCTCCTGGACTTGATTAACTATTTCCTTTCCCATATTAGGGAAGTTTTCAACTATAATCTCTTCAAATATTTTCTCAGTCCCTTTCTTTTTCTCTTCTTCTTCTGGAACCCCTATAATTCGAATGTTGGTGCGTTTAATGTTGTCCCAGAGGTCTCTGAGACTGTCCTCTGTTCTTTTCAATCTTTTTTCTTTATTTTGCTCTGCACCAGTTATTTACACTATTTTATCTTCCACCTCACTTATCCGTTCTTCTGCCTCAGTTATTCTGCTAATGATCCCATCTAGAGTATTTTTCATTTCATTTATTGTGTTTTTAATCGATGCTTGATTCATCTTTAATTCTTCTAGGTCCTTGTTAACTGTTTCTTGCATTTTGTGTGTTCTATTTCCAAGATTTTGGATCTTGGAAATAGAATCTTGGATCATCTTTACTATCATTATTCTGAATTCTTTTTCAGGTAGACTGCCTATTACCTCTTCATTTGTTAGGTCTGGTGGGTTTTTATCTTGCTCCTTCTCCTGCTGTGTGTTTTTCTGTCTTCTCATTTTGCTTATGTTACTGTGTTTGGGGTCTCCTTTTTGCAGGCTGCAGGTTCGTAGTTCCTGTTGTTTTTGGAGTCTGTCCCCAGTGGCTAAGGTTGGTTTAGTGGGTTGTGTAGGCTTCCTGGTGGAGGGGACTAGTGCCTGTGTTCTGGTGGATGAGGCTGGATCTTGTCTTTCTGGTGGGCAGGTCCACGTCTGGTGGTGTGTTTTGGGGTGTCTGCGGACTTTTTATGATTTTAGGCAGCCTCTCTGCTAATGGGTGGCGTTGTGTTCCTGTCTTGCTAGTTGTTTGGCATAGGGTGTCCAGCACTGTAGCTTGCTGGTCGTTGAGTGAAGCTGGGTGCTGGTGTTGAGATGGAGATCACTGGAAGATTTTCGCCGTTTGATATTATGTGGAGCTGGGAGGTCTCTTGTGGACCAGTGTCCTGAAGTTGGCTCTCCCACCTCAGAGGCACAGCACTGACTCCTGGCTCCTCAATTTGGGGTGATTTGTTGTCTATTCATGTATTCCACAGATGCAGGGTACAGCAAGTTGATTGTGGAGCTTTAATCTGCTGCTTCTGAGGCTGCTGGGAGAGATTTCCCTTTCTCTTCTTTGTTCCCACAGCTCCCGGGTCTCAGCTTTGGATTTGGCCCCGCCGCTGCGTGTAGGTCGCCGGAGGGCGTCTGTTCTTCGCTCAGACAGGACAGGGTTAAAGGAGCAGCCGCTTTGGGGACTCTGGCTCACTCAGGCCGGGGGGGAGGGAGGGGCACGGAGTGCGGGGCGAGCCTGCAGCGGCAGAGGCCGGCGTGACGTTGCACCAGCCCGAGGCGTGCCGCTCGCTCTCCCAGGGAAGCCGTCTCTGGATCCCGGGACCCCGGCAGTGGCGGGCTGCACAGGCTCCCGGAAGGGCGGTGTGGGCAGTGAACTGCGCTCGCACACAGGCTTCTTGGCGGCGGCAGCAGCAGCCCCAGCGTCCCACGCCCGTCTCTGGGCTCCGCGCTTTCAGCCGCGGCTTGCGTCCATCTGTGAGGCTCCTTTAAGCAGCGCTCTTAATCCCCTCTCCTCGCGCACCAGGAAACCAAGAGGGAAGAAAAAGTCTCTTGCCTCTTCGGCAGCTCCAGAGTTTTCCCGGACTCCCTCCCGGCTAGCTGTGGCACATTAGCCCCCTTCAGGCTGAGTTTTCGCCGCCAGCCCCAGTCCTCTCCCTGCGCTCTGACCGAAGCCCGAGCCTCAGCTTCCAGCGCCGCCTGCCCCGGCGGGCAAGCAGACAAGCCTCTCGGGCTGGTGAGTGCCGGTCGGCACTGATCCTCTGTGCGGGAATCTCTCCGCTTTGCCCTTCCCAGGTACGTGGGGAGTTTCTTGCCTTTTGGAAGGTCTGGGGTCTTCTGCCAGCGTTCAGTAGGTGTTCTGTAGGAGTTGTTCCACGTGTAGCTATATTTCTGGTGTATCTGTGGGGAGGAAGGTGATCTCCGCGTCTTACTCTTCCGCCATCTTCCCCGGAAGTCGAATAAAAACTTTTGTATGAGCAGCTGGATAAAGATTTTAAATCATGGCAGGAGTTCTGCTAGCTGAAAAAAAGATTTTATTTTTTTTCCTTTCAGCCAGGACAATTCAAATACTGAGACTTGGGGTCCTCCTTCAAGCTCATTCAGGTTGTTGACAGAATTTATTACCTTGTGATTGTGTGGCTGAGTCTCCAGTTTCTTGCTGGCTGTCAGTCAGGGTGCTCTCTTAGCAGCTAGAAGCCTTCCATTCCCAAGCATTCTAACAGCATTTAGATACCTTTTTATAAACGAGGGTACTGCTGTTTTCAAGTTTAGCGTTTTTGAAGGTGACTATGGGAAGGCGGGAAATTTAGGCTAAATGTGTGACCTAATTATTTGAGTTTCTAGATGTGGCAGCTGTTCATGACTTTAGCTGTTTCAACTGAAACAATTAGCCACAAATCCTCATTTCTAACTCTTCAGCATCCCTGAGTAGTCAGTTATCTCCCCTAATTAGCTGAGTGATCTTTGGCAAGCCACTTTAGAAATGGAAAATGGAAGGTGAGCGTGGTAAGTGTCGATAGCAATGCTTTCCTTGGGTCTGTAAAGCACCTAGTGTGGTGCTTCGCCTGGAGTGTGCACTCGTTCAAGAGGTATTTTTGAGCATCTGCTGTGTGCCCGGCATTGTTCCAGAGGCTGAGGTTACCGTGGTGCCCGTGGCAGACAAAAGCATACATTCTGGTGTAGGAAGGTAGACAAAAGCAAGTAAAGAAATAAGGATTTCAGGTGGTGTAATAGAGAGGGACAGGGTATCACTTCTGGGACTGAATATCCAGAGAATAGGGGATATTTGAGTGGTGACCTGGATGGCAATGGGTCTGTCCTAGAAATATCTGTGAGCAGAGGGAATATCAACCCAGGATCCTAAGTTAGGCATAAGCTTGGCCTGTCTGGAGGAGAACAAGGAGGCCTGGAGTGTCGTGAGCAGGGGGCTAGATTGTGAAGGGCCTGGAAGCCATTGGTTTAGATTTTGCTCAGAGTGTGATGGGAAAGCATCATAATATTTTAAGCAAGGGAGTGACTTGATCTAATTTAAATTTTTTTTTTTTTTTTTTTTTTTTTTTGCGGTACGCGGGCCTCTCACTGCTGTGGCCTCTCCCGTTGCGGAGCACAGGCTCCGGACGTGCAGGCTCAGCGGCCATGGCTCACGGGTCCAGCCACTCCGCGGCATGTGGGATCTTCCCGGACCGGGGCACGAACCCGTGTCCCCTGCATTGGCAGGCGGACTCTCAACCACTGCGCCACCAGGGAAGCCCTGATTTAAATTATTTTAGAGATGACTCTGGAAACTTTGTAGAGAATAGCATCTGGGTGGGGAGTAGATTTGGCGAGGCCAGATGGAAGACTGTTGTAGTAGTTCAGACAAAAGCCGATGGGTAGATGGGTGGTAGGACTAGAGAAGGAAAGTGAAAGAACAAGGTAGATCAAGAGACAGGACTTGGCTGTGAAAATGGATGGAAATGGGAAAAGTAAGGACAGTTCCTAATTTTTTGTTTGAGGAAGGGGGGGAATAGTGGTGCCGTTTTCTGAGATGGAAAGAGACATATATAGAAGGGTAGATTGGGAGAGGTTTTAATGTATATGTGTAGGGACGTGTCTCCATTTAAGTTTTCCCAGGACTCCCAAGATAAGGATTGGAGTATAACTAGATTATTTGGGAGATGATCCCAGGAAACACTGGTACAGGCGCGGGGAGGCGAGGCAGGTAGGGGAAGGCAGCCAATCGAGTATACACGATCAAGAAAGTTACCACTGTGGGCAAGTTTCCCTTGGAGAACTCTGGGGGGGGGGTCAGTATGGAACATACACCTCAGTGTTATTCCACCTGAGTGGCAAGGAAACTGGGTTTCTTAATCCATCAACTCCCGGCAGCCATTGATTGAAGGCTGTCCCTGGGGGAGAAAGGGAATCCTGGCACCTTTGACCTGTTGTGTGTACAGATAGAGCAGCCTCTAGGCATCGGAGAAAGCCCTTAGGTAAAGAGATGCAGGTGCTGGCAACTGGATATGTGTCAATATAGGGATATGAGCAGTGCCTGCTACTATATCAAATAGGCAGATGGACCCAAGCCTCTCAGGTGAGAGCTCAAGACTTCTCTGCGTATAGAGAATATTTAAAGCCATGGGACTAGGAAAAAAATCACCTACAGAGAGTTCATGGGTAGAGAAGAGAAAGCCCTAGAGCCTGACATGACAACTTTTAGAGATGACTTTGATTTAAAAAATTAAGAAAGAGTAGCCATTGAAGTTGGAGGAAAATCAGCAGAATGTGGCATCATTGGAGCCAAGAGAAGGTTTTCAACACAGTGGGGGTGATCAGGTGTTCAAATGGCACTAAGCATTAGAGAAGCTGCAGAGAGAGAACATTGAATGGTGTGGTTCTTTGGTGTCACTTACAGCAGACACTTAATACCCAAGGTTATTATTATGATTATTAGATTCTCAAAGATCACATTTAGGTTATTTTTTTTTTTCTTTTGAGCTGCCTTTGGAACCTTGTGAAACAGGATCTCCATATTGTGTCTCTGGAAACTGTAGAATTCATTCCCTTAAATTACTGGTAGGGGCTCTATAAATCTTGGTTAAATGTAGTTTGACGAATCTTTCCTTCAGAATCAGGACTTTTTTGTAGCAGGAGATTTGGGGACAGTGGGAATAGAAGATGTCTCAGTAAAATATCTGCTTTGTACCTTTGATGTTTCAGAAAACATATGTAGTACTCATAACAAGGGTTGTTCTAGAATTTGCATTATGGAGATGGTTCTGATGAAAAGGTCTCCCAAAGAATAAAGTGACTTGGGTTTCTTAAACAAAACTCTATCATCAAGGCAATGTTTCTCCTAAGAACTTTTAGACTCTTAACATTTTAAAAGCACACAGAGAAATAGCAGGCATTTGAGACTTCACAAGATCTACGACTGTACACTAGCTTGCCTTTCTTTAGATGTCTACCAACAAAATGAGATTTGAGGAAGGACTTCTTTCCCCAAGCCTGAGAGTTTGTTTAGGTCACGTAGGGAAATGCTGATATTGTACAAGTGAAGGGATTCTTTGAACCCTTCTCTAGCCCATCTCAAATGTGCCACTTGAGCTATATCATCAATCCATTTGCCTTCCTCTTGGCCTTAGAGCATGTTCCAGGCAAACCATCTGAGATGTTTTAATGTCTTCTCTTTATTATAGTCTTTCAAGAAATGTCATTAGCACATTCCTGTCTTAAGGTGAGGAAGTGGAGCCAAAAGGAGAGCTAATCATTAAGACCAATTTGTTACTTTTGGGAAACTCTAGTTGAGGTAGCCAAAGTGAGTTACTAAACAATTATTAAAAGTTAAATATCAAAATCCCCCAACACTATCCAGGATTTAATTTTTTTCCGTTCAGATTAGAGGAATGTTTCAAATCATTTCTGCACTGAGCTCTGACTGATGGTTTTGTTGTTTCTTTGAGCTTTTGTATTTCTCAAGGATCCAACACTATATCTAATGCTTCCATATCTAAGACTTTGCCCTCATCTTCATTACAATAAAGATTTGGTTGGAAGAGAAATGTGTGTGTGTGTGTGTGTGTGTGTGTGTGTGTGTGTGTATACGCACATGCATATGTGTGCTTGCATGTATGTTATACAATTCTTTAACCAAATCAGTTGCCTACTGCCCACTGGTCTATATACTATTTTTGTCTGTTTTAGAAATTATGTTGCAGTCTGAGTTAAAAATTTCAAGAGTCACAGATCATTTTCAATATTTTGAGTAGTGTGTGAAGTGAAAATCACCCTCTCCCCAATACCTTCCATGGCTCTCAGCACTTTTTCTTTTCCAAGCCTGTTTCTGATGCTGTTCTTGTGAAGGCAGTGTAGCTCAAGCTGCAAAAACACCTCTTCTCAACCTCTTCTCTTTCTGCCATGCCATGTTATATGTTGGGCTTTGATGCCTCTGAATGAA
The DNA here is from genome assembly GCF_964341445.2 of Mesoplodon mirus. Lineage (NCBI taxonomy): Eukaryota > Metazoa > Chordata > Mammalia > Artiodactyla > Ziphiidae > Mesoplodon > Mesoplodon mirus. The sequence goes on from NC_138995.1 coordinate 31,673,475, forward strand.
TGGGGAGAGAGAAACTGATGGAGGCAAGGTTGGGGCTCTAGTTTAGGAGTTGTGGGGACAGAGGAAATGGTGATTGTTTTTCCGTCAGTTCAATCCTTGGGTCATAGAGTTGAGCCATAGATAGTGAAGGAGAGTTAATTTCTCTTACCTTGTTTGGAGCTAACTATCCTCTTTGGATTCAGAGAGTATGTATGTGTTTCTAAATCAATTTCACTTAATGAAACAACTAGGATCAATTCCATCTGTCTTTAGGTTTGTGGTCTTCAATCTTTGGTTTACAATGTTGTAGACACAATAGGCCTTTTGTGTATCCTGGTGGGCATTTTATTGGGAGGTTTGGAGTATGAATATCTGCTAACCACCGTGCCAACCTGAAAGTTCATGGGAAAGAAAGTAAAACCTTCTAGAGGGTATGTGATGCTCCATTCCACCTCAGAGCCTACTGCAGAGCAAACTGTGCTGGGAAATCAGAATTGAAATGAGCTAAATACTGCATTCATCTAACTTAGTGAGAAACTTTGCACACTGAGACAAAGAACAATTTTCTTCAATGTTGTGTTCAACATCGTGTAAATGAAAAGGTTGAGTTACAGATATATGTAGCTTCTTTCAAATGTCTCTGATTTTTAAGGACTCTCCTGATTGTTCATTCAGGTTTTTTTTGGTATCTCTCTATCTGTGGTGCTCCTCATTAAATATCAGGATATGGAAAATGATGGGAGAGTTTAAAAGTTTAGAGTACATTCAAAAGTGCTCAAATATTTCACAATATGAGTCTTTATTTCTCTCTGCCTCTAAAGGTACGTCTAATTGTGGCCCTTTGTTCCTGTGTTTTTTGTTCAAGGAATACCCCCGCATATGCCAAGCCCTTGAGGCCTGCTCCTGGCTTGTACTGAGAGCCTCTCCCATGCTGGCGATCTGTAGGCTCTCCAGGGGGAATGTGTGATATGAAATGATCAAGCATGAAACCATTTTCCTGTCATTAAAACCTCTTTGTGAATGATCACTGTCCTTTCTTCACATGAGATAAAAATTAAAGACAAATTGAATAAAAAATAACTGCTTTCCATTTCCAAAGGGGGCAATGTCTCTGAGAAAAAGAGGGAAGCAAACTTTCTCAAAAAAATTCAACCTTTCATTGAAAAGCACTTTAATTTTCCTCAGATATTCCAACATGTTAACTCACCCCCCGCTCACCCCAGGATAGGATTAGTTTAAGCAAGCAAACATTTTAGAGTGTTCCACTCAAGCTCTTGTTTTCCAGATAACACAGGCTGCTCTGTGTTTCTCCATATGCCTGTAACATCTGTACCGTGCACAGACCATGTCACAGTAAAATATTGTTGAGGCAGATTCCAGAGTTTTCTTAGCCAAACAGGGATACGGGAGCTCACAACTGCAGTCACTTGCACACACCATCACATAACCCTTAGCCTCAGGAGTGAGACGCAAAGTAAAAGGGCTTTAGAGGCCATGGTAGCTCTCATAAATTAAGAATTATGAAATACTGTCTCCCCAAATCTAATCCAGCAGCTGAATTTGAGTCTGTTTTGCAACCAAATGGCAAAATACAGTGAAAAAATTTGATTACGTCTAAGTGGAGTCTTAAATTTTTATTCCTTCAAGGCATGCAGATTTTCTACCACAGGCAAGGATTTACCTTGAAAGGAATGATCTAGTTGAGAGATGAGGAAGCTGAAGGAAGGAATGTCTTTCTATGTCCCAGGTAAGGGACTTCCAAACCTCAGTTTCTCCATCTGCAGAGAGGCAGGGTTGGATCATGTGACCCTCTCTTTGACCAGCTTTGATGCTAAGTATGATTTCTCAATGCAATGGTATGAACTATTCAAAAGTCTTATGGTAAGGGGGGCCTTCAAATGGAATTCAAATCACTAGAGACACGTTTTCTATCATTAAAACCTCTGGGTGAATGATCCCTGTTCTTCCTTCACTTGAGATAAAATATTTAAAATTTTTCCTTATAAATTTAAATAAACACATTGTAATAAGATTGAAAAATAGAAAAATGGGAGTGAGTGAGCACATGCCTATAATACCACCACCAGAGGACAACCGTTGGTGGCATCTTCATGTATTTCTACCAGTAATTTTCCTATAGATCAGGTGTTTTATTTAGTTGTACTATCTTGTTTATAAATATTTTGTATCTTGGGTTGCCTCTCACTTCGAAAAAAATAAAGTTGTTTTGTTGTCTCCTAATGCAGAACTCTGGCTGATCCCACATTATACAAACTCTGTTTTATCTTTGTGGTTACAGTTACTCATGATGATGTTTGTAAAATGCTTATGGATTTGTTTGTGTGATCAACCCCAAATTAGATCTGTGGTCACTTGAAAAATCTAACTGGACACAGTTGGCTAGGCGAGACTTATAGTAGAATCATGTTGGAAAAGAGTAATATAGAATCTGCTGTGAGTCATAACTGTCGTGCTGCTGGCGAGGAAGAAAGTTTCCTCTGAGGAGGTATGACACCACATTTCTCTCATTACCACTCTCCTCAGTGGCAATCTGATGGCCACCCCCTAGGATCTGTGTCCTTAACTTGTGGTGGAGGAGATAACCAATGACCAGTCCAATAGTAGTATCTTTCATGCTTCTATCCAGACTGCAATAGTTCCTTGCCATTAATATAACCATTGAAGAGTGTTAAATTTCTTAGTGCTGTGAAAATTGGTATTAAAAGAAGTACTTTAAAAAAGAAATGGGAGCTTAAGAGCTGTAATAAAAGAATAACCCTTAAAGCAAGTCAATTGGAAAGCATAATGAAGTTGATAGTGGTCTTTTTAGTTTAGCCATGAATTCGTTAGAGAAAAAATGACTTTTCTGAAAACCACCATCGGCGCCATAAGTAGATCCATTAACACTGCTAAAGACACCAAGAAGGTTACGCTTGCTGCCACGGCAGTTCACCCCCTTCGCATTTTAATTTTATTGCATTCGCTGTTCAGGTTTTCCCGAGCCTCGTCCACTTGGCCATGCCAGAAGGCTCTTGTTACTCCCTAAGGGATTGTGATCTTCAGGTTGAACTTTGCCTCTTGAAACAAGAGTCCCCTGTGTTACTCAGACCTCTAAGTGCTGACAGGCCTGGCGAGGGACCCGAGGCTTTAATTCCATTTGTTTAACACTGCTGGATGTCAAATTCCATTACGCTGGCATCTAAGGGACAGGCCTTAAGTTTTTGGATGGAGTTATGTTTAAGCATGTCAAGTTCAGGTTTACCCTCATTTACTACAGAAATGTTCTTAAACTCTCATTCAAAGAAAAATCTATTTTAAACATACTAGACCCTTTAAATAATTTCCCTTAAGTTAAGAATATTCTTTTTTTGAAATGCAAATAGTCATCCTTCGGGCTTCCCTGGTGGCGCAGTGGTTAAGAATCTGCCTGCCAATGCAGGGCACACGGGTTCGTGCCCCGGTCTGGGAGGATCCCACATGCCGCGGAGCGGCTGGGCCCGTGCGCCATGGCCGCTGAGCCTGCGCGTCTGGAGCCTGTGCTCCGCAACGGGAGAGGCCACAACAGTGAGAGGCCCGCGTACCGCAAAAAAAAAAAAAAAATAGTCATCCTTCAATTGATCTATTTTGACCAACATTTTTAAAATTGAAACCTATGTTAAATTTCTATGGACTTTACAAAAGAAATATTCATCTTCTTTTCATCTTCTGAATTCTTAAGGTTATAGTCTACATAACAGTATGTGTATGTGTGTTGTCGCTCATTTAATCAACAAATGTTTACTAATTACTTACTAGACACTTGGCACCTGCTAGGTGCTGGGTGTGTGGTTCTGGCCCTCCTGGAAATACTCTCTAGGGATTTCATGGACCTCGGCAATTAAATTTCAAGCTTCTTAAGGGCAGAGATCATGTCCTGACTTCCTTTTTTAGGCCCTGAAAAAGAGTAAAGTCTATGAAAGAAGTACTTGGCTGATGCTAAATGAGAGTGAAAAAAGAATGAAATCAGATTAAACTTATATTGCTTAACAAAATTTGCTTATCACATGGGATTTAGAATTCTTTTAATGAAGGCTATTGGAATGGTATTATTATATAATGTTTCAATTCTTCCCTTTGCTTAAAGTCCCTTCAGCCCAATGGTTGAGACCAGCGTTAGTGGATGGCAGAGACTAGAGACTGTTTAAAGCACTTGAGGTGTGGGAAAAACTACTTCTGTGAAGACAGAAAAGAATCTTAGCAGCATATAGTTGAACCTCTGCCATAGATGTGGAAAATGAAGCTGAGTGAGCTTGATGTAATTGCTCAAACTTGCCCAGCATCTTAGTGTCAGTGGCAGGGCTGGGAGGGCAACCCTGGTTTAAGAATTCTTAATTCTTTCCCCCAAGTCTTACTTTTTATTTAACACTGGTAATACTTACTTATGCCTTGGTTGGGGTTTGTAAGTTATAAGCGACAGAAGCTGGTTTTGACCAATGCAAGCACAAAAGGAACTTCTTGGAAAGCAGTGAGTGGTTCACAAAATTAAAGAAGACTTGAAGAACCAGACCTCTGACAAGACTGGCATCTGAATTCTGCTTGCCTTTGGAGAGCAGGAACCAAACGACAGTCCCTTCCCGGAGCCACCATCTGAATGAATCATCACCAAGAGTTTTCAGTCTCTGTGTTACTACGCTCAAGATTCAAATTCCAGGGAGAGACCTCTGACTGGTCTAGCTTGGGTCACCTGCCCACCCCTTAGGCAGGGGACGGTGGGACACTCTGATTGACAGTCTCAGTAAGTCTGCATCCATTGGGGATTCCAAATCACAACCAGGTGCTATTATCAGAGTCGAGAAAATGGATGCAGAGTACATAAAACCTACAGAGTGCCAGCACAAAAATGACCCCATGTACTCATGAAAGTGAGTCTCATAAGTACATGGGCATTGCCTTCTCCAAATATTCCCCACTCTGTTCATGCCTGTAATTCTATCTCTGAGCCCCATACTCCCACTTTACAGGGAAGATGAAAGTCTCTAAAAGGAGATCCCTTGTCATTCTTCTGCTCTACCTTGACATTTCTCCTTCTTTTCAAGTTTCTTTCTCTTCCAAGACTATAATCCTTCACATGAACTCTAGGTCCTATTATCATCCACCTCCTTTGGGGGTCTTGGGACAAAAATTCCTTCTCTACCTACCCTGCACCCCCATGACCCTGTGGTTTAGGTGGTGTTCCATTCTTACCGCCAGGGGTGGAGCATGAGACCCCTAGCTCTCTCCTGAACTCCAGCACGTATTTCCAGCATTGACCCAGGGATTTCTCTCTGAAAGGAGGGAAAATCCAGGGATAGCTAAGGCCCATAGGAGAAGCCAAAAGATGGGTCTATGATGAGCAGATAGGAGAGCCAAGTAGGGAGGAACTGAAATTGCAAACTAGAGAAGGAAATATAGGACAATGTCATGTATCCTGGAGAAAGTAGTATGGGACTAGTTTTGCAGCCTTTTGTAGAATCCTTACCAGATTGATTTGGGTTTATTAAATGTGGTGGCTTTTACCCTATGGTGATTAATGGTGTCCCTCAGGGTCTGATGTCTCTATCTAGATGCCCTGCCTTAAACTCAGCATGCCTAAATATCGTCTTCCCTAATTGCCCCATGATTACATCAAACCTTCTTCTCATTCGGTTTCTCATCATTGCTTGCCCAGGGACAACCAACGGATCTTTCTCTTTTAGGAAAGCTCAGCAAGGCCACAAAAGAAACAAGGTAGAGTAGTTAAAAGAATTGACCATGGTCAATTCATGGAACTTTTATTCTGTTTTGAATATCTACTCTTGAGTGCCTTGACACAAGTTTCTCCATGCTGACTCACGCCTCAGATGAACTAATTCCTCTTGAGCCTTTTGACTTAGCTACTGGGAGCTTATAACCCTTTACTTCCCTTAGTCCTGATTTGGCATGTCAGCATAATCGTAGTCCTCACTTGCTTAAAGGAAAATTTGAACGAAGCATCTAATCACCTAGGCGCTGGTATTTTGGGCTTCTTCCTAGAAAAATTGGAATGTACCAGATGTGCCACTTTTTAGTGGAACCGCCATCATCCTTGTCACTATGATTAAATATTTACTGATCAAAGGGTGTTTGGTTGTAAGCAACAGAGACTCACTAAATTAGCTAAGTAACCAGTTTATTGTAAAGATGCCCAGAAGTCTCAAGGACCCAGGTAGCTAGGTTTCTTGGGAACTGCTAAGTCTTCAGGTGACCTTCCTTCTGTCCGCTTTTTCTTTTCTGGTTGCGTGTTCTCCTGTTGCTGAGGAATGTCTGCTTCATTCATCTCAATCGTTTTCCACGCTTGTGTGTGTTTTGGGGCGGTAATGGCACAGAGACTCAGCCCCGATTCTATCTGAATTTTACTTCTCCAACCTGACATTGCTCCTTCAAAGGCTTGAGTGAGACAACTGATGCTCTCTGATGTCCACCCCTGGAATAATTAGCTGCTGCCAGAGGTCCAGGTCATCTGGTACGACTGTGGTCACGTAGGCTCTCCCCTTCTGCAGGGACCGGTTGTGAGGGTGTCTAAGGACAGGGTTATGATCAGGTGTGCTCTGAACGTGTCTACACAAATCCTCCCTCATCAGGGTGTCCTTTTTCCTTTATCTCATATCTCGCCTCTGGTTACCAAGTACTGCGCTCTAGTCTGAATTAATGATTTTGACTGTGATACACAAAGCCTTAAGTGGATGTCTCCGTTGGGCCAAACGCACCTGGCCTTGCAGAGATGGAAGACTCCGCATCTCCAGTCCAATGGGAAGGGACTCTCAGGAAGTCTCTGTCCCTGTGAGAAATAGTATTGGAAACCAATGAACAGCCATTGCTGAAACCCGACAGCAAGATACTTAACGTAGTTACTAGCTGTGCTAACTGATTTAATGAACAGGGAACATAACAAATGAGCATGTTTACCAAGTTAACTTGTGAAAATGAATATCTGTAATTAAAACAGCTCACAACTGACAGGCAAACAGGAAATTATTGATATTATTATACACAAATCATCTTAGAATACCAGAACTTAATAAACGGGGGGAAAAACAAACAATGGCTAAAACTGTCTGCTAAATAAAAAATAATGACGAACACCTGTGGTCTTTTTATAGGACTCCAGTGGAGATTTTTTTTGAAGACCTAATTATGTTTTTGTAATGCTACCATTTCATTATTTCTCTGTAGCATTATTAAAAGAAAATGTCCATATTTTCTCTGTATAAAAGGTCTGTAACATAGATTCAGGCATGGGTTTTTTGTTTTTTTTTTTAATGCTACAGACACTCTGACAGTTCTAGCTACTTATTGGCAAAGCACATAGGCCTTAGCAAGGCTGGATTTTTCTCCTTGGTAATATTGGAGTCTGGCCAGGGGACAAGGGTGATATAGACCCTTTCAGACAGAGTCTGCTAGCAAGTAACTGAGAACCAGTAGAGCTGAGTGGGTACAAGAGTCAGCTCTGCATTTAGCCTACTTGGTCTTGAATCCCAGCTTTGTTCCTTCCTAGCTGTGTACCCTCTAGCAAGTTACTAAACCACTCTGTGCCTTAATTTTCCCATTTGTAAAATGGGGATAATGATTATACACATCTCATAGGACTATTATTTGAAATAATACATGAAAAGAGCTTTTTGTGCTTAGCACTTCATAGGTGCTAATAAATGTTAGCTACTATTATTACCTGCAAGTTACCATTCTCTGTGTGTCTTCTTTAACTAAGCAGGTTCTAAGAATGCAGCACCAGGATGCCCCAGCCATGTAGTCGGGAGTAGCAGCCACATGAGTGGTCTCGATCTACATAGTTGAGAGTTGATTTTCTTCATAGTACTGAACACAATTTGAAAGTACCTTGCTTGTCTCTCATCTGCCTCCTCTCGCTAGGATGTCAACTCAGTGGTAGGAGACTATTCCAGGGCTGACATGTTGCACAACTTCAAGAGGTCCTGTTCACCTTGTCCGTTTACGCTTCTGTGCTGCAGGGCTGCCATTCACATTAAATAGAGTTGTGCAGCATGGTGGTCTTGGATGTCCCATGGGGGCTTCTGAATTGACCTCACCTCCTTCCCAAAGCTTCTCTCCATGATTCTCCTCTATGTTGGTGGGAGCGCCATGTGCCCCATCACCCCAAGTAGGAACCCTGGAGAACTGATGATTTGATGTAAATAACTTCCTTCTTCTGCTTTGGGTCCCTTGTGACCTCTCTCCATATAGAAGCCAGATTGCTCTATTCAACCTAAATCAGGTCACATCACTCCCTTGCTTAATGTACTCCAGTGGCTTCCCATTGCACACACTATAACATTCAAGCTCTCCAGCATGGCCTAACAGGCCTTATCTTATGCCACACTCTCTTGATCATACAGGTACCATAGTTTCAAAAGTGGCCCATGCACTATGAGCATCACTGGGAACTTGTCAGAGATGCAGTTCTTGGGCCCACACCGGATCTATTGAATGAGAAACTCTGGGGGTGAGGGCCACTAATCTTGTGTTTTAACAAGACTTCTAGGTGATTCTGATATTACACTGGCTTCTCTGTGTTCCTTAGGCAAGGAGAAATCCCTCTGCCTGAAGGCTCTTCCCCAGATTTCCACATGATTTGTGGGACCAGCTCTGCTTCCTTATTCATATCTGTTCCAAAGCCATTTCTTCAGAAAGGCCATCGCCACGTACCCCGTCTAAGGTATCTGTGTTCCCCTTTGCTCCTGCTGTTGTTCTCGTTACTCTACCATATGTCTGGGTTTTAATTACAGTACTGAACACTATTTCTTTTTCATTTATGTATGTATGTATGTATGTATGTATGTATGTATGTATGTATTTTTGGCTGCATTGGGTCTTCGTTGCTCCGTGCGGGCTTTTCTCTCGTTGCGCCGAGCAGGGGCTACTCTTCGTTGCGGTGCACAGGCTTCTCATTGCGGTGGCTTCTCTTGTCATGGAGCACGGGCTCTAGGTGCACGGGATTCAGTAGTTGTGGCTCGTGGGCTGAGTAGTTGTGGCGTGCGGGCTCTAGAGTGCAGGCAGTAGTTGTGGTGCATGGGCTTAGTTGCTCTGTGACATGTGGGATCTTCCTGGACCAGGGCTCGAACCCGTGTCCCCTGCATTGGCAGGAGGATTCTTAACCACTGTGCCACCAGGGAAGTCCAGTACTGAATACTATTTGAAATTACCTTTCTTGTCTGTTGGTCTGCTCCCTCCCAGCAGAATGTTAGCTCCATGCAGATGGGTACCTTAACTGGTTTTGCTTACTGCTGTGTCCACAGAGCTTAGAAGAGTGCCCGGCACACTATCGGTGCTCAGTAAGAAGTTGTTGAGTGAATGGTATGAACATTTTACTAGGTATGTGTGACAGATTGAGTTATTGACCTCAAATCTTCACCTGTCCCTGATTCTATATCCTTTGCCATTTGACTCTACAGCTCTTTCATCTAGAGAAAGAGTTCACTTCTCTGGAGAAGCTCCAAGCAGTACTTATGTGGAGTAGATCTGGACTCAACATGCAGTTTGGAGCTGAGCCCAGCCTAGATCAGCCAACACCCAGATTTTTGAGCAAGAAAAAATGACTGTCATTTGAAGTTACATAGTTTTGGTGTGGACATTAATGCATTACTGTGTCAACAGCTAATGCTGTATATATATGCTATATGTGTTAGGTACCATTTGAATCCAGAAGGAGTGGTAATCAGTCTTGTTTTCAGGACAAGAGTAAGAAAGATTGGAAAGGAAGAAATCACTGAGTAAGTCTTTTTGTAAATAGAATAAAAGAGTACCTGGTAGATAAGATGGGGGAGAGTATTTGGGGAAAAGGAATGATATGAGCAAAGGCCTTCATCAAAGTGAAAGAAGCATCTGGGAAAGGGCAAATAGCTCATTACGCAGAAAGTATGTGGGCAAGCAACTAGAAATAAGATTAAAAATTAGTAATTACACCTTACATTTGTAAAGAATGCTTCAATAACATTTTTTCATACATTCTCTTATTTAGTGCTCACAATATCTCTGAGGCATTGCTCTGTAGAGTCTTAGAGAACCTAGGTTAGAGTCTTATGATGGTGGCCTTGGGAGAGTTACCTTGAATATCTCTCAGCTTCAGCTTTCTCATCCATAAAATGGTGTTACTTTCAGGATTAAAAGAGATGAAATATGTACAGTGCCCAATGTATGACAGGTACTCAAAGTCCCCCATCCCACTGCCCATCCCATTTTACATCCTAAGAATCTGAGACTCAGCTTAAGCAACTTGTCCATACGTCACATCATTAAGAAGTAGCAGGTTTGGACCATGATTCCCTTTTTAGGGCTCTCCCCTTTATGCCACGGCTTCATTTGGCAATGCTGAGAGATGAGCTCAACCTTAGAGAACGCAAACTTTCCAGCTCTCTGCCTGGAATGCTTTTCTTAAGCTCTTCACCTGTTATCAAGAAAATAAATAGGACAAGGGACAATAGTCATAATCTGGACTCATCTTTTTCTTTACTTATTATCTTTTCCCTCCAATAGAATATAAGGGCAAGCCCCTTGCCTGCTGTATCTCTCGTATACCTCCAGTGTCTGGCATGTGATAGATGCTCAAGAAGTCCTTGTAGACTGACAATATTCAGGGCCAAGGCCAAGGACAGATACTGGGAGACCCTGCCAAGAAGGCAGGTGTGAGACAAGGGTGGGAAGGGCTCTGAGGACCAGGAAGCCATGGTGGATTTTATGGGTTGCCTATGGCTGAGGGCTGGGCTGGGTCAGAGGGATTAGACACAGTCAGAAAAAGGATTCTAGTCTGGCTTGCCTGGTGTGGGCATCACCCCATGTGCAATCTTCTTTTGCACCCCTTCCCAACTTATGTCATACTCTGCTCATCCTGTTTCATTCTTTCAGTCTTGTTCTCAGACTTCTACAAGATTGAAATAGAAGTTGCAGCAGAGGATGGCAGGAATATAAATTGTTACAACCACTTTGGAAAACAATTTGTCACTCTCCTGTAGAATTGAACATTTGCATACTCTATGATTTACCATTCTACTCCTTGGTATGTTCTTCAGAGATATCCTTGGATGTCTTTACTAGGAGACATGTAAAAGAATATTTGGAGCCACCAAAATTGGAAACAATCGAAATATCCATCATATGAGAATAGTTAAGTGAATTAGGGTATAGTTACACAATGGAATATTATACAGAAAAGAAAATAAATGAATCACAGTCACATAGACCAGCCATGAGTGAATGTTACACACATAAAATTGAATGAAAAAGGTTACTGGAGACATCATATAGTATGATGCCATTTTTTAAAAATTAAAAGAGTAACAAAATTAAGCAATATGTTTAGAGAGACACACATGTAAAAACTAAAAGAAAAAAAAAAGAAAAATCTTGGGCCTCTATAGGTATTGGGGAGCTGGGATGGAGAAGAAGCTCTCAGGTAGACACAACAGTAGTGGTATACATAGGGTCATGGGCTGACAGGTCTTCATTTTGTTCTATGCTTCATGATTTACATACAAAAACAATACATGTAATTTATATTAAATAATACATAATAGATTAAGAGAAGTCCCCTGGACAGAGAGGCAGGAGCATTGATTAATTCTTTACTTTTATTCATGTAAAAATTTATTTATTTATTTTTGTCTGCACCATGCGGCTTGCAGGATCCTAGTTTCCTGACCAGGGATTGAACAAGTGCCCTCGGCAGTGAAAGTGTGGAGTCCTAACCACTGGACTGCCAGGGAATTCCCAAATTCTTTAATTTTAACTTGACATGGATTATAAAATATATCATCTATTTAGTAAAAAGTTTTTGGGAAAGAGGGAGAAGAAATGCTGTTTAGAATCAAGCTATCAGATGCTATGGAGCTCTTTCTAGAGACTAAACTCTCCCTGTTTGGGAAAGTGATATGAACCTATGAGTCATGTTTTAGGGACCTGACAGGGGATGGCTTTTGGGACAGTTGATTCTGCGGGCCTGCTACATTTCACTATTTGTCCTTTGTCCTGGAAGGTGCTTATAAATTTGGAAGGAAAAAGAATGATAGAAAATACAAAGTATTCTTTTAAGTTTTAAGAGTAGAGATGGGTGAGATTAAGGGCAAGAAGTGTGGCCACTCTTGTGAAGATTTTTTCTTTCTTTTTTTTTAAAAGAAGGAGCCCAGGGCCTTCCCAGGTGGCACAGCAGTTGAGAGGCCACCTGCCGATGCAGGGGACACGGGTTCGTGCCCCGGTCCGGGAAGATCCCACATGCCGCGGAGCGGCTAGGCCCGTGAGACATGGCCACTGAGCCTGTGCGTCCGGAGCCTGTGCTCCGCAACGAGAGAGGCCACAACAGTGAGAGGCCCACGTACCGCAAAAAAAAAAAAAAAAAAAAAGGAAGAGCCCATGTTTCTGAACCTCATTTCTCATATGACTCTTCTTCCTTCTGGGTCTGATCCTGGAGCTCAGCTTAGTTATATGTAATGCTTGTCTAAGAGATAAGTGTTGAAAAATAGGGGCCTAGAATTTAAAGAAATTGATTTGGGCTATTGAAATGATTCAAAATAATTTTGTGTCTTACTGGAATGGACCATGGGAAGCTCACTCCTTATTAATTTCTGTGACAACTCTTAAGGCAAAGAATAAAAATAGTCCATGAGCTACAAAAATCCTATGTACCTCTTGAGCCATTATCCCTGAAGAGAAGGGTTAACAAAAAACCACTTCTTCATGTTCTGTGACCCCCTTTGGGCTTTGGTTACACTGCACAAAGAAGAAATTGAAGTTGGGATGAATAAAATGCAAGAAGCAATAAAGAAGTGGCAGGAGACAGTCCATTGAGTAGCTGGCCTTGGTGCCTTTCAAGCAGCCCTTGCTCTTAAAATTAAAGGAGATATTGAAGACCTGGTCATAAATATAAGACAAAAGTCAATGACAATGCAATGAAAATCTTACCACTGTGCTCAGAGAAAGAGCCCCTCTGGTGCCTGAGTTAAATAGAATAAAGCAGTAGTGGACACCATGGGTCAGACACTACTGTGTGAAAGTTCTTCTCTCTGAGAACACAGACTGTGCAGCCTAAGCGAGAAATCACATTGCACTTGGAAAACAGAGTGTTAGACAGGGCAGGGGAGACCTTATTGGACTCCATGCTTTGAGCCTAAAAGAAAGGCAAGGGTAATTTGGGTGAAAGAATTTTTTTTTAATTACTGTATTTTTTTAACATCTTTATTGGAGTATAATTGCTTTACAATGTTGTGTTAGTTTCTGCTGTATAACAAAGTGAATCAACTATACGTATACATATATCCCCATATGCCCTCCCTCTTGCGTATCCCTCCCACCCTCACTATCCCACCCCTCTAGGTGGTCACAAAGCACCGAGCTGATCTCCCTGTGCTATGCGGCTGCTTCCCACTAGCTATCTATTTTACATTTGGTAGTGTATATATGTCCATGCCACTCTCTCACTTTGTCCCAGCTTAACCTTCCCCCTCCCCGTGTCCTCAAGTCCATTCTCTACGTCTGCATCTTTATTCCTCTCCTGTCCCTAGATTCTTGAGAACTTATTTTTTTCTTCTAAGATTCCATATATATGTGTTAGCATATGGTATTTGTTTTTCTCTTTCTGACTTACTTCACTCTGTATGACAGACTCTAGATCCATCCAACTCACTACAAATAACTCAATTTCATTTCTTTTCATGGCTGAGTAATATGTATATATGTGTCACACCTTCTTTATCCATTCATCTGTCGATGGACACTTAGGTTGCTTCCATGTCCTGGCTATTGTAAATAGTGCTGCAATGAACATTGTGGTACCTGACTCTTTTGGAATTATGGTTTTCTCAGGGTATATGGCCAGTAGTGGGACTGCTGGGTCATATGGTAGTTCTATTTTTAGTTTTTTAAGGAACCTCCATACTGTTCTCCATAGTGGCTGTATCAATTTATATTCCCACCAACAGTGCAAGAGGGTTCCCTTTTCTCCACACCCTCTCCAGCATTTATTGTTTGTAGATTTTTTGATGATGGCCATTCTGACCAGTGTGAGGTGATATCTCATTGTTGTTTTGATTTGCATTTCTCTAATGATTAGTGATGTTGAGCATTCTTTCATGTTTGTTGGCAATCTGTATATCTTCTATGGAGAAATGTCTATTTAGGTCTTCTGCCCATTTTTGGATTGGGTTGTTTGTTTTCTTGATATTGAGCTGCATGAGCTGCTTGTATATTTTGGAGATTTATCCTTTGTCAGTTGCTTCATTTGCAAATATTTTCTTCCATTCTGAGGGTTGTCTTTTCGTTTTGTTTATAGTTTCCTTTGCTGTGCAAAAGCTTTTAAGTTTCATTAGGTCCCATTTGTTTATTTTTGTTTTTATTTCCATTTCTCTAGGAGGTGGGTCAAAAAGGATCTTGCTGTGATTTATGTCATAGAGTGTTCTGCCTATATTTTCCTCTCAGAGTTTTATAGTTTCTGGCCTTACATTTAGGTCTTTAATCCATTTTGAGTTTATTTTTGTGTATGGTATTAGGGAGCATTATAATTTCATTCTTTTACATGTAGCTGTCCAGTTTTCCCAGCACCACTTATTGAAGAGGCTGTCTTTTCTCCATTGTATAGTCTTGCTTCCTTTATCAAAAATAAGGTAGCCAGGGCTTCCCTGGTGGCACAGTGGTTGAGAGTCTGCCTGCCGATGCAGGGGACATGGGTTCGTGCCCCGGTCTGGGAAGATCCCACATGCCGTGGAGCGGCTGGGCCCGTGAGCCATGGCCACTGAGCCTGCGCGTCCAGAGCCTGTGCTCCACAACGGGAGAGGCCACAACAGTGAGAGGCCCTCATACCGCAAAAATAAAAAAAAAAATAATAATAATAAAAAAAATAAGGTAGCCATATGTGCGTGGATTTACCTCTAGGCTTTCTATCCTGTTCCATTTATCTATATTTCTGTTCTTGTGCCAGTACCATACTTTGTTGATTTCAGTAGCTTTGTAGTATAGTCTGAATTCCAGGGGCCTGATTCCTCCAGTTCCATTTTTCATTCTCAAGATTGCATTGGCTATTCAGCGTCTTGTGTTTCCATACAAATTGTGACATTTTTTGTTCTAGTTCTGTGAAAAATGCCAGTGGTAGTTTGATAGGGATTGCATTGAATCTGTAGATTGCTTTGGGTAGTAGAGTCATTTTCACAATGTTGATTCTTCCAATCCAAGAACATGGTATATCGCTCCATCTGTTTGTATCACTTTAATTTCTTTCATCAGTGTCTTATAGTTTTCTGCATACAGGTCTTTGTCTCCTTAGGTAGGTTTATTCCTAGATATTTTATTCTTTTTGTTGCAATGGTAAATGGGAGTGTTTCCTTAATTTCTCTTTCAGATTTTTCATCATTAGTGTATAGAAATGCAAGAGATTTCTGTACATTAATTTTGTATTCTGCTACTTTACCAAATTCATTGATTAGCTCTAGTAGTTTTCTGGTGGCATCTTTAGGATTCTCTATGTATAGATCATGTCATCTGCATACTGACAGTTTTACTTCTTCTTTTCCAATTTGGATTCCTTTTATTTCTTTTTCTTGTCTCATTGCTGTGGCTAAAACTTCCAAAACTATTTTGAATAATAGTGGTAAGAGTGGACAACCTTGTTCCTGATCTTAGAGGAAATGGTTTCAGTTTTTCATTATTGAGAATAATGCTGGATGTGGTTTTGTCATATATGGCCTTTATTATGTTGAGGTAAGTTCCCTCTATGCCTACTTTCTGGAGGTTTTTAAAAATAAATTGGTGTTGAATTTTGTCAAAAGCTTTTCTGCATCTATTGAGATGATCATATGGTTTTTCTCCTTCATTTTGTTGATATGGTTTATCATATTGATTGATTTGTGTATATTGAAGAATCCTTGCATTCCTGGGATAAACTCCACCAGATCATGGTGTATGATCCTTTTAATATTTGGTTGGATTCTGTTTGTTAGTATTTGGTTGAGGATTTTTGCATCTATGTTCATCAGAGATATTGGCCTGTACTCTTCTTCTTTCTTACATCTTTGTCTGGTTTTGGTATCAAGGTGATTGTGGCCTCGTAGAATGAGTTTGGGAGTGTTCTTCCCTCTGCTATATTTTGGAAGAGTTTGAGAAGGAGAGGTGTTAGCTATTCTCTAAATGTTTGGTAGAATTCGCCTGTGAAGCCGTCTGGTCCTGGGCTTTTGTTTGTTGGAAGATTTTTAATCACAGTCGCAATTTCAGTGCTTGTGAGTGGTCTGTTTATGTTTTCTATTTCTTCCTGGTTCAGTCTCGGAAGGTTGTGCTTTTCTAAGAATTTGTCCATTTCTTCCAGGTTGTCCATTTTATTGGCATAGAGTCGCTTGTAGTAATCTCTCATGATCCGTTGTATTTCTGCAGTGTCAGTTGTTACTTCTCCTTTTTCATTTCTAATTCTATTGATTTGAGTCTTCTCCCTTTTTTTCTTGGTGAGTCTGGCTAATGGTTTATCAATTTCATTTATCTTCCCTAAGAAACTGCTTTTAGTTTTATTGATCTTTGTTATTGTTTCCTCATTTCTTTTTCATTTATTTCTGCTCTGATCTTTATGATTTCTTTCCTTCTGCTAACTCTTTGGGTTTTTTGTTATTCTTTCTCTAATTGCTTTAGGTGTAAGGTAAGGTTGTTTATTTGAGATGTGTCTTGTTTCTTGAGGTAGGATTGTATTGCTATAAACTGCTTTCTTAGAACTGCCTTTGCTGCATCCCATAGATTTTGGGTCACCGTGTTTTCACTGTCATTTGTTTCTAGGTATTTTTTGATTTCCTCTTTGATTTCTTCAGTGATCCCTTGGTTATTTAGTATTGTATTGTTTAGCTTCCATGTGTTTGTATTTTTTACAGATTTTTCCCTGTAATTGTTATCTCGTCTCTTAACGTTGTGGTTGGAAAAGATACTTGATATGATTTCAATTTTCTTAAATTTACCAAGGCTTGATTTATGACCCAAGGTATGATCTATCCTGGAGAATATTCCATGAGCACTTGAGAAGAAAATGTATTCTGTTGTTTTTGGTTAGAATGTCCTATAAATATCAATTTAGTCCATCTTGTTTAATGTATCATTTAAAGCTTGTGTTTCCTTATTTATTTTCATCTTTGATGATCTGTCCATTGGTGAAAGTGGGGTGTTAAAGTCCCCTACCATGATTGTGTTACTGTCGATCACCCCTTTTATGGCTGTTAGCATTTGACTTATGTATTGAGGTGCTCCTATGTTGGGTGCATAAATATTTACAATTGTTACATCTTCTTCTTGGATGGATCCCTTCATCATTATGTAGTGTCCTTCTCTGTCTCTTGTAATAGTCTTTATTTTAAAGTCTATTTTGTTTGATATGAGAATTGCTACCCCAGCTTTCTTCTGATTTCCATTTGCATGGACTATCTTTTTCTGTCCCCTCACTTTCAGTCTGTATGTGTCCCTAGGTCTGAAGTGGGTCTCTTGTAGATGGCATATATATGGGTCTTGTTTTTGTATCCTTTCAGCCAGTCTATGTCTTTTGGTTGGAGCATTTAATCCACTTACATTTAAGGTAGTTATCCTTATGTATGTTCCTATTACCATTTTCTTAATTGTTTTGGGTTTGTTATTGTAGGTCTTTTCCTTCCCTTGTGTTTCCTGCCTAAAGAAGTTCCTTTAGCATTTGTTGTAAAGCTGGTTTGGTGGTGCTGAATTCTCTTAGCTTTTGCTTGTTTGTAAAGGTTTTAATTTCCTCGTCAAATATGAATGAGATCCTTGCTGGGTAGAGTAATCTTGGTTGTATTTTTTTCCCTTTCATCACTTTAAATATGTCCTGTCACTCCCTTCTGTCTTGCAGAGTTTCTGCTGAAAAAATCAGCTGTTAATCTTATGGGGATTCCCTTGTATGTTATTTGTTTTTTTTTCCCTTGCTGCTTTTAATAATTTTTCTTTGTATTTAATTTTTAATAGTTTGATTAATATGTGTCTTGGCATGTTTCTCCTTGGATTTATCCTGTATGGGACTCTTTGCCCTTCCTGGACCTGACTGACTATTTCCTTTCCCATATTAGGGAAGTTTTCAACTATAATCTCTTCAAATATTTACTCAGTCCCTTTCTCTTTCTCTTCTTCTTCTGGGACCCCTATAATTCGAATGTTGGTGCACTTAATGTTGTCCCAGAGGTCTCTGAGACTGTCCTCAGTTTTTTTCATTCTTTTGTCTTTATTCTGCTCTGTGGTGGTTACTTCCACTATTTTATCTTCCAGGTCACTTATCCGTTCTTCTGCCTCATTTATTCTGCTATTGATTCCTGTTAGAGAATTTTTAATTTCAGTAATTGTGTTGTTTATCACTGTTTGTTTGCTCTTTAGTTCTTCTAGGTCCTTGTGAAACGTTTCTTATACTTTCTCCATTCTATTTTCAAGGTTTTGGACCATCTTTACTATGATTACTCTGAATTCTTTTTCAGGTAGACTGCATATTTCTTCTTCATTTGTTTGTTCTAGTGGGTTTTTACCTTGCTCCTTCATCTGCTGTGTGTTTCTCTATCTTCTCATTTTGCTTAACTTACTGCATTTGGGGTCTCCTTTTTATACTTTATAGTTTATAGTTTCTGTTGTTTTTGGTATCTGTCCCCAGTGGGTAAGGTTGGTTCAGTGGGTTGTGTAGGCTTCCTGATGGAGGGCACTGGTGCCTGTGTTCTGGTGGATGAGGCTGGATCTTGTCTTTCTGGTGGGCAGGACCATGTCTGGTGGTGTGTTTTGGGGTGTCTGTGACCTTATTTTGATTTTAGGCAGCCTCCCTGATAATGGGTGAGATTGTGTTCCTGTCTTGCTAGTTGTTTGGCATAGGGTGTCCAGCACTGTAGCTTGCTGGTTGTTGAGGGGAGCTGGGTCTTACTGTTGAGATGGAGATCTCTGGTAGAGCTTTTGCCATTTGGTATTACATGGAGCCGGGGGGTCTCTGGTGGACCAATGTCCTGAACTTGGCTCTACCACCTCAGAGGCAGAGGCCTGACACTTGTCTAGAGCACCAAGACCCTGTCAGCCACACTTTGGGGAAGTCTGAGGTCTTCTGCCAGCGTTCAGTTGGTGTTCTGTAGGAGCTGTTCCACATGTAGATGTATTTCTGATGTATTTGTGGGGAGGAAGGTGATCTCCATGTCTTTCTTCTCCGCCATCTTGAAGGTCTCCCCCTATTACTCTTAGGCTTCTAAAAATGCATCAAGCATCCACTGCATAGAAGTCCGATTTTCTCCTATTGTAATTCACTTTGCAGTCCTTGCAGATTGGCTCTGTTAGGTCACTGTTCTGACACTAAGCAAGGCTGCTCACAGCTCCAGTCTGCAGCACATTTCCCCTGGGTGAAGGAATTTTGAAGCCAGGGTTGTCAAGAGGTCATCTTTGTATTTATGGGAGCTGATGAAAGTGTGTCCTCTTTGATCCCAAACTGTTGTAAAAGAATGTTCTAGAGCTTTTGAGTCATCCCAAGGAGAAGGTTGCCAGGAAGGTATAGTCAGATGTTCTTAGCAGGCAGCCACTAGCACAGTGGTTAAAACTAAGGGCTTTGAAGTCAGACATAAGTTCAAATCTCCACTCTGAAATTTCATATCTGTCTGAAGTTGGGGAAGCTACTTAGACCACATAAACCACAGTTTCCTCTTTCTGCAAAGGGGAGAGCTGTTCCTTACCTGATACAGTTTTTGGTCAGATTAAATAAGATAATAATAGAAAACAGCATGGCGTGCATAGTATATGGGGCTGAAACTATGCAGGTAGTTGTGAAATGATAGAGGTGGTGAGAAATCATACTGATATTGGTGACACACCATCTCGGGGTATTTTAGATTCTCAATCCTTTTCTACTAAAAAAGGAGTCTTTCTTTCCTAATTTATTCTGACCTAAAGAATTACACCCTTTTATGTAGACGAAGTATTATTTAGAGATTTCCAATATGCCATCTTGATTTTACTATTTACATAGATGAAAAGTGGCTTTTGTAGATTTTCCTTTTGATATACTATGATCTGTCAACATTTAATAAATAAGACTTATTTTGCCCAAGACAGTCCGTCAATTTAGTCAAACAACTAATGTGACAGATTCTCTCCCCTCCCTCGACCAGAGTGACAGTCTGTTTGCCAATGTGATCTAATTGACTAAACGTTTTGGTACTTTGTCAACAAAGACTCAAGTGATTTTTTTCTTTGTTATTTGCATGCAGAAAGTTGCTGGATCTGAAGAAATTGGGTGATCCTGGTGAATTGACACCAATGCTTTTGTGTTTGCTTTTTAATTTGGTCCTTTGAGGGCTTAAGATCCAAAGGGAGTAGGGAGAATTTAGAAGAAGAGATTGGAAAATGATTCCTGAATGGATACTGGGTAATTAGTTATCATGCTCAAGAGCTGGGGGTGTTAGATTGAAAAGTGTGGGCAGCTTAAAAATAACTTGGCCCTGAGGACCCCTCCCCAGGATCTGGGACAACCTGCAATAGTTGTAAGAAAGGCTTATTTGTCTTTGTACCCATTGCCCTCCTTTGACCAGTGTAGTGGATGGATTTTTCTGGCCTCCCAGCATTTATTCTTAATCATTTAAGAAATAATTCCTTAATTTTCTTTTAGAGAATTCTCTGTCTTCAACGTAGTGTAGGCTTGCTTTGTTGGACTTAACTCAGGTTACCTTTCTCTCTTTTTACCTGGTCAAAAGGTGGGTCCAGTATCTCCTGGAGCTTGGAATATTAAGCATTTAAAGGGCAGAAAATGTATCAGGAGCTCATTCATTATAGTGGGGGAGATATGAGAAGAGGTGGTGTCATTCCTGCTATCCAGACCCTCAGTCCCACCCTGCTTTCTATACTTGTCTGAGCTTGGTTCTCTAGCTTTCCCCTCAAGCCCCTAATCCAAACCCCTTCCTTATATGATTCTAATGCATTCCTCCCCTCACTAAGCTAGTCAGATTCTATTTCTGTGACTTGCAAACAAAGATGGGGACTGTCACTACTGGTTGCCCAGCCAACAGGCATTTTCTCCTCTATATTCTATGCCTACGGGTCTGCCTCGCACAATAGAGGCTGATTATGTATTCACTCTTGTGGCATCTCTTGAACTTAGGCAAGGGGTGGCTGTATGCATTTGCTATGGCTGCTGTGACAAAGTACCACAAACTGGGTGGCATAAATCACAGGAATGTATTGTCTCGTGGTCCTGAAAGCTGGAAGTCCAAGATATAGGTGTCAGCAAGGTTGGTTCCTTCTGAGGGCCACAAGGGAAGCATCTGTTCCAGGCTCGTCTCCTTGGCTTTTAAATGACCGTCTTTTCCCTGTGTCTTCACATCATCTTCCCTTTGTCTGTGTCTGTGTTCAAATTTCTTCTTCTTATAAGGACACGGGTCATATTGGATTAGGAGCCACCCTAATGACCTCACATTAATTAGATTACCTCTCTAGAGACCTTATCTCTAAATAAGGTCACACACTCTGAGGTACTGGGGGTTAGGACTTCAGCACATAGATTTTGGGGTGGACACAATTCAACCCTCAACAGTGATCAAGTGACAGAGTCCTGGCCAATGAGGCATAAGATGAATGCTATTTCTGGAAGGAGTTTTCCTGCCTGGTTACAAAGAGACATGTAGAAAGAAAGGGCTTGTTCTCTCCCTTCCTGCTTTGGATGCTGTAGTGTTAGGGTGCAATACCCAGGGTTATGACAGCCATCTTGTGATTATGAGGTAGTAAGTTGGAGGTTGAAAATCTACATGTGGAGGATGGTGGAGTAAAAGGAAGGAAAAAACAAAAAGAATATTGATCTCTGATGTGAGGCTAAAACAACTCAGAAACACCTAGCTCTATACAGTAAGTCCCCTACCTGTGAACAAGTTCCATTCCAAGAGCACGTTTGTAAGTCCAATTTGTTCTTAAGTCCAACAGATTTAGCCTAGCTACCCAGCTAACATAATCAGCTGTATAGTACTGTACTATAATAGGTTTATAATATTTTTCACTAAATAATACATAGAAACAAACACAAATAGTAAGGAAAACATTTTTAATCTTACAGTACAATACCTTAAAAAGTACAGTAATACCAGCTACATCACTGCTGCTTTTACACTTACTTCAGGACATCCTGGGCTTGAAATAAAGATACTGTACTACTGTACTCTATACAGTACTGTACAGTAAAGTACACAAAGCACAACCACTTGTAGAGGATGCACGCACGTGACAATTTATGCCAGACACATGAACTACCTTACGTGATTGGATGTGTGAACGCACGTTGGCATCTTTGAAAGTTCACAACTTGAAGGTTTGTATATAGGGAACTTACAGTGCTTAGATATGTAAGACAGTAGAATGCTTTATTGTTTTTTAAAAAAATTATTTATTTTTGGCTGCATTGGGTCTTCGTTGCTTTATTGGTTAAACTACTGTTACTCTTTACCATTCTTCCTTGAGATAGAACCCTCCCCAGATCCAATAAAATGCTCAGTGGCTTATGCCCTCACTCCTCTCCTCATTTTCCTCACACTCACAGATTGTTAATTTATCCAAGGTGCAAAGTCTGATATCAAGTCTGATGATGATATTTCAAGATCATCCAACTGGGTCACTTCTTCTACCTCATCTGCTGCACAAATCCCTTAGTTCTTGGCATAGGTAGAGCTTGTCTCTAGCTGCCTCTAGGTCACAATTCCAAGTCTCTCAGACAGGGAATTTATTTGGCCCCTGTCGGGCCAAGGGTCCATCTGTGCTTGGAATAACTATGGTTAGGGACCCTGGGGTCACAGAATACTAATGTGAGTGTCAGAGTACTTGAGAACAAAGTGTAGTTCTTTTTTTAATAACTTACTAAAAAAGTTAAAAATATTTAAATACAATTTAAGTGTAACTTTCCATTTACAGTTATTACAAAATATCGACTATATTCCCTGTGTTGTACAGTACATCCTTGAGCCTGTCTTACACCCAATACCTTGTACTTCCCACTTCCCACCCCTACAATTCCCCTCTCCCCCTTTCTGAACTGGTAACCACTAATTTGTTCTCTATATCTGTGGGTCTGTGAAGTGTAGTTCTTGGAATAGTCTGGGGGGAGGTGTGTGTGTGTGTGTGTGAGAGAGAGAGAGAAAGACAGAGACAGAGACAGAGAAAGAGACAGACAGAGAGAGAGAGAGAGAGAGTGAGCTGGCAGACTCTCTAAACTGTATCTCTGAGAGGTGTGTTTGTCAACTTTACTGTGGAAAAAAACTATCCCCAAATCTCAATGACTTCCCACAATAAACATTTCTATCCCTCTTTACATGTGCTGTGGCTCTGCCGTGTGTCTTCCCAGCCAGGACCCAGGTGGAAGGAGCAGCCCTTATTTGGGAAATGGCTTTCTTGTCACAAAGAGAAAAGAAAAAGAGGCCCAGCCAACCTGTGTGCCTGGACGCTTCCCCTTGGATGTGGTTCAGCTCAGGCGTGCTCACCATCCAATGGCCAAAGAAGCCCCCTATCCAAGGCTGACACTGGGGACCGGGAGCGCACACCACCTCTAGGAAGGCTCTGCAGATTTCTTGCAGATGGACAGGCAGTAGGATCCTCTATGAAGGCAGAATGTAAATAAGTGGGAACAATCGCACATTCGGTCACAACAGGTTTTAATAATGGCAACAATAACTGACCTTTAACAAGTACTTAAAATGTGCTAGACACTGTGCTAAGAGCTTTATGCAAATCACCTCATTTAATGATCCCAATAACCTTAGGAAATAACCACTATTATCCTCACTTTACAGATGAGAAAATGGAAGCTTGGAGAGGTTAAACAGCTTGCCTCCTGCTCTGCAGCCTGTGAGGGGGATGCCTAGATTCACAAACTGAGGTGCATTCATTTCCTTCCATTTTCCAGCTTCTAGAAGCTGCCCCACATCCCTTGATGCATGACCCCTTCCTCCATCTTCAAAGTCAGCCATGGTGGGTTGAGTCCTCACATGATATCACTCCCATCCTGCTTCCATTGTCATATCTACCGCTCTGCCTGTCTCTTCAGCCTCCCTCCTCCACTTTTAAGGATGCCTGTGATTACATTTTGCCCACCCAGAGAATCCAGAATAGTCTCTCCATCTCTAGGTCCTTACTCACATCTGCAAAGTCCCTTTTGCCATGGAAGGTAACATATTCACAGGTTCTGGGGATTAGGATGTGGACATCTCTGGGGGGCTGTTTTTCTGCCTACCATATCACCCTTCCTTGGGTGCTATATGTGGCCTCCAAGAAACTCCTGAAAAAAGGGCAAAGATAACGATCCCTTCCATTCTTGTTTACACTGATTTTTTTTCCCCATAAATCAAGACCAATGGTGCTTGACGCACAAATTAAGAAGGAGAGATGATAATTCAGGGAATCAATGTACAGCTCAAAGCCGATCATCTATCTGTTAGTTGTGAAGGAGAGAGAGACCATGGCTGGGTCTAGAAACTCAGAAACTCAACAAATTTCATTACTAGTGTTCCTGGCATGATGCCATAATTAATATATGGTAACAATATTACTAAGAACAAAAACATATAATTATGCCCTTAAAAATGTCAACATGAAAAGTAAACTTAATAAAAGATAGGCACAGGAACATACATAACAAAGATTATTTTTAATAATGAAATTATTTATGATCATTTTTACTTCATTTTGGTTCAGTTCTAAAATAGTCACAGTACTGTCAAGATTAAATATTCATACTAACAGAAACAACCTAATTGGGAGGTTATTAAAGCTTCAAATTAAGTTTCTTTTTCTTTTCCTAACCAAAAATTTCTGCCTAGAATGGTATCAGGGGATTTCCAGCCCATGTGTTTTATTAACATCGTTTTGCGGGGCTGAGAGAGGGATTGTGTCAGAACAGGTTAAGCCTGAATTCCTAGGCGATACTAATGAGACATTTTCTGTCTCTCTGTGAGTCACCAGAAGAGTGGTTACTACTCATACCTTTCTTGGTACACAGCTGGTGGTTGCTTGGGGAATAACAAGTCATTGCTCGCTGCCTTCTAAACCACCCCCAAACTTAAAACAATCATCTTATTTTGTGCAATTCTGTCGCAATTTCTGCAGGGCTTCCCCCAGTCTCATCTGGGGTCACTTATGGTTGCTTGCCTGGAACTGGTTGGCTAAGATGGCTGGCTCACATATCTGGTGGTTGGTGCTTGGTTATCATGGGGCACATGTGTCTGGGAGGCTGGCCTAGACTCTTGACGTGGTGGCTGGGTTCCAGAAAGAAAGAGAGAGAGAGAGAGAGAGAGAGAGAGAGAGAGAGAGAAACCCCAATTCCCTAGTGCTTTTCAAGCCTCTGCCCATAAGGTAACATATTCACAGTTTCTGGGGATTAGGATGGACCTGTGAATATGTTACCTTACATGTTTGCTGATGTCCCATTGGCCAAAGCAAGTTACATGACAAGACAACAGTCATAGCGGGAGGAACTACATATGAGCCTAGGTACAAGGAAGCATGATTCACTGATGGCCATGATTGTATCCATCTACCACAAGGGGAATTATCTAGCATTCTCTAGAGATAAATGACACAGGAAAGCGGGTATGCATGTTTTACCCCCTCTGTGTCCTAATGGGGTTGTTGTCCCCAAGAAAGAGGTGGTGCACATTTCAGTCATTCAGTGATAAACTCCCTGTAAAAGTTCCTGCTAGCTTCTCAAATGCTTTGGGCAGAGGTGGAGAGCCCATAGTTAATGACTCAAGAGTTGTTTAATTCTTGACATAAGCTGAAATGCAGATAATACCCACTTCACTTGACAGGACTCAACGCTGAGCACAGTTTCAGGAGTCAGTGTCGTTACTTTACAGGGGTGGAATCCAGGTTCAAAATGTGTGCTTCTCCAAAGAGTTGTGTACGTACATTTCTGTAAAACTGGGAGTACTCGTACAGATTTTCTAGTTATTTATTCTATTGATCCCTGAGAGAGGATTGTTGAAATCTCCAACTATAATTGTAGATTTGCCGCTTTCTCTTTTTTAGTTCTGTCAGTTTTGCTTTATATATTGTGAAGCTCTGTTATTGGGTGTATATGTTTAGGATTGTTAGATCTTCTTGATGATTTACACTTTCATCACTAGATGTTAGATGTAATACTTGTAATAATATCAGAAATATTCTCAGAAGGTTCCAGCTGATATTCCTGTTCTGAAGTCTACTTTGTCTAATATTAATAAAGTCACTCCAGCTTTCATTTGATTAGTGTTTGTATATCTTTTTTCTATTCTTTCATTTTTAACCTATTTATATTTCATGCCTCTGACTGCTTTGGAGATTTAAAAAAAAGGTTGGCTTTCAGTAATTTGATTATTGTATCTTGCAGCAGTTTTCTTTAAATTTATTCTGCTACTGGTTCATTGAGCTTCTTGAATCTGTGGGCTGGCTTATAGACCTCCAGATGAATTTTCTTTCTTTGTCAGTCACTTTCGTTTTTTTAATTGATGATTGACAAGCAAATCCTAAACAAGTTTTGAGTTTGCCAAGACACAAAAGAACAGAATATTGATTGACTCACTCTGTGTGGGACAGAAATAATGAGTGTGATAAAATCCAGGAAGATTCAATTGATCTAGGGATCAAATATTTTCTATCAGGCATCAGGGTAGCTTGTTTTACATCTGCCATTTATGTGCTGTATAAATTTGGACCAGTCACTTCCCCTTTGTATCTCACTTTTCCTAGCTTGAAAGTGAGGGATTTGGGTCATCTGAAGCCCTTTCCAACCCCTACATTTCAATATTTCATGATATAATGCAGCCTTTTCAAAGTATGATCCAGAAATCATTAATCTCAAGTAATCATTTAGCAAAAAAGGGCCTCCGTGTTCAAAGAAATCTGGGAAGCTTTGCATGCTATAGTATTTCATAGGCTCCAAAATGCCATTAAATAAATGCATACCATTACTTTGTGCTCCACTAAGAAAGGCAAATTGCTACCAACTAAACCATGAGACAACTCTTTCTTAGTGCTTAGAATTTTTATTTTATATTTATTGAAAGAGTTGTCTAATATTTATGCAGTTATATACATTTTTGTCATAATCACTCTTGCATACACCTAAAGAAGAAAATTTAAACCAATTAAATTTCTTAGGTCTCCTTCATGTTGAGTTTGACTCTTGTGTATCATTTGACTCCAAGAGTCATCGATATGTGTGTTTTCCCCCAAGGTATCTTCTTCTATGTCACCAGGAGTTTGGGTGATGCAACATTTCTTAAAACACGCTCCACTATTGTCTCTGGGATTTTCTTTCAAGCCACTGACACTCACTATGCAAATTTTAATGCATATGTTCTTGCACAGCCGTTTTTCTGGCTGACTACAATGTAAGATGCATTTTGATTTCGGAAATGTTAAAATGTGAAAAAAAAATGTGCATTTTGGAATGAAGGAAATATAGTATAATCCCTTCTTGGATATACATAATGCATGATGCATATTTAAGGCTTTGTGACACTCTGCCCTGAAAAAAAGTCTGTTTAACTGTGTTTATCCCAGTGTTGCCTAAACTTAATTGACCCTGGAATCTAGGCCCACTCCTAATATTTTCAGGGCCTTGACAAGAGAGTAAGTGGAGATCCATATACCATAACAAACTGTTATGTAATATATACTATATCCTCAATATACTGACGAATATACCTTCTCAATTACATGGAAATCCAGGTTTGAATTTGGAATTCTTGGACTCCTTAGGCTTCTGCATTGGGAGGGTTATTCCCTGGCCCCCAGCTCATGGTCTTTTCTCTCTCCCATACCACCCCTGGTTGCATCCCACACTACAGAAAGCCTCTGGTTTATGTGTGTAGACACTCTAATAGCACATCCATATCCAAACTTCTTCCCATAGGAGCTTGGGGGCTGTTGGGGACACAGAGTGTGGGCTAGAAGGAGGGGTGTGGGTTCTAAGCAGACATACCCCCTTGGACCTGGGACTCCTTGCCCTGAAGGGTACAGCCAGGGAAGGACCAGAGCTAGGCCTCTGTCACTCAAGACCCAGGTGAGGGTCCTCTCTTCTATGGGCCTAAGGATGGGATTGCTAGAATGTTTTTATTATATAACACCTATTAACATCCCATGGAATAAGAACATTTTCCAATAGCTCCTCTGAGGGTGGATGGTTCTATTTGTGAATATGCTTATATTTTCTTTTCCTTCCTTTTTCTCTCATCTTCCCTTCTCTACTCCTTTTTTTTAAAAACCTCTCCTTTAGTTGGTTAGTAACATCCAACTTTTGTATACTACCTTTCCCCCATCCAAGGGCATTCACATCCTTTCCTCACTATAACATTCTTAGGAGGAGCCAGGGGCAGTAGTTGTCACCCTCTTTCGACCACTGAGGAAACAGTGGCACAGAGCAGTAAAGTGACGGGTCTGGGTCACCGAGATCAGTACCTGGCTTGACAAAACCTCTCACCTGTGCATTATCACTGGCCAAGACTGTTCCCTGCCCAAGAGAAGAAATCTGTTGGATCTTATCTGTTAAGAGCATGATTGCATGTACTAATGGATTTCTATAACAAGTCCCTGACTGTAGTATCTGTGCATGGACATGTTGCATAGTAGGACACAGGACCAGGTCAAAGGAGATCAGAGTTCTGAAAATAATACACATAGAGAACTAAGATCCCCTTCCTCGGTTGCCTCTGTGCTCAAAGCTATTGCACACAGATCTTGATATAAATTCAAGTGAAATGAAGGGAATTTGTTTTACCATCTGGAATAGTCTCTTGGCCCTCTGAGATGTGTGAAAAGAGGGCCTCTATCAATGGAATGGAGAGGAAATCTTGTAAAGTTGGGCCATGTAGCTCTGCAGAGCATGGCTGAGAAAAGTTGTGTGTGTGTGTGTGTGTTTCTTTTACAGATACAAACACCTAGATATAAACACCTATTTGCAAGTGTAACCCTCCACCCCCAAACCAAGGCAATCTCTCTTTTTTTTTAATCGAAGTACAGTTGATTTACCATATTATATAAGTTTCAGGCATATGACATAGTGATTCACAATTTTTAAAGGCTATACTCCATTTATAGTTATTATAAAATATTGGCTCTACTGCCTGTGCCATACAATATATCCTTGTAGCTTATTTATTTTATACATAGTAGTATCTCTTAATCCCTTCTCCTATTTTCTCCTTCCCCCTTCCCTCTCCACTGGTAACCACTAGTTTTTTTCTCTGTATCTGTGAGTCTATTTCTTTTTTTTGTTATATCCACTAGTTTTTTGTATTTTTTAGATTTCACATATAAGTGATATCATACAGTATTTGTCTTTCTCTGTCTGTCTTATTTCACTTGGCATAATACCCTCCAATTCCAAGGCAAGCACTTAATTCTATGAACAAAAGGAGAGACACTTTCCTTCTTCTTTTCTAGAAGTCTCCACTCCGATTTACTCTCTCGATGAGAAGTAGACGCTGGTCTATGGAAGTCACCTTGTAACTCTTTCTCTGTTGGTGTTTGACCGTGAAGGTGAAACTTCCCAGGATAAGCCCCCTTCTGTGTTCAAGCCCACTGCACACGTTTACCCGAACTGACAACACTGGGAAGGCCCTTCCATTTTCCAAAAGATTTAGAAAACAAGACTCCCCTTTCAGGGGCTTTATGTTCCTCCAGTCACAACTCTGCAGTTGAGGCCAGCTCCCCACACCCCCATTACAACAGGAGACTGAAGGATACGAATTCCTTTTCTGTATGGTACTTAAAATTCTAATTCTGAGCCAGTTCACATCGCAACCAGCCTGGTCATTACACTGGTGTCAGTAACACCTCGGTTTCATCCTATCTCTATAAAGCATGGTGTATTAATTAGGGTCTCTGATGCTGTTGTTAGTGAGAATTCTAAAGCACAATTAGTATTAATAGCTGCTGTAATTGACAAGAACACTTTTGTCGCTTCTCTAAAACGCTTTGTCCCTTCCATTGAAAGCCACGACACATGGATATGTAGGGGACCCGTTGAGGACAGAGGACTGGTGTAATTAGTGACAGGTTACAGATCTAGCTTTCAAATTAAGACTTACAGTGAACAGTGCCTTTATCCCCCAGTCCCTCATCTACTAGTATTATTTGCATGACTATAACCCTCTCCAAGATTATGCAGATGTTCTGTATGACTGATATTTACTTTAAATATATGTCAGATATCAAAGAGCTCCAAGAGAGGTGAGAATGCAATTTGTGCTTATGAAGAGGTCGGTGGCTAAGGCCAGCGGTATTATTTAACTTTTGATTTCTGCACTAGTCTTTATGAATATAGACTAGAATATGACTCCCAGGGAAAACACCATTCGTAGGGGAAAAGTCAATTGTAAGGATGCCCTTGATGCAACAGGAACCTCTGTTTTCTTTCCTTTCACCTTCAGAAGGAATGAGTCAGTGGTCATTTTCTTTTATGACTCACCTGTCCTGAAATGCTCAGTGAAATGGTTTCATACCCTGTTGTTGTTTAACTCGTGTCTTTTTGTGTGTAAGTAAAGAGAGACTGAAGAGAGAAAAACAAGGAGGGTGAATCATGAACATCATGAAACATGTTTTTTGGAAATCTTTAATATGATAAAGCATCCCCTAGTTTTTTCTTAAACATCACAGATGCTCATTTTCTATCTTCCTTTCTTTCCCTATGATTCATGGGACTAGCCCCTTTTAGTTTTTTTGTTTTTTTGTTTGTTTGTTTGTTTGTTTTTTCCCATACTTCCTGGGCAAGAGAAATCTCTTTTTTGGTTCCTCCACGATGACACATGGTTTGGTAAAAAGTGAATTGGGTTAATAGTTAGGAGCCTTGACTCTGACCTGCAAAAATAACTTTCCTCTTTTGGGCTTCAATTGCCTTATCCATAAAATGAAGCAGTTATTCTCACTGATTTTAAGGCTACCCTCCCACTGCCTTGCTCTACAATTTATGTAATGATGCTCTTGAGATAAATGTGATGTCTCACCTGAATAAAGCATCAATTCTTAGAATGGAAGGAAGATAAATGCGAGGGTAAATGTAAGAGAATTAAAATCAAGAATAGTGGCTATGAGATAAGAATTATGGAAAGCTCACTGCCCACAAACTGGGACAGAGGAGAAGAGGACATCTTCAAGGAACATTTCGTCTTGTGCACTAATGCTTTTCTACTACCACACAGCAAAACTGGACCATCAAAGAAGAATCCCAGGCCATCACTCTGAGGGTGTTGTGTTTGTTTCTTTATTTACTTACTTATTTCAATGAAAATTTACTAGCTGGACAACCTATCAGTCAGTTCAAGGATTTTCTTTTCTTTTCTTTCTTTTTTTTTTTTTTTTACTGTTCTAGCAATGAGTTCACAGGATCTGGTCAGACTGCTTTGTGATTTTTAAGACAACCGAGGAAGATTAGCAGAGGAAGTAAGAATCATGTCTCAAATGAGTATAGCCGACCTTAGCAATCCTTACTATATATTTCCAACTCTCTGCCTTCCACGCATACAGTAGGATTGTACTCCTTATTTTCCTAATGGTTGCATTAGGCCATGCACCAGCCCAGGTCAATGAGTTGTAAGAAAAAGTAGTGTTTGTCTTTTCCATGTCTTTTCTAGTTGAACATTACATTCCTGGTGCAAGACTGTCCAGAGTTTCCTTTTCTCCTGGCACAGTGACCAGCAGGATCTGGGGGTGGGGGTGGGGGTGGGGTGATGGCTGCTCCATCTGCCTGTATCTCTGAGTGACTGCAATAATTGTGCTTCTCTACTGACCTGGGATGGGTGAGTATTATGAGTTATGAGCAATGTTGCCAGAAGTCCCTGAGTTTTTGGAATTGCTTGTTACCAGAGCCTATTCTGATGAATACAATCATGTTGAGACCTAGTTTGATGCACAAACCACAGAGACTGTTCTGCCTACAGAGGCAAGTCTCAGTCAGGGTTCTCCAAAGAAACAGACTAATAGGATAATAGGATATATGTGTATGTGTGTGTGAATGCGTGTGTATAAAGAGATTTATTACAAGGAATTGGCTCATGTGATTATAAAGGCTGAGAAGTCCCCCAAATCTAAAGTCAGCCAGCTGAAGACCCATGTGTTCCAGTGGTATAGTTCCAATCTAAGTCCAATGGCCTGAGAACCAAGAATGCAGGTGGTGTAAACTCCAGTCTAAAAGCTGGCAAGCTCAAGACCCAAGAAGAAGAGATATTTCAGTTCGAGTTTGAAGGCAGGGAAGGACCCATGTTCCAGCTCTGGTAGTCAGGCAGAAGGCATTCCCTCTTATTCAGCCTTTTTGTTCTACTCAGGCTTTTCACTGACTGGATGAAGCTCCACCATGTTAGGGAGGGCAATCTGCTTTACTCGGTCTACTGATTTAAATGTTCATCTCATCCCAAAACACCCTCACAGAAACACCCAGAATAATGTTTGCCCCCATATCTGGGCACCCCATGGCTCAGTCAAGTTGAGACATAAGATTATCCACCACAAGATGAATTTGAGGTTTTGTGGGAAACAGGTTCATTCTATGGTGAACAAATCTTGGAGCCAATACAGAGCAATGGAATTTGGTGTTAAATTCAGTCCATTTGGCAATGTAACCCCAAAGGTCATTCCACTGAGAGAGAGAGAGAGAGAGACAAACATCTGTGGCTTATATGTAAAAGTATTTTATTTACTGTACTGTAAAATCACCCATGCATACAAGTTTTTAGTTGTCAGTGATGTTCCGAAAATAATGAAACATATTAAAATAAAGCTTCAGTTATGATACCTGAAAAAAGGTCTCATTATATAACTGCCTCTGTTTAGGTGCCAATGTGTGGTTTCCGCTCATATCTCTCTGGGGTATGTGGCAGTACATGTAGCCCTGATCTGGGATTTTTCTTCTCTCTTATGCTCTTTTTGAAAGACAAGAAAAATCTTTATTTCCTTTCTAGAAAGTTCTGTTATTTTGTCCTAAAAGTTGACTTTTTTGGCAAAATGTTGCCAAGGCGACACTTCCCTGGGAGAACAAAACAAACCCACCAGAAATTGGAGAGTCTACCTCACAGACCCTTACACCCACTAACTCTGGGTATTCTGTTTCCTTACATGTGTTCCCTCCAATCTCCAAAGAGAGGGTGGCTTTCTGTGGACTTGGAAAGAATTTCAAAAGAAGGCTTAACTCTTAAGACTGGGGTTAGGACTCTAAATGTCTAAGGCAAAAACTGTGTATAATTGAACATTTCCTTAAAAATATTTTATATTCACTAGGAAATGTAGCATACATGGTTTAGGGTATGTGGTATCAGACCTTAATAAGTTCAGCACTGTCATATTCTCCTTAAAGTGTTGGCATCGTGGTTTCTTGAGTTGAATAGACCTTGAGTTTCTTGAGAAAGAGTAATTGGCTTAAGTGCCCATACTATATTAAAAATTCTTTTTTGCCCCCTGAGAATATAGGATCAATTTTGTGGAAACTATACGTTGGTATGTGGGGATTTCACTGCCCTATCTACTATGTATGGCTAACATTATTAGCATAAGAGAAGCTCAATTTACTACCCAGTGTAGGCTAGCACACAAGTTTTGAAATGCTTGGCATTCTTTCATAGACTTCTATCTATCTTAGATATCCCTAAAGGTCACCAGAGCTACAACCCCAAGGAAGTGCTCTAGTGACAAATTTTCAAAAATTAGCTTGGAGCTCAAGTCCTTGCTAAGTGAAAGTGATTAAAAAGGATTTCAAGCATGCAGTCCATGCCTGCTGAAAGTGGCAGATGGTGTGAGCTAGTACATTATGTCAAGGAATCCATGTACATTTTTGCAACCATTTACAGCTCTTGATACACATCAATACTCCCAGAATGCTGTCATCACAGGAGCCTGGCCAGCTGACCCTTGTCAAATGTGCCATTTCTTTTTCGTTTCCAAAAGTCTTTATTTCAGTTGCATTTTTCTATCCTCTCCTAGGAGATTCTTGTTTGGAGGTTTTGTTAAGAATTCAAGGCATTGAAAATTATACTGTAAGAGTCTCTTGTTTCATCCATGTTCTTGTTTGTCTGGGATAGATGTTGGGGGCTGGGAGACATTTATTCCCTGGCTGTTCTATCTATTTTGGGATGGCTTCCTCCTCCATGCAATAACACCTTAGGGAAGACAGAGGCAACGTGGGCCCCTGAATTTCAGTTTATTGGCCTGCAGTAGTGGGAAGCACACACCTTGGTAGACCAGATAGTCCCAATCAAACTCCTGAATCCAGCCAGATCCTTATGATCTGGTGTGCTGTTGTGTTAGCAGAAGAAAAAGTCTAAAACCTGAGTCTGCACTCACCCAGAAAGACACACAAGTCACTGCTTACCCACTATCCTTATTAGAGCAACAGACTCTATTTGCAAAACGTCTGGGAATAATGTGAAAATGTCCCAGCTGGTGTCTACCATCCAGCTCATCTCTTACTTCACACAACGCTGTTTTGCAGTATTGGGCAGTTTTGTTGCAAGGCTTCCTTGAATGTGACCTGAACCAATTAGCAGAGACCTACCATCTAGCCTTAGCTGGGCATAAGCAAGGCACTGGAGATGGTAGGCAATCTCTGGGGCATTTCTTTAGACTTCTTGAGCTGTTTGGGTTCCAGCTGTGAGGCCACGTTGGCCATGGGAAGGAGAAGTTCTCCGGGGCAACCAACAACAGAAGATGAGGCTGTCACACTTTCTGGGTTGCCCGTGAGTCAGTCTCAGTTGGGAGGTGGCAGTGGGTAACACTGAGGAGCCTGACTCACAGGTCCTGTAATCAACCTGGGGATCCCTCTGATATTTGAAGAGAAACCTCCAGGAAAGACTGGACCTTGGATCACCTAAGCATACGGGAACTTGGATTCACTATAATTTGAGTATTAAAAGAAATGTCATTTGGCAAGTACTAGGTCCTTTTACCTTTCTCCCTAGCTTCCTAGCATGTCTAGAACTCATTCCCATGTCTTCTCTCCTTGAGGTCATCTCATTTCAAAAGTAGGAGGCCACAGGCTCTGGAAGTTTCTGTATCTGCATAACAAATTAGTCATAGATAAGACTGGACAGCCCGGACATTGTGAAATGTACCAATGGCTGACTCTTTCATGGCTGTCTTTTGAGACCATGGTGACAAGATAACACTCAGTGAGTGGAAGTAGTGCCTTTGTCCAAAGGAAATGAATGTTCCCACTGTCAGTCATCCAGGGGAGTGATTAATCATGGGGCAGAAAGTGAGAAAGCTTCGTATGCTGAGCTGATGATGAAGCATGCAAAGTTACAGAGCTCATCATGGGCATTCCTGTTCTAATTGTGTTACCTGGAACAGCTCCGATATTTGAAATGGATCAAGGCTGTCAAATTTAGGTAGGAAGAGAGGAGGGAAAAGTCAGCAGGTGCATTATGAGAGGGTGGACCCCTGAGAAGTTGAGGTGAATCATGACCCCCAGGGGGAAAGCAAGATAGACAAGAAAGGCGTGGCTGACAAACAGGACCGTCTTCTCCATTTTGCAGCAGGCCAGCCCTGGCAATCAGCAGATAAGCACTTGAACATCTGTTCAGTAGATACCTGTTAGATTATTTGTTCCATAACTCACATCTCCACCAGTCATTTGTAATGACAGGAGGACCTGGCAGCAGTTCCTTATCTGGTTTCACTTCGGAAAGGAATGAAGCACAAAGAAAACGGAGCTCATTGGGAAAGCAGATCACCTTTCTTCCTCCGTTCAACAGGGAGTCCAGACCCCACTCTTGAGTGTCCAGGGTCTGCATTACTCAGAGATGAGTAAAGTGGCTGCCCATGTGTTAAGTTTTCAGCTTTACCGGAAAGCCCTGCTCTCAGCAAAATATCTCGCATTACCAGTTGCTTAGAATCCCCACGTTATTTCTATATGTTAAGCATTATGTTTCCAAGAGTCCCCTATAAAAATGTAAATATCCACAAATAGGTAGTACACTCAGGTGTTGTCAGCTGTTAATGAAGTGCTGGGAATTAGTTTAACCCTGAGTTTCCCGGAGTGGGCCCTGCATATCCCTTGAGGTATGGAAGATGGTTATAAGTGGTACCCACACAATCTTACCCAGTATTTTATTTTATATTATTTTATTTTATTTTGCCTCTGTGCAGTCACTTTCTATTTAGGGCAAGTGGACCTGTTAAAGATATAAAATTTCTTTTAAATAAACTTATTTAATTGAAAAAAAGGCAACTTGAAGAAAAATATTACATACCTTATAAGAGAGGTGTACGAGAACGTGGAAAAATACCATGAATGACTCTACGTTTGGGAAATGCTGGTTTAACAGCACATCTTATTTCATGGATAGATGGAAAGGCCCTGTAATGGGGGGCGGGTGAGGCAGAAACAAGGTTGTGAGTTCTTGGCAATGACTACTTGACTAACCATGGGTGCTGGGATCAATTGGAGGGGCCATAGGGAGGGGACTGATTCATCCTGGGGACCAGGTGGACTAGAGGGTGAAACTGCAGTTCCCTCTCTGGCTCTGCTAGGATGGACAAGCAGCTGATTAGGTTCTAGGGACTTGCTGTTTCATCCTCAGATAAGCAAGAGCCCGGAGCACCGGGCTGAGCAGAGCAGTATTTGTGCATGGACTTTCTCCCCAGGGGCAAGGAAACTAAAATTGAGGATCAGTAGGTCATCCCCTGGGGTGTCCTTGCAGGAGGGAAGCTTAGGAATGACAAGTGACATTGGAGGTTAACGCTGGGGCCAGATGTGGGGCAGTGGACACACCTCCATGACTGAGACTGGAAAATTCCCCAAAGGCCTTGGGACATGACCAAAGGTGTTTGTAGGGTGCCTTCGCCTTAGTCACCGCTGGAAGGGCACATGAACTGGCTCTGCTGATCTTAGAGGATAGTGACCCTGGGTTATGGTTTTGAAGAGCTGGTGCTGGATGGTTAGATGCACGAGGGATACATTGGTCTATCTTTTTCGCTAGTCTCCCCAAGCCTTTGGGCACATAATCGGAGCCTACTAAGCATTTTCTGAATAAATGAATGAATGAACATTTGTTGAACAAAGCTGCGTTAGATGATCTTGAGAAGATATTTCACCTCCCTGAGCCTCAAAGTTTTCACTTGTAAAGTAAAATCATACTGTTGGCTAAATCATAGACTCTGTTCGGTTTGCCTCATAAGGCTGTTGTGAGATCAGATAACCAGTATTGATGAGAATAGTTTTATTTTTGGGGTGCTTACCATGTGTCAGGTACTGTACCAAGAACTTCCCACGCGTTCATCTATCCCAGTGATCACTGTGAGGGAGGTACGCACTTCAGGACAACGACAACATTTGTAGGGCCCAGTGCAAAATAAAAATGCAAGGCTCTTTGTTCAAAAATTCCTAAGAATTTCAAGATGGTGACCACAGAGAACTAGATCAAGTTCAAGACCCTGCTAAGTGTGGAGTTCTGTGCAACTGCTGATGTCACTGGTCCACAAAGCTGGCCCTGACTACTGTCCCTCATTTGCAGATGATTTAACTGAGGTATAAAGAAATTCACACTCCTACAAGGTCATTGGCTAGTACGAGGCACACAAGATTCATATCCTGGCAGTGTGAGTCAAGACCCCAAGTTTGTTGCCCCTAATCTATAACATCTTTGTAGGGAGATAACGTATGCAGAGATACTGCATAAATGTAGGGTTTTGTTTTGTTTTTGTGTTTTTTTCCAACAGGGGCAGCCTTATGAATGTAGACCATAAAAGAGTTGCAAGATGAATAAATTCTGGGGATCTAATGTACAGCATGATGATTAGAGTTAATAATACTGTGCTGTATACCTGAAATTTGTTAAGAGAGTAGATCTTAAGTGTTCTCACCACACACACACCCAAAAAGAGAACTTTGTGAGGCGATGAATGTGCTAATGAACCTGATTTTTTTCACAATGCATATGCATATTAAATCATCATGTTGTACATCTTGAAAAAAAAATCACGTTGTACAACGTGTACTGTTTTTGTCGATCATAGCTCAATAGAGCTGAGGGGAAAAAAAGACCAAAAAAAGGCGCCACAGCAATGAGGAAATTTCTGAAAACCACTTCCTCCCAGAATTGGCAGCTGCCACCAGCAGGCCGGGCCTGGAGGGACTCCTAATTCTCACACAGAGCACTCTCCCCTTGCACTGTCTTCCACCCTCAGTAGGGACCAGAAACATTGTGACAGGTACTGATTGGTTTGAGGCCATCAACATTAGTTTACAAAAGGGAAGGTCGAGCCTAATCAGCGTGATTAGTATTCCTGTGAAGTGTCTCCGAGCTGCTCTTGCAGGAAGGAAGGAGCTGGAATGCGCTTGGGATTTCAGGAGGCTCTTGGTGCAGGAGGCAGGCAAAGTGGTGGAGATGACACTGGGAACTGACAGCGAAATACTGAGCTGGAGGGCAAAGCCAGTTTGTCAAAGGCTCCTGTGAATCCAGTAGCCAAGAAACCCTGATTTGTCCCTTCGCAGAGAATTCTTCAGTCTCCCATCCTGCCAGCTCCCAGGGGGACGGAGCCTAACCCTAGAACACTCCCCACAGGCCCTGCTTCTGTGCTGACACTCCTCACCCCTCACTTTGATTCCCACTTGGGAAAGAGAGGTGCTGAGTTTAGGGAAATCAAATCCCAAGTGCAGTTCTAGCTGATTTCAGAACCTAACTCCTGCCCGAGATGTTCACCAAGATTTCTTTTTAATTCTGTTGGCAACCAACAACTCCATTAACCCAAATTAAGGCTGTAGAGGTTGCATATTACAACTTAATGGAGACTACCCTACAGGCAAGTGGTGTGCTTGAGAATTCTCCATCTCTCTCCATTCACTGCGAGGGATTTGAGAGTCGTCTTGAAGGCAGAGGGGGTGGAATGGACAGACATCTGCTCCTGGACCAGGAGTCAGCAAACTTCTTCTGTAAGGGCCAGAGAGGAAATATTTTAGGCTTTGTGGGCCATATGGCTTCTGTTGCAACCACTCGATACTGCTGCTTTGGGAAAGCAGCCACAGATGATATGTAAATGAATGTGTGTCTGTGTTCTGATAAAACTTTACTTACAAAAACAGGTGGTGGGCTGGATTGGCCCATAGTTTGTCAACCCTTGATCTAGACTTTCCTTTCAGAGGTCTCAAAGTATCCCTGAGGATTACAGGGGTAGATTTAGAGGGACGAGAGGGGTTTAAAGGATTTTCTAAAGATGATTTTGATTATATGTAATTTGCAAAGATTTGTTCTCAGCCCTAGTCAACATACTGTTATATATGATTAATTTTTTTTTTTTAATATTTGAGAGAATTGGGTTAGGTAGGGAGCTTAGGAAACTTGTCCAAAGGCATCCCACTAGAGAGTGATGGAGCTGGGATTTGAACACTGTCCGTCTGTTTTTGGAACCCCTTCTCAGAAACATCTAGAATTGACTGATCTGGAAATGAATTTCTTTTAGGACAGTGCTTCACACAGCCTACCACTCAGTTAGGTACCTGATAGAGACATTTTGGTGATTAGAATGATACAATTAGGAGGAAGGATAAGAAGAGTGTCCAGTAGGGGATGGTACAAAAGGCAATATCAGCCTCCACTTCCAAATAGTTTCTATCTTCTTCCATCCTCCCCTCCCCCACCTCCCTGCAATATAAATTCTTTGAAATATGGTAATGCTTTCAATGGACCCAGACGTTTTTATTAGACGTCAGGATCATATTTGGCCAATGTCACAGGACTCACAGCTCTTGACAAAGTATGATGTCATTTAGAAGTTCATGTTCTTGACGTTGTTTTGGAGAGTCCTGTTAAAAAAGCCAAATAAGTTTTTATGGGCTCTCACGGCAGGGAAGCAGCCATAGTAATGCATAGCCATATCTGTTGGAAGAGGATTAATTAAGCAATAAGACAGAGGCAGGCGGTGCATTTCGGAGAGGTTATTGCACGGCTCATAGAGTGTTGCCGAGGCATTCAGCCAAGAGCTGAGTGACTTCCACTGGCCAAGGCGTTTCAGCCATCCAAGACGTGTAATGTTCTCCCAGAAACACTATCCCCTGCCATTCATTTCCACTGTGAGAAATAAAAAGACCCTCTTATTAACTAGGTGTTATTAGGCACGGGCAAATTGACAGCCATTTCATTATTTCATAATTATGATTAATGGCTTTCCCGATGAAGTCATTGTCGGCTATCCCAAAGCCAACTGGTCCCTTTTGGGATGGTGTCACCAAGTCATGGTTAATGTTTTTAGAAGCATGGAATGCATAGCGTTCCACAAACCCTGGGGAGGGAGGGTGAGTCCTGATTACCTTTGGAGACTGCACAGGAAGCAGACCTCTTCTTGAGGAAAGTAAACTCTGAAGAGGCCAAGAGGGGGAGGGGTGCATGAATGTGGTGATGGGAGAAGCAGAGGCAAGAAGAAACAGTGTAGTAACGGCCCTTCATCTTTAAACATACTTTGTTGTCTACTAAATGCATTCATATGAATCTTTCATTGGAGAGCCTTAATAATTCTTTGAGTTCTTTTTTTTTCATACTAGGCATTCCAGAAATACAAAAACCAATTGTTAGGTGACAGATAATGTTATGGGCCGAGTTGTGTCACACACACCACACCCCATTCATATGATGTAATCCTAACCCCTGGAACCTCAGAATGTGACTGTATTTGGAGATAGGGTCTTTTTTCTAAAAAATGTTTATTTGGAGTAGAATTGCTTTACAATGCTGTGTTAGCTTCTGCTGTACAGCAAAGTGAATCAGTTATACATATACACATATCCACTCTTTTTAAAATTTCCTTCACATTTAGATCACCACAGATCATTGAGTAAGGTTCCCTGTGCTAAACCGTAGGTCTCATTAATTATCTATTTTATACATAGTAGTGTTTATATGTCAATCGGAGATAGAGTCTTTAAAGAAGTCATTAAGTTAAAATGAGGAAATTAGGGTGGGCCCTAATCCAATATGATGGGTGTCCTTACAAGAAGAGGAAATTGGGACACAGACAGGTACAGAGGGAAGACCATGTGAAGATGCAGAGAGAAGATGGCTATTTCTAAGCCAAGAAGAGACGCCTTAGAAAGGACTAATTTGCTGATACCTTGATCTTGGACTTCTAGCCTCCAGAATGGTGAGGAAATATATTTCTGTTGTTTGAGCCACCCAGTCTGTAAGACTACTTTGTTACTGTAGTCCTAGCAAACTAATACAGATAGAAATGAAATGTAACCCAAGGTAAAATTTGATCAGAACTAGAAGAAAGGGCAAACCAAATAGATAAAATACAGTAAAAACTCTCTTTGGGGTGGGTATACAGGCAATAGGTACCCAAATTTTAAATATTCATATTCCTTGACCTAGATAGTGCACATTTAGAAATTTATCCTAAATACTCAGATACATTTGTGTGGATATATTTAAAATGATGATGAATGCAGTATCACGTTTTGGTGGATAGAGGATTAGCTCAACATAGTATGGTACATGGATGCCATGGAACAGAATTAACCATTGGAAAGAATGAGATAGCCAATAATACTGACATGAAAGATGTCTACAATATATTATTAAATTAAAAAATGAGGCCGGTTGTATAGAAGAATTTCATTTATATGTATTCATATTTTTTGAACATGTAGAATAACACATGCCAACTGTTAACAGTGCCTTTCTCTGGGTGGGTGATCATATAGGGGGGATTTGACTTTCTACTTGATGCAAGTTTGGAAGAACAAAGGTGAACTCTGATAGGAGGGACAACTTTCTAAACCTCATCAGTAAATCATGTTCTGCTTCCTTCATAGGAATGGTTCTGAGAATTGAATGCTTGCACATGTGTTTGGGACAATAAACCAAAGCAAAAATAGCCAACACTTACTCAATGCTGTTCTAGGTGCTTTATGTGAAATAACTCATTCAGTCCTCCCTACAGTCCCATGAGGTAGTGTGGTAGCATGATTTATGATAACCTATATATATTTGGTCTTTGTCCAGGTTTCCAGAACAGAGCTCCAAAAATCCTTGGAATTTCCTAAGTGATGAGAGTGATAAAGGTGTTTTTTGCTATGTTAACAGGTAACTTTTTTTTTAACATCTTTATTGGAGTATAATTGCTTTACAATGGTGTGTTAGTTTCTGCCCTACAACAAAGTGAATCAGCTATACATATACATATATCCCCATATCTCTTCCCTCTTGCATCTCTCTCCCACTCTCCCTATCCCACCCCTCTAGGGGGTCACAAAGCACCGAGCTGATCTCCCTGTGCTATGTGGCTACTTCCCACTAGCTATCTATTTTACATTTGGTAGTGTATATATGTATATATGTCCATGCCACTCTCTCACTTTGTCCCAGCTTAACCTTCCCCCTCCCCGTATCCTCAAGTCCATTCTCTACGTCTGTGTCTTTATTCCTGTCCTGCCCCTAGGTTCTTCAAAACCTTTTTTTTTTTTTTTAGATTCCATATATATGTGTTAGCATATGGTAACACTGTATGCTATACCGTTAGCATACGGTATTTGTCTTTCTCTTTCTGACTTACTTCACTCTGTATGACAGACAGGTCCATCCACCTCACTACAAATAACTCAATTTTGTTTCTTTTTATGGCTGAGTAATATTCCATTGTACATATGTGCCACATCTTCTTTATCCTTCATCTGTCAATGGACACTTATGTTGCTCCCATGTCCTGGCTATTGTAAATAGAGTTGCAATGAACATTGTGGTTCATGACTCTTTTTGAATTATGGTTTTCTCAGGGTATATGCCCAGTAGTGGGATTGTTGGGTCATATGGTAATTCTATTTTTAGTATTTTAAGGAACCTCCATACTGTTCTCCATAGTGGCTGTATCAATTTACATTCCCACCAACAGTGAAAGAGGGTTCCAACAAGGTGACTTTTGGGTCTCACCTAAGGATGGGGGCTAGTAGCCAGTGGAGCCAACCACATGATTGGAAGGTTGGAACTTTCAGTCCCACTCTCCCCACCCATAGTTTGTACTACAGGTTTGAGGTGGAGTAAGAGATGGTAGAGCTGAAAAGCAGAGTGATCAGGGCTTGTGTGAATGGGGCACCCTCCTCACAGAAGCCAGTGGTGAAGCTGAGCGTGACGGAAGACATACTAGATTGAAGGATGATTTAGGACGAGACGAGAATGAAGTTGTTGTATGACATTGGTTTGGTAGATTGAGGAAAGAAGGGCCATCATCATACCACTAATTATAGTTACTTCCTCTGAGCATTTACTGAGGGAGAAGCATTTTGCCAAGACTTAAATTTTTTAAAAATTCTTACAAAAATCCTATGGGGCAAATAATATTCATATGCCCTGTTCCCAAGTGAGGATAGTGAGTCTAAAATCCCGAAGAACTGCCTAAGCTTCTGTGTACCCAAGCTGGGATTGGAGCTTAGATCTTTTTTTTTTTTTTTTTTTTTTTGCCGTTCGCGGGCCTCTCACTGTTGTGGCCTCTCCCGTTGCGGAGCACAGGCTCCGGACGCACAGGCTCAGCGGCCATGGCTCAAGGGCCCAGCCACTCCGTGGCATGTGGGATCTTCCCAGACAGGGGCATGAACCCGTGTCCCCTGCATCAGCAGGCGGACTCCCAACCACTGCGCCACCAGGGAAGCCCAAGCTTAGATCTTTTTGATCAACCCTGAAGTCCCTGTTCTTAGATATTGCTCTGTTTGTTCCATATAGTTTGAGTCGTGCTCTTGAAAAAGGCAGATTTTGGGTGG
The DNA here is from genome assembly GCF_964341445.2 of Mesoplodon mirus. Classification (NCBI taxonomy): domain Eukaryota; kingdom Metazoa; phylum Chordata; class Mammalia; order Artiodactyla; family Ziphiidae; genus Mesoplodon; species Mesoplodon mirus. The sequence continues at coordinate 31,717,147 of NC_138995.1, forward strand.
GGAAAAGTGTTGAGATGTTGACTACTGATGAGAGTTGCCTACTTTCCCCTCAGCTTTCTCCCCACGGGCCCCGGGGAACTCTAAATAGCATCTCTCCCTGCCCCCTCTAATGAGCTGGTTTAAAATAGCTTCCCCTGTGTGGCAAAATGGCTCCCAGTCATGGGGCAGGTTGTGGGGGAAGTGATCTAATCCATTTAGAAAGCTGTTCCTCTCTTGCTGTTTTGTCAGAGAAGGTGATACCTGAGTCCAAAGCTGAGTAATTAAAAACCCTCTTAACACCACTTGAAATCAAGTGGCTCATATGCAACACGCTGAGCCTTCTATCCGCTGGGCTTGGGGTAATGGTTGTCTTGTAATACCACTTTCAATTGTATTTTGAATCTCATGAGAGGCAAATAGAATAAACACAAGAAAACCTTTAAAAAAATACAAACAAAACCTACCAAAAAAATTCAACCCTGTAATTATGTTCCCCATAATTTTGCATCCCCTATTACTGTTTGATTAAAAAACAAACCCCAAACAACATATACCCTTTGGAATGTAGTTTGGCTTCAAGTCATCATGAATGTTTTTTATGTGTAACAAAATCTCACAATTACTAAAATAGCTTAGAGTTAATTGCATTTCATTGGGAATTCATACTGACTTTATGTGTCTACACAAGAAAGTTATTATGAATTTAACATACCTGAGTAGTTATTTGCCATTTCAGAGCATTGAAGGGTCTTCTTGAGTCACTCCAGATGGACTCCCTTTTTCCTGGAGGTGAGGAGATGTGGCAGGAAGTGGAGATTCGGTTGAGGAGGTGAAGGTTCATCCATTCTTCGCGGACAACTCATCTCACTTGACAGCCACTTTTGAGCAGGTGTGGACCACCTTCTGGTGTGTCCATGAATGCTAAACTCCTAAATGTTTCACTGTCCTTCTCTCTTCTGTTCTTCCTCTTTTTTCCCTACTCAAGTCAAAATAATAATAATAATAACAGCAACAACAAGCCATTTTTAAGTGTTTGCCGATAGTGAAACACAATGCTAAACACTTTATATATATTTACTTATCATATCTCATCTAGACCTTGCAATACCTTGTGAGGAAGGCATTATTTTTACTTTATAGGTGAGGATGCCGAGGCTAGGAGAGGTCAAGAAACTGGCTCACAGTCACACAACTGGTAAGCAGCAGAATTGTGATGGGAACTGGAGTCTTCTAGCTGTAAACTGCATTCTCTTCACTCCTGTGTTTTGAAGGAACACTCCTTTAAAAGAGACAGCCAAGAGGGAATGAATGGTGTGGATGGGGACTAGAGTCCAGAGTGGTTCCAGTGACCTCACACTCTGTCCCCATCCCTGCTGATCAGGTAACAACAGCCTGTGCAGATACTTTCTAAAGACTGCCCATTGCAGCTTTGTATAAAATAGGAAAAAGTGCAGATGACCTAATTTTTCATCAGCAAGGGATTAAAGCAACGAAGGATGGTGACTGCCATCATGGAACATTCCCCAGCCACTGAGAAGAATGTCAGGACTGAAGAGGGACAGCCACACAGGTTAAGAGACTTGTCCCAGGGACTTGTATCTTCTTCTGGCTCCCCATCCTGACCTTCCTGCTTCCTCCCTAGAATGCTCAATGGTTTCCAGTGTCACACAGTTAGGTAGCCAGAACCCGAGCATGCCCCGTACTGATCAACACTGAAGGGGAAAGTAAGAGGCTCAGTCATGCATTGGTTAAGAAGTGACTTGGCCTCAGCTAAACCTGGATTTGAACCTTGAGCTGGCAAGACTCCATAGTTCTCCATACTCTCTCAGCATGACACCAGAGCAGACGTGGTGGCTTTGTGGTAGGTCTAGAGGACAGGCTTCATCTGGCCCCTCCTTCTCCTCTGGCTGGCATGGAGCAGCAGAAAAAAGCCTGGGCATCCAAGAGTCCCCAAGAGAGTACTGGAATGGGTTTATCCTATGACTGGACATAGCAGTGACCCTGGGGACTGATGGTCAGCACCAGATAGAGACCTCTCAGTGGATGTCAGTGTGTCTAGAAGCCTCTCTCCTCTTGTATGAGCCAGCATCCTCCAGAGAAACAGAAGCAACAGGGGGTAGATAGATAGATACATAGGGGATTTAATATAGGAATTGGCTCATGTGGTTATGGAGGTCTAGAAGTCCCATGATCTGCTGTCTGCAAGATGAAGAATCAGGAAAGCTGGTGGTGTAATTCAATCTGAGTTCGAAGGCCTGAGAATTGATGGTGTAAGTCTTGATCTGAGTCTAAAAGTCTGAGAACCAGGAGCGCTGATGTCCAAGGGCAGGAGAACGTGGATGTCTCAGCTCAAGCAGAGAGAGAGCAAACTGCCCTTCCTCTGCCTTCTGTTCTATTCGGGCCCTGAATGAGTTGGATGATGCCCGCCCATATTGGGGAGGGCCATCTTTTTTACGCAGTTCACCAGTTCAAATGCTAATCTTCCAGAAACATCCTCACAGAATGTTATACATCCAGAAATAATGTTTTACCAACTACCTGGATATCTCTTAGCCCAGTCAAGTTGACACATAAAATTAACCATCACATCCCTAATGACCTGGCGCCACATAAATTCCCCCAATTTAAAGCAGCCCACAAGAAAAGGTGGTATCCTTCCAAACTCCTGGTTTTGAACTATGAATTTGTTCTAGTTTCACAGCTGCTTTAGTGATAATTATCCAAGTTAGTTTGAATGGAATTCTTGGGACGGTTCATCCTAAAAAGAACGCAGTGACCTCTCACATTTTCTACAACAGGTTGGATGGTGACAAGCGCTCCCGCCTCATGGAAGATTCTGCATCAGTATGATGAGAAGCAGCAGCTGATGACTCCGAGGATGTTAACTGGCTTTATTAATCATAACCACAGACCAGAGGCTGTGTGTTTTCTCCAGGAGTCGAGTGAGAGATTGCCTTGTCTCCTGCTGCTCCCACAGTATAGTCAAGGCATCAAGCTAAATTAAACGAAATGCCGTCTTCTTGTGACAGCAGGTGCAAAATTACCTCTAATTATGAATTTGCTAGGTACAACAGTGACTCTGCATGAATTATAACGTGGCATTCATTAAAACAGCCATTTAGGATCTCACTTACCTTGACACGCCTACGGAGTCTCAGAATTCAGTAGTGAGTCCATTTCAAACTGTCCACTGTTCTCTTAGAGAACTGTGCTGGTTTGGCAATTTGCAATCCAAAAGCTTTGTTTAAAGTATAAGGTGCCGAGTAAGGAAAGCTGGGTCTGTCTCAGATTTACCGCCGACTGGTGTGTGTGTGACTTGAACAAGTCAGTTAACATTTTCAGAACTCAGTTCCTTCATCTATAAAACAGAGGGGGCAGAACTGGGCAAATTTTAAGGCAGTATATCTCAAAATTAATTTGCTATTCAAAGTGTGGACCACGGACCAGAAGCTTGTTGAAAATGCAGAATCTCAGTCCCTACCCCAGATTTACTAGTTTCAAACTATGATATGCTTATGGATCATCTGGGGATCATGTTAAAATGCAGAATCTGATTAAGCGTATCTGGGGTAGAGCCTGAGATTCTGCATTCCATTGAGCTCCCAGGTGCTGCTGCTGTTGCTCCCCCAGCTGCTCCCCAAAGTATACTTTGAGTAGTGAGGCTCTCAGATCCCTTCTAGCTGTGTATTAGCATAGTAGGTGATGTTTACTGAGTACTTCCTGTGTGCTAGACAATGTGCTAAATACATGCATTGTCTCATTTAATTCTCATAAGAACTCTACAGAGGGCATATGATTAATATCATCCACATTTTATAGATAATGAAACCAAGGATCATGGATATTGCCACCTTGCCCAAGGTCATGTGGAGGGCAGAGCTGGGATTTGAATTCATAGTATCTGGCTCTGTTGCTCATCTGCATAATGACAGCACTGTCGCCTGCCAAGTAATTTAGCTTTTGAAAAACTCTAACTGTTGTTTCTTTGCTCTTCTGGGTAAAGTTCTGGTGGCTGATTCTCTATGGAGCAGCAGGATATTAATAGAGCCAGCTGATGTGACCCTAGTTCTAACTCACACTGTTTCCGGGTTGTATTGTATTTGATGGATGAATATGTATTTCCCGATCAAGGGGCCTTTTGAAGAGTCCCAGTTTTTTCCTATTATCAGCTGTGCTACAATAAACACACTTGTACATATACTTCATATGTGGTATGACCTTGGGACAGATGCTTATATGTTCCATGCTTGGACCAAAGGACATGCATTGATATATTTGGATAAATACCACCATCTTGTCTACCACTGGGACTCATAGTTACACTAAATTTAGTGTTTAGTGGGGGAACATTAAAATTAAAGCTCCTCATTGAGTGGCCGAATTTGAATCTTGAATCCCAAACTTCTCTCGGGAAAAATTCTTACCCCATATTTTCAAATAGCAAAATTATTACCTCTCCTTTTGGTTGGTCCCCTCTACCAAAGTGCTGATTCCATTGGGAAATAGTGATGCCTTTTTTAAACTTGAAAAAAAATGAAGAAGAGGAAGTCATGAAGCTGGAATATGTTGAACCCATATTTGTGGAGCTTGATTTTTGAAAAGACAAACCCTGCATTTGGGAAACTGGAATCGCTTGGCTTCCCTGTTTGGCTTCACGTAATTAGCCTTAACCTCAGAAGACTCTGTCTAGGGTAGCTCAAACTTCAGGGAAAAAGAAGCATTAAGGCTCATTTTGACGAGAAGACTGAACTCCAAATTGTTGTTTGAGGAACCAGCTTAGACTTCTGGCTGAAACTCAAGATGCTATACATTTGTCGACATATTTAATACTGTACTCAAGTTCCCAGGCCTTCTCTGATAGACTTTTTTTATTTGTGAGTCTGGGTATTTCTTCCTCCTATAAATGGTTATTTCTCTACACAGATACACGTGGGAGAATATTTAATTAGAACTGAAAATGTTTTGAGCATGTTAAGTACAATCTAAGTGATAAGTATCGTGATCTTTAAATGCTACAATAAGCATTATAATACATGCCTAATTCACTGATGAGCACTTGGCATGTCTTTGACAAATTCTTAATAAATTGCTCAAAAGAGCCCTTTAGAAAGTGTCATTTCACACTACATAACTCTGCCTCTGATATTTCTCAACCTTGTCTATCTGCAGAAATGGGAAATTCTCTTGAACATTTTTCTTAACTGATTCTGATTTATGGCTTTTGGTGGAAACTCCCAGGGACTTGTTGCAATATACTGTAAATGAAATCTGCTAGCTACACAATTTGAAAAGTGAAGGCTGTAGTCTCCAACTTTTCAAAAGCAGCCCATTTCACCTAGACAATGAATTATGGGATCCATAAGTACATAGAAAGCCTGAATACTGCACTTGGTATGTATCTTCAAGGGAAAAGCTGTAAGAATCTAACAAAGACTAGCCACAGCCTGGGTGTCATCTGGAGGGTATTAAGAGAAGATTTGTAGCAATTGAGTTGATTGTTAGTGTTAGGGGCAGTGATTCCTTAGCATCAAAATACTCCATAAATTCTCCCTGTGCCCAGATTTCAGACTTTGCAAATAAATTTGGGTGTAGGTAAAAGATGCTTTGGAAAACTAATTTTTAAATTAAAAATTTAACAAAAGCATTAATTTAGGAAGGTCTGTGGCTGCATAGCAACTCAAATTACTTGCAAGTGGGAAAAAAGCAGTGCTGAGTTTGTCGGGTTCATTTATTTTTCTCCTACTATGTGCCCCAAGCAAGGTGTTCTAACTGCAAGATTTAATAGTAAGTATTTAATGTCAATCTTTTATATCTGCATAAAATATCTGAAAAGATTAAAGATATACTGATGAGAAAGCTGAAGGTCAAAGAGGTTAAACATATAATTAGTGATGGGCCTGGCTTACCGACTTCTTAAAAATAACCTTTTACTTCAGAATAATTTTAGATTTACAGAAAGATCACCAAGATAACACAGAGAATTCCTGTAAACCTGTTACCCTGTTTTACCTACTGTTAACATCTTACATGGTATATTACATGTCAAAACTAAGAAATTAACATTGGTTCATTACTGTTAACTAAACTCTAGATATTATTCAGGTTTGTATGTGTGTGTGTGTTTATTTATTTATTTTCACTAATGTCCTTTTTCTGATCCAGGATCTTATTTGAGACCCCACATTGCATTTCACTGTCATGTCTCCTAGCCTCCTCTGGTCTGCGACAGTTTCTCAGTCTTTCCTCATTTTTCATGACCTTGATAGTTTGAAGAACACTGGTCAGGTATTTTGTAGAATATCCCTCCATTTGGATTTGTCTTAATGGTTTTCTCCTGATTGACTGGGGTTATGGGTTTTTGGGAAAAAAACCACAGAAGTAAGGTGCCTTTCTCATCACATCATATCATGCTATCCTGCTTTCAGTGTAACTTACCCCTGGCAGTGTTAACCTTGATCTCTTGGTTAAGTTAGTGTATGTCAGGTTTCTGAGGCTACATTTTGATCAGTGGTAAGGAGTGTGGCAATTGATTAGTGATGTCTGCCATGAGCACAGAATCAGGGAATAGTGCTACTCAGAGCAAGTATTGATATTTGCTATTTCTGACTCAGATAAGGCCACCATCTCTTGCAGATGAAGTTGAGATTCAGTTATTCAGAATTTCATGTCATTGTACATATGGCTCTGCCATCCATACAATGCATCCATGTTAAGCATTTAAAAAAGAAATAATTGTTGAACATCTATAATATGCAAGCCATATTTTTGTTTCTCAGTTAATAGACTGAGAGAATGTTGAGGCTGAAGGGGAGACTTAAAAGATAACCCAATTTCCTCATATGATTTTTTTAATGAAAAAATTAAACCCCCCCAAAAAAGAGAACAAATACACTAGAGGCTCAGAAAGGGACAATTATTGCCTGAAGCATAGGAGCATAGAAGGCTTAGACTGGAATCCTGTCTTCTGACTGCTTTAGTATCTACATCCCTGATTACATCTACTGTACTTGTACAAGTTACTTGAGCTGAGTACTTATAGTAATTTATGGTATGGTCTCCTCCAGAAGACCATTGAAATCAGCACTTTTCAATGTGTAGGAGAATAATGCATCAAAACATTTCCTCTGTATCTCACTCAAACATTTTTGTTTGTTGAGTATAAATGGATGACTTTTTACAAACAACTATGGGCTTTCAAAAATTTACTCATGTGAGAACAATTTAGTGATTACCAGCCATTTATCAGATGCTGGCTATACATTGGTGAATAAAATAGACATGGTCCCTATAAGGACAACTTATATTCTAGTGGAGTATACAAATGTAAAATAAATTAAAATAATAACATAATTACAAAGTATAAAGAATGCCCTGAAGGGATCAAACACAGAGTGTTAATACAATAAAGAAAGAGGGAAACCTAATTAAGGTGGTCAAGGAAAACTTGCCTGAGAAGGTGACGCTTACACCAAGATGGAGGGAGCTTTGCAATGTGTCTGAATCAGAGTGGGTCATGTTTGCAGAGGCCCTAAAAGAGAGGACAGGACAAGTCTGAGGAACGGGAAGAAGGCCTGCAAGCCTGGATTTTTGTAAAAATGGGGTAACAGATGTGTCAGTGCCCTATATCATCAGCCCTTATATCCATCCTGTATACAGTGGCAGCTTTTCCTGGCATGCTGGGTCAACATATTGGGCAAGGTAGAGGTGCCAGGGAGTTGATGTCCCAGGAGCTGTTCTCAACCTATGATGAATGGGTTGGTGGAGACATGTCCCAACAGCCCCATCCCTCGGGAGGGATGACCAGGAGGCATATTCTGTTCTCCCCACAGTCTCCCAGGGGTCCTCATTGGGGTTGAACCTCAGGAACCCATCATGGTAAGATGCTTGATAAGATACCTTTTGCTGGCTTCCTTCCCTTGAATGCCTCTCTTTCCCACTCCTTTATCGTTCCCCTTCCAGACAAACTCATATCCTTTTTTTTCAAGGTCTCATTTGGAGAAACCTAGCTGAAGATCAATGGGCAGGGTGATACAAGCTGAGGCTGGAAATGTAGGCAGAAGCTGGACCATGCAGCACTTTTCAGGCTTTGCAAAGAAGTTTGATTTTACTATAAGTGCATTAGGAAACAACCAAAGGCTCTTAAGAAAGGAGTGACTTGATTAGATTTAGGTTTTAAAACGGGATAATCTAAAATGTAGGTTGGCCTTAGAATCATGGATTTAAAAGGCATCTTAGAGACAGTCTGTGTGAACTCTCCCTTTGTAGGAAAAGAAAGTGAGATCCATAGAAGTTGATTTGCCCAAAGCCACACGGTGAGAGAGGTGGGACAACTGTGTTAATTTCACGAACAAAGTCTCCTAACTGTCTAGGACTCAGCAGTGCCTCTTTGGCTCTGATAACCTCTTGGAGTAGTTTCATCCAAGACAGCATTTTCTAAGGAAAACAACATGAATTTTGAATTCAACATCGTGCTGCCGAGGACTGCGTTAGGTAATTACCATAACATGTTAGACAGTTGAAATTACAGGGGAGAAAAACAGTTAAGACACCAGCCCAGTTATTAAGTATTAAAGACACTGAAGATTTTTGCTTCATGTTAAGTACCAGGATAGGTCATGATAACAGTTTGCAAATATTTGTAAAGGTGCAGGCAGTGAAGAGGGAGAGAAATTACTTAGCTTAGAACAGTGGAGGAAATCTCGAAGTAATGAGGTGGAACAAAAGGAAAATATCATTAGCTGAAGAGTGGGAAAAGGGTCTTTTCAATGAGAATGGGTCGGTTGTGTTTACAGACAAACCCAATTGTCTGAGTGAACCTTATGTAGTGTTTGAAATGAAAAAAAAAAAAAGAAAATTAGAAAGATTTATACCAGCACGTATCACTTGTATTTCTTAAAATTATTTTCTCTTATCCTCTCACTTTCAAACACATTTGCTGTATGTTTGAAATGTAATTATTTCACAACAGAGGATATGTAGTGCAGTTTGGTGACTTTCATGATGGACCAAGTCAAATTTCTCTCTTAACAAACAGAGATGGATAAATAATTGGACTACAAACCAAGTATTCTCTAATTATGTTTCATTTGCTGATTGTGGCATTAAGATAGACTATATTATCATAGTTAATCATTTTTACAGTGTTTTAACTTTGGAGCAATTTTAAACTACAAAGAATTGTCAGGGTTTTGTCAAGGTTGTGAAATTGGTGAGGTTGACTCTTCACTGGAAGGCAAAAATTTCCAGTGTAAATTTGAATGGTTAAACAACACAGCTCTATTTACAACAGCCAGGACATGGAAGCAACCTAAGTGTCCATCGACAGATGAATGGATAAAGAAGATGTGGCACATATATACAATGGAATATTACTCAGCCATAAAAAGAAACTAAATTGAGTTATTTGTAGTGAGGTGGGTGGACCTAGAGTCTATCATACAGAGTGAAGTAAGTCAGAAAGAGAAAAACAAATACCGTATGCTAACATATATATATGGAATCTTAAAAAAAAAATGGTTCTGAAGAACCTAGGGGCAGGACACGAATAAAGACACAGATGTAGAGAATGGACTTGAGGACACAGGGAGTGGGAAGGGTAAGCTGGGATGAAGAGAGTGGTATGGACATATATACACTACCAAATGTAAAATCGATAGCTAGTGGGAAGTAGCCACATAGCACAGGGTGATCAGCTCGGTGCTTTGTGACCACCTAGAGGGATGGGACAGGGAGGGTGGAAGGGAGATGCAAGAGGGAGGAGATATGGGGATATATGTATACATATAGCTGATTCACTTTGTTATACAGCAGGAACTAACACACCATTGTAAAGCAATTATACTCCAATAAAGATGTTTAAAAAAAAAAAAACAACAACAAATAAAACAAAACGAAAAATGGTTGACTGTTTTACCTAAGTTGTTTCCAGTGGATTTAAGTGGTTATTGCTGAATACGATTCACTGGTAATCATGGCTATAGTTCCTTATTTTATTTGGATTTGTTGGATGTGCCAGCATCAATCATTTCACAGCCTATTAAAGTAACACAATCCATACACCCAAGAAAAATTACCCAACAACCCTCATGTTCCTTCAGTTTAAGGGGGAGTCCTCTGAGGATAAAATGTTACAGATGGGAACGTGCAGTCCCTCTATGCTGACTGACCCTCTTCCCCACCTTGTTCTAAGTGTCATCATTGGGTATAATTTCTTAGCATACTGTTTGCTTTGTCTTCAGCTAAGAGCCAGCAAAATAGCTACTATAATTATATCTCTTTAAGACGATGCCCATTTGATTGAGGGCTGGGCTGAAAATACAGTCTACATTATCATATGAAAAAGCCACATAAAGAGACCTGTCTTCAAACTGCAGAGTGAACCCTGCTCCAAGCGATTCTAAATGAAGCGACAAACTGCAAAGCGAGAGCACTTATTTGACCACAGACCCATTGAAATATCACTTTGATGAATGCAAACACATTTATCATCTACACTAGGCGATGTTTTATGTCAGTATCCCAGTGAAGGCTGTTTTAGCTCTAAGGACTAGAAACCCACACCAAGCTAGCTTAAACAAGAAATTGAATTTATTATAAGTATACAGGGGTATGTGACAGAAGCCACAGGGGGCTGGGATTAGAATATGTCCAGAACCAAGGCACTGATTCTTTTGGTTTCCTTCTGGGGTCATTTGGTCTCTCATCTCTGTCTTTCTCTTTGTAACCCCTTTGCTCTCTTGCAGAAGATGGCTTTTCTTGTGTCAACTGAAAAAAAATGCACAACCTAAAAGTTAAGAATTATGTTTTATTTGGCAGACAAAACTGAAGACTTAAGCCTGGGACACAGCATCTCAGATCGCTCTGAGGGACTGCTCCAGAGAGGTAAGGGAGGAGACAGGATATATGAGTTTTTGCAACAAAGACCAGGTAGTCAGAACTTCAAAAGATTACTGTTAATTAAAGAAAACCCGCTCTCTGGCATAAGGAATTTAGTGCCTTTTTATGTATGGGAAGATGCAAGAATCTGGGCTCACTGAAATCATTCCTTTGCTTTGCACTTCAGCTCTCTGGGGCCAGTATCCTGTGCTTTCTCATCCTGAGTTCCTTCAGGGCTCACCATCGGTGGAGGCGCCCGGGGCGTAATGTGATGGCTTGAGGGCTGCAGCATCCTTTGTTTCCTGATATGGCAGGCCACATTTTTTTCATTGATACTTGCTTCTCTCTTCATGTGTCTGCCCTACAGCCCCAACTTTCACCTCAGTTGTAGCCCCAGGCAGAGTCTCTGATTAACATCCCTCATACTCAGTGAAGTCTTACAAATCCAGCTAGCCTGGACCTTGAGATCAGGAGATCAGTAGGTGCTGAGACTGCTGAGGAATCTCAGCCAGCTGGTGGGGGAGGGAGGAAGGAAGGTTGGTCGAATGGGCTATTTTCTGAGGCATTTCCAAACAACCGTGTCTGGGCAAGAGCCACTTGTACATTTTAATAAGTTCTATTCACTTACTATTCTTTAACAGTTGATGAGAGTTTGAGTGAGGCAAAAGCTCTTAAATCTTAATGGCTGTGTATCTATGTGGTTATCATTTTGTCTACCTCAAAAGTGCATGATGGCATACCCATCTTCATAGCAATATTAGTCCATTATTCACTATATTCCACAGAGATGGAAGCAACCCAAATGTCTATCAATAAAGAAAATGTGGTATATACATACAATGGAATTTTACTCAGCCTTAAAATGGGTGGAAATCCTGTCACATGCTACTACATGAAGGGAAGACATTTGAAGACATTATACTAAGTGAAATAAGCCAGCCACAAAAAAAGACAAATCTTGCTTTGATCCCACTTAAATGTGGCATCTAAAGTAGTTGAATTCCTAGAAGCAAAGTAGAATTGTGGTTACCAGGAAATGAAGGAATTGTTGTCTAATGGGTATAGAATTTCAGTTTTTCAAGATGAAAAAATTCTGGAGATTGGCTGCACAACAACATGAATATAGTTAACACTCCTGAACTGTACACTTAACAATGTTTTTTCTTTTTTTAAATTAAAAAATGATGGAATATAAAGATAGAAACTGGGGCTTCCCTGGTAGCGCGGTGGTTGGGAGTCCGCCTGCCGATGCAGGGGACGTGGGTTCGTGCCCCGATCTGGGAGGATCCCACGTGCCGCGGAGTGGCTGGGCCCGTGAGCCATGGCCGGTGAGCCTGTGCGTCTGGAGCCTGTGCTCCGCAGCGGGAGAGGCCACAGCAGTGGAAGGCCCAAGTAACGCAAAAAAAAAAAAAAAAAAAAAAGAAACTGATGGCACCACGGAGCAGCTGTACTAGCTGTGGGCTGCCCACATCCAGACTTCCTGTCATATAAAGAAAATTAAACTGTACTCTGTAGTTTAAAAAAGTAGGTGATGGCTCCCCAAAGCCTAGTGACTTCCAGGAGGGTGGTCAAGACCCTCCATCCATTTGTCCTAAATTTTAGTTTCTCATTTATCCTTTTGTCCTCAGAAGTTTTAGCCAATCTGGACCAGAAGCCTAGTGCAGCCCAGTCTCCCAGACTCATCTTCTATGTTATCTCTTCCAGCAGACTTTCTTGAAACCAGTGTTTGGGACAATTTTCCCATTCTGAGTGCCCATATTTCTTATGGTCCTTACCTCTTTCTGTCTTGAATTGGAACTTAGGTATACATCTTTTTATTTTTTTGAATTTTAGAATTTTATTTATTTTTTTATATAGCAGGTTCTTATTAGTTATCCATTTTATACATATTAGTGTATATATGTCAATCCTAATCTCCCAATTCATCCCACCACCACGCCCCACCCCCAAGGTATACATCTTCTCTATATTCTCTCCCCAATTATACTGTAAGATCCTTGAAGTCAGGAGACAAAATTACTGTCTCTTCCATAGCACCATCAAAGTGCTAGGCACATAGCAAGTGCTTGGAATGGAAACAAAAAAACCAAAAACATGGCCAGAGGTTTCAGTTGTGACTGAGATGGAAACCTATGGTCTTCTTAATAACACTGACTCTATTGATTCCATTATTTTATTTTCAAGTTTGGATATATGGTATGTTGAATCAAATAGAAGTCTCGGGGGTCATGTTAAGGATGGAATTCTGTGAAGTCAAGTGAATCATTTGCTTGGTTATTCTTAATCATTAGCTGGGTGAGACACATAACACAGAATCGATCAATTTTCCATATGGCATTTTCATCAGATAGACCAGAAGTTTCTAATTTTTTACAATATGAAAACCTCTGTTTCTTTTTTAAATTTTATTACATATATTTTTATGAGGTTGTATGTGTTTTTATTTTCAGATTTCTAGGAATTTGAGAGAATTCCCAGGAACGCAGAAAGGAGATGTCTGCTTAGGCAAATAATATACAATTTTTTAAAACAAAGTTTGATTCTCTAATGGAATAAAGTTAAAAAATGAGCCTAGAGATTATCATACTAAGTGAAGTAAGTCAGAGAAAGATAAATATATGATACCACTTATATGTGGAATCTAAAAAAATGATACAAATGAACTTATTTACAAAACAGAAACAGACTCACAGACATAGAAAACAAACTTACAGTTATCAAAGGGGGAGGTGGGATAAATTAGGAGTTTGGGATTAACAGATACACACTACTATATATAAAATAGGTAAACAACAAGGACCTACTGTATAGCACAGGGGACTATACTCAATATCTTATAATAAGCTATAATGGAAAGAATCTGAAAAAAAATATATATATGTATATAACTGAATCACTTTGCTGTACACCTAAAACTAACACAACATTGTAAATCAACAATACCTTATATTATTCTGATGTCTTTTAATAACATAAAGAGCATATCAGAACCACTTCCTTTGAAATCATTAATGATTTGATTACAGAAGATGGCTCTTTTCAGGAGCCAAAACAGTTCATGTAGAAACTTTTCTAACCCAAATAGACTATTTGGGGATATCATATTTGTGTTCAGGATTAAAATAATCCTTAATAGGGTTATTGGTCATAATCCGGTATGTTTTCAGCTTGAATCTCTAGTTCCACCCTTGTGGAAGAGGCCTTATGCATACAGAGTTACCTCAGTTGCATAATTTCTCTTTGTTTGAATTACATAATTTTTAATGGATGTATAGCTGATTTACAATGTTTTGTTAATTACTGCTGTACAGAAAAGTGATTCAGATAGCACAGTTTTCTGTGCTATCAGTAAGACCTTATTGTTTATCCATTCTATATATAAAAGCTTACATTCACTATCTCCAGCCTCCTACTCCATCCTTCTCCCCTCCCCCTCCCCCTCCCCCTTGGCAACCACGAGTCTGTTCTCAATGGCTGTGATGCTGTTTCTGTTTCATAGATAGGTTCATTTGTGTCATATTTTAGATTCCATGTATAAGTGATATCATATGGTGAACACCTCTATTTTTAATGCTAATTTTATGATAGTAGTACTTTTGTGTCTGGAATGGAAAAAATACACAATAATAGAACTATGACAAATTCAATGATGCTTTAAAAATCTTTCATATCTTGTTTGTCATAGCACCATCTACATATATTTGACAAAAGCAGAATTTTGTTGTGTGATGCATAATGTTTATTACGACAACAGGTAATGCATGTAGTACAAATAGACTTTCAGAACTCTTTCCAGTAGAACCATTGATGTAAATATCAATTGACTAACAGATGTCTAATAAATGTCTAACTAGGTTTTGTGGAGCAAAACCAAGAAGGACTAGATTCTATTCCACAACGTTTCAGCTAAGTGCATTACTTCTCTTCTCTACCATCTCTGGGAAGGTTATGAAGTCTTGCCCTCATAATATTTGTGGGACTCCTTCACTCATGGTTGGATCTACCTTACACAATGAAGCATAGATGGTTTATGAAGAGTTAATGTCAAGAAACACATGTCCATCCAACTACAAATCACTTTGTGACAACTACAAAGGGGTCTGGTGTTAATGACCAAGATCTCCTTAATTTGATCTTGCTAAAGTTCTTGCTCTGACATGCCTGCCTTTTGCTGATATTATCTGATGGGTCTTCTGCTCTGTATTATAACCAGCCTTCACTCTTTAGTCTCATTTTAAAGTCCACTTCTTCATGAACCCCTTACCTGTTTCCTCCTAGCCTAGTAGACTTATACTTTTGTAAATCATCAGGATGCTCATAATTCCACCATTGGGATGGCATGCCACAGAGGGCAGAGACTTAGTCTCATTTGTGCTAGTATCCTTAGCACATAGTGGCTGATCAATACACGTTTGTTGAATAAATGAATGAATACCCCCTGAGGCTTCATATTGAGCTCTCTACACTGGGCTAATTAATTACAGAGGACTCCCCACCCCAGCCTAAAAATTGCTCAAAAGTCAGACCTAAAATGTGGTCTTCATCAATTGTATTTGCCTAACACACCTATGTCTGTTCTTATTTGTGACTGCTCATATTTGTGCAAATGTTGAAATCTATTCACATCTTCTCTAATATGTGATCTGAAAAGCATCCTGTCTCTCTCAACTGTTAAGTAATTACTTTTCAATAGTACTTGATATCTGTCCTCTAGAACGTCCCATGAGGGTGAGGACTTTGTTTATCTGGCTTCTGTGGTACTCCTAGCACCTACATTATTAGTACATGGCAGGCCCCTGATAAATACTTATTGTATGAACAAATGACTGTTGACTGACTAATTTTATTGTTTGGAGGAGTGTTGTGCTACAGATGTGATTAAAATGCTCCACATAGAGGGGCAGGAGGTAAACTAGGTACTACTGCCCATCGCCTTTAGTACATTTCAAGACAGAGTAACAAGACCTACACTCTATTCACGTGCTAGCCTTGCTTTCCAAACTGCCTCCCTTTTCTTAAGGGAATCTCTAACTCCTTACATCCTAATCTCCCTAATATCCAGTATATTATTTCCTGGACACTGGACTCTCTGTCTTGCTTCAACTTCAAGTTCAGTAGGAGAAACAAATGGAGACTTGCAGGGACCTGGACACCAAAAATGTGTATTTACTGCTTCTCATATTACCCTCATCAGCCATGTGGATTGTTGAGAAGGATAAATGAAGACATTCTAGTTCAGGTTTGATCAAACTCCATTTGCATTCCCAAACAAAGAACAAGTCTGTGTTTCACTGTGATTGTATAATAGGAAGTAAAGGACTGTGGCTTATGTTACTTGGAGCTGATTTAAATTTTTATGAACCTGATACCTCTGAAAGGCAATAATCAAAATGAAACCATAGTAATTATTTTCATTTGAAAACATCAGAATGGGACCTCATTACATTCTAGTGAGTGACTCAAGGGGAAGTATGGGAAGGCAAAGCATAAACTCCATTTTGAATATAAATTTCTTAAAATATTCAGCAATGTCATAGAAGGAAGTACAAAGCCAGAGTTGACAATTTTCAATCAATATTCCAAATTCGTTGAATTAAGGTTGTCTTGGGATTGCAGACTGGGCTGGGACATACATATGTATCTATAATAAACAAGATGTATTTTGCAGAAATGGATTTGGGTTTTGGCATCGACTTGATAGGGAGATCAAAGCACTAGCTGGCATTAGAAGGATTTAGATACATTTGTCATAGGCAGCTGTTATGCTAATCTCATTTATGCAGTTGTCAGCTGATAGGCTCTGATGAGCCAGCTGAGTGGGAAAATCATTATTCCATCCCTATTGTGATAAGTGTTATTTATTACTGTCAAATGGTATTAATGTTTGATTCAAAGATGGGGAGTGAGCACCATCTACATGAAGTTCATCCATTCATGGTCAATTGCAACAAAAGGAATCGCTGAATTCCAGCCAAACGAACCTCATTTCTGGGTGAAAAAAGAATAATGGATTTAATTTGCATATGTTTTAAAAGGGTAATGAAGTAATATGATGTTTATCTTGGTTGAAGAGTGGTAATTTTCATTGGCGGGACTCCAGCTTCGTTGGAGCCATTGTGAGGCATTTACTGTTGGGTTGGTGTGGAAGGACTTTTCAAAGCAGCAGGTGCATTGGGGGTTGGGGGAGAGCAAGATGATTTATTCATTAGGCCAAAAATGAGCAATCTGGACATCTATTTTTTCTTCATCTTCCTCTGAAATGTATTTATAACTAAATCCCCTCTCTCTTCCCCTAGGATGGTGATATCCCCTGATTTTCACATTCCTTTTGTGGCCTTTGACAATTTAATTATGTGAAATCCCTAACCCGTCACTCACTTCATTTCTGTTCCCCTTTTGTTATGATCAGATCTGCTGTTTCCACTCCATCTAAACTGATATCTCTACAGGCCTGGTGTTTTGGAATGGTGTGTTGATTTCTAGTTAGGGTAAAACTAGGAGACAGTTAAGGATGGCAACCAATGGCTGATGGTTTGTTCTTAAGCATTTTGTTAAATTAACTGCTCAGCTGAACTCTGAGTTGTTAAAAATGATTCCCCTCTGTTTGGAGACTTGCAAAGAGCTGTCCCCCTTCCAGTACAGCTGCATTGGTTAATGCCGCTTTGGATTATTTTTCTTGTGTTAAAAATACAGATAACCTAATTATAGCACCTCCCCAGTTCCCAAATGCCTCACTTAATGACTCATTAGTGCAGTGAGAACACTTTCCAGCGCTTGCTAAATAATATTCCGTTTCTGAGGACTTCATCGTCTTTTTTCGTATTTGCTCTGAAAAAAAAAGTTTGACTAAACATATTTCAGAGCCTTTAGATTTTGCTGATTGGCTACATTTCTATCACAAGCTGGTCACTTTTCAGGATCCAGCTTTTCTTGTCTTTTGGGGCTGATAAAAATGGGGCCAGATGCTTTTGTTCAGTGGGAGAGGGTCACAAGAGTTTTTGTAAATCCGTGAACTCAAAGAAAACTGTCTTCCTGCTTACCCAGTATTTAATGTATCTTTACTGGGATTCAGAATCTTCTATTGTCTGACTTAATCCACCATGTTTCTCTGGAAGCCAACATCATGTCTGGAAAAGAGACCCTCAAGGCATATTTGTTGACTGGATGAATGGACCTTAGGAAGCTTATAGTCTAGTTCAACAGTTGGCAAACTTTTTCTGTACAGGATCAGATAGTAAATATCTTAGACTTTGTGGGCCATATGGTCTTTGTTGTAACTATTCAACTGCTGTTGTTGGATGAAAGCAACCACAGACCATACGTCAGTGAATGGGCATGGCTACGTTCCAATAAGTCTTTCTTTACGGATGCTGAAATTTGAATTTTATATAATTTTCACATGTCATGAAATATTTTGATTTTGATTTTTTTCCCCAACTAATCAAAAATGTGAAAACCATTTTGGCTTTACAAAAACAGGTGGTGAGCTGGATTTGACCCATGGGCCATAGCTTGCAGACCCCTGGCCTAGTTACTCCACAGGGCACTAAAGTGCTCACTTCCCTGGCCTCGCCTCCTATTTCTCTCTCCCTCACTCACTACCATCCAGCCACTTTGACCTCTTTTCTGTTCTGCAAACTCACCAAGCTTGTTTCTGCCTGTGATTGCCTTTGCTGTCCTTCTGCCTGGAACATCTTGCCCTCGGATGTTTCCATGGCTTGTTTCCTTCTCCCCGATTTTTTTTGGGTCTCAGCTCAAATGTCAAGTCATCACAGAGGTCTTTCCTGATACCCCTGTCTTTAAGCGGGCATCCCTCCCCCAGCCATTGTCTTTTATTTCACTGCATTTTGTATCCTTATCACCATCTGAAATGATTTCATTTGTCTACAAATAAGCATATCTGTCTTCTAGAATTAAATTCCTTTAGCTAAGGACCGTTTTTTTCCTCTTTTAGAATGTGGTTCTTCAGTGCCTAGAGCAGTGTTTGGCACATGGTAGATGGTCAATTATAGTTTGTGGACTGAATGAAGTTGGTGGTACAAGTATACAGGATACAGAAGAACATCAAACTGAAATACATGCTCTCATTCTGGAAGTATTTTTGATATTTCCCCAAAATCTCAACAAATAAGGGAGGAAATGTATACACAAATAACTGTGATATAAAGATACCAAGCACTGAGGGCCACAAGGGACTAAATGGGGGGAGAGATCACCTCCAGGTGGATGAAAAGCAGATGCCTTCATGTAGGAAGCAGTGTTTGCACTGATCTCTGCGTCTGCAAAAAGGAGTGGGGAAGACTCACTACAGTATGGGTTTCCAGATACAGAAGAAATGTCCTGAGGACACTGATTCCTAGGGATTATTTATGACTGTTACATTCAAATGAGGAACCCACTCTGTTGCAGCAAAGAGATCTAAATGTAAGTCTTTGAATGCTAATGTTCCTAAGGGACCTCTCCCAGAGGAGTGTGTTAAAGACTTAGTGGAGCCTCTTCACTAAAGATCTACAACCATTGCAACAATTAGACTCTGAGAGCTTCTTGCAGCAAATGGAGTCAATGGACCATGTGAGCAAAGAACAGGTGTGACAAATTTTATTCTGCCTGTAATGAATACTGTCTTGAACAGCATCTGGCTTTTGCTGGCCACCCTAGCCTCTTCTTCATCATTCCTACACACACCTTTCACTCCAGTTTCCCCAAGGTACCATGCTGTTTCATACCTTTGCATGGGCTGATTCCTTTCCTTCCCTTATTCCTTGACTGTCCATGGGGCTAAGGAAGGTAACTTCATGAGTGAAGTGGATTGGATGGGATTTGGGACAACCTGGAGGGTGCTCACTGTATCAAAAGAAGAGGCCACTGCTCAGTCTTAACCAACTTTTGTCATGCAAGAATATGGGTTCTAGACTGACAAATCTTCCAATTTTTTGTGGGGGGAATGGGGAATCTGAATTCATTAGCAACTGGTGTACATTTAAAGATACAGCTGACTGTGAGATTTGACTGTGCCTTGCTGGTTTGCTTCCTCTAATCCAAGGTAACTCCTCCTCCTCCTTTATAATTTTGCCCAAGGGCCACCTGTTTCTTTGTGTTTTCATGATACTTTGTATATGAGACTACCATAGTTCTTATCACATGCACTGTAATTCTGACTGGACTCCTCAGGGATTCCAACTAGATAATGAGTCCTTGGGAGATGAGGAATAGAAAGCAACAAGGTTAGCCCATGTTGCTTTGGCCTCTTATTACCACTCTGCTATCAACTAAGCTACATGAAACTCGCTATGCCATCAGATATAGATATGATGTTGTCAAGGAAACACTGCAGCATCCCTTATATGTTCCATGAAAGCATCATTTGAGTTTTAGTTCCAGAAAAGCTTGGCATTCTCTAAGCAACTGGTGTATGTGTGTGTATGTACATGTGTGTGTACGTTTGTGTATGTGTGTGTGTATGTGTGTGTGTGTATGTGTGTGTGTGTGTGTGCTTTGCTTTGACCCACAGGGAGCTCTCTGCCTCATTTACAGTCCACCTCTTTTAATGGAATGTTCACCTGACCATATGCTTTCTTTCATTTTCCTTTCATCTTAATTTATCTTTTTTGTGTGTGTGTGGTATGCTGGCCTCTCACTGCTGTGGCCTCTCCCGCTGCAGAGCACAGGCTCCGGACGCACAGGCTCAGCAGCCATGGCCCAGGGGCCCAGCCGCTCTGTGGCATGTGGGATCTTCCCGACCGGGGCACGAACCCGTGTCCCCTGCATCGGCAGGCGGACCCCCAACCACTGCACCACCAGGGAAACCCTTAATTTATCTTTTGTTTTATACTCTCGTATTTCAGGTATTTTTAAGAATGAAACTCAGAAACTTTTTTTACATGAAATAGGATATGAATAACTAAATACAAATCACATTTAATTTGATACTTTTCCAGGTTATTATCTGAGTTAGTTACAGAGAATGGGGGAAAGTGAGCATGCAATGTCTTCTACCCTTCTTGTTAGTTCATACTGAGCCTACCAACAATGTTCTATGTATAAATATTTGATGAATATACACCGAATGATGAATAGACAATGAGATATTTGATCATGTCAATCAATTTCCTTTAGATAATCCGTTTAAAGTGGCAAATAAATTGATGAGGCAAACCACAGTTTTCATTATTGGGAATGAAGATGGGTATTTAAGATCTTAACTTCTTTGCCATATTTATAATTTTATTGCTAGAGCTCCATACCAGAGCAGCTAATGAGAATAAGTTTAAGACTGAAATTACATCACATTATAACTGACACTTCGAAGATTAATTTTACAACTTGTGATTTTAATTTTGGTGAAAATGTATTTAAAATTATCTCTTGTCACCATCTCTTATTAAACATAATGAAACTTGATGACATTCTAATAACATTAAACTGTTTTGGTAGTCACTGAGGTTACGATGAAAAGACTATTCAAACTAAGAAAGTAGTGGATCATTTTTGAAAGAAAGTATTTGGGGAGCTTTGAGGAGCTGAGTATTTCATTCAGCTCACACACTATGAATTGCTCACACTAGTGGGTAATTTAGAAGATATTCTGTATGTTAGAAGAACTAGTGTGCAATTAATGGGGGAAAATCAAGGACATTTTAGCAAAGAAGGAAACAAGAAGAGAGGAGACATCACGTCACTGTAATTTGGTATCTATGTTTTGGGTTGATTTTTATTATTAGCAGGCCCCCAAAAATACTGGGGCCTCAAAACCTGGTAAATAAAATTACTGATGTAACGAGGTCATTGCATTTATCTTTTTAGATCTTTCTTCTTCCCTCCTTCACTTCCTTCTTTCCTTTCTTCCTTCCTTTTTCATTTCTAACTCAGGTCTCAAATCCATGGTGTGATCTTCCTCTTGGATCAACTTTTTCCTTTTGCCAGACCAGGAAGAAAATGATTTGGAGATAGAATGATATTACACAGTGGGAAAGGTGAGATAACAGTGGAATTATAGTTTCTCATTTTTCCTAATGATGGACTAATAGTTGGCCTGAAAGCTTACTACATTCCCAACATTTACTAATTTAGGGACTTTATGTGTTAGGTTCATATATCTTCCTTTATGTTTTTTTTTTCAAGAAACTTGTGGACTTTTCATAGCATTTTTTGGACTCTATCTTGGGTCACTCCCTTCTCTGTCCTTAATCTCATCCCGAAATGTGAATTATGTTAATACAACAAACATGTATTGAATACCTACTATATGTCGGGTGCCTGCTGGGCATGGGAGATTCTGACCAGAATAAGAATAGATATTTTCCATCTAAGAGCTCATTGTTCAGTGGGAAAAACAGACAAGTCAACTAATAATTCTAGGATAATCAGATAAGTTTTTATAAAATCCTATGACCTAAATCCCAATGGAAAAAGAAGAAAGAATGATTAGAAAGTTTTTCAGAGGTTATATTTCAAATTGGCTTGGAAGGATCTATAGTGCCCTAGCTGGAGAAAAAAGCATTCTTATATAGGAAAAGCATACAAAACCACCATGACCACTGACAAGTACAGCTGGGTATAATGGAAGCAGAGGAAACTGGTGGGTGGGTGGAGGGAGTCTTGGGAAAGCCTTTCCTGGGCTAAGGATCTTTGATTTTACCCTCTGAGTTAGGGGACCTGTGGACGTTTTAAATAAAGGAAGAGGCATGATGGATCTGTGGTCAAAGAGGATCATATTGGAGAAAGGAAAGGTTTAAGGGAAGACTAGTTAGGAAACTATTCAGACAGTCTAGGTGAGAGATGATAAGGGTCTAATGAGACAATGGAAGAAGGAGTAGATTTGAGAGATATTTAGGAGGTGACATTGACACTGAGGACTGATTGGACAAGAAGAGTGAGGGACACGGAGGACCTGACGGCGACCCTGAAGCCACCTATTGCCTGATGTGTTCATTTCAAGATGAAATAGACTTGGATGCAGTCTGACACTCATGTGCCCAGATATCTAGTGGAGATGGTATCATACAGGGAATGTTCTGTGCTTCATTCATTTATTTTCATACATTCACCTATTCATTCTTCTATTCATCCAACAAATATTAATTGAGAAATAATGCCTAGATGCCATGTATGCCACCAGTCACAAGGAATATGCTAAAAACTCAGAAAAACTCAATAGCAAAAGATTTTAAGGTTTTAAACAGCACAGCTACACACCTGTCACCTTCTCGCTGTACCTATTGAGGTAGAACCTGGGCGTGCATGTCATCTCTTTTCAGCCCTGTCCTAGGACCACTTAGAAGTATGCAGAGGGATGTACTTATTTACAGAACAGAAATAGAAAACAAACTTATGGTTAACAAAGGGGAAGTGCGGGGGAGGGATAAATTAGGAATATGGGGTTAATAGATACACACTACTATATATAAAATAGATCACTAACAAGGTCTTACTGTATAGTACAGGGAACTACACTCAATATCTTGTAATAACCTATAATGTAAAAAATATGAAAAAAAATATATATGTGTAAAACTGAATCACTTTCTTGTACACTACATACACAACACAGTAAACCAAGTATCTTTAAAAAAAAAATACAGGTCACAGAAGGGGCAAGGTGTTTGGCTTGGGTGGGATGAATGCTATCCTAGAGAGAAAAATCCTTGGAACTTTCTGAAGTGCCCTTTTTGCCTTCACAAGTCTCCCTTTCCCATGTGGGAATTTATATTCCCTCTCTTATTTCAACCACCTTCTCATGAGAATTTTGATTTGAATATTTTCTGTAATTTTGGTCCTGGCTACATCTATCTCCTCTGTCTGTACATTTTTCTTAGTACTCTTTTAAATATGTAGTGTACTTCAGTAATCATTGTTTGTTTTTACTTGAAACTGAAAAATGTGTTATCTATCAAAACACATCTGTATCATCCTCCATCTGGTTTTCTTTTCCCCCAGCTATATTAAGATATAATTGACATATGACACTGTATAAGTTTAAGGTGTACAATGTGATGATTTGATACACATATATACTGTGAAGCAGTTTAACACAGCAGTTAACACGTCCTTTACCTCACACAGTTACAATTTTGTTGTTGTTGTTATGCTTTCTTCTAAATATTCCTTATACAGGGTCTCTTCCTTTCTCTGGAGAGTTTTCTTCCTTCCTTTCTTCTTTATAGTCAATATATTCCTTTCCTAGTACTTGATTTACCTTTGATTTCTTTTTTATTCACTTAAAATTAGTATGTTTCTTGCTAGAAGTCAAATATACATATTTTTACATTTTTATCATGACAAGATTCACACAAATATAAAAATAGTCAATCTCATGTATCAGTCATGTCATTTCAACAATAATCAGCTCACGACCAATCTTACTTCTAAAGACTTCCTTCTCTCCTTATCCCTCCATTTCCTTCTTTCCCACTGCTTTCTGCACTTGGATAAAGATGAGTCTGCTGGAATCTGCCAATTTTACCATTCACTGATACTGGATATCTTTCACGTCTTCTGATTTTAGGTTTTGTCACTTCCATCTAGATACTTTGTAACAAGGAACTTGTATGCTCCTTCGTCCTCGTTGCTTAAAATCTACACTCTTTCTACATTCTATAATTATGGAATGTTTCTATTTGAACAATGATGTGCTAAATTTATGAGCATTTCCATAAATGAGTTGACTTTAAGATGCCTCCAACTCTACATTATGATTCTAATCAGCACATTAATGAATGGGTACTGAAATGAGCCTATTTGCAAATTGCCAGATTAGACAGATTCATCTTTGTTTAACTAAAAGCTTTCACCAAAGGCACGGCTTAAAATTCTGAAGATGATAAAGTCTCCTCCATGTCTGATAATTTCTTGGTCAAATTGTGCTTTTAAAAGAGTTTAAGAAATCTTTACTATTTGTTGACAGATTAGGTTTAAACAATGGACTAAAGCTTAAATCATTACATAAATCATCATGTAAAATAATATTGTTACTAATATAGTGTGTTAAACTTACTTTCTCCAGTTACAAAAATATTCTGACTTAAAAATGAAACTCTGAGCTGTGATTGATGTATATTTTATGTGTCTGCCCAGGTCCTGCCTTCTTAATTGGGCTCAGTCAATTTCAGTGTGTTTCCTATGACATTTTCATCCTACAGCTGTCAAGCCAAAGAAAGAATTAATATCAATAATCCAGCGATCATATTTAATCTGTAAGATTAGTCATCATTTAAGATACAAAGATATAGCCTGAAAAGAAAACCTTCATCAATTTTATTTTCTCACACGATAGTGTAAGGCAGGTATTCATATATATGTGTAAAATCACACATTCACATGTATTTTATTGCATTCTTTGTGTTCTCGAAAACAATGTAAACCACTGTGTTAAAAGAAACTCTCTTCTCCCAAATGTCAGAGTCTACTCTTATTTCATTTCTCACGTATCTAGAAGAAGCCTTAGCAGCTACTGATTTTTGTCCTTAGAGATTTTCATTTTTGTACGTTCATTTTAACAAGCATTGATTGATATGCCATTTTCTCAATCACTAAGGCATTGCTAACTTTACTGTATAGATTGAGGAATAAAGACAGAAAGAGAGAAAGTTGGAAAATAGTGATAATAACACACTACAACAATAAAATCTCTACATCCCATCCTTGTAAATTATTTTTTGTTCTGCTGACTTCGTTCTGGCATGTGTTATTACCATAGTTTAACAGACCAGGAGGCAAGGGAACAGAGAGCTTCAGCACTCTCTTGCTGTTGAACAGCCACTGCTTCAAAGCCCTGTTGTGTTACTTATTTTATGGTAAGTCACATGGACCAGTAAAGGCAAGCTCTTAGGCAGAGCATCAGGTAGACCAATGCTCCCTAAAAGATGCTCTTCAAGACCTTCATCTGTTGAGATGCCCTTAGAACAAATGGGTCCGTTGGTCAAACATGTTTTGGAAAATTATATAAAGTGTCATTCTGGAGGGTCACAATGCAAATTAGCATGTTAAAGGTTCTGAGAAATCCTGGAGCTAAAAAAAAACCTACTCAGTATAATTTTTCTTTAACTCAGTGTGTTTCATGGTAGAACCTTTTTTGCACATAACATGATTCACTGGAAATGCGCAGAGAAACTTTTGCTTTAAGCAAATATCCATTTTCAATGACTTTGGTTAATGGACAGTACATCATAATCCCAAGTGCTTCAAGATATAGAATAATGCTCAAATGTAACCTCTGCTTTTAACACTCACAACTTAAAAGACCAAGAAAGCCAGTTTAAGGGAGGCAGAAATCCATTCATTGATCCATTCATTCATTTGTTTTTTAAAATAAGCATTTATTAAAGACCTATCTTAGCCTAGGCAATGTACAAAATATTGGTGATACAATGATGGAAAACCAAGGCTGAGGGAGGTAGGGAAGGTTTCCCAGAGGAAGTTATGGCTGGGCTGAATCTTAAAGGGTGAATAGATGGGTGGGCATTCAGCAGATGAAGGGAGCTGATTGTGAAAGGGCATTCCAGATAAAAGCAACAGCATATGCAAAGACGTAGAAGATTAAGAGCATAGCAAATTCAGGGGACTGTAAGTGAATACATTCACTGTTCATCACCATCTTGTTTATTTATGTATTGTTTTTCCTAGTGGAATATAAGTTCCATGAGTTAGGAACTTTGTCTGTGGTTTTTGCCATTGTGTTCCCCATACTTAGCATGGTGTTCATCTGATAATAGGGGCCCATTAATTAAATTCTTGTCAAATGAATGAGAAGTAGCCTGGTATTGTTGGAACCTACTTATTTGAAGGCCAGATGGGAAGATGAAGCTGGAATGGTAGGCAAGGGACGGATCATGAGGGGCCATGTGGGTTATGGTTAAACTCTTCCTGGTAGATGAAGATGAGCCATTGAAGGGTTGTACATAGCGGGGTGCCTCGATCAGATTTGCATTTTAGTAAGATTACGCTGGTGGGAGAGAAGATGAAGGCTCAGGAGCTTGGAGACTGGGGACAGTAAGGAGGCTCTGGCAATAATGCAGGAAGGAAGAAATGAGGGTTTGACTAAGGTGGTTGCTGTTGGGTGAAGAGGGAACAGTTTGTAGTATGTAGAAGAGACCAGCCCTAGTGACTGAACAGCAAAGGGAAGGGGGGTAGGGAAGAAGGGAGGGGAAAAGTCAGAAAGGATTCACATGTTTCTGATTCAGAAAGTTGAAAAGACTTTTCATTATAGAAACCTTCAAACATATACAACGTAGAGAGAATAGTATAATAAACCATCTTGTACTTAACATCCAACAACCATCAACATAGAGTCCTTTGGTTTCATCAATTCTGACTCCCCCCACCCCATGCCCCTCACCTCTGCCTGGAGTGTTTTAAAGCAAATACCAGATATCCCATTATTTCATCCATAAATACTTCAGCATGGATTTCTAAGAGATAAGAAGTATTTAAAAGCATAAACACAATATCTTTAACACCTAAAAAGTTAACATAAATTTCCTAATATAATCAAATATTCAATCAGTGTTCAAACAATCTCAAAATGACTTTCTATAATTGGTTTGCTCAAATGAAGATCTGAACCAAAATCCACACATTGCATTTGGTTGATATGGCTTTAAACTCTCTCTCTCTCTCTTTTTTTTTTAACATCTTTATTGGAGTATAATTGCTTTACAATGGTATGTTAGTTTCTGCTGTATAACAAAGTGAATAGGCTATATGTATACATATATCCCCATATCTCCATATCCCCTCCCTCTTGCGTCTCCTCCCACCCTCCCTATCCCACCCCTCTAGGTGGTCACAAAGCACCGAGCTGATCTCCCCGTGTGATGTAGCTGCTTCCCACTAGCAATCTATTTTACATTTGGTAGTGTATATATGTCAATGCTACTCTCTCACTTCATCCCAGCTTACCCTTCCCCCTCCCCGTGTCCTCAAGTACATTCTCTATGTCTGTGTCTTTATTCCTTCCTGCCCCCAGGTTCATCAGAACCTTTTTTTTTTTTTAGATTCCATATAAATTTGTTAGCATAGAGTATTTGTTTTTCTCTTTCTGACTTACTTCACTCTGTATGACAGACTCTAGGTCCATCCCCCTCACTACAAGTAACTCAATTTCATTTTTTTTATGGCTGAGTAATATGCCATTGTACATATGTGCCACATCTTCTTTATCCATTCATCTGTCAATGGACACTCAGGTTGCTTCCATGTCCTGGCTATTGTAAATAGTGCTGCAATGAACACTGTGTACATGACTCTTTTGGAATTATGGATTTCTCAGGATGTATGCTCAGTGGGATTTCTGGGTCGTATGGTAGTTCTATTTTTAGTTTTTTAAGGAACCTCTATACTGTTCTCCATAGTGGCTGTATCAATATACATTCCCACCAGCAGTGCAAGAGGGTTCCCTCTTCTCCACACCCTCTCCAGCATTTATTGTTTGTAGACTTTTTGATGATGGCCATTCTGACCGGTATGAGGTGATACCTCATTGTAGTTTTGAGTTGCATTTCTCTACTGATTAGTGATGTTGAGCATCTTTTCATGTGTTTGTTGGCAATCTGTATGTCTTCTTTGGAGAAATGTCTGTTTAGGTCTTCTGCCCAGTTTTGGATTGGGTTGTTTGTTTTTTTGATATTGAACTGCATGAGCTGCTTGTATATGTTGGAGATTAATCCTTTGCCAGTTGCTTTGTTTGCAAATATTTTCTCCCATTCTGAGGGTGGTCTTTTCATCTTGTTTATGGTTTCCTTTGCGGTGCAAAAGCTTTTAAGTTTCATTAGGTGCCACTTGTTTATTTTTGTTGTTATTTCCATTTCTCTAGGAGGTGGGTAAAAAAGGATCTTGCTGTGATTTATGTCAAAGAGTGTTCTTCCTATGTTTTCCTCTAAGAGTTTTATAGTGTCTGGTCTTACATTTAGGTCTTTAATCCATTTTGAGTTTATTTTTGTGTATGGTGTTAGGAAGTATTCTAATTTCAGTCTTTTACATGTAGCTGTCTAGTTATCCCAGCACCACTTATTGAAGGGGCTGTCTTTTCTCCATTGTGTATTCTTGCCTCCTTTATCAAAGATAAGATGACCATATGTGCATGGGTTTGTCTCTGAGCTTTCTATCCTGTTCCATTGATCTATATTTCTGTTTTTGTGCCAGTAACATACTGTCTTGATTACTGTAGCTTTGCAGTATAGTCTGAAGTCCAGGAGCCTGATTCCTCCAGCTGCGTTTTTCATTCTCAAGATTGCCTTGGCTATTCGGGGTCTTTTGTGTTCCCACACAAATTGTGAAATTTTTTGTTCTAGTTCTGTGAAAAATGCCATTGGTAGTTTGATAGGGATTGCATTGAATCTGTAGATTGCTTTGGGTAGTAGAGTCATTTTCACAATATTGTTTCTTCCAATCCAAGAACATGGTATATCTCTCCATCTGTTTGTATCATCTTTAATTTCTTTCATCAGTTAAACTCTCTTTTAATCTATAACAATTTCCTTCCCTTTTATTCATGGAAGAAACCACATCATTTACCCTATAGAATTTCCAAGTTTTGCTGATTGCATCCCAATGGTACCATTTATCATGCTCCTCTGACCCCTGTTCTTGTACACTGGTAGTTAGATATTATTATAACTTTCTACACATAAGAGGTAATCCTTAAAGACACAGACTTTATTGGAAAACATGGTAAGTATTGTGTTGGAGGTGATGGACTACATGGGGGTACGTGTGGTTAAAGGTTTCAAGGGATGCTATCAAAACTATGCAAAAAAAGTTCCTGGAGGTGTATATGGGTCACCCAACTTGTATTGCTGCCACCACCAGTTAGAAAGAAAAGAAGAACTCAATGAGACCCCTCTGAGTACTTTTTGAAAGCCACCCATTTGGTGGATACAGCAACGTCACCTGGGTCTATATCTTGATCAGATTTTTCAAAAGCTTTTGCCTTTCAACAGGAGTGTTTACTTATGATTTGGAGGGATGTGAGAGAGAGCCATGTCTATGTGGCTTTGTTTGGGGTTAGTTAGCTGAGTGGAATTGTGTTACCCAAAACTGATGAAAGCCTGCTTAAGTCATGAGTTTATCACCATATAAAAACTCCTGTTGGGGCTTCCTTCGTGGCGCAGTGGTTGAGAGTCTGCCTGCCGATGCAGGGGACACGGGTTCGTGCCCTGGTCCGGGAGGATCCCACATGCCACGGAGCGGCTGGGCCCGTGAGCCATGGCCACTGGGCCTGCGCGTCCGGAGCCTGTGCTCCACAATGGGAGAGGCCACAATAGTGAGAGGCCCGTGTACCGCAAAAAAAAAAAACACAACAAAAAACAAAAAAACAACTCCTGTTTATTTTCCATCCTGTGTCCTCTGAGGGGCACTGATAGTCACCACTGAAGAACCTGCTTAGAAAAATGTAAGCTATTATGATTGGGGTTTCCATAGAAGTCATTTAACTGGAAACTCAGGGTGCAGAGTGTACGTGTGAGAGGAAAGCTAGGCCTGCTGTTTGTCTGTATTTGGTCCTGTTATTGTTTGCCTTCATCTGCCTGGAGCTTTTCTGGAAAGTGAATTAAGTGAACTGGCTATTGTATCTAAGAGTTGGTTTCATGTGATTTCTCTCTTGAAATCCAAGGATACTCTCACCTCATCTAAAGGAACTTCATTTTCATATACTAAACAATTACATAGAATTTATTCAGTTCCAGACATTGTTATAAATATTTCATACATATTAGCTCATTTAGTCCTGAAAACAAACTTTAAAGCAGTTACCATAATTATCCCCATTTTATAGAGGAAGAAACAGAGGCACAGAGAAGCTAAGTAACTTGCCTGAAGTCACACAGCTGATAAATAGCAGACAACTATTTGAACCTGGTCTGGCTCTAGAGTTTATCCTCTTAACCACTATGATATGTTGCCTACTGGCACCAATAGTCAAAATTAAAATGACCTTAGGGGACTTCCCTGGTGGCACAGTGGTTAAGAATCCACCTGCCAATGCAGGGGACACAGGTTCAAGCCCTGGTCCGGGAAGATCCCACATGCTGCTGAGCAACTAAGCCTGTGCTCCGCAACTACTGAGCCTGTGCTCTAGAGCCCGCGAGCCGCAACTACTGAAGCCCGCACACCTAGAGCCCGTGCTCTGCAACAAGAGAGGCCACCGCAATGAGAAGCCCATGCACCGCAACAGTGGTCCCCCTCGCCACAACTAGAGAAAGCCCATGTGCAGCAACAAAAACCCAATGCAGCCAAAACTAAATAAATAAAATAAATTTTTTAAAAATGACTTTAGGACCTAAAAACGTCATGGAAGTTCAAGTGTAAGTGGTTTAGGGTGTGAGTTTTGACATCACACAGACCAGGGTTAAATCCTGGTTTTGTCACTTAGTTGTGGTGGAATAAGAGCATGTTTTTACCCCTTTGAGCCTCAGTTTTCTCATCTGTAAATTGGGGTTATATTTCTGATTTTTCAAAGTTGTGAGGATAGAATGGAATGATGTATTTAAGGCACCTGATACAGTTTGTAGACTATAGTAAGTCCTTTAAAATTGACTTATTATCATGGCATCTTTCTAAAGAAACTTGACAACATCGTGCACAGTGGACAGTGCTTTGAAGGGGACCTCCCTCATTCCTTGGTGCTCAGCCAGACTTGGAGACAGTAGTTGGCTTGTTCGTATAATTATTGAGAAATTGGCCTCATATCTTTACCATTCTGTTAAACACAATAAGGACCGCAAATGGAAAAAGATTAACAGAGCAAACTTATCATGTACAAAAGCTTAGGAAATGATTTCATGTACATTAGCTCATTAGATATAACTCAGTGTAGAGCTGGCTCACCAAACAGATCGGACACATCTCTTCCCAGCTCTGAGTTCAGTGATTTCATGTTGATGGTGATTGGTGGTGGAAGCATTTACACCACTGAAATCAGCAAATGGGACAAATTGGGGTGTATGTGTGCGGTGTGTGTGTTTTAACCACCAGAAAGCTGATCGTTAAACATTTACCAGCACAGCACTATTGCTAGGAACTGCTTCAGGTACTGAATATGCATTAGTTCAATCATCTCAACAACCCCATGAAGTAGCTACTATTATTATCTTTATTTTCAGAATGGGAAACGGAGGCACAGAGAAGTAAAGTAAATTGCCTCAAATTGTGCAACTAACAGGTGGAAAAGCCAAGATTCACACCTAGGAACTCTGCCTGTAGACCCAACTTCTTACCTGTTACAGGTTACTGTCTCTCTGAGTCTACCATGCTATCATAATATGGTTCTATCCCTTGGGAGATGAGAAATACATACACAATGCAATTACAGAATAAGGCAATGTTAGTTAATGAGTTCATTCATGCATGCATTCGACAAATCTTTTTGAGTGCCTACTACATGGCACATTGTCTGGAGGAGACTAAGAATGGTAAAGATGAACCAGTGATATGTAAAACCTGCATCCTTACCTCTCCCCCCCACCCCAGTTAGACTGTGAACTTCTTGGGAACACAGACTGTGACGTAGTTCTCCTCAAGGACTATCATGGAACCTGACACATAGGAATTGTCAAACAAATGAATGAAAGAGGCTGATTGGACAAGACTCATATCCCTAATGGGGATATGAGACATTTTACATACGATATTCTTCCTTTTAGAAAGAAAGGGGCTGTTGTCCCATGTGGATATGGTGGTCTCCTTTTAAGCAGGTCTGGCCTCTCTCTCTGCATGGTGTTTCATGATTTTTTTTTTTTTGCTTGTTTGTTTGTTTTTAAACTTTTATTGGAGTATAGCTGTTTTACAGTGTTGGGTTTGTTTCTACTTTACAGCAAAGTGAATCAGCTATATGTATACATATATCCCCTCTTTTTTGGATTTCCTTCCCATTTAGGTCACCACAGAGCACTGAGTAGAGTTCCCTGTGCTATACAGTTGGTTCTCATTAGTTATCTATTTTATGTATAGTATCAATAGTGTATATATGTCAATACCAATCTCCCAATTCATCCCACCTCCCCTTATGATTTGTTGAAGAGTTTGGTTCCTGAGCTAAGAGGCCAAACCCCAGTCTATGTCTCCTGGGATCTCTTTTGTCATCCAGACCATAAGATGACCCATGAATGAAGATGGACTCTGAGATATTAGGGTCAGTCCTTTCTCTGATGAAGATAGATGTCAAGGAGGGAACCTAGGTCAAGCTGTGTCATGCTGGCAGGCTGAGAGAGGGCTAAGGGGTGAGTGACATGAGCATAAAAGTTATTGTCCAATTCAAGACGTTTTTGAGAGCAAAAGGGATGTTATTAATAATTTCACTGGGACAACAGCTGTAAACCTGGACGATCCGAGGCAAATTGCAATGAATAGTCACCCTATTCAGGGGTCAAATAGGGAAACATCACAAATTAAAGAAAGCACATAATTTGGTAGAAGATGCCCTAGACAGATCTAAGCCATCAAAGTTCCAGTCCTAGCTCTGCCTGCTTCTAGCTTGAAGCAGGCTCAAGTCACCCTTGAGCCACTTATTTCTTATCTAAGGCATTAAAATAGATCAGAGGTTCTCAACCATTTTTCTGCTTAGTGGAATAGTTCTTTTCAAAAAATTCTTACACAGGAACATTTTGGAAGATCTCCAAGCACTCTTATAGCTTGAATATTGCTGAGTTGTAGGAATAAGATTTATCTTGCCTCCTTATCCTTTTGCTTCTTTATTTTTATTTGATCCTTAGGATGAAACAGGTATTCATAGATGACTCAACACATGAGCCCCAGAAGAGACTTCAGAATCAGAGTCTTCCTTTTCAAATTAGGAAGCTGAGGTCCAAGAGGGTCCAAGCTCATACAGCCACACCTGAAGGCTTCACTTGGCCATATCAACATGGACAATCAGTACATGCTTAAAAAAGTATTTAAAATATTTGTAATGGTAATGCATGATCATTGTAGAAAATGTAGAAAAGACAAGTAGACCAAAAAAAGAAAATATAAATCAACCTTCAAAACTCACATATAGCTACCCTAATGATTCTGGTTTATATATATCTTTTCGGACTTTTTTTTTCTATTTCCATTGCTCTTTTCAATCTACCAAAAATTTCTTATTTTTTCTATTTTGCCACTTGTTCCAGCCTTCCATGTCATCCTTCTACCCTCTCCTGGTTTTCTTGAAATTACAGCTAAAGGACATAGTTCATAAGTTGACAAGTCTATGAACAGTTGCATTTGAATGCAATTGGAAAAGGATATTTTGGTATAAAGCAGAGCAGAAGGAACAGAGAACCGGGATGCTGAGTGAAGCCCAGATTTCTGATTGGTCAGTTACTAACCCAGTGAGCGATAAGCTGAGTCCAGAAATCAAGCAATCAAAGGTGGAGATCAGGACCCTGAAGCAGATAGAGCCTGATCTGTCAAATGCCCCTACACTGGAATTGGGGGGAAGATCATGGGGAGTAGTGTGTAAACTGGCTACTGTGAAGGCAAGACAAAGATGACTTTCAACATTCCAAGAAGGCCTGGGCTCCATAGTCCTGCATCCAATTGTTGATGGCCATATCCATGCCTCCCAGATTTCTCCATGTCTCGACTTACACTTGTTCCTAAACTTTTGCTGGAATTAATTGTACCTTGCTAGAGCCCTTGGTTTTTGTTAAAGGTGAAAAATAGAGATTGCTAAATTAAATCACAGAGATGTCCCTGAAAGTTGCCTAATGTGAGAAGCTTGTGATGGAGAAGAAGACAAGTTACAAAGGGGAAGCAAAAAAGAAAACATGTCTTTCTCAGGGACCACTGCTTTCCAAAGATGTTAAAAATCTCATTTCACAAATGTTCCTGATCAAAGCAACTTCTTAATCAAAAACCACTCTCTTAATTTGTTCTATGGGTGTCCACTCTCTGCAGAAATACACCCCTGGCCCTTTGAAACAGACCAGGGGCTGCATTTTATTATGCAGATCGGACAGAACTGGCCTCCACCAGCCAATTCTGGGTACCATACTTGCATAATGACCCTCCTCCTTAAAGATGGGCAGTTAAACCAAATAGTTTTTGAATTTCTTTTGTGGAATGGCTCTTTATTTAATGTTGAACACTGAAGGGAGTTGAGGAAGGGTACCAACTAAACAGGTTTTTAAAATATTGCCTCCAGGGCTTCCCTGGTGGTGCAGTGATTGAGAGCCCGCCTGCCAATGCAGGGGACACGGGTTTGTGCCCCGGTCCGGGAAGATCCCACATGCCGCGGAGCAGCTGGGCCCGTGAGCCATGGCCGCTGAGCCCGAGCGTCCGGAGCCTGTGCTCCGCAATGGGAGAGGCCACGACAGTGAGAGGCCCGCGTACCGCAAAAAAAAAAAAAAAAAAAAAAATATTGCCTCCATAATTATCTGTGGAATTAAACCCGCAGAACCCACATTAACTCTCATCAGAAAATGGAATTATGAGAATTCTTACTAACAGCAGCTCCAGACTCAACTCACAGTATTCACTTGTGTAATTATTATTGGTAAAGGCTGGAATTAATTTTTTTTAAGCTGGAGAAAATAAATTCTTAGCAATTGCCTGCCCTGGACACACAGAAGGAGACAAAGAAATGTGAACTTTTATTTTAGGGAGGAAAAAATAATAATTTTGAAATGTAATTTTGCTCTGATTTCTGAGGGAATTCTTATGCAAGCCATTTTATATGTAAAGGATTATATGTCACCAATGCAAAATGAAATACAAAATAAGCCAAAGAGCTATGAATGTCCTAAGTGCAGAAAATAATATATAATTTATGATACTTTAAATCTCATTAGAAACACTAGCTTTTGTAGCTTCCTAGCAACCAGTCCTCAGGAGTCTCTCTGCAAAGAGGTTGGCTCTCCCCACGCTCAGGGTCCAAAGCTTTAATAAATGAAGCCCATATGGTGACTATATGAGGGTTCCCTGTGTGCAGACTGTTTGTCTGCGTGTTCTTGAAAGCCTCATATGATAGCTTATAATTTGCTAATCCAATATAATAAACATGATAGCGCTTTGTTAAACTAATGTTCAGTGTCTAAATTAAACCAGTCAAGGCTGGAGAGTTAGAGAAAAAGTTGGGAGGTCCATAATTGCAGTCTTGATGCTGAATGGAACATAAAGGATTTTAAAAGATGGTGGTAGGAATGGTACCTTAATTTTTTTTTTAAAGCACTACTACAACCACTTTTTCACTTCACATTCATAACAACCCTGGGAAGTAAAGTTGGTTTCTCTGTGCCCATTTGTCAGATGGAGATACTGAGGCTCAGAAAGTTAAGCTGTTGCAGTGAACACCTAAAAAGTCAAAGATGGGAGGGATGCCTCAGACGTGCAAATACGCATTCGAAGCTTGTGCTGATCTATGATGAAATTTTCACCAGTCTGAAGCAAAATGGAAAAAAGGACAAACAATGAGTTTTCCTAATAAAGTAAAAGAAACAAGCTTTAAAAATGGAGATTATTGGGGGATATTTTCTTTCTCCTTTTTTAAATGCTAAAATAACCTTTATATTATAAAGTAATGGTGATAGTAGATGGCAGTTGCTCTTGGTTTGTCTTTGGTAAAATTAAACCTTGGCAATCATAGGTTGATATCCAAAGCATTAAAAAATCTACTGGTTGGTAAAATCTCAAAGTCTACCCCCACTTCATTTATTTTAAAGCCTATTTATTTATTTATGTGGCCGTGCCGCACAGCCTGTGGGATCCTGGTCCCCGACTAGGGATTGAACCCGCACCCCCAGCATTGGAAGCGCGGAGTCTTAACCACTGGACCACCAGGGAAATTCCTTATTTTTTTAACAAATAAGAAAAATGTTAACAAACAAATAAAAATGTGTGTGTGTGTCAGCATCACACTGCAAGGGGATGGCAGAGCCATGTTCAAAGCACGGATCTCTCTACTTCCAGGTCAGTAGATGTGATATAGGGAAAATAAGCAGCACTAATGTTCATTTTAGGGGAACTATATAATTTTGAAAAGAATTTTTGCATCAGTTTCTGAAGGAATTTATAGCGCAAGTTTGTCATGAGATTAACGTTCAGAGATGCAAAAGGAAATAGGAGCTAAATCATGAAGAAGCAAAGCTCTGAAATGCAATAAATACTGCCACAAGTGGTTTTGGGGGGCAGTGATGGTAGTCCCACTGTCTTTAGAAGGAGGCCAAAGGTGGTTATGCTGATTCCTTTGAATTAGGGGTGGCTTTGCCATTTTTCTCTGATGAGCAAGGAGTTTAGGGGTAATGCCACTTCTGCTCAGATGGCAAGGGATTTCCTCTAATCTGGCCAACTGCCAGAAGCACCCTCATTCTCCTCCATGCCTCCCTTCTGCGGCTCAAGGTGGTACCCCTGGGGACAGGCCATAGGTCTTTATCTTAAGGCTGCAGTTCCTGAACCATCTGTCAAGGTGTATCAAAGCACTGCAGCTAGCTCGTAGAGGCACTGCAGGATTTTTAACAATTTTTGAAGGAAACCAGTGATAGTCAGCATCTATTGGACACTATATAAACTACTAGCTTGAGGTAGTGAATATTAGTTCAACTACATTTCTTTCTGTGATGTATCTTCGTGAAGCTGCTTTTCTTTTTTCTTTCTTTCTTTTTTTTTTGACAGTTACTGTGATCAAAAGCAAGAAGCGTGTCAACATCAATGTGGAATAGGAAGTAAGGGTAGTGGTATCAAATCTGATTCCAAGGTTTGAGAAGTTTTACGATGTCTAATAGGTGGGTACCTGCCTCCCTTTAACTAGTTATGTGCATTAGAATGAAATTAAAATTTATTTTTTCTTTAAACTTATTTGTATTTTTTTTAAATGGTTACTAAGTTGTTAGAATAGAAATACTTAGTTAATTGAGCCTAACTACCAAATATTTGGAACTGTTATGTATTTCTTTTGGCCTAGAGGCAGTGGGAACAATTCCTGAGATTTCAAGGGTGCCATGAACTAAGAAAGTTTGGAAATATTCTGAGTGTTGTTTGAAGCTCATGGACGGTATTTCTGGTGAATTGTCATGGAAGGAGGCTAATGAGGTCTCCAGCTACCATGACACCAGACATAGAAAAGTGATTTTGGGCTGTGTGGCCTGGGGCATGTCATATCTCTTCTCCAGTCTTTAGTTTTCCTATCTACAAATGGAAGCTCTGGACCAGGTCAGGGACTGTTACTGCCTCCTGCTTGTTTGGAAATTACAACACTGCACACCCTTTCAGGAAACCACTTCTCCCCCAATTCTCTCCATGTAGTTTGGTTGGAGCTGACCCCTTCCTCTCCCATGCTTCTAGGGGTAGACCCATGGCCAGGACCGACAGTAAAATATTATATATCCTTAGCCACAGTGAGTGGGCACGTAATTAAGCAGAACCAAGAAAAAGGTGGGGGAAGAGGGAAGACCTTGTCCTGATCATATTACTTGAGACCTTGGATTTAGCCTTTGGACTGGGCTTTTCAGCTATTTAAAAAAACTATGTGTGGGTAGGTAGATAGATATAGATATAGATGATATAGATATAGATATAGATATAGATATAGCTTTTTCTTCCCCTTCTTCATAAGGCAGTTTCTTTTGTCTTCAGGCTCTAGGGGCTCACGGTATCAGACAGCAGATATTATCAAGACTCATTTTTCCTCCCTCTATCTCTCAGCTCTGCTGTTACCCATATTGACTTCATTCTCACCCAGGACTCTCTTCATAGACTGGCAAGATGACTGATGGTAGATAGGGGCTTATATCTCTACACCTGGAAGTCCAAGAGAATAAGGAGAAACTGTCTCTTTCCCAGCAGTCCCAGCATAATTCCTGATAACGTGGCTCTGATTGTGCCATATGCAAACTCCTGAACCAGTCACTGTGGCCAGGGGGATGAGATGTTCTGATTGGCCAGGTCTAAGTCACAGGGTCACCTGCCCACCTTTACAGCTGGGGGTGGAGTCAGCTTCACTAAAATCAAATGGACTGAGAATGGGGAAAAGAGTGGGATCAAACAGGGTCCAACTAGGAATGCTGAAACGACTTTGAATATTTAAAGCAGAGGTAACTTAATGCAGGCGACTGGTTACACAAGTTATGGCATGTTAATGGAGATACCTAAGGCAGCTGGCCAAGACAAGAAGGTCTAGGGGACAAGAAAAGAATCCTGGGATATAAAGATGGGTCAGAGCTGGAAAACCTGCAAAAGTGACTTGAGGCCAAGTTTCGGGGTGATAGCTTGAAGCTTCTCAGATCCCCTATGCCAGAAGTCAGCCTGTGGTCAGTTGAGCTTGAAAATGTAGGTCAAGTGGCTCCAGGTGTGAAGAAGGGGTACCATGGAGCCTGGAACAAGGCAAGACTATGGCACTGGACACCTGTTGTTTTTGCTGGCCCAGAAGTCACTCCTACTCTTCAGTACAACTCCGATTTTGGGGGGGGGCACCCAACTCACCTCAGTCCAGCCCCCCTTCCCCACAATGATTTGAGATGCACATTGGACCCAAATCAGTCCACTGGTATTTGAGCTGTGAGCTTTTGTTGAAGAGTTGGAAAAAAGAGAGAACTCTCTTTTGGCCGGATTCGGAGCTCTGAGGATGCTCACTTGAGCATGTCTGGAATCATCACGTGAAGAGCATCTGAGTAAGAGTAAAGCCGGCCCAGGGAAAAGCAGAGCCGAGAGAGGGAGAGAGGGAGGAACCACATC
Organism: Mesoplodon mirus; assembly: GCF_964341445.2. Taxonomy (NCBI): domain Eukaryota; kingdom Metazoa; phylum Chordata; class Mammalia; order Artiodactyla; family Ziphiidae; genus Mesoplodon; species Mesoplodon mirus. The sequence continues at coordinate 31,756,642 of NC_138995.1, forward strand.
CTGAAGCTGTCGCTGGAGCTGGGGAGGAAGTGGATGGGGGAGTGGGGGTGAGGGTGTCCATGCCTTTATGCAGCTGAACCCCTCAGATTTCCTGTTACTTGAGCTCCTTTTTTTCCCCTTTTGCCGAAGACAATCTGAGTTTTGTTTTTCAATCTGTTGCAACAGGAAAAGGACTATTACACTCATCCTTTCATTTGTGTTACACTCCCATTTGATTTTCATGGGAAAAATGGGTAGGAAGCCTGAAATGCCAAGTTTCCTCTAAATATCCAGTGTTTTCTTTGATGCTTTAAAATTGTCTCGAACTTCTTCTGGGCTTTGGTAGACGTGATCCCAGATGAAAGGGAGATGTTGGCTGACACCCCGACTTCCTGGAGAGACTCCAGGAGATGTGGCTGCATTCAGTGCTTTGGATAATGAGGGAAACATAGAGGAAGAGCAGCCCCCAGAACTCGGAAGTCCCTCCACCTTTATCCTGTGAAGTCCTGGATGTGTTGTAACTCAGGCAAATCTTTGTTTCAGCAATGTGGTTTTGAAGCTTATCGACAAGGCCAGTTCAATGAACCAACTGTGGCTAAGTTTTTTCTTTTCTTAACGTTAACAGGTTGTTTGCTGAATTGATCACATGAATCAATGATTTGGGCATCCTCTGGAAGCATCTAAAAGGTAAAAATAAAGGCCTTGTTTTTTTTTGTTTGTTTGTTTGGTTTTTTTGAGGTACGCGGCCTCTCACGATTGTGGCCTCTCCCGTTGTGGAGCTCAGCGGCTATGGCTCACAGGCCCAGACGCTCCGTGGCATGTGGGATCTTCCCGGACCGGGGCACGAACCCATGTCCCCTGCATTGGCAGGCGGACTCTCAACCATTGTGCCACCAGGGAAGCCCCAAAGGCCTTGTTTAGATTCGTGTCTGGGGAATCCAGCACCCTATCTGTGGAGTAACCATGAATATACTCCCTGGAGGAGAGGCATTGTCTTAGAACATGCAGAATTTAGGCTCGACCTAGTATAAATTAGAAAACTGAAATTTTACTAAACATTACTGTATTAAGACTGTATTTATTAAAGTAGACAGAACCCAACTTGATTCGGCTTAAGTCAAAAGGGAGATTCTTGTAAAAGATACTTGTCTCTCAGAACCTAAAGCCAAGTTGTATTTGGGCCTAAGGAAGAACTGGAACCTGGAGCTCAAATACGGCCACAATATTTCTTTCTTTCTTTTTCTTTTAAAATTGAGGTATTGATATACAACACTATATCAATTTCAGGCATACAACATAATGATTCTCTATTTGTATACAGTCAGCCCTCCGTATCCACGGGTTCCACAACCTTGGATTCAACAAACCGCAGATTAAAATAGTCTGGAAAAAAAATCCAGAAAGTTCCAAAACACCAAATTTGAATTTGCCACATGCCAGCAACTATTTACGTAGCGTTTACATGCTATTTACAACTATTTACATAGCATTTACATTGTATTGTGTATTATAAGTAATCTGGAAATGATTTAAAGTATATGGGAGGATGTGCATAGGTGACATGCAAATACTATGCCATTTTATATAAGGAACTTAAGCATCCATGGATTTTGGTAAGTGAGGGACATTCTGGAACCAATCCCCCGCAGATATACAGGGATGACTGTATATTTCGAACTTATCACCACAATAAGTCTAGTTAACATCCATCACCACACATAGTTACAGAACATATTTGTCTTGTGATGAGAACTTTTAAGATTTCCTCTCTCAGCAACTTTAAAATATGCACTACAGTATTATTAACTATAGTCACCATGCTGTACATCACATCCATGTGACTTCTTTAGTTATTTTTTAGCTGGAAATTTGTACCTTTTGATTCCTTTCACCCATTTTGCTACCCGCCCCCTTCTCTCCCTCCCACCCCCCGGCAATCCCCACATCCCCAATCTGTTCTCTGTATCTGTGAGCTGGGTTGTTTTGTTTTGTTTTGTTTTAGATTCCACATATAAGTGAGACTATACAGTAGTTGTCTTTCTCTGTCTGACTTATTCCACTTAGCATAATGCCCTCAAGACCCACCCATGTTTTCACACATGACAGGATTTCATTCTTTTTTTTTAAAATTGAAGTATAGTTGATTTACAATGTTATGAAGAGTTCATTCTTTTTTATGGCTGAATAATAATCATATATATATCATATTTTCTTTATTCATTCATCCATCGATGGACACAGGTTTTCCCGTATCTTGGCTATTGTAAATAATGCTGCAATGAACACGAGAGGGCATATATCTTTTTGAGTTAGTGATTTTATTTTCTTTGGATAAATACATAGAAGTAGGATTGCTGGATCATATGGTAGTTCTATTTTTAATTTTATGAGGAATCTCCATTTTGTTTTTCACAGTGACTACACCAATTTACATTCCCACGAACAGTGTACTAGGGTTCCCTTTTCTCCACACCCTGGCCAACACTTATTTCCTGCCTTTTTGATGATAGCCATTCTAACTAGTGTGAGGTGATATCTCGTTGTGGTTTTGATTTGCATTTCCCTGATGATTAGTGATGTTGAGCATCTTTTCATGTACCTGTTGGCCATCTCTATGCCTTCTTTAGGAAAATGTCTATTCAGATCCCCTGCCCATTTTTTAATCAAATTGTTATTTTGCTATTGAGTTGCATGAATTCTTTATATATTTTGGATATTAGCCCCTTATCAGATATATGATTTGCACATATTTTTTCCCATTCAGCAGGTTGTCTTCTTAGTTTGTTGATGGTTTCCTTTGCTATGCAGCAGTGTTTTAGTTTGATGTGGTCCCCCTTGTTTATTTTTGCTTTGTTCCCTTTGTTTTGGGTGTCAGACAACCTCAGTATTTCTGTCTCTGCTTCTCTCTATGTGCTGAATTCATTCTTTTTCTTTCACAGCAGAGGTTCGCCCACATAGGAGAAAACACACCCACCACTAGTTATTGATACATGCATCTTATAGTTTCAGCCACCCTCTGTGTCTCAAGTCTGAAAGTTCCAGAGAAGGGCTCTATTGGTCTGTCTAGGTCTCACTCCTGGACCAATCAGTTCTTTCCCTGGGACAGGTCACATTTCCAAAATGATAACCATGAGGATTGGAGTGATGCAGATGGTAATTGGGAAAATCCCAGATAATCAGAGAAGCTGGACAGACAAATCAATATGGCTGTATAGAATGATAATGTGATGCCTGACATATTCATCACAAGGCCCTCTTTTATTAGTTTTCTATTGCTGTGTGCAAATTACCCCCAAGTTAGTGACTTAAAGCAAAACCTATTTATTAGTTCACAGTTCTGTAGGTCAGAGTCTGGGCATTGTGTTGTTTGGTTCTCAGCTCAGAGTTTCACAAGCCTGCAATCAAAGTGTCAGTTAGTCTCTCATCTTGAGCTCATGGTCCTCTTCCAAGCTCACATGGTTGTGACAGAATCCAGTTTCTTTCAGTTGTAGGACTTAGGTCCCCATTTCTTTGCTGGCTGCTGGCTACCAGCTGAAGCAGCTCTCCTAGAGGCTGCTGTGTTCTTTGCCACATGGCCTGCTCCATCTTCAAACCTAGCAATGGTGAATACCTGTTGTTGAATCCCTCTGATGCTTCCAACTCTCTTGCTAGGAAGAGCTCCACTCCTTTTCAGGGATCACCTCATTAGATCAGACCCACTGAGGATAATCTCCATAAATTAAGGGCAGAGTTCTCTGTAAGACTGGCCCTACTTCAGATGCCAGCTACAAGTGAGATCCCAGGCCACCCATCCTTCTACCAACTGGTTATAAGTTCAGGGGGTTGATAATTCACTAGAATGATTCATAGAACTCAGAAAAGTAATGCTTATGATTACACTTTTTTTTATGATTACACTTTTATTAGAAAGGATACACACATGGTGAGGTGTAGGAGGGAGCACAGAGCTTCCATGCCCTCTCCCTTTGGTGTCAAGGTGTGTCACACTCCCAGAACATCCACATGTGAACCAACCAGGATGCTCCATTGAGACTTGGATGCCAGAGTTTTTATTGAGGGTCTCATTATGTAGTCATGCTTAATTAAATCATTGGCCACATGATTGATCTCAATCTCCAGTCCCCCTCTCTCTCTGGGAGATCCAAAGTTCCAGGCTGACCCAAAGTTCCAACCCCCCAGTCACAAGGTTGGTCTTTCTGGTGACTATCTAAGGGCCCACCAGGAGTTACCTCATTAGCATAACAGAAACATTCTTCTCACTCATGAAATCCCAAAGGTTTTGGGACTTGTATGCCAGGAACCTGGGACAAAGACCAGACAAATTCTTTTTTACACCATGAGGTCATCTTAGAATTCTGCCAACCATACCTCTGCTTCTGCTGCATCCTCTTTACCTCTTGAGTTCTTCAAAGTCCTTCCTGTGAAAACTCTAATTCGAAAAGATCCATGCACCCCAATGTTCATTGCAGCACTATTTACAATAGTCAAGACATGGAAGCAACCTCAATGTCCATTGACAGATGAATGGATAAAGAAGATGTGGTATTTATATATATATATATGGAGAGAGAGGGAGAGAGACAGAGAGAGAGAAATATTACTCAGCCATAAAAAATGATGAAATAATGCCATTTGCAGCAACATGGGTGGGCCTAGAGATTATCAAACTAAGTAAAGTAAGTCCGATAGAGAAAGACAAATATCATATGATATCACTTATATGTGGAATCTAAAAAAATAATGATACAAATGAACTTATTTATGAAACAGAAATAGACTTACAGACATAGAAGACAAATTTATGGCTACCAAAGGGGAGAGGGGAATAAATTAGGGATTTGGTATTAACAGATACACACTACTATACATAAAATAGATAAACAACAAGGTCCTATTGTATAGCACAGGGAACTATATTCAATATCTTGTAATAACTTATAATGGCAAAGAATCTGAAAAGAATATATCTATATCTATATCTATATCTATATCTATATATCTATCTGAATCACTTTGCTCTACACCTGAAACGTTGTAAATCGAGTATACTTCAATAAAAAAAAGTCCACCCTATATGCCACCTCCTTTATGAGCCTTTCCCAATCACCTCAGCTGGAAATGCTCTTTCCCACAACAAGACAGTTTTTCTTTGAATGCAACTTTACCTTCTTTTACCACAAATTCTAATCCTTGCAAGTTTTCTCTATCTAACTGGGTCACAAATTACATGCAAATGCAAACTGCTTATTTATTTAAATCACCTCATTGATTTAAATATAGCAAGTGCTCCAACATATTTACCTAATTGAATTGAATATTGGAGATGAAACCACCTTGTAATAAAGTTTTCTTGAAATTAGGAAATTAAATCAATTGTGATGGCACTTAAGACAATCCCTCCATGAAACCACTCTTTAAAGTTTTGGAGGAGGGGCATAGTAAGATGGTAGTAGACTGTATTTTTTTCAGACTCAATTTATTTTCCTGCCACTTTTCTAGGTCTTAGGGGAAGTTTGGGAAATCTAAGGGAGGTCTGTAAACTCTCCATCAGTTTCTTGGGGACTAAGAGAATTTGCAGTATTTGCAAGACTCTGAAAAACTGGGTGACATGTCAAAAGAAGAGTCTAGAATTGTTCATCCCTGTGTAGTACGTCTACATCAAACTGCTTAGCACAGGGACAGGAGGCATTTCTCTGTCTTCTTGGGCTTGCAGACTCTTGTCACATCTCGTAGGATCCCAGGAATGGTTGCGGTTTCATCAGGGCAGATAATCAGGATTATAGGTAGAAGCATTAGGAAGAGACATCACCTTGTATCTTTGATCACAGCGAGTCATTTAGGTGTTTCCATTTCCTTTTTTCCGGGGAAGAACAAAGCCCTTGTCTATGTTACAGTGGATTCACAACTATCAGTGCCTTTAATTCTCTTCAAATTTCCTACGTCTCTCTCCCAACTTGTGTATTTTCTACCTACTTCAATATCTGTTTTCAGAAATGGCTAACTCTAGCCTAATAGTGTGCTATTCAAATGAAAGAGTAAAACCAAGTTAGGGCTTCCCTGGTGGCACAGTGGTTAAGAGTCCGCTTGCCGATGCAGGGCACACGGGTTCGTGCCCCGGTCCGGGAAGATCCTACATGCCGCGGAGCGGCTAGGCCCGTGAGCCATGGCCGCTGAGCCTGTGCACCCGGAGCCTGCGCTCCGCAATGGGAGAGGCCACAACAGTGAGAGGCCCGTGTACCGCCAAAAAAAAAAACAAAAAAAAAAACCAAGTTAAAAACCTCCTGCCCCCAAGAGTTGGAAACAACATCTTACATGTGTCTCATGGGAATGAAGGCAGTGTTACCGGCTCTCCTTGGGACCCTCAGTCTGTCATCATATCTTCCTGCACAGTGGAAACTGTTGATTTTTTTCCAAGTGAAAATATTGGGCGATTCTGATGTGGAAACTGCAGCCACCTGATCAGGACTGACCAGGATTTCTCAGGTCTTGGGCTTCTTTCCTCCTCTCCACATCTGGCAGTTCTTGACAGTTCCTTTCAGTCTCTCCCCTTTGTTTCCCTCCAAGTCTATGCACCATTTTTACTGAGGGGTGTTTGCTCTATATACTGTTATGGGGTCCAGAGTGCCTAATTGACAAATTATGTTGCGCTTTTGGTGGCTTTAAGTAATCATTTAAAATAAATAAGACCATAATTATCAGTTTTCATTTACCCATTTATTAAGTAGCAATGTTCGCGCTGAGCGGTTTGATTTTGTGTTATAATAAGGCAATCTCTACATGATGACAGATGGTGTTTCATTTTCCCGACACTGTGCTAAAATGCTTTGAGTTGTGATGTGTTTGATTTTATTAGAGATCAGATTTAACACATGCATGCTACATAACTGCAATCGCATTCCCATTTCTCATCTGTAGGAGAAAATGAAACTGTGATGAAATGTAATATACTCACCCTCAGGCAGAACTAGTGGGACTGGGAATTGCAACATAATAAATCTAATGGATATTACACGATAGGACCCTAGAAATTTACTGTTATTATGTTCAGGGAAGGAACTCGGTTTTGTAAAACTCACTTTTATTTCCTGGCATCAGTGCAATTTCACATTATTTAACTGTTGTGTCCCAATAGCAGAGATGGTATTTGTGGTGTTGAAAAGGAAACCTGCCCCCCAAGGAACACAGGTGTCCAGGAACCCAGGAGAGAAAGCTAAGAGAGAGCAAATAGCCCCAAAATTGCATTTACCAAATGCAAATTACAACAGTGTCATGTCATTAACCATAGTTTGTTGGGATGGTTGAATTAAACCTCATTTAGCCATACTGTCAGCGTGGAACCCACTGGAGGAAGACACATACGTAAAAGCTTTGACTATGATATTGAGCTCTTATATTCTGAGCCCTCCCCATGGCCACCCCCTGGGGGGCGGGACTCTGAGTTAATTACACATGTCCTATTGATGTGACTGTCGATAAACATTTTCCCTGATGAAGCCAGTGTCAAGTGAAATTCCAAAGGTGGAAGCAGCTTTCAGGGCACAAGCACCAACAAGGTGAAGCCCCATGACTCTCCATTGCTTGCTGAAGGTTGATGCACTGGAATCTACCCTGCTCCACTTCCAACAGCCTCCAAGGTGGCCTCCCGGCCTCTAGCCTCTCCCTGCAGTTATTCATCATAGATGACCCTCCCCACATTACTGATCCTAAGTGACGGCATTCACCATGTTGCTCCATGCTCAGAAGCCTCAGTGACTCCCTGGTGGGTGGCATTCACACCCCACCTCATTCAGCTCTGATCTCACAACTCCTTAAAATAAATCTCTTATTCCAACGAAGTGTGTCTCTTCATTGTTCTACAGACACAACAAGTTCATTTCCTTCTTCATTCTGGTGTAGGGTTCTTTGGGTTGCACATGACGGAAGCCCAACTCAAATTTATTTAGGCAGAAAGGGGAAGTTTCTTGGCTCACCAAACAAGGAAGGCAGGGCTGGCTGGATCTGGCACAGGTGGAACTTGGAACCAAAATATTTCTCAGATGGTCTCTCTCAGTCTTTTCACTGTTCTAGATGGGAAGGTTCACACCTTCTATTACTGTCGAACTACTTCCTCTTTTGGGCAGGGAATAACAGAGGAGAGGAAGTGAAACTCAGCCAGTCTCCCGGGTTCACGTTCAAAAATTCCAGGGAAGAATCTGATTGGCCTGGTTTGTGTCAGGTGCCCATCTCTGGTATAATGGTTGTAGCCAAGAGGTTGAGCCCTGTCATTGGTCTGACTTGGATTAGAATAAGTTCTTCCCACAATAATTCTGGCCAGGAAGGTAGGTTCTGTAACATGATTAGAACAGGGACATGGATCAGAGCCTGGAAACAAAGGGAGTGGCTATTCTGGGAAGCCAAAGTAATTGATGTTCACTACGCATGCCTGTTTATGAGGCTGCCACCTCCTGCTGTGTCGCTTTCCTTCCTCCCTTTCTAAACCAACCTGAACCATCTGCTTTAGAGAATAAAACATCAGAGTTGGGGAGAGAAAGCTAATATCTGAGTGCCTATAAAATATGGATGTTATCTCAACGAATCCCCACGATTGCCCTGTAACTATGGTACTCTTACCCATATTTTACAGTTGAGCTTAGAAAAGTTATTTACCTTGATCAGGTCACTTAACCAGGAAGTGGTTGAACTAGGTTTAGAAACCAACTCTTTTGGACTCTGATCATCGTTCCGAGCACGTAGGAGGGATTCAGTTCTTATGAACTGTGCTAGAGCAGAAAATATTTAAAGTATTTGTTTAGATGATCCAAAACACATGATTGATTGAACACATGTGACCACTCAGTTTCCTGGATTTTCTATTTAGGTTACTTAAGAGCAGGCAGATAGGATGTAAGCCTAGTTATCCAATGATATTCTCTTGGGAAAGAACTAGTTCTTGTCAGGTCTCATTCCTTTACTCATATTTATGGACACCTGCCTTATTAGTCAGTTAATTCCCTTCACATATCATTCTCTTTTTATGTTGGATTTTATGTTTTTACACCATTTACATTCATGCATACAGCTTCAGTTTCACTCAAACTGGTCATCTCACTGTTTTCTGACTTTTCTTGCCTCTTCACTTTTGCAAGAACAGACTCTTCTGCTTACAAGAACCCTGCCCCACTCCTCCCTTCTGCTGTTTAAAACTCACTTTTTCTTCAAGGCTTAATTCAAACTTCATATCCTCTCTGACCTTAAATGTCCCTCCCCACCCTACTCTACTCATCTCGATAACGTTCTCACTTCTCCATGTATTAGAGAAATGACTTGCTCTCCTTTAGCCTCTCAAACCAATGTATAATTGTGAGCTTCTTGAGGGCTGGAATGATGTCACGCTTTCCAGGATCCCCATAGCAATTAGCACAGGGCTGGGTGCATAACAGCTATTCAATAAATGCTTAAGATAAGAAAAACTCATATATTAATATAAAATTCCATAGAGAAATGCAATGGATTACTATATGACTACATACAGTGCCTCTGTAAACATTGAAAGAGGTAATATAATGGGCTGTTAAGACTACACACTTCGCACTTAAAGCAGGATTTGAATTCTGGCTCGTGTCATTTAATTGGTATAGTGTCCCACCTGTGCCTCTGCTTCCTCATTTGTGAAGTGGAGATAAGACTTCCTATTTCATAGAGGTGTCTGTTGTGAGAGTTACACTAGATGCAGTTTATGAAGTCATGAAGTGGTTAGCATTGCACCTGATGCATCAGTGTGCTTTGTAAGTGGTAGGTAGGTGTAGGCACATAAGTGCCAAGAGTCTGAAAGCATTAGATTCATATGGATTGAGGGTTTAGATCTTGCTTCTGGCTGTCTCCACTTGGCTCTAGGGGTTGTTCATCTTTTTGGGGCTATCTACTTCTTTGAGGTTCTGGTGTGAGACACAGAGAGACATGGGGGAAAGGGAGATTACCCGAGCATCTGAGCTCTACCTAGAAGAGTATATTCCAATTAAATCCCCAGATCAGATAAGCTTTAGACCAAATTTAGATTGGTTAATTTCCTTCTTGAACCCTCAATAAGGGGGCAGGTAGAGGGAGGGCAATGTTTACAAAGGCACTGTATGTATTCTGCAGTAATCCACTGCATTTCTCTAAAAATTTAATATTAATACATGAGTTTTTCTCTAATTAGATAGGGTAGCTGGGGTAGGCTTCTCAGGAGGTGACAATTTGTCTTTAGACCTGAATGACAGGGAACCAGCTGTGTGAAAGTCTGGAAGAAAAACATTCCAGGCAGAGGGGACTGTACATGAAAAGGTCCTGAGGCAGGAATATGCTTGAGAAAGAGAAAGAAGGCCACAGTAGTTGGAGCCAAGTGGGTAAGGGGGACGTAAGCGGAGGTCAGATTGCACAGGGCTTGCTAAACCGTAATAGCAAATTGGGATTTTATTCTAATTTCAGTAGGAAAGCATTGGAGGTTTTTTTTTTTTTTAATTTCAGCCGTGGCTTTTTTTTTTATTTAACATCTTTATTGGGGTGTAATTGCTTTACAGTGGTGTGTTAGTTTCTGCTTTATAACATAGTGAATCAGCTATACTTTTACATATATCCCCATATCTCCTCCCTCTTGCATCTCCCTCCCACCCTCCCTATCCCACCTCTCTAGGTGAGCGCAAAGCACTGAGCTGATCTCCTGTGCTATGTGGCTGCTTCCCACTAGCTATCTATTTTACATTTGGTAGTGTATATAAGTCCATGCCACTCTCTCACTTCGTCCCAGCTTACCCTTCCCCCTCATTGGAGGGTTTTAAGCAAGGGAGTCATCTGATAGCCAGTGTCCAAGGTGGTTCCCAGTGACCCTTGCTACCTGGTATTCATATCCTCCCACACTGAATAAGAGTGACCTGTAACTAACAGGCTATGTGGAAATGACAGCTGTGACTTCTGAAGCTAGGCTATAAAAGACATTTCAGCTTCTGCCTTTCTCTCTCTCTCTCTGTTCACTCACTCGGGAGGAAGCCAGCTGCTATGCCATGAGAACAGTCAAGCAGCTTTAAGAGAGGTCCATGTGGTTAGGAACTGAGGCCTCCAGCCAAGAGCCATGGGTGTAAGCCACCTTGGAAGTGGATTCTCCAGCTCCAGTCCAGCCTTCAGATGACAACAGCCCAGGCTGACATCCTAACTACAACCTCACGACAGACTCTGAATCAGAACCACTTAGCTAAGCCGCTTCCCAATTCCTGATTCTTAGAAACTGTGTGAAATAATAAATATTTATTTTTTACCTGAAGTTGCTAAATTCTGGAGTCATTTGTTCTGCTGCAGTTGATAACTAATTCAAGTATCCTCTGATTTAGATTTTCCATACTTGGGCTGCTGAATGGACAAAGAACTTGGGAGGGTAAAGAGTGGAAACAGGAAAATATTGAGAAGGTTTGTAGGTATTCAGGTGAGTGTTAGTGGTGGCTTGAATCAGGAAGGTTCTCACCAGGGATGGTGAGAAATGGTCAGCTTTGATGGAGCTGATTGGACTTGCTGATGGGCTCCCCAATGAAACTATGGGGTGTGAGGAATCACACTCCTTTCTTTTCAGCCTGGGCAGCTGGATGGATGGTGGTGCCATTTACTGGAAGGGGATGGATCAGTCGGGAGAGGAAAATCTAGACTCCACTAGACACAAAATAAAGATTGCATTGAATGAGCGAGAGAGTGAGAGACAGTTTAACAAGAAGCAGGTTTTTTTTCCTGTCACCTACAGGCTACAAATGAGAACTGTCTCTGTTTCAATAAAAACACCTTCAGTCAGTACCTTGGAACAGGCTTCCTTCTCCTCAATTAAGTAGAAGACAATTAAATTAGAGTCCAGCTTCGAGGAGTTCATTATGCCTCATCGAAAATGATAAATGACTCTTGGTGACCTCGTCACCTCACCAACTTGGTCCCACCTCGTTTTTCAAAGAGCTAATGAAACGGTTGGATTTCTCCCTCCTCCATAGCAGGGCCAACAAAAACAGTGCACACCATGAAAGGCGAGGAAGCTGAGAAAGATGTGGAGAGAAAAAAAGAGAGAAAACTCACAGTTGACATTTTGACGATTGGCCAAATGACTTTGAATTGCAAACGAAAAAAGAAAAAACCCACCCTCTTACATATTGATTTCCTATCTTTCTATTTCTTTAATCCATCCCTGCTCAGCACACAACACCAAGGGCTGTGTGTGTGTGTGTGTGTGTGTGTGTTGGTGGGAGGGGGCAGGTCTTTCCTTTTTTCTTTGGAAAGAGACGGAGAGTGAAGAAAAGGGAAGGGGAAATGATAATCGGGGATGCTTTGGAGTTGATAAAGACATCCATTACCGGAGCCAGAGTAAGGACTCAAATGTCCCTGCGTGGCTAGGAAGGGACAAAGCTGGCTCTGGAGCCTGCAGGAGGCAGGAAGCAAGGGTTAGCAGTAGAGCTTTGGATCTGAACTTGAGTTCTGGCTCCCCCAAGTTCCAGCTGTGTGGCCTTAAGCAAGTTGCTTACCCTCTCTGAGCCTCAGTTTCTTCATCTGTAACATGGGAATGATCCTATTGCATGGGCTTGTTAAGATTAGGTGAGGTTATGCACATCAGACACTTAGCTACTGCCAGCCATGGCATGGGCACTCAGGAGGTGTCAGGTGGCTTTGCTGTTCTTTTGTTCTGACTCCAAAGTCAATAGTTTTTCCATTGCGTCATGTCTTACTTTACTGAGCAAACAAATCTTCTGACTGTTGAGGAACTCTGGTTACAATACATGATTTAGGACAGGATTCAGCAAGTTTTCTTTTTTTTAATAAAGGGCTTGACAGTATACATTTTAGACTTTGCAGGCCATATGGTCTCTGTCAGAATTGTTCACTTCTGCTGTAGTCAATATGTAAATGAATATGTGTGGCTATGTTTCAATAAAACTTTATTTACAAAAACAGGTGGCAGCTAGCTGGACTCTGTCTCCCAACTCCTGATGTAGGAGATGGGGCTGGGTAACAGCAGTTTCAGGTTTTCTTGGTTTGCATTTGCATTTGCATTACTGATTTCTGTGTATACAGAAATTTCCCAAGTATTTGAAGGTAGAGCGTTCATTTATCTTCACAGAAACCCCATGAAGTAGTAATAACAGCAAATGTTTATTGAGTGCCTATTATGTATTGGGCACTGTGCTCAGTGCTTGCAGGCATCATGCATGAGAGGCAGCAGAAGTTAACATTCATTGGATCCCGATGGTTGGGAGCTGAATCCTAGCTGGGTGATCTTGGGCCAGTCACTTAACCTCTCTGTGCCTCAGTTTTCTCATCTGTAAATGCCTTTAAATTTGTAAACCTCTCGGAAGAGCATCTGGCAGATAACAAGTGCTCAGGAAGTGTTAACTAACTCAGTTCATCTTCACATCTACCTGGGAGAGAGTTACCATTACCTCCATTTTGGGGAGGAAACTGAGGCCCAGGAAAGGGAAGTACGTTTCCTGAGATCTTCAGGGTGTTGTTCAGCCAATGCTGGAAGAAGGTCGGCATGACTCCAAAGCCTTTGTTCTGTTGGGTCACTGCCTCCCAAGGGATGGTTATTACCGCCTTTTTATAGAGGAGGAAACTGAGGACCAGAGAGGAAAAAGTATTTACCTAAGCATGGGCGGCCAGTAAGCAAAAGCCAAGACTTAAATCCTAATCTTCGACTCCTGGCCCAGGATTGGCTCCATGACCAAAACCCTGTGTCCTCTTTCAGGGATCATGGAATGTTCCAAGTCTAAAAATAACCGGGAGAGTGACCTCTGCATGAAAGCATGAAAGCCAGAGTCTATCAGTGAAGTCAGGAGGAGGGGGAGGGGTGACAGAGAGGGAAAGCGGGAGGAGGGGGGATCTAGTGTCTGGAGTTGAGAACTGACTTGCTTCAGGCGCTGACACTACCTCTATCGACCTGAGCTTGATGAAAGAAGGTGGCATTCCAATGACAATCATTAACAGTAATCGACAAACTCTCGGATGTTTTATGTTCCAGGCACTGTGATTTTCATAGTCAGTTTATTTAATTCTCACAGCAAGTCTACAAGAAAGGTCCTACCTTGTCCTTACTATAGGTATGGGAAAGCTGAAGCCCTGAGAGATACTTCGTCACCCAAAGTGTCACAGAGTGAGTGTCTGGCAGAACCAGGATCTGAACCTCGATCAGTCTGACGTCAAAGCCTGTGCTCTGAAAACTTTTACGAATACTGTCAGTCCTGTGTCATCCCCCAGTGGCCACCGTCACACAGATATCTGGGGAGCCTGAGCGGCTTTGCTGCTTCCCCTCCCCCTTCTCCCTCCCTTCCTCCCCCTCCCCCTCCCCCTCTTCCCCTTTTCCCCTTAAGCCTCCTCCATCCTCTCACCACTGGGAGCCTCTCATGAGTGCTGGTTGTGTGTAAGCTTGGTGGCTCCCTCTGTGGAGGACTTTTCTATGGATTATCTTTTTACCTAGCACTGTGTCTTCTTGCTTTCTATTTGCCAAGCAAACGTAAAGAGCCTTCATTATCAAAATGTGATCAAAACTTCACCAGCTACGCCCCCATCCTTTCAACTAAACCATGAACTAAATTGCCTGGGTCTGAGGTAGCACCTGACACTCTAAAAGGCAGCTCAATAAAATTAATTAAATAGGGCTTCCTTGGTGGCGCAGTGGTTGAGAGTCCGCCTGCCGATGCAGGGGACATGGGTTCGTGCCCTGGTCCAGGAAGATCCCACATGCCACGGAGTGGCTGGGCCCGTGAGCCATGGCCGCTGAGCCTGCGTGTCCGGAGCCTGTGCTCCGCAACGGGAGAGGCCACAACAGTGAGAGGCCTGCGTACTCCAAAAAAAAAAAAAAAATTAAATATAGAATGAATCTCTTAGGATGGGAATGAACATTTATGGAGTATCAGCAAGATACTAGGTGCTGCTGCAGACAGTTCATTTGTTAAGCCTCCCAACATTGCAGATAGGAGGGTTTAACGTCCCCATTTTTGAGGGTGGACAGCAGCCCCAAACTGCTCCACTGGTGAGGAGTAGGGCCAGAACTTGAGGCCAGCCCTTCACAAGACCAGCTCTTTCCACAACACCACTTGGTGAAATGACCATCCTCTTGACAATTAGAGCAGACAGAGGGATGTGAAGATGGTTAAATAGAGAGTCAGGAGGTCTGGATCCTTAGCTTCCTTCCCTGAGACCTCAGACAAGTCTCTGCCCTGCCCTGGTCTCAGCTTCTGCATCACTGAAAGGAAAGGGTTGAATCAGACCAGTGTTTCCCAGCGTATGGGGTGTGGGCATACAAAAGTGTTAAGAGGTCTGAGCGTTAATTAACATCCATCAGCTTACTCAGGGAAAACTATAATTCACTTTTAAATTTTATTTTAGTTCTACTCATTACTTTAGAAGAAAATCTCAGTTTGACTGATTGAATCATTCATTCATTCATTCAACAAACGCTCAATGAGAATGCCTAGTATATGCCATGTAGGTTCTGAGCTCTGAGGGTGAGAGGTGAACCAGACAGAAAAGGACCCTACTCTCTTGGAGCTTTTATCCTGGGAGGCGGGGGAAGGTCAGAGCAGAAACAATCAATAGGTATTAACAATATCATAATGGCATAAGTCATGAAAAGAATTAAAATAGGGCGAGGTGCCAAGGGCAGGTTGGCTGAGGTGTAGAAGTGCCAAGGGCAGGTTGGCTGAGGTGTAGAAATGCACAACCGGAAGTGATGAGGCGGAGCTATTGGAGGCGGAGATAGTGGATGCTGGAGTCATAGCCAGAGGGTGTTGAAGTCACCAAGAATGGTACAGGATGGGGGCGGGGGTGGTGGTGGCGGGAGAGAGTGAAGTGGCGCCGGTGTAACCTGTGAACGAGGCTCATGCGCTGGGTCCGGTGGCGGGCAGGGGGCTGCGGCGTGATCTATGAGTGGCTGTAAAGAGGGTCAGCTGACAGTGCAGTCTGATAGCAGGCACCTCATGGCACGGGGGCCCTTGGAGGAGGGAAAAGAATTGGAATGAGAGGCAAAGAGAGAAGCAAGGAGTCTCTGATTCCCCATTAGATCTTGGAGTATGCACAGCGTGAGAAGAAAAAGCCAAGCCCCACTTGCCAGGGCTGCAGGGGAATCTGGGTTGCCTGGGGTGGTGAACACAGAGACTAGCGCCCAGATCCACCTCCAAGGACAGCCTCCAGCCATTGCTTTCTCCAGGGCTGCAGAGAGCCGCTTCGCCCAAAAGCAGGAAAGGCACACTCAGCATCTCCCTCCGTCCCACCCTGCTCCCACCCACCCCCCTTCACGGGAGCTGGTCCCTAACAAATACCCTGCGTGCCAGACTCCATTTCAGCATCTTGCAGCTTGCAGAGAACGCATCCTGGGATGCTTAGGTATTCAGTGAAGGCAAGGAAGTGAAGAAACTGTTTAGGGAAGAAGTTAAAGATACAGCAGTATTTGTTGAAGATAAAGTTTATTTCCACAGAGCACTGTGGCTTTGGGAGAAAGGGGAATAATGGGAGATTGGATCCAGCAAGAGGATGAGGACCCAGGTGAGGATGATCTCGGGGACTTGACCTTCACTGACAGTAGAGGTAAACTGGGTGGAGCTCCCAGGTTGTGGCTATGAGAGTACTCAGGCACACAGGGTTTTTTCTTTGTCCTTCAGGCCCTGTGTGTCTTAATATCCTCCTAACATTTGCTCCTGTTTCTTAGAGAGAGAGGAGGTCTTCTCAGCAGGAGTCAGCATAAAGCTAT
This sequence comes from Mesoplodon mirus, assembly GCF_964341445.2. Lineage (NCBI taxonomy): Eukaryota > Metazoa > Chordata > Mammalia > Artiodactyla > Ziphiidae > Mesoplodon > Mesoplodon mirus. The sequence goes on from NC_138995.1 coordinate 31,773,344, forward strand.
CACTCAATATCTTAATATGATTTCTGTTGTTTTTATTATCATTGTTGTTATTTAATTACCTTCTTTTGGCAAAAGAGCTTAGGTTTCTATTTATGAAAGTGATATGAGTTTTCCTTTTAAAATGTTTGCTTTAAAAAATGTTCATAGGGCTTCCCTGGTGGCGCAGTGGTTGGGAGTCCGCCTGCCGGTGCAGGGGATGTGGGTTCGTGCCCCGGTCCGGGAAGATCCCACATGCCGTGGAGTGGCTGGGCCCGTGAGCCATGGTCACGGGGCCTGCACATCCGGAGCCTGTGCTCCGCAACGGGAGAGGCCACAACAGAGAGAGGCCCGCGTACCGCAAAAAAAAAAAATAATAATAAAATAAATAAATAAATAATTTTTATCTTATGTTGTCGTTGATTAACAATGTTGCGTTAGTTTCAGGTGTACAGCAAAGGGATTCAGTTATACATAGACATGTATCTATTCTTTTTCAAATTCTTTTCCCATTTAGGTTATTACAGAGTATTGAGCAGAGTTCCCTGTGCTATACAATAGGTCCTTGTTGGTTATCTATTTTAAATATAGCAGTGCGTACAGGTCAATCCCAAACTCCCAATCTATCCCTCCGCCCCCCACCTTTCTCCCCGGTAACCATAAGTTCCTTCTCTAAGTCTGTGAGTCTGTTTCTGTTTTGTAAATAAGTTCATTTGTATCATTATTTAAAGATTCTGCATATAAGCGTTATCATATGATATTGGTCTTTCTCTGTCTGACTTACTTCACTTAGTATCATTAACATTCAGTGTATGTCATCTAATTCTCATGACAACGTCAAGAAGAAGGTGCTGTATCAGCTCGGTGCTTTGTGACCACCTAGAAGGGTGGGATAGGGAGGGTGGGAGGGAGATGCAAGAGGGAGGAGATATGGAGATATATATATATGTATAGCTGATTCACTTTGTTATAAAGCAGAAACTAACACATCATTGTAAAGCAATTATACTCCAATAAAGATGTTAGAAAAAAAGTGCTGTATTACTGCCATTACACAGATGAGAAAACTGAGGCTTAGGAAGAATGACTTACTCATGGTCGTGGAATTGGTACATTTGCAGTTCAAGCCCAAGTTTTAACTCCAGGCCCGAGAAATCATTCTGTGTCTTCTGCATTTTCTGTGATAGTCCTCAGTTCAATATTTACCCCCATAAGAACGCTTAGGCTTCTCAGACCATTTGTCCTAGTTTTTGGTTCAGAAGTGTGGTCACTGTACTAATACTCAGTGTTCATAATTCACAAAAGTTGTCATGTGCCTCTTCCAGAGGTACCTGGCCTAGTTTTGAGAACTTTCTTCCCCGATGAGAACTTTCCTATAATCAAGCTTGTAATTAGGAATGGAGAGTAATTTTCTAGCTGTTTTGTGTTCTATGTCTTATAGAAAAGTCCTGGTGTGGCACATCTATTTTTATAGCCAGATTCTAGAAAGAGGTGGTGTTAGCTTGATCTGAAATGCATGCAGTCTGTTTTCTGTCTAAATGTCAAAACTGTAACGTCTGACATTGAGATCCAGAAAAAAATGTCTCTGATCCTTTGATTTGTCAAAAAAAAAAGTACACTGCTTTGAGAATACAGCTTTGAGGCTGTTGGTGCTTGCCCATAAATTAATATGGTAAAATGTCTATACTTGCAGTAGTCACTGGGGACCCTCCGCCCCAAAAGATGTCATTGCCTGGCTGTTTTAAATACATTCAGAACGACTTACTTTTTAACTTGAGGATAATCAATTTTTCCTGTGACAGGAAGGCAAAGTGAAATGCCTAAATTAACCCATGTTCCTGTCACCAATACCTACTTTTAGTGGAGATTACATTGTTAGGGGGGAAAAACTGTACTGTTTGAGACTCACTTTAACCTGAAAAACGAGGAGATTGGCTTAGGTTGCTTTAACATTACTTCTCGAAAATATTCTTGCCACTTGCCTGGTGGAACGGGATTGGTAGTGGAAATAAGGGGTTACCAAGGGGTTACCTCTGGGGAAAAGTTAGCACAGGGAAACTCATCCCATTCAGAGAGGTCTCCAGCCATCCAGGAGAGGATTTGGAAGAGAGGGAAAGCAGATTGGGAAAGGGGGTCACAGCCCAGCCTGTTTCCTTCAGGACTTCATTCCTAGGATGTGGATGGGTGGCCAGGAACCATCCTGCAGGAATGACCCAGGCTAAGCAGAAGGGAGTTCACACATACCAGGAGAAGATGAAAGCTGTGTTTTTCTAGAGCATGCCTGTGCTGTCGGCCCAGGTGGCATTATTCATTTAGTGCCGTTCCATACTTCGCAGGAAAAGCACAGCAGGCTGATAAAGCTTGAGTTTTTAAACATTCAGAAGGCTGTGATGCTATAAATAAGCTTCCTGTGTCAGAGATTAAATCAACCAAGATGACTGCCATGCCAACTTTATTTCTGAAACAACGTGTTTTCAACAGAAATCAAAATACTTGTTAATCCCTTCCTTCTGACAGGCTAATATGAGCCTTGAAAACCACAGTGAGAGCTACCGAGAGGACAGTAAGTAGCAGAAGCTGTGTCTGCGTGGCTTATCTGTTGGAGAAGACTGCAGACATCTTTCTTTTCGGGAGTCTTTTGCCTGAACTTGTGGTGCTGCAGAATCAGGACTGGGCTAGGCTGTTTTCATCAAAGAAGACTTGGCTGCTGTGTTTTGGGTACACCAACCAATGCAGAGGCTGTGTCCTTGAGATGACTGATCACAGGGTAGCAAAGAGTTGTCCAGTCCAACATTCATTACTTTCTTTTGGTAACAAGCCCCCTATTTTCTCTGGGAAACCATTCTTCACCCACTCTTAATCCATGGGGTTCTGTGTGGGTGATTCCAGCCTCTAGCTCCAGAGGCGGGACTAGGGCTAACCAATCAGAGCTGTCCATCTCCTTGGCTGTGGTAATTCGTTCAGAGGCAGATCAGTGCCCAATTGGAGTAAATCTTGGAGCTTGGCTGGAACTGGTGGGAAAGATGAGCTCTCTTTTTCAGTGGGGTTACTACCTTGGAGCTGCAGAAGAAAGTAGAGATAAGAGATGGAGAATGATTTCTGATGACATTGTTTGAGCACCGGGACACAGTCCTGCTTGAAACGAGATGCACTTCTGGACTTTTTATGTCAACAACTTCTATTCTTTTTCTTCAAGAGTGAGTTGTATTTCCATCACTTGACATTGAAATAGTCCTGATTAATTCAGTAGTGCAGCTGAGTAACTCAGCCAAACTGGTCAACTCAGTGACAAAATATATTTATGGATTTATCAACCTGTTGTCAGACTAGATTTATTCTAACTTAGTGAGATTGACTGGTTTGGCAGCCATGGCAGACTCAGCTCCAGTGAAAGAGGGTGGCCATAGAACCCCCAGCAAGAATAAAGGATGGTCCTGAGAAGCTGGGTATGGAGACTGGTGCTGGGACTGTGCCATCCTGGTGGGAGATTGTTTAGAACCCCTGCCTCTAGGAAGAAGTAGATTTCAACCAGGGATACTTAGCCTTCTGGAGTAACTTTTAGGATGTGATAAGATTGTACTGTGTCCCTAGAAAGGATCACCTGTGCTCTCTCCCATGTAATTTTGGGTGGCTCTCAGAATCACAGAAGCCCAGAAGTCTCCTGAGGATTCTAGATCACACTTTAAGAACCTGGCAGATGATCTATCTTCTGTATTTTATAACATCTCTTGTGAGTGATACATATTTGTTCATTAAGGTATTTGAAGACTTATCCCAGGCACTGTACTTAACATATATATTTATATAAATAAATTACAATGATCTGTGGGATAGATGCTACTATTATTCTAATTTTACAAATAATCTGAGATGCCAAAGAGTTATGTAGTTTGCTCAAGGTCACAAAGCTTATAAGTGAGCAAAATGCAGTCTAGAAGACACAAGTGGCCACATTCTAAACCCCTTCACTGACTTCATAAATTACTCTACTAATGGGTCACAATGAATACCCGTCCATAATGGTTTGAATCTTTACATCTAGCTCAAATGCACCGTGACGCAGTGTAAGCCCTTTGCTTCATGGAGGTGATTTGGGATTCCACTGCATTCCAATCCCAAATTAGACAAGTGACTTGTAGTAAATTACTTAGTGTCTGAGGCAGGTTCTTTATGCAGAGAGTGTGGATGGTACATGTATATATATATATTTCCATTTTCCTTATTTTTAACAAATTTCGGAGAATTACAAAAGGGAAACATGCTTATAAAAACTCAACACGGTCACAGATGTAGAAAACAAACTTATGGTTACCAGGGGGAAAGTCTGGGGAGAGATAAATTGGGAGATTGGGATTGACATATACATACTACTATATATAAAATAGATAACTAATAAGGACCTACTGTATAGCACAGGGAACTCTTCTCAATACTCTGTAATGACCTATATGGGAAGAGAATCTAAAAAAGAGTGGATATATGTATATGTATAACTGATTCACTCTGTTCTACAGCAGAAACTAACACAACATTGTAAACTAACTATACTCCAATAAAAATTTTTTAAAAACCTGAACACAGAAATAGGAAGTAGTGAGTAGGTACAACCTGAAAATTCTCCTCAGTGGCTCTCGCCTCTGCCACCTTACTTGCCAGAGGTAATCAGTTTTAAAGTTGGGTAAGTATTTTCTCAACCCTTTTCTATGGATTTACAGTTTTCCCTCAACACATATACAGAGTTTATTTTTAAACAAAGAAGAAGTGTTATTTTAAACTCTGCTGCAGTGAATACCCTCGTCTATATATCTTTGCTCACAGGACTAGATATTTCTATAAAACAGATCCCTAGAAGTAGAGCTGCAGGGTCAAAAGTGCTTTTGTATTTTAAAGTAAATGCATGGGAGACCATTTTTGGAATTATTAAAAGGGATTCCAGTGAAATATCCTAGCATTGGCTAGGTTTAGATCTTTCTCCTGTGCTTAGGAACATTCAGGCACAGGGACAATGTGCCTTCTCGGTTGCTCTGGTTGTCACACTCCCACTGGATCCTCCTTTATATTGAAGAGCTCATCTGAGTCCTGTCTTCCCTTGAGCGGCCCAGGGCTTTTGTGTATGGTGGCAGATTTGGAGCCAGCTTCCTAAGCTGTGCGCATCTCCCCTCTGAACACATGCTGCCCACCTGCAGACTCAGCTGGAGTTTGGGAGCTGCTACCGAACCAGGCAGTGACTGGTGGTACCCTCAGTGATGCCTACAGCCAAATTCTGAAACATCCTGCAGCCACTATCTGCAGAGTGCCAGGGGGATCCTTAAGAAGCTGCTTAAGACACTGATGCTGGTGGCTTACAGCATTTGATAAAACCTCATTAATTGGGTCATTCCTTTAATAAATATTTTTTGAGTATCTACTACAAGCCGAACACTGTGACAGGAGTAAGAGATACAGTAGATCTCCAAAAACTCATATGGGCCCCTACTCGTGATGACTCTAACAATATAACAGAGTAATATCATCTTCTCCTCACAATTTTGGACTTCTGTCTTGGAAACACCTTGAATGAAAGTTGCTTTTGAAAGGTGTTTCAGAAACCAGAACTAATCAAGCCAAGGTGGAGTGAAGATCAACTTTTCTTGAAAAAAGCAAATAACATTCTACACTGTGATGATAAGTCAGCAGGGTATTGGAAGAGAGAACTAATTCCAATGATGTTAATCACTTTGCCTCCATCTCTCCCTTCCTCCCTCCTAGTGAGCTGTTTCTCGTCCACCCCTGCTGAGGGGACAACTTGGACCCCTTTACTCCTGGCACAGCTGATTGGACAAGGATTGAACACACGGCTCAAGCTCAGCCAGTCGTATTCTCTCTTAGGAGGTTGGAATTGTAGCATCAGGACTCAGGTCAAGCTTTTTGGGGGCAGCTTAATTGGGAAGAATTTAAAAGGTGGAACCACGCCCCGGCCCATGTGCAAATGGAACAGAGAAGGTGATGTTGCAGAGAAAAAAGAGAATGAAGCAGGTTGGAGGAAAGAAACAGAGATGAGAACAGTGAAGTCCCAGAAAGAGACAGAGAGCTGGGGAATGTAGCTCCCGTTTGGTGAGAACTCTCTCCTGAGGTCAAGAACACTTCCTGTTCTTGGATTCCCATCTCTGAATCATTCCAATAAATCCCTGTTTTTTCCTGAGATAACCTGATGGTTCCTCTTTCTAATGACCACTTTGGCTAAGACAATATTTACTCCCTCCTTTGTGCTATTGAGATAAAGCATGATACAGAAGCTTCTTTTTGTTCTGTTCCTGAAGGCCAAACAGTTATGTTCTTGGGAGGTATATTCCTTTTGACTCTATCTGCCATTTCTCTGATGCCCTGATTATTTTGGAAATATGCTGAACTCCATCCTCAGAGACTCCCTAAGGAAGGCTCAGCTTGGAGGATTCATGAATCCATTTGTTCATCAATTAGGGAGCCCTGAAGCAGACGTTCTGTGGGTGGGATGCTCTGCACTGCTCTCTGCTGGGAGAGATGGGAGACACGACATAACCCTCCCCCCCGCCACCGCCCAGAGAAGCTTCCCCAGAAATATGGCCCCTCCTTGGTGGTCAATGAAGACACAACTGAGACATGCCGGTTGAAACCAGAATTATAGCTTTAATCCAAGCCTAGAAGCTCAAAATCAGTGAGAAAGTGAGGAAACTCCCAAAGAGTTTCTGATCCCTGGGTAGTAGTGAGGAGTGAGGGACAACAGGTCTGTCCAGAAAAAATACCACCTGTCAAAGACCAGGAAAACCCAGAGTGATGAAAGCAAATTCATATTCTTGCTTTAATTACACACATAAGCATACACAAACACACGTTAAAAAATTGTTGGATCAGACTTCCCTGGTGTCACACTGGTTAAGAATCCGCCCGCCAATGCAGGGGACACGGGTTCAATCCCTGGTCCAGGAAGATCCCACGTACTGCAGAGCAGCTAAGCCCGTGCACCACAACTACTGAGCCTGTGCTCTAGAGCCCACGAGCCACAACTACTGAGCCCGCGTGCCTCAACTACTGAAGCCTGCGCACCTAGAGCCTGTGCTCCACAGCAACAGAAGCCCCGGCTCGCCACAACTAGAGAAAGCCCACGCGCAGCAATGAAGACCCAACGTAGCCAAAAAATTTTTTAAAATTTTTTAAGAAGCCACAACTATTAAAAAAAATTGTTGGATCACTGTGGTATGAAGCACACACACATCCATTATGGGAAAACTGGATGAACCTGAATGAAGGTGAGAGGCTTTCCTCGTTGGGTGAGGTAACAGTTCAGTTCAGCATCCCCAGGAGAATCTCTGCTAAGATGAATCTCTCCTTTTCCCAGAAGCTTTGAAAGAAATGGAACTTAATAATCTCGATAGAGGAATTTGTCGTGAAAGACACATTAAAGGTCGGTGAGTCACCTTCTCTCTTCTCCCTGGCCCCCACTGCCTTGTTCCCCAGAACCTGTCTATGGCCATGCGTGCCAGGTGACAAAAACCCTGTCCACATCCCATGAGGATCCAGCACAGGTGCCTATACCCCCCGAGTTCCCATCACCTCTAGGTGTCCTTTGTGAGTTTTCTCACTCACACTGGCATTTTGCATACGGTACTGAGCAGCAGGGAATGCAGACTGGCATTAGGAGCAAAGCTGGTTTCTTTCATTGTCTTGCCTCCCGTACCCCACCCCTTCCTTTAGATAGCCGCTTTCAGCTGTGTATAAATTAAGCACATTCTTGTGCTTTTGCAGGTCACATCTGGGATATTCTGGACATCTCTGGTATAAACTCTGAATTTATGAAACCAGTAATTTGCTGCTCCCAGCTTATAATGCCTGCCATTGTCACTGTTTACTTAGAGTTTTGGTATCTGATGTTCTAATGGTAAGGTCAATTCTATTGATACTGGACTCTGTGCCCTCATTTCTTTCCCTGTTGCCTTTTTTCAAGGCACACACAGAGAGGGTAACTAATCTTAATATCTTGTGTTCACAATTCTATTTAGCATGAAATCAGTAACTGACATATTAATTATAATAATCTGTTAAATATACTTTACCTACATGTTAATTATGGGAGACCATTCTCATTTATTTCTCTGGGTAGCCTATTAATTCAACCCAGATGGTACAGCTTTGTGAGACGGTAACACTGAGCATTTGCAGAATAAATCATGTTGCCAAGATACAGCAGCAAAAACGTTATCATATCTGAATAAGCTTTAGTATGATATAACCAAGAAAGAAAACTTACCTATTACTCACAGGCTGGAGCTTACTTAAAAACAGCATCAGTATACCTAATGTTTTTTTAAAAATTGGGGGAAACATATGACGTTTTTCTCCAAAAGGGTAGAATCTTTATTTAAGCCCAGTGCCCCATAAAGAATTCCAAAAGGGGGAAATGGAATCCTCTCGCACAGTGTTCATCATAACTTGGGGGAAGTGAGGGGAAAGGCTTTTATTGGACATTCTGATGCCAAGGCTGGCTCCATGTGGGGAAGTGCCGCAATGCCTCTTCCTCTTTTTCCCATTTTTTGCCTCTCTTTAATTTCTTCGCCTCCCTTTAATTTCTTCCTGGATATGAATAGCCTCTGTCTCTTTGGGGCCCTCTAGTTCGGGGGAGATTTATATTTGTGTGGCTGATTCATCTCTGAATGGGCTGATTTCAATGAGGAAGCTTGGAATCGGTCAATGGAATGCCATTATCATCTTTCTGTGGAAGATCTAGCTCCACTGGCCAGAGATTCTTTTAGTTCAGCAATGTGGTTCAACAATTTAATCTGTACTCACTCATTATTTACTTCCAAGAAGAACTGTTAGTGCTTGGGAGCCAGTGGAAAACAAGACTCACATGGGCTCTCCCTTCACAAAACTTATAATGTGGGGGGAAGGAAATTAAACAGACATAATATTATGCGATTAGGGTCATGCTATGGAGGCTGTGGCCGTCAGATTGCATAGCAAAGGCCCCCAACTCAGACATGGGGGAGACTCAGAGAAGGCTCCCCAGAGTAGCAATTTCATCACTTGCCTCTGAAGAGTGAGCTGGCGGTCGTCAAGTGGAAGACTAAAGGGTGATCCAGGTGGACAGGAACAAGAATCTACAGAGAGTGTGCATCACGTAACTTGTGGAACTGAAGGAAGCTGGTGCAAGTGGAATGTAAATTTATGGGGTAAAGAGGGGGTTGTGGAGACTTTCAAGAGAGGTGACTAGATAGGTATGCAGGGGCCAGATGATGAGGGTCTCTGTACCATATGAAAAAGTTCAGCCTTCATCCTGAGGACAGCGAGACCCATCAAAAAGTTTGAGCATGAGGTGACAGGGTCAGAGTAACATTTTAGGATTTCATTTTGGAATTTGAAATTTCATTTTCATTCACCAAGGAGAGCAGTTAGTAGCGGGAACTTTTGTTAAAGCAAGACATTGTGTACCCTGGACCAGAAGAGAGACAGGGCTTTTTTTTTTTCATCTTCTTATCCCTTTCAGCCCGGCCTAAGTCCTTTCATTTTCTCGAAGCCTTTTCTGACATCTCCAGCTTTCACCAAGCACTCCTTTCTTTAAGCTTTAATAATAATGTTTTTCCAGTTGTTTCGTATTTGAAAACAAGCATAGGCTTTGCTTCTTCACTCCCATGAACACAGGTACAGGTGTATCCATCTCTGCTGCCATGATAGAGGATGACTTCTAACTTCTCTTTGCCCCTGTCTCTCCTCCACCAACATGTGGCTTGTAGTAACTTCTATATTGGACCAACTCATAGCTCATGATGCAACTGGCTACTTTGGCTCCATATTTATTATGATAAATACATTTTGTGATTGCTCCTTGATCACTCTATGTAAAAACAGCTGTCCCCTCATTCTCTCTCAGTGCCCTGTTCCTCTCCTTCATAACATTGGCCAGAACGTGCAGCTGGAGGTTAATTTGATCTGCTTGCTTATTTGGGCTTTTTTCTGCCTCTCCCACTAGCCTTTAAGTCCCATCAGGATGGAGACCATGTCTGTTTCTCCTCATCGTATTCTGAGCATGTAGCTCAATGCCTGCTACAGAGTAGTTGTGCAACAGATAAACACTTCTTGAAGGACTGTATTATTTTTCTAAAATTGAAGGCTCTAGGGACTTCCTTGGTGGCACAGTGGTTAAGAATCCGCCTGCCCATCCAAAGGCATGTACAGTATCTTTATATTTAATATCATAAATAAATACTGTACCTATTCTTATTTCCTCCTTACCATCATTTCTTATTATGAAGGAGGGTAAAGTCAATTTCCATGGAATTACTAACAATAGAATGATTTTAGGCAATCATCAAGAACTGACTTGAGTGGAAAAAACAAAACGAAACTAATTGAAGAAATTTTAATAACCTTTGAAAATATTTTCTGAAGTACAATGTCTTCTATCTGGCAGCTGATAATAACATAACAGCCTAACCGATGTTATCATCATTAATCAAAATAATATTTATGTGCTTCCCTGGTGGCACAGTGGTTGAGAGTCCGCCTGCCGATGCAGGGGACATGGGTTCGTGCCCTGGTCTGGGAAGATCCCACATGCCGCGAAGCGGCTGGGCCCGTGAGTCATGGCCGCTGAGCCTGCGCGTCCGGAGCCTGTGCTCCTCAACGGGAGGGGCCACAACAGTGAGAGGCCCGCATACTGCAAAAAAATATATATATTAATAATAATATTTATTAAACTTCTATAACTTAATGAGCTGTGGTACTAACCATCAGTATGAGCAAGATATAAATTCTGATGTCCTTCTGTTGTCAACTTTACCAAAAAAGTCATGAATAAAATGAAAATATGAGAAAAAAAAAAAAAAAGAATCCACCTGCCAGTGCCGGGGACACGGGTTTGATCCCTGGTCTGGGAAGATCCCGCATGCCGTGGAGCAGCTAGGCCCGTGAGCCACTACTACTGAGCCCTCATGCCACAACTACTGAAGCCCACGTGCCTAGAGCCTATGCTCCACAACAAGAGAAGCCACCACAATGAGAAGCCCACGCCCTGCAATGAAGAGTAGCCCCCGCTCACCGCAACTGGAGAAAGCCCACGCACAGCAATGAAGACCCAATGCAGCCAAAAATAAATAAATAATATAAATAAATTTAAAATTGAAGGCTCTTTAACTCTTGGAGGGTGCGCTTGGGTCTCAGGACATGTTTCAGATGCATGCTCTTAAGCTTAGAGGCAGAGATGAAGTGGGGGATGCAGAAGTGGGAACTACAAGCCAGAAAACATGGCAGTGACCAGAAAACAGCCTTGTGTAGCAATGATTAGAATTTACGTAGATGACTTGGGCACAGAATGAACTTGTCAACACACAGGAGAGAGATTTACCTGAAGGGTGGGGACTGCAAAATAGGGGAGAAATTTGGAGCATCCAAATAACAGCCCTAACAAGCAGATACATTTCAGAAGAACATGATGATTTTAGAATTGGCTTTGAGTTTTCGATCTTGCCCTCTTTTGTTTTCTAAGAAACAACCAACCTTCCTTCGGTTCTTCCTTCCCACCTACCTACCTTCTTTGGTTAGTGCATTCACCCAACAAATGTTTCCTGAGTGCATGAAACATCCTAGGTTCTGGATTGTGCTAGTAAATGACTGTTAGGAAAGTGGGCGGGTAAGCCTTAGCATACTGAGAGTAAAGTACACCTCTGCACTGAGGGCCGGGGAGAGGCCTCAGCAGAAAGGTTTCCAACTGAAAGACTGTGTTTATCCAGGTTTGACCCCCTCCCCCAACCCTCGCTGCTGGCTTCTCTTTCAAAAAAGATATTGAGAAAGGATTGGGGGCTGACACATCAGCTGAACCCTCTGAAATCACAGCTGAGCCCCTCTCACTGGACTGAACATCAACCAGAATTCCACATCCACGACACGGTTAAGAGGAACTTCTAGCTGGGGAATATAAAATTGTAAATGGCACAGATAACGTCAGTGTGAGTTACTGTTTTCAGAATGACACAGATGTTAGGATAAGGGAGCATAAATGGAAATTAAAGAGAAACAAATTCAGAACAGATGTCAGGAAGCATTTTTTTTCATGCGGAGAATCGCAAATGTGTGGAATGGCCTACCAGGCTCGATTGTTAAGGCAAAGACACAGGGGACATTTGAGAACTGATCAGATGGCATCACAGGGGAATTAAGCAGTAAAAGAGGAAATGAGCATGCATACGGCAACTGGCTTTCAGCTAATCCTCAACACTGTCCATGCTCTTATGTTCCTGGTGCTTACACACTTACCTTGGGTAAACATACAGAATTTCTCTGCTTTTAGTTTTCACAGATTGCACCAATCTCAAAATAGTGATTTTCACATCATAACATGACATTGGCAGAGTGTGGGGAAGAGAGAGAGAGAGCTCCTTTCCTGCAGTTATGTTTTTGGAGGGAGGGTGTATTTGTTCGTGAATGGTGTATGGAAAATGAGTGTTTAAAATGTATGTATCTACCTAACACCAAAGAGCAGGGGATGATCACAAACCAGCCACTGTCTCATGGAGCTGGAGTTCTAATTTTCACTAAGCAGGTGCATGACTGCCAAGGGGTCCACTGGAAAGGACCCTCCAAGGCTTTCTCTGCTTCTGTCTCCCCAGCTAATGGCCTCATGGTGTCCAGCTCCTTTTTTTGTTGAAGTATAGTTGATATACAATGTTGTGTTAGTTTCACCCAAGTCCTATAAAAAATATTATATGTGGGAGAAGAGGAAGTTAAGCTTTTGACAGCTACTTACTGTAAAGAATTTGAACCAAGGATGGGGCGACAGAAAATCTGTAGCTCTGTGACCACTTGCCTTTCTTTCATTGTGCGTTCAGAGCAGCCCTAGAGAGATTGTAACCAGGTGCCCCTTTAAAGGGGTTTCACTTGGGGGATATAGCTTATGATAATAGGGAAGGAGAAAGAGGATAGCAATGATTCTGTGCCCCAAGGGAAGGTAGTTGAGGATAAAAAGTAGAATAAAACCTCATTAATCTGGACCCTGCTAATTTAGAATGTATGAATAATTCAGACCCTCTGGCTCGGCTGAAGTTTACCTTTGTACTAGATATGGAAAAAAGGGTTTGCTAAGCAAATTAATAGTGTAAACAAAATTGAGGGTAGGGAATATATAACCTATTTAAGAGAACAAATTGTTTTCACATACTTAGTAGAACCATCTGCATAGGAACAATGAATAGGTGAATTATAAGTAATCCTGGTCTATTCATTAACCTTGATCTGCTGGATACCCACACTCTGCAAAATTTTGTCAGCATTAGAGGGAGGAAACTGAACAAGCGGGGAGTCCCTATAAGTTCATATTTAAGGCATTTGGTTGATTGACGTTGCCTTTCCTTTCATAATTTATTTCATTTTGTAAGACTTTGAAGACCTCTTGACCAACCTTTCTTGAATCCTGTCTCTACCTTTTATCTTTAAGCCTTAGATTTGGGATGATAGAAAGATTAATTTGTAGAAGACAATCCTGAGTAGTGCCGGCACCAGGGCAAGTAAGGGAAGCTTGTTTGGGTGGCTTCATGGCTACTTAGCAAGAATGGGGGGCTGCAGGTTGGAAAGCCTGGGTTCTCATCTGGTCTCTGCTAATAAATACCCACTGGACTTGGGCAATCCATTTATTTTCTGTGGGTCTCAGTTTCCATATGTATAAAATGGGATAAGATTAAGGATATCTAAAGACTCTTGCAACACAACAATTTCATTCTCATCGTTTATCTTCTCTGAGAAAACTTCTCATCCGTAAAAAAAAATATAGTCATTCTCATGTTGTTTTGATAATCAAATGATATAGTAAATGAAGTGCAGAGTATAATATAAGCAATGAATAAGAAAAGAGTAAGTCACTCAGGAGAAATGGTTAGAGTGTCTCTGCTGTTGTCATATTCTAAGAATGAAGTCCTTCACCCTCTCCTTGGGACATCCTGACTTCCTTTTCTCCTTCCTCATCCATGGACTTAATAACATTTTCCCACCAGGTAATAATGGGCACTTTCATAACCCCGCCCCCCCAAGCCTGTTCAGCCTGCAGGGCGCTGCGTCAAATGCAAAGGGCAGAAGCAGAAGCATCCTCTTTTACGGCGGACCAATGAGCAGGGAACTGGAACGGTGGAAGAAGGAGGAGACGGCTTTCCCTCAACCAGAGATCTCGTTGCCACTCTCGCAGCCACGCTCAAACACTCTCATGAGTTGTGCCGATTTTAATTCTAAAGCTGGAGGTGGACACAGAGAGGCAACTGGTGTAAGTTTGACTTTAGACTTCAGGCCATATCACTTTCTGGTCCCACCAGTCACTAGCTCGAAAAGCAAATGAATCAATGAAATGTTGATGTTATGTACCATTTCCATTTAAGTGATTCTCAAATAGTGCTTGATCAATGACCATTTAAAGCCTTTGCCACCTAAACAAATCATCACCTCGTCCTTTTCCAGTGTAGACTCAGAGACCAAAGCCATGTAGCGTTTCCCTCTCTGTGGTTGGCTGAAGACACTTATCTCCTTAAATGTGGCTTTGACACATAAAACTCAGGAGCAGAGTAGCTTCAGAGATTTGCTAAAATCATATCTAAATCTCACTGGTATGTACCCTGTACAGATTAAGGGCTTTCTCTAGAGTATGAGAGAAGGCTGGGAGAAAAATGTGGTGGGTGCCATGAGTAGCTTTTTGGGGTAAGGGGTTTTGATCAGAGCCTATATAGCCCTACAACATCTTAGCCTATAACAGCAATGCAGGGACTGTTTGAGTGACTTTTATTTAAATTAACTCATCAGGTTTGGAAAGGCAGCTTCTATGGAATCACAGACTGGTTAAAAGAAAGTTTGGGTGAGGTCATTTGACATCTTTGAAAACGAATCCAAGTGGATATCATGTCCTGTGCCACTGCTGTTGTCGCATTTGTTGTGTTTCTAACATTTGTCTGCGAGCCTTATTTTATTTCTCTTTTTTATTGACTGCTTGCCATGAGCTCCATCCTGTGATGAGTGCTATAAGCTTTGCAGAAAAATACTTAGTCCACCCACCTTCCCAGGAGTGTACACTCTTGGTGAGGTGCAAGACATAGAGACCAAAGGCTGCAAAATGGTAGATGTGGCCAGCAGATGTAATTTGTTTGGCATCTAGTGTCTTAGCATAAATAACTAAACATATCAAATAAAAACTAAAATTTGATTTTGTTGCCAACATTTAGAAATTGGGATGTTTCACCTGAAAATTGAGAGTTCAGGCTTCTCTTAGAGAATATCAGAGGACTTCGAAACACAGATGCCACACTCTGTCATGGCAACAAGCAGCTGGACCTGAGTGGTGGCTACTTCCTTTTATTGAGAAATGTACTCCCCAGTTCATCACAATTCCCATTACTTTTAATCCAGCCTTATTTGCCTTGCTTCAGTAGGCATTTGTCTTTACAACCCTTGGAATAGTAACATAAGACAAACACACAAACAAAAATGCAAGCCAGAATATGATTCCATGACCAAATGAATGGTACAGATGAAGACTGTGGGTGGAATGACAAGATGATTAAAGACTATGTAACCTGGTTACCTGGAAATCCTGGTTTGTCATGATTGGTTTGGAAGATGTATTGCAAAATGACTAATAACTATGAACCGAAATTTTCAAATGCCTTGAAATAATAAGGGAGAGAAGAATCAGTGCTATGCCTGTAATAAAGTTGCTCTCTGTGGCTTGCATTCATGTGTACTTTTGTAAGAGAGAACGAGTAGCATTACAGCTATGGCTAATTCAGTCATAATGCCCATGGGAAATGTGTCATCTTATGCGTGACTGCCATCATGCAATGTTAGAAGAAGAGGCTGAGGCCTTTGGATTTATAAATATCTGTGTGGCCTGGAAGACTGACCCAAGTGTAGCTACTGGATGGACACTTACATTGTTTTCTAATGGCTGATGTGATTCCAAGATCAAGCTGTGAGTAAGAAACAAGTACAAGACAGTCAGCAAGGTGACATATGGCCGGAAGGACAAATCAGAGGAGGACTAAGAAAGAATTGTTATATTTGGCAGTTAAGATGACCATCAAGGTAAATATCAGTTTTTGTTATGCTTTTTGTCTGCACATCTTGCATTTCTTTTCTTCTGGAAAAAACAGAATGTCTTTTCCCACTTAATTCACATGGTTCAGGTAGGCTGACTCTCCACTGTGGTCCGAGGGGTGGACACATAATTCAGACTTGACGTAGGAGAATTTTCATGCCCCCTTGCCTGATTATTTCAGGCATGGGCAGGTGACCCAAGCTGGGGCATTCAATGCCAGCCTTGGGAATTTTGCTGTCCCTACTGGGAAAGAAGTATTCTTTCTGCAGGGGTTATGCAGCTGGTGGGACAGCAGCAGGCAGCTGTGGGAGGCCATTCTTACAGTCATGTTAGGAGGCTCTGCCCAAGACTAAAGCCAACCGATGAAAGAGAGAGATGGAGTCCTGTTGGTGCTCCTTGCTCAGCCATGCCTACCCCACACAGCTGCAGTGCCTTGTCTCTCCTTTGGCAGAGCTTTGTCTCTGACAAATCAAGAAAATGTTTACTGTTCAGTCCAGCTGTTGCACTTTGAAGCTCAAGCCTCAGTTTCCCTCTGCTGCACTAACTCCTGGGCTTCTCTAACCTGGAGAAGACTTTCCAACCCCTTTTACTCACAAGATGTGCCTCCTCCTCTTTCTTTCTCTTATGGCTGTGAGGGAAGGAATAGTAGGGTCACGCTTAACAGGCAAACACTGCCCCTCCAGCAGAGACTGCAATCCCTAGTCAGGAAGCCCTTTCTAGCACTTCAGAAGCCCACCATCCTTTTTTGCTACAGCAAATGGAAGGAGCGGTGGGAAGAGAGAGGGTTCTGGAGCCAGAGTGGGCAGAATCAGAATACCCTTTCTTTTTCTTTCTTCCTTTTTTAAAGAAAATATTTATTTATTTGTTTGTTTGTTTATTTAGTTATTTTGGCTGCATCAGGTCTTAGTCGTGGCACGAGGGTTCTTCGTTGCAGCAGGTGGGCTTCTCTCTTGTT
Organism: Mesoplodon mirus; assembly: GCF_964341445.2. NCBI lineage: Eukaryota > Metazoa > Chordata > Mammalia > Artiodactyla > Ziphiidae > Mesoplodon > Mesoplodon mirus. The sequence continues at coordinate 31,790,350 of NC_138995.1, forward strand.
GTGGCACTCAGGTTCCAGAGCACGCGGGCTCAGTAGTTGCGGTGCGTGGGCTTAGTTGCCCCGCGGCATGTGGGATCTTAGTTCTCCAACCAGGGATCGAACCGGTGTCCCCTGCATTGCATGACAAATTCTTAAGCACTGGACGGCCAGGGAAGTCCCAGAATATCCTTTCTGACACTTATACCACTTTGATCCTAGGCGAGTGACTGAACTTCCCTGAATCTCAGTTTCTAAACCTGTAATGCGGGAATAATGTAACTACTTCATAGGGTTGTTATAAGGATTAAAGGATTAAATGAGATAACACGAGTAAAGTCCCCAGCACACAACTGAGGCTTGTGATGATTATTTATTGGATGAGGTATTGAGAAGCAGCACAGCATTGTGGTTAATAGCACAGTTTCTGGAATCAGAGCATCTGGGTTCTCATTCCACCTTCACCTCTTATACAGCATCTTTATGACTCAGTTTCCTCATGTACAGCTGGGACTAATGACAATAATGTAGTCTTTACTTTGACATAAAATAAATGATTTAATGGATGCAAAGCACCTAGTGTCAGGTACAGCAAGCAGTCAACAGTCTCCAATTAATTATAAGTATAGCTGTTGCATTTAGTAATGTATCTAATGTCTTTAAAAATATGAAGCACTTAAAAATATCCCTCTTTTCTATACAACAAAATTATTTTCAGTAATAATTATATAATAATTAATGATGTTACAATAATTGCTATATTTTGATTTGTCCTTTAGTTTTGGAACAAACAATAAGCAATTTAAAAAGAATAAATTTCAATTTTAAAGATAGCATTTCAATTCAGTAAAATATTTCACATATGAACTAAAAGTTACTTTTACCAAAGGAAAAAAATTACACCTAGCTATTTGTACCATGTCACTATTTTAAACATAAATAAAACATTTCTATTTGTCACATAGAATGACAGAACTGAAGTAACTCAAATTCCTCATCTTTATATTCACTATCATTGCTTATTTTGAATCTACTAGATAAGTACAGGACTATGTCACACGCCAGGTGTTAGAGACACACACATTATGTTGGAAGCAAGCCCAAACAGTTCTGAACCTTTGCAGAATTATTCTCTTGAGACATACCCTGGGGCTGAGTCCTGGTGCAATGGGGGACCACTGCATACCTGGGAGTTGTCTGAATTATCTCGTGTGTAGGATGAAATATTTATTAAGACATAAGTAATAAAATGTGCTAATTTGAAGCTTATATATATTGTTAAAACTCAACAGATAAAGCAGAAATTATTTAGAATTTAGACTAAAAAAAGATATTTCACTATGAAACATGGATAAAATAAGTTGAAGAAGACATAAATAAATGGAAAGATATTTTGTGTTCATGGATTAGAAGAATTAATATTGTTAAAATGTCTATACTACCCAAAGTGAGCTTCAGATTCAATGCAATCCCTATCAAAATTAAAAAGGCATTTTTCACAGACATTAAAAAAACAGTCCTAAAATTCTTGTGGAATTACAAAACACTCCAAATAGCCAAAGCAATCTTGAGCAGAAATAACAAAACTGGAGGCATCAGATTACCTGATTTTAAATTATACCTCAAAGCCATAGCAGTCAAAAGAGCATGGCACTGGCATAAAAATAGACACATAAGCCAATGGAACAAAAAGACAGCCCAGAAATAAATCCACACATTTAGCCAAGGACACACAATGGAGAGAGAACAATCTCTTCAATAGGGTTGAGAAAACTGGTTATCCACTTGCAGACGAATGAAACTGGCCCCTTATATTACTCCTCATAAAAAAGTGAACTCAAAATGGATGAAACACTTAAATGTAAGACCTGAAACTGTAAAACTACTAAAAGAAAACATAGGGGAAAATCTTCTTGACATGTTTTTTTTTAGATATGACCCCAAAAGCACAGGCAACAAAACCAAAAAATAGACAAGTGGGATTGCAACAAACTAAAAGTCTTCTGCACAGCCAAGGAAACAATCAGCAGAGTGAAGAGACAACCTATGAAATGGGAGAAAATATTTGTAAACCATACTTCTGATAAGGAGTTAATATCCAAAATATATAAGAAACTCAAACAACTATGTAGCAAGGAAACAAATAACCTGATTAAAAATGGGCAGAGGATATGAATAAAGATTTCTCAAGAGAAGACATAACAAATGGCCAAAAAATATATGAAAAGATGCTCAACAATACTAATCATCAGGGAAATGCAATTCAAAACCACAATCAGATATTACCTCATGCCTGTTAGAATGGCTATTATCAAAAAGACAAAAGATAACAAGTATTGCTGAGGATGTAGAGAAAAGGGAACCTGGGTACACTGTGGGTGGAAATGTAGATTGCTGTAGCCACTATGAAAACAGTATGGAGGTTTCCTAAAAAACTTAAAAATAGAACTACCATGTGGTCCAGAAATCCCACTTCTGGCTATATATCCAGAGGAAATAAAAACAGGATATTGAAGAGATATCTGCATTCCCATGTTCACTGCAGCATTATTAACAATAACCAAGAGATGGAAACAGCCTAAATGTCCATCAGTGGATGAATGGATAAAGAATATATGGTATAGATATAAAATGAAGCATCAGCCTTAAAAAAGAAGGGAAATCTACCATGTCTGACAACATGGATGAACCTGGATGACATTATGTTAAGTGAAATAAGCCAGGAATAGAAAATCAAATACTGCATGATCTCACTTATACGTGGAATCTAAAAAAGTTGAACTCACAGAAACAGCGAGTAGAATGGTGGTTACCAGGGCCTGAGGGTAGGGGAAGAGTGGGATGGGGAGATATTTGTCAAAGGGTTCAAAGTCACAGTTATACAGGATGAAAAAGTCTAGAGATCTAATGTACCCCGTGATGGCTACAGTTAACAGTACTGTACTGAATACCGGAAATATTCAGATTTCAGGAGCTCTCATCACAAAAAATTTGATAACTGTGTAAGGAGATGCTATGCTAATTAGCTTGACTATAGTAATCATTTCACTATATATATGTATATCAAATCATCATGTCGTGTACCTTAAATATACACAATTTTTCTTTAAAAAAAAAGAATGAAGTACTGACTCATGCTACAATATGAATGAACCTTGAAAACATTACGCTAAGTAAAAGAAGCCATATATTTTATGATTTCGTTGAGATGAAATGTCCAGAATTGGCAAATCTATAGGAACAAAAGCAGATTAGTAGTTGCCTCAGGTTAGAGGAACTGGGAGGGTCATAGATAAAGAGTACAGGGGTCTTTTTAGGGGTTGATGAAAATGTTCTAAAATTTATTGTAGTAATAGTTGTACAGCTCTGTGAATATACTAAGAGTCATTGAATTGTGCACTTTAAGTGGCTGAATTGTATGGTATGTGAATTATATCTCAATAAAGCTGTTACCAAAAAAAAGAAAAGGAAAAGAAAAGATTTTCAGAAAGGGGCCTTTATCACTGACATTGTTAGAATTGCTGGTGCGTGGTGATATTTTCCAATAAAGAAGTTTTAGTCTCTTTTATTATTGTTTTAAAAATCTCTGCAATGAAACTTGTGTCTCCCTAGTGCCTGGCATGTCATAGGTTCACAACAAATATTTATTGACTTTATTAATAAAAGATGAAAGTACCTTGATCAGGGAAATGCCTGCCTGTAAAGCTGGCACCTAACCTAACCTAAGAGGGTAAAGAAAGCTTCTCCAGTGAGGGACATTTAAGATGAGCTTTGAGTGATATGTAAGAGTTTGTTATGCAAAAAAGAGTGAGGAAAGGTGCTTTGACAGAAGGAACAACATGTTCAAAGTCCTGGAGGTAAAAGAGAGAGGATTATAATTTGGCTGGAAAAATCAGGGTACGGAGGGGGAAGGATGAAGAGAAGGAGGGAGGGAAGGCAGGGGAGAGAGGGAGAGATGGAGAAGGAAAGAAGAAAGGAAGGAGGAGGAGAGGGGAGGAAGGGGGGAGGAAAAAGAGGAGGGGGAGGAAGGGGGGAGGAAAAAGAGGAGGGGGGAGGAAGGGGGAGGAAAAGAGGAGGGGGGAGGAAGGGGGGAGGAAAAAGAGGAGGGGGGAGGAAGGGGAGGAGGAAAAAGAGGAGGGGGGAGGAAGGGGAGGAGGAAAAAGAGGAGGGGGGAGGAAGGGGGGAGGAAAAAGAGGAGGGGAAGGAAGGGGAGGAGAAAAAAGAGGAGGGGGAGTAAGGGGAGGAGGAAAAAGAGGAGGGGGAGGAAGGGGAGGAGGAAAAAGAGGAGGGGGAGGAAGGGGAGGAGGAAAAAGAGGAGGGGGGAGGAAGGGGAGGAGGAAAAAGAGGAGGGGGGAGGAAGGAGAGGAGGAAAAAGAGGAGGGGGGAGGAAGGGGAGGAGGAAAAAGAGGAGGGGGAGGAAGGGGAGGAGGAAAAAGAGGAGGGGGAGGAAGGGGAGGAGGAAAAAGGGGAGGGGGGAGGAAGGGGGAGGAAAAAGAGGAGGGGGAGGAAGGGGAGGAGGAAAAAGAGGAGGGGGGAGGAAGGGGAGGAGGAAAAAGAGGAGGGGGAGGAAGGGGAGGAGGAAAAAGAGGAGGGGGAGGAAGGGAAGGAGGAAAAAGAGGAAGGGGAGGAAGGGGAGGAGGAAAAAGAGGAGGGGGAGGAAGGGGGGAGGAAAAAGAGGAGGGGGGAGGAAGGGGGAGGAAAAGAGGAGGGGGGAGGAAGGGGGGAGGAAAAAGAGGAGGGGGAGGAAGGGGAGGAGGAAAAAGAGGAGGGGGGAGGAAGGGGAGGAGGAAAAAGAGGAGGGGGAGGAAGGGGGGAGGAAAAAGAGGAGGGGAAGGAAGGGGAGGAGAAAAAAGAGGAGGGGGAGTAAGGGGAGGAGGAAAAAGAGGAGGGGGAGGAAGGGGGAGGAAAAAGAGGAGGGGGGAGGAAGGGGGGAGGAAAAAGAGGAGGGGGAGGAAGGGGGGAGGAAAAAGAGGAGGGGGAGGAGAAGGAGGGGGAGGAGGAGGAGGAAGAGGCAGCAGCAAGGGCCAGATTAAAATGTGCTTGTGGGGCTTCCCTGGTGGCGCAGTGGTTGAGAGTCCGCCTGCCGATGCAGGGGACACGGGTTCGTGCCCCGGTCCGGGAAGATCCCACATGCCGCGCAGCGGCTGGGCCCGTGAGCCATGGCCGCTGAGCCTGCGCATCTGGAGCTTGTGCTCCGCAACGGGAGAGGCCGCAGCAGTGAGAGGCCCGCGTACCGCCAAAAAAAAAAATGTGCTTTGTGGAAGACTTGTTACACAATTTTGGCATTATCTTTAGGGAATTCAGAACAAGTTTTAAGTATCATAGAGAGTGCTGTGGAGTGGGAAGTCAGATTTCCTTTTGGAAGGATCATTTGACTGCAAGTTGGAAGATCAATCAAAGAGAGACAAAGCAGGTAATTTGGTAACTAGCTAAGAGGCCGTTGGAGAATTCCAAACAAGAGATAATGGTAACCTAGGAAAGTGTAGCGGCAGTGATCTGACCAGGGGAAGGTGGTTTGGGAAATATTTAGGAAATAGGATTGATGGGGAATGAAAGACTGATAAGAATCAAGGATGGCTCCTAGGTGTCTGGCTCTGGCAATGGGTAGACCATGGTGCCCTGGACTGATAAGGAACACAGGAGGAGTTTGTGGTGAATTTTGAGATGTCTGTGAGACATCCAGGTAGTGGTGTCTGGAAGGGTTAGGTGTACGCATCTGAAGCTGAGGAGAGTGATCTCGGCTGCAGAGTTATCCATACACACGCATTAACCTGATGGAAGCTGGGAAACCAGATGGAACTGACCAGGAAGAGTGTGTAGACCGAGAAGGAGAGAGGGCCAAGACAGAACCGCCCAGAACAAAGCCTTGTTGGGATGGGTATATTGCACTGGAGGAGTGGGAACACCCACAAGCTAATTTTTCCCACTTTTTTCTAAGGGTAGCCATCCCTAGTATGGACAAGCACTTGGGATTCTTTTTTTTTTTTTTTTTTTTTTTTGCGGTACGCGTGCCTTTCACTGTTGTGGCCTCTCCCGTTGCAGAGCACAGGCTCCGGACGCGCAGGCTCAGTGGCCATGGCTCACGGGCCCAACCGCTCCACGGCATGTGGGATCTTCCCGGACCGGGGCACGAACCCGTGTCCCCTGCATCGGCAGGCAGACTCCCAACCACTGCGCCACCAGGGAAGCCCTTGGGATTCTTTTTGTAAGTGCAACTTTCAGTCACTACACTGCCGGGAGGGATGTGAGAAGTCTCTTCTTGAGGGCTTGCTGTAGTTACATAAGCATAAGGTAATCAGGTACTCCCCAGAGCAAATACTGCAGGATTCCTTTTGGCCTGACAAAGACTGCCCATCCAAAGAACTCATAGTGGGGATGGAGGGAGGTGTTTGGCATCGGGGCCATCGAGCTTCCTGGGAGAAAGAGTCATACACTAGAAAACCTCGCAGACACAACTCCCTGATGCAATATTACAAGAACCTGCCTGATAGACCGGGATAATCCAACATGAGGTTCGTAAGCCAGCACAAACTCACCATGAGGCAAGATCACCTATGGTCTTGGTGTTTTGCTTACTATCCCGCACAATCTGGTTGCAAGGTAGGTATGTGATTGCGCAACTGGCGTTCAAGAGTGACACTGTTTCCATGCGGCGAGGGTATTGATGACAGCTCTGAAAGACTTCTGTGACTTCCAAATAAACCCCTGCCTTTCATGGAGAACAAATAGAGGCCTTTGGAAGAAATACTGGACTACCTACTAATATAGGCAGGTGATAGATTAAGTAATTTTTGGCAAAGGAAAGAGATCACAGTTACTGTACTTGAATCCCAAACAGATAAAAAGGTCACTGAACATGAAGACCTGCATGCAGACCTTTTTCAAGATCACGTACCTATGTATTCTATCTCCCCACTGCAAGCCCAGTTTTCCATACTCTAAAATGGAAATCTGGGAAAACTTTCACTTAGCCAGTATAGAAAACACTTGCATATAGCTGGAGATGTATGGCAAACTTTCTTTGCTCTTAAATGAATCTGACTGTATTTGAGTGTAGTTTTCTCCCTCTTAGTATGTGATCCTTGAACATTTCATAAGTATCATCAGGCTGCATATGTCTCTATATAAGCTATGTTTCTATATACTGTCTAGAAGCATAAAACGGTGGATGGAAAGAAGTGTCCGAGAGACGTGGGTTGCACAGCTTCAATTAATGTTCCTCCTCCCTTTTATAAATCTCCTTAATCAATTGAAAAGAACTTTCTAGTCCGACTTTTTCCCATTTCTCCATGTAATGAAACATGGTCATGTGATTCTGAATTCATTATGGAACTATATGATGGTAAAAAGATACTTAATTATAAATATACAGGAAACAATATTAAATCATATTTATCACTGAAAAACTCAGGGATCTTTATTTATAGTACTTTTTTAAAAATTGTAAAATTTTTTCTTTGATTTAGGAAAAATAATTAGGAGAAATGCAATAGTTAAATTTAATGAATTTCCTTCTTTCCTTTGGATGCCTGTCATTTGAACATGCTCATTTATTTCTATTAAAAAATTTTAAAGTGTTCCTTAATTGCCTTTGTCAGTAGTTATTATATTCAAGATTTCTATTAGTTTTTAAATGTCCTATTTTATTTCCTTCATTTTTCTCATTAAAGAGACTGGCTCAGAAAAATGAGTTCAATTCAGTAGCCAACAATTGCCCATCCATTGTAGATTCTACTAATAAATTATATTTTTGTTCTTTAGCACTCTTGAGACTCCAATGAGGATCTTGAAAAACCAAGGTTGACTGAAGAAAAATGATCTTCCTCTGTGGTTTCTCAGAGAAGGTTTAAGACCTTAAAGAACACCATTAAAAACAGTTTTGTGATACAATTAATTCAGTAAACTTAGGTTAACTTTATTTATTTATATATTTAGGCCCTGTCTGTCTTGATTAACAAATATTTGAAGCAACTTAAAAGAATATAAGAAATAAAATAAAATAGAAATCAGGGCCTTGAAATGCAGACTAAGGGATAAGAACTGAAGGAAAATTAAAATGAATAAACCATTTTTAACATAATATAGTTGTCAAAAGTGGGCTGGATCAAGGAATTATTTTTTCTGTCCATGAGTTTTCCTCCATAGGACTTTTGTTGAGTCCTGGCACAGCAAAAGCACCCAGGGACTGGGCTGAGAAAGGAAAGTGAAATCACCTGCAATCTCACAGTGTCGAGAAATAAAATTTCTGTTAAAGGAAGGGGCCAACGATGACCACAAAACAGTTTCCTACCCTCAAGACAATTGAAATCAGAGGCAGACTAAAACTAACTTAGTTACAAGCCAGCCACCACGCATCTTAATTCTTGATTGAGTCAGTGTGATTAGTCCCTCAACCAATTTCTCTGACAATGGAAAGTTAATACTGACTTACAGTCTCTAATTTCTTTTATATGAGTGTCTGGAATATAATAAAAATATGACACAGGAGAAGGAGCAGGAAAATGTGATCCATAATCAAGAGAAAAATTAGCCCATAGATACAGGCCCACTCATACAACTCTCATACATTGGGGGTGGGAATGTAAAATGGTGCAATTCTGGAAAACACTTTAGTACTTTCTTATACAGTTAAATATAAACTTACTTATCATTAAACCTAGCTATTCCACTCTCAGGTATTTATTCAAGGGGGATGAAAACATATGTCTCAACAGAGAGAACAAACATTCATAGCAGCAAAATCTGGAAACAGTGCCAATGTTCAAAAGGTGAAAGGTTAAACAAGTTCTTCAGGCTAAGGGAAATATTTCCACTTAGAAGAACAGAACTGCAAGATGGAACAAAAAGCTCTTAAAAAGGTACATGTATGAGTATATATAAAAGATTCTTGACTGCTTAAAGGAACAATAACACCATCTTATGGTGTTTATAACTATGAAATAAAATAGAAAACCACAATAACATAAAGGGTAGGGGATAAACCAATTACAAGCTTATAATTTTATTTTTTTTCTAAGTTTTTTTTCTAAGTTTTTTTTTTAACATCTTTACTGGAGTATAATTGCTTTACAATGGTGTGTTAGTTTCTGCTTTATAACAAAGTGAATCAGTTATACATATACATATGTTCCCATGTCTCTTCCCTCTTGCATCTCCCTCCCTCCCACCCTCCCTATCCTATTGGTCACAACAAGCTTATAATTTTAAAGTTAAAAAATTGGTGTTGAGCCTCATGGAATTTAGCAAAAAGTGAAATATACACTATTTTCAAAATCATTTTGTTCATTGAAAAATCCATTCTTATTCCTTAGGAGAAAGAAAACTTCCTTGTGAGGCCTAAAATAAAATTTCAACTTGCCATTTATAGAGTGGACACTGAATATAGTGGGTGATGTACTCAAAAACATCCTTATAATAAATGAAGTAGTAGATTTGTTTAGCAGTTTCTTAAAACATCTCACAATATAATCCAAGAGTGTAATATCAGGGCATGGCTGGGTGAAGGCTATTCTATTGGTGGGAAGTACAATGTGATTTATCACTCAACTTGAAATTGTTATCTGATTAGTCAGAAGGTTATTTCTCCCAATGCTTAATCTCACATTAATGCCTTGAAACGACATGCATGAACATATTTGGAACATACGTAAATCCTAACATATCAACAATCACCTTAAATGTAAATGATCTAAACACAACGATTAAAAGGCAGAGCTTGACAAAGTAGATTTTAAAGCACCATCTAATAGATATTGTCTGCAAGAAACTCATTTCAAATACTTAATAGTAGTAAAAACTTGAAACAACAAAAACAAACAAAACTACACCTTTTTCAAGTCAGTAAAAATTATCCAATGCATTTGTAAAGTAATTTGGTAAGTTTCTTATTAAAGGCTAAAATCCAAACAAAAATAAAAATGAAATCAACATAAGCACTGGCTGATATTGAAATTACTATTCCTTTCTCAGCAGCTTGTAGGTAGTATGTGTTCACTAAGTGAACAACATCAAATTGTGATCTTTTTTCAACCTATGTGACTCACAGACTTCAGTAATTCAATTCACATTAGCTCTTCAATTGGTCCAGTTGAGTTATTAAGACAGGGGTTTGAAAATGTTGCATTTTGAACAGAAAGCTAACTTATTCTCAGGAACGTGGTTATCATCAAAACAAGACTTCAATAATCTAGAGAGAGAGAAATTATATTTTTGAATAAAAGAAGAGAAAAGCTAAACTTAACCAGAGTTCAGGTCTACTGGTACATAGTGAAATGCTTTTATTTGTTTATCACTACTCTAGTACAGAAAAAAATATTTGCATCAACAACTTTTAATATTTTTTACTTCCTTTATCTTTTGATGCTAAAAATAATTTTTTAGGCATTGTATTTCCCTTCCCCCTTCCAGGAATTTTTCAGCAGTAGAGGATTTGTATTGCTAGGACAACATCAGAGAATATTCCGTCAACATGTTACTTAAGAATAGAAATAGAAGTCTGCATAACTAAGAAGTTTGCCTAATCTTAATACTAAAATAGCACAAAATAAGTCTCAGTTTGGAATATAGACTATAATCCTGAATAATATATTAGGAAACATAATATCCCAGACTCAAATCAGGGGAAAAGAAAATCTCTTAGCATGAATTACTATGTATATATAATCACTTATGACCCCATACAGATTGATGAAAAGAGTCCTATGAGTTGGGTTGCCAAAACATTTTTTTTTTCATTGTAAAAAAAAAAGCCAAAGGGCTTCCCTGGTGGCGCAGTGGTTGGGAGTCCGCCTGCCGATGCAGGGGACACGGGTTCATGCCCCGGTCCGGGAGCATCCCGCATGCTGCGGAGCCGCTGGGCCCGTGAGCCATGGCCGCTGGGCCTGCACGTCCGGAGCCTGTGCTCCGCAACGGGAGAGGCCACAACACTGAGAGGCCCGCGTACCACAAAAAAAAAAAAAAAGCCAAAAACACTTTGAGGTAGTTAGATTGCCTGAGTAGTGGGATATAATCCTGTTTGCTTACTGCTTTTCTGGTGTTTTATTGCTGCTGTAAATTATGGACAACTTTATGATGGGATTCTTGATTTACTTTTTAAAAAAACATTAGTTTTATTATTTATAAATTCGAACAGATTTCTTCTATAAGCACTCCATAAATATTAACATATCTGCTAGATTATAAAGGCCTGATGAAAGTGAAAAAAACATTATGTCTGAAGTATGGTGACGATTTGACAACATTCTCTTTTTATGTTGCTTGTTCTTTATTGTTTTTGATTGCAATAAGTGCAATTAATTAACAGCTCATGTCAGTGGAAGAGAAAGATGTAGTATTAATATAAGTGAGTTTTAGATTCTTCTACCAGGAATAAATACATCATTATCTCTAGAGGTTTATGGTCCTATTTTTTGAAGTTTTCCTTAATTCAAATTTACTAAAAAGTTTTCTTTAATTTGCTACTAGGAATTATTTTCAATAGAATCAAAGTTTTCATTATTAAACTAGAGAAATGACCAGTTCCACATAGATATAAGGTCTTTTGAAAATGAGATAGACCTGGGCTTTATGTCTTCAAGAAAACTTCCACAATATACAAGTATTAATTAAGTGCTCATTGGGGTGGTGGTGGTGGTGGTGGTGGTGTGTGTGTGTGTGTGTGTAAAAAAGAAAAAGAGGGAGAGAGAGAGACTGAAAGTAAAAGACACTATCTCTCCCCCAAGGAGAGTAAGAGAGGTAGAATAATGATTGCAGAAACCATGTGTCAGAGAATGCTATTCTTTTTTTTTTTTTTTTTTTTTTTTTAAAGGAGATGTTGGGGGTAGGAGTTTTTATTAATTTATTTATTTTTGCTGTGTTGGGTCTTCGTTTCTGTGCGAGGGCTTTCTCTAGCTGTGGCAAGCGGGGGTCACTCTTCATCGCAGTGCGCGGGCCTCTCACTATCGCGGCCTCTCTTGTTGCGGAGCACAGGCTCCAGACGCGCAGGCTCAGTAGTTGTGGCTCACGGGCCTAGTTGCTCCGCGGCATGTGGGATCCTCCCAGCCCAGGGCTCGAACCCGTGTCCCCTGCATTAGCAGGCAGATTCTCAACCACTGCGCCACCAGGGAAGCCCCGAGAATGCTATTCTTAATATCTTTTAGTAATGAATCTTATTTCTACATTTTGTTCAGAAATTTAAAAATTAAAAAGAAGTCTACTAGCAAGTTAAAATTCTAGACCATGGTGACTTCCTCTTAGGAGTACCCCTTCATCCTCAGTTTCAACATGCAAATGGAAAATGTAAGTGGCCCTGGGCTAAGAACCCTCCATATTTTATTTTGCCTATCATTTAGCTCAAACCTGTGAGGTAGGTTATTATTATTTCCATTTTTTTAATATATGGGGGAATAAAATTCTGGGAACAGATCATTAGTGAAACTGAGTTGCACGTTGAGAAAGTTATTTCTTTTTAAGTTGTTTGCTTCCTTGAGATTTCAACAAAAAGAACTTCTCAGGAGTTAGTCTGTATTTAACACCTCTGTAACATTTGCTAATCAATTTCTCTCTCAAGCTTTTTCTCTTTCTCACTCTCAACAAAGACAGAGCAAGCCTCAGGTTCAAAGTCTCTGGAAAGCAATAGTTTGTAGCTAAATTGTAACAACATTGTTTTGCTTGAATTCCATTTTTAATGCATATTTTCTATTTATGTTCAGAGATACTAGTACTCCATATATTGTAGTGCCCCAAGTTGCCTTTTGAAATTAATTGAAAGATATTGAGCAAATAATTGCAACATTGATGAAGGTGGTAAGCAAAAGAGTAAAGTTTGGGAAATAATGTAGAATGCACTGTGGCTTTAGTCATTGACAAAAGTTCGTACATACTTTAAAATCCATTTGCATCTTAGGCACACATTTTCTGGAGATTTTAAAATAAAGCATGTGGCATTGGGATCTGCAATTTTTTGAAATTTAATGTTTCTGAATATATAGACTGAAGTCGATGAAACCAACATGAATACTATGAGCATTTGTGATTTTTATTTTAAAGATTTTTTGTTTGATGTGGACCACTTTTAAAGTCTTTATTGAATCTGTTACATTATTGCTTCTGTCTTACATTTTAGTTTTTTGGCTGCGAGGCATGTGGAATCTTAGCTCTCCGACCAGGGATCGAACCCTTACCACCCTGCATTGGAAGGAGAAGTCTTAACCACTGGACTGCCAGGGAAGTCATGTGAGTTTTATTTTAAAAAGAAAGAGAAATGTAAAGGAAAGGGGAAATTATTAAAACTTTAGACACCCTTGATTTAAGCAAGACAGTGAATTTTGATTTTTTTTAATAATAAATATTTTGATCATTTTTATATGTCAATCATTTTGTAAATGTCTCAAACGTGTTACTTCACTTAATTCTTGCAAAAATCTCATAATATAGGACCATGGTTGTCTCAGTTTTTAAAACATATAGTAGGTTATCATAGATTAGGTAACTTGATCAATGTAATAAACTTCAATTGTTGACTCTTCTTATGTAACACCTAACAACAACCATAGCGACAGCCCCAGTCACTGAGTGCCCACTATGCCCCGAACAATGTGCTAAGCACGGTGTGGACCTCTTTCCAAGTTCTTAGCCACCATAGAGAGGTAAGTGTTATTAACCCAGTAATGGATGAAGGAAATGGCTCAGAGTAGTTAAGTAAGTTATCCATGATCATATGGTTTATAAGTGGTAGAGCTGGGATTTGTTCTAAGCTTCTCTGATTGCATATGATTTTTACTTCATTACTCTTTTCCATTCCTTCTCCCCTTCCTCTTTTAATTTCCTTAGAAATCTAATCTTTTATATTCACTTTCATATTCACCTTTTCCGAATTTCTACATGGGTCATGTTCATTCAGCCTGAAGAACTGCCTTTAGTATTTATTGAAACACATGTCTGTTGCTGACAAACTGTCTCAACTTCTATCTGATGGTGTCTTTATTTCACCTTAATTGTTTAAAGGTATATTTTTCTGCATATAAAATTCTGGTTTGACAACATTTTCTTTCAGCACTGAAAATATATTATCCTATTGTCTTCTGGCTACCTTTATTTTTTATAAGAAGCTGCCTAACATTGATATTATTATTTTTATCTGTGTAATATGTCATTTTTCTTTAGCTGTTTTGGGATTTTTATTTTTCATTTTCAGGAGTTTGAGTCTGATGTGCCTAAGTTGTGGTTTCTTTGCATTTGTCTTGCGTAGGGTTTGTTGACCTTCTTAAATCTCATTTTTTCATTAAATTTGGAAAATTTTCACATCATTATTAAAAAAAAAAAAACCTTTGTGCCCCATTCTCAATCTCTCCTCCCTTTCTGGTACTGTAATCACACATGTGGCAAATCAAGATACTTGCTATTTTCCCTTAGGTCACTGGGGCTCTGTTAATTTTTCAATTTTTAAAATATGTAATCTTTTTATTAGATAATTGCTATTATCCTCTTTTAAAGGTCAGTGACCACTTTTCTGTTCTATTGTCCAGTTCATCCAGTTAATTTTCCATTTCAGATATTATACTTTTCAGTTATGGAACTTCCAGTAGTTTTTTTTACAGCCTCCATTTCCCACTAAGATTTTTCTATCTTAAGTAAACATTGCTTAGTAGGACTATATTTTTCTTTTATGTCTTTGAATATATTTCTAATAGTTGTTTTAAAGTCTTCCCGTATTATTCCAACATCTTAGTTATCTCAGTGCCTGTTTCTTTTTTTCCTTTTTTTTTTTTTTTTGGCTGCATTGGGTCTTTGTTGCTGCACACGGGTTTTATCTAGTTGTGGCAAGCGGGGGCTACCCTTCGTTGAGGTGAACGGGCTTCTCATTGCGGTGGCTTCTCTTGTTGTGGAGCACGGGCTGTAGGCATGCGGGCTCAGTAATTGTGGCTCGAGGACTCTAGAGCACAGGCTCAGTAGTTGTGGCGCTTGGGCTTAGCTGCTCCGCCGCATGTGGGATCTTCCTGGATCAGGGCTCGAACCCGTGTCCCCTGCATTAGCAGGTGGATTCTTAACCACTGTGCCACAAGGGAAGTCCCTCTTGGTGCTTGTTTCTAACGATGGTTTTCTTCTTGATTATAGGTCCTATTTTCTTGTTTCTACACGTTTAATACATTTTTATTGTATGCTAGGTAATGATATATTTTAAGGCATCTGAATTACGATGTCTTCCTTTAAAAAGTGTTGAGTTTTTTCCTGACAATGAACTTACTGTGTGACCTTGAATATGTCCATTCCACCTTGAGTATATCTCAATGGCACAGTAATTGTTTTCTGCTTGACCTAATGGAGTCTTGCCCTCTTCAGTGTGGTCCAACTTTTAATCAAGCACACACAGAGCTTCTCCATACAAGCTTCTAGAAACTGTCTCTTCTTCAGAACCCTGTCCTCCAAGTTCCAGTTGCTTTATTGGTCTCAAATTCTAATCTCAGTCTCCTCAACTCAGCAGAACCATCCTGTTTGCCTTGGGCTTCACCTTCCTGTGCCATGGTCAGGAAAGTGTCCTTATACAGAGTACAATAAGCATGGGGCTCACCTCCCTGTTTTCTCACATTCCCGTGCTGCATTTTGTCCAATGTTTGAAAACAGATGTCTTGCACATTTTATTCAGTTTTATAGCAATTTATGGTGAGTGTTACTCCATCCCGGATAAAAACAGAAGTCTCTTTCTTTTCTTTAATCCTCATCCTTCGTCTCTGCCATTAGTTTCCTCTCTTGTTCAAAAAGGGTAATATTACCATAGACCATAGTTATTTATTTATTTTTAACATCTTTATTGGAGTATAATTGCTTTACAATGGTGTGTTAGTTTCTGCTTTATAACAAAGTGAGTCAGTTATACATATACATATGTTCCCATATCTCTTCCCTCTTGCATCTCCCTCCCTCCCACCCTCCCTATCCTACCCCTCTAGGTGGTCACAAAGCACCGAGCTGATTTCCCTGTGCTATGCAGCTGCTTCCCACTAGCTAGCTATTTTACGTTTGGTAGTGTATATATGTCCATGCCACTCTCTCACTTTGTCCCAGCTTACCCTTCCCCCTCCCCATATCCTCAAGTCCATTCTCTAGTAAGTCTGCGTCTTTATTCCTGTACCATAGACCTTATGTTCATCATCTTTTCTACTTTCTAAGACATGTCATCGTCCCATTTTTATCTTCTAATGTCTCTTTTGATGGCATTCCCATTGGTTTGATTTATTCAACATTAATCAAACCAGAGCCAAAGTAAGTTATCTTATATGGGCCAATAACTGTGCTGAATGGTGGAGATACCAACATAAAACACCATCCCTGCCTTCAAAGAGTTCACGGTCTAATGGAAGTGAGGCAGAGAATTAAAACAGAGTAAAATAACTGCTATCACAGAAGCAGGCAAATTATATGATGGGAGAAACTGTTGTGGGAACAGAATCAGGGACCTCTTCATAGACAAGGAGGCATTGGAGAACAGTCTTAAGGAGTAACAGGTCATGAACAAGAGACAGGAAAGTCATCCCAGGCAGAGAATATCATGTGCAAAAGCGCTGCAACACAACGAAGCATGTGGTGAGAGGGCAGCCACAATTAGTCACTGCATGTTATGGCTTGTATGGAACATCATGGGTCATTAGACTGAAAAGGCAGTCCTCACCTTAGAGGATCTTTGTACAAAGCCTTCAAGATGATCATATAAATACGAAGACTCTTCTCCTGTCCTAATGCTATGTTTTAGATTAATCAGATTTTCTATATATATCCCCTGCTGGCTTCTTTAAAAAATCTGTTGGTCTTCCCTCAGTATTAAAACTTGTTAGATGTAAAAGAAAAAATACTTGTTAGGTGTAATTTGAATATTCATATGGAAAAAATGTATTTTGACCTTTATCTCACACCATACAAAAAATTAATTCCATATAGATTGTAGACCTAAATATGAGAGGCAACACAGTAACGCCTTCAGAGGAAAACAGGAGAAAATATCCATGACCTTGGAGTAGGCAAAGAGTTTTTAAACAGGGCACAGAAGTTGCTAGTCATTAAGGAAAATCTATTGATAAATTGGAGTAATTTAAGATTGAGAACTTCCATCCATGGAAAGACACATAGAGTAAAAAGGCAACCCTCGGGCCTCCCTGGTGGTGCAGTGGTTGAGAGTCCGCCTGCCGATGCAGGGGATACGGGTTCGTGCCCCGGTCTGGGAGGATCCCATGTGCCGCGGAGCGGCTGGGCCCGTGAGCCATGGCCGCTGAGCCTGCGCGTCCGGAGCCTGTGCTCCGCAATGGGAGAGGCCACAACAGTGAGAGGCCCGCATACCGCAAAAAGAAAAAAAAAAAAAAAAAAAAAAAAAAAAAAAAAAAAAGGCAACCCTCCATACACGGTGTATATCCACAAAAGACTCACAACAAAAGTATACTTAAAACTCCTGCAAATCTGTATGGAAGAGAAAGACAACCTAATAGAAAAATGAGCAAAGCATTTGACCAGATAATTCACAAAAGAGGGTATCCAAATGACCAATAACACATGAAAAAGTGAAACACGTCACTAGTCATCCAGAATACAAAGATTAAAATGACCATGCAATACCACTTACACACCAGCCATAATGACTAAAATGGAAAAAGACAAAAAATTCCAGGAGTTCCTAAAGTCATGGGACAACTGGAATGCTGTTAGTGAGAGTATAAATAGACATACAGCCACTTTGGAAAACTGTTAGCAATAACTACTAAAGCTGAACTTACATATATTCCACAACACAGCGTTCTACTCCTGGGCATATACTCAAGAGAAATTCACATATGTAATCACCAAAGGTATGTACTGAAGTGTGTATAGGAGCACAATCTGTAATAGTTTCCACAATGTGGAAACTACCCAAATGTTCATCAACAGCAACACAGATAAATAAATGTTGGTATAGCCACTCAATGGAATATTGTGCACTGAGTCTGAATAATACACAACCACACAGAACAATATGAACGAATCTCACAAGCACAATGATTGAAGAAGACACCACTCAAAAGTACATACTGTATGATCCATTTCTATAGAATACAAAACAGGAAAAACTAATCTATGCTGTTGGAATAAAGATAGGGGTTAACTTTGGGGAGTGACTAGAAAGAAACATAAGTGCTTTTGTGATGTTGTTAAGGGTCTTATTAAAATCTGGGTGCTCGTCACACTGGTGTGTTCAGTTAGTGATAACTTGTTGAGCTGCATACTTATTAGTTAGATATATTTGTGTATATGTATATATATATGATATCTGCATATCAATTCTATCTATAGCTATATCTTTATTACACTTATTTTTTTTAGCTGGGTGATGACAGAGCTGGCAAGGATTAGTCCCTTTGTTGCTGTCTATTGAATTGAGCTGAATGAGAATTTTACAATTATGATTGCTCTTCTATTTTGAGTGATTGATCCAGCTTATATTTTCTACAGCCCCTGTAAGTGCCATTTTAAGGACCAGAGTGGCTTGCAGTGGGTTTGGCGTCTGTCCCAGCTTCTCTCTTCAAGTGGAAGGTGTAATCTGAGTTGCTAGCAAACATACCTCAGAAGCCAGATTGTTCTTTGGCTGAGGCCAATGAGCTTTAGAGCCGCTCAGCACTGCACCGGGCTTACCAGATGCACGCAGACTTAGATGCTACCACGTAGAGGGGAACTGGCTCAAGTTTACTCCCTCTGAATGTTTTTCAGTCTATAAGGGTCCAAAGCTCCCTTCAAGGACCCCAGAGAAGTCAGCTCTAGCTGCTGGCTCTCCTGTAGTCTTTGTAAGCTCTGGCATCCTAGTGTTTTTCCTCTGCAGCTGTCACTATGAGGTTGTGTGGCTTCACAGCCCCTTCACCTCTTTGGGGCTTTGTCTCCTCACATTTTAAGGCTCAGTTCATACACTTCCTCCTGCAAAGTTCTCCCTAACAGTCCCCCAAATGTAACCCCTTTCTATCTGCTCCCATTTTACTTTGCAGAAATAGCCATTCAGTCCTTATTATTATTATGAGTAAATTGTTGCCTGTAGGTCCATGTCCCCCCTAAGTTGTGAGCATTTCGAGGACTGGACTAGCATCCTTTTAGTTTATGTCCTTACAACCTTGGGCTTTACCTCAATACATTTTTGTTGAAAAAAATGAATGAATTTCACGTGAACGAATTTGTGTGGTTATTTGATCAACATTTGTCCCTCCAACTAGTCTATAGGCCCATGAGGGCAGTGGCTTGCTTTTTAGTTCACCACCATAACCTTGTGCCTAAAGAGTGCCTAGCATATAGTAGGCATTCAATAAATTTTTTTGCAAAAATGAATGAGTCTAAAATGAACATGTTAGATCAGATCCTCTTTGAGGTCTGCTCCAGTTCTAGAATTCTCTGATGAATCAGTTTTACTGAATTTAGTTTCTTTTAAAAATAACTGTGTATATATATATATATATATATATATATATATATACACACACACACAATACATATGCATACTTAATGCATATATATGCATCAGCTCAAAGCAACACATATCTAAATAGGTTTACACGGACATTATATAGGACATTATACAGTTAACTCTTGAACAACACAGGGATTCGGGGTGCCATCTCCCTGTGCAGTCAAAAATCTGGGTACAGCTATCTCTGTCTTAAAAAAAGGAATTGATAAATGAGTCACCCAAGGGCAGGAAGCTGAAGCAGTTTGGACTGAATCGACTCAAACTCTAGTTCTTTTGATTCCACATATTGTGATCATTAATGGAACAAAACATTTTCCCCACACTTAGTTAAAGATCTGTAAAATGAAAATGCAAGTACTGTATTTATTGAAAAAAAGCCTCTACATATAAGTGGAACCATGCAGTTCAACCCATGTTGTTCAAGGGTAGATTGTATATTATTTGTGTGATTATCTGTTTAATGTCTTTCCCTTCATTAGATTGTAAGCATCAGCGGCATGGAACTTACCTATGTTTGTCTTAACTGTATGTCTCCAGCACCTGGTACTGTGCCTGGCACAGAGTAGGTGCTCAATAATGATTTGTTGAATGAATGTAACTAAGTCTTGAAAGAGGAAAACTGCTTGCTATTCATTTTGCCCAGGGTCAGCTTTTCTCAAAGCATAATTTTTTTGGCACATAACTATCATCAAATATATTTGGATAGTGTCTCTTTCTATACTCCCCTCTTATATCTACTGCACAGGTTAACATACTAAAGGTTCTGAGAAGTCCTGCAGAGGTCCTCGTGCACTTGGCATGTTTTAAACTCCTTAATTCAATGAACTTTTCATTATCTAATACCTATTAAAATCCTGAAGAATTAGTACTCCATAGAACACAATTTGGGGAATTCTTCCTGAAGTTTATTTAGATTTGCTAATGACTTACTTTAAGCCCTCTTTATAGTGCCACTGGATGTGGTTTTACAGGCTGTACCCCACACAGTTCTAGGGGAGGCCATTCATGATGCAACCTGTAAAGAGTGATCCTGGTTTTGTAACCATATATTCTGTTTCCCAAGTAAATTTTAGCTCTTCTGAGGGCTGGAAATATGTTTTCCATTTTCTCCTTCTACTTGTAGCAACAAGGACAAATTCCTTTGTACAATGTAGAAGCTCCTTTTGGACTTAACTTTAAAATATGATGGTTTCTCCAGTTCCCTAGAGCAGGGATAACCTTAAGCTAAATCCTGATGGAGGCAGATAAATTTTTCTTCTTTGCACTTCTCTTATCTATACCTCTCTTCCACTCCATTGTATGGATCCTTCTATGATACCTTTCTCCTTCCACCCCAATCAAAAGAAAATTTTGCATCAGCCATTTACCCTTTAGTGTGCATTGACTCCTCTCTCCTAGAGGCATTTGTACCTTAAGCTCTATTTTCTATTGTGAAAGGAAAGCTTCAGACCTCTGTTAAAGTTATCCCAGGTATTGGTGAGACAGCTGGGAACCATGCTTGGGGCAGTGACCCTCATCCTCTACTTGCCAACCACAGGCTAGTTACCAGTTTCACCTGTGATTAGGACTAGCCCTGTAGACAACATCTATTTTTTTTGCAGTTTTTTTCCCTATTATCTTTTTTCTGTAAGCACGCCTTGATTTTCCTTCCCTAACCTTCAGCCCATGTGCTTGGGTAGAGCTCCATACCTGGATGCAATACATCATTAGGCCAATCCACAAATAGGATTCTTCCGGTCACAGGAATTTGTTCAGGAATGGTGCTTGATCTAATCAAAGCCAGTGAGACACGAAGTTTTTGCTAGGAATACTGGGAGAGCCATGGGCCCCTCGCGTGAAAACAGAGAGGACATAGATTCTACAGACACTGGTGCCATTTTGCTTCTTTGTGGAACCCAAGGATGAAGCCATCACAGCAAAGACTCAGCTGAGAGAGAGGGAAACTGAGAGTTTCCCTGAGAGTCCCCACGACTGAGAGTCCCCACGACTCAGTTCCTTCCTGCCTGCTGCTTGGGCAGTTCAGTAGGAAAGCTCGAGCAGAATATCCCAAGACAGTGTTTTCCAAATTGTAGGTCATAACCCATTAGTGAGTTGTAAAAACAAATTCAGTGGGTCATCAAGAACATTTTTTAAAAATGAAAAGAATAACTGGGTTGCAATGAAATGTATTTGCTGTTAAGGGTCAAAAATGTTTTGAGTCATTGCTAGTGAGTGATAAATTTTGGTAACCTCTTCCTGTAGGTAAAATAATTATTTTTTTAAATCCTGAAGAGATTTAAAAAATAACTTGTAGTGATTGACATTCATCATATCTGATGAGTAACAGAGGAGATAATAAATAAGAATATTCAGAAGGAACCTAGCTGTATCCGTAGCCAGTCTTATCCCTGGTCTTTTCAGTTGGGTTTGCCTAATACTCTCCTTTTTTGCTTAAGCAGGTATGAGCTGGATTTTCTGTCAGTTGAAACCAAAAGAAATGTAACTAAAACATTAGCCAAAGGGACGCTCCTACCCTTTTGGGATTTATGATTCCCTAACTACCAGACCTAGGAATACATTCAGTTCACCTCTTTCAGAAGAAGAGCGGAAGAAATAAAATAAGAAATTTAGAGAGGTCTAGCCAACTTTGGAATGCAAGTGCTACCTCTGGAGGAGACACATGGGCTGACTTTTCCTTTGGGTCTAGAAATACATCAGCTCTGATGTTACTTGTAGGATGGTACTGTTTCCTCAGAACAACCCAGAAGAAACCTAATTAACAGATGTGCACAAACACACACAGGTTCATATGTTGGGGCAACATATCAAGGAAGGCTAAGAGACTGAAAGGATGCCTCTCACATGCTTATAAAGCATGTATGTGTTGTGCATCTGAATAACTTTAGACCCAGAGAAGTGCAGGGCTTTGTCCTGAAATCTACTGCTGGAGGGCCTGGCTGCTATTACAGACTGATCGATCCACATGGACCAAGTGTCTCCCCCTTGAACCTCTCCGAGGGAATACTCACCTGCCAACCTAGTCACTGTGCCCAGAGTCTTCTAAGAGCTTCCCTAGTTCTCTGTGTAGTTACTCCACCCTCAAGTTCCCAATACTGGGTGGATTCTTGCAGATGAGGCTAAGTGGACAGTCTTTTCAGCTCATGAGCAGTACAGGGTTACCTCTCAGAGAGGATGCTAGGTTCAGAAGTACCTATGTGCCTTAAAGGAGGGGCTTTCTGGAAGAAATAAAAAATACACAGAAAACTCTGGGTGACATTTCCTTCTTTCTTGTCTGTGTAAGGGAGGCATGGGGCTATTTTTCTGGGCTTCCTCATCAAAGACTCTAGAGCATCAGTTCTCCAAGACAAAGATACGAAGTAGGAAAGAATAAATGGCATTTTGAAATAATTGGCAGGGAGCCAGCCAAATCAAATCATAGGCCTCCAAAATCCTCCTCCAAGTCTAAGTAATAACGTGGCAGGGCTTGAGTGCGGCAACTCTGTTTGTTCAGTAGTTGTTTTATTATGTATTTTTATTGGTTATTTTTCCTTCGATCCCCTGTTGATAGAGGGTACTTAACTGTTTATGAGTCCTGTTCAAGGGTGATGTTTTGATTTCCTGCCTGGAATTCTAAGTGAATAGAGGTGTGTGGGGCGGTGGTGCAGGCCACTAATAGAGGCCAGGGGGGCAGGGGCAGAATTTCATGTGGGCCCACTGAGTCCAGCCCTGGGTATTCACATCACATCACGCCACTCAGCTGCCTAACCACTTTAGTGACACCCACTGTCTCAGGATCTAGGCTCAAGGCCTTAGTGTGGCCTTTATGGTCCCACAGGCTCTGGCCACCCTCTCTCTTTCTATTTCCATCTCCTCCTATGCTCCAACCACACCTAGTCTTTTTCCAGTTTTTCAAAGCAGCCATGATTCCTTCCTGCTAAGGGCTTTGCACATGCTGTTCCCTTTTCCTGAATACTCCTCTGGCCCCATCAGACTGGATGAGTTTCCCATGATAGGGTCTCATAACTCCATACACTTTTCCTTCACAGCTCTTGGTCTCAATTTGGATTCTCCCAAAGCAGAACCAAGCCTAGGATCTGGGAGGTGATGGAGTGGTGAAGGGGAGCAAAGGAGGGAGGTCAGACCAAGAGTTAATGGGTGAGTTACAGCTGTGGGTGACTGGATCCAGTTCCCCTAGGGACCCTCTGAGAGTCTAGAATGGGGGCTGGCAAACTACGACCCTGGAGTCACCTGCCGGTTTTCGTGAATAAAGTTGTATTGGAACATGGCCATGTTCATTTGTTTATGTGTTGTCTAGAGCAGAGTAGTTGTGACAGAGACTGTAAGGGCTGCAAAACTTAAAATACTTACTATCTAGTCCTTTGAGAAAAAGTTTGCTAAACCCTGCTCTAGAACATACCCTAGAATTGTCCTATCAAGAGGCAAGAAAGGTGGAGTATTTCTTCACCTACTCCCTTCTCTCAGTGGCTGCAAGGTGCTCCTGTTCCCGAGGAAGCCCTCAGGTATAGAGACATCAGTGCTTAGAGGAGGAAGCTGTCAGCTGGTAGGGGAACTTGGTACTACTGTCCATGGCAGGTGCAGGAGATCTCCAGGTAAAAAGAGGGGATGTGGGCATGGTAGCCATAGCACCTATTCTGGTACTTACCACAATTATAGTTAATTAGCTAAATTAATTGTTGTTATTTGTTTAGTGTCTGTCTCCCCCTGCTTCACTCTAAGCTCCACAAAGGCTGGGACCATGTGGTCTCAATGCTTTCACATCTCCAGGGCCTGGCACAAGGGCTGTCACATAACAGCTGTTCAAAAATATATGTTGATCAAATAATGAATGAATGGTAATAGATACAGAAACCAAGACTCAGAGAGGTTATGTATCTTGGCTAAAGGAGATACGTGCCTAGGGTTTTTTGGACTGTAAACCCAGAACGTTTTCCTTTTCACAAGACAAAAATATAATGAATTGCCCAGTGTGTATGGATGATGAGCCAGGAAAGAAGAGTATAATGAAGGGCTAAGTATCCATGGAGGAGGTGGGTCAAGTAGAATAGATGGGCTTTGGCAGAAAGGAAAACTCTAAAGGATCCCTTGAATGGAGTTTTCAAGAAAGGCAGGGAAAGACAAGCCTTCAAAAGGGAAATAGCAGAAGCTACTACACAAAAGTAGGGCTGGACAGAGTGTAACGTTAGTGGGACACTGGGGCAACGAACTTCTCACCAGCAGAAAGCAGGTGAAATCGAGGTTGGATTGGTGAAGGAGAACCCAGTCACGGCGGGGCTGGCTTGTGAGACAGTACAGAGTCTTTATATGAAAAAAGGGAGGTATTACTTTAGAAATGTAACATTTCCAGAACATCTGGACTACTACTGAAATGTACCGCTTGGACAGGTGTGCACAAAGTTTCAGCAGGGAGTGACCCAGAGCCATCAGCAAACTCATGCATCCTGGTGACTCTAGATTGCTGATTTGCAACACCACTAATAAACAGAGAAATGAAAATCAAAACCACAATGAGATATCACCTCATACCTGTCAGAATGGCTATTATCAATAGGACAAGGAGTTAACAAGTGTTGGCGAGAATGTGGAGAAAAGGGAATCCTCACGCACTGTTGGTGGGAATGTACACTGATGTAGCCACTGTGGAAAACAGTATGGAGTTTCTTCAAAAAATTAGAAATAAAACTACCATATGATCTAGCAATTCCACTTCTGGAATTGCTTATCCGGGGAAAACAAAAACACTAATCCGAAAAGATGCATGCACCACTATATTCACTGCAGCATTATTTACAATAACCAAGATATGGAAACAACCTAAGTGTCTATTGATGGATGAATAGATAAAGAAGATGTAGTATATATATATGTATACTACATATAATATATACATATATGTAATATATAGATATATAATGGAATATTACTCAGCCATAAAAAAGAATGAAATCTTGCCATTTGTGACAACATGAATGGACCTTGAAAGTATTATGCTTGGGCTTCCCTGGTGGCGCAGTGGTTGAGAGTCCGCCTGCCAGTGCAGGGGACACGGGTTCGAGCTCTGGTCTGGGAGGATCCCACATGCCGCGGAGCGGCTGGGCCCATGAGCCATGGCCGCTGAGCCTGCGTGTCCGGAGCCTGTGCTCCGCAATGGGAGAGGCCACAACAGTGGGAGGCCCGCATACCACAAAAAAAAAAAAAAAAAGAAAGTATTATGCTAAGTGAATAAAGTGAATAAATACAGTGAATAAAGTGAAAGAATTATTCTGAGTGACAAATATCATATGAGTTCCCTCACATGTGGAATCAAAAGCAAAACAAACAAACCAAAACAGAACTCTGAGAAACAGAATAGTTTTATGGTTACCAGAGGGGAGGAGTGTTGGGAGATGGGCAAAATGGGTGAAAGGGATCAAGAGGCACAAACTTCTAGCTATTAAATACATAAGTCATGTGGATGTAATGTACAGCATGGTGACTATAGTCAATAATATTTTATGGCAAATTTGAAAGTTGCTAAGAAAGTAAACCTTAGAAGTACTCATCACAAGAAGAAAAAAATTTTTCTGTAACTTTGTATGGTGACAGAAAGTAACTAGACGTATTGTGGTGATCATTTCACAGTGTATACAAATGTCGAATCATGTTGTACACCTGAAACTAATAAAATGCTGTATGTCAATATTACTTCAACTAAAAATAAATAAATAAGTAAACTGATTTCCACTGTGGTTCTGTAAATGGAAACATGAGTCCTGTAAGAGGAGAGTTAGGCAAACTTTGGTAAATAATACCTTACATTTATTAAGTGCTCATCCTTATCTCTTTCTCAATGTGCTAATAATGATAATGATAATAATAATAAGAAGCAGCAGCAGCAGCAGAAGAAGAAGAAGGAGGAGGAGGAGGAGGAGGAGGAGGAGAAGTAATACTTATCCAGCACTTACTATGTTCCAGGCACTATCTAAACTCTATACAAATTAATTGTATTCACAACAACTTCGTGAGGTAGATGGTACTAATACCGTGACTTTACTACTGAGGATATTAAGTCACAGAGGGATTAAGATGTTTGCCTTCATCTTATAAGTAGTGGGGCTGGGTTTCAAACCTAGAGAGCCTGAGCGCAGAGTCCATGGACTTGACCACCACAGACCACCACTGCACACTGCCTTGTAGGGTGGGGGAGAAATCACACCTAGAGGCATTGTTTAGAGCTGTCTGATTGTGTGTGTCCTTTAGCATCTTGGGAAGTTTTAAATGCATAGCTACTGGTTACATATTTCCTTGGGCATGATTTTACTTGGAATAACATTTTCCAGCCAACATGAAGGTGGTTGAGTTGTAACCTGGGGTCAGTAGTGTTAGGACCAAAGTGACTGGTGGTAGAATTTTCAGAGGTCAGTGTTATCACCAGGACAACAGCAGGGCAGCCCAGCATCTGTCCTTTCTCAGTCCCCACTGGTCACAGATGTGCCAATCCCGGAGGTATTTTTAGGGAGTTCCTGTCTCAGTTTGGATTACGCCAAAGTTACTCCAAAAGAACCGAAGATATAAGTAGTTCATTTGGGAGGTGTTGAGAACACCCGTGGGGCAGTAGAGGAGTGACACAGGGAAGGGAAGGCAGCCAGTAAAATGTGTATGATAAGATCAGCTACCACCGTGGGTGGCTGGAGTGTAGCCCCAGGAGGAACACATGACCTCAGAATTTTCCCACCAAGGGGTGAGGGAGCTGGGACATTTATACGCCAACACTCAAGAATCGAGTGTTGAGGGCTTCTTCTGGGGTTGCAATTCCCTAGCACTTCTCTGCAAGGCAGTGCAGCCTTCTACACATCTGGATGAACCTGGAGGACCATTTGCTAAGTGAAATATTCCAGACTCAGAAAGACAAATACTGCATGATCTCACTTATATGTAGAATGTAAAAAAGTTGAACTCATCAAAGCAGAGAGTAGAGTGCTGGTTACCAGGTTCTTGGGGGAGAGAAAAATGGGCAGATGTTGGTCGAAGCATACAAGCTTTCAGTTATAAGATGAATAAGTTCTGAGGCTGTAATGTACAGCACGGTGATTTATTATAGCTAAGAATACTGTATTGTATAGACTTGAATGGGTATGTATATCCTAAGTGTTCTCACCATACACACACACTCACAGATGTAACTATGTGAGGTGATGGATGTGTTAATTAGCTTGATTTTGATAATCATTTCACAATGTATATGTATTTCAAGTCATCACGTTGCACTCCACAAGTATATACAATTTTTATTTGTCAATTATACCTCAATAAAGCTGGGGAAAGCCAGGCTTCAGGCACAGAGACACAGGTACTGGCAGAAGGAAGGCAGCCAGGAGACAGCTGTGGGCAGGCTGGGGGCTGCCAGCCCCTGTGGTGTCCCAGCTGTGGCAAAAAGACAAACGCTATTGGGAAATTTGGGATGGAGAGACCTGGGTTTTCACCCAGGTTCCACCACCCGTGACCCTGGACGAGTGATTTCATTTCTCTAAATCTCAGTTCCCTCTTCTACATAATGGAGCGCTGGGCTGGACTCAAAAACAGGCAACTTCTTATTACTTTCTGATTATTATCATTGTTACCTAATGTGACACGTCCAAGTGGAGGGAAAGAGACTCGGGAAGGAAGTGCTGTCTCTGAGGCGCTTAGAGCAACCTAATGCTCGCCAAACAATTTAGAGCTGTCCAAGGAACTCAAACGGCATGAGGCTTCCATGAGCATTTTCTTCCTTATCCTCCCCCAAAAGGTCAAACATATGCTTCAAGCGAGACATTTCCTTCAATCACTTTCAAAATAACAATTTGCCAGAACATTTTTATTAACCTTGAAACTTGTCCAATCTGCTGAGGAATAATACGCTACAGTGATACAGATGATAATAAAATCCCAAACAAACCCAGCCAACAAGTGACACATGGACTCTCTCTGCACATAAGGAAATATTGTTGTTTTTTTTAAAATGCCGAATGCGATCGGCACACAGAGCTGGTCCTCCCCAGGGGAGCATTCACGTGGCAAACTGCCAAAGGAGGATGCATTGCTTCGCTTTAATAAAGAGGTAACGGCAACAACATTTCCCTCCATAACTGTGGCTCTTGGCTTTGAAGCCATCAGGTGTGGACCAGCATGTGCTAGGCAGATGGGTCCAGGAGCCAACGGTGCAGATTAGAAGGGCCCCTTGCTGGAGAACTTCCACAGATGAAAGAGTCTGTGTCCTCACCTGATGAGAGGTAAGAGGGTGGTTGCCTTGGATGGGGTCCCCTGGGAACAGACTTGCACGCAGAAGGTTCCTGGGTCATGTTCTCAGGAGATGTCCCTGTAGGGGAGTAGAAAGAGACAGGCAAAGGGAGAAGCTGGTCCTTTCTATGGTTACAACTGAGGCCTCGGCTCCACTGGGGCTGGGGAGGCCCTTCAGCAGTGTCCCAAGTTGAGGCAAGGCAGCCGAAGCCAGTCTTTTAAAAAACATTAAAAAAAAAATGTTGTCATCATGAAGGTGTAGTTGGCAAAGTGGGAGGATGGCACTTATTTTATTTAACAGCTTTTAGCTTGATTTATAGCTTGTAAATATCCAGACATATGGTACGTGGGCTTCTATTTGTAGTCCTGCCCTGGGCCCTACAAATGATGGAGGCAGCCTCAAGGAAGGTGTTCAGTATCAGAAGCTTCGAATCCCCGTAGGTGGATACAGGTGTGGAGTTAGCACAGTGAGGGAAGAAGGTTCTACCATTTTCTGGCTTTGTGACTCTGCCTACCATAAGTAGACACTCTTATTATTACCTCTCTTTCCCAGATGGGGACTTTGAGGATCTGAGAGCTTCATTTTGTTGTTCAAGGTCATGCAGCTAGTAAGTGGTAGAACCAGGACTGAAACTAGACAATTCTGAACCCAGGGCGTGTACACTCCATGGCTCTGTGCACAAGATCAAGGCGGAATCTGGTCAATCCCGCAGATACATGCACTGGGCCCACCTCTCTGCTTGCAGAAATTCTCTTTGAATTTTAAGGCCTGTGCCAATGTCACCTCCTCCATGAAGCCTTCTCTGGCTTTCCTCTGCCACATTTCTTTCTTCACTTTGCTTGTGTCTTCCTCAGACATAAACTTATATACCCTGATTAATATTTAAGTTGCCTCTATGCGTATCTTATCTCCAGGACTAGAATATAAGTTCCCTGGTGCCAGGGAGTCAATCATATTCATCTCTGTATCACTTCATTTTACTTTTCTCTTTCGAGGCAACAAAGTCCCACAAACTTAGCAGCTTAAAACAACACAAAGTGACTATCTCACAGTTTCTGTAGGTCAGAAGTCCGACCTTGGGGTCCCCTTGTAAGCACACTGGTTATTGGCTAAATTCATTTCTTCTCAGCTATAGGACTGAGGCCCCGTTTTCCTGTTAGTTGTCAGCTGGGAACTGCTCTCAGCTTCCAGTCTTCCCCCACCAGTTCCTTGGCCATGTGGTCCCCATAGGCAGTTCCCTACATGGATGTTTATTTTCTTCCAGGCCAGCTCTTTCTTGCAACCAGCTGAAGAAAACTCTGATTTTCAAGCACTCACATGACTAGGTCAGGCCCACCCAGGGTCATCTCCCTCTGGAAATAGAATGTAACAATCACAGGTGTGCTATGTGATATAATCATATTCACGGGTTCAACCCACAGTCAAAGGGAGGGGATTATACGAAGGTGAAGGTCACTGGGGATTATTTTAGAATTCTCCTGTACATGCTTCTACCCCTAAAATGTATCCTGTGAAAGTTGGCAGTGCAGTGAATGATTCCTCATCGACTCACTCTCATTTTCCTAGCTCATTGCACTTGGCATGTGAGCACAGGAAAATTCAGGATGCCCGCAATCTTTCAGTCTGGGAGACAAAAGAAGAAACTTATATCAAAGAGGGCAGAAGCGATTTTGGTCACTCATTCTTCGAATCCAATATTTCCTAAAATAAATATATCGCTGAGGGAAAACAAGATGATTTTAAGGGGTGCATGGTCACAGTAATAAATTATATTGAAGCAAATGCTGAGAAATGCATTCCCTTTTCAATTCTTTTCCAATACCTCATTACGTTAAGGAGAAAGTCTCAGTTTGCTGCCAGCATAACCTTAACACCTCCTACGCTTGCGAATCTCTCTTGATAACAAAGGGTCTCAGGCTCAGAGACGTACAGGTGCAACAGTATCCACCTAGCACTGAACAACATTTTTGTTTGTATTGTGCTGATTTCGGGTCCCTTTAATTATGGCAAATGATACCACCTTTTACTTATAGTGCTGATGAAAGATTTCCTTATTAAACTTTTTTTAAAGAAAAAAGTCAGTGTCCATTTAAATGAAATTATTATATAAATAATAGTACCGGTGGTTCATGGATACGGCAGAAGTCATCAGTGTAGGATGTGAATGATGGGAGTTGGGGACACAGTGCTCTATTCTAGGGGTAAAACGGGCTGCAGCGTCTGGGCTGGGGCTGAGCCTGCAGGGGAGAGTTAAACGGAGGCTCAGTTGCTGACACATTGGAAAGGGAGGGGGAAAGGTCTTGAGAATGACCTGGGCAGTGGAATCCGGGCTTCTTGTCCTGGGTTGACCACTTGCCAACTGTGCGGCTTGGAGCGTTCTCTTCCCTTTCAGGACTTGCAGGGTCCCCATGGTAAAATGAAGAGTTTGGACTTGATCATCTCTAGTGCTCCCTTCAGCCCTGACTTTCTATGACTCTGTGAATGAGGCAGGCATGATAAAGTCTCAATAATTTTGATTCACATTTCAGTATGTTGTTATGAAAAAAAATATCTCCATAGCTGATCATTGACAGGGTTTCTCAAATGCTGCATTATTGACATTTGAAGCAAAATAATTCCCTGTTGTGGCAACTGCCCCATGCATTGTAGGATGTTTAGCAGCATCCTTAAACTCTACCCACAGACGCCAGGAGCAATATCCCAGTGTGATAACCAGAAATATTTCCAGACATTGTCAAATATCCCCTAGGAGAGCAAAATCACCCTAGTTGGGAATCACTGATTTAGGGAAAACTCATCTGTTTTTTTGTGATCTATGTTTCATTGGTTCTAACAGCAAAATATTACTCAGACTTTCCAGTAGTATTTTTTGCCTTCCACGGAGCAATAGAAGACACTAGGTCACTGGATCAATCGATTGATCCATTGATTAATTCACTCACTAATCATTTACTGAGCATGATCATACTAAACAACAGGCGTACAATGGTGAACAAGAACATTTAAGAACTTGCAATTGGCCACCATTGATTTATGCATCATTTCTTACAAACTGTATTAATTAAGCTATTACGTACATGCTTATTCTTCATCTCACGAATACTTTTTGCATGTGTAATTTAGTTAGCTGTATGCTGAAGCACAGAGCGGTGAGAAAGACAGACGGGCTACCACTCCTTAAGGAGGTTCCAGAATGCCATGCACTCTGCTAGGCATTGTTGGGCACTCAAAATTGACCATGATGAATGAATATGAATGTAATGAATGGAGGTTGCCTCAGGTAGGCTCAATTTAATGAGGACAATGAGACACTTACCTAATGGAGCCTATCAGAAAACAAGAAGGGAGAGATTCCCTCTGGCTGGGAAGATTATACCAACCTTCCTGAATGCATTTGAACTGGATAACTAAAAACAGCATTTATTAAGAATTACAATGTACCCATTTTAGAGATGGGGAAAATCCTTCAGAAGGCTGAGAAATTTACCCAAGTGGAATGCAGTAGATGGAGGGAAGATGCAGAAGGAGCTTGAATCCACACATAGATGTCTGGCAACAGAGCCCCATGAACTTGTCTACTTTCCCAGGCTCATACTAAAGGGTGTTGAGAGATTTCTCAGATGGAGAGAGAAGTTACAGAAGGGTGAGGGAACAAGGGTAGCAAAAGATTTGCAGACCATCATCTGTAAGAAAGCTGCATAACAGTAAATGTATGACCATTTTGGTCCCAGAATTCGAGGCTCTCTGAAGAATCCATTCCCAGTGGGAAAGAGAAGCGGTAGCTCAGAGATAGAGAGAGAGAGAGAGAGAGAGAGAGAGAGAGAGAGAGAGAGAGAGAGAATGTGGTGGCCACAGCTAGAAAGCTGAACACAGTTTGAAAGAAAAATATTTAGTGGCCAAATTCAAAATGAGCTACACGGAATATGGTATTCTCTCGTTTTCATTGTTTAGACCTTTGAATCTTTATAGGATGTGTAATCAGAGAATGGCTCCCTCTTAAGGAAACTTATAAAAGGAAGCCTCTCTTCATCCTGACTTTTAGTCTTGGTTTTCTCCTAAAATTTTCTTGCAAGACAAACCCGAACCTTAAAGACTTCACCTATTACCGGAGACAGGAATCTCTGCAGGTTCTAAAGATTACTAGTTTCACTATTGAGTGAACTGTATTACCAGAGATATCATTTTACACATTCGACTAGGGAATAGGAGAATATTTTCAGTACGTGCTGTACATACATCAGCGTGTGTTTCTGTAACATGCTTTCATCTCTATTTGCTGCCCCCTACCCCTGTGATTTGTGATTTGTTCATAAATAATACAAAATCTGAGAACAAATAGAGGAATTTTATCTTCTTCCATTAAAAGAATTTCTGTTGGAGTGGGGAAATTTTTTTTTTTTTTGCTAATGGTCTTTAAATGTCTTGAAAGACTAGCTGTGTCTAGCACAAATGCCTTCATGTTGAAAAAAAATTAACCAAGAACTCTATTAGAATGTGAATCTTGAAAATGTAGTAAGGTAGAACATTTAGAGCAGATGATATTACAGATGCATGATTACAAATTGGCAGCCTAGCAATCTCTGAGAATTAAACTTTTATGGGAAGCTCATTGTATTTACCTTGATGGGCTCCAAATAACAGTAAACACCAAGGCTGATGCATATTTCTTTTGAATTGATCAAAGTTAATATGTCTGTGTCTCCACTAGATTATAGGCTCACTGAGGTCAGGGAGAGGGGCTATGTATCTTTCACAGCACAAGGGACAGTGGTTTGCAAAATGGGGTGCTGGAGCTGATTTGTCCTGGTTTACGCCAGCTTTGGAAATTTTGCGAGTCAATTGTAAAACCCAGGGTAGATTGAAATTGGCTGTAGTGGGAATATTTACTCCATGGAAATTGACCAACACAACAAATCAGGGTTTTGTTTTGTTTTGTTGAGTGCTGGTTTTCCAGGAAATGTTTGCTCATCTAGAATTTGGGAGCCTCTATTTTGCGGAAATAACAACAACAAATCCTAAACTAAAGCTTTATGATCGAGTTGGAATTTCTTCCTTTGTTGACTGGAGCTCACTCTGGACTCTGTCTCTCCCTCAATAATGGTATTTCATAATATGCATGAAGAGACCCGGGTAGAACATATCCTAATTTCCCAAGCATAAATAGACCCTAGTCATATAGACTATGTCTATACAAAGAAAGCATTTCCAACTTTATTTTGTAATACACTCTTTTCATACTGCCTTCCTTCTTTAAATTAATACTCTGACACTGAACACTTTAGAATTAACACTCTGATATCCGTTTTGGGACCCTACAGTGCACAAGGCACTTTGCCAGGGACTAAGGGGCACTCAATGTAACTAAGAACTACTTCATGCTGTCTGATGTTGTTCTTCTGATAGGAGGAGGAGGAGAGTATAATATACAGAGAACTTGGGCAAGGCCATTCTGTCTTGTTACTGTGATGTGTGGCTCTAATATCCATAGGACGTGATAGGTCAGAGCCAGGGTTACCCACTTAGCTAGAGCTAGAACAGAAAAAGGGGCAAGGTTTAAAGTCAAGGAAGGTGTGGATCAAGAAAAGTCAATGTAAGAGGAGGTCCAGTGGGGATGATGGGAAGCTGAGCCTAGATATTCTAGAAGGGAAGTCTGAACAATGGGATAATTAGGGAATTGCATGGTGGGTGTGGGAATTTCTATATTTCGAATCTGGTGACTGTAGGCATGAGTGTGCTGAGACCATGGAAAGAGACTTTAGTGGAGCCTAGGATTGCAATGAGATGGCGGATGACTTAAAGAGTCACTAAACACGCGGGAAAATGGAGTTCATGACGAAGTCAGAGGAAGCGAGTGTTAAGTAAGTGGCATGGATTGAAGTTTATCATGTCTCTGGATGGAAGGGTGATTGTGACTGAGCACAGGACCCTGTTCGACTGTCCATGTCACACACCTATGAAGTCAGCCTTGCATTTATGTTTCTCCAATTTGCCTAATGACGAGAAGTACCTTGGGAGATATATAGATTTTACAGATTTTTCTGTCTCTACTCTGAAGAATCCAATACATGGGTTTGGGGTGGAGCCCTGGAATCTGAATTTTAACTGGGGAAATTGCAATGGGCTGTGCATCCTGGCTTTTTTGGAGGACCTGCTCTGTGCTTAGCACTTTGTGTATGTGTTGGGAGAGAGGGAGAGGGAACAGCAGGTATTTTGAGGGGAGTCAACTGTATGCCTTTTGCAGAATCCCCATCTTGCAAACTTGCTCCCTTCAGCACCAGGAATGGGCTCCTTTATTCCCATGAGTTGGAACTGCCTGAATTTTAAAGCACGGCACGATTTATTCAGAGGAAGTCTTTCAAGAAGGAGTGGGAGCTAGGCCGCAGGATTCTAATCTTGAATATTCAGGGAAAGCAGCATGTCCTATTCAACACGGCTGATCAATAATGAGTGCATTCACACTCTAAATGTGTGCATTATGTACAGATACAAAATATACAATGCCCCCAAAACGGGGAAAGACATTTCTGATTGAATTTTTTTGTTTGGGTTTATAAAAATAACTTGTGGTGCATCAATTACTCTCCATTTCCATGGATACAGGCAATACTTTATTATGTAACTCTACAGCTGTGCTGGTTTTTAATATAAAACCCAGATTTTTTCATCTATTTCTCTTTCATAGTTACTGAACTGAGATAATAACATCTTTTACCTATGAATGTATTCAATTCCCTTTTTTATGTTCACCATCCTGCAAACTCTTATTGATTAGAATTTCATTTTGTGGCTTTTGTAATAAAATCTCCAGTAAGTGTTACCATTGCAGGCAATGGAAGGGCGGAATGGGAAAGGAGGTCATTCTTTATGTATATTGTATGTAAATATGTATGTAAAGAGAATACAGCATGTGTGTGCACTTTGCTTCCAGCTCCAACAAGTGAAGTCTGGACATTGTACTGGTTTCCAGTTTCTTCTAGGACAGTTTTCAAATGACCGTTTATGACACGTTGAGAAAATATTCCTTTACTTTTTTCTTTAGAGAACCCACCACCCTCTTTTCTGAGAACAAAACTCTATCTCTGTACTTCTACCATTCATAATTCAGTGCCATTGTTTGAACTCCCTGGTGATGTTCGAAGCTGATGAATACCATGTAGTTCTTTCCAGGTGTTCCTGCACAAAAATGGCCTCCTATCTTCCCAGTGGGGTTGGAGTACTGAATGATAGGAAGGGGGAAGGAAGAGAGGATGGGGCATGCAAATCCAGGGCAGACCGACAAGGGGGTAGATTAGGAGAATGGAGCTGGATTGGATTTGAGGGGCTACTGGGAGGATTCTGCCCCACAGATTATCAGCCATTTGGAACACTTCCACTAGCTATTCAAATTCTTTGGTAAACAGGGTTACATTAGGGGACTGGAATGGGCCTGAAGGGTCTACAAACTCTTTGAAATTTTATGTGAAAAACTGCATGTATATGAGTATGTGCGTCTTTGGAAGAAAGGGTCCGTTATAGGTAGATTTGGGCGTGGCTGCCCGGCTTACAACAATCCTTGGAGAGGTCACTCTCTCTTTTGATGACAGAGCCCTCAAAGAGAGTGGGGCATAGTTAAACCATCTATCACCATCTTGGTCACAGTGAGTGACCTAAGAGGTGGGCACCTGACCTGGGCTGGGCTAATTAGAGTCCTTCCCTGGGAGTTTTCCAACTCAGCTGGGAGGAGAGAGCTCACTTCCCTCTCTGGGTGATGGTGTGAGGATTCAGCCATGATCTCCACCATAGGGCAAAAATCCATCTGCAATGGGAGGGGATATTTAAATGATTAATTAATTCACAAGATCACCATGGAACAGAAAAGAATGACAAGATATCATGGGATACTCAGTGTTGGGCCTTTCCCCACACCTCTGTGGTCTTCCTTCTTAGGAGGAGTCAGATACACAGGAATTCTCGTTCCATGGCTTTTTGTTTCCCCCTCATTCTCCCCCATCTATCAAATGGTCATAATAATTTCAGCCCTACCTACTTCATCCAGGTGTTGTGAGGACCCAATGAGATCTTTAAAATTAAATGTTGTTTGTATACTCCCAGGAGTTGTATCTGGACCTATGCTGACCTGTCTTGGTCTGAGATGGCAAACATGCATGAGTGATGTCAATGCTCTCTTTCTCTGCCTGTGGCAGACATCATCAATTGATCCTAGCATTCTTTCTGGCTCAACCCAGATATGACTCTACAGTCCTTTTTCAACACAACTCTCCATTTAGCCTCCAAGACTGATCAGAGTTGGCGTGTAAAATAAAACCCCTTTGTGGTCTCTGATCTAGGTTTTGAATGGGCTGATACTAGGGGTGCAGGCTGGGGATCGACATCCCACCTAATCATGGGGGAGGGATAATGATATAACAATATGTTACCACCATTTTGAAAAGGACAAAATGGTGTAACTGTTAGGAAAACATAAACAGGAATTTGGGGGTTAGGAGAAAGGGATTGTTATCTTAGTTATTTAAACATCTTTGTTATCATTAATTACAGAGAGCAGGAAGGTTAGCCAAAATCACTCTAATTACTTCCCCGCAGCATCCCAGGCTGTGAGCCTAAAACTGAACAATTTGACAAGTCAAAACAGAACACAGCGTAAGTCATTATTACTTTTTGCTTCTGGGAATTTAAGAATGTGAGGATATAAGAACAGAAAAAAAAATGAACAGAAGATTCACTTAAAAATAACTTTTGAGTAGTTGCAGAGAGCAGCATTTGTATTCCTGTTGGTATGTTTACCCAGAAGTGAGCAACCTTATGCAAAACCATAGTTCCATCAACAACTGATTAGAAGACACAAGTGGCCTCTAGGCAGGGGCCTGAAGCTTCAGGGAGTAAGTCACAGGCCCATAGCAACTCCATTACCTCAGGCTCTCCCCACCTTGCCCGTGGCTTTGCCGAGTCCGCTGGACAGAGATAATTGCCTAGGTTCCCCAGTGGCTTCTAGGCCACTAGCAAACTCCCTCCAAGGCTTGGGCTCAGTATCTTCGGGGTGCCTGCACACAAAAGTCCACACCCCACCTGGCTATGGCTGGCTGAGTCAGCTGGATTCCTCACCCAAGATGGGCCAATAGGATTTTCTTTCCCCACTTTTAGAATTAAATTAATGGATCTCTAGTAGATATCATTGGACCTAGCAGGGCATTTAGATGCGAGGGCTAAGAGTTCAAGGCAATTGGGATGGGCTACTTGCAGGCAAAGCAGAGCAGCCTTCTGGAGAAGGGTGTGGTGGAGGCTTTGGCTCTGCTTTCTTAAAATAAAGCCCTTGTCATTCCAGCTAGCTTAACTGGGCTTCCATTCTCTGCCAGCAACCTTATCCTGACCAAAACTGCTCCCCCAAATCTGGGATGTCTACCTCTGTGGTGCACAAGCTGCTATTTATGTGGCAGGAGAGATGATTTTCCGTGGTGCACTGTTACAGACTTTTAAAACATCACCATCGATTTCCATCATGAGGAGGAAATTCCCTTTCAGCCCTTTTGATTGTCTCAGTTCTGTGCTAGTCTTTAACACCTAAGACTTGTTAATTTCCTATTTCAACAAAGAGAGGATAGGACTTAAGCTAAAAGCCTTCAGCAATCAACGTTATCTTGGTAGAATTTAATAATATTATCTTGCATTTAGTTTTAGGTTGCGTTCCTTTATGGCAGGTGATCTTACTTTTCCATTGCCCTCATTCAGACCCACAGAAGCTGTGAGAGATATTAAAAAGACTGCTGTTGTTTAAAGCCAGTAAGTTTAGAGGTGGTTTGTTACACAGCAATAGATAACGGGAACAGAATCCGTGCCAGATAATTCAATAGAGGGCAACTAACGTAGAGAACCGATTAGAAAAATGGTGGAAGAGCTCAAAAGGCTGATAAGGAATGGTACAGCCACCCAGAGTTAGCAATGGCAGGAAGTCACTTCTGCTCATAGGACTGGAGGGGCCCAGAGGGTAGGAGGTGTTACTTGTGCCCAGGAGCTGGGGCCACCTGGCAGGAGCTGGAGCCATGGTGGAGATATCTGATGGGGGAGGGAACTTTAGCTACTGCCAAAGACAGAATCCAGAGTGGGGGGCGGTATAAATATTTTAGCTTCTTCCCTGCTCCTATCATCCAATCTCCTGTTGGGGCTTCTCATGAGACTCTTACCAGAATCCTGTTGCTAAGGAAGCATGAGTGCCATAATTTGCAGGGGTCAGTCCCCTGGGATACAGAAGAGGGCAGGACAGGGGGTCTAAGCATATATGGGGCAAGTGACCAGCACTCAGGGTCACGTGACACAAACCAAGACAAAGTACTTCCAAGGAACTGCTGTGACCATGTGGCTCAGAATGGAATTGAGGGCATGAAAGGCACATGAAGTGTCGCAGATTGCCCTTCAACCAATTCATTTGCCACCGGCCCTGTAGCCATCCCTGATTCCTTGAGGTCTGACCTAACCCTTTCCAGATTGTACTAGTAGCAAACAGGACCCTTATCAGTTGCAAGTGATTCACTTTCCTGAAATGTCCAGGGTGAAAAGGCTTCAGGCCCAGATGGGTGCAGATATTCAACCGTGTTGAATTCAGGTGACTGTCTGTCCATCTCTCAACTCTCCGCTCCTCTGTCTTTATTCTCAGGGGCGGCTCTGGACTTGCATCCATTGGCCAAGCAGCCCTAGTAAAAACTCAGCACCTCTTTCTCAACCCTTCCAGCCAAAGTTCCAGAGTTGAGTTTCGTTGGCCTGGCTTGGGTCAAATGTCCATGACTGCACTGACCTCTAGGGTCAGGAAAGTGGAATATTCTGGTCGTGTCCATCAAGGTGTCCATCAGTGGAGGCAGGAAACCAAGTCAGATGAGTGAGGCAGGGACAACTTGCTTAAATTAAGGTGCTTGTCCCCAAAAGAGGGGATGCTAGGTGGGCATAAATAGTCGATGTCTCCTTGAACCCTTCCAGCGCTTCTACTATCTGCCTTGTTCCTATTTCCCTGTGTCCCTACTATTCAGGCAAATGTTTTGCTTTATTCATCTCTATATCCCAACAATGTCTGACATGGTACCGGGGACCAAGTAAGCGCTCAGTAAATGTTTATGGAATTGGATTGAGATATAAACACTTGCATTATGCATTTATTTCTAGAGCGCAATGGGCATTTTCCATACCCTGGGTGCAGGGGTGGGGCAGACTGGATTTCCTGTATTTTCTCTATGGTGGGTGGGTGACAGGCAGAATAGAGGGGTGCAGTTCTGACCCAAATGCAGCCCTGCTCCTATCCTGGAATCTTTTCCGTGCTGCCAGGTCTCTTGGAGACCCTGACCAACCCAGATGAGAGCTCATCTCCATTTGCTACAAATTAGAAAACCAGCATTTTCCTTTCAGTTGGCCTGAGGCACAAGCTTTCTCTTCCAATTTGAATTGCATATATAAGTACGATGTCCTCCTGTTGGATGTTTAAGGACAATCTGACACTTCAGTAGTTTTTCCTCATCTTTCAGATTTAAAAGAGAAAACACATTTTACAGCCCTGGTTGGTAGCCTAGCCCCTTTGAAAAAGTACTGTCAGCATCACACTGCAAAACCAAAGTTCTCCAATTACTCTGCACAAATTAACTTCAGATTAGTCTTTGCACAGGGCCACCACGTAAGCCCAGACTCCTTTAGTCATTGGCCCCAAGCCAATCTCCTACTAAACAGAACCATTATGGGGCCTGTTTATAACAGTGCCATTAAAAATGAAGAGCTGTCAAGAATACCTTATAATGATATTGGAAACTGTATTCACAAAGATTTTTTTTAATGACTGGATGGTTTTTAAAAAGGCAATGAAACACCGTTAAGGAACTATAATGTAATAAATCAATCGTGGTCCCTCTGACTTGACTACACTGTCTTCATATTTATTGCAGTATATGGAAAACCACACTTA
Organism: Mesoplodon mirus; assembly: GCF_964341445.2. Lineage (NCBI taxonomy): Eukaryota > Metazoa > Chordata > Mammalia > Artiodactyla > Ziphiidae > Mesoplodon > Mesoplodon mirus. The sequence continues at coordinate 31,830,961 of NC_138995.1, forward strand.
ATTCTTTCCTACATTCCCCACCCCCGACCCTGGCAAAACTTAAGGAGGCATCTAAGTAGAGCATATTTATATTTTAAGAGACCTATATTTGCTTTTAGTGTTATTTTTTAATTTAATTTTTATTTTATATTGGAGTATAGTTGATTTACAATGTTGCATTAGTCTCAGGTGTACAGCAAAGTGGTTCAGTTATATATATAATATGTCCATTCTTTTCAAGATTCTTTTCCCACATAAGTTATTACAGAATATTGAGTAGGTCCTTGTTGATTTTCTATTTTATATATAGTAGTGTGTATATGTTAGTCCCAAACTCCTACCAAATCTACACTTCAAAGTATTTACTGGAACATGGGCTCTTTTAAATTTTATTTTCAAAGTTTCTTCTTTTGAGGGTATGGTTTTAGTTAGGGTTCCTTGATTGTAGGCAACAGAAGCTGACTCCAGTTAACTGAAGAAGAGGAAATGTATTGGAAGGATATCAGGAACTCGCAGAATTGTTGAGAGCCTTGAGTTTGAATGAGAATGGGCAAGAGCCAGGGCAACTCTGAAGGGCTGGAAAATAGGACTTAGAGTAAGTCTCTTGTAGCAGAAGAGTGTGACCAGAGTGTTGCCACCACCTCCAACCATGAAAGTACCTCTCCCTTTATTTCACTCTCTCCAAGGACAGGACATCTGACTAACTGAGCTTAAGCCATGTCTCTCTTCCCTGGCTGTACTGAGGAGGAGAGAGAAAAGGTAGTCTCTTCAGACTTTCCATAGTGGGGAACGGGCACCCAATTTGCTGTGCCATTCAGGTGACACACAATGGAAGAAGTGATTTCCCGAAAGGAAATCATTAATCTGTTCGAAAGTGATATTCATTGGGATAATGCCAGCTGCTATAACAGGTAATATTCCTAATTCTGTTTATTGGCTTAACACAGTAAAAGTTTATTTCTCCATTACATAATAGTCCACTTTAGTTTCCCTAACTGGATTTTTCTTTTTTAAGGTATTTTATTGAAGTATGATTGACATTTAAAAAGCTGTACATATTTAATGTATACAACTCGAGTTTGGACACCCATGAAGACATCACTACCATCAACATCATAAACATATCCATCACCTCCCGAAGTTTCCTCTTCCTCTTATTATTATTATTAGTAGTAGTAGTAGCAGTATATATGCAACATAAGATCTACCCTCTTAGCAACTCTGAAGTGTACAACACAGAATCATTAACTATAGGCACTATGCTGTATAGTAGATCTACAGAACTTATTTTCCTTGCGTTACTGAAACTATGTGTCCTTTAACCGTCACCTCTCTATTTCTCCCTCCTCCTAGTCTCTGGTAACCATTATTCCACTCTCTGCTTCTATGAGTTCAACTTTTTCAGATTCCACGTATGAGTGAGATCATACAGTATGTATCTTTCTGTGTTTGGCTTATTTCACTTAGCATAACACCCTCTAGGTTCATCCATGTTGTTGTAAATGATAGGATTTCATTTTTTAAGGCTGAATGATATTCCATTGTATGTGTATACCACATTTTCTTTATCCATTCATCCATCAACAAACACTTAGGTTGTTTCCAACTTTTTTTTTCTTCCCAGTTTTACTGAGAAATAATTGACATACATCACTGAATAAGTTTAAAGTGTACAACATGATGATCTGATTTACATATATAGTGTAATGATTATCATAATAGGTTCAAATAACATCATCTCATACAGGTACAATATAAAGAAAAGAAAGAAAAAATAACTTATCCTTGTGATGAGAACTCCTAGGATTTACTTTCTTAACAACTTTCCTACATATAATACAGCAATGTTAACTATAGTCGCTATGTTGTACAATTACATCCCTAGTACTTATTTATCTTATAACTGGAAATTTGTACCTTTGGACCACATTCCTCCAATTCCCCCTTCCCCAGCGCTTCAAATATGGTAACCACATGTTTTATCTCTTTTTCTATGAGGGTTTTTTTTTTTTTTTTTTAGATTCCACATGTGTCTGACTTATTTCACTTAGCATGATGCCTTCAAGTGTTGTTGCATATAGTAGGATTTCCTCATTTTTAAAAGATTGAATAATATTCCATTGTATAAATATATAGAACTTCTTTATCCATTTATCCATCAGTGAACACTTAGTTTCTATGTCTTGGCTATGATAAATAATACTGCAATGAACATGAGGGTGCAGATATCTTTTTGAGTTAGTGTTTTAATTTCCTTTGGATATATTTCCAGAAGTGGAATTGCTGGATCATATGATAGTTCTATTTTTAATTTTTTGAGGAATCACCGTTTGTTGTTTGCCATAGTGACTATGCCAATTTAAAATCCCATCAGCTGTTCATAAAAGACTCCCTTTTCTCCCACAGCCACACCAGCATGTGTTATCTCTTGTCTTTTTATCATGGCCATTCTAACAGCACTAGGTGATATTTAATTTATTTTATTTTATTTTTTATTTATTTTTGGCCGTGTTGGGTCTTTGTTGCTGTGCGTGGGCTTTCTCTAGTTGTGGCCAGCGGGAGCTACTCTTTGTTGTGGTGCGCAGGCTTCTCATTGTGGTGGCTTCTCTTGTTGAGCTCTAGGCATGCAGGCTTCAGTATTTGTGGCACGTGGGCTCAGTAGTTGTGGCTCGTGGGCTCTAGAGCACAAGCGCAGTAGTTGCGGTGCACGGGTTTAGTTGCTCCGCAGCATGTGGAATCTTCCTGGACCAGGGATGGAACCCATGTCCCCTGAATTGGCAGGTGGATTCTTAACCACTGCTCCCCCAGGGAAGCCCTCTCATTGTGGTTTTAGTTTATATTTCTTTAATTATTAGTGATGTTGAGCATTTTTTCATGTACCTGTTGGCCTTTCAAACATCTTTAGAAATTTTGGATGGTAACCCCTTATCAGTAACGGGTTGCAAATATTTTTTAGTTTGATGTTTGTCAAGTTGTCCCACTAGTTTACTTTTTATTTTGTTGCTTGTGTTTTAAGTGTTATATCCAAAAAAAAAAAAAAAAAAAAAACCATTTCCAAGGCCCATGTGAAGGAGCTTTCTTCTTATGTTTTCTTCTAGAAGTTTCATGGTTTCAGGTCTTACATTTAACTCTTTAATCCAGTTTGAGTTAATTCTTGTGAGTGGTGTAAGATAGGGGTCCAGTTTCATTCTTTTACATGTGAATATCCAATTATTCTGGCACCACTTATTGAAGAGACTTGTCTTTTCTCCACTGAGTATTCCTGGCTCCCTTGTCAAATATTATTTGGTCATATATGCTTGGGTTTATTTCTGGGCATTTGGATTCTGTTCTATTGGTCTATTTGTCTATTTTTATTCTAGTACCATACTGTATTGATTACCATAGCTTTATAGTATAGCTTGAAATCAGGGAATGTGATGTATCCTGTTTTGTTTCTTTCTCTCAGGATTTCTTTGGCTATTTGGTGTCTCTGTGGTTCCATATAAATTTTAGGAGTGTTTTTTCTACTTCTGTAAAAACTGCATTGGATTTTTGGTAGGGATTGCACAGAATCTATAGATGGCTTTTGGTACTATTGACATTTTAACAATATTAATTCTTCCAATCCATGAACATGGGCTACCTTTCCATTTATTTATATCTTCTCCGGTATCTTTCATTGTTAGTGTATACAAATGCTAATGATTTTTGTGTGTGAATTTTCTATCTTGCTACTTTACTCAATTTATTGATTAGATCTCACAGTTTTCTTGTTGAGTCTTTAGGATTTTCTATGTAGGAAATCATGTCATCTGCAAATAGAGACAATTTTACTTCTTCCTTTACAATTCTGAAAACTTTTTTTTTTTTGGCGGTACACGGGCCTCTCACTGTTGTGGCCTCTCCTGTTGCGGAGCACAGGCTCCTGACACGCAGGCTCAGTGGCCTTGGCTCACGGGCCTAGCCACTCCGCGGCATGTGGGATCTTCCCAGACTGGGGCATGAACCCGCATCCCCTGCATCGGCAGGTGGACTCTCAAACACTGCGCCACCAGGGAAGCCCAATTCTGACAACTTTTATTTCTTTTTCTTGCCTGATTGCTCTAGCTAGGACTTCTAGTACTATGCTGAATGGGAGGGCTGAGAGTGGGCACACTTGTCTTGTTCCTGATCTTAGAGGAAAATCTTTCAACCTCTCACCCTTGAGTATGATGTTATTTATGGGCTTGTCATATATAGTCTTTATTATGTTGACATATGTTCCTTTTATGCCTAATTTGTTAATAGTTTTTAATCATGAATTGATGTTAACTTTTGTCGAATGCTTTTTCTGTATCTATTAAGATGATCACATGATTCTTTTCTTTCACTCTATTAATATGATGTATTACACTGATTGATTTGTGTATGTTGAACCATCCTTGCAACTCAGGGATAAATCCCACTTGATCATGGCGAATGATCCTTTTAATGTGCTGCTGAATTCAGTTTGTTAGTATTTTATTGAGAATTTTTGCATCTATATTCATCAGGGATACAGGCCTGTAGTTTCCTTTTTTAGCAGTGCCCTTTTCTGGTATTGGGATCAGGATAATGCTAGTTAGCCTTGTAAAAAGAGCTTGGGAGTGTTCCCTCTGCTTTGAATTTTTGGAAGAGTTTGAGAAGGATTGGTGTTAATTCTTTAAACATTTGGTAAAATTCACCAGTGAAGCCATCTGGTCCTGGGCTTTTCTTCTTTGGGAGATTTTTGATGCTGATGCAATCTCCTTACTAGTAATTGGTCTATTCAGATTTTCTATTTCTTCCTGATTCAGTCTTGGCAATCTGTAAGTTTCTAAGAATTTTTCCATTCCTTCTAGGTTGTTCAGTTTGTTGGAATATAGTTGTTCATAATGGTCTCTTATGATCCTCTATATTTCTGTGGTATCAGCTGTAATGTCTTCTTTTTCGTTTATAATGAATGATATCTCTGTGGTGTCTAGGGAAGTTTGCATGTATGCATTCTTCAGGGGAGCATGGTGCACTGGCCACAAGGTGAGTGGACAGTGGGGACTGCTGGAAGCATGAATTGGCTAGCTGTGGGAGTTCCCTAGCTGGTTAGTAGGGCCTATGGTCAGTTGTTGAGATCCACATTCTGGTTGCTCTGAACCATCACTTCTTTTCTCTGTTCCTAGTTGTCCCCAGACTATTCAGCCATGCCAATCCCCTTAATGTTCTGGGTAGGGCAAGAGAGAAATAGGCCTCTTGGGCCTGTTCTGCAAGGCTGGGGAAGCCAGGTGCTCACATCGCTCTCACTTTCCCTGGTGGGAAATCGTGGACCTGGAGGGTCTCTTTGGCTCTGAGCTGCGCCGCCTTGGGGGAGGAACAACAAGGGTAAAGTGAAACTGGTCTTAACTGCTTCAATGCATCTATTCTTGGATTTTTTGCTACATCGAGGTGCTGGAACCTCTTAGCTATACTCCTGGGCTTCCATAAAGGTATTCTTCTTCACAGATGATTGTTAAAATCAATATTTCTGTTGGGGTATGAGGGTTAGAATCTCCTATTTGGCCATCTGATTGATATCCTCTGGTTGTTCCTAACTGGGAGACTCACTTCTAAGGAGGGATTCAGGGATCTAGGTTCCTTCCATCTTATAGCCCTGCATCTTCAATATGTGGCCCTTAAACTCACTCTGTAGGTGTTCTATATTTCAGAGAAAAAGAGTATGGAAGATTGCCCTACCCCTTTTTAATGGGCCACATCTGGGAGTAGTGGGCATCATTTCTGCTCAGATTCCATTGGCTAGAAGTCAGTCTTATGGTCCTACTGAATTTCTAAGGGGAGTTGGAAAATATAAATCCCAGCAGGGTAATTACTTCCCAGCAGTGCTCTGCAGCATGGAAGGCAAGCATAAACCTTTGGAGGATAGAGAGAAGCCTTTGCCATGGAAGGGGAAATGAGGGACAGCCTCCTCCAATAGATAAAGATCCACTCTTGAGTTTGGGCAGGTGTTAGATTTCTTTTATTTGAGCATGACTGATTGCAGAAGTGAGACTTTTTCTAGTTTTGCCACTATACCTTTTCCCCCCATAGTTGGTTTCTGATCTAAAAGTTCCTAGTGAGACTGGAAATGTATTGCTATCCCAAGTCTGCACCTGGGAAATTTAGAATTAAGGAAAATAAGAGCTTGCATTTAACGCTTTTTGACTCCTCAGAAAATGATCCTTTCACTACACAACCTTGTATCCATAGTATGTTGACATCTTGTTGTTTCCTTGAGCAAAACAGGAAGTTCCATACTAACATTGGAACCAAAACTAAACGTTATTCTCCACTCTGATGGAAAAGGTTGCTGTGTACTTTTCATATCTTAAAGTAAAACAAACCCTCCCTCATTTTCCTCTCCACTTAGCCCCAATTTAACCCAACTGCCCAATTCAATCCTCTGTTTGGGCTTGTTTCACAGGTTTATTTTTTCCCAGAGATGAAAGTTTCTTACAACAACCCCAAGTATTTTAAAACAAAGATCTTAGTTGTTATGCAAACACAGTCTCATTTCCACAAAAGAGCATTTCAAAAAAGAAAAATAAATGCACATTTCAAAATGTCAGTTAAAGAAATGGAAAAAAATGGAAAAAAATGTAAACCTGCCAGGGAAAAGATGCAATACAATGCCAAGCTCCCCGAAGAGTTTTCCAGTGTCATTAAGGTAAGTCAAAGTGACTGGCTTAGGAACAGGAATTTTTTGACAATTTTAGAAGTGTGTGTATGTGAGTGTATAATATAATATAATAAAATATATAATATAATATAATATAATATAATAATATATATAATTTAAACCAACACAGTATATTGGTTAAAAGAGTAGACTGGCATCAGTAAACACAGCTTTACTACCTTAATTTCTTGCTTCTGTATCAGGGGTCTTTAGCATTAAATTCACATTAAATACACTTTTGAGCAAAGTAATAAGCTAGAGATGTAATTCTGATCAGTGCTGTGTCATTTCATGTTGAGGTGGGGAAGGTCATTCATCCTGAGGCTACATTGTACTAGAGTGGGTTCTGCCTTAGGTTTAAGGTTGGAAGAGCTGGGTTCAAGCCAGAGCTTTGCTTGGGGCTGTGGGCACTGGTCTTCCCATGTGCTCTTGAACCCCTCTAGTGAATTTTTCAGGTTAGTTATTGTATTCTTTGCGCCCTAATTTCTGTTTGGTACTTTCTTATATTTCTATTTCTTTGTTGAAATTCTCACTTTGCTCATGTATTGTTTCTGGTGAGCATCTTTATTATGGTTATTTTGAATTCTCTTTCAAGTAAGTCATATAACTACATTTCACTAGGGGGATTTCTGGGGAATTATCTTGTTTTTTATTTGGAACATATTTCCCTGCTTCTTCATTTTCTTTGACTCTCTGTGTTGGTGTCTGTGTCCTAGACAACAAACAGCCATCCCTGTATGACACCAGATTCTGGGGGCGTCTCTAAATTTGGTGCTAGTCTAATCTGTTTCTTGGTTCTAAGTTGCCCCCAGACATCTGGAGTATACTAGATCTTGTCAGCTCTCCAAGACAAATGAGACTAAAGCCCATTCCTCAGGCAGCCCCCAGAAAAGTTGGATCATTAGATGCTATTTTCAACTCTTTATCTCCCCAAGAAGAAGCTGGGGTCTGGAGTTACTCACCTATTTGCACTATGCTTAACCAGGGAAGAGGCTATGGTAACTAGTTGTGTGCTAGTACCATATCTGTTCTCACTGGCCCCCAGGTGGCTAGATTATTCTGGGCTCTGTCAACACCCCGAGAGAGGCTTGATGGAAGCAAGTCCTCTGAGTAGCCCCTGGAAAAGTTGGAGTTGTTGGATGTGTCTACCTCTTTACCTCCCCAGGGAGAAGCTGAGAACTGAAGAGTTTTCTCTCACTACTGTAACACTGTGCTGGAGGTAAGGATTATGGCCAGAGGGCGTCTTGAATTTCCCTACCAGCCTCTATGTGGATAGTTTCATGCTCTCCCAGGGTGCAGGAGCCTCCAACTGACTTCTGGATTTCTCACAAGGGAATGTGGCTGTAAATTGTTGTTGACTTGGTGTGTGTGTAGTGGGGAGGAGGGTCCAGGGCTTCTTAGTCCACCATCACCCCTCCTTTCATTAAATGAAGGTGTTAAAAGAGATGATTTTGGCAGCCCCTTCCAGTTACAAACTATGGAAAAGCAAATATATTGTCCTTTGTCCAAATCATAACTTTCCACATAAACTTGCTTACATCTCTCTTCATTTCTTCTTGCCATGAGTCTTCCTATTAACTCCGTGATATCAGGTAGACTATCATTGACGTTAGTGCAGCAACAAATTGATGCACCTCATTAGATTTGCTTGGCCCTACCTGCCCATCTGGTCCAAGAACCTCATCATGAGACGGGATCTCCAGCACGACCTGTATGGTTTCTCACTCTCCAAAAGAAGGAAGAGACGTGAAGCATCTCTTCGGATCCACAGAACTTCAGCATACAATGGGGTCTCCTGCATTGCTTACCTCAACTTGTCACTATAGAGAAGAAGAAATAGAGATGTCTCAGCCACCACCACCATCCCCTTATCTCTTAATGTTGGTGACCTCATGCCCCCCTGAGAATGAAGCTGCCTTTCAGCGTGGCCTCCATCGTGCTCACTCTAGTAGCTGCAGTGCCCGGGTCTAACCAGGTTGGACCCACAGCGTCCAAAGATGCAGCCCAAACCAGAAGGGTTGATGAGTTTGTGAAGCAAACTCCATCCAATGAGAGAAAAAGGATAGCAAAGAATCTGTAGATAAATTCCTCATTCTTCCTTCTTCCAATAGATAGTTCCGAGTTGCAATGATTTCATCGTTTCTCCAGGGATGTCTGACATGACCAAGAAATTGTGTTTCTTTTGAGGCTGTGGCCAGCTCAGTGATGCACCCACTTGTATTTGCTTCTCCTTCATCACTGCCTTGCATCTTTTTTCCTTCACTCTTGATGCCCTGGTATTGTACCTTTATTGTCATAAAGCCCTGGTGGGCAAACTTTGCCTCAGGCTGTTCTCTAAGGAACTGTGCTAAGACAACATCTTTCAACAGCATTTCCCCCGATACCGGGCAATCAGCACTTGCATTTGGGAGATTATTTTAGGGGTCCCCCACAGATACAACACTGAATCCTTTGATGAGAAAGCTCCTTCTTTATCAATTTGCTTTCAGTCCTTTTAATTACCCCATGGAGAAAATTTCTATTTGGAGTGACTTTTCTTAAATAACTCTCCACAATTCAATACATTCCCTCTCAGCAGAGACCAGATTGAAGGCACAAAATCTTCAGCAGAAATTGTAATCACATCATTTCATATCCAGTGTATTTATTCTGTTTAGTTTCTCTTTATGGTAAATGACACTCATTTTCCAATTACACTAGTGATATATATTTCTCTTTTAAATAAAATGAACAGAAGAAGTCAATTAAAAGTAAATAAGCAGATAAAATAAGGAGGTGATCTGAGATAGAGGAGAAGCACACACATGGTACATAGCACAGGGATTTGGCCCAAATGATGAAAATGGAACATGGTCAGCTGAAATTTGGGAAACTGCCTTGTAGCAAAGGCTTTTGCTTGGTACTATGGGGGCAACGAAAACCTGTCTCAACCTCAGTTTCAAAATCCTCTTTGTTCTTTGCTAGCATTTCCCTGAGATCCTCTTATGCTCTATAGCCCCTTTCTTCCTCAGGGTATAGAGGTCTCCTAGTCTTCAAGTGGATTTTGGCAACTGTGTTTGATTCAATGCAGCAATAAGATGCCTACTTCCTGCTGTCTATAACTAAAGGCACGGACATGAATAACAAGAATGCCAAAGAAAAAAGAACCCCCCAGATCCACCCATGAGACCCATCCTTTCATCCCCCCAACCACAGTGAGGTCTCTAAACCTGGTCTTGTTGCTGTTGTCACCCCAGCCTTATCATCTCTCGGCTCAAACTGCAAGAGCTTCTGGAAGCCACTCATCGTCTTCTTTCCAGTTTAATATACCTAGTCTTGGCACCAAAGAATGCCATTATGTTCCCATAATCTCCATTGCCCCCCATTGTTTGAAATGGCAATGGTATACCTATTACCTATATAACTATACTATACCTATCTAACTTCAAGATTGCCTTGCTGCCAGCTTGCTTCTCCTAGTCCCCTCCTGTCTAGAAATTCTTGCTTTTCCACGAGATCCTTCCCTCCCTCCTTTGTAGCTTAGTTGCTGTAGCTCATCTTCACTGCCTGCCATTTCTTGTTTCTTTCTCTTCCCTCCCTCCTTTGTAGCTTAGTTGCTGTAGCTCATCTTCACTGCCTGCCATTTCTTGTTTCTTTCTCTTCCCTCCCTCTCCCATGACAGGCTTCTATCACTTGGTTTTCTTCTTTTATCTTCTCTGGGCCTCTTTTCAGGCGTACTCACTGAAAACGCAGTGTTTAAATGTCACCCTTCTTCCATAATTCATGGAGAGAAGTTTCTCAAGGTTTAGGAAATGCCATTGCAAGACACCAAGTCCCCTCTCTAGAACCCATCACCCTCTTCTCCTGGCACTCACACATTGAACGAGATACGGAGTTCCTCTTTGCAATTTGGTATTCATTTCTAGGACAAAGGGCCCAGGAGCACAGGACTTTTACCCTCAAGCAATTCTCTCTATGTCAGAACCAGGAGAGGACTGTGGTCAGGAGGGCAGTGCAGTCTCATTTTCTGCTCCTGTGCTCTCAGGACAGAGGCCTGTCCCGAGGTCCAGCCAGGTCTCAACACAGAAGGAGTTAAGGTGATCCACAGTGGGATGCCCAGCTAAGAGACACAGGCCTTGTTCATTCATTTGGAGGAGGTTCCCAGGAGAGTCCTGAGGACATAGAGCACCCGTCCTGTGCCCCCCTCTCCCAACCTCCTTTTGTGAAAAATAAGTCAAGAGAGAAAAGAAAGGAAAGGAAAAGAGAAAAAAGAAGGGAAGCAGGAAGGGAGGGTGGGAGGGGAAGAAAGAACAGAAAAAGTAAAGGAGGCTTTGAGCTTGGTGCTGAGTATGTGAAAGGCAGGTCTTGGATCTAACGTGCAACAAAGTAGAGCTCTGTCTCTACCCCCACTGCCTCTAGGGATGGAGGGAACATGGCATCAAATTCTACCCTAAACTCAAGGGGAAATGACCTTGGTGGAAATTTGCTGAGGCCTCTGTGGAAATTAGAACAGCAACCTTGAACTCCAGGTTTGGAAAGAATCGAGACTTCCTGTCCTGGGATGGGCTCCTCAAAGAGATGAGGGCAAGAGTTGGGGGCAACGCCCCCTCTCCTCCATATTTATACACCCAGCAGTCTCAAAGGAATGGAACTATTTTTCTGTATCTCCTTGTGATGCAGCCCTAGCCCCACCACCTCCTGGAAGCCTTCCTGGATTACTATCTTCTCTTTCTGTTAGGGGCATTGCCTTGTTTTCCTTCCCTTCTTGTTTTTCAACCCTGCTCTCCAAATGGTGTCTCACAGAGATGCACATAGGAGGTGCTCAGTGATTACTACTTGTTGAGTGAATAAGTGAGTGATGTACTGTGGTCCAGGTAAGAAAGAATGCCAGAATCTTTGGAATTCTGAATCCATTTCCAGCTGCACCATTAATTTATCTGTATGGCTCTGGGCAAGTCTCTCCAATTCTCTGACCCAGAGTTTTCTCATGTGTAAAATGGGGATAATAATACCTACCTTCCAAAGAAGTTCAACATTTACATGTTGTGGTAGGCAGAATTATGTCTCCCCCACAAAGATGTCTACATTCTAACCACTGGAACTTGTGAATATGTTATGTTATACAACGAAGGGGAATCAAACCTGCAGATGGAATTAAGGATGTTAATCATCTGATCTTGGGCTCCCCTGGTGGTGCAGTGGTTGAGAGTCCGCCTGCCGATGCAGTGGGACACGGGTTCGTGCCCCGGTCCGGGAAGATCCCACATGCCACGGAGTGGCTGGGCCCATGAGCCATGGCCGCTGACCCTGCGCGTCCGGAGCCTGTGCTCCACAACGGGAGAGGCCACAGCAGTGAGAGGCCCGCGTACCACAAAAAAAAAAAAAAAAAAAAATCATCTAATCTTAAAATAAGGAGATTATTCTGGATTATCTGAATGGGCCCAATATAATCATAAGGGTCTTTAATAATGGAAGAGGGATGCAGATGTGAACCAAAGAGATGGTGCTGAGAGAAATACTCAGCCTCAGGTAGCAGGCTTTGGAGATGGAGGAAGAGGCTAAGAGCCAAGGAATGCAGGCAATCACTAGAAATTGTAAAAAGCAAGGAAATGGATTCTCCTTCCCCTAGAGCACCCAGGAGGAATGCCTTGCTTTTAAGCCAGTGAGACCCATTTCAGATTGCTGATCTCCAGCACTGTAAGAGAATATGTTGCTTTAAGCCACTGTGTGGTAATTTGTTACAGCAGCAAGAGGAAACTAATGCACAGGTGTTGTGTGTAAAGTCCCTGGCACACACTGGGAACTTTAATGGTTGACATCAGAGAATGACTGACTGACTGAATGAATGAATATTAGTGTTTCCCACTAGACTATCAGCAAAGTAAGGTTAGTGTTTCTTCTCTTATATTCCACCCAGAATCTAACAGAGTATTGCACACACACCAACGCTCAAAAAGGCTTCTAGACTCAGCCTGAATTTCACCTTTGGGGATTGAGCTATGCCAGAAGAAGAGATGGGATAGAGACTCAGCATAGAAGATGTAGGAGCTCATAAAAGGCAAATTGACTTCTTGCCTGAAGTGTCGGGGCGGTGAGTGCAGGTTACCTCCAGACACACATAACACAGAAGCCAGGTTTTAACACCACCTTGCTGGGAGGCTCCAGGCGAAGATGCTGGAGAAGATGGGAGAGAGGATTCTTAACTCATCTCCAAGACGCAGAAGAGGCTGTTTCTCTGGATGAGAGATGCTATTCATCGGGGGAAACGTTCAAGCCCGTTTCTATTTACAACACTGTTTGCTGAGGCATGAGGCTGAATTCACCCAGGGTATCCAAAGAGCCAAGCCTTGGTGCAGGCAAAGCCAGGGAAGGCCATTGCAGAGCCGGATTTTGCAAATTTCCTTCATGCACTTGGGCCCTCCTGGAAGTCCAGGTTCCAAACAGGGTATCTTGCTTATAGGGACCCTGCTGATCGATTATCAGTCTGACGCTGCTGCAAATCACTGAATGTCTTCCTTCCTTTAAAAGAAAGGAAAAAATTTGGTTTCAGTTATGAAAGCACAGGGTAAGAAACCCAGAGGTCACTTTCTCTTTCTTTCGAGCTCTCTCTCACTCTCTTAAATAAGGAGAAAGGCTATATTTTTCCATGGATTAAGTCCAGCACAGAGAAGACTGTCACTGTGAAAACAATAGAATTTATCTCCACTGATATAGCTTGACACTGGGACAAGTGCCTGAATTGTTGCCATAGCAATAAATGTGTCGGACTTATGCATGCGTTTTCTACTATAGGATTTTGATTAATGGCATTGACTAAATGGTGTAAAGGGGGAGAGACCATGCAGAAGGCCCGAGGAGAGAGAGCCAGACTGCAGAGGGTCTGCCACAGCCCGCTACAGATGGGTGGCAAGTGGAGTTAACCAGAAACCAGTTAAACGGGAGGTGAATCTCTTCAATGGAGCAGCATCTGCACGGCTGGCCACAGCACCTTGTAGCAGGGGTCTGAGAGCGGGAGGGGAGGATGCATGACTGTGAAGCCAGAGCTCCATCAGGGCCAGAGAGCTAATGAAATCTCACTTCCACTGAGTGCTTCCTACGTGCCTGTGTGCTTGAGATTTTATGTGTCTCAGTTTATTAATTCCTTACATGAACTCTATGAGGCAGCTACTTTTTTTTTTCTGATAAAGAAACTGAGGCACAGAGAAGTTAATTAACTTGCAAAAGTCACACAGCTAGTGAGTGGCAGAATCGGGATTCAGACCCTCACGCTGTCTGGCTTTGGACGCTGAGCTTTACCACTGCATTGTGCTTTGCTCCAGGAACAGGTATCGTCCTCCTTATTTTGCTTATCAATACTGGCAGTGAGAGTGGAAGAGGGGGGATGGCAGGGGAGAGAGGGGATGTCTCAGTGAAAGACATCCCCACCTCTGGAAAATCAAGGCAAAGTCCTCAGAGCTCTCTGCAGGAAAGGGGCCCACCTTATTTGTTGCTAACATCATAGGCACCAGTAAGTGGCCTTTGGCGTGCTACCCATCAGTATGTACTGAGCACTTCACATTCACCAAAAGGCAGGGTGGGACAACTGAATGAGTCCTGGAAGCCAGAAAGGTTTGACTCCTGACAGTGTCAATGTGACCTTGGACTACTCACTGGATCTCTCCAGGCCTCTGTTTCCTCATCTGTGAAATACATGTAATACAAGTAAAACCTCGTCTGTGGTTGTAAGGATTCAATGAGAGGGTGTACTGCAAACACTGAACAGACTGATTGGCATACTCACTCAAGTAACTCCTCAAATTAAGTTAATTTTTCAAAAGACTCATTTTTCTAATTTGCCTGGTGTTCAGAAAACCCTTTCTGTTTTCAGATTTGTTCTTTCCTTTAGGTCAAACAAGTTTTCTACTGTCATTTTCCTTGACTTTTGCTTCTGTTTCTCTTATTCTTTCCTTTTTGATTTTTTTTTGACTTGTAAACTGGGTCTCCTGCCTATGCCTGCCTACTTTCCTTCCCTCCTGTTTTCATTTCTAAGGTCTATTGTCCTTTGAGATCAGGCTGCAATAATCAAGTTTGTCTTCCACATCGCTCATTTGGTATTTTTCTTCAGTATTCATTCTATTGTACACTCCTCTGAAATGGCTCCTACTTTTAAATTATTCCTTTATGACAATCTAGTCTAATTCTACAGATACAATGTTATATTAAATATTTTTGAAATCACTATTCAGAATTCTTTTAATTTTTTTTTTCAGTTTTCAGCAATAAATCTATGTGAGAAAGGCTGTTTCTCCAAGGTGTCCCTCTTCTGCTGGGCCACAATATTACTGGTCTGAGTTCATTCATTCATTCACTCAAGAGTTATTGAGTGTCTACTATATACCTATATCATTCATCACATCAGATGGTCATAGGAAAGGGAAATATAGCAGAGTGTTGGGGAACTGAGAGTGGCAGGGGTAGCTATTGTTTATAGCATTGTCAGGGAAGGGCTCTCCACAAAGGCAATATTTGAGCAGAGTCCTGAAGAAATTAAGGGAGCAAGAGATGTGGCTATCTAGGGGAAGAACATTCTAGCAGAGGGAATAGCCAGTGCAAAGGCTCTATTCCATTTGTAGAAACAAGCCTGTTTTCTGTAGAAGACAGCTTAAGTGGGAAACTCCACAGAGATGGCTGTCACCAGGGTACCTCTTTCTGCCTCAAGCCTAGCCTATGCCATAGGATAATTTTTGTAGGGTTTTCTCTAATTCCCAGAAATAGAGGGGTTTTTTTCCCCCAGGAGAGGAAATTTTGAGTTGGTCCATGATGTCTCCATCAATAAGATGCTGCTTGCATTCTAGCAGAAATCCTTTGATTTTTGAGAGGTGGCTGACACTTATACTAGTTTCAGGGATTGCTGCTGGTATGATGAAGGCTTGGAAGGAAGGATGTACCCCATACTCCACTGCAGGAGACTAAGGATAACAAATACATACCACAAGTGCCCAGATCCCATGGCAGGTAGCACTTGTTGATCATGGTGCTCTTTCTTGCTGAGATTAGATGCCACTTCAGAATCCTTCTTAACACTCCAAGTTAGTCATAATAGCACCCAAAATGAAACCTTTTGATTATTTTTGATGATGGTTTCTGATAATATGCATATAAATGGAATTTTTGTATTAGGTCAAACCATATGAAATTGCTATTAGGTAACTTTTTTTAAAAAATGACAGTTTCATGTGATTCAGTCTAGTCCATTGAATTAAATACAGCTCTGTTCAGTGGATGTTTGTTGAGAAATCTTTTGCTAAGCAAAGATTTCTTGTTCTCTGTGAACACTTCAACCTGAATATACCTGGAACTTTTCATACATTAAATATTCTTAAAGCAGGACCCAGCTGTACTGATTAATATCCTAACACAACTACCTTGGAACCAGCTTCATTCCCAGCCTTTGTCTAATTTTTTTCACCTTCTGGGACCATGAGGTGGCTGAACCTAAAATAAAGAGCCCCCCAAAGACATGTCAATAAGCCATCGTTTTCCCTCTAACCTCTATGTGGTAGCTTGTGTTATTGTTCTCATTCATTCACTCCCTCCTTGTAAGAGGTTTATAGTTTCCTCATGCATTGCCAACTTGCAGTGCTTCCCTGTGAGAGATGTGTACTTCCTGCCCCCTTGACTTCAGACTTGGTCAGGTGACTTGTTTTGGCCAATGGAATGTGATGTACGGTACTCTAGGCAGAAGCTTTCAAAGACACTGCATGGTTCAGTCATCGTGCTTCTTTTCCTTCTGCTATGAGTCCTGGATATCTGGTTTGGAAGACACATGGAGCAGAAGTGTAAAGCCTCAGCTTTTCTGTAGCAACATATAGAGTGAGTGAGAATAAACCTTTGAAAGCCACTGAAATGTTGGGGGTTATTTGTTATTGTAGCTGTACCTGGCCAAGGCTGACTAATACACTTTGTCAGCATTAAATACGATGTTAAGAAATAACTTTCCCAGGGCTTGCCCAGGGTAAGTGTCATGTAGCTATAGAGCTTTTGGTTTACATAAGCTGTTGGTATCAATGGTGTGGAGGGTATAAGACCATCCAGCCTTTCTAGACCCAACCTATGATAGATGTGCCAGAAACTTTAGAGGAATGTGTCCAAACCACATGATCATAGGTGTTTTGTGGGAAAAAAAGAGACTTGGCCTTCAAATATGTTTGGAAACACTGGGTTAAATGAAGTTAAACAGGATTCTTTCCAGCAAGACTTCTCAGAGTTTTTAATATTCTGAGGTGCATTGTGAGTCTCCTAGGGAAGAGGGTGATACAGAATTCACTGTTTTCCGAAGTTGTTTGATCATGGGATTTTTTTTTCATAGACTATTACATGGGCTTAATGCTCTGCAAAAGAACTCAGCAAATGCTGCCTTTGGTGGCAGCAGAATTTGCATATTTCTCCGAAATTTCCCATCTCTTCCAGCCATCGATCTATTTCACTGTTTGTCTTCACTCTCGCCTTTGTTTTGTCTTGTCTTTTGCGACCTGCTCCTCCATCCCCTTTCATCATTCTACCTTTGCTTCCTATTTCTCCTTCTTCCCTTCCTCCTTCTCTTCTTTCTTCTTTCCTCTCCCATCCCCTTCCAACCCCCATTGTCTCCTCTTCTCCTCCCCTCTCCTGTTCACTCTCTTCACCCTCTTTTTCTCACTCTCTCTGGCTTTTCAAGAAGCCCAGAGAGTTTTCTCTGACTGGATGACCCAGGGGAATGTCTTGCTTGATTGTCAAGTACCATTCCTGAAAATAAAGCCAGCGATGGCGCTGCCTGCTCTTCCCAGGTGTGGTGTTAATTTTAAAGCAATGGGCTTTAACACTGCATCAGCCTCCTTAAGGAGAGATCCTTTGTTCTAGACTCAGACAAAGCAGCCCAGTCGGCCTTAAAAGAAAAAAAAAAAGCTGTTTCATTTTATATTGGAAAAATACAATGTGACATCTGGAGAATAAATTGTTCAGTCAGCCAGAAATACGCCTTGTAAAAATTGCTTAGGTTTCTGTAACAAGATTATTTACTGAGAGTGTTCACCTATAATACAGCACACTTTTGAAATGGACCTTTTATGAAACACATCAAGAACTGTAGAAATGTATTCAGTGCATTAATCTACAACACTGCACACTTTACCACACTTTCAGAGTAGATTTCAAAACTCAGACCATCTAATGAGATAGAAGTTATTCTTGTCCTATATTCATTCTGGTCATGTTCTATACGGAGCCCTTGGGATATTTAACATAATGCAGTAAGTTTTTCAACACACACACACACAGACACTCCCTCTCACACACAGTCATACACACTGTTACATACGCTCTCACACACAGATGAAATATATGACTCTTCAGACAAGTATTCAGTTTAGAATGCAGTAGGCCCATATTTCAGCAGCCTGTGTGCAAGGCAAGGGCTGGCTATTTTAGAAACCAGGACTTTATAAATATTTAAAGATCCTGATATAATTCAAATGAGAGATCTCTCAGGTGCTGTCAGTTACTTTCTATGACTCCTTCATTTCTGATCAGGGTGTGACAGTTTGGAGAGCAATATCCTGGCAATTTGAGGAACTGCCTCAGTTAGAACCTGGCAGCTGGGACTGGACCTGAGGTGGCTGAAGCAGTTGGATTGTGGAGAAGTGGGGCAGGTGGGGCAGGCAGGGAAAAGCACGCCCTACGCTTGCCTGCTTTGCTGGCCTTGACTTTTCTTTGCCCCTCTGACTACAGAAACTGCTTCTTCCAGCTGGGCTGCTCCACGTGAAGTGGTCCAAACACTTCTGCCTTAACGTCAAGTCAACTGCTCCCTTGGTTCAATGGATATCAGTTCTAGAACATACAGAGCAGAGAGGAGACCTGCAGGATGGTTCCTCCACCAACCCAATGGATGGTTCCTCCACCAACCCAATGAAAGGCCCAGGCTCTCAAAGTTCACCTTGGTCTGGAGATTTTAGCGTGTTGCTGGGAGAGTTAACTTGGCCAGTATGGAAATTCAGGAGAGGAGAAAAAGAGGGTGCCAGAATTCTCTCTCCAGTGCCAAAGATCAACTCATCTCTCAGCCATCACTGCCCATCCTCTCAGCATCTCCACACAGCAAAGTCTGCGTGAAAGTCAAGGCAGAGCTGGTGAAAGTTGTGCATTAACTACATCTTGGAGGATGGAGTTCTGGAAGACTTGCCAAGCTCCGCATTCAGAGGGTCTCTCTTCTCAGAGACTGAAGTTCTGGAGGAAGCCTGAAAGAGGGCCTGGCTGTTCTTTGTATAGAGCAAGCCCCTTTGTTCCACTGCTTCTCATTTACTTGGATGAATTTCATACCTCTCTTCTGGCTCTCAGGCTCTCTCTCTCCTGCCCTCCTGATTTGGCAAAGAATGAAGAATGACATTTTTCTACTGTCTCTGCTCAGCTTTCTTGGACTTTTTTTTTTTTTTTAAATGGGCTTCACAGTTTTCAACTCCAAACTCTCTGTTACACAGAGTTACATTATAGTTTCTTGTTGAAGAGGGCAAATGCTTAACTGCATGGGAACTAACATGCAAATTAAAAGTGAAAACATTCTTCCAAAAATCTGAAGAGGCCAAAAAAAAAAATCCAGATTTTTAAAAATATCTAGATTTCATCAAGGTATTTTGATGGAAAGAGCCAGAAAATCTTGGGAACCAATTGGACAGGCTAGATCTCAGTTGGCACATATGTAAAGTGAAGTTATGTCTAATGGTCTTCACTGGCCTTATATTGTATGCTTATGATGAAATATGGTCTTAGCCCATTAAGTTACATGCATAATTGAAGCTAGAAATCAAGTACGGGGATAGATTTGAGATCAATTTCTGTTCTATTTTAATAACAAAAATAAAAACATATTTATTCTCCAAAAAAATGGGCTTTAGCATTTTTCAGTTTTGTTTTCTTCTAAGTCTCACACTCTGGGGATCTACCAGTCTCCTTGAGGAACCTTCTTCTACTCACAGGCTCCATTCCTTTCATGGGAATGTTGTCTTTCTTCTTGATGGTCCCACCCAAGACACATGTCCTCCCTGAAGCCTTCCATGACCCTTTGCTTCACACCAATCTTTCCCTCTTTATCCTCTCGGGCAATCTATGGAACCATGTCGTTTAACACTCAATCACACATGGCCTTGCCTTGCTTCACCCCCTTGCCTTCCTCTGTATGTTAAGTGGAGGCACAGGGGGATGGACAGACCAATGCACTAAGGTAAATAAACAAGGGGCTCTCATCTCCACAGCATCATGTATTCATCATGGGAACATCGGGCAAGCACCTCAACCATTTGGAGCCTCAGTTTCCTCGTGTATCAAATGGAGGTGTTACATTGCTTGTCACATAAAAAAGTTGTAATACGAACTGTAATAGTAAGTGAACTAATGAAGCAAAAATAATTCATAAACTGAAAATCCTGGAACATATAAGGAGTATCAATAATATTGAAATTCTTGTCTTCCATTTGCTTCCACCTTCCCACAGCGGCAAGAAGAGTGTTGAACACACAGTAGGAAACCAACAAACATTGATTGCATAGCATGTCTCTTTTTGCCCCAGGGTAACCTTTACAGGTTCCAGCTTCTGGAAGGTCTACCACAAAGCACAAAGCAAGACTTAATGAGAATGAAAATGACTTGCGGATTCTGTCTGTTCTTTACACAAGGATTTGAAAAACTAAGTTTAGATTCTCCTCTACAGTTTTCTAGGAAGCTGGCTTGAGAGTTTTGTTGTAGAGGATTTTCTGGGAAGATGATGGCGGAAGCCTGAAAGTTTAGCACACACTGTGAGATGATTTTTTTCCTTCTTTCAGGAACAGAATACTAACAAATTAGGATCATTATTTAATAGGTCGGAGGTCACTATATTATTTCCTGTAAAATAGATTCATGCTTATGCTAAGGGAAAGAGAGAAATACCTACGCTCTTGGTGAGAGCCCATTTGATTAAGAATTTGGTTAGCTTGCTACTTGGTATTTCTCCACAAATAAACTTTCCTTTGAATTCTGAAGACGGTGATGGACTTGACTGAGGACCAGAATGAGTACACTCTTTTCTTTTGTTGCACTAGTGGCCTGGGGGCGGAGGGGGACTTGGTTTTAGCCCTGAGGCTCAGAGCCACTCAGATACTTGAAGAATTCACCTTCAGGCTGAGGCCTGAAAGGAATGTGTGATATTTGTGCATATGATTTGGCTATTAAGATAGTGGGTAAAATCAACTATTCTTCAATAAAAAAATAAAAATGAAAAAAGAAAAAAATAGTGAGTAAAGAGCAGGTGAATCCTTTCAGTCAGCCTCTCCTTCTAGGAGTTCTACAATATCTATCTCACCATGATGGAATAAAAACTAAGTGTGGACTGCTCCAAATAGGGGAGACAGCGTCAGGATTTACAGCACCCAACAGAGATCCTGGGCTCTGCACCCTGACTCAAACAACCCTGTCCCTCTTCCCCTGTTCCAATGAAAGGACACGTATCTAAACATCAAACTGGTGTGGGGAGAGCTGCAGGCTCCAAACTGAGGCCCCATCCATCAAAAGCACTCTATTCTCCTTCAAATGCTGTTTAGAGGGGACTGAGGAAACCATATCTCAGTGTGCACCTCATTCACTGATGAAAATTTCCCTTTTAAGACATTTTAAAGGCATTCATTGAAAGGCTTGTCGGTTCAAGATTTTGTGAGAAAACTGTGGAATAAATGGAAATAAGTAAGATATGGTCCTCTTCGCGATAACTCTCTATCTGCTTGGGGAGCCAGAGCTGTACAGAGGCAATGATGGCGCTAGACTATTGTTAAGTGTTGTAATACATGTGCAAGAATTCATTGAAAGAGCCGGGAGGAGGCCATCCGTGTGGGCCGAGGGAGTAAAGCAAGCTCCTTGGAGGAGGAAGACAATCTAGCAAGGGCTATCCATGGGGATCAAACCAATATCTTCAGCCACTACACTTTCGCTTCACAAGGCTTCAGCACCAGGTTGATCAAAGAGGGCTTTGAGGAGTATTTGACATGCCATGTTGGAGAAAAGGTCCTAGAAATCATGTTCAGTCTTTAGATACGGTACTTGGTTCAGCACTATTAGCCTTTGAGATTTTTCTCATCTCCTTCTGTATATCTTTTTGGTCTTTATGATTCTTGTTGGCCACTAGCATGCGGGGGCTCTGATCTAGGTACTGTCAAAACTATTTGAGGGCTTCCCTGGTGGTGCAGTGGTTGAGAGTCCGCCTGGCGATGCAGGGGACACGGGTTCGTGCCCCGGTCCGGGAAGATCCCACGTGCCGCAGAGCGGCTGGGCCCGTGAGCCGTGGCCGCTGAGCCTGCGTGTCTGGGGCCTGTGCTCCATGGCCGGAGGGGCCACAGCAGTGAGAGGCCCGCGTACCGCAAAAAAAACCCAAAAAAATCCTATTTGAGTTTCAAGTAACATAAGCCAACTCAAGAGAGCTCCAGCAAAAAAAAAAAAAGAATTTGCTAAAAATGTGAATGCCTTATGAAACCCAAGGGAAGGAATATAGTTGAGCCTCAGAACAGAATTGCTATCAGAAACTGGAAAAGTTGCTAGGGATCCAGGCATATCTCCCTCACTCTCATTTCTGCTTCTCTCTGAGCATCTTTTTCATTCTTCTCTTTATATATCTGTTCATACTGCTTCTCAGTCCATATAAAAAAGAGATGGCTGCCCAGATGTCAAGTTTTTAATGTGTCTGTCATATTCTATCATTCACATGAATTAACTGGTTATCTCTGAATTCCTATTTCACATTCCATGTAAAGAGAACCTATTTATTATTTTTTTTCAGGTTTTATGTTTAATTTTATTGAAGTGTAGTTGATTTACAATATTGTGTTAATTTCTGCTGTACAGCAAAGGGATTCAATTATACATATATATATTATATATATACATATATATGTATAATATATATATATTTTTTCATATTCTTTTCCATTATAGTTTATCACAGGATATTGACTATAGTTCCCTGTGCTATACAGTAGGACCTTATTGTTTATCCATCCTATATATATCATACTTTGCATCTGCTAATCCCAAACTCCCAATCCTTCCTTCCCACACCTCCCCTGCCCCTTGGCAACCACAAGTCTATTCTCTATGTCTGTGAGTCTGTTTCTGTTTTGTAGATATGTTCATTTGTGTCACATTTTAGATTCCACATATAAGTGATATCATATGGTATTTGTCTTTGTCTTTCTGACTTATTTCACTTAGTATGATAATCTCTAGGTCCATCCATGTTGCTGCAAATAGCGTTATTTCATTCTTTTTTATGACCGAGTAGTATTCCATTGTATATACATACCATATCTTCTTTATCCATTCATCTCTCAATGGACATTTAGGTGTTTCCATGTTTTGGCTATTGTAAATAGTGCTGCTATGAACATAGGGGTGCATGTATCTTTTCAAATTATAGTTTTGTCTGGGCGAATCTGTTTAAACTAACTTGAGCCATGTTAAGCATGGTCCTGTTAAGCATCTAACACCCAATTCTAACTGCAGTGGGTGTCGGGTTCCCAACACATTCAAGCTATTCTCTGACAGCAGCTGGGTGTCCTACAATTCAACTCATTTCTGACACTATTTACCTGGAGAGAGCATCAGATCCCACAGGTTCAGGGCTCAGTCCCACAAGACCGACCTCCACTTCAGATGCCAATCTGAAGCTCAGGTTGTTACCTGTGCTACATGGCTGTAGATTGTAGGTTCCAGTGACCTCCTCCTTGGGTTATAGGTTAAGGGCTCAGTGCTATGAGACTACCCCCCTCCTTCAGATCACAAGTCCAGGCTTCTTCAAGCCTAGGCTTCTGACCAGCTGGCTACAAATCAAAGGTTCCCACGATCTCCTCTTTGGGTTTGATTAATTTGCTGGAGTGGCTCACAGAACTCAGAGAAACATTTTACTTACTAGATTACTGGTTTATTATTACCATTATCATTATTTTTAGCAAGGAATGGAAATATCTGGAAAGTTTCGTTTAATATGATCATAAAATGAGTTATCATTTTGTGTTGCTTGATATATTGTTTCTTGATATATAAGTGCTCCTTTACAGCAGAGAGATAGATACCTGTGCCTGGAGCCTCTTGTGGGCCCCCAGCCCAGGGTCAGGAAGGGTGGACACCTCTTCCTGGGATGCACAAAGACTAAGGTGGTGGGTGGGGATGGCAAAGCACCCAAGGCCTTGCGCTTACAGTGATGTGGTAGCCATTCGTCCCCCCGATGGTCTCCAGGGAGTCCTCCAAGTGCTGGCTGTCCTCCTGTGGGATGAGGGGCCTCAGCCCCAGCTGCTGGAACTCATGGCTGTCCACATAGAGCTGCCGCACGTGGACAGCAAATGCGTGGACTGAGGTCCTTTGCGGTACTCGCGCCCCACGGTGGCCGACTGCTGGATCTCCTGCGAGGAGGGCTGGGTGCGCGGGGTCAGCCCGGAGGCCGCCAGCAGCTCGGGGTCCCTGGTCTCAGAGCGCCCTCACTGGTGGTCTGGGCTCTCCGCGACATCTGCACGCAGCAGGCCAGGCCAGGTGCCCCCAGCGCGCGCGCACGCAGGGAGTAAGGTGCCCTCTTCAGGCCCCCGGCGTCCCCTAAGGTACTTTCCTGGAAGAGCCAGTCACTTCTCGTGAAGGCGTAGGTGGTGGAGGGTGTCGAGGCCCCCTTCCAATATTGCTCTGCCCCGAAAACCCAGGGTGGACTCCGCCTAGAGAATCTGGGAAACTCCAGCTGAGCGGGGAACCGGGACCACCAGGCAGCTGCCTCTGCAGGCCCCACTCGACTCTCGGACACGGAGCCTGCCTCGAGGCCTCTGGAACTTTCCACAGACAGATTCGGGCTGGAGAAATGCCGAGGTCCTGGGCTCTTCAGGCCCACCAGGTGCAAGGGGCCATCCAGGAGGTGGGAGACGGAGGCAGTGTCACGGATGGGACCTGAGATGGGGTCCTTGCCAGGCCAGCCTGACATTGTAGGCAGACAGGTTGGTCACAGCCTTCTGCTGCGGGGGTCACGTGTCGGGGAGCCAGTGGACGCTTGGCACCGTCAGTGAAGTGAAGGATTTCCTTCCTACTGAAGGCAATGGGGGCTCCAGGTAGGCATGCTATTTTAACTGACCTGAGCGCTTCACCTCCTTTGTTTCCTACTTGCTCAGCAATCCGTGGGCGGTGCGCTCAGGCGAGGACAGCATCACAGTGTGAAGACGATGTCTCTCTGTCGTCTTCTCCTAGGCTTTCTTTTCTTTTTAAAAATTTTCTATTGGGGTAGAGTTGATTTACAGTGTTGTGTTAGTTTCAGGTGTACAGCAAAGTGATTCAGTTATACATAGATTACTGGTTTATTATAAAAGGATATAACTCGGGAACAGCCAGATGGAAGAGATACATGAGGCAAGGTATGGGGAAAGGGGGCGGAGCTCCCATGCCCTCTCCAGGAGTGCCACTGTCCTTGAATCTCCACCCGTTCATCCACCTGGAAGCTCTCTAAACCTAGTCTTTTTGGGTTTCATGGAGGTTCCATTCTATAGGCACAGTTGATTAAATCATTGACCATTGGTGTTTCACCTCAAACTCCAGCCCCTCTCCTCTCCCCAGAAGTCGGAGGTGGGACTGAAAATTCCAACCCTCTAATCACAAAGTTGGTTCTCCTGGCAACCAGCCCCCAGCCTTAGGTATGGTCCAACAGTCGCCTCATTAACATAACAAGAGACACCTTTATTGCTCTTAGCATCAGAAATTCCAAGGGTTTTAGAAGCTCTGTGACAGAAATGGGGATGAAAACCAAATATACATGTGACTCTTGAAGTACTCAGGGCTTATGGGTGCCAATCCCTGTGGAGTCAAAAATCTGAGAGTACATCTCTCTCTGCATCAGAAACAAAGGAATTGATAAATGACTTACCCAAGGACAGGAAGCTGAAACAGTTTGGATAGAATCAGGACTCAATTTTGATTCCACCTATTTTGACCTCTAATTGAACACAACTCTTCCCCACATTTAGTTAAAGATATGTAAAATGAAAATACAGGCGTTATATTTATTGGAAAAAAATATCACGTATAATTAGACCCACACTGTTCAAACCAATGTCGTTCCAGGGTCAACTGTGTATTTCTTTTAACAAATCACAATATCACACCGATCGACTTTGTCCATAGGCTGGGTCAAAGAGTATAAACACAACTGTCAGTGTCCCATTCCTGTGATAGAAAGAAATTCTTTAAAAAAAGAAGTATTGCTCAGACACTGGGCAGATCACTCCCTCCCACCTCATCTCTAAAAAGTATATACGATCTATCCCTTTCCAAATGCCAGTGCAGCAGGAGAATCACAAATGGCCAGGTTAGGGAAAGCTCGTGTATAGGGAGAAATAAGGAAAAAGAACATTACTAATTTTAGATGCCGTCCTTCAGAATAACAGTGATGTGAACCTAATCTTTGTGAACTCAAGCTTTGGCCATATCAAGGCTGTGTTTCTGCATGTTCCTACAGTGCATACAATAACTTCATTTTCCACCAGGTGCATCATTCTGCCTTACAGATGTGTATATGATGCTCCCAAACAAGGCAGGGTCATGAAGGCCCTAAGAAGTCCAAACTCTTTGGTATCAAACACAAGCCCTTTTAGACTCTCAAGGCCTTTGCTCCTTCTCCAGTCTCAACTATGATCACTCCTGATCTTGCAATTTATGTTGCAGACATTTAGAACTGCATGTAATTCCTGAAACAATGCATACTGTTTGTGACTCCATGCCTCTGGACATCCTATTCCCTTTTTCTGGAACCTCCTTCTTGTCACCTGTCCATATCACAAACTCCTCATCACCTGTTAAAGCTGACTCAAATATATTCCCCTCCAGGAAGCTCTCCTTGAGACTTACACGCACACACACACACACACACACACAAACACACCACTGAATGGGATGACAAAGTGGCCGAACCCAGCACAAAGTGGCACTCTGAGGCTGGGGGCCTCCATGCAAGGCACCACCTCTAACCCTTCACTTTTTCTTCATTCATGAATTAGTCACATATACTAGATGTGACCTTAAACTCCTTAGGACCGCTTTGCTTTATTTATCTTCATGTTTATTCCCCTGTAAACACATCTTTGGACAGGAAAGTAGTGTAGCTTGGAGTTTAAGCACGAAAACTCTGGACAGATGGTCAGATGGACCCATCTTTGTTCAAATCGTAGATTTTCCAACTCTTAGCTGTAACCCTGTGCAAGGCATCTCATTCTCTAAGTCTGTGTTCACACCTATAAAATAGGAATAATCTTAAGACTTACCTGTAAGGGTTATAATGTGGTGATTTAATGAGATAATATGTGTAATCTAGAAAGCCTTCAACAAATGTTAGATATTGTTATAAAAAATCTTCTGAACAGAATTTCTCTGTGGTTTGATGACTTGGAAGGGACTCTATTTCAACAACAACAACAAATCTTGTGTACCTTGGGGATCCTTCCTAAAAACAACGATAAACCATTGTCCATTAGATGGGCTAAAGTGCTGGTTACCAGGAGGTTCTGGTCAATAAATTCAGTTTCATCTCCTGCACGCTTTTTAGCTTTGATTCATTTTCCCTTTTCCTAGATGGGCAAGACTTGGAAATACAGGCTGAGCTTTGATTTTGCACCTAGGGATTCTGTTCAACAGCCACGAGACTACTGGGATGAAATGCCCTTCCAGAGCTCTCTCATCCTTCTCCCTGCTTACCAGCCAAGCCTGTGTTCAATTCATCCCAGAAAAGTGTCCAACCTGAAACAACAGAGGAGTTTCTGCAAAGTTCTAGAACTCAGAGCTTCTCAACCAGAACTCCAGGGGGAATAACCTCTTATTCTGCAAGAGAAGGCAGAGATTGGGGGAAAAGAGCAAAGGAAAAGAAAAAAAAAATCTCTTTCTCTCTCTCTTATACATACAAACCCTGCTCTGTATGTGAGCTATAGGATTTTTGAATTTATAAGAAAATACAGCTTTTTGTTAAGTCTGCTGGGGACAGTGCTTCTTTCTGGATCTCACTGGAGGGTTATCCATCTTGAAGTGTGCCCACATCCTCAAAGGCACAAGGACCAAAGGCTTGGAGCATCTCTGCACACTTACCCACCTTGGCATGCTTTCTCCAGGCCACTCATATACTGGCTCATTGTTTCGTCCATTCTTTCATCTCTTTTTCTCTCTGTATTTCTCCCCTCTCCCCTCTCCTGTCTTTTCCTCCTCCTACTTCTCTCTCCCCCCTATCACTGGAGGAGCCTATTCATTCCTGGTCATAATTCTGTTCTCAACACTAAGAGATGGGACCCATTTCCACCTCCACAAAATCAGCCCCAGGACTGTGCTCATCGCGCCTGAGCACAGCTTTTGTGGGCAGGCGCATGCCCAGAAGGATTCTAGCCCCGGAACACTGCCCGGCAGCCTCTTGCCTTGCGCTATAGAATGTGGATAATGTTGCTCCATCCAGAAAAGCCTGCACTTCCAGAGCTGCTGCTTCTGGGCCCCAGCCAAGCTCCTCTTTGAGCTGTTTATTTTGAAACCATTTCTTGTTGGATTCTGCAACAGTCAGTCTCAAAATTAAAAAAAAAAAAAAAGCATAAAAAGAAATGGCCTGATCACCACACACTGATTAACTGGCCCCGGGAACACGATAGGTCTCTGGCATGATGCAAATAACTATTTTAAATCTGCTTCCATTTTCCTAAATATTAGCATTAGGATTAAAAAGAAATGTCTCCTACCCCAAATAAAAGAACATGAGGTTTAGGGCTGAAGGGAGTTGATTCTGACATTGGTTATGATGTTTTTTAAAAAATATTTCAATTTGGAGAAAATGAGATAGGGGATAACTGGGTACAGGAGAGAGTGGGTTTTTTTCTTTTTCTTTCTTTCTTTCTTTCTTTTTTTTGAGAGGGGGTTGGGTCTGAAGCCGTGCATGTCAGAGAATTTACCCAGGAGGATGGCAAACCTGCGGCAGAGTCAATTTAGTTACAAGATCAAAATCTCTTGACTCACAGGAGACAGTGTTAAAATGTTGGGAACAGCTACAGATCTTTAAAAATCATGCTTCTGCAGCAAAATCAGATTCTGAATTGCTTTACAGGCTCTTCATTTATAAAGCCCCTTTCAAGCTGGCAGTTTTGGGCCCAAGCAGTCAGGATGTTTAGGAAGCTGTGCAACCAAGGCATTGACTTCATGCAACCCGCCTCCCCCAACCTCCGCCCCAAGTCCCAGCCCCGACCCAGGTCAGGTCCAGTTGCTAGAAGGACAAGAAGAAAAAGCAAAGTCCCAGACTAAGGCTGATTTCCAGGGGTTTGTGGAATGATGGGTTGCAGGACTAGGAAGCCACTCTCTGATGCTCGCCTGCTAATATGAATAACAAACGAGTTAACATCAGCAACTGGGCACGCACTATATGCCATGCATTGTGCCAAATATTTGTGGACAGGGATCAGCAAACTATGGCCCAGGGACCGTGTCCATTCCATTGCTTCTTTTTGTATAGCCTCTGAGCTCAGAATGGTTTTGACATTTTTTAAATGGTTAAAAACAATCAGGGTGGGGCTTCCCTGGTGGCGCAGTAGTTGAGAGTCCACCTGCCGATGCAGGGGACACAGTTTCGTGCCCCGGTCCGGGAAGATCCCACATGCCGCGGAGAGGCTGGGCCCGTGAGCCATGGCCGCTGGGCCTGCGCATCCGGAGCCTGTGCTCCGCAACGGGAGAGGCCACAACAGTGAGAGGCCCGCGTACCGCAAAAAAAAAAAAAAAAGTACCAAATTTCACTTAACTAATTACCCATAGGTAGGCATTCTAGATTGTTTCAATTTGATTTGTTGTTATAAAAATTACTGTAATGAACATTCTTGAATATATATCTTTACATACTCATGCTGTTATTTCTGTGAAATAGAAGCCTAGAAATAGAATTATTAGGTCACATCTAACATTTTAACAGATACTGTTAATTTATCCAAAATATTGTACCAATATTTAGGTAGAGTCTGGATCTGCTCTATTCTCTTTACCCTCTCCTGCACTTAATGTTCTCAAGGTCGTTTTTTTCCCCCATTTTATAAAGTGAAAATAATATCTCATTGTTGCTTTTACGCATTTCTTTAGCATGTGGCAAGGCTGAGCATCATTTCACGTTTGTTGGCTGAATGTGTTTCTTCTGTGAATGGCTGCTCATATCATGTATCACTTGTCTATTGTGTTTTTTGGTTGTTGTTATTTTTTCTCATTAATTACTATTGAACCCCTACTGTTGTGAACCTGTCAGATAGATTGCCCTCGTGGAGCTTCCAGTCCAGCAGGGAAGAGAGACCTTGAACAATGGTAAAAAGAAGCAAATGCAGCCTATGAAAATGTTGTATCCAGTTCTGTGGGAGCACCTAACAGTCTTGGATGGGATGAGCAGGGAAGGCTTCCAGGTCGATGAGCTATTGAATAGTAGGAGGAATTGGCCACGTGAAGGCAGACAAGGGGATTAAATTCGAGGATAAGGAAGAGGTGAGCATGAAGGCAATTAGGAGCCTCTGGTCTGGCTTTATTACTTACTTACATATCTATAGAAATATAACCGCTTGTATCCACAGACTGATAAGACCAGGTGATATTGATTGTAATGTAATCGGTCCTTTGTATTATTAATAACAGTAATAGCTAACATTATTGATCACTTAGAGTGCTCCAGATAATTCTTTGAGTACCTTATATGTATTATCTCATCTAATTCTACGCTAGATACTATTTTATTATTCCCATTTACTGATGAGGAAACTGAGGCACAGCCAGGAAGTAGTGAAGCCTGTTGTTTGCACTTGTGTAGTAAGTACTCTCTGTGTCAGGAAATTTCTATTTCTGTTGTGTTCCCCTTAGTATCCACTTTAAGAACAGGGGCTTCATTGCGCTTCCATCACATCATTGCTGTGTCATGTTAGGACCAGGACTCTCAGCATTAGATTCTTCTTCTGTGAAACAAAAATAATGGTGATAATGATACTTAACATTGCTAGATCACTTTGGTAAGTAGGATTATATTTCAGTTAAAAAATTTTACCTTATAATCACAAAGTGTTATTTCTCACTCATGCTCCATCATGAGTTGTCTGGGAGCTCCGCTCCACATCTCCTTTCTCCAGGACTTCAGCTCTCAGGGGCTCCATCATGGCGTGGGTTTCCACTGTCCCTGTAGCAGGGGATGGGGGCACCATAGTGTCCTGCACTAGCAGCCATGTGCTTCCATTCGGCAGTGATGCATATTCTTCCACTTTCATTTCATTGGCCTAAGGTAGACATGTGGGCACACCTGAGGACAAGCATAGGAAAAGGCAATCCTCCCAGGTGTGTGGAGGAAGAGGAATGAGACCACTGGTGAACTACCATCATCCACGTGCCAACTCGGTTCTGCATTTTACTGTAACAACTCTGCGTAGTAATTATGATTGCTGTGCCCATTTTAAAGATGAGGAAATTGAGGCCCAGAAAGGTTGAGTAACCTGCCCAAGGTCACTTGGGTAGTAAGTGGGAAAGCCAAGTTGCAACCCCAAGAGTCAGTGCCCAGATCCCATACTCTTAAGCCACCCTCCACGTTTACCTTACAGGGTTATTGTGAGAACAAGAGATAGGAAGAGATTTGAAAAATGTAAATTACCATAAGGGGATCTGCACTCCTGTTGCTGGTGTTGCTACTGCTGCTTCCTCAGTGTGCAGGTCTCAGGAAGTCCTTAGGGGAGGAAATTGATTTGACTCAGCCCCCACCAGTGGCCTCCTCCCTCTCCACTCCCCAGCCATAGAGACATAGATTTTTCAGGAGGTGCTGCTGTCTTTATCATGAATGAGTCCCACATGAACAACCCTGCACACAATCTTTTTCCAGTCCGGGTCCCATTAACCTAAAAATCTCAGGCAAGTACAGTGATTAGAATGAATAAACGTCAGTCACCAAAGGGCCGGCTCTGTGAATAAGTCAGGTAGCACAACGTAAAGTGGGATAACACGTCGTAAATTAATGTGGCTAAAATACATACTTGATAGAGATCCCAAGGAAGGCTATTTACCATCAGCACTTGACGCGACAGGAGCAGTGTGGAAGCCAAAGCAATTTGCATCGCATGGAAACACTCAGGTTTGCCACTGCTGACAAATTATCAAACACTTTGGCTGTCCTCCACGCGCAGTGCTGTTTAATGTTTACCTAAAAAGCAATGGGGCAGGGATGTGCTCTGTGTGCCTTGCAAATGGGGAATGATAGAGGTCAGTGGTGATGCACGAAGCAAAGCAAAGGAAATCTATTTTAGTAGCCATTCCCCTCCCTGGCTAACACACCTGGCTTTTATCCTCTCTGAAATTTGATGGGACCATTCCATCCCGGAACTGGGTGACAAGAGACACGGTCAAGACATCAGCAGTCATCTCCACTATCTATCCCAACCTCCCTGTCCTGGTCTGTTTCCTCCAGTGAGCGGCCTCCATTTTTTTGGTGCTAAGATTTCTTTATGCCTAATCAGACAGCTAAGGAATGGTGCTTTCCATTGGTGCAAGTCTTGGGTAAAAATTATGTGTCTCTTTTTAAAAATATCCAGCCCAGAGCCCCAGGGTCCTCAACTCACCTTGAATGCCTTGGGTGCCACATAGAGAATAACACATAGCATCATTGCCCTTCTCTCCTTCATCAAAAGCTAACATTCCCCTGTACCTTATTCTTAATGTTCTAACAATGTATACATAGTGTATCTACATTATAGGCACTTTTATCTTAGGAGAATTCAACTAGAAAGCAGGCAACCAAAAGGAGGAGGAAAAGAAAAGATGTAAAGAATGCTGAAAACTTCATCGGAGGTTGAGAAGGGGAAGGAGAGTCTGATGGTCTCAGTACCTGCTGGCCTCTCAATAACATGAATGGCTCTCTACACCGAATGCAAGGGTTAGGTTTACAGATATGCAGTTTTCATGGAACATGGCCCTTGACTTCTTCTTAAGGGGGTGTGAGGATAGTAACTTGCTTTTCATCCTAAAAGGTACAAGCTATACCCCCTGTAATGGGGGAATACAATAATAAGTTAACAGCATTGAAGCTCAGTCTTTAAACTGAACTTTCAGTAGATTTTGCACCTTTTGGGCGTTGTACCAGGAAGGATTGCTCTGTCTGGTGCTCCTTCTCTCTCATGCCACCAAGGAAAAAAATGTCTTGTAGTCTAGAATAGGGCAGACCGTTGCTTAATTTTCATTTGGTTGAGAACAGGATTTCTCAAACTTGAGTCGTCTGTAGACTCTTTTTAGAGGAAAGTAATCTTCATAGATCCCAATGAGAGCATAAAGTATTTTTATTAAATGTTAATAGATATGAATGTAAAATCAAATACAATTCCTTGTGCTTATTGTTTTAGTCAATTATGAAGCCAAAACAAATTAGATATTAAATATAAACATCATTGCAGATCCAAATTAAAACTATTCAGTAAATAGGATGGAACATGTTGTTTGGCTGAAATGGATTCCTGTCTTTGAACGTGGTTGTCATACTTTGGGCTTTTGTGCAGGCTCTCCTGCGGTAGGAGACCTAAACTACCAACAATACTATCTGCCTTCTCTTTCTCATCTCTTGGCTTGAATTTACCGTCTCATATGAAAATTTATGCACTGAGTTCTCTTGTATTCTTTTCTACAGAGAAAAAAGGTAGTAAGTAGTACTTGGAGCCTGCATGATGGTCAATAAAAAAATGCAAAGGCTGGGCTTCTCTGGTGGCGCAGTGGTTGAGAGTCCGCCTGCCGATGCAGGGGACACGGGTTCGTGCCCCGGTTCGGGAAGATCCCACATGCCGCGGAGCGGCTGGGCCCGTGAGCCATGGCCGCTGAGCCTGCGCGTCCGGAGCCCGTGCTCCTCAACGGGAGAGGCCACAACAGTGAGAGGCCCGCGTACCGCAAAAGAAAAAGAAAAAAAAAAAGCAAAGGTCTTTTCTGAAATAGTGTGGTTGAACTCCATTAGAAGGTGGCCATCCAAATGATCCACAGTCTGTTCCTATTGATTACTTTTCGCTTGTCATTGAAGTTGCATGTGACAATGAAAATTTTTTTTGGAGAGAATAATGTGTGTGGACCCTCGGGGGCTGTGCACTCTGGTGTGAGCACAGTGTTCTAGACGCATTCCCCTGACGACCTTTGCGTTTCTCTGCCAGTCTTCTCCCTTTGCCCCGTGCACCAGCAGAGCACAGTCAGTTTAGCAGATCCAGTTGGACGCTCTGGAGACCTGGCCTCTAGCTCTGGTTGTAGCCCTAGCTGCCTCTGATTCTGGCCAAGTCTCCTCTGAGGTCTCTATCAGCCCAAAATAAGCCACCATCATCTCCTGCCCCAACTGAAAAGGCATCTCAACCAGCCAGTCTGCTTCCACTCTTGGACCCCTTCCCCATGCAGTCTTCACCCTGCAGCAGAGGGTGATCTTCTTAAATTGTAAATTAATCATGTCACTTCCTTGTTTAACACCGTTCCACTGGGGTTCCAATTTTACTTAAAATAAAACCCATGATGATGAACCAAGCTGTGTGTGGCCCAGCTTCAACCTAACTCTCAAGCTCCATCCCCACCTCACTTCCTCTCCTTCCCCATGATCCAGGCCCCGAGTTTCACTTTTTTTTTTTTTTTTTTTTTTTTTGCGGTACGCGGGCCTCTCACTGTTGTGGCCTCTCCCCTTGCGGAGCACAGGCTCCGGATGCGCAGGCCCAGCGGCCACGGCTCACGGGCCCAGCCGCTCCGTGGCATGTGGCATCTTCCCGGACCGGGACACGAACCCGCGTCCCCTGCATTGGCAGGTGGACTCTCAACCACTGCGCTACCAGGGAAGCCCCCGAGTTTCACTTTTGTTCTTCAAACTTCCCCAGCTCTTCTCTACATCAGGCTTTTGAACGGGCTTTTTCTCTACCTGGAACACTCTTGCTGCTGTTTCCACCAGTCAACTCTTCTCTCTCTGTTTTCTTATTATCCTTTAGATCTCAGCTTAAATCCCTACTTTTTCAGGTAGACCATCTCTGATTACCCTACTTAGATTAAATTCCCCCTAAACGTTTCTCTCTGTCTCCATCTTCTGTTAAACTTCATCACACCGTGATTTAGTTGTGTGATGTGGGTGGACTTTCCTCTTGGGGTCTGTCTTCCTCCCCCGGGAGGGCAGAGTCACTGCCCTGTTTATCGTGCTGTCCCACACACCTAGGACAGTGCTGGCCTAGAGTAGATGCTAAATTGTTTAATTAATATTGGGGAAGGAATGAAGTCTTTCCACTGGACTCATTTTCTTGGTTTGATTTTCCTTAGCTGCAAAGTGGAGCTAACAACATCTTCTTTATTAGACATCCTTCACTTAACACAGAAAAGCTGCTTGCTAAGTACCAGGGACACGCATTATCTTGAAAACGTTCAAGGGGTCTTGAGGAAGGTCAAGTGCTGGACGCTTGGTGTCAGGGGCTGGGTAGAGGGTGTGTGACTTGGGACTGACTCACTCGGCCCCTCCAGAGCTCTGCCCTTCGGGCACCACCAGCCCAGCACCCCACGGGCCTTCTCTTCCCCACTCCTGTTGGTCTGGCTGCCTTTGATACAGAACAGAGTGTACTTTAGGTGTGCTCATTGAATGACCATGTTCATGTACTTAGGAAACTGAGGTCTTTCTACCGTCTTCCCACTCTGCGTCTTATTTAACATAGCTTCTTGTGTATCCTCTTCCCACTTTCATTCTGGAGATCCTGGTAGAGTGAATGTAGCTTGGGTCATCAGTCCAGCCATTCAGTGAACGCGGAATGAGCACCTGCTATCTTCTGAGCAGTGTTCTAGGTGTTTCTAAGCCATTGAGCACTTTGTTTCTGCCGCCTCTGAGACAACTCAGTTCTTGTTTTTTTAATTGAAGTATAGATGATTTACAACATTGTGTTAGTTTCAGGGGTACAGCAAAGTGATTGAATTTTTTGGCAGATTATATTGCATTATAGGTTATTACATGAGATTGGATATAATTCCCTGTGCTATACAGTAAATCCTAGCTGCTTCTCTATTTTATGTATAGTAGTTTTTATCTGTTAATCCCATATCCCTAATTTCTTGCTCCACCCCGCTTCCTTGGTAACCATAAATTTGTTTTCTATGTGAGACAACGCAGTTCTGGCCCTAACATAGGCTTGGGGTGTGGTGTGCTAGTTGATTTTTCTGAAGCACATGTCCCTTACAGGACGCTGGGACATAGTGACCACATGGGGAGGTACAGGGAACCTTGGAGGAGGACTTAGGAGCCCCGCCTTCTTACCTCATTCTACATTAAGCATATGACATTGGGTGGGTCTCTTTACCTCGCTGAATCAAGGACTTTTCGCTCAGGTAAAACAGGGCTATCAATTCCTGCTCCACCTACTTTTTTGGATTCTTTTCAGACTTGAATAAGGTAATGAGTAATTATAAGGAAGCTTAGATGAATATTATGAGCAACATGAAAATACAATGAACTCAATGGCTGTACAATGCTAAGCAGAGGGAAAGATAAAGAAACTAATGTTGATTATGTATTTCCTGGGTGCCTGTGCTGAACACTGAAGGTACAATGCCCGAACCCTCCCCCAAACCATTTTATGAAGAGGAAACTAGGACCAAGAATGTTTAGGTCACTTGTTCAGGATTGTGCAGGCATTAAGCAAAGAAGTCAGTTTTCACACCAGATCTGGGTGACTTTTAAGGCTAAGATTCTCATTTCTACAGGGAGTTCAGAACAACCAAACACTGTGTGCCATTCTAGATTACATTCCAGAGTACGTTCTAGAGCACATGCCAGAGTACCATTCAGCCCCTAGTTAAATGTTTCCGTGTGTTCATGGTCTGATTTCTTTGAGGTCTTGACCCTGAGGACAGGTAGGATGGACCCAAGGTCAGAACATCTGTCCACTGGTAACATTAGATCTTCTGTCTTCCCTCAGTCCAACTGGAAGTACCCTTCTAGAAGTCCCAGATTTGCAGGCAATGGGGAAGAGTCTTGAAAAATCAGTTTCAGGCAATCCAAGTTCCTCCAAGTCACTATTGTGGGCTGTCAGCCTTCCAGTTCCGGGAATGCCTCCCTCGCTGCTGGAAACTCCATCACACAGACAGCTGCTTTCTGAATTCTGAGAATGGCTCCCCATTCCACTGGTAATGGAATAATGGGGTCGTGGCTGCATCCAGAGAGATGAAGCCTGTAACAATTTGGTAGCAGCTAACACCCCAAATACCCCGAGCTTCATCTGTATTCATTCTCCCCTGGTGCCGTGGATGGCTCCCATGGACTCGAGTTTATCTCAGCCTCAAAGCTAATAGAGTTAAACCAGCTGGTCAATTTAAACAGAAGCAGAACCAGTGAGATGTTACTGTATTCTGAGACGGTGCTAATAAACTTTAATAGATTTCAGCTAACAATTTGGTATAAATTAGACATTGCACTGCAGCTGAGGTAATAACTTTTGGCACTAAATAACAGAAAATCAAGCTCTGAGATGTGCTTCAAAAGCACCTTCATTGAGCCGCTGAGATTCGGGCAGATTTCACTATTGATTACCGCTTACTCTTCTCCAAGCTTTAAGAAAACAGCAAACTGCTCCAAAACGCACCCCCAAAGGAGCTCAGACTTTTTCTCCCGCTGGCTCAATAGCTCAGTCACATGAAGGAATTTGGAACCAAAATGGGGGACATGATGGCTGGGGGGGCCTCTAACAGGTGACTCAGGAATGCTGTGGTTAGATGATTCTTTCAAGGGCACACAAACGCGTGTTCATACTTTTCTGGAATCTTCCAGAATGTTCGTCGGCTGAATTCATTTCAATTCAATTCTGTTGAATACTAGAATTTGTAGTTAGCAAGCTCTGTAGTTAGCTTGGGTTAGGCACTAGAGTCAATTGGGTGCCTCAACATGGCATTAGGAGAATTTTTTCAGGTCCTGGCTATGGCACTAATTATCCGTGTAACCTTGAGTGAGTCATTTAACCTCAGTTCCCTTAGCTGCCTTAAAGGGTTGTTGTGAGGCGGAAGGAAATTTGGGAATCCTTGTGAAAGTGTGTTGTAGGCTGGGAAGTGCTATCATACATAAGCTGTGAAATTCAATAGGCCACACGACCTTATGCTGGGATTCTGAAGTTCAGAGATGTCATCATGAGCTTTGGAAGTGGCCAGAAGTTCTCTTGTAACAGACACATTGGTCCCTACCCACAGATCCTAGCACCCATCCTGCTCTCCCCATCCACTCTGCATGTGTGGGACCTTCATAGCCTTGGAACCACACTCAGGGTCAGCACTGTAACTTGTGTGGGTCTTCACGGGGGTCAAGAGATTTCTCCAATTGTTATTGAAGTCATTGTTATTGAAACATTTACCATATGTCTTTGCATCCAAGACATGCTTTTTTTTCCCCCATAATTTAACATCTCTGGGTTGGGATGTGCCTCTCAGTCATTGTCAGGCCAGAGTTTCATTAGCAGCATCTTCTTCTTTCTTAGAGGCACACAATAATGATGTATCTTGCAATCAAGGTCATCTTAGATGTGATGGATTATGGAATCGTGTGCCTGTTACAAACCAGGTTCTACTCTGGGTGCTGCAGAGAGTGGGGCCCAAGGCAATCTGTTCCCTCTCTCGACGTATTCACATCCTGCCGCAGTGGAGTGGGGCAAGCCAAATAGGCAAAGAATTGCATACAGTATTGTGTTTTGAAATGACTCAACAAAAAAAAATGAAAAAGAATGCCAAGAGGCTTGGGTTACTGTAGTGTGGATGGTCCATGAAAGCCTCTCTGAGGAAGAAAAGCTGAGTGCAAGAAGAGAGGTTACATGGTAAGATCTGGGACAAAAGCTTTCCAGTGTGAGGACAGCAAGATGGACCCTGAAATGGGAATGAGATTAGTGGGACACTGGTGACATAATCCTTCCAGGAATAATTATCTCAATATGTTCAAATGAGGATAGTTACATATGTTTCCAAAGACCTAATCTCCCTGTCCTTCCTTGATGTTTTTCCCCAAACCTCCAACTTGACCATAATCAGACTATATTAGTTTCCCAGGGCCGCTGTATCAAAATACCACAAACTTGGATGGCTTAAACAAGAGAAATTTATTTTCTCCACAGTTCTAAGGGCCAAAGTCTGAAAACAAGGCACCGATGGGGCCACACTCTCTCTGAAGAATCTAGATGAAAGTATGTCCATGCCTTTCTCTTAACTTCTGGTGTTTGCCAGCAATCCTTTGCATTCTTTGGCTCGAAGACATATCACTCTAATCTTTGCCTCCATAAGCACATGACATTCTCTTTGTGTGTCTGTGTCTTTTTTCTGCTTATAAGGATACCAGTTATATTGGATGAGGGCCCACCCTAGTTCAGTATGACCTCATCCTAACCAGATTACATGTGCAAAGACCCCATTTCCAAATAAGACCGTAGTCACAGGTACTGAGGGTGAGGGTTTCAACATATCTTTTTGGGGGACACATTTCAACTCATAGCAGAGGCATGATGACATATCTGAGGGAAATTTCTTAAGGGAGGTCTAATGCTACTTTGATAACACGGGGACCACACCCTCCTACCAGCAGACAGATCTTCCATATTTTGCCTACTTAGGACAAAAACCATGACCCCATCCTCAGCATGAAAGACTCCAATGCCTGGCTTCCCTATGGACATTTTCTTATTTCTCTTTTAGCCTAAGTGATTTTGAAGCTTTATTTTGGTGGAAGCAGGTTACTACCATCAATGTCTCTAAGCTGAATCACTGATTTCAAATGAATGTTACTACCATTGGAGGGCATGGGTGGCAGAAGTAGCAAACTGAGAAGTTTCAAATTACTTAGTGGCTGGTTGTCATCAGTAGTATTGGCATAGAAATAGGTAGTTAATTCCTCAGTCTACTCCCTTTACTATCTACGGCTACCTTTGAAAGTCGTCATAAAATAATAATAGTGAACATTTATTGAGTGTGTACCATGTGTCATGCATTATGCCCCACAGTTTAAGTGGATTGGAAGCCCATTTAATTCTCGTAATAACCCCAGAAGGGAGGTACAAGTATTATCCTCCCTTTACTTAGGGGAACACGAAGGTTAGGAGAACTTATGTGCCTCACACAGGGTCACAAGGCTGGTGAGTGCTAGAGATGAGATTCCCACCTAGAAGGCCTGGCTCTAAAGTCCATGGATGCAACCACTCTGCTCCTCCTCTTCAACAGGGCAGCCCCCTCATTTTATACCAGAAGTGGGAAATGCCATCCCCAAGGTCCCACAACTAAGAGATACCAGAATGGGGAGAAGAACCTCGATTCTTCTGATTCCCAGGACAGTGCTTGCCCTTCTCTCCCTTGCT
This sequence comes from Mesoplodon mirus, assembly GCF_964341445.2. Classification (NCBI taxonomy): domain Eukaryota; kingdom Metazoa; phylum Chordata; class Mammalia; order Artiodactyla; family Ziphiidae; genus Mesoplodon; species Mesoplodon mirus. Next base: position 31,870,963 of record NC_138995.1, read on the forward strand.
TTCTCAAGGCTGTCAACATCCACAGCCCAGTGAAATGTTCCAGCTTGGCATCCGACCCTCATCCCCAGGGGAAGGACTCAGATAGTCCATGAAAAGGTCTATTCAGCAAAGACTTGCCCAGCGGTATTGATCCTGCTCAGTGGGTCTCAGCCTCTGGGAAGCCCAGACTTTCCTCAGGGTATTGTGGACACAGAGGTGCCCAAAATTGTTATCATAGATTTAATCATTGCCCCGAAGCCAAGTCTTCTCTGTCCCAGCTGATCACTGGGTGACAGAGACTAAAGCTAGGAATATTTTTCTGGGCCACTTTTCTGAAATCAAAAGACTAGATTCTGAATGGGAAATCAGTTCCATCTCCTGTGCCACACCCTCTCAAAGCTGTCGGTTGACTTGAATGTTGTCTCACAAAAGATTCTGAGTCTGAGCACCTTGGTCCCAGTCTGGGGAAGGGAACTGGGTGGCTGGGGATCAGGAGTGGGAGGGAGATTTCTCAAGTATATACTTCTGTATTTTCTCCCGGTGAATGTACTGGAGAATACATTTTAAAAGATATGAAGCCCTACCTTGGGATCATGAGAAAATACTAAATATGTTGGAATCAATTTGTGGGGTCTCCCATGACACAAGATAAGGCAGTGTCTGCACATGAGCTGTGCATTTCTTATGTCTGGACACTAGTCATAATTTCCATAACTTGTACCTCGTGAAGATAGAGCTTCTTATTTCCCAGGGAGAAGATCCTACAGCAGTTGCCAATGTTTTGCACGTTTCCCATTCTTCCTCAAAAACCCATCATGGGGCTTCCCTGGTGGCGCAGTGGTTGAGAGTCTGCCTGCCGATGCAGGGGACACGGGTTCGTGCCCCGGTCCGGGAGGATCCCACATGCCGCGGAGCGCCTGGGCCTGTGAGCCACGGCCGCTGAGCCTGCACATCTGGAGCCTGCACATCCGGAGCCTGTGCTCCACAATGGGAGAGGCCACAACAGTGAGAGGCCCGAGTACCGCAAAAACAAACAAACAAACAAACAAAAAAAACCCATCATGGCTACATGAGTGTCATAAATAGGTTTTCGCAATTTCTCAGCTATAAGAGGAAAAGTATAGACAAACCCGAGGGGATCTTCTTTGTGTCCAACCTCGCCCCTCCCTTCATTGAGAATAGGAGTTGGCATCATTTTGCCCCCTGGGGGCATCCTTCCCTGTGCTCCCTGGAGCCACCCCTTTCTCTCTCCCGCAGGAATTAGATAACAGTGGTGGAGGCCCCTGCCCAGTGTTTGGGATCTCAGCCTCTATTAGATTTTTCAAACAGAAGAGGAGCCCAGGCGTGGAGACTCAGGATGAGCCTCTTTTGATGCTCCTGCCTGGGAAAACTGCCCTCAACAAACACATTTGTTGCTCACACATTATCTGTTGGCTATCTACCCACGTGCCCATCTGTTGAAATGGCAGTGTGCCCCAAAGCCAGCTCCATTAAACCTAGGTGCCAATCACCCACGAGCCGGCTGCAGGAGACTTCACCCTCTGGGGACCCTTCTCCTCACCTCCCCTAGAGAACACTGAGACCCCCCCCCCCCAGCATATTTCTGACTTTCTCACCTGATACCTGGCTGGATGTATAGTCACCTTTGGAGAGCTCAGCTCGGGATGAGAAAGGCTCGTTCTCTGGAGGACAAGGTTCTGTGGAAGCCGAGACTCTGTGCTGGGGAAGGGGAGGGGTGGTGACATTAAGATGTGTGTATGAGTTGGGTGGGATCCTGCCTGCCCTGGGGGCACAGGGGAACATTCATGTAGAATAGTTAGAGCCACATCCCTTCCATTGAATCTCATATGTGTGAGTCAGTGAGTGTGTGTGTGTGGTGCAGGAGGAGTAAATTCATCCACATCGTCAGTAACACATCAAATGTCTTTATTCCCTTCTTTTGTTCCAAAATGGGTTTGAAGGGACAGATGACATGTTAGGGGTCTGTGCCACCTGCTAATGACGGCACGTTCTCATCTCCTGGGATACATTTAGGCCCCAAAAGTGTACCTGGCAGGGACGAGGAAATTGACTAACTATGGCTTGTGGCTGACATGATGTCAGGCACATAGTAGACACTCAGGCAAAATTGTTGGATGACTGAATGAATAACAGAGGTCCCCTCATAGCGTAATTGTGTGAAATGTGATGATGTATTTGTTTACATTAACTTTTGAGCACCTTCTATATGCCGGGCACCACTCTAGGCTATTGAGAGTTAGTGGCAAGCGAGACAGACAAGATCCCGGCTCCCATAGAGCTTATCTTCCATCAGGGAATAGACAAAAACAAACAAATGCACAATGAAAGCTGCAGAGCTCAATTACTTTAGATCTCTTTCTTTTGCTCCTATGGAAAGTAGCGGAAAGGAGACTTGTAAGCACATATATGATCAGGCTCATTCACCTGTATTTGCTGGGTGGTTTCCAAAGAACTTCCCCCTCCATGGACACATACTCATATATATAAAGAAACACATGCACACAGACACACACCATCTTCTTGGACTTGTAATGCTCCTGAAATATACATTATTTTTTCTTGTAAAATCTGCAAGAGACAGATACATGTGATCTTACTGAGAATATAGTCAAGGATCCAGAGAGATCTTGGTTTGTTTGGAGCCATTGTCAGGTCATTGTCCCTCAGATCAGAACATCTGGGCATTTCTTTTTTTATTATTATTAAAAAATTTTATAAATATAATTTTTAAAAGTTACTTTCCATTTTCAGTTATTACAAAATATTGACTATATTCCCTGTATTGTACAGTACATCCCTAAGCCTATCTTACACCTAATAGTTTGTGTCTCCCGCTCCCCCAGCCCTATATTGCCCCTCCACCATGCTGGTAACCACTAGTTTGTTCTCTATATCTGTGAGTCTGCTTCTTTTTGTTGTTGTTGTTATATTCACTAGTTTGTTTTATTTTTTAGGTTCCACATATAAGTGATATCAGACGCTATTTGGCTTTCTCCATCTGACTTATTTCACTTAGCATATTTCTCTGCAGTTCCAAAACCTGTGTCTGACTCTGGCTGCATCTGGGGAAGGATCATGGCTCCTAGGTCACGTCCCCTGTGTATCTATCCTAGAAAGCTACCGACCTGGAAGATGAGGGTATGTGAAAGATGGAGAGATTCCTAAATAGGAGGTGGGTTGTACTCTACTTTCTCAAAGATCTCATCTGCCTTAGAGATTCTGTGATTCCTGGAATATTCCAAAGCTCTGACCTCCTTGGGCTGGTTAGATGCTCAGGAATGGAAGGGTGGTGGGACCTATGGCTCTTCCATATGGTCGAAGTCATTTGGATGTCAGAGAGAATACCACCTACAGTTGAGAGACTGCACGCAGGAAAACTTAATCTTTTATGAGATTAAGATTGAGTCTCCTCTTTAGCGTATTTGGACCACTCTGACATGTCTAATATGCAAGTTACTCACGAGTTGCCCATTATAGTGTTGTCATGGTGACCATCTCCAATTATGACCAGCAGGATTAAGAAGACAGTGTCTGTGAAGCTCTCCAAGGCTGGTGAGTGAGTACCTATGGGAGAGAGAGGAGGATCTGGGATCAGTCCTGCCTCTAGTGTGCTGAGATGGAAGCAGATGGCGAGCCCCAGGCAGTCTGCTATGTGAACGGTGGCAGGGACCATCTGCTCCCTGAAGACAGGGACCTTGCCAGTCTCATCCATCACTATTTCATCAGCACCTACATCAATGCTGGTACAAAGTGGGTGCTCAATAATATTGGATGAATGAATAAATGAAGGAATGGTTGCAACTTTTTTCTTCCTCCAAATGAAGTAAATGTGGTAGAAGTATAACTGGTGCTGGTACCCCTAGTGCAGAGAAATTGGTCATGTTGATAGTGGTGTTGGAGAGAGGAGTTATTATTAGACTAAGAGATAACGCACTTCCTTGGCTCTGGTTGCAAAAGCCCAGCATAAATTGAATGTTCAAAGATAAAAAATAATCATCACCAGTGTGTTGAGAGTGTCAATAAACAGACTTCTTGCAAGTTTTGTAGAAGCATACTTTGGTACTATCTCTCTGGAGAAGAATGTTGGCAAAAAGTTTCAAATTTTTTAAATATGGGGCTTCCCTGGTGGTGCAGTGGTTAAGAATCCGCCTGCCAATGCAGGGGACACGGGTTCGAGCCCTGGTCTGGGAAGATCCCACATGCCATGGAGCAACTAAGCCCGTGCGTCACAACTACTGAGCCTGTGCTCTAGAGCCCGTGAGCCACAACTACTGAAGCCCTCATGTCTAGAGCCTGTGCTCCGCAACAAGAGAAGCCACCGCAATGAGAAGCCCGTGCACTGCAACAAAGAGTAGCCCCTGCTCGCCGCAACTAGAGAAAGCTCGTGCACAGCAACAAAGACCCAACACAGCCAAAAAATAAATAAAATAAATTAAAAAAAATTTTTTTAAATATGTTCAATAGTTTAGCTGCACGCAGGTAAACTGGTGTACATAAACTCATTTAGGAATTTATCCTAAAGAGATATCTGAGGGTAAACATAGATGTTTAACTACTAGGGTGTTCATCAATGCCTTGTTTAACATAGTGAAATATTGGAAAGAGCTTAAACATTCTACAATAGTAAGTTGTGAGTAAACTGTGGTCTTTTCCTTTCCTGCTGCCATTTAAATGGTGTTGTAGACATATATTTGTCAACACAGAAGCTTGTGTATTCATGAGGATTAGGTTAGGCTCAGGTAACAGAGAAGAAAAAAGGTGTTGCTTTAGTGTCTTATGTGAAGGTTTAGGGCTGTGATGGGGCTCCTCAGTCTTCTAGAATTGAGCTTCTAGATTGTTGCTCTGTCAGGAATGGTAAAAACCCGTAGCACTGAGTAGCCATCGGAGAGTTGTAAAAAGCACATAGCTTTCCTCTGCACTGCTCCTTCTTTGTAAAGATTTCCTTATTCTTCTCAACAAAGTTTGGAGCTTTCTTGTTTGTGTGACTTGTGTGAACTTAGGCAGGGCTGATGAAGACTCTAGACAATGGGGTTGGGAATATGGGGCTCCAGATGGTCATGACTCTGTCTCCCTGATTCAGCTGCTTTTAATTTGTGTTGGCTCTTTCACTGCCATGATATTCTAAATTACTAAACAGTCAAAGTTAGGAGAAACACTGTTTTTTCACCTTTGATGCGACAGTAATAAAAGGCATTTGTGGAGGGTAAATCAGGTTTATTTTAGTCTTTCCCAGCATAGCCCCATGTGTAATTGTGTTGGGTGATCTCTGAGACACCAAGAAGCATTTGTAAAGATTTTCTTTACAAGCCTATATTTGTGGGCGTCTATGAAAAGGAGGCAGCATTTGTTCATTATAAAAAAAAAAAGAGAGGTCAAGGGCCTCTAATCAGGAAAAAAAAAAGATGCTGTATATGTAATTATGAATATTGTAAAGGAAATGAGGTGACTATGGATTGTACATTTTAACATGTGTTAGAAAGGAACTATGTTGCATTAATTTTTGATAACTCTTTGTGGATTATCACACTCCACCAGATGATGTGCTACTAACTAATCATCTTTTGGACAGGTTAGTATAGTCCCCAGTAAAGAGGTATTATATAAAATCTATGTAAATCTGGTCTCTGTTCACAATCCATGACGATGATTTTAGGGAGTATATTCTTCAGTGTAGTACGTAAGAGGGGCTTTTGGGATACTAAAATTATCAAGATGCAATCTTTGTAGCAGAGAACTTATAATCTTGTGCAAGATAGACACAGAAATGAATTATCATAACTTCTGTTATAATCAAAAAGTGCAGATAACACAAAGGGAGTAGCAGTTCATGCTAATGTTGGTGGGAGGGGTTATTGGGATTCTTGAGCTGAGTCTTCAGAGATAGAAGGCATCTCTTAGATGGTGAAGAACACCTAAATCACTACAACTTTCTTGAATTACCTTTTAAGAAAAGCAAAAGAGTATTTCTTGAGAGGAAATCCAATTTATCTAGATAACTTAGATGCTGCTAAGAAAAATTACCTAGAATTTGGAAATAAGGCAAAAGAATAACTGCTTATTTTCTTCATGTTGTAACAGAACACTGTCTTATTTAATTCTTTTGCAGATGTACCTTTGTCTTGACTTACTATTTACTATTTATTAGAGTCAAGTTTGTAGAAATTACATGTTGTTAACATGTAGACTTTATCCTGTAGAGATGCCGAAAATTTCTGTTCCATGGAAAGATGACCCTGAGATGTATGGCTTTATTGCTCAGCAGGACATTAAACAGTTTTGCCTGTAACCTAAAAAAAAAAAAAAAAAAAAAAAAAAAAAAAAAGAAAACGAACACAAAAATCCTCTACAAAATACTAGCAAACCTACTCCAGCAACATATTAAAAAAATTATACTCGATGTCCATATGGGATTCATCCCAGAAATCCAAAGTTGTTTCAACATCTGAAAATCAATTAATATAAAACATCATATCAAAAGAATAAAAAAAAAAAAAAAAAAAAAAAAAAAAAAAAAAAAGATGGACCCTGAAGCACGGAAAACATCACCAGTCTTACTGGAGCACTTGATTCAATCAAATTAGATAAGAGAGCATCACTTCAGTTCCAGCATTGCAAGCCCATAGCCCCAAGCCAAAATAACTGGCACTAAGTGTTGACTGTGATTACTTCTGGGAGGCAATAGATTTCTGGGAATCTGGGTGAAGTCTGAGAATTAGGAAGTTCCAAAGGAACCCTGAAGTCAGTGGTGAAATGGTGACATGTTCATAGCAGGCAGAGCCCTGATTTCCTGGGTAGGAAAGAGTTAGATACAGCATCGGTCCTGGTTAGGGAGCAACGTATCAGCTTATACATTTTCCCCAGTTTTATTGAGATACTATTAACATAACAGAATTTTATTTATTTAAGGTGTATAATGTAATGATTTGATACACGTATATATTGCAAAATGATTACCACAGTAAGTTTAGTTAACCTCCATCACCTCACATACAACTTTTTTTTCTTGGGATGTGAACTTTTAAGATCCACTCCCTTAACAACTTTCAAATATTCAGTACAGTACTATTAACTATAGTCATCATGCTGTACATTATATCCCCAGGACTCATTTGTCTTGTAACTGGAAGTTTGTTTTTGACCACCTTCACCCATTTCTCCTACCCCCACCCCCTGCCCCTGCCAAGCATCAATCTGTTCTCAGTTTATATATTTTTGATAGCATCTTCCATTTTACTGATGTTTTGTAGGTCCCTTAAATGTGCATTTTCACCAGAGGCATTTAAAACTAAAATGGAGAGAAGTCAATGGTGAGAGTGCTTTACTCTATGAGGGGCTCATTGGATTGAAGGAAATGGCAACAAACTTGAGTAAGTTTCTGTACAAGGAAACTTTTGTAAAAAGAATCAGAGGTATCCTATAAGCTCCCAAGTAAGAAGTATGACTGGGGAAAAAAAATCTGGGATCAGGAATTGTAAAGCTTTCAGGGGTCTGGTAAGCTTGACTGACCAGGTGTCTCTGATTGCTGGTGGGAGTACAAGGTTCAAGATGGCTTCTACAGATACAAACTACTATATATAAAATAGATAAACAACAAGGTCCTACTGTATAGCACAGGGAACTATATTCAGTATCCTTAATAAACCATAGTGGAAAAGAATATGAAAAAGAATATATATATATATATGTATAACTGAATCACTTTGCTGTACATCAGAAACTAACACCACATTGTAAATCAACTACACTTCAATTAGAAAAAGAAAAGAAAGATGGCTGCTACAAAATGGCTGCCCTGGCCACCTCCAAGTCTACATAATCCTACAGTTTCATCATCCAAAATTAACTGATACTGTTTCTTCATGTTCCAAAAATCTGATAAAATAGAATGTGATTGGTTCACCTTAGGTTATATGTTTATTCATTGTCCAGTCAGCTGTGGGTGAGGGGTAAGACAGAGTCTTTGAGAAAATATAAACGGCAGATCTTCTAAGAGGGAATATGGAGCAGGTAGAAATGATTAGCAGAGAAATGATTTGCATCTCTAATATATTGATATTAAACCCAGAAGGAGAAGAAAAAGTGTTGAGCTCAAAGGCTAGAGGGTAGATTCCTGGGAGAAAGGAATGCATGCTGTGTTTTTCCTTCTTGTGGCTTCTCCATTTACTTCTCTGCCATTTTTCTAATTACTACCAGCAGAGCAATCAATACAAGGTTATCAACAATATGGACAAGTTAATTAAGATGAGCAAATTAATCAGGTAATTAAGTGGCCTTCCCTGAGAAGGTGAGCCTGTTGAGGTGTTAGTGACATTAGGTCACATCAGATTGTCTTTATGCAGACTCTTAGGAATCATGGTAACTCTGGCTCACGTCAGACAGAACTAAAAGTTTATCATATTCATTGATGGGCACATGATTTCCCTTGGTCTTATCCATAATAAGTCCATATTCTAATACACTCCCAGAGCCTTGGTCTCATTCTCACTGTATGAGCCCTTTGTTTCGGTGGCAGACATGGGTAGTTAATAACCCAATACTTATTCTTTCCTTTTACTCAATAAACAAAACTCCACTCTATTCCTGGTGGCCCTGCTTAAAGGGGCCACCTCCCTGCTAGCTAGAAAGTAGCCAATGAGATTAAGTGGAAATCACTGAGTGGTTCTTCTGGGGTTCATTGAAGAGGCTGACCCAGCTGGGAGATATACTCTTTGTATTTCTGTTATTATATTTTTCAGTCTATAATTTCCTTTTGGTTCTTTTTTTAAAACACTTCTATCTCTTTCCTGAGATTTTTTATTTTTTCATTTGTTTCAGGAGAACTGTGGTTGACTGTTGGGGCATTTTTGTGATGGTTGCTGCAAAGTCCTTGTCAGATGATCCAGCATCTGATTCAACTCAGTCCTGGTGTCGGTTGATTATCTTTTCTCATTCAGATTGTGATTTTCCTGGTTCTTGGTATGGTGGTTTTCAATTGTATCCTGGACATTTGGGCTATTATTGGTAGGAGACTGTGGGTCCTATTTAAATCTCTTATTTTAGCAAGTGAACTAGGCTCAGTCCCTGGCATGCTTTCGTGGGCTGGTGAGAGGGGGAGATGATATGAGTCTAGGATGAACATGTCCACTGGCCGTTTAATTTTCAGAGCCTTTGTGGTATGATTTTGGTCAGCTTGGTACACCTGGTACTGCTGGGGCTCCCACTGGCCTCTAGTAGAGCCTCCTTAGGGGGTAGAGGGGTTTCCCCAGGCCAGCGGAAGAGTGGCACTCGGTGGGGTAGGAGAGTCTCAAATCCTCAAGACAAAGATGGTTTCTGGGCTGGGCTGCTTCTTGAAGCTGGATATCTCTCAGTGGGGCTGGGAAGTTTCTGGCCCTATGAGGAAGGGGCAACTGCTTATTTTGGGGGGCAGAAAGTTAGAAGAAACCTGGTTCTGCTGATTGAAACCTACCATACCAGCTTTAGATAAAATATCTCTGTTCTTAAGTAAGAGGAAAAAGGTGCTATCCTATTTTAGCCACTGTTATTTGTATTGTCTGTAATATGCTACAGAACTTAATCTTAATTCACCTAGTATCTACAGGAGGGAAGGACTGAACTAGTAGTCCCCAAAGTTGGCTGACCTCTGGACTGAACAGTCTGACAACCCCATATCTGTAACTTATTCTCTCCTCCTTGGCCACAGGCATCCTCTCCTCTACATCAGAAAATACCTTCTTGGGTGAAGGGACAGAATGACTCTTTTGAAAGAGCTTAGAGGCTGATAAGCTTGAGCCTGAATCCCGGTTTCATCACTTACTAGTTTCATGACCTCATGCAGTTACTTCAGTTACAGCTATAAAACAGTGATGAAATGACTGTGATTCAAATCTGTGTTGTAAAGATTAAAAAATACGATGCATATAAGGCAGCTAGTCTGATAGTTATTTTATCATCATCATCTTCTAACCATAACAAACATTAAGGGTGATTTTATGAGATGAGTCACATAAAATAATGCTTATACTGTACACCTGAAGCTAACCCAACATTGTTAATGAACTATGCTCCAATATAAAATAAAAAAAAATTTAAGTACTGCATATGAATAATCAGAGAGAACGTTTTCAGAGCACTTACTATGAGCCAGGCAATGGGTTACTGTGTTCGCTCATTTAATCCATTCAAACCAGTAAGGGGATTATTGTAACTATAACCATCATTCTCCTTAGGTAAGTTGAAGAGACTGAGGCTCAAAAGCTGAGAACGTTGAGTAACTCAAGAACAAGAGTTGGAGCTGAGACGTGATCCTGGGTCAGTCCAACTTCAGAGTGAAAGCTTTTATCAAGTAGAGTATAGAACAGGAAGAGGTATCTTAGAAGTTGAGATAGTATCCATCGAGCTCTTATTCTGTGCCAGTTCATATATACAAAGATGGACAAAACATGGTCATGCCCTCAAGGGGCTTCCTGTGTGATTGCAGGGGATAGACATGTAAAGAAATATGCACCCTAAAAACTTGGCATTGTGTGAGATATGTGTGCTTGGGTTTCTTTTGGGGCAAGCAGCAGAAAGCAGGCAATTCTAGAGGAGCGGAGGGATGAATTAGCCCTACAGCTCAGAAATCCCAATTCTGCATTCCGTGAAAGGTCTATTTTTTAATAGAATTTTGAAGGATCCCTGTTTTCTAGTTCTGCTTTGGGGAAAGCAGCATGACAGCACTTAACAAATCATACCTTTAAAAAAATGTGATGGTTGTGAACGAAGGAACTGTTTGCTGTCAGTTTAAAGCCAGAAAGTACTAGAAGGTGCTTCAGCAGACATGGTACTTCCCTTCCTAGAGGTCAGAAGAAACACCAGGGCAGGTTATGCTTTGCTTTTGTTTTTGTTGTGGCTTCCCTGACACCTCATTTGCCTTTTCTGCTAGCAGCTTCCACCAGTAGGCGCCAGTTGGTTGGATTAATGAGAAAAAGCCCATGTGGAAAAAGAGATAGAAATCAAGTAAGAAAACCAGAAGCTCAGCTGAGATCGAAAGGCAGATGCTCTTGAATTCACATGAGGTACCACTGGTCATTTCTTTTTCTCAGAAGCCAAATAAGTTAAAAATTTCTGCTCTTTGAAAAATACCAGGAAGAAAGTATAAAGAAGAGACACAGAGGGCCTCCCTGGTGGCGCAGTGGTTGAGAGTCCGCCTGCCGATGCAGGGGATACGGGTTCGTGCCCCGGTCTGGGAGGATCCCATATGCCGCGGAGCGGCTGGGCCCGTGAGCCATGGCCGCTGGGCCTGTGCGTCCGGAGCCTGTGCTCCGCAACGGGAGAGGCCACAACAGTGAGAGGCCCGCGTACTGCAAAAAAAAAAAAAAAAAAAAAAAAAAGAAGAGACACAGAGAAGAACTAAACAGACGTTTTTCCAAGGAGGAAATGCAGATGGACAGCAGGCACATGGAAAGATGCTCAACATTGCTAATTACCAGGGAAGTACAAATCAAAACCACAATGAGATATCACCTTACCCCTGTCAGAATGGCTATCATCAAAAAGACCACAAATAACAAATGTTGTCAAGGATGTGGAGAAAAGGGAACACTCGTACACTGTTTGTGGGAATGTAAATTGGTGCAGCCACTGTGGAAAACAGTATGGAGGTTCTTCAAAAAGACTAAAATTAGAACTACAGTAGGATCCAGCAATTCCACGCCTGGGTATATATCCAAAAAAACCCAAAACCACGAATTCAAAAAGATACATGCACCCCAATGTTCATAGCAGCATTATTTACAATTGCCAAGATATGGACGCAACCTAAGTGTCCATCAACAACAGATGAATGGATAAAGATGTGGCATACACACACACACACACACACACATATATGTATATTACTCAGCCATGAAAAAGAACGAAATTTTGCCATTTGCAGCAACATGGATGGACTTGGAAGACATTACACAAAGTGAAATAAGTCAAACAAAGAAAGAAAAACACTGTATGATATCACTTATATGTGGAATCTAAGAGATACAATGAACTAGTGAATATAACAACAACAACAAAAAAGAAGCAGACTCACAGATATAGAGAACAAACTAGTGGTTACCAGTGGGGGGGAAGGGAGGGGCACTATAGGGGCTGGGGAGTGGGAGGTACAGACTACTGTGTGTAAGATAGGATGTACTGTACAATACGGGGAATATAGTTAATATTTTGTAATAACTGTAAATTAATGTAACCTTTAAAAATGTATAAAAAATTTTAATGTAAAAAGGGAGAAAAAAGAAAAAGAAAAGCCACAGTGTGGGAGAAAATATTGCAATACATGTAACTGACAAAGACTTGTATCTAGAATATATAAAGAACTCCTAGTAAAGGACAAATTACCCAAGAGAAAATGGACAAAAGGTTTTAACAGACAGTTCACAAAATAAAATACACAAATGACCAATAAGCACATAAGAAATGCTCACATTCTTAGTCATTAGGGAAATGTAAAAACTACAATGACACACAACTGTATGTCCACTAGAATGGCTAACATTAAAGACTGGGAAACCAAGTTTTGGGAAGGATGTGGAACAACCAGAATTTTCATACATTGCTGGCAGGGCTGTAAAATGGTATAACCACCTTGGAAACCAGCTTGGCAGTATCTTAAAGTTAACCATTCACTTCCCTTATAATCCAGCTATTCTGCTTATGAATATTTACACAAGACAAATGAAAACATATGTCTATGAAAAAAACTTGTTCAAGAATTCCACAGTAGCTTTATTCATAATAGTCCAAAACTAGAAACAGCCTAAATGTCCATTATCTGGTGAATGAATAAACAAAACTGTGGTATAGCCAAACAATGAAATACTACTCAACAGTAAAAAGGAATCATCAAGTGATTAAATAATCTACCGATCTACAAGATAACACACAACAAGAAGGATGAATCTCAAAAACATCCAGGCTGAATCTGAGCCACAGAAATCAGGCACATATACTATACAATTCCATCATATGAAACAAACAAACAAAATCATAGTGACTTTATTAGTTTGCTAGGGCTGCCATACAAATACTATGGACCAGGTGGCTTAAACAACAGAAATTTATTTTTTCATGATTCTAGGACCTAGAAGTCCAAGTTCAAAGTGCCGGCAGAGTTGGTATCTTTTGAAGGCCTCTGTCCTTAACTTGTAGTTGGCTGTCTTCTCCCTGTGTCCTCATGCTCTTCCCTCTGTGCATGTCTGTGTCCTAATCTCCTCTTCTTAAAATGACAACAGTCATATTGGAGTAGGGCCCACCCATATGACCTCATTTTAGCTTAATTACCTCTTTTAAAAGCCTTATGTCCAAATACAGTCACATTCTCAGGTACTGAAGGTTAGGACTTCAAAGTATAAATTTTGGGAAGGACACAATTTAGCCCATAACAGTGACAGAAAGTTGCTTTGAAGCCAGAGGTGAGAAGCAGTTTGGCTACAAAGGGGCATGAAGAAACTTTTTAGGGTAGTAGAAATTATATGATAATTCTATAATTTAATTGTTCTGTATCTTAATTTGCTGGTGATATGGAGCACATACATTTGTTAGAACTCATTGAAATGAATACTTAAAAATGAGTGCAATTTACTGTACGTAAATTATACTTTTATACAATTGATTTAAAATCAAAACCTTCACAATATTTTCAGAACTTTTGGTAATAAAAGTAATACTTGTTCACTATAGAACATTTAATTATAAAAATTAGCAAAAACAAACTATAACTATGCATAATTGTACCGTCATAATTTTTTATATGTCATTAAGGTATATTCATATTACATATTTGTACATGCATATCTTTTAATGGCAAGATGCAATACATGGGTTTCTTTTTTTCAATCTCTTTTTTGTCCCCCTCAGTAATATAGTACAAGCACCATTCACCGTCATTAAATTTTATTCTATTATGTCATTTTGAATAATTTTATAAATTGTGGACCATCTTTTAATTAGCTGGTCTCAATTGTTTGACACTTAGGTCTTTTGTAATATTTCTTTTCTTATCATAAGCAAAGCCGTACATTCTCATAGTTAAATCTGTGCACAAATCTCTAATTATTCTCTTAAGATGCATTCTAGAAGTAGAATTTCTGTGTCAAAGGTTAAACAAATTTTAAGGCTTTTTAAACTATATTTCCTACATATATAATTGTTATACATATCATGTCTAATTGAGGAAATCTGAACTATGACAAAGGGGGTATTTAGAAATATATTTGCCAATGGAGAGGAGGAAAATGGTATGTCATTGCTGTTTTAGTTTGCATTTCTTTGGTTGCTTTCACCAACCTATTCTTCCTATCTCGGCTGTGATGCGATTGGACCCAGAAGTTTAACACAACTAAGTTCAAAGGATGGAGTGGGAGCGAAGATGGATGACTTCTGATTCTCTAAGTACCCCCATGCCAGGGTCAACCAGCTAATATTGGCCCTGATGCTAAACAGATCCCTAGGCAAAGGGATTTTCGAAGTAGATCGCTTGTTTAATTACAGCCCTGGCCAGTGGGTAGAAAAAAATATCTCTGTGCCCAACAATCCTGGTCCAATTTTAGGCAGGTAACACCTACAGAAAGTGGACTAATTCACATTCAATGGACGTGAGCTATTAGGGCCAACACCCGTTCTGTTACCATCTCCGTCACAAGCTCAGAGATCTATTAACACTTTGATCCAGTTACTGAGCTCGCCCTTGGGTAATCATCATCAACAACAATAACAAAAAGAAAAATGTTGATATGCAAAGAGGATCACTATTTCTACCACTTCCTTCGAAAAGGAAGGGAGAGTGAAACCAAATAAATGCTTTGTAGTAATTATGGAAAAACAAAGCGCTTCCTGTTGGTAGAGGGGCAAATTTTTCTTTTTTACAACATCCTGAGCTCTGGCTCATGCCCCTGACTTTTGCTCGACTTCCCTGATGAGGGAGAAAGTCTGTTCCTCCTTCGGTCTTAAAAAAAACCTTGAGACTGGAATGTTCCATAAAGGCAGAGCTGTTGGTGCCGGTAAAAGAACAATGTTGTGTATTGTGAACAGGGGAATTGGTGAGGTTAGACCCACCCCAGGGACATGAAAATATATATTTATATAAGAGGCAGTAAAATTTGTCTGCAATTAAGTTTTACCCAAACCCTCAAATCTGTTGTTTGGTTTTAAGCAGATGTTGAAAAGGTTTATCCTGGATTCTGTCTTTATTGATAGGATGTCTTTTGATCTGCAGCCAAATAAAAAATCTGGATGTTATTTTGGATTTGGAAATTTCCTTTAAATAAACATATTAGTTAAGTATGTAAATCTGCTTATCATCACTTTGGGCATATTGCCAGAGTGGGAAACATCTGGGGCCTAGTGTCAGCCGACTTATTAATTCACACTTAGAGTATGTTTCACCCAGGTTATTGCTGAATAATATTATCTTGATTGCTTAACTCAGCTGTGTCTTGACAACAGTTTCTTACGAGTTTGAGGTTTAAATTTTGAGTCATGAGAAATCCACCATCTAAGGTCTGTCTGGGCCTAGGGATTTCGGCTTCCAGCCCCCTTCAGGATTGATTTCGAAAATTAATTGTTAACATTTTGGATTATGAATGTTGGCGATCTGTGTTATTTATCTGAACTGGCCAGCATGTAATTCCGGGAAGGGATTATATGACCTCTTCCTGATAAGCACGGAAGTGGGGTCATTAATACAACTTTCTGCCATGAAGCTCTCTCCACTTTACGGAAGCACCTCTCCCTGCAGTTAAGATGATACTCAGTTGACTTCAACCTTTAAGTCTAGAGTGAATCATTTTGGGCTGGCCGATGATGAATGGCCGCAGCCTGGTGTTCGCACTAATACAGGTAACAGAGAGTAAAAATCCAGGGAGTCTTCTGCCCCTCACGTGCCTATAGGCCAGGAAACCAGCACCAAGGGATGAATGTGTTTGGAGGGCACCCAATGAATGAAGACTTTGTGCTCAACAGAGAAAACGGTGCTAGCCGATAGTTGATGGAGCAGCTGGAACCCATGTTCCAAGGCCCAGGAGACATAAATCGTGGGAAAGAGGAACTTCAGAGAAGCTGTGTTTATGTGGGTCTTCTTACAACACATCTGCAGGACTTTGTTGGCATGACAGCTAAGGTAAGTAGCGCTAGCTGCTATAACAAAGACCCCTAATTGCCCCAACAGAAGAGAATGAAAGTGTATTCCTAGTTCACATATCTGTGCAATGTGGGTTCCCAGGGTGGGAATGGGAACTCTGCTCCGCAAGTCATTCATGGATCAGGCTCTTTCCATCTAGTGGCCTGGCATCCCTAGGACTTTGGAGATCTCCATCAGGCTGGAAGGTGAGAGAAATGAGAGCATGGAGGGAGATTTTATAAGCCAGGCCGGGAAGTGGTTCTTGTCCAGAACCCAGACACGTAGTTGCATCTAACTATAAGGTAAGCTAGAAAATATAGTCGAGCCATGAGCCCAGGGGGAAAACACTTGATGCACACTTAGTTTTGCAATAGGCATCTTGGCTATAATAATAACAGCAACAAAAATAATAGTAATAATAGCTAACATTTTCATTTAACATGTGCCAAGCCCTGAGCTAAATGCCTTGTATATGTGACCTTATTTAATGTTATTCCCATTTTATAGATGAGTAAGCTGAGGCTCGGGGGGGCTGAAGTAATTTCCTTAGAGTCACATGACTCGTAAATAGTGTGGTTGAGATCCAAACCCAGAATACGTCTGACTTTAGGTCATGTGATCTCAGTTTTTCTATTCTCTGCCTTCACATTTTCAAATTCCTCTGGCTGGTGTTGGGCCAACCCTCCCCCACCACCCCGTTTTCTGTCTTGGGCTTAAATAGTGCCCACTACTGACTGAGACGTACAAACTTAACATCTTCATTAAATCCCCTGTCATTTCCATGAATACACAGTAAACCCCAGTAGGGGAAAGACACTGTTGGATTTTTAGCCATAATCAACACATAGTTCATGCTCTGGGATGAGAAATGGGAAGGCTGGTACCTTCCCATTTTTTTTTGTACCATAGATGTTTTTGTCCCAAATAGCACTTCGGTTATAATTTTCTCCTTTGCAAGCAGTGAAGTTTTTTGTTTGTTTGTTTGTTTGTTTGCTTGTTTGTTTTGGCAGTGCTGTGCAGCTTGTGGGATCTTAGTTCCCTGACCAGGGATTGAAGCCATGCCCCCTGCAGTGGAAGTATGGAGTCTTAACCACTGGACCACCAGGGAAGTCCCTTAAACATTTAAATGACCCCTCAAGCCCCTAATGATTCTAAGAATATGGGCCACTTAATTTTTTTGTTTTATCCCAAACTTATGCCTTCTTCGTAAGTAATGTCTTCTTCTATGACCGCTTATACTCTCTTTACCCCCAGTCTTAGCACTCGTCCTTCAGGACCAGCTTAAGTTCTTCCCTCTTTACCTACCTCACCCCTGCTCTCTCTTTCCTTTCCCCAAGCTCCCTCCCTCTCTCCATCCTTCCTCCCACCCTCCTCTTCCATCCACCCCTCCATTTTTCTCTCCCTCACTATCTTCTTTTCATTTAATAAATATCTTCTAAGCACCTACTTGGTACAAGATATACAATAGTAACAAAGAGAGTCAAGGTTTCTCCCTTCAAGAGGTTTATGTTTAGTTTTCCACAACAAATTAAAATTTAAATTTCTGTAAAGATAGACACTTAGGTTGCTTCCATATCTTGGCAATTGTAAACAATGCTGCATTGAACATTGGGGTGCATGTATCTTTTTGAATTTTTTTTTCTTTTGGATATATGCCCAGTAGTGGAATTGTTGGGACGTATGGTAGTTCTACTTTTAGGTTTTTGAGAAATCTCCATACTGTTTTCCACAGTGGCTGCACCAATTTACATTCTCACCAACAGTATACAAGGGTTTCCATTTCTCTGCAACCTTGCCAACATTTGGTATTTGTGTTCTTTTTGGTGGTAACCATTCTGACAAGTGTGAGGTGATATCTCCTTGTGGTTTTGATAAAGAGAATGTGGTATATAAATACAATGGAATACTGCTCAGCCATAAAAAGAAGAAAATTTTGCTATTTGCAACTACATGGATGGACTTGGAGAATATTATGCTAAGTGAAATAAGTCAGACAGAGAAAGACAAATACTGTATGATATCACTTATATATGGACTCTAAAAAATAAAACAAACTAGTGAATATAAAAAAAAAAAAAGGAACCAGACTCACAGATATAGAGAACAAATTAATGGTTACTAAGGGGAAGGGGCAATATGGGGGTAGGCGATTAAGAGGTACAAGCTATCATGCATGAAATAAATTAGAAGGCTACATTGTACAACATGGGGAATATAGCCAATATTCTATAATAACTATAAATGGAGTATAACCCTTAAAAATTGTGAATTACTATATTTTATACCTGCAACTTACATAATATTGTACATCAGCTATACTTAAATTGAAAAAAAAACAAATGTGACAAAACATTAATATTTACCATTAAAAAATAATTTAAAAAATAAATTTCTGTAAGGATATTTTTCATGTGAAGAGAGGTGAGAATCACAAAGTAGCTTTATAATGTGGGTGTGATGAAATTCCACTAAGCTCTCCAGCAAAGTGACTTGTTCTCAGACACCAAGTATGAGGATTCAAATCCAAACCATACACAAAATATAAATTGCTACATGTTTTGGAACATTTGGGACTCCTCTGCAATAACTGAACCCAAGAATTTTAAATCCATGAATGCCTGGGAATTACTGCAGTGGCGACAAAACAGCCCAAAGGCTGTCCCTCTTCCTTTCTAAGCATATGGCAGACATTGCTAATTGACCTCAGCATTCTTTGCCACTGAACTCAGATGCAACCTCAGAATCTTTCTCAACACAATGCTGTAGTCAGCCCCTACTAATCAAATTAGAATTGACATAGGAATGAACTTATCTGCCACCCTTAGAATGCTGTATACCAATGGTCTTTTAAAATGAACACACAACAAAAGACCTCGACTAGCCAAAGCAATCTTGAGAAAGAAAAACGGAGCTAGAGGAGTCAGGCTCCCTGACTTCAGACTATACTACAAAGCTACAGTATGGGGCTTCCCTGGTGGCGCAGTGGTTGAGAGTCTGCCTGCCAATGCAGGGGACAGGGGTTAGTGCCCTAGTCAGGGAAGATCCCACATGCCACAGAGCGGCTAGGCCCGTGAGCCATGGCCGCTGAGCCTGCGCGCCCGGAGCCTGTGCTCCGCAAAGGGAGAGGCCACAACAGTGACAGGCCCACATACCGAAAAAAAAAAAAAAAAAAAAAAAAGCTACAGTAATCAAGACAGTATGGTACCGGCACAAAAACAGAAATATAGATCAATGGAAAAGGATAGAAAGCCCAGAGATAAACCCACGCACATATGGTCACCTTATCTTTGATAAAGGAGGCAAGAATGTACAGTGGAGAAAAGACAGCCTCTTCAATAAGTGGTGTTGGAAAAACTGGACAGCTGCATGTAAAAGAATGAAATTAGAACACTCCCTAACACCATACACAAAAATAAACTCAAAATGGATTAAAGACCTAAATGTAAGACCAGACACCATCAAACTCTTAGAGGAAAACATAGGCAGAACACTCTATGACATAAATCAGAGCAAGATCCTTTTTGACCCACCTCCTAGAGAAATGGAAATAAAAACAAAAATAAACAAATGGGACCTAATGAAACTTAAAAGCTTTGGCACAGCAAAGGAAACCATAAACAAGACGAAAAGACAGCCCTCAGAATGCGAGAAAATATTTGCAAATGAAGCAACTGACAAAGAATTAATCTCCAAAACTTACAAGCAACTCATGCAGCTCAATATTAAAAAAACAAACAAGCCAATCCAGAAATGGGCAGAAGACCTAAAAAGACATTTCTCCAAAGAAGATATACAGATTCCCAACAGACACATGAAAGAATGCTCAACATTATTAATCATAAGAGAAATGCAAATCAAAACTACAGTGAGATATCATCTCACACCGGTCAGAATGGCCATCATCAAAAAATCTACAAACAATAAATGCTGGAGAGGGTGTGGAGAAAAGGGAACCTTCCTGCACTGTTGGTGGGAAGCTAAATTGATACAGTCACTATGGAGAACAGTATGGAGGTTCCTTAAAAAACTAAAAATAGAACTACCATACGACACAGCAATCCCACTACTGGGCATATACCCTGAGAAAACCATAATTCAAAAAGAGTCATGAACCAAAATGTTCATTGCAGTGCTATTTACAATAGCCAGGACATGGAAGCAACCTAAGTGTCCATCGACAGATGAATGGATAAAAATGATGTGGCACATATATACAATGGAATATTACTCAGCCATAAAAGGGAACGAAATTGAGTTATTTGTAGTGAGGTGGATAGACCTGGAGACTGTCATAGAGAGTGAAGTAAGTCAGAAAGAGAAAAACAAACACCATATGCTAACACATATATATGGAATCTCAAAAAAAGAAAGAAAGAAAGAAAGAAAATGGTCAGAAGAACCTAGGGGCAAGATGGGAATAAAGATGCAGACCTACTGGAGAATGGACTTGAGGATACGGGGAGGGGGAAGGGTAAGCTGGGACAAAGTGAGAGAGTGGCATAGACATATATACGCTGCCAAACATAAAATAGATAGCTAGTGGGAAGCAGCCACATAGCACAGGGAGATCAGCTCGGTGCTTTGTGACCACCTAGAGGGGTGGGATAGGGAGGGTGGGAGGGAGGGACATGCAAGAGGGAAGAGATATGGGGACATATGTATATGTATAACTGATTCACTTTGTTATAAAGCAGAAACTGACACACCATTGTAAAGCAATTATACTCTAATAAAGATGTTAAAAAAAATGAACACACAAAGGTATTTAACATACTTTTATTTGGGGCATGTTTTTTGTGAACAAAGAAATATATTTTTGAAGTAAAAAGTAATAATACAGATCCACCAGAGGACAGACAGCAGAAGCAAGAAGAACTACAATCCTGCAGCCTGTGGAACAAAAACCACATTCACAGAAAGATAGACAAGATGAAAAGTCAGAGGGTTATGTACCAGATGAAGGAACAAGATAAAACCCCAGAGAAACAACTAAATGAAGTTGTTATAGGAAACATTCTAGAAAAAGAATTCAGAATAATGATAGTGAAGATGATCCAGGACCTTGGAAAAAGAATGGAGGCAAAGATCAAGAAGATGCAAGAAATGTTTACAAAGACCTAGAAGAATTAAAGAACAAACAAATGGAGATAAACTATACAATAACTGAAATGAAAAATACACTAGAAGGAATCAATAGCAGAATAACTGAGGCAGAAGAACGGATAAGTGACCTGGAAGACAGAATGGCAGAATTCACTGCCACAGAATAGAATGAAGAAAAAAGAATGAAAAGAAATGAAGACAGCCTGAGAGACCTCTGGGACAACATTAAACGCAACAACATTCACATTATACATCCCAGAAGGAGAAGAGAGGGAGAAAGGACCAGAGAAAATATTTGAAGAGATTATAGTCAAAAACTTCCCTAACATGGGAAAGGAAAGAGCCACCCAAGTCCAGGAAACACAGAGAGTCCCAGGCAGGATAAACCCAAGGAGAAACACACCAAGACATATCGTAATCAAACTGAAAAAAATTACAGACAAAGAAAAATTACTGAAAACAACAAGGGAAAAACAATGAATAACATACAAGGGAACTCCCATAAGGTTAACAGCTGATTTCTCAGCAGAAACTCTACAAGCCAGAAGGGAGTGGCATGATATATTTAAAGTGATGAAAGGGAAGAAACTACAACCAAGATTACTCTACCCGGCAAGGATTTCATTCAGATACAATGGAGAAGTCAAAAGCTTTACAGACAAGCAAAAGCTAAGAGAATTCAGCACCACCAAAGCAGCTCTGCAACAAATGCTAAAGGAACTTCTCTAAGTAGGAAACACAAGAGAAGAAAAGGACCTACAAAAACAAACCAAAAACAATTAAGAAAATGGTCATAGGAACATACATATCGATAATTACCTTAAACGTGAATGGATTAAATGCTCCAACCAAGAGACACAGGCTTGCTGAATGGATACAAAAACAAGACCCATATGTATGCTGTGTACAAGAGACCCACTTCAGACCTAGTGACACATACAGACTGAAAGTGAGGGGATGGAAAAAGATAGTCCAAGCAAATGGAAATCAAAAGAAAGCTGGAGTAGCAATACTCCTATCCAATAAAATAGACTTTAAAATAAAGAATGTTACAAGAGACAAGTAAGGACATGACATAATGATCAACGGCTCAATCCAAGAAGAAGATATAACAATTATAAATATATATGCACCCAACATAGGAGCACCTCAATAGATAAGGCAACTGCTAACAGCTATAAAAGAGGAAATTGACAGTAACAAAATAGTAGTGGGGGACTTTAACACCTCACTTACACCAATGGACAGATCATGCAAACAGAAAATTAATAAGGAAACACAAGCTTTAAATGACACAATAGAGCAGATAGATTTAATTGATATTTGTAGGACATTCCATCCAAAACCAGCAGATACATTTTCTTCTCAAGTGCGCACGGAACATTCTCCAGGATAGATCATATCTTGGGTCACAAATCAAGCCTCAGTAAATTTAAGAAAATTGAAATCATAGCAAGCATCTTTTCTGACCACAAGGCTATGAGATTAGAAATCAATTACAGGCAAAAAAATGTAAAAAGCACAAACACATGGAGGCTAAACAATACATTAGTAAATAACCAGGAGATCACTGAAGAAATCAAAGAGGAAATCAAAAGATACCTAGAGACAAATGACAATGAAAACACAACGATCCAAAACCTTTGGGATGCAGCAAAAGCAGTTCTAAGAGGGAAGTTTATATCAATACGAGCCTACCTCAAGAAACAAGAAAAATCTCAAATAAAGAGTCTATCCTTACACCTAAAGGAACTAGAGAAAGAAGAACAAACAAAACTCAAAGTCAGTAGAAGGAAAGAAATCATAAAGATCAGAGCAGAAATAACTGAAATAGAAACAAAGAAAACAATAGCAAAGATCAATAAAACTGAAAGCTGGTTCTTTGAGAAGATAAACAAAATTGATAAACCATTAGCCAGACTTATAAAGAAAAAGAGGGAGAGGACTCAAATCAATAAAATCAGAAATGAAAAATGAGAAGTTACAACAGACACCGCAGAAATACAAAGTATCCTAAGAGGCTACTACAAGCAACACTATGCCAATTAAATGGACAACCAGGAAGAAATGGCCAGATTCTTAGAAAGGTACAACCTTCCAGGACTGAACCAGGAAGAAATAAAAAATATGAACAGACCAATCACAAGCACTGAAATTGAAATTGTGATTAAAAATCTTGAAACAAACAAAAGTCCGGGACCAGATGGCTTCACAGATGAATTCTATCAAACATTTAGAGAAGAGCTAACACCCATCCTTCTCAAACTTTTCCAAAAAATTGCATAGGAAGGAACGCTCCCAAACTCATTCTATGAGACCACCATCACCCTGATACCAAAACCAGACAAATATACTACAAAAAAAGAAAATTACAGACCAATATCACTGATGAATATAGTTGCAAAAACCCTCAACAAAATTCGAACAAACAGAATCCAACAACACATTAAAAGGATCATACAGCATGATCAAGTGGCATTTATCTCAGAGATGCAAGGATTCTTCAATATATGCAAATCAATCAATGTGATACACCATATTAACAAATTGAACAATAAAAACCATATGATCATCTCAATAGATGCAGAAAAAGCTTTTGACAAAATTCAACACCCATTTATGATAAAAACTCTGTAGAAAGTGGGCATAGAGGGAACCTACCTCAACATAATAAAGGCCATATATGACAAACCCACAGCAAACATCATTCTCAATGGTGAAAAACTGAAAGCATTTCCTCCAAGATCAGGAATAAGACAAGGATGTCCACTCTCGCCACTATTATTCAACATAGTTTTGGAAGTCTTAGCCACAGCATTCAGAGAAGAAAAAGAAAGCAAAGGAATACAAATTGGAAAAAAAGAAGTAAAACTGTCACTGTTTGCAGATGACATGATACTATACACAGAGAATCCTAAAGATGCTACCAGAAAGCTACTAGAGGTGATCAATGAATTTGGCAAAGTTGCAGGATACAAAATTAATGCACAGAAATCTCTTGCATTCTTACACACTAATGATGAAAAATCTGAAAGAGAAATTAAGGAAACATTCCCACTTACCACTGCAACAGAAAGAATAAAATACCTGGGAATAATCCTACCTAGGGAGACAAAAGACCTGTATGCAGAAAACTATAAGACACTGATAAAAGAAATTAAAGATGATACAAACAGATGGAAAGATATACCATGCTCTTGGACTGGAAGAATCAATATAGTGAAAATGACTATACTACCCAAAGCAATCTACAGATTCAATGCAATCTCTATCAAATTACCACTGGCATTTTTTACAGAACTAGAACAAAAAATCTTAAAATTTGTATGGAGACACAAAAGACCCCGAATAGCCAAAGTAGTCTTGAGGGAAAAAAATGGAGCTGGAGGAATCAGACTCCCTGACTTCAGACTATACTACAAAGCTACAGTAATCAAGACAATATGGTCCTGGCACAAAAACAGAAATATAGATCAATGGAACAGGATAGAAATCCCAGAGATAAACCCACGCACCTATGGTCAACTAATCTATGACAAAGGAGGCAAGAATATACA
Source organism: Mesoplodon mirus (assembly GCF_964341445.2). Taxonomy (NCBI): domain Eukaryota; kingdom Metazoa; phylum Chordata; class Mammalia; order Artiodactyla; family Ziphiidae; genus Mesoplodon; species Mesoplodon mirus. The sequence goes on from NC_138995.1 coordinate 31,895,752, forward strand.
CTGGAGAAAAGACAGTCTCTTCAATAAGTGGTGCTGGGAAAACTGGACAGCTACATGTAAAAGAATGAAATTAGAACACTCCCTAACACCATACACAAAAATAAACTCAAAATGGATTAAAGACCTAAATGTAAGACTGGACACTATAAACCTCTTAGAGGAAAACATAGGAAGAACACTTTTTGACATAAATCACAGCAAGATCTTTTTTGATCCACCTCCTTGAGTAATGGAAATAAAAACAAAAAGAAACAAATGGGACCTAATGAAACTTAAAAGCTTTTGCAAAGCAAAGGAAACTACAAATAAGACCAAAAGACAACCCTCAGAATGGGAGAAAATATTTGCAAATGAATCAACGGACAAAGGATTAATCTCCAAAATATATAAACAGCTCATGCAGCTCAATATTAAAAAAACAGACAACTCAATCCAAAAAATGAACAGAAGACCTAAATAGACATTTCTCCAAAGAAGACATGAAAAGCTGCTCAACATCACTAATTATTAGAGAAATGCAAATCAAAACTACAATGAGGTATCACCTCACACCAGGTAGAATGGGCATCCTCAGAAAATCTACAAACAACAAATGCTGGAGAGAGTGTGGAGAAAACAGATGCCTCTTGCACTGTTGGTGGGAATGTAAATTGATACAGCCACTATGGAGAACATAGTATGGAGGTTCCTTAAAAAACTAAAAATAGAATTACCACATGACCCAGCAATCGCACTACTGGGCATAGACCCAGAGAAAACCATAATTCAAACAGACACCTGCACCCCAATGTTCATTGCAGCACTATTTACAATAGCCAGGACATGGAAGCAACCTAAATGCCCATTGACAGACGAATGAATAAAGAAGATGTGGTACATGTGTACAATGGAATGTTACTCAGCCATAAAAAGGAAAGAAATTGGGTCATTTGTAGAGACATGGATGGACCTAGAGACTCTCATACAGAGTGAAGTAAGTCAGAAAGAGAAAAACAGATATATTAATGGATATATGTGGACCCTAGAAAAATTGTACAGATGAACCGGTTTGCAGGGCAGAAATAGAGACACTGATGTAGAGAACAAACGTATGGACACCAAGGGGGGAAAGTGGCAGGGGTGGTGGTGGTGGTGTGATGAACTGGGAGATTGGGATTGACATATATACTCTAATATGTATAAAATGGATAACTAATAAGAACCTGCTGTATAAAAAAATAAATAAAATAAAATTCCAAAATTCCAAAAATTGCTAAGTGGGATAAAAGAAGAAGCAAGATCAAGAAAGGAATCAAGAAGGAGATAGCACATAGAGTAGATATTTGTTGTGACCAAGGCACCCTACTGGGGTTGCGGCATGGAGTGTCCAGTGGCAAGAAGCTAGGATGGCATGTCACTCAGCTCAGCACTATTTATGTCCTGATAGCCATAGTTTACTGAATGTGGAAAGGGCCAGAATAGAGATGAGAAACACGCGTCACTAAACGTAGGTCTCTTGACATCACGCCATTCCTATTGCCAGGACAGGCCAGTTCTCCTTCTCCCCACACCCCACTCCATTTGCATCTTTGTCCATGTGGCCCTAACGGAGAAGAGGAGGCCATGAGCCATCGGTTAGCACGGCTCATGGACTTGGTGAAACAGAGCTCTTCCTGCTCTCCAGAGAGGGGCTGGAATGAGAGATGGAGTTTCTGCCAGGGCAGGAGATGGAGTTAGCGGGCAAAAATCTATTATCAAGGTGTTTTAGTAGCCTGAGAGCAAGGATGCCCGATAGCCAAGGTAAAGATTCTAATTTTTACCATACTCACTTATGTGTGTGTTTGTGAGAACATCTATGCTGTCGTGGAGCTGGCTTTCCAGGGTGATTTCAAGGACACCTGCTCTCTCAATAAACGTGCTCAGACAAGAACAGAGAAAAAACAAGTGATGTGCTAAGGTAGGAACAGGTGAAGGTAGGAATAGTCCACCCAGGGTCCAGGCAATGAAGGGTGCATAGTCTGTAGAGAATTTAAAACAATGATAAAACTAACAGTTGTTTTGCTTTTAATTGTCACCATACTCCAGCAATTCTAAACGGCTGTCCCCATCCCTAATGCTGTGCCTTGAACAGCACCTTTGGAGCCTGCAGGGACCATCGGGGTAGTTAAGCCCCATGGCTGAGGTTGGTTTCCTGTCCCACTTTTCCACACTGCCCACTCCTGTCCTCACCCATTACCAGCCCTTTGGGACGTGAAGATTCATGAGGCACAAACTTCAAAGACTAAGTAAGGACACATTTGTTGTAAAGACAATTAATATTTTGTTTTATTAAATAATTATAGAATGGTTGTTTTCTTGGAATAAGGGGAAGCCTTTATAGGGAAGAGGGTGAAGAGATGGGGGAGGGTCAATCATGTAGGGTCATATGACTCTGATATGAAGTTTGCATTTTATAATTCAAGAAAGGGGGTGAGTGATGAGAATTAAAGCTCTTCACTGCTTTTCCCACCCCCCACCACCCTGCTTATCTCCCTAATTTGCATTACTGCTTCTTTTTCTTTGTCACTTTTCTGTTTACTAGTTTCAACTGACTATTCTCCATCCCATGTCCGTTTCCCTGTCTCCTGAGAGTTTACCTATCCCAGCTCCACTCTGATCAGTTATTTACCTTCTGAATTTCTTCTCACTGGAATCCAATTTCCCAGTGTGGTGTTCTCTCTAGTCTGTATACTTGCAATCTGTTGAGGAAGGAAAGTTTGAATGGCTCTGGGACCTCATTATGGTCATCGGCAATTGTCAGACACATCAGTTGTTTAGGTTGGAGGAGATCAATCAGATGAACGTATATCTTCCTTTTCTCATGACTGATATTTATGACCTTGGACTTTTCTTTGAGCCTTTTGGGAAAAAAAGACGAGCCTATAAGTGAGGAGGATTGCGAAGGAAGGAAAGAAAGATTAGGAGCTGTTGAGGCCTGGGAGAGTTTAGAGAGGAGGGTGAATGTCAGCCAGTGATTCCCTTGCCTGACCTCTGGACTGAGAGAAGTTATCTCTGTCTTCAGAGTGTATTTCTCTTTTCAGTCTTCAACAAGGCCTTCTTTCTTCTGACCTTTGGCTGTGGATTTGAGAAAAAAACAACCATTTAAGAACTTAAAATGTAAACTAACTTAGGGTGGAGAAAGTCTGGTTATCCTCTGACTGAAGAAAAAAATAATGGTGTTTTTTTTTTTCTCTCTCCCCTGATCCCACACATATACTCGCAATTTGTCAACAGTTGGTGAGAACTTGCTGCTAGATTCCACTCTGACATAGGTCAGGCGGATTCTATCTTTTACTAGGGTGGAATATGATACCTACGGAGTCCTTGCTTTAGTTTCTTTCTTTTTTAAAACAAAGGAAAATCATAGGAATAATGCAGCAAGTTATAGCAATGAATGGCTGAAGTCCTAGAGGAGAGTAAGGGCAGGTGGATCTGGGTTTCTTGTCTAAAAAGAGTACCTGCCTTTTATTTTAGAAAGAAAAAGATGACACTTAATTTCAGGTTTCTATAGCAAGGAGGGTAGAATTGAGCCCTGGATTTTGGGGGATTCCCTTGAGGAAGATGGTTCAGTGTGGTTCCTTAGATATTCAAGCTTACCTGTTTTCACCTATTGTGATGGTTGGAGAAGCCCCTTATATCTTCCAAATTCCTGTTGAGGAGTTAGGCTGAGTAAAGTATGATCCCTGTAGAGATTACTTTGGAGATTCAAGAGCAAATATATCCAAATGTGATTTGAGAACCTGCCAAATATTATATAATCATTAAGAATTTATTGATCACTCACTCACCCATGGATCCCAATGAGACAAACCTTGGATCCAGATCAGGTAGATAGGATCCCTATCTGGATGGGGAGTGAAGGCACATCTTTATTATATTAGGATTCTTTTCATTTCAAGTGACATAAAACTTGATCTTAACTGGCTCAAACAAAAAGATAAAGTATTGGTTCATATAAGTGCAAAATCGTGGGGTGTCATTGTGTGTATGAGTTAGTTATTGATGAGTAATAGAGCCCCTCAACATATAGTAGCTTAAAACAGCTATTTATTTAGCTCAAAACCTGTGGATCAGCAGTGTAAGCTGGGCTCAGTTGGAAGGTTCTTCTGGTCTCCACTGGCTTCCCTCATTCATCTGCAGTTAGCAGTGGATGGGGTAAGTAGCACTGCTTCTGGCAGTTGGCTAGGATGCTTGGCTCTCCTCTACCTCATCTCTCCTCCTTCAGCAGGCTAGCCCAGGCTTTACTGCATCCTGACCAGATTCTAAGGGAAAGAGCAAGTGCAGACCATGACCTCCACCGTCATTGCACTGGCCAAAGCAAGTCACAAGACGAGTTTGTATTTATGGGGTAGGAAATTCTCTGTCTCTTAATGTTCTCAGTGAGAGAATCTGCAGACACATTCCAAATGGTTTGGACACAGGGAAGTGTAAAAACTTGTTTACATTTTTCTCCAACTGATCTCCTTAAGGTTGGCTTTAGGCAAGGCTATACTGGGGGCTTGAACAATGTCATCATTCTACTCTGTTGACTTCAGCCTCCAGCTCCACACATTGGCACAATGGCTGCAGCAGTTCCAGCCCTCACATTCAAGTCTAGTGGGAAAGGACAGCGCATCTGATTGCTTATTGCTTTCAGTCTCATTGTCTAACTGGGTCTTGTGTGCCTATAACTAAATCAATCTTTGTGGCCAGGTGATGCAGTACATTGATCAGCCCAGGTCTGGCTACATCTTTCACCCATGCACTGGAGACGAAGCCCCACTAGAAGCATAAAGGTTGAGTAGGGGAGTGATCGAACCTCAAATAAATATTGTTGGCTCTTGCCAAGAGGAGTAATGGATGCTGCTGTTGACAGTAATAGTGGTAGAATGACAACAGACATCCATAACATACCCATAACAGAACGCAGCACATTTCCTGGTTACTCAGACTAACGCAGTATGTTAGGAGACGAGCAATGCATCCAAGATCTGAGCCCAGATATTCAGATCTAAAATTCTACATTTCAGCTTGAATTATTTTTATCCTCAAGACTGAGCATAATTCTTACATGATAAGAGGTATATATGGTCCTGCCTGGAGGGACTTTTACTTTGTAATAGAAATATCACCCTGATGGCAGCTGTAGTTTTTCAGGATCATCTTCTACGTGTTGTGGGATCAATACACTTTCAAATACTTGCCCATTCACCAAGGCATTATCTCCCCAAACTTCTTTGTCCCTGCTTATATTTGTCAACTTTACAATCCTTTTATTACCAGCAAAAGCTTTGGGAAGCAACAAATAAAAGCAGGGATTATAAAAGGATTCTTATTAAAGCATGCTTTCTTTGAGCACAGAGTACAATGCCTTCCGTTCTCCCCTTGTGAAAAGATGTGTTTTCTTGTTTAATTAGAACAGACCTCCATTCCATTAGAAGAGGACAAGTAGGGCAGCAGGATTGAGACTCCAGGCCCCAAGGAAAAAAAGATGTATTTATTTCAGCTCCAGCCAACTTTAAGAGCATATTGCAACTTTGTGAAATATTCCATCATATTCCGAGATGGATGAATACATGTAAAGCACTCTGTCCCCACTGCATGGTAATTGGTCATAGTCTCCATTTTTGTTCTTGGTTTTGCTGTTGTTGTTACTTTGCAATTAAAGTCTGTGATGGAGAAATGCAAAGCCAAGTGCATCAATTAGGGTCTTAGCAGGAAACAGATGGCACACTCAATTTGGGTAATTCGAGGGAAGCTTAGAAAAGGATTGTTTGCAAAGATGTGAGCAGGGTTAAAGGAAACCACAAGGGACAGTGTTGTACCCTAGAGTTAGCAGCTATGGGGGATTGTCTCACACAGAGCAGGGGTTGGCTCTATATAAGACATGGTCCATGGGCCAAATATGCCTCGCTACCTGTTTATGAAAATAAAGTTTTATTTAAACATAGATGGGACCATTTGTTTACATATTGCCTGTGACCGCTGTCACATTTCAAAGGTGGAATTCGATAGTTACATCAGAGGCTGTATGGTCTGTAGTACCTAAAGTATTTACTATCTGACACTTTACAGAAAAAATTTACATCAGTGCCAGGACAAGGCAAGGGTCTTAGAGTCAGTAGTTCCTTAAATTTTGCGTGCTAGCCACCGCACTTGTCTCAGCCTAGTCTCAGCTTGATTTGCTGATTCCCAGCTTCCTGATAGGAGCTGTGGCTTTCTGGACAGAGATCCAATCAGTGCATGGCAACTCTGCAGATATGGAGATGGGGAACACATGCCACAGTCTCCTCCTGACTTCCAAGCCCTCATATGGACTCATCCACTTGAAAGGTGAAGGGCCAAGGGGCTAGTTAATGGGGTTCATAAAGATCAGCCTCCTGGGGAACACAGTAGGGTGCAGAAGGGTGAAGACAGGTGGAGAGAGAGTCCATAGGGCAAACCAGAGGACAGTTGTTATGAGAGATTTGCTCCTCTATCCAGGAAAGGCACCGTGGTACCCAGTAGCCCCTGCCAGCGCTTCTCAAACTTCTACATGTATCTGAATCACCTGATCTTGTAAAATGCAGATTCTGATTCTTTAGGCCTAGGGTGGGGCCCAAGATTCTGTACTTCTGACAAGCTCTGAGACGATGCCAAAGATACTGGTCCCTGGACTGTATAACAGGGTTCCAGGGGAAAGAAATGAGGATATAGCAGTAGTTATTCTAAGTTAGAATCCTGGATCTGGCATTGGTGAACTTCGAGGTTTGGGCAAGGCATTTCCTTATCTCAAAACTCGTGTCCTGAGGGCTTCCCTGGTGGCGCAGTGGTTGAGAGTCCGCCTGCCAATGCAGGGGACACGGGTTCGAGCCCTGGTCTGGGAGGATCCCACATGCCGTGGAGCGACTAGGCCCATGAGCCACAACTACTGAGCCTGTGTGTCTGGAGCCTGTGCTCCTCAACAGGAGAGGCTGTGATAGTGAGAGGCCCGCGCACCGCGATGAGGAGCGGCCCCCGCTTGCCACAACTAGAGAAGGCCCTCGCACAGAAACAAGGACGCAACACAGCAAAAATAAATAAATTAATTAATAAACTCCTACCCCCAACATCTTCTTTAAAATAAAAAAAAAAACTCGTGTCCTCACCTTTAAAGCAGGCAACAATAATCATACCACCTCAGGGTGGTGTTGTGAGGCTTACCTCAGATCATACATGTGAAATCTGTTGTCGCTCAGAAAGCACTGTGAAGTGTGAGCTCTTAGTATCTCCTCAGGCTTAAAGGACTGGGGTCTCTCTCCACCTGAGTGACTCTGTCCTCTCTCTGGCTCTGCAATGCCTTACACAGCAGATGTGCAGGATACCTCTTCCCCATATGCTGTGGTAAGCACATCTCAGATTCCAGAGAGATTTACCTTGGACAACTGACAAGTGTCAGGAAACTGAATGAGGAAGTTTCAATCTAGACCACGTACATGTCCCTATAGGCAGGGAGCTTGACAGGAGGGGTGGCCCCCAAGCTAAGGAAAGTTGGTATAAACGGTCCATGCAAAGGCATCTTCACCAAATAGGACCTGTTAAACCAGGCCACAAGCAGTGAGACCCTACTTTTTCTTATGGGATGCAGTGATAAAGAAATTACATAGTTATTTGAGAGGAACATAAATAAAGATTAATAGGTTAATGAGTTATTTTCCTTTCATTACTACACTATTGTACTTTATTATAATTGCTTTGCACTCATTTAATTAAATTTGAACTGGGGCCAACACAAGATAATTTGTTTTCCCTGTACTGAACAATGAGTATGCAGATTGGATGTACTGAAGCAGTAATCAGCCCTCTGTTTGCAACACTTTTCTACTCCGAGTAGACATTATAATTGATAATTTGATTGTTGCAGCACTCTGTGCAATATATTTTAAAGCAACATTAACATAATGGAAATTATGTTGTGAGCTTAATCTCAGCTTTTCACTGAAAGGCTATCTGGCTCCTCAGTGTAAACCAGTGAGGGTCTGACAGCCACAGATCTCGCTCTGTCTCTATCTCTCTGTCTCTCTCTTCGTCTCTATCTCTCTCCCTCCCTCCGCTCTTCATTCCCTTCCTTCCTGTTCCTTCCTCCATCCCTCTCCATCCTTCTCTTTTCTGTAATTTCTCCTTCCTCCCTCCTTTCCCTTTTCCCCATCTTCCTTCTCTGTCTCTGCCTCCCTCCCTCCTTCCATCCTTTTCTCATTCTCTGTCCTTTCTCCCCTCCTTCCACGACCACATTCACTTTCTTGTCTTGCCTGTTTTCTCCAGGTCCATCAAAGAAAGCAAAAGGATACATGGGGAGTGTGGACAGCGACCCCTCCCAGCTGCACTTCCTAATTTTGAGACCCATTCACGTCCCTGGGACATGTGGGAAAAGCCAACGAAGGCCTTTCCTGCAAACAACCAAATGAGACTTTATTCAAGGTGGTCAGCACGACAGCCAGAACCACACTTTGTGCCGTTGATGATCGTAATGGATTGATTTGCAAGGCAGTCATGTGCTCTTTTTTAAAAAATAAATTTTATTTATTTATTTATTTATGGCTGCATTGGGTCTTTGTTGGTGTGCGTGGGCTTTTCTCTGGCTGCGGCTAGCAGGGGCTACTCTTCGTTGCAGCGCACAGGCTTCTCATTGCAGTGGCTTCTCTTGTTGTGGAGCATGGGCTCTAGGCACGCGGGCTTCAGTAGTTGTGGCATGTGGGCTCAGTAGTTGTGGCTCGCGGGCTCTAGAGCGCAGGCTCAGTAGTTGTGGCTTGTGGGCTTAGTTGCTCCACGGCATGTGGGATCTTCCTGGACCAGGGCTTGAACCCATGTCCCCTGCACCGGCAGGTGGATTCTTAACCACTGCGCCACCAGGGAAGTCCGGTCACGCGCTCTTTGAGGGCATTTCTGCAAATGTTGGCAGATGAGGAGAAAGCCACTGGTATCGCCTTTCTTCCCCTGGAGCTGCAAACACTTTCTTGAAAAGATGCGCTGCTTTTCCTTATGAATACATTCTGGAAACGAATTCTCTTTGGCCCAAAGGTTTCCTGTCCCACAATGGAAACTCGTTGTGAGGTTCTGTTTAATGATCCCAGGCCAGAGATCTTGGGCACAGGTGGGAAACCTCGTGCCCAGGTGACTTCTGTTGAATTTTCATAACTCTGTAAATATTTGTTTCTGTATTTGTTTTGGGAGGAAGACCACCTGTGAGTGGTTGAAAATGACTGTGTTTGTTTTGGAAGAGCCTGTGGAGGGGATTTTCTGAGTGTTCTTTGTCCTGCTCTAAACTGTCCGGACCCTGATTTTTTGCAAAAATCTAATTTCTTTGAAGAAAAGCCTGTCCTTTAATCTCTTTGCTCTTTCTGAGGCCTGGGCGCCCACACTCGAGCCTCCTGTTAGATTTTCAAACGATCTGTCAGTGTGGAGAATGTCCCAACAAACTGCACATGCCTCTGGAGCAGGCAACTTTGGGGGGAAGGCAGATTTATCTCGTAAATGTGCTAAGTTTCTCCAGTGAACACTTGAGTGTCAGAGCTGGCTCTGAGTGTCTTGTTTCATTTTGGTTTTTTCTCTTCTATGTTTTTATTTTTCATAGAAAATTGAGCCAGAACTTGACTTATTTTTTTAAATTAATTAATTTATTCATTTTTGGCTGTGTTGGGTCTTCATTGCTGCGCATGGGCTTTCTCTAGTTGCAGCGAGTGGGGGCTACTCTTCGTTGCGGTGCACAGGCTTCTCACTGCGGTGGCTTCTCTTGTTGCGGAGCACGGGCTCTAGGCATGCGGGCTTCAGTAGTTGTGGCGCGCGGGCTTCAGTAGTTGTGGTGCACGGGCTTAGTTGCTCTGCGGCCTGTGGGATCTTCCCAGACCAGGGCTCGAACCCATGTCCCCTCATTGGCAGGCAGATTCTTAACCACTGCACCACCAGGGAAACCAGGACTTGACTTATTTACACACCAATTACCCAGTTGAGAAACAGCACTTCTGAGTTTTACTTTTTCCCTCACTGTCTCCTTTTTTGTTTAGGGAACACATCTTTTAGTCTCATTGTCATGAGATAGACTCCTCTCAGCTGCATTTACTGCTCGAATTCTTTATTTTTATTTTTTACAGAAAAAATGGCCAAGAGACTTAAGTATTTTTATATTTTACCCCCTGTTAAAAAAAAAGAAAACAAATGAAGAGAGAACTCCAGTTTGCCTGGCTAGAGTGTGCTGCTTCTTGTCCACAGGGGCTGTGCTAGAGTTGAGAAGACCACAGTTGGGATGTGGTCCCAGCCTAGAGACACAATCCCAGCTTCTTGCATCAGTCCACCCACGGCTCCAGGGACATTGTTAAGGAAGGCTGCTCCCAAACAAGGACCCGAGGGTGGATTCGTGGAGCGCAGGTTTCAGGTCTTCAAGTGGACAGCAGTTTCCCACCAAGGGAAACCACAGCAAAGAGCCTCTCTCCAGGTCCCGACCGTGGATTCCTGGCACCTGCAGCCTATACAAACATCATAGCACTTTGGGATATTCACCTTGGCTCCGCAGTTTGTATCTATCATAATATGGTTCCTAAGACACGGATTCAAGTGCAAGTGACTTATTTGGAGATGATCCCAGGAAGCATCAGGAGAGGAAGGAGGGAATGGGACAAGGCAGGAAGACAGCCAATAAATGATGTGTCATCAAGCCAGTGGGCAACTGGGGCTCAATCCTGTCGGGGGAACTCAGAGAGCCAACACAGAATGTGCATGCAGTTATCTCACTGAGGCATGAGGGACCCGGGGTATTTACATAGCAGCTCCTGTCAACCATTGCTTGAGGACTGCTCCCTGGGGTGTGGTGGGTCGGGGGGGCATTAATTCTGAGGGATTTCTGCCCTGCTGAACACGTGAGCAGAGCAGGCTCTGGATGCCAGAGAAGGATCTCAGGTGAGTTGCAGAGGCTGGCAATTGGAAGGTGGGTCCCTGCAACGCATGTGAACCACAAGGCTAAGGCCTGAGAGGACGTGGGTGGGCGTCAGCAGCTTCACTGTAAACTCTCTCATGTGCGTCTATCCTGTCTCCTCCCAGACGGTGAGCTCCATAATGACAAGGGCTGAGCTCATGCATCAGTCTGTGTTCCATATTGCCCACCTGGGTAATCATATGTCTCATCCATTAGGCACTCATGGTGGGTGTAATGCTAAGCACATCCCAGGGTTGGCTCTACCAATCCTCAAAACAGCCCCGTGAGGCTGTTATTACTTCCATCTCAGCTGAGGCTGTAGGAGTACAGTGAGTTAAAGTAACTCACTAAGGTAGTAGTCAGGGTAGCCAAACTTGGGCAGCTTGGCCCCAGAGAGTACCCTTTGGGATGCTGTGCTAGACTGCTTCTCCAGCTTTGTGGTTGGAATCTGAGTCTAGAAGCTCTAGAGACCACTGCTCCCCCAGCTATAGCTGTCATTTGTTGACTACTTCTCACGTGTCTCATCCTAAAGGAAATGCTTTACATTCATTCTTTTGTTTTAATTTTCTCATTCCCATTTTGGAGCTAAGGATGGCAAGGTTCAGAGAGAGGTTAAATCACACAGCCGGTGGGTGGAAGAGTCTGGCTTCAGACAGAGGCACCTGCACCTGCACAACAGATACCAAAGCCGTGACTTCAAGACGCTGACTGTCCTACCTGGGCCCCTGTGGTGGGGAGTGGGCAAGGGATGAAGGAGATCAAGAAAGCAAGTTACATCCCCTGATTTGCCCCAGAGAAAGCAGGTGGGTCAAGGGTCAGACAAGAAAAGAGGGTCATTAAGAACATCAAAGACCCCCTCCCTCTCTCTGCTTCCTATCAGGAACGTGGCACAATCAGGTTGGGCGGTTGCTGTTTTCTTTTAATAACCTGTGATAATATCCAGTGTTTCACAATCTACTTCCCCTTCACCTGGTGTAGTGGCAGGGCTCCAGGAATGGAGCCAACCCTGCCAGGCCATCAGAAGCTATGCCTCCAACACTTTGGAAAACTCTTGGTCAGTACTTGAGACTAACGACACAGCAGTACCAAGCCCCACAAGGCGGACTTTGGCGGTTGCATGCATTCTACTCCTTGCATGGGGGCAGCAGCCAAACCTGACCAGGGTGCACTGTCATTTTGGGGTTGCTGGAGCCCGTGCGAGAAAGGGGGCATCCGCCTGTGCTCCTCTGAAGGGCATGCTGAGCACTTGCTAGGGCGTGCCAGGCAGGGTCTTCCTCTCTCTTTTCTTCACTAGCTCCTTCTCCCCTTTTCTTCTTCATTTGTCTCTCGCTTCTGCCATATCCTTTCCAGAAAAGGAAGCCCATGTGGTCAAACAAGACCTGCCCAGGAAATCAGGAGACCTGGTTGTAACTAGCAAAGAACGAGGGATGCTGATCTGAGCTACGAGGTCCCAGCTCAGTGCTTTGACTGCCCACCAGCCAAGCAGCCTTCTTCCACTCTTTAGATTTCAGCCCCCAATCTGCAACACAGGACACATGCACCAGATTATGGTTTGCAGCCCTTTTAAAAAGACAAGAGAACTTTGCTTATGCTGTTTACTGTTATTTTTGAGCCTGTTTTTTTTTTTTTAGAGTCAGTGCCCTATGCTTAGTTTTATTTTTTTAAAAAATTAAAGTTTTGATACAATTTATTTTTAAATGGTAGATTTTATATTTAAGAAAATTCAAGATCATTGTCATTCCTTGAAAAATCAAATCTGGCCACCCTGGACCTCTACTCATGCATGCCAACTGTCTGTTGGCGCTGAGTTTCGCTGTCCCTTCTAGGTGAGGCGTGTACTCCCCACCCAGAGCCCCCTCTGTTTTACCATCACCCTACTTCTAGGTTTGTAAGAGGCTGGGGAAAGGTAGACCCCCAAAGGGACCTCAGATTCTCCTAAAAATGCACAAGGATAGGGAGTTTCCATGTCTGTGCTTTTACTGTGTGAGAAAAGATTGAAAACAAATTGAAAACACAATTTTCAAGGTGTCCCCACATGTGAGAGCTCATGGGTCCTCCAAGCCGGAGACGCACAGCAACCAGGCTGTGCTCTGCTCTTTGCGCGATGAGGACCCCGAGGCCCAAAGAGGTGAAGTGACTTGCCCAAGTCACAAAGCTGCTGACTGTCAACATGAGCGTTCCAACTCAGATTTGCTCATTCCTGGCCCACTTCTCCTTCTCTACCAGGAAGTCTCTCGCCTCAATTTGAATACTACCTTACATTTCCTCACCCCCTTATCCATTGGGCTCCTCTGATGACTCAGCAGGTGTGCAGGGCAGCTGTTACTAAACACATTTCAATAGATGAGGAAACTGAGGCAGTGAGGTCAATGGGCATAAAAGCAGAGTAAGCAGTTTTCTTGGTGGCATAATTCAAAGGATAATGGGAAGGGTGTGTGTGTGTGTGTGTGTCTGTCTGTCCCTCTCTCTCTCTCTGCATGGGGGAATCCTAATACACTCCCCCCACCCTTTTTAATGGAGGAAAAAGGGGCAGGGAAAGGAGAGATCCAAAAGTACCAAACACCGATCTTGCTCACTTTGCAAATTTGGAAACATCACTTTTGGATTCTGTCTCCTTTTCTCCCTTCCTTTCCTTCCTTTCCTTTTACTGTGTGAACAAAAGAGTGATCGAATAGTATTTTAGATTTTCAAAATGCTACATGGACTTCTCAGTTATCCTCATCAAAATCCATAAAAGGCAGAGTGGGATGATGAGATCTATTTCCCGAGCAGGATATTGAGTCAGCAATGGGATGAACAAGTCCAGGTTCACTCAGCAGCTTAGAGATGAGGCTGAGCGTAAACCCTGGGTCACATGGGACTCCAGAGTGAGCCAAGCTAAGTCTCTCAGAAGAATTATTGCTTCGGTTTTGGGAGCACCTACAATGGGCCAGGTATGTGCTGGGTACTTTATGGACAAAAATCTCATAAATCCACAGGAGGTTCCTAGGACAGCCTATGGCCGTCTCCATTTCACCATTAAGGAAGCCGAGGGGGGCCAAAATGCCCAGAATGCTGCCCGAGGTCATCCCACAGGCCTGGGTCTGAAAGCCCACATTCCCTCCATGACATTGCTTTTTTGCAATAGAAAAAGAATTATCCACAATTCTCTCCCCTCCACCAACAATCCTATGTCAGGGTCCTCCCTTAATCCCTGCATCCCCAGTGACTCCTTCTGGGTATTTGGGGGTGTCCTCCAGGTCCTCTGGGATTGTCTGAAGGTTAAGTAATGTTTGGGTCATTTTGCTACTAAAGAAGCTTCAACAATGTAAAAGGAAAAACAAAACCCTACATCATAGCTAATCGTGCGTGGGTTCTCAATTCAGCTTAGCGTTGTCACTTTTAACGTCTCTTTGGAAGGGAGTAGGGCTGGTTTAAACAGAGTAACAAACATTTATTCAGGAAGCAGAAAGCCCATGCCACACCCTTGACGTGGTGCTAGGAAAGAGGGACTAAACATTAACCAGAAGGCAAATACAGAAACATCAGAGGGTTGGCGCACGGAGCAAAAAGAAAGGGGCACCGGATAACAGTAGTGAAGCTCGTGGCCTTGGATATCAGCCAAAGCCTGGGTTCAAATCCCTCCTTTGATACTCACTAGCTGCATGGCTTTGGGCAAATGACTGAACCCTTTTTAGCCTTCATTTTTTTGGTGAATCTGGGGTGATAATAATGTATTCCTCTGTGACTTGTGATATAGATTAAATGATATAATGTATAGAACATGTTTGGGAGACTGCCCTCGCATTCTTATGGGCTCCATCAAAGAGAGCTCTTGTTATGTACAATTAAACTGCAATTAACCTATTTTCAGGCTCTCCCCTCTCAAGTTTTTTTTTTTTTTTTTTTTTTTTTTGCGGTACGCGGGCCTCTCACTGTTGTGGCCTCTCCCGTTGCGGAGCACAGGCTCCGGACGCGCAGGCTCAGCGGCCATGGCTCACGGGCCCAGCCACTCCGCCGCATGGGGGATCTTCCCAGACCAGGGCACGAGCCCGTGTCTCCTGCATTGGCAGGCGGACTCTCAACCACTGCGCCACCAGGGAAACCCTCCTCTCAAGTTTTTTGCTATGCTCATATGTCAAGAAAAGGTCACGGCGGAGTTGTTTATTATATTGTTCTTTTAAATTTTCTAGAGCATGTTTTGTGGCCCTGACAGATTCAGGCTAAATCGCCATTGTAGTATATCTATCAGCCCTCGCAATAAGAATGGCTGTTTTATGATGAGCAGGTGAGGCTATACAAGCAGCAAAGAAAGAGAATGATGTGTCCACTACACTCTACTTATGGAGGAAAGATGGTAAACAGGAGAGCAACAGGTTTTTCCAAATCTATGCAGAACAGACTTCGGGGAGAATACCAAGTGTTGATTAACCCAGGTCCCGGTCCTGGGTAGGGGCATCCTGGTCAACTGATGTCATGCAGAAATGGAAACTGGCAGAGATTGGAAAACAACAGTCACAAGACTTAGAGAAAATAAGCTCCTGGTTCATAAGAGGCAGGATGAAAGCTGACACCAGCCATTCCTGAAAAGAGAAAATGAGGGTATTCGTTGGATCAGTGCATGGTATCTGTGATGAATGCGGCAATTCTGGCTGTGTACAAAAGTCTACTGTGCCATTTTGGATACCTTCTGATGAAAAGGATATTGTACCATTAGTGAGGCCCAGTGCAATACAGCTGAAGTGATCGGGGCCCACACAGAGCCGTGGATAGTTTAAAAGGGAAGTGAAATCAGGCTGGCATTCTCCAGGAAAAGGCAGATTGAGAGGAGGGCATCACGGAATGACACAGCATTCTGAAATGAGAACAGAGAATAAAAGCTACAAAGGCTATTGGAGTTCATGGGCCTTTCTCCCTGCTTCCCTTCCACTTCCCCCTAATCCAAACAAGGCAGGGCAGTCTAAAGAATTGTATATTAGCAAGGACATTTAATATACAGGCATTTAAAAAATACTAAACATTTACCTGGGAACCAAGCAGAGAAAAAAGGAATGATGCATTATAGAATTAAGGCAAAGATTGCCTACAGCAACCACACGGAGGATTTTGGAATAGCATCAAATAACTGAAGAAAAGGAAAAAGGAAACCAAGAAATATTGAGCAATTGATATGTTCCAGAACAGGCTTTCAAGTCAAATACCTGGGTTCAACCCTCACCCATGAGCTGTGTGACTTTGGGTAAGTTCCTTAACTTCTCTGAGCCTCAGGAGCAATGCAATCCCCTACCTCATCACCCTTTTGTGAAGATTAAAAATAATACTGTATGTAAAATACCTAGAATAGGGCCAGCTGTGGAATGTGTATGTAAAATACCTAGAATAGGGCCAGCTGTGGAATGGGTCCTCAAAGTGATAGTTATTATCATTGCAGTTTTTACCAGCGTTGGTCCACATAGCATCCCTGGGAGAAGGTTCATGTTTTACATGTGAGGAAACTAAGGCTCAGAGAGGTTAAATATTTTGCCCAAGGTCACCTAGGCAGTAAATGTTGGAGCTTGTATTTGATCCCAGGTTTGTCTGCCACATTCACTTCCCATCCTGCCTCATGGCAGGTGATAGGCAGACAAAATCTTACATACTAGCTATGCTTAATCCATGCTTCCTTCATAGATATACTTTTTTCTAGGAATCTAAATCATTAGCACATATTTATATGCTTTCTACACCTATGAGGGCTCTGTAGCCCTCAGTGAAAACCTGACATATTTGGAGATCCTAGGGAAATGAACATCCTCAGAAGTCAAAATAAGTGGGGCATGCGACTGCGTGCATTACAATAGGATAAAAATAGCATTCAAGACACAAAGCTTTGGAGGGAGAGGGTTCAGTTATGTAGCAAGGGACTATGGAGCATCTCTGAAGATTCATAAACCTTCTGTGTGCACGTACGTTCCTGCCCTCAGCAAGCTTACTGTCCCATGAGACATCTGTGGATACAAGCTGCTCTTGTTTGCCATTCTCCCCTCTTTGTAGCTTTCAGTTCAGTCTGGATTTTGTTCAGGACTGTCTGGGCTGGGCTGGGGGTTGGGTGGCTGTTCAATGCCATTGCTGAGGACTTGGTGCCTGACACTGAGCAAGTGGCTATAGACAGTGCAAGAGAAGTTTAAGACCCAGCCTGTACCACTGAAATTCTTCCAAAGCAATTGGGAAGATAAGGAATACTCATGTGAAACCCTCAGGGACACAAAAAAGCCATATATAATTAAACTTCCCTGGGGATGGCTTGGGGAGTAATAGCCTCAGGATGTCAGAAACTGGAGAGAAGCATGTGGGGTAGAACAGAATCATGGAATTGTAGGATGTTAGAGGTGGAAAGCTACCAGCTGGCTCAGTGTCTCACTTCCTAAATGATACTGGAATTCCATTTATGATGTTCTCGGAAAATGGACCACTGGACTCTAACTCCATCTGGGACAAGGATTTTGCTAGTTTACATCTATCACTGGACAGTTTCAATGATCATTCAGTTTTTTATTATATTATGCCAGAATCAATGTTCTTTAGCCCACTGAACTTAGTTTTGCCCTACTAGTCTGGGGTGGGATAAGTTGAATTACTGGTTTTACTACTTTGTAATACTAATACATCCAGTTCCCCTCCCATGGCCTCATTGTAATTTCTTGATCCTTGACTTTGGGATGGCTTGATTTGGGCAATTGGAATATTGTTGGATGTGATGCCCAGAGAGGCTTTGATTTTTGTGTGCCTTTTGGTGCTTCTTCCATCACTATGAGAAAAATATTCCCCAGGGCACCTACTGATTCTCAAAGACAAAGAAACATGGAGAATAAAACTGAACCCAAACCATGACCTGAAGCAGAGCCCAGCCAAGCCTACATCAGATCAGACAAACTCCAGCTCACCTGCAGATACCTATGAGGCAAATAGATGTGGTAATAAGCCACAGCATTAATGTGGCAATAGTGCACTAAAACATACAGCAACAAAGATTAGGTTTACTCCCTTTTACACCTGAATGCTCTTCAAATAGATGGAGGTCATTATTATTCCCCGAAAATATTATCATTTTGTTCTCATTTGTCCTCAGCGCTGATAACCATTTCTGTGTGACATGCATTCCGAATCCCTGCTGTATATAATCGCTCACTCTTTCACCCAGAACTGAGCAAATGATACTCCAGATGTAATATGCCCCTTACAGATTCTATTAGGATCATCATTGCCCTTCAACTGAAAATAATACTTTATTACTGCTTAAAATTGCATTAAATAAAAACAGCAATTCTGTTGTTGGAGCATATTGAGCTTTGGGTTAATTAAAACCCTCCGATTTTTTCTGAGTCAATTGTTGTCAATCCAGCTCTCTGACCCTGTATTTACATAGTTGACTTTTTTGATACTAAAGACAGATTCTATTACACTTAAATTGTGTATGGTTGATTTTGACCTAGCAACCTGAACTGTCAATACAATTTAAATCCTTATTCTGCCATCAAACATACCAACTATTCCTCCCCTATTTATGCCATCCATAAATTGGGTGAGTATGCCTGCTATGTCTTTATCCAAATTACCGAAGAAAGAATATTGAACATAACAGATATAAAGACAATAACCTTATGGCATATCTCTAGAGACTTCTAGGTTGAATATAAGTAATGTGGGTTGAAGTCAGCAACAAATCCCTCTTTATTTATTTATCTACTTATTATTTATTATTATTATTATTATTTTTCGCCACACTGCGTGGCTTATGGGATCTTAGTTCCTGCACCGGGGATTGAACCCGGGCCCTTGGCAGTGAAAGCATGCAGTCCTAACTATTGGACCGCCAGGGAATTCCCAACAAATCCCTTTTTAACTGGACAGTCATCCTACCTGTGTTTCAGCATGTTGTCCACACGAGCATTATGAGTGACATGATCAAAAGCCTTGCTTAGATCAATGTTTATCAGTGGAGTAATTTTATCAAAAATGGAAATTGGTTGGTACAATATGATCTGCTCTCGGAGGACCGATATTGGGTCTTAGTAATTACTTCTTTCTTTTCTATGTGCTTATCAACATTGTTTAATAACCTCTACCATATAACTGTCAGGAAGCAATGCTGAAATAATGTCTCTAGTCTTGAGAATCTACCTTTAAAAATTTTAAGGAAATTTCTTGCTCATGTAGTAGCATAATTTGGTACAATGCACTCCAAGATGAGGCGTCTTAGGACACATCCCCTGCACTTGGTTCAGTCGCCCACATTGTCTCCTGGACCAGAGGCATTTGTGCACCATCCCAAATCCATCCTGACCTCATGAGCAGTTAGGCAGCCCCAACATGGGAATGCATTGCTCCTGTAGTTATGAAGCTGGATCGCTACAGCATCTGGATCACTACAGCTGGATCACCTGTTACAGGTGGGAGGGCTCACTGAGGTGCACTTCTCATGTGCTGCCCCAGAACTTGCCTACTGCCACTGAAGTGCAAAGCACTATGACATCCACTAGGCACCTTCACGCCTACGACCCAGAAGGGCAGAGGAGCTGAAGTCCCTTGGACATCCGTCTTCCTTCCTCCTCACAGACAGATGGGATGGAGAAGATGTGGTTTCCTATGGACTTCAAGAAGACATCCAGGGGCTTCCCTGGTGGCGTAGTGATTGAGAATCTGCCTGCCAATGCAGGGGACACGGGTTCAAGCACTGGTCTGGGAAGATGCCACATGCTGCGGAGCAACTGGGCCCGTGAGCCACAACTGCTGAGCCTGCGCGCCTGGAGCCTGTGCTCCGCAACAAGAGAGGCCGTGATAGTGAGAGGCCCATGCACCACGATGAAGAGTGGCTCCCGCCTGCCTCAACTAGAGAAAGCACTCACACAGAAACGAAGACTCAACACAGCCAAAAATAAATATAAATAAATAAATAAATTTAAAAACAAAACAAAACAAAACAAATCTAGAATTTGTAATTGGGCAACCTTCCCTTTAAAAAAAAAAAGAAGAAGACATCCAGTAAAACTAAGCAATCAGAGTGTCATCAAGCAATGCACTTCCCTGTGTGGCTCTCTCTCCTTACCCGCTCCCTAGGCACAGAGGCTCTTGCCACAGGCTTTGCCTCTGGTTAAGCTGATGCTCATGGTGCCCTGCCCCTATCCCTTTGGCACTCGCGTCCTCTGCTCGTGCATGACTTCCTACCACCAACACTTTCTCAGCCTGCACGTGGGGTAGGCTGGACATGCTGGAGAATTGATGTCACCAGGAGCAGAGGATAAATACCTCATATTCCTCCTTCTTTGGGTGGGACAACACAACAAGTTCTACCCTGGCTCTTGGAGGTCCCCAGGGGGATTAAGTCCCAGCTGCCCACAGCACCAACCATTGACACACTCCTTATTGACCCTCTTGCCTTTCTTGTTTCACTTTCCCACTCCTGTTTTGGTGCTTCTTGGGATCACCTCCCAAATAAATTACTTGCACTAAAATCCTTGACTCTGGACCTGCTTCTTGGAAAACTGAACCAAAAGCACTGGAGAACCTGAGACCTCTCCCATGATAAGAACTCCCTTCTCACTAACATCTCCCACTCTTTTTTTGTTTTTTTGCGATACATGGGCCTCTCACTGTTGTGGCCTCTCCCGTTGTGGAGCACAGGCTCCGGACGCGCAGGCTCAGCGGCCATGGCTCACGGGCCCAGCCTCTCCGCGGCATGTGGGATCTTCCCGGACCGGGGCACGAACCCGTGTCCCCTGCATCGGCAGGCGGACTCCCAACCACTGCACCACCAGGGAAGCCCAGCATCTCCCATTCTGATGGAAAGAGTGACAAGGGTATTTGTTGACCAGATAGATTTTTAATTATTTCCTCTATTTCTGTATACTACTTCTGAGCAAAATTTAGTCAAAGCCCTCAGTCATCAAGGTTAGTATCATAGAGTGTTACCATAGTGTTGAAGCTTGTCATCTGCAACATTATGTTAGTAGAGCTCACTTTTTTGTTTGTTTTTGTCAAAATGTTATTTCTATAATTTGAATGGGTAATAAATCGGAACATGGTAAAAATATGTGCACAATGATAGATAATGAAAGTAAGCACCCTCCCATCCTAAGTCTACCATCCTGTTACTAGTGCCTTTCCAGAAATACTCTATGCATTAACAGTCACACACACACACACACATAAACAGACAGCACACACATCTGCACACACAGGCCCACAGGCCTATGTCCCTGTAGTGCTGGTAGAATCCTGCACTATACTCTCCAGACTCTTCTGAATTTTGCCTTCTCATATGAGAGTAAATCTTGGTGATCACTTCACACCAGTAAACCTAGACTTGCCTTCTCCTTTTTTTTTTTTTTTTTTTTTCTTTTTGCGGTATGCGGGCCTCTCACTGTTGTGGCCTCTCCCGTTGCGGAGCACAGGCTCCGGACGCGCAGGCCCAGCGGCCATGGCTCACGGGCCCAGCCGCTCCGCGGCATATGGGATCCTCCCAGACCGGGGCACGAACCCGCATCCCCTGCATCGGCAGGCGGACTCTCAACCACTGCGCCACCAGGGAGGCCCGCCTTCTCCTTTTAATAGTTGTGAAGTTCTCCTTTATAAGGATCAGTTTTGCGTTGATGGCTATTTAGGTAATCTCTCTTCTTTAACATAATCTAAGCTGTAACAATCTAAAACCTTAAAACACCAGCTGTTTTGGGCTTCTCTGGTGGCGCAGCAGTTGAGACTCCGCCTGCCAATGCAGGGGACATGGGTTCGTGCCCCGGTCCGGGAAGATCCCACATGCCGCGGAGTGTCTGGGCCCGTGAACCATGGCTGCTGAGCCTGCGCGTCCGGAGCCTGTGCTCCACAACAGGAGAGGCCACAACAGTGAGAAGCCCACGTACTGCAAAATAAAAAACAAAAAAAAACCCACCAGCTGTTTTATTTGCTCACAGTTCTGCAATCTGAACGGGGCTTGGTTGGGCAATTCTGCTGGTCTTGCCTGTGGTCATTCCTGGAGGTGCATTCAGCTGGCAGGTGGATTGGGGGCTGGCACACTGGGATGGCTGGGTCTCTTGCTGTCACTCCGTTCAGTCTCAGGGCCACTATCTTTCCACATGAGCCCTCCATTGCCTTTCTATGTGGTCTCCCCAGCAGGGTAACTGGACTGGTTATGCAGTGACTCAGAGTTCTGGAAGCTTCCAAGCCTTCTTAGAGTTAGGCCAGAAACTGGCCTAACTTTACCTCTGCTGTCTTCTATTGGTTGAACCAGGTCACGGGCTCAGCCCAGATTCAAAGGGAAGGGACTTCACAGGGGTGTGGATCTAGGGAGATGGGGTTCATTGGAGGTCACCGATCTGATAGACCATTACAGGGGACTTCAGGGGAAACTAACTAGTTAGGGGATCAGGGCTCCCAACAGATGTAGATCTCCTTTTATCGGATTTGTGATATTTTATTTGAAAAGATAATTATGCTTTTTAATAATGGCTGAAAATCACTAATTTACATCATGGAGTTATAAGAGGATTTAGAGAGATCATCCAACCCTTCCCCTTCATTTGACCGATGAGAGACCTGAAAATCTCAAAGGATGATTAATGGTCAAAAGAATGACAACATTCCCCTGACTCATGGTCAGGACCCCAATTCTTTTTCCCCCTTCTTATGCTTTCCTGTTTCCCACTGATTTTTCATTTATGGGCTTCAACCCATTCAGTTGGTGGTTTAACAAACATTTGTTGAGCACCTGTTATGTTCCAGGCACTGTTCCAGAGGTCAGTATTTCAGTAATTCTAGCCTCACATGCAGGAGTGGTGTGCTTGGGCCATTTCGGGAGCCCTGATGGTGCTCATGTTCAAATTCACATTGAGTGACATCATGTCGGTGGCTTGAAATTGGCCATGGTGGGAATATTCACAGCATTAAAAACTGGCAAATGTTACAAATCAGGACTCTTTTATTGCCCCCAAAGAGTTGGTTGTTAAACATTTACCAGCACACCCTGGACTTAGTCTTAAATCACATTCTCTTTCAGGCTGAGAGGGTTTCCTTTACCACAGGTCCTGCTGACCCATAGGTCTCTGTATTTTCATTCATTTATTCACTCATTCAGTAAATGTTTATTGATCAACTACCATGTGATAGACCCTGTCTGAAGGAAACAGCCTCTATTCTTTTCCAGACAATTATTTTCAGGCAGGAATGTGTGCCTAATTTTTGCTAGATCTGATTTTTTTGCTAGATTTTTGTGTAGAATGACCCAATTTTTCAATGTAAGCAACAAATTTTTAAAAGGTTTAAACTACTGCCTGGGCCAAACTAAACACATCTTTAAGTTATATTTGTCATGGAAGTCACCAGTTTGTAACCTTTGCTTTAACCCTAACAAAAGTGTATGACATCAAGGCCCTGACCTCTCCAATCTTCCATTCCCACCAGTCATGCTGCAGTTAAATCACCTGGAAATCCAGGCCCAGCTTCTACACTATGTCTCTCATGATAAGTTTGAGATTTATGCTCAAAATAATGTCCTTTGCTTAAAGACCCTTGGGGGCTCCCCAGTAATGCCCACTTCTCCAGCCTGACATTCCACTCATCACTAAACTGCACTGGCCTTCTTTTGGTTTCTTGACCAGCCCATGCTTTCTGCCACAGGGCCTTTATACTTGCTGTTCCTTCTCCCTGGAACACTGAACTTTCACCTCATTTACTCAACACAAAGGTAATTTGCTCAGGGAATCTCCATCCTCCTAGACCAGATCAAGTTTCACTAATTTATCCTATGTTATTGCCATATTCTGCTCCTTTGTAGCTTTATGGTAGCCACGAAAATGCACTTCTTAGATCTCTCATTGAGGGGAGTGTAACTGACATCCCAAACTGCTGACTGTGAATCCACCACCACCCTCTGCTGAGGCCACACTTCCCATGGGCCGCTCCCAGCCTGTGACTGAGCACAACAGGAATACAAAGGCAGGTTCATTCTTGAGACCTTAAGACTCTTTTGATGGGTAACTTTGGCCTTGCCAGGTCTTCCTTAGAACTACACTGCAGCCCAAGACTATCTATCTCTCTCCTTCCCAGAACTGCATCACTGCCTGATGGCTTGCCCAGGCTTCTCCATCCCCCTCCCTAGTCTCACTCACAAATAAATCTCTTTCATGTTTATTCCTGTCTTAGCATCTGCTTCTTGGAGTCCATGAAATAACACAAGCATCTATTACAATGGTAAATTTATATTTAAATATGCAATTATCTGATGAATGCTTACCTCCCAGACTAGACCATGAAGACAGGATCAGTTCAGGGATATGTTTACCTTTGGCTTACATTAAATCCCAGCCTCTCTTACAGGGTCTGGCGCACAGTGGGTACTCAGTAAACACCTGCTGATTTAACATATGAAGGAAACAATGGAAAATACATGGCATTATGAAAATGAAAGGTGTAGTTAAATGTAATGTAGGCTTGTCCTGACTATAGGCTGTGCTAACTTCAACATGGGAAACTGAAATTGAGGAGCATCCCTTGGAGAAAAGGTACGTAAAGATAAGACAAATTCAGCCAGTCCAAGTAGTCCATGTGGTAATTTAGGCTTAGAATTGGATTACATCTCAGTGTACTTGGAGGTACCTCTGGTTTTTCCCTAAGTCATGATAGTTTGGTAACAGAGAACACACTGAGTTAACAGGAAGAGTCTATTCAAATACCGTCCGAGATAACCTCAGAAGGAGTAGGTAGCGAAAGCACAGTTGACAAAGGAGTAGTGAGACTGGACTAGCTTGAAACCTGCAATGACCCAGCTCAGCAACTTGGGCAAGTCCTTTTTCCTCCTCAGATTTTGATGTTCTCATCTGTACCATGAAAGGGATGGCCTGGGGTCTCTGAGGCACTTCTAGCTTGGACATCCCTGGATTCTAAGTGCAGTGGACAGAGGTCAGGGGAGGAATGTCTTCTTTCTTGTTCCATACTATATCCCAAGCATCTACCACGGTGCCTGGTACTTAGGAGGTGCTTCATAAATCTTGCTTGAATGAATTCACAAAAACATGAATGGAGGATACCTCTTCTTTCCCCTGGGTACACAATGTTCCGGGGCCCCAATCTGTGCTAGCAGGGAAGGCAGGAAGCAGCTATTTACCTTTGAGGGAGCGGCTGGGTGATGTGCTTGTGTAAACAGCCATTTACCCAGGTGTCAAGAGGAGCCGCTGAGAGAGAACACACATTTATTCCTTTCCTCACGGTAATGACTCAGAAATCCCAGCTTGCTGCTCTGCATTTTTCCAGGCACTACTGGAGTGGAGGCCTGGTGTGTTTTTCTGACCCAGCCTGAGCAAGACTCCCACCCTCACTCCCCCACTTTTACTCCAAGTCACTCCTCTCTAGTGACCCTTCAGGGCAAATATCAGCATCGGAAGTTATCTTATTATTGAACGTTTTTGTCCTCTTGCTCTCTGTATCCTTCCACTAGAATGGAAACGCCTTGAGATCCATCTGTCTTGTTCATTGCCCTATTCCCACACCTGGAGGAGTGTCTTATACTGGGTGGGGCTGCTCAATCAGTAGATACTGACCGACTGATAGATGAGTAAGATTTGCTCCAAGCCTGGTCTAGTACAATCACTAGCTCAAAGTGGTGCTTGAAATTCCCACCACTAAACTCACCTCTTTGGGGTAAGTCAGCATTCTTCATTCAATCATGATACAGCACTTTCATAGTTTTGGTCATATCTCTTCCTCTAATTTACTTAATATATCTCTCTAATTCATGTCTCCTCTTTTAATAAATTTCAAACATACACTGTATGTCATGACTGTAAATGGAAACCAGTATCACTTTCCATACACAGAAGGTAACCATAAAAGTAAATACAGTGATCCAAACCTTAGTGCCAAAGGGATGGTGGATAGAACTCTACTTCAGTATATTTTTTTCTTTGTGATACTAGGCATTTTGCTGTGGGCATTTACAAATGATATTTTGATATATGGTCCATAGGCTTCACCAGATTTCCAAAGGAGCCGTGGCATCTTCCCTAAGAACCCTGGAGAAGAGATACCAGGATATAATCTGCGAGTGGTCCAAGCTTGAGGACTGTCCTTTCTTTGTTAAAAAGGAAAATCAAATAGTGTTAGGATAGTGTGTAAGACATGTTAGCATCAACCTGGAGTATATTTTTTGGTGCACATATGTATTCATTTATGTTGGGCATATATCTTTGAGTGGAATTCCTGGACCACAGGGTATGTGCATGTTCAATTTTACATATACTGTCAGAGTCTCTAAAGTGGTTTTTACCAGTTTATAATCCCCACCAGAAGTATGAGAATCCCACTTACTCTACAACCTTACCTCATTTACTATTAACAGTCTTTTTCATTTCAGCTGTTCTAGTGGGTATGCAGTGGTAAATCCTTGTAGCTTTACTTTACATTTTCCCTGTGACTAATATGGTTAAATACCTTTCCATGTGCTTATTGGCCATTTGCATACCCCTTTGAAAGATGACTTTAAATCTTTTGTCTATTATTTTTCTACATTTTTCTTATCTATTTGTAGGAATTTTTATATATTCTGGATATGTCTCTTTTAGTTTCAGTGTTCCAATTTTTTTCTCACTCTATAATTGGCTCTTCTCACTCTATAATTCCACTCTCTTAATAATGCCTTTTACTGAAGAGAAATTCTTAATTTTAATGAAGCCCAAATTACTGATCTTTTCCTTTGTAGCGTTTATTATATTCTGTTAAGAAATCTTAGCTAATCCCAAGATCCTGAAGATATTCTTCTATATTGTTTTCTGGAAACTCTATTGTTTCACCTTTCATATGTACATCTATAATCCACTTTGGGTATATGGGGTGAAGTATGAATGAAGACTCTTGTTTTTTTTTCATTTCGTATGGATTTTTAAGAATTCAGAACCAGTTTCTGAAAAGACCATCCTTTCTCACCGCTCTGCAGTGTCACCTTTTTCATAAAAAGAGCATCCATATGTGTGTGGGTCTCCTTCTGGACCCTCAATTATCTTCTTTGGTCAATTTGTCTATCCTCACACCAATACCACACAGTCTTAATTACTATGGCTTTATAATAAATATTGTGCTCTGGTAGTGTAACTCCTTCAACCTTTTCTTTTTCAAGATGGTCTTGCTATTCTTGGACATTTTTAAGTCAACTTCTCAGTTTCCAAGAAGTATCTACTGAGATTTTGATTGGTACTGCATTTATTTTGCATAAATATTTGGGAAGAGCTGATATCTTTACATACTGTGCCTTTGTTTTTGAAGCTTTCTTTTTAAAATGTTAGGTTGGCAGTTATTTTCTTTCTGCACTTTGAATATATTATTCCACTGTCTTATGACATTTCATTTTGAAGTCACCTGTAAATCTAATTGTTACTCCTTTAAAGGAAATACGTTTCTTTCTTTTCAGATTTTTCTGTTCGTCCTGGTTTTTAGTACTTTTATTATAAAGTGCTAAGTATTCATTTCTTTATATTTATCTTATTTGAGGTCCAAAGTCCTTCTTTAATCTGTAGATTGGCATCTTTTATTTGTTTTGAAAAAAATTTAGCCATTGTTTCTTCATGTGTTATTTCTGCTCCATTTGCTCTTTTGAGACTATACTTAAATATCTTTTTAGAAAAACCACGTCCATGTGTCTGCTAGCTTCTCAACTGCATTCATCTTTTTTCATTCCTTTCTCGGCTTTAGTTCAGCTATTTTAGTCTCACATAGCATCCAGTTCACTAATCTTCCCTTTCTCTGTGCCTAAACTACTGTTGAATCTATCTGATTTATTAATTTCAGTTATTTTATTTTAAAATTATAGTTTTTATTTCCTTTTTTATAATTTCCAGTTTTCTGCTGAAATTCTGATTTTTAAAGTATAGTTCTTGAAAGCCTAATTTCATTTAGGTAGTAATCATGATTATTTTAAGACTCATGTCTAATAACCCTAGTATCTGTACACTCTATCACCTGTTTATTCAGCCATGTGGCTCTGCCTCCTGAAATGACTGGTAGATTCAAATTAGATACCAGATGTATTTTTTTATTTATTTTATTTTATTTAGTTATCTTTTTTTTGGATGTGGACCATTTTAAAGTCTTTGTTGAGTTTGTTACAATATTTCTTCTGTTTTATGTTTCAGTTTTTTGGCCCCCAGGCATGTGGGATCTTAGCTCCTGGACCCCCTGCATTGGAAGGCAAAGTCTTAACCACTGGACTGCCAGGTGTTGTTTATTTTTTAAAAATTAAGATAATTTGAGACTCTGGGTAACTTTATTTTCTTACAAAGAAGATCTGCTTTTATTTCTAGCAAACTGAGTAGAAGCAAATCACCTAATCCAATCAGGGACTGAGTTTATTAAAACTGGAGTTCACTCTTTGTGAGGGCTGGTTTATTTCTGGTTCACCCCTATTTCTATGATATAGCCTTTTGTTGATGCCAACTGAAAACATGGGATGCTTTTCCTTATTTGGAAAAACTCCCCTTTTCCTCCTCAGTATTGTAAGACTGCCAGAGGTATTGCTCAGCTTCTCGGCTCCAGCCACTGCTTGTGAATCAGATAAAGGCCTTGAAAGGGAAAGCAGACTGAATATTGAACTCACATCTTTGCTCTTGCCTTTTCTCAAGGATCTTAGCACCTCAAATCCTGGCAGGCTTGGTAGCTCTTTGATGCCTTCAACCCAAATCAATCAAATATTTTGTCTGGCTTTTCTAATTGTCCTTGGGTGATGGATTAGTGTACAGCAAACAAGACTACCATTACAGGCTTCAAGATATATTGTTACATGGGAAAAGGAAGTTATAAAAGAACATGTGTAGTAGGAGCCTATACTCAATAAAATAAAAATATTAATAATTTGTTAGAATATTCACAGAAATATAATCTGGAAAAGGAGTCACCTAACCATTTACATTGGTTACCCATTATGCACTATTTCTTTTCTTCTTTTTTTCATTCTTTTTTTTTTTGGTGGCTGTGCTACGCAGCATGCAGGATCTTAGTTCCCCAATAGGAATCAAACCCCTGTCCCCTGCAGTGGAAGCATGGAGTCTTAACCACTGGACTGCCAGGGAAGTCCCTATTTCATTTTTTATACCAGATATTTTTGTAATGTTTGGGCTTCACTTCCCAATGAGGGTATATTCATATATAAGTGGAAATTATAAGGTCATTTAAAAAATTAAAGAAACAAAAATGGCATAAAAAACAAAGCAGCTGGAAAGTGGGCTTGTCTTTATCTCTGTTTCTTAATTTAAGAAAGCCAAGATTACAGAATATCAAGTTGTATGTGGAGACAGTATATTATGGTTAGACTCATGCTGTATTACAGTAGCTTCTCCTTACTAAGCTACATTAGGGAGGCACCTCTTAGTTCAGTGATTTTCTATGTTGGTGTGTTACCTGTGGGGACACAAACATACTTACTGCTTCTTGTTATCTACTTGGTAACAGGGGAAACCAAAATTATAGGACTCTTCCAATTCCAGGAAAACACTGACTTTTCCAAACTCACTTTAGTATGCAACTAAATTAAAAAGAACTTCCTTCTTAGAGAGAGAGAGATACAGACCCATATAGGGTGCTACAATTTATATAAAGGCTCAATCTGAAAACTCCCATTGTTTTTCGTTTTGTTTTGTTTTTTGTTTTTGCGGTACGCGGACCTCTCACTGTTGTGGCCTCTCCCGTTGCGGAGCACAGACTCCGGACACGCAGGCCCAGCGGCCATGGCTCACGGGCCCAGCCGCTCCGCGGTATGTGGGATCCTCCCGGACCGGGGCACGAACCCGTGTCCCCTGCATCGGCAGGCGGACTCTCAACCACTGCGCCACCAGGGAAGCCCTTTCCATTGTTTTTCAAGTGAATACTGAAATCCATATTTGGAAGTGAACACTCATCTGAGATAATTTTCATCTTATTCGTTCTACCCAGTTTTCTAGTCCTTTATGATTATTTTGAGTCTGAATTTTGTCTCCAACTATATTAACTAACGCTTCCATCATTTTGTCAACTGAAAATTCAGTAGCCATGTGTTCTATGTCCTAATCTAAGTTATTTATGAAAATGTTGGAAAAAATATTTTTTAAATCAGAATCAGGGACAGAATAAAGTGAGACTTTACTAACGGGTTCTTCAGGTTGTCAATAATAAATCAACACCCTTTGTGTATGATCATTCGACCTACTTAAAATCCACCTGACTACAGAATAAACCTGTGCACATTTCCTTTGTTCCACTAGAGCTACCAAATATTTTATTCCCATTCAAATCTTCTCCTTGGTGAACTAACTTAGTCACAGACCGTAACACCCAACCCTCATGTACCTGGCCACATTAGATTGGACTAAGGATGAACAAACTGGGCCAATCAGATTTTCTATCTCAAGAGTTTGGTAAAGAATTGATAAGACAGTAGATCTTAAAAGTTCTCATCAAAAGAAAAAAATTGTAACTATGTAAGGTGAAGGATGTTAAGTAAATATATTGCGGTAATTATTTCACAATGTATTTTCAGCTGACCCCTGAACAGCTTGGGTTTGAACTGCACAGGTCCACTTATACGCAGATTTTTTTCAACAAATATAGTACCTGTAATTTCATTTTACAGATCTTTAAGTTAACTAAGTGTGGGGAAAAGTTTGAGTTTGATTAGAGATCACAATACGTGGCATCGAAAGAACTAGGGTTTGAGTCCTGATTCTATCCAAACTGTTTCAGCTTCCTGCCTTTGGGTGGGTGAGTCATTTATCAATTCCTTTGCTTTGGAGGCAGAGATAGCAGTATGCAGATTTTTGACTGGGGGAGGGGTACAGGAGAGTAGAGTCTTAGCACATACATTGTTCAAGAGTCAACTAGATATATACATATATATGCACATATGCACACACAGAGACACACACACACATATAATCATTATGTTGTACACCTTAAACTTATACAATGCTATATGTCAATTGTATCTCAATAAAACTAAAAGATTTTCAAAAGAGGCATGGAGCCTGAGTCTGTTAGCTCTAAGGAGGGTCATGTGACTTGGGGCCTGAGGCCACTCTTGTGGACCATCTATGATAGGCCAAGCAGAAGTGTGGGGGGCTGATGTTTAAGGAGAAAAAAAAGAACCAAAGCATGCATGCTGAGAGAAATAGAAGTTTGAGAACAGAAAGCAGGAAAAAGATGGCTTCTCAGTCCCCATGAGGTCTAACTTTATAACCTGCACTTTGATTCTGTGAATTTTTCTATAGTTTGAAAATAAACTCCTGTTTGGCTTGAGCAAATCTTATAACTGTGCTTCCCCCCAAAGTTCATATGTTGAAACCCCGACTCTCAGTACCTCAGCATGTGATTGTATTTGGAGATAGGGCCTTTAAAGAGGTGACTAAGTTCAAACGAGGCCTTTAGGGTGGTCTGTAACACATCTGACTTTTGCCCTTGTAAGAAGAGATTAGGACATACAGGGAGATAGCAGAGATGCATTAGTACAGAGCGATGACCACGAGAAGAGGCAGCGTCAGGCTGGCCATCCGCAAGCCAAAGACAGAGGTCTCAGGAGACACCAAACCTGCCAACACCTTGATCTGGTGCTTCCAGCCTCCAGAACTGTGAGAAAATACATTTCTGTTGTTGAAGCCACCCAGTTTTTGGTATTTTATATGGCAATCCTGACAAACTAATACAGCAAGTTAGGTGGGTGTCCCTGCTTTCAGTAACAGAAGACTTAGACTTAATTGGCTCAAAGGATAGAATATATATTATTTCACATAACTAGAAAGCAGGAGGAAAAAGAGCTCCAGGGTTGGTTAATTCAGTGACTCATGACATTGTCAAGAATCTATGTTCTTTGCATGTTTCTGCTTCACCATTCTTATCTCAGTATGTCAGCTCTGACCTTAGGCTAGATCCCTTCACGTTGACAAGATGGTTGCAACATTTCCAGACATGACACAGTCCAGAAGAAGAAATTATTATATCTTTTTGAGTGTTTCCTTTTAAGAGCAAAGAAACGCTTCTTAGAAGCCCTCCTGCACTCTTTTGCACATCTCATCAAACAGAAATGCGTACTAGCCAATGACTAAACTAATCACTAGCAGTGAAAAATGGGGACATCATGATAGGATCAACCCTGAATGAATTTGGCTCCATGGAGGAGGAAAGGGCCTACATAAAACGGAGGCAGGGTTAAGCAAAAAGAACGGGAAATGAATTTGGAGTAGGTAACCGACAGTGTCTTTCTGGTTCCTTTTACCAATGTTCCCTAGATCACAACTGTATGTACAAGATTATTATAGAAGAATTTGACAGATATGCTGCTGAAATAGAAATACTTCTTTAATATCTCTCCTCTAATCTATTAATCTTGTTAATGTGTACAAACAAAAACAAATAAAAATAAGTTTGGATGTTCATATTTTCATAATCTTTTATAATTTAAAAATTTTGTATACATTCTCTCATCTGCTACATTTTACAAGAATGAGAAACTGAGGCTCAGAGACTTCAAATAAGTTGCTCAAGAACATATTTACTCCTGGAACAATGGAAAAATGACTAGTGGGCTCATGTCAGTGAGTAATGATAGACTAGATTAGAGATATAAAATCAGAGATGTAAAATCATAGGAATCTAGGTCACATTATGAGGAACTTGCATGTTGGGGAGAGGAGTTTAAAACTGATTAACTACATAGTAAGATCTTAATCTGAGGAGTGACAAGATGCAGTGGTATTTCAGGAAGACTGATCAACAGCTCATTTCCAAAAACAGTTCACAGGTGGCTTAAATAAATAGCATATAGGGACCATACTCAATTTTGGATTCATTCATTATCCTTCACCAATGTTTCTTGAGCACATACCATGTAGCAGGCAGGCCCAGTATTCAGCAGTAGGGATCAGGGAATAATTGAGACAGACACGGTGCCTTTCCTTGTGTCACTTAAAAGTCAGGGGGATCTGTATTGATCAGGATAGGCTAGGCTATGCTGCAGTAACAAACACTGATTTGGCTCAAAACCATAAAGATGTGATTTTGTTCATGTAAATTCTGAGGCGTGAATGGCCCTCCTCTAGCTTCCACCTACGACATTTGAAACACCTGGTCTCCAATGACAACACAGCAGGGCAAAAGAAATAGGGAGGATGCATGTCAGTTCTTAATTGTCTCAGCCTGGAAGTGACACATGTCTGCTCACGGTCCATTGGCCAGAACTGATCCCATGACCCCTTGCTTAATGACAAAAAGGGTTGGGACATATTTGGTTGGGGGAGGGGGCAGCACATGAACACTTTGAAAACGGTAACTGTCTCTGCCATAGGATTTTATAATAAATAAACTCAAGTAAAGATTTGGTGTTTTCTTTTTTTCTTTTCCCTGTGGTACGCGGGCCTCTCACTGTTGTGGCCTCTCCCGTTGCGGAGTACAGGCTCCAGACGCTCAGGCTCAGCGGCCATGGCTCACGGGCCCAGCCACTCCACGGCATGTGGGATCTTCCCGGACCGGGTCACGAACCTGTGTCCCCTGCATCGGCAGGCAGACTCTCAACCACTGTGCCACCAGGGAAGACCGATTTGTTTCTTCTTTAGTCACTTATTAAGTTGTTCTATGCAAGGAGTGGTTATATAAACAGCATTTTAATGACAGCTTCTGCTTGAGGAGAAAAAGTATCATGTTAACCTTGCTTTCAGACTGTGGGTTTAAGGAGAAGATAAAGAATAACAAGTCAATACTAAAGAAAGGTGGCATTTTTATTTCTTTGCCCTGCAGTGATGCAGTAGAAAGAAAAGACCTCAATTTGCATCACGGCTCTCCTACATGCTCCTTCTGTGTCCTTAAGCAAGTCATTTAACCTCTGGGAGCTTACTTCTTCAACTTAAAAAAAAAAAAAGGAATAATACTATCGACTTCAGAGAGATGTCATGAGGATTAAAATTTTAAATATACATATGCACATGTCTACATCACACCACAACTGGCACACAGGATAAACTCATTAAATGTTAAATGAGCCTGTTGTACATGAGTCAAAGCAAATTTCAGATCAGAGCACCCGGCCGTGTTTTCATGTCATCCTCCACGGAGACTCCTGCATGAAATCTAACTCAGCTGCATGGGCTTCAAAACTCCATTACCTTCTCATCCTGCCTCTTCCCCCCTACAACTTCCCAGCGTCTTATCTCACCAAGTTCTTCAATATTCACTCACTGCTCTGGCTAAACAATTTTACTTGCTGCCTGAGACATTGGATAAGTCTCTTTAAAACTCTTCCCTTGTCACTGATTGCGTTTTTTCAAAATATTGGGGGCCCCTCCGTATCAGACCATTCCCTATGGGAGTACCGTACTTTCTGTCCCGTTGACATCAGGCTTGGCCATCTGACTGTCTGACTTGCTTTGACCAGTAAAAAGTGAGTGGAAGTGATGTGAGCAGAAGCTTTGACAGGCATAGCATGCTTCCACTACCTCTTTTTTCTCTGCCACAAGACCAGATACAAGCTTCTGTGTCAGCTTTGGCCCTGAAGTGAAAATGTGGCTGCTGGTAGACAAAAATGTGGGTGAGAAACAGTCCTTTGTAGTGGTTATCCACTAAGATATTAGGGGCTATTTGTTACTGGAGCATCATCTATCCAAGAGATGGCTGACACAACCCCATGTCCCCACCACACATATGAGCTCTTCTTTTTAATGACTGTGTGTTCAAAAGCTCCCTCCCTTAGGACACTTTTTCCTCCCTCTTGCCTCCCCCAAATGCTTCCTGCTTTCAAATGTTTTCTCCAAGAAGCTTCCCCTGATGATCCTGATCTCAAACAATCTCTCCCTTCTCTAAGCAACACCCCAACATGTTATCTTCAATCGTATCTGTGAATAAATGTTTGTTGGCTGCATTAGGGAGGGAATGCTTCTCCTATGACCCTGATGACAATATTTGATCACTGGGACTTCCCTGGCAGTCCAGTGGTTACGACTCCACGCTTCCACTGCAAGGGGCATAGATTTGATCCCTGGCCGGGTAATTAAGATCCCACATGCCACTGCACAGCACGGCCAAAAAAAAGTAAGAAAAAAATTTTTTCATCATTATAATACTTTCCCTGTGTCTTATAATCTTCACTGTGTGAACAGGGATTACACTTGTTTCCATTTCTGGAAATTTAGCACCAGGTATGTAGAAAGGCATAGTAAAAATCTGAACAGTAAATGATGTGAGTTTCAGTTCTGGGTAGGATGGAGTAATAACATTCTACCCTATCTCTCCCACTAAGCGCAGCTACTTGGTACTTCAAGCACACAGTGGGAACTCATTTGGTGATGTTCCTAGATTAAGAGAGTCTTTCAGTTAAACAAGAGCTGACATGTGGCTCTGGACAGCGGAATGGGTTTCTTTAGACCAGTTAAAGGCAAAAACCTCCTGAAGCTCCTTTCCCTGGGACTGAGCATTGGCTAGTCCCACAAATGTTAGCCAGAAAGTTGGACCATTTATGGCTATAATTTTGTTGTTGCTTTGTGGGTATGTGAGAAAACAAAAAGGGATTGTAGGGCTCTCTCTGGATTTATGAAGGCAGCATCCCCAGTGAAAGGTGCTGAACCACCCCTTGGGGTCAAAAAAGAAAAATGGGTGAGGAGGGATGGCCTATAATACTTGGGGTAGTGTCTGCATGGTGATCTGTGTAGCTTGTAAAACTGGCTTCATTTTATAGTGAAAAAGATATTTGAGGAACAGTAGAGAATCCTTAAAAAAAAAAACAGCTATTTGCTCCTGGGGAAAAATAAAACAGTTAAAGGCATAGTAGCACTGGACAGATAGAGCAATAAATAAGCAATATGAGGGGAAAAATTAAATTTGGATTTTGTGACTTAAGGTCTAGAAGAATCCAAGACACTCATGAGATGTGTTGTAGGTGAACGAGGGAAGGAACCAAAAGCAGGAAGGAAGGCAGTAGGTGGTGGCAGAGGCCAGCCATAGGACCAGCTACACGAGGTAGGAAGGTGTCATTTTTACTAGAGATTCTACTTCAAGATGTTTCAAGCAGGCATCAGTTCTGAAGAGCTTTCATTTCCTGCCTGCCCTGGGTTTCTGGGGTGTGGGCTGAGGTAAGTGGAAGAAGGGAAAGGCGGTGCTATTTCACTGAACAACTCTAGGGGACACCATCCACACTGCATTTATGTAACAGAAGGAAGTTACATTCTCCTTTCCCACTGATAGTCATAAAAGGAGGAAACATGATGTTTTCCCTGAACCACTTGCCAAGCCCATCTTTCTATTTGATTTCTATTATATACGTAACCATTCTTCAATTCTCAGAGTCTGGTTCGAAATTTTTAATATTTTCCTTTTCTTCAACATGTTGTTGACACAGGACACACTGAGTAGATAAAACAAAATGATTTTACCTGCTCACCTTAAACAGAAAAGCGCTTTTGCTAACTAGCTTCGCTTCTTTAAACATGTTTTTTAAAAAAACGCAAATCCTGTAATCTAACTTGTAAAACATTTAATATTTTGGATATATGGCTTTCATGACCATCCAAAAGTCAGGCTAGCTGGACAATGGGAGCTGCCGGACTATTGTTCACTGGCCACAAAGCCATGAGGTGGCTCTTTCTCCCAGGTCAAGAGGTCAAGCTCCAGGGCATTAATTTTGCTGAGTTTCTTTGTTATAAACAACAAACAAGGTCATTTATTTTCATTTTCTTGTTTCTAACTCCATGCATCTACTCCCCAGGATGAACTCCATAAACAGGTGGCTGGAATGCTGGGGAGAAAGCTTGAAACAGTTCCAGAAAAGAGGGCATGTCCCACTCTGGTGAAACAGTTTGATGAGTTAGAGATTTCGTTACTGCAGGATACGCACCTGCACTATTACTTGAAAAGCAAACACTCGTCTGTTTGGCACGCACAGATCTATGTAAATTAGGGGAAGTTATTTTGCTGCTAGTCCTTGGCTGTTCTGTGATCAAAATGCAATGGTTTCCCAGTTCGTAAGAAACAGAATCTTTATTAGACTCAGTTCTTTTCTCTGTTGTTTTTTTTTTTTTTACAATTTTATTGCTCTATAGTTATTAAAAAATAACATGCCCTATAAATTAAACCTAGAAACATGGGTGCTTATCAAAGAAAAGATGTCATCAGAGGCTCCAACTATGGGAGATATTTATGTACAATGGTATATAGATCTGTCATGGAAGGAGTTAATTAGTATCTGTCTAATGATTTTTCTCTCCTTAAGGCCCCAATAGCTGTCCTTTGGTGAAGAATTAAAAAATGTACTGACCCCCACCCATCGCTAAGAGAGTTCTGGGTCCTCAGCTTTCATTGTTCAGCCAGTGGGCTTTGTGGGCGACACTGCAGGGCCCCTCTTGCTGGAAATCCTCTGAGCTTCCTGATTTCCACTCCTGCATAAACCTCCTCCCCCATCACTACCTTTGTCTCTTTGGGGGAAAAAAAAACCTTTTTCACTGGAGCAAAATAAAAACTACCCAGTATTTGTTTCTGGAGTGTAATTATAAACTTCATTGTACATTCTTCCTGGCTTTGATGCTTATCTTGAAGAGTTCAGTGAAAATAAATTGTTTTTATGAAAGCAGAGAAACCATTCGATAAACACGCTGTCTCTGAAAATTGTTCCTGCAAAAGAGGTCATTCTTTCACTTTAGAAGAAATAGAATACATTTCAGAAAACAGGCAGGGCAACAGTTTAGGATTTCTGTGAACACAGGATATATTTTTTTAAGGCAGGGTGTAAACACACTGAAAATTGCACACCTCCTGATTGTGTGGAGTGTATTGGTTTTTAAAATAGCTTTATTGAAGAGCTACTTAGGTCACAAGCAAATACTTCCTACATTTCCAGGAACGAATTCTCAGCTCAGTACTTTTTTTGTTACTAAGGTTTTGGGGGTTACCATTCTATAATTACTATATATCTGTCAGAACCTATGGGTGTATCTAATCTTAGTTAAAGTCATACTCGGCTGGGAAAATGATTTGTTTTCTAGAGCTCTTCTTGTGCCTGGTAGCACAGAAACCAATATGGCCAAAATTGGTTGTAATACGAGAAACAACCTCATATACATAACAATATATTTATTACCATGAATGAAAAGTTTGCTTATTTTTTTTCCCATTTGCTCATGTGTCTGTATTTCTTGACCTAAGTAAAACTATCAAAATAATTCACATTTCCAGACCAGAAAAGTTTGGATTCACTGAAAACTGAAACTAACAATGACAGTGCTTGGGGATTATTTTCACACTATAATTCCTGTGTGAAACTCTCTCCTGGTGATTAGTTTTCAAGCCTGCGCTGGAGACGTGTAATGAGGGCCCCAAGGTCAGAATGCTTCCTCTATACCATGTGTACATTCACTATTGTGAGAGCCTTGGTAGGTCTTGACTTGATTTTATCTGCATGTGATTTAGACTATGAACGTAAAGTGTTGATTCTCGGCATGAAACTCTCTTAAATTTCATGGAGATGAGTTATACAGACACTAAGAATCCATGCTAGATAGAAATGCTATGCTTTATGACATGAAGCCAAATTCAGATATAAAACCAAGTATAAGACATTTTACGAATATAATACATTAGCTGTTATTATGGGAAAAGAAAAGAAACTTGAGTAGCTCTGGCCCTGTTAATTTCCATTTGGAGCTGCTGTTAATTTGGCTGCATTACATATTGCAAACAAGGATTATAATATTTGGATAGAACTTTTCATGACCAAAACTCAAGAAAATTAAACTGTATGTAATGTTTAATACAATCCTCATCTCAACTGAGGAAGCAGAACACAGGTTAAATTACTGTTCTTAGATCCCTGAAAGTGGGAGTCTCAGATCTTTAGTTATAAAACTCAGCAAGTTTAATGCAGTCCTCATGGGGACTTTCTTGCTTAATTTGGAGCCAGATAAAGTAGAGAAATAAAGTTTTTGAGTTCTGTCAAGATGTAAAAATGGTGTTCCTATTATGTAAAGTTTGTGTATTTCCCCCCCCCAATTTTTCAGAGATTCTTGGATGACACCAACTATCCAGTTACAAACATCAAGCTAATAAGACTGACATTTTTGACCCAAACCATATAAAAACCCTACAGGAATTTTCTTATGCCCAGAAGTTGTATTTTGGGTTCAAAACTGATTCTTGTACTGCCCTCTTCTAAATCAATGACCGTTAGCACCATGCAGCATAAATTCAAAGCATATTTAAGATATGTTCTTGGAGGTTTCTTCAAATTCAAGGCTAACATAGTACAAAGGAAGCCTTTGTCTGTGGCATTTCAGAAACAAAACGCTGACAGCCTGAAAAAGGTGACACCCTTACGATGACAAATAGCATGACAGTTACAATTGCATTAAATTTTTAAAAGCATCATTCTAAAGTTTTTAATGGATGGGCTTCAAATCCACTGGCACCCTTAAACTTGGGGGGCATTCTGAATGCAATGGTTAATCAGAACAGCTCTAAATGAAACAACATATAATTCTAATTTTAATGTATACAAAAGATCTAAAACAGCAGAGTGCAAAAGGCTCTCTTCTCCCAACCCTCAGGTAGTTTGTTCTCCAAATCAGAAGTGTTGGGTTCACTCTTTTCAAATCTTACCTTGACCGGGTTCCCTGGGAGGGATATTCCACTACAAAAAGATGTCTTTCTTCTCTCCCTCTCTCTCCCTCCCCCCACCCCCTTTCTTCCTTCTCACTTTCCTTCCTTAAATGAATATTTATT
The DNA here is from genome assembly GCF_964341445.2 of Mesoplodon mirus. NCBI lineage: Eukaryota > Metazoa > Chordata > Mammalia > Artiodactyla > Ziphiidae > Mesoplodon > Mesoplodon mirus. The sequence goes on from NC_138995.1 coordinate 31,935,383, forward strand.
TATTGTAAACCACCTAAGTACCAAGCGTGGTCCAAGGTTCTTGGGATACAGCAGTGATCCTGCTTGGGCTCTTGAGCAGCGTGTCTGGCCCCCTCCCTGGAGCTTTCTTTTACAAATACCATGATGCAAATTTGCTTGTCAGATTGTTTCTCCCCATAGCAGCAGTAGCCATGTCATGACGGGATCTCCAGGTACCTGGATGGGACAGGGCATGTGTACATGCATGTGGATGAATGTGTGTGTGTGTGTGTGTGTGTGTGTGTGTAGGAGTGTGATGGATCCAATTCTCCTTTGAGGGCTTCCATGTGTGTCACTTTGGGCTCCTCTTTATCATTCACAAGTGCCTAAAACAGTGTCCAGCACAAAGGAAGCATGTAAAAAGTAGCTGTTGAGTGCATGGAGACCGACTGTGGGCAAAATCACGTGGTCGGTATGCAGCCTTCCCAAATGACTGTTTCTGTTCTAGTGATTTTTTTCCTTCAAAGTGCCTCAACATACGTATCTTCAGACTCATCAGTTTCTTTTTTCCTCTCTCCTTAATCAAGATCTACACTCAGAACTTTCGCTTACATTACTTCCTAAATCATCATTAAATCATCATCATCTTAAAATATTGACTGACCGAGTATTGTTTCCTTCCCCAACACATTTGCATTGTGACAGGGAGGGGGATTTTAAGAGCAAGCCTTTCCCACAACAATGGCCGGGAGGTGGTATCCCTGGCACCGGGCATTTCAGCCTCCTGGGAGCCTCCTGGGAGAAGGTTGTCCCCTCAGTTTCTAGTCTCCACAGCTCAACGTTCAATGCCACGCAGGCGCCCACATGCAATTCCCCGTCTCGCAGCTAGTGGGGTTTCCAGTGCGAATATTTGTATTCCTGATCGTCGAGGTCTGATTACAACTTCAGGTTCAGTCTCTATGTAACTTTGATTATACTTTGCTTCATCCTCTGTAATCAAGCTCAGATTGCTCCAGATGCACGACAGAATGAGCAGAAGGTGAGGAATGTGAGTGTGCAAAGAAAAACTCCGCTTCCCAGCCTTTTGGGGGCTCCTTTTAACAACTATCTGGAAAAAAATATAATTTCTTCTTTGGTACCTCAGATCAACAGGCTGCTCCTCGCCTGTGGCCAGATGCTGCACTCTACGCCATTGTTAAATACTAATAGTGAAACTTAAAAGATGTACTCTTGCGAGACAACAGGTGGCCACTGCAACCTCCAGCTCTGATTGGTGGAAAGGCCACAGGCGCCCAGTGGCCCGGAGAAAGGGCCTCCACTTCTGCGTTTCAAGAACCTGCTCAATGGGGTGTTGTCCTGATAATATCTCAGCTCACTGCCAATTTGTGCAACCCGCTGGGCCATTAGGGAGCGCCGCTGGGTTGTCAACGTTAAATGGAGACTCGGGAGAGGAGACCAAAGCTTTTTCAGGAGGGGGGTGGATTGGAGTCAACCCAGCGACAACGTAAGCAGTTGTTCCTTTTCTGAATACACACCGCTCTCTCACGCAGTCTCCAAACGCCCGACTCTGCTAAGAGAAGGGCAAATACACAAACTTTCGCCTAATTGAAGTTTATTTTTCCTGCTTGGTTCCAGAACGATAATATTGGGCAAAGGTACATACACAAGGTGTCACCAAGCCAGGGTGCCTATTTTGGAGAACAGACGAAATGAAGAGAAAGTCCTGTGATGCTTGTCTGAAAAACTTCAGGCCGTGGGCCAGCAAAGTGTGATCAGGGACGAAAAGTGTGAGTGAGTGTCAGCTAAAATATTTGTAAATTTCTCCCTTCCTGTTAAAGTGGTTACCAGACAACCATACTGGGGAGGGGGGCAAATCTCACAGCCTCTCCTTAACGCTCTCATCTGGTAGCAAATCCCTTCCCTTCGCCAAGGCTGAGGGCCAAACTGTCAGATGAACCCAAAGCAAGGGGTGGGGGAGAAAGATGTAGCTTAAAGAAAGAGAAAGAAATCAAGGGGGGGGGGTGAGTGCCCTGTGAAGAAGTTAATCACCCAGAACCTTTTAGGAAAATAGGGACATTTTCTCTCAGAGAGCGGTGAGTGATCCGCCTAGATCCAGTTACTCAAATGCCTTTCGAATACAAACAAGAGCAAAGAAAATACGAAGAGAAGCGACATGAGGCTTAACCCGGGGAGCTTCAAGTCTGCCTACCTGTGAAAGGTCAGGGCCCCATACCCCTCCTGGAAAACACCACAGGTGTACACAGGGCTCCCAGCTCCCGACTCTTCGGAGGCAATCGTGCAGATTACCTGCTGGGTTAGGTGCCTCCAAGAAGGGGACACTCGTGGGGGAAGGCGGAGTGGGGTAGAGGGATCGGGGGACTCACGAGGAAGGAATGGGGACAAGGAGTGGAAACCGAGGGAAAGAGGAGTGGTGGGAAGGGAGCGGACGGCGCGTGGATGCTGCTGGTAGGAGCCGGGGGCCCAGGGCAGCGGGGGTCCGAAAGGGGGCGGGGGTCCTCACCGGGCACGGGACTGGCCGAAGCGGCCGAGGGAAGGAGGGGAGCGAGGAGCGCTCCGAGGCAGCGGGGACAAAGAGGACCGGAGCGGGAAGGGGGGCGCGGTGGGAAGAAGAGGGGCCCCGGAGAGGGGGAGGCCGCGGCGCGGGCGACGGGGCGGTCGAGGGCTGCGCGAGGCGCGGGGTGAGACGCGAGGGGCCGCGCGGGGCAGGGGCCGGCGGGGCGGGGGCCGCGCGCCCGGAGGCGGGCCGGGCCGAGAGCGCACCGGCGGGGCGGGCGGCGCGCCAGCTGCCCGCGGTGGGAGGGGCGGAGCGGCGGCGGCGCGGGGAGGGGACCGGCGGCGGAGGGAGGCAGGAGGGGGAGAAGGAGGGGAGGGGCCGGGCCCCTTGTCTCCGCAGCTCCTCTCCTCAGTCCGCCCGGGGAGGAGGAGGAGGAGCGGGGCCAGCCGCCGCCGCCGCCGCCGTCGTCGTCCCAGCCTCGCCCCGCGCACCTGAACTCGCCGCGCCGCCCCGGGCCCCCGCGCCGCGCCCCGCGCCCCGGGCGCCCGGCCGGTGCGCAGCGCTGCCTTGGTGCCCCGGCGGGGCGCGTCCCCCGGGCCGCCTCCCGCTCTCCCGCGGCTCGCGTGGCCGCGCCTTTGTGTGCGGCGGCCGCGGCTCCCGGGCTCCTCTGGCTCCCGGTGGCGGCGCCCCTCAGGCCCAAGTCCCGCGCGCCGCCCCCCGGACAACCCCGGCCGGGCGCCCCCGACGGTGGATCTAGCGGCTTCGAGGAGGCGGGCACCGGTCCCGGCGAGCCCCAGTCCCGGCCCCCGGCCCCGGGCCCGGCTCCGGCATGGATGTGAGATTCTACCCCGCGGCGGCCGGGGACCCCGCCGGCCTGGACTTCGCGCAGTGCCTGGGGTACTACGGCTACAGCAAGGTGACCGGGCCGGGCCAGGGCCGGGGGGCGGCGGGTCGGGGGCCACCTCCCCATCCCGGGCGCGCCCCGCGCTCCAGATCTCCGCCTGCTGCACTTTTCTCTCCCCTCTCCGCTCCCTTCCCTTTGCGCCTTCGTTTCTGTCCAACTCTCCCGCTCTACTCTTTCTGCCCCCTTCCCACCCCCCTTTTTGTCCCTCAGCCGGCGATCCCCTCTCCCCTCCGCCTCTCCTCCCACTGTCTCTCCCCCACCCTCACCCGGCCGACGCTCTTTGGCTGCCCCAAAGAAGGGAAGAGCAGCCCAAGAACTGCAAGGGGGGACTCGCGTGTGATTCTTTGTTGTTGTTATTAGTAAACACGATCGCAGTCCCCCTCAGTTTGGGGAGGAAGAGGGCAACGCAGGAGTCCCCCATCTCGTGGTCTGATGACTTCGCCGACCCCCTCCCAGCCCATCTCACCTCCCCCACGCCCCCGAGAGCTGGACCCAGGGCCGCTTAGCGAAGGAAAGGAACTAACTTTTGAGCGTGCCCTGGATTGGGGAAGAGGGGAGCCGCGAAGTGGTGGGACCCCCGCAGGTGGCCTTTGCTGCCCTCTCGCTAGGGCGCTCTGGACCATGCAGTGGAGGTGCCCGCCCCTCCCTGGTTAGCACTAGTGGCTTCTTATCTTTCATTTTTGGGGGAGGGGTAAGTTTGGCATTTCGGGGAGATCAGGATTGGAGACCTCCACACCACGCCCTGGGTCACCCCACCTCCTTCACCTCCCCCTGTTCCAACTTCGAGGACCCAGCGTTTCAGGTGGCCAAAGGTGGATCTCAGAAGGGCAAGCTGGCCGCAGCTCGGAGCGGCGAGTCGGTGCGAGAACCGCGGCCCTTGGGCCAGCGCAGCGCGGACTCCCGTTCTCTATCCTTTCCCGAAGCCCCCAAGGCCAAGCTTTAGAGGAAACATCACCCCGAGGGCGATATTCAGAGAAAGAGCTGTGCTCTGGCTGGCCTGTGCCTTTTGAATGTGGTTTTTCTTTCTCCTTCCCCCCTGCCCCTCCCTCCTCCCCTCCTTTTTCTTTCAAATCGCAGTTTGTTTATGATTGCTTGGATAACAGAGGAGGAAATAAGGAGCCTGCAGAAAGAAAGGTGCTATACAAAACTAATGAATACATAGCAGGAAGAGGAGGATTTGTATCTAAGAGTGAGGAACAGTTTGCTGTGCCCCGTGGCTGATGGAGGCTCGTGTTCCTTTCTGTTTGTTTATACTCCGTTCCCAACTCCAGTGCTGAAGTTTGTGAAACACCATTAGGGTCTCTCTTCCTCACCCCTCTCCCCTGTGTCATCATCACCCAGCTCTGCGCCTGGCACGCAGGGGCCTCCCAACAAGTATAGAAGGAAGGGACATCATTCCGTGTGTTTTAACCCTTTGGTGATGGTGGGCGTTCATGCTCTCAAAATTCCTAGAGTGTTACATTAAGCATTGAAAGAGAAGCAAGAAAAGGCCTATCCCTGTAGCCAGAGTTCAGGTTTAGTTTCGGCCCTCTGATTTTGGATTTACTCAAGTTATTAAATGCTTTCAAAAGTCTCCCATGTATGCTCAGTTAGGGACTTAGCCTAATTAAGTATGTAGTGCTTCTGAGAATCCACCTAATTGTTCCAGTGGGGTATTATTTATCTCCTTACAACTTAGCCTTGTGTATTCAAGCCTTGTATAGCTGGGCATGCTCTTATTTTTGGAAGCCATTACCTTGCCTAATGTAACTACTTCTTTCTCTGATTTAAGATCAGCAACACTCGAATGACACCAAAATAGAAACCTTTTGTACTAATCCAGTCACTGCAATGCGTGGCAAATCTCTCTGTTCACTAGGATCCCAAGGGTACTTCAAGGGACCAGAGGAAATTGTGGGTGTTATGTGTGTGTCTCTTTATTTTTTGAGAAAGGCTATTTCGAGTCAATTTAAACTCAGAACATTTACTTCTGGGAGAGTCTAGAAAGCTTAAAAACAGACAATATTTATTGAGATGCTTGTTCAGTTTCAGGAGTGAGGATGCAAGTTGGATTGCTGTCATGTTTTCCTAATGCAGCGATTCGCCTGAAATAACTCGGTTTCTTAGTTATTCAGCAATCTGTCGTCTTAAGTGCTCTGTGTACCCAACTTATGAAAGTTAGTGCTTAATATTGGTAGAAATCAGATTGTACTTATTTTAAGGGGTGTTTGCACTTCATTCCTTGCAGATAAAAATACAATAATCTTTAAATTGAGCCACGATACTGTATTTTCCTACTCTTAATTTCAGAAGTGAAAAACCCAACCTTACTCCCCATAATTTTTCCTTATGGGGAGAATGCAGTAGAAGAAGAAGTATGAACTTCATGGGTATAAAACAGCAAGTGCTAGTTAAAGGTTTATAGCATTTCATTTCATAGCTAACTTGTGTGTCTGAAGTGACGTTATTCAATAGATTTATATTGAAAATGTAAAAACCAGCGTACAAAGACATGCATGTATCTTATTTGAAAACACCTGTAATCATTAATCTTTTAAGACTTAACTTTTGATCATGTGCGTTATCTTTCCGGATGGGAAGTGATGGCTTTCAAAGAAAGTCTGTTTCTGCCCTTTCTTGTTTTAACGACCATCTGGGAAACTTTAGAAGAAATACAGAACCCTCCGCTCCAGGCTTAACAAGGGAAAAGTTAGCGCTTATCGTTAAATTTATTTACAAACCGTGAATAATAGGGTTTCATTCATTTCTCTCTTTAACAAATGACCCGAGTCCTTTGTATAACTTATATGCATGTGTATTATCTTCACATTCTGTGAGTATATGGATCCTTTTTAAATGTCAGCGCTCATGAAAGTGTGTACTCTGTCTGTGGAGAATGGATGAAAGAGTTTTGAGGGTTCAAAAGTCATTGCAAGTAGGAGAATAACTTCAAATAAAATATAGCCAGGATCATTAAAATCAGTTAATAATTCATGAACCAGCCACTGATGTATAAACTTAAAGTCATTCCTATTTCCTCAGGGCTAATTTCCATTTTAATTTCAAGTGGAAAATCTACTGTTTGAACATTTCTTTTTCTGATGCAGCTAACAAATTAAACTAACACCTATATCTTTTTTTTTTTTTTTTTTAAAAAGCCTTATGTTATTCAAGTGAATTAGTGACCCATTGTCTATATATCTGGAACTTTTCTTTCCCTGGGTTCAATTTGTCTTCACCAGTAAGAAGATAATATGCAACATATCAGTCCGCATGTAGTGGTCAGAAGTCTGCTCTCCTCACCGCCCCCCCCCACCAAATACACTGTTACATTTAATGTGGGTGTAAGCCAGGTAAAATCACGCATTGGGTTAATAATGAGTTTGGACTGAACTCTAGTTACTAGCTTTTCTGCATATTCTTAGGGCTTCCCCACCCCCTTTCAAAATACGGCTATTGACTTCTTACCCTATGTAGAATAGTCCTATGCTGTTGAAACTCCATCTGTCCCAAACATTGCTTTCTAATTATTATATGTGTTATTGATCACTCTGCTTAATTAAGATGTTCTGATGTGAGCACTTTCCCTCCACCTCATGGGCCTCTACCTTGGCTAGCTTGAATAAGAGGACCTGAAGGGTGGTTTGTCATTGGTCTACCTTATCGGAGACCATGGTTCAAGTTGAGAAGATATTGAGAGGGAAGCGGGATTTGATTGAAACTCTCCTTAAGTTGATATCTTGCACTAGCATGAGAACTCATGATTTTATTTCTAGGGTCTGGAGTATGGGGGTGTTGAATTTTGAGAGCAGATTGAGAGATTTCCATGTCAGGTGTTTAACCAAGATGTGGAAACCACATTGTGAAAGAAATGAAAGGTTCTTCTAGGGACCTTAGAGCAAGGGTCATAAACTCTGTCTGTAGGGACAGCCAGTTAACCTTCATGAAGCTAGAGGTTGTGGTCAAGTGGAGAACATGCCCCATTTAAAGGGGGAGCCTCGCTCAGCATTAGTAGATTGTTGCCATGCCAACATTTGACCCAGTATCTCCACATTCTGCAATTCTTTTTTTTCAAGAAAATGATAATCTGGGTTTTTATGGGAAATATCCTGAATTTTAAGTATTGACTGCAAATTAACAAATACTTGAAATCATTATGTGGGACCCTCAAAGCATGCCTGTGTACTGCTCCTTTGCAACTTTTGTCTTAACAAACTCATACGCAGATGAGGATTCAAAAATCATTTTTAAACAAATCATTTCTAGTTTACGTTCAACTATGTGGGCAGTTCTACTACAGTGTTCGACTATGTGGATAATTCAGTTGAGTGAGTGGAGGAGGTATAATTTAACCACTTTCAGTGTAGTTCTAATCTAATAATTTGGATTCTATCATTCATTAGTTTTATGGTCTCAAGCCAATGGAATAGTCATTCTAGGTCAGGAGCTGGCAGACTGCAGCCCACAGGTCATGGTCTGCAAGTTAGGTTGGTTTTTGCGTTTTTAAACTGTTGAAAGAATTCGAAAGAAGAATAATATTTCATGACTGTGGAAACTACATGAAATTGACTTTTGTGTCCCTAAATAAACTTTTATTGGAACACAGCCCCACTCATTTGTTTACATCTTGTCTGGGGCTGCTTTCATGCCACAGTGGCGGAGTTGAGTCATTGTGACAGAGACTGCATGGCTTGCAAAGCCTAAAACATTTATTATTTATAGAAAAATGTTGCCAACCCCTGTTCTAGATGATCAGTCCACTGATGGTACCGTGATCTTCCTATGTTCCAAGCCAAGGCAGTAGAAAGAAAATCAAGATGGCCTAACTGGAAAGATGACTATCTCAGAGAATGTTTCTGGAAATGCTTCTAGAACAGTGGGGTCTCAGCCCTGGCTTCAGCCATGGTCGGGTAGGAGGAGGCTTGTAGAAGATACTCAAGCTCAGCCTTACCCCAGACTAGTTCAGTAAGAATCTCTGGGGATGGGATCCAGGCAGCAGTGTGTTTAAAAGCTCCCCAGGTGATTCCAACACGCAGCTATGGTTGGAAACTTTGTTTTAGGCTGAGGATCCTGAAGTGAGCAATGTCCAGGGGCAGTAAAAGTGGGTACGAAGTTTGTGATTGCTATAAAGAAGACAAGACCTAGGACAGAATGGTTGGTTCCTGGTTGGCACTCAGGGCCTTTTGAGGCCCTTGGCAATTCCTAAGCCCTATTGATTTGGGCTCCCCCCCACATCCTGCATTTAATACAATATGACATGATACCATATCTGAGTTGATGTTGATTAGGTGGCTTATGTTTGTATTTTGCAGGCATTTAATTGAGCATCTATTAGTTTTAATTTTGTAGCGTGTGTGCGTGCGTGCACGCACGCTTGCTTCTGTGCTGTGTGGCCAATTACTTTTTTCTAATTTTAAACATTTCTGTAGGCTCCTGAGAAGCTTATAGTTCTAGATGTCCAGTCTATGGTGACTACTGGATAAAGCAGTCCTGCTGACACAAACTTGAGGTCCAGAAACTCCCCATTTTGCCGCGTCAACCAGTGGAATATTGATGAGAACCCTGTGCTCAGTGAAGCCTAATGTACAGTTAGCCAAAGAATGTTAATTTTAGTCATTTCAGGTGAAGTCAGTGGTTGTACGTGGCCACAGCATTCAAAGTATGTGTAGTTATTTCAAGAACTGTCTACTCCAGGTCACAGACTGTCAGGGAGACACTGAATCCACTTGAGGACTTGTTTTGTTTACTTTGCACCAGTATTTAAAAAAATAAATTAGTTGCCTGTTTCTAAAAATCTTCCAGTTTTCCTTTCATCATAAATACTGGACCTGTACCCTGGCGTGGCATCATCTGCCAGTTGCCCTGATTCAGATGGCTGTGTACTCCACAGTTCACCGTGGTCCCCTCCACTCCCTCCTCCTCATACTTAGCCTTCTGTATACCTCTCAGGTCCCAGGAGGCTTCGAGTTTGAAAACTTTGATTAGAAAGAGATGAAATTAAGCGAGCATCAAATGATGCTCAGACCTAGTGAAATGAGGTCACTGTCATCGGAGAAATACAGACCCAGTGTTCCTTGCAGTATGTAGGATAGTAGATGAAATGGAAAAGAGTAATTTGTGATCATATTATAGAGCTGTGCTCCTCAAACTTTAGCATACACGAGTAATACCCAGAGTGCTTTTTGCAACACAGACCATTGTACTTTACCTCTAGAGTTTCTGAATCATAGGCCTAGGGTGGGGCTCTCAGGTGATGATGTCATACTGTGAGTAGCGTGGCACAGAGGGCCTTCAGTGGTAAGGGAAGTAGTTTGTTCTTTGTAAGTTTATCAGCTAGAATGCTTTGGGCTGCAGGTAACAGAATGAACAACAAACAGCGCATAAACCCTAAGGACATTTGTTTACTAGTAAGTCTTTAGGTAGGCCATTTCAGGCTGTTTCGGATGGTTCAATCATGTCTTCAAGGACCCCCTTTACTTTTCTCTTTATTCCGCCATCCTTGGAATTTCAACATTCTCCTCGTGGTCACAGGTTGGCTGCTGTAGCTCTAGGCGTCACATCCTCACACGATAGCATGCGAAATGAGAAGCAGGGCAGTGGTGTGGGTGGGAGTGGTAGTAAAGGAGCACTTTCTCTTTCTACACATCTCTTATTAAGAAAGAATAGCTTTCTTGGAAACAGTTCCATTAGACTCTTTCGTCTTACTGTTCAGAAATGGATCACATGCCCACCCTAGGACAGTCATTGGCAAAGAAGAAGGGGACTGCTCTGATCAGCATAGACTGATCCCATGTCATACCCTGAGGCTGGACACTTGTCACATGAGCATAATTGATGTTACGCTCTGTTAGCAAGGAAGGAGGCTGTTGGAAGGACACCCGTGTCTGCTGCTGAGCACGTTTGAAGAACTTTGAGTGGGCTAGCATGTGGTAGGGGTTGAATTTTGTGAAGATGAATCTGACTTTTTGACTAGAATAGCGTGGGGCCCGACAGGAGGTGGCAGACAGGGGGGACCAGGAAGGATGCCACTAGCCAGTCGAGATAAAGGTGCGAGAAGGATTTGAACTAAGGAGATGTGAATATGGACGTGAAGGAGAGGAGGGCACTGAACAGAGCATCTCTGTAGCTTAGGAAGGAGAAAAGGGAAGCGGAGACGACTCAGGGTGTTTGAATTGGGGACCTGAATGAATGTTAGGACTTCGAACAGAAGCATAGGGGCCGGGGAGAAGCTGGGGTTGGAGGAAAGATAACACTGATATGGGATATTTGGGTGGAACATTCCCACAGAGATGTCAAGTAGGTGCTCTGGAACCTACCCGTGCCTTGGAACTCAGAGAGCTCAGGGCTGGAGAACCAAAGTCGGGGGCTTCCTGTAAGTGATAAAGCGCTGGAAACAGAAGTGACTTCTCTAAAAGTAAGGAGACGGGATGACAAGGACGCATCCTTGGTCTTGAGGGTTGGCTGGTGCGGTGTTTGGTAATCCAGCTTCCCAGTTAGGGAGGCAGTATTTTAGGACGTAACACATGAAACTCAGAAAATTTGGAAATCTTACTGTACCATGACAAGGATGGTATAAAAAAGGAGTGTGTGTGTGTGTGTGTGTGTGTGTGTGTGTGTGTGTGTGTGTGATGATATATCTTTTCTATCTTAACAGTTATTTGGAAAGAAACAGTCTTAAATGGCTATCATCAAGTGGTAATAATGCAACATTTGCAATACCATACTTTACAACCACGTCAGCCATTTATGAATTAAAACATTTCATGTGTTTTTCTTTGTGTAAGAGATGCAACTTCAAACTGGATTTTGTGACATGTTCATGATGTCATAAGTATCTTGGGGAATCTGTTTTGAGTGTGGTTAATAAGGAAGGACAGGATTTCTGCTAAGTATGCTTATAAATTCAGTGTATTTTAAAGGTGGATTCAGCACTCTAAAAAAAAACCCTATTAAAATGAAAGGAGTAGACGCTTTTATTCAAGGTCTGCATGAGCTTCTGACAGGTTTTATCTTCTCTCTTTGTCATAGGTCATTTTATTTTCTTTGTTTCCTAGGTTCGTATCCTAATCCCTTCCTTTGGGAGGCCATGTTCTTTTAGATATGTTCCACTCTTGTATAAAACACATTAGCCATTGGAAAATGGCCCTTCTTGTATGACTAACATTCTATCTTTAATCTTAATGTAATTTTACTTTGTTTATAAAAGAATACTTGTCATGTCTTGATAATCCATAAGTTAAAGAAATTGGCCAGTATCAAGAAGTGTTTGGATTTCACTCTAAATACATATTTGAATGATATAGATTCGTTCTTCTGGAGGAGATAGATTTTAAGGTGGGCCCTTCTATTCCATATCTTGAGAGTTTAATGTGTTCTTTTCTACACTGACTATAAATTATTTATATAGAAGAATTATATTAAATATTGTAATGGAAGTGAGTTTTCAAAATATTTTAAATTGATGCAGTGTAACTGTACTATAATGTGAGATTTTTTCCAGCAATTTCTATAGCTAATTTGTAATGAGCAGGGGATTTTGGTGTGCTGCAGAATAACAAAATTTTTCCACTTTCTTTTAAAAATCTTCTAGGTATAGGAAGGAGAAGTCTCCAATGCTGACCTGGCCAGAACACTTTTGTGACATGTGTATGTTTGGTTGGACGTTGGTTCTTCTCGAAAACAGGATGAGTTACATTTAGAACTACTGAGCACTCATAGAGTGTACTAGGAGATCTGTTGTGCTACTCCTTTATGCCTGTCTCCAGGGAGAAACACAACTCATTATTTGGCTCACTCAAAAAATTCTAACAATGTTTAATGGAGAAGTGGTGAAGCTGTTGTATAAGTAAACATTCTTTGGACTCCAAGTGGGGAAAAGTCCTCAAAATGAGTTAAAGAGAAAAGGGGTTGTAAGTTTTGCTTCAGGCACAGCTGGATCCAGGTGTTACAAAGGGATGCTGTCAAGACTCCTTTATATTAGTTCTGTTTTCATCTATTCAGCTTCTTTCTCAGTCAGGTTATACTTGGGTGGTGGGAAGATGTTCAGTAGCAACTCCAAGTCACACCTGCACAGCTCAGCTTCCCCAAGAAGGGGAGATTATCTTCCCTGCTTGTTTCTGTACCTCCTCTGCACTGAGTCTCATTGGATAGACTTGGGTCACATGCTCAGGCCCAACATCACATACCCATCTCAGGATCAGGGGCACATACTGGCAGCCCCATGGAAACCACATAGGCCAAGAGCCGGGAGCAATGGATCCTCAGAGGGAGAGCAAAATGCTGATGTCCCAGCAAAGGGAAGTGGGCGTGAGGTAATAAAAAAAAAAGTCCATTTAAACTGCTAAATGAAGTGAAGCTTGACGATTTTGACGATTTTGAGGATTTGAGTTGTCCATGTTTCTTATTCTTTGTGGAAACCAGATATAGCCTGTGCTTATTTAATGCAAATGTCATCATTGTTATTTACTAAGCATTTATTAGGAATGCACTTCTTGTGAGAGACTGAGATTAGATGTGGTCTGCCTTCAAGAGACCTCTAGTTTGGTAGGAGAGCAGGTGTGCATACGTGAGTGTTCATGAAATTCATGTGTGTGTGTGTGTGTGTGTGTGTGTGTGTGTGAATATGTGTACATAGGGAGATGTTCTAGGCAGAAGCCAATGGTTGGTTTGGTGAAAGTGTTCCAGAAATGGTCAAGGAAGGGGAAACTTCAATGCAGGCAAAGAAGGGCCTGTTAGTTAGGGTTCACCTGCAAGTAACAGAAAAAAAAACTTGAGGGAATTCCCTGGTGGTCAGTGGTTAGGGCTCTGCACTCTCACTGCCGAGGGTCCGGGTTCCATCCCTCGTTGGGGAACTGAAATCCCACAAGCTGTGCAGTGCGGCCAAATAAAAACAAAACAAAACAACAACAAAACCAAACAAACAGTAACACCCCCCCCCAAACCACTTGAGAAGCAGTGGCTTAAATGAGATAGATTTTCTCTTGTCCCTAATGAAGACCAGAGGTAAGTAGTTCTGGGCTGTTATGCAGGCTTCATAGACATCTGGGACCCAAGCTGTCTCTAACTTTCATGTGACCCTTGTCCTTATGGCCCAAGGTAGAGTACCAGTCATCATCGTGGTCCAACCGGCAGGAAGGAAATGTGGTCAAGGGAGGTCTCCAGAGGCTGCCACAGGACACTTGCTTATTTCTCACTGGCCAGACCTGAGACACATGGCCACACCTGTGACTGCCAGGTTTTGGCTGACCACGTGCCCAGGGGACACTCAGTTACTGCAGAAGCAGGGGTGAGTGCCTTTGAGTGAGTGATGGGTGAGGTCCAAGGAACCCTTCTGGGTGTTTCAAAGCTGGAGATTTTGTGAACAAACTGTAATATTGTATTTTCCTAAACTTCATTCAATATTTTCGCTTTTATTTGCTCCTTGGAGGGTCCTCTTTTGGTGAAAGAGATACACTGTGCTATCTTTTCAATCCTTTCTTCAGCTTTGGGGTTTTATTTTGGGCATTCTTTTTTTATTTTTTGTGGTACACGGGCCTCTCACTGTTGTGGCCTCTCCCGTTGCGGAGCACAGGCTCCGGATGCACAGGCTCAGTGGCCATGGCTCACGGGTCCCACCGCTCCGCGGCATGTGGGATCTTCCCAGACCGGGGCACGAACCCGTGTCCCCTGCATCGGCAGGCAGACTCTCAACCACTGCACCACCAGGGAAGCCCTTTGGGCATTCTTAAAATACCCGACGACTGATCTGTGTCTTTGTAGGAACTGCAAATCCGATGTCCTAATATTAATCGATCACCTATATTTTAGGCCCAAATTTCTCTTTTCAAAATACCTCTTGAATTTTTACACTGCCATTTCTCAAGTCCTAACTCTGGGTAATAGAGTTTTGTGCATGAGTCAATCTTCAGTTGCGTTTTTAAAAACTAGATTGTTTTTCAACTGATGGGCTTCCTTTTTGATCAAACCCAGCTTACCTGTGACTCATCGTATCCACACATTCACCAAATCTTCTCCCCCAGAAACCTGCAGTTCTTTACGCCCTTTCTCCTCACTTAACCCTCTGGCCCCTTTCTTTTACCCTTGACCATGCAACCTCGACTGCAAAGACAGGGCAGCTTCCTCAGCCCCCTCTCCTTTTGCTGTGTAGGCCTTGTCAGCCTTTGGTCAGCCTCATTTCTCAACTTTAGGGTAACTGAACACTGTGTCCGTTTTCCTTACTAAAAACGAAAGCTCTCTGAGTGTACTTGGGTCCTTCTGTTTATCTGTTTATTCTCTTGGACATTCTCCAAAGGGAGAGTCCAAGTCCTCTCCACTCTTCTTAAGTCGCAGTCAGACCAGCTCTCCCCTCACTCTTAGGAGGAAACTCTCATCTTTCACTTCATGAGGAACGTTGATATTATCTTCTAGGAATTGCTCATGTGTCATCCCCACTCGTGTAGGAACCACTTCTCTCTTTTATCCAGACCCAGAGGAGAGCAGTTTCTACTCCTGGGGAGAAATTCCCCCAACAGCGTCGTTCCCTTTCTGATTGTTGAACGTTGGTTCTGCGGACAGCTCCCATCTTTCCCGTCTTCGTCCTTTTTCTACTTTCAAATGTGCCCAGATGTCCTCTGACCTCCACTACAGATTTTCCAATCTTCAGTTTGTTGAGGGCCACCTCACTTGTCACAGCTTTGGCTGTCTCCTCATTCTATCCACATTATAGTACATGTCATGGTTTTGTTTAAGTCACTTTTTTCCCTTACATAAATTAATGTGAAATGAAGACCATCACAAATGGAAAACCCTATCACTTCCCAGACATAGAAGAAAATCCTAAAGATAAATACCAGGGGAGTAAACAGTATTCTGGAGAGCTCACTGGAGACCTTGCTGGCCTCAGGCTCTGCTCTCTGTTTGTTGAAAAGGGGGATTTGCAAGTGTTAGGGAGGTGTGGAAGATGTGTTAGCACCAGACTGAGACTCTGGCTTTGATTTTATCTGGGGGCTTGGAAGGAGTTCAAAACAGAATGACTTTCTCAAGATGTAATTAAACATTCTTTCTTCCTTGTCTCTGGACCTCGCAGAGCAGTGCTTCTGCGAGGGCTATGCATGCAGGTCAGCTGGGGGTCAGGATAAAATGCAGATCAGCGGGTCTGGGTGGGCCGGAGGGTTGGCATCGCTAACCCATTCCCAGGTGTTGCTGTTGCTGTTGGTCCCGGCTATGCTGGTAGTTGTGAGGCCTAGAGAAAAGACCGTCCACATCGACTCTTGTATCTGACTCTGTGGACCCCCTTTGTAACATCTCTCTGAACAATGGCGCAAACAAGAAATCTCTCCCTGGGCTTCCATGTCTTTCCCACTCAGGCCCACCTCAACACCCTGCAGTCTGCTTCTGTTCCTCCTTGCATTACTGACACTACCTTTTTCCTCTTCTCCCATGAGCTCTGCCTTGCCAGATCAAACTTCGTTCATTCATGCAAGAATGTGGAGTACCTACTTAAGCTAGATCCTGCTCTGAGCCCTGGGGCTATGCTTTTCTGATGACTATCCTGTCTCCTGTGATCTCCCATGTCTCTGATTCCCAAATATTGTATTGACATATTTGGGTACTCCTGCTCTGTTGTCTTGTCTGCGGCTTTCCCTCCTCTTCACAGGCAGTGGGAATGTCCTCCCAAAGCTTGGCTTCTTGCTCTTTTGCCCCTGTATTATTTTCACTTTGTATGTGGATCTTGCTTTCTGCCTTTAGCTGTTCCCTCTCTGATGTTGTTTGTATCGGCTATCTATTGCTGTGTAACAAAGTAAACCTTGTGGCTTAAAACAGAAAACATGTTTTGCTTGTGATTCTGCAAGTCAGTAGTTTAGTCTGGGCCCAGTGGGGCAGTTATTCTCATCTTGGCTGGATTCTCTAATGTGTTTGTGGGCAGTGGCAGGTTGGCTATGAGGCTTTGTTTCTGGAGGTTGGCTGACTGTCCACTGGGGCCCCTTGCTTCTCCTGCACATACGTGTAGTCTCTCCCCTCCAGCGTGCCAAGATGTACACAAGTGCCTGCATGGTAGTAGCATTCTGAGAAGTGTAGAGAGCCCTTGAGCTCAGGCTCAGAAATTCTGTTCCTTCTACCACGTTCTACTGCCCAAAGCCAGATTCAGGGGGAGAGGAGGTAGATTCCATTTCTTGAAAGGAGCTGCTGCAAAATCACATGACAAAGGGGCATGGATACAGGGAGGTGGAAGAACTGGGACCTCTTTTGCAGTCTTCCCCAAGGCCTCAAATCTTCATCTCTGGCTTGATCTACATTTCTTATCCCTATATGGCAGCTCTCTATAGGATATCACCACTTCCCGGCCTGCCATCAGTTTAAATCAAACATAAGCCATATGGCAACCTGCATCCCTCTGCCCCAGAGCTCCCCTTCAAGTTTTCACCACTTCTCTCAATGCCCTCATCATTTTCAGATACAAAAAATTAATTGTGATTACTTGGCCCCTTTCATTCCCTTAAGGCAATAACTCTTCATGCCGTCTTCATTTTTCTTCTCATGACCTCTTTTGCGTCTGTCTTCTTTCTTTCCACTGCCAGTGTCCTAGCCAAGGCCTCTGCCATAGCCACAAGCTCCTCCCTGACTCTCTGTATTTTCTAAATTTCTCCCACCTGCAATCAAATCTGCACTCCACTTCGGTTTGATCCTCAAAAGGATATTAGTCTAAGCATCATTCTCCTTCTAAAAGCACTTCCAGTGGCTCGTCTTTGTTTATACCAATGCTTTCTCATCCTTGCCACCTCCTTTTGGCCGTATCTACGTACCACCAGTATTATTTGTTAAAATTTTTTTTACATTGACTCACTTTTTAACTTATATCACTATTGCATAAGGGAACCTTGTATTGCTGGCAACATGTAAAAATTACCCATACAATAAATGCAAAACGATTAAAATTTAAAAAATTTATGTATATATCAATTAAATTAATCCAGTGTGCATAATAGATATGGGAGTATTGGCCTACAAGATAAATTGCTTTGTCCTCAACTTGACATTGAAAACCCTCCATATCTAGTATCAAAGTTAACCACATTAAGCAAAAACAAAATTCCTTAGAAAAAGATTGTTGAATTTTATTAAACATTAGAGTTCTGCTCAGGGTCATTTCAGTGGTTATAGATCAGCACCACAAAGTAGGATTGCCTGTCTTAATATTTTCATGCATTGCTTAGACATATCAGTTGTTTTGAAAATATTAATTTGAAATAGCTCTTTTTGCTTGCCCTCAAAGCCCAGTTGTTCACAGTAAATAACTTTCTTGGTGGCATAATAGCCTTGCTCTGTCTGCATTAATAATGTTTCAAATACTGTTTCCAATTCTGGCTTTGGCTGAACAGGTTTTTAACTGACAGTGGGCTAAATTTTATACTACACATTCCCTTTTTTTATGGCTTGTCTTAATCCTAGATTCCTAGGAAACACTGTATACCATTTTGATCATCTGAACATCTCTTCATGGCTAGACACTTTGAAAACACTGGCACTCGAGCAGGTGCAAGATGGCAGGTTGTAGTTGGCATCCATCCCGCTTCCCTACGATTCTTGAGCCTGTGTGTTTATTAGGGTGAAACTTGTGGAAGTTCAGGGCAGAAACCAACTGAAGGAAAACCAAGTCAGGTAAAAGAATTCTGATAGACTAATACAAAAAGTAAGAAGAGTGACAATAGTTGAGAGTGATTGAGAAGATTCTTATCTAGAAAGAGAGACAAAAAACAGTGTCCAGATGTGGAGAGGAAAAAGAAAAGGGTATTTTTTTTTCTTTTAAAGAGGCCAGTTCAACCCTAAGTTAACAGATAACTTTTGGACAATAGACAATGCCTCATCATTGCTTGACTACTAAAATTTCCCAGCGTAGCATAACCCATATATGAGAATTTAACTTTCTGGAAAATTTTTTTCTGATGATGTTTGGCCATCATACTTGATGGTTGATGCAGAATTCTTGTCCTTTAGTTTCTTATCAGAAATGATGGTCCTTTCTTTAAAAAAAAAATTTATTTATTTATTTATTTATGGCTGTGTTGGGTCTTTGTTGCTGCGCACGGGCTTTTCTCTAGTTGCGCCGAGCAGGGGCTACTCTTCGTTGTGGTGCGCAGGCTTCTCATTCCGGTGGCTTCTCTTGTTAGGGAGCATGGGCTCTGGTCACGTAGGCTTCAGTAGTTATGGTGCGCAGGCTCAGTAGTTGTGGCTCCCGATCTCTAGAGCTCAGGCTCAGTAGTTGTGGTGCATGGGCTTAGTTGCTACGTGGCCTGTGGGATCCTCCCGGACCAGGGGTCGAACCCGTGTCCCCTGCATTGGCAGGCAGATTCTTAACCACTGCACCACCAGGGAAGTCCCTTAAATCTGGTGCTCAGTCCCTATTAAAAACTGTTTTAAGAAATGATATATTTATGGAGAATGGCCTGAAGAAGATGCAGTGCATCCATTCATCCAGATAACCTAACTTAATGTGAGGCTTCTGCCAGCCTGAGAGCTGAATGCTTAGGATGACACACTGTTGTACACCCCACTCCACAGTTGCCTTCACTGGGTCTCTCTCAGGTATTGATTACACACTCCTAGGACTTCGCATTGAGCGGAATTATGAGTAATAGTTTCATGAACATCCCTTTTTTGGGGTTCTGTTTAACTATAGTCCATTACATATTCATAGTGTCTTTGTTTTAGGATGACTTACCAGAGGATCTTTTTAGGTTACTGTATCAGGAAGAGCTGGAAAAAACACCACTTAGTTTTATCTAATGGGTATTATTAATCTTGTTATTCTCATTTCTTTGCATTGGCTGTCAAGAAGCTTGGAGTCCAGCATGAAACTTATTTAGTAACTATCCATATGAGTAGGATGTGCATTCCTGAGTGCTAGTCATCTTGGCTTTATTAGTTTCTTAATTTTTTTTGCCTTGATTCTTAGAAATATTACCTCTCTCTTTAGAATCAATTGTACTTTTAAAAGTCACCCAATTCTTTTGTGGAGAAAAGCAGCTTATGAATAAATACTTAAAATACTTCTAAGGTACAATGAGCATGTTTGCATAGTGTCAAGAATACTTTGAGTATCTTTCTACAAGAGAAATTTCCACTTAGGAAATTAAAGTCTACTGGTTGTGTCAATATTGTAAAACTAAAAAACAAACGTATCCCTTCCCCTTTTGGTCTTTTTATAAGGATGAGTATAACTCTCAATTTACAGCGCTTGGCCAGAGTTCATCTCCTTTAGGATATTTCCCCCAGAGTTAGGGAATCTATTGAAATGATGAAAACAGGGAAATTGGGATAGTCCCTGAGCCTTCGAATCAGTGTTTGAGCTCTCTTATCATTCAAAAAGTACTAATTCCTAAATGTTCACATCCTGCCATCATTAGCATCTATCTTAATTGAGTAGATGTAGTTTTAATTTTACCTGAAGACTGCTAAGATTACCCCAGCATTGGGGGTCCATTGGACCAGTTGTCAAGTGGAGACTGGTCCACACATGCATCCTAGGATCCACGAATTGGCTCCCTAGGGGTTGGAAAGCGTTTCTGCGCACATCCAGGGCATTTGATCTTTGAGAAAGCCCTGCTGTCTTGGCTCAGGGAAGCCTTCCTGATGCCACGTGAGCCCTGCCCAAATTAAGAGAAGCAGTTAACCTCTCATAAAACCAGCCACCCGCTTAGATTGCTTTAAAGTGACTCATGGCAATGCAGATGTACTTTACCATTGTCTTGGGGCCACTGTTTTGTTTAATCAGCTTCCTGAAAAGTGGAAAACTTTATTTTGGTAACTTTGGAAAGCAGCCTGACTCATTCCTCCTTAGGTTGTTTATCTAAGGTTGGCCCAAGAGTTCTAATGGATTTTAATGACTCCAAATATCGAGCAGTTGGCAGGCTGGCAGGGTGTGCGGGCAGAGGCCAGATTTGAGCCACTTCCCACCACGTATGGGCTCTGTGATCTCCAGCTTGCTCCTGTCCGCATCTCTAAAATGGGGATTCTACTCTGCTGGGTGGTGGATAGACGTTGGTGAACGAAACAGAGAAAATCCTGCCCCGTAGCACTAACATTTTAGAGCCTTATAAACCCAGCTGCTATGTAGGATCATTGTGTGCAATAAATAAGCTTACTTTGTAGAGAATAATGGTAGCATCTATAACGTAGGGTTGTTGTAAATATTGACTGTAACTCTCTATATACTAAGCACTTCATTAATATTACATATTATCATCGTTATTATTCTAGGATATTATTTTTTAGCCGAAGATCAGGTAAATTTCTTAAGATACGGATAGATTGTGGAACATAGACAGTGGGAAAAGAATCTTGCCCCAGAATATCCTGACATATGAACAGAACTATTTGGAGGACTTTACACCTTAAACATTTATATGTGGACCCTCTGTTCTTTGCTTAATATATAACTAGGTCAGGGTTTCTCAACCTCAGCACTATTGATGTTTGGGGTCAGATAATTCTTTGTTTTGGGGCTTTTTGTGCATTTTTGGATGTTTAGCAGCAACCCTGGCCTCTACCCACTGGATGCCTGTAGCACCTCCAGTAAGACAACCAAAACCATCTCTAGACATTGCCAGATATCCTTTGGGGGGCAAAATCGCCACTGATTGGGAACCACTGAGCTAGAGGAATATTTTGGAAAACTTTCTGGTTTTGTCATTTAGAAAGTGCTAACTGGGATGAATTACTCCTTCGTTACAAAGGGCATTTATCTAAATATAGGGCAGTTATTTCTCTAGGGCCTGATGGAGCTAAAAGGAGGCTCCCTCACTGTGTGTGCCTTGGAATAGCTAAGAAGGCCAGTGTCCATTTTGGGGGAGTCACCAGGGAAGGAAGTCCCTGGACCAGGTAAAAGGATCAACACTTGTCTTGACATCTGGCAACTGTTTTCTTTCTTTTTCCTTCTCTCTCTTTTGTTTGGGGATCTCTCTGGGTTAATAGAAATAACTTTTGAATTTGCAAAGCTGTGTGATATAGCAGATTGAGAAGAGAAGGTCTGTGTTCACTAGAGGGAATAATTGGAATAATTGTTCATGAACTTGGGACTTGGTTCAATTAGGGTTCACCTGTGTCTCTAGATACTTGAAGTAAAGTCAGTCACAAAGCTCTTTGGAGTGAATTGTTAAAACACCACCGATGACTGGTTCTATGCAGTGATTGCATGAAATAACAGATAGGATCTGGATGTCAGGGTTATTTCTATTTCTCATCCCATTTCTTCTAAGTTGGAGGGGCACATTCACGTTGATTATTTCATATATTTGGTCATTCCCAGTCTACCTGCTAGTTGTTGTTATTATTTTTTAGTCTTGAGCCACATGAACCCCAAGCTCAGAAGTCTTTTCTTCATTCATCCCTCACATATTTTGCAATGGCTACTCTGTATGGTATGGCGCGCATAGAAGCTTAAGAAATAGTGTCGGCCTTCTAAACTGTGAGCTCCTGAGAGCAGTGACCATGTCTGTCTTATTGGATGCTCTGTCCTCAGAACCCAGCCCTGTGTCTGGTGTACAGAAAAATCTCTAGTCATAACTAGTTGGAAGGTTTTTATGCTAATAGTCGGTGTCCCTTTGCTTAAAGATTTTATAGGCTGATTACTTTACACATTCCTTAAACAACTGACAGGATGTCTTAAGGAACCCGTAGCAATGTGTTTAAAAGAACAAATTCCAGGAACATGTTTTGTGGTGGTCCAGCATTTCGCAAGCAATAAATCGCAAAGCCTACCTGCCTGATCCTTCCCAGAGCAGTTGTCACCATGACCCTCCCCTCTCTACCACGCTTGGAATTCCCAAAGGAAAGGGGGAGCGCTGCAGACAACAATGTCCCCTCTCTTGCCCTGATCAGGAGGGTTTTATTGTCAGGAAATCCCCCTTTTCAGGGACTTCATTGTCTGCATCCTCGAACCAGCCCTCCCTCAACCGCAGCTCCACCCCCATCCCCTACCAGCCAACGAGTTCAAGGCTTTATGGAAATGAAAAGTTGCTCTTCTTCACAAAAAAAGATCGGGGGAGATAAAGTGATTAACACTTATTTTGTTCGGGAATCCATCCGAGCTACCATCCTTGAACACTCGTTTGGCTTGTTGGAAGGGTAATCTCTTTCAGAAACATTGGACAGAATTGACCAATTCATTATGTATGTAAGTCTGCTTAAGAATGTTTAATTCAGTGAGTCCTCATCGCTTGGCTTTGTAATCTCCTGCCTTGGCTATTCTGTTCTCTTTGAGTTTCTGCAACTCATTTCTCCCCTGATTATTGAATCTTTCCCTGGACATTCCAGGCTTGGTGGAATCTCAATGAATAGATTTATGGGGGAAGAAAAACTCCACACTCTTTCAGTTAGCTGTCGATGACTGGATTGTTCTGGGGTAATTAAACTTGGGCAGCTACAAATTTGAGAAAAGTACGAGAATACTTAAGCCAATAGGAATGTGGGAGAATGTCTTAGAGGCAGCAATAGCTTATAAAAAGTAACTACTTTGGCCAATATGGGCAGTTCCTGGAGAGCCAATCCTGGAAGATCTAAATAAAAACAAATGAACATTTAGTTCTTTACGGGCAGACCAAAATTTTTGCTATTTAAAGAGAGGCACAAATAATTCAGTTGTGGGTAACTTTCAATGGGATGTATCGTACATTTTTTCATTTTCTTTTCCTTTTGGATTTACCTGGCAGGTTTGTGTCATAAATTAATATAGTATTAATACTTATAACAGGGAAGGGAGGGAGTGGGGAAAATACAAAAATATTGGGAAATGTTGGAAGGGTGTGTGCGTGTCTGTGTGTGTCTCTGTGTGTGTGTGTGTGTGTGTGCGCGCACCACGCATGTGTACTCCATGGGACTCGGATGGACTTCCCAGTGGTGGAAAGCAGCAGAGGCGTGAGAAGAGGCCCTCCCTTTAGTTACTGCCTTTGTAACCTACCAGTCCACTGTCACTGATCACAAAGAAGCAATGAAATACATTCATACATGCTTGACAATAGCCACTGATTTGAAATTAATGTTTGCCCCTCTAGGTGTAGCTGGTAACGTTGCTGATGGCAGGCTGCATGCTTCTTAGCAAGCGGCCAGATGCCTGAAGTAGAATTTGATTTATTATTTTATTTTGTATGTGTTCTACTGTCTTAGTAATTTAGGTAGGTGCTCTGGACTCCAGATAAGTTTTTTTTTTTTTCCCATTTCCTTTCCAGTAGGAGGGCTTCAGGGAAAAGGACAGAAGTAAAAGAGAAAACAACCCTACAAACTTCTTCAAGTGGATCATTACATTTTAACAAATACATGGATAGCCCTCCTCCTCCAGTCATCAACCTTTGGGTTCATCAGAAAGATTCTCCAGTCATTTTATTTATTGTAGCTCATTAGGTGCAGTGAATTCAGCACATACAGTGGAAGTCAGGTCCTGCATATTTCTTTTTCAAAAGCCACCCCCCCCCAGACCTTGTTTTTTTCTCAAATATAATGCCTTTTAGACTTTTGAAACCAGAATAGAACAAAGTAAAATTTTTCTTTTATAATGATCATTCCAGGTAAGGAAACTGTTTTGGGAATTTTACCTTAACAGAACTTCAGGGTGGGTATCCGGGGGGAGGAAGCAACATCACGCAAAGTCATGGAGCCTTGACGAGGCAGAGGACGGGGGTTCTCGTGGACACCTGTAAGGGAAGACAGAGGCTGGATTTCGAAAGGTCTCTGCCTGCACGCTTCAGAGTTTGAGCTTCATCTTTCAGGCACTTTGCTTCAGGGGTTGTGCTTAGATTTCTGTTTTGGAGGGTGGGTGGACCTGGCATGAGGGGTGGCCTGGGGGGAGGGGAGGGTAACAGGGCAGCGGTGTGTGTGTGTGTGTGTGTGTGTGTGTGTGTGTGTGTGTGTGGCTGTGGCTGTGTTCTTGTCACAAGACTTGGGTCCCTTTTAGCCTCTGTTGGAAGAGGTGGACCTGGGGGTGTTCATTTCCTTTATGTCTTGTTCAGAAATGCTGAAGTCTTCTGAAATCTCATTAAGAGACTGTCATCGTGAACACATACCGGTGGTGATCTGACATCATTTGCATTTTACTGCCCCATACGTGTAAATTATAGTCATTTTAGGAAGAAGGAATCACAAACATCTAAAAAATTCCTTAGAATTCATTTCTCAAATTCCACCTCTAATATATCCTTTTCTTTCAGGTGATCAAATGTCATATCATAATTATTTTTAAAAACTGAAATAGACTGCTTTTAGGGCCTATTGGATTCAGCAAGTTATTAAATTTCACATCTTCCAGGGTGTATTTTTTCCGATGCCATAGTTCAAGATAATGTTTTTTTAATACTACATGCAGAATTCCAGAGATTCATAATAGCTTATGACATCTTAATGTCCACAGTGGTCATATCCAACTGTGATAAACAGCTCTGTACTCTATAAAGACGACAGTCACTAAGTAAAATGCAGGAAGATGAAAACACTCCCTTGGTCTTATGAATAATGTTGCAGATCCTGAATGTTAATTTTGAAGAAAACACATGCTTAAATTTAAAGTTTATGCCTTCAATTCGTAGTCCTTTTATTCTTCCAGGGGAAAAAAAATCAAGCAGCTATACTTTAAATGAATTTAATGAACTGCAAAGACTGACATTTTCACTATAAAAGTCACACTTCATTTAATGAGTCGTTAAATATTGATGCTATATTAAAATACAGGCAGAATAAAAATGGCACAATGGATTTCAAAATAGGAATTCTGGGTTCTTTTATGTTGAAAATTTCATGAACGGGAAAAAAAAGTATCATTCATCCGAATGTCTTCATAAACACAAATATTCCTGTGCAAAAGCATATTAGCCTGCAGTCCATAAATCCCAGTAGATGAACTGAGGTAAGTCTTTCTTTTCACTGTCTGGTTCTACATCAGTCTTTGTTGCCTAAGGACCCCATGGTGTTAAACGGGGTTCCTGTCTTTAACAGGAAAGATGCTGAAATTACAGGAGTTTCCTTGAACTGACTTACTTGGATATGAAGAAAAAACAACTGTTATATTGATGACTATTCTAGAAAAATAATTGAGCTAGGTCCTATTACTCCTATTACTCCCCTGCTCAGAGCTCCCCAGTGGCCCTCTGAGTCACTCAGCCTAAAAGCCAAGGTCCACATAAAGGCCTAAACAGTCTGAACTGGGTGGCCGCCATGATCTCCTTTGACCTCATCTCCTAGGTGAGGCTTACTTTGCTCCCACCACAGTCGGAAACTCCAGACACACGCCCATCTCAGGGCCTTTCACCCTGCCCCAAACCCCTTTTCGACAGATACTTTCATGTCTCCCTTCCTCATCTTCTTAAGGTCTTTTCTCAAATGTCCTTTACTCAGAGAACCCTTTTATGAACCCCCTTCCCCTCTTCATTTTTCTCCACGCATGTGGTCTTATAACATACACTGCATTTCTTTCACTGATTGCCCGTCTCCCCTGTGCTAGGACATAACCTTGTAAGGGCAGAGATCTCTACCTCTTCATTGCTTTATCCCCATTGCCCAGAGCTGTGCCTGCTATAGAGGGAACGTTCAAGAAGTATTTGTGGAATGCACAAATGAAGAAAGTGTATTTTCAGGTAAAAGTGGAGTTTGCAGGGGTAATATTTTCCATGGTAGTGGGGAATGGGGACCAGAATATCAGGAAAGACTCCTGGCATGTGGATTTGGGAGTGATCAGCACAGATAGGGCGACCAACTCGTTGTGGGTTTCCTGGGACTCTCCCAGTTTTAGCACGAAAGACCCATGTCCTGGGAACCCCCTCAGTCTCAGGTAGATTGGGACGGTTGGTTACTCTGTGCACAGAGAACATACTAGAAGCTTTTGGAGTTTGCAGGAGGACAGGGCTCACAAACCCACCTGTCATAGACACCAGGAAGATGATACGTGACTGCAGCTGACTTGCCTGTGTGTGTGGCTGGGGACCGTGATGAGCAGGACACGGGCCCCTCTAAAGGGCATGGTTGCAACTCCACTCTGGCCAACCATAGCTCTAGGGAGTTAGAGGCCAGTGTTGTCTGAGCTCCAAAGTTTTCAAGGGGATCCAGAAATTTGGATTCTGTGATATTTTTCAATTTTTAAATGTTGGCAACTAATTTGAAACCGTCTAAGGATTGTGTATGGCCTGGGGGCCATCATTTGGCTACCTCTGCTGAAGTAGACTTGAGCTCCCAATTCTTTAGGAGACAAGGCCTGTGAACCTTAATTTTAAGCACGAAATGAAAACATGGTTATTAAATGTCTTTATTGTTTGGAGAAAAGCAATATCATTGTTCGTTGTATGTAAAGGTTTTATGTGGAAATTTGGAATATGAATATTTGTGGAATAGTTCCAAAACCTATTCTGAGCACTTTACATCTCTTAATACATTTAATCCTCAACTCATAAGGTAAGTACTATTAAGGTCCCAATTTACAGATGAGGAAATAGAGCATGGCTAGATTAAATAACTTATTCAAGGTCACAGGCTAGGAGGGGGTGGATCTGGGATTCAAACTCAGCAGGCTGGTTCAGAGCCTGTGCTCCTTTCCCCCAGGCTTCTCAAATTTTAATGAACATCAGAATCACCTAGAGGGCTTGTTAGAATCCAGATTGCTGGGTCTCACGTCCAGAGTTCATGATTCAGTTGGTCTGGGCTGGGGCCAAAGAAGTTGCCTGTCTAACAAGTTCCCAGGTGATGCTCCTGCTGCTGTCGCAGGATCTCAGTCTGAGCAACCACTGCTCTGAACCATCCCGAGGCCTCTGAAGGGACCAGGGACCATCAAGGAGAATATACTCGCAGCCAGCGGAGCTGTGTACACACAGTTGATCTCTCCAGTCATGCTTGTCTACTCTGGTAATGACAGTGTCTTCCACACAGGCAGCCATAGACAAAGGCAAAGCACATCTAACAGGTATAAAGTGGGTTTCACGTAAAATGAAGCACTTCCTGGACCCTTGTGGTCTTACACAACTTAAGTTTCTTTGCAGCTGTGTACTGAAGACCTCCGTGTGTTTCCAAACATCTGACAAGAGAAGGTAGGGCTGGCCGGGGACGGGAGCAAACACTGGGATGAGTTTGTGTAAGACTAAAGCGAGGTAGGTGGCGGTGAGCTTCTACCATTGGTGGGACGTGATATGATTCTCAGCTGAGAGGATATGTCATTAAACCACACTGAATTACGTAGGAAGGGTTTCTTTTCCATTTCCCTTTCAGTCTTCCTTATTACATCAATGAGAAAAGTCTCAGTGTGGTGCCACTATGTTTTTAACACCTAATACTTGCTACTCGCTCTCTCTTTTTTTCTTTTTTTTAACAGAGAGATTGAAAGAGGGAGAGGCAAAAGCAGAGGGAGGGAGGGAGAGAAGGAGGGATAAAGGAGAGAGAGAGAGAGGCAGAGAGAAAGAGGAGGCAGGGAGGAAACACTCCAGGACTTGGTCACAAACCTTCTGTAGCTAATGGCTTGCTAGAATGAAATTCATCATTGTTCTTTTATTGTATTACTTTTGGTGGTTATGTTCTATTTATGGCAAAGAATACTGGTTTTCCACTTATGATATAAATTTTCCTTTTGTTCACGAAAAAGCACAATTGTTCTTATTCAAACGGCTGAGTTAAAGAGAAATAAAGGCTCACAATGCCGTATCCATAATTCCCAAATTCTGAAAGCTCTGAAAAACAAAGTTTAAAAAAAAAATTTATGGCAACACATTTGCAACAAAATCTGAACCGAACTTAGGGGAGGCTGTTTTTATTCTCTATTCATCTCCCTTTGTGTGAATATTCAGACAGTTTGCTGCAGAAATATTTGTCTATTTGATTATGGGATGCTGCCCCAGACCACTAGAGGTATTATGTCATAGATGGAATGTGCATTGTATTACTTTTCTAAATCTTAAAAACGTTCAACTGTAAAACCCATCTGGCCCCAAGATTTTGGAGAAGGAAGAATGTGGACCTGCTTTAAATGGAAAAGTTCATAAAGGTGGTATACAAATAATTGAAATTTGACAGACACTGATCTAGGGTGAAGAACTGTAATTTGAGGTGAGTGTATTAGCACCAGCAGAACAAACGTAAGATTTAATGGAGTTTCTCAGCTTTGGCTTGTTATTAACAGTTGGTAGTGGTTGCATCTCTATTTGTTGTAACTGTATTTCACGTAAGACAAGGTACTAGTCCTGCTGCTAAGCCTGCTCTTTTAAAATAAAAGCTCTTCAGGAAAGTTGTAATAAATGACATCACTTTCATTGGCAAACTGAAGACATTCAGCCAAGAGCCAGTTTTTAAATGGATTTAGAGATACTATCTCAGGATTTTTTTAATGTGCTAATTACTCCTATGGATTAGCTTTTTATGTTTGGATCTTATATACCAGTGCTTCATAAAACCGGGCATACCTGTCATGCGATATCTAGACCCATATTCCAGTTTCCATCTGCCATTAGGCCATGGTATTTGTAGATCATTTTACCACTTCTTGTAAGAAGTGATATCTGGTGTTTAAGCTTGTCTTCTCAGTGTGAAAAATGGCTGATTGCCCAACCATCACATCCTTTTACTTTGCTCAGCTAGGATTCACTTCTTTCATGCAGCCCAATCCAGCAGAGAAGAGACAACAGTGGTAGAGAAGGAAGACTCAGGGGCTCACAGAGGATACAGTGAGAAGCGACTGGGGGCAGCCTGGCTCAGGAGCAGGCCACATTGCCTTGGTTACCTGATAACCACCTGTCCCATTGAAAGACCTAATCTTCTGGTACGGTTGGCTAATGGATCTTGGTGGGCTAATCGACAGTGTATTTTCTCACTTTGCGTGATGAGTGAACTGATCCTTGCATTTCTAGTTTAAGTAAGATGAAAGTATTTGGGAATAAGGAGGTGTAGATTTCAATATAACATGCATGAGCTGATGTAGATTTCATGGGCTTTAAACAATTTGTAGCCTCCAAACTGTAGATGGCTCAAGACAGTTTAGTCCATCCATCTGCCAAGGACATTTAATGCTAGAAAAGGTTGGTTTTATGTGCCTTGAGTGATACTGTTTCTCTTTGATCTTCTTGGCAATAGTTGTCTCTTAAAAGTCCTCACTGCGAGGAAGGATTTCCTGATAACTGACATTTAGCCCTTCTCTAACTTCTTCCAGGTTCTAAATCCAGGCTCATTAGTCATTGTCCTTGGTGTTTACACTCAAGGGTAAATTTTGGTAGAACAAAGAATTGAAGTGATTTACTTAACCGCAGAATATTAATGATCATTGAAATATGATTCAAATCAGAAACGTCCCATCCTACCATAGAAGAGAATGTTTGGAAAAGCAGTGCATTGTTCGTCATGCTTGAAATCTGTGAGAAATATATCAAGTAACGCAGTTGTTCTTTTTATTTATATTCTTCAGATGGACATTAGATCCCCCGATTCTAAGTTACTATAAGGTACTTTCCATCTCTGTGCCACATAGTACTGTGTTTTATAAAAGTAAATGTAGATATTTAAGAAATATGTTGCTGGCAATTCTTGTAAATATTAGAATTCTGTACGGGAATATTGATATTAAAGCTGTATTAGGCCTGATACCATTAGCAGCAATATAGAGAAGATGTTTTATTAAATACTAATTTCATATGTTATTTAACAAGTAGCCGGCTTTAAGCACATTAATCTCTCTTTTTAATTCAAGGTTGATGGTCTGGGTCTTACATATTGTATCCCTGAATAGGCCATTCAATAACTATGCAAAATATCTATTTCTCCCATGGGTATTTGTGCTTTGATATATTCTGATCCTTATTAAATTTAAACAGGATCAAATTTATACAGCTCTGGCAGAGATTTATTAAAATACACTGAATGGACAGCTTGTGGGAGCGTAGTGTACTGTAATAACATATGCCTTTTACCAGAGAATAGTAATTATTGAGAATCAAATAAATCTGTAGGAGGTTAAATATATATGGAAAAGATATCAATTGCAGTTCTTCAAAATGAGACTGAAGTATTATTTGAAAATGCGTTACTGTGCAAAATAACGAACTTCATCCTTTTAGACTCTAAATATTTGGTAATATTTGACATGCACATTTTTAGGGATGTTTTAAATTCCAAAGGGAGGGTGGGATTCAGCATTATCAGAGGTGTTACATGTGTTTAGCATACTCCATCTGTAGAGGCACCTGTTTTTTACTTTGCCCTACTTTTTATTAAATAAAATTGAAAGCATATGTATTATATGGTTTGCAAGAAATCATTTTTTGGAAGCAGAAATCTGCGTCTCCTTTGCTTGGGGGTTTGGGAGAAGGATCACAGGTGGAATAAATAGAAACTTTTTTCATACTCTTCATAGTTTATATTTTTGAAATATCATTTTTGTTCTTAATTGTATGTTTTCCTATATATTTTCAAAGCGGTCTTGGTGTGTTTAATCTGATGGAAAAGATTGGGTGGTTCCCAATTTTTTTTTTTTTTTTGGTGTGATGGCAGAGGACAGTTAGAACTTAAATACTGAACTTGCAGATAAGATACATGTAGCCTATCTGTTCCTTCACAGCTCCCGTGGCTCCAATATTTTATCCCTCATAAATTATTTAATTATGTAACATTCATCATTATTAGTGCTTTTCTCTTCTCCTGCATATTTATAGACACTCTCGGGGGCTGGCTAGGGCACCGCCAAGGTGAAGGGAGCTCTCAGCGTGACAAGAGGAGAAGATTTTGCCACAGCAAACTACCCTAGCTTGCCACAGCACCCTTCTGCAGGATTTGAGTTTCTTTCTCTAATTCTTTCAGTATAGGGGCAGAGGCATAGCTGGAGGTAGGCCACTCTTCTTTCCTGGTCAAAATAATGATGACTGTCAATGAGATTAGACTGAAGTGTCCAAGGGAAGCTTTGAGTGGTGGTGTCTAGGGGAAGTGAGTTAAGACACTCCTGGAAGTTCCCCCAACTCTATCCTAAATTAGACTGAGCACTGGTAAGGAATAGTTAGGGCAGGGGGTAGGAAATCCATTTTCTGCTCTGTGTTTACAGTGTCTAACCTAATTTTTGTACTTGCTATTCCTTAACATATAATCTGTGCGTGTGTATTTAATAGGAGAATCACTATTTACTTAATGCATTCTTGGTATTATGTTGGGTCATAATTAATATTTGTCTGTACATGGCAGGTACTCGATAGAAATTATTCTTTAGGCGTCATGGTACATTTAGGGTTTGGGGTCTTATTTTGTCAGATTTATTGAGATGTAATTTACATACAATAAAATATGCTAATTTTAAGTGCACAGTTTAAATTTTGACAAATATATGCAGTTGTGAACAACCATCACCGTGATTATAGAACATTTCCATCACCAGAAAGGTTTCTTCGTGCCCTTTAGCACAACATACCCCCAAGCACTGGTCCACTCTCTGTCTGCATGTTGTTTATGATATGCATTTATATTTAAGAGAACTAGGTTAAATCAATAAGTGTGTAAATGTTTAGATATATCCATATTGGCAAACCTTCATGGTTAGCATAAATGTTTTGTTTTTTCAATTTTTTGCTACATTTTGGTAATGTTGAGTCATTACCAGAAAGAGGAAATGTCAGAGATTTGAGTAAAAATTTTATATCAATTATAGGAAAAAGGATTTTTAAAAGCCCCAAATTATATGTTACTTAGAAAATAATATAATTGACTCTGTTGCCAACTTTTCTGCTTCATTCTTGCTGATGAATGAGACAGATTTTTCTAAAAACATGTAAGTGATGCATCCAGGTCCCTTTCTCCTGCAATTAAATTTTTTCACTTGTGTGTCTATTTCTACATGGGAAAAATATCATAATTTTTCTTTGATAATGTTAGTTAGATCCACAGGGCTATATAGACCTCCTTCCTGAAATTTGAAAATTGATTAAAAATATTAAATGAGGTGATTTTTAAATCTAAGTACATTAATGTTCATCTTTGGTTGATTTTCTTAGGTATCATATCCATGACCGTGTTGGATATCTGTGTGGAATTTGAAAGTTATTTAAGGTCATCTGCAGTACCAAGGCTTTAATCAGATGAGCTCAAATGACTTTTCAGTTCTGAAATATATAACTTTGAGGTTTTTTTTTACATATATATGTGTGCATGTTTGATTTATGTGTGTGTGTATAGGTGTATCTGTATAAGTGTGTGTATACAGATTCACACACACATGGATTATAAATGGAAAGAAAAGAGAAAAACCAAAGTGATTGAGCTGTAGCTATTTTAGAGCTATCATGTTCAGAAAATTGTAAAGATCATTAAAATAAACATTCTGTATGTTGATTATACCAATGAGAACAGTGATGAAGTAAAGCTGAGTAACTTTTTTTTTATTGGAGTATAGTTGATTTACAAGAGTAACATTTTGCTATAGGCACCCTTACTATCAAGAAAAAGGAAGTTAAAAAGGCAAAAAGAAAAAAAAGTCAGCTTATTCTGTTCTTCTGTTTCACCTCCTTCAAATTTAGAGTAACATGATCACTAGCTTCATAAATGCCAAGCTCTCAAATCCTTTGCAGTAACAAGGGCATGTTTTAGTGTTGTCAGAACTTTTGTTTGCACCTGGTGTTACACTTGATCACTGAATAATTGAGTGATAATGACTGTTATTTTTAAACTAAAGTATAACATCAGGGGAGGGTGAGAAACACATAATGCTTAACTTCCCCTGGGAGTAGGGAAAATGTAAGTGTCAAACATGGTAGAACTGTCGAAAGTACACGCAGTCAGCTATGCCCACTCCAAACAGAAGTCATGAAATGATTTGTTCTGCAGCTCAAAAAACAGACTTTCTAGAATTTAATAAAGTTGAGGATTCAAACAAAGAAACATGAGTAGAATTTGGACATCAGTGAACTGGGTTCAGGATACTGTCATACCTAGCCAAACAGTTATTCAGCACCAAGGACAGGGACACAGGCATGCCTCTTCGCTCTTAAAATTTTTTTTGGTAAACTCTTCATAGCTGTGCTTTTAAGTTATCCATTTGCTTCATTTACTCATTCAGCAGTTACCTATTGAGTATCTACTATGTGACAAAACAAGACAGAGCAGAGCCCCACTCTCATGGAACTTGTATTCTCTTGGGTCCTTTCATAAAGTTAGCTCTTCTATAAAGATATATGCTCCTTCTCTTCTTCTCACGCTTAGCTTGTCCTCCAAGGTAATTCCTATCTTCCATATAAATACCCCCTCTTAGATTCTCAACTCACTGGTCTTCATCCACTATACTCACCCTCCCCTAGTTTTCGCAAGCCTTCTGTTTCTGGCGTAATTGAACTTGTGAGTACTGTTCTTATCTCAGCTTTTACAACCATATTGAGAAAACAGTACCTATTTTCCTTGTTTTTATTTATTTATTTATTTTTTGCGTTACGCGGGCCTCTCACTGTTGTGGCCTCTCCCGTTGCGGGGCACAGGCTCCGGACACGCAGGCTCAGCGGCCATGGCTCACGGGCCCAGCCTCTCCGTGGCACGTGGGATCTTCCCAGACCGGGGCACGAACCCGTGTCCCCTGCATCGGCAGGCAGACTCTCAACCACTGCGCCACCAGGGAAGCCCTATTTTCCTTGTTTTTAAATGGCTCTTCTAAAGATGCATGAAGGGTGCTCTGAGTAGTTTAGTGGTTAAGTACCAGTTGGGATCTTGCTCAAAACCAGTCATGTGGAGTTAAATTTGTAAGCATTGGCTCTTGAATTATGGCTGAAATGATACCCAGAAACAGAAGAGAAGACGTACAATGTTTAATTAAAAAGGTATCTATTTAGGCCTCAGTAATTTGGAATTTGCTAAACTTGTATTATATTTGAGAAACAGTCTGATATAGTGGAAAAACATAGATTTGGAGCCTAATAGCCCTCGGTTTGACTCCCATGATTACCATTTATTAGCTTGGTTCCTTTGTTTATATTATTTATATCTCTGAACCATGATTTCTTCAGAAATAAGGGGATAGTAATACCTACCTCAGGACCATTGTAAGTCTTAATGAATGTAAAGCGTGTAGAAAAATATATGTAAATTCTCTGCCCTCCTTTTAAGTATTTTATGACTAGTGAACTTCCCCTTATTGTAAAAGTTCTACATTTTAGATTTTTCAACTTTAGATTGGCCTTTCCATCCCAATTCTAGGTCACTCAGCTTTTACTCAGTAGAATTTTAGTTTTAGAACTAGAATAGAAGCAACACAGAAAAATCATGTCACTTTTATTTTGGAGAGGAAACCAACACTTACTGAGCCTTTATAGGACCCTCGGTACTCTGCTAGGATCTTGGCATTTCTTACCCCATTTTAATGATGAAAGTAATAGTTTTCGGTATGTTTCCAATTTCTCTCTCATCTAGGCTTCTGTAATTTTAACTCATGCCTTTACCCTTGTAACAGTTCTAATTATGTGAATGTTTGTGAAGTATGGGCCTTGTCCTAGCTATTTCTGTACATTGAATATACAAAGAGGAAATGGTTATTTATCATCTCTTTGTGATAAAAATATCATACATCACCAGGTATCATAACACAAAATGTTTCTGGAACACAGGTAACATTGTATTTCCAGATGTTTGGAAGATGGTGCTACCGGTAGTGATGGCTCTCAGTGGGCAGGAATGAAAATGGAGATCCAGTTGCCTTTTCTACAGCATACAGCCTTAATATCGTGCTTTGGGAAAAGCTGTGATTTACTCAGCCTTTTGTGTTGGTATGTCCACTTCTTTTTTCTTAAGCCCCCCAAAGAGTCAGTTGCTGTCTGTTTGTATTATAGCTATTCTTTCCTTGTGATCCACTGCTATGGTGCACAATATGGCATTATGTACGTATATAGTTTTCGGAATTGCAGAAAGAGAATTGATCTACTATTGACTGTTATGAGGGGTACTATTTATTCTTTTTGCTTACCTTGCTCACACCATTTTCTATAGTCCTTTCCATCCTGTCCAGGCTCATGTCATAATCCTCCCTGGCATTCCCTTTGCTTAAGCCACCTTACCTTTCTTTTTTTCTTATCTCTTTTTCTCTTTTCTTCCTTTTTCTCTTCTCTTCTCTCCTTCCTTCCAGCCTCATGCCAGGTACATTCCTAATTCAAGGCTTTTCTGCTTCTTCTTTCTTCTACAAGGGATCTTCTTCCAGCTCTTGGTAAGGCTGGGTCCTTCTCATTGTTGATGTCTTAGCACAAAATGTCACCTCCTCCCAGAAGCCTTTCCTCTTCCCCCTCTCAAAAGTATCCTTCCCACAAGGCCTTTTTAGTAACGTAATCTTATTTTATTTTCTTCATCTGAAATTCTTATTTATTGTCACCTATCTTTGTCTGTAGCCCCTCATCAGGGGCAGGGACCTTGGTCTCTTTCACTGCTAGCTGCATCTTAAGCACATAGAATAGTGATAATAGGGCTTCCCTGGTGGCGCAGTGGTTGAGAGTCCGCCTGCCGATGCAGGGGACACGGGTTCGTGCCCCAGTCCGGGAAGATCCCACATGCCGCGGAGCGGCTGGGCCCGTGAGCCATGGCCGCTGAACCTGCGCGTCCGGAGCCTGTGCTCCGCAGCGAGAGAGGCCACAACAGTGAGAGGCCTGCATACCGCAAAAAAAAAAAAAAAAAAAAAAGAATAGTGATAATAAATATGGCCTTTGATGCATAAATAGGTGTACTGAGCAGTAACTATGCTCTGGGTAAATAGGAAACAGAGGCTCATGTTGGTTGGAATAACCCTGGAGTAAAGTTCTGGGTTATAGAGCATTGGGGGTTGGGATCATTTTTGAGAGGGTTGAACACAATCCATCAGCTTTGTAGTTTTTCCTTCAAAAACCTTCATGATGTTTTGGCAGCTATTTCCGAGGCAAATTTTTATTCCCTTGACTCAGTTGAAAGAAAATCAGTTGGAGCCCATATTTCTGTGTCTTTTCCAGAATGTGTCCTGATTTCTGGGGTATAGTAATAAAAAATATCTTACTCTTTTCATAGTCAAACTGTCTTAAAGATGACCCACCAAATACAGATGGTTCTGTATATATGAATAAACAAATACAAGATACAGGGATGGTCACTTTGCATATATGATCTTACATTTGATCCTCATGTTTACCCTGGAGGGAGGTCTGACAGGTATTAACATTTGAAAACAAGGGAAAATAGGCAAAGTGGTACTTGAACCTGGACTCTCTGATTCCAATCTCACTTCTCCGTGTGTTCTGCTGCCTTCCTCAGGAGTCCTGAATGTATCCAGTTAGGCCTTAACTATCTTGCTTGGTTTTAAGCACTCTTTGAAATTATACAGTCAAACACAGTTTTACACTGAAGAGTTTTTTTTCAAGTACACTCAATTTTTGAGTCATTGGAGTATGGGCTAATCGTTCTCAAACTTCTTGAGACCTTAAGACTCACTCTCCCAACTGTTGCTGGGATTCTTCATGTTTCCTTGGAATAGTTCGTACTTTTCTAGGACTATTTGGGTTACTCAGAGTTCCCGTATTCATTCTTTCCTACAAACACACATAATGAAAAATGCAGACCTGTACTTTATAAGGAAGCACATGCCTAATAGGAGAAACAGAACATCCAAATCTGCGAACACTTCACCACCTATTACAATTGATTTTAAGATATCTTCACATACTCTTCTTTTGTATTACAAATACCTTTCTTTTGGGTATACTTTACATTAATTTTTCTATTCTAGCATCCTGAACTCAGAGCTTTTTATAGGCTGTACTTGTTCTAATTAATTATGATTCATATTCTCAGGTTGATGCTCAGATGGTCGCAGCATGAACTGTGGGAGTCTTCTTAAGCTTCCTTCTTGGTCCTGTCAGCATCACCCCAGGCATTCCTGAAAGCACTTTTATTTTCTGAGAGCCACGAGTTCCAGTTGACCTTGATTTTTTTTCCTATCCCAACACATGGAATCAGCTATTCTCCAAGGAGCTCTGAATCCTTTTAGTAGAGAATAGTATTAGAGTCTAAAATTTGGATTCTGTGCCATTCAAGTGCCTCTGGAAAGAAGAAATGACTCCCCTGTTAGGTCATTTTAGGGTGAGTGCTGAAAAGGTCAAGGTCAGGAGTTCAAATAGCTATTTCCAGTTTAAATCCAGCATTACTAAATCCATCTTTATTTTGTTCTAATATACAATTTTTGTATATGTTTCTGCTCAACAGACCTAGTCTAGATTTTTAAGGCCCTTGTCCTCTTAAGTATTGTGTAATTTTATTCCTTTCTCTTTAATCTTTAATGTCTTGCGATCACTTTATTGTAATCAGTTTATTGACACAAATATTTTGAGATTATCCATGCTTGTCATAAGAGAAAAGGGAAAGACGCGTGAAAAAGAGCCTTGCATTTTATCTTGTAAGTGGCATCATTTTTACCAAGGCTTATGTCTTTGTTGTTTCTCTTGGAAATGCAACAGATTTTTTTTTGAGTATAAGGGGGGGATGGATTTCGAGGGATTGGAGGAATATAGCTGACTTTGTACTTAGATGCTCCCTCCTCACCATTATCATCAAGAAATAGCTCTGGTTTCTGGGGGTGGAGGTGGGACTGGGGATCCTTTTAGATGCATCTCGCAAATATGACTGGGCTGTTATAGCACCAGCTTGAGAACTACTGCTATGGATCTTAGACTTTGGACTTGCCAATTCCTGTTTAAAAGTTAATTATATTAGTAGAACTGCTAACATCAACCATTATGTTCAATATAGAATAAGATGATATGCTAAAATCTGTTTTAACCAGTACCTAGCAGTTAATGTGTTTATACGTATTTAAGCGTTGTGTGTTTGTGTGTGCACACATACACACACATACACGTTAGGCCCCATTGCATCATCTAGAGGAATTGTGAGTGGGTGTGTGTGATTGGCAACTGTGAAATTGAATTTAATATGAGATTCTCTGTCTTAAGTAAAATATTTGAAAGAACGTTGATAGTGAAAAGCTGTCTAGCTTCGGAAAAAATGGCTTATGTGTTTTGGGAGCAAGAAGTCGGAATGGTAAAATTTCATTTAAATGGCAAAACACTTTTAGAACTACGCTGAAGAATTTGGCTTTAGTGGGGAAACTTTAATTTGCCTATAACGTGGGGTACAAGTTATTAATTGCACCAAAGATATCATACTAATTAAAAGGTTCGTGTATAGTTGTCAGAGGTTAACAGTGCACACTGACAGACTTGGAATAGAAACTAATTATGTTATGTTCTCTAAAAGGAGTATTTTTACCCACGAATGTACGATACCTTATTATAGTACTGTTTTTTTCTTAGCTTGGAAAGAAGCCTATTAGATGTTCTTTATAATAAAACTGCAGTGATAAGCATTCAGACCAATGATGAGGCTATATAAATAGCTTTACTTGCAACATTAGCTTCAAGCATAGTTATAGAGATAATTCCAAGTAAACATTTATTCATATTTTCAGCTTATAAGAAAGATACACAAAGTGGAACTTGCCTAAACTTTATTATCTTGGGTTGAAAGAACATCACAAGAACCAGTATTTCTGGAAATACTCTAATGCTTCCTTTTGAATTACTTCCTCAATAACAATCCTCTTTTGATTGTCAGTGTGCAAGAGATTTGGGCTTATTCACTCTTTTAGTGCATTTTAAGCCTCTTAATTGTTTTATATATATATATATATATATATATATGATATATGTGTGTATATATGACTATATGTGTGAATTTAAGTTAATATGTTTCACATACAAGAGTATAATTAATGAGTATGTTTCAAGAATAATAATAAAGCCATCACCTATCTGCCCAACACCCAACTTAATGGAAAGTTATCAATAACACTGAAGCCTCCTCCATGTCATTCTCAATTGCAACTCCCTCCATCCCCACCCCCAGAGACAGTCACTTTCCTGAATTTTACATTTATCATTCCCTTGTTTTTTCTTTATAGTTTTACCATCCATCTAGTTATCTCTCAACAACATATTGTTTAATTTTGCATATTTCTAATCTTTTAAATCAATGGAATTATACTGTGCATTATACTATGCATCATCTAAGTTGATGCATGTGGCTGTACTTTTTTGGTATTCACTGCTGTACACTATTCCATTGTATGGACATACCATTTCTGTCAGTGGACACTTGACTTTATTACCAACATTTTGCTATTACGAACAGTATCCCTGCACACATCTTGTATCTGTACCGAAGTGCAGCATATAAGAGTTTCTCTCATGTGTTTGCTTAGAAGTGGAACTCATGGGTTTTAGGGTAGGGTTTGTGCTTGACTAGATGATGTTGAACTGTTTTCCGGAGTGATTATACTAATTTACACTCCCACCCAAGATGTTAGACGTCTCCTCCAAAACAGCCTTTGTATTAATGTCTCCAGATACTTGTATGATTAATTAATTATCTAATTAAACGAAAGGGAAACTTTTCCTATATAATGGAAACTTATAGGAGTTCTGCTATGTTAGCATAATTCTTTGATTATAGTGCTTAGTCAAAAGTGCTCAGTATTTTTGATCAAATATTAAATATGTTCAGAAACAAGCCTGAAACTCATTCATAATATTGTTATAGTTATGCAAACTCCATAGCTTAGTTGTGATAGAGTTGAGTCCTCTGATTTACTTTCACTCCTTCCTGGGCTTTCTTCTACCACCTAACATGATTGAAAGTCACTATTTTCAAGTAATATAATCTAGATACCAAAAAGAAAGGAAAAAAGATAGTATTAGCCATAGTAAAATGTAATTAAGATCATAGATAAACTGTAAAAATGATCTAATGTATAAATCAAATCCTCAGTATGTAACTTCTGGACTTTAGTACCAGTTCTGGATGAACTAACACTTTGGGTCACCTATGGCATTTCTTTGCTCTATTAACACGGAAATAATTGTATACATCATTTTCTATTTTTGACATAATGTTTTCCTAAATATTTCTTTTCTTGTTTGTGGCTTATTTTGCTTACTGAAAGGTGTGCAAACAATTAAGCATAAATGTTGAAATGAAGACTTCATGACTCCTTTAAGGTTCACCTTCCTAACACTTTATCACAGAAGCCCCCCGATGGCAAAGAAGGCAGAGAACTCACATTCTTCAAGGTCACTTAGCTGCCAGCAATTCTTTAAAGTCTCTTGTTTTATTTTTAACACAGTTTTTGCAATTTTTTAACGTAGTTTCTCCACGTTTGCTATAATACAAAAGTCATGACTCCCCCCTCCACCACATTCTTTGAGTAAAATTGGTTATCTGGAAAGCTGTCAACTTCATTCTATAACTCTGAAAACATTATTATGTATATCCTACATGTCTGCTGTGTACCCCAGTTAAATAGTGGGGTGCCACACATTTTAGCATTAAATATGAACTATGTGAATCTCATCATCTTGAGAGCCAATGACCACTTTGTTGGAAGCCTTTGAACAGTGTGAGGAGAATTCAGATCTCTGTGGAGAACTCTAATCACAGGTTCCAGCCACTTAAATCCATTAGTCTCCATGATGACCTCTTTGAGAACTTGACACAAACAATTCTACATTATAAATGGTAGCACTTCTTAGATGAAGTAGATTTAGAAGGACATCCTAAGGGAAGTCAGAGTTCTAAGGAGGAGAATGTTAACGTGTGATTTAATCATGTTTTTTGAATCTTTTAAATGATTATAGGTGGTATCTCATCGTTGGAGGCCCCCACAATAATTCCATCCCCCTTACCCCCCATGAAAGTTCTCTTACCTGCACCTTGCCTTCAGTCTCTGATTACTTTATGAACCTGACCAATATGTTTGTGATAAACAACTTACGGTAGGGGGCTGGCTACCATGACCCTGTGAGCTTCAAAAGAAAGGCCAAGAATCCACGAGACCCTTGAGTCATGCACTGTAGCCCTTTCATAATGCCTCTAATCTGTCTACCATTCAATCTGATGCATCCCTTGGTGAGTTGGGTTGAGGTGAAGTCTCTGATGACTATGTGTTTTGAATTCTTACCTATGGGAAGTTGTTTGCCTTCTTGTTCTTTTCTCTTTTCTTGCCTTGAACCTGGCTTCTAGCAGTTGGAGAAAATACTCTTTATCTGTTAGATTTGTTCATGTCTTTCGGTAGTTAGACCTTTGGGCACATGGGTAATGAAGCTTGAGCAGTTTGTGTGTTTCAGGCATGTGCCTGCTAAGACTTGAAACCAAGAGGCACTTTGTGCATTGTTTTTAGCGTGAGAAGAGTTTTAATTGCATTGTTCCCATAATTCTTGCATGTAGATAAAATAGACTTGGAATTTAATATTGAGACCCTTCTCCTCTGGTGATTGTAATTCTGACTGGGAGTGTCAATTCAGGGCTAAGTTAATAAAATTCATCATTGAGGTCTCAAATAGATTTAGATAAAAATTGAGATTCTCCTAGAGATTCTTAATTCTTCTTGTGATATAAAATTATTAGCTAGTTGACTGTGATTCTGACTGTTTTGCATTCTCCAGAAGGAACTTGGGGCTTATCCATGAGGCCGTTCTCTGGACGCCAAAGCAGTTGGTGATTTTTGTGGCAAAATCCAGTCATCAGCTTTATGAAAACTCAATTTAGTTACATTGTCTAGCATAATCTGTAATTATTCCTGTGCTTCCAAATTGTCAATCAGTTTGTTTAATGTTTAGTTTGGAGACCCTGGCATTCAGAATTTATTATAGCTAAAGAAACAAGCAAACAAGTAATCCCTCTGAAAAAAATGGATTAGCCAGTTATTATTGTTATTTGAATGAGGTTAATAAATCAGAACTATTGGTGGCATAAATTAATCATTACATCTTAACTGCATTGATGACTAAAATGAGAGTAGCAAAAAGGTAAGATTCATGGATTACTAGCCAGGCTTTTTCTTTCCCATGTATTCGTCTCCTTACCTGATCGTCATTATCTTGCTTCTTTAAAAGTTTCTCTCCTTTTAATAAATCACTGCTGTTCTGTCGGACTTCTTTCATCTCCACTCTCCATTTCCCTAGATCGAGTCCCTTGCCTTGCCTTTCTCTCGTGCTTGATCCTTTACTTGTCCATCCCAATAGGTCTTTAAGAGGCTCCTTTATCCCAACAGTGTAACAAACAACATCCCTTCCATCCTTTGAATCTCACCTGTGCTTTGTAGTGTTGTCGTGTGAGCGGGAAAGAATGTAGCCATGACTATGCTCTCCAACCAGTGTGTGTGTGTGTGTGTGTGTGTGCGCGCGCACGCATGCATGTGTGCGTGTGTGCATGTGTGTGTGTAGCCCTGTGTACACACAGACGTTTCTCATTCTCTTCATTTTAGAACATGAGCATCTTAAGGGAATACGCCGGGCCTTTTCGTCCTTTCCCAACCACAAAAATTGTTGCACAACTAGGAATCGTTGGCATATGCTGCCCTGATGTTCAATTTTGCTAAAAAAAGCTACTTAATCCCTGGACTTTCAAGACCTATTATTTATTAAATATCTCATCTCACGCTGTAGTGAATATGAAAGTAGTGATTCTGTTAGAGAACAAATACCAGAATATGACTACTTGATTTCAAGAACAACAATAAATCAGGCTTTGGAGTGATGTGCAATTATCTCACACTTTTGTCCTTGGAGTATTGTTTTGTAGTGTTGAAACTGGTTGATTTACAATATGTGTGTTGTTCCCATGAATGCATCCCTTGGTTCAAGTAATGTTGTAAAATAACAGCTC
Organism: Mesoplodon mirus; assembly: GCF_964341445.2. Taxonomy (NCBI): domain Eukaryota; kingdom Metazoa; phylum Chordata; class Mammalia; order Artiodactyla; family Ziphiidae; genus Mesoplodon; species Mesoplodon mirus. The sequence goes on from NC_138995.1 coordinate 31,978,411, forward strand.
TTTTCATTTACTTTTTATTTCTTATTCTTTGAAAGTTGGAGGGAAACAAACTATATAGAATTTGCTCTGGAAAATCTATCAATACAGTTGAAATATTAACTATTATCTTCTGTTGCCTTTCTCTCTTGTAAAACATTAGAAGATCCAGGTTATACTTTGATTTGGAAACTAAGGTAACATTTTGCCGTCTCCTTCCCTTTCATTTGTTTCATTTGCTCATGCATTCAATATGAGTAACTAGGTATGTTGGCATTGTGCTGGGTTTTTAATATCATTAGAGATAAGCTGGAAGAAAGTTGATAGCAACAGTTGTGATAGGGTGGGTAGAAGGAATGTGCTTTATATATATTCATTTTCTGGTCCTCACAAGGAATGACAGTATAAGGTCAGGACTGTCATCATCTCCATTTTACAGGTGAGGAAACTGACACCTTGCTACGGTAGGTCACTTGCCCAGAGTCATACAGCTGTCCTGGAACCCAGCCCTGTTTGACATCATAGCCCAAGGCTCTTTCTTCATTCTGCATTTTTATACTTTCTAAATTTCTTTAATGAGCAAACATAATTTTTATGGTGGAATGATCCCAATAAACATCAAGCTTAAAAAAATTAAGTAGATACAAGTAATAATTTAAACCAGAGGTTCGCAAACTATGGCCCATGGGCTGGTCACCTGTTTTTGTAAATAAAGTTTTATTGGAACACAGCCACACTCATTCATTTATGTTAAGTCTGTCTTCTGTAGCTGCTTTCATACTCCATCAGGCAGAGCTGAGTAGTTGCAATACAGACCAGATGGCTCATAGAGCCTAAAATATTTACTATCTGGTCCTTTAAGAAAAAGTTTGCTGATCTCTGTAACATGTAAAAATGCATTGTTGTTGTTATTATTCATATTAATATTATACCAGCAAGCCAATGTTATACTTAAAGCAAGAAGCAGTACTGTTTGATAATATTTTGAAATTCCCAGAAACTGAGTTACGAAGGTTCAGTCTTCATTAGGATATTATGGAATTCTTATCTTAGTCTCTCAAGAAAATTTTGTAATAATTGTAAAATACTTCCTCTGCTTTTAGTTTTGTTAAGAGTGATATTTAAGAGCTCATTCTGGAATTCTTCATTTTGACTACAGCATAATCAATTTATGTGGTTGAACTTCACTACTAAAGATTACCATTAAAAACCTTAGTGTGTTCGTTAGACGTGGCAGCCAGGATCAATAGTAATTTTCCTTCTTTGCTACTGAGATAGTTTCTCAATCTGTCCTTTTTGTTGAGAATAGGCTTCTACATTTTAACTGAAAGTTATTTTCTTTTCTTGAAGACCCATTCTTGTAGGTTTGATATGCGTAATATTTATTACTGCTTATCCTGTGGGAAACTGGCCTTCTGGCCAATATACAAGAGAAGACATTTTAGAAGTAAGAGTTAAACTTGAAGTATGAAAGAGTGTAGCTTTTTCTAGACATGTTAGATTTTCTTCCTGTTTTTTATGGCTGCAGCTTGTGTGTGTGTGTGTGTGTGTGTGTGTGTGTGTGTGTGTGTTCCTGGTACTGCACACGGGCTGGCAAACAGTAGGCGTTCAGGAAATGCTTGACTATTTGTCTTATTGTTTGGTTAGAAGGAACTTTCAGGAAAAAGTGGAGTTGCAGTGTCCCAGAAAACCAAGCATTGATAAGCCACCTGGGAAGATGTGGCCAATTTACTGACAGGACTCACTGACATACCCACGTTTTGTTTGGTGGGTATTCAAATTACAGGAAACTGATATCTTCCTTCCCTTTTCTGTTGCTTCCTTCCCTCAAGTAATTGCAGGATGGTGAGACAAGTCCGTGCCACCCCAGGAAGGAAGGCAGAGAGAGCCTTAGTTGGTGGTGTGGTTGTCTCTTATAGATCATTCTAGATAAGGAGGGTTGTCAAAAGAAATTTGTTTAGCAGGAGTTTCCCCAGTATGGTCTCACGTAGCTCAGGGAGTGACTTTAGGATTGGAGAAGAAAATATTAGTAATTCTGTGTTTCTCATCCTTTTTAATTACAATTTTTGATATGTTTTAAAATATGCATAATATGTCAGAATGGTGGTAATTAGGTGTATACATTATAACTAAATAAACCTGCTTATGTTGGCAGTGGATGCCAGTGGTTTTAGGGAGACAGTTCAGTGACTCAAGAGTGTGGAGCCCGCTTCCCGCATCACCAGGTTGCCTTGGTCAAGGTCCTCAGTTCGTAGGATGGGTATAGTCATGGTACCTTTCTCAGAGGTTGTTGTGAGGAAGTAATGAATTAACATATGAAAGGGCTTTGAACTGTGCCTGGTAACTTGGTAAGTAAATGAAAGTGTTATTATTGTTTATGAGAATATTTTTAGTAGAGGTGTGTAATAAAAAATAATTGGAGACTACTTAATTAGAATTTAAGGTTTCAGAATCAGACTGTTCTTAGTTTGAGTCCAGGTTTTCTTGCTGTGTAATTGTGGACAAGTTACCTAACCTCTCTGAGCTTTGCCTCCTTAGCTATAAATGGGGATAGTAATAATAAAAATACCATATTTCATTGACTAAGGCACACATTTATTCACATTTTAACATGTCTGTAGTTGGATTGTATTTTACAATCAGTGGTGTCCTAGATTTTATAAAATATGATCATTTTTTTACCCCTTAAAGATGTTGTGAAGGATGAATTAGATAATTAATGGGACGTGATTAGCAGAATGCCTAACATACAGAAGGTGCTCAATAAATATTAACTGTTGTTATTAAGACACATTGGCATATGGATTATTCTAAAAGGGAGGTGAGAAAGCAAAATGCAGTGACAGTCGTTGGAAGGTTTTTAGAGATCAGCTCTTGATACCTAGTGGGAGTATAGATTTCAGCCTTCACACACTTGGAAATGCTTCTGTGGTACCCAGCTTGAGAAATGTGGCAGCATTTTAATGTTCTCCAGAAATCTTTGTGAAACATCCTGTGTGATAGTATTGGTTCATGTGATCAAATGCTGATGAGGTAGTACCAGTACTGGTCAGTTCGCTGGGTATTTGTTGAATATAAGGCTATGTCAGGAGTTACAGCCTATGCTGAGGAGCTGATATGCACGGGATGTACATGTTTTATTTACATACTCTTTGGTGTTTGTTTGTGTCATATTGCCACCTCCTCCAATAACTGAGATGTTTAAACACAAGAAGGACATGTGCAGATACAGGGTACAATTTGACACAATGTGACTTTCTAGGCCAACTAGTGAGTTACTTCTTTTAAATCTCTTAAATATAGCATACTCTCTTTTATTTGGAGAGGAAAACCATGGTCTGCAAACCCTTTTCCAGTTCTAGAATGCCCTGTCTTTGCAAAGATGGAAAACTTCTGGCCTACATTATAGTATCTATTCTTACATGGAGCCAGAGCAGAAATTCATAGTTATCACTTTGAAGCCAGTGACTTTTATGGTTAAACCAAAGATTGATGCCTCCCATGGTTTTCTGTTTGTCCCAGACATCTTATACGCTCTTAGAAACTGACAGAGAACTGACTTGGAAAAAGCTTTTGTGAAGGGCCATGCACCCTTACCTCGTACCTAGGGTAATGCTAGAGTTGCTGTTCAGTGCTTCTCTGCTCACCCTCTACCTGTCTGGGCAGGTATATATTTGAGACCATAGGGAAAGCACATTTTCAGCTCGCTAGAACCACTAGTCCAGGTGTGCGCTCTGCCATACACCAAGAGTATCCTGAGGTGGGTCTTAGATCCTTCCAGACTGCTAGAGAGGAGATTAGTTTAGAAATAAATAATCCAGCGAACTTTACATCCTTTTTATTTGGGCTGGGGGACAGGGAGAAAAGAGGGCCTTTGACCAAAAGCCTTCAGGCAGTTTTACTTCATCATTTTGTTTATCGTGGATTTTTAGAATCACCCTAGTCTTAAAAAATCTGATTCCAGAAGTGATGGATTCTTCATCCTTTGTTTGGAATCCTCTCGTTTATAGTTTTTAATTTTTTTTTAATTTTTAAAAATTGTATTGAAGTATTGTCAATTTGCCATATCCTGTTAGTTACAACACAGTGATTCAGTTATACATATATACATCTATTCTTTTTCAGCTTCTTTTCTCTTATAGGTTATTACAAAATATTGAGTATAGTTCTTGTGCTGTACAGTAGGTCCCTTGTTGGTTATCTTATGGTTTTTTGGTTTTTCTTTTTCTTGAATCAGAAACCTTACATCAATAGTATAGGTGAACGCAGCTTTAGTTAGCATCATGAGTATTTGGAACACACACCATGAAGAAAAACGAAGGAATACCTTTCAAATAATTCACAAGGATGGGGTGTTGCGTGTCGTTGCCACGTAAATGCCGCCTGGCTTCCTTTGAGCAGCTGTCTGCATCGCTAAGACTAGTGTGGGAGCACCTAATTCCCTTCTTGCCTACTGGCTTTCTAATTTTTCCCCTGTGATCATAGTTATAAAACCTAATTTCCAGGGGGTCTTGTGAATCATATTAGTAGCTTTGTGTTATAATAGCAATTTTATATTGCATTGGTATTCATTTTCACTATTACGGAATAATCAAATCAGCACCTCTCTTATTATGCTGTTGAAATAGAAAATAATGGACTGTAATGTAAAACTGCTAATGTGATGATACTCGCTCATTGTGTTAGGGTAAGAATGTCCTCCGTTCTTGTTCCAGCTCACTTGAAACTGTGATTGAGGAAGGAAATGGAAAGCATTTCTACATCTGTGATAAGGTCCCACATATATTCTTCATTTGAATACATAATTGTCTTTTTATGGCTCAGGGAGGGCTGGTCTGCACACTCGGAGGCCTTCCTGCCACCAGGGTGATGCTCCGGCTGGCGAGCCAGAGGCTGCATGACCAGTTTTATACCGCGGCTTCCCTTTTAATCATGAGTGACATTTGATGTCTCTTTGCTTCCAGAGGAATTGTTTGCGCCCTCTTTCATGCTCATCCAGGCCTTCCTCTGGCTTAAAAAAAAAAAAAAGCCAACTTGAAGAACACTTTTAGGCTACATTGTTAGAAAGTACAACAAGCCCCCCAAAGGTTCTGATTTGACAGGGATGTTGGGAGGCAGGTCAAGTGACTGCCTAATGAAGATGAATGAAGAAAATTGCCCGTACCAGGATCACGCGGGGGCTCCCAGCCCAGGTTGTTGAAAGTGTGATGGAATCTCATCGCTTCATTTATCAGTGTCATATTTGGGCTAAAAGTGAGCAGTATTGTTCTCATTTCTCCCAGATGGATAGGTCAACGTTAATATTTATTGCTCGTGTAGAACATTTGTTTGATGTATTTCCATTAGCTGGGCAATAATAGAAAAGCAGTGGAGAGAAACATAAAACAGTTCCCTTCCTATTCAGTTGAAATACAGCATACACTAATGTATAACTATGGCTTGAAGTGCCATTGATGTCCCCCCTTTTGGTTGATGACATGATTGTATATATTAGAGATTCCCATGAAAATAATGGGGAAGCGGCATGAATATAATATATATCGAGAGCAGCTGGCGGGGTATAAATTGTGTTGTCTTTTGATTTTCCTGATTTGGTCATATAATTGGTGAATTTCTCTTGGCTACATATTAAATTCTTAGCCCAATATCATATTTTAGAATTGGGAATAATGTGCAATAGATCGCATCATCCTCTGGGTTCTACGGCGAATCTCAATAAAGCTAGAATTTTCATCACATTATAGGGCAAATTGTTTTCAGTCACTGAATAATCTTGATTTTTTTCTTTCTATCTTTGTGGGAGAAAAATACCTTGTTACACAAATTATTTTCTCATACGTTTTGAATATATTAAAGATAAACCCCTAAACATTCGAAAAGATTGGCTCTTCAAGGACATCCCGATTTATTAGCTGATACGTTTTGCAGGAATCTGAACATTGGGATATTATTTTATACTGTGGAACAAACCCAGCTCTTTGTGAGGTTGGTGTTGTCTTAAGTGCAAAGCAAACATCCTAGCCATATGTTTCTATAATTTAAATTAATTTGGTACAGTCATACTGTTAATCTTTAGTGACTTGTTGATTGGCATTTTGCAGACATATTTCTGGAAGGCTCCCAATACCATTTTCTGCAGCCTTTCTGGCAGTAGCAAAGAGCAACATTTCCACAAATTGGAATCTTGTACAGCACTGGGAAGCGAGCCAAGATTTAAATTAGACAATAACCTCTGCTCTGTATATAGCTTCTATTCTTCAGCTGTAGGCAGAGTGATTTGTTTAAAACAGTCAGCCCTGTAGCATATAATAGACTGATATATGAGTCACTCCTTGGCAATGTGTGTTTCTTAAATTTATATAGATTGAACAACTGGTTGGTAATGTACTTAGTTACAGTTGTACAAACAATAACTATTAGCAGGGCTGAAACAGGCCTGGAAAAGCTACTCTGGGCGGGTGTTTGTGAGGATCCTGAAGTACTGCCGAATTTCAGAATAATTCCTCTGTGGAGGCTGAGGGAGACTCTATTTCATAAACATGAGTGTGCTTTTTTAGCAAAGTAGCAATAAAAGTTTTATGTTATAGTTTTCTGTTTCTCATTTTCTATTGTTTAAAATTGAATGGGGGAACCCAATTTGTTTCAAAAATTAAACTTAACATCAGTCTACATTTGGGGCAGAATAATTTGGTTGCAGGGTTTTTGTGTGTGTGTTTTTAAACGTTTGCTATTTCTTTTAAAAGAAAAGGGGTGTAAATGCGTGTTTTCCGTTTTTTTCCCACGTTAGATTGTCACTGGCATTAACTGTTCATAGGTTGAAAGAGATCTTTCTGGACAACAAAGATCTTTTCTTAAGAGAAAAGCTTGTGCTCCAAGTTCAGTTCATGTTTATTTAAAAGATTAAAATCATTAGACCAGATCTCACTTTTTTTTGGTCCAAAAGAAAATTGATTTTGCTTCCCATAAAAGTGGGATCTGAAAGAGGATATTCAGGAATACGCAAATAGAGGCGATAGAGAAATCTGTTTGTGCAGCTGAACAAAGCAATTCTGTTTTTACTGCTGAACATTTACTTAGCCTTGGTGTGAAAATTTCTGAACAGAATTGTCACCTGTCTTTAGAAAGTACTTCTTTTGTAAGGCAAAGGGGATCATTTTGATCTGAAATGTTTTAATGCCTTTTTTTTTTTTTGCTTATGCCAACTCGAGCATTTATAAAATAACGCACCCTGTAAATATTGAACAATACAAAGACATCTCTCATAACAGTTTATAGTATGTTGCGTGTGCTCCGTGGAAGCCAAGCAGTAGTTAGTGGCAAATGATATGCCAATCAAAAATTATTATTGCGAGTATATAACCTGGTATAATGCAGTATCTTATCTGGAATTGTCAACTTGATATAAGCCAAGCCTTTGTCTTTTAAAGTTAAGCTCTTGTTTGCCCTCAGTTAATTCTGTCTCCCAAAGGCTCATTTGAATTGCATAAAGGATAATCTACTTGACAGTTTTATACATTTAAACAATCTTGATTATATGGTATTTTACAGGTTTTTTTTTTTTTTAAAGTTCCCAGTTACTATTTTGTGTAGGCTTTTTAGTCTTTAGTTAGAAAAGAATGCAAGAATCTCACGGGTAGAATTCCATACTCTTCTGTGAACAGCATTTAGTAAAACTGGATATAGCACCTCTTTCTACGGCCTGCGGTTCGTGGTGATAAGGTTTGATTGTTGTGGTGGAGGTCATTTTCAAAGTTTCTCAGACCAAACTTCTAGTGAGAATAACTGGAAGAAAATATAATACTCAGGTATCACTCTACTCAAATAGACGTTTATAGATCCTCTTTTACCCTCCCTCCATGGTCAGTTCGAGCATTTCAAGATGAATTTGGGGTGGGGGATTTCAGGATCAAGTGCCTTGCAAGAATTTGGAGATTATCAACGGGCCAGCGTGTAGTGGAAGGACAGGGGTGTGTATAAACACTGTGGTGGTCGCTGAGAGCACGCCATCCGGCAGGATCCAGCCTGGCTTCAAATCTTGTGTCCACCACACGTGCACGCACCGTGTGACTTTTGAACAAGATGCTTAACTCCTCTGAGCATCAGCTTCTGCATCTGCAAGCAGAGGAGGCAATAGGACTTCCCTCATTTAGGGTTATGATCCACGTGAAATGTACCGCAATGCCAATAAATGTTACTATTAGTGTGGCCTATCCGTGAGATGTTTTAGAACTAGTGAGATTTGGGAAAGCGGGGCCAGAGTGGTTAGCACTTACTTTCATTGAACCAGCCAAGTATTTGATAATTATTTGATCATTATTAGGAAGGTCACATGGCGATTCTTCATATCTTCTGAAGAAGTGTGCTTGGAAGACAAAAATTAGGTATCAGGGAATTGCATTTTGAGGAGATAGGAAGATCTCTGTTTCCAAAAGTACTTTCTGAACTCCTGACTTCTTTGAAGGTAATGTAAAGGTAAAGATGTCTTAAAGGAAAATAGATAACTAATAACCTGCTGTATAGCACAGGGAACTCTACTCAATACTTCTGTAATGGCCTATATGGGAAAAGAATCTTTAAAAAAAAAGTGGATATATGTATATGTATAACTGATTCACTTCGCTGTACACCTGAAACTAACACAACATTGTAAAACAACTCTATACTCCAATAAAAATTTTTTAAAATCACAATATATATTTTAAAAAAGTCTTAAAGGTAAAAGGGGTTTCTTCACATCTCTTATCAGCAGATGGTCGACAGTCCTGCAAGGTCTGGGTCAGTGTTATCTCTGTCCTCTGGATGAGGAAACAGGAGCTTAGAGGATTTAAGGAACTTATAAGGAGCTTATATAACCCCAGCTGGTGGGTCGGATTTGAACCCAGGTGCTGCGGGCTGCAAACCCATGCCCTCTTCAGCTACAGCAGGCAGTCATCCTATTGTTAGGAGACAAACTTCTTTATGGAAGATCTGTTAACCAGCCCTCCCTGTATGGTGCTGAGGAGGGTGTTGTCGTCAATGAGCTGATGACACCCTGTTGGCCATTTGACATAAACTCTTGAACCCACTGCTGTATGACACAGGTGAACGGTTTGTCACACGAAAGCAAGCAAACTAAAAAAAAACTTCATCTCTCCTCCAGTATGATATCATCAGGTTGACAAATAACTTTGCACCTGACATAAGAATACTAAATAAATATTCGTTGGTGGAGGGACTGAAAGAGTCATTTGAACAGATGCAAGTGAATGTAATACAAACAGTATACAAGTGTTGAGAGGGTGGTCTTTGGTGGAGCTTTTTATTAGACAGATGGATTTGATCAGAGCTTTGAAGGTCAAGATGGACACTGAATGAGTCATGTAGGACCATTGAGATGGCCTCAAAAGTTACGAGATTAGGGCTTCCCTGGTGGCGCAGTGGTTGAGAGTCCGCCTGCCGATGCAGGGAACGCGGGTTCGGGCCCTGGTCTGGGAGGATCCCACATGCCACGGAGCGACTGGGCCCGTGAGCCACAATTACTGAGCCTGTGCGTCTGGAGCCTGTGCTCCGCAACGGGAGAGGCCACAGCAGTGAGAGGCCCGCGCACTGCGATGAAGAGTGGCCCCCGCTTGCCACAACTGGTGAAGGCCCTTGCACAGAAACGAAGACCCAACACAGCCATAAATAAATAAATAAATAAATAAATAAATAAATAAATAAATAAAAGAATCAGCAGGTAGAAGATGAGGGTGATTCTTTAAAAAAAAAAAAAAAAGTTACGAGATTAGAAATGAGCAAATAGGAGATGGTGATACAGTCAGAATAGCCTAACAGCTGTAACAAATAGCCCCAAATGTGTAACGAGGTACACATAATAGAGGTGTAGTTCTTGTTCAAGTTTGGTCCCGTTGGCAGGGAAGCTAGGCTGGTGGAGATTGTGTCATCTTCTATCCCAGCAACCAGCTGGGATAGAAAGGAAGGTCGAAGGTGGAGAAGCCACCCTTACTTCTCAACTGTTTTCTCCCAGAAGTGACACACATTCATTCCTTCTGCGATGGTGAGAGCTAGTGGCACAGCCTGGCCAAAAGGGGTTGAGAAACAGCCAGTAATTCTATACCATGGAGAGAGGAGCCTGACTGTTAGGAAATAATTAGCCGGAGCTGCCACACAGGACAAGCAGATTTGTTTGCTAGTATTAGAGGATTCTTTGGGGAGTTGGAAGAAGAGATTATAAAATTATTCTTAAAATTGTAGGTGGAAGGGTTGTAGGGGAGTTTTGGATTATCAGTCAGAAAATAAATATCTGTTCTCCTAAGGTATAAAAGTCAAGCCTTTCAATATTGGTGAAGATAAATGTTTAAAGAGCATTTAAACACAAGGAGAGTTATAAACACTGAAAAAGCATCTGAAGTATTCACATTGAAGATAGGGAGTGTGGGGCTTCCCTGGTGGCGCAGTGGTTGAGAATCTGCCTGCTAATGCAGGGGACACGGGTTCGAGCCCTGGTCTGGGAAGATCCCACATGCCGCGGAACAACTGGGCCCGTGAGCCACAGCTACTGAGCCTGCGCATCTGGAGCCTGTGCTCCAGCAACAAAAGAGGCCTCGATAGTGAGAGGCCCACGCACCGCGATGAAGAGTGACCCCCCGCTTGCCACAACTAGAGAAAGCCCTCGCACAGAAGTGAAGAACCAACATAGCCAAAAATAAAAAAAATAAAATAAATAAATGTGGGTTTAAAAAAAAAAAAAAAAAGATAGGGAGTGTGGCAATGACAGAAGAGCTGTGTGGATGATTGTGGGCTTAAATGGCTAGGACTTCGGGAAATAATTACCATCTTCCATATGAAGGGGGACACTTTGTAGGAAAGGGTGGGGTTTCAAGAGATAGAAGCAAAGGTGCTGAGTATTTGGATGAAAAGGCATCTTCTCTAAACAAGACAGTTTTTAAGAAGACTCTGAAATGGACTGGGGTGAAAATAAAGAAACTGAGGAAATTTTCTCGTGAGAAAAAGAGAGGTTGGGAAGGGCAAAAGAGACTCTTCAGGGTGGTCAGATATTTATAACCGATCGCCTCTCTTCTTGCCAGTAAGTAATTCTCTTGAGATGATATTTGGTATAAAATGGGCTTTATGGCTTCTCATCACCCTGTAGTTTATTTGTGCATTTATTTTTTCACCTCTCCTGGGAACTCACCGTTACTACTTTTATGTTATGGTCCAATTTATGAATATGTGGAACATGAATAAAGACTGTAGCTCTCACTTTTCCAGAGAGCTAGTTACTGAGAAAAAGAGGGTGGATGTGCATGTGGGCGTATAAGTGTGTGTTTGGGGGGGGGCGGTGGGAGGGGACTGTGTGTCCAAGTTTAAATATTTCTTAACATTACCGCACATTTATTTCTCCCCTGTACATTATTCTTCACATGTTGTCTGGAATACTGCACTGAGATCCTGTTTCCTTTGCCCCAGTTTTAAGTCACTAGTTTCACATGCCTCTGCCTTTTGCAGGAAAGGAGTCTTTTGCAGGTGTGAGTATTAATGAAGCAGAGGGAAGCTTGCTTCTGTCCACTTGTTCTGTGTTCAGTGAAAGTACAAAGTACATGTTTGTTTCACTTGTAAGTATGAAGGGGAAAAATCCACCTGTTTTGCCTTCAGAAAAATTCTTTTCATCTGACTGTTCTCAGAAAGAAAGCTGGGGTGAACTTTTTTTTTTTAGTTGGGTTGTCTGATCTACCTTGTGCCTCTCATGAAAACAAAATTGGGAGTTGAAAGAGTCTACTCTTGAGGAAAAAAATAAAGAGGCTTTTCATCATTCTGCAAATCAGAAGCAAAGATATGGCCTTTCATTTTTCTCGTCATATCCGATAACACCTGGTAACGTTTGGAGCCCTGACTCAATAGGGAAGAGGAAGAGTGACTTTATTTTGACTGGCCATCTGTCTTAGGTCCCAGATTCAGTGTGTGAAAATTCAGTTGCTCATGAATGTTCTACATAAAAGGAAAATTAAGGAATTTTTGTGTAGCTTTAAAAGTGACTGACAACAGCAACGCCATTAAAAAGTTTTAAAAATATTGCCAAAGTAATTTGATACCAAGATTCATTATACAGATCCATTTTGAGAAGGAGATGTAATTTATAAAGGCTGGAACAACTGAGGGAATAATATTTCAAAGTCAGCCTTTGTCGTGTCAAGGGGGCCCAGCAGAACTGTTCAGATTGGAGCCCTTCAAAAGCCAAACTTCCTCTTGCGTCCAGCAACGTGGCATGTAGCCCTGAAAGCAGCCTGGTACATGGCTGAAAGTGCCTTCTTTCACGAGAAACAAGAAACCTTCCGAAAAATTATTAGGGGACATTGAAGCATACTGGAGTGTCATCTGCTGATTTTTTATATGAAACCTCAATTAAAGTGTCTGTACTTCAGTTTCCACTCTCTAAGGATGGCGATCACACTGTCAGTGACCTCATGGAGTCATTTATTCATTTTTTCAGGAAATATTTATTTAGCAGCTGTCTAGTCCCACACAGTGTATCCAGTACTCAAAACAAAGTAGCAAAAAGGGATGCAATTCCTTTGTGACATTTACAGTCAATGGGCGGGTGAAGCACATCCATCAAATAATTATCCAAATACATATACAGTTGCAACTCTGAAGCTCAAACAACAGCTGACATGGCACATACTTAGCATTCAGTAAATTGAGCTCTTATTATAAATATTACATACTAAGTCCTACACTGGTGACGTACCCCCATGAAAAGCCTTTGTCCCCACGTATGTAACACACATTCGAGGGGCTGCTATAAGTCTTTAGCTGTGCGATAAGATGATATGTCTTCTGGAGGGGTTTAAAGCCTAATTAGGGAGAAGGATGAAGGAAGTGGTCATACTTAGTGTGAAAGACAGCCCGGGCATGGATGGGACAGTTGGATGGTAAGAGGAAAGGGCACTTCTAGGAGAGAGGCTGGCAGAACCAAAGAAGTGAAAGATCATAGAACTAAAGAGGGTGGGGTAGCCAGCAGAGAAGAGCAGAAGGGAATGAGGCTGTATAGATAAGGGGGTGCGGACTTGTGAATGGCCTCTTTTCCCTACTGATGAAAGTTTGTAATCAGTAAGCTGTGGGCAGCCTTGAAGGATTTTAAGCCCCACAGGGGCATGCGCGATCAGAGTTCCATTTTGAAAGGCTAACCCCACTGAGAATTGATGAAGTAAATGATGCTGAAGCCATGACTTGGCATCCAGCATGGCTGTGAAAAATCACCTCCTAGATGGTAACAGTGAGGAAAATGGTTGTGGAATATCTTTAAGTTTAAAAAGTGTATTAAATATACACCTTGATCCTGATCTTGTTTTAAAGATTATGTATATTGTGGAAAGGAAAACCAGAAAAGATTGGGAAAGTATTACACCAAAAGGTTGAATGATCATGTTGTTATGAGAAAGGCTTTTTCTGTTTGTCATGCTTTTCAGTATCTTCCATTTTTTTAATAATGTAATAAAAATGCTCTTTAGAAGATAAATTGAGAGAAAGGTAACTCTAGATGTCATGTGGAGGATGGATTAGAAAGAGAGAAACTGGAGTCTGAGGGTTGGTGAGGATTAGCAGTGCCATTAGAAGAAGCGATGTGAAAGATGTTGGCAGAGCTGCAGACCTTATGTGGAAGATGAGAGAGAAGATCAAAGGTGTTGTTTGGGATGGTTACTTGAGAGAAATATGGCTGAGATTGGTAAAGATTAGTTCTGCACCGCATGTGTTGAATTTGAGTTGATAAGACATCCATTGCAATACTCAGCAGGAATTGGAAAATTGCAACTCAGTACAATGACAGATATTTAGCTTGGAGAGTGTTGGTGGTGGCTGATGCATTGGACGTGATGAATTATCAGAGCATGCGTTAAGAAGAAACTGAGAAATCTTCAGGGGGGATAAGAAAACTGGTGGAGAGTCACAGTTTCCAAATGAAAAATACTCTTTCATAAAGGGAATGGTTGAAAGTGTCAGAGGAGGGAAAGTGATTATTTGAGACAGAGATACTACAGGGAAGTGTCCGTGGGATTTGGTAATTAGGAGTCCATGGTAGACTCAACAACAGCAGTTCATTAAATAAAAGAAGACAGATTGAAGCCTTAGGAGTGAATGAAAGATCAAAGTGTGGAGGTGGAATCTGGGTTGGTGGGGATGGCGGGGAGGGGAGGAGATTAATTTGAGAGGGGCTCAGTGGGCTCAGTGGTCTTTGGTTCCTATTCCCCCCAAGGATTTGAATATTTTTATAAGTCTAGGGAGGAAGCAGTGAAGTGGGAAAAGTTAAGAATCAAACGAGAGGTAAATTGATAGAGTCAGTCTAGATGGGAATGGGACGTAGAGGAGAGGCAGAAGAGCACATTCTCCTTGGCAAAGGAAGGAAAAGGATGATCTGAGGTGCTGGTTTGGGGTAGACAGTTGAAGAATTCAGTTGATGACCTCTGCTTTCTTTGGTAAGGGACAAAGTTCTCTAGTGGAGGAGTAGGTGAGGATTGGCTCAGAGCTGGAGGGGAGGGGAGAGGTTCAGCAGAAATGCTCTGGAAAATGGATCAGCAGTTACAAGGAATTGCTGAGTGTTTGCAGGGGCTCTGATGAGATCAGAAACCTAATAATATAGAGATCATGCCTATTGGGAGATACGTATTTTTGGTGCTCGTGTTTCCATAGTCCTTTGTGTGTGTGTGTGTGTGTGTGTATTCTGTAATGAAGGCTCTGTACACATTTGTTGAATAAATGAGTCAGTCGTTGTAGATCTGCAGACAATTTGGGGGAGTCTGTTTCTTGGGACCCAAGTAATATGTCAAAATTTGAATCCCTTTTCCTTGTTATGCTTTACTTTTGTGACCCTGGTTTTCTTTCTCTTCGGTTGATATTTTCTCTTCCACTAAAAAAAAAAAAAAAGTGCATGTCAGAGTGAAAAAGTAAACCCAAATACTTATTGTGTCTCTTCTATGGATAATGCATTGTAGGTAGCTTGTCTTGCAAAAGAGTCAGAGGGGACAAGATCGTCCTTGCCTTTAAGGACCTTACAGTGTGGTAGGAGATGTGGGCGGTAGGATAAAGCATAGGAAGAATTCATCATTATCAGCACATGCTGAGCATCATAAAAGAGATGGGAAGGAAGGGCTTTGAAGATTCCAAAGAAAGAGACAGCAACTCTGGTAGCCTGAGCTGGGAAGAATCCTGCAGGAGAGGAGGTGTTTGCACTGCATCTTGATGAAAGCATGGAATTTCAACAGGAGGCCATTAGCTGGGGGCAGGGTTATGTTGGGATGGGGGTGGAGAGAAGCAGCGTTTCAGATGGAGGAGGTGGCCTGAAGCTGGGAAAGAGTGGGATGCATTCAAGAAAGAAAATATATACCAGGAGGCTACAGATGGAGAAAGTACAGTTAGTTACTCATTATCAAGTTCAGGGACCTGGACGTTTATCTTTTGCTTACTTAATAGAGCTCACAGGACCTCAGATGAAGGGCGGGAGATTCAAGGTGGATGAATTTCATTCTTTTTTTTAATTATTGGAGTATAATGTTAGTTTCAGGTGTATAGCACCTGATTCAGTTACACACATACATGTATATATCTACATTTTTTTCGATTCTTTTCCATTATAGTTTATTACAAGATATTGAATATAGTTCCCTGTGCTTTATAGTAAACCCTTAGCGTTTATCTGTTTTATATATGGTAGTGTGCATCTGTTAATCCCATACTCCCAATTTATCCCTCCCCGGCTCCTTCCCCTTTAGTGACCATACGTTTGTTTTCTATGTCTGTGAGGCTGTTTCTGTTTCGTAAATAAGTTCATCTGTACTATTTTTTAGATTCCACATATAGTGATATCATATAATATTTGTCTTCCTCTGTCTGACTTACTTCACTTGATATGATAACCTCTAGGTCCATCCATGTTGCTGCAAATGGCATTCTTTCTGAATTTCACTCTTTATACGTATCAGAATCTGGAGGAAATTTTACTTTTGTTTATTAGTCACTAAATTTTCCACAAATTACAAATTTTTCAAAAATTACAGATTCCAAATATTACAGACTTGTAAGAATTCATATTGATGGCTTCATAGACAAACTGTGAGTTGTAAAGGGCCCCAACATCAACATTTATCACAACCAAATTGCTTTGTGAGAAGTGGTTTCAAATTTATTAGAAATTTCTTCCAATTTCCAGTTAATATTTCATTCATTAACTTTAACTACAAAATCTAGTCTGATTCTCTTGTTTTTAAAACAATATTGAGAAGATAATGTGACAGTGGCAGTTTCAGGCTTCCAAATTTGTTGTCCTAGAGATAGAAGCAATCTTTTTAACCCTGTGTCTTCTAGATATCATTTCCTTCTGAACACATCTGGATAATTCCTCATATTTAAAGGGTGTGGGTGAATAAAATTGGAGAGGGGAAGTATTTCTTGCTCCATTACATGTATGTTTAATTTTGAGCTACCCCTATTTTAGAATTAAGTACTGCGGTGAAATCAATCTACAATACCTTTTAACACATGACATTTTGTAGCTGTGAAAGGGTATTGGGAAAGCTCATTTTTCTCCCTTTTGCCACCACTGGTGATGAAGCGGATGTCTTCCTTTTTCCTTTTCTTTCTATGACTCAGCTGCTCTGGTGGGGAGGGATGTGAGGTGGAGGGGTAAGGCATGGCACTGCCGTGTGCTTATCATGGCCCGAAACCAACAGTTTCTGGGCCATATAGCCCTTCCAGCTCATCGGCAAACAAGGCTTTTTCACTAATCCCAGAAAATGCATCTTCTGCTTTATTATAAGAAAATCTTTTTTGTCCCTTTGTTCTAAGGGTTTTTCCTTTAAAGATGTTTTTGGACTCTGGTTATCTATTGAGGGATAATTGATATGCTAAGAGCATAATGCTTATTATTTTTTCTCCCATAATAAATCAGATTGCAGGATAGGCATTCATCACATTTATTTACTTGTTTGTTCATTTGTTTATTTATTACAACATTGATTTAAAACATTAAATAAGTTTCATCATATTTTCTTTATATAAGTAAAATCTTCTGTAGCCACAACCTTCCCTCTTGCTTCTCCACTTTTCTCTTCTCCCACCAAAACTGGAGTTGAGTATTAGAGTTCCATGTGGACGTGGTTCCATGTCATTGCCTGTGTGTCTATATTGTCTTCACAGCCCCTTGAGGGCAGCTGGTACTACCCCTCCCTTATCTTTCTGCTAAGTGCCTTTTGTGAACAGCAAAGTGTCTTGGTGTCCCTAAATCCAACTGACGTTGAAATACTTCATCGTACGTTAAGTTTTCGCAGTATTTAACAGGGCCAGTTCCTCTCTTCTTACTGTAGCTTCTCTTGACGTTGGGAATGCCACTCTCTCTAGGCTGCACTTCTACAACCCTCGCCACGCTGTCACAGGCTCCTTTGCTGAGTCAGCATCCTGGACTTTAACTATCGGAGTTGCTCAAGGTTCTGTTCTAGGCCTCTTCTCTTCCCAGTGCCATTCACGTTCATGGCTTCACTGAACATCTGCACCCGTGAGTCTTACAAAGATTCTCACAAAGAAAATTCTCTCGATTCCAGACCTTTCCCATAAACTACAGATGTTTCTTGGTCCCTCAAACCCAGTTGTTCCCAAACACAAGTTCGTGTGCCCAATGCACAGTGAGGCCACACAATACCTAAACATCGGAGTTTAGAGCAGGAAAAGGTTTATGGCAGGGCCATGCAAGGAGACAGGTGGCTTGTGCCCCAAAAACCTTGCACTCCTCTAAGGGTTTCAGCAAAGCGCTTTTAAAGGCAGGGTGAGGGAGAGGTGTGATTAGTTGTTGCAGACTTCTTGGTTTCGGAATCCTTTGTTCTTGTAGCTGTCCATACAGGTCAGGTCACATGTTCCTGTAAACCTCCAACAGACCAAATGCTATTCTCTGTTCTGCACCTTTTTATCTCTATATGAATGGACTTTTAAAGGTCAGAGCCCTGAGACTAGGCTATCCTGTATATTGCAGGCTGTAGGCAACATTTTTTTGTTTGTTTTACAAAAGGTGCAGAGCCAGCATGACTAAGCACAGGCAGTAGAACAGATCTAATATGGAGTCGCTTGTTCTTGCCTGTTATAAAACTACAGATGTTTCTTGGTCCCTCAATCTCAACACATTTAAAATGCACCCATGGTTCAGCCCACCCCCCACCCCCAAGTCTGATTCTGTTCCGCTTCCTCTGTTTGGATGCATGGCACTGCCACCCTCCAGTTACACGAGCCCCAAACCTAGCCATCTTCCCTGATAGCAGCCCCTTCTCCCTCACGCCTCTCAACTCGTTATGGAGTCCAGGGGAGATCCCTGGATTCCATCCACTCCTCAACTTTCCCCATCTTCACCTCCCTACCCCCACCATTCCCACCTTAGTTAATGCTACTATCACCTCTCAGCTCGTCTGTTGCAATATCTTCCTTCTGGTCTACCAGCATCTATTGTAATCCATTCTGTACCCTCTGTCCTTCTTCAAGGCATACTTCCCAGGTGAAGTCTCACCAAATATTTCTATATTTCATTTAATTGCTATCTTATCTCTCTTCTCCGGACTATATGCTCCATGGAGTCAGGAACCATCTTCTTTGGCTCATGTCATATTCTCAGTATTTAAGCAAACTCCCTGGCACATAGATGTTATCAGAATATATTTGTTGCAAGAATGAGTAAATGAAGGAACAGTAAAAATTGATTATTGCTGTTTCTTTTTTTCAGTATTTTTATTTATTATGTGCTTTGTGCTGATAGAGATTAAAGAAATCCTTCTTAGGAGCAGTTCCATTGAAATATATATAGTTTTTCTGATTACAGAACTAGTAGATGCTAACTTTAGAAAGCACACAAAAGAAAAAATTATGTCACACTGTATATGGTTTTGAATCATGGTTTTCTATTAAACCATGACCATTTTCCTACAACATTAAAACCACTTTAGAATTGTTTAAAATAAAATCCATGACATACAGCCTTTCTAGAATGTTTATATTTGATGCAGTATCATTCTTGGGAAGACCTTGTTTAGCTAATGGAGTTATGAACTGTTGGAGTTCATAAGGTTTGATGACTGTTAGGCTCCCTTTAAAATATGTGACATTGTGCTTATTGTCAAAGATACGTTTTCTACTTCAGTACAACTGCTACTTTGTAAAACTCCATGTTGTTATCTGGACCTTCCATCATTCAGATTTCTCAAGACCAGGGTGAGCATTCTGTGGTTAATATCTGTCCCAAATCAACTCTTTATATAGATCCAGATGGCCATCTACAACATCCACTTCAGGTTCTGCCATTAGAAATTAAATCTTGTCTCTTTGGCAAAGTTACTTTCCTTGTATTAAAAACTGCCCTGGGGCTTCCCTGGTGGGCGCAGTGGTTGAGAGTCTGTCTGCCGATGCAGGGGACGCGGGTTCGTGCCCCGGTTTGGGAGGATCCCACGTGCCGCGGAGCGGCTGGGCCCGTGAGCCATGGCCGCTGAGCCTGCGCGTCCGGAGCCTGTGCTCCGCAACGGGAGAGGCCACAGCAGTGAGAGGCCCGTGTACCACAAAAAAAAAAAACAAAACAAAAAACAAACAAAAAAAAAACTGCCCTGACTAGTAGGGGAAGCAACTTTAAAAACTTTTGCCCAACAGTGGAGAGAAAGCAGTGAGGGTTTCCTTGTAGCTCTTGTTTTCGAAAGGCACGTGCAGGGAGTTGATAGTTGTTCAATGCCAGAATGAGATGAACACTTGGTGTTTTGTCAGCCCTTCTTTTCTGGTCAATGCAAGGGTCAAGAACTTTGACTTAATAGAATACATTTCCTGTTATCTCTGGAGGGTTTATTTACCCATGTAGAAGCATGATCTTTTATGTTGAGAGTTTCCCTTTTATATGTACCTTTTCCCCCATAGTTGTGCATTAGGATATTCAGCTTCACCTCTTTATAATCCGATGAAAGTCATTAAAACATGATGAAAGTGAAACAGTTTGGGCGGTAGGTGTAGTTTTTGAGGGCATGGTCTTTCTGTGAGCACTTATTTTGCGTATGGAGTGTTTAGACAGCACAGTGAAGGGAACAGCTCGTGGCCAGTACCAGATGGACATCCCTCACGGAATGTGTTCCTTATCCCAGGGGCCCTATTATACAGGGTTTATTTTCAATATTAATCTTGATATGAAGACAGCTGCAGTTCTTTAAAAACTCATACCCTAAATTTTTTTTTTTTTTTTTTTTGCGGTACGCGGGCCTCTCACTGTTGTGGCCTCTCCCGTTGCGGAGCACAGGCTCCGGACGCACAGGCTCAGTGGCCATGATTCACGGGCCCAGCTGCTCCGTGGCATGTGGGATCTTCCCTTACCAGGGCACGAACCTGTGTCCCCTGAATCGGCAGGCAGACTCTCAACCACTGCGCCACCAGGGAAGCCCCCTAGTTTGTCTTTTTTAAAAAGTTTCTGAGCAAAAATTTCCTCCCCTAATAGATTGCATTTTAACTGCGGCTAGCAGGAGAATGAGTACATTTTTAGTTAGGATGCACATACTGTTTTTAGTTTAACATGCAGCCTAGCTAATATCCCTTTGTGATTGTTTTAAGATTTTTACATGTCTTACCTCCTTTGGGGTAACTTTTGCATTTACAACTTGATATAATTTGCCTTCATATAGTTGAGTCACTCTTCTGGAATAGAATTTGGATTTTGCTGAAGTGAGTAAAATTTGATATATGATTTAAGAATAGCTGCTTATAAATTGCTGTATAATCACATCTTTTTAAATTCATGCAAAGAAATGTTAAGGTAATCTTGAATGTACTGGTATATGACAACTGTTTGGGATTCCAAGAATAAAATGCTTCCCTTATTTAGGGATACTTAAATTCATGGTTATTTTATGTAAAATGCTAAAATAAGTTTGAGCTATACACCAGATTAACACTGACATCTTGACTGAATTCCATTATTTGTCTTCGAGATGAAAGCCAACAGTTCCTACTTTGAAGGGATTTTATTTTATGATTATGTTTAAAAAACCATTAGCCTCATACTCAAACTAATTGAAATATAGGCCTAGAAGTGGGGGGGAACCTCCTTTAAAAATAAATATAAGATATAAAATCTTAAGTTACGGATTTCGGGATAGCTGTTTGGGAGGAATGTAATTTCCCTCCCTCCTGCCCCAAGACCTTATCAGGAGTGGGATTTAGAGTCTCGTGTGAGCCCTCTCCTAGTAAAAGGTTTTAGATAAATAAGCAAACATAACTGGTAAGATACAGAGAACTAATGAAAGCTATATGATCGCCCATCTGGTAAAAAGTTGTCCCTGCAGAATTCAAGCAATCATAAAATCACAGAAAAATGTATGTAATCAAGATATTCTTGCAGTGTGAGCAAAAACTCCCAGCCCTACACTGTAAAACACTAGCCTTGACATGTTTCCATAGCCAGAACAGAAACAGGGTTCTTGTACACTCTTATAATTCCTTATCAAGTATCTGAGGCTTGTTCTTAAGCTTTTGGAAATGATAGATGTGAATTAATAGACATTTATAGACATCATGTAATCCTGTTTGATTTAAATGATTATGTATTATGTATGCTGGCCAACTCGTATCATTGATGATTTTTGAGTTAAGTGGGCTTCCAGTATTTGGTGTAACAAATATGACTGAGACTGGAAAATAAACACGTTAAGTCACTTATCATTCTTCAGGAAGAATTTATAGGTTTATTGCTCTTTTTAAAATGTTAGCCTTAGAATAACATCTTAAACTATTTCTACTTCTTGACTTACTCAAAACAGGGAAAAAACACGCAACTGAGTATTTATATAAATGGAAAGCATCAGAGCTGACAACTAACTAGTTGATACATATTGGAAACACATTTAAGATAATCCTTAATTGCAGTCAATAATCTTATAAGTAGATATATCCAAAATCAGCATAATGCCCACTTGAAGAAAGAACACTGATTGTGTTTGGATAGTGTAGAAGCAATAATCCTGTAATATGTATTTTAAGATACTTTAAATAGCTTTTGTTTATGCTTAATGTATGAATTGATCTATATCAGGATTTCTCAGTCTTGGCACTATTAGCATTTTGGATGGGATAATTTTTTGATGCAGGAGCTGCTCAGTGCATTGCAGGATGTTTAGCAACATCCCTGGCTTTTACCCACTAGATGCCAGAACACTCTCTGGTCATGACAATAAAAACTCTCTCCAGTCAGGATCAAATATCCCCTGGGGGGCAAAATTGCCCCTGGTTGGGAACCACTGATCTGTATACCTGTGTATTTGTATCTGTATATCTATAGCTTTATCTGCATCTCTATATGAGCATATTTGTTTTAGGCACCCAAACATGATATGACACAGTTTAGGAGCATTAAATTTTATACTTTAGCGATCAAAGAGTGGAAGACAATGTAGAAAATCATTGATGTTTTGACGGAATTCATACTAACTCATAATTAGAGGGATTGATTGAAATTAGAGAACACGTTGTTTTACCTTTGGTTGGTAGAGTTTGGTTACTGAACTAGAGAAATGCTGTAATTAGTTGAAATGTTTTCATTTAAAAATACTGAGGAACATTTTGCTTAATGTGTGGTTCCGTTTTTACATTTGAAATTTCATAGGGTTGTGTGAGAAGCAAGGCCCAGGAGACTGATTGAAGGTATTCAGTATAAATATGTCATGTCATTAGAGACCTGAAAGTTTGCTTTCAGTGGAAAGTCTCTGAGGTCCTTAGTCTTTTGATTGCAGCGTGAACTACAAAGTCTGGCAGTACAAGGAAAATAACTCAGATTTTATCTTAGATGACTTTCCATTTCTATTTTGTTTTAAGACTTGGCAGTGCTTTGGCAAACCCTCACAGTGGTTCACCTGAATTTGAAGTGGACTGAGTCATGTGCCCAAGAATAATAAATGGCTTAGCTACACACTGAAGCTGCCAATTGCAAGGACCCCTGAGTTGATACTGAGGCCATATCAGTTGAGTATTTCCTGTGGGCCAGGCAATGGTGCTGCAATGGCCAGTGGGTCACATACAGCCTCTGCCCTCGAGGGAGACATGAAAATGGATCATTTTAGCACAGTGTAGAGTGATGTACAGGTTGCCTCAGAGCTTGGAAGAAGAGAATCCAGTGCAGCCAGGGGTGGGCAAGGTGGTTGCAAGGAAGGCTTTTCCAAGATGTTGTTTTCTTTTTTTTTCTTTCGGTTTTATTGAGATATAATTGACATACAGCACGGTATAAGTTTAAGGTGTACAGTATAATGATTTGACTTACATTATGAAATGATTATCACAGTAAGTTTCGGGAACATTCATCATCTCATTCAGATACAAAATTAAAGAAATAGAAAAAAAAATTTTTCCAAGCGATGAGAACTCTTAGGATTTATTCTCTTAATGAGTTTCATATATAACATGCAGCAGTGTTAATTATATTTATCATGTTGTATGCTACATCCCTAGTACTTACGTATCTTATACTGGAATTTTATACCTTTTGACCACCTTTATTCAATTCCTTCTCCCCCTCCCCCCCCGTAACCACAAATCTGATCTCTTTCTCTATGAATTTGTTTGTATTTGAAGTATAATTGACCTACAACACTATGTTAGTTCCTGTTACACAGCATAGTGATTCGACATTTCTATGCATTTCAAAATGATCACTACGATATGTCACCATGAAAAGATGCTACGTAGTTATTGACTCTATTCCCCACACTGTACATTTCATATCTGTGACTCATTTACTTTGTTTTGCA
This sequence comes from Mesoplodon mirus, assembly GCF_964341445.2. Taxonomy (NCBI): domain Eukaryota; kingdom Metazoa; phylum Chordata; class Mammalia; order Artiodactyla; family Ziphiidae; genus Mesoplodon; species Mesoplodon mirus. The sequence continues at coordinate 32,002,158 of NC_138995.1, forward strand.
ACTGGAAGTTTGTACCTTTTACTCTCAGAAACCTATTTCTATCCTTCCCCCACCCACCTCCCCTCTAGCAGCCATCTGTTCTCTGTATCCGTGAGTCTGTTTCTGTTTTGTTATGTTTGTTCTTTTTTGTTGTTTGTTTTTTAGATTCACATATAAATGAAATCATATGGTATTTGTCTTTCCCTGTTTGACTTACTACACTTATCACAATACCCTCTAGGTCCACCCATGTTGTCGCAAAAGGCAAGATTTCTTTCTTTTTTTTTTTTTTTTTTTTTTTGGCGGTACGCGGGCCTCTCACTGTTGTGGCCTCTCCCGCTGCGGGGCACAGGCTCCGGACGTGCAGGCTCAGTGGCCATGGCTCATGGGCCCAGCCGCTCCGCGGCATGTGGGATCCTCCCGGACTGGGGCATGAACCCGCGTCTCCTGCATCGGCAGGCGGACTCTCAACCACTGCGCCACCAGGGAAGCCCAAGATTTCTTTCTTTTTTATGGCTGAGTAGTATTCCATTGTATACTACTACATACGCATCTTCTTTATCCATTCACCTATTGATGGACATTTAGCTTGTTTCCATATCTTGGCTATTGTGAATAATGCTGCAGTGAACATCAGGGTGCATATATTTTTTCAAATTAGTGTTTTTGTTTTCTTCAGATAAATATCCAGGAGTGGAATTACTGGATCTTATGGTAGTTCTATTTTTAATTTTTTGAGGAATCTCCATACTGTTTTCCACAGTGGCTGCACCAACTTACATTCCCATCAACAGTGCAGAAGGGTTCCCTTCCTTTTCTCTGCATTCCAAGGTGTTGTTTCCTGAACATCTTTGTAGATGATACCTACTGTGTGCATCAGTGGATCTACTTATTATAAACGAATCCACACTAAAGTGCCCATGACAGATGAGAACTAAGTTGTTCTTCCTCCCAGGGATATTAGAATTTATTACGAGACACAGCCCTTTCTAAACCCAACTGATGCACTACCGGTAACAGAAATTTGCATGTGAATGTCAGATCTTTTGGGGACAGGGCAGGGATCTTTCTGGTTCTTACAGTGACATCAAAGAAAGTAGACACTTTTTCTCTCCGGATTAATGGCTACTCTTAGCTCTCATTTCAGTACTTTTCAAGAAACCAAAACAGACCAAGCACGTCTAATTTACAAGTTGCTATCATTATATAAAAGATGCCCACAGTTTGCCAAATACAGTGGAAGACACACAGAAAAAACATTATTCTTACCTTCTGGAAGTTATACTCTGAATCTTTTCTTCTTCTTTTTGTCGGCTGATATTCCTTCTCTTCTGTCTTTAGTCTTTCCTCTACTTGCAAACATCTGCAAGTGTCCTTTTATCCATACAGCATGTCTGAGCTAAACCTCTCCAAAGAGCAGTCTGTACTTACTGGTTCCCATATCTACTCTCCCTCTGTCCTCTCTGCTAAGAATGCATGCATCCCCGTTTCTTTGTCTGCCAGGCCAACTTTATGACAAGTAGTTTTCTCGACCAGAGTGCTCTTGTCTCATAGGCAAGTTCCTACACAGCCTTCAAGACCCCCATTTAAATGGCTCCTCTTATTTGAAAACTTCTGCTGACTTTCCAGGGGGAGTGCTTTGCTTATATCTCTAGTGCAGCACCTGTCGTGTGGCGTCCTACCTACCTTTTCCATGAGAGCTCTTCTTGGGTAGAAACAGAGTCTTATTCACATATTTTTTACCCAATATCTACTGTCTTTTATATTGTAGGCACTTAATAAATATTGCATGAAATGTTTCAGTGATCCATTTATTTTTCCCACATTACCAAATTCCTACCTTTCCAGGCTCTTCACTCTCAACTTTTTTTTTTTTTTAAATCACGTGCCTCTTCCACATAAGACCCTTTGCTGGGGGCTTTGTCTTATGTTACTTCTCCTTACGTAGCCCAGTCCCACCAAGTTCTATCCTTTCCTCCTTAGAAATGAGGAAACAGAAGCTCAGAGAGGTAACATGAAGCAACATACCTGATGATACCCAGCATGTAAGTGGTAAAGCTGGGATTTGAACTTGGATCTTTCTGGCTCATTCATTCACTCATGCATTCCACTGATAATACTGATACATACTTAACTGTGGGCAGCCATACTTACACTGGGACCAGAGGAAACCACGTGGAACCAGACTAATTCCTTGTCACCATGGACTCTGTTCTAGTAAGAGGAGAGACAGACAACTAAATGGGGTGAAGTCAGGCAGTGACAAGTCCTGTGAAGGGACATAAAGCAAGGGAATAGACAAAAGACTGAGGATGGGGTGTATGTGGGGTTTGAACTTGTCCTTAAGATGAGTTCGGTAACTTGCCTACCATCCCATAACTAGCTCGGCAGGATTGGAGCACAAAGCCAGTTAGTCTGACTCATGATCTCAAAGTGCTGTCTGTATTTCATTCTTCCTTCTATTGCTTCTGCCCAGTCTTGGCATCTGCAACTTTGCACCAGGCTTGCCGTGTTAACTGGTCTCCCAGCTTCTGTCTTTCCTGATACCAATCTTGCATACCTCCCACTAGCTATGTGCTCAGGGCCGGGCTTTACATCTTTCTCGCTACCTCTTCCCTCCAACAAAATCCTTCCTGGACCTTCCTGTTCAGTGCATTTCAACATACTTAGACTGGCCTTCAGGGCCCTCCAGAGTCTGGCTGCAGATCATCTCTCCCAGCTGACCCCACCTCCCCTCCACACCTGCCCCTCCCCTGCAGCCAGATAGGTCTCTGTTTGTTCCTGGAAAGAAGCCAGTACATGCTGAGGTCTGCAGCTTCGCTCACCCCATCCTCTCTGCCTGGGACACCCCTCCTCCTGCCTTCCTCCTTGGTTCAAGACGTGTTCCTCGGAAAGGTGATTCCCTTTTGATTCCGTCTCCTAAACTTGCAGACCATTTGTCAGTGTCACTCACTGACCTGGCCCTTCGGTTGATAACTATTTTTGTCGTATCACCCTAACTGAATTGTCATCGCTTAAAACCAACAAACATGCCTTCTACTTCTACTTCTTGACGTCTTCAGAAAGGTAGATATAGCCCCAACCATATCCTTTTAAGTAGCATCTAATAGGTACTCACTGAAGTGTTGGTAAGGCTTTTTGGAGGAAGTGAGATAAACTATAATTACACAAAAGGCATGGTCACTCCACAGCATATTTGGCCCCTTTTGGTGTGTATTTAAGGAAAATCAGGCCTTTTCCTATTTTCTGAATGTTGGTGATGCTCGGTTGCTGGGCCAGTCCCAAAGATTGCTCCATAAAAGAAAACTTGATTTGAGAAGCTTAGTACCCTCTCCTCTACTTATATTTGTTTTTCTGATATTAAACACGTGCAGTTGGGTCTCAGAAGTTGTTGGGACTTTTGTTTCTTTTCTTTTTTTTTTTTTTTCTTGCTTCTTCTAATTAGTCCAGATGGCTATGCAATTCACAGACTCAAATGTGTCCAGATCATGAAAATCCAAAGGCCTCCCTGTTTGGGTAGAGTCCATATGTTTAGGCATTGTTGTTTCTTGTGTGGGTCCACAGAACGTGTTGAAAAATCTAACAGTGGAACTTGCATTTCCTACTTGGTCCAAGTTAGGATGTTTCAGTCCTTCCTCCTGGTCATGAGGGGAGGGGAGGGGGGGTCACCTCACAAGTGATTACTTTTTCCTCTAAGCAAGAAAGGTAATAAGAGATTGTAAATAATTGAACGAAGCCTTTATTCCTCTAAACACTACAGCCTGTGCTATATCAGCATTTCAGGAAGATCAGCAACCTATATATGAAAAGGGTTTTTTTTAAAAAGAAATTTCTACCCACTAGCCTAAAATTAATCAGGCTCATCGTTTTCAAGTATGAGTGTATTTTAGAGTTCCTGAGAAGCCGGTAAAAAAAAAATACAGATTTTTAGGTTCCTGCTGCCTAGAGATTCTGATATAGTAAATCCACGGTGGGGATCAGGTCATCTGCACCGTTACCAGGCATCTGCTTATTCCGTGGTCCCTAGCACCACACTTTGAGAAACTCTGACCTAGACTACAAAGCAAAATCTTCAAAAAACAGGATTTTTTTCAATGAGAAAAAAATCAGCTATCAAATTTCATGCTCAAATTCTTGCCCCAGTGATGTTAGATTGTTGGCTCTCTCTTTTCTTTTTGCCTCTTTTTTCACTGCAGCTTGTTTTTGGCCACTGAAGGCATCCATCCTTGACACTCCAACCCCACCCACCTAGCCCTTTTTATCTTTTCTAGAAAAGGGTAAGTGCATTTGCTAGAATAAAGCATTTTTTTTCAAGCTAAGTATCTCTAGTGTTTCAAATATTCATTTTATTAGAATGTATAATTCTTCCTATTACCACTTTTTCCCCATTGGCGTGGTTTTTGGAGGGACCTGTGGTGACAGACGCTTGGTTTCTCCTGTTCATTTGAATTTCAAGTGCTTATTCTGTGCCCTGCTTGGCCTGGAGGACAATTCTACATACCATCATTTCACATCTAGAAATTGATTCATCTGTTTGTTCATTCAATTGAGATTTATTGAACACCTACTATTTATCAAACACTCTTCTTGGCACTGGGACATCAGTGTAAACAACAGATAACACATTCTTATTAAGTTTACAGTCTAGTGGGGGGAGAAATACAAGAAATATGTTGAAAAGTTATGGAAAAAATCGAGTAGGGAAAGAAGGGTAGAGTTCTAGAGGTGGAGGAGGGCTGCCAAGAAATTTTATACAGTGGTCAGAGAGAAGGTGACATTTGAGAAAAGACTCAAAAGGAGGGAAGTGAGCAAGCCATGGGGACACTTGGAAGGACAACAGTCTGGGCACAGGAAACAGCCAGTGCAAAGGCCCTGAGACAGGAATGTGTCCGGGGTCTTGAAGCAAAAGCAAGGAGGCCAGCAGGGCTAGGGTAGGATAATCAAGGGGGGAGAACATTGGCCAAGGTCAGAGAAGAAATGGGGCCATTGTACAGACTTGGGCTTCTTCCCTTGGGTGAATGGGCAGCCATTGCAAAGTTTTGAGCAGAGGAACGATGTGATCTGCCTTGGATTTTCAAAGGATTCCTTTGGCTCTGTGCTGAGAATAGACTGTGGTGGGAGCATGGCAGAGCCAGCAGGACCTGCCAGGAGGCTGCAGCAGGGATGCAGGAGGGAACGGATGGCTGGGGCCTGCCTGAATCCTGTGGAGGGGTGGCAAGCGGTCAGCTTTGGATATAATTGGAAAGATGAGCCAACAGAGCCCTTTGATGACTTGATGAGGGAAGGGAGAGAGAAAGACTGGATTCAAGGATGATTTTTGGCCTGAGTCACCGGAACTGAGTCACTTCCCCATCAAAGGAGATGAGGAAAGGCTGCGGGTGGAGTGGTTTGGGGAGAGGATGAGGAATCCAGTTTTGCTTGCATGATTGAGATGCCTGTTGACAACCAAGGGGAAGTGCTGTGGGCAATTGTATATATGAGTCCGGTGCTCAGGAGATAATTATCTAGGAGTTTTTAGCATATGCAATGGTAAATAATATTTTTGAAAGTTTATTTTTTTAAAAAAAATCTTGCTTTGTACTTGAACCTGTTAATGTATGTGTGCATATGTATATATGTATGTGTGTATAATTGTATATATGTGTGTGCATAATTCTCTCAATGTATAATTGTATAATTAGCAGAATTATGTGTGTATATGTATGTATGTTCTTCTGCTAATTATACCTCATAGTCCATTGTTTGCAGTTTTTTGTTTCTAGCCTATTGTTGACCCCCTAACCTTTGGTACAGACTGACTTTATTGACCAAGTCATTCTCTGTTTCCTGGTATGGCACTCCAAATTTACCTCTGATCATCATCAGTATTATTATCATTCGCCATATTGGGCTCGTGTTCACTCTTTTGGGCTTTCTATCTTGAAACAGATTACCACTGCTGAAAATGGTTAAAACTTGATTATCTCTGGTAAGTTCTTTTCCGCGGGGCAGTTAACAGAGGCTTCGAGAGTGTGTGAACTTAGCAGTGCAGCATTCTCTATCATGTGACCATGCTTGGCACACTTGATCACGATGGCACAGTTCATTTGTGTAAGCAACTTGACAGATGTCCTTACTGAGGCATCAAATTGGATGGTGTCTGCTAACAAATCTAATGGGAAAAAAGAAAAGAGAATTCAAAGGATTATCTTTTTTTTTTTTTTAGGATTAAATTTGTGCCGTTTAGCTGTTTGATACCCTGTAGTTAATGCTGTTTTATTAGAAGCCCATACAGTTCTTCACATGGGTGTCAAAATAATTTCAGTGAAAATGATGTTGTGTGGACTCACCAGGCTGAAGTCTTCGTCTTGTGATTACAGATGGGTTATTGTCTGCTGTTTCACTGTCTTCCAAGCCTTTTGCTGGACGAGCTAGACTTAACAATCTCCATTAATTTACTTTGGCATTTCACATGGCTCGTCAGGCCACAAACACGATGGTCTTTAATAATTTTTTTTAAATCCTGCAATGCTCCTTTTTAATTGATGTCCTTCATAAATTGTATTTGCCAAAGCTATAATTACTCATCAAGCAGTGAAAGCAAACCTACCTCCAAGTACAATGAAGATGTTCTTTTGTGAAATTATTAAGATACAGAAGTTCGACACGCAGAGTAATTGTTTTAGCTCTGCTTTATAATTATATCTTTTGAGAATGTATCTTTGGGGATCACACCTATTAGAGCCTATCAAATTGGAAGGGACCGATCATCACCAGCGTACCTCATAAATGCCCCTGCCTCACAGTGACCACTTCCCAATATATATGAGGTCTTTAAAACAGTTGGAATTGGCCTATTTCTTTCATAATGTTTTTAAATGCTCTTTAGAGTGGTTAACTCTCTGTTTCACCTGAATTTCATTTAATTTATTTGAAATATTTTGTTTTGACTCTTGAAATCGCATAGAAGAACCTTATATCATTGGGTAGGGGATCCTGGAAGGAACATCAGTGGAGAGTTACCATCGAAAAAGTTTGGAAATAGGCCAAATCAAGGTGACTTAGAATCGCATAGAAGAACCTTATATCATTGGGTAGGGGATCCTGGAAGGAACATCAGTGGAGAGTTACCATCGAAAAAGTTTGGAAATAGGCCAAATTAAGGTGACTTAGAATTGCATAATGTAGAAATTCGCATTTAGTTGATTCGCAAAATGCGTAAATTTTACCATGGTGCAAAATTACGATATTAGCTTTTATAAGAAGGATCCAGGGATAGTAAGAAAGTACTGTCAATAAAGGATTTGGAACAAGGTTTCCCAAAGTGTGTTCCCACGAGGTGTGGAGGAAACGAAAAGGAAGCGCTCCACAGCGAACCTGGGAGAGAAGTTTACCGTCTCCCACTTAGAGTCAGGTGTGTCCAAGTAGGAACCTTGCCGTCTTTTGTGTCATTTTGTCTCCAGTGTCTTGCATGTTGTAGGCATAGAAATATTTGCTGAAGAGTGAACTGCAGGACTTCTCAGAGCCTTTAACTTTACAGCGAGCACTGTGACTCATCCAAGAGAGGGCGGTGATCCACAGCCTTTCCCAAACTTATTGGACTTTGGAACCCTTTTCTTGAGGAATGTTTTACTAGACTTAGTAAATGAGATACCCTCTGGGAAATTCAAGCTTTGAGTAAGATCGTTAAAAATAAAGTTTTGAAATTGATCACTGAGTGAAATATTCAAGTTTTTTGCTGCGATTGGAACCTAAATGATACAGATTATGCAGCAGGAGGGATGTCAGACTTCATTGCTTGTATCTGTGATTTTGGGCAAGTTGCCTGACCCCAAAAAGCCTCAGTGTGTTCATCTGTAAAATAGGGATAGTAATTATATTTCTCTAACTGGTTTTTGGGAAAATAAGTTACATTTGGTCCCACTCTGGAAAGTTAAATGAAATTATGTAGAGGACTTCACTGGGTAAACCCTTATTACCATTATCATCATAAAAAAAGTAAGGGATAAAATTGCTCCATTTACAATGGTTGATTATGATACACTGAAGTTAAAATGCGATCGACCTTTCTTCCTCTCTCCCTTCCTTCAACAAATAGTGGAGGGCTTCTCATATGCCAGGCGTTGTTGTTAGTTCTGAGGGAGACAGCAGTGAACACAGTTAAGGCCCCTTCCCTCGTGGACCTAGGGTTTTTGTAGTATAATGTGTTTACCGATGTCATGGTCTCTTAGAACATAAATTTAATTGTACACAATTCAGTTAAAGTTAACTGTTCTGAGGTCATTATATTAGAGATCCACCCCAAAGGATCACTTTTTCTCTCAGAATTGGACCTGTTCTTACATGAAACAAGCAACACAAGATTCAGAGGTCATGTTTTAAAAGAAAATAAATAAAATTAAGCTAGCATTACTCAATAAGGTAAAGCCAGGGAAACATGGGATCCCTTTCTTCCCGATCAGGTCCACCATGGCAGTCGGGTGGCCAGATTTAGCAAATAAAAACATACGACATGCAGTTAAATTTGAATCCCCCATAAATAAAGAATAATTTTTTTTTCTATAAGTTTATCCCAAATACTGCAAGGGACATACTTATACTAAAATAAGAAGTGGTATATTTAAAAATGAAATTTAACTGGGCATCCTGTATTTTTTTTTTTCTGACTACTCTTCCTCTCTAAACCAGGGCCCCAGCCCCCTGCACAGAAGAAAGATGATTGCAACAAGTCAATGTCTGAATCCATCTGTGCAGAGGAGATATTTTACCCCAAACAGAATAGGAACCTTTGCTTCCATTTGAAATTATTTATAGCTGTTCCCGCCTGATCACCGAGTGTTTCCAAATTAAAAGCCATTAATTAAGGCCTTATATAGATACAAAAGATATGCGAGGAGTGCTTTGTAATTCCAGCTCAGTACTTCAGGTGAGAGCTTTTCAAATTACGTGGACCACTGGAGCCACCTGCTTGAGGAACCACGGTGGGAGCCGTCTCGTGGCTCATCAGCACGCCACCGTGCCAGCGTTGTTACTGATTTTTCTCATTTCTCCAGGGCAAATACTAATTAATGGATACAATTCACAGCTGATTAGCTGTGGTTTCTTCAGTAATTACATTCGCATACTAACTGTTCAGAAGAGGATTTCTAACCCAGTTCTTATTTCACTCTAAGCTTAATTTGTTTTTTGAATTGTTTAGGCCCTTCTTTAATAGCCATTTTATTTTTCTTTGTTGTTTTAGGTGCTATTGGATAATAAGTGAGTTTAATCTTTAAAAATATGCTCTCTGATAATGAGCTGTTTGCCTTAAATGGATGTCTAATTCCCCAACAAAACCTACATTTAAATAACAGTAAAGTTGTGATACAGGCTTTCAGGAATTGGTACGCAGAATATACATCGTGGCCCAAGTTCTCATAAATCTCCAAAAAGAACATTCTAAATGGAGGCCCGAGATCTTAACTCTAAAATCATCCATTCATCAAAAATTCCAAGATAGAAACCTGTCCCTTTTCTTGCATATATTTAACGTTGTAAAAAAAAAATGGGGGTGCCTCCCTGGTGGCGCAGTGGTTGAGAGTCCGCTTGCCGATGCAGGGGACGCGGGTTCCCGCCCCGGTCTGGGAAGATCCCACATGCCGCGGAGCGGCTGGGCCGCTGAGCCTGCGTGTCCGGAGCCTGTGCTCCACAACGGGAAAGGCCACAACAGTGAGAGGCCCGCGTACCGCAAAATAAATAAATGAATAAATAAAATAAATAATGGGGGAAAACTGTGTGTGTGTGTTCATGCTCCTGCTCACATGTTTCTTTTTATTTTTTAAATTATTTTTAAAACACTTTATTGAAGTATCATGGACCTACAAAAAAACTGTACATATTTCATGTATACAACTTGATGAGTTTGAAGATAAGTATACATTTGTGAAGCCATCACCATGTGTTTTTGATATCACATGGCTTCAGAGAAACTAGATAAAGGGCTTTCTTAAATGCTAACAAATACATCTTTCATAAATCCTTATAAAGATACTTATCCAAATGAATCTGAGGGCTCGTTGTGTGAGGATGTATTTAGGTGTGATTTTACAGGGTGGGATTTTGCTTCTGTAGACCATAACAAGCGTTCTGGAACCCTTAGAGCCTTCCGTATAAATCCTGCTTGGTTCTTGGATCCCTGACACGAGAAAGTGCAGCGTGTCAGTCCCACTTCTGTGCACGAATCCTACAGGTTCAGAGTCAGAGGATGAGAGCCCCCCAGAAATAAGTGCTTGTGGGTTTATTGGGAGGAGGATTATGTGGGTATTTCATATCTATGTGTCTGTATCTATATTTATTCTCTGTATTTATCTGTGTGTTTGTATCTATCTGTGTACCTATCTCTTTGGGAAAATTGTGCCTTTTACTTTAAATAATTACTAGCTCTATTTATAATAGAGAATGGATATACATTTCACCCTGTGGAGACCAAACCTATGTGTTATTTGATGCATGAAAGGAAGGAAATAATACACTTTATAAAAAGAAGGGCATTCTTTTACCATTTAAAAATCATGAAGATAATATAGCTCCGGATAATTATGCTCACAGAGCCTTTCCACATTGCCAGACTGATAAGAGAATGTTTAAAGCAACAAAACGTTCCTACTTAGACCATCTGAACCTTAAAATACGTTTCTGCCAAAATCCAAGTTTTACATTTTGATAACAGGTCTCTAGAAGGAAAGGGCTTATGTCTGAAATGCTGATACAGTCTTATTTGTGATGGCCTGAATGGGCTATTGTGTTAGGGAATTAAATAAAAATTGCTGTGTTCATAGGATCCCGCTTATATTTTAAACCTCTTTGCACTTAATGTTACATTGAGAGATTAAATACCACTGTTTTCAACAGCTCTGATGGATATAGATATCGTTTTAAACTCTGGAGATTTAAAAAATACTCTTTAGTCTTATTATTTATTTATATTCATGCCACACCCCATTCACGGGAAAATAGAATTTGAGTCCTGGGAATTGAATTCTATTCACTTTAATTCACATTTTAACCTACCCACACTTGTGACATCTGTTCTTGAAAAGTAAGCTATGAAATCCCAACATGCTTTAAAAATGTGTCAGGGTGATTTTCTTGGAAACTCTTTTCCTGCTAACCTCTGACAAATGCCAGTTCGATAAACAACACCCACTAGTGACCAGTTGGCCAAATGTTTACAATTGTCTCCCTTTGCTATTAGTCTCGATGAGAAACAACACTATTTTCTAGAATTATCGCGTTAGCTTAACTCGGTGCTTTATTTTCTGAGGGAACCAGCCGACAGCATATAGCATAGCGCTCTGAAATCTGTCACAGTTCACATTTGGTCCGAGTGAAACCACCCTTTTATCTCATAACACCAACATTCTTTCCAAATCCCATCTGAGCAGTAAGTAAACCCCCAGAATTCTTTATGATGCTGCATATTAACATAAAACGATCTGTTTTCTTTCAGTTTGGAAGTAACAATAACTACATGAATATGGCTGAAGCAAACAACGCTTTCTTTGCAGCCAGCGAGGTAGGTGTCTGCCTTAATGTATCTGCTCATGTTTTGTGCGTTATTTAGATCATTTAACAGGCTGGAAGGCAAAAGCCAAGTATTGAATTTATCTTGTTATTATGTGGCACGAGGTAACGACTTCGGAGGAAAAACGAGAAAAACTTATTGGAAGAGAAAATAACCTGACAAGTCTTTATCACTTGTCCATAGGCTGTTAGGAACGTTAGTAATTCACATACACATCTCTTGATGAAAAGAATATAGATGCAAGCAAGAGTAAATATATAAGAAAGGATAGAATATCTATCCAAACTATATTTGGAAACTAGGATGGAAGGGACTCCTAATAGGAAATATTTAAACTGCACACAGCTCTGGGGATAATTTCATTAAGTTGACATGGTTTGGGAACAGTGTGGCAGAACAGTATTACAATTTCTGGGGTCTTCAGTGAGAGTGGTGTAAAATGAGTGTTTTTGTTAGATTCCCACACCTGAATACAGTGCCTGGCACATAGTAGGTGCTCAATAAATATGTATTGAATGAATGAATGGGCACGCTCCAAGACTCGGCTATAGCTAGGAAAATCAGTCGATGGATTTGAAATGCAACACCATGGTGGCTCTGAGTTTGTCTGCAGTTTACCAGTGCCCATGGAACAAACATATTTTTGTTGCTGTTTTCACTGCCTTCCCTACTTAGTGACTTAAGGCTGCTGTCTTGGTCTCATTGGCCTGCCCTCCAGAACAACCTCCATCTTGATTAGATCAAGAAAGAGCGGGGCGGGGGGGGGAAGAAAGAGCGGATATATGTATATGTATAACTGCCTCACTTTGCTGTACAGCAGAAAGTAACACGACATTGTGAATCAGCTATACTCCAATACAAATTTTAAAAGAAAGAAATGGTTTCTTAAAAATGGTAGACTGTGTGAGATTTAAGATTTTAAAACAAGAACAAGCAGAAGTGAAATTGGTCCAAATGGAACATTTCCTCTTGTGATTCCTGTAATAAAAAGTCTTCATTTTCCAAATACATTCAAATATAGGAAACTGGACCAGCTTGACCCCAGAGAATGAAAATCATAATGGCTTCGTAAATGATCTCAGTTACAGGGAAGCAAGTGGTATGGAAGAAATTAACTTGGAGAAATTAGTAGAAAAAGTTGGGGAATCGAGAACTAAGGGTATCCCGTAGATTAATCATTTTTGCAGTGACCATCATCTCTCTAACCAAGGATACTGCCTAGATAAGGGAATATTGTTTGGCACTGGCTGCTGTGTTGTTTGTGATAATGAGCACAAACCCCATCTGTAAGGACAACATGATGTTTCATTCTGTAGGATTTTTTTCCCTACATTTGAATCAAACATTGATGAAAGCTCTACTGCCAGCAGCTGTTCAGAGACAATTTAATTCCAGCTGTGATAATTCACCGTGTCAGACATTGGCTGTTATATGTTGATACAACAGTTCTCCAGATTTGCATTTTTATCAAAAGGAACAAATGTTTTGAACATTTCAGTACAGATGGTATTTAATCATGTACATACTACTTTAACATGTACAAGGTAAACACTGGAAAGTCAATATCTGTAAAAAGTAATCATATAAACTCTAACTGATTAATCTGATATTGGTCATATGGCATAGTTGCAGAAGTTAATGTCTTTTTCTTTGGTTGCTGCCATACTTGGTTATTTTTATTATCTCAGATAACCAGTGTTGTGATTACTCTTTTCTCTAAGGAATGTTTAACTTTATATTTAATGGATTACCCCTCTTTAAAAGTCATTTAAGATTTTAGCATTTTCTTAGTTATATAATATAATATTATGGTATTATTTTATTAGGTTATGAAATAGTAATATATTAAATTCTAGCTCAAAATTAATTTGTCTTTTAAAAAATATACTGGAGGAACACATAATATGTAAGATCTCTCTTTATTCCTTAACAAAAATAAAAATGACAACCTCCTTAATTTTAACTGCCTCACTTAAGACATGTTAGAATTTAAGTAGTAATCTTATATAATTATTTCACTGTACATCTTTTCTTGAAAAAATAAAGCCCAAGTAAATGTTAATGCACTATGTTATAGCATGTGCCTAATTTCCCAATCACTGCATTAAAAGTAAATTTATTTGTTTTTTTTAACATTTTAATGAGTACAGACTAATTCAGGAAGACTTTAGATTTGATGCTGTAAAGTCGAAATTGTGCCTGAAACCGATCCCCTTCCCATAGATATCGCCCTGTAGATAACACTACTGGGACCAGGATGCTTTGAGTTTGAAATTCACACATTTGCTTTATGTTTTCTGTCTGTGTCATGATTACCCTGACCATTTTTAAAGTACTTTAAATATTTATTGAAATAATATTTCAAGTGTTAATTACAGTGGTAATGAAAACAGCCAAATGCCACATATCAAGAATGAGTGTTTATCCGTATTGTTAATGTGATATGTTAGATTTCATTAAGCAGTAATGGGGTAGCAAATGAGTCACAAATTACAGTTGCATCTGTTACTAGACCACATTAGTGCCAAAATAACGGCAAATGCAGCCATAGGGTTACATTCATTAGCCAACCACGCTTGTGGCCAATTCATCCCTTTGTGTTTGAGAACTCGGGGTACCACAGTCAGAAATTGACATCCTTGGGGGGTCATTATTAGAATAAATATGTCAGAAAATCTAATATTTCATTCTAGCTTTCAAATGTGTTATTATGCTCTAATGTTTTGCATCTATTGAATCTGCTAAGAACCTCAAGATGTTCAATTGTCCTGCCATAGACTCCCATAGCTTGTGACCTCTTTATTTCTGGTGAGATACAAATAGTAGTTGACAGGTTCTATAGGCAAGAAATGTTTTTTTTTTCCCCTTACGTTTGTTTCTGTTTTCTCTCAAATGGTTCTTAAGTTACATCATCATTGATAGCTTGAAGAAGGATGATTTTCAGCTCTTAATTAGTTCTTTTAACCAGTTACAACAGATTCAAATTATCTGGCACCAATTCATTCTTCAAAAAATGCTATTAGTAATAAATGAACTATAATGTTGACCCTCTGAGCTAGGAATAAAAAGTATCTGAGCTGTCCCTGAACCCCTTCATCCTACCAAAAAAATATTCTAGACCTTGACCCTTCTCCCCACAAAATCCAAGTTCTATTTTAAGAAAGACAATTCATGGGGTTCAGCAAGGCAGCCCTGATTTGCATCCCAAGGCCCTATGTGAAAACACTATCTTTAAGAATCTAAGTATCCGTGAAGAAAACAATGCATTATTTACTTAGGTCTTGAGAAATAACACTTGTCTAGGTAATTGAGCAACATCCATGGAATTAGAACATTTCTATCAATATATCTCTATGCTCGTCCTATGGTCTCTAAACGCTGAAGACTGGAAGAAAAGTGTTCTGATAAATACATATCAAAATCTTCCTATAAAAGAAAACAACTCTCCTTACAATTTAAATAAAAGCCGTGGACATATGTACTCTGATAATCCTTATATGAAATGCTGTATTGCAAACAGTAACAATTTCCATGGAAGCATTCATTGCACTTGAGAATATACCAATAAGGAAATTTAAAAAGCAAACCATACCTTCAATATCACTTGTTTTATATGTTGTGGCAGAAAGTAAATATGTGTAATGTTCACTTCTGGATTAATGTTGTGTGTGTGCTCCACAAAATCGTCAGCATTTGATGAAGCATGTGGATAATGTAAGCGTTTGAGCCGTTTCACTAACATATCAATAAAGTGGCAATTTGTTATATAGCCAAATCTAATGTTGCTGGTGCTCCAACTAACAACAAAGACAGATGTTGCTAATTAAGTACGCATTAAAAAACTGTTAATACTGATACTCCATTAAAATCATATGATAATGAGACAAATCTTTAATCAGAATGATCAGCAAAACTTTATATATGGAAATCTGTGTTTAAGATATTTTCATTTGAGAAATAAATATTTGGCCTAGCTATGTAGTATTTTCATGTGAAATCTTTCTTTTTCCCTCCAAGGAGAAATAAGATATAGGAAGAGAATATGAAGATATCTGTATTTTGTTTCCTTTAGCAGACGTTCCATACACCAAGCCTCGGAGATGAGGAGTTTGAAATACCCCCGATCACGCCACCTCCAGAGTCGGACCCCGCTCTGGGCATGCCTGATGTACTTCTACCTTTTCAAGGCCTCAGCGATCCGTTGCCTTCCCAGGGAAGTGAATTCACGCCCCAGTTTCCCCCTCAAAGCCTGGATCTTCCTTCCATTACAATCTCAAGAAATCTCGTGGAACAAGATGGCGTGCTTCATAGCAGTGGGTTGCATATGGTAGGCAGCAAATTTACTGCTTGAAAGTGTTTTAGTTATTGTTTGTACTTCTCAGGGTAAAGATCTGAGAGCCCATGTTCTAAAACATGCTCGTGCCTATCCACCAGAGGACGTGTGGATTTTTCCTCCCAATGCCATTTAAATGCAGGTAGTGGATTAATCCCTGGTGTGGGACAAGAGCGTGCTGGGTTGGTTGACTTGAAAGAGGAGGACCCAACAAGATCCTTCTGGTTTGAAATGAGTTTCTGAGAAGTCTGATTCATTGGTTTGAAAGCAGCCCATCTTCCCTTGCCTTTGGTTTGACGAAGAGGTGTACTTGAGTTGAAAGTTTGCCCAGGAGAGTTTTTAGAAATGGAAGCCCTTATCAAGTGCCTGGGTCTTTTGCATTTGTTGGATTAAAGCATCACGTTTATGATAACATGATTTGCTCCTACCTGAGATGAAATATCAAACTGTGGTACAGAGAAAGGGAGAAAGCATAATTGCTTATAACCAGCAGAGAAAAATATAGAGCGGGTTATTGTGTGAAGTATACCTAATTGTGGTATTTATTGTCGTAAACATCAAGTAAGGCCCTCCAGAGAGCCAAGGTTACTAATGCAATAATTTTGGTTCTGTTTTTCTTAGTGTGCAATTATAGTTAGCAATCACCGGAGTAAATCTGCTTACGTATTTTAAACTCATCTGCTGGGATTGTTTTTTTTTTTTTCTATCATAGTATATAATGCATTTGTGTCTATCTAGGTGAGGTACTAGGCAGACATTTTAAAACAAGATTAATAGTTTATAGGGCTTTTTTTTTAACCCTGGTAAAATGAAACAGATGTGTTGGTATAACAAAAAACAATTCCTATTGCTTGTTTACATATTTCTGTGCACGTTATGACCATGCCAGCGATGTTTTTTGGTTTCATTGTTAATTCCCCAGATAACAACAGATGATTGCCAAATATGTAGTGGATTAGCAGTGCAAAGATTCAGTGTGCTCTCTGAAATATAAGATTACTTTCCCAAATAGGATTGCGGCAACATCATTTTCTTTGCCTGTGATCTTTTGTGTTTGAGCTGAACATCAGGGTTTTTATTTTTACTTTTTTGTCAGAAAAAAATGCAGGGAACAGTCGGGAAATGGTCATTAAGTATTCATAAACGTTCCTCGCCATCACAAATAATTGTTTCCTGTGGACTTTCTTACATTTTTGTCCCTTTGACACTGGAAGGGAGGGTTCTGTCGTCTGTTCCTCTATAATCAGCCTTGCAATGTTGTGCCTGGAAAATAATAAAAATAAAAAGGGTGTTTAGTCACCAAGAGAGTTTGCCCAGGGTTCACCATTATTCATAGATGCTCAGCGAGGCTCATTTAAGTTAGGGAAATAGTTAAAAGACCATATAATGCATGCTAAAATGTGTGCTTTATTAAATTGGTAAATATTTATTAATAATATAAGAATCTGCCTTTAAATTAAACATCTGATGAATTACCTTGCCTTAAAGCTATAAAACTGTTATTGCTGCTATAAAAAAAAGTGTAAAGGAGGCATTTTGACTATGAAATTTCATTTCATGGTCAATTGAATTTACTATATTGGAAAGAACTAAAGATGGAATCATAAAATAATTATGATATTCACATACACTTAAAGAACAATGCTTTCACGGGCTGGCATTGGAAGAGAGGACTCAATTTTTAATGCTTCTTTTGTAATGTATTGCTAATCACTCAAGCCATTGAATTATTTCATTGATTTTTAAAAGCATGAGTACTTTAGGCAAGTGCAAGCTGTTGTCATGGTATTTACATGGACCTCATCACATTTATTGGAGCCTTTCTGAAGTTTTGCGGAAACCGAATGATATTTATTTTGGCTGGAAACAAACTAATCTTGTTGAAAATTCTAGTAGAATTTCACCTTGAAGAAATGTCATGGGATTTTAAATCACAAATGTTGGAAAAAAATAAAATGTACCAGGACAGAATTATGATGAATACAATGTGTCGTTGGCTTTGTTCTATGTACTACCTGACATGTTCACCTATAAACTTGAATTCAGAATCGCCAGAGGCATGGTTAAAAATAGGTTATGTCAAGGTTCTTCTATATTTCCCTCCGGGTACCGAGGTGGCTGGCGACATCATAATGCTCCACAGCAGCTCCTCGGAGATTTCCCTTAGGAAGGTCACCAGAAAAATAATAAATAATACTTTATACATCATGCACTCGGCTTCCCAGTGTGCACCGGCTATCATACCTTATGCAAGTAAGAAGTTTTATTAACCAAATGAATATGGCTGTCTGTTAAGGATTGCTATGGTGAATTAAGACTTTCATATAAGAAGAAAAGCCAGCTTGTTTATGGGGTATTGAACCAGCTTTTCTTCAGAGCTTCATTGGTTTTCCTTTAGAAAGAGAGACAGTTTGTCACATTACTGATTAGCTGCATTTTTGTTGGCAACCAGCACAACATGTTTATCTTCCTTAAGTTTCTGCCATTATATTTAAAAAACAGAAAGCAGGAACAAAAAAGAAAAGGGGGGATTAAAAAGAGTCTAATGATTAGCATTCCCATTTCAAAATATGCAAATAATGCCCTGGTATTCAAAAGCGAATTGTTGAAAAAATTGAAAGTCGATGCATTTGTGACTTCAAAGAACAACCTTGATTTGCTTGTTGCGGATATGTGTATTTTCACACAGGGTGTCGCTGGCAAGTTGAAATCAACAGTCATAGTTTGGTTAAAAATTCTTTACCTCTGAGCATTATTGTCAGTTCAGATGATCATCTGGAAATTATTTTAATCTACAAAAGATTGCAATCCTAAAAATCTACAACGTGCGCTCCAAAGGGTTTCTTTCTTTTTTTTTTTTTTTTTTTAACACCTCTCTATAATCTGCCCAGCCTGCTGAGTAGCATTGACATCAGTAGTACATCAATTTCAGAAAGTGGATTATTTTTACTAGACAGCTATTGTGACATATTGGGTCAGTCATAAATGAAAGATATTCATGCAAGCATGCAATACTTGTAATGAAGTCTCACTCTGACCTTCTGTATGATTGATTCTGTAATTTAGTTTTCTCAGGCAGTGCCTGAAATGAAATGAAATCATGTTGAACAAGTTTTGAATACCCACAGTGCACCAGGAGAAGAAAAATCTGCAGCCCTAGAGGCTTGAGAGAGAGCAGCTGAACGATTTATCTCTATGCTATTATAGCCTTTGCCAGCATTCAACATTTCTTTTTTTTTTTTCTTATTTGGCTTAAGTACTTAATTCTGCAGGTAGCAGTAAATGGGAAAATAAAATGCTGTTCAGATTTAAAATGACAGGACAGGAGTATGTGCAGGGGACTGATAAAATATCTTGAATAGAACTGACCTTTCATGTAGCTGAAAGTTACTGGGGGATTCATCCTCATAATTACCATATAGATTATTTTTATTTCTTTCCTGCAATGAAACATTTCAGAGAGCAGTAGTGCTGATTGAATGAAAATTGAACTTGTTAACATTCTTTTCAGCTTAGCCTGTTGTACATAACAGAAGGTTAGCTTTGATGAATTTCAAAATTCTCTTTGATATCCAAGAAACAGACAGTAAAATAATTGTCTCTAGTCTGATATTTTGTATGCCCCCCAAAAGAGAATTTATAAAACACACTGATAATTCACATATTTTTTCTTCTTGCATTATGTTTCGTGTTTGGAAGAGCGACGTTTTCTGTTTGATATTGCTTTGGACTTAATTACGATAGCACATATTTATAGAAAACACTACTGGTACTCTGATAATATCAAACATAGTACTAGAAAATTGACAAAGATGGAAGTAAGGGAGCTAAATTTGGGTATGGCAGTCTCTGTACCCATTAAGGAAAGAGATTAAGAGAGAAAAAAGTCCTACAGAAGGTATGCACACAGAGAAGAAAAGTACCAGCTTTTAAAATATTCACAAAGCTCTTATGTCATAATCCAGACAGACATCATTTTTGATCAGAAAAATAAGAATGTATCAAAATAATACTCCTAAAATTACCAGGCTTATTTTAGAAGTTTTGATTTTTCGTACAGTCATCTAGTAGGGGCCTAATTCTGAATTATTTTTATTTTCACAAAATAACTTTCATGCCATTTTTGTACTATCCAAAATCTTACGTTAAGAGAAATCGCAGACTTTTCAATTAATACATCGTTTTAGCAATGTAGCTTAATGTGTTACAGATAAAACAGTTATTTCATGGGTCATTAATGTGTTTAATGCATGGAACGTTCTATTAAAACAAGCCCTTATTATTGTTATGGACAGGTTCATTGCCATTGTCAATAGAGGCGGCAGAGCTAAATTCCACAGGACGATTACCATTTAGCCATTGGGGGGACCAACAAGTTCTCATACAAATTGAACGATTAACTCAGTAATGTTTATTTTTGGTCAGGTCATGGTCGAAACGTATTCTTATTGTAAATTAACAATAGAAAAGACACATCTTACATAAGCAAAATAACTCACTTTGAGTGGAATGGGACCTATCTGTTCCAAGGCCAAAGTATATAATTAAAACCATATTAACTCTAGCAGACATTTGCTGAGCACCTGCTAGGTGCTATATATTGTTCTTAATCATTAGAGACCGATCATTTATCAAACTGAGTTCTTGGTCAGCAGTGTCTCTTCCATGTAATACAAAAATTCGAAGTCTGATGACTGCTTCAAAGAGGCATGTTGTCCAAAGTCCACTTTAATTAACTGTTGCTACACCTGGACAATCGTCTACCCAAAATACCCAAGCCACAGACATTTTACGAGCTGCCTTGTTTTGGTAGAGCAAATAGCCTTGTACCATACATGGCTTAAAAGAAATATTCTTTATTCTCGACCTGGAAATGCCTACTGACCCCGAACGTATGATTGTTGTCTTTAAGGTTGAGTTAACTTTAGGATCATGTATTAAAGGAGGGGCGTGTTCCAAACTTCTACAAAACCCAATTAGCTCTTGTAAAGGGCAACATGTGATTACTTGGTTGATTTATCCCATTCAAGGAAACGTGTTATTAAAAAGTTAGGCTATGGTTTATTTCCCTGTATCTTGTTTTTAACATATATACTCTACAGTTATAATCTTCTGTAGCATTGGCAGTACTTCCCTGTGGGTTAGGGACAGAAGACACACCATTCTACATCACTCAAATTCCCAAATAAAACTGGCTTGATGGCTCAAACGGTTTTTAGAGGGATGAGAGTTACTCCTGTCCTGTGGCCTCACTTGTCACCCTTAGAAACGGTCTCCTTTGCTTGTTGACGGCCTGTCCTGTCCCCTCATCTGTCTTGTTTGCTACTGTCATCCTCAGGCCTGGAACAGTGTCTGGGCTGGAATACACGAGGCTCTCAATAAATATTATATTTGTGGAATATATGAATGAATGAAAGGATAATGAAAGAATATTTATTTGTTATTAAGAGCGTACCTTAATACTAAATAAAAATGGAGGTGGGGAGGAGGTTTAAAGTATCAACAGCTGTAAAAATGGAATTCCTCTTTAAAATTTTAATTTAGGATTGAATAAAATCAACACAGAGCTGACTCCTTGGTAAAACAAAGGAGTTAGAGGGTACATAAGAAAATACCATTGTTTTATGATAAACTCTTGAAATTTTTATTTTGCTAAGAAACTATTAACTTTGGGGAAGACTGGTTTTCACAAAACTTTCATGTGTAGGTATGTTTGATTATAACCCTGAGAGTAGTTGTTAAGTAAAAAGTATCTATTTGGGTGCAGATATTTTGATAAATATAACGCTTAGGGTATGTAGGTCTGTAATTATCCTTGGTGTATTTGGCACGACTGTGTTTGTTTCAGTTTCTATTTGGGTTAGGAATGCACTCGCTACGCGTAAATGTTGATAGATTGTTTATCTGGAAATAAAATTTTAACCTCGCTATAGGACATAACTAAATAATTGAGCATAAAATTAATGGATTTCCTATTTGTAGTTCTCTGATATTTATTAGTACAAAGCAAATTTTATTACTGATAATTAATTACTCCATTTCTCAAGAAATATTGATTAAAAAACCACATAGTGAAAATGTATTTAGTCGCACTTTCTAATATATTTGGGTTATTTGCTTCTTAATTACATGTTACCCTTTATTATGAAAACCTGATGTTACATTGTTACAGGGAATATTTACTTGTAAATGTAGATGGAAGGTGCATTAAATACATTTGCATGTTAGATTTTTAAAAATCCTTTGTGTAAAATCAACTCAGATGGAAGTAAGCATCATTGAACTGAGTAAAAATATCAGTAGATAAAATAGAATAAGGTGTGATACTTAAAATTTAAAAATCTATTCGAAAGCTTATACCTTACATTTGTAAAAGAAACAAAAACGCAAAACAGGAGTATGTGTGATTATGTATCACCAAGTATGCATCAGAAAGATAAATTCCAGGCATGTGAAGGAAAGGGAAATTCACTCTGAGAGGACTTCATGGAGGGACAGGTCCTTGCTCCCTGGCCCGAAAGTAGGAGTGAAAAAGATTTGAATATGTAGAGGAGGGAGAGTTTTCTTGGCTAAAGAAATAAGAGCAAACCATTCCCATCCCCCCAAACCCCACATATCTTATATGAAGTATGGACATGGTAATATAACACAGTGATTTACACAGTAGGGACTTTTTTTCACCTTTCCGTTCTCTTTCAATCTGAAGTCAAGAAGGAAGTCTCAGTTTGGGGCTAATGAGTCTTTCACATCTCTCTTTCATCCTTTTTTAAAAAGAGAGAGCAGAACTCTGGCTCAGAACCTTAGGCAGGTCTGCATATTTAGATGGACTGTAATGGAATTATTCAGTATTTCCTTTACTTAGTATTTATCTGACATTCCATTGGTTATGGTGATTCCAGTTTTTAATTTATGCTAGTGATGTAAAGTTTCCTTTTTAATATAAAATTATTCAGATATTTAACCGTGCACTCAAATGATTAACGTTCAATAATAGACTGGATTTCAGGCAATTTAAGAAAACGGGGGACCTCTACCCTAAATTCCCCATTCCTTGGTTTCCTGTTTTAAAAAAACAAAAGACAAAGAGGCTCTTTCATCAGGTAGAGAGAAGCAAGCCTCAGCTGAGCACTCCCCCTACCAAGACATAGACAAACCATCAAGGCATTGTTGCACAAAGGCTTCGTTGAATTGTACTTATAGATAGAAGGCAATGTGCTTCCTGTTAGAAGTCCATGACCTGCCCATTCTGAATGACCTTTCTGATTGCAAAAATTAATCCTTGAGTACTCTTCAAAACATAAGTTGAGGTGTTAGGCTATATATTTATACTATTTATAATTAAATCCAAGTTGTCCACAATTGATGGATGCCCGTGAAGTATGATCAGTTAATACTTTCTTTTTTGAATTTTATTTTATTTATTTTTTACACAGCAGGTTCTTATTAGTTATCCATTTTATACATATTAGTGTATACATGTCAATCCCAATCGCCCAATTCATCACACCACAACTCCCACCCCCTGCCACTTTCCCCCCTTGGTGTCTATACGTTTGTTCTCTACATCTGTGTCTCTATTTCTGCCCTGCAAACCAGTTCATCTGTACCATTTTTCTAGGTTCCACATATATGCGTTAATATACAATATCTGTTTCTCTTTTTCTGACTTACTTCACTCTGTATGACAGTCTCTAGGTCCATCCACGTCTCTACAAATGACCCAATTTCATTCCTTTTTATGGCCGAGAAATATTCCATTGTATATATGTACCACATCTTCTTTATCCATTCATCTGTCGATGGGCATTTAGGTTGCTTCCATGACCTGGCTATTGTAAATAGTGCTGCAGGGAACACTGGAGTGCATGTGTCTTTTTGAATTATGGTTTTCCCTGGGTATATGCCCAGTAGTGGGATTGCTGGGTCATATGGCAGTTCTATTTTTAGTTTTTTAAGGAACATCCATGCTGTTCTCCATAGTGGCTGTATCAATTTACATTCCCACCAACAGTGCAAGAGGGTTCCCTTTTCTCCACACCCTCCCCAGCATTTGTTGTTTGTAGATTTTCTGATGATGCCCATTCTAACTGGTGTGAGGTGATAGCTCATTGTAGTTTTGAGTTGCATTTCTCTAATAATTAGTGACATTGAGAAGCTTTTCATGTGCTTCTTGGCCACCTGCATGTCTTCTTTGGAGAAATGTCTGTTTAGGTCTTCTGCCCATTTTTGGATTGGGTAGTTTGTTTTTTTAATATTGAGCTGAATGAGCTGTTTATATATTTTGGAGATTAATCCTCTGTCCGTTGAAAATATTTTTTTAAGACTTTTTTTTGATATGGACCATTTTTAAAGTCTTAATTGAATTTGTTATAATATTGCTTCTGTTTTATGTTTTGGCGTTTTGGCTGCAAGGCATCTGGGATCTTAGCTCCCCGACCAGGGATGGAACCCGCACCCCCTGCACTGGAAGGCGGAGTCGTAACCACTGGACCACCAGGGAAGTCCCCTGATCAGTTAATACTTACTGGAATGAGTAACATCACTGGATAGGTACCAAGCCTTTAAACTTTGAGTGGCGTCCTTCTACATGGTGAATAAAATCTAGGATGGATTACAAGGCCTGTTACTTTTGGCCATTACTTGCCTCTCCAGCTTCACAGCGAGCCTCGCTTTCCCTGGCCAGTAACGCTGACCTCTCCTTTACTTATCCGTGATGTGCTTCCTTATGCCACGTGACTCTGTACAAGTTCTTCTTCTCTGCATACGATGCTCTTCCCTCTTTTCTAGCTCAGTTAGCTTCTTCTCTTCCTTTACACCTCAGCCCAGTGGGTCACCTCTGCAGGGAAGCATCCCCTGATTTCCTCACCTTGCATACTCTGGCCCATTCCCATCTCTCCAATCCCATTGCATTTCGCTGTTTACCTTGCCTACCCGGCTCCCACCTCTACGGGTCTCCTTTCCATTTCTCAAGAGTGCCAAGCCCTCTCCCACCTCAGACTTTGCATATGCTCTTCCCTCTGCCAGGAGCATACTTTCTCCTCATTTCCTGATTGGCTTCTCCTCATTCTTTAGGTATCAGCTCAACAGTCATCTTGGAGAAGGCTTTCTTGCTGACTTAATCAAATGTAGCTACCCTCCCCAGAATAATCTTTTTTTGTATAGCTTATTTTTTTCACAGCATCACAGTTTGAATCTTGTTTATGCACATGTGTTCTGTTTTCACAGACAGAACCTAATCTTTGGACACTCCCTTCTCCTCCCCCTCAGGAAGATGATTTCCATTATAGTTGTCTAATAAAGTCATTCTCAAACCGGAAAGGGGGGGATTTTGCCCATCAGGGGACATTTGCCAATGTCTGGAGACATATGGTTGTCACAACCTGTGGGGGAGGGGAGGCTATTGGCAACTAGTGGGTAGAGACCAGAGATGCTGTTAAGCATTTACAATGCTCAAGGTGCATTGTAAGCAAAGAACATGATGCGTTCTCCCAACAAAGAATTACCCAGACCAAAATGTCAGTACTGTGGAGGTTGAGAAACTCTTATCTAATATTATCAATTAGAAGACAGAGTGAGATAAGAAGAGAGAATGAGTTGTTTCCAAATGATGAACAGTTTAGGAAGTGATACAAGTAAACTCTCCATATGAAACATAATTGTGAAAGGAGTTGAAGAAGCTACCAGCATTCAGTCCTTATTGTTGGATGCGCTAATAGCAATCTCTTATAACCCACTAGTTGCTTTGCCTTTCAGTGATCATTGGTAAATCTTTCAAGGCTTAATTTTAATAAGTGAAACGTAATGATTTACAAAAATGCATTAAATTTCTTTTTTTTTAATGTACAGTGTGGGGAAATACAGTCTACATCTATGTAATATCTTTTTTTTAATTAATTTATTTATTTTTGGCTGCGTTGGGTCTTGTTGCTGCGTGGGCTTTCTCTAGTTGCGGCGAGCGGGGGCTACTCTTCATTGGGGTGCACGGGCTTCTTATTGCGGTGGCTTCTCCTGTTGTGCAGCACGGACTCTAGGCACACGGGCTTCAGTAGTTGTGGCACATGGGCTCAGTAGTTGTGGCTCGCGGGCTCTAGAGTGCAGGCTCAGTAGTTGTGGCACATGGGCTTAGTTGCTTCGCAGCATGTGGGATCTTCCCAGACCGGGGCTTGAACCCGTGTCCCCTGCATTGGCAGGCGGATTCTTAACCACTGCGCCACCAGAGAAGTCTCAAAAACGCATTAAATTTCTTAGGGCTATATCCATGGTTATACATTTTCTTCTCATGTCAGTACTACTAGGAAAAATGGTGAGCTATTTTGGAGGAGTATATATGAATTATTCTTGCTTACACTTTGTTATAGTAAATTCATCAGTCCCTTCTAAATTAGAGTCATGTTTAAAAGAACCATATGGTAATTTTCTAGTTTTCAAAGATAACTGGCCTGGCACATAGTAAGTGCTCAATAAACACTTTTCAACTGAGCTGACATCTTTCTCTTTTTAGGTAGAAATCCTAAGATCCAAGGAAGTGTCTTTTAAAGGTTACCTTTTTTAAAAAATAGAAAATGATTGGAGCTTTTCAGGATCGCCAGGTTCCCCAAGGAAGTTGTTAATAATCGGTGGCCCTAAAGGAACTTGACTCGCTAAAGAGATACTTTCACCATTAATCTTATACTGTAATCCTTACACATAGGAATTTATTATTGGAGAGCTGTGTACCTTGGTAAATGCTAGCACAATTTGATGCATTGATTATGTGGTTCAGAGGTTACTTGACAATATTTTAACGGTCCTTGGTGTATTGTCCTGTGGGAGATTAGAAAAGGTGCGCCAGCATTTTTTGGATCTGAAGACCGTGTAGATGGCTCTAAGTTTTGCCAAGACCTTAGCCCCACCACCAGTATGCTTCAGGAGTGGTTTTCACACTGTCCCCGCTTCAGGAAAACCCATTTTTTCTTGGTGAAATGTTGTGAGGAATCTCAATTTATAAAGCAAATGAAAACTGAGTTGCTTTTGTTAAAGGGGGATGGATGGTGGCAGTACAGAACTCAGAGCCCCATTCATCTCTCTCTCCATCAGTATGTGCTTCCACTGTGGTGGCACCATGGCTCCCTAGAGCACAGTTTCTCCATCAAGCAGTCACCAACTAGCTCGGTAGCCTAGGGAATCACTCTTAGCCAAGAATAGGTATAATAGTATCTAATTCAGAAAGTTAGAGGATTGAATTGGAAAATGCGTATTAAGCTTAGCACAAATCCTGGCCCCGAGTAAACATACAGTCAATGTTCCTTGTTTGTGAACCTTGGCTGTTTGTCAACAAGAACTCTCAGGCAGCCAGGTCCATCATAAAGGCATAAATTGCAGGTGGAATTCAGGAAGAGCTGATAAAGCCAAGAAAACTAACTCCTTGGCCTTCTGTATGACCATGAGATTCCTCTGAAATACTGTAGGTCTGGGATGCATCAGTCAAGTACCTATACATGCTGATGTTCATGGGCATAGAAGTAAAGAAAACAAAGTGACTCCTCAGTTAATGAGAAAACTGTGTTAAGTCGTATCCTCATATTTCATGGCCATGCCAGTTAACTAATTTATTATTATTCAGTCAGAATTAAAATACTCTAGAGTGGCCTGTAGATATTTTAAAATACTTAGATTTAAAGAAGTCTGAAAAGACTTTTAAAACGCCTTCTGAAAGATGTATTTGGAGACTAAAATTAAGAATAAGATAGCTTAAGCTCATGCAGCTCAATATCAAAAAAAAAAAAAACAACCCAATCCAAAAATGGGCAGAAGACCTAAATAGACATTTCCCCAAAGAAGATATACAGATTGCCAACAAACACATGAAAGGGTGCTCAACATCACTAATCATTAGAGAAATGTAAATCAAAACTACAGTGAGGTATCACCTTACACCAGTCAGAATGGCCATCATCAAAAAAAAACTACAAACAATAAATGCTGGAGAGGGTGTGGAGAAAAGGGAACCCTCTTGCACTGTTGGTGGGAATGTAAATTGATACAGCCACTATGGACAACAGTATGGAGGTTCCTTAAAAAACTAAAAATATGACCCAGCAATCCCACTACTGGGCATATACCCTGAGAAGACCATAATTCAAAAAGAGTCATGTACCACAATGCTCATTGCAGCTCTATTTACAATAGCCAGAAAATGGAAGCAACCTGAGTGTCCATCGACAGATGAATGGATAAGGAAGATGTGGCACATTATATACAATGGAATATTACTCAGCCATAAAAAGAAAAGAAATTGAGTTGTTTGTAGTGAGGTGGATGGACCTAGAGAGTGTCATACGGAGTGAAGTAAGTCAGACAGAGAAGAACAAATACCGTATGCTAACACATGTATATTCTAAAAAAAAAAAAAAAAAAAAAAAAGGTTCTGAAGAACCTAGGGGCAGGACAGGAATAAAGACACAGACGTAGAGAATGGACTTGAGGACACGGGGAGGGGGAAGGGTAAGCTGGGACAAAGTGAGAGAGTGGCATGGATATATATACACTACCAAATGTAAAATAGATAGCTAGTGGGAAGCAGCCCATAGCACAGGGAGATCAGCTCCGTGCTTTGTGACCACCTAGAGGGGTGGGATAGGGAGGGTGGGAGGGAGATGCAAGAGAGAGGGTATATGAGGATATAGGTATACATATAGCTGATTCACTTTGTTATACAGCAGTAACTAAGACACCCTTGTAAAGCAATTATAATCCAATAAAGATGTTAAAAAACAATAAAAAGAAAAGAATAAAATAGCTTAAATCCCAGGAGTTGGGGGCTGGAAGTGAAGTAAGCAAGAAATGGTGGAACTTTAAAAGAATGCGGAAGAGTGGACAGTCAGCTCAGATTTTTGAAGAGAAATAGCTAAATGTGTGAAGAATGCTAATAAGAAGAAATTAGGACAAACTGATAGCATAAAATCCACTTTTGTCATACAAGTCTGCTGAAGGATGCCTGCCCGGAGAAGGTCATATTTTAGGAGTAGTGGAAGAGGATATTGTCAGTGAGACAAAGAAGAGTTGGGGTTCTTCTGATATGAGTGACACATTTCTCCAGGATTCCACAGGAATTTGATAACTCAGAAATCATTAAGAAGTGGAAAATTTATATGTTTAGTATTAAACCCTAGCAATTAGCTACAGACTATTTTAACTACTTGTGTCTCTTCTTTTTAGTTTTTCCTAAGCAGAGTGTTTTAGTTTTTGCTTCTTTTGTTTTGTTAAATGGAAAAAGTTAAGATGCTCCCCTCCTTGCCCCTCCAATCCAATCGGATATAATGTAACCATGGTTTATACACTTTCTTTTTAAACAAAAAGGGGCTGTACTCTATTTTGCAACTTGCTTTTTCACTTGCTATATCTTGCATATCACTCTAGATTAGTGGTTTTCTAGAAATGGGAGCAGTTTTGCCCTCCAGGGGGCAATGTCTGGAGAAATTTTTTTTTTTTTTTTTTTTTTTTTTTTTTTGCGGTACACGGGCCTCTCACTCTTGTGGCCTCTCCCGTTGAGGAGCACAGGCTCCGGACGCGCAGGCCCAGCGGCCATGGCTCACAGGCCCAGCCGCTCCGCGGCATGTGGGATCTTCCCGGACCAGGACACGAATCCATGTCCCGTGCATTGGCAGGCGGACTCTCAACCACTGAGCCACCAGGGAAGCCCTGGAGACATTTTTGATTGTCATGACTGGTGAGGGGAGGGAGGTTGCTACTGGCATCTAGTAGGTGGAGGCCAAGGTTACTGTGAACATCCTGCAATGCAAAGGACAGCTCCCACAGCAAAGAATTATCTGGTCCAAAATGTCATTAGAGCCAAAATTGAGAATCATTTCTCTAGGTCAATACACATAAATCTAATTCATTATTTTTAAAAGCTTCATAATACTTTGTAGTATGGTCGATCATGATTTATTCAACTAGTTTCCTGCTGATAGCTCTGGCTTCTTCTTTAGTGGCATTGTAATATATAATATTAAGAAACCAAGCGCTCCAAGTTACAACTCATTTGTTTCTTTAAAGAGCAAAATAAGCCTTATCAGAAAGATTCAAAAGAGGAATTCATAGGCTTGTGTATAAAATTAGATTCTGGGTCAGTGTGAGTCAGGAGAATTTGGTTTCAAGAAAATCACAGACTCACTCTAAATGACAAGTCTTAAAGTAAGTCATTTGAAAAGCATGTCTTCATTTTTTTATTCTTTGGCATTAAAAGAAGAAGAAGCAACTCTAAAGCCTTTTACATGACTGCCCAATACAGAGACGGCCACGTTTGAAGTGACGGCAGTAACTTTCAGAGAAGCTAATTCTGATTGTCTTTACCTCCTCCTTACACATATTTTTTAACATTCATTAGTGCCTTAAATCAGATGGGTTGAACAGAAGAAAACAAAGCAGGTTTAAGATGAAAAAAGTGATATCCAATCCTGAGGACATGGAATGACTTCCAAATGTCGTTGACAATGTAATTCAGAATTGGAATGACCCTCTGGTTAACCACAGAGGGTTTTACAGAGAGGGTGCCCTGAAGCAAACAGATGCTTGCTCTGTGCTTCTCTAGCCCATTCTCTCTATATGGCGTATGCATGCCTGGGAGGATAAAATAGAGAACTGATTCTCCCCTTTTACAGAGCTGGGGAAAGGGTAATAGAACCAGAACTATGCAGGAGAAGGATGGCAAACCAACTGGTGAGCCTGAAAGGGTTAGACCTCTGTTTCCACCCTTTCCTTGTCATCAGTTTCCTCAGTACGAAGCAAGAGGTGGCTGTTTCTCTTCCCTTTGCTAGTAGGGTTTTGTTATCACTTAGTTAAGTCATCCAGTGATAGTTCTCTGGTGCAATAGACTAGGCTGGATAATTTGGGCTTTGTGCTTTTGACCTTTCAGCTTTCTGGCATGAGTCCTTCTAATTAATAAATTAATAACTAGATAATTAATAGCTATCCTGAGATAAGTCAGATCTATCAAAATTACAAGTCAAACCTATCTAAGGAACTCCTGACATTATAAGTTCATTTTTTTTAATTGAGGTATAATTGACATCTAATATTATATTAGTTTCAAGTGTACAATGTAATGATCGGATATTTGTATATATTGCAAAATTATCACCACAGTAAGTCTAGTTAACATTTGTCATCATACAGTTACAAAAAAGGTTTTTTTTTTATTGTGAAGAGGACTTTTATGATCTGCTCTCTTAACAACTTTCCAATATGCAATACAGTCCTGTTACCTACAGCCACCATGCTGTGTATTACATCCTTATGATGTACTTATTTTGTAACTGGCAGTTGGTACCTTTTGATCCCCTTTCCCCATTTCGTTCCCAACCCCTGTAAGCTCATTGATGTTTGGGAAAACTAAGAATTCCCCCCCTTGCTGTTGCCCCTTTAGGATCAGAGCCACACACAAGTTTCACAATACCGTCAGGATCCCTCCCTGATCATGAGGTCCATCATCCACATGACGGATGCTGCTCGCTCTGGGATCATGCCTCCTGCCCAGCTCACCACCATCAACCAGTCTCAGCTCAGCGCCCAGTTGGGGTTGAATTTGGGAGGTGCCAGTGTGCCCCACACGTCTCCTTCACCTCCAGCGAGCAAATCGGCGACTCCCTCCCCTTCTAGCTCCATCAATGAAGAGGATGCTGATGAATCCAACAGAGTGAGTTAATTGCCTTTAGTATATAACCTACCAGAGAATTGGGAATCACCCCATGCGCATGTCTTTGAATTTCATTCACAGTAGTACCTTCTTTGGCTTCATGGATTTGGAGTAGCATTTGAATTTATGGTGGTTTAATTTTTTTTCTTCACTCTTTTATATTTACTTATTTTCTGTGGAAAGTGTATTCAACTGAAAATTGGAAGATCTGGCTTCTCCTATTAGTTGTAAGGCATTGAGTAAGTCACTTAACTCTTGTAGCCTTAATTTTCCTAAATCAGCAAAAGGGAAGGCTTGCACTAGACTTTCCAGAAATTCTGAACTGCTCTGGTTCTAAGTTAATGTCCAGGTAGGCAAGTTTCATCTGGTTAGTTGGCTGAACTGCTGCTCTATTGGACAGTCTTGCACCTTTGATGAGGTTTATCACGTAGTAAGTTCCAATCGTTTTACATCTTTGCTTTTGTCAGGGAAATGGCACATGATTCACATATGCACAGTGTGAAGTAAAAACTTAGTTGCAGGTATGACTTTTCCGAATGCCTAGAAAAGTATTCTGTTTCACTGAACTTACTTGTAGGTACACAATTACTCATTCCTCATTTATTAATTATGTGTGGTACACTTACTCTGTGCTTGGCGTTTTACTTCGTTCTGGTGATACAAAGATTTCTAAGAGAATTATTGCCCCTGGGACTTCCCACTGGGAACAAATAGCAATGTTTAAAACTAGCTCCAGATGTGATTAGAGGTATAATTGATGTATCTGGTGTACTGAGATGGTCATCGATTCTGCTTAGGAGAGTGATTTGAGGAAGCCTTTATTGAGAAGGTGATGTTTGAATTAGGTCTAAGAGGATACATAAAAGTTTGTGAGGCAGAAGAGAGAGGCCAGCATTCTGGTAGAAAGAGCAATGAAATTACATGTCCATTTATGGGTGTCATGAGCAGTGTGACATGGGGGAAGAAAGAAATGAGTTGAAGAAAGAAATGTGGTAGCCTTTCCCCTGTTGGTAGTTGAGAGCTGACTAATTATTTGCATAGAGGAATGGCATAAGCAAATTTATGCTTTAGAAAGATAACTTGACTTGTATATAGAATGTGTTATAAAGAGAGGGACCAGAGAGAAGGAACTCAATTAAAACGTCCTTTTGTTATGAAGTGTTTGCTTTTATTTTAGCAAAGGAAGGCATGGACAGGAGGTACCAGTGAGACATTCAAGAGAAAGAATCATCTATTTAAGGTTTGGTGATCCCCTGGAATTTGAAGGAATAAAAGATACACTGGGTTTTAGTTTGAGAGCCAGCGTGGATATCAGTAAATGGAGAGGCTTAACCTAGGAAGAGAGGAGTGTTATTTTTTTTCCCCACGGGGAAGATGAGAGTTTGACATGGTAGGGATTGAATTTGAGTTGCTTCCGTGTGGGTCTAGAACTCAGTCTGTTGGAGATGAAGCTATAGATTTGGGGACCATCTGCACATAGATGTGAGCACATAGAAGTAATCAGGATTTCTCAGAGTGCGTAAGGAGCAAGACAAGGCTAGAACACTGAGCATCATTTGTTTTTACCTTGAGCATCATTTACGTTTACATAGAAATGGAAGAAGAGGAGCTGGAAACGATTGCGGGTGATGAAAAGAGGAGGGAGGTTAGCTGAAAAGAGGAGAAATGTTGCAGGGATTTTAAGAAAGAGCACTTGGTCTATCCCATTGTGTCAACTCCCAACTGGACACAAGGTGGGGAAATGCACTTAGCAGTCTCTGTTCACACTCACAAGGACTTCAGTGGGATGAAGTGAAAAGTAATAAAGAAACTCGAGGGATGTGTATAAGATACAGCTGAGTTATAACTGGCTATTACACACTTCAAATGGAGTCCTTTCATTTGGTTCACATTCCTACTGATCTTAATACTTACCTCTGTATCAATCTGAAATTGTCACCTCTAAAGAGAACCTTTTATGTGACTCTTAGCTTGTTCCATTTTAAGCCAGGGTCTAGGTTTTGTGTAAAGACAAGGAATCCAGTATACCTCTTAAGCAACTTAGCTAAAAAAGGAAGATTAACATTATTGTTGATTATGTCTTTTGGGTAAAGCTATTTCTCCATTTTTTCACAGCCCTTTGAGTCAACTATGCAGAAGTTTCTTTAGGAGAATTAATTCTGAGCTTTTATTTACACTGTGAGATTCTTCATTTCGGGTTTATTCTTAAAAGCTAATGATGATTAAGGCAAGTCATGGTTGTCCAAGAAAGACGGCAAAGGTTGTCAACACTTGAATGTTGTTTCACAAAGAATGAAATAGAACTCTTCTTATTTAGAAAAAGCTTTACTGGAAATAACTTTCATCTTGCCATTGGTCAGGGTACTGTTGGTGGAAACAGTGCCAAATTCTCTTCCAAGAAAAGAATAGAGTTGTTTGACTCAGAAAAATCTGTGTATATATTTTTTTCATGTGGCTTACGTAATATTTTTTCATTGAAGGAAAACTTGGCTCCAATTGAAGCTCTAACTGAAAAGACATCTGACTCCCTTGCAAGTTCAGATTCATTAACTAGATTAAACAAGTTGCACTTATTCTGAGGATTTAGAAAAAGGACTATGAGGTCTACAGAATTTTATTGAATTAATCGTGTGAGTTATGAAAGATGGCATTTTGGAGGAGAGGTGAGATCTAGCTTAACACCTACTGAAGTGCATAAACTACTGGAATAAAGTATGGGTGTGGTTATCACTCAGTACAAACAACAGGCCCACCAACAAGTAGGCTCTTGGTTTCCTAACACCTTGAGGGTTCAGAGCTCTCAAAGAAAAGTTACTTATCAGTTTCCTCCCTAAGAATGCTAGTAATTGGATTAAGGTCCCAATGACCCTCTTTCAGAAAGTAATGATACTCTTGGAAAATTTGAATTAAGATTCAAGACTCAAGGCCATTAAAAGCCAATCTGTTACTACTTGAATCTATCTCTGTTGATCTTGCCCAAGGCTGGCTTTTAAAACAGATTTTGTCAAACACTTCAGCATTCTTGATGAAGTTAATGGCAAAATTATCTCCAATATAGTCATATCATAATCTAGGGGGAGATAAAACAAGGTTGATAAATCATTTCCCCTGCTTCTCTGATGAGTATGTTATATGACTGTTGAAATTAGATGATGGTAGCAGGTGAGTATTGGAGCTCAGTGGTATATAAATTTGGGGAACTGTACCCATATCATCTCCATGGTTTCAGTTTCAGAGTTCATTGTGAATATGTGTGAGCGTCTCTAGGCCAGTATTCTTGTGGGCAGGGTTACTTACTATATGTAATAATAAACATCGTCTTATTAGTCTTCTTTTTAGCCTTGGTGATTTTAAGTATCTACTGTTGCTGCTCTTTTACAGGTTTTTAATTTTATGAAGAGTATCAATTTCCTTTCTAGCTCTACTTAGAGTTTTGACATTTTTACATTTCTTGTTATCCTATTCTTTAGGAAGTTTTTATTGTTTTAGAAAATAAAAGTGACCTTTCCCTTATCGTGCAAGCTTAGGTAGGGATTAGAGCTAATTTCCATTTGAGTTTCCGGAGACCATTAGCAAAGTAATATTCTGGTAAAATAAAAGACCAAGCCTCAAAAAAATCAATTCAGACTGATCATACATATGGTATGCCTCTATGGCTAAGGGACCTTATATAAAATATCTGAATATGATCAACATCCTGAATAGTATTTAGGTTTACTGCTAAAACCTTTGAAAATGTAAAATATTTTGTTTATGGGTACATGTGTAGCCCATATATATATTGCATTACTCGGTACAGAGCGTTCTGTTTTTCATTACTCATAATTGCTATTTAGAGCATATGTTGCGAATGTATTGAAGATACTTCTGGGTCTCATTAATCAATGTTCTAAATGCTAATCTCTGCTGTCCAGTTAACGCTAAGCAAATTTACCCCTCCCCCACATTTGGTGGTGATTCATCTGTTGGTGATGTTTAACAAAACTTTAAAAGAACGATTGGGGACCTGAGTAAGTCTTTCTGCATTCTCTGCAAGTACATTCTAGGCAGTGAATTTTCTTCCTGCTTTGCAGGCCATTGGAGAGAAAAGAGCTGCTCCAGATTCTGGCAAGAAGCCCAAGACTCCAAAGAAAAAGAAAAAGAAAGATCCCAATGAGCCACAGAAGCCAGTGTCAGCATATGCCCTGTTTTTCAGAGACACACAGGCTGCAATTAAAGGTCAAAACCCTAATGCAACCTTTGGAGAGGTCTCAAAAATCGTAGCATCTATGTGGGACAGCCTTGGAGAAGAACAAAAGCAGGTGAGGCAAAGATCCATCATGGTCATTGCAAGATTATTCTTTACACCTTTTCTGAGTGAATACATCCACTTAATATGATTGCTTCTCATGAAAGCCTTTCTAAGCTATGGAATTAAAAAACACAAACATATAAATCCAAACCACACTGCAGTTATATGGATTTCTCAGTTCCCTTAAGGGTGTGTGTTCAGAACCCATTCAGAAGAGAGTTGGAGGAGATCCAGGCAGTATCCTGCAAGCATAAACTTTTGATGATAATCTTTTCATTTTAAATAATGTGGAATTTTTCCCCCCTTTGTTCAAAAAAGGCACTACAAAGGGATTAGGTCCATCCTGCTTGCCTTTTTTTTTTGATCATCTTTCGGAACTCTTGTGCTCTCCTGGGGGGTTTCCAAACTTTGAAGCTGACTCTACGTGTCTCATTATTGTCATCGGGCATTTGAAATTTTATTCCAAGTTCATTTGAAAGCGTGGCTGTATGAGAGGCATTGAGAGATTAGCCATGCTGGTGGGAGACACTTCCTTAGGGTCCAGCTTCCCATCTTTCCCCGTGCAAGTCCTCCACACAAATGGAGAGAAGAATGGTTTCCTCGGGGCTCAGTCCTCCCCTGGCTCCTTGCATGAAGCTCCAGTGACCATTCATGGGCGTTGATTTTCCATATCCTCACAAGAATAGACCCCTATTAGTAATAAACCAGAATAATTGTTTCAGGAATAAGGAATGGAAAACCCTTGATTTTCTTTTTCTTTCTTCCTTCCTTCCTTTCTCCCTCCCTCCCTCCCTCTCTCTTTCTTTATTTCTTTCTTCCTTCCTTCCTTTCTCCCTCCCTCCCTCCCTCTCTCTTTCTTTCTTTCTTTCTTCCTTCCTTCTCATTCCTACCAACTGGTTTCCTTGGGATGGTGCAACTGTAGAATCTGCCTGTTTGTTGGCACTGAGCTTCATGCTCTATGCGGCAGACTGATTTTCTACCCTAGAAATGTAATCCTAAGGGGGCTGGCAAACTGCTGCATCTAACTTTTAAATTCTGGAGGAAAGGATAGTTGCACTTTAGTATAACAGCCAGCCATCAGACACCACGGTTTAAGAAAAGGAAGCCCAAATGAGGTTTAATATACTGGAATATATTTATGTAACTCACTGGTCTCACTAATGGAAATCTTTCATCTTTCACTATCTCTGATTTTTCTTTTTTTTTTTCTCCAAAAGAAAACCCAGGTTGAAAGGCCTCCATCTTATCTCTTCTGTCTTCACACACTTTCCCTATTATTGTTGGTTTTTCATCCTCTGGTTTGTTTCAGCTTAGAAATGGGTGTGAGGGAAAGAAGACATGGATGGAGAAGCTCCTTAACTTTCTATAATTTGAACCATTTGCCGCAAATTTCATCGTTGTTACCTTATTTACTGCCCGAACAGAAGGCCCTTAGCTGTTACTCTCATGAATTCTATGCTGCAACCGGAAATCTTTTTCTGTTTGCCATAGTAAACGTCAGAGTTGTGCCCCAGTGAGGGTGGCAGGGTTTCATTTTGTTTTAATATCTGTGTGTGTGTTTCTACATTTAAAAATCAAAGCCAGGGAGACCAACATTTTATGTGAGTTCTGTTGCACGTAACCTGCCCAGCAGTTATTTTATGACTGAGAATGTGTGTGCTAAAGATGGTGCTAATTGTGGTCTTTTAATAGGTCTATAAAAGGAAAACGGAAGCCGCCAAAAAAGAATACCTGAAAGCCCTGGCTGCATATAGGGCCAGCCTCGTTTCTAAGGTAAACCCGGACAGGGACGGCCAGTCTCTGAGAGAGTTAGGAGCTCTGGAGCATTGAAATCATAAATGCAACTCCTCTTTGAGTTGATTTTAAAAAAAAGAAGCATCTCGAACAACTCATAAACTTATTTGTTCCCATTAGAGATCTCCCCAAGGATGGCATGGAAAATAAGTGTTCATTCAAGCTTATGAATCCAGATTGTTTCCAAGAGTCACTGATCTCTATATATATGTATGTTGAAGCTATTTAGACAGATTTCAAACAGCCCCTTTCTTCCCGTCGGGGACTGAGATCTGTGTTAATGTCCTCTATTTAAACTGAGAAGTATGTTTGTCAGGTATTTTTGGACATCAGATCATAAATTCTCCAGTGGTTGCATTATAGAGGATATAATATAATAGAGGATGTTGCGTTTTTGACCAAACTGTTCCACATCATATAAATAAATAAGCCTCATGATTATTTAAAATAAAATTATGCTCCAAGTACTTTAAAAAAGACATGTATACATGTATTATACATAGAATATACAATGGGCCCTGATGTATTATAAAATGCCACAGTAGTCCAAAGCAAATGTCACTCTGGATTATTATTACCTTGATCCAAAAGGAGCATGAGCTGTTACCTTATATTTTTAACATTTAATTAACTTTGTCCTTAGCCTTCCTAGAATTTAGAGAGGCTTTGGGGAGGATAATGTGAACTGATGTTTTTGCTCGTGATGTGTTTCCCCTGGCAAGCAGAGATCCCATTTCATTGTCATTGTTGTTACCACAGAGTACCACTTAGGGCCTCAGGGCATGATCAGTGTTGCCGGCACAGCCATTTAAAAAGGGTTTAGCCCTCTTTTCTCGTCTTTACAACATTTCTTCACCGGAATTGTAAGATCCACCATTGGCAGCTGCTCAGAACCAGATCAAGAGAGGTACTCCTATACCTCATAGGTATAGCTCTTAGGACTCTTCCCACTTCATTAGAAAGAGAAAACATTCATCAGGTCCATAGCAAAAGCTTTTTGTGAGACTCTGGAAGGTGCACATTGAGAGATATACCTATTCTGGATGGGGATTTGCACATTGGTAGAATGTGTGGGCCACAGATGTTAAGAATTGAGGTGTACTTGATGGCTAATTAGACGGAGTGACATGAATAGAGTAACAATGTGCATGTACTTCTTACGTGAATCGTTTATTCATTCATTTACCTAGAAGCAGGTAGAGGTGATCTTTGTGCATTAGAGCATGAATAATTGATCATACATGGATTTAAACCAAGAGCCAGTAACTCAAAAGGCATTCTGGAAATAGCATCCATGATTGGGCTGATCAGGTCTGTGACCGACTTAGAAGGGATAAATTAAACGTTTTACGTTGGATACTAAAATCCGATTCGGAAATGTTGCCAAATGGATTGATTGATTCCATTGATTCTAAAAAACTATTCAACAGGATGGAATTTAAAAAGAATAAATCCAAATTGTTTGGGGGGGTGCTTTTGTTTTGTTTTTTTCATTAGGTAAGTGCAGTTGAGAGCACCCTAAATTTATAGTCAGAGACATGACAGGCAACTAAAATAGTCCTTGAGGTATAAATTTAGAACAATTTCAACCTGAACCCAAAGTGTGAAATAGCTGCTAATATGGTGACCTCACAGGAAGCAGCATCTGACTGTACAGCTTGCTGGTTAGATCACATCTAAAGAATTGGTTCCCAATGGTTGACCAATTGAAGGCCCTCCAGCAGGTTGCCTCCACGATGGTAAGGACCGAAAATCCAATAATATTTAAATAATTGAAAGAATCATGGAAGCAAAGATTTGGGGGCGTATGATTATGGTCCTCAAATATAAGAGCCATCATGGAAGGGAAGCCTAAGCTTGATCTCTGTGCCCTGGATGGAAGAACTCATCCAAGGAGTGAGGTTACAAGGGGAGCGAGATTTCAGCCTCAACATTAGAAATAATAAACATCACATGTGCATTTAACTTAAGTCTCTACAATCAGAGCCCGGGACTTTCCCTTAAGATGTGACTCTACTCTCACTTTTAATCTTCACAACAACCAACAAAATTAATAGAAGCTTAATATTCAACCAGGAGGGAGTAGACCCGGCAGGCGAGCAGGAGCTCTTCACAGCCATCCACCCTTTTCCATTCTCCACTAGGGGAGTATCTCATAGGCATAATGGTGTGATTGCCCAGGTGTTTAGATATAGGCTTTCCTTGTAGTTTCTTCCTTAAGACTGGCTTGGCGATTTTTTAATATTAGAGTATATAAAAATAATGTTCATGTTTATATGTAGAAGACTGTGTGTATTCTACTTTGTGGGTGATTTAATGGTTGTTTTTAAAGATAATTATGAGTATTTGCAGGTTTCTTCTTACCCAAAGGCTTCAGAACACAACCCTCCAGTAATATGCAGCGCCCCCTGAGTTTTTGTACAAAACCAGAGAACTGTCCACCGATGGACGGAGCTTTACACTGATCAGGTGTTCAAACAGAAGCCATCGGCCATGGCTTTTCCTACCTTGAGTGATTCTCCATGTAAGGTCACTCCTCAGGTTTCTTCTAATAGTAGATTTTATAAATGTGAGTAGTAAAAATCTAGAAATAAACTTTCAGAATCATTAAAGAGAGTGGATGGCAGCTTGATGCCGCCAAGGTCCCCCCCACCCCCGTACACACACCCCCTACAAAAACCCCAAATTTTGTGAAGAATAAGAGGAAAAAATAGACTTTAAGAGGAATTATTCCAAGCCCAGTTGCATTTAAAATAATTTATTTTTGTGGAGGTAATTGTGTGTTTTTAGCACAAAATGTATTAGGCAGTTTCTCTTCATGTTGAGCCCCAGGTCATTTGTTTATCTTATAACAGCTTACGCAGTCACATGAGTGCTGAACTTTCTCCCTTTATGTATGACTCCTTTGCTAAATTTTGAAAATATTTGGTAAACTAAAAATACTTCTAAAGTTGTAAAGTACTTCAATTTAGTGTCTCTAAAGAATTCAGTTATGTTTTTCTTATACTCAAGTGAGCACTGTTACAAATAATCAAAGCTTTGATTATTATATACAGGGCTTTGAAGTTTTCTGGTAACAGTTGTTTTCTGGTAGTAGTAATTGTTAATTAATGAAAATAGCTAACATTTACAAAGTGCTTTCTGTAGGCCGGGCACTGTTCTAAATGCTTAATAAATATGAGTTAGTTTAATTCTCACAACCTCTATACAAGGTGAATACCATATAACACTATTTTATAGACGAGGAAACTGAGGAACAGATGAGTGAATTAACTTGCTCCAAGCCACAAAGTTGTTGAGTAGTAGAACTAGATTTGAACTCAGGCAGTTTATACTCTGTTGTCTTTCAAAACGGTTCTTGCTGGTGACGTTAATTCAGACTTAAATGCTAAAGAATTGTTACTCTTAAATAGATGTATCAGTCATCTTTTACTACAATAGTGCTGTGTAACAACCAGCCCCAAGCCCAATGACTTAAAAAGATAAGCATTTATCCCAGAAAGTGCCAGTTAACTAGCTGGGTCTTTAAATCTAGGCCAAGACCCGGCAGAATCAGCTAGTCCTGCTCGTCTGTGTACAGTCAGCCTCAGGGGGTTGGTGCTGGACTCATACACCTACGTGGCAGTTGGCTGGCAGTGAGCTGGCTCTTGAGTGGGTAACTGGGCCACGTGGCTGTCATCGCGAGGTGGTAGGTTCTGAGAGACACAGACAAACAGACTTTGAAGCCTCACTTCCATCACATTCTGTTGACCAGAGCAAAGGTGCCAGGCCAGCCCAGATTCAAAGGGTGGGGAGTTCCACTCCACCTCTGAAAGGAGCTTTAAAGTCACATGACAAAGTGCTTGGGTTCAGGGAAGCATGAATAATGGTGGCCATTTTTGTCATCAATTTACAATACTAAAAATACCCCAACCTTCTCCCCCAAAATGCAGGCTGCTGCCGAATCAGCAGAAGCCCAGACCATTCGTTCTGTTCAGCAGACCCTGGCGTCCACCAATTTGACCTCCTCCCTCCTTCTCAACCCTCCTCTGTCTCAGCACGGAACAGTGTCGGCCTCCCCTCAGACTCTCCAACAATCGCTCCCTAGGTCAATCGCTCCCAAACCCTTAACCATGAGACTCCCCATGAACCAGATTGTCACTTCGGTCACCATCGCAGCCAACATGCCATCGAACATTGGGGCTCCGCTGATCAGCTCCATGGTGGGCTCGGCGTCCTCCACCCAAGTGAGCCCTTCAGTGCAGACCCAGCAGCATCAGATGCAGCTGCAGCAGCAGCAGCAGCAACAACAACAACAGATGCAACAGATGCAGCAGCAGCAGCTCCAGCAGCACCAGATGCATCAGCAGATCCAGCAGCAGATGCAGCAGCAGCATTTTCAGCACCACATGCAGCAGCACCTGCAGCAGCAGCAGCACCTCCAGCAGCAAATCAACCAACAGCAGCTGCAGCAGCAGCTGCAGCAGCATCTCCAGCTGCAGCAGCTGCAGCACATGCAGCATCAGTCCCAACCTTCTCCTCGGCAGCACTCCCCCGTCACCTCCCAGATTACATCCCCCGTCACCTCCCAGATTACATCCCCCATCCCCGCCATCGGGAGCCCCCAGCCAGCCTCTCAGCAGCACCAGTCTCAGATACAGTCTCAGACACAGACTCAAGTACTATCGCAGGTCAGTATTTTCTGAAGACGCACGTGGCAGGCGGATTTGCGCATCTGGAGAAGAGTGGCGTCCGAGAGTAAACCACGTGTGGCTGCAACTCGTGAGTCGGTGTTGGTTATGCAGAAATGTGTAAAAGATCACACGGTCCTCTCAAGTGTCTATTAGATAGGCAATAAGAACTACAGTGTAGCTGAGAATCATCTTCTAGCTGACTCTAAACCACTTTGTTTTTAAACAAGAAAAGCTGTGCTCTTTTATGTGATGCCTTTTTTTTATTTATTCAGGCTCTACCTACAATATGTGAATCAAACCGTTTAATGAATCCTGGGACATACTGATGATTATAATAAACTGGCCTCTCTGAGTCATAGCAAATGGCCTTATTTCTCCCGAAGTGAAGAAACCACACTTCAAGGCGACTGGAACTTCCGAAGCCCTAAAAATAAAAAGCACAGTCGTAACTACCTGAAATACGAAAATCCAGTTTCATACAAACATTTGTATGACGTCAATCGTTGATGGCATTTTTTTTGTCATGAAAAAAATAATGTAAATCACAGACTTTTGCCAAAGCTCTTATTTTTTTCCTTAAATCTCT
This sequence comes from Mesoplodon mirus, assembly GCF_964341445.2. Classification (NCBI taxonomy): domain Eukaryota; kingdom Metazoa; phylum Chordata; class Mammalia; order Artiodactyla; family Ziphiidae; genus Mesoplodon; species Mesoplodon mirus. The sequence continues at coordinate 32,045,032 of NC_138995.1, forward strand.
CCAGAAAAAAAAAAAAAATGCAAGTGATTAGTTTCAATTATTGACTCCTTTTCACTTTTTACCCATGACTTCTCCAAATCAAACCACAGTATATGTTGTAACAATATCTATGACCACTGTTAGCCCATTATATTCATTCCAATTAGAAGAAAAGAATGTGAATATTATATTCTGTGTTTTGAGTGACAAGTTTCGAAAATGAAAAACACTGTATTTTTAAAAGGGAAATGCACTTAAATGGAGACAGTTATTACAAAAGTTAAGATTTAAAAAAAAAAGAGCAAGAGTTTTTATTATGATGTAATACCGGTAGAATATTTAAAAGGCGCACCGCATCTGAATAATCAATGTAAATATTTTCTTTCAAAGTTGTAAGTTTTCATATCATGTGTTGTAAAGTTTTCATAAATGAGGCTTTAACGTAAACACTGGTGACATAAACCATTCATTGCTACGTTGCTTATTGTGTTTTTATGCTGTTTTATACTTTTTTATGAGTTATGATAGCAGCAATTAAGTTGTTTGTATTTTGCTTAACTAAAACAAAAATGCTTTTATCTTGCTATAGAATAAACACATTTCAGTAAAAACTGCAGACTGTATTTTGATGCAACAACCAGGCAACTACTGTTCACTTTTCAAAATAAAATATGTCAAATTTCACTTTTGGTTCCTTGAGTATGTAGAAGATGGGGGAAATAGGTCCCATACCAACCTGTGTTTGAGCCCAAGCATCTCCTTCCATTTTCAACTGGAAATAAGAGATTCATAGCCAAGTATGTGGATTGCATGGCCCCAAACCAGGGCCTGTAAAAAAACAAATAAACCGTTAGAAATAGAACCATTAGTGGAATTCCCTGGCGGCCCAGTGGTTAGGACTCCTCGCTTTCACTGCCGAGGGCGCAGGTTCAATCCCCGGTCGGGGAACTAAGATCCCGCAAGCTGCGCAGTGCGGCCAAAAAAGAAAAAGAAATAGAACCATTAGAAATTTTTTATGATTATCATTTTGTTAAGATGCAAGGGCAAGGTAAGTATAGAGGGAAAAGCACTTGTCTTCTATGTGGGGCTTGGACTAGCTGGCACTGTGTTTTTATTGCTGTTAAAATAGATGGTGAGTGCTAATTCTTAAGCCAAAATAATTATTTCAGTGCCCATTTCTTCCCCCCTTATCCTGCTCTGTAGTGACTCCTTTTTGAGAACAGTGTGACCACTATCCCCAGTTGTCCTGCATGATTAATTACAGCATCTGTCCTGTCAGAAGCTATAATGAAGAGGTCTTGATAAAAATTGCAAATTACCACTGGCAACAGTCTTCAACTGCTTATGATAAAATGAAAATTAAAAACAGCAAGTGTCAACCCTGACCAGAATCCTAATCTGGAAAAAATTAGGGTGTGAGTAGTGGTATCCATGGCTACTGTGTGCAAGACATTCAAAAAATAATGGAATATGGATTCCTCAAAGTTGTTGTTGTATTTCAAAGAATATTTACTGTATGTTGTGGGCTATGAATAATGAATTCAGCTTTCAATATTTCATAATCTTCTCATCCCCTGCATTATGTACAAATATTGAACAGCAAGAGATTCTAATTATAAATTTATAGATTTCTGGCTGTAGGAAAATTTATGTCTAAATTGAAGCTTTTCATAAGATGTATTAGTTGACAGGTATCAGTGTTCAAACAGTCTAAGAATGATGCCTAATCGCATCTACAAGGGAGCAATTGTATTCCACAAAGAAATGAGCTGGCTTGCATCAAACCCATCAGAAGCAGAGCTGATGGTAAAAGATTTTCTGTGAATTGAAACTAACATTACATAACAATAAGAACCATTTTATATTCTGTTGTGAAACCTTTAGACAAATGTCTTCAAAATTAATTGCTAAACTACATGTGACAGTAATTGTGTATTAGTTCTGTAATTGTCATTTTGAAAAACCATGAAGTATTGCTCGGGAAAAAAAATGTCACTAGTGATAAGACTGAATTGCAAATGAAGTCTGTTTTCAACTGTTTGCAGTTAGAAGCAGGTGTTGTATCATCTATTAAATGATTTTTATAAATCTTGGGTTTTATCACATCTGATTAAATACTGCTAAGCCATTGATGGTCAATTTCAAGAAAAAAAAAAGCTTAATTACTACAGTTTAAAGCATTAATCACCAGGCAAAACTATGTCTTGAAAATGTCAGAAAGCTTGAATCATGAAAAGAATTCCCCAACCTTGTTACCATATTATTCTCAGGATCCGATAAAACACATTATGAGTCAACTTGTATTTCACTTTGTACACAGGACTGGTTCCTATTTCTGAGCCATAAGTACGTGGTGTACTTTTACAGGTCAGAAATGAATCAAGGTAATGAAAAATAGGCATGAGCAGTGTGGTATCTGATTAGCGGGTCACCTAAACGGCCTAACTGCTTTCCCTCTTAAGTGGTCCACAGACATTAACGAGCCCCCCCCCCCCCCGCACCCGGTCCTCCACCACACACCTTTTCTCTCCCCTGCCATGTGCACACTATTTTATTACTCTGGCTATAAACAGACTCTCTTTTTTGCCTTAACCTGTCCTGCCTTATGATGAAAGAAGATAAGGAGTTTTCGTTTTTAGCTGACACGGGGTCATTAGCTCCCGACTCAAAGAACAGAAGCTTAAATGCCTTCGTGCAGCATAATTTCTGCAATATATTACCACCCGACGGAGGGTTGAAAGCGTTCTAGACAGATGGATTAATATCTCAAGTTTAAGTAGCAGTCCTCTGCTGTGTCCATTCAGACATCTGAATGGTTTCTTTCCCATTTCTCACTTCATGGAGCATTTTTCAGCACTGGACTTCCATCTAACCTTTCCTTCGCCCCCGTCCCCACCCCCTTTGTCTGGCTTTTGTCTTGCAACAGCTGTTATTATCGTTCTTGGTCAGCTGTGATTGCTAAAGGCAAAATAGGACCAGATGGTGTTTTGCTATGCATGAATGCGCGGTACAGGACTCGGGATTGAATAGGCCAAGCTTGAGTGGTGTCCCCGCACCACCTGCCTGCCTGAGCTGCGGCACACACATCGCAGGAGCATGATCCGCCTCAGACCTACTCGCATCGGATGCGAAAGTGGGGAGCTGGGTCCGCACCACCTGCCTGCCTGAGCTGCGGCACACACGTCACAGGAGCATGATCCGCCTCAGACCTACTCGCATCGGATGGGAAAGTGGGGAGCTGGGCTGGAGTTTCCCCGTATTTATTGATCTTCCATGCACTCACAGAAGAGCACAGTGTACAGTCAGTTTGAGTGAACTGGAGATGACACAGCATGGGCATGTAAGCTATCACTCTAGAATTCTGGTTTGTTTGAAGGATTTCATTGCTCCCCCAAACACACGCACACACACGCACAGTAACAGCAAGGTAGGCACAAAATGTCTTTAAAAGTCTGTCTCAAATAGTAGAATTAAGGGTCTGAGCTGAGGGTTTGGAAGAGGGAGGATTCTTCAAAATGATCTTTTGTGTCAGTTAATAATGCAAGGTAAAGAAAGGCTAAGACTCTGATATGTGGAGAGAGCCCTAACACTTGTAGGGTATCTGTCAAAAATTTCACATTTACAAGAGATGTGCGTCACCTGGAAAATCACACAGATACACAACCAGATTAGAATCCTCTTAGAAAATGTTCTTAATATTAATGAGTTTTTCTCCTCATCCTCTCAGACACAGTTCGCTTTGCTGACTCTCCGACATCACCCTGAGAATAAGCACTTTCCCTGAATTTTGAAAGTTGGTGAATGGGTTTAACCCATGTTGACTGTGATCCTACAGGTGTGTGGGTTGTATGTGCTGGTGTGTTACTAAGGAAAAGCTTAACCATCCAGCAAACAGGGAGCCAGATATGCAGACCGACAGCTCTATTTGCCTAAGGCCCTAATTACTTAAATTTACTTCTGCTACATGCAAAACACTATGATAGGTCCCGAAGGAGATGCAAAAATAAAGAGGGCCTTCTGTTGACTTTGTATATGTTTGACATTTTTCATAATACATGTTAAAAAAGTAAAATAAAAGCCATCCTTAACTTTAGGGGCTTTTATTTTTTCATTGTTGTGAGGGAAAGCACCCAGTAGTCGATGAGCAGTGTGCCAACAGAGAACGCATGTGGGTTGTTGTGTGTGCGTGTGGTGGTGGTTTTTTTGGCTTTTTTTTTGGTAATCTGAGAAAAACCACAATTTATTTAGAAAGGGAAGACATTGCAATTGGTTAGGGGTATTAGGAAAAGCTGCATGGGATTACTGGCATTTAAGATGTGTCTTAAAGGTTAGGTAGAATTTCACCAGGCCGAGATAGAAGTCCTATCCTGGTAGAAGAAGGAGGCATCTCCAGACAAGGGGGAACAGGAGAAGAGCCACCTGGGTTGAAAGCACAGGCGCCATTAAAACAGCAGTAGAGAATATAGCAAATAGGGACTTCCCTGGCAGTCCAGTGGTTAGGACTCTGTGCTTCCACTGCAGGGGCTTGTTGGGAAACTAAGGTCCCGCAAGCCACACGGTGAGGCCAAAAAAACAAAAGAGAGAGAGAATATAGCAGCTTGGACACACAGTGCTTTGGGGGTAGGTGAGCAGGAGAAAGCGCTAGAAAGGAGGTTTGGGATTAGATTTGTAGAAGTTCTTGTACGCCCAGCCGGGGACTTGTGCTTAATTCAAAAAGCACTGAAAGTGTCTGAGTAAGGAACAGTAGGATCAGAGTTGATTGAATGCACGAAGGATTTTATCTTAACTCACTTTTGAGAAGGAAGTATCCGGTTGGCACTAAAAGCCAAATGAAAAATGGAACAAGGTTCCCACTTGAAGACGTATCTCAATATTTTAATTATTCACATAAATAAATAAAGTGACGCGCGCTTTCACACCACTCCCAACTTCCTGGTGCAGGAACATACCATCGACAAATCCGAATCAAGGCATCTTCGGTGACAACTGCAGAATAAGCCTCATCCTTATATTAGCATCCAGAGGGAGATCCTTTTCTGTGTTTCTGCTGTGAAAAGAAAGCTATTTTCACCACTTTTAAAAAGTGCCTCTCGGTGCTTGAACTCAAATGCGATGAATGATAAAAAGAAGGCCTTGCTTTTTTGCTTGAGTAAAACCTCAGGCAGCACTGGGAGGGATGTTGGTTATGGTCTCAATTTAATTTCAAAGAAGAACGTTCACAGATAGAAAACGTGAATGTGGATGTACACTTCTTAGCAGAGGAATAATGCTTTTTTGTAAAACATCTCATTATATCCCCAGCATTTATATAGTGCTGTGTACTTTTCACAGCAGTTTTCTGTGTATTCTCTCATTTAGTTCCCTCTCTAGATAGGACAGGAGTGAACCCCATGTCACAAAAGGAAACTGAGGCAGAGAAGGTTGTGACTTGTTCCAGTATCTCTTTGCTTATAAGAGACACAGTCAGAACTGGAATGGAAATCTTCTCCTTCTAGACCTGTTATTTCATTTACCTTCTGATATTTGTATAAGTATGGCATATATATTTGACATGTGTTTATAACTGTCGTATATTTGTATGTAGGATGTGTAAATAAACATGTGTGTGTGAATAGATGGGTGATAGATAAATATAAATAGATAATAGATAGATAGATGGCAGAAATCCATCACAGTACCAAAGAGAATAATTAATCCATGTTTTCCTCATGGCTAGTCAGGCAGTAAACCAAAGTGAATGCCCCCTAGCCCGTGTTCTCAATGGGGCAGAATGCCACATGGCACTTTTTTCAGTGTGAATACCTTCCAGTCTGATTGTTTTCCCTACCAAGATCTCTCTGTAATTATTTTGCATTCGGGCAAACAGCTTTGACTAGTGGGCTTCGAACGTTGGGGCTGGAGGTGCCACAAAAGTGCCAAAGCATAATATTTCTCTATGTGTTTATAAATGGAGGAAAGAGCAGGTTTCAGGGAACATTGAGATGGGTAAACACCAGGTAGGTGTGCATTGTTACGCATTATTTAAGGAATCTGGTGAATCAATATTGAACACGGGAAATCAATGACAGGATAGGGAACACGTCTCCCTAGGGATTATGGGTAGTTACCCTGCGCCCTACTACTTAAGTTACCTCTTCATTTCCAAGGCCCCTTGCCAAGTAGGGTGTGTTTTACTACAGGCCACCACTTGTCAAAGGAAATATAGGAGTAAGGACCTCCAATCCCATGTCCTCTGTCCACAAGATTTTATTATTGTCTTAACTTTAGATGAACAGAGTTCTAAAGATACCTTGAAAACAAGCACTTGCTAAGGTTAAATAAAAATGAATGACGTTCTAACATATTCATCCATAATACCAGGCACCAGCATTCTGGTGAACGAATATTTTGAGGCTTTCATTCACAAGGTGTTTGAGTGACTTATACAGAGTCAACAGGATCATGGTTATTTTGAGATCCAGGTCTTAAGTTTATTTTCAGATTTTTGGCCTATTTTTTCTTTCTGGTCAGTCTGCCTTGCCTCCAAGGATCTATTGTTACCAAGTAAGAGTCTTTTGATAACATTCCTTGTTTTTTTGTTTTTTTTTTCTTTCTTCTTTTTTTTTTTTAACATCTTTATTGGAGTATAACTGCTTTACAATGGTGTGTTAGTTTCTGCTTTATAACAAAGTGAATCAGTTATACATATACATATGTTCCCATATCTCTTCCCTCTTGCATCTCCCTCCCTCCCACCCTCCCTATCCCACCCCTCTAGGTGGTCACAAAGCACCGAGCTGATCTCCCTGTGTTAAGAAGCAACATTCCTTGTTAAATGTCATCCCTCTGACATGCAGAGGGAGCCTTAATTTCCAGTTTGTCACAATGAGCGAAAATGATGCCATGCTGTAAACCTGTCTTCATTGGTAATTTGCAAATCTGATACAAGATCTTTGCCCAAATCATTCAGTCCTGCTGTTCCACCCTCACCCTTTCTGCCCACTCTTAATCCTCTCCTCTGTAATTCATATTGAGTATGTGGAATCCCAGGGGACAAATAATAGCGTCTGAGGAAATTACCTACATACAGTCTGACCTCTTGTGTGCTTTTTTGGATGCCAAATTAAGATATCCATCTTTGGCCGTTTGGACAGTTACCTGGAAGGACTTGCACCATTTTCATACATTGTGTCCGAAGGCTGGCATAACTAGCATGGAACTTTTTTTTTTTTTTTTGCGGTACACGGGCCTCTCACTGCTGCGGCCTCTCCCGTTGCGGAGCACAGGCTCCGGACGCGCAGGCTCAGCGGCCATGGCTCACGAGCCCAGCCACTCCGCAGCATGTGGGATCTTCCCGGACCGGGGCATGAACCCGTATCCCCTGCATCGGCAGGCGGATTCTCAACCACTGCGCCACCAGGGAAGCCCTAGCAGGGAACTTTTTAATGATATTCAGAATATTTTGGCCAAGGAATGTGAGTACAACTACAGTTCTTTCCAAAGCAGAACCTAATTCCATGGGGGAAATGCACTATCCTTTTGCATGTAGAGAATAAAATCATCATTGTTTATGCTAATTGGAGAAAACTTCTTACCAAAAAATTATTACATTTTCTTGAAGCACAAATTCTAAAATTTTAGCAAGAAGATCAGGACTTTCTATCAGGGAAAATTTGCAAGACGTTAATATGTTTAAAAGGTGGCAATAATATTTGCTTCTAGATCTTCAAGAGCCCAGAAATGTGTATCTGGGGCTCATTTAACTGCTGGACACAAGTTACCAGTCAAAGCAGAATGACTTTTTAGTGTGGGAACAAATGATCTTTTTGGGATTGGGCTTAATTACTGTGAAGAAATTTCTGTTTATTTGTTGGTCATGTCTGAAGTTTGTTTATTGACAAATAACAACTTATTTGTCCATTGGGGACAAAATATGTACATTGTTCATATTTTGGACAAAATATGAAGGTCAGATTCTTGAGGTGGCTAGGTAATTGTCTATAGAGGTTTAAATTCTTTTTTTTCTTTAATTTTTTTATTGAAGTATACTTGATTTACAAGAGGTTTAAAATTTTTTAATTTTTATTTTATACTGGAGTATAGTTGATTTACAATGTTGTATTAGTTTCAGGTATACAGCAAAGTGAATCAGTTATACTTATATCCACTTTCTTTTTTAGTTTCTTTTCCCATAGAGGTCATTACAGAGTATTGAGTAGAGTTCCCTGTGCTATACAGTAGTTCCTTATTAGTTATCTATTTTATATATAGTAGTGTGTATATGTCAGTCCCAATCTCCCAATTTATCCCTCCCCCTCCTTCTACCTCTGGCAACCATAGGTTTGTTTTCTACATCTGTGACTCTATTTCTGTTTTGTAAATAATTTCATTTGTACCACTTTTTTAGATCCCACATATAAGTGATATGATATTTGTCTTTCTCTGTCTGACTTACTTCACTCAGTATGACACTCTCTAGGTCCATCCATGTTGCTGCAATGGCATTATTTCATTCTTTTTTATGGCTGAGTAATATTCCATTGTATATATATATACCTCATCTTGTTTATCCATTCATCTGTCAATGGACATTTAGGTTGTTTCCATGTCTTGGCTATTGTAAACAGTGCAGCAATGAACACCAGGGTACAAGTATCTTTTTGAATTATAATTTTCTCCAGATATATGTCCACGAGTGGGATTGCTGGATCTTACGGTTTAAATTCTTGAACCAAAAACTGTTCAGAGCCCAGAGTCGGGTTTTTTCAAGTTGCTCTTCCCTTTCATTGTTAAAAAGTTTTTACATAGTGAGGAGCATCTTCAGGGGAAAGCTTCATTTGGAGATTTCTGGAGGAACAGTCTGGCACCCAAAGACCTCGATACCACTTGACCAAGCGAAATTCAGGAAGCACTGCTCTTGACCAACTTCAAGTGCTTAAATCACCACCTCATATATAGAAAATGAACAGAACTCTGCAGAGCAAAGTAAGTACATTCAATGATAAGCAAAACCTCTGCGGGAGCATGCCAGTGGTCTGGGCATGTGGGCCACGATCCCCACAAAGATCCTGAGCACACAGGTAACTAAGCTCCGAGTCAAAAAAAACAAAATGGAGCCCGAGAAGAAGGAGATCATTGGATTCATGGGGTTTGTGGGCGCCCGGGCAATAGCCATGAAACTACTTGGCTCCAGAACTAATAAGCTATGTTTTGTAAGCCTGTGTTCTTAGAACAACTAAGAATTTTATGTTTGATACAGATGGTGTTTATATAGAGTATACGAGCTCAGCGTGAGAAGTAGTCATAAAACAGACTGGGGTTTGGTATAATTATTCACAATTACTATTGTATAATTGGATGCCATAACTATTATATAAAAATATTTTAAGAAGTAGACTCTGCTCCTACTTTCACAATAGTTCTTAACAATAAGAGACATATGCTATAAACATTGTAACATATTTTATGATGTTTACAAACTTATACAAGGTTTGGCAAAATTGCAAACATAAAAGGCCAGGTTCTCTTTTTTGCATCCTTGGGAGACCCACTTACCCTAACTCACCTCCAGCAGTAGGTTCACTTTCTAGTCACCCACGGGGCTTCAGGAGCTTACTGCATTAAGCCACCCAGATGAATGGGTGGACGAAAATAACTATTTTAGCAGGTAAAAGAAGAGAAAAAAAAATGGGTCTATTCCGTGGAAAGTACTCATTTCTTCAGCTTTCTCCAAACCAGCAAAAGAAAGTTCTGTTGGACCAAATTGTGGCCATTGCACATCAGCCCAATGCTTATTTTAATGTTTCTGGATGGAATTAGTGAATCTACAGACATCCCATCATTATATACATAAAGACCCATGTCTTCTAAAACGAAAAAAAATGATGAGCCTAGGTCCCTATCACCCCTAAGCAAAGCAACCAAAAAGAAAATTCATTAGGGTTTTAAGAGAAACTTCATTTCCTCTTAACTGCATTTACAAAGCAGGCCTTCATTTACGAAGAACTCGGCGGCTCTTCTTGCAGTAGAGCATGGAAAGTAAATTACAGAACAAAAGACTTTGGTGAGAGACTTGTTTTCCAACACATGTGTATTGGGCATGGAAATGAATACAGCTCTCCTGTTGCCCCTCTCTCTGACTCATGGGTGGGCAGCCACTGCTGAATTTTTGCCTGAGACTCTCAAAGGTAACTGCTACGCTTTGATGACTGGAGTCTTTATTACAGTAGGATCACAGGTTTCCAAGGTGCACCGTGTTATCATTGAGAAGTGAAAAGCATCTTTCCTGTCTGGACACCTCTCTAGTTTCCATGATTCCTAAGGCAGAGGAGTGGGTGCCAGGCGGGAGACCGTTATTCGTGCACGTCCACCACCTGTTGCCCTAATGATGGTGCCCTTGAATATTTATCCACCAGGTACCAACAAGCATGATGTCTGTGCCTTAGCAGCCAGGGAGAGTAAGTGTTACCTCTCTTGTTATATCGGCAGCCAATACTTAATGTTCCAAGTCTGGATTGAAACAACCTGTTTTAAGTACGGTTTCCAAAGGGACTGCTTCCAATCGTCCTCCTTGGCCCTAGAAGAGGAAGGTATTGAAGTATGGCTTTAGTACCGTATTATGCCTGTGTGCAGCCCCAGCCTTTCAGAAATTCTCAATCGTCTTGCTGTTTCCTACACCTGGCAGACGACCAGGAATGCTCCTGATTCCATGAGAGCAGCAGCCCGTACAATGAGCCCTGAGATCAGGTTCTCCTGCAAAAGAGAATATGAATGCTTAGTGAGCAAGGATGCTGGGGTTTTGCCTACTTGGACCTGGTCTTGCACACTCCATTTATTTCTATGTAGAACGTATAACAACACGTGCATATGTACTGCTAAGCTTGATCAATATATCACAACTGTTTTCTGGTTTTTTTTTTTTTTTTTTTGGCTGCACGGCATGCGGGATCTGGGTTCCCTGACCATGGATCAAACTCGTGATCCCTGCAGTGGAAGCGTGGAGTCTTAACCACTGGACAGCCAGGGAAGTCCCAACTGTTTCTTTATGATTGTCTTGTGTGGTGTCCCTTATTTCCAACCTGGCTAAGTTCTCTGGTACAAGCAGCCCAAGGGACTGTTAATAAAAGAGAACAGCTGTCCTTTCTGATGTTAACCCCATAGCTTAGGATTTTATTTCCAACACCCTACCTTCCATTAATAGCTCTCTGTGAATGCGTTACCTATTAATCAGTCTTACCTTTTCATGTTTACAAATTGGATGGGTTTTCTCTAATCTCTATGAAATAGAGTATTTATTTTACTTCTTACCTTTTATCCCACCATCTCATTGGTTCACAGGTAGGCATAATATTACCCAACTGAGTCATTCACTCGTGCATTTGTTCAGCAAATACTTACATGGTGACTTCTCTCATGGAATTATATTGTGCTGGGGATATGGTTTTATTAATTCAATAAGAATTTGGGTATCAAATGCAGTGGATGAAGAGAAGCAGGGAAGGGAGATAGGGAGGGTATCAAGGGATGAGCAGAGGATGGACTGCAGTCATGAATAGAGTCAAAGAAAGCCTCACAGAGAGAGTGATGACGGGCAAGGGAAAAAATGGATGTCCATCTGGGGGAAAAGCATCCAGGCAGGGAGAATGGCAAGTGCAAGGGCTCTAGACAGTTGGTGTGTTTCGGATGCTGCAAGGCGTCCAGTGTGGCTGCAGGGGAATGAGTGTGGAAGAAAGCAGATGAACTCCAAGTGGGAAGCAGGGAGTCAGGCCGTGTAGGGTGGTGGTCCTCAGTCCTTAGAGTGGATCACAATGGCTGTTCATTTCTTTCCGGATCACACAATATCAGGTGTGATCATGACATTGTGCTTATGTTGGAAAAAAATGAGTCCTTGGCTTTTCATGCTACTTACTGAAATATTTATAGATAGAATGAGATGATGTCTAGGATTTGCTCCATAATAATGCAAGATGGGGCTTCCCTGGTGGCGCAGTGGTTGAGAGTCTGCCTGCCGATGCAGGGGACACAGGTTCGTGCCCTGGTCCGGGAAGATCCCACATGCCGTGGAGCGGCTGGGCCCGTGAGCCATGGCCGCTGAGCCTGCACGTCTGGAGCCTGTGCTCCGCAACGGGAGAGGCCACAACAGTGAGAGGCCCACATAACGCAAAAAAATAAAAAATAAAAACAATAATGCAAGATGGGGGATGTGGATGGGGATGGGGAAAGAACACATTTGCCCATGGGTTGCGAGATGTGGGAGCTAAGTTGTGGATGTCAGTATACTTTCTTTATAATTTTGTGTATGTTCAAAATTCACCGTAATAATAACAAAAAAAATAAACCACCTGGGGAACCTTTAAAAACAAATAACAGCTCCAGTGATTGGTGTAAGTGGTTTGGGGTACAGCTTAGATGTTGTTTTTATTTGTTTATTTTAAGCCTCCCTAGGTTTTGTTAATTTCCTATTCCCCTGAGAATAACTGGTATAGGATCTTCTAGGCCATTATTAGGACTTGGGTTTTTCCTCTGAGTGGAAAAGGGAGTGAGAATTTTGAGCAGTAGAATGACACAATCTGACTTATGTTTGAAACAGATCACTCTGGGTTGAGAATACACTATAGGGCAGCAAGGGCAGAAGCAAGGAGATCTAGGCAATTATAGATGAGAGTAATTATAAAACAGTTTGGTGAGGGCTGTAATAGAATGTTGGACACATAGAAAGGTAGGCTGAACACACATATTCTCACTTACCCAACCACTCCTGGACAATGAGGGACATTCCAAAATATGCTAGGATGATTTACTGTGAAAGGGTAATGGTAATTCAGGTATTAGCTAGAATACAGTACGTGAGTGTAAGATGACCCAGGGAAATTCCCACAGCAGGAGAACTCACTTGTCCTTTAAGACGTCTGACTTCCTTTACCTGAGGCAATTATGTCCCAGTTAATTTTCCAATCTTTGCCCTATTTCTGATCTTTAATGAGAAGGGCAAAGTTAAAGGTTAGAAAGAAGAAATGCTTTTGGAGTCCAATATGGAGAAACTTAGCATCTCATAAACCATCTTTCCCTCACTTGTGAATGTACAGAATGCTTTGGAGTTCAGCCAAGCCAATCAGTCTTTCAATGACAGTCTAGCGTATTTTCCCATATGACGGACTCTCACAAGTAGAAGTGGAGCGTTTCCCATCGTCCTGGCTTGTATCTTCCAAATATTACTCTCAGCAAACCTTCAATAAACCTTGTTCAATCCACATCCATCCACTGAGTGTGCCTTCTGTAAGGCCATGTATTGTACTTAGTGGGAATAACTTGCCTAAGATGCAAACCCTGTCTTTAGGGAGCTTACATTTTGACCTCCCTCTCCTTGAACCAACCTCTGCTCTTTAGAAATACCAAATAAGCACCTAAAGATTCTTTTAATTTGTTGTGTAGGTCACCAGTGATTTTACGTCGCAGGGACTACACGGTCCATGTCTTACACATGACCATTTGTATTCCCTCACCACCAAGGAAAGTGCTAGGTCCACAAAAAATCCTTAAAGATGTTGGTTGACTGATTTCTAGATAATTTCATGAGAAATCAATAGTAAGACATTTAAGAATAGTTCATTCCCTAACAGTTATTGCAGAGGGATGACAAGATGATTTCAGCTGATCTGAACTAGCCTCTGGAGCATTGGAATAGTTCTCCAAATCCAACTTACCAAAGAGCACCTGAGAAGGGGAAGCTGAATTCGTTAGATTTCTCAGTGGCACCAAAGAGGATTACAGAGTTGAGCAAAACACTTAATGCTATGTCAAACTTAGGCCCTTTCCGCCAGGTCCATAAGGGGGAAGAAACCCAGCTTATCTCACTTCCAAGAAAACCTCCTTTTACCTTCCATGTTGATCCTTCTCTTTGTAGCACCTCAACCCCTTGGTATATCATTTGATATACTGACCCTCTTCATTGCTTTAAGTAGAAGTGACCCCATACCTTGTGCACGCATGAACATTGTCTTTTCTTTCAGGGACAAAGCAAATTTTGGTGGAAGGACGATGCCTTCTACTTCTTTAGAAGCCCAGAACAGGTGCTCAATAGATAGTTTTTTGTTTTTCAATAGATAGTTTTTAAAGAAACAGGATTGACAAAGTGCATTATTCTCTTCATTCCTGTTTTAATTAGGACTCTCAGTTGCAAGAGATAGAAACCCAAAATCAAACTGGCCAAGGGAAAATAAGGGAATTTATTTGCTTGAGTAAATGAAAAGTCCAGGGACAGGACTGACTTCAGGCTCAGCTGGTGCCAAGAGCACAAGCAAGTCATAGACTAGTCAGGGCTCATTTTCTCTGTGCCTTTGCTCTGCTGTCTACTGTGCCATCTGCATCCTCAGGTTCCACTCACTGACCCTTGGAAGTACCAGCTCACGATATCCTTACTGCTGGCATTCTCAACGGAACAAAGGATGTACTCTCTCACCATCCCAGGAAAATCTCACTGCGTTAATTTGGTTCTGATTGGGTCTCGTGCCCGAGCATAAACCAATCACTGTGGACTACTGCAATGTCCTGCTCTGAATGGTTAAGCTCAAGTCACCTGTTCATCCCTGGAGTGGATAGATTCAACTCCCCTAGAAGTATCAATACATGGACTGAGAACAGGGAGAGAAAGTTCCCCTAGGAAAACCAGAGTACTGTTGCCAGAAGGAGAGAGTGCACACTGGATGGCATGAACAGTGCACGTAAAATACTTTCTGCAAAGGAAATTCTTCTCAGAGAGTTGGCTGATACAATGCATCTAGCAGGAGTCCAGGGAAAGTGTACACTTGCTTTTGCTGTGTGCCAAAATTAGTTTTCTGGCTTTGGGAATGTGCCTTCAGCCTGCCTTTTAAGTGAGGACTTTGCCTAGAGTCTATTCCAGTAGTCTGTCCCTCAAAGTGAGGCCATGTAACCTGCTGATTGTTCAGATTCCCTGTCCTTGGCTTTACATATAAAATAAGGAGAGAAATTCTTCCCTGCAACATCCACTGAAACATCCAGGCCTCACTTGCCTCCTCCCATTAGGTTCCCTGTTTGGCTGTCGAATAAATGATTGAACATGGGACAGCACTTAATCTTCCAAACAATAGCTCTCCAAACATCCAACATCGTCAGATGCTTTTCTGGCATTTGAAATTACGCCTGCAGCAAAGCCATCTATTGAATGTTCACTGTGACTAAGGCCTTGTGGACAAAGAAGACTGTAAAGTTGCCATTATTGGCAAAATCAGTCTTTGTGGGGCCTCCTGGGGGAAGAGCAGAAGACATGGAAGGTAACATCCCTAAAGCCAGCTAAGAGTGGGGCGTGGGTCTGTCCCAAGCTTGTCCACTGACTTGATGCTTTCCATATAGTGCAATAGGGAGGCATTCCTATTTGGGAACACTTCAGGGTGTGGGCCTGGGGATTGGGGAGAGGGGTTGGACCTACATAACATAAATGATGTCCCCGATGTTGCATTTGTCACTGTAAGGCTCTATGTTTTGATTTCTTTCCACTTGCTCTATCCAAACTCCTAATCCAGATTGGATTTGCAAATGGGACATTTCCTCCAACTTTCCAGCACAGTTATGTTTCATAATTTTAAAAAATTGTTGATATAATATTTCAGAACTCTGGATGCATTGTAAAGACCTGATAATGAATTTCTACACACTTTGGCTTATTTTATTGGTGGTCGAATGACTTAGTGGTGGTTTCCCTGCTGTTCATGATTTCTCCTTCTGTGGAACTGTCTCTTGATGCATAGGACAGAGTCCTCTAACACAGCCCTTCTGGTTATAGCTGATGGATCAGGGACACCTGTTCCCAGGTGAGCCAATCAGATTATCCCTTCCTGGAACTGCCAATTGGAACAGAGCCAGAGGGCCAATGGAGTGGAATTCATATTACCACTTTTCGGTGTTTCTTAGTCTTTTCTGTTAAGTATGCAGATTTCAGGCTATTCCCTGAAAAATTCTGATATAGTAGGTCCAGATTGGACCCAAGAATCATAGTTTTAACAAGGAATCTTAGGTGATTCCTATCATCACGTTGATTTAGAAAACAGTTGTTAAGAGAAGGTCTTGGAAGTTCCTCTATGGGATCTACATAGTAGGCTTGGTTCTTCCTTCCCAAATTCTTGTGAATGTTCAACACTTCATTCCACAAATAAGCCAAATGCATTCTCCTTTGTCTTTTAATTGATCAGAGTTAGTTTTTACTACTTACAATGAAAGGCTGCTAATATGGAAATATACCGTGTCTTGAGGGACCAGCCAAAAGGTATTATATGCTGAAGTTAGAGGAGGAAAGACGTTACCGATGAATATGAAGTAGATGGGTTAATGGAGTAAACCCACTAGCTGGTTAAAGAAGATTCCGTTCTATAGTATGCCCTCCATTCATTTGCCCTAGAAAGGAGAAAAACATGGTAAATGAGGGACTTTGACCCTTTAAGCAAATGAACAAACTGTAGCTATTGTTTTGCAGACCTATGTGAACTATTATTATGCATCTGCTGCCTTATTTTGCTTCCTATCATTTTATTTTCAGAAAGTTGCCAATGCCCCAGGCTCTCTTGGTCAATATCCCCTTTGTGTGAGAATGAACGTTCATCTTTGGATGTAACATTGATGTATGAGATAAACATGTGGCTGAAAAAAAGCACCATGATCCCCTGTGTGACAGCTGGGTCAAGAAAGGCCAGCAGGCCAAATGCCTTGACTTGAGCACATAGTCGGTGAGTTCTGTTTTCATTCAGTTTCTTAATTCCTAGGCACTGGGCGGTAGCTTATGCCTACTTACGTGAGGTGAGTCTACTAAATGCACATGGATGTTCTTGCCAAAGGACAAACTCTAGTGGTCATGTTACGTGGCTAGTTTTTTTTTACTTAACCAGAAATCTCTAGCTAAGCTTCAGTCTTAAACACTAGAAGATTTGCAACTCAGGGAGCTTCAAATTAATAGCAATGCAACAAGCAGAGGTTTCCCAAATGGACATTATTTTTGTAAGAAGGAATCGCTTTATACCAGGAATGTAATGTATGCATATTTTAGGATCCCAGAGTACAGAATATCTGCAAAAAGATATGTTTCTTTTTTTTTTTTTTTTTTTTTTTATTAATTAATTTATTTATTTATGGCTGTGTTGACTCTTCGTTTCTGTGCGAGGGCTTTCTCTAGTTGCAGCAAGTGGGGGCCACTCCTCATCGCGGTGCGCAGGCCTCTGACTATCGCGGCCTTTCTTCTTGCAGAGCACAGGCTCCAGACGCGCAGGCTCAGTAATTGTGGCTCACGGGGCCAGCTGCTCCGCGGCATATGGGATCCTCCCAGACCAGGGCTCGAACCCGTGTCCCCTGCATTGGCAGGCAGACTCTCAACCACTGCGCCACCAGGGAAGCCCAAGATATGTTTCTTGAATTGAGTTCTACAACACCAGTATACTTTCTCTTTTCTCTGTTCCTGAAAGCCAAACTTTAAAGTAGCTTTCATCACCCCCTCTCCAATATTTGGTATGTGGATGGGATTCTAAGTCACTCTAGATTTCCCTAAAAATACTAGTTTGGACTTGCCTGACAGTGTGACTCTTGGCAAACCGAGATAATTTGATATAAAGTAACAGTGTCCACTGTAATATATCAACCCTTTCTTCTTATTCCTCAACACTGAACTGCCTTTTTGTCCCTTCTCACAATGACAGCCTGCTATCAATTCCAGCCAGGAGAGCACAGCCTGGCTATGTGGCAGGTAATTAGTTGGCTCTATACCAGCAAGAGTTGGTCATTTTATTAAGCGTGTTCACATCTTGTTAGCAGTTCCTCACCAGGGCCCATCAGCATTGTGGCAGCTTTAGTTTGTTAATCTAATATTAAGGCTCCTGGGTAATGAGGAATTGAGAAAGAACATTCAAATGGGGCAATATTTGCTGTCCTTATTTTTGTATTGCACCTGAATATCTCATATCAGCTTTATGAACCCACTGTCAGGAAGCAGTATCATCTTGTCCTACTTTTAGTCCCTATCATCCTCCCCATAAAAGTGTCATCAGGGCTTCCCTGCTGGCGCAGTGGTTGGGAGTCCGCCTGCCGATGCAGGGGACATGGGGTCGTGCCCCGGTCCGGGAAGATCCCACATGCCGTGGAGCGGCTGGGCCCGTGAGCCATGGCCGCTGAGCCTGCGCGTCCGGAGCCTGTGCTCCGCAGCGGGAGAGGCCACAGCAGTGAGAGGCCCACATACCTCAAAAAAAAAAAAAAAAAAAAGCGTCATCAGTCAAAGTTGCTCAAAAAAATACCAGAGTGGAATTAACCCCATGACTTCTGAAAAGCTTCAAATCTCGATGTCTCTTCTGCTATCATGAAACTGTCTTTAATCTACGTTTATGGATTCTGCCACCTCCCACACCCAGTTTTGTTGGTAGTTTGAGAAAGTTGATGTGTGCCTTAGAGTGAATTATGACTTTTCTATTTTTCACGTGTTAAATCATGATTTCACGTATGGACAAGACTCACCTTAATTTTGGGGTCATCAACCTCAATATCAAATTTGGCATCATTTCATCTATTCTTTCCTATATTTGTAGTGAAATACAGTCTGTAAGGTTTTTTGCTTGCTTAGTAGCTATTCCTCTTCTTTTGGTAACTGAATCCTGGTTTTCCCTTTTCTATGTGGTATGGGTGTCAGTGACTCCATTCTTTTTTTTTTTTTTTTTTTGTGGTACGCGGGCCTCTCACTGCTGTGGCCTCTCCCGCTGCGGAGCACAGGCTCCGGACGCGCAGGCTCAGTGGCCATGGCTCACGGGCCTAGCCGCTCCGCGGCATGTGGGATCTTCCCAGACTGGGGCACGAACTCACGTCCCCTGCGCTGGCAGGCGGACTCTCAACCACTGCGCCACCAGGGAAGCCCCAGTGACTCCATTCTTGCCCCAAAGATGGACATGTGAAGCAGGCCTGGCCAAACAGAGCATCACATGTTACTGGTCACAGGGTTAGATTTAGAGATGAGCATGTGACTCAGTCACAGTCTAGATCTCTAGGGTTGGAAAAATCTCTTTGTTAACTCAGGTTGCTCAGGAACAATCATAAGTTTATTGCAGCTAACTCTAGGAGAGACACTCCAGGGGTGAAAATGATGTCCAGCCAAGGAAAGTAAAGCCAAGAGATGGGAGAGTCAACCTGAGTCTGGTGACATGATGTAGGTCTCTGGATCCAGGTGCCTGCATCATAGATTGGACTTCTCAAGTCTTCATGCCAATAACTTCCCCTTTCTCCTGAAGCCACTGAGTTGGGTTTTGTCATTTGTAGCGTAAGAGTCCTGACTAATGCTTATACGTCTTTTCATCCTGTTTCATATGTCCGTTTTTCCTTCCCTTTCCCAATCCATTGTATGCATCTCTGTCAAAATCTGCTCATCCTCTATTATTGAATTCACATATCCCTGCTTCCAAAAAGCATGTTTTCCTGATATTTCCTCTAGTCAAGATGAATTGCTCACTCCTCTATTTTTCCACCAAAAATTCTCTATGGCATTTTTCACATTCACCTTTCACATTTCCATCTCCATTTATTGTTAAGCTTTCTGTATCCTGAACATTTTAGATATTCAATAATGTATTAAATTGAAATTAATACCTTTGGAGGCTGTGAGCACTTTTACCTTCTTAGGAAACATTAATTAGATTAGTGATGAGTCCCCAAAGCAGCATTTCTGAAACTGAATTGTGGAATACTGTGTACTTTAAGGTACTTGAGTAACAAGTATTCAGCTATTAAAAAGGTCTCATGGTCAAATAAACCTGGGAAAGTTATTGATAGTTAAACAAAATTGAACTGTTACTTTTTAGAGCCTTTATTCCACCAGTGAACAATATGACACTGCAGCCAGGATGGGGGATGTGGCTATGAATGATATGGGTATTAGTCAGGGTGCAGTCAGGAGACAGAAGCCATAGAGTAATTTGAACTGGGGAGGTTTAATGTAAATAATTATTAACTAGTTTTAGGGGATAAAGAGAACTCTATCCACTGTCAATAAACATTCTTATATATTAATTAAGGGCAACAATATGGTATATGTGTGTTATTAGTTCCTTAATATTTCTGTAAAAATAAGAAAATACAGATGATGGGACTCAGTGTGGGGTAGTAGGCAGTGTTTGACTCCGGAACTAGATGGATTGAAGTTTGAACATGAATCTTGCCTTCATTACTTACTAGCTCTGTGATCTTACTCAGCGCTCATTTCCTTATCTTTAAAAGGCAATGATAACCCTTTCTTTGCAAGGAGGTAATACAATAATGGAAGTGTAGTGTTATCTGGCACAATGCCTTGCACATAAAGGTCCAATGGTTTATAGATATTATTTCAATAGGATTGAGTTTTCCTTCCACTTTGTTAAAAACCCACATAGCCTAACACCCCAAATCCTTATAATGATCTAAAAGGCTTTATATAATCTGAACCCTGACCACCTCTCCATCCTGAGTTACTACCATTCTCATCTTACTCACTAAAGGAGCCATGCTGGCTTCCTTTCTAGTCTTCCCAAGTACTAAGCTTGTTTGTGCCTCAGGGCCTTTGCACTTGCTACTCCCTCTGCATAATATGCTCTTTGAAAAACCTGGCTCCTATTCAGTCAAAATCCCACATCACTTTCTGTTAAATCACTCTATTTTATTTTCTTTATGCAACTTAGCACTCTGAAATGATCTCATTTATTTATTTGTTTACTTGGATATTCCCTGTCTCTCTCCACTAAAATGTGAGCTCCCAAAGAACTAAAACTGTATCCTTCTCAGTGACTCCTGAATCCCTACTATATAGAATAGTCCCAGGAAATATTTGTTGAGTGGATGAATTTTTATTAGTCATTATCTTTCCTTCCTATTTCAACAAACATATCTAAATCAGTCACAGTATTTCATTGAGATCTGAGTTGTAATATGGATATGGATCATTTGGCAATGCACAAATGATGAAATTGAACATTAAAGAGGTAGAGATGCTAAGAAAGAGGAAAAGTCATGAAGAAAATCCCCAAACTTTTTTTCCCCAAAGTAGTGTAACTGATTTTCAGTGTTTACTTCAGGGTTCCTTTTCAGCATTTATTTTTTTCCTCTATCATCAATCACTGTCAATTTGAAAAAGTACAATACTTAGGGTCATTTATCTAGACCTATTAGAGTCTAAAATTATACAGCTTCAGTCAAATATATGTGAATAAAGACTGTCATTTCTGATTAATGACATGTGACTTGGATGTCTCACAAAATCATGTGTGCCATCCAAGCTTTACAGAAAGGTTTTTATGTAAGGTCTTCCCCTAATGTTTCTGCTTTTCCCTCTAAGAATCCTAGAGGATCTGATTTTTCCATAAGAAAAAAAGGGAATGTTTAATGATGTCAGTTGTAATTGTTACTCAGGTCCTTGGTTTGCTGGACCAAGAGTGCTTTTCAAGTTGAAATTCTCTTCCACTGGATGGTTAGGCAAGCTTATGATGTTGCTGTTTTGCAATTTTTGTTGCCAACATAGCCTTCCCTATTATTGAAAAAATAATCCATGTAAGACACTAATCTTATTCAGCTGATGCAGAAAAAAGAAAAAAGAAGAGTGAAAAACATGCCAATTCTTTGTCAATTACACTTTCCATGATTCATCAAGTCTCTTCTTGAAGCATAAAATTCCACTTCAGCATAGTCCCAAAAACATGGAAAAGAAAGATTTAGAAAGCAAACCCTGAAGGAGAAAAAGCCAGGAAATAATAAAAGAGGAGAAATTTTTCTTATGAAGTGACACTGTGTCTACTTCTCCTCATTGGTATCACCCGGTCTCTTAGACTAGTTCCACAAAATCACTTAGAGAACCTTTTTCACCCACTAGGAATATAAGAGGAGACATTAGCAACCATCAGTCACGTGCCCCTAAGGTTTGAGCAAGGTAAGTGGCTAGGAGCACATTTGGGGGCTGGGAATGCTTCTTCCCTTCCCTTGATGTTTCCTTCAAGGTGGAGGGAACGCTTCAGATGTGGCACCTCTGGTTTTCTCCTCTCCATCCCTTCCTTGGGGAGGGAGAGTGACATATTTGATTGTAAATATGAAGGGAATAACTGGCTATGGTAGGCTCAAATCTGACTTTATTCCTCTTGGGGGTGACCTGTGCACAGGGAGCCTGATTTTTCCGCTTCTCCTTTCACTCCAAGGGAAGCTCCTCTGGCCCATTGCTGCCAAGACTAGATAGTTAACTCTTTCTGATATGGGCTTTAGGATTAGTAAACTCATGGGACTGTCATTCCTGATGGCTTATCTTCCACCTTGGTCTCCATTAATTTCATAAGAGGGATGTTTTGGCCTTTATCTTTTTTCTTTGTCTCTTCAACTTACATAGATGCCAGCTGTGGTTGGGGGCTCTGTTTTCAAGGACCTCCCTCTGAGATTGAAACAGGTGTGTCCTCTTGGGTCATAGCAGGAAACTCACATTACATTTGAAAAGTCCAATAATATCTTGGTCCCTTCTCAAGTACCCTATGCATAGTAAGCATCTTTAGCTTATTTTAAAAAGTGTCATACAGTAAATTAGGGAGTCTCTACTATGTGCTAAGCTCTATTTCAAGTCTTGATATGCATACAAAAGCTCAGTGAAACATGGCTTCTGCCTGCAATATTTTACTTAGGGTTAAAACTCATTTTTTAGGGCTTCCCTGGTGACGCAGTGGTTGAGAGTCCGCCTGCCAATGCTGCCAATGCAGGGGACGCGTGTTCATGCCCCGGTCCGGGAAGATCCCACATGCCGCGGAGCGGCTGGGCCCGTGAGCCGTGGCCACTCAGCCTGTGCGTCCGGAGCCTGTGCTCCACAATGGGAGAGGCCACAACAGTGAGAGGCCCGCGTACCGCAATAAAACAAAACAAAACACAACAACAACTCATTTTTAAATAAAAGGCACAATAGGCCATAAGTAGCTGAAACTGTTTCTGGGTTGGGTGCTATGCGTTCAGAAGAGAGAAAAGTGAAGCTTAGAACGGATGGAGGAGAATTCTTAGAGGAGATGGCACTGTACTTGAACTAAAGCTTTAAGGATGAACAGAATTAGAATGATGAAGAAGGGGCCATATTAGCCATGGTTGTCTTGTTTGCAAGTGGTGGAATCAAATTCAAACTGGGGTAAGTGAAAAAGGGAATGCTTTGATTCACAGCTGAAAGCCCAGAGGTGTTAGGTGTGTTAGGCATAGCTGGATCCTGGATGTTCAGTGCTATTCTTTTTTTTTTTTGGCCCTGCCGTGCAGCCTGCAGGATCTTAGTTCCTCGACCAGGGATCAAACCCATGACCCCTGCAGTGGAAAACACAGAGTCTTAACCACTGGACCGCCAGGGAAGTCCCTCACCTTCTCCATCTCTTGATTTACAGCTGCTTTACCTTCATTCCCAGACAGGCAGTCTCTTTCGTAGCTAGAAATCTGCCAGGATTTCCAGATTTAAATCACATAAACAATCCCAACAAAAAGCAAATTCTCTCTTCTAAACAGTTCTAAAATTTCTGGGATTCAGCCCAATGGACTCTGATTGGGTCATGTGTCCCTCTTTAAAGTAGCCTTTGGGGGCTGCCTGGTCCTTATTCTCTGTTGAGCAGAGATTAGAGTCACATGGATTGACAGTTGGGTAGGGGTATTTCTCCATGGAAATTTAGGGTGCCATCAGCAAGACACACGGGAGAGTAGATATTAGATAGAAAAATGTAAGACATGGCTGTAGGAGGTAAATCAACAAATGTACAGGACGGGGGTATTGCTGTTTAACTAAGAGGTGCTCTATAAATATGAGTAAGTATAAATGGTTGGTTACGGAGTGGCAGTTGAAGTAAAACTTGATTAGGACATCATCAGGGAAGAAAATGCTGTGTTCACGGAACAAGGGAGAATAAACATTGATTAGAATGTAAAAATATCTTGGAAATGGTGAGTAAATAAAGCTAGAGAAACAGAGTGGACCAAAGCATAGAGGGACTCAAAGTTATCTAGAGGCTAGTTAAATTTTATGCCCTTTGCAAAAGCAATTAACCATTGAGAGGTTAAATATCTCCTTTAAACATTGCACCACACTATTTGCTATGTCAATATACTAAAAAGACCTCCCTACCTGTTTACCTTTTTTGAAGGGAATGGCAGTTGATTCACCAAAATACATTCTGCCCAAGAAGCTTGGCGTGAGCTAATCAGGGTATGTCCTTTTCCTTGACCAGGGAGTGACTGAGTCAAAAGTGGGCATGAAATCCAACTCCATTTCATGAGAAGTGAGAAGTCTATTGGAGGAATTTCTGCAGAAAGTTTTCTTTTTCCTAAGAAAGGTCTAAAGGGAGAGATTGTTTTCTTCTTACGTGGAAAGCTGGCCTTGATACCTAGAACTGTTGAACCTTTTTACTATGAGTCTGAGGATGGAGCCCGTGCTAGGAAGACATAAGAACCTGGATACTTGATGTCAAGGTCCTGCAGTCTGCTCTACTTTGGGCTTTCTGTTATGTGACCTGATAAACGTCTTTATTGTTTTAGCCAATTTGAGATAAGTTTTCTGTTATTTGTAGCCCAAAGCAAAGCTAAGAGATATACTTTATATACAGAAAATGTAGACATAGAAACCCTTATTATAAAGTCATTTATTTATTCTTTTATTATTCACACAATACAATCCTCATTAAAATAGAAAAGAAAAAGTTACACTATCATGCACAGAATTATATGTATATTGGTACTACAATCTCATGGAGAAAAAAAAGACTAGAAGGAAATTGACCAAAATCTTAATAGTCCCTTTTAGGGACATCTCTACTTATACAGATGATGTGATACTTTTCTTCTTTCTGTTTTTTTCCAAGTTCTATATTGAAAAACTTGTAGCTTTTATAAAAATTAGAAAACATAAGTTTTTTCTTCAAGACCAACCCAAATTCAATTAATCTGAATTTGGAGAAATTGAGTGTTGTTGATATTTTAATTTTTTGGGTAATCCAGAACACTTTTGATTTCAAATGTTGTGAATTAGAAATTGTTCTGAAATACATGAGTCACTTTTCTACTTTAGTAATTTGTGTAGTAACCAGAATGGAATTTTTCTTTACTGATGGCAAACGTCTCAGGCTTTAGGTCACCTTTCTAAAGGTCAAGGCCTGGCGATACAGGCTGAGCTGGTATTGGAAATTAGGCTTAATCTCTACTGATGGAGTACAGCCCTGGGAATTGCCTGCCCTCCCTGTCCTATAAGTGAGTTCTTGAGAGTCATTCGTATTTGAATGATTTACGTAGTATTTCTTTTTAAATTCGTTTACTCTCCTTTCAGAAAAAATAATTGAAAGGGAAATTTATATCACAATAAAAACTGGTATCATTTAAGGTAAATAGAAAGCAACCTATACAGATAACCCAAATAAAATATAATGATATTAATCATATTCTCTCTTGATACTGTTGAATGCTAAACGTTCTGAGCCTGAGTCCTGGTACGTCTTTATTTAAAAAAGAGATTATCAAGTGTTAGAGAGATATTAGAGAGCCTATTAGTACTAAACTGAGTCTTCGTGAGTAGTGAGAAGGCTAGAAAAGGATTAACTTTTTGCTAAGAGATTCAATATTATTTAAAATTGCATTCCAGTGTCATTTGAAATCACATATACCAGACCATCCAAAGCGTCTTATCTTTAATATTCGTGTGTCACCAGTGGTACCTGCTGCATTCCACATTTTAGAAAACAGTGAACTACATCAATGGCTGAACATTAAAAACACTTGAAGGGTTAAAACACACACACACAGAGTCCTCAAACAATAGTGTGCATCAAAATCACTGGCAGCAGGACTTCCCTGGCGGCACAGTGGTTAAGAATCCACCTGCCAGTGCAGGGGACACGGGTTCAATCCCTGGTCCGGGAAGATCCCACATGCCGCGGAGCAGCTAAGCCAGTATGACGCAACTACTGAAGCCCGCGTGCCTAAAGCCCGTGCTCTGCAACAAGAGATACACCGCAATGAGAAGCCCGCGCACCGTAACAAAGAGGAGCCCGCGCTCTCTGCAACTAGAGAGAGCCCGGGCACAGCAATGAAGACCCAACGCAGCCAAAAATAAATAAATAAATAAATTAATTAATTTAAAAAAAAATCACCGTCAGTGCCTGTGGAATTAGAGTTTCTGACTCAATAGGTATGGCATAAGGCCTCAAAATTTGCATTTCTGACAAGATCCCAGGTAACACTAACGCTGCCTCTGAAGACCCCTCTTTGAGAACCACTGCACACAATAATAGAAGAACAAGAAGAGGACTAAGTTCAAAACAATTTTACATGCTCAGTTTCATTGAAGCCAATCCATGCTGGTCTACAAGGTAAGCAGAAGACTAGAGCAGAGTTGAAATCCAGATGAATTAAGATGCACATATTTCTTAACCTTTACTCCAGCTAGGAGTACATCAGTTCCTACAAGTGGAGCTGCAGCACAAAGTAAATAGATCTGCTTTGAGAAAAGGTCAGTACACATGTCCTGCTACAATCTAATTTCAGTCTATTGCCCTGTGCCCTATTACTCGCTCTAGTGCAAGAGATACAATGGTGAAAAGCTTGAATTTAATTGTCTCTTCTATACTAAAAGCTTCTCGGCACACAGAATATTCATGAAGCTAAAGAGAAGGGCTAACGAAGGCAGGCTTGTCCAGCCACAGTATCACACACATCACTTCAGCTCTATCTCTGAGACTGCTGCTTTTCTGGTTTCCATCAGTGTCTGGGAGAAGGCTCCTTTTAAATCTTCAAGCAGTCCTCAACTCTATGTTTTCCTGCCTCTTCATTCATTGCATGTCATTGTCGAGAACCAGATACTAGGAGTTATTGCAGAAAGAGGCCTTGAACACTTCTTACTGTGGCGTGCTAGCTATTTGCCAGCCCTGCTGCCGATTGTGGAATTGCATTTAGTTTCTATGACTTAATAATTACTTTAATTTCACTTCACACTGTTCTGAAGAACTCTTTTTGAATGAAGGGCACTTACCACACTCCTAGTGTTCGCCTGGAACCGACACAGCTAATCAGAATGTGTAGAATTAAATAAAAGAGTAATTATGGGAGGCTGTGATGTGTTATAACAGATGTACCAAACAAGGCTGGATCAACTCATTGCTCGGAAGAGATATAATTTATTAAGGCAGTTCCAGCACAGATCTTACAAGCACAAGTGGAAGCATTTAACAGGGTAGAGGAGGAGAAAAAAATGGAAGTTTTTGAAGCATTGAATTTAATAAAAAGAGTCCAATTATTTTATTTATTCTGTGCACTATTCAGGTGCATCTTCCCATAGCCCTTGGTGCTCAAATCTGTTTGAATTTGCTGTACATGGGAAATAGGTCCCCTTTTGATTCAAATGACCGTGAAGGAGAGGTGTCTAAGGGTAGGGTGGGGACCACCGAGATTAAAGATATCTCCCCACCCCAAGGGTCTAGAGTATGCCTCTCGTCAACCAAGCTACTCATCTCTCCCTTTCTTTTAAGGTAATCCACGGTATGCTAGGTGGAAAATTAAAGGTGAGACCAAATGAGAGTCAGGCTACTGGAAGTACCTGAATTGGTGGTGTGCTTCCCATTGAGCTCTGAGCTCTGCCAGGCTTTCAGGGAATATTTTCCCTAAACACTGCATGGTTAAAGCAGGCGTGTACTTTTAGCTTTTGCTGTGGATGCAGACTCTTTCTGGGCATGGTGAGGAGGGAAGAAAAAGGTAGAAAACAAGGTTTATGTCTTCCCAAGGCTTATGGCTAACTAATAAAGACAAGCCTGTGCTCTTCCAAATTTGAGAACAGTTTCAGTTCATCATTAACTCATTGCTTGAAATACAATGTTTAATTGTTCATAAACAACCTAAGGGATAGGGTTTGCGATACTTTTAGGAGGACCCAAGTCTTGACCTGGTCTTGGGAGAAACCCTGAACTTCAAGCAATTTGCTGTCATTTAACAGGTTTGATTTGGCAAGAAGGGTCTTTAAAGGGTGAATTTTTTAGACGCCATTTTTTCTTTGAACCCGTTTTTTATTTGTCCTCTGTACAGTTTGTGTAGAACTTTTATTGTGAGTTGTGTAGGGCCATCTTTTCACTTATTTTTTCTCAAACTTTTTTACCTGTCCATATCTATCTATCTATCTATCTATCATCTATCTATCTATCATCTATCTAAATTTTTATAAAATTTACAAAAGCATATATAAACATTTCTCAAGTTTGTCTTGTGTCCACAGCTAGGCATCAAGCTTTTTGAGGATAAGTAATATTTCTTATTCATCTGTGTATCCTACCAGAGTGTTTAGGACAGTGGTTTTTTTTTCCCATAAAAACAATAAATTGCTGATTGATTAAAATGAAAATATAATGATGACCTTGGCTGTCTACGTCTGAAGTAGCACAAAGCCCAAGTGTGGAAAATGAGCAAGTGTTTCTTTCACTTATTCCTTCTTTTTAACATTATACTGGTGATGAATGAGGCCAGAGGGTATGTGAGTGGTGTTACAAGGCACAGCAGACTACACCAGAACAAACGTGGTTTTCAGTCGGGAGAACTGGGCTCCAAATAGCACATGCCGGGCACCAAGTTGAGTTCTGGAAACCCTTCATCACTTAGGTTGCCAGTGTCCCCCTTGGTCAAGCAGGCCTGACAATGATACTTACCCACACATGGATTTGTTGCGGATCAAATGAAATAATATGTGAAAAACATAAAGAGAAGTTCTGGTCCTATGTAAATAAATAGAAATTGTTGTTTATGATAATAAAATGGAGAGAATGGAGCACACATTGAAACCAACATAAACCAGTTTGATCAAGTCCAGACAGTTTGGCGGTTTCAATAAATCTCATGGCTTTATGAAGTTTCTACTGTTTACTTGAAAAATCATAACATTTTCCAAAAAAACAAATACAGGCCTCTTTAATTGGGGCTGCCTTGTGGACAGATGGTTACCAAATGGGCTGGTGGATTACTGGGAGGCAGCTGGATTAATCATCCTTTTCATCAGGTTGGGCGATCTTGGCTGGAGAAAAACAGGATTGTTTTGTCCTTGCCCCGTACCTGCTTGTGCCTGTTGAATGAACTTCAGGCTCTAAACCGAGCCCTAATGAAAACTTGGAAAGGGTGAAGCATAATTGTTGGTGCTTACAGAGCCATCTGCTGATATTTGCCTTCATGCTATCCTCTACCAGTAAGGGCACCTTATTTACCTTGAGAAACCACCCTTCTCTCAGCCCCAGGAAAGGTTATGTGACCCAAACCTGGCCAATCAGAATACTGTATTGTCCTGGTTCTTATGGGCACCTGACCCAAGCCAGGCCATCCAGGGCCAAAGAGACTCAATTCTAGAACTTGAGTTTAAACTATGAGAAAAAGGAAGCCTTCTTTCTCTTTTTTCTTTTTCTTTCCTTTTTTTAAAATTGAAGTATAGTTGATTTACAATACTGTGTTAATGCTAATTTCAGGTGTACAGCATAGTGATTCTTGCTTGTTTGTTTGTTTGTTTTGTTTTGTTTTCAGATTATACTTCATTATAGAAATTCCATGACAAGATATTGGGTATAATTCCCTGTGCTATACAGTAAATCCTTGTTGCTTCTCTATTTTATGTGTAGCAGTTTGTATATGTTACTCCCATACTCCTCATTTGTCCTTCCCTACCTCCCTCTCCCCTTTGGTAACCATAAGTTTGTTTTCTATATCTGTGAGTCTCTTTCTGTTTTGTATATAGATTAATTTGTATTATTTTTTAGATTCCACATATAAGTGATGTCATATAGTATTTGTCTTTCTCTGTCTGACATTTCACTAAGCATAATATTCTCTAGGTCCATCCAGATTGCTGCAAATAGCAATATTTCATTCTTTTTTATAGCTGAGTAATATTCCATTATATATACCACATTATATATATGTATATATACCATATATATAGCACATTATATATGTGTGTGTGTGTATATATATATATATATATATCTATATATCTCATATCTTAAACCAATCTTCTCTTGATGGGCACTTGGGTTGCTTTGAAGTCTTCTTTGATGCTAGAAGGATGTAAGTTTGGAACTCCTGGTTAGCCAATCACATGGGAGCGTGTGTCTGAGAATGGAGCCAGTGCTGAGGAAAGCGAAGCTGAGAGATAAGGACACCTCACTGGCCATACTGTTTGGGCATCTGGACATAGTGATCCATCAGCAAGTCCTTCCTTGGAGTTTATAGTGGGAGTACAACCAACACACATTTCTCAGAGGTGAGTAGGACAAAAGTAAAATAAAGGAGACATCATAATAAGGTCTCATATATTGGAGCGTGCTTTGTCCTCCTCTGAGAAGATACCATCCTCTACTCTGCATTGTCCATCTTTCCTAACAGGAAACACACAGTTATATATTTACTATATAACACAGTTATATATTTACTATATAAACTGGGGCATGTCATGCCCCAGTTTTGACTCCCTAGTAGATTGATTTATCCTCGAGGGCAGGGTTTTGTCCTGTTTTGGGCTCCTACCTGGCCTACAGAGCTGCTTGGGCTGTACAGGCTCAAAATTTACCTCTGCCTTGACAATTGAGAAAATGGGGATATTTGTTCAGCTCTCAGAGGACAGTGCTTCTCCACTGGGCCTGTGTGTACCCAGAGTGCTTTGCCTTAGCTAAGATTCTTACCAGCCACAGCAGTTATAATAAGGGAAATATTAGCTTTGGGGGTTTGGGTGGCAGAGAAGGCTATGTGTACTGAAGAGCCAGTCTCCTCATTTCCCTCTGCCTTTGCCATCTTGTCAAGGCTTGCATCACCACCTGTGTTTCCTGAAATGTAACGGCATCTGACTGCTGACGCTGCACTGTGTGTGTGGAGAAGTGGGTCAGAGACGAGACCCCTCAACAGCTTTGTTATCCACACCCTGGATCAGGACGTTCACGCAAGTCTCATGGAACCATGGCTCTTTTAGTTTCTCCCTGTCTGTCTTTCCGTGGGGCCCTCTATCAGATTGTTTGGCTGACAAGGGGCCAGAGGTTCTGTCATCACTCCATTGTCAAGGCCTTCTTTCTTCCCTTCTCATCCCACTGCTACACTGGAATAACTTCCTCCTGTATAGCCAAAAAGCAAGAGCTCTGTACATAGTCAATGATCCTCCACTAGAAGCAGCCAAGTCCCAGGTCCACCCCAGCCAAGGCCTTGTTATCTCAACAACCATTGTAAAATGGGCTTTGATTATTACTTACAAAGTGCTTTCACATACATACCTTGTTAATGCTTTCTAACGCCGTGGTGAGTCAGGACACTCAGCCCGTGAATGGTGTCCATGATCACATAGTTTGTAAGGGGCAAGGCCACATTCAGAAAATATGTCTCCTAACTTCTTATTTTTTATCAAGTTATGTTTCTTCCATAATATCAGCTCCTGGGCCAAAAGATTGAGACCAAGCTCGTGCTTCCCCAGTCCTTGGCATAGCTTCTCTGGGTGAAAATAGAGCACCCTCCCACCTGGTTCCATCTGTGAAACATCAAGCCAGTTGGGCTGGAAATTCAACACAGTCTCTCCAACATACATGAACAGGGCCCCTGGCATCTCTTTCAGTGCTAAGCAACCCTGAGGATTCCAAGGACTCAGGGAGAGGGTTATAGTGGGATGGTATTCTAGACCCTTGGAGCAGAATTCCTCCCTCACCAGATGAGTTGTGATTATTATGAATGATAAAGAGGTTCATTGCTTTATTATTCTTACTTTTAAAAATTCTGAAGCAAATGTTTCTCTCAGCACCCTAACTGATCATTTTAATTTCCTTGCTTTTGCTATAATAAAAATTGATGTTAAAGGATGCCTGAGGCAGTGTAATGAGAAAATGAAATTAGTTTTTCAGTTGACTGATCAAAAGCATTTTATATGTGATAATAAACAGTTTATTTTACTCTTTTGCTTATGACATAATTAATGGCAAAAATATTTTCCTGAAGTTCATATTGTCTGCCGAACTCTCCTTCCAAGTTCCATGAAAATAATATTTTTGGGGCTTCCCTGGTGGCGCAGTGGTTGAGAGTCCGCCTGCTGATGCAGGGGACACGGGTTCGTGCCCCGATCCCGGAAGATCCCACATGCCGCGGAGCGGCTGGGCCCGCGAGCCATGGCCGCGGAGCCTGTGTGTCCGGAGCCTGTGCTCCGCAACGGGAGAGGCCACAGCAGTGAGAGGCCCGCGTACAGCAAAAAAAAAAAAAAAAAAAAAAAAAAAAATAATATTTTTGTAATTCCCCAGGCTGGACAAAAAATAAACTTTACCGTTCCCTGCAGAAGAGAATACATTATCTTTGTTTAACCCTTCATGATTTGTGGCTACTATTAGACCAATCAGGTTGGGGAAAATGCTTGTCTACATTTCCTTCCCGGGACACAGCAATATTTCTCTGTTGAAACTGAAGACAACCTTCCCAATGGTCTTTCTTGTTGGAACGCTCTTCCTGACAAGAAAGGTTTGCTGTCAGGATTAAACAGCACACGTTTTTAAAAATGTAGACTGGTTGAAACCCAGCAAACTGAATTCAAACTTTTTTGATCTTTGACTTTGAAATTTGTGTTGCTTTTTCTCCACTTAGCAAGATAAGACGATGATGGATTTAAATGTATGTGTGTATGTATTTATTTATTTATTTATGGCTGTGTTGGGTCTTCGTTTCTGTGCATGGGCTTTCTCTAGTTGTGGCAAGCGGGGGCCACTCTTCATCGCGGTGCGCAGACCTCTCACTATCGCGGCCTCTGTTGTTGCGGAGCACAGGCTGCAGACGCGCAGGCTCAGTAATTGTGGCTCACGGGTCCAGTTGTTCTGTGGCATGTGGGATCTTCCCAGACCAGGGCTCGAACCCGTGTCCCTTGAATTGGCAGGCAGATTCTCAACCACTGCGCCACCAGGGAAGCCCGACGATGATGGATTTAAATGAATGTTGAATTGGATTTGAAGACCTGGCTACTAATCCCAAATATCTCCTTCCCCATGTATGAGTTGGGTATTTCAGTTTACTTCAGCTCTATCTCAGTTTCTTCATCTGTGCAACTCCCTAATTTATCTAAATAACAATAATAGTACCAATTACTAGGGGCTTGCTATGTGCCAGGTGTACCAAGATGTATATGCAAAGACATTTCTTAAAGCACTGCTGGTCAGAACAGAAAACTGCAGGCAACCTGCATCAGTTAGTTTTTACTGCCTAACAACTAATCTAAAATATAATGGCTTAAAATAATAACCATTTTATTTAGCTCATGATTCTGTGAGTTGGCTGGGTTGTTCTTCTGGTCTCAGCTGACTTGGCTTTTGGACTCTTTTTGACTTTCTTATGTCTGAGGTCAGCTGGCATTTTGCAGCTGGATGGCTTAGAATGGCCTCCCTCATGTGTCTGGAGGTTGGCAGGCTGGATGGTCAGCTGAGATAGCTACTCTTTCCTCCATGCAGTCTCTTAACCTCCAGCAGGCTAGCCTGAGCTGGTTCGTATGGTGGTCTCAGGGTTCTAAGTGCAACAAGAGAGACAAAGCCCTACCATAACACATTTTTTAAGTCTCCACTTGCATCAGCGTTTGCTATCAACCCATTGACCAAAGCAAGTCACATGGCATAGCCCAGAGTCCATATAATAGAGTACTACCCAAGGGAGGGGAATCTTTGCAGTCTCTTTGGCAGTCTACCACATGACCTAAATAACCATCAATACCAAGAATGGTTGATTCAGTTATGGTTCATATTTGCTCTTTGCACAAAGCTTTTGCGCATGCTGCTCCTTTTGTTTGGAATATTCTTTTTTCTTCACTTATTGAACTTATTTTCTTCCTTTAGAGCTCAGCTTGAGAATTCTTCCCTAGTTCTTTGATTGGGGCAGATCTCTGAAGCTCTCATAAACACCGTGTACCTTCCTCTGTAGCCCTTCCCATGTTTGCAATATGACAAATTTAGTTTGCATGGTTATCTAATGGTTATTGGTTATCCCACCAGACTGCAAGCTCAAGAGCATAAGGACTTGTCTAATTTTCACTTACCACTGTATCCTCAGTCTACCAGAATGTCTGGCATACAACATCAAAGTACTCATTAAGTCATTGTTTTTAGATTATCTTTACTATTTCTCAGTGTCATGTAGTTGTCACCACAGGAGTCTTACATATCTTTTATTAGATTTATTCTTAAGTCCTGAAGTTTTCAGTCAATTTTTAAAAATTTATTTTCTTTTTCTTTGTTGCTGGTAGCTAATAATACAGTTGAATTTTGTGTATCAACCTTGTGACCAGAGATCTTGCTAAATTCACTAATTAATTCTAATGCTTTGTCAATTAAAAAAAAATCTCCCTTATGTGAAATTAAGTCATCTATAAATAGTGACTATTTTATTTCTTCCTTTTAAATTCCTATCCTTTTTTTTCTTGCCTTATTACAGTACCCAGGCACTTCATTACAATTTTGAGTAGAAGTAGTGATATCAGGCATCCTTATTTTATTTGTGATCTTAGAGGAAAGCATTCTGTAAGTCACCATTACTGTGAGGTTTCCTAAAGATTTCTTACATTTCTGGCTTATTTTCAAAACTACAAAGTCCAGAAAAAGGCAGGTGACCACACTGAAGCTGGATGTCCTCAATGCCAAATGCGAGGTATTACCTTGTCTTTATGCATCTCAGGAGGTTATTTGGTATCATACACTGAAATAATAACTAACTATGAGTGGACCCTGCAGGCAGGCAAATAGCATTAGGACTCCTAATCACGAAGAAACCTAAATGAGCTGGTCTAACACCAACAAGGGATATTTATAGAAGGAAAGGATTACGTTGCTTTACTCTCAAGGGTCCTGCTGGTCTGGAGTCTGAAGGCAGTGGAAAAGCAGAGAGGAAAATCCAGGAAACTTGGGTCAGAGACTTGCTGTGTGATCTTGGGTCTGTCACTTCCCCTCTCTGAGGGTACTGTCCTTGTCTATGGAACGAGAAGAGTGATTCAGATAAATACAGTATAAGATTTTCTCCAGAAACTTAGGTTTTACTGGAAATGACTCTGGGGCCACCTCCGGGGACAAGAAGAAAACTGACTAGAGAGATCTATGACTCCCCACTCCCATCAGAATCTACCAGGGTTCAATCTGCTATATATTAGTGAGATTTCTATCAATATTTTGTCTGGAAAAAAAGTTCCCATTTTTCAAAAAAAAATAAACTAAACTTAAACCAAATTCCCTGACCTAAGTAATGAGAGCTAATATATATTGAGGACTGGCCACTCTTCTTAGTTAATAATGTGTGGTGTATCATCTAATTCTTACAACAGCCCTGTAATGTACCTATATTTATTATCCCATTTCACAGATGAGGAAACTGAGTCTTACAGAAGTTTAGTCACTCACTCAGAGTCAACATTTTTACATGTGGAGTGGTCATCTGATTCCAGAGGCTGGATATGATGCCGTATTTCCCTCCAAAGGGAAGGCAGGAAACTAGGCGATTTCTAAGTGTCTTCAGATTTGAAAGTTTGTATCTCTGTGTGCCATTCTAAACAAGTAACATTAGTGTCGCTCGAGATTCATTCATTCAGCCATTCAATAAATAGTTTTTGAGCACTTGCTATGGGCTAGGCTTTGGAAGCACTGATGGAAGCACTGAAGCAGAATGGGCCCCTGCCCTCATGGAGCGTCCACCACCAAGTCACCTGTGGGCACTGCCCAGGAAGGTTGGGCAGCTGTGAACAGAGCCAGTGGGTGTCCTATGGTCTTTGCCTTTTAAGGGCCTGCTCCTCATCCTTCAGGGACCACATTGTACACTTCCTGAAAGCACAATTAATTTTTACTCACTTCCTGACTGCAGTAAGTGTCATCTGTCATTTAGACCACCAGACCCCTTTGATGGGCTGCAGGAGCTCTGGGGCAGCTCTGGGGAGGTCAAAGTTCCCTGTTAGGTCATAGTTTCTGCTTGGAGGCAAAGATAAAGTGATTTGTAACTCCCTCAGGAAAAGTAAAATGGATGGGGACTAGTGGTCAGGGAAAAGGGACTGGAATTTAAAATCTTTGGAAACGTCAACAGATCCATTAAAGTTTCCTTGGCCCAGAGCTCTTTGAGACTCACCTGGAGGGAGATAATCAATTCCAGAAACATCAGGGATCCCCAGGTACTCAACACAGTTAAATACAGGTTAATGAGGCACATTTAGATAGATGATTTTGTAAGCAGCTCTATCGATGGGAAAAAAAATCATAGTTAAGCTCAGGTTGAAGAGAATTCGCCCTCAGCATGTGTGCTCAAGCTTTATTCAGTAGTTTGTGGGAAAAAATCTGATAAGATGTAAAATCACTCTATTTAATCCGAGTTTCTCATGCAGTGTGTGTTAATATTTGTCTTCTTTCTTACTTAAGTGGCTTAATGGTTAAGTTTTCAATCACATAACCACTGAATATGCAAGATATAAACCACAGGCAATTAAATGATAACTAAGGTAGTAGGGCTGACTTGATTTAGCTGGTGTGTTATTAAGATTATAAACACAACCCAGTCCAGCCACTGAGTGGAATATTTTGTCTGGCTGAGGGTCCCTTTTCCAAGAGACAGCTAGTGCCCTGGATGCTGTGAAGGAGCTTGAGAGGCAGCCCCCCAGTATCTCCCTGCCATTTCTCCTTTGGCGCTCAACATTTTGCTTCTTGGAGACACCAATTAAAATACAACTTTTTTATGGGGGAAAGAGGAAGAATCACAAGAACAATTGTCTGACCCTTGAATGTTGGGGCTCCTCAATTTGGATTCTTAATTCTTCCCTTTTTGCTCAGCAGTGGGAAGTTGACACTCAAGCTCTACTCAGAAAATAGAAGCAATACCAGATAGCGCAACAGAAGAAAAGTTAATAAGGGCAACTGGTTATAAAAGGGTTGGGAGAACAGCAAATCTGAATGGGGGAGCTGAGGCAACCCAGAGAGTTGCAACAGTGGAAAACCGGCATCACTCCTAGGGCCGGAGGCATAATGGGAGCAGGTGGCAATACCTACGTCCCAGAGCCAGGGCTGCCTGTGGAAGCTGGAGCCACAGCAGAGGCTGCCCAGCTGGGAGCTAGAGCCACAGAGGGAGAGGCAACCACTGTGGAAGAAGTGACTATAAGCAGAGGCACCAATACACTGACTTTTCCCATCTCTGCCCTCCTTGTCTCCTCCAGGGTATCCCACTGGGTGAAGCCAGGCAGAAGCTAGTAGTCCACAACACTCGGGAAGTGTCCTACAACTAGAGGGTAAGGGGTGAAGAATGGACCCAAGAGTGAACAGGAAATAGCCAGACAATAGTCTACCTCACTCACTCACCTACGTGGGCTGATAAGTTCCTATTTTCAGCCTGGACCTCTTCCCTGAGCTTCAGACACACATGCCCACAGTTTGTAGACATCTCCACCTGGATTTCCCCCAAGTATTTCAAAGTTAACATGCCCAGGACTAATTCATTATTTCCCACATGTCATTTCTTATTTTTTGTATTTGAATCCAACCCACCTCCTCCCACCAGCCTTTTCATCATGATTAGATTATCTAGTGGTTTGTGTATCTGTTTTTTTTTTTAAAGGAAATCATACTTGATTTACTTATTGTTTTTCTGGGTTTTATCTCATTTATTATGCTATTCTGCTTCTTTTCATTTTGTTTTTTGTTTTTTTGAGATGGGAATTTATTCATGGCATCATTTTAATTGATATAAATATTTAAGGCTACAAATTTTTCTCTGATCACCACTTTAATTGTACCCTAGAGATTCTGACAGGTAGCATTTTCTGTAATTTAATTTTTAAAGAGTTATGCCCTTTTGGGACTTCCCCAGTGGTCCAGTGGTTAAGACTCCACCTTCCAATGCAGGGGAGCATGGGTTCGATCCCTGGTTGGCAAACTAAGATCCCACATGCAGTGCAGTACGGCCAAAAAAAAAAAAAAAAAGTGAAGACTTATGCCCTTTTGGTTTATATTTCAACTTTCACCTGAGAATGTTAAATGGAGTGTTTTTTAATTTGAGAGAGGAGGACTTGTTTTTTATTTTTATTGTCAATTTCTTGTTTTATTGAAAGAAGTTCTGAGGATGTTATCTGTATTCCTTTTATCTTATGGAAACTATTATTTTTTTTCCTGTGAAATAATGTATCTTCAATTTTCATAAATTATTCATTTTGTGCTTTAGGGGGAAGAAAAATTCTCTGTGGCTGGGGAGAACGGTTCAATGTTTACCCTCAAGATCTGATCTTCCTTACACTTATGCTTTTCAAGCCTTTTATATTGTTACTTATTTTAGGTCCAATTGGACACTGTTAAAGTCATATATTATAAGTTCTAACTATTTCCACTTGCATCTCCAACACTGAAAACTTGAAAATAAACACTTGCTTAGTGTTGAGCTTTTAGGTTAAATAAATTATGACATCCATTCAGTAGGACATGGTATGGCCATTAAACATGACAATGAAGAAGGTTATTTATTATGCAAGATATACTGTTGAGAGGGACAAACATATCATATGGTCTACATTTTGTTCGAAAGCATCCTTCCAGACAATCCAAAAAATCTACATCGCTTAAATGTTCTGTAAGCAACATGTATTACTTATTTAATTAAAGAAAAGAAGATCTTGAAACAAAAGCTGAGTTCAGTTCCACAATATTTACTAAGTGGCTAGAAAAAATGGGTCAGGTGTTGTGCTGCAAAAGTGAATGAGACAATCTCTTCCCTTAAGAAAGTCATAAGTTAATAAAGAAGACAAACATGTTTTTTTAAATGACTGTAGCATACAATAGAATAAATAAACAAATTGTTACCCAGAAAAGAGAGTGATTAATTTTCCATGGGTAATGTGGGGACCATTCCTAGAGAAGATACCTGATTAGGCAAGCCACAGTTGGGTAGATATACACTTTTCTATCTATGGCTACAAATATATACGCAAATACAAAGCAAGCTGATTATGGGGTGGTCCCTTAATTTCCTAATGAGGAGATTTTAAAAATTTTATAGCTAACTTAAATGTATAAACTTTT
Source organism: Mesoplodon mirus (assembly GCF_964341445.2). Classification (NCBI taxonomy): domain Eukaryota; kingdom Metazoa; phylum Chordata; class Mammalia; order Artiodactyla; family Ziphiidae; genus Mesoplodon; species Mesoplodon mirus. The sequence continues at coordinate 32,084,025 of NC_138995.1, forward strand.
AGAGATATTTAGAAATGGTCAAATATTTTATTTTGTTCCTTTGATTCGCTTAGACATACTTATTAAAAATCGTGAATTATGTAACTATTTAGAAGTATTGTTTTTGTACTCATAATTAAAGAAATATTTATTGTAACTCTTCCCTTAATCTTCAACTCCAATGTTTTATCAGGACAGTAGTTTGAGACATCCAAAATAATTTTTAGACCATCATATTCATGTCTGTCTAAATTGATTGAGATATAGCACTGTTTGGGCTCGAAATGTGTCCCCCCACTAACCTCGTGTGCTGAAGTCCCAACCCTCAGTACTTCAGAATATGACTTTATTTGGCCATGAGGTCTTCATAGAGGTTACTGAGTTAAATTAGGTCATTAGAGTGGGCCCTAATCCAATATAATCAGTATCCTTATAAAAAGGGGAAATTTGGAGACAGACAGGTTTACTTGGAAGAAAGCATGTGAACATGAAGATGTCTACCTATAAGCCAAGGAAAGAGGCCTGGAACGGATCCTTCCCTCACAGCCCCCAGAGGGAACCAGCCCTGCCTACACTTTGATTTCAGACTTCTAGCCTCCAGAACTGTGAGATAATAAATATCTGTTGTTTAAGCTACCCAGTTTGTGGTATCTTGTTATGGCATCCGTAACAAACTAATACAAGCACTTTTTTCCCACCTGTAAAAAAATTGTATTTACACGTCAAATGCAGAGATTTGGTCTTTCTTATTCCTCAGTTCATGGCATACTATCATCTGAACCTTTTGAAAACATTTTTTATTTTTATTTCATTTCTGATTATTTTCTGCATCACCTTTTCTCTCCAGTCCCATGCCTATTTTTGTTATAGATGTCCATGCTAATATCTTAAATGTACACACTACTTCCAATCCACCTTATATACATTTATATATGTATAGAGACTGCAGCCTTGAAAAATACTAGTGTTGTCTTCCAGGTGTTTATTTTAAATTTGCATTATGATATTATTTGATAAACCTTACTGTGCTTCTAACTTGGTTTACTCAGTGCGGTGATTCTATTTCACTAGAGGTCATTATTTTTGACTGCTGCATAGTATCTCATTGTCATATACCATGTTTTACCTATCTCCCTACCAAATTATGGACATCAAAGGACATCCAGCTCCTTGCTACCACTGACAATGTGATGCAGCGCTTTTGAACCTGTGCATGACCTTGCTGCTAAAAATGCTTTCTGTTTAGGAATCCTCCCAAAGAAAGTTTTAGTAAAATAACTTGTTTCATGAGATGAGATATTATTTCTGCTCAAATGTCTTCATATTCATCATATCACTGGATACACTGATCAATCTGATAAGGTAAGGATGAAATTATTGACCCTATTCCACAGATAAATTAGCAGAGTCTTAGAGATCTGGAGATGTTTAAGGCTTACTTAACTGGTCAGTAGAAGATAGAAAATGGAATCCAGATCTTCTATCTTCCAGATGGAGGTGATGGCAAAGGGGTCTATGGGGAGAGTAGGAGAATGGAGATGAAAACTGGAGAGTGTACTTGTGCATATTCTCATCATTAGGCTCAATTTTCTCAAGAATGGGGGAAAATAATTTTTAAAAATGCATAGGCAAAGAAGACAGTTTATTTAAATAATTTTTTTGTGAGGATGTCCCTTAAAACACTTCCTATTTTGATCACCTCATAATTTCGTCATGGAAGTCAAGGCATGGACATTTTGGCCCCTGACGTTACTGTAATACCGGGTCTAGAGTGAGAACACTCACAGGTCAATGGGATATGCCGACCTCCAGGAATGACCCTCCTATTTTCTTTTCTTTTCTTTTTTTTTTTGTGGTATGCAGCCTCTCACTGTTGTGGCCTCTCCCGTTGCGGAGCACAGGCTCCGGATGCGCAGGCCCAGCGGCCATGGTTCACGGGCCCAGCCGCTCCGCGGCATGTGGGATCTTCCCAGACTGGGCCACGAAACCGTGTCCCCTGCATCGGCAGGCGGACTCTCAACCACTGTGCCACCAGGGAAGACCCCTCCTATTTTCTGAAGGTGGAGACAGTGCCCTGGCTGCAGATCGTGTTATGCTATCAGAGTTGCCTGATACCAGTTGTGGAGGTCATTACTTTTTGTTTTCATTTTTTCAACAAATGTATATTATGCATTTTCTTTGCGCCTGGCTGCATGCTCAGTTCTAGAGACAGTCTAGTAAAAAAGAAAGAGTTCCTCCCCTCAACGTGCTCCCTCTGGAGGCCCTTCAGATAGACTGGTGAGTACTGGGATTGGAGAGCAAAGGATGTGATGCGTACCCACATGTGGGAACAAGGGTTTAGAGAGATCCCTGTTCCCCATTCCCGTGTAATCATACTTTCTTCTTCCCCCTAATTTCTTGGAGTTTGAGGTAACATAAGAAGATTAGGCCCACCCTGCCCTCAGCAACAGGGAAATCCATTTTTGTGTTCTGAATATTTTGTCTTTAGGTTTAACGGACTAACAAAGCCTATTGTGAAAAGAACAAAAGGAAGGAATGTTTGGGGATGAGTAGAAAACTATGAGGACTCAGGAGGGAGGGAGTGGAGATTCCCCTGGCTTTGGATAGGAGAAGAGGCCTGTGGATACACAGAGAGGCTTGACTCAACCACTGCTCTGGGCCAGCTCCCTGAAGAGATACACAGGCAGGCCTCAGAGGGTATGACTACATGGTCTAACTAGAGAGGAAAAAGTTCTGAGGCACTGTGCAGCTTTCACAGACCTCTCCGGGCATGAAAATGGGTAGCAACAAGGCTCCAAGAGAGCAATGGAAAAGCAGACAAAGATCATAGGTAGAAAATACGGTGGGAGGGGGGGTCTAGAGGTCTCCCCCTCTTTTGGTCCTGCATTCTGAATTGTAGTACAACTCCAGTAAAGACTGAGAAAGGATTTCCCACCAACCTCTTGCAACTGAGACTTAAAAAAAAAAAAAAAATTAAGTTGATTAATGAAAAATAAAGAATTGTGTTATTGCCTGTCTGAATCTTACAACCGAGATTCATGTCTGTGCTGGGCGTATTCAGTTGGAGCCCTGTTGAGGAAGGGCCATGGCCTCTGGCCATATGCTGTACTATGCAGATTCTCTAGCTCATCCTTCTTGAAAGATGCTGACTACTTACTTCACAAGATAATTCCTGGCTCCTCTGCCTTTCCCACAGCCTGTGCAGGAATTCCAGGTGCTTCTCAGTGGTGGTTTCCAAGGAGAAAGGCAAATTTGGGAGCCTTAGGCTCTTACCGGAGAAGTTCGTGCAGCAAAGTCTGACTCTCTGTCAGGAGTTACAATGTTACCATCCCATTAACGGGTAATACGCACAGGGATAGGTTAGATTGCTTCCATTATTCAAGGAGCTCCATGTGCCTGGTAGCAACAATTACCAAGACGCATAAATACAACAAAGTTAATTAAAATGTTAGCTGATATAAATAACCTAAGGTTATTGAACATTGTTCCATTTTAAATTAATAAATACGCAAAGGTAATGTTTATAATTAAAGCTATAATTTATCTTCATGCTCTGTTTGTTTAATAGCAGTGGTAATATAACGCTACATGCAGAAATGTAGTAATAGATTTGTTTAGCACTGACATTATAAACAAATGTCTCAGTCTATTTATTCTAAGTTATGATACAGATTCTTTTCACATGCATCTGATGGCCTTTAAACCATTTAAAAGGAACTGCATTAACGTAATCTAATCTTGATACTGAACATAACATTTCAGTTTGAATTATCCTGAATCCATGATCCATTTTATTACTCACAAAGCACTTTATACATTTATGATAATGGCAAACCTTGCTCTGTTATTTAAATCCCATTTCAAAAGGGACGTTATTTTCTTTAAAAAATAAATAAACCCCACACATTTGGGGTAGTAAAGTACAAATAAGGAAAAGTCAATGCCCAGCAAGCCCTTGAACAAAGCAAACAATTCAGATTTTTATGACATTAGCAAATAATAAAAGGAAGAACTGACATTTACAGTTGATGAAATTTTATGTTATAACAGATGATGAAAATGGAATGAAAATCACATGGAAAAATTTGTCCAGGAGGTTCAGCCATTCTGAGTCAGTCTCTACCTGTGGACTGTCTTTAGGGACCCTTTCCTAACTTCAACCTTTATTCAACCCTCAGAAAGGTCCCAGGTCTACCCAGAGAGTAAGGCTTGTTCAGAAGCAGAGCAGGGCACATACCTTCAGTGTCTTTTTCATTCCCCCTCCTTTCAGCTTCCTTCTCTGCCCTCCCCACTTCCTCTTCCCTCCCTTTCATTCACCACCTCCAGCACTCAAGGGAATACTTATTCTCCACCCTCTCATTTAAATTATAATAAGCATAAGCAACCAGCCTGTTTTCTCCTAGGTTGCTGGAGGTATGGAGGAAAGAGAACAGAGTTTTGTGTTTTTTTCTTGTGTATTTCTAGTTTCTTTCCCTTAAGACAGCTTGTTTCTCTCCCTCCTTAATCCCTTTTAAAATAAATGTTTCTTCTTGGTTGATTTGCAGTCGCTGAAAAAACAAATCCCACTTTATTTTAGTAAGAATATTTCATTGGATGTCTTAGAAACAGTTGCCCCTGAAGTCAAATAAACAGCAAATTTAATTTTTTAAAAAGGCATTTCTTTCTTTCTTTTAAAGGGAGTTAAAAATGTAGCAAGCCTATTTTTGGAGAAAGAATGGGCCAGAGAGTTTTTTAAAAATTCTAAACAGATTACACCCTTTGAAAAATCCTAAAAGGATTTTGGTACTGGAACGTCTGAAATTCAGGAAGGATTTAAATTTAGGATTATAAACTATCCCACCGCAAAATCCTCCTGTGATCAAATATCACATTTTAGGAGACGAGTGTCTTTGTAGCTCCCACTCAGGCTGGTTCTTCTCGTTCTGTGCAGTATTAATAAAACAGGAGCACTGCGGTCTCAGGGCAAACTTTGCGGAGCTGGGCTGCCAGGCTGGCCTGCTATCAAAGGCTAAGCCTTCAGAAATAAGTCAGAGGGCTCCAGTCCTCCGCAGAGGCTCAGAGGGCTAGGAGAGGCTGAGACGGTTGCCTGCACTGGTAGATCTCGGCTGCAAGCAAGCCCTGAGCAAAGAGGCAAGGGGTTGGGCAGGAGAAGGCGATGGTTGAGGAGAGAAGAGATGATTAACCCCCAACTTTCCCCCTTTCCTTTGCTACCATCTCACATATCCTTTAAATTCAGGCTCTCCTGAATGGACTCTATTTTTGGTCCTTTCCCATGGCGGTTATGTGGTACCGGCGAAGTGAAGAAGGAATGGATTGACAGGGTTCAGAACATGCTACCCCAAGATATGGCACCGTGGCAGAGCGAATATTTCAAGCTGAAGGAATCTGAGAAACAGCAGGTGCAGGAAGTACTTTCTGGCCTTCCCCCCAAGCAGATCGTAAGACCCTCAGTTGAGAGGTGCCCTCCTACAGAAGCATCCTTATCTCTTGAGGTGGAAGGACACCAACAGGAATCTGAACAAACAGGCCTTGCTAAGTTTCCCCCAGTTTACCAGGATGACCTCATACCCTATTTTGTCCTATCACTTTTCACCACAACTTTTCCATTCTTCATCAAACCTAATATAAAAATACTCCTCTGACTGTTTCTTCAGGTGATCATTTCCTTAGGAAAACTCCTGAGTCGCATAAAACTTACATTCAGTAAATCTGTATGCTTCTCTCTTATTAATCTGTCTTTTGTTCCAGGGGCCCCAGCCAAGAACTTAGAAGAGTAGAGGAAACCTCTACAGGGTCAAATTCTAGCTCTCTTTAAGTCGGGCTTCTAGTGGCCATTCAAGTATTTTTGTACACAAAATTATGTCTATGTTAAGGGTTTTTCTAGAATGTTAGAACGAGAATGGTTCATTGATATTATGTAGCCTAGAGATTTTAAAACTTTAATAATAATTATACACACTGATGAAGATCCTTTGCTTGATCAAACTTTAGTCAGCCTCCTGAAACTTCTCCTAGGCCTATCTGTGCATTTTGGGGGTAAAATCCAGTCTTAGCAAGAATACTACTGATTCAGTTTAATCAGAATCCCCCATCCTCAATATCTGGTCACCTCTGACATCTGATCAGGTTCCTCATTCTCTACCACACCTCCCCTCCAGGTGATGTCTGACCACCCTGGCCAGTTTTCAGCAAGAATCATGTTAGCTTGGTTTAGACAGAACCCCCTTTACCCTTAATGTTTTCTCTTAGTAATTTTCCATCCACTGACCCCATGCACTTGCCCATAAATTCCCTCTTGTCCATGTCTTCAGAGTTGAGTGCAATCTTTCTCCCTTCTGCAAAATCCCACTAGTGTGGTTGTAACTATTGAGATAGCCTCTCTCCCCCTTTGACTGAAGTCTTCTTTACTGTGCTTTAACAAGTGCCATTGAATTTTTTTCATTAAACACACATATGCACGTGCAGTATGTTGAAACATTCTTTCAAGAAGGAAATTTAACCCAGAAGCCCAGTATGAAGAACAGGTAAGAGGAAAATGGATCTTATTGACTCAGCACTTGAGCAGCAGGCTGGCACCCCTCATCTCATTTTCTCTTGTCTCCCAAGGTGGTTCCTGCAATATCTTTATTAAACTTTAGAAATCCACACAACAGTTTGAAGATCCTTAATTGGGTCCATCCTCTTTTTTTGTGCTCTTCTACTGAAAGAAAGTCAAACAAGGAAGCCAATGAGGGTAGGGGAGTCACCCAATGGCTCCCAGCTGACCTGGACCCCAAACCCTCTTGTCCCAACTCTAAGCTTAGATCATCCCTTTCTTTAAGGGTGTCATCAAGGATTGCTCAGTTTTGTTCTGTGTACTCTAATAAGCTGAGAATCCCAGCTTTGGCTTAAACATTGTCTAATAAATTCAGCAATTAGATTTAGAGCCAGGAGATTTGATGGGCCAGTAGACATGTGGTTTCATGTTGACCCTCAGAAGACAGGTCAGTGATTTTGACAGACAATATCATTGTATAGGTTTGGTAGGGGGTGCCAAGGAGACTAGAGGTAGGAAAAGGCATGATGAGTAAGTGACCCTAAATTTAAATTCTACAGTTCACTGTGCCCTACAGTTCATCACCTCTTCATGAACTTGTGTTAAGGTGAGTCTCATAGCATCCTGTGATGCCCTAGGATAGTTGTTCTCAACTATTTTGCCACCCACGGGCTATTCGGCAACATCTGCAGACTTTTGATGCTGCTAAACATCCTACAAAGCATAGGACATTCCCCCCAAACAAAGAATTATCTGGCCCAAATGTCAATAGTGCCCAGGTTGAGATAACCTGCTTGAGAATTTAATAATCACTCTCAAATACATGGTTTCATTATTATCCAACTAAATCCTTATCTGCACTTTAATTCGCAATATAATGAAAACTCAGCACTAAATTGGACGATAAGCCATAGGTAGGTACAGCAGACATCTTGAAGAGTTCCAGCCTTTTGTGTGGGGGGGTCTCATTTTGATGGGAGAGGTGGGCATACTGGGTACAAATGACTGTGTCGTTACAGGCAGAAGGAGAGAAGAGATTGCGGGGTGGGGTGGTGGTGTCTGGATCTTTGGCTTGTGTGGGAGGAGTAGCAAGGGACTGGTGTGTGTTCCAAGTTTCTTTGTTGACTTTTGCTGGGGATCAGACGAGCTGGATAATGGCTCAGCTGTGATGTGGGGGAAAGAGAGAGGCAGGGAGGTAAAAGAGAAGGGGCAAACCCATTTAGTTACTTAGGATCAGCATGGAATAAGAATGGCAGAACACCATGGAAAAGAGATGGTGATAAGGATCAGGGGTAACTTGGCCAGAGGAAGCAAGTTAAAAGCATGGGACCAGTTAGGTGCAGCCTTTCCTGTGGAACCATGGCCACCTAAATGCGAGAGCTTAAGGGACTTCCAGAATCCACCCTCACCTTGGATCCTATTGTCCAAAAGCACTGCCCATTCCCTTGAAAAAAAGAGCTTTCTCCCCTGCCAGCCCAGGAGACAAAGAGCAATGTTTTGCAAAATCCATAAAACTAAAGACTCCAACAGTGTCAAGCCTCTTTAAACAATCACTTGTGCTGTGAGGCAAAACAACTGAGACATCCGGATAAGCACTGTGGTGGTATTTTTCATGTTGATTGCAATAACACCATCAAAGCCATGCACATTCTGTGTAAAATCAATGTCTGCTTGTTGGAGGAGGAGAGGGAGGGGAGAGGCCTGGGGATTTTATCTTGTAAGTCGAGATAATCGCATGCCTAGGGCTTGGAAAAAATTGATGGTGGATCAATGGTCAGGAACATGAACTGGACTCATTTGTGACTGTGCAGTGCCCAGTGTTAGCTGGGCGTCTTGGGATGTATAAGAGAGATGGGGGACTGAGATGCTGCCTTTTGAGTGGGCTAGTAAGGTCTTGGCATTATCTGCAAGGTAACGAGAAGGACCACTCTGGGAGGGTTCAGATACCAGAAAAGATGAGCTATAGTGGGAGTGAATTTCCAGGGGCCGAAGGATGCTCCTATCCAATAAGGGAGGTGAGTGTGTGTGTGTGTGTGTGTGTGTGTGCGTGTGTGTACATGCACAAGCAGCTCTTATACCCATGGGGAAGGCAAACCTGAGTTTGTGTCAAGGAAACTTTTGTTACTGAACCAAACTTGGGTTCACTGCCCCATGAGCGGTGAAGCCAATCTACTAACACCAGGTGGTGGTGAAGGAAAGTGCAGCTTTATTGTAAGGCACCAATAAGAGGAGAACGGGTGGTTTGATACTCTGGGGAGGGTTTCAGCAAAGCCCGCGGTACGCGGGCCTCTCACTGTTGTGGCCTCTCCCATTGCAGAGCACAGGCTCCGGACGCGCATGCTCAGCGGCCATGGCGCAGGCTCAGCGGCCATGGCTCACGGGCCCAGCCGCTCCGTGGCATGTGGGACATTCCCGGACCGGGGCACGAACCCGTGTCCCCTGCATCGGCAGGCGGACTCTCAACCACTGCGCCACCAGGGAAGCCCCAGCAAAGCATTTTTAAAGGTAAAGTGAGGGAGGGGCGTCCCAGGGTATATGATCAGCTCATGCACGATTCTGATTGGTTGATGGTGAGGTAACAAGGTGTTGTCACAAGGGTTAACGTCATCAATCCATACGTGCCAGAAGGTCCGGGGGCTACTGCTCATGATCCTCAAGTAGTAAATTTCTTCTATTTGGTGGTGGTTTTAGCATCTGAAAAACTCAGGAAATGAGCATCAGATACTATTACCTAGGTGCTTCAGAGAGGAGCTAAAGGCGAGGATATGGGGGTGGGGTCTGTCTGGGAAGGCCTCATAGGGTCCTGCTCCTTTCCACTTTACAAGTTATTTTTGTCCTGATCAACGGTATTTGCTGGTTCCTTTGTTTCATAAACTAGGAAAATACTCAGGCTCAGGGTGCAGCAGATGGGTTGAATTGTGAGTCTAACTTGGTGCGAGCCTCCTTGTGTTTGGGCCACGGTTTCTGCAGTTCTTCTTTATTGGTGGGGATGCTTAGGGGAGGTGATAAGGAAGGAATAACAAAGAGAGGGCAATCACCTTACTGCTTCTTCCTTTCCAGATGAGGTTCCTATAGGAGTGGACCCTTTTCCCCCCAAAGTGGTCTCAATTCCCTTTCACTGGTGGAGGAAGAGGGAGGGAGTTGCCTCTTCCCTTTGTTGATCCCTGTGAGGATTAAATGAGTTATTTCACTTAAAGCACTTACCTTACTCAATAAAGATTTCAGCTAGTAGGCACAAAAAACAACAGAGGTTCAAACAGCTCTTCACTTGGCATTTCTGGGGATACAAATCCAAATCATACAGGGTCAAGGTGGGACGGTGGAGGGGAGGGGAGAGAAGAGATAAAACTGCCCATGGCAGTGCACCATCTCTCTATGCCATCAGTTTGCATTCCCCAAGTGCACAGGGGCCTTATCACCAGGAACTCAGACTAATACGTCCCCTTTCAGAGGCCTCCCACTACTCCTGCTCTGCCCTCATAATGCCTCTGGCCCTTTAACACTCACTCTCCTCTAGAATGCTCCACTTTCTCCAACATCTCCTCCTTCCTGGTTTGCTGCCTTTCCCCCCAGATGTCATAAGCCCCAACCCTCATCTTGTATCTATAACTCGTTTACACATTTCTACTTCTAGGCGGGGTGGGGGACATATTTTAAGCCACGACTGCTGTAGAAGAGGCACATGGATGTTGGGGGGCATTTCCTATTCCTGATGTGCCGTTGACTTTCTTTTTCCTTCATCATCTTGAAGCATCTGAAAAAGAAATTCAACATACTTCTGAGTGCTTAATGCCCTACTCGAGTCTCTATGTAGCCTCACCTATTAGGGTATCCTTAGCCTTATAACCTATTTGTCCTTTGGATATACAACAAAGTCACTTTGAATTAACCTGATACTAGAAGACATCTTTTTTTTTTTTTTTTGCGGTACGCGGGCCTCTCACTGCTGTGGCCTCTCCCGTTGCGGAGCACAGGCTCCGGACGTGCAGGCTCAGCGGCCATGGCTCACGGGTCCAGCCGCTCCGTGGCATGTGGGATCTTCCTGGACCGGGACACGAACCCGTGTCTCCTGCATCAGCAGGCGGACTCTCAACCACTGCGCCACCAGGGAAGCCCCTAGAAGACATCTTTTGACTGCACTAGAATGTCGAGATGCATGTGCTAGAGGGGAGGGGGTAAATACTTCCTACAGATTGTAGTTGTGCTCACTTAATTGGAGGCCTTCCCTCCCCTTGCTATTTCTTTTTCTTTTCTTTTTTTTTTTTGTTTTGGCTGCACTATGTGGCATGTGGGATCTTAGTTCCCCGACCAGGGGTCGAACCCTTGCCCACTGCATTGGAAGCGCAGAGTCTTAACCACTGTACCGCCAGGGAAGTCTCCCCTTGCTATTTCAACTCACACTGGCAGCTCTCTTCTCCAAAATCAAAATAATGGCACTCTGTTTACACCTATCTTGCATTACTCATTGATTGGTTGCTATGTTTTATGCTTAGCTCCCCAATTAGACTGTAAACTCCTTGAAGACAGTGGCTATTTTTCCCCTCTCCCTGGATCCCACAGGGTTCCCAGCCCAGTTTATGGCTCTCAGTGAGCACGAACACACAGCAGGCTGTTGTGTAAGGGGCCTTCACTACTTTAAAATTGTTGGTGGAAACTCATTAGTGATTTAGCTTGATACCTTCTTTCTACCTTGTTGAGTCTTTTCTCTTTCTTGAGGCCTGACACCCCATAAAGCTTATCTATCCAGCCCCAGCATCCTTAGCACCATTTCTCTTTGCTTCCCCTAATTTAATTATTGGAAAACCATGCTATAAAGCCATTTTATTTCCAAATGGGATCATTTACCATCTCTGAGGCCAGGTCTCACATAACCTCTCCAAAGCCAGATTCTCTTTATTTTTAAAGAATGATCACCATTAAATATGTTTGTCTTTAGAGAGAAATTCTTTTAGAAACTAGGCCCTGAGAGAGAGGTCATAAGATTCTGGGGAGTGGTGCCCATTACACAGTAGTTAATTCTGAATCCCAGACTAGAGGGTGTCCCTGGCTGAGTACAGAAGGTCACCACAAAATGTTCTCTTTTGTTCATATTTGAAAGTAGATGCAAAAAAGTGGGCGTTTGGGATTTGTGTTCCAGATGAGCTGGAGCCAGGATACATGTAGCATTAACTTCTGTGTATCAGGAACTTGGACCTCAGCAGAGTGTGCAGGTGCTGGCAGCCAGCCAAGTGACGGTCCTAGGTGTGCTCGTCCAACAAAAGCCAACTGCTCAGTGGAGAAAGGGGCTCAGGAGACAAGCTTTGGCTTTAACCCCTGGCCTGTGGTGACCCAGCTGTGGGCCAGGGGGACCAGGGACAGGTCATACAATTTCTCTGAGCCTCACTGCTGTCAGCATGTAAATAAAATGGGGTTCAGCTTGGGATTTGGGACTGGTGACCTATAAAATTCTTTCACTGGGGACTGTTAAAAAATTATGCCCAGCCAAGCTTCTGGAGAGGGACAATGTGATGTAAGGCTTCTGTTGGACCTTTGGTACCAATAACTGCATGCTATTTTCATGGAGCCTCTTTGATTGTGATAAAAATATAATTAATATATTGTGTCTGGATCACTGACTGTAAGACTTCACATTAAAAGTTTCTTGAGCTGTCATAAGGCAGTGGTTCTAAATTTTGGGGGGAATCATAGATCTTTTTGAGAATCTGATAACACCTATAGATCCTCTGTCCAGAACACACACGTATACACACATGCCCACAACTTTTCATATAACTTTGAGGGAGTTTGTGGCCCCTGTAAAGCCTGCTGACCCCTGTAGGCCCTTTGTTAAGAGTTCTTGCTCTCAGGTGAATAAAAAAGTGGGCTGCACATAATGTTACTGGAAGGAGGACCCCTTCCAGGGTCCAAGAGTGGGCTATTGTCTAATACTCAGAAATGAATTGTCCGAGGAGACGCACGTACTGACAAAAGCAACAGACTTTATTGCAAAGGGGTGCCCGGGTGGAGAGCAGTAGGGTAAGGGGACCCAGGAGAACTGCTCTGCCATGTGGCTCGCAGTCTCAGGTTTTATAGTAATGGGGTTAGCTTTCTAGCTGTCTCTGGCCAATCAGCTTGCTTGTGCCCATATTTGGTCTGACTCAGGGTCCTTCCTGGTGGCATGTGCATCTCTCAGCCAAGACAGATTCTAGCATGAGCGTTTCTGGGAGGTTGGCGGGACATATCATGGGCTGGCATCTCCTCCCTCCTCTTGGCCCCTCCCGAATTCTCCCGGTTAGTTTTTCAGCAGCATCACCATGTTCCTTATCGGGACCTCCTGTTGTGAGACAACTCATGCAAGTGGTTATTATCGTGACTGGTCAAGCCAGGTGGTTTCTGTCAATGGTTCCCTAACAATAAGGCTACTCTACTTTCTGTTATGGTAAGTTGTTACTGCAGGTCTCTGCCTTTGGACTAGAACTCAATCTAATTCAGCTTCCTTATTCAATGATATGGTGTAGGATGAGTGAAGGGGAAGATAAAAGAAGTAACTTATTCTCCTCTCAGTGTGCTTTCAAGCCTGTCCAGAACATTACTTGGCCAAGTCATTGAACTTTAGTTTTTCAGCCCTCAAACGGAAATAATTGTACCTACCTCACAGGATAATTGAGAAAATTACACAGGGTGGGATTAGGATGAGGAGTTGAGGCATTCTTCTAGGGCACAGAACTTAAGAGAGCACTTAGAATACAGAATACTCAGCCACTGAGATAAATAATATTTTAATGGAATATTTTTTAAATTAATTAATTAATTTGTTTATGGCTGCGTTGGGTCTCAGTTGCTGCGTGAGGGCTTTCTCTAGTTGTGGCGAGTGGGGGCTACTCTTCGTTGCAGTGCGTGGGCTTCTCGTGGTGGCTTCTCTTGTGGAGCACGGGATCTAGGTGCGCAGGCTTCAGTAGTTGTGGCCTGCGGGCTCTAGAGCACAGGCTCAGTAGTTGTGGCGCACGAACTTAGCTGCTCCATGGCATGTGGGATCTTCCCGGGCCAGGGCTCAAACCCGTGTCCCCTGCATTGGCAGATGGATTCTTAACCATTGCACCACCAGGGAAGTCCCTTAATGGAATATTTAAAAAAATAAGAATGAAAGCAAACAATCCATGATGAGCAAAGCCTCAGGTCCCAATAGGAACAGTCTAGTACTCTTACTATCCTAAGAACTTGATGGATGGCAAAAATATGGGTATGGCTTATCTAAATCCAACTTTTGTCTGGATCCTTAATCTTGTCTAAAACATGTCACAGGACATGTGTCAAGCCAAAAGGTTGTAAAGTTGGCTAGTGTTCACCCTAAAGGTGGACCCTAGAACTTAGCCCACTTTTGGTATTATCTGAGAAGGCCCAGGACAGATAATTGTGGGCAGAAAAATAGCAAGATGTCTTCTCATTCCTTACAAAGCTTAAAAGCTTGTTTAGAGAAGCCAAGGCTTCAAGGCAGTGCAGTTTACAATTTTTTTCCATGCTACCTTCTTGACATACCTAGACAGTCATATACAGGTAATTACAGATCTGAAGTGAATGTGAATTACGATTCTCAATGATACTTCCTTGTGATTTGTTACAATATAAATAATGGTGATTTATTGTGGTTTCACCAACTGCTCTGTTGGTGATGGATCATAATAGTAGATCATAATAATTATGAAATCAGCACAGAGCTGTTTTCCCCTTGTAATTCAATTGTAACATGACCGCCAAGGCTGCTGAACATCACAGCCTGTCTGCTGGATGCTGGACTGTGTTCAAGAGGGGTACTTTGGTCTTTCATGTAATTCACAGCAGTTCATCTCTAATAAGTGTCCAGGTGGTTGTAGTATTACAGGTTGACGGCATTTTACTTGTAGATTTTTATTCTAGATGCAAACTAAAATTTCAGAGTTTGTCATTCCTAGAGTGGAGGAATTAACAGGGAAATGCTGAAGGTCTGGGGAGGCCTGAGCAGGTGACAGAATCCAGATCCCTTTCCTCCCCTCTCTCCTGGACCCCCTTCCTCACTCAGGCCTGGGCTGTGTCTCAAAGACTGTGTCAGAGTGTTTATTAATTTTTCTGATTTACACGGAAAACTTCTTCTCCAAAGAACACAAGATACCTGTCATTTTGGACTCTGCTTTAAGCAACTCCAATCTATAAAAAAAACTTCGTTTTAGAACACTTACTTTCCAAACTGAACACAAAGATGTTCAGAGAACTCCAGGAGTTCTCTGAAAAAAGAGTACCTGTGGTCAACTTACTTGCAAGACACTTGGGTTAATATAAATGAAAAATAATGCACAGACATAAACAAAGATACATTTTTTAAAGAGGTAAGTGAAATCATGTTCTTTACTGCAGGACTTCTTAGAGACTTTGCTTTGATGATGGGCACAGTGAATGTTTATGAAAAAAACATGGTAGCAGTTCGCTAATTGCAGTCAGTCCCTGCCTCTGCGTGGTGGACTAAAGACAGCAGTCAATTTATCACCAATTCTCCCATCAAGAAGTAGAGCCAGGGGGACATGGATAAATTAGAAGTTTGGCATTAACATACACACTCCTACATAGAAAAGAGACAACCACAAGGATCTACTGTATAACACAAGGAACTATACTCAATATTCTATAATAACCTATAAAAGGAAAGAATCTGAAAAAAATAGATATATACGTACGTATAAGTGAGTCACTTTGCTGTACACCTGAAACTAACACAACATTGTAAATCAACTGTACTTCAAGTTATAAAAAAAAGTAAAAGTTTTAAAGAAACTAAAAAAAAAAAAGAAGTAAGGTCAGACTGACGTGGTGATTTCACACTTTCCTGGGCTGGGCCTAAGCCGCGTTAGACCAGAGACCGACACGCACGGCCAACCGGGCCGCTCTTCCGGTTCTGTCCCGGCCCCCAGCCTCTCCTCCCAGCCCGTGGGTGGTGCATAGTGGGGGGAAGGTAGGGATGAAGCATCCAGCCGGACCCCGGGCGTCCCGCCCCTCACGCGCGGCGTGCTCGGGTCGTCCCGCCCCCTCACGCGCGGCGTGCTCGGGTCGTCCCGCCCCCTCACGCGCGGCGTGCTCGGGCGTCCCGCCGCAGCGCTGCGTTCCCGTTTCCGGGTGAGCGCGCCTCGCAGGCCCTGGGCGGTGTGCCCGGAACGCTGTGGAGGGCCCAAGGCCCAGCGGGGATGTCGTTTTCTGTTCCCAGAGAGGCCCTCGGTTCCCACTGCGGCGGTGCTTCCGGTGAGTAGCTGTGGTGGGGGTGGGGTCGAGACGGTAAGGGGGGCACGCCTGTTCCTCTCGTGGGGCCGGGTGCCGGCGTGTTGCGGTCGTCCTTATTGTGAGCGTGCCTGGGGCGTGCGCCGTGTGTTCCCCTTTCGCTGGGGTCGCACGGCGGAGGGGCGGGGGGGGGCCTTGGGAGCGATGGTGGCGGGCCAGGCGGTGGGAGGGGGCCGCCACACTTTAGACGAGACCCCTCGTGAGGCAGACCGATGAGCCTGAAGGCAGCCCAGGCTTTGCCCTGGCCCTGACCACCAATGCTCATATTTTGAAATTTTTCTAAGAAAAATAAATTAAAAAAAAAAAGTAAAGTCAAATTTTCCTACTCTTGAATCTGAAATCACCCCATGACGTGTTTCGACCAACAGAATGAAGCAGAAGTGACCCTGCTCCGAAGTTACCGTCTTTTCTACTCGGAACACTCCTTGAAACCCGGCCACCATGCGGATGAAGCTCTAGAAGGCTCGTGGAAAGGACTATGTGGGTGAGAACCGAAGCCCCAGGCTGATAGCCCCAGTCGAGCTCCCCGCCAGCACCCACTACGGCCACCTGGGGAGGCCGCTTTGGACCTTCCAGCCATC
The DNA here is from genome assembly GCF_964341445.2 of Mesoplodon mirus. NCBI lineage: Eukaryota > Metazoa > Chordata > Mammalia > Artiodactyla > Ziphiidae > Mesoplodon > Mesoplodon mirus. The sequence continues at coordinate 32,100,399 of NC_138995.1, forward strand.
GCCGCACCCCAGGCAACACCATGGGAAGCAGAAGAACCTTCTAGTCGGTCAACAGAATCGTGAGAAATAGTAAGTTTATTGTTATTTTAAGACACTGAATTGTGGGTTGATTTTTACACCCCACAGGTGACGGAAACACTGCCTCTTCTTTCTTACTTTTTATCAGAACATATTGTTCATTTCTTAAACAGAATGTTGCACAGTTTGTTTACTTCTTTAGTTTTCTCCCATGCTGTGAACTCTCAGAGTGGAGGATCCATATTTATTTTGCCTATCTGTATACCTCCACGTAGCACAGTGACTGGCACCTAAACTAAATCTTTGTTGAATGAATGAACATCTTTCAGAAAACAGCTTCAAAACCCTAGTCTACTTTATAGATGGAATTAGGGGTTGCCCAGTTAAATAACAGAAGCATCTTTTGCTAAGGCAGAGATTATCAAAGGTTCCCTTAAATATTGAGCCTACATAGTACACCTAAAATAGGATTCAGTGTGGAAAACCCCAGATTACTGAAATTTTTCTAGAAACAGGAACTGAACCTAAAGGCAATCACGTAGTACTCATATCAGAAACACGGACGTTTGTACTCACAGGCCTTCCCTTTCATCCCTCCGCAGAGGAAACAATATTCTGAGGTTGCTGAGTGTCACTCCCAAGATATTTTTATTTTTTAGTACATAGGCATGCAAACGTAAAAATACGGAATATACACCATATTGTGTATTACATACCTCCCATCCATTTGCATTTTACTTTACTCTTAGTTTTTGAAGTTTATTCGCCTTAATATAGGCACATCTAATTTGTTCATTTTGACTGTGGTAAAATATTCCATTTTATGACTAAACATCGGTCTCTTTGTTCACTTTCCTACTGATGGATAATCGGTTCTTTCCTATGTTTACTATGGTAAACCAGGCTGTGATGAACATATTTGCACATGTCTCTGTGCATGGTAAGAGTTTATTGTTGCCGTTTTTCAGGTGAGGAGACTGATGCTCAGAGCACTCTAGGGAACATCTGATGTCAGAGAGTTAATCAGGTTACGGCCAGAATTCAGATTCAGCCTATGTTCTGTCCTTTGCTGCATTTAGCCTCCCCCGAAGGCCGAAAGGTTCTCAGACAAAGGGTATACTGCTTGGAGGGGGATCTGAGGAAGGGAGCTTCATGGGTGCCTCATTGGATTGGCCTGAGATTTACTGATGCTGATCACTAAGCAAAGACATGACATGGAACCCAGTGGTGTGGAGGTGGTACAGGATCGACGATCGTAAATTACAAGTCATGGGGTCAAGGCCAAGCTTTGCCACTTCTGGGCTGTAGAACTTGGGGCCCGTGGCTTGGCTTTTCTGATGAGATAAATGTGGATTCTTGTTTCTTAGTCTTAAGAAGGGGGGCTTAAAGAAAGTGATTGCATTTGCCGAAAACGGACTAGGCCTTGGGGTCTGGAATGTGAGAGGGGGCGGTGGTGAGTTAAGACAGGGGAGATGGGCTTGTAGGAGTGCTGAAATGATGTGGGGAGCTTGGGGGCCTGAATGTCTCCAGAGCCTCAAGGTGGATTTGATTCCTTTGAACTTCGGGATAAATGTTGTTTGGTGTGTGCTAGCCAACAAATGCCAACATGGTGACTTTCACACTTGTTTCTCTCCTGTTATTTTCTTCAGCATTCTTCAGTTCGATCCTGAGGCCCAGCTCTGCCCTCTTAGCTGGGTGTGAGAATGGTTTAGTGAGTTCCTTGGCATCTTCACTTTTCTACTTGGAGTAGACCTGACTTGGGGAGGCTCCGTGTGCATCTGACACTGACAGCAGCATTAGACAGCCAGAGCTGGAAGGATCTCAGAGACCCTGAGCACACTACCTTCAGTTAGCAGATGAAAGTCTGAGGGCTAGAGAGAGAGAAAGAGACTCACTAAGGATCTCACAGCCACTGAACGGAATACAAAGGATCAGGACCAGGTACACCAAACACTGCCTGTGTTCTTTTTGCTTTTTGTGATGGACTCCTTGCCATGTAGGAACTGTCCAACATGGCCCTTCATTCAGAGCTGGCTGTTTGTGGCTTTGCCTATGAGCAGTTCTTTGGTGTCTTCCTGGGCAGGGTGGGGTCAGTTAGAGTCAGATTGTGTCCTGAGTGCCCCTCTGAGGTCTTGCTAAGGGAGAAAGAGGTTTCTTAGCTACAGTTTCTTCCATCCCATTGTCCAGTTCCACAGCCTGGTTAGCAATGGAGAGTTGTTTACATGAGTTAGGAATATCAAAGCACTCACTTTGGCCAGCCCTTTCCTCCTACCAGGGATACCAGTAGTTAGCAATGCCTACCTGGAAGACGGTGCTGAAAATTTTTCAGGGACTGAAGTAGATATGTGGTCCATTATTGTTGTCTGCCATGAGCATGGAGGTGGAGAATGGTAGCATACATGGCATGTGTTTACATTCCTGCCTTCCTCCTTGTCTGATGTCAGCATTGTCTCCAGGACTCTCCTAAGAGTCTTGGATGTGCAAAAATGGGCATGTGATACTTTGTGGTGGCTGTTACAAGAGCCAACACTCCAGTAAGGAATGTTTCTATCAATTTCTGGGTGCACACTAAGCAAGCTGTGCAACCCTCCTGCCTTTTTCCTCCCCCAAGTAGAGCAGCTGACGCAGTTCCAGGCTACCGAGATCTTGACTAATTGTCATCCCTTGTAAGCAGGGATGACACTGAACCTTAGAAGCAGAAAAATTCAGAAACAAAAGCAAGAAATAAAAGAGCTGTCAGAAAGAGTCTACATATAACCCTGAAGTTGTGCTTTCATAACTGAATAAATAACTCCTTGAGTAATAATTTGTTTGCAAGCTGTTGATTAGCAGCATAATTAATTTCTGCAGATTATAAATGACAGAGCACAAAGTGGCATTCCCAGGAGAGCCAATGAAAAACCACCTAAACCATTTTAAAAACCAAAAATAGTTCACAGTGTAACAGATTTAAACAGGCTCTAGAATCTGGGTGGTGCCATTTTCTTTTTCCTCTGAGTTAAAAAGAAAGAAAAAAAAGAAAAAACATCCCCAGAAAACTCAACAGCTCTGAGCTTGTATCTGAAGTCAGAAATTTATTGGCAAAAAGCAGAGTTTCATTAATCACTCTGTTCTCTCTTATGCCTGGCATGTCAAGAAGGAAAAAAAAAAAATCTCTGTTTATCTCTGCTTCAAACAAACAGCCGCATAAGTGGATTATTCCCAACAGAAAGATTTTCCTTATACTCTAATCTCAGAGCAATCATTCACTACTCTAAATGAGCAGTTACTTAAAATGTTAAGAAGGGATGCTAATTAGCTGAAGGAAAACCCTGCCAAGTATTTAATTTTCAGTAAATAAAATGCAGATAAGAAAGGTCTCTCACCTTTTGCAACCTGCAGCCATTTTTTTATATCTCATCTCTTGCCTTGAGTGCCTCCCTAGTTTTAGGTCTCGACTCTGGGATGCTGGCTGAGTGGTACCAAATGATCTCTAGGTTCAGGAAATTGAGGGTAAGAGTATTCTTGAATTTTGAGGAGAAAGAGCCTTAACTTTATTTATAACCTGGAATCTTTTCCAAAAAGATTCAAGTAATTTACCAAAAGACAAAAAAAGTGAAAAAAAGAGTCTATGAAAGACCACGGTGGATAAATGCTGGAAGGAAATAGACCTAAGAGGAATGAAGTAGATATTCCAATGATAACAGTAGATGTTGCAGATTGGCACCATCTGCTCTGAGCTTCCCAGTAGCTGAGGTAAGGAGAACAACATGGTGCTAAAGAGCTCATGTTATCTGAAAGGAAAACAGGTGAGAAACCGGGAGCGTGGACTATACGCCATGGAATTGGTGGTTAAGACATGGGCTTTAGAACTGGAAGAAAATGGGTTCCACTTGATCTCTTCATATACAAACTTTGTGATCTGGGCAAGCTATTTAATCTCCCTGTGTCCCAGGATTCTTCTTTATTTAAAAAAAAAACTTTTTATTTTTAAATAATTATAGACCCATAAGAAGTTGTAAGAATAGTTCAGAGAGTTCACTTGCACTGTTCATCCAGCTTCCCCCAGTGATAGTATCTTAGCTTTGAAACAACATGATCAATACCAGGAAGTTGACATTGATACAATACTGTGGACCAAACTACAGGCCATATTCAGATTTCACCATTCCCAGGTCCGGCTTAAAAAAAAAAAAAGGAAACATTGGGAATTCCCTGGCGGTTCAGTGGTTAGGACTCTGCACTTTCATTGATGAGGGCACAGGTTCGGTCCCTGCGTGGGGAACTAAGATCCCACAAATTGCACAGTGTGGCTAAAAAATAAAAAAAGTAAAGGGAAACGACAGCAATAATAATAGTAATACCTAGCCATAGGGTTTTTATAAAGGCTACACAGCATAACACATGTGACTCACTTAACATATAATTGACCGTATTATGCACTCAATGAAAGGTAGCCACTACCTTCCTCCTCATTGATATATGAGTTAATGAGAAGGTCATTAGCCACAGCAGCTACATGATGTTTCCTAGACACAAAATGTGTCTAATCTTTTATCAGCCCAGACTTCCAGTGGGAAGAGATATATTTGGTCAGGTATTACAGGGCTTAGACTGGAGAGAGGGTCCATTTAAGAATGAGGAAATGCAGACTGGCACATTTAATCAGGGTTCTGGTGATAAAACAGAAAGAATCGAAGCATCCTCATTTCTGTTTCAGACAGTGGTTTATTTTCTGCTTCCCCAGCCACCCAGAAAGTAAGAGCCCCTTTCTCATCCCTCTGATATAAAAAGAACAAAATGTCTAATTATAGATAGTGCTTTTCTAAGATCTGAGCCAATGCTGCAGAGGAACCGGGTATGAGTTTGCAGTTTTATTGTTGCCTCTTGCGTGTGTTTGAACATTTCTGCAGACGCTTGTGCTATTCTATTCAATTCCATTTGACATAGCTAAGCTCTTATTATATATGTGCATTTCGTGGTGCTTGCTAGGCACTATGTGAAGCACAGGATGAAAAAGAGATGACTTTTACCTCCAAGGAGCTTATAATCTAGTGAGGATGTGACAAGGACACACACTCTAATATTATTTCCTGTTGAATTTGTGTATTGCCAGTTATTTTACTCAATTCTTGAGTAATACTGTCCCAGACATGGTAAAGTGATTACGAAAGGAATATCTGCTCTAGAAGATATTGCCCTGATGCTTCTAATGTTATTGGAGGAAAAAGGAAAAATTATTGATTCATCTAGTAAATATTTATTGAGTATATACTATGTGCTAGGTAATTGTGTTGGGGGTTCAGTGATGAACACAAGAGACAGAATTCCTGCTCTAATGGATCTTATCTTCCAACAGGGGAGGAATATGGAAATTGTGTAAACTAACGAAGAAAACAAATTGAAGAGTAACTGGTGGGGGTAGGATGCGACTAGAAAACAATGAAACCTGTTCTGCAGAGGCAGTATTTGATTTGACACTTGTAAAATGGGGAGGATCAAAATCATTTCCCCACATTGTTGGGGAAATAAGAAAACATGGCAGATGGAGGGACTATCCAATGCAAAGACCCAAATGCAATCCTATGTAATATGAGACAGTGTGATTAAAAGATCTTAGTACAGTGTAGGTGTTCTTTCAGTGTTGACTGAAAGAAGTGCCAAAGTGCATAGTTCAGAAGGTCAGAGACAAAGGATGGTTTTTAGGTAGTGAGAGTGAGCTTCCCAGAAGAAGGAGATATGTAACTTGACTCTGAAGATGAAACTTATTTATAGGCGGACAAGGGATGGCCTTTCCCTGGGAAATGGAATGAACAAAAGCCCTCTGTAAGGGGTCTCATTTGGGAGAGAGTGAGAATGGGTTAAAAGAGCGTTGAGGTTGATTGTGGGGACTGCAGAGATAGTAATCCTCTATTAATGAGATAGGCTGGGATCTGGGACCTTGTGCTGCAGTGCCGCAGTGCTTGCACCTGGACAAACATCTCCTCAAGCAACAAAATACAAAAACTATAAGGGACTGAAGATCGCTGCGTGCGTGCGCAATTGGGGCAAATTCTGGACAAAAGATACAAAAAAGGCCAAAAAACCTAGCTGCAACTTCTGAAGAGCCAGGAGCAACAGCAGGGTGTCAGGAGCAAATCAGGGATACTGTGCATGCCTCTTGCACTCAACCAAAGGGTGGGCAAAACACCTAAGCCACCCGTCTGGCCCGACCCCTGGACACAACCCTACGCTCACCCCATGTAAGGAACCAGCTCCTCCCTACCCGCCCCCACCCCACGCCTCAGGGAGCGAGCAAGGGAACCTGTTACTTGTTCTCTCTCCCCCCTGCTGCAGCAGGGGCCTCAGTAAAGCCGTGTCTGGCCTCTAGTCAACTTCTATTGATTGGGGAAGGCCAAGAACCCTAGTTGGTATCATTATCATTATTATTATTACATTATTATTAATATTAAAATATTTAATAACATTAAATATTTATTAAAAGTTTACTATGTGCCAAGGACGGTGATATTTTATCTTCTATTTCATTATTATTCACATTCAGTTTTACAGTTGAAGAAACTGAGGCTCCGAGAAGTTAAGTCACTTGCCCAAGGTCGCATAATTGAGTGACAGAGGCAGGGCACAAACCCATGTCTGTCAGACTGCAAAGTTGGTGCCGCATTATATGAAAATGTGGTTTTTGAATATGTGGTGTTGAATGTGTTTCCCCAAATCTTTTTCTCTGAAATCCCAGCGGATTTGGCAAATGCTAACTAAATTCTATGGAACAGTGAAATAGTGTCTTAATAGTTAGATAACGTTAACATCATCCTCACTGGCAAAGATGTCTTTACCATAATCTTGCCCAGTGTCAGCAGTGGTGATGGTGGTAGTGTGTATGTTGGGGAGGGCCTGAGTTTTTCATATTTTAACTTGGCTCCTTTCGTGAAAGAGGGTAGCACTTGGCTGTGGTGGGAAAGCACAGTGCTTCCCACTAATACAGCATGTGGTTCTGGAGCAAGTATTTTTCTGTGCCAAGCAAACTGGTTCTTGTACATATTAAGTACACAGCTGAGATTGTCACCTGATAAGGCACGGCAGCTGCCTTTAAGAGTGCCATGCTTTCTGGGCATAGGTCCAGAGTCATAATGCTAAGGTGAAAATGTTTGATGAGAGCATAGGGGTAATGATAGCAAGGTCGTGGCTTTCATCGCACTGCACCCATGACCTAGTTAACGTCACTCAGCCCACTGCCACAGTTGGAGCTGTCGTCTTAGTACTCCGTCTTATATACCTGTGCTGTTGTCCATAAAGGCCATCGATCAAGAGAGTAGCTGATACAGCACACTCACAAGGCCTGGGTTGTGTTCTAAGACAATACGTGCAGAGCAGCAAGCACAGTGCCTCAATTAACATGGCACAAACACACTCAATAAATTGAATTTCTTTTCCTTTGCCAATCCTCTCTGCCTCATTCTCCATGGCTCTGATACTTACTTCTTTTGTGCTACCAGAAAACTCATTTCCCCCTCTGAACTTCTCCTTTATTATCTCTAGATAAAGGTAGGTCAGGGATGGCAAATCGTGTTAATCTCATGTTTCAATGTGGATCCTTTTTTTTTAATTTGAATTTTTGATATTTTATTTTTTTACACAGCAGGTTCTTATTAGTTATCCATTTTATACATGTTAGTGTATATATGTCAATCCCAATCTCCCAATTCATCACACCATCACCCCATCAGTCCCCTGCCGCTTTCCCCCCTTGGTGTCCATATGTTTGTTCTCTACACCTGTGTCTCAACTTCTGCCCTGCAAACCGGCTCATTTGTACCATTTTTCTAGGTTCCACATATATGCATTAATATACGATATTTGTTTTTCTCTTTTTGACTTACTTGACTCCGTATGACAGTCTCTAAATCCGTCAACGTCTCTACAAATGACTCAGTTTTGTTCCTTTTTATGGCTGAGTAATACTCCATTGTATATACGTACCACACCTTCTTTATCCATTTGTCTGTTGATGGGCATTTAGGTTGCTTCCATGACCTGGCTATTGTAAATAGTGCTGCAGTGAACATTGGGGTGCATGTGTCTTTTTGAATTATGATTTTCTCTGGGTATATGCCCAGTAGTGGGATTGCTGTGTCATATGGTAATTGTATTTTTAGTTTTTTAAGGAACCTCCATACTGTTCTCCATAGCAGCTGTATCAATTTACATTCCCACCAACAGTGCAAGAGGGTTCCCTTTTCTCCACACCCTCTCCAGCATTTGTTGTTTGTAGATTTTCTGAGGATGCCCATTCTACCTGGTGTGAGGTGATACCTCATTGTAGTTTTGATTTGCATTTCTCTAATAATTAGTGATGTTGAGCAGCTTTTCATGTGACTCTTGGCCATCTGTATGTCTTCTTTGGAGAAATGTCTATTTAGGTCTTCTGCTCATTTTTTGGATTGGGTTGTCTGTTTTTTTAATATTGAGCTGCATGAGCTGTTTATATATTTTGGAGATTAATCCTTTGTCCGTTGATTCGTTTGCAAATATTTTCTCCCATTCTGATGGTTGTCTTTTAGTCTTATTTGTAGTTTCTTTTGCTTTGCAAAAGCTTTTAAGTTTCATTAGGTCCCATTTGTTTATTTTTGTTTTTATTTCCATTAATCAAGGAGGTGGATCAAAAAAGATCTTGCCGTGATTTATGTCAAAAAGTGTTCTTCCTATGTTTTCCTCTAAGAGGTTTATAGTGTCCGGTCTTACATTTAGTCTCTAATCCGTTTTTGAGTTTATTTTTGTGTACGGTGTTAGGGAGTGTTCTAATTTCATTCTTTTTTTTTTTTTTTTTTCTTTTTGCGGCGTGCGGGCCTCTCACTGTTGTGGCCTCTCCCGCTGCGGAGCACAGGCTCCAGACGCGCAGGCCCAGCGGCCGTGGCTCACGGGCCCAGCCGCTCCGCGGCATATGGGATCCTCCCAGACCGGGGCACGAACCCGTATCCCCTGCATCGGCAGGCGGACTCTCAACCACTGCGCCACCAGGGAGGCCCTAATTTCATTCTTTTACATGTAGCTGTCCAGTTTTCCCAGCACCACTTATTGAAGAGACTGTCTTTTCTCCAGTGTATATTCTTGCCTCCTTTGTCATAGATTAGTTGACCATAGGTGCGTGGGTTTATCTCTGGGATTTCTATCCTGTTCCATTGATCTATATTTCTGTTTTTGTGCCAGGACCATATTGTCTTGATTACTGCAGCTTTGTAGTAGCATAGTTTGCAGTCAGGGAGTCTTGATTCCTCCAGCTCCATTTTTTTCCCTCAAGACTGCTTTGGCTATTCGGGGTTTTTTGTGTCTCCATACAACTTTTAAGAATTTTTGTTCTGGTTCTGTAAAAAATGCCATTGGTAATTTGATAGGGATTGCATTGAATCTATAGATTGCTTTGGGTAGTATAGTCATTTTCACAATATTGATTCTTCCAATCTAAGAACACGATATATCACTCCGTCTGTTTGTATCCTCTTTAGTTTCTTTCATCAGTGTCTTCCAGTTTTCTGCATACAGGTCTTTTGTCTCCCTACGTAGGTTTATTCCTAGGTATTTTATTCTTTTTGTTGCAGTGGTAAATGGGAGTGTTGCCTTAATTTCTCTTTCAGATTTTTCATCCTTAGTGTATAGGAATGGAAGAGATTTCTGTGCATTAATTTTGTATTCTGCTACTTTACGAAATTCATTGATTAGCTCTAGTAATTTTCTGGTGGCATCTTTAGGATTCTCTATGTATAGTATCATGTCATCTGCAAACAATGACAGTTTTACTTCTTCTTTTCCAATTTGTATTCCTTTTCTTTCTTTTTCTTCTCTGATTGCCGTGGCTAGGACTTCCAAAACTATGTTGAATAATAGTGTTGAGAGTGGACATCCTTGTCTCGGTCCTGATCTGAGACGAAATGCTTTCAGTTTTTCACCATTGAGAATGATGTTTGCTGTGTGTTTGTCATATATGGCCTTTATTATGTTGAGGTAGTTTCCCTCTATGCCCACTTTCTGGAGAGTTTTTATCATAAATGGGTGTTGAATTTTGTCAAAAGCTTTTTCTGCATCTATTGAGATGATCATATGGTTTTTATTCTTCAATTTGTTAATATGGTGTATGACATTGATTTGGGTACATTGAAGAATCCTTGCATCCCTGGGATAAATCACACTTGATCATGGTGTATGATCCTTTTAATGTGATGTTGGATTCTGTTTGCTCATATTTTGTTGAGGATTTTTGCATTTGAATTCATCAGTGATATTGGTCTGTAATTTCCTTTTTTTTAATTATCTTTGTCTGTTTTTGGTATCAGGGTGATGGTGGCCTCATAGAATGACGTTGGGAGTGTTCCTTCCTCTGCAGTTTTTTGGAAGAGTTTGAGAAGGATGGGTGTTAGCTCTTCTCTAAATGTTTGATAGAATTCACCTGTGAAGCCATCTGGTCCTGGACTTTTGTTTGTTGGAAGATTTTTAGTCACAGTTTCAATTTCTTGTGATTGGTCTATTCCTATTTTCTATTTCTTCCTGGTTCAGTCTGGGAAGGTTATACCTTTCTATGAATTTGTCCATTTCTTCCAGATTGTCCATTTTATTGGCAGAGTTGCTGTAATAGTCTCTTAGGATGCTTTGTATTTCTGTGGTGTCTGTTGTAACTTCTTTTTCATTTCTAATTTTATTGATTTGAGTCCTCTTCCTCTTTTTCTTGATGAGTCTGGCTAATAGTTTATCAATTTTGTTTATCTTCTCAAAGAACCAGCTTTCAGTTTTAGTGATCTTTGCTACTGTTTTCTTTGTTTCTATTTCATTTATTTCTCCTCTAATCTTTATGATTTCTTTTGCTAACTTTGGGTTTTGTTTGTTCTTCTTTCTCTAGTTCCTTTAGGTATAAGGTTAGATTGTTTAATTGAGATTTTTCTTGTTTCTTGAGGTAGACTTGTATTGCTCTAAACTTCCCTCTTAGAACTGCTTTTGATGTATCCCATAGGTTTTGGATCGTCGGGTTTTCATTGTCATCTATCTCTAGGTATTTTTTGATTTACTCAGTGATCTCTTGGTTATTTAGTAACGTATTGTTTAGCCTCCTGGTGTTTGTGTTTTTTACATTTTTTTCCCTGTAATTGATTTCTAATCTCATAGCGCTGTGGTCAGAAAACATGCTTGATATGATTTCAATTTTCTAAAATTTACTGAGGCTTGATTTGTGACCCAAGATGTGGTCTATCCTGGAGAATGTTCCGTGTGCACTTGAGAAGAAAGTTTTTTCTGTTGTTTTTGGATGGAATGTCCTATAATATCAGTTAAATCTATCTGGTCCATTGTGTCATTTAAAGGTTGTGCTTCCTTATTAATTTTCTGTTTGGATGATCTGTCCATTGTTGTAAGTGAGGTGTTAAAGTCCCCCACTATCATTGTGTTACTATCAATTTCCTCTTTTATAGCTGTTAGCAGTTGCCTTATGTATTGCGGTGCTCCTATGTTGGGTTCATATATATTTATAATTGTTATATCTTCTTCTTGGATTGATCCATTGATCATTATGTAGTGTCCTTTCTTGTCTCTTGTAACATACTTTATTTTAAAGACTATTTTATCTGATATGAGTATTGCTACTCCAGCTTTCTTTTGATTTCCACTTGTATGGAATATCTTTTTCCATCCCCTCACTTTCAGTCTGTATGTGTCCCTAGGTCTGAAGTGGGTCTCTTATACACAGCATACATATGGGTCTTGTTTTTGTATCCATTCAGCGAACCTGTGTCTTTGGTTGGAGCATTTAATCCATTCATGTTTAAGATAATTATTGATATGTATGTTTCTTTTGCCATTTTCTTAATTGTTATGGATTTGTTTTTCTAGGTCCTTCTCTTCTCTTGTGTTTCCGACTTAGAGAAGTTCCTTTAGCATTTGTTTTAGAGCTGGTTTGGTGGTGCTGAATTCTCTTAGCTTTTGCTTGTCTGTAAAGCTTTTGATTTCTCCATCTAATCTGAATGAGATGCTTGCCAGGTAGAGTAATCTTGGTTGTAGGTTCTTCCCTTTCATCACTTTAAATATGTCATGCCATGCCCTTTTGGCTTGTAGAGTTTCTGCTGAGAGATCAGCTGTTAACCTTATGGGAGTTCCCTTGTATGTTATTTGTGTTTTTCCCTCGCTGTTTTCAATAATTTTTCTTTGTCTTTAATTTTTGCCATTTGATTACTATGTATCTTGGTGTGTTTCTCCTTGGGTTTATCCTGTATGGGACTCTCTGCAGTTCCTGGACTTGGGTGGCTGTTTCCTTTCCCATGTTAGGGAAGTTTTCGAGTATAATCTCTTCAAATATTTTCTCGGGTCCTTTCTCTCTCTCTCCTCCTTCTGGGACCCCTATAATGCGAATGTTGTGTTTAATGTTGTCCCAGAAGTCTCAGGCTGTCTTCATTTCTTGTCATTCTTTTTTCTTCTGTTCATCAGCAGTGAATTCCACCATTCTGTCTTCTAGGTCAGTTATCCGTTCTTCTGCCTCAGTTATTCTGCTATTGATTCCTTCTAGTGTATTTTTCATTTCAGTTGTTGTATTGTTCATCTCTGTTTGTTTGTTCTATAATTCTCCTAGGTCTTTGTTAAACATTTCTTGCATCTTCTTGATCTTTACCTCCATTCTTTTTCCGAGGTCCTGGATCATCTTCACTATCATTATTCTGAATTCTTTTTCTGGAAGGTTTCATATCTCCACTTCATTTAGTTGTTTTTCTGGAGTTTTGTCTTGTTCCTTCATCTGGTACATAGCCCCCTGCCTTTTCATATTGTCTGTCTTTCTGTGCATGTGGTTTTTGTTTCACAGGCTGCAGGATTGTAGTTCTTCTTGCTTCTGCTGTCTGCCTGGTCATGGATCCTTTTTTTTTTTTTTTTGTGGTACGTGGATCTCTCATGTTGTGGCCTCTTCCCATTGTGGAGCACAGGCTCTGGACGCGCAGGCTCAGCGGCCATGGGTCATGGGCCCAGCCACTCCGCGGCATGTGGGATCTTCCCAGACCAGGGCATGAACCCGTGTCCCCTGCATTGGCAGGCGGACTCTCAACCACTGCGCCACCAGGGAAGCCCCTGTGGATCCATTTTTAAGGAGCGCTGAATGAAGGAGAATTTTGCAGCTATATTCAGGCTCAAAGTAAATGAGTTTTGTGATTGATTGGTGATGTCTGCCAAGGATGTAGGAAGAAAGAGTGTGTACATGAATATGCTATGTTTTGACCTGGTTGGTTTCTATGTTTCTGCCATATTTAATGTTTTCTGATTATGTCTCAACAACTCATCATACATGCAGGAAACCAATATAAACTGCCCTTTTGGGTTGGATCAGTAGGGTCACCTTTCTATTTAAGAGTAGCACGTTGTTATGGCAGTTTGAACAATTCAAGAACAATGCAAGGCTTGGCAGCCATGGGAAGGAGTGGGCCAGGCTCTCACTGCAAACCCTTTTCTCCTGTGACTCTGGTTTTCTTGCCAGCTGTGTGGACCACAAAGGCACTCTACGTTTTAGGTCTGCTATGAGTGAAGATCTGGGCCTCTGCATGGTATGGGTGATGAGACACCTCTGCTCTGGTTAAAAGTGGTGAACAGCATGGGAGGCACCGAATAGGTGGGTGAAGGGTGACCTTTATCAGGCTCTGATTCATTCCCACCCTTGACTCTAAGCCTGGGCAGCACAGCTGTGCCTTGACTTATAATTGTTTAAAGCTACTGCCTCTTCTTTCCTCTTCATCATTTTCATTTCACACTTTGCATTATGTTCTCCTATTTGGATTGTACAAAACTTTCTCTTCTCCACCGTGCATTTTGGGCGTCCCAAATTCTTCTCAGGTATGCTGTGAGGGGAGTTACAGACCTCTGAGCAAATCAGCCATCTTTTTCATTGTTCTCCATGCCATGTTTCATTGCCTGAGGGTGAAAGTTTGGAATCATAAAGATCTTCTTAACCATTTATTTGTCATGTGTATATTTGTGTCATATATATATATCATATGTATGTTACATATATGTTCTGCAGATTTTCTTTAAAAGTATCTTGTGATTTTGTAGATTGCATTTTGTACATCATCAAATTGATAATAGAAAGACAAATAACTCAGAGTTCTTTAGAGAACAGAGACTCCAAATGGATAAGAAGCATATGAAAAGATGCTTAACCTCACTGCTAATCAACAGTGTTTTTAATTAAAGGTATAATGCAGGCATTTCAAGTGCATTATCACCTTGTGCTGGTGATGTGCCAAGGAAAAGGAAGCACTCCTACATTGCTGATGGAGATGGAAATTGTTGCAGCCTGTTGGAAGGCAGTCTGGCAACATCCCTTAAAAGTGAAACACATAGGGCTTCCCTGGTGGCGCAGTGGTTGAGAGTCCACCTGCCGATGCAGGGGACACGGGTTCGTGCCCCGATCCGGGAAGATCCCACATGCCGCGGAGCAGCTAGGCCCGTGAGCCATGGCCGCTGAGCCTGCACGTCCAGAGCCTGTGCTCCACAATGGGAGAGGCCACAACAGTGAGAGGCCCGCGTACCGCAAAAAAAAAAAAAAAAAAAAAAAAAAAAGTGAAACACATAGATATTTTGACCCTGCAATACCATTCCTGGGAATCTGGCTGCTAAAAAAAAAAAGAAGAAAAGAAAAGACCATTATAGGATATTGTCTTTATTCCAGCATAATTTGTAGTGGGGTGAAGAAGAAGAGAAAAAGAAAATGAAATAAATAAATATCAAGTAATGAAGGAATGGCTGAATGAAATGTGGCTCATTCATTCACAGTATGTGGATTGTAATGAATAAAAATAATGACTTAAATCTATATCATTTAACTTGGATGGATTTCCTTAATGTATTGTTAAGTGAGAAAAGCTAGATGCAGAGGTAAGTATACAGTATGATACCATTTTTATAATAGCAAGAAACAACAATAACCATATAATTCTAAAAACATATATTAATGCATATATGTATTTGGTCAAGAAGCAACGTATGGAAGGAAAAACACTAGGCCTTTAACATCAGTTGCTAGGAGGTGGGGCAGAGGAATAAAAAGTAGGGAGAGAAGAAACAGGGAAAGGGGGATGTAAACAAAATTAAATTGCAGGATAAAAAAATGTTTATAGTAAAATGGTATATATAATATGATCTCATTTATGAAAAACTATGTGTTTTTTCTTGCTTAGTGATGTATGAAAGCATGGTCATAAAAATGTTAACTGAGATCATTTGTGGTGGGATTTCAGGTGACGTTTACATTTTCTTTGTACTTCTTGATTTTTTTTTTTCATGATGTGGTCAGATAATGTCATTAGAATTGATCTCTCTTTCTCCATCTCTGAATGCTGCCTTCTACTGGTTTTATTCTGTTTCTTTTCAAGTGATACTAACATGGCAAGAAGTCCAGAATATATTCTGTCATGTCAGGGAGCCCAGTGCAAGAGCAGCTTGTATGCAGTAGTTCCAACAAAAAGTTGATACTCTCATTGGTCCTGCTTTGCATCACAATATACTCCTGAACCAATCACTGTTCCCAAGGCCAATGTTGATTGGCCAGTTTTGGGTTACATGCCAAAATATCCTGGACTGAGAGTGGGAGTAGGCAGTTTCCTAACGGAAACTCTATGTACTCTTACCAGAATATGGGTAAATTACAGGGAGTTATTATCAGAATATGTCCATTCTAAAGGGGGAGGGGGAAAGAGTTGAACAACAGTATCAAGTACAATGGTGAGGAAAATAAATAACTGTTAGAGATTATAGCAGAACCACCTAAAATTTGGCTAAGTGCAAAGGAGAGGAGGTAAGCTATTCCAGAGAAAGAGACAGTTAAGCTAAAATCTTCTATTTGAATGTTTACCTTTCTCCATATATTGATCAGAGATTTAGTTGCACACAACAGATCCACTCTGATATATGGTACAGAGTAGTTTATTTAAGGTCTAGGAGAGTTGGGGAATCAAGCTTGGATGCTGCATACTGGGAGAAATGCTCTACCCTATCAAGCTGGAACCATGCTTTCTGCCACTGGCCTAGGCTCCACACCCATGAAGCTAGGGAATGAACATAGGAAACATGGACACAACTACCACAGAAGAAAGAAACGCTTGCAGTATGTGTGCCAGAAGAGTCAGGTGGCCTCAGCCTTGTGATATTTGCTTCATCTTTCTAATTTCAAACAAATAGGTCTGCTTGATGAAGGGAGGCTACTTGCAGAACCATAGGTGCAAGAGAGTCTGGGAAATGCTATCTTGAGCTTTGTAGCTTCTACTGTGAAGAAGACCTATAAGGAGTTTGGCATAGTAGCAGGTGAGCCATTCTTCATTTTCTATCATATTCTAATCCACTGGTTATTCACCACCATACCTACTCTTCCTGTTCCACTTAAACTTCCAGAAAATAAGAGTATCAATAACATGCTCTTGCTTGATAAAATGAAACCTATCTCTTGAACAAACAAACAAAAAAGCTCATCCTCATTTCCAAAAGGAAAGATCCAAATTCTTATCAGTCATTGCATCCATCTCTGAGTGATGTTACATTATTTTTCTGGTCCTAATCTATCTTGATACTTGCAAGCTATAGTGTAATTTGTAAGGGTAACTCCTGTGAACACACATGATATGACAAAATAGGGAAAATAAAATTAGTTAATATAAATAAATAGTTATTAGAACAGGGAAAAATATGGGTAACTTCTTCAGTCTTTGTTTCTGCAATGTGTCATAAGCTTATAGTTAGAATTTAAAAATTCTTTCCTCTGCATCCCAGTTCCCATTCCCTTGTTGGAGTTTGTCTGCTGGGTCATTCATTTCTAGGGGTTTGAACCTTGGTATTACCAATTTGGTGTTTCTGTCATCTCTCATTAAGTTTTATCGCTGGAAATGGTAGTACTATGAACCTTCGTGTTCCCCTCTTGGATTCTCTTTCTCCTTCATAGTAAGGCTTGATCATCTTAGCCAACACTTTCTTTTGAGGAACATGAAGTGGCCAACAGGAAGTCTCAACTTCATATTTAGTGGAACAGGCGTGTCCTTTGTGGAAGAAAATATTTCCCCCTGAAGTATCAAGACCCCTACGTCAGCACTGTGGAAATAAAAAGGAAATACTGTTTTTCGGGTAATTAGTTGTGGTGAGAGGAGCCACTCACTCTCCCATCCATGTTTCTGTCTCCCTTCTCTTCTGGCTATGAAAGAAATGGCACCATAATGTTGGTCTCTTGTTTGTTCAGAGCATATGTTACATGCTATAGGACAGTTATCTGGTCTCTCAAGATACTATCTCCAACAGGTGATAGTTCAATAGGTCACTCCATCATTCTGTAAGATCAGCTCCTATGGGTAATGTGGTACATGGAAAGACAAGTAAACCCTCATAAACATTAGACACTGCCTTCTTTTGTTGTAAAATAATGAGACAATGTTGTGTTAGATACCACGATTGTAAACAAAGCATTTAATGGTTCTATGCCTGGTGGGATTGTGGGAGACATGGTGAACAAGGAATACAAAACCATACAGAGAATAAGTGTCTATTCCAGTAAGAACAAATTTCTGTCCCTTCATGAAGAAAGAGTTCCAATGAAATCAGTTGCCACCAGATAGCAGTCTGGTCCTCAGAAAATGATGCAGTATTTGAAACTCTGGTGCACTGATTGGTGGTGATAGCCAGAATTAATCTTGTTATTGAACCTGCGCATTACCTCTTTCTTTGCCTCTGTGACCACATTGTCCATGAACCCATTCATTAGAGTGTCTGGAAAAAGGTTGACAGACATCCACAAGGATATGATCTGCAACATGATTATTGAGAACTTTCTACACAATGGGGTTCTTTTCTGAGCACTCACATGGGACAAAAGAACTCTCATATTCTGAGCACATTTAGAATCACCCAACCTTCATTAAAACCTCCTTGTTACCAGTCCTCTAATCTTATTATTTCCAAATGCCTAGACCTTGCATCATGAGACTGACTGCTTAAAATCCTACCTACTAGAAAACTCTCCCTTTCTCCATTGTCCTTTAAGGCTGTTCTTGAGTGGGTCTGAAATGGCACAGAAATCCTTTTCTCACTGCCACCATAGATCAGGCCTGATTTTCGTCCTTCGTCAACTGATCATAAGGACTCATGAGGAGTCCTGGGACTGCAATGTGGCAGGAATAATTATGCTGGGAGTGCAAATAACTTACACCTTAAAGATATACTCAAGCCCAATTCTGTATATGTCACATCTCCTTGATGATGGACTGCTGCGGGGCCTGTCTGACTTTATGGTTTGGTAAATCAGACAACGTTGACTTCATGATAGCAAACTCAGTTTTCATTGCTTCTTGGCATTTTGGTGCTTTAAGAAAGAGCTGTTTTTTCAAAAGAGAAAAGAGCATGGCTTTGCTACCTAACCTAAGGGCTGCAACTATGATTCTCCTAACATTTACTGCCTCAAGCCTCTTACAGTACCTGGATCAATCACAAATCAAACATCATTGGATCTGAGGTATCATAAAGGCCAACTGGCTGAGCTGGGCCACCTGGAGAGCCTTCTCTTGCTCTGACTCTCTCTGAATTGGCAGCCTTATGGGTTACTTAATAATTACTTTTGATATTTTCTGCTAATGGTGATAGAGAAAAATGCATTAGACAGATCAATGTCTGCACACTAGGTGCCAGAGACTGTATTGATTCACTCCACTAAGAAGACTACATCTGGAATAGTAGCTTCAATTGAAGTCAGCACTAAATTAAGCTTATAATAAGCCACTGTAATTCTCCAAGATCCATCCATCTTCTGCACAGATTAAATAGGCAAACTAAATGGGATTGTGATAGGGTTGATCTTCCAAGAATTGGTTGGTGACACTAATCTTTCTATTCCTGTAGGGATTAGTATTGTTTTTGGTTTATTATTTTTGTATGGAAGAGAGCTCTAGGAGCTTCCCTCCAATTCTTTTCCCATAAACCTCTCACTCCACCGGTGTTCTGAGAGTATCTGTTCCTACTATGAACTCAGGAACTAGTGAAATAGCCAGTATGAGTTTATGTATCCATTGAACCCACTGTTATATGGCTCAGGTCTAAACTCTACTGTCAACCCCACTCCAACCCTTGATTCACAGTTGTGTTGTGAGGTCTCAGGAATTAGTGATAATTCAGAACAATGCAGTCCAGTGATGCTCCAAATGTCTGTGTATCTCCCCTTTCCCACTGCACAGTTATAATGGCAAAGGGTCACAGTTACCTTTGGGGAAGGAAATAATATACTTGTGATATTATTGCAGGCTCGGCTCTTTCCTTAGGGGTACTAAGATTCTCTCTTTTTTTCCAAGGGATTCTAGGTCAATTCAGTTGGGTCAGAACCATGATCCTCTATCATGCTGACACAAATCAAGTTTTAATTCACCATATTTAGAGTTTTTCAATTATATATATAAAATTGTACCTTAGTTAGCTGTTTCAAGGACCCCATGACAGCCACAGCAATCAGAAGAAAAAGAAATAAAAGGAATCCAAATTGGAAAAGAAGAAGTAAAACTGTCACTGTTTGCAGATGACATGATACTATACATAAAAAAATCCTAAAGATGCTACCAGAAAACTACGAGAGCTCATCAATGAATTCAGTGAAGTTGCAGTATACAAAATTAATACACAGAAATGTGTTGCATTTCTGTACACTAACAATGAAAGATCAGAAAGAGAAGTTAAGGAAACAGTCCCATTTACCATCACAGCAAAAAGAATAAAATATCTAGGAATAAGCCTACTGAAGGAGGCAAAAAAACCTATATTCTGAAAATTATAAAACACTCAGGAAAGAAATTGAAGATGACACAAACAGATGGAAAGATATACCATATTCTCGGATTGGAAGAATCAATATTGTCAAAATGACTATGCTACCCAAGGCAGTCTACAGGTTCATTGCCATCCCTATCATATTACCAATGGCGTTTTTCACAAAACTAGAACAAAAAATTTTTAAATTTGTATGGAAACACAAAAGACCTTGAATAGCTGAACCAACCTTGAGAAAGAAAAATGGAGCTGGAGGAATCAGACTCCCTGGCTTCAGACTGTACTACAAAGCTACAGTAATTAAAACAGTATGGTACTGGCATAAAAACAGAAATATAGATCAATGGAACAGGATAGAAAGCCCAGAAATAAACCCATGCACCTATGGTCAATTAATATATGACAAAGGAGGCAAGAATATACACTGGAGAAGAGAGACTCTTCAATAAGTGGTGCTGGAAAAACTGGACAGCTACATGTGAAAGAATGAAATTAGAACATTCTCTAACACCATACACAAAAATAAACTCAAAATGGGTTAAAGACCTAAATGTAAGACCAGATTCTATAAAACTCCTAGAGGAAAGCATAGCACACTCTTTGACATAAATTGCAGAAATCTTTTTTGGATCCATGTCCTAGAGTAATGGAAATAAAAGCAAAAATAAACAAATGGGACCTAATTAAACTTAAAAACGTTTTCACAGCAAAGGAAACCATAAACTAAATGAAAAGACAACCTACAGAATGGGAGAAAATATTTGCAAACAGTATGACCAACAAGGTATTAATCTCCAAAATATACAAACAGCTCATCCAGCTCAATATCAAAAAAACCAAGCAACCCAGTCAAAAAGTGGTTAGAAGATCTAAATAGACATTTCTCCTAAGAAGACGTACAGGTGGCCAAAAGGCACATGAAAAAATGCTCAACATCCTAATTAGTAGAGAAATGCAAATCAAAACTATAATGAAGTATCACCTCACACCGGTCAGAGTGACCATCATCAAAAAGTCTCCAAAAAATAAATGCTGAAGAGGGTGTGGAGAAAAGGGAACCCTCCTACACTGTTGGTGGGAATGTAAATTGGTACAGGCACTATGGACAACAGTATGAAGGTTCCTTAAAATACTAAAAGTAGAGCTACCATATGATCCTGCAATCCCACTTGTGGGTATATAACTGGAGAAAATCATAATTTGAAAAGATATATGCACTCCAGTATTCATTGCAGCACTATTTAGAATAGCCAAGACATGGAAGCAACCCAAATGTCCATTGACAGAGGAATGGATAAAGAAAATGGTGGTGTGTGTATATTTATATATAATAGGATGTTACTCAGCCATAGAAAAGAATGAAATGATGCCATTTGCAGCAACATGAATGGACCTGGAGATTATCATACTAAGTGAAGTAAGCCAGATAGAGAAAGCAAATATCATATGATACTACTTATACGCGGAATCTAAAAAAAAATGTTACAAATTAACTTACACACAAAACAGAAATAGACCCACAGACATAGAAACAAAGTTACGTTTACCAAAGGGGAAAGCGGGGGAAGGGATGAATTAGGAGTTCGGGATTAACGTATACACACTACTATATATAAAATGGATAACCAACAAGGACCTACTATATAGCACAGGGACCTATACTCAATATTGTGTAATAACCTCTAAGGGAAAAAGAATCCAAAAAAGAATATATATGTATATATATGTACGGTATATATACATATATGTAACCAAATCACCTTGCTGTACACCTGAAACTAAAACA
The DNA here is from genome assembly GCF_964341445.2 of Mesoplodon mirus. Taxonomy (NCBI): domain Eukaryota; kingdom Metazoa; phylum Chordata; class Mammalia; order Artiodactyla; family Ziphiidae; genus Mesoplodon; species Mesoplodon mirus. The sequence continues at coordinate 32,121,985 of NC_138995.1, forward strand.
ACACTGTAAAACATTGTAAATCAACTCTACTTCAATAAAAAAATAAAACTTAAAAAGGACCCCATGACAGAGATCCCTATGGATCAAACCATTCTGATCATCCTTCCAGCCATGCTGCTCATTATAATAATCATGCTCAGTTTGCCTCTGGTGGTTGTGCCCCACTGAAGTCAGAAGGCACTTTTCCATGGCAACATCTTGCATCTTCACTTCTGGCCGCTACAGTGCTTGGAGTATAGCCACTAACAGTGCTTTTCAAAGGTTGTCCTGCTTCTATCGTCAGTGTATTTCCCAGTACTTTGGTAAGGGAGTGTTTTTGAACCCTCTCAAAGGTGGGTGAGTGAATGGAATATAATGAATTTACTCCAGCGTCCTTTCTCCCTGCATCTTTGTCATTTTCCTTCTACATGATACCATGAACATTGACTTTATTTACAGTAGGACACCACAGAGTCAAGATTTCTGTCAGTCATTTGGAACCACTCCCAGCTGCTTGAATGAGCCCATTGATTTTAGAATCTCTGGTAAATAAACCCATATCACTAAATTCAGCCTTATTCAGACTTATGTTACTCCCTCTTTAATCTCACATATGTTTCCTGGGTTGTGCTGACATAATTTAGCAAAAGTTTGCAGTTCTTTTAGTGTGTCCCTTCTCTTCTGGTTTTACTCTGTAACTGATGTCCCAGGGCAGGTTGAGATCTGACACTGGTTTTAAGCCTGGAGCCTCTGAGAAGTAGTATATTGAGTCAAGGGAATAGTTGGATTTCTGTGATATGTACTACCTTAGATGATGCCGTTATTGGTTGTTTTAGCAAGCAGGGCCAGCTTCATCAGAGAGAGAAAGGGGGGCTGCTTCTGTTGGCAATAGAAAGTCAGATTTGGAAAGTTAGAGCATTCAGATCCTCACCTCATTCTTATCCTCAACATCTTGTTCTTTCCAAATCATCTTTCTAATTTGTACACAAGAAATCCAATGAGGCTGTTTAATCAATCTGTGTTGAATTTTGAGCGACCCACAGGATTAGGCTTGGCACCTTATTTTTGTAGCCACCTTCTTTTAGGTTAGTCGTGGGAACTGTGATTCTCTAATTATGCCTTAAATAGAGAATTTAAATCTTGAATTTGTCATTTTATTTTTTAAACTTGCCAGTGCAGTTAGAATTAGCCAAGCATTTTGGTAAGTCTATTGCTATGTAACAAAGCACTCCAAAGTTTAGTGGCTTACAATGGTAACCAGTTATGATCTCTCACAATTTTGTGGATTGACTGGATTTAGTGGTGACTGCTGGGACAACAACCAGAGGGTCACCATGGGCTGGGACATTGAAGATAGTTGACAAAAATGGCGGGTAGTAGATGCTGGATGTTGGTTGAAGATTCAGGTGGGGTTGTCAGCTAAGAACACCTTGGTTCTACTCCCTGTAGCCTTTCTTCCTGGTTGCTTGTGCTTCCCCACAGCATGGTGGCTGGATTCCAAAAGGGAATGTTCTAAGAGGCAGAGGCAGATGCTGCTGATCTAATGCCCAGCCTCTGAAGTTACACAGGACAAATTTTGTTACATTTCTATTCATTAAGAGACCATTGAGGTTCGGGGGGAGGAGGGAACAGATGGATAAGTCGTAGCATTTGTGACCACCTTTAATCCACTGTATTAATCCACTTACCATTTTTACATTCCTTGTGCCTTGTAATAGTCTATAGCATCAGCCACTTAGACCTCCAAAACCTTACAAGAGTTCCATCTTCTAATGCTGACTGAATCGGCATTGATTTCAAACTCAACCAGATTCTAATTGATCTCATATTTCCCATTTTCTTGAAGATTGATTGCCTGTAATCATCTACTGTATTACTTAGGTTCTTTAATTGTAGACAAAATAATGCACTCTAGTTTAAGCAGGGAAGGATTTATGATAGGTCATTAAGTCACAAGAATTTCTAGGAGAGCCAGAGAAAGAAAATTAACTGCTACACAGCCAAGAGCAGAGGAACCAAGAGAAAATCGAGTCACGTGTAGCATACTTCCCGGGAAAACCTTGATGCTTCTCACACTTGACACCCAGAAAGTAGGACTAGAACCACTGCTTTGGGAGGAAAACTAAATACCTCTTCCAGTGAACCTGTGGGAGGACTTTACAGCTGTGACCACCTGGATCTAACTTCTGCTTTACAGTTGAGCACATGTGGAACTCTAGCTGCAGGATATTTCTGTCTTGGAAAATAACCTTGTTTTCCAGCGTCTAGGCAGGTTTCACAGCTTTGATTCTATTGACATTTTAGACTAGATACTTTATTGGGGGGGGTGGGAGAATCTTGCACATTGTAATATATTTAGTAACATCCCTGGCCTCTTACCTGGTAGATGCCAATAGTACTGACCTGCGCCTCTTCTCTCCCCTCCAGGTTGTGACAACCAAAAATGCTTCCAGTCATTGACAGATATCCTCTGGGGGAGAAATTGCCTCCTGTTGAGAAGTACTACTCTAGGGTAATAAAGGCATGGTAGAATGGAGTGGGAATGGGACTAAATAAACTGCCATACTCCACAAAATAGATTAATGGGAGGTTAGTGTAGAAGAAAAATTCCTTGATATCTCAAGGATCAGTGACACAAAAATGTCATTTTAGATACATTAATACCTATTTAGATATACTAATATCAAACTGGAATGAAAGGTCCACCTCGATAGTGGTAGATGAGATAAAGGTAAATGCTGGGCCATTTTTTCCCCATGATGTTGACAGGGTTTAGAATAAGAGAAATTCTTTCAACATGGTTGCCCTCAGATAAACTCACTTCAGAGCCCCCTCTTTGCTTGAGGTTCTGTCAACTTGGCAGGGATGATTCTTACTATATATGTATGAGTGCAGAATACTATTAATCTGTCTGCATTTCTCTCCATTTAGCTGTCTTTAAAAACATAATATTAGTTCATAAGTACAATATTGCTATCAGTGTCATCTGACAATTTTCTGCCCTCCTTCCTCATACTTCTATTTCTTGAATCCAGGTTCTATTGGGGGTATCTTTTAAAAGTGGCAATAGAAACTAGTGGACTAGAGGAGAGAGGGAAGAGTCTCCACATCATTGTGGATAAAGAGTTTTTATTCTGTGCGGCTATAAGGATGTCAGTCCCACAGGAAATTGCTTTTGATACAGGAATCCCTAGAGAGACAGGCATGGAAGAGACTGTAATGTTATGCTGTATGACAGCAGGCGGTGAGAATGCAATCGGTCAGCCAGCTCTAATCTTTACATTAAAACAAGTATTGTTGTGGGATAGGAAATTGAGTTAGCAGGTTTAATCTGCTCCTTCCTGATACATAGGTTGGTGCTAGTATATTTATTAGGCACTTACCATGAGCTTAGTCCTATGAAAGATAAAAGTGGAAGACATCGTCCTTTCATTAGCAGCCATTATCAATTATTCAGTTTTATCAATTATATCAATTCTTGTCTCCATTTAGTGAGAACTCACAACTCTAAGCATTGGTTGAGCTGCTTTACATATATTACTTCGTTAAATGCTTGAAATAATCCTATGAGGGATATACTTTCATTACTTCCATTTTACTTAGCCCTCATACTACATTGCAGTAGGAGGACTTCATGCTTAAAAAAGTAGATTAAATAGAATCTAGAGCCTCATAATATAATATCCAGAACACAATAAAAAATCACTGCTCATACCAAGAATGAGGAAAATCACATCTTGAGTGAGAAGAGACAATCAATAGATGCCAACACTACAATAAGCCAGAATTATCTGACAAGGATTTTAAAGCAGCTGTCTTATAGCAATTATGAATTCCCTTGACACAAATGAGAAAATATAAAGTCTCAGCAAAAAAAGAGAAGTTATAAAAAAGAACAAAATGGAAATTATAGAACTGAAAAATGAAATAACTGAAATAAAAAATTCACTGGATAGGCTCAATAGTAGAGTGGAGATGACAGAGGATAGAATTAGTAAACTTGAGGACAGAATAATAGAGTTTACTCAGCTTAAACAACAGAGAGAAACTGAAAGAAAAATGAAGAGAGTTTCAGGAACCTGTGGAACAACAAAAGAGCTGACATTTGTATCATTGGAGTCCCATAAGGAGAGGAAAGATAGAGTAGAATTGAAATATTTGAAGAAATAATGACTGAAAACTTTCTAAGTATGGCAAAAGTCATGAACCTACATATTTATGAAGCTGAATCAATCCCAAATGACATAAATACAAAGAAGTCCATGCCAAGACACACTATAATTGAAGTTCTGAAAACTAAAGACAGAGTAAACATCTTGAAGGTGGTCACAGAGAAACGAGGCATAACTTACAAGAGAACACAAAATTCAAATGATAGTGAACACAAAATTCAAATGAAACATGGAGGTAAGAAAAATGGTGTGACATTTTTCAAGTACTGAGATAAAAGAACTGTCAACCGTGAATTCTAAATCCAGAAAACTACATGAACTTAGAGAGTGGAAGGGGAAGTTACACCCAAAAGCCTGTAACATTAGAAGGGAGTATGGGTACTGGGGAGACTAAGAGAAATACATGTTGCCTCAAAATACAATGGGTAATTGAAGCCATTTTCCAAGTTAACTAAAATATTTTTGCTGTTTTTTTTTACTTTTGTGATTATGGCTGTTTCTGTATTCTTTTAGAAAGAATATTGGATGTCTTCCACCACTGACAAATCTCAAAACATTTACCACTATGTGTTTCTCTTCCCAGTGAAATTGTCTTCTTTGCTACTACTAGGGAGTAGTTTCTGACCAGGCTGAGTAGGCAAGACTGAATTAACCATTAGTGTCCCTTTGGGGCAGCATATAAGGCATTTTTGGATGAAATCCTTGTTCTGCCTTTGCTTTGGCCACCAGGGATTGCATTAGCAAAGCAGGTTTCTCTGCAAAAGAGATTGGATTGAATTGGGTCAGATATTCATAATGATGACACCAAATTCTTATCAAGATTAGACCTTTGCCATTCAGTGGGAGTAGGTATTTGTTTATTGAAGACACACAAAAAAGCTGGCTTCTCTGACCCCGTCAATGCAAGAACCTTAACAGACAGGTCTAAAGGGAGGAAGGCAGAGCCTCAGAAAACAGAGGTGAAGAAGAAGGGTAGAAGCATTAATTACAAGGAATGACTGGAAGCTGCCATTTGAGCTTAGATTAAAAGGCTCCATCAGTGCCTGGATTTCTGTTCCTGGAAGTATCTAAGCACTTTTAACCATTCCAAGTTGTATTTAGTGACCTTTATCTCATTTAATATTCTTCATATTCCATAAATATATTGGCCATGGATGATTGTACCCATTCCTTAGATGAGAAAATCATTGCACAGATTTTACATGGTATCTAGATCTTGAAGCTATTTAAGTATCCTACCTACTGTACCATAGACTTTTGCTATAGACTTAAATCTCCATGTGACTTAAATGATCACCTCCATTCTGGTTCCTCACTGGCAAGTAGACTCCAAATAGACTTTGCCACTCAGTGATTAGAAGGTAATTCTGTCATGAGTAAATGGATCTTGCAAAGAATCATTGAAGAGAGGCCCTTTTCACTTGGGAAACCACAGCTTGAAGGCTCAAAGCTGTGAAAGATAAATTAACCTTCCCTCGGACTTCGTCCAACCTGCCAAGCAAACTGGAAGTAATTATTTTGTGTGGAATGCTTATTGCCATTACAGTGGCAGGGACTTGATTTCACCATTTAGCAGACCCATCTGTTCCTTCCTTGGCAGGCACTCTGATCACATGTCACCTGGGGCCCTAGCACTCCTGGGCTCTGATTGCAGGGTAAGTCTGAGGCTAAAATGTGGGTATGTAGAGAGTGAGAGGACCTGGCTTCCACCCCTAGTCTAGCTGGGGAGATGGAAATAAGAGTGAAATGATAAATACCCTTAGAGGCATATTAGTACCGAAAGAGTTGATCAGATAGTACATGTTCCAAAAACAATAATATGCAGTGTGGTTGCAGCCCAGGCCCTGGTTCTGTCACTTGCTAATAACTCTGTGATCTTGGGCAAGTCACATAACCTCCACGTGCTTTAATTTTCTCTATTACAAAATAGACATAATAATGCTTACCTCATTGAGTATTACGTGAAGGTGGTGTAAAGTGCTCAGCACATAATAAGTATTCAGTAAATGTTAGCTTTTATGGTAAAGAGTTCAGGAGGGACAGAGCCCTGGGGGTGGTCGAAAAGGGCTTTCTTTGGGTTGGAAATACGGCTTTGTCTTTTCGCTCCACTTTCACCCCATTTCATAGCTGTGTATGTCTCATTGGTCACAGTGGTTGGTCTAAGCATGGTCATCTGACCAAGGAGGAGCCGATAAGAGTTCTTCCGCAGAAAATGTAGAACTGGGAAAGCCATCATCCCCCTGGTGGTTGAGACTGTAACAAGTAAAACTGGGCGCGACGATGGCTGAGTTTCCTGCTATACGGACCAGAGAAGGAAGGATAGGGAAGGCTCTGAGGCCCAGCTAAGGTTGTTGGTTCTTCATTTGACAAACAAGCAGGCATTGGGAGGAGTTTCTGAAGAGGGGCATGAAACCCGAAAATGAGCATTTTGGGGTAGGCTAGATCTCCTCCTTCAGACCTGGGGAGTCTGTTTCCTAGAAATGCCTGCTTTTTAATGATGCTGAAAGTTATTAATCACTATAAATGCTGCACAAAGTGTGTATTCAGGGTTTAGTAACATTAGTACTCTCCAGCTTCTAGAGTGTTGACAATATTTTTCCTTTATAGGGAAGTTTCTGCAGTCCTGGCTGTGCCTTAACTACCTTTCTGATTGGTCCAGTCTAGTTCTTCAGACTAGACAATTACCTCTCATTTCCTTATGGGGAGAAGCTGCCAACAATTTCTGTTTAGATCAGGAGCCATGTGGTGTCGGGTACCACATGGCAGCAAGAAATGAGGAGCTCATATAAACCATCACTTAAGTTCTTGCTGAGACGGTTTTGTTGTCATGATGAGGAATACACATTAAAAAATACCCTTACATCTTCTTAAGAAACAAACCAGTTGTGAAAAATGGCATGCCAGTGTGTTCCTGGAGCTCTGATTTCTGACAGAGACCCTAAAGAGACAGGAACAGTTCTACTATTCTTGTGGCTTTTATGTGCCAGGTAGCCTGGCCATTGGAGTCATTCCTGGCTTTGACACCATTTCTGTGCCTCGTAATATTGTTGCAAGGATTAGATGGTAGCAACAATAAAGGACCCGGCACAGGGAAAATGCTTGACAAATGACAGGAATTAGTATTATGCTTAATGATAGCACCCCAGAATTTGCTAATTTTGTCTTTTTAGTTAGTTCACAAATCTCATTAAGAAGGGAGGACACCATGTTGTCATCTTCTGAAGTCTTGGATTATTGATCCTGTACCATTTACTTTGTTTCTTCTCTTTTGTGTGCTCTTTAAATGTGTGTGTGTGTACACGTGGGTATGTTGTTTGATGAGTTTTTTACACATTCATGGATTCACATAACCACCACCATGGTCAGGATTCTATCACCGTCCCAAAACCCCCTTCCAATGCCCTTTGGCAGCCAAATCCTCCACCCTTGGCAACCACTGTTCTGTTCACCATCACGATACTTTTGCCTTTTTCAGAATGTCACATCAGTGGAAACATGTAAATGTAATGTTTTGAAATTTGTTTTTCAGTCAGCATTAATTTCTGTTTAATGCATGCTGTCATATTTATCAATAAAGCATTCTTTTTTTAAAATTTACATAATCTGCTTTTATTGGACATCTGAGATATTTCCAAGTCCTTTCAAAACTACAGTGACAATTCTATGCATACATAAATTTGTGTGCACTTCTGTTAGCATTCTCTAAAATATGTGAGTATCTTTTCCTTCACTTTTTACTATAATAAACAGAACCTTTTTGCATACATCTCTGGGCACGAGTGTAGTATTTCTAAGAATATATCCTCCGAAGCAGAATTCGGAGAATATTCAGAGGGGATGAATATCTTTAAAATTTACTGCCAAATTGCCCTCCTAAAGATCTTACCAATTTATATACTTTCACCAGTAAGAGTATGAAAGTGTCTGCATCCCTCATATACACTACAACTCTGGTTATTTTAAACTTTTTAATTTTTGCTGATTTGTTAGGTAGGAAGGTGACTTTTTAAAAAAAGAATTGCATTTCCCTGGTCATTGGTGAGGTTGAGCATTTTTAAGTATCTTTGTTGATATTTTTACTTCTTCTTCAGTAATTTGCCTGTTCAGAGACTTAGCTGGTTTTTCTTTGTCTTTTGTAATATTGATTTACAGGAGCTCTTTAAACAACTAGTGCTTTCTTAATACTTTATCTGTTTTATAAAAGCATTCCTTTTTTTTTGGCTGACAAGTATTCCATTGTATGAATATACCACAGTTTATCCATTTGCCCACTGAAGGACATTTATGTCATTTTTGGCTTTCAGCTATTATAAATGAATTGGCTACAAATATTCACATGATCGATTCTTACTTGGATATATGCTTTCTTTTTCTTGGGTGAATACTTGGAGTAGAATGGCTGGGTCTGTTTAACTTTACAAGAAACCGCCAGTATGTTTTCCAGAGTGACTGTATCATGTTGCATTGCCGCCAGTGATATATGAGAGTTCCAGTTGCTTCACATCCTCACCAGTACTTGGTATTGTCAGTTATATTTTAGCTTTAGCTTCTCTAATAGTTGAGGTTTTAATTTGTATTTCTTTATTGGTTAATGACATTGGGCATCTGTTTTTGTGCTTATTTTTGATCTGTATAGTCTCTTCAGTAAGATACCTGTTCACATCTGCCCAGTTTTTTTAAAATTGAGAAATAAGCCACATACCATAAAAGTCACACTTTTAGTGTGTTTTTTTCCATATTCATAAAGTTTTACAACTTTCTTCCTTTTTAAAGATTATTCACTCTTTTTGGAGCATGGTTAAAATTAAAATAGATACTTTAAAGTATATGTCTGATAATTCCAGTATCCATGTCATCCTCAGGTAGGTGTGTGTTGATTGTCTTTTCCTTTTCCAGATGTTGAGATTTTTCTGGTTATTTGTGTGTAGATTAATTTTAAATTGTATCCTGGACTTTCTGAATGTCATGTTAGGACACTCTTGCTTTTATTAAATCATATGGAGAATGTTATTTATTTGTTTGTTTGTTTTACCAGGCAGATTTTGTTCAGACTGCCAGTTTCTACCTGCCTCCTCTGAGCTATTGTTCCAATGTCAGCTCAATTTCAAAGCCTTTGCAGTGATATTTTGATCTACCTCATGTGAGTGCCGTCTAGGTGCCTGCTTGGGAATGGGGCAGTGGTCTACTCTATAACTTAGTTCTTAAAGCTTTTGGCATGTTATTTGGGATCAGATCCATGTGTGCATAGCTCAGGGTAAGTATAGGAGTTCATACAGAACATTTTGGCCTCACTTTCTCAAGTTCTCTACTCTCTTTGACCTCCCAGACACTACCTGGCTTGAAGAGTTTCCTTTCCTGGTCTTTTGACTAGAAAGCTGTGACTTAATTTCTTCTCTCTGTCGTGCCCTTCCCACAGTTTGTCTGCTTCTGGGGCTCAGTGGTGGGAGGATATACAGAGAAAAAGAACAGTGAGCATTTTCCTCGTGCTTTTGGGACCAGTCTCTCTGGTCAGAAAAAAAGAAAAAAAAACCTCCTCTCTGAGTTTTAGGCACCTGCTCAGCTTCTGGTGCCATTACTAGCTCCAGCACTGTGTGATTGCCTGCAACTAGAGTGAGAGAAAATGGGAAAAAATGTTTTTTTTCCAACTCTCTATTATCCAGAGGGCCCTCTTTCCGTTCTTTGGACCAGAAACAGAGCTCTTTTGGAGGTCTCCCTGTCTGCTCTCCATATGCAGTTCTGGGTTCCAAGATGCCTTTGAATCTAGGTCAGGAGATTTTGGAAGGGGGAAAGTGGGAAGCTTACTGCTGGTGTAGTAGTACTTAGGATTCTGGTTTCCATCCCTAATCTGCCTGCCACTATTTATTTTTCAGCTGCTCCATGCATTTTGCCCAGAGTTTTTAGTTTCATTGACTGCCTCCTCCATTTTGAACGGAACCTGAATGCTCCTTTATTTTTGACAAAGGGAAAACGATCTTTTGAGGCAATAGCTAAGCTCTGGTCCTTTTTTTTTTTTTTTTTTTTTTTGCGGTACGCGGGCCTCTCACTGCTGTGGCCTCTCCCGTTGCGGAGCACAGGCTCCGGACACGCAGGCTCAGCAGCCATGGCTCACGGGCCCAGCCGCTCTGCGGCATGTGGGATCCTCCTGGACCGGGGCACGAACCCGTGTCCCCTGCATCGGCAGGCGGATTCTCAACCACTGCGCCACTAGGGAAGCCCCTCTGGTCCATTTTTAAATCATGAAAATTACATAGAGCGATAGTAAAGCACGTGGACCATAGATCCATCTGCTTGGGTTCAAATCTTGATTCCGTCACATTCTAGATGCACAGCATTTACCAAGTTACTTGATTTCTGTGATTCAAAGAGCCATCTTTGATAATAACAGAAAATACTTCATAGGGTTAATATGAGTTTATATTTAAAAAGCATTAGAACTTTGCCTGACACATAGTAAGTGATATCTAAGTGTTCTTTATATAAACTAATGTCTGTTGGCCCCATAGCTTATAAGAAATGAGTTTCATTTCTGCATTTCCCAATTCCCTTGGTGTTTAACTTACCTTTTTTTTTTTGTAGAAGGCTATAGAGAGAGTAAAAATACCATGGGCATTAGAATCAGGATGATCTGAATTTAAATTCAGTATGAAATATCTAGCCCAATATCAGACACACGTGGGGAGCAATGTAAAATGTTCCTTCCCCTTTAATTTAAAAGAAAATGTACAGTGTCCAAAGTTCACTATTCTTGATTATTGTCCTAGTGCTACTTCCTCATGCATTCATTCCATCAATTCATTTCTTGATTTATTGATTAGTTAATTAATTAAAAATTTATTAAATACCCACTTTGTTCCAGGACATGTGCTAGGTGCCAGGGAAATACTGGTGAGCAAAATAGACATTCCTGCCATCATGGAGGTTACATTAATCAAAGAATCATCTAAACATACAATTACAAATTATGATGGATACACTGAAGAAAAAGTACATAGTATTTTCTGAACATGTAACAGAGGGATCTAACCTAACTGGAGGAGGTGAGGGAAGAAGGTGGTAAATAATGGCTTGAGTTGAGTCTGAATAATGAGTGGGAACTAAATTGGCCAACTGGTAAGTAAGGGGTAGAGAGGGCAGCACTTTCAGTGGCCCTGTAGTGTGATGAGAATAGCATGTTCAGGAGCCAGTATGGTTGATGAGGTGGCTAGGGAGGGAGTTAGTTCAGAGGAGAATGGCACCCAAAGAGGGTGAAACAAGATGGAATTAGGTTGGGGAAGGCCTCTTGAGCTTTGTGAAAGACTGTATTATAAGAACAAGATGAGGGAATTGAAGTTTTTTTTTTTTTTTTTTTTAGCGGTACGTGGGCCTCTCACTGTTGTGGCCTCTCCCGTTGCGGAGCACAGGCTCCGGATGCACAGGCTTAGCGGCCATGGCCCATGGGCCCAGCTGCTCCGTGGCATGTGGGATATTCCCAGACCGGGGCACGAACCCGTGTCCCCTGCATTGGCAGGCGGACCCCCAACCACTGCGCCACCAGGGAAGCCCCGGGAATTGAAGATTTTAAAATGGGATACAGGGTGGGATAGGAGGGGACAGTGATAGGACCACATTCACTTGGGAAGATGACACCCACGACCACCTTCATGTGAATGGTTTGCGGCTTATAGTCATTGCTCCAAGTCTAGGTTTGCTTAGAATCAGTGTCCTCCATGATTATTTCCTCTGCATTCTTAAGGGGCACCACCAGTCTCTCCACAGTGAAAGTCAAAAAGCTTGGCATTTAAAGATATGGTTGAAGATGACATCCACCGTCTAATGGTCTTCCCACACCTTTGGGATGTATTTTGTTGGTTTAGGCAAATAATCTTCCTCTGGAAGCTGACATGAGGAACTGTAGGAATGAGTTCTCTTTGTGGTGGGAAAGAATGAAACAGACCCACCAAGAGAGGTACAGATGGAAGAAGACAGCTCCCAGGATATCTGAGTTTGTGGATCCAGTCAATCCTGAAACTGTTTCCACTCCTACTTTTTCTATGGTTTGTGTTTCCCGGGCCAGCGAATTTTTTGTGCTTAAGCCAGCTTTCCACCAAAAGAGTCCTGTCATTCTTTGAAGAAGTTCTCAGGGACCAAGTTCTGCTTTGTGTGCTAATTAATTTAACTCAAGAATTAGCTGGGGTCACTGTGTCCTTTGGCATAAACCTCCATCCCACATGCAGAAAGAAAAGGCAGTGTTTTTCCTTGGGGTTCGTGTGTGTGTGTGTGTGTAGATGGGGGCAGGAAATAGGGGAGTGGGACGAAGGGAGTATGTGAACGTTCTCTGGCATCTGGCTCTGCCCTCAGTGAACTCTCAACCATGTTCAGTTCTCACATCTGGCAGCTACCTCTTCTCTTTCTCAGCCTTCCAAATCAGGAACATTACCCTGTTACCTCAGTTACCCCAGATCATTGTCACCAGCCATAGGTGTGTTGTACATCTTGCTCCAAGTCGGGGTGGCAGAAATTTTGACATTTCAAAATTGCAAACAACTTAAATTTAGACGTCAGATCTTCTTAAAATATACCAGAATATCTCCATGATCACTCTTCACTATACGCTTCTGCCTCCTGCCATGCTTACCCCTTGCTGTGTTGCCCAGTCCTAAATCCGTTGAAATTCCAACGTAGACAAGTTTTTTATCATTTGATTTCACTGTCTCCATATAGAACCTCCCACCTAGAGCAGCCTGCTTACAAAGACAGTCCCCCACCTTGAGAAAACCCCCTACTAGCTGTTAAATGAAGTTTTCTTTCACCCTACTTCACTGTCTACACTCTCTGGTTTGCCTCTTTAACATCTCCTTTACTTTCTATTGTTATTTTTACCTTCTCCCCTTAAATGCAGCAAAAAACAATCAAAAAAGCTCTTGGTGTTGATTCTTAACAGTATGCTTTGTGCTCACTGAGCAAATGGCTTTGAAAGGATCATTTTCCCTCATCTCCTGGGATCAGGGAAGAGGCCCCAACCCACTTCCCTCACCCCCTGCAACTCACTAATTCTAAGGTACCAAGTTGGCATCAGCTCTGAGCAGTCTCTTTTGTGTCATGTAACCCTTCCTCTTTCCTCCCTCCCCCCATGCCCAATAGGAGCTTTGGCAAAAGAAAGAAAGAAAAAAACCTGACTGGGTTCCAGCTCTTCTTTTGCCTTTTTCTCCCAGATCTCATGTTACTTGAATGAGGAGGCTCTCTGTCGATTGAACCTCCTGTGTTCAGCTTTTTGAGCTGACAGCTTCCCTTTCTTCTCCTGCCATGAGAAAGCTTTCTGGGGCTCAGGCGTGCTCCCTCTCTCTGGCATGGAGGTGGAACAGTGCTCCAGCTCAGGTCAGCCCCAGGGGTATAGGATTGCTCAGCCCTTGACCCCGCAATAGCTGGCCTTGGCACTGCTGTCCCTCTGCTGTCTGCTCATGTACCTTGTTCCAGGCAACACTGATATTGGTGGATGACCTTTCGTCTCAGGCATAGCTTTCTTCTCAAACACAGGAGAAGGGAATGCAGGAAGGGCAGAGCAGTGAGGGGTGCCTTCTGTGGCACAGACACGTGGCCTTACTAATGTCAGTGGTCTACTGGACTTTCCTAACTACAGCCAGGAAGATTGCCTGTAGAAGATAGAATAAGACTGTAAACGCAGCCTTCACCTTTCCTTCTTCCTTGTAATCTATAAACTGTAAAATGCAAGTGTTATGCATTATTTTTTCATGCCATACAATCCCTAGCCTATACATTCCACACACCAGACCCTAAAAAATTCGAAGGCATTACAAAAAGTGAAAAGATGTCAGGTGTCACTAATAACATTAATCAACAGTCAGTCATTGTTGACACCATTACTATTTATGGAGCACTTAATTGCACACTAGGTACTATGCAGAGACCTTCAAATGGAATGTCTCATTGAATCCTCCCAACCATCCTATGAATTAGATTTGATCTTTCTCTCTATCTTATAAACAGAGGCAGAGAGGTTAGCCATTTAAACCCAGCAAATTTGTACTGGAGCCAGAATTTGAACCCAAACTACCTCCACTCTATGCTGAATCGCATACTGTATTCATGCAGGTCATGGATGTATCGGGAAAGTGGTCTTGACCCTTGATGGATATAGTACAGTTGTTAATGAAAAAACTCATATCTATGCAATGAAAAGCAAAGAGTTTTTCTTCTTTGTTTTGTGTTCTCCTGTAAACATCAGTCTTTTTTGGATGATTTCAGCTCATGACACTCTGATGCCAGGTAGACTTAAGGAGTTCAGATTCCCTGAGAGGTATCTTTGGAGCAAAACTGGAAGTTTAGAGACTGCTTCTGTCATCCTAACACTAAATAAGTGTTTTAAGGAACAGAAAAGCCAGAGATTTGGTATGCAGTGTAGAAAAGCAAAGCACAGAGACATGGAAATGTCCAGAGTTTGGATGTTCAAAGGAAATTAAAAGGCTTGGTGACTCTTCACTGTAGAGGGAATTTGTAACTCACTCATTTAACCAACATCATGCAACCATGAACCAGGCCCTGGCTATGGGCTAAGTATTATGAGTGTAGCATGCTAGCTTGAGCCTTCTCCCCTGCGGCTTATGTTTTAGTGGGGATAGATAGACAGAAACAAGCAAACAACTATGTTGATTTCAGGTAGTGATAAATCAGTGCTATGCAGAGAGTAAAGCAATGTAATGGGTTAGATAGAGACTGGTTAGAGTAAGGCATCTGGGAAGACTCCTTTGAGGAGGGGGACATTTGAGCTAAGGCCATCTATGCTTGGGTTTATTTCTGGGCTTTCTTGGATTTATTCTGTTCCAATAAAGTCACTATGAAAATTCCAATGGAACTTTTCATAGAAATAGAAAAAATTCTGAAATTCCCATGGAACCACAGAAGACCCCGAATAGCCAATGCAATATTGAGCCAGAAGAACAGAGTTGGAGGCATCACACTACCTAATTTCAAATTATATTACAAAGCTATAGTCATCAAACCAGTATGGTACTGGCTTAAAAACAGACACATAGACAAATGGAACAGAATAAAAAGCCCAGAAATAAACCCAAGCATAGACGGTCAAGTGATTTTTGATGAGGATGCCAAGAATACAAAATAGGGAAAGCATAGTCTCTTCAGTAAATGATGTTGGGAAAACTGGATATCCATATACAAAAGAATGAAATTGGACCTTTATCTTGCACTACTTACACCAGTCTACTCTTAGCAAGTTTTCACTGTTTAATACAGTATAATTAACTATAGTCATCATGCTGAAGATTCAATCTCTAGACTTATTCATCCTATATAACGGCAACTTTGTATATATACAATGGACTATTACTAAGCCATAAAAAAGAGTGAAATAATGCCATTTGTAGCAACCTGGATGGACCTAAAGATTATCATCTTAAGTGAAGTAAGTCAGACAGGGAGAGACAAATATGATATCACTTACATGTGGAATCTAGAAAAACGATACAAATGAACTTATTTACAAAACAGAAGTATACTTACAGACATAGAAAACAAGCTTATGGTTACCAAAGGGGATAGCAGGGTTGGGAGGAGATAAATTAGGAGTTTGGGATTAACATATACATACTACTATATATAAAATAAATAACCAACAAGGACCTACTGCATAGCACAGGGAACTACACTCAATATCTTGTAATAACCTATAATGGAAAAGAATCTGAAAAAAAATATGAATCACTTTCCTGTAAATTAACTATACTTCAATTTTTAAAAAATGGTTAAAAAAAAGATTTTCTCTATTTTAAAATAATTTGATTATGCTGTTACTTGGTAAACATTTTTTTTCGTCTTTCTTGTGCTTGAAGTTTATAGAACTTCTTGGATTTTTGGGCTTATAGGTTATGTTAAATTGGAAAAAAATTAGTCATTATTTCTTCAAATATTTTTTTCTGTCCCTGTACTTTTTCAAACACTGTAATGACACATACGTTACACTGCTTGAAGTTGTGCCACAGTGCACTGATTCTCTGTTCCATTTTTAAAAAATTTTTTCTTTCTCTTTTTCATTTTTGTGTCATTAAATTCTCTAATCTTTTCTTCTGCAGTTTCTAATCTGTCATTAATCCTGTCCAGTGCTTTTCCTCTTACACTTTGTAGTTCTCATTTATCCAAGTTCAATTTGGGTGTTTTTTATATTGTCCATGTTTGTACTTAACAAGTACAGTCTTTCCTCTGTGGTTTTTTAAAAATGTCTAGAATGCATTATAATAATTTTAATGTTCTTTTCTGTTCATTCTAATATCTGGGTAAATTCTGGATTGGTTTCAATGGATTGAGTTTTCTCCTCATAATGGATTCTGTTTTTCCCATTTCTTTTCATGCCTGGTAATTTTTGATTGGATAACAGATATTTGCCAGTACTGTGCTGAATTCTCCAGGAGCACTCTCTGCAGATCTGTAGTCTTTTTCTGTGTAACTCTTTCCTCTTGGTACTCTTCCTGTGAATGCTAGCTGTCGTGCTCTCTTTGGACACTCATGTTCATATACTCAATCAGGGAATTTGCCTAGCACCACCTGAGTTTCCCCTGCCTGTGCCATGGACTGGAAACTCTTTCAGTGGAGTTAAGCTTGGGAAACTGCAGGGCTCCCCTCATTTGTTTCCTGTATCTCAGGTATGACTGTCCTTTGTTGACTGATGCCCAGTGTCTTGAAAACCATTGTTTCATGTATTTTGTCTGTGTTTTAGTGATTTCAGGAGCAGAGGTCCCTGTTACTACATCATGGCTGAAAGTGAAAGCCCTGAAGATCATTTTTTAAATAAATGACTTATAATAACAGAAAGGATTACTAATAATATGTGATCCCTTTGGCTTTCAGATATCTCTTGGGATGACTTAGCACAGTAGGTGAGGGCATATCCATTACATATTCATTACAAAACATAATGAACATTTTACTTTCAAAATATTCTAATGTTAAGGTGCAAGGTATGTGATACCAGTAAAGTATTTAAATACTGATTGACTAATATTTTAGAACTCTGGCAGTTAAATTTGACACAATATCAGTAAAAGTATTCTCACTATACAGGCCAATTACTAATGACAGCCCATCTATGATGCTAATGGAACAAATAATGATTCTGTAAAGTTTTAGCAGGTGGTTATTTCTGTTTCTATGCAGTCGATGCTCAAGATAAGAGTAAATTCATTTTCTCTAACAAGGGAATTTTGTTTATGATATGGGAAAACTCATTCCTCATAATGAACAGGAGTTAGCTTGTGATTGACTTAGAGGGCTGAGAAAACTCCCAGGTAAGTGGTAATCACTTTCATAGATATTCATCAAATAAAAAATTGTATTCTCTATCAGTTGTAAGAATAGCAAACTAGTGGCTTGTGTGTAGTATTCTTGCTGTCCACATGTTTTAAAAATCAGGAGATTTCACTGATTCATCCACATTTTCAGTTTCTCTTTGATGAGGGAATCTCCCTATTAATACACTTGACCCCTTTTATTCAGTTATATTAGCTGCATGGCCTGTGTATTCATCTGAATTTGCAACCCCTTCCTCAATACTTCATCCTTCCCATTTTTTTCATTGAAATATCTTCCTAATAAAGATAATGCCTACAATATTGTGAGTAGTAAAAATACATCATCAAATCAGGATTGCTCTAAAAGGCACTTTAAACTTATTATTTCTATCTTCTGATGGTTTAAAATAATGGCCACTGTTTTTAGATAAGTGATAATCATATGATGTTTGTCTACCTGAAACTTAATACAACATTGTAAATCAACTCTACGCCAATAAGAATTATTGAAAAATAAAATAAAATAATGGCCAGAAAGCCTTTGACACTACTCACATTGAAAGAAGCGATCTATGTCTTTTCTCTTTTTTTCCCCCTTGAATCTATACAGGCTTGTGACTCAGTTTGAACCAGTAGCATGGGGAAGAAGTAACACTGTGATTTCCTAGTGTAGGTTAAAAGGTAATGCAGCTTTTCTTTTGTTTGCTAGATACCTGCTTTTGGAGCCTAGAATTGCCAATTATGCAGTTTGACCACCCTGAGGTGGTCATATTATGGGGAAGCCCAGGCCACATGGAGTAGGGGCTGTAACCTACATTTCCACCTAAGGACCCAGCCAATAGCCATCATGAACTGTCAGACCTGAGTGAAGATGCTCCAGGTGATTTCAGATTTAAGCCATAAAGTCATCCTTAGCCATCAAGAACCCCTAGCTGAGGACTCAGACACTGCTGAGTACAGACAGACTCTTCCCTCTAGACCTTGTCTAGATTTTGTTTCATGGAATGTGTAAACGTGAAAAAAAAAATTGTTGTTTTTACGTGCTTAATTATGGGGTAGCTTTTCACACAGCAATAGTAACTGGGACATAACTATTTCAAAACTTATTTGAAGGAATTCTACACTAAAAACACATACACTGATCTGAACTTCCCTATCTGTAAAATGGGGATGATAGTTTCTCTAAGACTAAGGGAATGAAAGCATGAAAGTGTGTAATGTACCAATTCCAGTGCCTGCATGTGGTAGGTCCTTGCTTTTAAAAATAATTAAAATGAGTACTTTATCACTCTGTAACGCTAGTTCAATGATAGACATTTAGAAGGGACACTAGTACTACAATGATTTCTGTTGGTATCCCCCCACCCGAATCCGAGTCCCTCATTAAAAATGGAACTATTGTGGAAGAAATGATTTGGATTCTAAGTGAAAAATCTGGCTAAATGGAAGGCACACTGCACAAAGGCAGCGTTCTAGGTACCTGGAGAAAAAACAAAACATGACTTTTTACCCTTCAGTCAGCTGTAAGTGGAACTTGTAGGTTTTTCAGGTAATTAGGAAAGTCAGTTAATTTGAGTAATCATAAACATTTGATACCTTAAATACCTTAAACTATTTGAACTAAACACATCCACTGTACCTTACACAGTAATCTACATTTATAGTCTTTATCTCTAGGGCCAAGGCCTTTTCTTTTTTCATTTTTAAACATCTTTATTGGAGTATAATAGCTTTACAATGCTGTGTTAGTTTCTGCTTTATAACAAAGTGGATCAGCCATATGTATACATATATCTCCATATCCCCTCCCTCTTGAGCCTCCCTCCCACCCTCCCTATCACACCCCTCCAGGTGGTCACAAAGCACTGAGCTGATCTCACTGTTCAATGTAGCTGCTTCCCACTAGCTAACTATTTTACATTTGGTAGTGTATATATGTCAGTGCTACTCTCTTACTTTGTCCCAGCTTACCCTTCCACCTCCCCATGTCCTCAAGTCCATTCTCTGCGTCTTTACTCCTGTCCTGCCCCTAGGTTCATCAGAACCAGTTTTCTTTTTGATTCCATATATATGTGTTAGCATACAGTATTTGTTTTTCTCTTTCTGACTTCACTCTGTATGACAGACTCTAGGTCCATCCACCTCACTACAAATAACTCAATTTCGTTTCTTTTTATGGCTGAGTAATATTCCATTGTATATATGTGCCACATCTTCTTTATCCATTCGTCTGTCGATAGACACTTAGGTTGCTTCCATGTCCTGGCTATTGTAAATAGAACAGCAGTGAACATTGTGGTACATGACTTTTTTTTTTTTTTTTGCTGTATGCGGGCCTCTCACTGTTGTGGCCTCTCCCATTGTGGAGCACAGGCTCCGGACGCACAGGCTCAGCGGCAATGGCTCACGGACCCAGCCGCTCCCAGCATGTGGGACCTTCCCAGACCGGGGCACGAACCCACGTCCCCTGCATCGGCAGGCGGACTCTCAACCACTGCGCCACCAGGGAAGCCCACATGACTCTTTGAATTATGGTTTTCTTAGGGTATATGCCCAGTAGTGGGATTGCTGGGTCATATGGTAGTTCTATTTTTAGTTTTTTAAGGAACCTCCATACTGTTGTCCATAGTGGCTGTATCAATTTACATTCCCACCAGCAGTCAAGAGCGTTCCCTTTTCTCCATACCCTCTACAGCATTTATTGTTTCCAGATTTTTTGATGATGGCCATTCTGACTGGTGTAAGGTGATACCTCACTGTAGTTTTGATTTGCATTTCTCTAATGATTAGTGATGTTGAGCATCCTTTCATGCATTTGTTGGCAATCTTTATATCTTCTTTGGAGAAATTTCTGTTTAGCTCTTCTGCCCATTTTTGGATTGGGATTTTTGTTTTTGATATTGTGAGCTGCATTAGCTGCTTGTATATTTTGGAGATTAATCCTTTGTCAGTTGCTTCATTTGCAAATATTTACTCCCATTCTGAGCGTTGTTTTTTATCTTGTTTATGGTTTCCATTGCTGTGTAAAAACTTTCAAGTTTCATTAAAAGTTTCCATTTGATTTTGTTTTTATTTCCATTTCTCTAAGAGGTGGGTCAAAAAGGATCTTGCTGTGATTTATGTCATAGAGTGTTCTGCCTATGTTTTCCTCTAAGAGTTTTATAGTGTCTGGCCTTACATTTAGGTCTTTAATCCATTTTGAGCTTATTTTTGTATATGGTGTTAGGGAGTGTTCTAATTTCATTCTTTTCCATGTAGCTGTCCAGTTATCCCAGCAACATTTAGTGAAGAGGCTGTGTTTTCTTCACTGTATATTCTTGCCTCCTTTATCAAAGATAAGGTGACCATATGTGCGTGGGTTTATCTCTGGGCTTTCTGTCATGTTCCATTGATGTATATTTCTGTTTTTGTGCCAGTACCATACTGTCTTGATTACTGTAGCTTTGTAGTATAGTCTGAAGTCCGGGAGCCTGATTCCTCCAGCTCTGTTTTTCTTTCTCAAGATTGCTTTGGCTATTCGGGGTCTTTTGTGTTTCCATACAAATTGTAAAATTTTTTGTTCTAGTTCTGAGAAAGATGCCTTAGGTAGTTTGATAGGGATTGCATTGAATCTGTAGATTGCTTTGGGTAGTATAGTCATTTTCACATTGTTGATTCTTCCAATCCAAGAACATGGTATATCTCTCCCATCTGTTTGTATCTTCTTTAATTTCTTTCATCAGTGTCTTATAGTTTTCTGCATACAGGTCTTTTGTCTCCTTAGGTAGGTTTATCCTAGGTATTTTATTCTTTTTGTTGCAGTGGTAAATGGGAGTGTTTCCTTAACTTCTCTTTCAGATTTTTCGTCATTAGTTTGTAGGAATGGAAGAGATTTCTGTGCATTAATTTTGTATCCTGCTACTTTACCAAATTCATTGATTAGCTCTAGTACTTTTCTGGTAGCATCTTTAGGATTCTCTATGTATAGTATCGTGTCATCTGCAAACAGTGACAGTTTTACTTTTTGTTTCCCAATTTGGATTCCTTTTATTTCTTTTTCTTCTCTGATTGCCGTGGCTAAAACTTCCAAAACTATGTTGAATAATAGCGGTGAGAGTGGGCAGCCTTGTCTTGTTCCTGATCTTGGAGGAAATGGTTTTGGTTTTTCACTGATGATAACAATGTTGGCTGTGGGCTTTGTCATATGTGGCCTTTATTATGTTGAGGTAGGTTCCCTCTATGCCTACTTTCTGGAGAGTTTTTTTCATAAATGGGTGTTGAATTTTGTTGAAAGCTTTTTCTGCATCTGTTGAGTTTATCATACGGTTTTTATCCTTCTGTTTGTTAATATGGTATATATATCACATTGATTGATTTGAGTATATTGAAGAATCCTTGAATTCCTGGGGTAAACCACACTTGATCATGGTGTATGATCCTTTTAATGTGCTGTTGGATTCTGTTTGGTAGTATTTTGTTTAGGATTCTTTCATCTATGTTCCTCAGTGATATTGGCCTATAGTTTTCTTTCTTTGTGACATCTTTGTCTGGTTTTTTTATCAGGGTGATGGTGGCCTTGTAGAATGAGTTTGGGAGTGTTCCTCCCTCTGCTATATTTTGGAAGAGTTTGAAAAGGGTAGGTGTTAGCTCTTCTCTAAATGTTTGATAGAATTCACCTGTGAAGCCATCTGGTCCTGGGCTTTTGTTTGTTGGAAGCTTTTTATTTTTTCTTTTTTTGCGGTACGCGGCCCTCTCACTGCTGTGGCCTCTCCCGTTGCGGAGTACAGGCTCCGGATGCGCAGGCTCAGCGGCCATGGCTCACGGGCCCAGCTGCTCGTGGCATGTGGGATCTTCCCGGACCGGGGCACGAACTCATGTCCCCTGCATCGGCAGGCGGACTCTCAACCACTGCGCCACCAGGGAAGCCCTGTAGGTGTATTTTTAATGTATTTGTGGGGAGGAAGGTGATCTCGTCTTCTCCACCATCTTGAAGGTCTCTCCCAAGGCCTTTTCTTTAGGTATGGTTTCTGTAATTGCAGTTTCACATTGCCTTTATTGCATTAAACTGTAACTGTGGTATATATTGACTATGATTTCTATTTCAATTTCTTTAAAGAGGAGTGAGAACTTAATGGAGCTCAAGAGCAATTGAGTGCAGAGCAGACCCCATTTATATTTTTGCAGCCTAATTTGATAGACATTTTAAATCACTCATCACTTGATTCTTTTTAAAGCATGTATCTCAGTTTTGAACACCAATTCTTTTTTTGCATTCATAAAAATAGGTGGCTACACCTATGAATTGGTCATAGAAGCTCCCTCTAATCCCTGTATTTTTATAGTTAAATTCCATAAAACGGTTATAGATAGTGTTCAGTGGGAGGGAGAAGGGAGTTATAACTTTCCAGCCTGGCATTGGAAAGGTGTCAGTAAAGACTTCTTGAGTCAGTAGGTCCTCTGCTGGATCTGGAAGGATGGCAGAGTTGGAAATGCTAGCAGTATGGTGGAGAATACTCTCTGCAGACGGGAAGGCATGTGTGAAGATGGAGGCAGTCAAGTTCAGGGCATATTTAGTGAATGATGAGTGCCCAGGTTTCTGGGAGTTAAGATGTATCTACAGGGAGGGTAATCCTCACACCTCAGTTTTCCTGGGAAATTTCTGACTTATGCCTGTTGTTCAGGAATCCCACTCAAGGTAATATTTGTCCCAGATAAAAGTGTCACGGTTTGGACAATAAATTATATGGTCACCCTACCTAAAGGAGAAGAATAGGAAGATGAAATGTCAGGTAAGGTGTTTTGACTTTGGGAGGTAATCGAGAGTCATGTTTGATTTGGAGAGTTTAGAGAATCAGTGCTAAATTTTAGGGATCATTTTGGTGACACTTCAGATTATACAGTGGGTGAAAGAGAAGAATAGAGAAGACTACATTGAGGTTTCTGGTAATAAGTTGTTTAGAACAGCAGCCAGGAGAAGGGCAGGGTTGAGGAAATGCAGAGGAAGGCATGGACAGGAATCAATATTAGAATCTAATATTGAAGCATCAAATTCCTTGAGAGGTGCGTGGACAGGGGGCAGGATTTCTTGTCCTTGGGCCACTTGGTGTCATGGTTTATTGGCTAATCCAGATCCCCCTGGGATGGAAGTAATAAGAAATCAACCCTTAGGTCTTGTAGCTTGGAGGTGCACCACTTTGCTGTTGAGAATAAATCACCGAGATTCTGTCTCCCATCTACATTTTGGAAAAAGAAAAGAAGTGAATTATTAGTCTTGAAGGCTCAACCCCATTTTGGATTCACTTCCCACCTTTGGTTTCTCATTGGAAACTTGAGAAAAGATAGATTTCTTCATATGTGTTAGGGTCTTCCCTTGTGGAGGAGGTGACCAGAAAAAAAATTTTAAAATGGGGACCAAGCACTCACAGAAGTAATTTCTTTTTCTCATTTCCAAGCCAGAAAAATCACCTTTTCCTCCCAACTCCCTCGTGCAAAGGCCATGTTTTTATCGTGGTGTCTGAAAAACATTTGGATAGCACTAAGTTCTCTACGCACATGTGGGGCACTTTATGTAAAAGACACATGTATAACACCTCCTTTTAAATCCCCCCACCACCACCCTTCAGCACACATTTCCCCTGGTGCTTTTCATCCTGTTAGAGAGACTCTGAAATGAAATGGAAACTTTCTGGGGAGCTGACAGAGAGGAAGCACTTTCTCTTTTTCTAAGACACAGGGCTCGTGGAGGCTCTGAGGTGGGGGTCTAGGTCCTGCATTGGATCTCTTTGACACAGGTGTGTACTTTCACTCCATCTTCCTGCCAGTTTACAACCATCTGGTCTTGAGCTCTGCTTTGGCCAGTGTGTGTCCCTTTTCAGCCAGATAACATTTTCCTGTGCTTTTTCAAGCATGTAGAAGTCAGTTTGGATGCAAGAGGGCATGTGTCTGGGCGCTGTGTAGAAAGTTAACTAACTTGTTGGAAATCTGGTTCCTAATTGTAGGAATCAAAATGAATTTTCAGTATTCATCTATGAGAATGGGATCATTAACCATTGCAAAAACACAGCCAAGAAGGTGTTTGTTATTTCAACAAAATCCTGGAGATACAGCAGTGAGCAAGACAGACAAAAATTCCTGTCCCTGTGGAGCCTACATTCTACTGAGGCAGAGAAAGAGAGAGAGAGAGCGAGAGAGAGAGAGAGAAAGAGAGAGAGAGAGAGAGAGAGAGAGATGATGAACAGTATAGTATTGATAGATAAAATAAGTGCTAATGAAGGAAAAAATCTGGGGAGAAAGAAAATGATGAGGGTGAGGGAATTTGAAATAGTAAATAGAGAAGCCAGGGAAGGCCTCACAATAAGGTTGCTGCTTCCTTTGGGTATTTCCTAGAATGAGACCAAGCCTTGTCTAGTGGAAGGATGTCCCAGGCAAAGGGCAGAGCAAATGCAAAAGCCCTGAGCTGACATGTCCAGGGGACAGCAGGCCAGGGTGCTGGAATGAGCTGTTTGTCCAAGTTGTTTTTCACCTTTTCTCTGCACAGTGAAGGCCTAAGATCTGACCTAACATAGTGCATATTAGCATTTCCTTGTACTGGCTGAATTATCATTAACCCTTGGGAGCTTTGGCAAATACAGATGATCGAATCCCTGCCCAAGCTATTCCAGTTGAGTAGGTCTGGGGTGATAGCCAGGTACCTGTCTTTATAGACAGCTTCCCAGGTAGTTTAGATGATCTGTAGGTCTTGGGCTCAGCTACCTAGATCCAGTTCATCATGAGCTCCAGCTTCATTGTGGCTACAGCATCTATGGATCCCCTTTTCAGGGCAATGAAACACTGAGGCGGATACGATTAGTGTTGGATTCAGTTATTTTATCTGCAGGGAGAAGGCCTGGTGATGACAGGCTAATGTTTTTTTGTGTCCTATGCTCAGGAGTTGCAACACAGTTTCCAATTGCGCTATAGATTTGTGCTGTGCTTTGCTTTCTTTCTATGAGAACTGGCCTCTGTCTTCAGCAGGTTCTAGTTGCTCTATTCCATGTCTCACTGTAACCAAGGAAGGATTAAATAAGCCAACTGTAGGGGTAGCGATATAAATAGGATTCACCAGGAGCTTGAATACAACTTGAAATATTCTTTTCTTGTTTTTCCTGCTCTCTGCCTGTTGGTCTTGTGTTCCATCATTCCCACAATGTAGAAAACAGGGACTCTCACAACTCTTGAATGTCAGCCTGAGAGCTTCTGCCATGAGAGGGTTTGACTTCTATTCTCTGAATCATACATCTAAGAACTTCCCAGGGAGGAGGCACAGTGGTCTGTTCCTGGTCAGGTGTCTCCTGTTGAGTGGATCCAATGTGGCCAGGGTCATGTAAGTACATGCCAGCTCCTCTAGCAGCCATCATTGAGGACGGGTGACAGTTCCTAGGAGAAGGATGGGGTGAAGTGCATATGAATAATGTTAACTCCAGAGCTGAGACTTGACTTGAAACTTTTCTTTTGATACTGATATAGAGCCAGGGTAATTTAGATTTAGAACCAAAACCAAAGTCCTTACAATTAGATAAATGGCCCTCCTAGATCTAAGTCCCTATTACTGCACTATAACTTCATCACTGCACATCATTTTCTACGTTCATGCCCCTCTAGTCACACTGGTTTCCCCAAGCAAGGCCTTTGAACCTGCTGTTACTACTGCCTGGAAAAGTCCTGCCCCAGAAATCTACAAAGCTCACTCCCTCACCTCCTTTTAGTCTTTGCTGAAATATTGTTTTCTCAGTGAATCCCCCTCTGTCCACCTTATTTAAAATTGTACTTCTACCCCAGAGTTCCCAATAGTTCCCAATAATTTTATCCACAGCACACATTACCACATGACATTCTTTCATTCACTACAACAACAGCTTTACAAAGCCAGGGATTTTTTTTTTTTTTTTTGTCTGTCTGGTTCACTGCTGTATCCTCAGCACCTGGAGCAATGCCTGACACATGGTAGGCACTCAGCAAATACCAAATGACCAGTCAGGTTCATGTATATGTTCTTGGACAGCCGTAGTTATCCCACAGCCATACTTTCCTATGACTCTCCATGGTTAGGCACCCCCAGGTAGAGAGTCCCACCTGGGCCTCCTTTGGATTGAAGCCAGTGATGATTCCAGAAAACAAACAGAAGAGCAGGGAGGCTGGGGTTGGCATAGCAGCTGCTGAGTTGGGAAGGGGACAGCATCTGTATTACTCAAACACAGCAGCATCCCCAGGGAGAGGGTAACCCTGAGGCTCTGCAGGTCTTTTCAATATCTTGGATTAAATGAACTGTGAAATATTTGTTTTATTAGAAGAGCTTGGGTTTGTTTCTGAGGCTTTAAATCGTGTCTGTTCTGGGCAGCTGATACGTAGCAGAGAGTGCACAATGTTTAGAGAACTCATGGGGACCTCGCCCATCATTTGGGGTCTGTTTTCAGGGGCCCCTCTCATTTCTCCTCCAAGACCAGCAATCTCTTTGTTGGGACAAAGCACTGAGGAAAGACGAGGTTACTGTTGGTAAAGGAAAATGACTGTGGAGGGGAGCAGCCTCATGTAGCACACTGCGTGCAGAGGAACTCAGGAAATTCTGAATGGCTGCAGTCTATAGAATTTCTGACGGGGGCAAGTGCGTTAAATGAAGATGGGACTGGAGGTTCAGGAAGAGCCAGTGAGAACTTTCATGGGACTTGAAAGAAAAGCCCTTCATGTGTACAGATGTTCTGAATGCAGTTCCACAGCATCCCCTAAGTGTGTTGCTCTTGAATCACACTTTCCACCTTATCTAGGAAAGCTGAGGGCCTCTGAGGTTCAGGAGGGAAGCCCTAGTTTCTGAGTGGGGAATGATAAAGCCCAGATCCTGTGGTGAATTCCCATAGTGAATGGAATGGGAGCCTCCACATTCTCAGCTATGAATATTGAGCTTCTTTCTTCCTGCTACAGCTTTGTCATTGATTTAGCTGTCAACCCTCCATCCCTGCAGATGTAGAACCTACAGATACAGAGGGCTTACTGCACTATGCCATTTTATACGTATAAGGGACTTGAGCATCTGTGGATTTTGTGTATGTGTGAATGTATGTGTGTAGACGTGAGTGTGTGTAAATGCATAGGAGAAGTTTGCGAGTATGTACCCTCCCAATGGTTAAGTTTTCAACTCTGGGAAGAAAAGAAAGAATGAAGCAAGGTTAAATAAATTGTTGCATTTTTAACCTTATACAATTCTAAAAATTTGGCATCTTTTTCCTACCAAAATGTATCCATGCATTATTTGTGTAGTTTTGAAATATTGCAAAAAGATTGTAGTTGACAAATGAAATCACTAACCAATGACAAATTGACTGATGTTTCCTTTTCCGCTCTATTCTATTTCCTGCTGGTTCCAAATAACCACAGTAGTAGTGGATTGGGGAGGGGAATCTAATCACATCATGTAGGAATCATTGTTTCTCTAATGCTGCTGACCTACTTTCCTACATATCTATGCCATTTTTTCATGCTGTCTATTACACCTAGAATTCTTCCTTTTCCAGCTCTTAGTGTCTTCAATTACCAATTTTGCTCATCCTTTAAGACCTATCTTGATTAAATCACCTCCATGACACTTTTTCTCATTTGTTCAGCATTCATCTTATCCATCCATCTATCCATTCATCATTCAGTGAATGGTTACTAAATGCCAAACACTGTGGAACTTCAGGTAGTAAAGATATTATTCTTGCTCTCTTGAAGATAACATTATAAAGAGAAGATGGAAAATAAATAATAAGGCAATTGAATGAATATAAAATTTAAAATTGTATTGAGTGCTAGAAAAAAATAAACATAATGTCCTGAAAGAGAATAAAGAAACAGCACCCAGATTGAATAGGGTGATTAGAGATGGCATTTATCTTAAGATATAAAAGTGGAAAAAAATGAGAAACATGTCAAAGAATGAGGGAGGGTAAGTATAAGGATGTTTTCACAGGGGAAATATATATGATCTCTTTTGCTTCTGAAAGCCTTCTATATTTGCTTATCACATTGTTCACTGTATATATGATGTCTATGTTCATATTCTTGATTTTCAGGTTTTGGGGCAGCTTTCAGTTTCCTATCACGTAGTAGGAACCAATACACTGAATCAAGCATCTGTGGACTCCAAATCAGGAAGAAGGAATTCCTTATATTGTCTCAAAGACATCTTAAATTTCATTGATACCCTCTCTGGAGAGTTTCTAAAAACACAAATTATTTCCAAAATGATCTTTAGGACTGAATATTAAAGTGGTTTTACTTTTCCAAGTTGCCTCTCTGCTAGATCTTTACTCTGTACCAAGAAAGAAAGATTTCCATTATCTACTAATCCAATTCTGGTTGGGTGGAATCCATCCTTAGACCAAACTTTATTTAAAATCATTTAAAGTCTTGTTAAAGAGGAAGTACTTTCTTCCCTTTGTGTTCCCTCAGGCCTGTGGTTTTTTTTTTTTTTTTTATTAATAGGAAAAAGAGAGTATAATTTTGGTAGACCAGAAATATTCCTTAGTGAAATATATGGACTGTAGACTATATCCAACGTATAATCACCTCTCCATGACTCTGAACTGAGTTAGTGCTATTTTACCAACTTAAAGAGTTGTTAGTCATCTTGATTTTTCCCGAAGGTCTGGCCTTAAGGCATGGAGAGGTTTTTATTTTCTAAACCAGAAAATATTTTTGCTGTCTCCCTTGGGGATAGCATCTTCCAGACTAAGGCAGTAGAGAGAACAAGTCCAATTTCAGGAACATACGGTAGTCAGAATAAAGTGGAAAACGTTTTGCTATCTCTGGAAGGTCATAGGATCTTAAGAGTTAGAAGGTACCTTGGAAATTATTTAGGTCACTCCTCTACCCAGGGCTGAAATTTGTTTATAATAGCACTGAAAAATGATTATATATCTCACTTGCACATAAATATTTCCCTTGGTGAGAAGCATAGTACCTTCTAAGACAGACCATTCTGCTTTTTAGTTATCTCTGGTTATTAGATATTACTTATTCATACCAGTTTTATCCCATAATCTTCAATGAGACAAAACCTACAGTTCTAACATCTTTCCAGTAATCCTAAGAACATGTCTTATCTATGGCTTAATTAAAACTAAATCGGGCTTTGAATCAGAAGATTGAAATTATGGCTTCACAAATTAGTTGATCTTGGGCAAATTTTTAACTTCTGTGACTTAATTTCCTCCTCTGTAAAGTATAGTCACCTACCTCACTGAATCATTGTGAGGATTAAATAGGAAAATGTGTGTGAAAATGACTAACATATGCCCAACATATAGTAGGTGGTCAATAACTTTTCTTTTCTGTTCCATCTTCTTTCTCATGTTTACTGAAAGAGTCTGAGGACAATTATAGGTAAGGAATGCATTTGTCTATAAGTAACAGAGAACCCAAATATTATTGACTTCATCATAAGGACATTTATTATTCCTTTATTAAGAAGCTCAGGGCTTCCCTGGTGGTGCAGTGGTTGAGAGTCCGCCTGCCAATGCAGGGGACACGGGTTCGTGCCCCGGTCCGGGAAGATCCCACATGCCACAGAGTGGCTGGTCCCGTTAGCCATGGCCGCTGAGCCTGCGTGTCCGGAGCCTGTGCTTCGCAACGGGAGCGGCCACAACAGTGAGAGGCCCGCGTACTGAAAAAAAAAAAAAAAAAAAAAGCTCAAAGATTGGCAGCCTTAGGCTAGGTATGGTAACTTATTGATCTTATGAAGGACCCAGGCTCTACCTCACTTCTCCACCATTCTTAGCATTACTGGCTTTTTTCTTCATGCTTTCTGCACTCTAGATGTAAGATGGCTGCCATAGCTCCTGGCACCATGGATGAATTCAAGGCAGAAAGAAAGAGGAAGGAGTGGCATCTGTAACTCCTTTCCATTCCCTTTCCTTTCTCAGGAGGGAAAATAGTGTTTCCTGAAGCCTCTCTGCAGACTTTTCTTATCTTTCATTGGCCAGACTGAGTGAAAGGGCCATACTCACTGCAAGGTGAGCTGGGGAAGTGATATAGGCAAGAGGGAAGCGGATGGGGATGGCTATGCATTAGCCAACTAACCACAGCTGCTCCTCTCATGTCTCCCCCAAATCTTCCCTTCTCCGGGCTTATCACTCCCTGTGCTGTCAGCATCTCTGAAAATGACTTGATTTGTGTACCCTTTGCTCCTTTAGTCTCCTTGGTTGGGTTAATCATGGTCAGCACCAGGAGATGGCTATACCCAATGGGGCTCAATCAGGGAGCAGAAACACTATGAGTGTTATGAACTGTGGGAGTTACTGTGGGATTAGATTCTACAAAATGTAAGAGGAGCTGGAGAAGTAAGGTCCAGAAAGGGAAGCTGTCAGATCAGAGAAAATCACTAACCAGCTCTGCCAAGGCACAAGCACAGGGAACAAGTCATAACTTGTAGGAAAATCTGGAAAGTCAGGCATGTCCAGCTGCCATAGCAGGGCCACAAAAAGGATCTGGAAAGAAGTTTCTGGAAGGTTGTTGCCTCTGTCTCTGGTGGTGAACCAGGGTTACTGAGAGTCAGTTGGGCCTGTGGTCAGGAAGAAGAGCTGTGTGCTGGGGAAAGCTAGGACAAGCTGGAACCTGCTGGCGCCTCTTTTCTGTCTCTTACTTCATCTAACCAGAGTGAACCTTAGAGCATAAGTTCAGCGTGATTTGAGTGGACTCAGTGTAGCTCCCCCAAACACAGGATGTATCAAGCATGGGGAAAAAGAAAAGGGCTGTGCACCCAAATGGACTTTGGCCATGATGAGGTTTCACACATTTTCATTGCAGCAAGACACACTTTTACGGAGAGCAGATTCTCTGAGGGTGTATTTAATGAGAGAAGTAGGGCCCATTCTAAAGGTAAAATAGGATTAGCATGGGATAGGAAACATAAGTTGCTCTTATGAATCCATTAGGGGAAGGAAAAGCAGGAACTTAGATTGTGAGGATAAAGAAGGAGGAAGAAGATGGAATTTTGAAGCAGAAACTATGTCCCCAGTCATTTTCCTATATAAGCCCTTCACATCTCCACTGTTAATTTTGTTTCTTTAACTTCTGTTTCCAAACCCCATAAGAGCAATTTTTCCTTGAGTATTTTTCCTTTGGAATTAAATTTTTTATCTTTGTCTTGACTTGTATATCAATAAATGTTTAGCAGTATGGTAACTGTTATCTTTTGTGTACTAAAGCACAAGGTGGTTTAGAATAATTAAATCATGGGATGTCTCCTATACCCATCTTGCTGCTGATACTCTTTTCATCTAGGTGTTAAAAGCCAGACATACATTAATCCACATAAAGTTGTCTCATGATAACTTGAAAAATTATGAGAATGTTATCTAATCATGAAAATAAGTTAAATTCTTCCTTTTCTATAAATAAGAGGTGGTTTTTTTTTTTTTTTTTTTTTTTTTTTTTTTTTTTTTTTTATTTACAAAGCAGACAGAAGAGTAGGGCCATTTTTCTGTTCCAGTATGGAACACATGATATATTTATTGTTTCTAAGATTTGTTTTTTGAGGCTGATTTGTCAGAAGGACAGCCTGACCTATGTCTTCTCTGCATGGCAAGCTGAATGCCAAACAAATG
The DNA here is from genome assembly GCF_964341445.2 of Mesoplodon mirus. Taxonomy (NCBI): domain Eukaryota; kingdom Metazoa; phylum Chordata; class Mammalia; order Artiodactyla; family Ziphiidae; genus Mesoplodon; species Mesoplodon mirus. The sequence continues at coordinate 32,154,031 of NC_138995.1, forward strand.
TCTCCTTCATTTCAAAGACACCATTCTATTCTATTTAGGTAGAAGACGATGCTTACCTTAGCAGCAGGAAATTGTTTGATTGGAGTACCTTCTGACGGCAAGCTTATTTCACAGAGCTCTGTAGAGAAGGTAAATTTTGATGGCAGTGCTAGTTAAAGCAATAGTTCCAACCTGATTTCCAATTATTATTGTCCAAATGGGAACATTCAAATGCTGGGATTTCCTTACAAAACTAGTAACCCTAGAAAAGTCACATTTAAAAAAACAATACAACTTAAGGGTATATACAAAAGCCAGCATTATAAATTCCATATTGCTCTGGACTTAGGGAAATAAGCAGATGGAATATATTGGAAGGGCTGAGGGCACAGATGTCTTCTTGGCTTGGGTTCAGAGTGAAAGAAGCCCATTTTGTAGCTGAGTCTGGGATAGGAGAGATCCAGATACCTGGAGGGCTGAAAAACCAAATAGGTTTAATGAATTGTTTATCAAAGTAATTATCACAACATTTAAGCAACAAGTTATTGTCTGGGAGCGTGCTTTTTAAACCGACTTAAGTATGCATTTTGAGTGGGTAAAGCTTTTCAGTGGTGGTTGAGTTATGCTAAGTGTCCTTAGATCTTCCACTTACAGTAGCATTGCTATTGCTCTGGCCAAGAGAAGGCTTACCCTTTGGGGCCCTAAGCCCTTTGTTCATTACAAACATTGTCTCTACTATGTTTAATAAACTGGGAGTGAATGTTTACTATGTTGAACTTTCCTTTAAAAGTGAAAAAAATAATATCAGCTGCTGTACTCAGTTTAAGGACCATATTGCTAAAGGAGAAGCCATGAAAAATAATTAACTTCTGTTGTTCAGTTCTTGTTATAAAATTTATGCATACCCATTGGAGAAAATGTAAGAAAATACAGACAAAAAGAAAAAAATTAAATCACCAGAAATCCTTCTATCAGAAAACGATCAAAGTTTAACATTTTACAACAAAACTTTCCAGTAACTTAGGTATTTTTCATATTCCTATTGTTTTCTTCCAGCAATATGTTACAGACATTGTTCCTTGTCAATAAAGACAGATATAAAATTTCAATTTTAATAGATGCCTATATTTTAACTAATCTATGGTTTATCTAAGCTATCCACCATTTGTAGTAGACACCATGATTGTTTTTATCTATCTACCTGTCTATCTATTTGTCCATCTATCTAGCTATCTAGCTATCTGTCTAGCTATCTAGCTATCTATCTTTTCAATCCACATACTTTTCTGTGTGCTTGTCTGATTATTTCCTTGGGTTGAATTCCCAGAAGCAGAATTGCTGGATCAATGGTTCTGCACAAGTTTAACTTTTGGTAGGTATTGCCAAATTGCCTGCCAAAATTTCAAACCCCTTATATTCCCTTCGACAGGGTATGAGAGTGTCTTTTCTCCATATGCTCCCTAACACTGAGTCATATCAACCCAGTTAATCTTTGCCAAGCTGAAAGGCTAGAACTACCACAGCATTAACATTTGTTGTTCTTATTTGTGTATTTAAGATTATTATTGAGTTTGTACATCTTGTTACATGTTAATTAGCCCTTTGCAGAGAACATTATGAATGTTCAGACTATGTGCTTCCATTCATTGTGTTTGCATTTTCATTGTATTTTAAAGAGATTATCTAACCTGGAAGTTATCAGGCCTGGCATTTAGTCCCTAAAGGGATTAATTACTACTTCTCCCTAGATGGATCTGTGAAATGGGAGCAATTATAACCCAGCCCAGCCATAAGGCCTACTTCCTTCTGTTATGTACAGTAATTGGAAAGAGGAGGTTTTGTGTTTGTTTGTTTTGGTTTTGTGTTTTTTTGTTTGCTTTTTAAATTTCTGTTCACTCCTGTGGTAGGCAGTCTATAAAAGACCCCTCAAGGATCCCAAACTTCCTAGTATTCACATCTTTGTATAATCTCCCCTCGAATGTCAGCTGGACCTAGTGACTTACTTCCAACTAATAGAATACAGCAGAAGTGATGGGATCCACTTCTAAGACTAGATTACCAAAGACTCTGGCTTCCATCTTGCTCCACATCTCTAATCCTCTGTCTCTCTGTCTCTGTCTCTCTCTGTCTCTCTGTCTCTCTCTCTGTCTCTCTCTCTGTCTCTCTCTCTGTCTCTCTCTCTCTCTCTCTCTCTCTCTCTCTCTCTCTCGGAGCCTTAGCTCTGGGGGAAGCAGGCTGCCATGTCATGAGTAGCTCTATGGAGAGGTCAATGGAGCAAGAAACTGATGTCTCTGGCCAGCACCCAGCAAGGACCTGGGGCCTGCTGCCTGCCACTTGAGTGAGCTTGGAAGCATACCCTGCGCAGGTCCAGCCTAGAGATGACAGCATCCCCAGCTGTGACACTTGACTGCAGACTGCGAGAGACTCCAGGTCCGAGGCACCCAAGCAAGTTGTGCCCAAATTCATGACCCTCAGAAACTGTGAGAAAATAGGTGTTTATTGTTTCAAACCGCTAGGTTGTGGAATCATTTGTTACACAGCACTAATACCTCATACAATTGCTGCGTCATCCTCTCGGGGTTGGTGCTGTGCTCTGCCTCCTGCTCCTGCCTCCGCCATCCACCACCCCACTGTTGTCACTGGTCACCACTGGGAACTTGGAACTCTTTGTCTCAATGTACTTCGTCTATCTTAGCAGACAGGTCAAGGAAAGCTACGCTCCTGTATTAATCACATCTTTTATTTTCTGTATTCTGATGCTTTGATATCTGGGGCCTTGCTGACCCCAGAGCGACGGCTCATCTCCGGGTTAGTGAATTTCTAGAGGCAGTAGACAGCTGTCAGGGGAGTGAGTCCTTTTCCAATGCAAACCAACCCACCCAGAGCCACACCCCCAGCTGCCTCCTTTATTGGGCTCTTATACTCTGGGTACTAACCTCCTGTCCTAATCACCCCAGGACCAGGTACCAGACAATTAGGATGGCCTCTGTACTCCAGAGCCCACTGAAATTATTCAAACCATCCAATCCTAAGCCTGCTTGCCCTGCCTTGCCCATTTCTTCCCAAAGAAACCACATTAAAGGCTCTTGTACAGACGGAGTCTCCCTCTTCCTCTGCCTCCTGACTGGCGCTGGTGCTTCCCCATGTGTCCCCCACTGCAGAGGGGGCCCCTCGTCTTGGAGTTTGAAACTCGAACATAACTAATTATCTTTTTAATGGCAATTGTCTTATAATCTGTTGGCCTTACCACACCTGAGTAATAACAAAACCTCTATTAAAACAACTCCCTTTTTTCCTGCTTGCCTTCTTCCTGTACTACCTCCCCTCAATACTTTTAAATGAAAGGCTATGACCGCACATAACCAAAAGACAATTTTATTTCTCAGAGACCCGTATTAGCTAAACGCACAAGAAGAAAGAGAAACAGTTTTGTAAGTGCACTTGATCTGCGCAGATTCCCTTGACTATTAATATGCAAATCAGCATCAGTTCTCCTTTGTTTATTACAACTTTCTGATTCTATGTTTGACTCACCAGTATTTAAGAAATGGGGCTCATTAGAGAACAGGCTACCCCATATAACTCAGGTTACCCTGAGCTGTACAAAGACTGATCTGAAGCTCTGGAAGTACTACTTTTAAAAGTTAGATTATTCGTTGTTCACACCCTTCTTACCTCTTGCCCCTGGAAGTAGAGAGGAGGGAAAGAAAGAGGTTTGGTTTCCAGTTATTGTAGTCAAAGGGCTAGGTCAGATGATCTTTCAAGGTCCTACTTAGCCCTTAAAGTTGCTTGGCTTGTTTGTGGATTGGTTCTGAGAATGGTAGAATGAAGATTATGGACACTGTTGTTTACTCATTATTTTGCTTGTATTTTTGTTTCCTTTGTTTTTGAAGAAATAGCATTCCAGCTTGCCTGACCCATAATCCTGTCTCAAGTCCTTATTTTTGAGTGAGGTGGGAGATGCACTTTGTGTAGACTGTCTTCTGAATTCCGCATACGCTTGTTTTCCCGAGCAGGATGTCATCTTTTGTCTCTGAAGGGGATGTACTTTGCAATTACTCTAGAAGAGAAAAAATGAAAGGCTGTGCTTTCCTAAGGCCCAATCAAATTTTGTCAAAATTTTGGTTCAGTGAGTCTATTTGTCAACATCACATTGTATCTAAAGATGCTTTTTTTTTTTTTTTTTTTTTTTTTTTTTGCGATATGCGGGCCTCTCACTGTTGTGGCCTCTCCGGTTGCGGAGCACAGGCTCCAGACGCGCAGGCCCAGCGGCCATGGCTCACGGGCCCAGCCGCTCCGAGGCGCGTGGGATCTTCCCGGACCGGGGCACGAACCTGTGTCCCCTGCATCGGCAGGCAGACTCTCAACCACTGCGCCGCCAGGGAAGCCCTAAAGATACTTTTATCCACTCGTTTGTCTTAGGTTGAACTAAATAGTATGTAATTTACTGTATCACCAAAACATGGAAAAGAAAAGAGAAATATTTCTTACTCTTTGTTCTGCATCTTAGCTGTGAAGTGCAAGGAGCCTTGTGCTTCAGGACTGTCATTCATTTCTGATTCTAGAACTGCTTTAGTAGAAATTAAGATATTCTGATGGGTTATATTCAGATTCTATTTTTTTTTTCTTGAGACTTTTCTTTGTTTAATGAACTGTCTCTTAAATAATGCTCTTACTCTGTTGAGGAGAGAACTATTGAATTGTCATGTGTGCGTTGACTAGCAAACACACATAAATGGAATAGTAGCTGGGCTCCTGTAACCAAGAGAAGTTTGCAAAACATTTAATTGTTAAGGGAGTCACAGTATTTCAGAGATTGACCTTGAAGTTTTGAAAAAGTGAATTGATCCACTGGAACAAGTACAAAGGCAGCTTTGGTGCTAAATGTAAATTGTTAAAAATGGTACGGAATAACATCTGCCTTGTAGTATGCCTTAATCAGCACTGTGAAAAATGAAAGTTTAACGATCTACTATAGTGGCTTCTAAGTGAAGGATAAACAAAGGATGAAAGAGTTTCTTGCATGGTTTGTAACTGATGCCATGAAAAATGTCAAGAACCATCTGCCTCAGACTTATCCAAACTGTCATCAAGTATTCTAATCCAGTCAAACGAGATACAACTAGAAGAACCTATGTAACTTGCTGAAGGCTTATCAAAAGAGTTGTAAATAAAGAAGGAAAAAACCCATCAACTGTGTAGCTGCAGATTGTAGCCAGCTTGCCTGTGGCTTTGAAATTCAATCCCATTTCTCTAGTCTGACAAACTGTACTAAATAGCAAAATGGATTTTTATTGCTTTCAGCCATTTTCACTTTAGTTGTTATCAGGAGATGAATACACAGTTTCCTAATAGAATCAGAATCATGATTTATTTTTTTAAATGCACATACTGATTTGGACCTTAGCACTCAGTCCATGAGTATGTACAGAGTACGTGCAGAGGAGTTGAACAGTGCATTTTTGTAGGTAAGAGATCCATTACCCATGTGTGGCTAGATTTCCATGACCTAAGATTCCCCACATTTTTTTTTCTTAGATTGGAGCTTTTCTCATGCTAGCTATTTATTATTCACATTTGTATAATCTACTCATTAAGAGTACAGAGTTCAGAATCATTCTGATGGGGTTTAAATTCCAGCTCAACTACTTACTGGCTGAAAGATCTTAGGCAAGTTGCTTAACTTCCCTGGACTTACTGTCATCATCTGGAAGTCTGAGATATTTGTAATTACCTAGATCATAGATGGACATGAGTTTATGCTTATAAAATTCCTGAAACATTAAAGCTAATCATGACAGGTAATGCTCACTGAATATTCATATCCCTGTGTTCCTCTTGGTTTCCTAGTCCTTTACACTTGGGCTGGGGCCATGTCACTAGCTCTGGCCAATGGATTGTTAATAGAAGGGCTGCATGTCATTTCTGAGCCAAGATATTTAACTGCCTGTCTGCCTCCTCCATCTTTCTCATTCCCTGCCAAGGTGACCTTGGAGTCGATGTGTTCCAGACAGAATAGTTACAAGATAAAGAAGGGCCACTGGTCCCACGTTGGGCTTCCCGTGAGAAAGAAATACAACTTTGTTGGGTTTAGCTGCTGGCAGTCATTCTTAATTTGTTACTGCACATAGCAGAGCTAGGCCTAATACCTAAATCAGTAAGTGTTGGTCTTTGTAATTATATATATTTACTTTGCTACCAATAGATACACAATAAATATGTACTTAAATGTCATGGAATCTTCTGACTATTCCATTCTCTTCTTCAGTATTTCTAACTGAACAGGGAAAAAAGTGTGGGGGGCAGGGAAGAAAGAGGATGATACAAATAACTGTAGAACAAGGCAAAATGTTAAAGCTGCAAGGATAGTTTCACAAAAGGACCTCTGAGAAATTAGAAGAGATTACTTATAGCTGAGAAGTTCTGGAAGAAACTATGGATATAGAGTCCCTTTAACTAGCCTTAGAGGATGGGCAGTATTGAGATAAGCAGGTCTAGGAGTGTGCGAGGCATACCGTGTTTCACCTCCCCAAGATGGAGAACAAGGCATAAGTCTTTAGCAAAAAAAGAAGAAATAGGAATGACCAACATATAAAAGAAAAGATATTCACAGACTTCCCTGGTGGCACAGTGGTTAAGAATCCACCTGCCAATGCAGGGGACACGGGTTCGAGCCCTGGTCCAGGAAGATCCCACATGCCACGCAGCAACTAAGCCCATGAGCCACAACTACTGAGCCTGCGCTCTAGAGCCTGCGAGCCACAACTACTGAGCCTGCATGCCGCAACTACTGAATCCCGCGCCTGGAGCCTGTGCTCCGCATCAAGAGAAGCCACCGCAATGAGAAGGCCTCGCACTGGAACGAAGAGTAGCCCCCGCTCGCCGCAACTAGAGAAAGCCCACGCGCAGCAGTGAAGACCCAACACACCCAAAAATAAATAACTTTATAAAAAAAAGAAAGTATTGCCTCCCATAAGTAAGCAAAATAATCAAATCAAATGAATCAACATTGAAACAAAAAGCAGATGTTACTTTTTTACACATCAGTTTGGCCACAATATGAAGACTGATGATATCAAATGTAGGTGAGAGAGTGGGGAAATGGCGCTTTCACTGACCTCCAGTGGAAAGGTAACTGGCTATATCTCTGAGGTTTTTGGCAATAAACATCAAAAGCCTTAAAAATGTGCTTATCTTTCACCCAGGGATTTCACAAAGATGATTGTATGTCTATATTCATCAGAGAAAAAAGGTTAAATAATTAAACAAAACAACAGCAGGAAACAATCTAAATGTCCATCAGTAAGGGATGGATAAAAAAATCATGGCATATATGAGAACATTATACTAATTTTAAATGACACATATATTTATGTATCATTTGTGTAACATATATACATATACATATAAACCTATTGACATAGATCTGTACTATGTAGTTAAATAAAAGGATGTTTTAGATCATTATGGACTATATATCCTATTTGTGTCTTTATTTGTGAAGATATGTACTAACATATTTTTAGAGTTTAGAATTATAATTTGTAGATTATAAAATGTCTAATTATATTTTCATACATATTATATTTTGTATATATTTGGACCTTAATTAGATTTAATTCATATATACATACATATCCTTTCCAAATTTTTATATATCAAAATTTTAACAGTTTATAGTTGGGTGGTTTTAGGTGGCAGGATTATAAATGAAATTCATTTTGACCCTTATTTTCTGAATTACTTCTCACGTTTAGGTGTTACTTTAATAGTAAAAAGAAAGCTATTTCCAAATAAAAGAGGGAGAAAATGTTTGGGAATGGCCTGCACGTTTGGATGTGGATAAAGGGACTCTTCTAATGGCCTCATTCCTTATGTGATGGATACACTTTCTTACAGCCTGATCTGTGTCTACTCTGTGTGTAAGGAGATGTGCAACATGTGAAACAGGCCATTTCCTACTTACGTAAATCATTTTGCACTGAAAAATACTGCTTATCAACAAGTTTTTATCTTTTTAGTATTATTTGCCATTTCTCTAAAAGCAGGTCTACCTTTAATTTTACAATAAGACTGAAGTGGTTTGACAGTCCACACAAGAAAAGAGAAAAAGATGGATTGATACTTTAAGAGCTAGAGGACCGGAAATCTCTTGCCTTGTACAGCCAGGGCAGAGAATTCTTAGTTTTGTTATATATAAAATAAGAGCTACCACGCTTCGAGTGCTTTCTATTTGACAGGTCTGTGCTTCTGTGCAGTATCTTATTTCATCTTCCCCACAATCTCTGAGGTCAGTTCAATTATTATTTTAATTTTATAGATGAGGAAACTGAGTTTGTTACTTATTAAGTAATTTAGGATTCCACAGCTAAAAAGGGGAATTCATTGTGTTGCCTGATAATTGAGAGATGATCAGATTCCAAATGGTAGAATCTTGATGAATGAAAAGGGACCAGGTTTGGGATTAGATGATCTGGATCATATTGCTCCTACTTCTTGGCACTATTTTCCCCTTGGGTCGGAGTAAATACGGCAAACAGAATGCACATGTATTTACACTCTAATTCACACGAGAGTACAGGAATAAAAATTACCTACCTATTTAGACATGGATCTATGCCAGTAAAGACAGAAAGGAGAGGCCACAAATGAGAGGTGTCCAGGCATTTCGGAAAGATTCAAAGCAGAACATAGAGCAGTAATTACCTTAGCAGAGTGGAGAGGACTGTAACCTAAGTGCTTATGGTGTAAGGAGATAATGTCAGGATATTTGCTCTGGAGATTCATGTAAAATTTCAAAGATGAAGCCATTCTGAAGAACACTTACTTATTTACCTACCTAGTTATTTTTCTTAAAATATTTTATTTTTTTAAGTTCTATTGGAGTATAGTTGATTTACAATGTTGTGCTAGTTTCAGGTATACAGCAAAGTGATTCAGTTACACATATACATACAGTCATTCTTTTTCAGATTCTTATATAGTTTATCATAGAATAATGAGTAGAGTACACACACTACTATACAGAAGATGGATAACCAACAAGGACCTACTATGTAGCACAGGGAACTCTACTCTTAAAATATTTTAATCCATTTTGTAGAATTCTTACTTTCCAATGAATTACTTTATGATTGTTTCGTTTTTCTTGCTTTTTCTTTTTTTTCAAATTAGAAAGTTTTGAGGTTTTAAAATTACGCAAGTATCATATTCATATTGCAAGAATTTCAAACAACACAGAAATATAGAGAGTAATAAAAAGTCTTTCACACCTCCATATGATTCTCTAGCTGTGCTACCCAATATGGTATCCACTAGCTACATGTTTATATTTAAATTTAAATTAATTAAAATAAACTGAAAAATCCAGTTCCTCATTTTCAGTAGCCACATTTCAAGTGTTCAGCAGTCACAGGTGGCCAGTGGCTACTGTATTGAACAGTGCAGAAATAGGTCATTTCTATTATCATAGGAAGTCTGTTGGGCACTATTGCTCTAGAGGTATTCACTGTTAACAGTTTATCGTATAATTTTTCAACATTTTTTCAGTTGCACATAGAAATTATAATGTGTCATAGACACGTACTCATGGTTTTACACAAATAGTCCAGCTGCTTTTAAGGAAAAGCCACGTTGCCTTTTTCCATCCCTTCCTATCCCCAGCTCAGCTTCCCAGAAGCACCTACTTATCATGTTTTAAATCAAATTATAGTTTATGCATTGTAACAAACTAAATAATGCAGAAGCACAAGAAAAGCACTCCTGACCATCTCTAGTCCTATATTATAGAGACAAAAGCTATTTAATGTTTCTAGTTTTTGCTCTTTTGGTGACTGCTTCCACAACTCCATTTCTTTTTTTTTTTTTTTTTTTTTTTTTTTTTTTTTTTGCGGTATGCGGGCCTCTCACTGTTGTGGCCTCTCCCGTTGCGGAGCACAGGCTCCGGATGCGCAGGCCCAGCGGCCATGGCTCACGGGCCCAGCCGCTCCGCGGTATATGGGATCCTCCCAGACCGGGGCACGAACCCGTATCCCCTGCATCGGCAGGCGGACTCTCAACCACTGCGCCACCAGGGAGGCCCTCCATTTCTTGATTTATCACTCAGTCAATATCTATTAACTCCTCAATATGGAAGATGAGGATTAGCTCACCCACATCGACCTCTCCCCTTTATATCCTCCTCCCAGTGTTTGAAATTTATATTATTACACTCTATTAATTGCCTCTCTAACTCTAAATAACATCATTGTTTAACCTCCATTTCTTATTTCATCAACTTTCCCTGGACTTGCAAAATCAGCGCCTCAACCTTCCCCTCTATCTCTTCCTCCCATTTCCAAGTCCCACCCTCTGTTGCCACTCTTTTCCCACACATTGTATATTCTGTCTGCCCACCAAAGCTGTGTTCTCTATGCTTACTTCACAGTTAAGCCTAAAAGTCTGAAGCCGGTTAGTGACATTGATTTGAAACAAAGTACGTGGCTTGAACTAAAAACACTCCAAAGTTCCCTAAATTTGGGTCTTCTGCTGTCTACTTAGCTAGATTTGTTGTTAGATCATCTGATAGAAACTCAGGTTCACATCAGTCTGTGTGCATGTGTGTGCGCGCGTGCACGCTCACGTTTGCACGGGCGAGCGCTCTTCTTTCTCTAATCATGTCAGGTAGGAGTTGCATGTTTAGGGGCTTCAGAGGCCCCTCAGAGACAAGCTACAGCAATGTGATTCTGATCCCTTTGATTGTATACAGGCTTCACATCCTAGATCTTTGTTCATACACTGTCTCTCTGGCATGGCCTCGGGGCTGTGGGTACTGCTGAGCTTTCTGATCTTCCAGAGTGTAAAAGATTTCCTTGACTGAGGTAGAAGCGCATGGTCTAAAAGGCACGGAGAGCAAAATTTGAATCCCAGAGATCTATGCAAATGCATGGAGACATCTATATTACATAGGCCATGAAAGTTGACACAAGTTATTCATAATTTCAATGACAATATTGGATTGCCTTTAATATGCACTAGTTGAAAGGGGGAACTAACCAAAAGCCAATATTGGAGATTGCTTTCAGGCTGCTGGGAGGTCCCCAAGAATCTCATTGGCAGTCTCTTTTGAAGATCAGTTCCCTATGTCCATTAAACCAAGATTAAATTAGTTTGTGGGAGCTGCTTTTAGCATTTGCACTATTACATTATGCATGATTCCTGACTGCACATCGCATGAGCAAACTACACAGAGCTCCATTAGTGATTTTTTAGGGCTGTGCTTAACTTGGAAATGGATTGGTTTTGTGTAGGTTAATGTATAGCAGTGGTGCTGCCGTGTCCTTAAAAATACCCTCTTATATTTGATATCAATCGAGAAGCATTCTTTGGGGATTATGGCTCATTTTAAAAGGATAAATTATGGGGGCTTCCCTGGTGGCGCAGTGGTTGAGAGTCCGCCTGCTGATGCAGGGGATGTGGGTTCGTGCCCTGGTCTGGGAAGATCCCACATGCCGCGGAGCGGCTGGGCCCGTGAGCCATGGCCGCTGAGCCTGTGTGTCCGGAGCCTGTGCTCCGCAACGGGAGAGGCCACAGCAGTGAGAGGCCCGTGTACAGCAAAAAAAAAAAAAAAAAAAAAAAAAAAAAAAGGATAAGTTATGTAGATTTCATGATTAGAGAGCAGTAAACCCTATAACAGTACGTTGTAATATCAGGAAAAATAGCACACCCCTCCTCCATGCCTTGGAGAGGTCAGGCTACCTCATTCTGTGTTTCCCACCGTTTCCCAATGTGGGTAAAATATTTCCAGGATCATTCAGCAATCAGGACAGAGCCAAAAATTGAACTTATACCTTTTAAATTTTGATTGTGAGAAAACTGGATTTTTAGGGACCTTAGCTCATCTTTCCCACCAGAGGGCTGCATCCATTTTCGTGTTCTTTATAGAGCCAAGCAAGGTGCCTAGGATAGTGAAGATGTTGGTATAAATTTGCTGAATTGAACTACATATAATGCAGCTTCCTTGTTTTATAGAGAAGGTGGCTGGGACGTGGTTAAATATTTAGTTAAAAAGTACTTTTACTAACATGTACTCTAGGCCAGGCACAAAGATCAACCAGCCATAGCTGCTACCCTTCAGGAGCTGAGAGTTCAGTCGGGGAGCAGGTAATGCACAGGTAATGCCTCTGGAAGGGAGCAGAATGCAGCAGGTGTGCTGGGCATACAGAGGAGGGTCTTCCAGCTGCTTCAGGGCAATGATATCTATGGTTAGTCAGGCAAATGATGTGGTGAAAGGCATCCAGGCCAGGAGAAGAGCTGTGAGTATGGGCACAGAGAGAGGAAACAGCATGGAGTGGGCAATGAATTGATAAGCCATGGTGGTAGATGGGCAAGATCAGGAGAGGCAGGTGAGATGGATCAGGGAGGAATTTGCTTGCCAAATGAAGGAGCTTGCTTTGCCCAGGGACGTCTCATGTTCAATGACAGGAGCAAGACTCAGATTCACTTCTCTTGATTCCCCAAACTGCACCATCCACCTGTATTACTCTACCATGCTTCTTCTCTCACCTCAGTCCTCTCTTTTGCTGCCCCTACTGGGAGAACTTCTGCTGTAGACCTTGCTTTTTATTAGTTTTTTTTTTTTTTTCTTTGCGGTACACGGGTCTCTCACTTTTGTGGTCTCTCCCGTTGCGGAGTACAGGCTCCGGACGCGCAGGCTCAGCGGCCATGACTCACGGACCCAGCTGCTCCGCGGCATGTGGGATCTTCCCAGACCGGGGCACGAACCCATGTCCCCTGCGTCGGCAGGCAGCCTCTCAACCACTGTGCCACCAGGGAAGCCCTTATTAGTATTTTTTAATTAGAAAAGTAATGCATTCTAGTTTTTTCTAAGGATTGCAAGATATAATGAGAAAAATAAAATCTCCTCTCTCGACTTCCCAGTCCCAGACTGCTAATGGTTTCTTATGTATCTTTCCAGACATACTCCATGTGTGTAAGGATTGTAGTATACAGAGGCCATCAGGCAACTCACACTGTTCAGGAACTTGCTTTGATTCATTTGATAGTAAATCTCAAACAACTTTCCATGACTGTATAGCGTTGTCTCAATGTTTAAAAAATTGCTGCATAGTATTTCATGGCTCTAATTTATTAACCAGTACTCTATTATTTAGCATTTGAGAATTCGAGTTTTTCTCATTTATATACACACACATACATATATACACACACAGGTGTGTAGTGTATATATATGTACTATATATCTACTATATACATATATGCATATTTACATATAGTATATAATAAATTTGGTAGAAAAAGTATGAAACATGGATTAGATACACTCAGAAGTTAGGTGAACGATTGTCTTAAGGAACAGGGGAAACACAAGCTATTTCATGTTTATCTGTAATGTTCTATTTCTTTAAACAAAGATACATAGCAAACAAGGTAGATACATCGATAGCTGTTACATTATCTTCTGTGATTTTCTGTATCCTTCAATTCTACAGTTTTATTTTGAAAATACACATGCAAAGCAAGTTGACAGTTTCATCCTATAATATGTATCATTTTATATCCTGTAGGGATACAGTTGAAGAAACTGTCCATGAGATCACAAGAGAAGTCCCTCTGATATTCTTCTTAAAATCAACCCCAGGATTAAAGGAGAGCTTGTAAGTTTCTAGTTTATTTTAAATCAATGAGACCAATGGGAAGCAAGAGACAGGGGGATGGCAAACATAATTTCCCCCTCTTTTCACCATTTTCTGTGGTTTTTCCCTGGAGCCCTTCTGGAAAAGTCCAGTGTGCCAAACAGATTTACTCACTGAGGGACCTGCTGTGTTACACTGTGGCCTTTTGAGGGAACAGTGTTCCTGATGGGTGGCCAGTCCAGGAACCCATCTCCTCAGATGCTCTGCATCCTTTCCTTTTGCCTCACCTTCACCACTGTAAGTTTGCAACTCCCAAGCAAAACATCAGCACTTAAATTCTTGCCTTGCCTCTGCTATCCAGAGTACTCAGCGCTTTCCCATGACCCACGTATTGGTTATGCTGTAGAGTTCATGTGGAGCCTTGGAAATGTTGGTCTGAAGTGTTTCTAGAACCAGGCAATGTGGTTTAGTCAAATACAGATGAAATTGTGCAGCCAGGTGTCCTAGATTCAAGCCTTGGCTCTAGTTCTTATTAACTGTGTGACTTTTAATCTCTTTCATCAGCCTAATGGAAAAGATATTACCTGCCTTCCTTATCTTGAAATGCCATCATCAGGATCAGGTGAGATAAGATTTGAGAAAGCAAAGTGTAAGCCATAAAGTACCATACAAATTGATAATTATCACTATCAAATGTGAATTTGGTCCAATGAATTCTGTTGTGTTTTTAGTCAGTACAAGATTAGTGTTAAAAATTTGTAAAATTGTGAAAACTTCAAGTAGTTTATTGTGTTAGTTCCCTGGGGCTGCCATAAAGAACTGGCTTAAAACAACAGAAATTTATTCTCAGACAGTTCTGTAGGCTAGAAGTCTGAAATCAAGGTGCCAGCAGGGCCATGCTCCCTCCAAAGGCTAGAATCCTTCCTTGCTTCTTCCAGCTTCTGGTGACTCTAGGTGTTTCTTGGCTGTGGCAGCATAACTCCAATCCTCCACCTTTACCTGCCTGCCTTCTCTTTGTGTGTCTCTGTGTCTCCAAATCCTTTTCTCCTTATAAGGAAACTTGTCATTGGATTTATGGTCCACCCTAATCCTGTACAATCTCATCTTAACTTGATTACATCTGCAAAGATCCTGTTTCTAAATAAAGTCACATTCACAAATACCTGGGGTTAGGATTTGAACATATCTTTTTTGGAGGGATACAGTTCAACCTACAAGAGTTGTGAAAGCTCTTAAAAATATATGTGTGTATGTATGTGTATGTGCATGTGTAGGTGTATATATACCTATATATAATATTATAGATCTATGAAGCTAACAACATGAAGAGAAGCACAGTTCTTATTAGTAAGCAAAATAATCTAGCTCTTAGGAATCTTTTCCCAAGATCCATCTTCAAGTTGCCATTCTTTAATTCCAAATACCCTGCCCCCAGTATATCATAACTTAGCCATGTAGGGGTCATTTAATTCTGCCATGAACCCATCCTTTAAAGAGGTCCTTTCAGCATTCCTATAACTGAATCATCTTCGCAAGGGAAAAGAAGGAAAAATGGAGAAACTCAAATTTATTGAACACTTATTACTCAGTGTTGCAGTAATTCTTTCATTTAATCATTGTAACCAACTTGTAAGGGAAATGCCATGTTTTTGTTTGTTTTATAGATAAACTGAATTTCAAAAGAGTAGTGTCATGTCTAAAGACTCAGTATAATGGGGGAATACGAGACTCCAACTCTACTGTTCTGAATCAAAATCTCACGATGACTTTTCTTATTCTCAATTTAATTCTGTAAACACTGTGTGAAATAACAGCCCCATCTCTTTAGCAACTAAACAACATTAAAAATATAATCTGAATAGTGAAGGATGGTCCACCAGTCTCTTCATACTTTAGTGTCCAAGTTTTATGGTTGAGGAATCTCTCACTTAGGATTCTTCTCCTATATACTAAGTATGAATGGGCCAGTTGCTGGATTATAGCTACCTCTTACCTCAGTGCTTGTTTGCTTATTCATTCATCCAGTCAATGAATATTATCGGACATCGACTATATTCTAGGTGTGGAGTTCCAATGGTGACTGAAAGAAGCCCTCAGAAAACTTACAGTTTTATGGTAACTAAAACACCGGGTCTATAGGTCAAACCAGTGTTTCACTTTTGGTAAAGGTTGAAAATGATATGGGTCAAATCAACCTAAAACTCAAACAAAAGCAGAAAAAGGAAAAAAAGCAACATGAACACACCTGATGTGAATCAGTTCCCACAGGCCATAGACTGCTCCTTGGCTCACAGCCCAGTAAATTATATTAAGATAGTAGGGGATGCGGGAAAAAGAGAAAAGCTAAGGAATGGAGAAATTGCCAAAAAATAAATAGGGGGGATAAAAAGACTATTCATGTGGGTAACTGATGGTTGAAAATTTTCTTTTTTCATATCATAGGGGATGGTTGAAAAGAGACTCTTGCTCCTAAATGCACAAATATTGACCTGCTTTAATAATTCAAATCAGAGTACAGGTTCACAGAGCTTCCAGAATCCTGCATAAAATCAAAGATACAGAAGGCTGGGAAAGCTGCAGTCTACTTAGAGGGTGTAGAAGCCAGCCAGCATGAGTGGGGGTGGGAGGGTGAGGTGGGGTCACCTTCCAAAGCACCAGGGCGAGAGTCCTGGCCGATGTCAAGAACAAGTGGGGACAGTAGGAAGTAGGGGAGCCTGAGGCACCTCAAATTAGCTTTTTTTTCTTCCTATAGATTCCTAGGTTAGTAGGAAACTGAAACTCATGAAAATTTTCAGTGTATTCCATTTGTCATCAAGACAGATAAAGCACATTTGCAGTCAGCCAAGGGTAATTTAGCAATGGCCCAGTTGTGTCTGGGTCTGGGTTTTGAGTACTAGCTCTGTGCAGTACACAAAGCTGGACAAGGTCAGAATAAGTTCCCATCATGGGTTTTGCCAAGTAGTCGTGGGTCTGGAAGAAAGCAAATCATAACATGTTTACTGCCTCATCGTTTGTAGCTATAAAAACTGGGAGCAGCCCAAATTTAATAAAGGGGAATTGATACATATACTGTGGTATATTCAAATAACGTAGCACCGAATAGGAGTTCAGGCAAAATAACTATATGCAGTAACATGGCTAGATCTCAGAGACTTGTTTTTATAAATACTTTCAGCTCTTCACCCTGAATATACTTCTGTGTGTACATATTTATTTATACATTATGTACATGTTCAACCATACTGATGCATTTTGTTTCCAAAGTATATACTAAAATGGAAGTGAAAAAGAATGAGGTATAAGATAGAAATGATAATAGCCCTCAGAATTTGACCATAGTTTAATGACCCCTGTTCTAGTAGGGTATTATTTCTATAAAAGCAAAAAAACACACATAACCTACCTGAAGTTTTCACAGTTTTATAAATTTTTAACACTGAACTTGCACTGACTGAAAATGGCAACAGAGACTGTTAGACTAAATCCATGTTGTACAGCAATAACTATCATTTGTATGCTATTGATACATTATGGCTTATGCTTTGTTTTCTCCAACCTTATCTGATCCTGATGATGGCATTTCAAGATAAGGAAGGCAGGTAATATCATTTCCATTAGGCTGATGAAAGAGATTAAAGATCACACAGTTAATAAGAACTAGAGCCAAGGCTTGAATCTAGGACACCTGGCTGCACAATTTCATCTATATTTGAGTAAACCACATTGCCTGGTTCTAGAAGCACTTCAGACCAACATTTCCAAGGCTCCACATGAACTCTACAGCATAACCAATATGTCGGTCATGGGAATGTGCTGAGTACTCTGGATAGCAGAGGCAAGGCAAGAATTTAAGTGCTGATGTTTTGCTTGGGAGTTGCAAACTTACAGTGGTGAAGGTGAGGCAAAAGGAAAGGATGCAGAGCATCTGAGGAGATGGGTTCCTGGACTGGCCACCCATCAGGAACACTGTTCCCTCGATAGGCCACCGTGTAACACAGCAGGTCCCTCAGTGAGTAAATCTGTTTGGCACACTGGACTTTTCCAGAAGGGAAGAACCATTGAAAATGGTGAAAAGGGGGGGAAGTTATCTGTTTGCCTTCCCCCATCTCTTGCTTCCCATTGGTTAATATTCATCCCATGATGACACGACTACCCTTTCATCCACTTCCAGGTGACCTCGTTTGCCCCTCTGTGGCAGTAAATATATATCCCAGGGTGATGAAAGAAGGTTGCATTGTTCAGGTATGCCCAACTTAATAAGTTTTTATTAGTGAATTTTTCTCCTTTCTGGCCTCTGAAATGGTCTTGCAGAAATGGTAAAAAAATAAAATAAAATAAAATAAAATCCAACCACAGTTCTCTCAGAGTCTCCTGCTTTCAAGGCAAAAGGCAAAAGGACAGGATGCTGTGAGGCGTCTGCTGAAGCTTTTCACATATTAAATGCTTGTGTGCTCTCTGCTAAGTGTCTTACATGCATTTTCCCATTCAGTCATCATTATTATGAAATTAACACCTGCATTTTGTAGATGAGCTACGGAGGCTTCTAAAAGATGAATAATTTGAGAAAATCAACCAAAGGAATACTTTGTCAAGCTCAAAATCTGCGCCCAGATTATCTGCTGCCAAAACTAGTGTTCATAAGCATTGTGTTACACTATTTGAACTTTATCAGAATTTCATCCAATCTAAGGCACCACTGATTGAAGTCAAACCATTCTTTTACGTGTGATTAAGACATTAAAGAAAACCAGTGACGATTAAATTGGTGTGCTTTATCACTCAGAACTTTCATTTTATACCTATTGAAAGTTTTCTTTTAAACTCATTTAGACACACCATTATTATACATAGAAAAGAAAATATAGTTGAAATATATTTGTTAGGCAATTTTTAAAATATCTTCACTTCTAGTGTCTTGAAGATGTTTTGAGTTAACATTTCATCTGGGTTGTCAATGCCTGCACATTCTATACCACTAAGAGTCTTGGGTGATGAATACTTTGCTTAAAAGAGAATCTATTATTGTCTCCACGATTTTCTTGCAAGCCATTGACACCCATTATGCACATGTTGATGCCCATGAACAGACAATGACAGCTACATTGTGACTGACTGACCCCTGGCCAACAGTGATTATGATATGCATCCAATTTTAGAGATGTAGTAAAAAGGTGAGAAATACACATTTTAGAATCTATGAAGTATGGAAATTTTATCTCTGGTCATAATCTAGATGTTCTTTTTCCATTTAGAATCAAATGTTTTTCTCCCATGACCTAGGGGATTTCTGCTGTCTCTGTGGCTTATTGGGGGAAAAAAATGTAGAAAATCTTTCTGTTGCTGGGTTTCAATAATCCCAGCAACAACATTAAAGAATTGGATTATTTTATAGGTAACACAACCCCCTCCATTCTTTGCAGGCTTTGAGATTTAACTGTGATTGAGAAAGTTTTCCACTTAAACTCCTGGGCTTTTAACTTACGTGGAGTCTTAAGTCGAATTCATTGTCTTATCTAATCTGATATCCAAGGATAACTTTGTCAAAGCAAAGTCAAGTATTGGCAATCCCTCAGAAACCTCAGAAGAATGAATAAAAGAAAAATGATTTAAAGCTGAAAGATTTACGTAGAACTTTGAAATCTTTTTAAAAACTGAACAACATACCCCTGAATCTACTGATGCTGGCTTTGGAATATGAATGTAACAGCAGACTCTGAGAGCAGAGATGGATCTTGGGATATCATCTTGTCTATTGCAAAAGGAGTATCTAGCATCCTGGCCAGATAATAATACACTAGTGGTAATCCCAGAAGATTTCCTCGAAGAACAGGTTCCCTAACCTACAGTAACTGTTCAGTGCCTCACTTCCCAGAAAAAATGCTACAGATTTTTGTTGATATTACTTATTCTTGCCCTTAGAAGATATGGAGAAAGATGACCCTGGCCCTTGTATATTGCAAAGGGGATGCATAGTATAGGGATTAAAAGTATGGTTCCATCCCCAGATTTGATCCCAGCTCTGCAACTCTGGAATTTATTAGCTGTGTGACCCTGCGCCAATTTTGTAACTTCTCTGTGCCTTGTTTTCTCATCTATAAAGAGGAGAAAATAATTGTGTCTATGTAATGGTGTAGTTATGAGTACTAAATGTGAATATTTGTTAAGCCCTAACACATAGTAAGTGCCTGGAACCTGGTAGGTGTTTTGTAAGTGCCTTTTAAATAAAACAAAAGTAACAGGTGTTCTTATTAATTCAAGTTCTTATAAATAGTATAAACTAAATTGGAGTCCTTTATTATGTCATATGTCCATTGCTTCCTTCAGTTTCAAAGGAAAAGCAATGAACCAGTATAATCACCTGGATTGTTTTTCCATCAGCATATTTATCTCTGAAGATATATGTTTTTCCTAAGTTCTCATAAATGGAGATGAGAATTTTCTGGGTTGATGTGCAGCCTACTCTGTGTATAAATGCAGTATGCATAATTAGCTTTCTTTTTGATTGACTTTATGTTTGTGCTTCTTCATCACAAAAGATGGAACTTATAAGGACTTCTGGCCTAGGCAACTTGGATACTGCGATTTAAAGAAAGTTTGCCTGGCACCAGAGTTAGAGCTCTTAATTGCAAGTTTCAAGGCTCTTCACTCCAGGGCTCTGCTGTGTGACTCAGCCCCACAGCAAAGGGTTGCTTCTCTCTCTTCTGTTACCTTCTGGAAAAGTTGTTTTTGGATTTTAATGTCTAATGGAAGGAATCTGAATGTCAGTATATTTTTCTTTTCTTTTATTTATTTATTTATTTATCTATCTATCTATTTATTTATCTATCTATCTATCTATTTATTTATTTATTTATTTATTTATGGCTGTGCTGGGTCTTCGTTTCTGTGCGAGGGCTTTCTCTAGTTGTGGCAAATGGGGGCCACTCTTCATCGCGGTGCGCGGGCCTCTCACTGTCGCAGCCTTTCTTGTTGCGGAGCACAGGCTCCAGACACGCAGGCTCAGTAATTGTGGCTCACGGGCCCAGTTGCTCTGTGGCATGTGGGATCTTCCCAGACCAGGGCTCGAACCCGTGTCCCCTGCACTGGCAGGCAGATTCTCAACCACTGTGCCACCAGGGAAGCCCAGTATACTTTTCTTTCAGTCAGGCTACTTCTTAGGCCACCAGCCAGCCCCACACCAGTCCACAGCCACCCTCATGTAACAGCATAGTGCTGCCTTTGTGGTTAGGGTATGAACAGAGGCCATGGCTACATTGATTGGAGCATAAAAGGCAAAATTTGCTCTGGCAGCAAATAGATTGACATGTACGATGCAGACATCCTAGGCCTACTTTTTCCATTCATGGAAGCAAAATTCAGCAAGTTCTGATAAGCACATCTTTTTGTTCTAGAAGTTTCCTATTTCGAATTCAGAAATTTTTAACCCAGATTTGTTAGTAGAATGTGATTTCCATCAGAGCAGGGACACATCACTGAGTCAGTCTTGCATGGCTCTTTATGCCTAGTGCCTTTCAAGTTGTCCAGGCCCATGAGGGGCCCTCATTCACTATTAAATGGGAAGATTTGTTGTTTCCTTTGAAATGACTTACGTTTTAAATTAAAATATTGGAGTGGTTGCTGTAATTGTACCGAATTCTTTTAAGGAAAGTTCCAGTTATACTAGATGAGGAGTAAGTCTAGAAATCTGCTGTATAACATAGTGCCTTCAGCCAATATGGTATCATGCACCTCAGAATTTATTAAGAGGATAGCTCTCCTGTTAAGTGTTCTTACCGCAAAACAACATCAGTGACAACGAAAGAAACCAACGGGATGCAAGGAAACGCTGGGAGGTGGTGGATCTGTCTTGTTATAGTGATTGTGGTGATGGTATCATGAGTGTTTGCATAAGTTCAAACTCATCAGATTGTACACATTAAATGTGTACAGTCCTTTGTGTATCAATTATACCTCAATAAAGCTGTAAAAAACGAATGGAAGGGAGGAGAGATGGAGGGAGGAAAAAATGAGAGGAGGAAGGAACAGGGCCCCAGTCTAAGTAGTTGAGTTGAGAGTGACTCTTGCTTGTTTGCTGTGGTTCAGGACCACACTTCCTGAGAAGTCCAACACCTTGTCCTAGTAACCACCAAGAAATTCAAGCCAGTTGGAGAACCTATTGGATTATAAATGAAAATGAGTATGAAATGTTCATGGGTCTTTTTCTCTTAGAAATTGTGATAGTAAGAACTGCCTATTGTAGTTTTTTGATCAAAAAAATAAGAAATGCAACGAAATCAAAGTTTCCTTTCCTCTTCTTGCCCTTGCACTCTTACCTCTGTCCTCAAAAGTAGCCTCGTTAGCAGTTTGGTGTCTACAGTTCCAGGACAGTCTTCTATGATAAAACACAAATGTAGGGGTGTGTGTGTGTGTGCATATTATACACATTTACAGAGAAACTGATATGTATATTATGGATCTTAGGACACAAACTCAAAAGATTCTTTGTTATCAATAGATCAACATATTATGACTGAATTTCTGTGCTTTCAAGCTGGCAGGAAATACATCCTCAAATTAAGGTTTCCCCTGGGTCTCCTCTCCATATTGGTTACTGCTGAGATGTCCATAGTCGCTGTTAACATGGTCCTTTCCAGAAATCCTTGGCAAAACCTCTACTGGTGGCAAGGATTCTGAATGGGCAAAGGCAATGGTAGAAAAAACAGGGAGAAAACACCATTTATCATACAAAAAGGCATTCTACCTAGATGTGTTTATATTGTTTCAGGAGAGACAGAAGTGAGGATATCATGGCACATATCTATGTACAAAATAATTATAGTTAGCCCACAAAACTATCCTTATGTTAACTGCGAAATTAAATGGATTTTTTTCTACCCTTTTTTCCTGATAGTGAATTAACAGATTTCAATAAGCATAAGGAAAAAGCTTCATAGGCATCCTATCTGGTTCAGGCTGTGTGTGTATGAAGTTCTTTGCTAATGAATCCTTTATAGTGATGCTCAGAAACAAGCCTCATAATTCACTATAAGAGTAATATGCAGCATGAAGTAAATCATTAATTGTATTACTTGAGAGGCACCACCTGCCCTGTAAAACTACCCTTAGTTTCTTCTTATGCTTTTCTCCCTCTTTCCTCATTACTTCATGGCTGTATTGATAAGTTTTTATTTCTATTTTCTTTTCCTTCTGTTTGTTCTACTCTTTGTCTTTATTTTCCTAACTGTGGCAGAAGCTCAGTGCACTCCACTGCAAAGGATGAAATCCCTTAATGAAACAATTGGAGATAAGGACCTGGGCTCCTCATACACTGTCAATAACTATCTTTGAAGTTTAAAGGAGAAGGGTGAACCTTGTGATCTTGGCAGAGCAAACTCACTTTGCAATTTAAGCTGAATCGGTTTGAACAACATATTTGAGGCACTGAGGGAGGGGGAAGCTTGACCCATTTCACGTTACATACCCAACTTGAGTGCCAACCAATTTCTGAGGCTTCAGCTAAGTCAAGAAACTTGTAGAGCTCCAGGACTCACAAAGTACGTGTGTAGTCCAGGAATATTCATCATATTATCTTATTTGATGGTGATGTTTCCCCCTTCTGTTCACCAAAATAGAAAAGTCAGTGCATTTGGGTGATGTGCCCTTGGCATTGCAATATAAGGCATCTTGGAGAGGTTCTCCTGGCTAAGTTGACACGCGCTGTTGGGGTGTAAGGAGTTAGTTTTATCTTTCAGCTCCTAAAATTTCTATCAATTGGAAATGCGGCTGCTATCTGAAATATGAAATCTCAAGGTCCATTGAGATAACATGTCAACCTCTAAAATTTATATTAGAGAAGCTAATAAAGCTGGATATCAATTAAATTCTGTGCTTAGGGGTAAAGAGAAAAATGCAAGAAATTGGAATCCTTCATCTTTTAAGCATACTGTCTAAATGGCTATTTATTGTTATCCATTCTAATATTTTCCATTATCATGAGATAGAAGGTTATGGAATTCTGACATTTGTGGTTCTTATGCCCCCAAATGGTATGTATGACTCAGTAAATTCCCAAATTTATTTTGATTTTCCATAGCTCCTTCAATCCCCAAACCTTTCTACCTGTGTCATATATGAGACTCATGATCATCAACAAAATCTCCTGTATCCTCTTCTTTGTTTTGTTTTGTTTTTTTTGCATACGCGGACCTCTCACTGTTGTGGCCTCTCCCGTTGCGGAGCACAGGCTCCAGACACGCAGGCTCAGCGGCCACGGCTCACGGGCCCAGCTGCTCCACGGCATGTGGGATCCTCCCGGACCGGGGCACGAACCCGTGTCCCCTGCATCGGCAGGTGGACTCTCAACCACTGTGCCACCAGGGAAGCCCCTTGTATCCTCTTCTTTGTATATTCTCTTCAGCGTCGTGCTCTGAGACCTGGCTACGCTTTGAGGACATTGCTTCCCATAATCTTGAACCAGAGCTTGGGGATAGACCATTTTCCCCTTTTCCTCATTGCTCCCATTCATTGACAATTTAAACAGTTTAATAGTTCTCTCCCATTGTCACATCTTTATCATTCTTGGTGACTCCAGCCTCTACAAGAATGATCCATCCAACCCGTTGGCATCTTAAGCTCTTGCCTCCCTCCCTTCCAAAGGTCTTTTTTTCTCCACACTGCCTTTTGTAGTTATCCTTTTTCCATGACATCATCCTAGACCGCTAAGCTCACCCCAATTCCAGGACTTTCACATTTATCTGGGACATTTTCTCCAGGTCTCTCATGGGTTGTCCTCTCAGTTTCACAGGTCTCTGTGAAAATGAAACTTCCTGGAGAGGCTTTTTGGGCTACCCTATCTAAAATGACCACCCTGCCCCAGCCGTCACCCCTCCCTTCCCACCTTCTCCCTCTTTTTCTTCATACCTCTTATTACCATCTTGACAGTATAAAAGTGTATCCTCTCTCTCTAGAATGTATGCTCATGAGAATAGGATTTTGTCTGCTTGTTCACCCCCAGGTTCCTTGCACCTAAACCCTGCCAACTCATTAGGCCCTTAATAGGGATTTGAGAGTTAAATAATAAATACGTTATATGTGTTTATGTATTAGTTATGTACTAATTTACTATGAACACTTTCAGGCCATTTAGTGAATTATCACAGTATCTCAGTACTCATATGGTAGCTCTGATATGTTAAGAGCATTCCTGGGAATAATATCCATCAGAATTTTTATGTTTCCCCACTTGAAATTTTTCTGATGCATTCAAATTAATCCAATCACGTTCATAGCCTATCCTGAATTGCTGTGTAGATTTCTCATGGGAGCAATTTTGAAACAGGCCGGCCAGCTCTTAATATTTCTAGCATAAGTTTGGATAATTGTTTTTATACTGGATGAGAAAAATTGCATAGATGGCAAGGGTGAGAGAACATGGGTCATTCTTGTGAATGAGAAGATTTATTGTTTGCTTAATTCTCAAGGAAATACCTTTAACTCCTTCTTAAACTATGGGTCACAGTTTTTCTGTGTTTATATAGTAGCTTTATTCATGGGCCTGATATTTGGTCCCTTCTGGGGAGTTCTGAGATCCTGAGTCAGAAAAAAGCCCTGCTTTGTGTACAAAGATGATCTATTGACCTGTTGGCTATGAGGCCTCCTGCTGGGCTGTTTCTCCAGAGGTGGGGATTTTTGATTTTTTTTTCTAAGGCATTTACTAAATCTTTTCTGATTTTTCTTCTGATCAGTGGCCTGAATTTGTAAGATGTCTAGCAGTATCCAAAGACACAGACTGATGCTGAAGAGAAGACTTTCCCCTTGTGCAAACCTAACTATATAGACTTTGACAACAGTAGCTCATTTTTCTAAGCAATTCTGTAGCACGCTACTGTTAAAGAACAAAATTCAACTGAGAAAATTTAAAGATCTAATTGGCTTTATTCAGTGACTCATGAATAGAGCAGTATCCCATCTAGCAAATAGAATGTAGCTCCGAGGAGCTATGCAAAATGAAAGGCAGAAGGGGATGGGAAAAGAAAGTTTCTAGCAAAGAGTGAATTAGCAAGTTTCAAGAAGGTCACCTTTCTATGGCGGACAGAAGGGGTCTGTCAGGCAGATTACCTCCCTAGTGCTGACCAGGTAACTCAGATTAACTGGTTAAAGGTCACATTCCTGGGAGAGGCTGAAGCTGCCATCAGGTTAGATATTAAGTCTTGGGTTACTGATGTGGTGCTTAGCACAAGTGACTCCATTTTGGGTCTGCTGTTTCTTTTTTAACAGTAGCAAGGTTAAGAAGCATGGATGAAGGTCTTTCCTAAGGTACGTCCTTTGAAAATTTACTTTTGTATTTGGAGACTAATGATTCTGATTCTGATTACCAACATGTGGAGGGCTTCCCCACACCACTGAGCAATTCTCTGACACCGGCTGGGTGTCCTACAACTCAGCTCAACTCTGATACTATCTGCCTGGATGTTGCATCGGATCCCACACATTAAGGGTTCAGTTCTACAAGACTGCCCCCTTCCCCCATTTCAGATGCAGCTTGCAAGTCCAGGTGGTCCCTGAGCTTCTGACTGACTGGCTGTAGACTGGAGGTTCCAACCACTTTCTGTTTGGGTTTGAGTAATTTGCAAGAGTGGCTCACAGAACTCAGAGAAACATTTTACTTACTAGGTTACTGGTATAATAAAAGGTTATAACTCAGCAGCAGCCAGATGGAAGAGACGCGTACAGCAAGATGTAGGGAAGGGCAAGGAGCCTCCGTGCCCTTTCCAAGTGCTCCACGCTCCCTAAATCACCACGTGTTCACCAACCTGGATCTCTGAACCCTGTCCTTTTGGGTTTTTATGGAGGCTTCATTACATAGGCATGACTGATTAAATCATTGCCCATTGGGGATTGAACTCAATCTCCAGCTCCTCTCCCCTCCCCAGAGGTGTGTTGAGGGGAGGGCTTGGGACTGAAGTTTCCTACCCTCTGATCACCTGGTTAGCAACCAGTTTCCTTTCTTAGGTGATCTAGGGGCTTTCCAAAAGTCACTCATTAACATAACAAAAGACACTTCCTTAGATCTCATCACTTAGGAAATTCCAAGGCTTTTCGGAGTTCTGTGCCAGGAATGGGTCAAAGACCAGATATGTATTTCTTACTATGTATTTCGACATCACATGGAGGAAACCACAGAACCTTTGAGCCTGAGTAAGAAGACCCCGCGATATACTTTGTCACAGTGCATATTCAATAAGTGCTAAATAATTGATTGAATACTAATGAGAAAAAAATCAGAGGTTAGAAAAGGATATATTCTTTTTACTGGCAGAGAATACTATTATGTTTCGGGGGGATCTTCGTTGGTAGAAGTTCTAAAGATCAGACTGGGAACCTGTCCGCCTTAAACATTAATCACAGGCCTGGTGAGGAAGGTAATATATTAATTGTACAAACTCTCATGTAAGTGTGATGGGGAAACGTGTATAAGCACCTCTTCTCCCTTATCCTCCATTATTATGTTGAAAAAGATAGAAAATGACTTACCGAAGCAGGGAAAAGTGGCCAGAAAGAATAAAGAGCCAAGTTGGATATGTTTTTGGTAGAAACTGGTTGATATGAAGCATATTAAACATGAGAAAAGAGGATTTTGAAACAAGAAATTGCTGTGTATTTGTGTGGTTTCCTTCATTTTGTACTTTCCAGAGAGCGTGTACTACTGATATAAATTATTTTCAGTCATTTTTTCCAGTACTGTTATTTTGTTGAATGCACGTTTATGTCTCAGGGCTCAGTTTTATGTGGTTTGCATAAAGTGACCCATCACTGGGGATGGGAGGGATGGTCTTTCAGGCTGTCTCTGGATATTCAAGTAATGAGAGAGCTGACTTCTTATCTGGGGTATCAGAGAAGGCTTCCAAAAGGGATGGTATTTTACTCAGGCCTTGGAAGATGGGTGAGATGTGGATCAACAGAGAGAAGAGGCAGAGCTTCTGGATGGACTGAGACAGCACGGATCAGGGAGCAGGGAGGAGCTCAGTGTGGCTGGACTCCTGCCTGGAATGTGTCCTCACACTTGACCATCCCCAACTCCTATCCTTTTACCTGGACAAGTCTTATTCATCCTCTAGGTCTCAGTAGACTTCACTCCCTCCAACAATATTTCCCTGATTCCTCTCCACACAGTATTAGGGGAGGCTCCTGGATGTGAATTTGGTGATACCCAGGGCTTCTGTTGCCGGAGCACTCATCACGCAATAAAGGAAGCTCACATTGGCTCCCCTGTGTCCAGGAGGACAGAAGCTTCTTGTTCATCATCGTTTTTCGCAGCATCTGTCACAGTACCAGGACATAGTAGTTTCTTCATAATTGTGTTCCCCCCCTTCCCCCCCCCCGCCCAAGAAATACTTAGAGAGTTGTTGGGGATACTTTCTGAAAAATCCTGGAAGACACAGCATGGAAGACACTGGTCTTTTTGGACACCTAACCTGCCAGGTGAGTTGATTGCTCAGTCATAAGTTACCATTACGGGAGGAGGTCTTTAGAAATATCTAAGTTACCTCATTGTAACAGACATTTTAGAGTTGGGGAAACAGAGGTGGTGAGAAGTAAGATATCCAGGAAAGGTGTACAATTAGTGCCAGCTGGACTATTCTTTATTAATTGCCACATTGGTGCATTTCCCCTGTGCCATGTGGTTACCACAGAAATTAAAAAAATAAAATTATTTTTATTTAAGAATCAGAAGTTTGCAATCCAAAATTTAAAAATACTAAAAAAAATCATGGCTAAAATGTCATGCCCCGAAGCATACCATAGCTAAGACTCACAGAAGTGATAGAATTTATTTGCCTGGAAATACTAAATATAGAATCCAATCTGCAAACTCCCCCACCCCCCGACCTTGCTTCTTGCTCCAAAGTCTGTTGTCACTGTTGTCAATCACAGCTGCTCCATCTCTTGCCCACTCAACTTATATTGAATATACCTGTATGACTTTAAGGTACAAGGAGCCATAATAATAGGGGGTTTGGAGTCAAAATTATCTCCCATCGAACATACAAGCTCAGTGAAATACTGGCTTAAAACAACAGACTGAGGATTGATGAATACATTGTTCATATCGATGAAGGTATTAATCATCTCTACAAAAAGATGTTCTTTCAATTTTCTTGTGCATTATAAGACCAAAGGGATGATAAGAACTTATGACTTCACTGTGGGTCTTCCATGTTTACCCTGATAGGTTCTTGGGGTGCAGTAGTGAGCAACAGAGCTGCTCCTTCACTTCAGGATGTCACTCTCTGACTGGAGAGATGGAAGGTGACCACATAATCACAGATGTAACCGTTCAATCCCAGGGGTGCTATGTGCTGAAAGAAAGCATGCAGGTGTCCTGAGAACACACACCAGGAGGACTCTTGATAGAGATAGATAAATAGATAGGGATAGAGAGAGAGAAGAGGTAGAAGAAAGATCTATGTATATTTATAGATATGTATATCCTTCTGTATAGGTTGATCTCTTTACCTATCTATCTATCTGTCTGTCTAGAGAGACTTTAAAAAATCATGCAACTGTGGAGGCTTGGTAAATCCAAAATCTGCAAATGTGTATTAATTTGCTAGCACTACCGTAACAAAATACCACAGGCTATGTGGCTTAAACAACAGACGTTCATTTTCTCGCAGTTCTGGAGGCCAGAAGTCCAGGATCAAGGTATCAGCAGGTTTGGCTTCTTCTGAGCCCTCTCCTTGGCTTGCAGATGCTCCCTCTTTTGCATCCCCACATGGTCTTTCCTCTGTGTGCCTGCGTCCATGGTGTCTCTTTGTGTGTCCAAATTTCCTCTTATAAAGGCACCGGTCAGATTGCATTAGGGCCCACCCTTACGGCCTCATTTTAATCACCTCTTTAAAGACCCTGTCTACAAATATAGTCACATTTTGAGATACTCGGAATTAGGGCTTCAATATATGAGTTTTGGGGGGACATATAACAAACAGTTCAACCCATAACAGATAGGATTCGATGATAACTAGGATTTGCCAAGTGGGAGGGAGATGGAGGAAGAGGGTCACTTACTTAGAGTAAATGAAATCTTAAAAGGCCCTATGGCCTCTGGCTAGCTCAACTCAGATCTGAGTTATATTAACTCCCATAATCTTGACGACAGCCCTGAGGTGGGGACCATGATTGCCCTTGTCTTACTGATGAGGGAAGTGAGGAGGTTATGTAACTTGTTCAGGATCATAGAGCTATCAGCTGGGGAGTTTGGCCTCAGAGTTCATACTTCTAACCACCACACTAGAATACATGTCTCCAGGCCAGAGCTCCAGGTCAGCAGAGTATGAGAGAGAAGGTGTGTACTGGAAGATGAAGCTGGAGAGGTAAACCGATGCAAAAAATTCAGTGCCTTGGAAGCTTCTAGAAGAAAATAGGACTTCCTCCTGAGATCAGTGGAGAGCCTCTCAGGGATTTAAGAGTGGGAGTGACAGGATTAGAAGATTCTTGCTGCCATTTGGGAAATGAATTAGTTGAGGATAATGATACAAAAAGTCTCCACCAATGTTACTTACCTGGTTCACCTCTCTCTGATTCCTCAGTCCCCCTGCTTCCCTCAGTTATGAGTGGTATGTGATAATTTTAGGTAGCACATGGACAAGACATTAAGTAATATGAGGGGAAGTTCTTGCCGTTTCCTTTTTCCTTCAATCCTTGAATTGAAATCATCAAAGGAAAAAGTTCAAGCTTAGGGCTAATATATCTTTAATAACTCTCTGATACTTGTTTTTTTAGTCACTTTTTTGGGGGGTTGTTTTTTAATAAACAGAGAGCCTGCCTTGGGCTTAAAGCCTTGCCAGTAAACAGGGTCTAGCTAGAATTTAATAACATTGCTTTATTTTTCAGATACTTTCTATTTATGGCCAGGGATACCAGCATTCCATTTATGTTTGTGTTATGGATCGTCCTTTAAATATATTTAAGGGAAAAAGGAAGTTGATGTGAAATACTAAGAAATAGTAAAGAAGCTATGCAAATACAGCAAACATTGTGAATAACTTAAGACAGCAGTCCCCAACCTTTTTGGCACCAGGGACCTGTTTCTTGGAAGACAGTTTTTCCTCGGATGGGGGCAGGTGGGATGGGGAATGGGACGGTTTAGGCAGTGATGCCAGCGATGGGGGGCAATGGGGAGCGATGGGGAGCGGCAGATGAAGCTTCACCCGCTGCTTACCTCCTGCTGTGAAGCCCGGCTCCTAACAGGCTGTCCGAGGATGGGGGTTGGGGACCCCTGCTTTAAGGGGTATAGTTACAGCACCTGTGCTCTGATGCACAGATAGGCAGCGCTTTCATCTATAATAGAGTCCTGAACAGTATGTAAAAGAAATCTGTGCTGTAAGCAGGATTATTATGACAACCAAAAAATGATTTTTTCAGAGTTTGATGCCTGTTCCTTCATTTTCTTCTTCGACCTTTGAACTCCCAGTCAGATGTGGTCCGGTGAACATTTAACTGAGGAGTAAGATGTGCCGCTTCTGCCACACCTAACAATGTTCATGTTTGAACTTCATTAAGTTGATGAGAACTATACTTTTATAACTATTTCTTGTGCTTTCTTTTTTTCATTTTTATTTTCAAAAGGCAGAGCACAATAAAATAGCCGCCAATTGCTTGAACACTAATGTAAATAAAGGGGCAACAAGGTCAAACCTGAGCTGTTTACTGCCTGGCAGTGCCCCGTTGATAGCTTAGAAGCTGGCAAGAACAGATATACAAATGTCACATCACAGGTTGTTGAGGGGTGTCATTGGTCAGTGGACAAAGTTGTACATTAAAAGGAAATTGGACCTTCAGAAATTTGCCATATGGTTTTATAGAGTATGGTATGCTTGTGTTACAAGTTCAGATTTGATCTTAATCAAATGCTGTTTTATGTTATTTATGAATTGATTTGTGTTTTGCTTCCAACAAAAATTACGTTCCTGAAGTTTAGGGACTTATTGTTTTGACCCCCAGCCCTGATATGGGGTGGGAATATGTATGCTCTTCATCTTCAGAGCATTTCTTTTTTTGGATGGGTCACCCCAATTTTCTTTTAGGAACTTACCCTTGGTCCATGTACTTTAGATGGGACTGACTTCATCCCCACCTCCATGGGTGGACACATGACCCAAACACGGTTAATCAAATGACTACATCCCATTGGTCAGTGTAACTCATTGTAAATGGGTACATAGTCCAGGCTGGACCAATAGGAACCCTACCTAGGGTTTTGCTTGAACTGTTAGGATAAAAGAATTTTCTTTCTACTGTTAAGTACGTAGGATGTGAGCCCAGAACTACCAGGGCTAAAGTCTAGAGAAATCCTGGCCAAGAGGGAAGCCAATCCAGAGAAAAAGTAGAGCCTTGAGTGATGGAGAAAGTAGTAAAATCCAGATAACCCTTCCTGTGCCCCTAGTTCCGTCCGTTTCTGCAGGCATTACCCTTGGACTTTCCAGCTATATGGACCAATGAATCTCCTCCACCTCCCACACCCCTTTTTATGTGTGTTTTTTTTTTTTTTTTTTTTTGCGATACACGGGTCTCTCACTTTTGTGGTCTCTCCCGTTGCAGAGCACAGGCTCCGGACGTGCAGGCTCAGTGGCCATGGCTCACGGGCCTAGCCACTCCATGGCATGTGGGATCTTCCCGGACCGGGGCATGAACCCGTGTCCCCTGCATCGGCAGGCGGACTCTCAACCACTGCGCCACCAGGGAAGCCCCCCTTTTTATGTTTAAGCTAGTTTCAATTTGGTGTTTGCGTCTTGCTTCTGAAAGAGCCCTCACTAATACATCCTTTCTTCCCACTTAGCAACCTCGCACAGTGCCAGGCATGTGACGTGTACATGGTAAATACTTACTGATTTGAGTGGTCAAAGGTACCCCTAGATTTATGAAACAGGGTGAGGTAGGGCATTGGGACACGAGTCTGAAGATTTCAGTCATTCTTTCATCTCACACATTTTTACTGAGCACCTGCCTTGTGCCAGGTGCTATTTTAGTGCTGAGGATACAGCAGTGAACAAATAGATAAGTCCCCATTTTAACAGAAATGGTATTCCAATAGGAGAATATATAATATGTCAGGTGGTGATATATTATATGCAGCTGTGAAGAAAGACTTCCTACTAATTAGGTGTGGGACCTTGAGAGAGCCACTTTATCTTTCCGAGTTTCCTTTTCCTCATATGTGAAAAGAGAGTTGCACCGCTTCCTCTGTTCTTTCCTTTTCCAGAACGACCACCACACCAACAACAACGGTATCTGCATTTTATGATGCACTTTCATGAGCCTGAACTCTGGAGCACACCTGAAAATATGTTCGTAGGTAGTTTACATTTCCAGGAAATGTTATCTTTTTCTGTGTTTATTGGTACGCTTTTCTATGCATAGTTTTGAGAGCTATGAATTCTTTCCTGTTCAGGTTTCCCAGACAAGCTAGATTCCATGGGATTTGGGAGCTGCCTAAACTTGCTGAATTCCCTTGAGGTCTTCACCTGAAAGCACTATCTGAGTCTACCTGTTCTGTCCATGAGCTTTCCCTGAAATCAGTGACACACAGTCTGTTCAGTCGCCTTTCATTTAGTCCAAAGTTTGTTATCCCTGAACCTTGACTAAGTCGAGACTTCTTCCTCCCCCACACATCTCCTCAGTTAATCACTTTACTTATCATGATATCTCGTCTTGCCTGCCTCTTCTAAAAGTTTTCAGAATCCTCAGAACTTCTCTCCCAGTGGAAATGGTCTCAGTAATGTTATCACTGTTCACTTTTGGAGTATAATTGCTTTACAGTGTTGTGTTAGTTTCTGCTGTATAACAAAGTGAATCAGCTATACGCATACATATATCCCCATATCCCCTCCCTCTTGCGTCTCCCTCCAACCCTCCTTATCCCACCCCTCTAGGCGGTCACAAAGCACTGAGCTGATCTCCCTGTGCCATGCAGCTGCTTCCCACTGGCTATCTATTTTACATTTGGCAGTGTATATATGTCAATGCTACTCTCTCACTTCATCCCAGCTTACCCTTCCCCTTCCCCGTGTCCTCAAGTCCATTCTCTACGTCTGTGTCTTTATTTCTGTCCTGCCCCTAGATTCATCAGAACCATTTTTTTTTAGATTCCATATATGTGTGTTAGCATACAGTATTTGTATTTCTCTTTCTGACTTACTTCACTCTGTATGACAGTCTCTGGGTCCATCCACCTCACTGCAAATAACTCAATTTCGTTTCTCTTTATGGCTGAGTAATATTCCATTGTATATATGTGCCACATCTTCTTTATCCATTCACCTGTCGATGGACACTTAGGTTGCTTCCATGTCCTGGCTATTGCAAATAGAGCTGCAGTGAACATTGGTGTGGTACATGACTCTTTTTGAATTATGGTTTTCTCAGGGTATATGCCCAGTAGTGAGATTGCTGGGTCATATGGTAGTTCTATTTTTAGTTTTTTAAGGAACCTCCATACTGTTCTCCATTCCCACCAACAGTGCAAGAGGGTTCCCTTTGCACTGGGTGTTGAATTTTGTCAAAAGCTTTTTCTTCATCTATTGAGATTATCATATGGTTTTTATCCTTCAGTTTGTTAATATGGTGTATCACATTGATTGATTTGCATATATTGAAGAATCTTTGCATTCCTGGGATAAACCCCACTTGATCATGGTGTATGATCCTTTTAATGTGTTGTTGGATTCTGTTTGCTAGTATTTTGTTGAGGATTTTTGCATCTATGTTCATTAGAGATCTTGGCCTGTAGTTTTCTTTGTTTGTGACATCTTTGTCTGGTTTTGGTATCAGGGTGACGGTGGCCTCGTAGAATGAGTTTGGGAGTGTTCCTCCCTCTGCTATATTTTTGCAGAGTTTGAGAAGGATAGGTGTTAGCTCTTCTCTAAATGTTTGAAGCCATCTGGTCCTGGGCTTTTGTTTGTTGGAAGATTTTTAATCACAGTTTCAATTTCAGTGCTTGTGATTGGTCTGTTTATATTTTCTAATTATTCCTGGTTCAGTCTCAGAAGGTTGTGCTTTTTAAGAATTTGTCCATTTCTTCCAGATTGTCCATTTTATTGGTATATAGTTGCTTGTAGTGATCTCTCATGATCCTTTGTATTTCTGCAGTCAGTTGTTACTTCTCCTTTTTCATTTCTAATTCTGTTGACTTGAGTGTTCTCCTTTTTTTTCTTGGTGAGTCTGACTAATGGTTTATCAATTTTTTTCATCTTCTCAAAGAACCAGCTTTTAGTTTTATTGATCTTTGCTATTGTTTCCTTCATTTCTTTTTCATTTATTTCTCATCTGATCTTTATGATTTCTTTCCTTCTGCTAACTTCGGGGTTTTTTTGTTTTTCTTTTTCTAAGTGCTTTAGGTGTAAGGTTAGGTTGTTTATTTGAGATGTTTCTTGTTCCTTGAGGTAGGATTGTATTGCTATAAACTTCCCTCTTAGAACTGCTTTTGCTGCATCCCACAGGTTTTGTTGTGTTGTCTTTTCATTGTCATTTGTTTCTAGGTATTTTTTTATTTCCTCTTTGATTTCTTCAGTGATCTCTTAGTTATTTAGTAGTTTATTGTTTACCTCCATGTGTTTGTATTTTTGACAGATTTTTTCCGGTAATTGATATCTAGTCTCATAGCACTGTGGTCGGAAAAGATACTTGATAGAATTTCAGTTTTGTTAAGTTTACCAAGGCTTGATTTGTGACCTAAGATATGATCTATCCTGGAGAATGTTCCATGTGCACTTGAGAAGAAAGTTTTTTCTGTTGTTTTTGGATGAAATGTCCTATAAATATCAATTAAGTCCATCTTGTTTAATGTATCATTTAAAGCTTGTGTTTCCTTATTTATTTTCATTTTGGATGATCTGTCTATTGGTGAAAGTGGGGTGTTAAAGTCCCCTACTATTATTATGTTACTGTCGATTTCCCCCTCTTATGGCTGTTAACATTTGCCTTATGTATTGAGGTGCTCCTATGTTGGGTGCATCAATATTTACAATTGTTATATCTTCTTCTTGGATTGATCCCTTGATCATTATGTAGTGTCTTTCTTTGTCTCTTGTAATAATCTTTCTTTTAAAGTCTATTTGATATGAGAATTGCTACTCCAGCTTTCTTTTGATTTCCATTTGCATGGAATATCTTTTTCCATCCTCTCACTTTCGGTCTGTATGTGTCCCTCGGTATGAAGTGGGTCTCTTGTAGACAGTGTATGTCTGGGTCTTGTTGTTGTATCCATTCAGCCAGTCTGTCTTTTGGTTGGAGCATTTAATCCATTTACATGTAAGGTAATTATTGATATGTATGTTCCTATTCCCATTTTCTTAATTTTTGGGGATTTGGTTTTGTAGGTGTTTTCCTTCTCTTGTGTTTCCTGCCTAGAAAAGTTCCTTTAGCATTTGCTGTAAAGCTGGTTTGGTGGTGCTGAATTCTCTTAACTTTTGCTTATCTGTAAAGATTTTAATTTCTCCATCAAATCTGAAAGAGATCCGTGCTGGGTAGAGCAATCTTGGTTGTAGGTTTTTCCTTTTCATCACTTTAAGTATGTCCTGCCACTCCCTTTTGGCTTGCAGAGTTTCTGCTGAAAAATCAGCTGTTAATAACCTTATGGGGATTCCCTTGTATATTATTTGTTGCTTTTCCCTTGCTGCTTTAATACTTTTTCTTTGTATTTAATTTTTGATAGTTAATTAATATGTGTCTCGGTGTGTTTCTCTTTGGGTTTATTCTGTATGGTATAAATGCTTCCTGGACTTGATTGATTATTTCCTTTACCATGTTAAGGAAGTTTTCGACTATCACCTCTTCAAATATTTTCTCAGACCCTTTCTTTTTCTCTTCTTCTTCTGGGACCCCTGTAATTCGAATGTTGGTGCATTTAATGTTGTCCCAGAGGTCTCTGAGACTATCCTCAATTCTGTTCATTCTTTTTTCTTTTTTCTGCTCCCTGGCAGTTATTTCCACTATTTTATCTTTCAGCTCACTTCTCCGTTCTTCTGCCTCAGTTATTCTGTTATTGATTCCTTCTAGAGTATTTTTAATTTCAGTAATTGTGTTGTTCATCACTGTTTGTTTGCTCTTTAGTTCTTCTAGATCCTTGTTAAATGTTTCTAGTATTTTTCCATTCTGTTTCCGAGATTTTGGATCATCTTTATTATCATTACTCTGGATTCTTTTTCAGATAGGTTGCCTATTTTGTCTTCATTATTTGGTCTTGTAGGTTTTTACCTTGTTCCTTCGTCTGTAACGTATGTTTTTGTTGTTTCTTTTCTTTTTTTTTTTTTTTTTTGAAGGGTGGTGCTGTATTCCTTTCTCACTGGTTGTTTGGCCTGAGACATCCAGGACTGGAGTTTGCAGGCAGTTAGTAGAGTTGGGTCTTGGCGCTGAGATGAGGACCTCTGGGAGGCCTCACTCCGATTTATATTCCTTGGCGTCTGAGGTTCCCCAGTGGTTTGGACTCAGAGCTCCCACCACAGGAGCTTGGGCCTGACATCTGGCCTGGGAACCAAGATCCCGCAAGCTTTGTGGCGTGGGGAGAAAAAAAAAAAGGAAGAAATAAAGAATAAAAAGGAGTAGTACAATATCAAAGAATAAAAAACTATAAAATTAAAAAGATTAAAAATATATTAGGAAAAATAAAAGTATAATTGAAACAATTGCAACAGGGTAAAAAAAAAAAATCCACAGCAGAAAAAGGAGAGAAAAAGGTGGGGGGGGGGCCAGCAAGCCAAAATGAGAGATCACTAACAAAGTATAAAGAATAAAATAAAATTAGAAAAATAAAAGATTTATTAGGAAAAATAAAAATATAAAAGAATCAGTAACAATGAATCAACAAGGTAAAACAGAACCCCGGTCTAAAAGAGGAAAAAGGAAAAAAATAAAAGGAAAAAAAAAAAGAAAAAAAGCCTTGGCTAATGGAGGCATAGTTTACAAGGGGGTGGGTGGAACTTAGGCAGGGGCGGGGTTTAGGGTGGGGAGGAACCTGGGCGGGTGGCTGGGCGGGGCCTCTGCTTAGGATCTGCGCAGAAGGGGAGAGGCAGCACGTGGGGCAGAGGGCGCTTGGAGTGTGGAGTTCTGGAGTTTGGAGGTGGGGCCCTGGGTGAGGCTGTGTGGATGGGGTTTAGGCCCAGCGCATTGGAGGGGGTCTCCGAGGGCGTCTCCAAGGGTAGAGGTGGGGCCCTGCGTGGGGGTGTAGGGGCAGGGCTTGGGCTCTGTGCGGCAGGAGGGAGGCTCCGAGGGCAAAGGATTAGGCCCAGGAACCAAACAGGCTTCCTGGTTCCTAAGTGGACAGGGAAAGCACTGGCCCCGTTCCCTTCAGTTCCTTTGTGCCCCTCCCCTACCATCTTCCCCAGGGTCTCCCCGGTTGCTGCTGGACCCCTAACCGTGGGTGTGTCCCCCTGGGTGCAGGAGCTCCTCCCCTCCCCCAGCCACCCCTCAGGGGTGCCATCCCGGAGTCCGGCCTTTACTTTTGCTCCCCCTTCCCTCCCTCCCACTCCCTCAGGACCCCTGCAGCTGGAGGCGTCCTCCGTGGGCAGAGGATCAGGCCCGGGATCTCAGCAGGTCCCTGGGGGGCCAAGTGGGCAGGGGAAACCTGGCCATGCTCCCTTTTGATCCTCTGCCCTCCCAGTAGTTCCCCAATTTCCCCCTTCAGACGTGGGATCCCTTCCCCTCCCCCAGCCGCCCCTCAGGGGAGCCTGTCCCGTCCGGCCTCCACTTCTCCTCCCCCTTCACTCCCCCCATGCCCACCCGGTCACTGGGGTTTCCTCCCGTCCCCTTAGGTGTCTGTGGTCCCCCACGGGTGCCTCGTAGGTGCCCTAGGTGTGAGGAGACACATATTCCGCATCCTCCACTAGTACGCTATCTTGATTCTGCCCCCACTCTTACGCCTTATTTATTCTTTTAACAAATATTTACTGAGCAAATACTATGTGCCAGTGGGTGCCTGGCACATCCAGTTGATCCAGTGCTTCTGGCAGGTGTAGGGGAGAATTAAATTTGATTTGCAGCAACCACTTTCTTAGGCTCA
Source organism: Mesoplodon mirus (assembly GCF_964341445.2). Taxonomy (NCBI): domain Eukaryota; kingdom Metazoa; phylum Chordata; class Mammalia; order Artiodactyla; family Ziphiidae; genus Mesoplodon; species Mesoplodon mirus. The sequence goes on from NC_138995.1 coordinate 32,192,677, forward strand.
CCATGCTGTGTTCTGTCCACTCCGTGTACTATGCATGCTTAAGTCTCCACTCCTCACGCCTGTATCCTGCCCATGGTTTCTTCTCCAGTCACTCCCTGCTAAGGCAGTTCCCAGGATGCCTTGCCGAGCCATTAGGACATCAGGCTCTTGGAAAAACATATCTCTTGTTTTTTCCTAAAAGCTGTTTTGAAAGATGATTGGAGTCCTCTAGGGGTGATTCCTCAAGAAGCAATTTGGAGCTTGAGCGTGTGGTAAATCCCTCACGAACCCTTTCTGATCATTCTGCCCATGGTACTAGCTTTCTTCAGACTGAAAGCCTTGGGAGTGTCCACTGAAGGGATGTAAGCTTCCACTCAATCCCAAATTGGCATGACTTTGGTAGGCTGCAGCTTTTGGGTCTCTGGTATTAACAGTGTAGTTTGTATAACCCCAAGTCACCCTACTTTAGTTTTAACCTGCTAAGTCACATGGCCTGTGCCATGTCTGTCTCTGTATAATGCATGTTGGAATCACTCCTCTGATCCCATGCTCATGCTGTTCGGTGACATTTCTCCCCAGGAGGGAGAGTGCATCTTATTTCTCTTAATCTTCCCAGCACCCTGCACACTGTTTTGCATGCAGGGAGGGCCCAGTGAATGTTTTGACAATTGGATTTTGAATCAGTTACTTTCTTGGATAGCTGTTGACAATATCCCAGCTTCTTGATAAAGTAAAACCTGATGTTAGTCATTGAATTTCTATCAAAGGCATTGCAAACTAGTTATTGATTTTTTTTTTTTTAAGAGAAACAAATCTACCACTTGATACTTACTCTTGCACTAAAATGTGAGCTAGGGCAACCAGATGTGACTCAGATGTCAGATGAAATCCCTATAAATTAATAATAATAAAAGTAAAAGAATAACATAAAATAGGGATTTAATTAACTTCATACAACAGCTAGTCAACACTATCTGGAGAAAGTCACAAGCGCTCTCCATAATTTTGAAAAGGTTTTAGGGCTTAACTCTGTTTTTCTCTGTTTCCCCATTTCTTCATTCATCTCTTCTGCTCTAACTCTGTCCCACTCTCAGAACAAAGCTGTCTCTTCCATGTTTCCACCAAAAATTCATTTACGCTCAAGCATTTTATGAATTTAATAACATGATTAAAGAGTTGGGAGAGAAAAAAAAAAGAATTGGGAGAGAAGCCACGTGGGGAGTATGCGCACACCCCACCTCCTTCCATTTTCTCTTCCCCCTCCCTCCCTCAGTGGAGAAACCACTTAATTCTTCACGTTGTCTCACCCCAAACTCTCCCACCCATATTCCCAAATCCCCCCTTAACCCAAAGCACTCCCACCCATATTCCCATATCCCCCCTTAACCCAAAGCACTTCTCCAAACAGAAACAGCACTTCTCCAAACTAAGAGTTCTGGTAAAATAAAAACATCTCCAACTTATGACACAGAAAATGGGTCTCCCATATCTTGCCATGAAAGGTTTGCCGTGAAAGGTTGTATGATGGGTCTCCAACAATGGCTCTGTGGAGTAGGCTATGTTAAATGCAATAACTGGAGGACCTATCTTCACCCATCAGAAAGGGCTTTTCAGTCAGGAATGGTACAGAGTCCCAGTTCAGAAGGCTAACTGCCAAAAGTTTATTGCGTGCAAGTGTAGCAGTTTCTAGTTTCCACAGGATGAGTTAGATGAAGGGTAGTCAATAAATGCTTGTAAATGATGATACTTTGGCAGCAGTGGCATATATCCATGCCTGAACTCAGCATGGTGCTGACTCGTGCTCTTCCAGTGAGAACCCAACTGCTCTGCCAACACTCCTCACTCTGCAGCCTTTAGGGAGAGCTTGCTCTGAGCTGCAATGCAGCCCTGCGGTAGCTTGCTAGAGGTGCAGACTGAGGCAGGCAAGGAAAAGGTGGAGAGTCACCAAGTTGGCCGAAGGGAATGTGGGGTCACTGTGGTCTTTGGATTCTGAGTCAATCTAAAGAATATTTTAGGTCATGGAACTTCCAGAGCTAAGATCTCTAGACCAGGAGTCAATAAGCTATGGTCTGTGGGCCAAATTTGGCCATGGCCTTTTTTTTTTTTTTTTTTTTTTGCCATTTAATTTAATTAATTTATTTATTTTTGCAGCTGATGGTTTTATTTATTTTTAATTTTTTATTGGAGTATAGTTGATTTACAGTGTTGTGTTAGTTTCAGGTGTATAGCAAAATGACTCAGTTATACATATATCCACTCTGTTTTTGTGCAGCCCACACCAAATACAGAGCATATATTTAGACAAATGGTTTTTACTTTTTTAAAGGGTTGTAAAAAGCAAAGACTATGTGATGGAGAATGTAGCATGTGGCCTGCAAAGCCTAAAATATTTACTGTCTGGTCCTTCATAGGAAAGGTTTGCTGACCTTGCTCTAGACCAATGGTACTCAATCTTGACTATACACCAAGGTCAATCTTTTAAAAACAAAACAACACAAACAGATAGATAATTCTGCCCTAAACAAACCTGCTGAATTAGGCTCTCCAAACTCTTGTTTGCATTTTTATAAACTATTACAGGTAGTTCTGAGGGTTACCAATGATGACAATGATGTAGACCTTTTCACTTTTCAAACTTGCCTGATGGCTGGTCTTGCACTCAGCCTACCATTAAGCAGAGCTCTGGGTCTACATTGGGTTAATTTCAGCCTCTCTTTCAGCAGAAGGAATGTCAGGGGAAGGACTGAGTAGGAGAAGGTCCTCAAGAATGTTTCAACCTTGCCCAGGAAAAATCTGAAGAGTTACAATAAAGCACTACTGCATTTGCTGAACACTTTATATACGTTTTCACAATGATTCTTGCAGCAAATCTATTAAATAAATTATTATCATGAGGCAACTGAGGCTTAAGAGTGTTAAATAATCCATCCAAGGTTACCTGATTGTCAAAAGTATGGCTGGGACTTGAACCTGGATGTGTCTGCTGCCAGAACCTAATTCTTAACCAATGTGCTTTGCTGCCAGGTTGTCATTGAACAGAACCACCAATAGCTGGAGATCTGATAGACCGTCTTGGGAGTGGATAGGGAACAGTTTGTGGAATATATTGATTGATACTCTTGCTTTCATATAAAGCCACAGATTCTGGGAATGTGGGCCCTCTTGATGGCTGTCTTGGAGAGGAATTGGTGGGGGGTGCATCTGGATTTAAGCCCCTTATTCACCGGCAATATTTAAGTGTTGTTGATTTCCAACCCTTCCAGGCCTAAAATGCCACATACAGACACCTGCCTGTACCCTTTCAGTTCCCAGGGCAAAGTGGAATGCAAGCACATGCTCACTGGAATGAAGGTAGGCAAACAGACCTCAGTGATGCCCTCTGTAAGTATCCAATGCAGAAACCCGATGTTACCTAATCTTTTGGAAGAAACTGAGCCTTAGGGAGATTAATGAACTTATTTAAAGTTGTGCTGATTCTAAGGGTGGTGTCTGTATGGCCCAGGCTCTTTCTGTGATCACCGCTGCCTTGCCTGTTGGCAGTTTATGGACCAGCCTGATTCACAGGGGCCCTTCTTCCCTTCTTCATCTACTTCTTTGGAAACCCACCAGGGCCTTTCCCAATAAAGGGGCAGCCCAGTGATGACTGGGGCCTCCTCAAGAGGCCCAGGTCTGAGCTGTCCCTTCTTGGGCCTCTCAGTGGCCTGGTCTCAGCTGAAGATTTTCCCCTTCAGGAGGCCCAACTGCTGCCGCATTGTCAATTGCTAGCTGGTTACCATGGAAACAGGTCTCAAGAGAGATCTGCTTTTCTCCCTTCTTGAATGAGGCAGAGTATAGGGCTTTGTGAGGGGCGTTGCCTCCCCCTTCGTGGCCAAGAGAAGCACTGGCTTTGGGTGATGGGTCTTAAACAGTTTGCCTGAGGACCCCACTCTTGGTCAGCACAAGATTGCCAATTTTTCATTCTGGAGAATGACTGTCCTTATTTGGAATACATACCCTTTTTCCTTTCTGATGGTTAAAATGCCTTTTTTTTTTAATGAAATGATTATGACAGTAGAAGGAATGGTTTAAAAGATGTCATCACTTGGTAAAGTAAAAAGTTTGCTAATGCATGCAACAATATGGATGAATCTTAAAGGCCTTATGCTAAGTGATATAACCCTTGCAGAAAAAGAGTACATACTGTATGATTCTACTTACATAAAATTCTAGGAAGTGCAGACTAATCTGTAATGACAGACATCAGACCAGTGGTTACTAGGGGTGGGGAGGAGAGACGGATGGATTAAAAAAGGTCATGAGGAAACTTTTGGGGGTGATAAAAATATTTCTTATCTTGATTGTGGTGATGGTTTCCCACGTACATGTATATTTTTAAATGGATCAAATGTTAAATTTTAAATATGTGTAATTTAATGTACTTCAGTTATACGTCAGTCAAGTTGAAACAAAATAGCAGCCTTTTGCTGGCCTTCAATTTTTATTTTTATTTTTTTGTGGTTTAAACTATCTGTGGAAAACCAAAGTGTGGGAAGCGTAGGGCCCTGTTGCAACATTTCTGGATACAGTAGTGAAGGAGGTAAATCTGCTTCTCCTGTCCTCTCTAGACCCAGCCTCTATCCCCAGGGTTCCTATGACAGGAGAAGGGGATTCTTTAAGCTAATTGGCTCTAAGGCATCTGGAAACTTAATGTGGCTTGTTTCCTAAGAGTATTTACATTTTATAAAGAATTCTTGGCTGTGAAGAAGGATCATTTTGGCTGCTATAGGTTGTGTGGACAAAGTAGCCATTGGCAATGAAGTTAAAAGACCACTGTGGCAATATAGTAAAAGGTAATGGTGCCTGCAACCAGGGTGCTAGAAAGGGGATGGAGGCAAGTGGATATATTTGAAAGGTAGTGTCTTAGTTAGAGCTGCTGTAACAATACCATAGACCACGTGGCTTAAACAACATTTATTTCTCACAGTTCTGGAGATTGAGAAGTCCAAGGTCAGGGTGATGGCAGATTCAGTATCTGGAGAGGGCCTACTTCCTGGTTTGCACATGACCCTCTTCTCATTGTATCCTCACAGGGCCGAGAGAGAAGTCATCCCTCCTCATGTTTCTTCTTACAGGGGCACTGCTCCCATTTGTGAGGCTCCACCCTCAAGACCTAATTACCTCCCAAATGCCCTGTCTCCTAATACGATCACATTGGGGGTTAGGGTTTCAACATATGGATTTGGGGGACACAAACATGCGGTCCATAAATAACATTTGGCAAAGGTGGAGTCAACACAACTAGATTCAACAGATGCATTGGATGAGTTCAGTTGGGGACATGCTGAGTTGGAGGTGCCAGAGATGCATCTAGAAAGGTCAAGATGGAAGTCAGACAGATGTAAGGATCTGAAACTCAGGAGGTGAAGCCAGCCTATAGACAGAGATTTAGTATATTGATGGTACATGAAATCATCAGGAGAGAATGAAATAGTAAATGCATGTTGAATTAAATTCTCTGTGTTTGGTTATTTTAGTCATTTACTTTTTATGTTTCACAGGCCAATCTTTGTTTACATAATGGGGAAAGAAGTCCCTAATTAGTGGCAGGTATAATTGAGAATCCATTGTTTTTTGACTATAGGGAGGGGTGTGGCTTTGGGGATAGAAATGTGGAGTTTGGATTAGAATTATACCCAAGGTCCTCAATCCTTCGGTTTTTATCTGATTGTACACTTACTTATTTTTAGAAAATATTCCCTCATTGATGGTCCCACTGAACTTGATATACACCTCCATGAGAGTACTTTTTAACTTTGGCCCCTTTTATGCATTTATGCATCTGTTACCCTTGTTCATTAAGCCCCTTGAGGTCAGGTACCATGACTTATTTTTACATGCAGTCAAGGATGGGTGTGCTAAACTGAGTGCTTCATCTCCACAGTTCCCATGTTGAGTTTTCTGGCAAATTACTCTTGACTTTCCCCTTGACGTTTATGTACTCATGAGAGCAGATTTAAATGGGGTGGTCTATGTTTCCAACTGAAAGGAGAATTTTACTCATTGTTAACATAAGGAAGAAATAAGTGATCGTATAATGTGTTGTTGAGTCCTACATTTAAAGACATGTCCTTGATGCTTACTATACATCTGAACCACTGGACTGATGCTTCTCTTGGCTTTCTGTACAAACACCCAGGAAATCCCTTTTAATTTGGTCCCTGGACTTTCTGTGATTTCCCTTAGCTTGCCAGACCAAATCTTAGCTCTCTAAAATCACCCAGAAAAGTAACCAAAGATATTGTTTTTGTCAAATGCTTAAGCTGATGACATCAGGATGTTGTCTGTTTGTGTTTACATTTTAATTTTAAGCCAACTGTTTTTGTGTTTACAGTCTGCATTAATTAATTTAGGACATCATGAAAACGGTTTATGTTTGATGGTTGAGTTTCATAATGAGCAGAATTTCTGCATGGATTTCTTACTCATTAACAGCTGAGAACATGTCATTATTTTATAAGCACTACTGATAAATCATTTGGCAAAGGACTTCTCAGTCCTTTAAAATAATTTTTATTTCTTGTGATTTCAATTGTCTCTGCATTTTTCCTTGTAAATAGTTGAAGAGTAAGCACATTTTCAAAGAGCTGTAGGGAGGCTAAGATGCCAGTTGCATTTTAACGATATAGGGCATTATCGTTCTTACTGTAGCCAATTCTCTTTTAAATCATTGCAGTTTCTGCTCTAGCCTCCAGCTATAGAATTCTTTTCAAGCTGGCAGTGAACTTGGCAGGCTGCCAGAAGAAATATAAAGGTGTTTTGGTCCACCAAAGTATTTTGAGTGGTTCTTAGTGATACAGTTTTCTTCAGTACATCTGCAAAACATTTTTCTGAAGTGAATTTTCATGTGAAAGCCTCCTTAATCATCACCAGCATTGTTTGTTTCAATGCAGTTATTTAAGTGCCCCCCTGGGTGCCTACAAAATAAACAAGGGACTCTTCTAAAGAGTTTTAAAAGTGGCAGGTGCTGGGGCTGTGCCCTATTCACTTAGTTTGCAATGACATTTTTGTGCTAATCTATAGACAAACAAGAGACAGGTGACACACCGAATCAAGTACAATGAATAAGAGAAGACGGTATTAGCCAATGGGGGTCAGCTCCAGATAAGATGCTTTTCAGGCTAATGCATGCAAATAGCAACTGCTTTTTAACCCTCTTGCTGTTTGCATTCTGGCTGTAAAAATCTGATATTTAAACTTGTGAGCATCTGATATTTAATCCGATACGTTAACTTTTTTGGTGTTTTGTTTTCTATATTTTATTTTGGAAGTTTAAAAAATGTATCCATTATGTTTACATCTGTAATCCATTTTGAGTTATAGGTATATGATATAAGATACAGGTTGATTTATTTTGCATATAGCAATCTAGTGTTCCAGCACCATCCAAGTCCAGCTTTCTTTTGATTAGTTTTTTTTTTTAATTTTATTGAAGTATAGTTGATTTACAACGTTGTGTTTAATATTATTTTCCATTATGGTTTATCACAGGATATTGAATATAGTTCCCTGTTCTATACGATAGAAACTTGTTGTTTACTTTTTGGTTTTAAATGAAAGCAAAATGAGATTCAAGATTAAAATATCTCTATGTGTCTGTGAATACACAAGTAAATATGTATGTATGTTTGCATGTATACACACACATATATATTTGCATTCAAAGAAAAATAATACTATGATTAAACATTAAAACATGTAGAAATGACCATTTGTTTGCTATTTTGGTCATGAATTCAGTCCACATTTGTTGTATTTCCACAACAAACCACCTTATTTACATGCCAAACACCAACACACATGATGGAACTTAAGAAATAAATGATTAAGCACATTTTTTATATTGTTTCCTCTTTATTGATTACCATGTGTATGTACAAATTCTGTTTCTAGGGGACTTATTTTCTTTTTTAAAAAGTTTGATTAGTCATCTATTTAGAGATACTTGATGGGAAGTTAATTTTATTATAAGTTTTAATGTAAGCAAATTATTCACCACCACCCTCCTATTTCTTTTTTAAAGTAATTCTACTTGTGAGTTGGAGACAAAAAGAGTTCTGTGGAAGATTTTTTTTAAAGCTTATTTTTGTGTGTGAGTAAAAAATGAAGCATAGCTATTGTAAATAATACTGAATGCATAAAAACACTGTAAAATCATTAAAATATTTCACTGCACTGAGGGGTAAAGTTTTGAGAGCATTTATATACTGTTTAGAAAAAGTTGAAGATTTTGCATATAATACCCCTTTCCCACCACACACAAAAAAGTACTAGACAGTAACATTTTATTCAGCCTATTCCACCTTAAGACTTCTTGGCAAGGTCCATTTTGATTATCGCGATCAAGAACAAGAGTCCTCACTCTGTTGTTGGTTAGATCTTCAGTATCATTAAATTTCAAGCTCTCGGTCTAGTGGTTTCGGCTCAGCTGCTTCTGGCAATCAGCCTTGGTTTACAAAAAATGTGTCATTTACTGACTGGCAATCCTAGAATTTTAAGAACTAAAGGAAACTTAGATATCATTTATGTGGCACTGGGAGAAAATGAACTTTATTAAAACTGAATTGAGAATCCGTGAGCCAGATGCAGCACTTCATCAGATTTGGTTGGGCTTGCTTATGATGGGGTAGAGTCCTCTACTAAAGCTAGAGATGACTGCCTGTTGGTCCAGCAGCAGAATGGTGGAGGACCTGTTGCCATCGCTAGGAGGGTTGTAATGTGCTGAATTTTATCAGGCGACTCTCAGCCAACTAGGTAGCAAGTCAGTGAAGAGAATGGAATTGTCCACCAGCCAGTCTGTAACAAGGCTGCAACGGCTTTCAAATGTGTAGCGTGCTACTTTTCCTACTCAACATATTATGATTGTTTTTCTGTCAAAGAATGGCTCAAGATATATCAAAACAGTAAAGCCTCCTGGTTGCTATCTCTGGACCTTGGCCATCAGAATCACCCTCCCAACCTTTATCAAAATATCAGTATTTCAGTGCCTGCCAGAGGATGAGAGTAAACAGAATAGGAACTTAAAGAGATGGCAACCTTTGTAGGAATAAACACCTTTAGGGGATATATTGTCTGAGTAAGAGTGTTCAGTTTAAATATACTGCAGGCCTTCCTTCCATTTAAAAGTGGGAACAGTTACAATAAGATACAGATTATGTAGGTGATGGATAACTGTGGAAAGGAGGTAGCACCTCTCACTAAGAGGAATAGGTTAGGAGATGAATCCCTCTGGTAATTTGATGAAATATATGCCCTCTTTGCATACGTGCACAAACACATTTACTATATATACATATAAGTAAACACACACATATGATAAAACTTGAGGGAAAATAGAGACCCACTTGAAGTGAATCCACACATCTTCCCAGAGACTGTGGGCACCTGGTTCAGAACCCTATGTTAGAGCATACACAGTATTGCCAGTACATATTTTCTTGGGGAGGTGGATGACATTAAATTCTGCTTTTGCCTATGACAATCTCATTACCTTGATGGCCAGCACAGAGTGGAAGAACCAACTCCTTGAATTGTACATTGGTCTAACCAAGGTAATTTGCATTTCCACTGGGTTTATACTTTGGAAACCACATTCCCATCTACAGGCTTGTTCAGCAAAGAGCAGGTACTGTAGTATTATCTCCGTTTTACAGGAGAATAAACAAATGTGGGAGTGAAGTGCCTGCCCCAGACCAGTGATCCCTAACCTGTAATCCTGCTGCTACATTGCTCTGACAAGGGCTTTATTTGAATCTGAATCAAATCCTTGCCAAACTTGACTTTTCTTTTTTTGTTTTCATGCACTTAAAGTAGTACGGTTTTGATATAGTTTACCTGTGTTCTTTCCTATGAGCTTTGAGTAGATGATATTGATTTTGGATGTTTTAGACTAGTATTTGGACAATTTCTATAGCCAAAGAAAACACATTGCTTTCACCCTAAATAAGACATTTGCAATTACCTAATTTAGCTTCTATGGTTTCCTTTACATGTACTCTTTAGAATCCCTAAATCGTAAGCATGTAGTTCCTGCATGGGTTAACGGTTTCATTTCACAATGCCCACTAGAAAATGAAACTGAGCACAGTGGCAGTTTTTCAGGTGGCTAGAATCAATGCAAGAAAAAAAAATCACAACTGCTACTTGAAATATCCAAATAATTAAGACAATTCTGATCCCCATGATGAGACCTCTAGTCCCTTCTTGGGGCAGTGCTGCTCAGAACTGACATTTCCCTGCCTCTTTCATCAACATATTCCAGAAGGTTGCTTGTTTAGAAAGGCAGTCGGAATGCTCATCAAAAATAACCACACTTGATATTTATCCCATCTCTAACACTGAAGTGTGATCTTGCATCTATTTTCTCACGTGCTTCTCACAACAGCTTTTGAAGGTGCTCAGTTTAGGATGGTTGCACTCATTTTACAGGACACTCTCAGACGCTGAGAAGTCAGATGTGGTTCAGTCTGTTGTTATCACTGAGTCCAAGCCACCAGCTTGAAAGATAAAAAATTTAACTAACTATTCCAGAAGTTAATTTAATCTCTTATACATACAAGGTGTTTTACCATCTACATCATGTTTTTACATCTGTAATTTCATTTTATCCTCATGTGTAGAATCACTAAGCAGGGAGCTGGAATCACGTGTTACAGATGGGACAGCTGAGGCTGAGAGAGACCGGGGAAAAGAAAGACTGGAACCCGAGTCTTCTCAATTCTAGCCTTTCCCATTGTCTTGGAGTCCCTGGTCCATTTTACTGATGTGATTGTTATACTAGGGAAGGGCCAATGAAGTTGGTCCTTATTTTACAGCTATTTTTTCTGACCTGTGTCCTCATGTGTGTCCTGTGTCCTTGCAGGCAGCACCTCAGTTGACGTTCAGGATTCAGGTAACCAATTATCTTGCTGTTTGCTTAAGAGCACTCATTCTGAAGTACATGAAACTGGCTTAGACCCTTAGACAGATCCCCAGGGGATGACTTACGTGTGCAGTGGTGAAAGTCGATTTAACAAAACCATTAATTTGAGTTTCTGGGAATAAACAGTAGCTGTCACCCGCCATTAGAAAATACGCAGATAGTGCTTTGTAATCCAGATTGCGAAGTGCCTGAGAATACGACCAAATCAAGGAGAGTAACTTTGGTGGTGGTTCAAGTCTGTGTATTGTTTTAACTTTCTGGCCAGAGTGGTTCATTTCAGTGTGGTTTTCAGAAAACTAGATACTGGGTTGTGCCTGCCACGTTTCATCAGTCATGCGGTATTACGAGCATTAGGAGGCCCTGTGAATTCTTTTGGTCTCAGATTTACTGCAAGATGAGGCAGAAATCCACTTATGAATCCAAGGAAAGAGACTGTTAAAGATAGTCCCCCTTCACCAGGGGAGACAGCACATGCTTCTCTCACCATTCTCTTGTGACAGTCCTCCTGCCAAACCCAGTCCCTTCCCCCAAATAAAAAGACAACTCAAGTAAAGCTAAATTCACATAGGGAGAATACATTTTTCAAAGATCCATGGCTGATCCATTGTTAAACTGTCTTTATTTTTCTAAAACAATCCACAGGCAGCATTACTGATGAGCTTAAGAAACAGCTTCAGCATCCATGATCTGATGAGCTTGTGAGAGAACAGCTACTGCTATTCTTAAATGCCTGGAATCTGTGCTCATGTACAAGCCAAGTTCATTGATTTTATGCTTTGAAATTATTTTAAAATATTTAATAAGGAATATTTAAAACATACAAAAGACAGAGAGCACTCTACTTGACACCATCATCCAGACAGATCTAACAAATGTGAACATCTTTCCATATTATCTTCAGATCTTCCATTTCTTATATAAACGCAATTTTGTATATATATATACACACACACACACATATACATATATACACATATATACACATTATACATATATATACACATATACATATATACACATGTCTAGATACACGTATATACATTGATATACACATTACCCATATACCCACACATATGTCCACATATATATGTAGACATATGTATGTCTACACGTATAGGTACATATGTACACATATGTAGCTTTATATTTGTGCATAGATAACTGACTAGAGATGATACTCACTAAAGTCATTATTAACAGGCATACTGTTTGGGGGATGTGGGGCTCTCTTTATATATTTGAAACCTTAAAACCTCAGTGCAGTAGGTCTGCTAATAATTCTTTTACAGAGAACTTCTCTTGTCAGACTCTGTAAGTCTTTGTATGTCTGAAAATGTATTTATTTTGGCCTCCTATTTGAATAAAAATTTAGCAAAATATAGCATTCTAGGTTGACAGGAATTGTTTGTATATTGTTTATTTATTTTTTCCTTTTCAACTTGGATCTATACCTTGCTCCCTTCTGGCATCTGCTGCCTTGCTCTGGTGTGCCACTTGGGACGGGTTACATTTAGACTCAAGTACTCATTGGGAACCAAGTCTTAGCCACTGTAGGCTTTTGATGTCGCCTCATTCAGTGCTTTGTATTTGTCTCCTATTTCTGCCAAGGAGATGTTAATCTTGTCTTTGACCACATCTTTTATTATTATTATTATTATTATTATTTTCATGCTCTATTGCTACACATAGGAGTCAAAGGGGTTTTCATGGACTGGACTATCTACACCACGCTTGTTCTCTACTGAAGTAGATATAATGGAGTAAAACTAAAGGTTTAAGTTATTAATCTTACTATGATTGAGTGTCATGTGCTTAAAAAGAAAAGAAGTAATTGGTGGACAAGAAAGAATTCACAGAAAATAAACGCTTAACAAAAAATTGAAAATAAAATACAGACACCAAATCGCCGAACGGTGAAATAATGAACTGATGAACCAGCAGAGGACATTCTTCAAAGTGCAGAGCCAGAGGACAAAATTTAAATTATGGATAAAAAGGGAAGAAGCACAGAATAAGTGTAAGAGATGAGATATCTAATGTGTATTATAGAAAGAGAAAACATAGATGGGAAGAAGTTTAAAGAAGTGATAATAGAACAGGTGAATAAAATTCCTTCAGAAAAAGAAATTCTTGAGTGTTCAGATCAAAAGGCACACTAAATGCTAGGCAGGTGCTTGGAAAAGGGATGCATATAGACATGTGCTCTTTTTGAATTATTGGGATACTTAGAGAAAAAAGCACACAGTTTTAGAATGAAGAAAGAACTGTGGTGACCGTTAAGGAAGGAGAATCAGTCTGGCTTCCAGTGTCTCACCTGCAATATGAAAATGCTAGCAGGAATAGAAAAGAAATTCCAAAATTCTGGCGGGGGGTGGGGGTGGGGAATGATTTTGATTTCAACATTCTTGGATCCTCTTAAACTATTCTCCATGTGTAATAAAAATAATATAATAATGATTGTAATAACAAAGTCCAGCAATAAACATTTACTTAAAATATAATTTTGTTTTAGGTTGCAGGCAGGAGTGTGAATAGATGCTGCTTAATTCTTGATAGAGAACTATAAGCTTGTTCATGTTTGTTAACATTTTAGTGGGGAATCGTGGGTGGCACAGAACAGAAAGATACTGATGCTAGTTCAAGGAAACATGGCTTATTTGACAGGGAAACTCAGGGTCACAGCCAGGCTCATAGGAACCAGAAATTAGAAGTGAGTACAAACCAAAGCCTGCCCTCAGTTTCAGGAGCTGCTTGGTTCTGCCTCTTTCCCTGAGTGGCCACATGGTATGACATATCTCTCTTCTTGGTAGCTTCTCTGTGAGCTGTCTGTATCTATGTGCACACAGCCCACAGTGCCACAAGTCACGTCTACAAACTGGACCCATTCAGGACTAAACAGCCACCATCTCTGTGACTCTTAATTCAGTTCTCAGGAAGGAAAGTACAACTGGTTGCTAGGCAGCAAATGAAAGCCTGGCCTCAGGTTATGTGTCTCATTCAGGACCAATAAGCTAGGCTGGGGTGCGGTGGGGTCATGAGGTATTACATGGCTTAGTGGGCCTGCCTCTTCATAGGGCATAAAGATAAAGGATGCTGGCAAATAAGAAGTGAGCTGATGGCAAAGACAAGGAAACGTGCCCAGTAAGGAGAAGGGCTGTATGACTGGCCAGTCATAGCATAGAAATAGGGTAGCTCAGTGATTCTCAATGGAGCTAACCTCTTATGGGAACACCCTACTTAGGAGAAAGTCCTTTCTGATGTCAAATTAAAATGTAACTCATAAATATTTAACCAGATATGCTTTCCTGAGCAACTCAGAGGAATATTCTTCTACTTCCTTTGTGGTAGCTCTTCAACTATCTGAAGACAGCAATTAATATCCACAGCCTGCTCATCATCTTTTCTCCAGGTTAAAGAGTCTTGCCTAAATTACTGTTAACGTTAAGATTTTTGAGGGAGAAAGAAAAAAAACTACTCTTGCACCTTGTAGGTACTTCTATAATTGCACGTCTCACTTATTTGCCTTGCATGCTAGATCATAAGCTTTTTGAGGAATTGTGTCCAATCACCTTTTGAAATGATTTGGTTCCATGCCAGGAACATAGCAGGTGCATAAAGAAATGGTTGTTAGTCAAAATAATCTTTTCTTTGAATCATAAGGTGTTTTATTTTTAAATTCTCAACAATTCCATCCTGTTGGTGGTTATTTAAGCATAAGACAGAAGTGGTAAATTTGAGAACCTCCTACTGAACTTATTGTGCATTAAGACTTACAAAGTGCCCTCTCCTTTAGTGGCTCTTTCTGGCAGGTGTCTTCCAAGTTGATGTGCATGGGAGTCGGTCACAGAGGGTTTTCCAAGGCACACTGGAATTTAGCAAAAATGCAGAGGTACAGTGTCAATTTTCTTGCAGTTGCTTGATCATTTGCGGGGAGGAAATGAAGCCCCATTATTGATTTGTCCCACTGGGGTACTGAGTGACAGCCATTGGTTTTAAACCATAATTGGCATTTTGAAAAAAAAAAATACACACACACACACTTAGTTGTGGTTTCTCAGACTTAGTGACCAGAGGTTCCAGGGAGCAAGGGATGAGGTTAGCCCATGAGATAATATTCACCTCTGGAATCTTATCACCCTGGTAATGCATATAGCAATCCACTGTTTACTTAGGGAGATAAAGTAGCTTAAGGTTTGACAGTTGGGGTAAAGGAGCAGGTGCACTGTTCAAACTCTGAACCAAACTGTCTTATAAGGAAACGTTCATCCATATAAATATGTGACATCTAGAAAAAACAATCTAATCCAAACTGAGTTGGCCAGTTTCTGTTCTGTAGACACTGTTAGGGGGCCTAAGGAGAAATTAATACTTAAATGATAGGATTCCGAGTGCTACTGCTCTCCCAACTCTGTGCAGAAAACAAATTTGCCTTTTTCCAACTGATTAGTTTCTCTACTGATTAACTCAGCAAGGTCAACTTTTGGTCACTGATGCTGCTGATACACACAGCTGATATTTTCCAGTTTCAGAGCTGGGAGGCCTAACTTGAAGCTCTTGTTTTTGTTACTGAAGGCCAAACTAGAACATTCCAGAAGAGAAGGAAATGCTGGAGCACCCACACATCTACCTGGGTGCTTATAAGTCTCCATTGCTCAGGGCTTCAGTGAAGGAGAAGCTCCCCTCACCTTCTCTGCCTTCCTAGCTCCCACTACAGAGTCCTTTAATGAAAATTTTCCAAGGTGGCCCATGGCTTTCATTTCATGATTTCACTGGAAACACAGTGTGAAGTAGAAAACAAGGGCTTTGGATACAGAAGGACCTGGATTGTAATCCCCAGTTCCACTGCTTTCAAAGCTATGTAACCTTGAATTAGTTCTGTGCCTTGGTTTCCTTATCTATAAAATGGGGACAAGAGCTGTTTCCTTAAGTCATTAGGATCAAAAGAGGAAACATGCGAAAATGCCTAGCTTAGTGCTTGGTACATAGTAAGTGATGAGTAAATGTTAATTGTCTACTGTTATTGAAGTCCTAGGTCACATATGATGGCTGATTAAGAAAGCAAACTCAGCACCACTTATATTACTCCCATGTCTCAAGTCTTCTCCGAAATTGCCCCAATCATTTCTGCCCCTGGGTCCACTAGTTGGACAACCCTGTCAATTCAAGCTCCACTCAAATGCTGCATCCTTCGTGAAGCCTTGTGATCGATCCCCTGGCCCACAGATCACTTCCTCTTCTGAATCCCTTTCACTGTTATTTACTTCCTAATTAGCAGATCCCTAATTATAGGGCACAGACTACTGATGGTGCCATGAAGACTTTAAATAAAAGAAAAATGATCTGAGATTATACAGATACATAGCAGGTCTCAGCTTTCAGCAAGCGAAAATATCTAGCTGAAATTTTATAACATGGTTTTATTTTTAGTGTATTCCCTCTTATATTTACTAAATTTTAGAAAACAAGGTTTCCATTTATGGTAGTGGTCTAAAGTTTCCTTTGACTACGGGGTTAATTAAGGAGAAAATAAATGATTTCATTTATATAAAAATACTGAGTAAATAATAATAATTCCACAGCACGTGAATATGGCAAAAGGAAAACCACATCGGATTAGCATGCATGTGACTGAAATTTAAGAAATATCAGTCTGTTCCACTTACAAAGAAGTACATTCAAGTGGGCTGCTGTCGTTTAAGTTTTTATATTGCATCCTACTCTTTAATTCCTGTCTTCCTCTCAAATAGACCGTTAACCTCGTGGAAAAGAATGTCTGGCACTCTTTTGCAATTTACTATCCTGTCTAATAGGCCTATAGGTTCATTTTCACAATAACTACTTATTACATAATTGAAGAAGAAAGTAACTTATTTATCGACCCAGGCTTGTAAACTGGCAGACACTCACAGGAATATAATGCAAATAAAAATAATTACACTGTGAACATGAAGAATTTACATATAATTAAGATTATGTACATAATCAAGAATGTATATAATATACAATTAAGAATTATAATAACAATTAAAACTGTGACTCACCTACTGTTACTTTTCTTCCTTAAAGTCTTCTCAGTTTTTGCTGGGTGCAGAATATTAGTATGAGCCCAGCAACCATAGAAAAGGCTAGAACACATTCCTACTAGCTGTTAGGTTTAAAATAAGTTCATCTTTGAGCCTCTACCAACAGGGACTGTCTACTGTGTCAATCAGTGATGAGTGACAGCTGAAGAGAGGAGAATTTTGATGTGGTGGCCCTTGTCAGCCCCTATTCGTCATAGGAATTATTCTCCATTTTGATTCTTGGGAGTAGTTCTGGTGCTAAAGAACATGAAATTCTTCATTAAATGTGTATTGCCCATGCACTTGCACACCTCAGAGATGGCTCCTGCACCCTCTTCAGCAAGGAGTTTCATTTGCTTAAAAGTAAGTTTCCATCTGTCAGGAAGAATGACTGTTCATCAGTTATTCCAAGAGAGTTCCTCATCTTACATGATCAGATCACGGCGTTGGCAATATGGAAACAACCCACTTCCCGTTAATGCCACCAGTCCCCTCATCTCTGAAGGATTCCCAGAGTGCCCCACTCCAAATTAGAAGTGGCCACCTCTCCCCCCTTCCATTTTGCTTTAAAATGATGTACAATAGAACACTGAGAATGCTGCTTTAATCAATCCTGGCCTGCAAGATGGCCTTCTTGTCAGCCTTTTCATTTTCCAACATTCACATGTACAGAAAAAATCAGTCATTCTTATGGTGGTGTACATGTCTTTAGGTACAGCACTGTAATTTTTGTTTCTTTTTTCCAGGTGGTTAATCTCCATGTTGTGTGCTGAGTAGAAATTATAACAGAAAAATACTTTACTCTTACGACCTTGCTGCTGCTTTGAACTAACCATTTGGAGTCACAAAATCAGGATAGCATTTACGGATTTCAGTAACTCCTGTTTAACCTGGAAGAATACAATCATGATTTGAGGAGAGAAATTTGATTATATATAGGATATGGATCTATAACCAGATAATGTGTGGCATTAGGTTTTCTTACTGTTTTACAGTTTGATTCTTGATGCTTCTAGGGAAAACCCAAAAACCCCAAGGGCCCATTTTAAGCATACAAGGTCAGTGTTGCAATAATAAGGTTAATTTGCAGAGAGCATTAACCAGGGATCTTTTATTTGCTAATGGAAGAACCCAGTTCAAACTAGCCTAGGACAAAATAACTTCTGGTGTTTTTTGTTTTGTTTTTGGCTTATATGGCCTGTGAAGTTTAGGTTCCTGGCTTGGGATAGCTGGAGACAAACGCTAGGGTTTGTCTTCTTCCTTTCTGTACATTGACCTCATTCTCTATTTATTCTTTGTCATTGCAAAAGGGCCTCACAAATCAGTGAATTTCTGTTTCACAAGAGAGAAAGTGCCCATTCTCCAGGAAGATCCCAGGAAAGGACTCTGACTCTCCCAGCTTGTGTCATGTGCTTATTTCTTGGGATGTCACTGTGGTCATGGAGGCAGGGTCATATATATAGATGTATTTCACAGTTGGAACACATGTTAGAATTTTGGATGGGGATTCTGTAGGGGCTGGCAGCAACCAAAAAGAAGGAGGTGGCTCAGACAGCCTTGGAGAGCTAGGCTTTCATCCTGATTTGTATCTACTATTAAGAACTGAGAGAGGAAGATGAGAATCAAGAGTAGGTTAGAATGATGATCAAGTTGAACAAATGATAGGAGGAAAAACTATCTCTTGAGACCATGTCTACGAAAATCTACTCTTTGATTTAGGGTACAGGCGACATTGTTGTAAAAAAGAGCTCCTCAAATACAGGCTTACAAGACAGACACTTATTTCTCTCTCATGATACAGCCCAGAATTGGGCAGGCGATACAGGTTGGTTAAGCTACTTTGTTCCATGAGATCATCCAGGGGTCTAGGTTACTTCTATCTTGCTGCTGTGCCATACTCCTAAATACAGCTCCACTGGTTAATCTGGCTCACATCATTACCTCTGCACACCAGCCCCCAGGAAGGGAAAAGAAGTAATAGAGGCCAAGAGCTTCCTTGCAAAAAATTATCATCGGCAAGTTGCATACATGTCTTCTGCCTGCATCTCATTGGTCAAAACATATTCATATGGTCACACCTACCTAACAGGAAGGCAGGGAAAAACAACCTTTAGAGGGGTAGCCATGTGTCCAGGTAAAGCTCAAGAGGTTCTGTTATTACAGATTCTGGGAAACAATTAGCATTCTACCATACCTAAAAGTGGAAGATCACTTAAAACTGCTCTAGCTTCAGTGGTGGTGAAAGGAAAGTGTATTCAATGTTTATGAGGCTGATTAAAATGTAGCCTGGTGAGTGTAGATCCATCCAACATGTAGATAATGAGCTTATATATTCCTATTACTTGTTGAGCCTCCTTGTTAAGAAAAACATCCTTTGTTTTGCCACTGAGGCTACATTTGTTTTGCCTTTTAAAAATTGTGTCTGTTAAAACAAAAGGTAGATTGGGTCTATGGTATCATAATATTTTTCCCAGCTTAAGTCTTATTAATAAGGGTGAAGGGTGTGGAGAGACTTCCTTAGCTTGGAAGAAATGATATGCATTTACTGTGGCATTTATAATGAAGCCATTTGTACAGTCATCATTGTTTTGCCTCTGTTATGTAATTTTTCCTAGGCATTCTCCAGCAGTTTCTAGGAGTAGAAAATGCTGGACCTCATAACATCTGTCCCATCTTAGGCTAAACTAGCCTTCTCTTCTCAGGTCTCCAAGCAACAGAATCTTAAAAATGAAATATTCATTTTCTGAAACCTAATTTAATTTCAGCAATGACTAGGTTGCAGAGCTTATCAGATCACAGAATCCTAAAAATTCCCTGAATTAACAGTCCTCTCTTGGTGATGGAGTTTTTGTGTTGTCATTGTTTACATTATTTATTTATTGCTGCACCTTGTTAAAATGTACACACTCAATTTTAACCTTGGTTTGTCTGACAGTGATTTACTCATTTGTGATCTAGAGGTAATGAGAAACACTGTAGGCAATCATCTTGCTGTCAATAAATGAAATACATCGTTATTTTTCTAAAACAGGGATTAATGTTTCTCCCAAATGTAGTTTCTACCCTTACTAGAAAATAAACAATTTTTTTAGTTTTATTTTTGGAGCAAATTCTGAAGTATAGTAGTAAAAAATTCATCTTTCATAACTTCTGGAGCTGATGAGTCATTACTGACATGTAATATCCAATTAAATCAGTGACAAATGTAATTGTGTGTCATGCACCATGGGGGTGATAAATTGTACCACATTCTGAAAGTCATGTTTTGGTAAATGCTGTTTTGCTGAAAGACTGCAATTATACCCTGCTTTGAATGGGGTGCCTTTGTTTTAAACACAGGGTAATGGAGTTCTAAATAGAGAGATCATGTTAACAAAGACATTTCAGAGTGCAGTGTAACCAAGCTAAAGTTGAAGTTTTCCTACCACTATCATTTTCACCTGCAGCCAGAATCTATCTTAATTCCTCAAAGTAAGGTTGTTCCTAAAAAGTGTAATTCAATTGACTTCATTTTTCTCTTAATATCATGGACCATTTTGGCTAATACTATCTACTTGAAATTACGTGACACTGCAGGTTGCTGCAACAAAGCAGAAAGGCAGGAAACCATCTAATGAGGCTGGCTTATATTCAGACATACGGGAAGAATATGAGAAATTTACCATTCTCTAAAATATGTAAGCAGAGAAGATGGACAATTGGGTTGAATTTTGAATTTGTTAGATAATCTTTCATTTCTTTGCCTTAGATTGTAAGCTTTCCTTTGCTTAGCACATGTATTTTATGACTGTGTCAACACTGTTTTTATGTGTGTGTCTGGTCTAAAACTAGATCATTTCTGATTCTTTTTTTTTTTTTTTTTTTTTTTTTTTTGTGGTACGTGGGCCTCTCTCTGTTGTGGCCTCTCCCGTTGCGGAGCACAGGCTCCGGACGCTCAGGCCCAGCGGCCATGGCTCACGGGCCCAGCCGCTCCGCGGCATGTGGGATCCTCCCGTACCGGGGCATGAACCCGTGTCCCCTGCATCGACAGGCGGACCCCCAACCACTGTGCCACCAGGGAAGCCCCCATTCCTGATTCTTGATTAAGGAGATTTGGATAAGTGGTGATGATCATAAGTTTTTTAGGTAAGAAAGAATCAAGCATTTAGTTCTACATCATGATTGCTTTGTCCATTAAACTAAGCTTGTTGAATTTTGTAAATAGCTAAGCCATTCTAAGCCAATTATATTACTGCGACAATTTTCTTCATTGTTTTGCTGAGGGTTGTCTTACTGTGCTTACAATAATAGTGATAGTAACAGACTGTAGTAATTGAGAACCTCTAATATGCTTGAAATGATAATTTTAGTGATTTTCAAATTGCGTAAATTAAGCTTCAGTACCTGGATCCAAATTTGCTCCTCTATTCAAAGATACATTGTCTTTGTCTTTGAGAAAACTGTTACATAGTAGAGGAAAAATAGAATGCAGTATAAGAATGCCAGGTGTTTTCCTATGGCACAAATATTCCTAACAATATCTGGATATGAGTGAGATTAATTATGGAATATAATTTACATTTACTAGTCATATATATTGTAACAATATGGAAGTATTTCCATCTATCATGGGTGAGCAGAACAATCCACTTGCTAAGAACAAACAGAAACATTGAACAAAGTTTAAAAAGATATCTTTTTGAATTCATTAGAGAGACACCAAGGTAGGAAGATTTGAGAGGTCGAGATCCTGGCGGGCAAGGAAGTGAAGAGAAGTGAACCTAATAGTCTAAGCCACCTTTCCACTCAGAGCAATTGCTAATTCAAAAGTAGTTCAAGGCAAAGATGAGAAAAATAAATAAATAGAGAGTAGTAGAAGGAAGCTTATAAAAGGATGAGAATCTAAGTGGAAACTCTTAAAATTTAGATGATATGACTAAATTCATAAAAATACAACTTATCAAAACTGACTTAAAAAGAAAGCAAAAATCTGAATAGTCCTATATCTAGTAAAGAAAAGAATTTCTCAAGAAAAATCTTCCCACAAAGAAACTCTGGCCTCAGATGGGTATACTAGTGATTGGACTAAACAGTAAAGAAATGAATAATACCAGTCTTATGCAAACAGAGAGAATACTTTCTGATTCATTTTATGAAGGCAGCATGACCTTGATAGCAAAATCTGTCAAAGCATTACAGTAAAGGTAATTTGCAGACCAATCTCTAGAAAACATAGATGTCCAAAATTCTAGCAAATAAAATCAACAGATGTGAAAAACGGAATCTGTTTGGTTTAACATTTTAAAGTCACAAAAATTTGCCATATGAATGGGATAAAAGAATAATCTCAATAGATACAGAAAATGCATTTGGTTAAATTCAACATCTGTTTCCCAGAAAAAATTCTTAACTAGGAAAAGAAGGGAAATTCATAGCTGATAAAAAGTATGTATAAAAACACCTGCACTAAATATATTTAAGAGCAAAATGTTAAAAGTTTTCTCCCTTAAAAATGTTGACTAGCAGCATCACTGTATTAATCACTACATCAGAGGTTCAGTGCAATAAGGGAAGAGAAAGAAACGGATTTGGATTGTAGTAGAAATAAAAATGTCAACTTGTTTTCTATCCTTCTGTTCACATGGTAAGTTACATTACCTTTCAAAGTAGGCTAACAAGTGAGGGCTCTTTGTGGGCAGCACTCCCAGCATTTTTCAGTTGCCTCAGGTAAAGATAGTCCTCTTGCTCAAGGTCACAGCCCCTTCTCTGGGGCAGCTTTATCTAGTGACTGGGGTGTGTGGGTATATAAAGTCGTGGCTCCTTCATCCCAACTTGAGCATCCTAGCTTCAGAGTACCATATGGAGTTGGCCAAGGCCTTTGTTGAGACTGCATTCTCCTGCTGCTCAGTCCTATTTTATTTACATTCCTTCCATGAGAGCTGATTTCAAAAGCTGCCTAATAAACCTATTGCAGGCTAGTCTCTATCTTAGATTCTGCTTTCTGGGGAACCAGACCTGCAACAGACGGTACTGACCGTCTAGTAGTGGTTGGAGACAGTAGATGCTAAGATGAGATTTTGAAGCTGGATTACCTGCTGCCTGAGTGGCAGTGAAGACTCATCATTAGTGGTAAGTGGAACACAGACAGCCTTTGGCATGAGGCAGCTATGCAGTTTAAATTAGAGTTTTTACTGGTGGCAAACTGGGATAACACACTGGCAGAATGGAATTCACAAACTGGTGCAATAGCAGGCATTTCAGAAACGTCGTAACCATAACAAAAAGGAGAGTGGACTTAGATAGCTGTTGCTAAGCGTCACTCATGCCCTGGAAAAAGGTAACAAAAGGCTGAAAGTGATAAATTGGCAATTAAAAGGTAAGAAGGAAATCCAGAGGGCTTCCTTGGTAGCCTATAAAGAGACCTTCATCTCCCATAGCCTAAAAGCTGAGAAAGCTGAAGACCAGGCCCAGGACTTTATCATGAACAACAGAGCTCTAAACCTAAGCATGTGCTAGGTCTGAATGTGTTCTCACCCCACCCCCAAATTCATATGTTGAAACCTAACCCTTAAGGTGAGAGTATTTGGAGGTGGGCCTTTAGATGATTAAGTCATGAGACTGGAACTGTCATAATTAGTGCCCTTATAAAAGAGGCTCCACAGAGCTTTTATCCCCTTTTACTATGTGAGGACACAGGATGAAAGTACCTTCTAAAAGGAAGCAGTTTCCCACCAGATACTGAATCTGCTGGTATGATTATTTTCGACTCCCCAGCCTCCAGAACTGTGAGAAATAAATGTTTGTTGTTTATGAGCTGCCCAGTCTGTGGTATTTTGTTATAGCAGCCTGAACAAACTAAGACAGCATGTCGATTATACCTGGGTCTAGATCAGGAAAGAATAAAATCAAAACAGACTAAAACCTTGAATCTCAAGGTTCCCCAAACTTCTGAACCTATAGAAATGGTGCATACCTCTATTAATGAATTGCTGCTTCCCCCTTCTTTGACAGTTGCAGACATTTCTCCCTTGTAAGACACATGCCAACCCCTCTTCCAGGATCTGCCCCTGGTTTCCTCCTGGCCAATAAGCCCATAAATAACAAGGGTCAAATACAAGATAGCTTGGGAAGGGTTATGCTAGGCCTGGTAAGGGAGAAAAGGGGTTAGACTTGAAAGGAGATACAGGATGTGGCCAATATGGCCAGCAGGAGCCAGAAAATATGCTTAGGACTGTATTCTGAGGGTGCTGGATCAAGGAGGAGAACATAAGATTTGATAAAACACAGTTTATTGATTTTGGAACACTCGTCAAGATACAGAGTTTAACGTCCTGGCAAGGACCCTACCAGATAGCACAAACACACTGTTAGAGTGGCTTCTGTGACGTGGAAATAGTAAGAGCCTACAGAAAAGCTGGTGAAGCCAGAAATGCCATAGTAAAGAATCGCTATGCAAGACAACAGAAAGGAATAAAAGGCTCAGAGGACTAGGTATGTTGGGTAGATACATGTTGTAAGGTCAGAAAAACCATCAGATGTCTTCGGCTCTGAGGCAGGGCCTGACAGATGACAACATCAACTACAGTCTACCCCATGTACCTCTTAGGTTCATTTCTTCGTATAATTTATGGGAGTAACTCCCCTAGGATTCCCACTAGTCTCGTTCCCCAAAGGAAACTTACAAAGGAGAAGGTTAGTGGGAGAGTCTGCAGCACCTGCCACTTGCATCTGGTCTCAGAGCTGTAATTGATACTCACCATTTCCCTCTTCTACTGCCATTCTAGACTCTCCTCACCCTTAGCGAGGACCTCTGCTGGGCTGAGTGACTTACCTGGTGGTGTGATACAGATCCTTATTTCTGAGCAGTCTGAGCTCCTGAGCAGTCTGAGTTACCATGCTTTACTTGTGTATTTACAGGTATCATTGATCAAGGGAGACCAACAAACACTCAAGGGGATCCCTGGGTACCAAACATATTCCTCCCTGCCATCATTATGTAACCATAGTTCTAGTTCTTCATGAGATTTGGGTAGACAAAGATGTCTTCAAAGGGCATATAAAACATTCACTCTAAGAGAAAAAAAGATACTTTTTATTTCATAAAATCAAGAATTTTTTTAGATCAAAAAACTTTAAAGGAGCGAAAAAAAAATTCACAAACTATGCTCAACATTCAGTAATAACCTAAATGGAGAAAGACTTTGAAAAAGAATAGATACATGTATATATAAGTGAAAAACAAAACAAAATCCACAGAATGAGATAACTGATTTCTAAGATATAAAAATATGCTGATAGCAATCCCACTGCTGGGCATATGCCCTGAGAAAACCATAATTCAAAAAGAGTCATGTACCACAATGTTCACTGCAGCTCTATTTACAATAGCCAGGACGTGGAAGCAACCTAAGTGTCCATCCACAGATGAATGGATAAAGAAGATGTGGCACATATATACAATGGAATATTAGCCATAAAAAGAAACGAAATTGAGTTATTCGTAGTGAGGTGGGTGGACCTAGAGACTGTCATATAGAGTGAAGTAAGTCAGAAAGAGAAAAACAAAAATCGTATGCTAACACATATATATGGAATCTAAAAAAAAAAAAGGTTCTGAGGAACCTAGGGGCAGGACAGGAATAAAGACACAGACGTAGAGAATGGACTTGAGGATATGGGGAGGGGGAAGGGTAAGCTGGGACGAAGTGAGAGAGTGGCATGGACATATATACACTACCAAATGTAAAATAGATAGCTAGTGGGAAGCAGCTGCATGGCACAGGGAGATCAGCTCGGTGCTTTGCAACCACCTAGAGAGGTGGGATAAGGAGGGTGGGAGGGAGACACAAGAGGGAGGGGATATGGGGATATACGTATGCATATAGCTGATTCACTTTGTTATACAGCAGAAACTAACAGCACTGTAAAGCAATTATACTCCAATAAAGTTGTTAAAAAATATGTTGATAGATGTTCAGCTAATATAAGGAAATTACAAATCACACAGAAGGAAAAGGTTAACCCAATAGAAAATGGGCAAAAGGCTTAGGCCTTTCACAAAAGAAGATATCTAAATGGCTAATAAGTACACGCAAAGCTACATGTTGTTAGTCATAAACAAAATGTGAATTGAAACCCTGGTGGATATCACTTCAGTCCTAACCAGGACGGCTAAAGTACAGATGATAGAAAACACCCAAGAGTTGGTGAAGACACGGAAGGACTGAACTTTCATAAACTGCTTGTCTGGAAAGATAAGTTAGTACAACTACTGGGCAGTATCTAGTAAAGCTACACATACACACCTTATGTAGTAAACGCAAATATATACATGCACGCACCAAGTGGCCAGAACCAGAATGTTCATAATAGTAGTATTAACAGTCAAAAACTGATAATGAGCAAATGCCCACTTAACAGTAGAATGGAGAAATAAATTGTAGTACACTCAATAAAAGACAAGTTAACACTTTATGATTTCACTTATACACTTTTAAAAACCAGGCAAAACTAATAAAAGGAGGAGGGTTAGTCACTGAAAATGGGCACAAGGGGGACTTCTGTCGGGGGGGCAGTGATGTTCAGTTTCTTGATCTGGGTGGACACATGGATGTGTTCACTTGGAGAAAATTCATTGAGCTGCACACTGACCACTCTGCACTTTCCTATAGATGTGTTATACTTCAGTTAAAATGTTAAAAATGAAGTTAGCCAATCAGCAGATTCTAGGAACTAGCAACTTCCACTTAAAAACAAAACACTGTTGTACTTATGACCAGATGAAATGTTTTTGTTGGAGTGGTTCAGCATGATGCCTTTTGTATGTTTCATCAGCTCACCAAGTTTGTTCCCTCCCTCACGCGCCCAGGTATTCTCTAGCCTGTCAGCCTATTTTTCCTCACAGTACTAACTTCTGTTTGAAATTGTTTACTTGTCATACTGTAATGTAGGACAGTACAAGCAGGGATCTTGTCTTCTGTTCACTGCTGTATCCTTTGCACCCAGATCAGTGCCTGGAACATAATAGGAGCTCAATTAATATTTGCTGAGTGAAGGAGAAAAAGGTGGTAAGAATATGCATAAAAAGACAAAGGCCTTTGCTTGATCAGAAGTTAAACTTACTCCAATACTGGGTTTGTTCAGTGATATTCCCATTTTATAGCTACCTACAAGCATCTGTTTTTCTTAAAATTAGTGTAGAAAATATGACTTGTTACTGTGAATCTGAAGCTCCCTATCGCCTAATTTCTATATGTCCCATCAAAACAACTATTTCTAAACAGTATTTTTCATAATTTCAGTTTCTTAGGGACACAACTCTGCATTTAAGTAGAAAAGACCGAATGTGATAAAGTGATGAAGTGGATGGGCTAGATTATAATCATTACAAAAGTTGAAGGAAGAGGCGATTCTCTGGGGTGAAAGCAGCCAGAAAAGTTTCTGGAAGAAGATGGGTCTTGAGTTTCTGTGAGTAATGACTAGGATAGGAGAAGGGACAGGGCCTTCGAGTGAGAGAGGCAACACTGAAACATGAAAGAGGGGCCTGTGTCCATATCCCTCTGGCTGGGATCCAGGGCAACCAGACAGCATCGGGATCGATTGTGGAAGCCCCAGAGAAGTAGGAGGACATGTGTTTCAAGAACCCAACATAAATGTTCAAGCACCTGGGGCAGCATCCAGTTCCAGCTCATTGCCTTCCTCTTCTATTCCCAGAATCACATTCATTATTATTGTTGATTAAAACCGCAGGATTAGCTTGTGGCGATGATGTTACTGGTAGGGGAGGTGTGCACATGTGCGCCAGTGTTATAGTAGTATTTGTTCACCTCCCTAATTCACTAAATTTGTTCCTTTTACAAGCAGTGGTAGAAATCTTTCTACGTCCATTAAATAATAATTGAATGTCCATTGTGAGCTAAGGACTGGGGGCAGAAAGATGAAAGAGACAGTTTTGGCTTTTAAGGAGTTCACTGTCTAGTAGGGCAGAAATAGCAACACAAATAATGACTGTTTGGTGTGATACGTACGGCGTCAGAATTATATTTAAAGTACAACAGGAATAGATGGAGACAGTAATCAAAACTGGTGCAGGGTGCTTTCAGGGACAAGGACAGATAATTTGACATGTCCATTTGGAACTCCTGGGACATAGTGATCTGGTTGTTTTGAATAAGTGATGTTGTCACTGCCAATCCCAAGCTAATGAAAAGAGAAAAAATGAGGGATAAGCAGGAGGCATAGTTGACAGCTCAAGGGTTAAATCCAGCCAGAAAACAATGGCCTATTTGGCCTACAGAGTTAAAAGAGAGAGTAAAAGATTAGTTATCATAATTGCAAAGTAGGGAGATTACAAAAAGATCTGGATTAACAGTTTCCCTTGAGACAGTGGACGATTTGGCAACAAGTGGATTGTGCTCTCTGGTTTGTCATGGTCCCCACCCAGCTCTGCTCATGCAGCTGCTCTTCTCCCTGGCCCCTGTGTGGGTTTGAACTTGATCCCTATTTAATGCGATGGTGGGGTCAAAGACCATCTGAGAGTGTCTGTAGCACATAATACTGGGTAATAAAAATCTGTACTTTTGGTTATGTCAAGATGTTACATACGCATCAGGGAAGACCATTAACACATGGTCATATGTTAAAAGCATTTCACAAATCTGCTATGGGTTGTACACTCATTGATTAAGACATAACCTTAAAGAATGGAATCACTAGCATCATTCATGTCCTTAACATATTTCATTATTCCAGGGTGGCTGTGAGGATAAAAATAAGATAGCGAATATAAAAGTGTTCTGTAAAATGGCTGTGGTTTACAAATACAAGAGAGGATATAAAGAACAAAACAAAAGATACAATAAAACTTTCATGATGACAGAATAAATTTGAGCATGTGAAAGGGGAAGAGAGTGGCATCTGAAGGAATCCTCTAAATTTTAACAAATAACATAAAATTTTTGTATTGGGTAGACCGGGGAGGCATCCTGGTAGTATTCTAGTTCTACTTTCAGAATCAAGGAATGTCTATTGTGGATGAATATAATATGCCCACATTGTTGATGACCCCAAGACACATATCTTAACCTCCTGCTTACAAATCTGTTACAGACCCACTCTTTATGAATTTAAGCCTGTTAAATGGTTCAAGAAAATTACAGATTAAAAACAAAACAAAACAGGAAAGCTATTAGGCATGAGCAGTACAGTGAATCAAAGTAGATTAGAACCCTTGCAGTGGATGTATCTTTCCTTGGTATTTAATCCAGCAAGTGGAGATGGTTTACAGTTAATATGCTTGCTGGGTATTTTCTCTCCCTCATCAGAAACTTGGCTCCTTAAATGGCAACTTTCTTCTTATGTTTAGTAAAAGTAGAACACATACAAATAATAAACCTCTAACGGGGTCTCACTGTAACCGATAAAGATTTCCTCTCCTTTCTCTGGATAAAAGGGAAAGAAATGAAGCTAGTGGGCAGGAGAATAATTTCTCTGAACACATTTTCCAGAAGTTCCGCCTTTTCGCCAATTTGTATTGTAAGCTGATAGGATGACATTATGTCTGTTGAGACAAAGGTAAAACGTATTAGAAGGAGCAATGCAAAGGCAAACCCGTGATAAGTGTGGCGCCCTTTAATATATTGGGTTGGCCAAAAAGTTCATTTGTGTTTTATCGTAACATACTTATTCTCTCATCAGCCAACAGAGCAGTCCCCCAGCCTCCTCCCAAGCACCCCTGGCTAAATTCCCCTAACCTTAGGATCTGGCCCTGAGTAGGGAAATTTTGTTTTGTTAGCCAGGATGAGAGTCTTGGGAGTTGGGTGGTTTTCCTCCCAAGCTATCAAAGAATGGAAGACAGATGCTCCAAGACAACAGTGGTTGTCAAACATGGATGCCAACAGAATCACTTGGGGAAGCTTTAAAAAAATTACCCAGCTTCATTGCCCACCCCCCCGCCATCAATTAAAACAGAATCTCTGGAGGTGGAGTTCAGGCACTGGGA
This sequence comes from Mesoplodon mirus, assembly GCF_964341445.2. Taxonomy (NCBI): domain Eukaryota; kingdom Metazoa; phylum Chordata; class Mammalia; order Artiodactyla; family Ziphiidae; genus Mesoplodon; species Mesoplodon mirus. Next base: position 32,222,654 of record NC_138995.1, read on the forward strand.
TGTTTAAAATGCTCCTTAGGTGATTTGTAATGTGAAGTCTATGTGAGAACCACAGCCTTCGAGATGCAGGTCAGCTTCTGCAGCCATTGCAGGACCTTCCAGAGGTGTCCATGTCCATTCAGTGGTCAGCAACCCTCTTCAGATGTGTCGGTAGACCAGTAAATGGTCACCTGAGGATAGATCGCTTTCCCTCTTGCTTTCCTCCTGCCTGCCATCCCAATCCTCCACCTCCTCCCCCTTCTTTGTCCACTTTTGTGTACATCTGCCATTTTACTGGGCCAGTAACCCATTCACGCTGCTTCTAGAAATAGCATCTCAGTTCTGCAAAACCCCTTAGCCCCTCTCAACCTTGACTCCACCCACAGCTCCAGAAGTACCCTGTGACTCCAACCTGACCAATCAGAATATGAACTCGCCTTACCTTAGAGTGATTGGGTCAGGGCTGGGCACGTGACTGGATCCCAGCCAATGAAGGGCGAGTTCTCAGTGCTGAGACAGGCGTCCTTGCGTTTAGGCGTAGGAGATACAGTCTGCCATCCTGTCAACGAGGGTGCGGCCGGCCGGAAATGGAGTCAGCCCTGAGAAATGCTGATGTGTCAGCAGGAGAGAGAAGGAAACCTGGAGTAGTCAGGCATCCCGAGTGGGCCATGTGCAAAGTTGGATCCACTCCTGGACTTCCCAGCTGTGGCAGCCCTCCGCTCCCTTTGTTGCTGAGCTGATTTGTATTCGCGCTTCTGTCACATTGCTGGTTGGCGACTTGACTTACCCATTCTCGCCCCTGGGAAGTATCCTTTAAGTCCTCTCTTTGGCCGGAGGGAGAAGATGCCCAGAGGCCTGCTCCATCAGTGGGCCCTGTCAGCTGAAGCCAGCCCAGAGGCTCGGTGAGAGTAGAAAATGGCACCTGTTCTGGGCTGACACTGCCACACACGTGGAGAGTGGGGCGCCGGCTCGATTTCAGACCCCTCCTTCCTCTGGGTGATCTGGTACAGGGGACAGCGTGGACAGTGGCCTCAAGGGCAGCCCAGGCATGGCACACTGGGCCTTGGGCAGAAGCCTCTCACTGGGGACTCTGCTGGGAGAATCCTAAGTGCCTTGATTTAGTTTCCCCATAGATTCGGTGAGAACCAATCCAAGCTCACGCCCCTCTCTCATGGTACAGTGTCACCAAGGCGACCTGCAGAAGAGTATTTAGTTACCAAGTCCTCCGTTTGATTCTCAGTTTTGAATAAAAGCATATATTTTGTACGCTTTTGGCAGCTATCAAGAACTTTATAGCTAATATTTATTGGGGATTTATATGTATCAAACATCATATATAGGATACATATCATGTATATATCTCAGAGTATTTATTACATAAAATATTCATTTTATTCTCATAACAATTATAGGAGTTTGTTACTTTATGTATGAGAAAACCAAGGCACAGAGGGTTTAAGTACTTTGCTCACAGTCACACAGCCATGAAGTTGCAGACCTGGGATTCCAAACCCCATAATTTGTATTCCAGAGCCTGGGTTCTGAAGCAGAATGCTTTATCCCAGCCTCATCAAGTCTACTTGCTCAATCCAGAAAAAAAATAGTCATTTGTGGCAGAAAAAAAGAAAAGGTTGCAAGATGCAGGGTAGGTGCCTTTGGCAAGCCAGTCATTTCTTTCCAGTGTATGTGCAGCCACCCTCCTTCCTCTCCTCAACGGAACGTTTGCTCTGATGGAAGTGGGCATGGTTATATAAATACATATTGATTTGGAGAGGCTGCTCCAGGGCTGAGGGACAGAGTAACTGGGGAATCAGACTGCTGTGACCATGTTCCAGGTCCAGATACAAAACCTGATCAGTGAGACCATAAAGTGTGCTTTGTTGACCGAAGGAGGTGTTTAGCAACATTTTCCCTTTTCAGTTTAGTATGCAAGTAGCATTTGATTCCCTGGACGTTTTTATTTCTAACCAGAGCTCTGAAATGCAGCCTAATTAGCAGCATTGCCTCAAAAGTGGAGCTTTTCTCTCCTAGGGAATGGGGGGCCTTCAGAGAGCACTTCTTGCCTGTCGTCCCCACTTGCTGTACACTGATTTCAGTGTGTTCAACTTGTCCCTCCTTGCCCCAAATAGCCCAGTAGAACAAAGAGAATATAATCTTACTTCTTGCCACACCTTGCATTTTGTTCCCTTTTTTCTTCTTTCTTGGTAAGGTTGAAAAATACATTTCAATGTGGCTATTCTCTCCTGTGGTTGGAGGCCAGCCCTGAGATTTCAAAGAAAACTCCTTTGTTCAAGATTTAAGAAAATAATCACTGCACAGCAAACATTGATATGACTTTTAATGGCCATTTACCTGATTAATATCCTTTCATGCTACAAGGCAGCATGAGACACAGTGCTTTAATGAAAGCCAACAACAAAGCGCGGACCAGGTGTGTTACTAAGAAACAATCTCTTGTGTGATTTAATTAGTCAAAGCATTGCATGGAGCAATTATAAGCAACCTTGCAGAGGTGGCAGCGGTATGGGGCCCTCTGCTCTAAATTGCTTTTGTAAAGAAAGGCATCATGATTTAATAACTGTGCATCTCTAGTGAAAGAAGAAACCCCTCTTTAATTGGGAGCAAAAGGGAAAAAGTAATACGCTAATCACAATTTTTAGATCTTTCCCCACTTCCCCTTACCTCTAATTGGGTACAAAAAAAATACTAATAACTTTCAGCCATTTCTTGGAGAACTTGAAAATGATTGTTTCTGTTATGTTTTTTTTTCCTCTGTTCCTTGAACTCCTCAGTACCATTTTTGAGGTTGGCATTCCAGTTGGTGTGGCATCTTTGGAGAAAACCTGGAATAACCCCACCTGGTCAGGCTGAATGCAGGACACCCTGTAATTTTAAGAGTTGCCTTTATTGTATTCTTACATATAAAAGAAATGGGAGTTGTGATGGTTTGATGGGGCCTTTTTTTTTTTTTTAATCCTCATGCTTGGTTTAATGATGTGTCAACCTGCCACAGAAAGATTGACTGGCATAATGCTTATTACTTAAGATAAAGATAGATTTCTTGTGTGATATGGGAGCTTTACAATAGATAGGGTCTTATCAGGGAAAGTCTGCCTAACCCAGGTAGGATTTGTGATTGACTTCTACATTTCAGTCCTCTATACTTCTACTTAAATTATGGAGACAAGTGTTCAGTGCAGAGAGTGAGAAACACAGATTGGAGAACAAAAATGGAAACTTCCCTTCTTCATCAAGCTCCTGTGCACTTCCTCCCTCGGGAGTCTGGGGTGAACTTGTGCCCTCCGAGGACCAGGATTTCCTTGAGTATGGGAGATTGAACATCACACACCATCAGAGAGTCCTTTATCTTTGGGGTCACTGGGCAATGCTGAGTGGAATCGCTTTGGGGCCTTTTAGTATGTGCAGATCTCCTGATCTATAAAGTCTCATCTAGGACTCGGGGTCCGTATCCGGCATTGGGTTTTGGTGCCTCAGGCCAGTGATGAGTTAGAGAGAGACAAGGTATTGGCGATGGTAGTTGTCAGCCTCAGTGGTTTGTAAGCCGTGGCTTGCCACAGGCCTGTTTTTGTGAAGAATGTTTTATTGGAACACAGCCACCCCCATTCATTTCCATATTGTACTGCAGTGACAGAACTGAGTGATTGCCACGGAGACCATCTGGCCCACACAGCCAAAAATACTTACTTGGCCCTTTGTGGAAAAGTTCGCTGACCACTGAAAGTGGTCGGAGATGATTTCTGATGAGCAGTCCTTGCCTTTGCAGCCTGTTAGGTGGGAATGATCCTAGAGGGACCCTCCTCCCCTATTTCTCAGTATCCAAGTGGCTTAGGCTGAGGAGGAAAGTTGCATTTGGGATTTGAGCAATAGGGAGTTAATCCACCTCAGCGCACTGAGAGGCCATTCCCAGGCTGGAGGTGGAGTCCCTGATACATTTTGAGTCCAGCTGGAAGTGTTGAGGAAGCATCCTTTAGCTTTTGGAAAATTATGGTTTATAAATCAGTGGATCACAGGCTGTGGACTACACAGCCATAGGCACTAAGCTCTTTTTGTGGATAAAATGCATAAACCTTGCACATAGAATCTTTTCTTATACATACATTTTTAATTTCAAAAGAAAATTCATTTGCTAAAAATATTTGAACAGTAAAGGTGAGATTCAAAATGCCTGACAACAGTTTGGTACGGGACCTGACCAGTTGGGTTGATGCCAGCCATGAAGCAAGAAGTGCTGCCTGATGGTCGGCCCCAGCGCAGCGTGCACTCTGCTAATGGCCCCTTTGACCACCCACCCCTTACTCTCATCCATTTCGTTCCCTTTCCTATCGTTCTTAGTTTGGCATGTAACTTTCTGGAGAGTGTTGTAGGCTTTTATGTACATGCTCAGTGAATTTGGAGTATTTTGGGGAAGTTTTTTTATCAAAGCATGAATATAGCTATTCCAAAACATTTCTTCTTAGTGGATCTTTTAGAACTAATACAGACAGGTCTACTTCATTCCTTTTAGCTGCTGTGTGATACAGTGTAGTATAGGTATTCTTAAACACCCATAGGAACTATTTTTCAAATGAATACAGATGTTATTAATAAAACACTAGTTCATTGAAAATGTCACTAAACTCAGAATGTATTTTAGCATATGGAAACAAAAATAGCAGATACCATGGGGATCTGAGAAATATTTCCTGTTAAAAAGAAATAACAGAAAACAAAATCGAAACCAAGTATGTATATTCACATATTTGCCTGCTTGGGCAAAAAAGTCTTTGGAAGGATCCAAAAAGCAAACCTGAAAACTAATAAAGTCATTGCCTTTAAGGAATGAACTAGAGGATGGGATGAGTAGGAGACAGTTCTTTGGTAGATTTAAGATTTCAAATCATGTCTAACTATATTATTTGTTTTGAAGAACAAAATAATAACACAAGCAGAAGGAAGTGTCTTGGTGGTTGACGTAGGGATCCCCTGGTCAAGCCTGTGACCAATAACAATTGTTCTCCTATCAGACCAAATAACTGAGTACTTAAATTACTATCAACAACCTCTGGGGAGGTCTGAGGCTAGATTGAAAATCTTTTTTTGAAAAACTAAACATAAAACATAGATCCACTAAATTAAAAATAATTTCATTGAAACGTAAACAAATAATCCCCAGGAGACCCAGCCCAGCAAACAGCAGCTGCTGCTCCTTGGGGCCCTCCCCTACCCCAGCCTATGTTTGACCTGTGGGTCCCCGGGGTCATCTGCTCAGATCCACCTCCCTTAACCCTTCTGGCCTGTGAGTGGCAAGGGATAGAGGAGCAGCTGTTTCTGAGAGACAGTGGGCCCAGATGCCAAGGTTGGGACCTCAGGCCTCAGTCCCCCATCCCCTTCCCAGACAGCAGGGTTGAGGAAGAAGGAACCTTTGTCTCTTCCTTCACCTCTAGGGCCTATAAGGACCCCCAGAAAACCTTTCAGCTAGGATGAGAGATTTCTGAATGTATATCATGGGGAATATGTCCATACCAGCAGCTAGATTCCTCTTTTTATTATATTCCGTAATAATAACAGATATTTATTGAGTATTTACTCTGTGCCAGACAGTTTGCTAGGAGGTTAATTACTGAATTATTTTATATACGTTGAGTTGGGATCTGAACACCAGAGCTAGTGCTTCTAACCATCCTGTAATCATGCTATTCCTGTGTCCCAAAGGCTGACCCTCACATTTAGATGCCAGAATAAATACTCCTATTCACCCAGTAAGGGATGAGATGACCCAGAAATCCTGCATAGGGAGCTGCCAAATGTAATGTTTAACCTCGGAAATGATTGGCTTAAGATGCAGTAATCATGCCATCAGGACCAAGAAATGTGTTCAGAGTCTTTTCTGTGTAAGGAACTGGAAAAGATAAAGAAGTATAATAATATTCAATATGTACTGAGTGCTAACTTTGTGCCAGGCCCTGTTCTAAGATCTCCACTATCACATTTACTCACAGTAATCCTATGGGAAGAGATTTGTCATTTCCCCCATTTTACAGATGAGGCAACTGAGGCCTGCAGAGATCATCTTGTATTTTCTGTGCTATATCCCTAGAAACAAACGTTTCTTTGAGAAGCCCTGATGCCTTGCAATGAAGAATGGTATTTAGAAACCAGTTCTGGTCACTGGATGTGCTCATTGTTCACTGGTATGTCACTGCTTATAGGTTCTCTCAATGGACAGAACTAGAAAATACACGTATGTATACTAACCAATATATACACACATATCTATAATTATTTCTGTATCTGCTTATATATAAATTAAATTTACATGAGTTTATACCTTTGTTTCTGACTCCAGTTCAGCACCCACTACAGATTTAACTTTAGCTTTTCTCCCTGTTTATTTGCAAATTTCTTTCTCTGACAGTGAGAAACCTGGCTCCCATTATCTACCATTTATTTACATATTTGTTCAAGTCTAGTATACAGGTAGCTCCAGAATTATTAGTCCATATCCCTGAGAGAAACAACTAAATAAAGTGCAGTGATTATATACAGTTCTTTTTTTCTTTAGCTTTACAGTTCCTAGTCAAAATACCATTTTCCACAGTTACTTAGGTCACCAGTCTGCTCTTTTAGGTCAAACTGGAAGCAGGTGCATTAGTGCAGCTTGCTCATATTTTCAGTTCTCTTCTTTTGGGAGGTTAGAACTTGTCTTGCCCTCACTAGGTTAGGTAAGAACACGTTACTTGTTTTGCCCAATGCAGTGTAAGAGAAGGTGACATGTTTTGTTCCCAGGAAGAAGGATTTGATTGCTTGGTGTGAGACTCTCCATCCCTCCCTTCCCCTGTCTTGCCAGTTGTGGAAGCATAAGTTGCTATAAAAGTATGAGCTGATTCATTACACGGAAGGCAGCAGCCTGGGAGAATCATCTAGAACCAGAGTGGATTTTGCATGAGAAAAAAACATTTATTATTGTAAGCTCCTGAGATTTTGGAGTTGTTTGTTACTGCTGCATGGCTATGATCTTACCTGATACATAAATAAATGTAATAATTAAGAATGATAAGGTATTAAAAAGTAAACGCCACATCCTATGGAGAAAATTAGTGGTATAGATAAATGCTCTGAATAGCAGTTCTTAAAGCTGTTTGTGTTCACAAATCCATTTGGAGATCTGATGAAAGCTATCTGCTATCTTATTCCCAAAATACATGAAGTCACATATACACAATATTTTACATTCCATTTCAGCCACGTGCATAGACTCCCTGAAGCCTATCTAGATCACATGGCCCAACTCACGTGGGCAGCTACTAGTCATCTTCACTGACTGCTGCCATGTGGGGTTGTGGGCTCATTGTTTAGGGCGTGAGCCTTTGGTAATAAGGTTCAGATTGCTCCCTGCAGGTGGAGGCAGTCTGAGAGAGCCTCTTGGAGGAGGTGCCTTTCAGGCTGAACCTGAAAGGAAAGGCAGAGGAGAGTTGGGAATCAGATTTTAGGTGGAGGTCATAAAGGCAGGAAGTAGCAGATGATGTCCTTAAACTCAGGGCAAGCTTACTCCAGATCCCACCGTTTAAACCTCTATGTGTACAGTATTGGCCCTGATGGAATTTCTTTTCACTGTTTCAGGGAGGCAAGAAGGAAACCTCACCCTGACACTATGTGTTGAACAAGGCTCTGAAATCCTTGAGTGGTTGCAAACTGTGATGCCCTTAGTGCCTGGCAGGTTAGTGAGTGAAGTAAGCCAAGTGAAGGACAATGGGGAGTGGAGTGGACTGCAGTGAATTGGAGAGCATGTGGCCCAGCTCAAAAGGGCAGCTGCTATTTACCTTCATGGACAGCTGCCATGGGGGAATGTGAATTCAGTGTGCCACTCTTCCAATTTTTCAAGAGAAAATGTAAATCTGGTGTGTTTTTTTGTTTTTTGGGGTTTTTTTGGTAAAATATTCTGATATGTTAAAAAGAGACAAAGCATGTATGGCTACGAGGGCCACCATGTACAGCTGGATAGGCTGTGTTTTAGCTGGGGGTCCTAGAGTAGGTCCACACAGATGAAGGAATGTCTTTTTCTAACTCATAAACAGGTGCATATAGGGCTGCATAAGCCCTGATGAGGTTATGTCCAGGCTGCACGCCTCCAATTTGAGGCCTCTGATTTGGGAGAAGCTTGCTTTCTCTGGTCCCAGCAGGCCTTTCTGTAAGTTAATGTGAAGAGCCTACAAGGTACACCCAGTTCAAGGCAATCAGCTCTCTCACCTGTGTGTGAAGACCCAGTTCCCCTCTGTCTGGCATTCAGGCCCACAAGGTGAGGGAGGTATTAGTGGACATTTTGAATCTGGCTGCTGGACACCTCTACCCGGTGCCTGTTTTCATGAATGACAGAATAACCTTATTTTCTAGGCAGCCATGCAAAATATAATCACATGGTTCTTGTCTACCCAAAGATGGATTAAAAACAAAAGCAGGGTAAAATTACGCATGACCACTTGCTGTACGGCACACATAACACTGGTCATTTGGAAAGGAGGAAGTGTCTTAGCTCTCATTAGAGGCACTGGTGTATCTCCCTAGTATTATAGTAGGAATTCCATGCACCACACCTTGCTGTAGTTTTCTGTTTTTCTTTCTTTTTTTTTGGACTATACAGTTTCCAGGGCAAGAAAAGTTGGTGGAAGGGTGTTTTGGGTTTTCCCACCAGAACAGCAGGCTTCCATTCTCCTTGCTGGGCCTCTGGGCCTCTGAGAGATACCATCACACCAGGCTTTAGGGGTGAATGGTATATCCCAAAGCAGGCTCCGACCCATGGAAAAGAGGAAGGAATTCACTGGACTGAAGGGTGTGATTATGGTTGCAGATTTGCTTCATGACCTTGTAGGGCCCCAAGACTCTATCTGAAGCAGTGAGTGTCCACTGGCTTCTGCTAGCTGGTCATGATAGACCAAGTAGAGCACCGACTGAGTAGAGACGGGGCCAATGGCTTAGAAATAATTCAGACATTACAAGAATGCACAATCCACACAAAATCTGCTGTATATACAGAGAACACAGAGGAGAAATGTGAAGGGGTAATGCTCCTATTTTAAAGAAATCTTTTCTAGTACATTATTGATAAGGCTATTGTCTTTTATTTTTCTTTCTTTCTTTTTTTTTTTTGGTTTTGTTTTTTGTAATTTTCTTTTGCCCCCATTGTAGTTCTAACATGCCTTCCTTCTCCCATGGGATTATTTTGAGTTACAGTGTGCCTCAAGGGGGCCAATCTCCAAAAAAGACAAAGAAAAGGAAAAAAAAAATCCTGTTAGAAACCTAATGAGCCTCTTTAGTTTCTTTTTTTTTTTTTTTTTCCCCCTTCTGGCCTTGTACATAATCAGGAAAAGAGAGAAGGAATTTGTATATGTTGCTGTTAGGGAACCAGCTTTGTGGCATGTAGGTGGGAGGCATTACAGGCTTAGTGCTTATAGCCAGTGTCCGGAATTTAACGGGCATTTGGTAATGTAGTGCTTCTCAACTATATCTGTGTAATGGAAACTTTCTGAAGATCTTGATACAGTAGGTCTTGGATAGGATCTAGGCATCCATAGTTTTTAAAATCTTCAAAGGTAATTCTGACATATAGCCAGGGGAGGAAATGTGTATTTAATATATGGAAAGATAATTGAATTAAGGAAGGAGTAAAACTACAACTAGACCAAGAAGCAATTGTGTTAGAGTTAAGACTAGAACTCTTTACTATCACAACGTGAACCTGAACTTGTTATCAATTTTGGCTGTGCTAGGGCTCACGGTATTCTCCGCCTAGGCTTGATGAGGGATTCGTAGGGGTGGGTACACATTGCACCACTCGTTTGCTCCTTTAATAAATATGTGATTCTCTTGAGCAGCCATAGAAAACACATACACAGATTAAAAACACACAGAGGAAAAAAGTGAAATTCTGAAAAGTACTTAATTAATACAAAAGACAGCGGGAAAGGAGGATCAAGGATCAGAGAATAGAAGAAGAAAAATAGAAAAAAACCCCAAAGCCCCAGGGATCAGAGACTAGAAGAGGAAAAATAGGGGGAAAAAACCCCCCAAGATAGTATGTTTATTTATTTTGGCCATGCCATGCGGCATGTGGGATCTTAGTTCCCCGACCAGGGATTGAACCCAATACCCCCAGCATTGGAAGCTCAGAGTCTTAGCCACTGGACCAACAGGGAAGTCCCCCAAAATAGTATATTTAAACCCAGTCTTTATCAATAACTATTTACATTTAAATGGGAACAAATACTCCCATTACAAAGCCAAGATTATCAGAATGGATAAACAACTAAGTGCGGTCTACAGCTGATACACCTTAAATATAAAATTGCAGATAGACTAAAAGTCAAAAGAGGAAAAAGATAAACCGTGCAAACACTACTCACGAGAAAACTGGTATGCCTCTGTTAATCAGGAAAAAAAAGACTTCAAAACAGGAAATATTACCAGACATAAGAGAGAGATATTTCGTAAGAATAGGGCTGATTCATTGAGGACATAATCCTAAATGCATGTGTGTCTAATAGTGCATCAAACTACATGCAATAAACATTGACAGAACTAAAGGGAGAAATTGATCAATCCACAATCAGAGTTGGAGACCTCAACATTCCTTTCTCAATAACTGAAAGAAAAGGAGGAAAAAAAAAATCAGAAAGGGTATAGATGACGTGAACAACACTCTCAACCAATGTGACTTAATAGACATTTATAAAACTCTTATAATCAACAGATGTAGGATACACGTTCTTATCAAGGATACATTAAAGACTAAGCAATATAGACAGATTCTGGACCATAAAACAGGTCCTCCAAAATTTCAAAAGTTGAAATAATATAAAATATGTTCTCCGACCATGGTAAAATTAAATTAGAAATCAATAATAAAAATATATCTACAAATTCCCCAAATATTTGGAAATTAAAAACACACTACTAAATAACCCATGATTCAAAGAAGAATTCATAAGGGAAATTAGAAACAATTTTGAACTAAATGACAATAAAAACACATATCAAAATCTTTAGGGCACAGCTAGTGTGGTGCTAAGGCAGAAAATCATATTTTTAAATGCTTATATTAGAAAAGAAGAACGATCTAAAATAAATTATATAAGCTTCTACCTGAAGAAGCCAGGAAAAACAGCAACTAAAGCCAAAGTAAGTAAAAAGAAATAATAAACATAAAAATGGAAAACAATAGATATATCAAGTCCAGTAATTGATTATTGAACAAATATTAACAAAATTGATAAACTAATAACAAGACTGATGAAGAAAGAAGAGAGAAAACACAAAAATCAATGTTAAGTATTAAACAAGGTAGCAAAATAGATTTCTTTATGCCACCAAATTTTACAACACTGTTAAAAAATGCAACTTATCAAAACTGATTAGAGAATAGATAGATGACCAGAATAGCTCTAAATATTCATTAAAAATTGAACTCTAAGCCTGCTGGGAAATGCAGATTAAAACCACAATAAGACGGGAATTCCCTGGCTGTCCAGTGGTTAGGACTTGGCACTTTCACTGCCGGGGCTGAGTTTGATCCCTGGTCAGGGAACTAAGATCCTGCAAACCAAAAAAAAAACAAAAACAAACAACAACAACAAAAGGAACACGTAAAGATACTACTGTATGTTAACTAAAACCTATAAAATTTGAAAAGACTAGCAATATCTAATGCTGGAAAGGATGCAGAGCAACTGGACTGCTCATGTATGTTGGTGGAGGTAGGAAATTACACAATTACTTTGAAAAACTGGCAGTTTCTTATTTAAACATACACCTATCATATGGTACAACCATTCAGCTTCTACCTATGTACCCAAGAGAAGTGGAAGCATATTTCTACAAAATGACTTGTGCAAGAATATTCATTGCAGCTTTATTCATAATCGTAAAATATCTAAAACAGCATGTTTACATTTTCTTGTTGATGGACAAACAAATTGTGGTAACTCCATGCAATGGAACAGTATGTGCCAAAAAAGGAACAAATTACACATTCATACAACACATGGGTAAATGTCAAAAACATTATGATGAGTCAATCAATCAAGATGCAAGATAGTTCATACAGTATGCTTCCACTTACATCAAGTGAAAGGACAGGCAGAACTAATCTATGGGGATAGAAGTCAGAATAGTGGTCACCTCTGGTAGAAAGAGGAGTAAAACTGTAAAGAGACAAAGGGGAACTTTCTAGGGTGATGGTAATGCTCTGTACCTTGATTGAAGTGTTTCTTAAATGAGTATATACATTTGCCAAAATTCATTGAAACGTACACTTAGGATCTGTGCATTTTACTGTATGCAATTAAATCTAAGAAAGGAGTGTATCACCCACTGTGTATTAAGTGTTGTGCTAGACCCTGAGGGTAGGATAGTGAGCAAACACAGACATAGCCCCTGTCCTCACGGAGCTTAGAAGGTGAGGAGGAATAAGACATCAATGAAAAAAATCACACGCAAAAATTTGAAAACTATAGATGAGTGAAATGTTTGAGCAGGAAGGTGAGAGTATAGCAGATATGACCAACAGTCTCTCAACTCAGATATGCAGCAAGCATCACATTCTTTTCTTTTAAAATTGTCTTAGTTTTCTTCCATCTGTCTGCCTTGGGACTGCCTCTTCCTCTTGGTCACTCCAAACCCAGGGAACTCTGGTGACACCTGGATAGTGTAGTAAAGGCCTCCAGGTTCCAGGCTTTCATGGTTATTGCTGGTATCATTTTTTGTCCGATGCATAAGCGTCCTTGAGGGTCAGAGGCGTGCTTCTGTTGGACTCATGAGTTCTCTAGAAACACCGTGCAGCCGTCCTTTGGAAGTCTTGCCATCTCTTCGGAGGGCCGTTTGGGAGTAAGGAGAAGGTCTCCACTGCTTATAGGATCTCTCACTTTCTCTTGCTTTCTATTCCTGTCTCCTCTCTAAAGTCCTAGCATTATCTCTTCAATGGGCTTAAACTGCTGGCAAAGACAAGATGCTTTTGCTCTCTGCTTTGAAAAACTTGGTAACGCAAGGAAGAACAAAAAGGCCAAACTGCAAGCTTGAAATGTGAGAGAGAAGGAAAAATCACATATGTATATGTAACAAAACTTTTCAGTAAATTATCCTGCTCAAGATTATACGCTAGAGCAAAGTGATTTGCTTGGGAGGCCAGGAAAGAGTTTCTGTGAGGAAATAGTGATTGAATTAGATTTTTCAAAGAGGTGGAATTAACTATGTAAGGTGGGGTGGGGAGCTGCTATCCAGTGGGCAAAGCAGTGGGGTACATAATGAGACCAGAGTGGCAGGCAGGGTCCAGACCTGGAAAGGCCAGTATTTCCATCCTTGTCTTAGGGTAAGTGGGAAGCCACTGTAAGGTTCCAAACTCCTCCACGTAAAAAATGTATTTGGCTATAGTCTTTATTAAAGGCATAGCTGGTCCTCAGTTCTGCCCACTGCTGAGGCTGCTTCTAAATAGAGTCAGGAAGCCCCAACACACATCCCTTTTGTCTTTGTGGATTCAGAAAGGCCACTGACCTCTGAGATGGGTGCACCCACACGTACAGGTAATGTTGTACTCCAGCCAACTCTTACTACTGTATATTTCTGCCACTTGGGATATACGAGCATTTTCCCATTTGATTCAAAGTAGCTAGGTGAAATGGCTGGAGAAATAAAAGTAATTTAAGTTATAAATGAGAATGCTAACCATATGATAGGTTGCTATAAAGGAAGACCAACATTAATGTGCTATAATATGCAATTTGAACTTGCAGGGGATTGAATTATGTACTGCAATAACAAGGAGGCAAAAAAAGTTATATGAGTGCTTGCGGTAGGGATAGCTATTTCTACAGTGAGGTTTTTACAATCTGAGTGCATGTGTGCATAATTTCCTCATGCTTCCCAGGTAACATATGTTATATCTAATGACAGAAAGAGGTTAGTGTCCAAAGGAGGAAAAATCTGCTATTAAACTCATTAATTTGAGAGTTCTGGTTGTAGAACGATTGTGAAAGACAATTATTTCTTGGCTTGAATGTGGTCTTTTGCTGTAATTCTAAGCGTGAACGCGTGAAAATATTGAGTGCATCTGCTAAGTGAAGCAAAAATGTAGAGTGAAACTTTATTTAACCTTATCTTGTCAGTAATAAGGATGGGAAATCTATGAAAAAGGGAGGAGTCCTTCTTAAAATAGAAGCTGAAAGTGGGAATAAAATGGAGTGATGTACTTAAAATATTGAATAGAATCCGCTTTAATTTCTGTTTTCTAGCACCTTCAAGTACTTTAGAAACACAGATTTACCTATCAGTTATAAATCAGTCACTTATTCCAGAAGTATTTTTATTAGGCAATAGTTTGAACTTGTTATCATAGTTTGAATGACTATATGTTCCTAAAAGTAACACAGCCAGCTGCATTCCTTTAAATATATTCTAGAATTTTTCCCTAACTCAGAATGAATGTCCTACTTTCCAAAGCAGTTCTACCCACTGAAGCTTTGGTTGAAGTGGGAGAATTCCAGCCTAGCATCATTGGCTGGCAAACACTAATGACTGCAGTGAGCCAGAAGCCCGGGCCTCTGGGTCAGTAGGAAGAGCATTGTGCCAAAGGCCTGGGCGCTGCATTTTAATTCTACCCACGTCACTTGGAGTAGGATAACTGGCTGCACAGCACCATCACAGATCGTTGGTGTCTAGCTTCTGCTCAGCTCCAGATCGCTGCTCTGAAGTTACTCCCCTTGTCCTTGATGAGCTCCATTTCTTCATCAATAAGTTGACTGCTCCAAACTTTTAATGTTTGGCCTTTGCCGAGCTCCAGATGCTCATTAATCTCACAGAGGACAGGGGAGGTGTAAAGGGATCGTTCCCTTGTAGATCTCCTTCCTTAAGACCTTATATAAGCGGGGTCTTGTTTCTCTTTTCTTTCACCTCCAGCTAACTAACCCACCCACTTACCTAGTCTCTTTACTGTCACTCATTTTCAGTATCCCCTCATTGGCTTCTACTCCCTGTTCAGCTCTCCTCACAATTTCTCTCCTACCCTGGAAGAACTCTTGCCCCACAGAATTTACAGATTTTTAGAGACTTGGCTCTCCTCTCCAGCTTTCCTTACTGGGCAGATGCCCAGCTGCCCTCTGTTAATTGCATCCCTTGTACATCTTTTTTTCCCTCTGATTTTTATTTGGTATGGTCAATGGATTTTCCATTCTTAAAAATATACTAACTTTAAAAACTTAGGTGTCACGTATGCTCATTATAGAAAAAAAATTATTTATTAGCAAAGGGTAGGCAATAAAACTTCCCTTTTATCCTTCCAGACACTTTATGCATATAAACACATACCAGTATAGTGCAGCAGTTAAGCATGGGCTGTGGGCCAGAGTATGTGAGTTTGAGAGCCAAGCTCTGCCACTTATTGGCTGTGTGACCTCAGGTACATTAGTAACCTCTCTGTGTCCCAGCAATTTCATCTTTAAAATGAGGTAAAAATAGTAACACCACTGGGATTGTAAGGATGAATGAATTAATATTTATAAAGTGTTTAGAACCATACCTAGAAAGAAGAAAGCCCTTGATAAATGTGGTACTATTATGTCTTTTTTGTGTGTGTGTGTGGTACGCAGGCCTCTCACTGCTGTGGCCTCTGCCGTTGTGGAGCACAGGCTCTGGACGCGCAGGCCCAGCGGCCATGGCTCACGGGCCCAGCTGCTCCGCAGCATGTGGGATCTTCCCGCACCGGGGCACGAACCCGTGTCCCCTGCATCGGCAGGCGGACTCTCAACCACTGTGCCACCAGGGAAGCCCTGTTATATCATTTATAAAGAAATGAGATCATGCTACATGTGGAATTTTAAAACTTGCTTTTTCAGTTAAAATATATTTGAACATTTTTCATGTCATTCATTTTATGTCAGTGAATGACTAATCTGATAGCCTACTTTAAGCATATTGTTTTAAATGATTGTACAATATTCCACTGTAAATGTTGAATTTATTAATGTTTATTAGATGACTTGTTTCCAATTTTGTGATACAGACAACACAGCAGTTAACATCCCAGTGCATGCCTACATCTTTGTGTATATCCCTGGTTTCTAGAAATGGGATTTATGGGTCAACAGATATGCACATTTTAAGACTCTTGATTTAAATTGCTAAAATGATCTCCAGATTATACTTTGATTAGTAGAGTGAATCAGTTTTTTTTTTTTTTTTAAACACTAATTCCTTCAAGGACCCACAGGAACTTTACATTCACTGTATTCCATTGTGTCTGATGTGGCTAACTTTTCTGCATACATGACTTTCTAATAGACATCATGCCAAATACTGATTTCAGATTGTTATAGCAAGGCTTAGTAGTCGTGAGGTTTCAGGAAAGATTCCTAGATTAGCTAAAGACTTTAGGAAGTTCTTGAAAATATAGCTAAATCCTACAAGATGCTCTTAATGAAGAGGTTCTCAAATTTAGCTGCACATTAGACTCTCCTGGGGAAACTTTTAAAAAAATTCCAGTGCTTAAGCCTAGACTTAGTGGGTCTGGTGTAGGACACAGGCATTGAATGATTTAAAAAGCTCTCCAGATGATTCTAATGTGCAGTCTGGGTTGAAGACATTATGGATTGAATTTCATTAATTACAGGCGAGATTACCTGAATTCATCACATCTGTTTCTTTACACTTGCTGTAGGTGTCATCTTGGTGCCACCATTCAGTCATTCCCTTCTTTCTCTGTGAATATAAAATGATCTATTTTAAAAAATTGTCAGTATCTAGAAATTCAGGTAAAATATACTCTTGATACTCACTTTCCTCCTTTGGTTATGTTGTAGACACCATCCTAACATTAATCTTACTGCTAAACCATCAATCCTCTGTCTTTGATAGGATCTCTCCTTCAAGACTCTCTTTTCAGGTGATTTCACCTACTATTGTGCTTCATAAGTTGAGTGTGATGTAAATGTCATTGGTTCTGTTTTGTTGTTTTTATAAGACAACCTCAGCCCTGGTCATGTTTGTTGGAAATGTGAATTCTTGATGAGGTTCGCTGAACCAGACACTTGACTCTTGGAATTTTACAAGCTGTGGGAAACCTCTTAGGTAATGATTCTCAGTGTAAAACTAGGAAAGGCATTTGATAAAAATGCTTTGCAATAGCATGTTCTCGAGTTTTCACAAGTTCATTCAGAAAGAAATACAAAGATCTAATCTCCCTACAAAAAGATATTTAATTATACTCTGTGACTAAAGAAACAAATCAAATTGGCAGTGGCATATAGTCATTAACAACTCATTAATAAGCAGCTTTATAAATCAGCTTAGTAAGGGTGTAAGGAAGTATGTACTCTTACAACTTTTGGTGAAAATGTACATTAGGAAAACCATTTTGAAAAGCGATGTGGCAAAATTTACTAAAATTAAAAAAGAATATCTCCTTTGACCCAGAAATTCCATGTCTAGGAAATTACTTTATGGATATTCTTTTTTTTTTTCAATTTAATTTTAATTTTTTTATACAGCAGGTTCTTATTAGTTATCCATTTTATACATATTAGTGTATATATGTCAATCTCAATCTCCCAATTCATCACAGCACCACCACCACCCCGCCACTTTCCCCGCTTGGTGTCCATACATTTTTTCTCTACATCTGTGTCTCTATTTCTGCCCTGCAAACCGGTTCATCTGTACCATTTTTCTAGGTTCCACATATATGCGTTAATATACGATGTTTGGTTTTCTCTTTCTGACTTACTTCACTCTGTATGACAGTCTCTGGATCCATCCACTTCTCTGCAAATGACCCAATTTCGTTCCTTTTTATGGCTGAGTTATATTCCATTGTATATATGTATGAATCACATCTTCTTTAAATGGATATTCTTATAGATGTATATATGAGATTATTCATTTGAGTACTGAGTGTAATACCAAAACATTGGTAACAACCTACATGTGCATCAGCAGGGGACCAGCTATATAAATATGGCACATCCATCTAGCTGTTAAAAGTATGCGTCAGAGGGCTTCCCTGGTGGCACAGTGGTTGGGAGTCCGCCTGCCTATGCAGGGGACGCAGGTTCGTGCCCCGGTCCGGGGAGATCCCACATGCCGCGGAGCGGCTGGGCCCGTGAGCCATGGCCGCTGAGCCTGTGCGTCTGGAGCCTGTGCTCCGCAATGGGAGAGGCCACAGCAGTGAGAGGCCCGTGTACCGCAAAAAAAAAAAATGCGTCAGAGTGGTATGTATAGACAGGGAAATACTCCCATGATGCAAAATTGATCAAAATAAGCAAGCTATAGAATGGTCTGTAGGATCACCTTTGTGTAAATTTAAAAATAAAATCATAAATGTGGTTTTATGTCCTTTTTAAGATAAGTGAGAAACTTAACAATAGCTATCTTTGATATGCAAGGGGTTGGGGAAGAAGAGAGACTTGTACATTTTAATTTTATACCGTTATGTACTTTTTGGATTTTTAAACCACATTTATGTGTTATTTCTCTTTCAAAAATTAGGTAAAAAGAATTATGACAGTTGTCGGATCTGCTGAATCACTCTGCAATTTGAAAGAAGTGGGGGGTAAAACAGTCACAGAAAATGCTTTACAAAGATTTTTGAGGGGTTAATGAGGAAGAACATCACGTTTGATGTTGAGTTGTCTGGCATAGCATTGCCCCTGAGCTAATTGTTCTTCGAAGCATATGTTTCAAAAGTGACCACCTAGTGGTTGTACAAGAATTGGTTCTATTTTTCTGCATTCTTTTTGCTGGTATATCCAAAACATTTCCTCAGAAAAAAGTTAGCCTCCTATTGTGTCAAACCATTTAGTGATTTGGAAAGGAAGTTAGGATTGGTGAACAGATTTTCTCTCCTATCCTTTGTTCTCCTGCCCTTGGTGCATTGTAACTTATAGGGAAAATATCAAATAGAGTGGTTTGGCATTCATGTCATTCTCATTGTTTTAATTGCAAGCTGTATCACAAATATTCAGATACCTAGAGAAAACAACAACAACAACAGATCATTACATGAATGTCTGGTTGACTCTTGACAGGTAGTATTTCAAAAAACACACCAACCGACCTGTTCATCTCTATCAAAAAACACACCAACCAACCTGTTCATCTCTAATGCCAGCCTTGCTCTCCTCCCTGCCTCTCTCCCCCCAGCCCTTTTCCTTCCTACTCCTTGACCTTTTCTCATCAGTGTTCGCTGTACCCATGTTTCCTTTCTATACTACCACCCTGGCCCCATATGAACCTGTGCCTGGATTAGAGAACAAGGCGTTTTACTGTTTCCTATTAATCTGTCTTGCAAAACCGGTTAGTTATCTCTTCCCTAAAATGTGATTTTATCCTAGTACCTCTGATTCTGTATCAACAGAGGCTGCCCATGAGGTTGAGCCCACATTTCTTAGTCTGTATTCAAACTCATTCTAGATTCAGGAAGTCTTCCTTGATTGAACCCAGAGCTCCCACCTCCTGCGTACACACACACACACACACACACACACACACACACACACACAGACACGCACATTCACGCTTATAGATGTTCCTATTGGGTCCAATTCTCACTAGTGAACTGAATTTCATGGTATCTTGAACTCAGTGATAAGATGTTTTTAATGATTATCTAAATGGCGTGATGTAAATTTACATGAACACATGTGCACACAGAGTACACAAAGACATTCTCAAGATTTATTTACCAAAAAGAGACTCAGTTGCCTAAAAGAGACTATTTGAATCAGAAGAGACTGAAATACTAATAGATGGTATGTTTAAATCCTTTCCCTCCCCCTTTTGACTAGGCTTAAGATGTCATCAAGCAAATGAGGTCAGCTACAGAAGTTAGAGTAGTTTCAATATCTTTACCTAATTGTAGAATTCTGTGTAAATGTCTATCTTGTTACACAGGCCTGCTCTTGATAGGTTTCTGGAGGGGAGTGGCTATGCCTTGTTTCTTTGGAATCACCAAGTATCATACGTACTTGTGAGAACAGTTGCCTGGACATCCAGTTTCAGAACCCAGGCCTTAGAGGCTCTGACAGGTACTTTCATAGTCATACAGCTTACCCCAAGGAGGATGTGCTAATTTGCAGAGTCTTGGGCCAGAGGGTAGAGTTATTGGTAGCTTATGAGGCCATGGTCCTTTCCCCATAGAAAGTACAGGCTTGTGGAGCTGCCTTTACAGACCAGGCCCATGATCGCTGCCTCCTGGGCGAATTCACCGTCTGTGGAGCCAGTCTCAGTCGTGGTCAGTATTAGGGAAGGCGTCATTTTCTCAACCATAAAATAAAAGGATTAGGCTGGGGTCTGAACAGCAGCAATGGGGTCCAAAATTTGCTTTCAGTATTGCAAAAAGCCCAGTAGAAGTTGTGTATTTACCTTCATTAGCCCACATTGCTTAGTATAGCAATGCAGAGTAAATGCAGTTTGTTAGAAAAAATTTTTCAAATGTGGAGTTTGTAGAGGAAAATTAATAAAAAGGGTCCATGGTGGGGCCTAGTTTGTCTCAATATCCTTTCCAGGCCCCTTTAACATTCTTTAATTCAGCTCAGGTGGTCCATGAACTTGATAGTCGGCAGGATACTCTCATTCCTTCCACCTGGCATTTTTTCTCTTAAGGACCTAAACGCAGTCTTAGCATTTGGGCAGTGCCTCAGTATTGGGCAAATACTTGACCTGATTTTTAACAGCATCACCCACCTGTCTTGAATCTTTAGTCTTTTTTTTTTTTTTTTTTTTTTTTGCGGTACGCGGGCCTCTCACTGCTGTGGCCTCTCCCGTTGCGGAGCACAGGCTCCGGACGCGCAGGCTCAGCGGCCATGGCTCACGGGCCCAGCCGCTCCGCGGCATGTGGGATCTTCCCGGACCGCAGCACGAACCCGTGTCCTCTGCATCGGCAGGCGGACTCTCAACCACTGCGCCACCAGGGAAGCCCGAATCTTTAGTCTTATGTGTCTGAACCCAGAGGCTGGTAAGTGCCCCTCCCTCCCTCTTTCTCTTTATTTCTTTCAGCATAATTTTTTGTTTGTTTTTATTTCCTAGGTCTCTTCTCTGTTCTGTTTATGCATCTTCTTGTGTCTTTCTCTGAAGCTGTGCATGTTTTGCTCACTGCCATTTTCTGAACTCAACTTCATCAACTTGGTAGCCATAAAACCCACTTGTTTTCTTCTTTTAAAATGCTGGCAGTTATTTGGATATCAAGTATCAGCAATGCGCTAGTCACTGTAGGATGGCTATATTAGGCTGTGCTTCTTACAGTCTTCCTTGTGATTGTTTCCAGTAATTCGATAAATGCATACTAGCTAATAAAGTGCAATTAACATTTAATAATAAAAAATGTAGAAAGTCAGTTGTACCTCCCTCACTGTAATGATAAGCAAAGCCTTTTATGTTGTGATGTCTTAATAGTTAGCTGCATGAGTGCTAGACGTTGCTTTTAATTAAACAATAAAGAATGTAACGCCCTTTCTGGTATCATTATAAATTTTGATGTGGTGCAACAATTTGATTCTTTAAAAATTAATTGCCTAGGAGTATGTTTAAGTAGTATTGATTATGTTGGTACCTCGTGTTGATCTGTAATACTTAACCCAACATTTAAAATATCTTTTTTTCCATTATATGTTGTGATGCAAGAATAAAAGCAAAGTACAAAACAAATAGGCACTTGAATTCTAATAGCAATAAGCAATAAATGTCAGGCATCTGGAAATTATGGTTGCAATTTCATCAGAGTACACTTTGTTCTTCTATTATGCCTGCATGAATTTTGCTACAGGCAAAATCTATTACAGATAACAGTTAAGAACCTTTCTAATCTACACAGATAGTCATGGCAAAATGCTGGAAAACTAAATGTTGGAAAATGTAATATTGCAGGGGAAAATTGACACTTGTAGAAAATAATGTGGGCCTATTTAGAACCACAAATGGTAATCATTGCTTTAAGATCATGGTGTGGTGGAGGTTTCTGTGGTGGGTGACCCAGATGAAGGACGCAGCACTGGGAATGAATCGTGTTCTGCTGGCTGTTGTGTGCATGTACAGGTAGATGCTTATCTGTAAATTGAGGGGTGGGGTGTGTGCTTAATGATTGCTACCTGAAATTGTAATTACAAAGTCAGATGGCATGTGAGAAGACTGGGTTTTTTCCACTGCCCTTGGGTACACTGGAGAGGAATATTTCTATTCCGGGGCCAGTTGACTCCCCTCAGGAGAAAGATTAATTAGTATTCATCACTCTTGATGGCACATAGTGACCCTGGATAGTTGCTTGGTAAATTTACTAACTGAGCTTTCAGGAAATTGGCTCCTGGCTATTAACCTGAATGAATGTCTTTTCTGCACTTAACTCCAGCTTAATCTGCATTTTCTAGGTCTCAGAGCATTAGGACCAGGGTTTGAAGATGTGGAGGTTGCCATTTACTTTATTATCCTCATCCTCTTTATTTTTCGCATCCCTTCAACACATATGCAGCATTACCACCTAGATTATTTATTTATTGCTGTGTAACCAGTTACCTCCCAACTTAGCAGCTTAAAGCAACAAATGTTTATTATCTCACAATTTCTGTGGGTCAGGAATTTGGGAGCAGCTTAGATGGTTGGTTCTGGCTTGGGATTTCTCATGAAGTTAACGCTCAAGATGTCAGTCAGGGCTGCAGTCAGCTAAAGACTTGATGTCAAGCTGGGGGATGGAGGATTCTCTTCCAAAAGGATAGCTCTTGGCAAGAGGTCTCAGTTCCTCATTTGGCAGGAGGCTTCCATTCATTACCACGTGAGTCTTTCCATAGAGCAGCTTGAGTATCCTACAGCATGGCAGCTGGTTTCCCCAAGAGCAATTGATCCGAGAGAGAGAGGAAAGAAGCTGCGGTGCCTTTTATGACCTGTCACTGCTGCCATATTCTGTTTACTAGAAGTGAGTCACTGAGTCCTACTCACATTGAAGGTTAGAACTAAATTCTACCTCTTGAAGGGAGGCACATCAAAGAATTTGTGAATGTATTGCATTGGCCAAAAAGTTTCTTTTTTCTGTATGTTACGGAAAACCCGAACAAACTTTTTGGCCAACCCAATATTTTTAAAACTACCATATCATGTAAACAAGACACACTAACATCGGCTCCCAGGACAGACTTGTTTTCCAGGCTTGCTCAAGTAGCACCTTGTCTGAAAAGACCTCCTTCACTTCTTGGACCCACATTCTTCTTCTTTCTCTCACATCTAGGTAACAGCATCTCATCACTTTGAGCATGTTGTCTTTGAATTGTTATTTTACACGTGTATTTTATTCTCCTCAATCACATGTTAGGTGTTTTAAGATAAGGGTGTGTCTTATAACTGTGTCTTCTCTAGAAGCTGTTCCATTTAGGCAAATAGATGGTGCACAATGAATAAGCACAAGAAGCTGTTGAGTGTGGTGGGTGAGAGCAGGGCTTTGGTTCAAAGGAGCCAAGGGGTCTTAGGTTCAAATTCTGGCTCCACCATTGTAAAAGCTTGGGAAATCTCTTACACAGCAAGTATTCTGGGAGAACTATTCCACATGTAGGTGTATTTTTGATGTATTTGTGGAAGGAGGTGAGCTCCATGTCCTTCTATTCCACCATCTTGATCTATTACACAGGGAACAATATTAGAACATATCTGATGACCCTGTTGTGAAGATTTAATGAGTTGAAGAATGTTGAGAATGTGGGAAGTGATACACAAATTGTAGGTCTTATCATTGTGGTATTGATAACATTTCACCTGTTCATAGGCCATTTTGTCTTATGTTGGATAAACTGACGTGGATCCTTGTCCTACCAACATTCTGTTTGACAACAAACAAGTTACTTCTTTTCTGAGTCTCCATTTTCTGTCTGTGAAATGAAGGTGTTATGCCAGATAATTTCTGTGACCTTTCTGTAGCAAGATTATCTAACTCTGTTTTCTCTTATACAGAAAGTAAAGTGTAAGTAAAGAGAGAAAAGATTTTCTTTGTAATCTGGGCAAGTTCTACAGAACATACCATGTTAAATCTTACAGATAAGAACTTTTCATTGGAAGATGAGACACCTGTGTTAGGCTTGTCTGCAAGGGAAGGAGGCTGATATTTTTTGCGTACTTATTATATGTGCTCAGATCTCCACATATGTCATACCATTACATACAGTTATTCCTCTGAACTTTCCTTTTCTCCCTTCTACTTATCTCAGCCCATCCACTACCCAAGATCCTCGCCAAAAATGAGGGTCCCAGGTCACATGGCTAATAAACAGCAGCAGGGAGAATTGAATCCAATTCTATATGATTCCAATCCCAGGTCTTTTCCATGACTGCTGGTTGCCTCCATTTGAGAAGGGTGTAACCTCTTGAGTGATTTAACCTCAGCTTATCCCTCCATACCTGGCAACAGTAATACTCAGGTAACCCAGCAGAAGCAGCAGTGAGGTCATTTGTATAGCTGGATAGCTCTGGCTGGGTCAAGTTGAAGGGAATTATCTGGAGTTCTTTTAGTCCTTTTTTAAGTCCAGTAGGCAATTATCAGCAGTCTTGCCTCTGTGACTTAGTCTCAGTAGCACTAGAAGGTAAAATTCTTTGATATGAAAATTCAAGGGCTTCTGCTAGGGTTCTTGAGAGTCTGTACAGGAAGTGTTTTTGTTTGTTTGTTGTTTTGTTTTGTTTTTGTTTTCATCGTCCTTTGCCCTGCTCCCTGTTAAGTGTGGGAAACCATTGACTTTGTATGGCAAAGTAGAGAGACTCTCTTCCAGAGAGTCTTGCTCAGAGTCTGGGCCGCCAGTGGGTCTCTTGGCCTCCTCTCTTTGGGAAGGATTGGAAGGCCTATCCAGGCTCCCCAGTGGGGCTTTGTCAAGGGTGGCTGGCTACCTGAGAGCAGGTGACTAGAAGCGAAGAGGGACTGAATACTTCTCCAGACACATATGAGCATGAGGAGAGAGGGAGAACAGGGCAGGCCACTGTACCATGTACCTGTGAGGATGGGGGTGACCACAGGGTGGGAATGATAGGACATAAAATGGAACATATAACACAGTGGTGGGGTTGGCTACAGTGCTCAGGGAGGGCCCAGGTGCTCTCAGGCATCAAGGATAAAACATAGGCATGTGAGAGCAGGAATGCACCAAGTCTAATTCCTTGACTTTAGAGATAGAAAAACAGGTGTGATACGGCATCCTCTCTCTTCTGTTGCTTGCCACTTTCCACTCTGTAGATTTCATATCAAGCTTTTCCCTACTGAACTGGGGTCTCTTTGAGGTGAGAACAGGAGTCAGAGGCAACAGTACTGCAACCACCAGTGGCCCTACAGACCATTCACCACAAGCATCTGGGGACCCCTCTAAATGGCATTCAGGTTGCATCACCCCACTGCTTAAAACCCTCTAATCAGGTTCCAGACCTATCTACAAAGGAAGACTAAAAATTAATTTACTAAACAATACTAGAAACCTTAATTGTGTTTATGATTTTTTTAAATATTTATTTATGTATTTTGGCTGCGCCAGGACTTAGTTGCAGCACGCTGGCTTTTCGTTGAGGCATGTGGGATCTTATAAATCTATTTATTTATTTATTTATTTATTTATGGCTGTGTTGGGTCTTCGTTTCTGTGCGGGGGCTTTCTCTAGTTGTGGCAAGCGGGGGCCACTCTTCATCGTGGTGCGCCGGCCTCTCACTGTCGCGGCCTCTCTTGTTGCGGAGCACAGGCTCCAGACGCGCAGGCTCAGTAGTTGTGGCTCACGGGCCCAGTTGCTCCGTGGCATGTGGGATCTTCCCAGACCAGGGCTCGAACCCGTATCCCCTGCATTGGCAGGCAGATTCTCAACCACTGAGCCACCAGGGAAGCCCGTGTTTATGATTTTAACTGTAGTGCTAGACTTACGTTCACAGAAGTAATTAGGTATTGTAGGTTAAAAGATGCAAAGGGTAAGGCATATTTTCCTTTAAATAGATTCCTCATTCCAAGGCAAGCTTAGACTAAACTTGCCTAATTGTAGCATATAGCATCTTGGTCTCTTAGAAATGTTTCTTCTCTGTTATTTTTTTGAATACCGTCTCTAACTTTGGATAACTTGTTTATTGAAAAGGGAAAGTAGGACAAGGGCAGTTTTCTTAAAAATCAATATATATAAAACTAAAGTTGCCAGTGATTTCCTATCACACTTGGAATAAAATCTAAATTTCTTACATTTCTTACCATGCTGCTATGTTCCTCTTGAGCTGGTCACAGCCCACCGCTGTGAACTCACCTCCTCATTCACTCCTCTCCAGACGTATTTGTCTTCTTTCTGTCCCTTCAGTATGCCGGCTTTGTTCTCTCTTTAGGACCTTTACACTTGCAGTTCCCTCTGTCTGGAAAGTTCTTCTACCAAATCTTGGCATGACTGTCTCCTTGTCATTCAGATCTCAGGTCTGTGTGGTCACATAGAGACGTTCCTGACTGCCCTACTTTATGTGATTGTATAACAGATAGAACCAATGGTCATTGTCTTGTTAATCTACGAATTTACTGGCTTATCATCTGTTTTCTTCCATGACACATGAGCTGCAAGAGAACAGGGATGACAGCCCGGCTCATTCATTGCTCTATCGTCAGGGCTGAGCCAGTCCCTGGCAAATGTTCACTGAAGAAATGAAGCAATCTTGGCTCTCCCAGCTGTCACCTGTGTGACGTTGGGCAAGTCAGTCTATTTTCATTATGTTACATTAGGTTACAAAATCTACTTGTTATGAAGATGAATGAAATGTATATAAAATGCTTAGCACAGTGCCATGTTCATAGAATGTGTTTAATAATTAGATTTTTTTTCCTAAAGGGCTTGAAACAATGTGTGTGTACATGTGTGTGCTTATGAGCACATGTAGTAGGTGCTGAATAAATACATATTGATTGAACAAAATAAGTTCCCCGAATTATTCATTGCAGAGCCAGATCTTCAACCTAGATCACCTGATTCCTAATTTTGGACCTTACATCTTTCGTAATTCTCAATGCCAAGCATGTCTGAGGGGTGGGTTGGAGGAAATGGGATGGAACATTTTAAGAAGTGAATATAGGCTGGCTTTCTGGAGATGTTCTTCAGATGTGGTTCTGCCTGTTTGAGCACTGAGAAAGCCATGTTATGTCTGTTGACTTCTGTTTTCTGATCTATAAAATGGAGCTTCTAGTTTATCACCTGCTTTGCATCAAGATGGCAGGCACTGGTCTGCTCACATGTTGCATATGATCTAGTTGGGGAGGTATACTGTGGACAGATATTGGCAAGAACAACACGAGACTTTATCAACTACATGAGGTCAGAGTAGAACAATCTGAGTTCAGAATTGGACGCTGTTTGTCATTGGAAGTTGTGATGGCTTAGAATGTTCTGGAAGAAAGGCTTAAATTGACTTTCGAAGAACCTCACTAGGTGATTGTGAGAATAAGATGGTATAAATTATATGAAATCCTTACAGTGATATAATGAGCTCCACTATTGTGAAGTGTTAATATTACTACTCTCTTCCAGATCAATACAGTTCACCCCGAGATAATAGCTCTGGTCTATATTCTTATGCTTTATACCTTAAGCAAAATGGGACTGAGAGATAAGTGCTCCATTCTTCCTTTTCCTAAGTACAATGTGGGAGAGCAAAGCATCATAACTTAGGTCAGAAAAATTAAGTCCATGTCTAGATTCTGCTACTTACTAGCTGTGAGGTCTTGGACAAGTTGTATAACCCCTCTAAACCTCATTTTTCTTCTATGTAGAATGGAGATATACTACCTACCTCATAGGATTGTGCTCAGTGTTACATTGTGAAATATAAAGCACAGTCCAAAAAGCTATGACTCTGTTTTGGTTGTCTGAATAGCCTATTTGCTATTGAAATATTCCAAGCAGTAGACTGTATGCTTCCTAAGATATGGAAAATTCCTCAAAGGCAAAATTTACAATATTTAAGTTTTTTAGTTTTGATTACATCTTCCATATGGTATCTGATTACATGATTCAGTGAGCACAATTGTCGATTAGTCTTCAGCTAGTCTCCAAATGAATATTTTCCACGTTTCTGCCAAAGTCCCAATTCAAACAGTTTTGTTTGTTTGTTTGGTGAGAACATCTGATTTGTATATAAAAGTGGGGATCAATGGATTCTAGGTATTTTTCAGCCCTGGGTCTTGAGGGAAACATTGATTTCCAGAATTGGTGATAGCAAATAGTTGAGAAAGCTGAGGGTTTTGCAGTATTTTCAGAGAGGGTTTTTTTTGACCATCTATCTAAAGTGTCCCTCTCTCAGCCACCCTCTGCAATGTCATCCTGGTCATTTCCTTTATGGAACTTATAGCTATTTAAAATTACCTTATTTGTTTATTTGTCTATTTCTCTTACATTCTTACACAATGTAAGGTTGATGGGAATGGACCTTTATTCATTTCTCTATCTCTGTAACCTAGAATAATTTCTAACACATGGAGGTGACCAAGAAATATTATGAATTAATTAATAATTGAATGCAGCCGTTAAGCTAGACAACTAAAAAAACCAATTCAATTGTCCAGTTCTTCCTTTATTCCAAAGATGACTTCCCCTAGACCCAAGGGTAGATACACTTGAGCATTCCATGTTGATCTGGCTGAGGAGAGTCGACCAGCATGACAGAGATTTAATACCGGTGAGTCTCATTCATATATAAGAAACCCAGCCAGGAGAGCAATTCCAGAGACCCAAGATAATGTTCCCAATCCTGAAAACATGAAAACAGATTCAGCCTATGTCCTCATTTGGGATGTAGTCAGTTATGGCAACCTTAAGTTGCTGGTTTTCTTTTCAGTAGAGCATATCCCCTCTACAGTGTAATGGCTTCTGAAAGAGAGTTAACTTTGTTTCCTCTTTGAGGACAAACTGCATGAAGCTGGTTAAGTCCTCTGCCACCAAAGTTTTAAGGGCCGTAAGCTGGAATATGCAGTGACTAAACACCACCAGGTTAAGGGCCCCTCAGGCAAGATCATCACCTTCACTCTCCCCACCGCCTACACGACGTGCCCTTGGAACCAATTCAAGTCTTTTTTGAAGATTTGTGCTGTATTCAGTACTATTAAGTTAATTCTCAGTTTGCAGTTGGTTATGGTGGTAACCGTCTATATTCATGCAGAATTCTTTCTTGAATAGAATTATTCAGGGTAACATTCAGAGACTCTCTTTGAATCCTTATTGTGATATCTTGAATGAGAATGGCTAATCTGAATAACTTTATTCAGAGGTGTTGATTATGGACCGAAGTTTTGTATTTTTATGTTAATTTCAGGTAAGCCCTTTTCCTCATGTATTTGACATTAACATAGCTGGATAATTTTGAAATTCTGGTGATTGTATTTTTAAACGCACAAAACAAAGTTCCAGCGCAAGTAGGTATTTTTCACCAACCCCAAGACTTGAGTGTGTTGTAAATACTACAGAAAGGGCAATATTCTAGTCCAGCTGTACTCCTATTTATTTTCTGTGAACCCTAGATCTAAGCTTTGTAATGGTGCACTCACAATATCTACCTTTTCTGTCACCTCAGGCCATATTCAGTATTTCCTCACTTAAAATCCATAAAGGTTTGGATGATCACATCTCTACACATAGTGGTCCTTTGGGCATCCCTTTGATTCTTTTGAATTAGGAGATGATAGAAGTGGAAAAGCCCAGTGATACATATAAACCAACAGTGCCCAAACTCGTTTTGTTGACTGACTGTGTCCAAGTCAAAGCACCTGGTGATCTTTAAAAACATACTTATCCTAGGACTCCAACCCCCAGAGATTCTTATTTAGAAGGTTTGGGGTCTGATCTTGGAATCTGTGTTTTTAAAAATCTGATGCTAAGTTGTATTTGGGAACAGATTGCCTCTAGCGTAACACCCTGATTTTATAGACAGTTAACTGAGATCCACAAAAGACAGAGGAGACATACATAGACACACAGCTAGCTAGTGACTCAACACATATATTCTCAGTCTGTTTCATCCTGATTTCATCACCATTCTTTAATTATGATATGAGACTGTAACAGTAACAACTCTGTCTATAGCTCTGTCTACAACAGGTGTACCTACTGTGTACTCCGTTTGTACTGCCCCGATGCCTCATTTTCTCTCATCCTCCTAAGAACACTTTTGGGATATGCCTTCTCCGCTTCCCAGAATAATCAGGCCTCAACAGTACCTTCTTATAGAACCAAGTGCCTTTAATAACATTTGTAAGAGTTTCCCACTGATAGTGTGAATGACTGAGTCAGGAGGCTGTTAATAATTTCCACTGGGAAACTGACTCTGGAGGGTTTCGGTGCCCATGATTTGGAGCAAGGAGATTACAGATGAACATGGGAGGGAGAAAGGCATCTTTAAAGGAGCTAAAGCTAATGGTTGTTCATAAGTCTTCTGCTTTGTTCTGGGGCTCCCAGAATTGATCATCACTACTTTGTTTTAATCAGAACCTGAAACTTTCTTGCTTACTTTCATGGGGGCAAATTCTCAGTGGTAAAATGATTTCCAAGTCCAAACAAAACAGCGCCCCCCCGCCCCAAGAAAAAAAATCTCTCAAAGTCTCAAAACTTAATAGATGTGTTATGGGCTCATAAAAATGAAGCCTGAAACTCCCCAGAGTCCTGATCAGGCTTTTGGGAGGCACAGGATTCCCTGAGCTACATTTTCTTAGCAGGGAATCTGGAGAAAGTTTTTAGGATAGTTTTTCCTTTGTGAGTGTGAGTAAGGAAGTATGTGTGTGTGGGGGGGGAAGAGAGAACACGTGTTGCCTTTATGTGTGCCTGTGTGTGCGCCTGTCAACTGAGTGAATATTATGCCTGCTCTCAGGAACATACGAGGCTGCTTTACTGGCAGGGGCAGGAGAGGAAGCAAGCAGGTCCACCCAGGATTTTAAAGCTTTGGGGGTTAGGCTACCTTCTCTTCGCATGGCTGACTTCTCTCTGATGTCCTCAAGTAACTCATTCAAGCTTTGTTTGATCTTCTCCAATTCTCAAGATAGTTTTTTTCCCCTTTTAGTTAGTTATGTTTTTTCTTATTATCAAAGGAATACATTCAACATAAACTTTATTTTTTAAGTTCACAGCAAAATTGAGCAGAAAATCCAGAGTTCCCAGATACCTCTGTACCCTCACCCCCCAACAAAGCACAGCCTCCCCCATTATCAATACCCAGCACCAGAAGTACATTTGTTACAGTTGATGGACCAACAGTGACACATTATCACCCAAAGTCCATAGTTTACATTAGGGTTCACACTTCGTGTTGGATGTAATTCATTTTTATTGTAAAAACTTTGAAACATTTAAAAAAACACTAAGAAAACTGAAGAAAATTAAAAGGACCTATAATCCTACATCTAAATTTAACTATTGGTAACATTTTGGCTATATAATCTACTCATCTGTGTGTGTGTGTGTGTGCACGCATGTGTGAGTATGTATATGTATATGTTCTTTTTTCCTTATCAAAATCATACTGAGAATACCATTTTGCCACTCTTCAACTAATACTAGACCTTGAAAACCTTTTGACGTTCTTAAATAGTCTAGCAAATGATTTTTCATGACTGCATAGTTCCACATCGAATGTTTGATCGTGTTTTTTCTAAGCACAAATTATTATAAACACTGATGGCGTGACCCTCCTCTGTGTACTTTTTTCCTCCCTTAGGACAGATTCCTAGGGGAGGAATTGTGAGGTCAAAGGACACCACACTGTCAGACTCTCCTTACAACAAGCCAGGCCAGCCTTGGGAAAGGCTCCACCAATGTGCACCTCCACCTGCAAAGTATGAAACTGCCCCTTTATCTACAGACTTACCCAAACTAGATATTTAAATTAAAAAATCTATTATAAAAGCAATTAAAATATGCTTTCTCAATTATAAATAAAACAAGGGAACAGATTATGTCTCTCTTCCTACATGTCCCCAAATATCCAGTCATTTAAATGAACCCGTTTAATGAGCACCTCTAACACTGTCCTAATTGTTGGGACCATTAAATAGATGAATAAGTCATTCTCTAGCCTCAAGAATTTCATTCATTAGAGTGTAGATAGATAAGTATATAACCAAGTTATGTGACATGCTAAGTTCTTTGCATGTGGGTGGTACCCAATAATTTCTTTTTTAGATGGTTGCCCGGATGAGGCTGTGGAATCGCAAAGGAGAGAGTTGTTAATTTTTCCTGAGGGTGGGGAGGAGAGGCTTCCAAGTGGAGGTGACTTGCCATCCATTCATTCTTCAGCTGTGTATAAGCACGGGGCCCTCTTCTAGGTACTGGAGACATGGTGGTGGTTGAGGCCAACAGAGCCTTTGACCTGATGGAGCTTCCGTTGTAAGGGGCTGGGGCGGGGTATGCGGTGGACAGGCAACAAA
This sequence comes from Mesoplodon mirus, assembly GCF_964341445.2. Taxonomy (NCBI): domain Eukaryota; kingdom Metazoa; phylum Chordata; class Mammalia; order Artiodactyla; family Ziphiidae; genus Mesoplodon; species Mesoplodon mirus. Next base: position 32,255,037 of record NC_138995.1, read on the forward strand.
CAAGGAAATGAAACCAGCCTGCCATGTCAGGTAGTGACAGTGATGTGAAGCAAATTAGGCAAGTGAGGGGTAGGGGGGCTGTGTAAGGTGAGGTGCTCTTGCAGCTGACTGAAAAGGTAAGTAGGGTTTTGCCAGGTTGAGATGAGAAAAACATCTGGGAAGGTGTAGGAGCCTGAACCAAGCCACAGGTGGCCGGTGTGGTCCAGAGAGCGGTGGAGGGCCTGGCTGGGGTGGGGCAGGGGTGAGGACCAAAAGAAGGGGGCAGCAGTGGGAGACTGAGGTGGGAAGACCAGGCCGTGAAGGATGTGTAAAGAAGCCCTCCTTAGCTGACAGACTGACCGGCAAGGCCGGTTCCTATCTTCTCTCCTCTATTTCCCACACAGCAGTTGGAGGACAAAGAGAAATTTGGTTTGATTACTAGCCCAGGGTGCCTCCTGGAATGGTATGATGAGGAAATATGTCATGTAGTTTTTCTGTATGTTCCATCGTGGCTTCTTTCCCCCCTGGCACCAATCAGTAGCTCCAAAAGCCCAGCCAGTCTTTGGCATGTTTTGGACCTTCAGAAAAGCGAGGCAGAGTGAGATAAGTCACAGGGTGGTTAGATAAAACACGGGACGCCCAGTTAAATTTCTCAGATAAACATGCCGTGTTTTTTTTTTTATATATAAGTACGTCCCAAATATTGCTTGTGTAACTGTAAGTCAAATTTAATGGGACGTTCTGTATTTTCACTGCTAAACCTGGCTGGAAAGCCAGAACTGGATGTCCATGTCATCTTGCAAGGGCTCTGAAAGAACTTTAGGGAAGAACCCTTGTTCTATTTTGGTTTTATTTCTCCCAGGACTGATTAAATTATTTGCTACATAGTTTCTTCCTTCTGAGAAGCCAGGGAGATGTTTGTTCATGAATGTTCAACTAAAATAACAAGGAATCACTGCACTGAAGATGACTTCTGCAAGGGGGAATTGGAAGGGAAGGCCCTGGTCAAGGTCCTGCGCGAGGAGATGGTTGGGGGGGGTGGGGTACAGACTGTATAGACCCGCCCCTTTGGAATTTAGTGCTGTTGAAGGGGGATTGGCGTAGTGACCATGTGTCCCCTTTGCCCAAGACAGTCCTGATTTACGACTATTAATAGTGTAAATAGAAGAGCGCCACCTTTCACCGTCAGAAGTATCCTGGTTTTAGATGATAAAAAACATGGTCTCTCTCCCTCCAGATGCAAGAGGGAGGAGCTATGGGGATATACGTATACGTATAACTGATTCACTTTGTTATAAAGCAGAAACTAACACACCATTGTAAAGCAGTTATACTCCAATAAAAATGTTTAAAAGAAAAAAAAACAGTTTGAATTTTGCAGTTAATAAACATCCTCTGAACATGAAAAAAACAAAACAAAACAAAACATGGTCATTGTGTGAGATGGCCAGGGAATCCAGAGAATTCGGCCGCATGTGTGTGGGCTGGGGTAGTGCCATGGCCTCCTTGGGCCTCCCTTTCTTCACTGTGAATGAGGGGGTGTTGAGCAAAACTCTTAAGCTCTCTTCCTAGCTTCCAAACTCTATTTTTAAAGTACGTCTTTGGGGGCCTCCCTGGTGGCGCAGTGGTTGAGAGTCCGCCTGCCGATGCAGGGGATACAGGTTCGTGCCCCGGTCTGGGAGGATCCCATATGCCGCGGAGCGGCTGGGCCCGTGAGCCATGGCCGCTGAGCCTGTGCGTCCGGAGCCTGTGCTCCTCAACGGGAGAGGCCACAACAGTGAGAGGCCCGCGTACAGCAAAAACAAAACAAAACAAAACAAAAAAAACAAACAAACAAACAAACAAAAGTACGTCTTTGGGCAAAGCTAACAGTAAGAGGATGTTTGTTCACCCTCAGTTTGAGAATGATGTGTTCCAATTCTCTGTGTGTTGTGTTTGTTCAGACTAGCAGAGTTATATTAGTTTCCAAAAATCTTTGAAGGGCGAAACCTTAAAGCTATTATTTTGTCCTTGGGATATGAAGACCACGTGGGCAATAGAGCCTGAAATAAATGTAGTGTTAGTTAACACACAGTCACAAGTGACATTGGCTAATTTGGGCCCAATTGTATAAGCAACTTAAAAGAAAGGTAATTGCACGAGTGATAGCAGAGTATGGTGACATATGCACTTTCTCACTCCTCTCCCAGATTCACAGTGCTCCCTCAAGCCAGTTGTAAAGCCTTCCAGACCTTACAAATGTAGGCGTATTCATATTCATTTGTGTACGTACACATATAAGGTTTAAAACTCAAAAAATATATTTTTAGTTTTTTAGCACATTGCTAATATTTCTCAGCCACTCCCCTTTCATTAATTATAGATCTACCCCATTCTTTCTTTTTCTTTCTTTTTTTTTTTTTGTTGTATGGCATTTCATAGTATGAATGTACTAAAATATATCTAAAGAATACGTTACTGATAGACATTTAGGTTGTTTCCAATTATCTGCTATAATAAATAATGCTGCAGTGAGTACCCTAATTTCTAGAAATGGAATCATTCATTTTAATAGTTGCTGCTAAATTTTTATTTTAAAAGACTTCTGATTTGCATGTCAAATTAAAGGCACTTTCCTGGAGCTTGAAGAGAAATTTTGCATGGAGGCCAGGATTCAAGATGTTGGTTCTTTCTGAAATTTAGCCCTACGTAGCCACCACCCCCAACCCCCTTTTTGGGGCAGCAATCCCTTGACCTGTGCAATTGGATCAAACCTAGACCAAATTAAATCTTACTTATGTAGAAACTGGGTCTCCATGACCTTGTGTTTATCTGGGGAGTGATTTACTGGTGTAGGCTGCAGTCCAGCTATGAATGACTCTGATGGGAGAACATACTTATCCCTCCATCTATAGAAGCTGAATTAGGCTTACTGGGATTAACTGAGACTGAAGGAGTTGTTCATCTACTTTAATTATCCTTCCAATGGGAGCTTTTTCCCAGACTGGATTTTGGATCAGGAGAAGAATGGAGGCTGGAGGGAGTGATAGAACAGCTCAGTTAAAGATCTTACAGAAAAGGCACTCAGAAGGGAAGGCTGTAGCCTAATGTAGGTAGATAAGATATTATGTTTATCTTTTTGAAGGGAAAGGCTGTTAAAAAAAAATGCATTTTGTAAACTTTGAGTAATTTGGCTCTCCAGTGAAATTATTTTTTCCGAGGAATCACGTTAAAAGTCAGAAAGAAAGGAATGGTTTTTCCTTACTCTGAAACAAACCAGTCTGTCCCATACTGAAACTTGCACCCATCAAGACAGAGTTAACAAAAGGATGAAGGCTAGGACAATTGAGGGAACTGGAGAGCTGAAGACAAAGGCTGGACAAAATGGCCATCGTGTCCTTGTGTTCTCTGCTGCCCTCTAGTGGTCATGTGAGGGAGTTGGGCGTAAAAATGTCTCAAGGTCATCCTTACATAACTAGATTGTAGAAGAGAGAAAGGTGGCATCAGGTAGTCCTTAAGACTACCCATCTTGCCAACACCCTGACTAGTGATGAGGGAACAAATGTTCCAGGACAGAAACCAGAGAACAGCCAAGTGTATACTGCAGCGGGGCTACTTAATAGTAGAAAGGAAATATGGGAAACAGGACACTCTACACTTAATACAGCACTGACTCTGTGCCAGGTTTTGTGTGCAGCGTTGAAGATATAGGGAGGAATTAAACATCACCCCTGTCCTTGGGGAGATCCCAGTATAGAGGGCAGGGCACATACACACAGCAAGTTAGACCAGGAGCAGTGTTATAAGAGGCATGTGACAAGACATTTTTTCTTGATAGTAATTCTCAAGTTAGAATGAGATTACTCACTGAGCATTTTCATTTGTTCCAAAAAGGGAAAACATTTTCTTGTTCCGTATAGAGAAGATGCTACAGGAAAGGGATAAAGTTTTCTTTCTTCTCTCTCTTTTGTAAAACACTGAATTTGGACTGCTGAGGTGGCACAACTGTGACAGCTCAAAGTTTCAGTCTTGGTTTGAAGATGAAAGCCAAACTGTGTGCATGAGCTCTTTATTCCTTTGCTAAATAAATTCCGCTCTGAACTACGGGAAATAAAGGACTCTACTGAGGGGGGCAGTAGAGTCAAAGAAGGCCACCGCCTCCCATCTGTGCGGAGCTGCACTTAGCGCTCCTTAGGGAATCTTTTCTAGCCTCTTCCCCATCATCAGTCTTTAGGAACTCTCTTTATTTAGAGACATGTAGGCCTTGCTAAGTGCTAGATTGTGTGTGTAGCATTGAAGATACAGTAGGAATTCAACATCACCCCTGCCCCAGTGTAGAGGGCAGGGTATAAACAAGCAGCAAGTTAGACCAGGAACAGTGTTGTAAGAAGCCTTTGACAAGACATCTCTCCCAGGTCCTTTGCTAGAGCTATTGGATTGCATTTATTAAGAACTAATTTCCATTCTTTGCATTAACTAAGAAGCCAAAGAGGGCCCAAGGAAGAGGGTGAGATTAAAGGGGTAGGGTTTCACCTTTAGTATTTAGAGTAACAATAATGTAAGATGTGTGGATTTAAGGAAGCTCCCCTTACCTTAATCTGGAATTTATTGGAAGACCAAGGACTATACCTCTCATGGATATTTTGTTTCTCTCTGGCTAGTATCCATTCCCCTGTTTTCCTCCATTCATACTGGATTTTATACGGGCAACCACCCCTCCTCACTCTCTTTCTCCATGGCTTTAGAGTTCAAACCTCTCCTGCATGTAAACCATGACTGGCCACTAAGAGTTTGACATCCTCAGTCTACTGTAATAAGTTCAAGGAAGGGCACAAAGCTTGGGCTGGACCAGTTAGGGCAAATGGGACTCCATCCCGGGACTTTTGTTGAAGCTATTGAGGGAAAGCATTCTTCCTCTTGTGTGGTAGTCAAGAGGATGGGATATAAGCCTGGAGCTGCTGACATCTTGCCACCATGAAGGGAGAAGTTATCTAAGAGGTCAGCCATTCTAGAGCAAAGAAGAGAAATTGGTGCCAGGGTCTTAATGACATTGTTTGAACACCTGGGTACAGTCATGTTTGAAGCCTCATATATGCATGAACTTTTCAGTTATATGAACCAATCTCTTGCTTCTTGGCTCTTGCTCAAGTCAGTGGCTCTCAGACTTTGGTGTGTATCAAGTCAGTTGAGGAACTTGTTAAAATACAGATTGCTGTGCCCCACCTGAAAGTAGGTCTAGGGTAGGGACCGGAAACTTACACTGCAAATAATTTTCCAGGAGTTGCTGTTGCTGCTGGTACAGGGACCCTACTTTGAGGACCATTGGCTGATAAGCCATTTTTGTTTCCTGCTGCTTATGACCAAAACTGTCCTGACTGATACCAGAAGATCTTTTCTAAATGGGAAAGAATCTTATTCTTAGAAGAATTAGTAGACTAAGATAAAATAACGTGTTTGGGAAGTTACCAATAAGCACTTGAAAAATGACACGGCCATACCTCACGACTGCACAGGACCAATTTGAAATTTTCTTAAGGTGGTTTTCACACTGTTTTGACTTATGCCTGAGCCCTTTGTATGGCCAAAGGCAAGGCCAATGGAGTATATGACAAATGAGCAAAAACGTGTTTTGTCAAACCTGTTTTGTCAAACCTGCTTTGTCAATGCACTTAAAACCTGTGCATTGAGAAGATGCAGTTTTTTTCCGCTGTGATCCAGTCTGTCAACAAAACGCTTTTCATGAGAAACATCAAAGCCATTTCATCTGCAAATTTCACTTTTTTGAATCCCTTAATCTACACTGTTAACAAAAATTTCTGTCAAGTGCCTCAAACCATTGTATTAACAAATTTTGTTTTGTCAGTCATGATTTAGTCTGCTTGCAAATGTGTTTCGTAATATTCTCCTCCATCTTTCAGGAAGAATACCTAAGTCAATGCCTCAATCTTAATATTGAAAGTAAGTGAAGAGGCAAAGTAAAAGTGGTGTCGAGCCTGTTCATTTAGCACATCTATCGGATGTCCCTGTGCATTTTAAATAAATCCAGCTTATCTGAAGTCTTCCCTGAGTAATGCAAGCCACAGTGACGGTAAGGATATTACAGTTGGTGAAATTACACAGTGCTGTTCTTGTTTTCCAGTTTGGTTTCTCATCTGCTAATCATAACCTTTCTGTTCTTACCTCTGAGACCTCTCACTGTGGCTGGTCCTCGTGGCTTTTACAAAAGCATCACCATTCATGATTTTCCCTCCTTGTAAATTCAGGAGGATGGCATGTACATTGCAGTGTGTTCAGATTTCAGTGTATCTCCACTTCAGTTATCACACCATTAAAGTAAGGTATGGTCACTGCTGTTTTCCAGAGATGCTGTAAGAGCATCTGGGTATTTCTTCACAAGAAGATTCAGTGGTGCGTAATCTCAAGCTTGAGATGTCTGTTTTCTGCCTAGCTTATTCCTGAATTCTTGGTGATGCCACGACAAGAAGGTTGAATTTCCTGATAATCTCTGACATGTTAAATTGCTGTGTTTTCTTATTTACTTCAAAACAAGTTAGTTATAACTTGACGCCACCAAGTCACATTATGGTGGCTACCCTTATGGAGAATTTGCAGGTGCCAATGTATCTTGTGGGAGATTGGATAACTTGTACTATAGACAAGAATAAAGGATGTGCCTGGTTAAAAGCTGGGGGATCTGAGTTTGAGTTCCAACCCCACCTTATAATAGCTGTTTGACCTCGAGCAAGTCACTGGACATCTGTGTCCCCCGACTCTCCTTGCCTGTACAGTGGAGCTGATATAACTACTTGCCTTGCAGACCTTCTTATTTATTTATTTATTTATTTATTTATTTATTTATTTATACAAATTTAATCAGTTATACATATACATATGTTTCCATATCCCCTCCCTTTTGCGTCTCCCTCCCACCCTCCCCATCCCACCCCTCCAGGCGGTCACAAAGCACCGAGCTGATCTCCCTGTGCTATGCGGCTGCTTCCCACTAGCTATCTACCTTACGTTTGGTAGTGTATATATGTCCATGCCGCTCTTTCACTTTGTCACAGCTTACCCTTCCCCCTCCCCATATCCTCAAGTCCATTCTCTAGTAGGTCTGTGCTTGCAGACCTTCTGAGCTCTAAGGAAGATCAAAGGAGATGAATGTATAAGTCTAAGTTTAGAGTGATTGTCCAATGCTAGGTAAATGTAAGGCTGCGTTGGATGTTGTTTCAGAAATGCTTATTCCATTTTAGCTGTCTTCAAGGAGGCAGTAGATCCCCCTCTGTGGTGTAAGCCAGTGACAGGGTGGTGATGTAATTGGAGAACTCGCCTCAAATCTCTCCTGTGTCGACCTTCTGTATAGCCTGAAAACTCGCCCTTAGGTGGTCTTTGGAGTCTGGCAGCAAAGGAGAAGGGACCACATATAAAGTGTGTTGGCAAAGGTTGGTGTGCTTGTGTATACCATATTGTTTTCTTGTATGAACACCACTGGACACAGGGATTGATCTGATGCAGGAATAGTTGAGACCTGGAACCCAGAAGCTGCCCTTGAAGAGAAGGTAGGGAGGGCACTAGGCAGGAGAAGACTCCCCTGGGTATCTGGAGGAAGTAGCAGGCCATCAAGGCCTAATATTGCCTCTTACACAATTTTGCTTTCATCTAGTTCTTCACAAAGAAAGAAGCATCTTATATCTGACACCCTTTGAATCCCAAACTATGCCTAGAAACAGTGGTCACTGAAGAAATGCTGTGGTGGCAAGTTTGGGTGGCTGTGACTTTTGCCAGGGGGACCCTGTGTCCAGCATTGTGACAGGTCCACTGATTTCTGCATATCCTCTTACATCCTTCTTGACCCCTCTAAGACTCCTTCACACTTCTCTTCTCCAGGCAAAGCTACCCCAGTTCCTGCACTCACTCTTCCCAAACCATTCATCATCTCCATGGTCACCCAAATCCATGTTTCCTCACATGACAAATTGTGTGTCGCTAATAATAGACTTCCTGGAGCTCTGGGCCCCAGATTTGCTATCTACAGCCAAGGGAATCGAGATTGAGTGCACAATTAGGGAGAAACAAATCAATTATAATAATTGACAAGCAAGCAAACTCTCCTTTCTATCGGAAGCCTAAGGTAGTAGGGTGAGTTACACAGACAAGGGCTCTCTGGACTCATGGTTTCTGAGGGGTAGTTCTCAGGATGCACATTCACAGATGTTGGGAGGAAAGGGCCCTGGGCAGCCCAGAGGAGAGAGAAGAGTAATGTGGTGGTCTCTGGCTGCAGGTTCTGCACGTTCTGTGCACATAACCTTTACTTCTAGAAAATGAGATAGACCCACAACATAAACTACTATATTGGGTAGTGTGATGAGAAAGGGTTTTTGATTGCAAATGTTGGAGAATGTAACCTAGACTGGCTTATAGAAAAAAAAAAAGAAATAAATGAAACCCCCTTGGCTTGTATACCTTAACCACCTAGGAGTTAATCTTACTTTAGGTGCAGTTGGTTACAAGAACTCAAGCCACCATAGATGTACTTTATTCTCCATTTCTTGGCTCAGCTTTCTTTTTGGAGAACTCATCCTCAGGTGGGTTTCTTCTCACGGATGCAAGATGCCTGCTTCTGGTTTTCAGGGTCACATCCTGCTAGCTTCAAATCTGGCATTAGAGAGTTAGAGTCTTTATTCTTAGCATTCCCAGAAAACTCTCCTGAGATTCACTCTGACTGGGGAGGCTTACGTCACATGCTCTCACCCCTAAAGCAGTGACTGCCTGAAGAGGGCTTGGGCCTTTCGTTGGCTTAGGCCTGGGTTGTATATCCTACTCATGGGGGTCTAGGAGGACTGAGGTCGGACAAGATGGGCCTTCAGCTAAAAATTGGGACTCATAGTGGAAAAGGAGGCTCTGTTAGTCACAGCTCAGTGGCAGAACACACAAATTGCTGTTTTATGAAGAAAGCAATTTGCAGAATATTCAGCACTTAGAAAATGGGAAGAGCTAGGAATGACTTGCAGAAGAGCAACAGAGAATTGGTTCACATAAGGAATGGCTCCTGTTATGCTCAGGAAGTGGAGAATTGAGGACCTGCCCTACCAAGTGCTAGCTCCTTGTTTTACCACTTTCCTGTGATCCAAGGATTGGGAAGTTTGCCATCAGAACCATTGGCTTCAGAGCTATGCTACTTCTGTATCCACATCAGCAAAATGGTGCCCTGCATCCTGCCTCTGGACATCCACAAATCTAGTGAGTCCCTTCCCTGGACTTCTGCTAACCTTGCTGTAGAAATATCAAATATTGTTACGGCAACTCTTGCCAGAAGCAGCAGCAGAAGCATGGTTTCTGCCTCACTGCTGCCTTCCAGGTCTTGTGCATCTGAGTGGCCAAGCCCAAATGACATCCTGAACCTTGAGAAGTCTGAGAAGTAGAGTCTTTAGCTTTACAAAATCTGCAGCCACTAGAGAGAGTGTAAAATGGAAGTTGAACGGCCATCTCCATCACTACATGGAGGGCCAGTTAGGAATGTCCACTGCAGTTAAGATTTGAACAGTACCTAAGTCCCCTCATGGGCAGTTTCCATGCTGAAAGCTTCCCCCAGGTAGATCCATCTTGCTGAGACAAAGCTGCAGAGACCCATGGAAGGATAGACACACCGCATCAGAGAGAGTCACTCTTGAACTACCATGGATGCTCAGCAAAAGGTCTAACTGTGCACGCCTAGCTGGGAGAAGAAACCCAGAGATATAAGCATGGAGAGACTATCAAGTTCACATAATGTTTTGCCAGGGGGACAGCAGCAAACCAGAGAGCAGAGAGTGGGCTGAGGAGGAAGAAGCACTCCTGATGACCGCCTTGACTGTACACCCAGGGCTGTTTTGGCTCTGGTGAATCAAACCTGAGACTGTGGCTGTGTGTAATTAGAGTTAGTAATCCCTCATTTGGACAAAGCTTATTGCCAGTGTTATAATATCCAGTGTTTCTTGTACGCATACCATGGGCCAGGCACCAGTCTACAGCCTTCACGGGTATAATCTCATTTAAGTCACACTGCAATCCTGTGTGATAGAAACCATTATTCATTCATTCATTCATTCATTCATTCGACAAATACTTGTTAAATGCCAACAATGTAGCAGGCACAGTCCTAGGTAGGGGAGGTACAGCTGTGAACAAAATAGACAAGGATCCCTGCCCTATGTTTCTTACTTCCTAATGGTAACTATTATTATCCCCATTTTACAGGGAGGGGGACTAGAGGTACAGATGAGTTGAGTCACTCAAGGTCATTTGGCCAGTGACTAGCGTCACCTGTGCTTGAAACCTGGCAGTCTGGCTCCAGAGCCCATGCCATCACCCTGCCACATTTCTGCTTCCTCATGGCTGCTTTGAGAGAGGGTGACGCAGCCTGGTCTTATCTCCATTTCACTGATGGTAAATTGAGGCTCAGAGGCTCTGAGTTGATGTGGCCAGGCTCACAGGAGCGGCAAGGAGCCAAGCTGGAGCTCCGCCACCGGTGTGTAGAGTCCCAGTTAAGTCTTTTCAGGGTAGCTTTCTGCCTCCAGGGCATAGCTTGTGATATTACCGCCTCCCTTCCCCGTCGTGCTCCTAGTAATGACGATGATGGTGTGGCTAAGGGCTGGCATTCGAGGGCTAACTGTGAACCAGGCTCTGAGCTAATCACTTTACATGGTTATCTCATTTAATCTTCACTGCTCTGTGAAATATATACAGTTATTATTCCCATTTTACAGGTGAGAAAAATGACTCCAAGAGTAATTTCCCCAAGACCACACAGCTAGGAAATGGAGAGCCAGGGTTTAAGCCAGTTTTCCTGATCCAAAGCTATACAAAATTCCACTTGACTGTAGTGAACCTCTGTCCTTCCCTCATACTTGGAGGAAAAGCTTTGGGGATTGGCAAAGAAAAATATGTTTCTGAATGCAAGAAGCATCTCATGTTTTTACCTGTATTGTCACAAAATAGGTTCAGAATTGTGGTGAAGAATAATCATTTTGGCAAAGCCACTTTGGGTTAGTGTTCATTCCAGCACGTGAGCCAAGATTAGGTGATACTAAAAATAAACAGAAATTCATAATACAAATCATCTGGCTGCTTTTCTTTGGCACCACCCGTCTATTTCCCCTTGCTCTTCTGGTTGGAGCAGACTCTTGGTTTGGCTCACGTCTCCGATTATTTGCAGTCATATTTCCAAAGGATATATTTTTATTGGAGCAGTAATTTCCATCATAAGTTAAATAATTGGCACTTTGCTTTTTGCATTAAAGGAAAGAAAATCCCTCTGTTACTTAACTTTAACAGTTTCATGTCAGTCTCAGGAGCTCTTCTAGTGGGGCAACCTCTGGCCCCTCATCTTGCGTAGAATCATATAATGTTAAGAACAGCGTTTCTCAGTCGGGGTGCTATTGACATTTTGGCTAGGTGATTGTTTGCTGTGGGGACTTTTCTGTTGTAGGATGTATAACAGCATCTTTAGCCTCTTCCCATTAATGCCAGTACTGCCTGCCAACTCCCCTCCCTCCCCTCAGCTGTGACAATCAAAATGTCTAGAGACATTGCCAAGTATCTCTGCGGGGGGTGGGTGCAGGCAGGCAAAATCGTCCCTACTTGAGAACCAGTCGTTAAGGGCATAGGTTTAGGAGTCAAAACCACCTGCATTCTGAGTACCGTTTGGGCTTTGTGAACTTGGGGAGGTGCCTGACTTCTTTGTAACTCAGTTGTACGTGGAAATGAAGATGGTGCCCACCTCATATACTTGTTGGTGGGATTAGCTGAGATCATGTGAAAAATGTGTGTTGGTAGAGATTCCTCTGCATTCCCTGAAAGCTTGTTCATCCTCTTCCTGGACACAAAGCCAGCCTACATTTCCCAGCCTCCCCTGCAGTTAGCTGAGGTCAGATGACTAAGTTCTAGCTAATGGAACTGGTGAATCAAATGGCTCTGGTGAAGTTATCTGTGCCAGGTCCATAAAAGCCTCCTAGAGGCGAACCTCTGTGATCTTTCCCTGTTTGTAAGGTCTCTGAGGCTGTATGGAATGAGGGATCCATATGATGGAATCAACTTAAGTCTCTATTTGGCTGCGTGGAGCATAACCAAACTCTCTATGTTGCCACTACTGACTGCACTTTTCGTCGGTGAAAAAATTAAGCTTTTATTATGTTAAGCCACTGAAACGTGGGAGTTTTATCTGTTACAGCAGCTAGCATAATACTAACTGCTACATGTGCATAACAATACTTTTGGGGGCCTCCCTGGTGGCGCAGTGGTTGAGAGTCCGCCTGCCGATGCAGGGGATACGGGTTCGTGCCCCGGTCTGGGAGGATCCCATATGCCGCGGAGCGGCTGGGCCCGTGAGCCATGGCCGCTGAGCCTGTGCGTCCGGAGCCTGTGCTCCGCAACGGGAGGGGCCACAACAGTGAGAGGCCCGCGTACAGCAAAAAAAAAAAACAAACAAACAAACAAAAAAAACAATACTTTTGGCATATAGCAATCGTCAATACATGTGAGATAATACTCTTATTATTAATAATTAGTGAATCCTAACTTGGTTTTCTTAACCTGACAGACAATTGGAGATCAGCTAGGGGAAGAAATGGGAACTGAGCTGATTGACATATGTCACAATATGTTTCTCTTTAAGCCATGAAATTTGATGGATGAGTCAGCATCAGCTTATGTCAAACATTCAAGAACGATCTTGTCAGCGTCTCAAAAACTAGCTGCCTTGTCTCTCCCAGAGCATGGATCTTTCCCATCTGTAAGTAAAATCTGTGATGCCCTCCCTTGAGGGCAAGCCCACATCTATGCTTAGATCCAAGTAAAGAGCATGATTTAAGGGGAAGGCCCTTTGGGTCCTCAAACTTCTTTTGTGTCAAATGCTAGAAGTTCATATTGCTGTAGAGAACTACAAATAATGTACATTGGACAAAGGAGAACTTAAAATAGGAGTTCACACTGGTAAAATGACAATGAGAACCCTCAAGCCCACAGGGAGGACCTGGTGGCTCTACTTTTCTTTGTCCTTGCCTATAATCCTCTGCCTTCCCTGACATTGAAGATGTTTACAACACTGGGCTTTGGAAAGACTGCAAATACTTCACATACTTTTTTTTTCTATAAATGCTTTTTGCACACAGCTATGCTAAGCTGAATAATGGCCCCTCAAAACTGCCCACATCCTAATCCCTGGAACCTGTGAATATGTTACCTTCCGTGGTAAAGGGGACTTTGCAGATGTAATTAAGTTAAAGATCTTGAGATGGGGAGATAATTCTGGGTTATACAGATGGGCCTAATCACACGAGTTCCTAGAGGAGGCAGGCAGGAGGGACAGAATGAGTAGCAGCAGATGTGACAACAAAGGCAAAAGGTTGCAGTGCTCTGAGGAGGTGCCACGAGCCAAGGAACACAAGTGGTCCTAGGAGCTGAAAAAAGCAAGGCAACACGTTCTACTCTCAGGACCTTCCGAAGGAACAGCCCTGCCAGCACCTTGACTGTAGCTCAGTGAGGCTTATTTTAAATTGCTGACTTCCAGACCTGTAAGACAATACCCTTGTTTTGCTTTAAGCACTTAGTTTGTGGCTATTTGTTACAGCAATGATAGGAAACTAATACACCAGCCAATTGTCATTTACAGGTTGAGGAGCTGGGGGGGGGAAATTAATGATTCCCCTGCCCTGGAAGTGCGCATTGAGCTCACTGTTCATCAAAATGGACAATTAAAAAACTATTGCAATTAGTGCCATTTTCAGAGAAGATAAACTAATCCAGTTTTGAAGGGGATCACTATATAGGTCAGATTCTTTCAGTTGTGACAGAAAATCCAGCAAAAACTATCTTCAGTCAAAAAAAAAAAGAATTTAATGGCTTCAGGCATGCTTAAAATGAACTCAAACAGTGTCACCAAATCTCTCTCTGTCTCCCTGTTATTCTTGCCTTACCACTTCCATCTCTTTGTACTGAGTTTCTCCCTGTTAGTCTTGCTCTCTTACTTCATATGGGAAGATGGCTGCCAGCAACTCTAGAAAAAAATAAGTCCAACTCATTGAGTAGGGAAAATGTTCTTCTTCCAGAATTTACAGGACAACCATGAGGAGTATTCTGATTGGCAGGTTTGGGTCACGTGCTGATCCCTGGACCAATCTTTGGGACCATGGGAATCACATAGTATGATTTGTTAATACTAGGGCACATATGAACACCTGGTGACTGGGGGTAGGTCAAGGTAATTGGACACCCATCAGAATCACATGGAGTACAGGATGGTGAGTAATTTTTCAGATGAAGTGGAGGACTTCTTTTCAGAAGAAGGAAAAAGCATGTTGCACAGATCAACTCCTGAGATGACCATTAAAGCTGGGGAAGATTGGGTAAAGTTGATTATAACAAAAGTTTTAAGTGACTGGCTAAAGGGACCCACCTAAATCAGGATTGCATGATCACCATCATCCCCCCTTCCTTTTTTTTTTTTTTTTTTTAAAGAGTGGCTGTATCCCCAGTTTCAATTTCTACTAAAAAAACCTACTGCTGAAAAGGTCAGAGCTATCTTGGCTCTCCATTTTGCCATTCACCCTGTTATATTTTGGGCTAAGAACTTCTAAGAATCAACTCCTGAGCATAACTCTGGGGGCCCTCTTTGCAAAGAATAACTCAGATGGATGTAATTAATCATCATAACTATTCAATTTTCTTACGGAGAATGTCAGTCTTTCCTAAAGAAGCAGCACTCCTGAGTTCTGGCAGCATTTCATACCTAGAATTAGCTCTCTGCCCCTTTTGCCCTGGCCCTGATCTTTTCTGCACATTAATATAGCTTATTTGGTTCCTGTGGAGTTGACCATGAGAGCCATCAAGTGAATTTTCTTCCTCCATGGTGCTGGATTAGGATAATGCCAGTGAGAACCTGCTGATTATCTAAAAATGACTTGAAGAGTGTGTCTGACTCCATTAATCTTTCCTAATTTGTGCCAGCCTGTTACATTCAGGTTCAAAGCTTTTCTCCTTGCCTTGATATTTAAATGCTCTTGGTTAAGTTCACCCTCCAGTGTTTGTGTCTGAGCTGCTGTGGATGTGTGTGTGAGGTGGGGGGTTAGGTTAAGGGTCTACACCCTTGCTTCTACCCCTTTGGAAAGCAGACATGCTGAGATGGAGGTGGGCTGGGAATATGGAGCAGGTGCTGCTGGGAAGCTCTAGGTTTTCTGCTTATCACGCTCTAGCTATGCCTGGGCCGGGCCGTGGGAAAGGGTTTACTCACTGACTGGTGGCCCTTGTCCAGTCCTTCCCCCATGCATGGTCCACACATCAGATCCAGGAGGCGGGGGTGCTAATGGATGTTTTGAAGCAAAACGGGTTCCTTAGCGACAAACAGTTTGGGGGAAGCAGCGTACTAAATAAAGTGAGACATATTTCTTTTCTGCAGAACTTCTCAGAGCCTTTATTTTTGCTCTTCTGTGCTGGGGATCTCAAAAGAGAGGATAAAACACAGAACGTTTATCCAGCTTATTTGATGAGAGACTAGGTTTTCATGGCAGCTTTATTCACTCGCTTAAATGTATATTTGGTGCTTCCCCGCCCCCCCGGCCCCCACCCCCCACACAAGGCTCTCTGCTAGGCACAGCACGTGCTATTTTGAGAAAAGCAGACTTAGTTCCACATCTCCCAAGATTAATGTTCCAAGGAACCTTCTGGGAAATGTGACCCTGGCCCACTGTATTTGCCTTGGAATAATAGGTTTCTGTGGGGTTTGTGTCCTAATCTTCTTGCTCTCAAAAACTGGTTATGGACTAAAATGAAGCAGTTTGAAAGAGGGAATGGCAGATATTGTTTAGTGCCACAGAACACAACCATTAGAGAGAAGAGCCCTCTGTTTTATGGTCATTCATATTCTTGTACGATTTTATAAGTGTACATTTGTGCTGGTTAGGGGCTCAAATAGCTATACTTGCCTCTTTAGGTGTTAAGCTCCTTGAAAGTTGAGATCATGGCCTATTTTCTATTTTATTTCCCCTTCTCTATTTGCAAGTGACAGGAACCCAACTTTAGATAATTTCTTGGCTTTTATAATCAAACAAGGACAGAGCAAAAGTAAAGTTGGCTTTGGGTATTACAGATCCTGGGAATCAAATACCCCGAAGACATTCTACCTTCATCTCTCTCTTTCGTACACATACACATATGCGTACACGTATGTACACGTATAAGCACGTGTGCACACATGCATGCACGCGCATGCACACACTTTTCCCTCTCTTTGTGTGTCACTTCATTTCGTCTTCTGTAGTCATCTCCTCTGCCAGCTGGGGGATGTAGCCCTGTGACAGCCACAGAGACAGAGTCCTACATCTCCTGGACCACTACATCTCCTGAATAAAGAGAAGTCTGGTTATCATCTCCAGTGAAAAAACCCCAGAGCAGGGCTCTGATCAGTTTGTGTTTATGTGCTCATCACAGACCATTCCTGTGAGCATGGGATATACTGGGATGATCCACTCCCCAGCTCTGTGGCCATGGGCACATGCTGTTTCATCAGAAGGGAAATACACAGTGGGCAGTTGAAACAGCACCCCCATCAGTTTCACACCTCTGGGAGCACTGAGAAGCTTGGAGGCACTTAGTGAATTGTTGCTAGGTAAATGGAACAGTGAGACATGGAACAGTGAATAGTAGCAGGAAGTGGGATTATTTGTAAGTAAAGAATATGTTTCTCCTTTTCTAACACAGTCTTGGAATATAGTAGATGCTTAGCAAAAACGTGTATAATGAGAGGTAGGGTCTCTGTTTTGGTTTAGTGTGATATAAAGTTTTGTTGTATGTTTCATTTTCTTTGGAAGCCTCTGAACTTAAGATCTTTATAAACATTTGTATTTTATGAATTCTTTTTAGTGAAGTTTGGCGAGCTTCTGACAACAAGTACCTGCCCCCAAATAGATTCCCTTTTTTCATCCCTAGTGCTGAAAATGCTTTCTATTTCTCATTAGCCTCCTGTTTTTCTGGATATTAGGTTCGTCACTTCTTGTCCTTATAAAGACAGTCGACCTTCACTTTATCACTCACTTTAATGAGGTTCCACACAGAGATACTGGTCTGTATGCACTCTCGTAATTGCAGCTCAAGAAACCTCATGCCATTTTATAGGCTGATGAAACACATGGGTGGGGAAGGCCCAGTGGTGGCTGAACAGTGACCTTGGGCTGGAGAATTAGAGCTGAGGATCTCTGGACTCCTCCTCTCTCTCCCTGTCTCCTGAAATACAACTCCACACAATCTCAATTCTTTTTTTTTTTTTTTTTCAAGGCAGGGGTATTATTTATTAATAATATTTTTGTCCATGTCCACGGACAAAATCTGAGTTAGCTGTTATAGACAACTCTCATTACTAGAAAACTTTTTATACTATACATCTTTCACAATTTTTAAGTATAATTTTGCTTGTAAAAAAATACATTTTAATAAATTTTCAGTAATACAGAAAAGCATTAAGGAAGGTGGGAGTGATCTCTAGACTGGGCCTGTGTTGGGCAAGCTCCCTCTTGATCTGAGAAAGCGACTGCTCCAGAAAAGTCTCCTGGACTAACAGGTATAGGTGTCACAGGGGGGCCGCTCCGTCCTGTGCAGCGAACCGTGACCCTGGACTTGCTGCCAGGCATGGGCAGTTCTGCTCTGAATGAACTCAGAACAGAACCAGGAAGGCTCTCTCCCAAGGGGCCTCAGGAAGGGGTGCCACCAGGTGTTGCCGGGACCTGCTGGAGGTGCCCTCACACCAGACAGCACAGGCCCTGTGCGTTATGACAGGGACTGTGCTTCCTCAGCCAGTGTCCCTCTGCTGCCCTCTGTCCCCAAACCCCTGGTTCCTCCCTCACCTGCACACTGAGATGGCCTTGTGTGGGGATGAGACCATCCCCCTACCTTTTCCTCTGTTCCTCCCACCCCAGACCCATGACCTCACGTAGCGCTCAGACTCAGCTGTGCTGGAGGTTCTTCCTTTAGGCACAAGTCTCGTTATTTCACTAGGAGCTTCCAGAAGTTTCACCAGAGCCAAACTCAGCAGCATTTCTGAGTGTTAGGATATTAAGATGGAGATTTACTTTCACACTTGGTCTTCAAGAGAAAATTCTGCAGTGCTAGATTCCTGCTCTGGGCCCATATTAGCCTTGCTTCTCTGGGACTGAACTGGGTTTCCCAAATATGCCTAGACTCCTAGTAAAGCTGTTTCTTCATTGGTGGAAAAAAAAATTAAAATTAAATTCGGGGTAAGATTACCTCAAATCCCACTAACCACAATGAATAGATGGTAAACATCATTTCAGACCAATCTCTATGCATAGGTATTGGCTTGGCCAAAAAGTTCGTTTGGGTTTTTCCTGTAACATCTAAAACACCCGAATGAACTTTTTGGTCAACCCAATATAAAAAGGTTCACAAAAATAATTTTAGAAAGACATTTTAATACAAGTTTTATGTTTAATTTTACTTGGACTTAACTAACAAAGAAAAACTGAAAGGAATTAATATACTTTAATAAAAATATTTCTGTGACACAGAAGCTAATCATTCTTAAAAGAAGTCTCTAAATTTAAGACAATGTGTTATAAAAATTGAGGCTGGAGTAATTTCTGTAACTTAAAAAAATAAATTTATTTATTTATTTTTGGCTGTGTTGGGTCTTCGTTGCTGTGTGCGGGCTTTCTCTAGTTGCGGCGAGCGGGGGCTACTCTTCTTTGTGGTGCACGGGCTTCTCATTGCTGTGGCTTCTCTTGTTGCGGAGCACGGGCTCTAGGCATGAGGGCTTCAGTAGTTGTGGCACTCGGGCTCAGCAGTTGTGGCTCATGGGCCCTAGAGCGCAGGCTCAGTAGTTGTGGTGCACGGGCTTAGTTGCTCCGCAGCACGTGGGATCTTCCTGGACCAGGGCGCGAACCCGTGTCCTCTGCATTGGCAGGTGGATTCTTAACCACTGTGCTACCAGGGAAGTCCATCTGTAACTTTTAATTCATGGAAAATTTCAAGCATATACAAAGTAAACAGAATGATATAATGAATCTCTATGTATTCATCATCCAATTTCAACAATTACCGTCATTCTATATTATATCAACATCACCACCCAATGCCCACCACCTGCATTATTATTATTATTATTACACAATCTCAATGCTAACGGCTGTCTTATTAGGAAAAATGGGACTGAACACCTGTGTGTAGGGGGCTGTCTAAACATATGGCTTATGCCTCTAGCACAGAGGCTGTTCTGCCTGTCCTTCTTTTCTAAACTGCAGAGAGGATTAGGCAGGGTCAGAGCAGAGAACAAAAATATCTCAGTCATCCTCATAATAGGTGACTGTTTGAGCATTCATTACATGCCAGGTATTGTATTAGTTCCTTTATAGTTAATAGCTCATTCAATCTTCAGTCATTTGAATGTTATTTTTCCTATTTTATGGTTGAAGAAACAGGTTCAGAAAAGTTAATGTTAAGTAACTTGCCTATATTCACATAGTAAAGGTCAGGTCCAGATTTGAGTGAGGGCAGTTTGATTCCAGAGGACCTTCTCCCACACCCCACCCACCCCACCCTTGTGCCAAGTAAGTACACACTCTGTTTGCCTGTGAAGTGAAAAGAGAGGAGGCACTTATACTATGCCAGTTAGTGTACTTGACAGTACACTCCGGGTGCAGGAAAGCTGCAGCATCCTGAAATGTGAGGCTGGAAGACTCTTTCAGGTCCTGGCACGATGGGCTCAATTACAGAGGAAGAAACAGGCTGAGAGAAGAATGTGGCAGATCTGGTGTCTTGGCTCCCAGGACCCCACGCTCCTTCCTTATTCTAGGACCTTGTAGAACAGTGATATTCAGAGTGTGGCTCACAGGCTGTATGTATCAAAACCACCCTCAGAAATGGGAGAAGCTGTGCATTCTGTGCATCTCTGTTCCCAGACCCCCTGAATTGGAACAATTCCTACTTCTCGGTTAAGCTCCCTAGAGAAACTTTGTGCACTATAACGTTTGTGAAAGGTTGTTGTTGAGTTCTGGGGTCAGAATTTTGTGTTGCATGTAGCATTATACATGTAGAGGCAGCTGCGGTTTGGAGGAAAACAGGACTGAGTTTGAAGGTCGATGTGTCCAGTGTGGCTCATTTCCTTTTACAAGCCTTAGTTTCTTCATCTGCAAAATGAGCATCAGACATCTACTTATCTCATAGAAATGACAACATATGTGAGATACACTTTGTGAATAGAAGAACAGCTTCGTGTAGAAGTTAGCAGTGGGCGTTGGAGCAGAGGGGGACCATGTGTGGAATTGGTATAGATCCTGTGTCTACCCTGGGAGCCCGTGTGTAGGGGTGAATCTCATGATCCACGTGTTTGCTTGTCATTTAGCTTTCTGGGGTGGAAGGAATCCCAAGGGCAGATGGGGACTTCGGGTGGTTGATAGAACTTAGGTGGTTGTGTTACCACCTAGCAGACTTTCTTTGCCTCTGGCCATCTCCACCATGCGTAGCTGTGGACTACCTGCTCCCTTTCACCTGCCTTGGACATCCTGTGTCCCCTTGCCTGCTGCTCAGCCATCTCCCTTACCATCTTGTCATAGAAACTTAGATGCCAGAAGGGCAGAGCTGGAGGAAGCTCTTGAAATAATCTAGAGATGAAGGTTTCTAATGTTTCCAGCATTTCTCAAAGCCTAGTACACAAACTACTCGTGGTACTGCAATTTGTTAAGTGTGGTCATGGACAAATATTCCATTTTTCATTATAGTGATGCTGCAGTTATTTGAATGCATATTACAAGAGAACTTTAACTCTTTAAATGTATGGTAAGGATATAAAATTTCCTTTTAAATATGTTTGTTAACAAATACAATAGTATAGGAGTTACACGCAAATGTTGTTATAATGACGTGTGGAGGCAGAGGCTCTGCTCATCCCAGTTAGTGTCGACTTAAGTTAAATGAGATTAGGAAAGTAAACCAAATCCTTAAAAAAATCCTCTCTAAGGTCAGCTAAAATACATTTTGGAGTAAAATCTCTGTCTTTTTCTTTTGATTATGTGTTTATCTATTGGTGATCCCTAGTGAGGAAAAAGCCGAGACCTATGGCACAAGCTGGGATTCCGCAGCAGTGGTGTGAGGCAGGGAGAGGCAGGCAGTGAATTCACCCATCAAGGCTCCTCTCTGCTGAGTCGGGAGGTCAGGATGGTGTTCAGGGCCATCCCCACCATGTCTTCCAAGCCCCAGGCTGCTGTAGAGGAGTCTTAGGGGCCTCTGCGAGGCTGGGGTCTGTGTACGGGCAGCTGAGTTAGGTGGGCTCTGTCCCCATGCCCTCTCTGCATTTACATAGTTTACAAATCAGAGTGCCACACAGGATTCCATTTCAATTTTTTTTTTTTTTCGGTATGCGGGCCTCTCACTGTTGTGGCCTCTCCCGTTGCAGAGCACAGGCTCCGGACGCACAGGCTCAGTGGCCATAGCTCACGGGCCCAGCCGCTCCGCGGCATGTGGGATCTTCCCGGACCGGGGCATGAACGCCTGTCCCCTGCATCGGCAGGCGGACTCTCAACTGCTGCGCCACGAGGGAAGCCCCCCCATTTCATTTTTTAAAAAGGGGATTGATGAGGGGTTCCTTAGCAAAAGCTGGAAAATTGCTGGTATAGGGGAAAGAGCATAGACTTTGGAGAAAGATGGGTCTGACAAATCCTAGCTTTGTCATACACCAGAAATGTGATCTGTGGTAAGTTAACTGACCTTTGTGAACCACAGTTTCTTCAATGTTAAAGTTACACCCTCCCCTTTTTGACCCACCTCCTAGAGAAAGGGAAATAAAAACAAAAATAAACAAATGGGACCTAAAGAAACTTAAAAGCTTTTGTACAGCAAAAGAAACCATAAACAAGACATAAAGACAACCCTCAGGATAGGAGAAAATATTTACAAATGAAGCAACTGACAAAGGATTAATCTCCAAAATTTACAAGTAGCTCATGCAGCTCAGTATCAAAAACACAAACAACCCAATATGAAAATGGGCAGAAGACCTAAATAGACATTTCTCCAAAGAAGACATACAGATTACCAACAAACACATGAAAGGATGCTCAACATCACTAATCATTAGAGAAATGCAAATCAAAACTACAGTGAGGTATCACCTCACACCAGTGAGGATAGCCATCATCAAAATCTACCAACAATAAATGCTGGAGAGGGCGTGGAGAAAAGGGAAGCCTCTTGCACTGTTGGTGGGAATGTAAACTGATATAGCCACTATGGAGAACAGTGTGGAGATTCCTTAAAAAACTGAAAATAGAACTACCATACGACCCAGCAATCCCACTACTGGACATATATCCTGAGAAAACCATAATTCAAAAAGAGTCATGATAGGGAGGGTGGGAGGGAGGGAGACACAAGAGGGAAGAGATATGGGAACATATGTATATGTATAACTGCTTCACTTTGTTATAAAGCAGAAACTAACACACCATTGTAAAGCAATTATACTCCAATAAAGATGTTAAAAAAAAAAGTCATGTACCAAAATGTTCATTGCAGCTGTATTTACAATAGCTAGGACAACCTAAGTATCCATCAACAGATGAATGGATAAAGAAGATGTGGCACATATATACAATGGAATATTACTCAGCCATAAGAAGAAACGAAATTGAGTTATTTGTAATGAGGTGGATGGACCTAGAGTCTGTCCTACAGAGTGAAGTAAGTCAGAAAGAGAAGAACAAATACCATATGCTAACACACATATATGGAATCTAAAAAAAAAAAAGGTTCTAAAGAACCTAGGGGCAGGACAGGAATAAAGACACAGACATAGAGAATGGACTTGAGGACAGGACATGGGGAGGGGGAAGGGTAAGCTGGGATGGAGTGAGAAAGTGGCATGGACATATATACACTACCAAACGTAAAATAGATAGCTAGTGGGAAGCAGCCACATAGCACAGGAAGATCAGCTCTGTTCTTTGTGTCCACCTAGAGGGGTGGGATAGGGAGGGTGGGAGGGAGACGCAAGAGGGAGGAGATATGGGGATATACGTATAACTGATTCACTTTGTTATACAGCAGAAACTAACACACCATTGTAAAGCAATTATACTCCAATAAAGATGTTAAAAACAATACATAAAGTTAAACACCCCTGTTTCTTAGACTTTATTATGAATATCAAATGAAACAACATATAGGAAAGCACCTAGCATCATTCTTGGCATGTGGTAGACAATAGATAATTAGGAATTTTTTTTTTTTTTTTTTTTTTTTTGCAGTATGCGGGCCTCTCACTGTTGCGGCCTCTCCCGTTGCGGAGCACAGGCTCCGGACGCACAGGCTCAGCGGCCATGGCTCACGGGCCTAGCCACTCCGCGGCATGTGGGATCTTCCCAGACCGGGGCACGAACCCGTGTCCTCTGCATCGGCAGGCGGACTCTCAACCACTGCACCACCAGGGAAACCTGATAATTAGGAATTTTTATTAATCATCATCATTGTAATGATAATTATGTCACCTCTCCCAAAGTTATTTGTATTTTAAGAGGGTGCAAAACTCTAAGCTAGAATACTAGACTCAATAAGGAACTTTCAGGCATCCACGAATAGGCTGTGTGCGTGCTAGGGTGGGTGGGGGAGACAGAGAGAGCCATGGGTGCACACCCAGGCGGTGGTCTAGGGCATGTGTATTAACACAAGGTACAGAAGTAGTTTATATGGTGGTCATTCTATTAACCAGTCCCCTAGAATGTGCTTTCTTCCCATAGGATGTCTCGTTGTGGAGAAGGGAAGATAAATTGATTCATTCTACTTATGGATCTAGGAGATTATTCATAATGGCCTTTTTTCTTTTCTTTTTTTTTCCCAAATGAATTCTTGCAAGAGTCAGTACCCTGAGCCAGCAGTGCTGAGGAAGTGCTCTTACTAATAATGGTTTATCTGAAACGACCTCCACCTCCACCCTTCCCACTCTGTCTTCCCATCCTTCAGTCCAAACACTGCATTCCGGCCCAATTAGAAATGCACAGTGACTGATGTTCAGGAAGTCTGTTTTGAACTTTAAGTTGCCTCTTCATATTTTTAAATCATTGCATTTAAGTCTAATTCAATAAGATTCTTTATTTCCTTCAATTTAATCTGTGATCTGCTTTCGCCTACCTGTTGCTAGGACAACCAGTGCCTGCTCTGGCTTTCGCTTGTTGTCCGGGCACAGGCTGTGTTAATTAACTCCCTGAAATTGTAGGCCAGGTAATCAATACCAAATGTATGGACTTGGCTGGAAAGTTTTAATTAAATTTACAGTAATTTTATTTGCAGCTTCTTCTGCAATCTGCATGGTGGGCAATTGATTTTTATTTCAGATACAATGGTCTGCTTGCTAGCTGGGTCATCCCTTCTCCTAAGTGCCTTTCTCCATCAGCTGAACCACTGTTAAATGAGGAATAGCCAAGGCAGATTATTAGTCAAAATAATAATAAAAAGAAACAAACCTTAAAATATCAGGAGGGTTGAGTTTTTGCCAGCTAAGTTAACTCCCTGGCTGGGTGTGTTTGTATGGAATGAATTCAGAAGACAGACCAGTAGGATCCTATGGAAAACATCCAATTATAATGGGTAGGAAATACAAATACTGCGTGCTACAGGCACCTCTGTGCCGCTTAAAAGAAAAAATGCAAACTGCCCTCCATCACCAGTATTCTTGGTAAAGACGTGTCTTAACAGAATTGAGCTGTGTTCTGTTTAGGAGAACCTCTCCTCTATTCTTTAAGTGTAGTGGTTAACTGTTTGGGCTCCCAAGACAGGTAAACCTGGGATCAACAATGTCATCAAGACAAGTTTATCAACTTTTCTTTCTATCTCAAGGAGAGGTGATCATACCCACCTTACAGCCGTACTGTTGGATTAAATGAAGTACACATGATGGGGTGTATTAGATCACGATGTTAGCACCATGAACTCTTGAATCAGACAGTCTGGGTTTGTATCCCAGCTCTATCACTTGCTCTTTGGATGACTTCAGGCAAAGTACTTACCCTTCTAGGCCTTCAAGCTCCTCACTTCAGAAATGAGGATATTGTCATCCTGTCTCATAGAATTATGCTGGGGATCCTGTGAAATATGCATGTAAAGCATGGACCTCAGTGCCTGACATGTACATTTGCTAGGGTTTTCTTGATGTTGAGATATCAGCACCCTACTGGGGGTAGCCATATGGTGTCAGCCAAGCAGGTTCCTTGGGCGTAAGGACCAAACCTGTGTCAGATGCTTGAGAGTGATGGACGTTTATTGCAAGGATCCGTGAAGATAACAGGGAGAGCTAGAATTTGTCCCACAGATAAGCGTTAGTCACACTAACACTCTAGACTCTGTTTCTCCCCTCATAGAGGCCTTCAGAAGTACCCCAGAGTCTGTAACTTCTTTAAGACTAGGAACCTGAGCTGAGTATCCTACAATTTTCTTTGTTTACCCTGCCTTCCCACTTTTCCACAGTGGGTAGTTTCCCTGCCATAAGTAATGGGGAGCTTTTACTGGACAAATTCCCTTCAACCACTTCAGAATCAGTTGAATTTTCTTCTGTTCAGATATGACCCTGCTCCAGTCCTCTGTGGTAGGGGCAAAGGCTGGCTGTGCTGCCCTTACCAAAGGAAACAGCCTAAAATGACTTAAACAGGAACAAAACAAAATAAGATAGCAGAGTTCCCTGACCCAGTAGTGGCACTGAGACTTGTATACCATCCAGTGGAGGCAACTTTTATTTGTAGATAAACCTTTTATTGTTTGAAATACCTAGTAGAAATTTACTAGATATCATTGCATGAATGAAAGAGGTAGGAACAATTTAGGGAGGCAAACATGATTCAATATTGTTCCTTCAAAATGGTGGAGAGGCAGCCAACCACTTACTCTGCTAATCTGTTTCCATAGCCATTTTCTAAGAATGGATTTAACTAAAGGCATTATTGGCCACAGGAGCTTGGAATGGCCGTTGGGGAATAAGACTGAGATTTTCTTATGGTGAACACCTGACTAAAAATCCTTCCTCTCTGCCCACATCTTACATTCCAAGTAAACAGAAATTTAATGAGAATATATTCATTTCCCTTCAAAGGCAACAGCAGAATACTGTATTGGAAGAGCTTCAGCTAATGGAAAAAAAAGTGTCCCTTGGTGAAAATATAGTCGTCGTGTTGGAATTTCAGGATATTTCCCTTGGCAATAAAATTAATCTTTTTTTCATTGCTTAAGATGATTTCCTGATGGGAGACACTGTGTCTGTGGAGATATTTTTGCTAATTTATTTGAGTCCAGTTAGAGAATTGATTCTAATTCATTTTAGTTAGGGGATGGCTGACCCTTGACAGCTACTTATTCTCTAGTTAAGTTTTCCCAATAAGCACCTCTTTTTTACTCACTCTTTCTTCACATTTATTGTGGTATCTAGACCCAGAAAAACACATTAGGCAGAAACTGAAATCTATGAAGAAGTCAGGATTGAGTGATGTGAGGCCCAGTTGCCCAACCTTTCCTGTAGAGATAAAGGAGTGCCATAGGTGAAGAGGCGGCCACGACCCCCAGTGTCAGAATCCCACCCAGTGCAAACCTCAGGGGGCCTGGCTCAGGGCCGTGTAAGATTCCTGGAATCTTGGGGAGCTCAGAATTGCCTTAAAAGAACATTAACAAAGCTGAAAACCAAACAAAACTCATGTGACTTTTTGGTCATTTGTCTTGTCATTGCCCCTGAGTAGATTTTCTTTTCATCCACATATATGATTTCACATAATTATTAATGTGGCTTGCCTTTCTTCTCTAACATTTCTTCTCTCTTTCCCAACTGCCAAAGCACCAGCATTGTGTGCATTCGCCAGGTTGCTCTGTCCTTAAGACCCAGATCGAGTTTGACAGTCGACATACTCTGTGACCCCTCAAATGCAGTACTGATCTGGGAGAGTTTGGTATGGGCTCAGTGCTCATTATCTCCACAAATAAGAGCAGAATAGATGCACAGATAATAAAATAACATAGTAGATATATATACAATGATAACCATGTACAAGGTACATATATAAACTCGTTTAATTTTCATAGCAGCCCTCTGAGGAAAGTACTATTATTATCACTTTTTTATAAGAGGAAATTGGGGCAAAATGAATTTAAGAAACTTGCCCCAAATCACACAGCTGGTAAGGGGAAGAGACCATATTCAAACCTAGGAAGTCTGGCTTCAGAATATGGTCCTATTGTATTTTCAGTATTCCTACTTGGCTCTTGTAAATATTTGGTGGTTCGCTTCCCAAGGGGTTTCTCCTCGTAATTCTGCTTGGGTCATTCATCCATTTTTTAACTTATTCATTCAATTACTCACACATTCATCCGTTCAAAAAATACTTAGCACCCAGTGTGTCTCACTCTATCCTAGGTCCTGGCACTGAGGCTCTGAACAGGAAGGCCACAGGCCTGCTTGGGAGTGTACAGTCTAGCAGGGGAGCCAGGCGAACGAGTAATTACAGGATTAACTGGCTGTTTAAAATTTCTAGTTGCATCTAATACCATTGCATTTAATATCTACTGATTGAAACAGTGGAAGGATGTGAACAGATTCATGGAGAGTGTATGAAAAGGGGCAAGAACTGGGCAGGAAAAAGGAAGGGGAGGCTGTTGCCGGAGTCTGGGTGAGAGGGGCAAGGCAAGAGAGGTGGCTGGATTCAGAGACATGGCATGAGTTTTTTCCATTCAAGAATACTTGAAGCAAATATGACGATGCTAACAACCGACAATTCTGAGTAAATTTTAATATTTCATTTATAAAAAGAAAGGAATAGGAAAAATGTGGAGTAGAACATTTCAGACTTACTTATTGTTTCTTGAAAGTGAAGTGGAGTTTCCAGTGCAAGGGTCTAATCTGACATGGAGTAAGACGTGTGGATTGACTCTCTAGTCTGGGAATAAGAGGCAGGCCACAGAGAGCCTTTAGTTTCAGCCTAATGGGGTGAGCACGTGAAACATTGACGCATCCCTTCACTTTCTGAAGGAGAAACAGCAGGTCCATTTGTGTCTGTGGTTTGTGGGTAGCATCTCTTCACCTCAGGGAGCAGGCGGAAGAGTCCACCTCTGAACCCAGATGAGGTCATAGAGAGTCCATTATATCAGAGCTACATTTCCCTGCCTTGTCAGAAGAGTGAGCATCTTAAGCATGTGTGTTCCATTGTCAGATGTGGTGTTTGATAAAGTAAAGGCCTTGGCTTCATGATCTAAGCCCTGCAAGTGATGGGATATACAAACCTTGTCAGGGCCTCCTCTGTGCGTAATGCTCATGTTAGCAGTAGGTGTTTGGAAATTACTCCTCTGCCCACTCAGACTTGGACCCTACCTGGAAGATGAAAAGGGGTGACCCAGAATCACCCAGTCTCAGAGATGGAGGGCCCTCTTCACGGTCACCTGACCATTGTCTTCCAAATCTGACTGCTCATCCAAAGCAATTGAGAGCATTTGTTAAAAACAGATTTAAAAAAATTTAGAGATACTGATTTAGTGGGTTTGGGATGGGACACAAGAACCTTCGAGCTGATGATTCAAAACCTGGATCTAGATTAGTGCTTCTCCCCTGGGGAGCTTGTTAAAATGAAGGTTCTGTTTCAGTAGATCTGGGATAAGGCCCAAGATTCTGTATTTCTAATAAGTACCCTAGTGATGTTGCTGGTCCAGGGATCATCCTTTAGTTGCAAGGACTTACAATAACCTTATAACCAGTGAGATTCTTTTTCAGTCCTATTTGAATCCTTCTAGAGATATGGAGCTCTCAGCCACAAGGCAGTTCCTACCATTGAGAGAAGTTTCAATTATTAGCAAGATCTTTCTTTAATTGAGTCGAAATCTATGTTGATAACTTCTAGAAGGTACTGTAGTGCAGTGGTTAAGTATGAGCTCTGGAGACAGATGACCTGATTTAGATCTTGGCTCTGACTTTTGCTAGCTTTGTGATTTTGATTAAATATATAGCCTCCTTGAATCTATAAAATAGGGTAATAATAGTACCTACCTCATAGGATTACTGTAAATTCATAATAGCATTAATCCATCGTCTGATCCAGTACGATTAGGACAATACTTGGCATGGAGTAAGCACTTATAAGCATTTTCTTACTGGTGTAGCTGCACTTCAAGCAGAATCAGTTTGACATCAATCCTATTTCATTTCCCAATCAGAGGCATTAATAGACCAGGTAGAAACCTATAAAATACTGCTAAGACAAAAGTTAGAGTTTACTCTTTCTAACATTTCACTAACCTTTCCAACCTTCACATCCTGGTGGTGGGTATTGCTATAGGTCTATGCAGTTGGATCTGCCTCATATTACTTTGTGCAGGTAGAAATTAATAAAGCATTCAAAATGTGGAAGAGGACTTTTCTTCTAGGAACACAGTAATTTGAATATAAGCCATTGTGGTTTCATATTAAGCTTGGAAATTTGAATCCCCAACCCCAAACAGTGGAAGAAGAGAGAATTGTTTTTTCTTTTCTTCTTAAAAAATTACTAAATACTTTGGACATACAGAGATATTTATGAATACTATAACAAGGACCCATAAGCTTACCTCCCGGCTTAAGAAATAGAATATTAGTAGTTACTTAAAAAATAAATAAATAAAATCTCCCTATGACCCTCCCCCTGGTTGTCGTCCCTCTTTTTCAGAAGAGGCAACCACTATTCAGAATTTAGTATTTATCGTGTTCACATATTTGGGTTATTCTTTAACTATAAACATATGTATTCCTAAGTAATGTAAGGTATTCTTTTGTGTGTTTAAAATGTTTATAGTATATATACTTCTGCAATACATAATTCTTTTTTTTCCTCTAATATACATTTAAAACATGTGTTCAGAAGTTCAATTCACTTTTTGTTCCAGGCTGTGTAAGCTTCCTCTTTCTCCCACTAACCAGCTATTTCTGTTGATGAATGGAATCAGAAGAGTAATGGATACTAGGAAGTGGGAAAAGGGGATTGGATGGGAGGCGAAATCTCAGTCAATATCTTAAAATAATATCTGCCATACTGATAGGGACAAGTAAGTTGGCACTGATGACTATATGACTAGCTAATGATACTCATTTGCATTGAATAATGTCCCATCTGTCAAACTCTATTGCATATGCCTGTCATCTAGGGATCTTGTTAATGTGTAGATTCTGATACCACAGGTCTGGGGTGTGAGCTGAGATACTGCATTCCTAGCAAGCTCCCAAGTGATGGAGGTGCTGCTGGTTCTGGGCCAGGCTTTGAGTAGCAAGGGTGTATGGATGGGGCACACATTTGTCTTAGACCTGAGTTTGAATATTGGCTCCCTTGTTTTCATTATCTCGGGGGAACTTGGGAAAATTAGTTTCCAGTGCTGCAGCTTTTATTCTTGGCTGCACATTATATATAAGTCCCCTGAGTTAAAAGTCCTATACCCACTCCATATGACAGACTCTAGGTCCATCCACCTCACTACGAATAACTCAATTTTGTTTCTTTTAATGGCCGAGTAATATTCCATTGTATATATGTGCCACATCCTCTTTATCCATTCATATACACTACTGAATGTAAAATAGTTGGCTGGTGGGAAGCAGCTGCATAGCACAGGGAGATCAGCTCTGTGCTTTGCTATGACCTAGAGGGGTGGGATAGGGAGGGTGGGAGGGAGGCTCAAGAGGGAGGGGATGTGGGGACATGTGTATCAGCATATGGCTGATTCACTTTGTTGTACAACAGAAACTAACAGTATTGTGAAGCAATTATACTTCAATAAAGATCTATTAAGAAAAAAAAAAGTCCTATACCCAGGTTGCACCCAGATCAATTAAATCAGATATATAGGGATGAGACGCAAGCATCAGTAGTTTTAGAAACTGTTCAGATTTCAGTGTGCAGCCAAGGCTGAGAACTTTTGCTCCAGGGTGGAGATTCTCAAATTTTGGCATGCATCAGTATCACCTGGAGGGCTTGTTAAAACTGATTTCTGGGTCTCAGCCCCAGAGTTTCTGATTCACGAGCTCTGGTGTTGGGCCCAATAATTTGCATTTATAACAAGTCCCTAGGTGAATCTGATGCTGCTGGTCCTGTCCTAAGAGCTTAAGTTCTCATCAGTAAAATGGGTATAAATATTACCCATCTTTTGGTCCATTGGAGAATCAATGAAATAATACACCTAGTGATGTTTGGCATGTAGTAGACAATCAAGGAATGGTAGTTTCCTTCTATTATTACTAATAGTAGTATTATGTCTATGTTTAAGTTAGGTGCCTATTTAATCATTAGTTAGTTTACCCATAGTATTGGTTAGGGTATTCCAGCTTAACATCTTCCTACTTAAACTGTCTTCCTACTTAAAGATCACTTCCGACTGTGGTTAAATTTGTGCTGGCACCTCTCAGAAGAGTTTAACTCGTCCTCTGGTTACAGTGATGTTGTTGTCAGAGACTAGCCTTGTTTAAGTTTTCCAGACCATCTGTATACATACCCAGTGGTTAACAAGTGACCCCTTGTACATAATCCCCCTTGTTGTGTCTGATAAATTCATCATGGTCCTTATCTGGTTCTTTTTTATTTCAAGAAGAACCCCACAGGTCTTGCCTTCCTGGTGGTAGAACCAAGAGCCCCCAGGCCCTCAGTCTGTATAAGACCTGGTGGTCTCCAGATGGGCTGGCAGATGGGAATGGAGGGGGTAGACGGGCCCCTCCCTAGGCTGATGCTCTGTTGTGAACACTTTTCCTCTACTGGTATATACTCTGGTGTATTCAGTGACTCCATTGTGATTTTTCTCCTCTTGAATATAGTATTTGCACACAACTCCTTCCCAGTAAGAATGGTTCCCAGGTGGTATTCTCTGGCCCGAAGGCTTCTACTTCATTATCATCTTTGTTAACCTGAGAATACCGCCCTTTGGGTTCGGCAAAGGAGCACATCATTCTCGCTAAACTGTGTCAAACAAGACTCCTTGCTGGGCTTTGGAGCTTCATTGGTGAGCTGCAGCTATTGATCTTGCTTCCAGGATTGTGCATAATGCAGACAATACGGTTTCTGGGTGCCTTCTCTGAAAACTGCCCAGATTTTGGGCTTGAGCTTGATGCAAACTGCATTATAAACATGCCAGGCTTGTACTGACAGCACTGAAATCATATTGGGATAAACATTTGTGTTTGCTAAAAATGCCTCTAAAGAATTGGAAGTATTTAATCAAAAGATTTATCTGTGTGTTTCTGGGGGTGTTTTAAAGCCTTCCATGACCCAAAAGCAATGAATGGTTCCTGAGTGTCTCCTTTATCAGTTTCTGTACGTTCTAACCTTAAGCTTCAAAAGGAAAATAAGAATGAAAAGGTTAATTCTTGTTTAAAATTGACATGTGTGGGCCTCCCTGGTGGCGCAGTGGTTGAGAGTCCGCCTGCCGATGCAGGGGATACGGGTTCGTGCCCCGGTCTGGGGGGATCCCATATGCCGCGGAGCGGCTGGGCCCGTGGGCCATGGCCGCTGAGCCTGCGCGTCCGGAGCCTGTGCTCCGCAGCGGGAGAGGCCACAGCAGTGAGAGGCCCGCGTACGGAAAAAAAAAAAAAAAAAAAAAAAAAAATTGACATGTGTCCCTTCTGTGGGATAAAAGATTTTAATTGACAGGATGTTTAGGTAGAGTTTTTGGCTTCGATGTGACTATTTTGCTATCTCTTTTGGGTTTCTTAGCAAATCTGGGCTTGGGGATCAGGTCTGTTGCCTAAGAAAAAATAGTAATTATCACTAAGAAATTGCTGAGTTAATTAGTTCTGTCAGTAATTCAGAGGGCAATTGGAGCAAAGTTGAGACAGGTTTGGAGCCAAGCCTTGTTGCTGTTTTGTGAGACAATCTGAAATAAATCTCTCTTCTGTCGATAACTCTGACTTGAGTAACATTCCACTTTTGGAGTTGAGTTTAGGCAGCAGGACCCAGTAAAAGCTCTGTGTTTATTAAGATCCACTAGCCACAGGACATTAAATTCTTCTATTGTAGAGTGGAAGTGAAGCTGGAAGGAGGAAGTATCCATTAAGGAGAGATTAATGTTGTATGCCCATTTGAAAACTCAGTTTGTATCTTCGTGATGGTAACCAATGTTGTGGCCACATTTTATAAATGGTCTTTTAATGAGGATGATATAGTGCTGATTAGAATATATACATCAGTGTTGATTTTTTAATATGTATATGGAAGGTGCTTTTGTAATAATAGTAATAGGAACAATAACCATGATAATAATAATAGTGATTCTAATATATTGAGTATCTCCTATGTGCCAGGTGCTAGTATATGTGATCTGCGATTCTCACAATAACTCGTAAAGGTAGGGATTATTAACCGCATTTTATAGATTAGGAGACCGAGGCACAGAGAAGTTAAATGATTTGCTCAAGGTCACATAGCTTATAAATGGCAGAGCTGAGAACTTAACTCAAGACTAT
This sequence comes from Mesoplodon mirus, assembly GCF_964341445.2. Classification (NCBI taxonomy): domain Eukaryota; kingdom Metazoa; phylum Chordata; class Mammalia; order Artiodactyla; family Ziphiidae; genus Mesoplodon; species Mesoplodon mirus. Next base: position 32,288,464 of record NC_138995.1, read on the forward strand.
GGGGCTCCGAACCTGCCTTGCATTGAGGAGACAAATGGTTCAAGGAGAAAATGGTCCAGGGAGTAGGGCATTCAAAATGCCAGAGGTGATATTCTGCTTGTACTAGGAACTGTGGTGTAAGTCTGACTTTTTGGCTCTAACCTTGTTCACCCAGGAGGACTCATCAGTAGTGTTTTCTGCACATGTGCAGGGGAAGAGCCCAAAGGCAAGGTTTGGATTTACTGAACATCTACTATAAATTGGGAAGTTGGATGAAGCACTGCACATATGTGAAATCCTTTAGTTATCATAAAAATTTTGGGAGGTAGGTTTCTTAGCCATGTTTTACATATGTGGGAATTGAGGTCCAGAAAGAAAAAAATCTTGCTCAGAGTCATATGGTGTGTAAGCAGGCAGAAAAATAATTTTTTGTCTTAAAAGTTTGTAAAATGCATAATATAAACCTTCCTGGATTTTTCAACATGTATGCCCTATATTTGATACTGTGACTAGATTCTGCAAATATAGGAGCATGTTGAGTTGCATTTTGGGTTAGTTGTTCTATCTATCTATCTATCTATCTACCTATCTATCTATCTATCTATCTACCTACCTATCTATCTATATTTTAACATATACAAATAGAGAAAAATATTCTTTATACTTTAATAAACATCCATCAGATCAACTTGAAATCTCCTATGTCCACTTCTACTATCACATTCTCTTTTCTTCCTTCCCAGTCCATTTCTTCTACTACATTGCTACAGGTATACCACATTCACTAAAACACATAGACTATTTTATACTTTTCAAATGTATATGAAAGAGACTGTATGGCATGTATTATTCTGCAACTTGCTTTTATCTTTTAAGATGAATAGGTATGATCTTGGACCATCCTTGAATTCCTAGCATAATGTATCACGTCCAAGTAAGATTATTATTTTTAACAAATAAACTTCCAATTTCATTTTATTAATAATTTATTGGAACTTTTACTTAAGATTGGCCTATAATTTACTTTTCCTGATTGATCTTGCTTGCTTATGCATATGGTTTTAGTAGCTTATAAAAATGAGTTAGTGGAGTTCCACTGTTGGAATGGCAATGTGATTAGTTCCATGAACCTGCTCTTCAGCAAAACAAACATAACTGGAAATTTATTTTAAAAAAACAACCATATAAAGTCTCCAGAAATTTTCCTAAGGGCATATAGTAAATAAAGAAATATTCAAGAAAATCTACTAAAACTTGGTAAGAGCATTGGGAATCTGTGACATTTGAATCATGACCTGTTCCCTCTCTACCCTTCTCAGCTCAGTGTGATTGAAACCATACTCAAGGCAGATACAGCCAAGAACATAGGATTCCTTATCCCATAAGTTGTAAATTGAGATCTAAGTTATCTTCCTGGGAAGGGTAGGCTACTAGCATTTCCTGTCTTTCCCAGCTACAGTTTCAGAGGCTAAGCTCCAGGTGAATGTGGTTGAAGGCTGGGGGCTCCCTTCTTTCGCCCAGTCACTACTAATAGGGTGGAGGCTCTACTTCAGGCGTGGGATGCTGAAAATCCTGGGTCCACTATCATCCTTACTCTAGCTAATCCATAGAGTGGAGGTTCTGTACCAGGAAGAACAAGCAAATAAGAATGTAGGCTACTGCCCTACCTAGTGTCCTGCTCTTAAAGCAAAGAGAGTTGTTATTCAGAGAGAAGCCGGCCTCTCTCCTTGTTTCCAGTTCTGGAGCTGGTGACTCAGAAATTTTGTCCAAGGGGAGAGGTAGGCCTTCATGACTGAGAACTTTAAAGCTCTACCCAAAGGAAATGACTTTATTTGAAACGGTGTGGGGGAAGTTCAAACCTAAAAGTGCTCTCAAAGACAATGAAGGTCTTGGAGGTAAAAGGAACAAGCTAAATACTAAGCCAGTTAGTTTACCAAAGAGAATCAGGGAAAGAGATATCTAAGAGCTCTCCATTGGTCAGAACACACCTCAAACACTGGCCTCAAAAACTACCCATGCAGAGGGATCCAAATTTAATTGGAGCAGACTGTGGAACCATTTATGCTCCAGGCCATTGTCAAAAACAATATACAGCAACTATCTGTTGATTAATGGAGCCTAACAGCTGGGTGTGATCATGGAAAGATACAATCAAAGGGAGTCCTGCTCAAACCACTGTCATCCCAGGGTGATTGTGGGCATACCCAAAGCTGTGCCTCCAGAGGAACAACACCAAAGGCTACATACCATAGGGACAACGGTGGGGAATAGACTTAGAATAGTCCAGCCATTCACTGACAAAATGAACAAACAACAACAAGAGTCCTCAGAGGTAGGGCACCAGTATCCAGAGTTGTTACAATATATATCTAAAATGTCCCATCATCCCACAGCACAAAAGATGAGACATGCAAAGATACAGGGAAATATGATACATAAACTGGAAAAAAAAACCAGACAACAGAAACTGTGTGTGAAAGGAACCAGACATTGGATTTAACACAAACCCTTCAAAGTAGCCATTCTAAACATATTCAAAGAACTAAAGGAAACCATGGTTAAAGAAGTAAAGTATGATGACAGTGTAGCATAAAATAGAGAATATTGATAGAAATTATAAAAAAGAACAAAATATTCTGTACAGTTGACCCTTGCACAACATGGGTACACTTATATGCACATTTTTTTCAATAAATACATACTATAGTACTACACGATATGTGGTTGGTTGAATCTGTGGCTATGGAACCACAGATATGGGGGGGCCAACTGTAAAGTTATACACCGATTTTTGACTGCATGGAGGGTCAGTGTCCTTAATCCCCTCATTGTTCAAGGATTAATTATAGTTTAAAAGTATAATAACTGAAATGAAAAACTCACTGATGGGCTCAATAGTAGACTTGAACTGGCAGAAGAAAGGATCAGTGAACGGGAACATAGATCAATAGAGGTTATTCAATCTGAAGAACATTGAGGGGAAACAATGAAGAAAAATGATCAAAGCATGGAATGTGGGATATCATTAAGCACACCAACATGTACATAGGGGTACCAGAGGAAAGGAGACAAAGGGTTGGAAAAATACTTGAAGAAATAATGGCTGAAGGTTTTCCCAGTCTGATGAAAAATTACACATCTAAGAAGCACAACACACTGTAAGTAGAGTAAATGCAAAGAGATCCACACACAGACACATCATAGTATAAATGCTGAAAGACAAATATCAAGAGATAATATTGAAATCAGCAGAGAATAATGACTCATCATGTACAAGGGGACTCCAGTAAGACTAAAGTTGACTCCTCATCAGAGAGCATGAAGGCCAGAAGTCATTGGGATGACATATTCAACAAGCTGTGACTAAGAAAACAAACTATCAATGATGAATTTTATATCCAGCAAAACTACTTTCAGAAATAAAGCCCTAGAGAAATGAGTATGAAAATATCTCAAAAAAATAGGGAAAAAAAATCATTAAAGCAATTGAATTGTTACATTGGAAAATATTCACTTCATGCAAAAGAAAGCAGTAAAAGAGAAAGAGAAGGGAGAAAGAGACATCAGACATACAGAAACAAAAAGTAAAATGGCAGACTCTATAAATACATTAAATACGAGTGGATTAAACAATCCAATCATGAAGCAAAGATTGTTAGAGTGGAGAAAGAAAAATAATATCCTATTATATGCTGTCTACAGCAGACACACTTTAGATTCAGTGATACAAATAGATTGAAAGAAAAAGAATGGAAAAAAATGTATCATGCAAATAGCAACCATAAGAAAGCTAGAGAGACTACAATAGTTAAGATAAAATATTTTTAAAACAACGTTACTGGAGAAAACAAGGGACGTCTTATAATGGTAAAAGGGTCCGTCCTTTGGGAAAATGTAACAATTATAAACATACATGCCCTAAAAATAGAGCCCCATAAAAGCTGACAGAATGAAAGTCAGAAATAGACATTTCAACAGTAATGTGAAATATGGATGTGGAAGCATCCATATCCTACTTTAAAGAATAGGTAAAACACCCATGCTGAAGATCCACAAGGATATGGAAGACAACCCACAAAATGGGAGAAAATACTTGCAAATCCCATATATGATAAGGGACTTCTATTTAGACTATATACAGACTCCTACAACTCAATAGTAAAAAGACACATAACCCAATTGAAAAATGGGCAAAGGATCTGGATAGACATTTTTCCATAAAAGGTATAAAAATCGCCAGTAAGCACATGAAAATAAGCTTTGACATTATTAGCTGTCCGGAGATGCAAATTAAAGCCACAGTGAGATACCACTTTACACTTACTAGGATGGACATAATAAAAAAGACAGATAATAATAATTGCTGGCAAGAATGTGGAGAAATTGGAACCATCATACACTGTTGGTAGGAATGCAAAATGGTGCAGCCACACTGGAAAACCATCTGGAAGTTCCTCAAAAAGTTAAACAATGAGCACCATGTGACCAGCAATTAAACTCCTGTTTATATTCAAGGTAAATGAAAACATATGTTAACACAAAATGTACACTTATACAGAAATGCCTATAAGAACATTATTTATAATAACCCCAAAGTAAAAACAGCCCAAATGTCCATTAACTAATGGTATATCCATACAATGCAGTATTATTTGACAATAAAAAGGAATAAAATGCTTATGCATGCTACAACATGTATGAATCTTAAAAATATTATGCTAAGTGAAAGTAGCCAGTTACAGAGGAGCACATATTTTATGATTCTGTTTATATGAAATGTCCAGAATAGGCAGACCCATAGAGACAGAAAAGGGATGCTGCTAAAGAGTATGGAGTTGTTTGGGGGCTGATGAAAGTATCCTAAAACTGATTGTGGTGAGATGGCCGCACCACTGTGAATAAATGAAATGCTGTTGAATCATATACTTTAAATGAGTGAATTATATGGTATATGAATTATAGTTTAATAAAGCTGTTAATAATAAATTAATGGAAAGAAAAAGAATGATCAGGGAAGCTTTACCTTCTTATTGCTAGTCTCTGAAACTATAAAACGATAAAATGCAGGAATTATCTTTTTGTTGTTCATGAAAAAGTTAGTGTAAAATGTCTGGGCATGGTGTCTTTATAAGGGAAAGATCTCTTTTTCCTATTAGATTAAAATTATTGATATTTAATTACGACTAGTTTGTTTGGATATCTCCTCAAGTTATTTTGGATTACCTTCCCCCCCAATATATTATAGATTTCATCTAAGTTAAAAAATATTAGGGGCTTCCCTGGTGGCGCAGTGGTTGGGAGTCCACCTGCCGATGCAGGGGACACAGGTTTGTGCCCCGGTCCAGGAGGATCCCACATGCCGCGGAGCAGCTGGGCCCGTGAGCCATGGCCTCTGGGCCTGCGCATCCGGAGGCTGTGCTCCGCAATGGGAGGGGCCGCGACAGTGAGAAGCCCGCGTACTGCAAAAAAAAAAAAAAAAAAATACTATTATAAAGTGGATCATGGTATTTATTAGTTTTAGCATCTTTGTTACTAAATCTATTTTCCAATAAAAGTAGTTGGGCCTTCTTGGAGAAATGCTGATTCCCAAGTTAAGGTCAGCAAAATATAAGATGAACCTAAAACATCTTGTGATGTCCTAAAGAAAGGAAGTTCTGAAACATAATGTCATGTTGAAAATACATGGAAACTCATCCAAGAGCTCCAAATGGCCATATCTTGGATAATTAGATGAACAATATAAACAATAATAGATAGTATTGGGTGATAATCCATAGAATAAAGCAAATACCCGTGAGTCCATACTGATAGGAACAAATAATTGAATAATTGTTTAAATAAATAAGTGGAGAAAGGATAGCTTTTCCTTAAGGAGGATTTCAATTAATAAAGGTAGAATGAATTATGATATAGAGAATCATCATTTTACAAACATCGTAGTAAAAATTGTTGCAGACAAGAATCATCAATAGATGTTGAAATTAGTGGGAGAAATTATTATGCTAAGCAGCGTATCTGTATCGCCTCCATGTATTTCCCCGTAGGATATTCATTAATTACAAAGGGAAAAAGGTAACTTTCCACTGGAGAAACTACCTTAACTCTCTTAACCCTGTGATTATAGTTAACATCTCCGGTATGAGACATACTGATATTATGTATTGCTGTTATGTTGCACTGTTAAGGACACAACATCACTTCTGTAGTTTTGTTGCCAAAAAATGCATAACCTGAGTTTAATTGTGAGAATGCATAAGGTAAACACCAATTAAGGAATATTCTACAAAATAACTCTTTAAAGTATCACAGTCTTAAAAGAGAAAGGACACTGTGGAACTGAGGATGGAAGTACTAAAGATATAATGACAACTAAGTGCAGCGTTATGAGTTTGAATTAGATTGTGGTCTAGATAAAGGTCTAGATAAAAGATAAACACTGTGTTAACATTGGAAAAGATATTAACATTTAAGGAAACTTGGATGAGGGTTATACCAGAACTCTGCATAATTTTTCCAATTTTTAAAAATTCTGAAATTATTATAAAATAAAAATTAAAAATATTTTAAAGTATTTAAAAATCTATTTTATCTGTTGTTTGGTAGTTTTTTATCCCTAATATTGTTGTGAGTAGCTTTTCTTAATTAGTTTAGAAGTTGTTTTAAAATTTGTATCCCCTCCCCAAAAGATTCAGCTTTTTTGTTATTGGTTTCTATTCCTTTTGTTTGATTGTTCTTCTCTCATTTATTACTTACTATTAATTTTATTATTATTTATTTTGTTGTTTATTAACTTTATTTAATTATTGTATTATTCTTAACTCATACGTCCTTTGAATTTAGTTTTAGTTACCTTTCTAGCTTCATTTAATGAATTCATTACTGTATTAGTTACATAGGACTGCTGTAATAAAGTACCACAAACTGGCTGGCTTAAAAGCATAGAAATTTATTGTCTCCCTGTTCTTGAGGCTAGAAGTTTAAGATCAAGGATCATGTTCTCTATAAAACCTCTAGGAAAAGACTCATTTTTCCAGCTTCTTCCAGCTTCTGGTAGCCCTGGCTGTTCCTTGGTCTGTGATAGCGTCACTCCAATCTCTGTCTCTGCCTTCGTATGGCCTTCTTCCTATGTCTGTCTCTTATTCTCTGGTAAGGACACCAGTCATAATGGATTTAGGGCCTGCCCTCCTCCAGTAAGACCACATCTTAACTTGATTACATCTTGCAAAGACCTTATTTCCAAATAAGGCCACATTTACAGGTACCAGGGATTAGGACTTGAACATATTTCCTTGGGGAGGGGGTACAATTTAATTACATTTTTTCTTATTTTTTGATACATGCATTTAAAAGCCCTACTTTTGTCTCTAAGTAGTGTTTTAGCTGTATCCCACAATTTTAAAAATAAACTTTTGCAGATGTGCAATATGAATAAAGAAAAAAATGTACAAATAATAAGTACAATGCTCTATGAATATTCAGTAATTTAACATACCTGGGTAACAAGTACCCAGAATACACATGAGTGTATTTCTTACACTCTAGAAGCCCCCTTTAACACCTTTCTAGTCACTGCCCACTCGAGAATAGTTACTATCCTGATTTCTAAAAGCATTGATTAGTTTGGCTTGTTATTTAACTTTAGGTAAATGGGATCATAGGTCATGTTGTCTTATGCAATGGCTTCTTCTGTTAAACATTTTGCTTGTGAGATTCATTCATGTTTTACATGGTGTTGAAAATTATTCACTCCTGTTGTTGTCTAAGATTCCATTTTTTATCCATTCTCCTGTTGATAAACATTTGGTTAGTTTCCAGTTTTTGATTAATAATTGCCGTAAATATTCTGTATATCTCTCTTTTTTTTTTTTTTTTTTTTTTTTTTCTTTTTGCGGTATGCGGGCCTCTCACTGTTGTGGCCTCTCCCGTTGCGGAGCACAGGCTCCGGATGCGTAGGCCCAGCGGCCATGGCTCACGGGCCCAGCCGCTCCGCGGCATATGGGATCCTCCCAGACCGGGGCACGAACCCGTATCCCCTGCATCGGCAGGCGGACTCAACCACTGCGCCACCAGGGAGGCCCTGTATATCTCTTTTAATGAACACGTGTATGCATTTTTGTTTTGTATTACCTGGGAGGAGAATTACTTGGTTACAGAGTTGGCAAATATTTAATTTTAGTTAGTAGTGTCATATAGTTTCCAAAGTTGTATCAATTAACTTTCTCACCAGCAGTGTAAAAGAATTTAAGTCAATTCTTGCCAACAGTTGTCTTTTTCCTTTTAGGAATTCTGGGTGTGTGGTGTTATGTAATTTTGTTTTTAATTGTATTTTTATGATGAAATCAAATGTGTTTTCATAATTGTAATGACCATTTAAATATCATATTTTGTGAAGTGTCTGTTGAAGTGTTTTGCCCTTTTGTCTATTCTGTTGTTTTCTTTCTGATTTATAGTTCTTTATATCTTGTTTTTATAAGTCCATTGCTGGATATACGTGTTATATATCTCCCGTAAGTGACTGGTTTTTTTTTTTTTTTGGCTGTACCACGTGGCTTGTGGTATCTTAGTTCCCCGACCAGGAATTGAACTGGGACCCCAGCAGTGAAAGCGCTGAGTCCTAATCACTGGACTGCTGGGGAATTCCCGGTAAGTTTATTTATTTATTTATTTATCTATCTATCTATCTATCTGTTTATTTATTTATGGCTGTGTTGGGTCTTCGTTTCTGTGCGAGGGCTTTCTCTAGTTGCGGCAAGCGGGGGCCACTCTTCATCGCGGTGCATGGGCCTCTCACTATCGCGGCCTCTCTTGTCACGGAGCACAGGCTCCAGACGTGCAGGCTCAGTAATTGTGGCTCACGGGCCTAGTTGCTCCACAGCATGTGGGATCTTCCCAGACCAGGGCTCGAACCCGTGTCCCCTGCATTGGCAGGCAGATTCTCAACCACTGTGCCACCAGGGAAGCCCCTCCTGTAAGTTTTTTATATATATTGTTTATAGTTGTCATTTGTTCTAAATATTCTAAAATTACAATCTAATTTCCTTAACCCATGGTTTGTTTAGGTGGGCATTTAGTTACACGTATGTATAATATGCATAATAATATGCGTATGTAATGTTCATAATATATATTACACGTACATGAAACGAAAATGCTCACCCTAAATAAACCATGGATTAAGGGAAATGCATTTTTAACTATAAAATATGTTTATTCCTTGTTCCAAGTGTACTTGAAAAGTTTTTCTTTTTCCTCTCTAGATATATAGACAGACCTGTTTATAAATAAACAGAGGTGACCTTCTAAAGAGAATCACTTGAAGTGGGAACTATGTCACTAATAATAAATCTTACTATGTTATTCATATCTCCTTTATCCTTGATTTTGGTAATTTTGATCTATTAGTTTATAAACAAAGTGTGTTAAAATCTCCCACTGTATGAAATTAAACCCTTTTTTGCTTTATGTTTTTAAACTGCATTTGTTTGATGCATATGATTTTAATATCTTCGTGGGTATTTCTCTTTATGAAATAGTTATTTCTTTGTGGTTATCTTATTAGGCAGTATCCTTCTTTAGCTTTATTAGTATCGCTTGTTTAAATGATATTTTATTATAATAATAATGTCACTACACCAGGTTTTGATGTTGTTTATAATTGTTTTTCTTTCACCATCTCTTTCTTCTTAACCTGCCAAAACATTTTCTCTTAGTTCGATGTCTCTAAGCAGAAAACAGTTGGGTTTTCATTATTTATCCAATCTGACATTTCCTTGAATTAATATCATTGCACTTTAAAAAAAAAAACTTATTTCTACTGTCTTTGGTTTTCAGTTGGCCTTGCTTTTTTTTTTTTCATACTTCTTGTAGATTGGATAGGATTTTGTTTATTCCCTTTGATTTCCTCTCTTAGTTTGGAAGATTTGATTTATGGTTTGTATCGCAGGTCTTTTGGTGATTATTCTTAAACTTATAAGACAATACTTAGATGCCTGACTTTCTTTCTGCTCTCTCTATCTTCCTTTCTCTCCTCTTAGGTTTTACTTAGTCAAATAATTCAATGACATAGTTTCAAAAGTTAAATAGATTTACAAGGCTTATAATGAAAAGTAACACTTTTGATATGGTCTTTTTAAAAATGGTAAATTCATTGTTTTGAACACTCCATAGACTCTTCTAGTAATCCAAAATTATTATTGCTAGTCAGAAAGAAACAATAATGCCCTTTCATTCTATGAAAAGGAAAATTAAAAACATAGTATGTGAGAGCCGTCAGACACTTTACTCTCATCGCCCAAAAATATTTGGGCCTCTAAGACAGTGAAGGTGAAACCATAACTCTCTGGAGACTAAGTCTTAAAGGTAAACTTAGCACTGTGATCTAAGGAGAATGTTTGCATTACTCAGATGTGATAAGAAAATGCATGGCAGGAAGGGAAATCTTCCCAGTTGCATGGCCCAATACAGGCTCTATCTTGGTTTCTGAATATCTTCCAAAGTGAGTCACCAAAGGTGAATTTATTAAGTAGGCACGGTGCTGTACATTGTGACATTGTAGATCTGCCTAAAATGTTAGTTACTCAATAGCTTATTTCCTTAGTCCTTGAAACAAACAAAAAAATGATCATGAAGAATAAGTGGGTTTTAAGATTTGTGAAAACTGGATGAGAAACAGAAAAGTCAGACATATTCACTTAATTTTAAAAAATTAAATGGCTTTCTTAGAGGACTTCCTGAGTCGGCTAGTTAATGAATTTACACGAAGAATAAAGGAATATGTATTAATACTTATTTTTATTCTCACTCAAACCTCTGGCACATTACATCTTAGCTGATTGCATTGTCTCTAAATGGCTTGAGGTGGTAATGTATGAACAGTCAATAATTTCTGAGCGTTTTCATCTTTACAATACACATCTAATGAGTTTATGTCCTCATTCTTAATTACTTCAGCAATAGATATTATATGATCCCATGTGAAAAGACATATTTAATTAATATTGCCTCTTAAAGCCTTGCGAGGAAACATTTCTTTGATTTGTCGTATAAATTTATAGGTTCCATCATGGATATCACTCATGCAATAAGTGCCTTGGGAAAAGAGTGCTAAGCAAAGCCACTCAGCGATCTGGTGGCAAACAGGAAGGGAGGCAACAGCTTTATTTTCAATGTAAGGCCCCAGGGTGGAACACAAAGAATAGACATAGATCATCTCAAGTGTTACCAGATTTATGACAGGTTCTCCTCTTAACCAACAGAATGAAGGAAGAGAGGTGGCAGTGAGACCAAATTCTCTTCTGGTGCATTGAGGGAAAAAAAAGAAAGAACACAGGAGACTGGGATCATCTCCTAAGATTTTGTTATTATCTTTTTTGACGTTTTAAAAACACTTTTTTTTTTTTTTTTTGCGGTACGCGGGCCTCTCACTGTTGTGGCCTCTCCCGTTGCGGAGCACAGGCTCCGGACGCGCAGGCTCAGCGGCCATGGCTCACGGGCCTAGCCGCTCTGCGGCATGTGGGATCTTCCCGGACCGGGGCATGAACCCGCGTCCCCTGCATCGGCAGGCGGACTCTCTCAACCACTGCGCCACCAGGGAAGCCCTAAAAACACTTTTTAAGGTTTTTTGTTTTTTTTTTCTTTTTTGGTTGCACACGTGGGATCTTAGTTCCTGGACCAGGGATCGAACCCACACCCTCTGCAGTGGAAGCACAGAGTCTTAACCACTGGGCCACCAGGAAAGTCCCTGTTTTTTATTACTGTGGGAAATTTAAAAATTAGAAAATAGTTTAAAGTGTAGAAAAAAGTCCTAACACCCTGGTATAGTCACTATTGTGATACATATTTCCTTCCAGTCTTCTTCTTATTTTAATATGGTTGACTATCTTACATATATTTATATCTTCAATTTCACTTCACAGTCTTCAGAAATATCACTTTAATGCCTACAAACCATATTGTTTTGATATTGCTTAAAATGATTATTCATTTTCTTCACAATTCCCATTTTTTGACAAAGAGGTAATGATAGTTCTGTGGGTACTCCTCAAATAGTTATTAGCTGACTAACATTTTTTGCATCTCCATCTCTCCATCTCTAAAATGGGATTCTGAGACACACCTCTTCTTTCTGTTGCTAAATCCATACACATATAAATATCCAAGACAGCCATTGACATTATGTTGAGGTAAAGAGCTCTTCATAAGAGATTCAGGATCCAGAAGGGTAGACCTGGGGTTAATAGTAGACTGAGTTTCATGCATTTTAATTACTGACAAACCCAAATTAGATTCTCAGATAAAATAGCATCAGGTATTAACAGGGACCAAGAGGTCAGAAGTTCCAGGGCCCTGCCAACTTTACCAGCCATCCATGCTATAATTGATTAAAGCATTACAGGGTAATATTTTGCTAAGTGTGTCACAGCATCTCTTCTCGTTAGGTGCTACACTGGCTTGCTGATGTAAAACATGCTGAAATAATTAGATTACTTGCAATCATAGGGAAAATAATGTCTGCCATGGATACGATGTCACAGTATTTTAAAGGAAAAAATTCAAGATACCTCTTTCACAGCCTGCAAATTTTCTGTCTCATTCTTATCCTTTTCACTCTCTAACTCCTTGCCGCTTTGCTAACAGGCAGAAAAGAGTCAGATTTCTCTGGGGTGTCAACTGCACAATACTTGAATGTGTAGGTAGAGTAGAAGCTGATATGTTTCTCTGGAGGTCTTTAGGGATGGAATATCTATCTGGATATTTATGTGGAATATCAGAGTGAGAAAACGTTTTCACGAATCTGTAGATTTTACAACATCACAGTGGGTGCTCTGGGGATCATAGAAGAAACCCTGAATTAGAGACTGTTAGTTTTAGGGTCCCATTTCCTGGCTATGTTGGTTGTCTAATGCCACCAAGCTTCACTTTCTTCATCTGTAAAAATAAGGAAGTTGAATTATGAATTCAACAGCTTCTCCTTGCTTTAGTTTGCTGACAGAAGAAATTTTCTCTCCTCAAGCTGCCTACAGAAAGAGCAAAAGATCTCGTACGTTAAATCCAAGAGATGGAATCACAACATAGGAAATTAAGAAAGCTTGGAAGCTGGTGGTGGGTGCATCTGAAAAGGTCTGGTGGTCATTGACTAGTGGGAGTGACTGGAAATTAAGTGACTTGCTTGTTGCTTACTTTTTCCCCCCAGAATGTGAGGTCCCTGAGAGATCGCCTGTCTCATTTTCAGCTAGCTGTCTTTATTGCCTAGAATAGTTCCTGTAACACAGAGGTGTCAGTAAGTATTTTTTAAGGGGCTGAATAATGAATAGGTTTGCTCAGTAGTAGAAATTTGTAATATGAGATGCAGATGCATGCAATTACTATTCACAAAGAGGAAAGACATTCTTGGCAAAGTATCCTCACCTTTTAGTTGCCTCATGCCCAAGGATTGAGGTGGAGGTGGGTCTATGTGAAATCTAGAGCTATTTTCTTAATTGATTGGGTGACAACCGGATTGACTTTCAGGGATACAGTTCAGGTACTAAAAAGACTGGAAATACTAGATTGGTTCTACTCTTCATTTTGAGGTTGCTCACCTTAAATAAGTCCTAGATCTTATCATTCACATATCTATCTATGGTAATGTGTAGATTCTGAAAGAGCAAAAATAATTTCCGATGGGATTCTCCAGGGTGTCCAGTGTGACTAGGGAGCAATTCCTTTTGGCCTAGGGGAATTGTTTGTCAGGTGTCTCCACCCCACCCTCCTTCTTTACACTTGGGAAGGAAGTTACTATGCACAGCCCACACTTAAGGAGTGGAAAGTCAGGCTCCACCTCCTTGAGGACAGAGTAGTTATATAAATTATTTGCAGTTCTTATGAATTTGAGAAATTTGTTGCTTCTCCCCTCATTTATTTGCTCAACTATTTATATCCATATGAACTCATGGATATTTATATTATACTTTGAGTTATAATCCAATACTATTTTATTTATATTGCTGCCCAAGTTGTCCCACCACTGTCTATTGGGAACTCTTTCAGTTGACTCCTTTGTCCCTTTGATATACCCACATCAATGTGGGTTTTTTGTTTTGTTACGCTTTTTAGTTTTTTAGCACATCCTTACTTTCTGCTATTACAAGATGCTCCAGCCTCATTTTGTATATCTCTTACCCCGGTCCAATAAATCAGTTACTTCTCCAAAGATGTGCAACCTTTAAAAATCGACTTTTTCTTCCTTGAGAATATTTTGGTTCTTATTTTCAGATTTAGCTGTGCTCAGAAACTTTTATTGTTAACTTCTCCGTATGTCAGTCCAGAGGTGCAGGTATTAGAAGAAAGTTTTCAGGTTCTATTACTAAATAGGAGTTTAGAAATAGACTTGCAATTTCTCTTCTGAGGCTCCTATATCACCAGTGTCAAATGCTGTAGCTTGTTAACAAGAAAGCTACTACCCGGAGAGGGCTTAGAAATGCCAATTAGAGCCAGATCACTTATTTATAAATGTACGAATTCATTTCACGTTTTATCATGGGGCAAAGCATTCCTTGCCCCTTTAACTGTCAAGATTACTGAGCTGGGCAGAACGAATGACATGTTCTCCAAATGACATTTCTGACTTCCACAGCTGCTTCCCTCCTCCCCAAAGGCTCCCACTTCTCCTGAATTCACAGGGGGTGGGCTTTTTTTTATTGCTTTTAAGGATTGTTTTCCATGGAAAGAAGAAAAAGATGAGTTTCCCTTGGTTAAGTAATAGGTGTGAAGAGAGCAGTTTATGTGCATAAGAAGGATAATTTTAACCCTGGGCAAGTTCTTGAGTTGGTTAATTGAGTGATATTTTTTAAAAGTGGCAAAATATAACACACACCCTTTTGCTAGTCATTCTAGGTCTCAGGCCTCTGAAGGAAGTCTTTCCCTTGGTAATGTGTAGATTCTGAAAGAGCAAAAATAATTTCCGATGGGATTCTCCAGGGTGTCCAGTCTGACTAGGGAGCAATTTCTTTTGGCCTACAGGAAAATTGTACATTCGGATTCGGGAAAAAGAGAGGCCACCTCTGGCGGCTGCCTCTTCTGGAGACTCAGATTATTAGCATCCTATTTTTCGGCTGCGACTGCATCGCAGTGGACTGGCCAGAGGAAATGTAAATCCAGCTCCTCCCCGACTCCGAAATCAGGCAGCAAGTGAATTATTCAACGTGAACTCGAATTAACAACACCAATACCTGTCATAGAATCCTGAACAAGATGGACAATTTAGGGGCAGCATTTAGCTACATTTCAAAAATGTGGCAAGGTGAACTAGGAAAAGGGAGCAGGGAAGTTTTATTTCTGGTTTCTACTAAGATACCTGATTGATTTGTCAATAACCATCACAAGTTTTATAGATACTTGGAATAAACTTTAAATATGTGTGTATGCCAGTGTCCCTCCAAAATAAAAGAAAATTGTTCAGAATACCAGAAAGCTGTTGACCCAGATTGGTTGAGAAATGAAAGCTCCGAAATTCACTGTAGTGTCCTTTTTTTTAAAAAAATTCTTTTGCCTGGATTGGTCATTTGACATAAACTCAAAAGTTTCTCTCCAGATACAGAATGAAATGCCATTACTATTGGAATTGCTAGTCACCCTTTGATATATTAAACCTCACTTGTTCAATCATATTTATTGCAAGCTGTGAAATAATTACTAGCTATAACCTTGGTTCAGGAGAGTTCAACTTTTCCTTTGAATAGCCCCTTCATTATGTAGGGCTGTGCTTCCAAATTAACCATCCGTCAGGGGAAATTTCTGTTGAGGCCAACTTTCTGGACTTTCTGCCCTGGAGCCCAAATTTACAGGTCTCCTTCGACTTCAGTTTGGGTAGGTAGATCAGATGTGATGAGTGGTGGAGGGCTCTCACCATTCCCACTAAGTGATCTCATGGTTGATACAGAATGGGGACTCAAATTGCAGGGCTATTAAACTGAAAGGCCTCCTTTACACTTGCCCGTTTCCAGGTAGAGCTTGAAAGATATCCACATTAAAGTTTACTACGTATGAAATGTACATAATGGCGCAAGGCAAAATGTGTGACAGTCTCCTGGCAGGATTCATCAATCATTCTGGACTTTTTTTCAGTAGGGATAAACAGCTCAGCAGGACTCAGTAAGGGTTTACCATCCCAGGAATCTTGGTTTAGTAGAAATACATCCTCTGAGATATTTTTTATTAATAGCTCTTTGGGGAGAAAAGGTTGTAAGAAAATTCCCCCTTCTTGGACCATGGATTTATTACTAAAAGCCCATATCAAATCTCTTGATCCATTAAGTACTGTATGTTACTATACATCATAGGTGACTATCTTTGGAGAAACAGTGACATAGTGCATAAGACAGGCAATACATTGTGGATTGAAGCTGTTCAGTACACTTTGCCGCTCCTCATTTTTTTTTTTAACCAAGAGTGATCAGGAAATGGGATGTACCATGCAGTGAGATGTTTGGTTAACTGTATATATATATATATTTACTAATATATTTGCTAATATTTTAGCAATTTTCAAAGATTAAAGAACAATGAAATATTCACACTTTTAAAATATGCCAAATTTTCACCAGCTAAAATTTTCATTTTTAGCTAAAAGTAGCTAATATTTATTGAGTGCCCAGTATGTGCTAGACACCCTATTAACTGCTTTAGGTGCATTAGCTCACTGATTGTTCTTCATTTTTCTCTGAGGTAGGCGCACATATTGGCTTCAATTTAATGAGTTGATAATTGAGGCTCAGGGAGGTTAAGTGTTTTGCCCAAGGTTTCACAGCTATTCAGTGATGGGGCTAGGATTTGAACCAAGGCAGGCTGCCTGTCCTCTAAATTGCCTGCCAAATAATGTAAAGTGCTATTGTGGTCTAGTCTAACCTCTTCTAATATTCCAGACGTAGGCCAGCTTTAACACACCAGAATGGGAACTCTCTGGATCTCAAGATAGTCCTTTGTTATAAAAAATCATTTTCCTTTATTATCTAAAAATCTCAATTCTTGTAGCTTTCTTATCCACTGCTTTTGGTTTTATCCCTAGTATATATCAAAGCACTTTAGAAACTGGAGAGTCTTGTTCGGGCGTTGAGTGTTTTTATTTTAATTATTATTATATGAAAGGTGAATCCCGCTTCTGTGTGGTAGCCCTGCATGTATTTAAAGGCAACTGTTATGACCCTTCAGCCCCATCCACCACTTTTTCAGGCTGAACATCATCAGTCGCTATAAGTATCTTTCAGAGAAAATAATAATGATCATAATTATAATTCCGGAGGCTTGTGCCAAGCACTTAGATAAGTATGAATCTACTGAGTCCTCATGAGAACCCTGTAATATTTTTCCATTTTATAGATGCAACAACTGAAGCTCACATCAATTAGGTTACATATTCAGGCCTTGTAGATGGCAGATGAATTTCAAACCTGAGTCCATGGAACTCCAAAGCCTTTGCTCCTACCATGATGCTCTTGGTGGCAACCCTTCTAAGGCTTTTCTATTGTTGAGCTCCAGAATGCATTGTTAGGCATAGGGCCAGTTAGCCACCCTGTGATCTCCTTTCCTTCCTGATTATTGGTCCCAAAGCCCCAGTTGCCTCACTTCTCACCTGGATAACTACCCATATTTACTCTTTCTTTTGTGGGGGCTTCTGTCAAAGTGGCTGCAGAATGGATTCCAGTCGCCTAGCCCCTATTCCTTTTCTTTATCATTCCTTACAGGGGTTCCAATGGAAAATCAAAATGATGCAAAAATATCCTGTGTGGGTAGCTTCTAGCCAGTCTTTCATCTGGGAATATGGTGACCAACTCATCCCAGTTTGCCTGGGACTTTTCCAGTTTTAGCACTGAAAGACCCACATACCAAGACCTCTTCAGTCCTGGGCAAACCAGTATGTTTTTAGTCACTTTAACTGGGAGGGTAAATGGACAAGCTCTAAGCATAAAGGGTCTTTGGATGGGCTTGGTACAGGAGGGGTGTGTAAATGAACCTCCTAAAATTGAACACAAAATTTTGTATTGATTAGAGAGTCACAATCATGCCACCAGTAGCTTTCAAACCCATGCCAGGCTAAGTCCAAGTTAGACATAATTGTGCCCTTACCAAACACTGGCCCTAGGGTGAGTTCTCCTAGAGAAGTCAAGTGGCATGGGCCTAAATATCCTTGAGTTACTAAAATTTGTATGTAAGAAGAGATTCCCAGAATGTAGCATTTCAGGCATAGTCTGAATAATGTAAACTAAGACTTCTAAATCTGTTCTTCTAGATACTGTTATCAATATAGACTTAAGATATAGTCATAGCTCTGGGGAGGCAGAGACATCATTCCTGACTCTAGATTTCATTTAACACCCAAGTTTTCTCACTTGAACTAACATTAATCTGGGTTCCTGCTATTTGTATTTTTTTCTCCCTCTATTATTTTTTGGGTGCCTGACAATGCTCTTATTTATTTCAGATTTTTGAATGTTAGTTTCTATTCTAGATTTTCCTGTGGTTAACATCTATCTATGCATGTAAGCTAAGTGCCTAGTGATGCCTCAAAAATAACAGTGTTACAGATAGAAAACAATTGCATGTTCACTGAAACTATAGATAATTGCATGGTTTGGAAGCTTCTTGCCTTTTGGAATATGACAACTGCAAATAAAACTTAATGTGAATACCTTAGAAGTTGTATTTTGCCATCAGGAAACATTGATTTCTCTCTTGCTACAGTAATAGTGGTTAAACTATCTGGTTATCTAACCTATTTCAACCAGAAAAAGAATAACAAGACAATATGAGCTCAAGTATACACACGTGAGTATCACTGAGAAAGATTTCTCACAAATAGTGTTTTATGTAGGTAAGAATTCAGTTAAACACTTTACGTATGTTACCTTATTTGATCTTCACAACAAACCTATAGTGATCATTAACATTTACTGAGTGCTTACTGTGAGTCAAGCACTGTTTTTAGTAACTAACTTGTATTATCTCATTTAATGATGGCAATATCCCTAGGAGGAAAAGTTGGGAATACTTTCTAAACCTGGCCAGAGGTGGCTTAAACTGGTAAAATTACTTATTGTTTACTCTACAGGAAATCTCAAAGCAGGCCTTACCAGTGCTCAGTAACGTCCCAAAGGACTCAGTCTCCTTTGATACTTTCTTTCTGACAACTTCAGTGAGTCATCAATGTATTGAAAGATGGCTGCAACAGCCCCAAGCATCACATCTTCATAGAAAAACACCCAAAGCAGGAAATAAGAGAGGAAGTGGCAAAGGACCTCTTCTCTATACTGTTCTTTAATTCTCAGGGAGGAAAATCCTTCCTAGATGACCCCAGAAGATTCCCTTTTTCAACTCATTACTTAGAATTAGGTCATACCATCATGCTCACCTTCCAGGGAAGCTGACAAAGTGAATTTGAGGCAAAGAAAAGTGAGGTTGCCTTGATTGGCTTAGAACAGTGGTTCTCAAACATTTTGGTCTCAGGACCTGTTTTCACTATTACAAACAGAGAGCTTTTTTTCTATGAGTTATATCTATTGATATTTACCATATTAGAAATTAAAACTGATAAATGAAAAAGATTAAGGTGTTAACAATAACAAGAAACAAAATGCATATTAATATTAAAATATTTTTACTTAAAAATGTTTTCCAAAAAAATTAGCAAGAAGAGTGGTATTGCTTTATGTTTTTGTAAATATCTTTAATGTCTGGCTTAACAGAAGACATCTGGATTCTCCTAGCTCCTTCTATTCAATCTGTTGTGATAAGTTGCTTTAGTTGAAGTACATGAGGGAAATGCAGTCTCACACAGATATTTAGTTGGAAAAGTTAGGATATTTTTAAAAGCCCTTTTTAGATAAGCGTGGATATTCTTTATTGACACTCCCCAAACTCACCAAGTGGAAGTTTTTTAAGGTTCGTTGCAATGCGAAATCTGGAACCATATCAATAAACATTTTGAATTCTGTTTCATTAAAATTCACTGGTCTCTTTTGTAATTTGAAGGGACTTTTACCCACCTTTTATGACTTTGTAACCTCATGCATTGGTCATTTGGAAAATATTGGTTTATTGAGTTATGCAGATTTTCCAAGTGTTATATTTTATTAAACAATGTAAAAAATCATATTCATCAATATCACCATTGATCTCATCACAAATCTTTACATATTGGGAAATTGTCAAGCTTTCCGTGGCATACACAAATTTTCCAAAATTCTAATTTTCACTTGAAAGCTCATTTTTTGTTATTGGCAGCAAATACTATCAGTTGTTTCCCTTGAAGTGTGAGGTTTATATTGTCTGCCAAATACCTGAGTCTGGATAACCATTTTTTTTAGTTCTTTTTTTAAGTAAAAATGATGTTCCATGATAAAAAGTGGTTAGTTCAGCCTATAACTCAGAGCTTTGCACAGATTGCCTTTCCTTGAGACATAGTCCTTCAGTATGCCCAGAAATGCCCAGAAATGCTTCATGTGTGCTTCTCATTTCATTACACACAATTAAAAGATGTATATTCAAAGATCAGGATTTAATTGAATTACTACTAATTCGTTAGTAATTTTACTGTTCCATCAAGGATTCTTTTAAGTGAAACTGGCTTTTTTTTTTTTTTTATGGTAGTACATGGCTACCATGCAGTTTGGTGCCCCTGCCTTAATTCATTCTAGAGTACCAGCAGTTTTACCCACCATTGCTTTCACCACAGTGAAAAAGGTAAATAATGTCTTCGTATTCTTATGAAAATAGTTTATTCCTTTTTTTTTTTTTTTTTGGCGGTACGCGGGCCTCTCACTGCTGTGGCCTCTCCCATGGCGGAGCACAGGCTCCGGACGCGCAGGCCCAGCGGCCATGGCTCACGGGCCCAGCTGCTCCACGGCATGTGGGATCTTCCCGGACCGGGGCACGAACCTGTGTCCCCTGCATCGGCAGGCAGACTCTCAGCCACTGCGCCACCAGGGAAGCCCAGTTTATTCCTTTTTAAAAAATATTTTCTTGGCCGTGCCACACGGCATGTGGGATCTTAGCTCCCCGACCAGGGATCGAACCCATGCCCCTTGCATTGGAAGTGCGGAGTCTTAACTACTGGACTGCCAGGGAAGTCTGAAAATAGTCTATTTCTTGCAGACTCCCTGAAACGGTCTCAGGGACCCCAAGGGTCTGTGGACCACACTTTGAAAACTGCTGTTTTAGACCATTAATACTTCATCTGCTGAAGCTGGATAGATAGCTGACCAAACAAAATCAAGGTTTTATTAGCAGTGAAGAGAGAAGAATGCCTGTTATATGGACACCACTGCATGCAAGACAAGTCTGAGTTCTGCGGCAGCAGACCTGGGGCTCCACTACAGGGTCGCCTGGCTCCTTAGCATTGGCTTTTAATCACTCTTGTTTTTTTTTATCTGCCTCCCAGAAAATCTTGTTAATGCCCAGCCCAGAAAGCTAGTCTGATCCTGCTGTTCTTCAGTTCCTCCCCACCCCTTTCACGGAATTCATGCCCTCCACTATCTCTGTAGGACATTTCTCCAACTTCTACCCTTCAGCTTTAGCTACACCCAACTCATTCATTCTCTAGTTACATGCTACCCCTTGCTGTTCCCATTGTTCCCCAATCACAGAGCAGCACATGCCTCCATCACTGCCTGCTGAAACCCCACCAAGACCATATACCACCTCCTTCATGAAGGCTTCCCAGTTCTTCCATCAAAATTAATCTGTCGGGGCTTCCCTGGTGGCGCAGTGGTTGAGAGTCCGCCTGCCGATGCAGGGGACACGGGTTCATGCCCCGGTCCGGGAAGATCCCACATGCCGGGGAGCGGCTGGGCCCGTGGGCCATGGCCGCTGAGCCTGCGTGTCCGGAGCCTGTGCTCCGCAACGGGAGAGGCCACAACAGTGAGAGGCCCGCGTACGGCAAAAAAAAAAAAAAAAAAAAAAAAAAAAAATAATGTGTCTTCTGTGACCTCATATTATTATAACGTTGACTGCACCTTGCTGTGTGTTACATAGAGTTGTGTCCATGCCTGTTTCTCTTGCTAAATTTCAATTTCATTAAGGTTGGGGCCCACAGTTTTCTTCATCTTTATGTATTAGATTGTTTCTAGCACAGGTCACGGGCATCTCATGGATGTTCACGACTGTTGGTTGGGTGGAATTTCACCCACAAAATGTTCTGATAGACAGAGCATGAGGCATACTACTGAATGCCTGAAACGATATATCCTTTCATTGGCTAGATATAACAGAGGACAGTTAGGATTGGTTTTGATACATATTCACCACTAACTTGACATATTTTTAGTCTTCTGAGAGCTGCTTCATAATCAGATGTAAGTGGAGAAACGTAAATGCCACCTCTTTGATTTTATTTTTATTTTTCTGTTTCCTTTAACATGTTTTATTTCCTTCATACCAATGTGCATGATGAAATGAGAGATCATTTTTGGATACGAATTCTTCCCTGACTCAAAGTCTTTGAGGTGGTTGATATGAAAATTTGGTACAGTTGTGTGATTCTTCCACTAATTTAAGCTACTTTATCAAACAATGCTCATGCAAATGAAAAACTCTGGATTAAATTTTTTCAAGTTACTAAAATAAAAGTGCATGAAAAATAAAGCTCTATCTAGACTGTTCCTCCTAAAGGCTAGGTGATGAGCCTCAGTGAATAACTTGCAAACCTACGGTAGTATAGTTGGAAAATGGAGGTGACGGCTTGTTCCGCCATGACTCTGAAGAGCATTTATCAAATGCCCCTTTAAGGAGAGCTTCTCACTCTGAGATGTTATACCAGGGACTCTGTAGAAGAAGGAAAAATCTGTGATTCAGGGAGTGGTAAACTTGTTTTTAGTCAGGTTTATTGAGTTATAATTTACATACAGTAAAAGTCATTCTTATCAGGGTACAGTTCTATGAGTTTTGACAAACACTTATAGTTGTGTCACCACCACATTCAAGAAACAGAGCAGCGCTGCCATTCCCTCCAAATGCTCTCTCTTCCTCCTTTGTACTTAACCTCTTCTCCACCCCAGCCCTGCGTGCACACTTGTCCATTTTTTTGTCTCTATAATTTTGCCTTTTCCAGAGTGTCATATAAATGAGATCATACAGTGCACAGATTTTTGTGTCTAGCTTCTGTCACCTAGCACAATGCATTTAAGTTCATCTATGTTGAAGGAGGTATTGGTAGTTGGTACTTTTTATTGCTGAGTAGTATGGCATTGTTTAGTTATACCATAGTTTATTTTTGACCAACTGAAGGACATGTGTTTTTAGTTTTGGAGGATTATGAATAAAACCACTATAAACATTTGTGTACAGGTCTTTGCGTGAATATAAGTTTTTATTTCACTTGGGTGAATGCCAAGTCAATTTGGAGTGGGATTGTTGGGTCATATGGTATCTTTAGGTTATATGTATTTTTATAAGAAAAAATATATATTCTTATAAGAAAAAATATTTCCCCTGAGAAAATTATGACTATTCATGGTTATTGAGGTGAGCAGAGTCATGAATCACCTAAAGCAATAGATGATAACGTTATTGTTGTTTGGTTTGAATACACAATGTGTGGTATCTTTGCAGCAGATTTATCTTCCTAATTACATTTGCTCTGAGCTGATGTTTAAATGAGTCAGTGTTCCCTGGGCACACACCAGTGTTGCAACCAAGCAGAAGGCTGCAGGTCAGAGAGGGGACAGCCAATTGAGGATATCAGTGTGGCCACAGATAATCCACAAAGTGGATAACAAGCATGCAGACAAGCAGTTGTTGCCTACAATATTCTAATAGTTACGTTGACAATTGCCCTATTTTGCTCGTGCAGGATATTGAGTTTTTATTCTCAGAGTGCAATATAAGTCAGGATCATCCCCATTCCTTAAAGTGAAAATATAAAATTTGATTTTCCCCAAAAGGCCTATCCCAACTTCCACCTCATCCAAGTCAGTCGGCAACTGTCCACTGAGTGCCCACTCTCTTTTTCTCTACTCTTTGATGCTTGCTGGGGGAAGAGTTTGGCATGTGAAAAATAGTGTTTGTCCTTTGGAAGCCTTACTTAATTTGTTCAGGGAAATGAGGTTTGTATAAGAAGAAACAGTGATAATCAGATAATCTGTTACTGTGAGCTAAAATGGACAAGAGGATGGGTGTTTTAGGATCACAGAGAAAGGAAGACTCATGTGATAGGGCAGGACAGTTAGGAAAGCCACAACAGAAGGGATGGGTACTGGGAGGCAAGTCTATTACAATGATCTCCATGAAGGTTGGGACCTCCTTGTCTCTGTTGTGTCCCCAGTGTGGGACATGGCCCTTGCATGAGGAGATATTTATCAAATACATGATATGTAAGAGGTTTTCTTTTGTGCCTCATATTTTATTATATTTATTTTTTGCAAATTATAAGAGTGATACATGCTCATTGAAAAACCATCAAGCATTATGGATTTAAACAGGGAAAGCCTGTAATATAATTTGTGTCTTATCCTTGAGATAGCCCCTGGTAAGTTTGATGTTTATTCTATAATTCTTCACATGCACACCTACTCTCACACACTCACAGCTGTACTATTCTGCTACTTGCTTTTATCACATATTCTTCTAGCTCAACATAGAGTTCTATTTCATTTTTTTAAAGCCATGACACACGACATCCTCATTGTATAGATGTACCCCAAATTTATTTATTCAACCTCCTGTAGATGGGCTATTGGGCTTTTTTTTGGGGGGGGGGCTTTTAAAACGGGGTTAGAAAGGTGGAGAGTAGTAAGAGAGGACTAGAAACACTGGTAATAGGGAGAAGTTAAGAAGAACTGTTCTTCTGGGAAGGGAAAAGAAGAAAAATATGAGGGAAAAGTCATTAGTGAAAAATTCCACGCCTAAGATAGAAACCATGACTTTCTTAAAGATGAAATAAATTAGAATATGAGAAGCCAAATTATATATGGAAGAAAATATAGGAGGATATTCTTATGATTTCAGAGGAGGAAAAGATTTCTTAAGACTCAAAAAGTGCTATAAATAAAGGAAAGGATAGATGAATTTGACTATATTAAATTTGTTTACAGTTCTTCTCACTAAAAGACACCATAAGGAATGAAGAATAAGCCACAAATTGGGAGAAGAATTTGCATCATCTATAACTGACAAAGGATTAGTATCTAAAATATATTTGAAAACTGCTCTAATCATAAAAAGAAGCAAAGAAAAGGTAGAATAATGCACAAAAGCTAAAAAACAGATGTTTCATAAACTATATATTTGAATAGCCTATAGACATATGAAAAGATAATCTCATTAGTAAGCTAGGAAATGCAAAATAAAATATCACTATTTTGCAGACTTGCCCAATTGGTAAACATTTAAAATTCAAACAACCAGGTGCCTTGGTTGCCTTTGGAAGAGAGAAAAAGGATATGATAAAAAGGAATGTACAGGAGGTTTCTAAGGCTCTGGTAACATATTATTTCTTATCAGGGTAATTGGTACATAGGTCATTCTTTTATTATTTTTTTAACCCATACATTTATTATACATCCCTATATTATCTTTCTTTGAACCATTTTTATACACTCACATGTCTTAATAAAAATTAACAATTTTCTGAAATAGATAATAAAACTTTTGAAATGCCTAAGGCCTTATTGTCTAACTTCCTACTGAGCTGGAATCTTTTTTTTTTTTTTTTTTTTTTTGCGGTACGCGGGCCTCTCGTTGCTGTGGCCTCTCCCGTTGCAGCGCACAGGCTCCGGACGCGCAGGCTCTGCGGCCATGGCCCACGGGCCCAGCCGCTCCGCGGCATGTGGGATCTTCCCAGACCGGGGCACGAACCCGCGTCCCCTGCATCGGCAGGCGGACCCTCAACCACTGCGCCACCAGGGAAGCCCCTGGAATCTTTTATTCCATAGATATTCCAGGTCTTAGTTGGAAACTTCTGGCAACAGAAATGGTGTCTAGACCCACCATTGTGGAAGCCAGTTTTACATTTCCTAAAAGCCTGACTCTTCTCAAGTCCTCAATATGTTGAACTGAAAACTGTCTCCTAGTGACTTTTGCTTCCGGTAGTAGTGCTACTCAAATAAGTCACATACAACTTTCTAATCTCTCATTTAATTAGACCTACCCCCTAATTATTCAAAAATATCTACATGTGTTTTTCCTTTGACACTGAAGGCTTCCTGACCAAATTTCCTTGGTAAGCATTCTCAGTTTCTTGAAATCCAGACCAAATAAGATATGGCTGGAGCCATTTTTATCCTGGCTCTTTTTTTCCAAAGCCTCCTGGTTGCTTCTCAAAAAGCTCATTGTCTATTTGGGAGAAGTGAGCTGAACACAGGAAATGAATTTAACTGTCAAAGTCTGTGAACAGACAAAACATACTAAAAGAATTTAGAAGCTGATTCTCAGCAGAATACTCAGTTTTGCTTAAAGAAAGGATAAAGCATGTTATTATTTGATTAGTTGTGTCACAGTTTAAAATTTTAATCTGACTTTGTACATTGAATAATAAGCCTGCGAACTAAAGAGAAGTACACAATTACCATTGAATGTAGGTTTGATTTTTACAAAGTAAGACTTGCCCCTTAGAATGCATGAAAGGTATTAACATAATCTAAACATCAATATTAAGAACATGATGGACAAGAGATCTCTTATGTCAGCATTTAAAAATAGTGGGCTCCTCCTTTCCTCTGGGACAGGGATCTGCCCAGAATTTATTCATCATGTATGAATTGACATTTTTGGAACTCTGCTGTGTTTCAATTAAATCCCATGGAGAGGGATACCGAGGCTCTTTCTTCATCACTTACTAGCTGTTGTTCTGCTCCTTGGTTTCTTATCTGTAAATTGGTGATGAGAATTGTGCCTACTTTGTAGGGTGGTAGTCGGGATGTGATGTGATGATGTTTTTGAAGAGCTTAGACCTGGGCCTGGCACATGGTAAACTTTCAATGAATGCAAAGTTAGCTTTGCTATAATTTTCCCACTATGTTCAAGGATTTCACAGCCCAGGGTCTACAGTTCCACAGCACCAGGTGTCTTCTTGCGTATTCTTGGGGCTTTCTCTTTCTTCTTGAGGACGTCCCCCCTTGCAGACCACACTCAGATATTTGAGGTGGTCCCAGCATTCCTCCATCCTGGAAATTGAAAGGGGAACATTGACTCTCAAGAACCCTATTCAGTTTGCCTGGCAAAATAATAATAATAATAATTTGGAAAACTTGAAAACTGGGAGACTTCACATAAAAATCTACAAATTCTAGTGTCTCTTTAAAAACTATACTCTCCACCAGCTCTGGGACTGTGCATCCTCAAGGCATCATTGGCTAGAGCTGAACAATGGCTTTTGTGACACAGAGCATGCTTTCTCCATTTCCCCACCATCTCCAGCCTGGTCACTTCTCTCATATCCACACATTCGGTCCCTGTACTCAATGAGTTTGCAAACTTTCCTCTTCCTAACTGAAAAGGGCTTCCTTTATTGGGAACATGAGCTTGGGTTTTGCTATGTGGAAAGGAATATTACCTGCTATTCCAGTAAACAAAGAATGTTGACATCCATTCCATTTCTACAAGGATCAAGTCATCAGCCACTGTGACTGCCTCCCCGGCTCCCTAAGGGGAATTCAGGATGGAGAAAAACAGGAAGAATTCTGTGCTTTGGATACTGGCTCTAGGTAGTTAAGATGTGTATCTAAGGAATAATTTCATTGAGCCCAGGCTCTTGCATCTCCCCGTACATAGAGAACCACTAAACTCATTAACTTGAGACGTCTGTTTTTGCAGTAATCTTTTGATATTCGACTACATGTTTTGTTTCAGAAAAAAAAAAAATCTTATATATCCTGGTTCCTCCCATAGCTCTTTGCAGCAGTTCCTCAGAGTTATCCGAGAGGCTGTCTCCAGGGCTATAGTCCTCAGTAAGGTCCCCAAGTAAAACTTAACTCAAAACTTTTAGGTTATGTGCTTTTCTTCAGTCGACAACTATCATAGATTTTAGCTTTTGATTATTTTTTTAGGTGATTTTGAATTTCTTCTCGCTTTTCAGAGAAACTTTGGTTTTTTCTGCAGCAGGTTTCTTTTTGTACTCTCCAAGAACAGCTTGCTGGCTTGCAAAATAGAAGAAGCAGGGCTCTTTGGGGAGCTGTCAGAAAGAGCAGATGCAGCCCAGCATGGTGCTCCCGATCCCCGCAAGTGGCATGTAACACTTTATTTGTAAAGAGAAGGACAGAGAACTTCTCTTCTCCCCATGTTTTGATTTGCATTTTATTAGGCACCCAGTAGGACGGTTTGCAAATCACCATCTTCACTCGAGGATCTCTCTATCAATCCCCAAACTACCCGAGGGCAAAACACAGGGATGCAAAAAACAGAATGGTGTTAAAAGGAATCATATATATACACTACCAAACGTAAAACAGGTAGCTAGTGGGAAGCAGCCGCATGGCACAGGGAGATCAGCTCGGTGCTTTGTGACCACCTAGAGGGGTGGGATAAGGAGGGTGGGAGGGAGGGAGACGCAAGAGGGAAGAGATATGGGGACGTATGTATATGTATAACTGATTCACTTTGTTATACAGCAGAAACTAACACACCATTGTAAAGCAATTATACTCCAGTAAAGATGTAAAAAAAAATTAAAAAAAAAAGGAATCGGAGGAATGCAGCTCACAACTGTGACATTTTATTCTTCTCCAAAAAGTGTCTTTTGTTTATAAGACTTCTGAGTGGCTTCTGCCCAGCTAAGTAGAGGTAGTACAAGGTTAAGGAGAGGAAGCCTGTTATAGGGGAGAGAGGCAGAGACTGAGGTTCTAGATTTAGCACCTCCACTTGCTGGTTGTGTGTTCTGGCATAAACAACTTCATGCCTAAGCCTCAGTTTCCAAATAATTTCTATCATAGAGCTGGCCTGGATGCAGTGAAACAGTGCATGGAACTTCCCTGGCCATCTCCACATGGCCCTCCTCTGCTTCATCTTTTTTTTTTTTTTTCTTATCCAGCATTTCCCATATTAAGCACTAGGAAGTAAGTTGCACTAGGAAGACTGTACCTTCCAAAGAAGAGCTTTGCTTTACTTCTTCACTCAGTTGTTACTATTATTTTAATCATTACAGAGAAATCTTGCTGTTGAAACAAGATAAAATATGATTTTTTTCCTTCAGAATTTTATTTACTGGAAAGTGGGAAACTTTTGCATGAAATTAGGAATACCTTCAACTGGGAACATGTCCTGGGGAATCTTTTGAAACATGGGAGAAAGACCAGATTGTGTTTGGTTTGGTTTATCTTAAATATACATTATGGAAAGTAGATAATCTATGTATGGTGTATGTGATACTTCCTTTGGTGTCAGAACAACTACCTGGCCATTCTACAGGGAGTTCAGCCTGTATTCAATATAATTTGGATTTAAAAAGTAAAGCTGTCAACCATTACTGAGGAGATTGGGAAGTAGGATCGAAGTTTCTAGAATCAGTGCTAACTTCTTGTCTTTTTTTAAAAGTATAATAGAAAGACCCCATAAAGAAGTCAAATGTTCATGGTTTTATTTTCATAGGTACATGGGGGTTGGATTTGCTCTAGTTCTTTTGTTTTTCCAGGATGTTGAGAAGGGACTGGGCTGTTCAATTGCTCTCAGTCTTTCCCAGGCTAGATGCTAAGGTTAGATCTTGCAGATCTCTGGAAGGTTGAAGTCAGTGATCACTCAGAGTCTCTTCCAAGCCTGTGGCTCAGTGAGGTGCCACAAGATTCACTCTTTAGGTTGGCAAATTCCGTATCTCTTGTCTCTACGCATTTCTTATACCTCTTACCATGGAGCAAAGACCATCTCCTTCCTCTATTATAATCCCTTAACACCATTGAAGACATTTCACTGTAATTACCTGTTTATCTGTAATTATCAGTATGTGTTGTCTGTGGATTTTCTGATGACAAATATCACGTCTCATTCATCTTTTTATTCCCGACACTTAGCATAATGGGTAAGTATTTTGTTGGGGGGCAAACATAATACTGTGTTGAATGAAAATTGAATGAATAAATATGGCCCCTGAGGCAGTCAAATGTGTGGCCCATCTTTTTCTTGGTCACATTTACATACCCTCAACATAGGAAAAAGTTTGGCTAAATAAGGAAAGGTTCTTGGGAGAAAAAAGACCCATCTATGTTCCAACTCTTTGACTCAGCTTTGCCACTGGGGAGGGGATGGTGGGAGATGGAGGTTTTATTTTAACCATGGTCCTGGTGAGAAACAGTTCCCACCCCTCACTTATCCCATTCTTTCCCAGGGTAAAGGTTATGGTGGGAGGCTTTACTTTTACTACCAGTATCACCACAGAGATGCCCATGCTTCACCCTCTTTACCCTTGACACTGCAAGGAGGTTTGTCCACATGGAGCTGTATACATGTGGAAAAAGAATGAACAAAATCTCTGGTCCCAGGTCTAGTCAGTCCTCAGGCAGAACTAACCAGCTATGGCAAAGGAGGTCCTTCCCAGAAGCTAGAGGTAAGCAAGATGGCAGAGCCTCTGGAGCAGTGCTTCTGGAGGGCACTCACTGGGATGAAACTGGGAACCTTATGGGCTACCCACTCAGCTCCCACAGTGAATGTCCCTGGTGGGTCCTCCCCTGAAATCATCTATATTTCTGTGGCCCTGATGTGCTAACCCTCTTTCTTTGGAACCCCACTAATCTCTCTTCTCTCATCTCTTTCTCTTTTGTCTCTCCAACATAGGGGACTCTTTTGTTGTTGGAGAAATTATGTAAGGATTATGCCTTTGGAAAACAAAAAAGGAATTCTGTGTTTTCTGCCTCTGTTTTCTTCCTGGTTTCACCTTTCCTGAGGCAATATACATGGAAATGGCCTAGCTGACTAAATGGGAATGGGGCTAGGTGATGGCCAAACATGAAAAGCTGGTAGGACAAAAATGGAGTTACAGTTTGAAAAATACCATCTTACAAAATCTGTTATGCTGTGAATCCTAGAGTTCATCCTATAGGTGATGGGAAGCCATAGAGTTTTGAGCAATGGAGCAATATGCCTTTATGAATGGCATATCTGTTTGGAAGGCTTTTTTTATTATTTCATACTTTTTGTGTGTCTACCCTGTTTCCAGTATTGTACTAGGATTTATGGGGGGTATATGAAGTAAAAGGCACCACTCATTCTTCAAAGTGCTTTAAAAACATAGAGAATGGACTTGAGGACATGGGGTGGGAAGGGGAAGCGGGGGCAAAGCGAGAGTAGCATCGACATATATACACTACCGAATGTAAAATAGTTAGCTAGTGGGAAGCAGCAGCATAGTGCAGGGAGATCAGCTCAGTGCTTTGCCATGACCTAGAGGGGTGGGATAGGGAGAGTGGGAGGGAGGCTCAAGAGGGAGGGGATGTGGGGACATGTGTATGCATATGGCTGATGCACTTTGGTGTACAACAGAAACTAACACAGTATTGTGAAGCAATTGTACTCCAATAAAGATCTATTAAAAAAAAACTTTAGGAAATGAAATATTTTATCCATAAATAATGGAAATTCAGTTAAGTATGTGTGTAAACCAGTACTCTGGGTAATACAGTATGAACTGTTAAGTATTATAGTGGTGGTTGGAAGAAAGAGCTAATGACTTGGGGAAGATTTTCTGGGGAGGTTTTATATGAGTCGAGCCTCAAAGGATGGATGATAAGAAACTTGACTGACAAGAGGAGTGAAGGGAAAGTACAAAGTGGAGGGAGAAGTGTGCTATGGTAGGTGCTTGGTAATTGCCTCTTTTAACATTCATCTCCATTTCTATCTTCTCAACAGCCCCTGACTTTTGTTTATGGACCCACGTGGTTCTGGGGAAGTTTACTCCACTCCTACTTCCAGGAGTGGATCATATGACCTATATCAATCATCATTCCATCCCCCCTAACCCCTCAGCTCCAGGCCTTGGTGATTAGTCTCTCTTTCTCTGATTAGTACAGTGTGCAGATGTGAGGCGCAGAACTGCTGTATGAGAGAAGCCATCTCTAGAACTATGCCAACATAGAGTAGGACATGGTCAAGGGAATCAGAGAAAAAGAGTGGAAGAGATCTCTGAATCAAACCATGCTAAAGCCTACTTCGACTCCAAAATTCTCAGTTACATGATATAATAAATGCATCTCTGAATTGGCCTTTCTGTGCCTTATACTGAAACATATTAACTGAGAGAGCTGATTGAAGTATGCTGGTCTATGATGGGAAATAATGAGTCACTAGCTCCCCTTGGAGGGGAGGTTTGAGATTCTGGAAGGAGGAGATGACAAGGGTCTGACATTGGCTTGTTGAGGTGATACTGAATGCTAGACTGAGGCAGATATTTGTGGACAGACATCAGTGCCCTTGCTTGATAATAGGGAAGGAATTAGTAAACGTTTTATAAAAACGAAGAATGGTACTGGCCACTAAAACTCGGAGTCAGAAATCATATAATGAGCCTTGGGAAGACTCTCATCTTAGTTTTCAGTTTCTCTTTTCCCCAGAAGGAAGACCCATTGGGGCCAATTAATACCTCCCCAAGTCTTTATTTTGCCAGATATCATCTTTATACCAGGCTTCTAGAACTGCTCTCATAAAGTTTAAAAGTTGGTATGTATAAGTTTATATGTTTCCTTGTAAAATGCATTTGCTATATTACCTCTGCTTGAAATAAAATGTGTTTTCAAAGTTGTAAATAAGAAGTTTAGAAGAGAGCATATTTCTTGGTAGGAATTTATTCCCTGTGACATATTTTGAAGTTTGTTTTCCATTTTTTCCTTATCTCTGTTTCTTCAGAATGGTGTTTGTTTTTGCCATTATGCAAGATTTGCAGCCAACCTCTCTGTACTGTTTGTGTATTATTCTTTAATCAGATAAGAAAATCACTCTAAGCTTTATCTGGAAATTTCCATAGTAAGTATAGTTTTAAAAAATTCAAATAACTCTATGTAAGGAACTAAACCTCAGTAGGTATGAACACTGTTGTCCTTGGTAAATACAAACTATGGGCAGATAATGGATGGTACATGGTTCACATGAAATTCCAAGCTAAAAGACTATGTACTATTTACATTTTCAGGTTATATTACTTAATAATAAGGAATATCTTGGACTTTGTGTTTTATTTCAAAACATACTATTTCTTTCCACTGTACATCATTGGTTTTGGGGGGAACCAGTGTGGTTTGTAAGTACTTGCCACCACAGATGTTGCGTAAAAACACCTCTGTCTGCAGTACATTAGAGCAGTTCAGCTCTGGGTGCCCCATAAAGGTGCTGTTGACCTTGGGAGGACTTGGGCTGAAGATCTGAGCATTAAGTTTAGTTGACCGATTGCAGTTTAGTTTTCAGGGACAAAATCGATGATCAAAGTTCAGTTTCCTGAGTCTTTCTGTTTTCTTGTTAATATTATTTCTTAATGTACTATCTGTGTAAGAAAACACGTTTTTTGTTTTTTGTTTTTTAATGGGAGAAGGGAGGACCTGATGGGCCCAATGAACAGGGTTATCAATTAAAAAAAAATCTGATCAGGATGTACATATGGAAAGCTATTTCACCATTTATCCAATCATTTAGTCACTGATAACGACACACAATGAGGACTTAGTTTGTTTCAAGAACTGAGCCATCTCTAGTAGAGCCCCAGAATCCTAAATTAGCTAGCAATCAAATTCTCAATTAGACTAGAGCATGTGGATCCTCCCAAAGGGGGAAACATTGGAACAAGAAATCAACAGAGATGTTAGGTAAAATGATTCCACAGGGGATAACTTTTCCTTGTCTACAGCATTATTTTCCAGCTGGTAGATCATGTAAAACAAATGTGTTAAAAAAACAAAGAAACAAAAACTTTAATGGTGGGTGAGAGCCTTTCTCTTGTCCCTCCATATCATGCTAATTTTCCTTAACCTGATTTTTATTTGATTTAGCACAGCATTCCTCTAAGTATGTTTCATAGAATACTACTCCTGCCAAATGGAAAATCATAGTGTGGGAAGCTCTATGAATTTTTATAGACCCTTGTTGGAGGCATTATCTGCATACTAAAGGCTCTGAGAAGTCCTGCAGTAAAGAAACTTGTTTAACTGGCCCAGATTTTTCCTAATTTACTTATCACAGAATAATTTTACGCCATTCATGGTAATGCCTTTTCCACTCTCCCTCTATAGGAGGGTCAACACTATTGAACATTGACACAGACAGGCAGTAAGCAGCATGGTGGCTCTAGTGCCAAGACAGCTGACAGGGTACTAGGAGAGCAAGAATCTAATTTTTCCCAACCCATGGCTTCTTCTGTGTCCCATGCTACCAGTTGAAGAGGCAAAGCAATGTGGATATGTAACTACATGATTTATTATCAACAATGACCCAGCCAGAGACAACAGGAAAGGCAACGAATTTGTTGTACATGAGAAGTTATCACACATATAAGATTTACCAATTTAGAAAAAGCAAGAACTTTCCTTGCTTTGTTCCCTTTCTCTGCTCTATCAAGCTTCTTGCTCAGTACCTCTTTTGGTCCATCAACAGTGCCACCCTAAATAGTGCCACATTAGGCTACTAGCAGGGACTCGCTTAGATCAACTTACTTCTAAGCTTTATTACATACACACACACTTTTTTTTTTTTTTTTTTTTTTTGCGGTACGCGGGCCTCTCACTGTTGCGGCCTCTCCCGTTGCGGAGCACAGGCTCCGGACGCGCAGGTTCAGCGGCCATGGCTCACGGGCCCAGCCGCTCCGCGGCATGTGGGATCTTCCCGGACCGGGGCACGAACCCGTGTCCCCTGCATCGGCAGGTGGACTCTCAACCACTGCGCCACCAGGGAAGCCCCCCCGCACACTTTTTATTCCTTATCATCTTTTAACCTGATACTAACAATAACAGAGCCACTATAACAGTATTCTAGTAACAGAATTATCATCTACAAGTGTTTATTACATACTTTTGTATAAAAGTCCTGAAAGGCACGAGTAAGTTCCTGCCCTAAAGCAATTAACAGTCTAGTTGAAGAGACAGACTGAAAAGGAAGTGACAGTCATTTGTTGGGATGTTTAGTATCCAATCAGGTGTTGCAGACTGAGTTAATGAGGAAAAGGCTTTCAAATGGAAGTGGTACCTCAACCAAAGCTAGCAATGAGGATGGGATTCATAATGACAGAATGTCAGAGCTGGTGAGTTTCCATAATCATCATTGTGGTGATGGCTTTTCCACTCTCCCTTTCTAGGAGGGTCCCTAGACGCACAGTGCAAAAAGATCTTGACAGTAAATCCTTCCATTTAAAAGGGGCATAGAGATCTGTTCTCTCTTCTCTCCAATGGTCAAGGTGTAGTGGGAGAGGGAACACAGCAAATGTGAAGATCTGTGACAAGGAGAGGTAAAGGATATTATGGGAGCACAGATGAGGGAACCCAGCTCAAGCTGAGAGTTAGGGCCTCAAAAAAGAAAGGAGGGTTTCAGTCTTGAAGGATGAGCAAAGCTCTATTGGCCTTCTTTGCACAGGGAACATCTGTGCAGAGGAAGAGAGGAATGAGAATTGTTGCCTTGCTAGGGGATCCAAATTAGAACATGGGATCGTGGTAGGAGATTGGAACTGGAAGGTGGGCAGGGGCCAAGTGCCAAAGCCCTTTGTATGATGTGTTAAGGGAGCTAACATTCATTGGTCGGGGTGCAGAAGTGCCAGGGTGCAATTCTGTGTTGCCAGGTGCTGGTTATGTAACACTGGTCACCTCTCTTTGGGCCTCAGGTTTCTCATCTGTATGCAAAGAGGATTAGCCTCTAAGATATCTTCTAATTTTAAGCTGTCTATGATCTTTGTAGCAGAGTGTTTAATAAATTATGGCCCTTCTCGCCTCACTCTTCTTCCTGGTCTGCTTTTGTCAGAATGCCCTTCATTGACCAGGGTTGGTTGACACTGCATTCATGGAGGGGAGTTTTCCCACTTCATCACATTAGGAAAAGTCCACTGTTCCCTAGAGCCCTTGACCTTTGTGTTAGAGTAGAACAAAGAGCTGTTGCAATGTCAGACTACAGTGATTAGTATTCAGACCTTTTTCCTTTTCCATGCTGTGTGGTCTTTTTCATATTCGTATGACTTTTCTGTTTTCATTGGACAAAATACGATGAATTTAATGAACTCTTTATTAAATTCCATTTCGTACAACTGGAAAGAATTCTACCTCCTCTCCACTTTATGGATTTGTACATATTACTAAATACTTGGGCTTTTAAAACACATTTTGTGACTATTTGCTGTTTTATTATACCTTAACTTGGTATGAATATTTTTGAGAAATTAAGAAGTTGAGAAAGTATAAAAATGTAATTAACATGTGTTTTCGCCATCCAGAATTAAGTGCTATAAATATTTCCGCATATTGGCTTCAGGTTGAATTAAAAAATTTTTTTCCTTTTTTTTTAAATTTATTTTTTTATACAGTAGGTTCTTATTAGTTATCCATTTTATACATATTAGTGTATATATGTCAATCCCAATCTCTCAATTCATCACAGCACCACAACCCCCTGCCACTTTCCCCCCTTGGTGTCCATACATTTGATCTTTACACCTGTGTCTCAATTTCTGCCCTGCAAACTGGTTCATCTGTATCATTTCTCTAGGTTCCACATATATGGATTAATATACGATATTTGTTTTTCTCTTTCTGATGTAACTTCACTCTGTATGACACTCTCTAGATCCATCCACGTCTCTACAAATGACCCAATTTCGTTTCTTTTTATGGCTGAGTAGTATTCTACTGTATATATGTGCCGCATCTTCTTTATCCATTCATCTGTCAATGGACACTTAGGTTGCTTCCATGTCCTGGTTATTGTAAATAGAGCTGCCATGAACATTGCAGTACATGACTGTTTTTGAATTATGGTTTTCTCAGGGTATATGCCCAGTAGTGGGATTGTTGGGTCATATGGTAATTCTATTTTTAGTTTTTTAAGGAACCTCCATACTGTTCTCCATAGTGGCTGTATCAATTTACATTCCCACCAACAGTGCAAGAGGATTCCTTTTTCTCCACACCCTCTCCAGCATTTGTTGTTTGTAGATTTTCTGATGATGGCCATTCTAACTGGTGTGAGGTGATACCTCATTGTAGTTTTGATTTGCATTTCTCAATAATTAGTGATGTTGAGCAGCTTTTCATGCGCTTCTTGGCCATCTGTATGTCCTCTTTGGAAAAATGTCTGTTTAGATCTTCGGCCCATTTTTGGATTGGGTTGTTTGTTTTTTTGATATTGAGCTGCATGAGCTGTTTGTATATTTTGGAGATTAATCCTTTGTCCATTGATTCGTTTGCAAATATTTTCTCCTATTCTGATGGTTGTCTTTTTGTCTTGTTTGTAGTTTCCTTTGCTGTGCAAAAGCTTTTAAGTTTCACTAGGTCCCATTTGTTTATTTTTGGTTTTATTTCCATTATTCTAGGAGGCGGATCAAAAAAGATCTTGCTGTGATTTATGTCAAAGAGTGTTCTTCCTGTGTTTTCCTCTAAGAATTTTATAATGTCTGGTCTTACATTTAGGTCTTTAATCCATTTTGAGTTTATTTTTCTGTATGGTATTAGGGAGTGTTCTAATTTCATTCTTCTACATGTAGCTGTCCAGTTTTCCCAGCACCACTTATTGAAGAGACTGTCTTTTCTCCATTGTGTATCCTTTCCTCCTTTGTCATAGTTTAGTTGACCGTAGGTGTGTGGGTTTATTTCTGGGCTTTCTATCTTGTTCCATTGATCTTTATTTCTGTTTTTGTGCCAGGACCATATTATCTTGATTACTGTAGCTTTGTAGTATAGTCTGAAGTCAGGGAGTCAGATTCCTACAGCTCTGTTTTTTCCCCTCAAGACCACTTTGGCTATTCGGGGTCTTTTGTGTCTATATACAAATTTTAAGATTTTTTGTTCTAGTTCTGTAAAAAATGCCACTGGTAATTTGATAGGGATTGCACTGAATCCGTAGATTGCTTTGGGTGGTATAGTCTTTTTCACAATATTGATTCTTCCAATCCAAGAACATGGTATATCTCTCCATCTGTTTGTATCATCTTTAATTTCTTTCAACAGTGTCTTATAGTTTTCTGCATACAGGTCTTTTGTCTCCCTAGGTAGGTTTATTCCTAGGTATTTTATTCTTTTTGTTGCAGTGGTAAATGGGAGTGTTTCCTTAATTTCTCTTTCATATTTTTTATCATACGTGTATAGGAATGCAAGAGATTTCTGTGCATTAATTTTGTATCCTGCTACTTTACCAAATTCACTGATTAGCTCTAGTAGTTTTCTGGTGGCATCTTTAGGATTCTCTATGTATAGTATCATGTCATCTGCAAACAGTGACAGTTTTACTTCTTCTTTTCCAATTTATATTCCTTTTATTTCTTTTTCTTCTCTGATTGCCATGGCTAGGGATTCCAAAACTATGTTGAATAATAGTGGTGAGAATGGACATCTTTGTCTTATTCCTGATCTTAGAGGAAATGCTTTCAGTTTTCACCATTGAGAATGATATTTGCTGTGGGTTTGTCATATATGGCCTTTATTATGTTGAGTTAGGTTCCCTCTGTGCCCACTTTCTGTAGAGTTTTTCTCATAAATGGGTGTTAAATTTTGTCAAAAGCTTTTTCTGCATCTACTGAGATGATCATATGGTTTTTCTTCTTCAGTTTGTTAATATGGTGTATCACACTGATTGATTTGCGTATATTGAAGAATCCCTGCATCCCTGAGATAAATCCCACTTGATCATGGTGTATGATCCTTTTAATGTGTTGTTGGATTCTGTTTGCTACTGTTTTGTTGAGGATTTTTGCATCTGTATTCATCAGTGATATTGATCTGTAATTTCCTTTTTTTGTAGTATTTTTGTCTGGTTTTGGTATCAGGGTGATGGTGGCCTCATAGAATGAATTTGGGAGTGTTCCTTCCTCTGCAATTTTTTGGAAAAGTTTGAGAAGGATGGGTGTTAGCTCTTCTCTAAATGTTTGATAGAATTCACCTGTGGAGCCATCTGGTCCTGGACTTTTGTTTGTTGGAAGATTTTAATCACAGTTTCAATTTCATTACTTGTGATTGGTCTGTTCATATTTTCTATGTCTTCCTGGTTCAGCCTGGAAAGATTATACCTTTCTAAGAATTTGTCCATTTCTTCCAGGTGGTCCCTTTTATTGGCATAGAGTTGCTTGTAATAGTCTCTTAGGATGCTTTGTATTTCTGCGGTGTCTGTTGTATCTTCTCCTTTTTCATTTCTAATTTTATTGATTGGAGTCCTCTCCCTCCTTTTCTTGATGAGTCTGCTAATGGTTTATCAATTTTGTTTATCTTCTCAAAGAACCAGCTTTTAGTTTTATTGATCTTTGCTATTGTTTTCTTTGTTTCTGTTTCATTTATTTCTGCTCTGATCTTGATGATTTCCTTCTTTCTACTAACTTTGGGTTTTGTTTGTTCTCTTTGTCTAGTTCCTTTAGGTGTAAGGTTAGATTGTTTATTTGAGTTGTTTGTTGTTTCTTGACGTAGGATTATATTGCTGTAAACTTCCCTCTTAGAACTGCTTTTGCCGCATCCCGTAGGTTTTGTATCATCGTGTTTTCATTGTCATCTGTCTCTAAGTATTTTTTGATTTCCTCTTTGATTTCTTCAGTAACTTCTTGGTTATTTAGTAATGTATTCTTTAGCCTCCATGTGTTTCTGTTTTTTACATTTTTTCCCCTGTAATTGATTTCTAATCTCATAGTGTTGTTGTCAGAAAAGATGCTTGCTATGATTTCAATTTTCTTAAATTTACTGAGGCTTGATTTGTGACCCAAGATGTGATATATCCTGGAGAATGTTCCATGCACATTTGAGAAGAAAGTGTAATCTGCTGTTTTTGGATGGAATGTCCTATAAATGTCAATTAAATCTATCTGGTCTATTGTGTCATTTAAAGCTTGTGTTTCCTTATTAATTTTCTGCCTGGATGATCTGTCCATTGATGTAAGTGGGATGTTAAAGTCCCCCACTATTGTGTTACTGTCGATTTCCTCTTTTATAGCTGTTAGCAGTTGCCTTATATATTGAGGTGCTCCTATGTTGGATGCATATATATTTATAATTGTTGTGTCTTCTTCTTGGATTCATCCCTTGATCATTATGTAGTGTCCTTCCTTGTCTCTTGTAACATTCTTTATTTTAATGTCTGTTTTATCTGATATGAGTATTGCTACTCCAGCTTTCTTTTGATACCCATTTGCATAGAATATCTTTTTCCATCCCCTCACTTTCAGTCTGTATGTGTCCCTAGGTCTGAAGTGGGTCTCTTTTAGACAGCATATATATGTGTCTTGTTTTTGTATCCATTCAGGGAGCCTATGTCTTTTGGCTGGAACATTTAATCCATTCACGTTTAAGGTAATTATTGATATGTATGTTCCTATGACCATTTTCTTAATTGTTTTGGGTTTGTTTTTGCAGGTCCTTTTCTTCTCTTGTGTTTCCCACTTAGAGAAGTTCCTTTAACAGTTGTTGTAGAGCTGGTCTGGTGGTGCTGAATTCTCTTAGCTTTTGCTTGTCTGTAAAGGTTTCGATTTCTCCATCTAGTCTGAATGAGATCCTTGCTGGGTAGAGTAATCTTGGTTGTAGGTTCTTCCCTTTCATCAGTTTAAATATGTCATGGCACTCCCTTCTGGCTTTTAGAGTTTCTGCTGAGAAATCAGCTGTTAACCTTATGGGAGTTCCCTTGTATGTTATTTGTTGTTTTTCCCTTGCTGCTTTCAGTGATTTTTCTTTGTCTTTAATTTTTGCCAATTTGATTACTGTGTTTCTCGGCATGTTTCTCCTTGGGTTCATCCTGTATGGGACTCTCTGTGCTTCCTGGACTTGGGTGGCTATTTCCTTTCCCATGTTAGGGAAGTTTTTGACTGAAATCTCTTCATATGTTTTCTTTGGTCCTTTCTCTCTCTGTTCTCCTCTTGGGACCCCTATAATACGAATGTTGTTGCGTTGAATGTTGTCCCAGAGGTCTCTTAGGCTGTCTTCATTTCTTTTCATTCTTTTTTCTTTATTCTGTTCCTCAGCAGTGAATTCCACCATTCTGTCTTCTAGGTCACTTATCCGTTCTTCTGCCTCAGTTATTCTGCTACTGATTCCTTCTAGTGTATTTTTCATTTCCGTTATTGTATTGTTCATCTCTGTTTGTTTGTTCTATAATTCTTCTAGGTCTTTGTTAAACGTTTCTTGCATCTTCTCAATATTTGCCTCCATTCTTTTTCGAGGTCCTGGACCATCTTCACTATCATTATTCTGAATTCTTTTTCTGGAAGGTTGCCTATCACCACTTCATTTAGTTGTTTTTCTGGGTTTTTATCTTGCTCTTTCATCTGGTACATAGCCCTCTGCCTTTTCATCTTGTCTGTCTTTCTGTGAATGTTGTTTTGTTCCATAGGCTACAGGGTGTAGTTCTTCTTGCTTCTACTGTCTGCCTTCTGTGAATTTAAAACTTTTAATAAAATAATAAAATCATTTCTGATAAATGTAAAATTTCCTTTGATCACTACTGAAAGTCTGTTCTCCAACTCCTTATCATGTGTTCCATCTCCAAATTTGAAATTCATCCATTTAAAAGAAAAAAAAGGAAATACATCAATTTTAACAATATTTATCCAAATTAAAAATATCCAATGAACATGTACAATAGAGTTTCATAAATTATATTAGTATATTTTTGTGTTTTATTTTTTTTAATGTATACCAAAAATCAAATTTAGAATTAAATTCTATCAAGGGGTAACCAACTAAACAAGGATTGGGATAATGAACTAAGGCCACCAAGTTAACAGGCAAAGGTGGGGGAATGGTCAAGTGGCTGTTGGATTGTTCTGCTGGATGTGGCTCCTGGCCCTGGGTTACTTCCAGTTGGCTGCTTCTATTCTAAATTGGATTTTGCCATGGTGCCATTTGTTTTTCCTTTATCTTCAATTCAAGGTCCAAATCGTCTTCTTATTTAGAGGGATACTGCTCAAAGGGTGAGATAGGGCTTTGCTTTCCTATGGAAATAAAGAGAAAGATTTTTTCTTGTTTCTGTCCTTGAAGAGCTAGGGGATTCAAGTGATCCCATTCAGGAGTTTGAATCTTGGGAAGGTGAGGCAAAGGCTCAGGGACAGTTAAGAAATTAATCATGGTTGGGTTTGCAAGAATAATAAGGGTCAGTGATTTTTCCAATTTATTTTCCACAGTATGTGGCAGGTATTGTTCATTGTAAGTAATTTATATGTAATATCTCATTTGATTCTCATGATTACTTTATGTATTGAGTACTCTTATGTTATTCATTTTACATATGAAGAGGCTGAGGCTGAGATTTTAATTAACTTGTCTCAGTTTACTAGTAAGGCATGTTTCTAGATGAAACCCTAGGCATCTTAGCTTTAAAAACCCAAGCATGTTTAGCAAAAGTCCAGAAACATCATATGAATCAATCTGTTCCTATTATGTAACCTAAGTCATATTTCCTATGTCCAGTCTCTCTTGGTTTTTTCCTCAGAGTCAGAGCTGAACCCTCTAGCTTCTCATTGATTTATTGATCCTTTAATGAATATTTTTTCTCCTTAAGTTAGCTGAAGTTAGATACAGTTGCTTAGAACTAAAAACCCTGTTTGTTCATAGGGTCTCCTTCCAAGTTCTTAATTGTATAACACTGATCCTTATTCACTTCCACGAAACTGCTTAAAATACCATATTAAAGACTGCGCTTGATATTACAGGTTAGATTTACATTCTAACCTGCAAGTTACATGAAAGTTATTACATCTATTCTGTATACTCTCTTTGTTAGTGGTGTCTAATTTTAAAAGATAAGTCAATTTTATTTCCCTCTTATTTTGGCAAGGAACTTAATTAGTTGATGTGGTTGGTGGAATAATAACGCTCTAAGATATTTAGGTCTTAATCCCTGAAACTTGTGAATGTTAATTTTTATGGCAAAAAGGACTTTGCATATGTGACTCATTTAAGGGTCTTGAGATGGTGAGATTATCCTGGATTATTTGGGTGGGCCCTACATATAATTATAAGTGTCCTTATAAGAAAGAGGTAGAGGGAGATTTGACTTCAGAAGAGGAAAAGGCAATGTGATGCCAGAAACAGATTAGAGTGGTGCTTTTAAGAAAGAGGAAGGGGCCACAAACCAAAGAACCCAGGTATCCACTAGAATCTGAAAAGGCAAAGGAACAGATTCTCCCCTCAGAGTCTCCAGAAGGAACCAATCCTGTCAACACCTTGGTTTTATCACTGTAAGACTCTTTTCAGACTTCTGACCTCCATAACTACAAGAAAATAAATTTGGGGCTTTTTAAACCACTAAGCTTCTAGTAATTTGTTACAGTGGTAATAGGAAACTAGGTGTTGAAGAAATGAGATCATTTGTAGGCTTATGCTTGGTTTAGAAAACAGTACATTTTGGCTCTATTATGTTATTGGCCTGGGGAAGATCAGTGGCAGCTCACACACGTGCATTGTAAAGTGTTCAGGTAGTTAGTGGGAAAATTGTGTCATGATTTCTCTTGTGA
The DNA here is from genome assembly GCF_964341445.2 of Mesoplodon mirus. NCBI lineage: Eukaryota > Metazoa > Chordata > Mammalia > Artiodactyla > Ziphiidae > Mesoplodon > Mesoplodon mirus. The sequence goes on from NC_138995.1 coordinate 32,331,989, forward strand.
AGAAGGCAGAGCGCTTTTATGGTCAATGGATTTTTTTTAAGGTGGATGATATGAAATGGCCAGTTGGCACAAAATTGATTAATTTCCGAAGTTTGTATCCAAATTATCTTATGATTTTCTTTTTCGTGGAATGTAATTAACAGTGTTTCTGCCACCAGTTTTTCTAATGTTGGGAGTCATTCAGTGTTGCTAGGAGTGGTAGCAGGAATTTAGTTTGTCTGGAGCACCAATATAATATGACCTACATCTAAAGAAAAATCCTAGAAAAATTTCTGCCGAAAATAAACCTCCTTTTTTTTTGTTGTTCTAAGTGCCACTTACCTTTTAGAGAATGGAAGGGTAAATTAATCACTGTGGCTAAGTCATTTGAAATACTACAAAGCTTATAGAGTATAGTTCCTGTGAAAGCTACATCCCTTGAAGATGCCATACTCCTGATAAGGTTTTAGAAATTTAATTGAAAAAATATTATAAAGATTTTAAGTGACCATAGGATCCTTTGTTAGAAAAAAAGAGAGTCCTCTGATTCTTCTCAAAAGGATATGTGTGTGTGTTGAGGGTAGTGGGGTAGAGTGAATGAACAGAATTCCCTTGAATAATGTCTCGGTATATCGCCACTGTTAATAAAATTATGGTTGGTGAGCCAAGCAGAATACATTTGAAATAAATAGCTTCTAAACCGATATTAACAGAGATTTCCAATATCAACTTGTTTCTATTTCACAGTGTGTAGATAATAGGAGGGAAGACACATATAAAGGTCATTGCTTATGTTGTAGTTATATGTCTTACAATGCCAGACTGATGTTTTTAAAAGAGTGGCTGAATACTTATACCATCCAGGATGGATATTCTCTCAGATGCTGACAAACACACATCTATCTAGATAATAGAACTGATTCCTTTTTTTTAAATGTGTGTTTGTTCACATAAATACAACACGTACAGCATTCAGCTGTGACTCATGAATAAATCTTGAAGATGCACAAGAAGACCCAGCATTCAAATTTGATTTTCAACTAAAAGTGAGAGGATAGGGGAGAGAGATCATTCCATGGGAAAGAATGCTATTTTATTAAATTCCTCTGGTTTCATCAGGGAAATAATGTTGCACATTATGGAGAATTTGCATGTCTTAGATTCAAATCGTGCTCATAAAACCCAAAACATTTTGTGGTTTTTGCTGTTATTGTTGCTCTTGTTACCATCATAGAACCTTGATCTTTGCTATCTAGTGTGATGGAAGGCCATTTTAATTTAGTTGATTGAATGAATGAATCCACACTGAGCACCTAAGGTGGGCTTAAGTTCAGTTCTAGAGGATTAAAGAAAAAAGTGATGGTTCTGTTCCATAAAAAAACTAGAGCGTTAGAAACGTAGAATGAGTAAAGTATAATTCTCAGTTAGGATCAGCAAAATGTGGCACACCTACTTACTACTTCCCTCTTCAGTGTTCATGGCAGACATTGCTAATCACTCAGGCCTCTCCTTTCTTTTGAACTTGGATGTAGCTTCTCCTCTTAGCATCACACTCCAAGAAGCCAGTACCAATGGATTGAAGATGACATTTTCAGTAAAACTTATTTGCTCTCCTTGTTCTCAAACTTATACAGGTGTCTTAGTCAGTTTGACCTGCTGTAACAAAAATACCATAGTCTGGGTGGCTTAAACAACAAACACTTACTTCTCATGGTTCTGGAGGCTGGAAAGTCCAAGATCAAGGTGCCAGCAGATTCAGTGTCTGGAGAGCACTCACTTCTTCTTGTATCCTCACATGGCAGAGGATACTGTCTAGCATCTGTTATCCACTATCAGCAGTAGAAGTTCAAGGACTTCTGCCCACTGCATCTTGGTACTGGAGTCACCAAGGAGAAGACAAACCAGGCAAGCAATGGATAGAACAATGCTTGACTCACACAGGGAAGAGACAGAGCAAGATCTGCTTCAGCTGTGGGCATTGGTCTTCCGGGGCCAGCAGGTCCCTGTCAGCAGCATTCAGTCTGCACACACTCCTCTTGTGCTGTAGCAGACAGACCTTGTTTCTTTCTCAAAGAGGACAGATATGGTAGTGGGGTTGGTCAGGTGCTACATGACACACATGCTTAAACAGAACAAAGGAGTACACATTGAGTCTGAAACAGGGAAAGATATTCCCACATAAGGTGACAAGTCCAACACAGGCTGTGAGGGCTCTTTATCTCTTGGTAAGGCAGTGTTACAGGACCAAGGTCCATTCTTCTGTGGCTAAGTGGGGGTCAAAAGACTGTGTACAAGAGATTGCCTTTCCCAACAGACATTAATCCCATTATGTGGGCTCCACCCTCATGACCTAACTACCTCCTAAAGCCCCCACCTGCTAATACCATCCCATTGGAGCTTGGGGTTTCAGAATATGAATTTTGGGGGGCACAAATATTCAGTTTATAATAATGAGTAATCCAATCTCATCAAGTGAGCTTATTTATTTACCTGAAAAATGAGAATAAAAATATCTACCATCAAAGGAGCTAGTCAAATAGTGTAGGTAAAAGTTCTGAGGTGTGGAAAGGCCAAAGGTAGAGATGTTACCCTTCAAATGGCTGGATGAGATTTATACATATGAGTTAAATAATATTCATATTATTGGTTGTGAATAATACTGTGATCACTAACAGCTTCTGGTAGGCCAAAAGTTAGTTTTGAAACCAGTGGGGGATTTTCTCTTTATTTGTTCATTCATTAATTCATTCATTCATTATTTATTTATTTCCTTCAACAATTCAACAAGGAGCATACCTACTGTAGGCCAGCGTCTGTGCTTTTTGAGGACACTTCACACTAGTCCAAGGAGAAATGTCCACGATGCACACTGTTTTGTATCTCAGAATTGTCTGCAGCTCTGGGACCAATTAGCATTTAATTTCAATAAGTGGGACAAAAAGCTCTCCATGCTAACCCAGATTTTTACAGGCCTAAGCTCACCTGCCTCACAGATCTTCCTAGAAAGAACAGAAGAAGCTGGAAATACCATAGTGTTTGATGCCCAGATGGAGCATATGTGACTTTTCAGCACAGAAAATTCAATATCTCTTTGTTAAGCCATTTCAGCCTTCATGGGGAAAAAGAATTGTCATTCAGCAGATTGGAAATACTCTTCTGTAGCATTTTTTGGCACCTGCTAATTATGCAGATTTCTTGGTAAATGAGCATTTTGGAAATGACACATTCAGAACCACAGTATATAGCAAATATATTAAGTGTTTTTACAAGATGCCTTATGTGCTCATGGAGTCTTTACTGAAAGACTCAAAAGGGTACTGGGATTCCTTCTGCATAGGTGAACATGCTCAGGTAGTTAGCTCTCACAACACAAATGGCAGTCACATTAAAAACACTCCTGTGAAATGATGAAGATACCATTTGATATTTTCTGGTGGAAGTGGAGATGAGAGACAGGAGATTAAGAAAAGGAGGGAGAAAAAAGCACATGAAAAGGACATTCATTTAAAAATGACAAAAAATTCTGTTTAGTCTCTTATCAAACAAGGATAATACAACCTGTTTTGCCTTACAGAATTGTTTTGAGGTATAAATTGGGTAAGAGATTATAATTCCTTGGAGAGTTAGAAAACATGAGGTGTGTTCTGTCTTCCCTTCCAGTTCTAGCTTAAAGTAAAGAAGATAATGTGTTTGTAGTCACAGAAAGCGCAGTTGTCTTCAAGTTACCAGGAACAGTGCTCAATGGATATAGCCAAAAGGGGTAAATAGATCCATGGCTGGATGGAGGCAGTTAGTCCGGAGCTGCTGTCCACCTCGAGTCTACCAGGCCAATCTGAGAGATGAGTGGGTCAGATTCTTGCCACACCTGTCAACCAGAGGTTTCTTTGTTGGGTTGCTTGTGAAACTTCACTTTCGTGGGCTCCATGCAAGATCCTGCACCTAATTTTGAATCCATAGGAGTTTTTCCAAAAAATTATTTATTTATTATTTTTCCTTCAGTTTTATTGAGATATAATTGACATACAGCACTGTATAAGTTTAAGGTGTACAGCATAGTAATTTGACTTAAATTTATCATGAAATGATTATCACAGTAAGTTTAGTGAGCATCTATACATCTCATATAGCTGCAAAATTAAAGGACTAAAAAAATTTTCCTTGTGAAGAGAACCCTTAGAATTTACTTTTAACAACTTTCATATAAAACATACAGCAGTGATCATTATATTTATCATGTTGTACATTACATCCCTAGTAATTATTTATCTTATAACTGGAAGTTTGTACCTTTTGACTACCTTCATCCAAATTTCCCTCCCTCAAGCCCCTGCCACTGGTAACCACAAATCTTACCTCTTTTTCCATTTTTTATTTTTTTAAGTATAATTGACTTATAGCACTGTGTTACTTCCTGTTACACGACATAGTAATTCGGTGTTTCTATACATTTCATAATGAATTCAAAATGAGTAATACCCCATTATGTGTGTGTGTGTATATATATATATATATATATATATATATATATATATATATATATATACACACACACACATATATGCTAATATATATCATATATATGATAATATATATACACATATATATATGATATATATCACATCTTCATCCATTCATCTATTGATGGACACTTAGGTTGCTTCCATATTTTGGCTATTATGAATAATGTTGCTATGAACATAGGGGTGTATATATCTTTTCTAATTAGTGGTTTCATTTTTTTTTTTTTTGATAAATATCCAGGAGTGGAATTAGTGGATCATATGGTAGTTCTATTTTTAATTTTTTGAGGAATCTCCATGCTGTTTTCCATAGTGACTGCACCAATTTACATTCCCACCAGCAGTGCACAAGGGTTCCCTTTTCTCCACATTCTCACCAATACTTGATATTTGTTGTGTCTTTGAGAATAGCCATTCTGATGGTAGCTCATTGTGGTTTTGATTTGCATTTCTTTTATGATTAGTGATGTTGAGCATCTTTTCATGTGTCTGTTGACCACCTATATGTGTTCTTTGGGAAAATGTTTATTCAGATTCTCTGCCCATTTTTTTAATTGGGTTGTTTGTTAATTCTGATGTTGAATTGTATGAGTCCTTTGAATATTTTGGATATTAGTCCCTTATCAGATACATCATTTGCAAATGTCTTCTCCCATTCTGTAGATGGTCTTTTCACTTTGTTGGTAGTTTCCTTAGCTGTGCCAAAGCTTTTTAGTTTGATGTAGTTCTATTTGTTTATTTTGGCTTTTGTTTCCCTTGCCTGAGGAAGCATATCCAAGAAAATATTACTAAGACTGATGTCAAAGAGCTTACTGCCTATGTCTTCTTCGAGAAGTTTTATGCTTTCAAGTCTTACATTTAGTCTTTCGTCTATTTTGAATTTATTTTTGTGCAGTCCAGTTTGATTCTTTTGTATGCAGCTGTCCAGTTTTCCTAACACCATTTATTGAAGAAGCTGTCTTTCCCCCATTGTATATTCTGGCCTCCTTTGTCATAGATTAATTGCTCATATAAGTATGGATTCATTCTGGGCTTTCTATTCTGTACCATTGATCTATTGTCTTTTTTTGGTGCCAGTACCATACTATTTTGATTACTGTAGCTTTGCAGTATAGTTTGAAATCAGGACGTGTGATACCTCCAGCTTTGTTCTTCGTCCTCAAGATTGTTTTAGCTATTCAGGGTCATTTGTGTTTACCATACAAATTTTAGAATAATTTGTAGTTCTGTGAAAAATGCCATTTGTATTTTGATAGGGATTGCATTAAATCTGTAGATTGCCTTTGGTAGCATGATCATATTAACAATGTTAATTCTTCCAGTTCATGAACACTTTCCATCTATGTCATCTTCAGTTTCTTTGATCATTGTCTTACAGTTTTCCAAATACAGGTCTTTTACCTCCTTAGTTAGATTTCTTTCTAGGTATTTTATTGTTTGGTGTGATTAGAAATGATATTTTAAAAAAATTCTCTTTCTGATGGGTTATTGTCAGTGTATAGAAGTGCAACATATTTCTGTATATTTATTTTGTATCCTGAACTTTACCAAATACATTAATAAGTTCTAGTAGTTTTTTGGTGGTGTCTTTAGGATTTTCTATGAATAATATCATCTCATCTGCAAACAGTGACAGTTTTGCTTACTTCTTCCTTTCCAAACTGGATTCCTTTTACCTCTTTTCCTTGTCTGATTGCTGTGGCTAGGACTGCCAATACCATGTTGAATAAAAGTGCTGAGAATGGACATCCTTATTTTGTTCCTGATCTTAGAGGAAATGCTTTCAGCTTTTAACCATTGAGTATGATGTTAGCTGTGGGCTTGTCATGTATGGCTTTTATTATGTTGATGTATGTTGCTTCTATACACACTTTGTTGAAAATTTTTATCATAAATGGGTGTTGAATTTTGTCAGAAGATTTTTCTGCATCTGTTGTGATAATCATATCATTTTTATTTTTCAACTTGTCAGCATGGTATATCACATTGATTGATTTGCATATATTGAACCATCCTTGCATTCCTGATATAAATTTCATTTAGTCATGGTGTATGATTTTTTTAATGTATTGTTGAATTAGGCTTGCTAATATTTTGTTGAGGATTTTTGCATCTATGTTTATCAGTGATATTAGCCTGTAATTTGTGTGTGTGTGTGTGTATGTGTGTGTGTCTGGTTTTGGTATCAGAGTGATGCTGGCCTCATAGAATGAGTTCAGAAGTGTTCCTTTCTCTGCAGTTTTTTGGAATAGTTTGGAATACTTACAAAACTTATACTTCAGAAATTCTCACTTTCACGGGCTCCATCCAAAGTCCTGCATCTAATTTTGAATCCATAGTTCATTTGTTTGTTTTTTTTTAATTTTCTTGGCCATGCTGTGTGGCATGTGGGATCTTAGTTCCCTGACCAGGGATCGAACCCACACCCCTTGCTTTGGAAGCATGGAACCTTAACCACTGGATCACTAGGGAAGTCTTGAATCCATAGTTTTTAATTCATTTTCTTTTAAAAGATTTTCCAAATTGTATAAACTTTAGGCCCCACAACACTGACTTCTACCCCTGCTCATAACTCATGTGTAGCACACTTTTGGGAAGTTCCAACCTATAGTATGTTCATACTGGGCTCTGTATTAGAAGTTCACTCAGTAGCCACTAGGGGTGTCATGGATTAAAGGTGATGAGCTTCTCTGTACATAAAAATTTGGCCCTTTGTCATTTAAAATAAATAAATGCATACATACTTACATTAACTAATTTGTGTATGTATAACTGAGCACTAAGCATACCTGTATATAATTCTAAAGCATAAAAATAATAATCCCTTTGGATCAAGGGTTAGAGAAATATAATAATCATATATACAATCATATATACAATAGAATAATCATATATACAATTAGTGTAATAATAATAATAATAATGCACTAATTTTCAGTGCCCACTGAATAAGTCTGCTGCTTTCTACCCCTAATTAAAATAGTAAATCCTGGGCTTCCCTGGTGGCGCAGTGGTTGAGAGTCTGCCTGCCGATGCAGGGGACACGGGTTCGTTCCCCGGTCCGGGAGGATCCCACATGCTGCAGAGCGGCTGGGCCCGTGAGCCATGGCCGCTGAGCCTGCGCGTCCGGAGCCTGTGCTCCGCAACGGGAGAGGCCACAACAGTGAGAGGCCTGCGTACTGCAAAAAAAAAAAAAAATCCTGTACTTGAACACCTCCTTACAGAGGTGATGGGAATTGAAAACAGTCTTAGGATCTATGACCTTTGTAAGGTGTTCAAGGCTTAGAGGTCTCTCTGACATCTTAGGGATCTAGATGTACCACAGCCCTCACTTGTGGGTGCCACTTGATAGGATATGGTAAGGAACTCCACAGTTTCAAGCATGTTTTCTCTCTTTCTAGTCAGTTGTTCTCAAGGTAATTTTACTTTATAAAAAATACAAAGCGAGTAGAACTTGTCTTCAGTGTTAATCCCACTTCTCATCTCTAGGACCCCTCAACTCTCTAACATCTCTGTTGTTCAGTTTTCTTTCAATGATTCATGGGATTGCAGAGTTAGAGAGGAACTTAGAGTTATTGTTGGTAACCCTTAACTGATTCTTAAATAATCTCTATAGCATCCTTGACAAGTAAAAGGCCATTTGGTACTCGGACACACCCGATAATGGAAAATCCACTGCCTGTATCACCTGCCTCCATCCATTTAACTTTGCCCTGATTGTGAGAATGATTTTTCTGACACTTGGCTCAAATCATTTCCCTTTCTGTGTGTTCAAACAGCCAACCTCTCTGTTCACTGGCCTTATGGCAATTCTTTCCTTATTTTGCTAGCATTTCTACCAAGGTGCTAACTGCTGATTTAAGCTTTTCTTCTATAAGGACTATTCTATCAACAGGAAATTTTAGAAAAAATAGTTTATTAAATCTTGTAAGATCCCCAGAGGATAATTAATGATGATGAAATTCCAAGCTCTGGCTTATGAAGAGCATCCTGTTCCTTACCTATCAATCACATCTTGGAGGATGCTACCTCACTCCTTTTTTTGTCTCACAGTAGCACAATAGGAAGCCCTACAGGGACCCCTGGAGTGTCCATGAGGCATGGAGGAGCAAATACTGGACTAGAATTGACAAACTTTCCTATCAGTAGGACCCGGATAAGACACAACTTCCCTGATAGTACCCTATATTCTCATCTGTAGAAGGAAGAGGTTCGTTTCAATCTCGAAGGTGCCCTCCAGTAGCAAGGTAGATTTGGGGTGCCATATTGTCTAACAGTGCACTAATTTAGATTGATGATTACAGAATTCCAGTCATACGAATAGAACACTGATTTTGTACATTTGGATTAATCTTTGAAAACCATATGCTGTAGTACAGTAACTTGGAAAGTTGTGTTTCTTTAAAATCATGTCATCTCTTGGCAGATACTAATTTTCATTTCTGGTAAGTGCTTGCTAAACCATTTCAATCCATGTTGGCATTGGATGATTAAGTATCACAATAGATCTGTCAGAGAGTTGTATGTGAATAGAATGCATATGAATTATAATAGTTTACTTCTAAGCAGTCTATAATATGCTCAGATGGCACTTAGAAGCCTTTTTTTTGTGCCTTAACTGTGTTAAAGTGGTAAAGATTAGAAACTAATTTTGTGTACATTATAATACCAATATTTGTAATTAATTTGATTTACAGTACACTAAATAATAAACTGGGTTAAAATTTTAAGAAGTTAAAATTTTAAGTCATTAATGTGTTCCTTTTCTATTTCCTTTTTCATTTTTAGAAGTAAATTAAATGAGTTTTGATGTTTTTAAAAGCACATTAAAGGTATGTGCAGCCCAGATAAAGCCCAGTGAATATGATTATTTAGCAGCAATGCAGATTGTTCTTACAGCTTCTCCTCAGCCCACTGTGATACTCTGTATTTCAAGAGATGAGAAGAACTCTGAAAACAATTAAATTCTGTGAATTGAATTCATCCATTAGGACAGAGACAGTCCTTGGGAACCATGAATTGTGATGGAAAGGGAGGTTAGTGAAGGTACATCTTGGGTCATGTTCTATCCAGGAGGATACAAAGCAATGATGATGTATAAATTCATATGTTAGTGGACAGAGCCAAATTTGAGATGACATATTTGAGTCATACTAGTGACACTGTATGGCACTAGAGTAATAAAAATAGAGTAATACAAAGGACACTCTAGAGTCCTTACTCCATTTCTAGAATACAAACATTTCCCCCATCCTCCCACCAATTGATCCTGACAACTTCATAATTATTGATTTGTTCCCTGGTGTTAGAGAAGGATCCAGGTTATATATATCATAGTACCTAGTGAGGTGCTGGATTCATTTTAGGTGCTACACAATTAATTGTTGAATGAATTGTTAAGTTAATTAAGTAATGCTGTGGTGCTATGATTATGATATTCTAGGTAAAACCAGAATCATAGTTCTCCTCTACAATGACTTACTTCCTATTGCTTTGCCTTAATTCATGTTTGTTCTTGTACAGACATGGACCACCTGTCTTGCCTTCCTACTTAACCAAATCACAACCATTCCTTGTGACTCAGCTCAGAGGCTTCCTTTCTATTCTAGGCTTTTTGGTTGCTCCAGAGGGAAGAATTTTCTTCCTTTCTCAACCCTTGTAGCAACTTTCTGGCTGTTTGTCATATGTAATGTTGTGGCATATAGCTGATCATAGCATATGTCAGTATTTTCAGTACTGAATTCAACAATGACTTGTGAAGAATAGTAAACAATATATAATGGAAACTAAATTTCTGGTTCTTGCAAATATCCTGTTATAAAAATATAAAACAACCTGCACATATTTGGAAGAAAATCAACTAGTATTAGGACTATTACTAAGGAAGGCTGCTCAAGTGCCAGACAAGTTTTCCCAAGACTCCAGAACATTTCCCAAAACATGACAATGTGTTATTTTTTATTTGAGTATGCAAATAGGCAGCACTTAGGGGCGGTGTTGTCAGATATTGCCCTGTAGGGCCTGCAAATGAGTTGAGAATCTAAGTAGTATTAAAAGAGAGAAAAAACAAGGAGGGGTTTTGATTTTATAATGAGTATGAAAATTTAAATGAGTATATAAGAACTTCTTGGGTACCTGCTTCTGTGTCGTGAGCCATGTGAGCTGTTTCATGTTGCTTGGCCCACACCCTCTCTCTCCCTTTGCCTCACTGTGACTTATACTTATGTGACTGCAAAATGGGAGTGCTCGTCAGCTGGCTGAACTTGTAGGATCTGACAGGCAATCGCTGTGAACAAGCTGCTCTCCTATTCCTTGTGACTACCAACACAAAGGCAGACCTGCTGAGGAGCTCTGAATCTTATATGATTCATTATGTGCGTACAAATAATAATGAAAACAACAAAGAGCAATATAATGATGGCCCTTTATTGCATGCTTACGATTCTTCAGCAGATAAAACCTCACTTTAAGAAAAATACTTATTGTAGACATGAGGAAGCTGAGGTTCTCATACCTAATTTGTGGCAGAGTCAGGAGCTGTCCTTAGATCTGTCCTAGATCCATCCTTAGATCTTTTTTTTTATTTATTTTTTTGCTGTATGCGGGCCTCTCACTGTTGTGGCCTCTCCCGTTGCGGAGCACAGGCTCTGGACGCGCAGGCTCAGCGGCCATGGCTCACCGGCCCAGCCACTCCGCGGCATGTGGGATCTTCCCGGACTGGGGCATGAACCCGTGTCCCCTGCATTGGCAGGCGGACTCTCAACCGCTGCGCCACCAGGGAAGCCCCATCCTTAGATCTTGATCTGTCCCACTCCAAGGCCTCTTCAACTGCACACTACCTTACCTGAGTAGGTAAAGAATTCTTATGGGGACAGGGTTCTATTTTATGCACCTTGATGGCTGAACACCAGCACGTGCTATAGTTGATTAAAATAATAGCTGAAGGAGTGCCCTTCTTCCCCCACCCCTTTTATTGTAAAACATTTAAAAAAAGAAAAATATAAGGATTAATGTAAGGAATATCAATCTAAAAAATAGTAGTTCTCAAACAAGGGTGATTTTGCCCCCAGGGAACAATTTGGCAACGTCTAGAGACATTTTTGATGGTCACGATGGGGCGCGGTGGCACTGGCATCTAGTATGTGGAGGCCAGGGATGCTGAACATCCGGCTATGCATAGGAAAATCCTCCACAACAAAAAATTATCTGTTCCAAAATGTCAATGGTGCAATGGTTGAAAAAATAAATAAATGGTTTAATAAACCAGACATTTTTGAAGCCCTTTAATATCCATCCTTGATTACTTCTTTCTTTAGAAGTAGATGTCTCTAGGCATTCTTTTATATATCTACTATAATATGTTTACTACTAATGTAAGTGTCTATAAGTAATGCAATGGATTATTTTAATATCATTCAGCAGTTTGATGTTTTTCGGTTAAAACTATCTTTTGAGATTTATCCACTTTAAAAATAAATTTAAACATAGTTTATTAATTTAAACAACAGAATAGTGTTCTATGAATATACCACAATTTATCCATTCACCTTTGAATATTATTTAAAATACAGTGATTCAATTAATATCCTTGTACATGTACCTGTACAGCAGAGTTCCTCTAAGGTTTATACAGAGAAGTCAAATCTCTGGATTGTATCAATATGCATTTCCAGAAACAGTGAAGATGAGTTTCCATTTCCTCACATCTTCTCCAGAGTGTGATATGTCAACTGTAATTTTTGTGAGATATTCCTTCTTTTACATTGTAAAGTCTGCTGGGAGTCCTTAATACTTAATGTTAAAGGATTTTCAGATTTCTTTAACATTTTATGTGGACAGTCATATGTCCCATTTCTATTGCCTTCTATATATGTTTAGAAGAAAAGTAAATGAATGAATGTAAGTGCCTTTTTTAATAGGCTATATTGACTTATCCAGTTGCCAACTAAATATCCATTATTGAGATTGAATGTCCAAGTTCAAATAAAACATCCAGGGGTTACCATGAACTCTTCCTTTACCCTTGACCACACCTAGGCATCCCAGCCTAAACCTTTTGAATTCATTCTCTTCTCTTTATCCTCACTGCTAGTCCCTTAGTCTGGGTCTTCATCACTTCTTATGGAATTTCAGGAGCAAATCCTCCCCGCCCCAGTACTCCTTTTCTCCAATCTGTGTTCCATTCACAGTGCAGAATAATCCTTCTAAAACTCAAAACTCTTCTTCTTTAAACCCTTTCTTTACTGGCTCTTCCCAATAAAGTTCACCTTAGCGTGGTCTGATACCTGCTTGCTACTCTAGCCTTCTTGCTAACTAGTCCCTCCACAATCTATTCTACATTCCAGTCAAATGGAACTACCAGCGCTCCCTGTAAAGCCAAGCTTCCCATGTCTCTGCCCTTATACATGCTACTCTCAGTGCTGTGATGTTGACAGTAAGCTCTTTGCCCAGCTACTCCTGTTCGTCCTCCAGGTTTCTGAGTAGATGTCATTCGGATGACATTAGAAGGTACTACGATGTCTTCCCTCACCCTTCCTTCACCCCAGGCAGCGTGAAAGTCCCTCTTTGTACTGTCCTGACAGTATGTTATACTACACTGATCACATTGCATTGTTGTTATCTCTTTCCATAGCTAGTTTTTTCTTACTAGGACTTCAACTCCTTGAGGACAAGTCTGTCTCTAATTTGTCTTTATTTCTTTGATCCCCAGAACAGAAGAAATGTTCATTAAAATGGATGGGGAGTAATGTTAAAACCTTCTTAACTTTGAATAGTTCATATCCCTCTAAGTCATGAACCCAAACAAGGGTGGACCCTGGGTTCAAAGAGCTGACTCCCTCTTTGAAATCTCATGTGAGAGGTCAAAATATCTCCTCTACAAGAACCAACCTGCTCCAAATGTTCTACATATTTTAGATTCACTGTATTGTGGAGTGTGTTTCTCCTAAGGTATTTCCATTAGTTTTTTTGTTTGTTTGTTTGTTTTTTGCGGTACGTGGGCCTCTCACTGTTGTGGCCTCTCCCGTTGCGGAGCACAGGCTCTGGACGCGCAGGCTCAGCGGCCATGGCCCACGGGCCCAGCCGCTCCGCGGCATGTGGGATCTTCCTGGACCGGGGCACGAACCCGTGTCCCCTGCATCGGCAGGCGGACTCTCAACCACTGTGCCACCAGGGAAGCCCTTTCCATTAGTTTTTAAAGTCCACATGCATCTTAAAGGAAATGTAAACCACATGTTTGACATTCATTTACACTTAACTGTGTTATTTTTTTTTCTATAAAAAAGAAAACTGTAAATAGATGTTCAAATGCCTTTGGGGCTTTTTAATAAATACGACTTTCAAGTCATTTTTCTTTCCATGGAATTATTACAAAGGAAAATGCCTTTGAACAATAGAAGGTTATGGCTCAGTCCCAAACTCCAAGTAAGTGGTATTTTAGTAGGTTCCAAACTTGGTTATAGCCCTTATCCCAGATCCCTGAACCACAAATTCCCAGTTGTATTTGCTCTCTTCAACTGTCAGAGGTAGAAACAGAGGGTACTGACCTTTTATTTATCTTTGCGTCTTTAAAGTTAATTTGTCCGAGGAAAGCGTTCTGTACTTAGAACATCTGGGTTCTAGCCTTGACTCATGCTAGATTCAGGGGTGACATCCGTATTCCACCTGCTTCATAACACTGGTGGGAGCATCGAGTGACATGAATGTGAAAGTAAAGTAGACACAGTAAAAAACACTACTCATAGTCTGTTAGTGGGAGGATGAATTGATGCAGCCTTTTTAGAGGGATGTTTGGCAATGTCTATAGGAATTTTAAGCAGTGCAGAGGATCCTTGACTAAATATATCTGACTGCTGTATATTTACCCTATGGATATACTCACAGAACTATGTCAAAATATATGCTTAAGAATATTCATTGTACTAAAGTTTTTCATTAGAAAAAATTATATAATCTAAATTAAATTTTTGGGAGCTATTTAAATAAGTTAATGGAATACTAAATGATTGTTTAAAAATATGTTTATATATATATATAAACATACATATATGGAAAGAGCACCAAGATATAAAACATGAAAATAAAAGCTAAGGTACGCCAGTGTATATTGGATTGTCTCATGAATGAAGAACAATATGAAGGAGGAAACAAACAAAACAAAAAACTGGAGGAGGAAACATATGTATTTCACAAGTCAATAGAGAATACTTTTTATTGGTAGGATATATAAGAAAATTTACAAGTAGTTACCGTTGGGGAAATCTTTTAATTTTCATCTTAGGCTACTACTACACTTGTATTTTCATGCCATGTACATGTGTAGGCAATGGGCTTGTGGTACATTTTTGCTTTCTTCTTTCATGCTCTTTTGTACACACACACACACAGACATATACACATTCACACACACAAGAATACTTAAATAATTTTTAAAGAAAAACAGAAGTATACAGTCCCTTATCCGAGCACAATCTTCAGAGCACACAGATTTGGGTGTGAATCCTAGCTCAGCCCCCATTCTAGTTATGTTACCTTGGGAAAATTACTTGAAGTCTCTAAACCTCAGTTTTACTACCTTTTGGGGGGAATAAACTACTTTTGAAATTGGGGGACAATAACCTACCTTTCAAGCCTATTAAGAGTTATATTTTATAATAAAATAATGCATAAAGCTGAATATAATTTGCAAAATGGTAAACCCTCATTAAGTTAGGTTTATAGTTATTGTTTTTGTTATTATTATTATCACTATAAGATAACCAACACCTTTAAACCTCTTTCTCCATTAAGAAGACTAGTTCAAGGCAATGGAGTCCTCAGCCTTGATTCAGGGCTAGTTTTAGGAAAAAGAAATGCAAGACTGGGCTTCCGATAAGGTCTAGCTGTTTTAACCAAAAGGCTTAGACTGTTGGGGGTGGATAAACTAAGTATGTTGGAGCAGCAGATTTCATCTGAAACAAGCTCATGTGTGGCCCTTGGAATTCCCAGCTGAGACATGGCTTCTTAACAAGCTCACAGTATTTAGCTTTCCCATTTTCATAAGAAGCTCCAGTTTCAGGTTCAGACTCTAGAATCCCTGGTCTCTGGCTTAGTGTCCTTCAGTGGATCCATGGTTTAGGGCATCCCTGGAACAGACTTTTCTAGAATTTGAAAAAGTTACAAAGTATATTGCTGACCCCAAACCATTTCTTGATTCTGAAAAGAAATTGTTCCTGGAAGTGCTTCAGGGGAAAGATTTGGAGGAGCAGCTTTCCATTTTGACTTGAATTGCAAACTCACATTAAAAAACATTAAGGATAATAAACTGGAAATTCAATTACCAGGCTTGAAGCCAGAACACCGCACACTCGTTTTGGATTTGCATCTTAACTTATAGCTTGTTCTTGCCAATATTACTTACAATTCAGACCTTTGCTCATGGTATAAAAACACTTAGTGCACAGATGATTTCTCACCAAGTGCTTTTTGATGGACCTGCCCAAATGTCGATTTGGGTATGACTTTAAATTAGGAGGAAACTTGAAACATTTCTCCCTTTTATTTTTATATTTTTATTATTGCACATTGGGAATCCACAGAATTACATGACAAGGGTTTCAAATTTCCATACAATGTTGTGTCTCCTCTTGGATACCAATCAAGGTTTCTATTCGGCTTACAATCGAATTTGTTTACAAGACATTTGTGTTGAGATGTTGGACACCTGCCCTTATGAAGATGATTCCTAATATAGGGGTTGGGGAAAAATGAGGGGATATGTTATAGCCTTGCCAAAGAAAGCAGCTATAATGCTATGAATTTTTGGCTTGCCTTGACTTTTGAAAAATAATTCAGGTGTCCAGATGAGGGCTTCTATGAATCTGGGTAAATGACCCTCAAGATGGATCTGTCCAATTCCCTTGAGAAGAGTGGCATGACTTAGCCATGAAGGGCATAGGCAGTACCAAGTATGTTGTTCACATTCCCTAGGTGTGAATCCATGCTCCATCATTTATCAACCGTGTGACTATGGACAAGTTACTTAAACTTTCTGTGCCTCAGTTCTCTCATCTGTAAAACTGGGATGAAGATGACAGTACCTATCTTTTAGGATTGTGTAATGATAGAGAGTTAATGCATGTAAAGCTCTTAGAATAGTGCTTGGCAATAGTAAACACTCAATAAATATATTTTTTATTATTATGAGGTGTGATTCATCAAAGACTTACAGGAATAGTGGATCATTATGCTTGGTGTAGAGAAAACAGTGGTTCTCTTTGGATACCTCCCAGGATTTTGGCTTCTGTCTATAGCAGTGAATCCCAATCTTGGATGCACACTGTTACCACCCAGTGTCAAAGTATAATTTTTAAAAGTTGAAAGCTTGACTCTCATGTAAATATAGAATACTTGCCCAAAACTTATTTGATTCATTAATGAGAGAACCAGCAGGATAAGTTGAAACAGAATTAGAAAGGCCAAATAGCTGTTCAGTCAAGGTTGAGAACCACTGATCTTAAAATTTTCCCCCGTTTCCTGACTACATTCTACATTTTATGCAGTGTCAAGAACATGGTATGTGTTCAATATTATGTATTTAGTTATAAAGTTAATAAATTAGACTAAACGAGCACAGACCAATTTGGAATGGCTGGTGTTGGAATGGGCATGGGTATCTGGCCAGCCATCAGTAGAGATGGAAGCTTCCCCAAGGGATGACCACTCCATTCTCTGTTTCAGGAAGACAGCAAAGAATTCTCCAGTTAACATTCCTTGATGTCTAGTGCACTGTTCACACAGCTGTACCCAATTTACAGGTCTCTTGGATGTAACTAAACTATCTCCGTGTTCCTACCTGTTCTAGGCAAATCCTTCTTATCAAATCCATGTATTTTTTTTTCTTTCGGTCACTGGCAAAAGTCTTCTTACCATGAGATAAAAGTAAGTCTTTTTGGCTTTTATTTCGCTCTCACAGACTCATTGGCTGTTAAAACAACTCAGTTGTTTTCAACTCCAGGATTTCCATCTCTTCCCTTCAAGTTGGTACTTCCAGTGTGATGTTACTGCTGGTAGCAAGTAAGGTGGATGACTTATGAGGTGGGCTTCTCAGCTACCATTTCCTCATTGTGACCTATTTTAAGGAGCCATCAGTCTTTGGTTTTGTTTATTTCATTCTTCCCACCCTCCGTGCTTTTGTTTGGGCATTCTGTAACGGGGATAAAAATGATCTTCAATACTGTCACCAAAATTTTTTGGGGGGAGGAAGCTGCTTGATGTGGAAAAATAATGTCAGTCAATGCTAGAATTCAAGATGAGACTGAGAATACAGGAGTTGGCTGGGACTTATGCAAAATAAGATAACGGCTGAACTTCTCTACCTGAGACAAAGCAAGATATTTGTTTCTGTTCCTGAGAGGGAAGAAGAGAGACAGGAAGGAGCAGAGAACAGACAAGGTGATGGTAAAAGCCTGGGCAGCTATATGAGGTGAAGGGCCAGTGTAAAGCCTCTGGTGACAGGGAACCTGCAAGGATGTTTAAGAACAGGCTGGCTTTGTTTGCAGCTCTTTACATTGCTGTGATATGAGCCCCACCTTTTTGCAAACCTGTTTCCCAGGTCTTCAGGAAAGTCTCTTTCACACATGTGTGTCTAGGGCAAATATGTGTACAAATGTCAATTATAAAAAAATAACATGGAATTTTATGATTGCTTCAAGGTAACAGAGTCAACATACATAACCAAAGCCAGAAGGAAACTGATTATGGAGATCTTGGAGAGGACTTTGAACATACTAAGGTTCTAAAATGGGGTTCAAGGTAATATCATGTGTCCCACAAGTAAGGTTATAGGAATTCACTCTTTCTACAATAATTTAATGGAGCGATGAAGAATGAATGGATCTCTATACTGTGCAGGACCTCAAAATCACTCAGACGTGCCTCATCCAGGGGCTGACAGTCTGTCTAGTCATAAAGATGTGAGATATGTACAAAGAGCTAGACCTTAGCACCAGGGAGAATCTAAGTGTCTTAAAAGTGCAAACATAAGACTGTTAGTTCAAAGTAAAACAGGATCTGACCTGATTAGGGAAACTATCACAGGCCTCATGGAAGCGAAGGTGTCTAAGGTAAACTTTGAGAAATTGATAGAATTTAGATATGCAGAGGATGGAATTATAATAATAATTACTCCCATTTATTAGACAAAGAAGATATACCCATGCAACCACTGCTCCCATCGAGATACACAATGTGTTTATTACCTTAGAAAGTTTCCTAGTGCCTCTGTCCAAGCAACGACCTGTGACTCTTCACTGCAGGCAACCTCTGATCTGATTTCTTTCACCAGAAGTTAGGTTTGCACATTGTGCTAAGTGCGCACTTACATTATCTCAGTTGATCCTCACAAAAGTCTTTTGATGTAGGAGACTGTCACCACTGTACACATGAAGGAACCGCTCAGTTTATTAAGTAATTTGCTCCAAATCGCACAGCTAGAAAATGACACAGCTAGAACTTGAACCCAAGGATAATTCCAAAGCCCAAACTCTTATCCAATATACAGAGGGAATAACGTGAGCAAGAAGAGGGAAATTGTAGGATATGTATCATCAATAGTGATAGTTTGACTGTGGTTTAAGTTGTATGGGGGAAAGAATAGGGAAGTATAGCTAGAATTCTGTGGTTTTTTATGGATCTCTTTCCCACCCAGAAAAGGGTTGTGTATAATCCTCCAATAGCCTAGTAATTCTGACCCTTGAGCCTGCAGGTTTAAATTACCTTCTAGATGATTTTTACATGTCAAAGAGTGTTCTCTTTATGAGGCAGAGAATAACTCCCAGGTGGCTCTGTGAAATATTAAGTGTTGACTTCATAGTATTTGCTGTTATTTATACATATGCATGTACACATTTGTACAGATATAAATACACATTGTACACATGGGCATCTGTGCTGAAGTACGCAGCCAAGTGTCAGCACATTATCAGATTTAAATTAGCTGCCTATTAATAGCCCTGGTTTTCCAGTTTCTAAAATGAAAGATCCCAGAACAGCTGGACTGAAATCTGAAGCAGAATGGCAGAGTAGAACCCTGTAGGCAGTCATAGTCTGTCTGTAACTGCTAAATAAAGTTTGTAGCTTTATAGATTTGTGGAGATGCCTATAAAAGAACCCTTGAAATGCTAAGTGCTTTTTGAAAACAGCATAATTCCCAACCAGTGAAAGGGACGGGTTATGCCTTATCAGTCATGGGATTTTGAAGACCTCTCTGACATCCCATTAAAATTTGAAAACAGAGTTGAATCCAGGATCAGACAGGGTCCACGTTGGCCACATGGTTTAGTTGAAAGGGCAATGTGAAGGCCTCCACCTACCCACCACGATTTCTCTCCCATCAGTTTACCATTTCTGGGATCCACCATTAAATGTTTGGACTTTTCAAGTGCAGTGACTTTCACAGTCCAGTCCAGTATCTTTTCTAGACTTGGCTCCTGCTTTCTGCTCCATTCCTTCCTGTACCCCTTAGTACCATGTGCTTCTCCCTCACTGCTCGCTGAACGTGCAATGCACCGTGCTTTGCTCTGCTGCTTAGTTCATGCTGTTTGCTCAACCCATGCATCCTTCCTTCCTCTACCTGGAAAAATGCCACTCACTCTTCAAACAACCTCTTCCATTCCCATCCAGGCAGAATGAATCATGTCCTCCCTGCTGTTGCTACAGCACTTTGGTCTTGATCTATGGTGAAAAGTATCACACCCTTGAGTGAGCTCTACCTCCTTGTGGCCTTAAAGTGTGATCCTGGGACCAGCATTGGTTTCACCTGGAAGCTTATTAGAAAATCAGGATATCAGACTCTGTCCCAGATATACTGTATCAGAAACTCATTTTAACAATATCCTGAGGTGGATTCATATAAACATTAATGTTTGAGAATGGTGGCCTAGTGGACAGAGAACGTGGCTTAGTGAGCCTGCCCCATAAGTTTACAATTCATTTTGTCTGGTCTGTTGACTGTGTTTGTATTGTTTTATCTGGCAATTTAACTATTGAACATCTTGCTAACTTTTCAACTGGATTGTAAACTCTCAGAGCAGAAGGAAGACTCTTGGGCTTATTTGTTTTTCTACTCTCACTTTCACATTGGCACTTAATAAGTATTTATTGATGATTGTCCAGCATCTGCCTTGCAAGCAAGCAGAGGCTTGGTGGGTGCTTGATAAATATCTGATTTACAATAGGACCAAAGGGGATTTAGCAAAAATCCCAAAGGGGAAGGCATTTGAATGGGGATTGTAATCTTGGCTCAGCCGTTAGCTTTGTTGATTCTGAGCCAGTCACTTACCCTCTCTGAGCCCCAGCATTCACTTCATCCAAGCATAGTCACTGGGTGACAGTCTCCCATGGAGTCTGGATCTGCAAGCTTATGATCCTTCAAGTACATGAAGAGAGATTTGAGTTTAATTTTAGGGAAAATTCTGTACTCTGCTTTCCTGGAAATAGTGTTTGAAAATTAAAGTCAATATTTTGGAATAATTTAGAGGAGAGTTGCCCCCAAGGTCATTACACAAATTCTCCTTCTTTTTTTTTTTTTTTTTTGAGTTTTATTTAAAAAGAGAATTATTTAATGATTTTTCTCTAGTCTCCTATATTAGTTACAACTGATAAATAATGTTATGGTTTCTGCTCTTTCAGTTGTTAATGTTATCAAAGCTTTTTATTATAATCCCTTTCTGGTTAGAAGAACAAAAATCTTCTCCTTTAGTAGTCAAGAAATGTCCTAGAACCCGAGTGAATATTTAAAAAGGCATCTGATACCTACAGTAATACTTTTTCAAATGTCTGTTTGATGAGGGTCCACACAAACGGCAGGTGTTCCCACAGAGTGTCTGTGAGAGACACAAAGTCTTCTTGAGAGAGAGTTTCAGGTCTGATATTCTGGGATCTGTAAAATGGTAATAGTAACATGTTTCCCTCTACCACTGTTCATTCTGAACTTGGATAAATCTGAGGAGAGGTAGCCTTAGTAATTTTAAAAGTAGCTGCTAGGAATATAATTAGACAATAACCATAACAACAAAAGAATTTAAACATGTGTCAGACTCAAAAGCATTACTAATACTAGGTTAATAAATAGTACTTCATGCTTAAGAGTATGGTTCTTCCAAGCTGCTCAAAGCATTTCAGATTGATTACTGGAAATGTTGATATCATCATTTTATGGTTAGGGGAACAGCAATCCAGAGTGGGGCTAGCTGACCAAAATCCCTGTATCCTAGTCAGAGCTGGGCATTGCAGCTCGACCTCATCCCAGTATGGCCTTTTCCCTACCAACAGATATGCAGGATGTTCATTTTGATCTCCAGCCTGGCTGATAAAAGCTGTCTTCCCGGGCTTCCCTGGTGGCGCGATGGTTGAGAGTCTGCCTGCTGATGCAAGGGACACCGGTTTGTGCTCCGGTCCGGGAGGATCCCACGTGCCGCAGAGCGGCTGGGCCCGTGGGCCATGGCCGCTGAGCCTGCGCGTGCGGAGCCTGTGCTCTGCAACAGGAGAGGCCACAACAGTGAGAGGCCTGCGTACCGCAAAAAAAAAAAAAAAAAGCTGTCTTCCCTCTGAAATATGCGTATACTTACTGGATTGCTGTGTATTTATGTGTCCCATACAAGAAATGTGATTTCCTGAAACCTGCAGATAAACAATGGTAATTGGAAATGGACAGTGTGCTTTGGCAGATTTGAAATACTGTAATACTTAATATAAGTCCAAATGCTTCCTGTGATAAGCAACCTTCACTTACCCGAAATCGAGGCCCATGATTAACTGGCAGTTGGCTAGTATTAATTATGAGGCACGTCCTGTAATCTGTCTGCTGATGGGACCCCAGGCAGGTCTGAGGACAGCCTAGGTCTGCAGCATGGTTGAGTTTGGAAACACAGGCCAGAGCCTAATGCTCTTCCTCCTCAGCCACATCTGCTTCCTCGTTCCTGGCAGCCCCAACTGCATGTATTTCAAACTCCATTTCCATCTCAATGAGTTTATGTCCAATGTGATTGTACCTTCCCCTGGCAGGGCCCATCCACCAACCTTGCTCTTTTATCTCCCCCTCGGCCTCTTACATCAGAGGACTTGTAGCTGCTTATGATCTGCTGAACATTAATATTCACTAACTTGCTCCAGGGAGCTATGCTTCACTGAGCGCATTTTCACCTGAAAGGAGATGTTTAATATAAACATTTGGTTAATATTCTGTACATTTGAAAGTATTTTATCAGCATCAGTGTAGGACCAAAAGTCATTTAAATTCAGTGGGAACTGATTATGCGCCAAGAATCGGTCCTTTCCAAAAGAGTGTGTTTTTCCCCCTGCTCTAATGTATACATTATAAAACTCACTTACACGGTTGATGGGAACACTTTGTGGACAAACCAGCAGGCCTGCATTTCATCTGGCTGAGTATTCATCAGCTCTGACGCTAGTGATAAATGGAAGAAAATATACAATATTGCTTTAAAAACTGTCTAAATATAATTATCAACATCTTTGGAGTGATAATAATTATCATAACAAGAGCTCATCAGAGGAAACACACAGTTTGATGAGGATCCTCTGTTCCTGAGTCCTGCCCCCTTGCAGAGGGAGGACATAATTCCTTTTTTTTTTTTCCTTCCTAAAGAACCCTAGCTCTCTGAACTCTTCTTCTGGCCCCTCTACAATTTTTCTTTCCATGTGTCTCTGTGAAACTCGTTATCCCAAAGAGTTGTTAGGTAGACAATATAAGCAGCTCCAAGAAAGGCTGAAACAGATGAATGGAAAATGCATTCCTAGATGGTTACTGAGGTTTGTTTGAATCACACTCCAAACTTTTGGATAAAGTCTTCACAAAAGCAAACTATTGTTACTTTCTACTTGAGGCACTTGTTGGATACTGATTTTTCTTTAAATGTTTTTCTGTTGTGAAATATAACTTACCAAGGAGTGAAATGTGTGTGTGTGTGTGTGTGTGTGTGTGTATACATAAAACAATAAAATTCTATGTGGCCACCATCCCAGTTAAGCACACATTATGTACTTTCCTGACAACAACACTCCGTACCCCATAGAGTTAACTGTGTCTTCAAGTTTAGCCTGAGTTTGTTCATTTTCAATGCTATATAGTATTCTGAGGATAAATGGATTTACTTATCCATTCTAGTACTGACAGATATTTGGGAAGTTTCCATTTAGTACTCTTCCAAGCGATGTTGCTATGAGCATTCTCATTGGAGAGAGATACGTATACACTTGTATCTCTGAAACACATACTGTAGAGTATGATTGTTGGGTCATAATATTTGCAATTCTTCCGTTTTACTGGGGAATGCCTAGCTGTTTTCCAAAGTGGTGTTACCATTTTACACAGTTTACATTCCTACCAGCAACGTAAGAGAGCTCTGGATGCCCCACATCTTCATCAATACTTGATAACGCCAGACTTAAATTTGAGCTAATCGGGTGGGGTGTGGTGGTATTTTACTATAGTTTTAATTTGTATTTCTCTGATTATGAATGAGATTAAGCATGCTTTTGACTTTTTAGTTGGCTGTTTGGAATTCTTTTTTTTTTTTTTTTTTTTTTTTTTTTGCGGTATGCGGGCCTCTCACTGTTGTGGCCTCTCCCGTTGCGGAGCACAGGCTCCGGATGCGCAGGCCCAGCGGCCATGGCTCACGGGCCCAGCCGCTCCGCGGCATATGGGATCCTCCCAGACCGGGGCACGAACCCGTATCCCCTGCATCGGCAGGCGGACTCTCAACCACTGCGCCACCAGGGAGGCCCTGGAATTCTTTTGTGAAGCATCTTTTCAAGTCCTTTGCCCATTTGTTTAGTGGATTGTCTGTCTTTTCCTGATTGATTTGATGCCATGATAAATGAAAGCCCTATCATGGTGTCTATTTAGAAAGTACCCAGCACCATGATCTGGTGCTTTCACATAATTTAATCATTATAAAGACAACAAATCAGTGTAGGTTGCCTAGGTTGGGGCCATATCTCTTAGCATCAAAAGTCCTTTTTTTTTTTTTTATAGTTGGGCTGTTCTAGCTGCTTCAAGAGTCACTTTGATGGCTGCAGCAGAGATTTAATAATGTGTACCATGGAGTTCCAGGAAGAAATAAATTCCTCTATCAGTGAATAGCCAATCTACTCGTGGAACCCTGGAAGAATACCAAAAAGTGATCTCTTGGACATTCAAAACACTCATTAGTGTCCTGACAGCGGACATAGTCAGTCCTAACTGGCAACATAATCACATATATGATTGTTGCATTGAGTCAGACAATGCAACATGAAGTTCTTTAAGGAGAAAGAGTTTGGGCAAGAATGTGACCAACTTACCCTCTGAGATGTTGCTTCAAAGGCTCCAGACACCTTCTAACTCTTAAGACTCACTCAGGACTTATCACCTATATTAAACACTTCTCAATTCTACCTGTGGTCCCAGAATTCACACATTCCTTCTGCATGTCTTGAGGTTCAGCTCCCTAAGAGAGGGCATTGGTCACTCCAGTTGCCCGCCCCCCCCCCGAAGAATGTGTCCCCTTGTCAACTGTAAATCTTTCTAGATCACCTCATAGGCCTTTTTTCAATGTATAAGTACTTTATTTGGGTCAGGTGCTGATCAGACTGCTAGGATAGTGGTTTGTGTGTAAGAATCCCTTGCAAATGTGTTTGCTTAGAGGCCATGGCAATGGCATATATTTAGGGTCAGAACAGAGGCTCATAAGACAACTCAGTGCTACCTGGAATCTTGGGTTAGGTGAGACTGCATGGCTCCCCTTTGCTCATTTGTCCTTTTGTAGTGGAATCAGTTGACTTGAAGCTGAACATATGGCAACTGCCATCACAACATAGAAACCATTCCCTCTGCCATGGCAACTGAAGAATCAATGCACACTTAGGGCTTGGACTTATTCAATAAATGCACAACATCTAGGAGGGTTTCTTCTTTTCCTCTCTTCTCTTTTCTTTTCTTCCTCCCTCCCTCTCCTTCTTCCTTTCTCTTTCTCTCGCATTTGGAAAAGCAGCAGGGAATTAAGACTTCTTCTTCAAACATACCTCTCACATCTTTCTGTGGACAGACGTGCTTGGAATTTCCCACATACCTTGTTCTACTTCATTTCTGCAGCAGCTTCTTAATGGGAACACATTTCATTGCCAGATTTCATCCCTGAATGCATTGGATCCAATTCAGTTTTCTCCCAAAGATCTTTGAAATTGATTCACCAAAGTATTGTTCACAAGTTTAACACCTAAGGGATAGCACTGCAATTAGAACTGTCCGAATGCATGTGACATCTATAGACTAAATAAGTTGACTCGGTAGTGATGAGAATATGAGGCATGCATTCTGTCTAGTATTGTAAGGATAAGTGACTTAGTTTTGGTCTAGTGTTCATCTTGGTGGTTTATTCTCTCCTTTCCCAGCCCTGGAGGGTAATTGCATCTTATTGTCTATATCAAAGCAGTTCCATCACATAAATGGTTGGAGGGGGAAGAAAAGAAAAAGGATATTTTCTGTGAAAGAGCATTGCCAGGGGCTGTTTCTTCAGACTTCACATAACCTTATTCCAAGAAAACCCAAGCCAAAGAGTCAAAAGAAGCAATAACTGGGATTAGGAGGCGTGAAAAGTTTGGTTTTTGCTTCTGCTTCTGTCCTACTTTTGCTGTCTCTAGACCCTCAAATAGAGCAGGGTTGAACAGACTGCAGTTCAAAGGACCTTTCTGCATGAAATCCATGTTCCCTTCACTCTCAGCAGTGTGCTGTTTTCTCTGTGTTGTGCTCACCCATTAGCATTTTAATTTAGCTTCATATGGCACTCTTCTGCAGATGGATTTGCTTTCTTGCTTTTGTTTATTGTATGAGTGACAAACATGAGGGCATTTTCATGATGTGAAGAAATGCCGTGAAGTTGTGAAAATGAGGTGACTTCTCCTTGCCAAGCCCCAAGGAATGTTAAAGCAGAGATGGCTCTGACAAAGAACTGCAAATGTTCCCAGTAGAAAAATGTTCAGAAGTCTTGATCTAATCAAAATGAGAAGTTTTGGCAAAGGCCTATACACTCAGACATGACCTGCACTTCTCTCTGATAAATGGGATGTGGCTCGTCTGACTCTTCAGGAAGTCACTCAATCCTTTCTTTAATGGGGACACATCCTTCTTTATGTGGATTTGGAACAGTACTTGGAAATCAGACACGTACTGCTTTGTGGACAAAGTGGTGAGTTGGTAGGCTGTTCACTCTTATGAAACTATTTTCAGACCTTGAGGGGCTTCAGTTTTATGAATCCATCACTCCTTGAGGTCTGTAAATTCTTACGTCTATCTGGTACTCCCTAAGGAACCATTTATGAATTGAGTCTAAAACTAAACAACTTCTTCATTGGAGGTTTTTAAATAGGAAAATGAAAGTTTTAGGGATGGGAAACCTAAGAAACTGTCTTTAAAGAGTTGTCTCTTCCATCTACACCGGATGTTCCTAAGCACTTGCCCTTTTGTTGAGACTTCTTAGGGTAAAGTATTACAGTTTAAGGCAGGATGGCCAAAACCTGGTCAACATTAATCCAGAGTTCATGACAGACATCACTAATCAAGCGCAGAACTCTTTCCTGCTGAACCAAGAAAGATCGTTTCAGAGTCCTTCCCAGTACAACACTACAAGCCAACTCTACCACAGAGATCAGAGTTGATCAGAATTGCAATGCAAGATGAAACTGACCTACCCTCCCTGGTCTGCACTCAGCCAGTGATGTGGTTCCTCTTCTTAGGGTGAGTGGCCAGATATAGCAGACAACCTTCATCTGGAAACTGTGAATATTCAACTCTTCCTACAACTCCCCCCTCCATCTGCCTCTGGTGAAGCCTTGTGAGTACAGGAGGGGCTCTTTTGGCAAGCAGATGTAGTTCCTTCTTTGTCCTCATTCCAGGCCACCTCGCCCCTATGCCTTTGTGCCTTCTCCCTACATTCATCAGGGATTTGACATGTTTTCTCATGGTGCATCGTCGATAACTTCACACTGAGTCCTGGTTCCACCCACAGGTATGGCACGCAGGATTCTGAGACAGCCACCAAGATTTCTGCTCCCTGGTGTTCACACCCTTTACTCTCATGATTAGGTTACATGGCATGACAAAGGTGAAGCGATTTAGCAAACGTAATAAAGATCTCAAATCAGTTGATTTTGAGTTAGTCTAAAGGGAGATCATCTTGGGTGGGTCTGATCTAATCAGGTGAGTTCTTAAAAGGTGGGTTCTTTGTGAAGTAAGAAATAGAAAATCTCCTGTTGGTCTTGAGGAATTAAACAGCCATGTTGTAAACTGCCTATGGAGCAGGCTGTGTGGCAAGACCCTGAGAGCAGCCTCTAGCTGCTAAGAGCACACTTCGGCCAATAGCCAGCAAGAACATGGGGACCTCCCTCATACAGCATCAAGAAAACACATTCTTCCAAACACCTAAAGGGGCTTGGAAATGGACATTTCTCTGATTGAACCTTCAGATGAGGAAGTAGACGGCCAACATCTTGTTTTCAGCCTTGTGAGGACTCAGCTGAAATGTTGGCCTCCTGACCCATGGAACCTGTGAGATAATAAATTTAACTGTGTTAATCTGCTAAGGTTGTGGTAATTTGTTACACAGTAAGAAAGAACTAATCTACCAGGCCAGATGTAAATCAGGGTGCAGGATTATCCACTTGACCCTTTCTGCTGCCTTCTAAAATCAGCACAGACTTCATTTTGTTTGAAAACGAGTGCAGTATAACAACAGTAACAATAAAACAGTGGTGATATCAGGAGAATTAAAGAAATTTTAAAACCTTATATGTCACAGTAGTTATTTCTAGTCCGTATAAAA
Organism: Mesoplodon mirus; assembly: GCF_964341445.2. Taxonomy (NCBI): domain Eukaryota; kingdom Metazoa; phylum Chordata; class Mammalia; order Artiodactyla; family Ziphiidae; genus Mesoplodon; species Mesoplodon mirus. The sequence continues at coordinate 32,360,346 of NC_138995.1, forward strand.
ACATAGAGAGGCAGAATTAGCCTTTGCTCACTTCCTCACTTCCAACGTCAGACCCTGTACAATGAAATGGGCAGTGTCCCTGCCTTAGGAAACATCCAGTAATAATGTCTGGTGAGGCCTAGCTTAGAAGAAACCTCAATACTTACCTTAATACTTACCAAGCCCACCTTCAAAAATTCTACTATTTGCACACCTTAAAGCTATTTACCCTTCCTTTCATTTTAATCCCTGTACTTTTTTCTGTATGGATACCTCATCCCCCTCATGAAGGGAGGCTGCTGTCCTCAAGATGTTTGGTAGGAAACAAACATTATTAATCAGTTACATTTTGAAAAGTTCCAGACAAGAGTCTATGTTCTCAATATGCCATTGCTCATGGTAAGCAAATTCACCACAAAAAACTATTTATCATAGCATTTCTTTGCAATGAATAAAATGGATCCCCTCCCTCATTTGGAATGATAATAATATGATAATTTTACTTACATCATAAGGATTTTGTGAAGATTAAATGAGGAAATACATGAGAAGTTCTTAGTACCATAAAGGTACATAGCACATGCTTAATAAATGTTAGCCATTATTATTATAGTTACTATTAAAATCTATTATGTGCCCAGCAATTTGCAGGACTTTAAGTGGTGGAGGAAAAATCCTTCTGTGCCACCTGCCTGTGTCACAACAGAGACTCTTCAATCAAACATCACAGTGGCTCCTGATCATTCAGGAGTGGGTGGGGATTGGGAGCCAGAGTATAAACTGGGGGACCTGAGCTTGCTGAAAGCAGACAACCAAGCTCCATCAGTGAAGAGAAGCTTAATCCAGAAAGGTAGAGTACAAGGTTGAGATCGGGGTGGGGGGTAGTTGAGAAAAATCTCTATTTTGGGCTTTTTGTTGACTGATGGTGGGAAAGAGAATTGAGTGGATGGTTATAAAATTTCTGAATCAAAGTCGTGTGTAATCTGGAAGTCGCAGGTGATTATGAAGATACTGGGGTATGAATTCTGGGTACCTAAAGAGTATGCCGAATCAGTATGGTTCCTGTCAGTTTTTCTATTTCTGGGCCCTCAGAAGAATTTAATTAAATCATTAAGTTGTCAGTTTTGTATATATACATGTGCATGTGCGCATATATGTGCACAATCTATCACTCAATAGAGGCAGCGTAGCTGACCATAGGACCTTAATGTATGTTCCTCTGTCCTTGCTGTCTGTCCCAATTATAGCTAAGCTCAACAACGGCTTCTTTATAAACCTAGGAAGTTTCAGGTTTTCTGCTGTTTGGCCTGTATGATCTTTGTGTTTTACATTTATAGTCCTTTAAAAAATGTCATTCTTTTCCCAGGGTTCTTCTGATCATTGGGTCAGAAGGATCTGAGTTCTTGTCATCAGTTGTCCTTCAGCCATGCTGGCACTAGAAGTATAAGAATATCATAATCCCAGAGTGACATAAAGATCTTTCCAAGGAAGATGAGATACCCAGAGGCTGTAAAGGAAAATTCTGAAGGATTTGACCACATGAAAATGAAAAGCCTCAGTTCAGCATAACACCAGAAACAAATTCAAAAGATAAAATACACACTGGAGAAGCCCATTCTCTCCACACATCTGACAGTTCACAAAGAGCAACTGTTGCCCAACTTGAAAACTGAACAAAATGATAGGAAAATGGGCAATGTACACTAAGGGGCAACTATACAGGAAGAAATAGGAGTGCCCAATCAACCAGCAAAAGTCTGTTCCATCTTAATAAAGAGTGAAGATGAAAGCTTAGTTAAGATGAAAATTTATTGAAAATTAAAATGACACTTCTGCCATAGATAAAAATATTGTTGGCAAGGAAGTGGGTCATTAGGTAGCCTCCCTTGGGCATCCAGGAGGAGGGGGGTGGGCATCCAGTAAGAACAGTAAACAGCATTGTCAGCTTAAGCAGTGCCTGAGTCTGTGGTCCACAGTCTGAGCAGGGGCCCAGGAAGGTGAAGGCTCCCCCTGTGTCATGGGCCCCACCTCTAAACTAAGTTCAAAGAATGACACATTTTGGTGACACACCTCAAATATGGGGAGTTCTTTAACAGTATTCCAGTGTTTATTTGGTTAAAATTTTCCTTTGTGCTTTTTCCTGCCTAAAAATTTTTTTAATCCTTGAAGTTCATTACCAGACCGTCTTAGTGTTTTTCCATGATATGGACAGTCCTTTCTAGCCTCAATTAGGCCTTTCTTTCCTTTAATTCAGCAATGTTTTCTTTTATTATGCCTGATTTCTCTTTTTCTATCCTCCCTTCCTACTCTAGAGGCTACCAGTTACTTATATGTTAGATCTCTTTGTTATTGTGCCATGGATCTCTTTTTTATTATACCATGTCTGTAATCACTTTTTTCTTTTTCTTTTTTGTTTTTTTTGGTTTTTTTGCGGTACGCGGGCCTCTCACTGTTGTGGCCTCTCCCGTTGCAGAGCACAGTCTCCGGACGCTCAGCAGCCATGGCTCACGGGCCTAGCCGCTCCACGGCATGTGGGATCCTCCCGGACCGGGGCATGAGCCCGTGTCCCCTGCATCGGCAGGCGGACTCTCAACCACTGCGCCACCAGGGAAGCCCTGTAATCACTTTTTATTTTGTGTCAGGGGTTTTTGTCCCCCAGACAAATTTGACATTTGGCAATTGTCAAATGCTAGAGACAAGTTACTGGCATCTAATGGGTAGAGGCCAGGGATGCTGCTAAACGTTCTACAATGCACAGGACAGCCGCTGTCACAACAAAGAATTATCCCATCCAAAATTTCAATAATGAGGTTGAGAAATGCCCCCCGAGGGTCAAGGCTGGATCCTGATAGGTCTGTAATTTCAAATCAATTCAAATGATCATGGAAAAAACCCAGAACGTATACAGAAGCAATATGTAAATTTTCTCCTGTAGATAATATTTTTGATACTAATGCTAATGTTGGGAGCATTTGGGAGCATGTATATGAATATTTGAAGCACAAAACAGAGAGATGTCCTTTAGCTCATAATTTTAAATAATAGATACTATAATAAACCTTGATTAAACCTTAGTTACTTAATATGCTAAGGGATTGTGCTATTTGTATGGATTACATTTCGTAGTTAATGGCTCAAAATACTTTTGTTTAAACCTTTGTTTTTCAAAAAAGACGGGATTTTCTGCTTGAGATTCTTGCAGTTGAATTTATCAAGCAAGAGGAAAACGCGGAAATTCCATATAAAAACTGAAATCCCATATAAATTTAGGAGAGAATTCTGATTATTAAGATAATTTCTCCTAGATATAAGATTAGACTAAAATGATACTGAACACAATATGTATTCTAAAAGTGATTTTTAAAAAAGTTTAGATCTAGCCATATGGAGTTCCAGTTGGTTATTCAACATCTGAAATTTTCATTTGATGCTTCAAATACATGTGTACATTGCTTTTATCAGGATGGAGAAATTCCATGAGGCTAATGAACTAATCCAGACTCACTTTATCTCTTTTTTCCATAAATAAACATATTTGAGTGTCTGCTGTTCTAATTGTTTGCAAATTCATTTGCATTGTTTCCATCAATATTTCATAGAACTTACAAAATTAATTACTTGATCTATGTAATAATAACCATCCTGTCTCCTCCTTTTCTGTATTAAGGCTAATTTAAAGAGAGGAATTTAATTCAATAGAGTCTCATTGTTTACTCAGATTACACATGCATGATGAGATCTCAGTAGGCAAAGATGCTGAATGCCACCTTTGAGACTCAAAACTATGATAGTCTAACCATGTAGTTATTAAGACTTCCCAGATTATAGCCTTTGGATGGTCAGACCTATAGTTTCTAGGGCTCTTCTCAATTCTAAAATGCTAAAAAGCAGTTTCAGAGAAGGACGGCAGAAGTCCCCACTGTCATCACTGCAGTGGGTTGTATAGGTTTTGTAATTTCCAAAACTCACGGATACTTTACACTTGTTAAAATCATGTGATATCTTAAGTTTATTTTCCTTTTCTATGGCAATGCCTTGATATTCCCCTAATATCCTCTCCACAAAGGGCTGAAATAAAACATTAAGAAAACTAACACATACTATCATCTATGTGGACCAAGTTTTGGATGCCATTTTCATTTCTTTCTCTCTCCCCTTCTTTCTGCTCAGCAGTAATGTGGGATTGACCACAACAATCTTAAATGAGATTTTAAAAAATTTAACAATTACTTAGTTTTCATTCGTGGATGTTTAATCCAGAGGTTACTCAACCCATGGTCTCTTTGGAAGATGCAGCACTTTTTACTTAAGGTAACTAGACCACACCACTTTGCTTACATCTAACCATGTTCCAGAGAGAGTTTAAGTTGGCTTACAGAGATGCAAAATTAAAATCATGCCGTGTTCATGTTTTACTGCACTATGCAATGCCTAGGGCGGTCAAAATAGCAGCTAGTGTGAAGAATCTTTTGGTCGTTATTGGACACTCTTTGTAGATGAAGGCTGTAATCAATAAGCAATTTGTTCAGTGTCTTCTGTGGGCTCAGCATTGTGTTGGACACTGTGGAAGATGAAGAAAACATTACCTAATGGTTATAGAAAACAATACTTAGGACCATTTCCTAGGAAAGCAGTAGATAGGAACATTTCCCTTATCCAGAAAATTTATCTAGAAAACAGGAGACAGAAATTAAATCTTTGATCAGCCCAGATAATGAGATAGTACCTTTATCCCTAACTGGAGCCCTATTTACTCATATTTTGCTTACAGATCTAACAAACATGATTCTCTGATTTCCAAGCTTGTAGCACTTTGGGAGCAGTGAATTGGAAAGTGGTAGATTTCTACTGCAGGTGTGTGGATGGCTGAAAGCCTCTGTAAGTAAGAGAGGAGAGATTTGATAAAAGTCAGAAGGCTCTAGAGTATGAGGGCATTAAGTACAGGGACACCTAGTAATAAGGCACAATGCAATAATGCATGGCAAAGATGTAATGCGTCTTTGTATTACATCTAGTTTGTATGTATTACACGTAGTAATGTAATGCATGGCAAAAATGTTTAAAAAGACAGGTATACAAGATATTCCATAAATGCACTTCTGGTCAAAATTTTTACACTTTTTTTTTTCAAAAAAGCTTGGGCCTACAGAAGAATGCCTTCAATTATCAGGAAAACCGCTACTGTGTTGGATTTATTTTCTGGATAGCTGAGATTTTAGCATTGCTGATGAGGCTGGACTAATAGTAAACAGCAAGTGATAGGAGGTCATTAAATACTGGATCGTCTGCCATTTCTTTTGATAGATACCAAGGGAAAGTAACGAATGTAAGCTTTAAGAGTGAAAGGATGGTTAAGATTGTGCTAGGCCTTGAATTTGGACTAGAATTTGGATAGATGGTGTGGTTTCATACTGATTAAATATGAAATCAATTTTTTTAAACTTTTAATTTTATTTTGGAGTACAGTTGATTAACAATGTTGTGATAGTTTCAGGTGTACAGCAAAGTGATTCAGTTATACATATACATGCATCTATTTTTTTCAAATTATTTTCCCAATTAGGTTGTTACAGAATACTAGCAGTGTGTACATGTCAATCTCAAACTCCCTAACTATCCCTCCCCACCCTTCCCCCACTGGTAACCATAGGTTCGTTCTCTATGTCTGCGAGTCTGTTTCTGTTTTGTAAATAAGTTCATTTGTATCATTCTTTTCAGATTCCACATATAAGCAATATCATTCGGTATGAAATCAAGTTTTAAAAATCTTTTTATTCCCACTTTCTCTCTGGAAAGTAGTCCAAGGAGATGGGCCACTTGGGGGTAGAGATTATAAAAGGAGCAGGTAGTGGTACCAAAGCAAAATCTTCATCTTCACCATTTTCTTAGTGCCTCCTTCCATCTCTCTGACTGTCTTCCTTCCTCCAGTCACCTTCAGTCAAGGTATTCTGTTCCAGAAGGAAGGGAAAGCAGAGCAAGGCGGTAGGAGCCATGTCCTAGGTTCAAATTCTAGAGTCTTACTAGCTGGGGTCTTACTATCTTGAGCAAGATGTTGTACCTGAGCTCCTAGAGATGACACCAGTACTCACAAAATCACAGTGATGAGTCAGCAGAACAGCACAGGTGATGAGTGTTTTTCCAAACATCAAAATTCTATGAGAAATGTTTTAAATGTTAAAACATTGAGTGATACGATTCTTTGGGATTCCTGTTTTCTCTTCACAAATCTAGGACCTCGGGGGCCTGATGATGGGAACAGACTGATCTTTAGGACTTTAAATAACTCAGTAGCAATGGTTTAAATCTCAGCATGAAGAGTAAGTACTTGAAAAACCTTCTTTCCAGCATTTGCTCTAAGAAAGTATCTAAAAACAGGTATTATTTGGTGGATCGAGTGAAATGTGCTAGGAAATTATAAAAATGTAGATGGCAGGACTGAGAGGGAATAATAATGACTTGAAGTCAGTCTGTCTGGAGGCTTGTGGAGAGGATGATAATGACCGATGACTGCCCATTCGAGCCATTATGGCCTGTTAGGTTCAAGTGCACAGGCTGGAAATCCTTATCAATCAAATGAGGGGGGTGGTGTGGCCACTTATACGACAAGCCATTCGCATCCAAACCAGCTTGGCTACCAGTCCATTTACCCAGAGCAAGGCCTGCTGTGTCTCACTCAGAACTGCACTCTGCTCGGGTTTTGCTCCTAATGAGAAAGAGCTCATTGTTCTAATTGGTTTGAGAGTGAATCCCACTCCATGTCCCCTGGGGAAATCTGCAGATGCCCAGGGCTCATCTTGTCCTCTCTCATCACCATCTAGCCTCATCCCGTTGAACCCCTCCTTACCACTGGAGCCAGAACAATCTATTTAAAATGCAAATCTAACCACTATTCCTCTTCTTTTGTTCTCTAAGCCCTCTAGAATAAATCCTAAATTCCTTAGCATGGACAGTAAAGCCCTGTGTGATCTGGTCCCCTGGTCAGTGACACAACCTTACCTTCTGCCAGTCTCCAACTAGAAATTCATGCTCTAATAACGCCAGAATACGTGAAATCCATGTACCCCTTGACCCTTACCATGCTACTATTTTATACCTCCATGCCTTTGCACTGTTCTTTATTGGAACACTCTTCTATACTCTTCTGGTTATTCTTTCTCGCCTTTAAAACCTAACACAAACAGCTTCCTTATAACTCCAAGAGATGGGTACAAGGAGGGTTGTGCTCTGTGCTTACATGAAACTTTGTGCATGCCTCTCTACATGCACATGTACATTGAAATATCTGTTTATGTGCTGTTTCCCCATTAGAATATGAGCTTTTTCAAAGGCAAGGACTGCATTTTGTTTATCACTAAGGCACAAGCACTTAGCAAGAGACCTGGCAGTCTACGCAGTGTGTGTCAGATTGAATCATTAGTTGTATCTTTAGAACATTCCTACAATGAGGTCCATCTGTTGGCCTGTGAATGGAGATCTACCTTGATTACTGGACAAAGAGGAGCACTGAAGTACTTACCCAGCAGATATGGATAAGCTAGCTGTTGTCTACATTTTCCACTGAATGAATATCCCTACGTTTCAAAAGTCATGTTAACATCTCCTCTGTTCCTTGAATCATAATAGACAGTATGGCAGAGCACCTGCCCCCAGCGGTTTGTTTCCTAGGGGCACAAAACTAAATATAAGTGCTGCAAGAAAAGTCACAGCCTTGCGGTTTCAGCGAAGAGACAGACTGCATGCTCCTCGGAGAGTCAGACTTCATAGGGTCGGGACACATGAAATAGCCTTGGAAATGGCTAAGATTTTTAAAAGTTAGAGATTAGGAAGAGATTGAAGCGGGAGGGCGAAAGGTGATGATTTTTGACAGAAGAAACATCAGTGGCAAAGAGATGGAAAAGCCCTGAGTATATTTGGGAAACGAGAGTATACCTGATGGTTCTCAATTTGAACCTAATGTGACCCATTTTCCACCACTTACCCCCGTCTCCGTGCTCCAGCCACTCCCACTCCTTTCTCTAGCCCAGTGGTTCACAAACTCAAGTGAGCATCAGAATTGTCTGGCTGGCTTATAAAACACAGATTGTTGGACCCCATTCCAGCTACTGAATTTCTGATTCAGTAGGTCGGATGATACTGATGCTGTGGTCCGGGGCCATGTTTGAAAACCACTGCAAAACTTTCCTGTGGACACCACCATGGCAAAGACCTGAAGACATTGCTTCTCCCTCCCACCCCTGCCACAGTAGGAGATGGACCTCAGAACTGGAGGCTTGGGTCCTTTTGGACTCTGAAGGAACAACTAACTGCCCCTTGAAATCACAGCCAACCATCTATTGGCAAGGCAGCCACCACCATTTAAGTTGTTGAACCAGGCAGTGTTTTCCCATCATCCTGGCAAATGAAAGACTAATTTGAGCCATCTGGTTCTGTAACACCCTCCTACACCATGGCTTAAAAGCAGCCGAACATATTTTCTCTTACGTTTTGTCAATAAAATATTGCTCCTGAGGCTGTCGGCTTGTCAGGTTTGCAGCCCATAAAGCAAAGATGGAGCGGTTAGTGGTGGCACCAGCAAGAAGAGGGCCATGGGGGCAGCTCCTCAGCTCTGTGCACCCTTCTTCTCAGGGCAGTTTCTCTAAATGAACGCATTAAAGTATTTTTTTAAAGTGGAACCAAAATGTGTCCAGACCTTTCCTGGCCACTCTGCCCTTTCTGTCCTGTTGATTTTGCTTTGCCTCATGACAGTGAAGAATCAATGTCTAGCATTTCCAACAGCCAGGTGTAGAGTGTGTACACATTTATTAAGATTAATTAAAAAGTAACAAATTCTAAAGTAATAATATTAACAACCAGTAGAAAAAGTGCAGACATTTTGACAGTCTTTTTGAATTTCATTAAAAGATGGTAGTGACAAAAACCCCAGAGACTATTTCTACTTTACTAAAGAAATAGGTCACAGATTCAATTACAGTCACTGAAGCATGGACTCAATCTATCATGGCAAATTAAGTACGTTTTAGCAACCTACTTTCCTTTAAAAATTTTATAGACACTTTCAGTGGCAGAAGAAAGACTATAGAAAAAAAAAAGAAATTGCAAAACCAAGTCCCATCCTCACTCCCCCCTCGGCTTTGAGTAAGCATTTGGCTTATTTGCTTTGGGTATAAGACAGAAAATCATGAAAAAATACTCAGCTCGTTCACAATTATTACTCTTCACTTGTTCACGGTTTAATGATGCAGATTTGGAAATGGGAATGGGAAATGGCTCCAAATTAGAATCGCTAGTCTTCAAAGGGGGGGCTTTGTTCTACAGGCTGAGCCCCACCTCCTTCTTTTAAAAGACGACTATTTGTACTTTATAGCTTTTATGAAATTTTTGCCTCAGACTGTCAGAGCAGACACTCTGTGTTCATTTCTGGAAAGATAAATAAATAAATAAAAAGTGCTCATTCAGCCCGTGGATGTGGTTTAGCCAGGTGCACATATTGGGGCAATGAAACATCCTTTTGCCCATAGCAACATTGATTGTATGTTGACAACTGGGATTTATGAAGGGCCCCTTGCAACAGAGCAGCAGGGGCCATCTTTAAGACACTGCAGCAGCAACAGCAAGTGTAGAGCAGGAGAGGGTGAGACCCTCATGTTTCCCCTTTGACAAGTAAGAACCCGGGGCTGGGACACTCACAAAGTCTTAGGAATCTGTTGTTTGGCCTGGCCAGGAAGCTTCAGAAGCCTCTTAGGTCTTGTTCCCCAAAAGTCAGGGCCACCAAAGCACCCACTCAGTTGAGTGCTGGTGTTGCTTATCCTCCTTGCATTTCCTTCCAAAAGGAGTGACAGAGACGCTTCGTGCATCTCTGAAATGTCTTGCTACTGCCCAATTAAACAAGAGCCTCTCCTCAGCCGGGCAGAAGACTAAACTCACTGTAAAGGCCCAGAGAACCTCATTTCTAATTTTGACAGCAAAATTGCAACTTCCTTAGGAAGTAGGTTTAATGGTAGCTGGTCAGGTGAAGATCGCACATAGTTAATATCACCCTTCAAAATATTGCAAACCCGTAAGTCTCCACAGCCTACTTGCTTGGGAGTATACATAATGAGTTAAGAGCCAACAGGTCTTACAGAACGAGTTCCTTCAAACTAGAGTTTTAAGATAAATGTGGGCTGATGTGTCTACCTTGTGTGCTGTGAAACTGGAATCTGTATGATTTCTCCTGGAAAAGGAGAGTGATGAGTTGGGGAGTGGTCATAATTGTTGGGATGGTTCATTCAATTACATTTTCTTTTCCTAGCTTAAATAATAGGACAAAAAAGGGTATGTTTTCAGAAAAAACATATAGACATCCATCTTTGGTGGACCATTGCCAAAACAATGTAGTAAAGTGGATTTGGGACCGGAAGACCTGTACCTTTCAGCTTCCTATGAGTAGCCTTGGTCAAGTCTGGAACTCATTGAGTCATAGTTTACACTTTGAGATAGATATTATCTTCTCCAATTTATAAGTAATGAAATAGAGGCCAGGAATTTCCCAAGGCCACCAAATGGATTAAGTGGCAAGTACTTAAGGCTCCCAAGTTTAGCAGTATTTCTAATAGACCTTAAGTGCATTGTTTTAGATAAATGATAGGGGGAACATGCTTAGGAAATTAAAGTGTGCATGTAAATGGTATATTGTATTATTATTTAGAGATTCTCCCTTTGATGTTATATGAAGAGAAAGGTAGACAGAAACAACAAGCTTTAGTTACAGGAGTCAGTCACTTATCACTCATTAGCAGTGAAGTTGGTTCCAAAACAGTAACTGCATCCCTGTATCTAGTGTTGACTTAGGAGAGGCATCACGCTATTGATTCCTTTGATCATTTACCCTGCTTTCCTTTGTTGGTTTTCACTTCAGGGTGACACATAGCTGACCTATTAAACAGTCATCTTTGTCCACATGGAAATTAATTAACTGGTAATTGGCTCCAGCATATAACAGTGAATTAAATAAAGCTCAGGAAGTAGAAGGAAGGTCTCTGGAAAGTAGACTAGCCAGTGTTTCTTGGCTGAGTTCTTCCCTTGCCTCCACGTCTCATTCTGCCTTCCTCTCCACCTGCTCCCTGAGAAGCTCAACCACCTCTTGATGAACTTGGCATAATAACTATGCACAGCTGGACTGCAATTTGGCTTGAGAAGAAGTACACTCACAGCCTCTGATGCTAGATGAGCTTCAATTTGTTCAGACCACTTGCTGTGTCAGTCTGACTCCAGGCATCAGTGTGAAAAATGGGAAATTTAGTTACCTATATAGATAGTAATAGCAACAGTCATACCTTGAAATTTTGTAATGTTTTTCAAGTTACTATGCACATTCACACATGTGTCAGGCAATTCTTACAATTTGGTGAGATAGACAGGATTCTTATTCTTACTATACACGGAGCAAACCTGAGACTTGGGAATTTTTTACCTGTCCTCTCCTACAGCTGGTAAGGGGCAGGCTGATGTCTTGACTAACCTGGCCTCTTTGTGTGGGCACTCATGTTTTGCCTTCCCAGGACTGCCTTTCTGGCAATAGACCCCCTTTTATTTTGGGAACTCCTATGTTCCCAACTCCAAACATTTGTTTCCAGCTACTATGTTCTTATCAAACCTCATCCTCCTGGCCATACTTGACTGACATAGGGTTGGGCATCTGACCCAAATGAGGGCAATCTTTCCTGACAGTTTTTCAAATTAGAAATGGGAGATAGAGGCAAGGAGCTTCCAGTAAAGGAAACTTGGATAGGCATGATTTTTTACTGTGTTGAGAAAGCTGGGTTAAGGGGAAAGAATGAAGCTGACAGAGAAGCAAGTTTCTTTATGCCTCAGTTATGTCATCTGTAAATTGGGGGATAATAATAGAGCTGCTTCCTGTGGTTATGTAGAGGCTAAAGAAGTCAGTATTGAAAAAGTGCTTAGAATGATGCTTTGGGCATAATGTATGCTACATAAGTATAAGCTATTTATTATTATTCAATGAATTCCTAGTTTTAAGCAGGAGTAAGTGAGAGAATCTTGGCCGCAGTAAAGTCACTAGTTCTAACTGTTCCTAAGACTGCATACCTTGGGAAAATGGTATTTCAAGAAATTCTCTCTTTTTTACCTAAGTTTCTTCTGTTGAAGAAACCCTCATATTTCTAAATGAATAAAGTGTCAAAAAAGTGACTCAAGTTTTCATGTTTGTCTTTGCTCAATAGCTGCTTATCTGACTCATCTACACAGTTGTGGGCATTATTAAATGTGATACAGAGAATTGAATAAGGTTGCTAATTAGTTAAGCAGATCATATATATATATTTATTTTATAAATTAATTAATTAATTTTGGCTGTGTCGGGTCTTAGTTGTGTGGCACGTGGTATCTTTCATTGCAGTGTGGGCTTCTCTCTAGTTGTGCTGCATGGGCTCCAGAGTGTGCGGGCTCTCTACTTGTGGTGCGTGGTCTCAGTAGTTGTGGCACGTGGGCTTAGTTGCCCTGTGGCATGTGGGATCTTAGTTCCCCGACCAGGGATCGAACCTGCGTCCTCTGCATTGGAAGCAGATGATATATATTTAAGGTCTCACTGTAGAAATTGGATCACATACAGATAAGTGTTTCCTCCACCCCTACCAAATCATTATCATTCAAAACCATGAGGACCATTAGTTCTAACCTGGCATAAGCAAGAAAATTACATTCCTGAACAGATTTTAGTGAGATCTTATTTCTCTGTTTTTGAAATCAAGTTTCCAGATCCTTAATGTCATAGCAGTATTTTTGATTGGTTTAGAACCCAGAGTGTGGAGCCAGATTACTAGGTTAAAAACGTCACCTCTGGCATATATTCTCTAGGTAACCTTGGCAAGTTTCTTTATGCCTCAGTTATATCATCTGTAAAATGGGAGATAATAGTAGTAGTATTAAAATGGGAGATAATAGTAGAGCTGCTTCCTATGGTTATATAGAGGCTAAAGAAGTCAATTCTAAAAAGTGCTTAGAATAGTGCTTTGGGCATAATAAATGCTACATAAATATAAGCTACTTATTATTACTCAATGAACATTTCTTTTTAGTACTTTTCATATGTGAAGAACTCACCGTAATTATTATAAATGAAGTTAAAATTGTGCTTTCAAATGTCGAGTAAAAGCATAACCTGTAAATAGAAGGACATTTCAACATAGTTCTCAGGTGTTAAATAAAAGGTACTGAAAAACACAGTTAGTGGATAATTTTAAGTGATTCTGTGTAAAGGACGTTTAATTAATTAATTAAAAATATTTTTAAAAATAAACTTATTTATTTTTATTTTTGGCTGCATTGGGTCTTCATTGCTGCATGCGAGCTTTTTCTAGTTGTGGTGAGCAGGGGCTACTCTGTTGCGGTGCATGGGCTTCTCATTGCGGTGGCTTCTCTGGTTGCGGAGCACAGGCTGTAGGCACACGGGCTTCAGTAGTTGTGGCTCGCAGGCTTTAGAGTGCAGGCTCAGTAGCTGCGACGCACGGGCTTAGTTGCTCCACGGCATGTGGGATCTTCCCAGACCACGGCTCGAACCCATGTCCCCTGCCTTGGCAGGCAGATTCTTAACCTCTGCTCCACCAGGGAAGTCCTGTAAAGAACATTTATGATGCTACTGAATAACAAAGGGATGTTAGAGGAAGAGAAATTTAGATGAGGAGTACCTGAAACTTCCATATTTAAGGTAAGGATATTTTAAAGGGCTAGGAATTAAATATATGATCACAAATTGGGAGACAATTTCTTTTTAGTGTGAGCTAAGTTGAGAACAAGGACTAACTAGTTGGAGATGCGGACTAAAAACCAAGCAAAATGTCTGTAGGAAAAGAGCGGTTCTATTTCATATTAAATATGAAAACTCTTCTCTTTTGATTATACACTGCTGTCACAGGATACTAGTGGCAGAGTTCATTAGAGGAACTGAGATGGTAAGAATGACATCCTAACTCGCATGCAGCTAACTAAAGATTTTCATGCCTGAAAAAAAGAAAGGGGACATTGTTCATATTGTTCCCTTTTTAAAACCCAGAAGCATTGTGAGTACACAAGTTATTTCTTATAGAACTTCAGATATTAAGAAAAGAACCGAAGTGGATTATTTTTACATTAGAAAAAAATGAAAGACTAAGTTAGCGATTACTATAGAGTGATAAAGTGAGAGAAAATGTGCCTGTGTACTAGGAATTCTATATCTTGTAAGTCTTGCTCCTTGCATAATTCTTTTGTTGATGTCCAACTCTTTTTTTTTTTTTTTTTTGTCTTTAGGGGAGCTTAACTGTTTTTTTTTAAACAACTTTATTGGAGTATAATTGCTTTCAGTGGTGTGTTAATTTCTGCTTTATAACAAAGTGAATCAGCTATACATATACATATATCCCCATATCTCCTCCCTCTTGCGTCTCCCTCCCACCCTCCGTATCCCACACGGCTAGGTGGTCACAAAGCACCGAGCTGATCTCCCTGTGCTATACGGCTGCTTCCCACTAGCTATCTATTTTACATTTTGTTGTGTATATATGTCCATGACACTCTCTCACTTCGTCCCAGCTTACCCTTCCCCCTCCCTGTGTCCTCAAGTCTACATCTGCATCTTTATTCCTGTTCTGCCCCTAGGTTCTTTAGAAACAATTTTTTTTTTTTTAGATTCCATATATATGTGTTAGCATACAGTATTTGTTTTTCTCTTTCTGACTTACTTCACTCTGTATGACAGACTCTAGGTCCATCCACCTCACTACAAATAACTCAATTTCGTTTCTTTTTATGGCTGAGTAATATTCCATTGTATATATGTGCCACATCTTCTTTATCCATTCATCTGTCATTGGATACTTAGGTTGCTTCCATGTCCTGGCTATTGTAAATAGAGCTGCAGTGAACATTGTGGTACATGACTCTTTTTGAATTATGGTTTTCTCAGGGTATATGCCCGGTAGTGGGATTGCTGGATCGTATGGTGGTTCTGTTTTTAGTTTTTTAAGGAACCTCCATACTGTTCTCCATAGTGGCTGTACCAATTCACATTCCCACCAACAGTGCAAGAGGATTCCCTTTTCTCCACACCCTCTCCAGCATTTATTGTTTGTAGATTTTTTTGATGATGGCCATTCTGACTGGTGTGAGGTGATACCTCACTGTAGTTTTGATTTGCATTTCTCTAATGGTTAATGATGTTGAGCATCCTTTCATGTGTTTATTGGCAATCTGTATATCTTCTTTGGAGAAATGTCTGTTTAGGTCTTCTGCCCATTTTTGGGTTGGGTTGTTTGTTTTTTTGATATTGAGCTGCATGAACTGCTTGTAAATTTTGGAGATTAGTCCTTTGTCAGTTGCTTCATTGGCAAATATTTTCTCCCATTCTGAGGGTTGTCTTTTCGTCTTGTTTATGTTTTCCTTTGCTGTGCAAATGCTTTTAAGTTTCATTAGATTCCATTTGTTTATTTTTGTTTTTATTTCCATTTCTCTAGGCGGTGGGTCAAAAAGGATCTTGCTTTGATTTATGTCATATAGTGTTCTGCCTATATTTTCCTCTAAGAGTTTGATAGTGTCTGGCCTTACATTTAGGTCTTTAATCCATTTTAAGTTTATTTTTGTGTATGGTGTTAGGGAGTGTTCTAATTTCATTGTTTTACATGTAGCTGTCCAGTTTTCCCAGCACCACTTATTGAAGAGGCTGTCTTTTCTCCATTGTATATTCTTGCCCCCTTTATCAAAGATTAGGTGACCATATGTGTGTGGGTTTATCTTTGGGCTTTCTATCCTGTTCCATTGATCTATATTTTTGTTTTTGTGCCAGTACCATACTGTCTTGATTACTGTAGCTTTGTAGTATAGTCTGAAGTCTGGGAGCCTCATTCCTCCAGCTCCGTTTTTCTTTCTCAAGATTGCTTTGGCTATTTGGGGTCCTTTGTGTTTCCATACAAATTGTGAAAATTTTTATTCTAGTTCTGTGAAAAATGCCATTGGTAGTTTGATAGGGATTGCATTGAATCTGGAGATTGCTTTGGGTAATATAGTCATTTTCACAATGTTGATTCTTCCAATCCAACGACATGGTATATCTCTCCATCTGTTTTATATTATCTTTAATTTCTTTCAGCAGTGTCTTATAGTTTTCTGCATATAGATCTGTCTCCTTAGGTATGTTTATTCCAAGGTATTTTATTCTTTTTTTTGCAGTGGTAAATGGGAGTGTTTCCTTCATTTCTCTTTCAGATTTTTCATCATTAGTGTATAGGAATGCAAGAGATTTCTGTGCATTAATTTTGTATCCTGCTACTTTGCCTAATTGATTAGCTCTAGTAGTTTTCTGGTAGCATCTTTAGGATTCTCTATGTATAGTATCATGTCATCTGCAAACAGTGACAGCTTTACTTCTTCTTTTCCCATTTGGATTCCTTTTATTTCTTTTTCTTCTCTGATTGCTGTGGCTAAAATTTCCAAAACTATGTTGAATAATAGTAGTGAGAGTGGACAACCTTGTCTTGTTCCTGATCTTAGAGGAAATATGTTCTACTCCTATAGTGAGTAGTTCATTGTAATTTCTATAAAACAGTATGCTTTATACAGGAAAAACCATGAATGCTTGGCCATGAGCCGGTACTCAACTAGCCACATCCAAGAAAATGTTTCTAATTCTTGTGCAGTCACTATCCCTAAGGCAGAGCTACTTGACAATATCTATTGGATATCTACAAATGACATCCCAGGGAAAATTCGAGAATATTCTGTTATAAGGGTATACTTTCAAATTTAGCTCCATTAAGCAATGGCAGGCATTGCATTTCAGAACTTTTACCTTTTTTTTTCCTACAAAGTGTAGAAACATTTAAGATATTTATTTGTTAATTATTAGTAGATGTCTATGCAAGTGGGGCTAATTAGCCAGTCATGAAAACAGACATATAGACCCATATATACTGTTTAGTGTGTACCAGAAGTTCACTGTGTACTATGTGGAGTGTATTAGGTGAACTTCTGAGAGATTGGAGATTGATGAACTGGAGCTAATGGGATGTTGGTACAAATGAGAAACATGTAGTTAACGATCACACATTTTGGGAAGTTCAATATAGAACTGGCTTTAGGTTTTAGAACCTCTTTTAGAACCTGTGGCAGACATTTTTTCATAGCAACTTCAATAACTATAAATAAAATTTCCAGCAATATAATTCTTACATTTGTGTAGCATTCATGTTAACAAAGCCTTTTATGCTCAGTTTTGCCTTTAATTCTTGTAACACACTGTGAGATAGGTAACTCTCACCACCCCAAACACATGTACTAATGAGGAGACTATGGCTTGGAGAAGTAAGTGGTTTGGTAGACAGACTGTTCTGAAGTTGAATTAGATAGTCCTGCTCCTTGTAGATGTTTATATAAGGGACACAGCAAGTTTTCTACCCATGTAGATTTTCTGTTCTTTCATTTTTTCCTACCTGTAGCCTCTTAATACTTACCTGCTCTAGAATTCTGAATGTTCCAGGGTTATTGAGGAATATCCTGCTTTCTAGGCACCAGGTATCTCTCATATAATGTCTATGAATTTGTTTTTTAAGTTCTCTGAAGCTAATACCTAAAGCTTTCTTCAGGACATTTTATAATAGATTTTCTTGTAATTATACAGCAATCAAGATAGACCTAGAACTCTCACAAAGTTTATTTGTTCAAAGAGGCAATGCTTTATAATTTATTAAATTCCAGAAAAAGTAGATAAATTCTATGATTTGGCATAATCTATTTCTTCCTTTTGGCTTTCCTTTTGGACAATGTACCACTCACTCATTCTTAGCAATGAGAGTTTAGGTGAGATTGATGCTATTCCCAGCTTCAGTGTAGTGATTCTGATTGGATTAAGTCAGTAAGCCACACAGATCTTCCTAGCTGAGACTGGTTCAGAGATGGACCCATTACCCAGTCTGAACCAATAAGAGGGTCAATCACAGGTGAGGAACTTTAAAAACTGACACTGGTTTCTTCTGAAAATGTGGTTCAGTGGGACCGTAGGAGATCTGGACCTGCTTTTTGTTACCACAAGAAGGTAGCCTAGAACCACTGAAGTTATGGGATGAAGCTGGCAGATGAACCTAAGACCTCAAGGACTGGGCCCATGAGCACATCCTTTAAGCAACTAGGGCTTCTGGACTTTTCTAGTGTGTGAGCCAATTATTTTTCTTTATTATTTAAGCCAGTGTGGCTGGGTTTCCTAGCTTATACAATGTGTATTTGGCCCTCAAGCCAAGGGCATGCTAGCCCCTTTCTAAGTCTTTTCTCCCCTTTCTCTCTTTCCACTACTCCCATCCATGGAGAATGAGAACTGGATTCCAAAGACCTGATTTCATGCTTACCTTTAGTACTTACCTACTGTGCATATCGAATAAGACAATAACCCATATTGTATATTGGTGAAACAGTGATGATAAAACCAATATTTAACCTACAGGATTATCGGGAGGGTCAAATGAGGTAATGAAGATCAAAACACCACACAAATATTAATTATCTTTCTGAACAGTGCTAATTTAATCTAAAACTTGTTTTTGAGCCCATTTCTCCCAGGTTCTTTCCAGGGATAGATTTATAATGATATGGTAACAGATCTACAACCAGGTAGAAGCAAGAAGGATTATGTGCAAATAGGTCATAGGTAGAAAAGTAAAACTCTAGTTTTTAGTGTCATAATTATTTTATGTAGGCCCTGGCTTAATGCATTATGGAATATTTCACTGAATGAAATCATTGCAGACTTTAAGCAGCACGCTATTAAGAGACAGAATTTGTACATTGTGATGGATCATATTAAAATAATTTAGTTCAAAGTAAGCATCATTATATTTGATTTGGAAATTTCTCCTAATGTGAAGAAATGGTAAATTTGCTGCCAGAGACACATGCAACTCCCTGGGGCTGGAATGCTAGGAGTTCTGGAAGCTGGGCAGTGTCCCTTCGACCTCACTAAGGAGTGAGCATGTGCCCTAGACTCTCCCCTCTTGCCTAACTGTTGTCTGCCTCAGGCCTGATCTTTTCAGGAAATGTTATACAGTTGCATAAACAAGTTCAAAATGGACTCCATTTTTCTGGTCTCCCCGAGTCAAACTTATAAACTTGGAAAAAGCATTCACTAGCGCTTCCTGCTCTATAGTTGAATTCACTTCGATTGCCCCATCTTGTGGAAGAAAGAAAAATAGCCAGATTTTTCTTTCCACCTTTGGGCATAAGCCCTAGAGGAACAAATTCAGCCCATCTGTTTCTCTCTATCTCTGTCTATCATCTCTTCTTTTGCACATAATATATTACAAACAATTTATTCTGAAGAAAGGCCAGTGTTCCTCATATATTTGCACCCTGACCTTCTTTCCTTACTGATAGGACCATTGCATGTTGATTATACTCAAAAGTGCTAGACAGAAGTCTGTTGCTTCTTGGAGGATTTAAGCCCTGCTACCAGAATTTAGGCCCAAGTCAGACTGCATTTCTACAGGTCTCTTAGCTTGCGAATTCTTCTCATGCTTCTGACCATCACCTTTCCAGCTACCTGAGATATTCTCCCCGACTTCCATCCTACCTTTTATGCATTCATTTGTGCATGGAAGTCTGTTCAGAGGAAGAATGGATGAAATCAATTCATTTGTTTGTTTGTTCACCACTTCAGTTATTTATTCACTCATTCACCCATTTAACATTTTTTTATTGAGGACCTTCTATATATCAAGCACTATACTGGGTACTAGGAAACACTAATGGGCAAAACAGCCTATCTCTACTCTGATGGAGTTTATACCTTAGTTGAAGTTGACTATATAGACATTAATCATATAATCAGACAAATATATATTTTCAAATTCTGGTAAGCCTATTAAAGGAAGTTAAAGGGTACTCTGAGACCATAAAAGAAGAGACCTGACCCGTGGGACTTGACCTTTCCTGATGAAGGGACACTTGAACTGAGATCTGAAGAAATGGGAGCTATGGGCGTGGCAAGAACATTCTAAGCAGAGCCTTTGGGTCCTGAGGGAACATAGTGCTTGGAATAGAGAGAGATCAGTGGCTGGAATAAAGAGAAAAGAGGAGAGAGGTTCCTGATGAGGCTGCAGAACCCGGCAGGGGCCTTGAGGACACACTAGGAGTTTGACCGTCTGACCACGTGGCTTGCAAACATGAAGCACTGTCCATTAATCAAACAGACTGACTTGGTCTCACCTTCCTCTGCTCTCACTCACAACGCTGTGGCAAAGGAGTCAGACCAGTACTTCCTGGATGTCTCTGTCTGGTTCTGGGCCAGAAGAGTGCTGTGGGTTCCACCATCCATCCTGTGCTCATTCACTCCAGCCCTTTCCACACAGCTGGGTCCTTAGAAGGCGCTGTGGAATTTCTCAAGTTATAGTTTGCAGTGGACCTCTAAGATTTATCCAGCACCTAAGGGTGTTTGTGTTCATGCATATAAATGACTGTTATTCTGTCTCTAAGTGACAGAGACCAGCTTGCCTCCTCAAACATTCAACCTGAAAGTTGCACAACACTGACATCTGGTGCTTGTGTGCGGTTTGAGATTGTACAAGGTCAGAAGGAGGCTCCCGAGACTAGTCTACACTGCAAATGTAGCAAATGCAAATGAAGCAAGACTTAAATGTTTAAAATCGTGGGCAGTTGTGTATGTGCAAACGCGCGCACGTGCACGCACACACACACACACACAGCCTCTCTACAGTCTTCTGTTTTGAACTTCTTCTGACTTTCCAATAATATGCATGATAGAAGGCTAACTACAATATGGCATTTTCTTATTGTCAGTATTTGCCAATTTGGACATGTGGCTCATATGATGGAAGGTGAGGTTCTACCTGGGTTTGGGAGAAAAACAACCGACAAAAAAGTAAATCAGTGTTTACTCAGCATCTCTTAATACAAAGCATAGAATTAAGTGAAAAAGTCTCATAAAAACAATTTAATAATGGTGATTTTCTGGATGATAAATAGTATTTGCATAATAATTTATAAGCTCTAAAGCATTTTAGCATGTATTTCCACATTCCCTCAATCATTCAGCCATTTATTCATTCATCTATGAACTATTTATTGAGTGTTTACTCTATGTAAGTGATTGGTGTAAGCTGCGAGAAATCTCTTGGTCCTGGCAGGGCAATTAAGAGAGAGGATAGTGTAGTTCTTAACCCAGTATGCTTTGGATTCAGACTTAGCTGCTCTAAACATCTGAGTCCTTGTGTGTTAAATGGCCAATGATAATAGCAGTGCCTAGCTTATTGAAATGTTGTGAAGATTAAAGAAAAAATGTAAATGTAAAACATTTACCACAGTGTTTAGTACAAGTTACCAAAGAACCATATAAAATAATTATTTTATTGCAATTTTCAGTTTAGGAAACAAGATTTTCCACAATGCGAAAGTTAAAAAAATGATGGAAAACAAAAAATGGGTATGCAGTTCATGAGTTTATCAGTCTGGGAAGATATAAGGATTAATGGAAATGAGTAGGTTGAAAGGTGAGAAAGAAGGCCCGTCCCTGTTGTCAAGGAATTTTAGTGTCTATGAGTTTTCACTTCATTTTGTAGGGAGATTTGAAGGAAATTCTGTTCTCAGAGTAATGCTTTTGGAATAGAGGTTTTGGGGTTGAAGGATAAAAAGGGTCAGAGATGGAAAGCAGAACCATTAGGTATGAAGCTTTTCTAAGGGGCCTGGTCTGAATTAATTGGACCTTGGAGCACACCAGAGGTAATGGTGGGAATGTAAAGGAGGAGGTTGATGAAAAATATCGTAAAGGATGAATGTAGGTGAGACGTCTGTTCATTGTTTATTGGCCTTTTCGTAGGAGAGCTGCATTGTCACCTATTGTAATCCCATTCCTTGGAAATACAG
This sequence comes from Mesoplodon mirus, assembly GCF_964341445.2. Taxonomy (NCBI): domain Eukaryota; kingdom Metazoa; phylum Chordata; class Mammalia; order Artiodactyla; family Ziphiidae; genus Mesoplodon; species Mesoplodon mirus. Next base: position 32,382,219 of record NC_138995.1, read on the forward strand.
AAGAGAACAGTCTGTTTCTTTTACTGATTTGCTGTTTGTATTTTGTGGAGATCAAATTCTCCTCCAGAAAATTCAGTGTATCCCAGCAACTTATTTATGCAGTGAGCACTTAATCAGAAAGTTCCCTGTCAGAGTACTGCCTGTGGCTACCAGAACTTTCAGACATTTTTATTTCTGAGAGATGGAACCAAGAGGGACATTGCAAATATGATATGGCTGGTCTTATGTCTGAATGCTCTGGATTTAGACCTCCCAAGAGAGTCTCTAAAAGATGCTTCTAGAAAGTGAAGAGAATTGGGTCTTTAATGAAGTGAAAGTAAAGATTCTGCTAACTAAGAGATGGACACTATTAACTCATTTAGTAAATATATGTAAAATTTTATGACCTATAGCAAATACACATGCTTTTCTTATGACAGAAACATTTGTCAATATTGATAATGTGACAATAAAGAAAACAAATTCCAAAATATAGGGGTCTTAGGGAAACTCAAACCCAGGTTTACATATAATTTAGAAAAGTATGTAGCTCATTGTGGATATTTCACTTATTAAACAAGAAAGATTTAAAACATTGAAATGAATTAAATAATTAACTTAAGAAACTAAAGATAATATCAAAACAATCCAAATAAAGGTATGAGATAATTAATGATGATGAAAACTGAATTTAATGGATTAGAAAACAAAATGCAATTAATAAACCAAAAGCCTCTTTAGAGAGTCATAGTGACCCCCTTTCCCCTGAAAGTCTAGTGGAGAAGGCACTAGAAGAGAGAGAAAAAAACTTTGTTTTACCTAAAACAGAAATGTAACTATAGATGTTAAAAGTTTAGAAGAACTAGAAGGAATATTCTGTGAACCTTATACCAATAAATTTCAAGCCCTAGATCAAGTGGATAGCTTCCTAAGAACACGAACTATTCAAAGTGGCTCAACAAAGGTAAATAGCCATACTACTTCAGTAATCATAAAAGAAATATAAAGATTTGTCTAAGAGCCACCATTTTAAAAGAAGATATCGGAATTGTGAACAACTCTTAGGATAACCTTGGTGAAATGGACCAATTCCTTGAAAAACACACTACCAAAACTCATACAAGGAGAAGTAGATAAAATGAATAGGCCTATATCTACTAAAGAAATTGAATCAGTAAGTAATAACCTTCCAGAAAAGAGACCACTGGGCTCAGAAGGGCTCACTGGTGAATTCAAACAAATATTTAAGGAAAAATGATTAAAAAATCTGTTCCAGAAAATAGAAACAGAGGGAATACTTCCTAACGCATTCTATGAAACCAGCATTACCCTAATACCAAAACCAAAGACATTACAAGAAAAGAAAACTATAGATCAATATGTTTCATGAACATAGATATAAAAATCCTTAACAAAATATTAGCAAATCAAATCCAACATTGTATAAAATGTACATACAACCAAGTGGGATTTATTTCAGTTATTCAAGATTGGTTCAGCATTTAAAAATCAATGAATATAATCCATCATGTCAACAAGCTAAAGAAGAAAAATCATATGATCATACCAATAGATGCAGAAAAAGAAATTGACAGATCTGTCCACTCATGATTAAAAAACAGAACAAAACAAACAAACAAACAGAAACTCTCAGCAAACTAGGAATAGAGGGAAACTTCTTCAACTTGAGAAAGAACATCTACAAAAACCCAACAGCTAACATCATATTTAATGGTGAGAAACTACATGTTTCCTGCTAAGATCAGGAGCAAGGCAATGATGTCCACTCTCAACACTCTTATTCAATATAGTACTGGAAGTCCTAGATAATGCAATGAGACAAGAAAAGGAAATAAAAATATATACAGATTGAGAAGGAAGAATTATTAAAACTGTCTTTGTTCACAGGTGATATGATTGTCTATGTAGAAAATTCCAAAGAATGAACAAAAGAAAACCTCCTGGAACTATTAAGCAAATACAGCAAGGCTTCAGGATACAAAGTTACTCTACAGAAGTCAATTGCTTTCTTATATACCAGCAATGAACATTTGGGATTTGAAAATAAAAATACAAAACCATTTATATTAATGGGACAGAGAGAGAGAGACAGAGAGGGAGAGAGAAAGGGAGAGAGAATGTACAAGATATACATAAGGAAAACAACAAAACTCTGATGAAAGTAATTAACAAAGATCTAAATAAATGGAGAGATATTTCATGTACACGGACAGGAAGGCTCAATATTGTCAAGATGTCAGTTCTTCCAAAATTGATCTAAGATTCAATGCAATCCCAATCAGAATTCCAGCAAGTTATTTTGTGGATATCAACAAACAGATTCTAAAATAAATATGGAAAGGCAAAACTCAGAATACCCAACACAATATTGAAGGAGAAGAACAAAATTGGAAGACTTCACTACTTGACTTCAAGACTTACTCTAAAGCTACAGTAATCAAGACAGTGAGATACTGATGAAAAAATAGACAAATACATCAATAGAACAGATTAGACTGCCCAGAAATAGACCCACACCACTATATTCAGCTGATCTTTGACAAAGGAGCAAAGGCAACTTAATGGAGAAAGGATAGTATTTTCAAGAAAGGCATCCACATGCAAAAACGTGAATCTAGACCCAGACCTTACACCATTCACAAAAAAGTTAGTTCAAAATAGATCATAGACCTGAATGTAAACTGCAAAACTATTAGACATCTAGAGGATAACATAGGAGAGAATCTAGGTAATCTTGGGTTTAGCAATGAGGTTTTTTTAGTTATAACACAAAAATCACATTCCATGAAAGAGAAAGAAAAAGGCAAGTTAGACTTCATTAAAATTAAAAAGTTCTGCTCTATGAAAGACATGGTTAAGAAAGTAAAAGATAAACCACAGAAGGGAGAAGATATTTGCAAAACATATCTGATAAGGGACTGGTATCCAAAATATACAAACAGCTCTTAAAACTCAACAATAAGAAAACATCCCAGTTAAAAAATGGGCAAAATATCTGAACAGACACCTCACCAAAGAAGATGTACAAATGGCAAATATGTATAGAAGAAGATGCTCAACATCACATTTTACCACATAACTGCAAATTAAAACAACGAGATACCACTTCACACCTATTAGAATGGCTAAAATCCAAAACACTGACAATACCAAATACTGGCAAGGATGTGGAGCAACAGGAACTCTCATTCATTCCTGGGGAGGTGCAAAATGGTACAGCCACTTTGGCAGTTTCTTATAGAACTAAAAATACTCTTGCCATATGATTGCACTACTTGGAATTTACTCAAATGAACTGAAAATTATGTCCACACAAATGTTTATACAGCTTTATTCATAATTGTCAAAACTTGGAAGCACTCAAGATGTCCTTCGATATGTGAATGAATAAACAAATGGTGGCAAGCATATATAGTGCAATATTATTCAGCAGTAAAAAAGAGATGAGCTATCAAGCCACACAAAGACATGCAGGAACCTTAAGTACATATTGCTAAATGAAAGAGGTCGGTCTGCAAAGGTTATATACTATATGATTCCAAATATATGACATTCTGGAAAAGGCAAAACTATGGAGATGGTTAAAAGATCAGTGTTTGCCAGGGGCTTAGGGGAAGGGAGGGAGGATGAATAGGTGAAGCACAGGGAATTTTTAGCACAGTGAAATTATTCTGTGTGACACTGAAATGGTGGATACATATCATTATTCCTTTACAAAAACCATCCAATGTACAACACAAATAGTGAACCCTAATACAAACTATGGACTTTAATTAATAATAACGTATCAACATTGGCCTAGAAATTATAACAGGTGTACTACACTGATGCATTATGTTCATTATAGGGGAAACTCTGGGTGGGTGGGGCTGGGAGTGAGGGGGCCTATGTTCTTTCCGCTCAATTTTTCTAGAAACGTAAAACTGCTCTAACAAAATTAATTTTTTAAAGTTATAGGATAAAAAATAAATAAAAATAAAGGATACCAGGGGTGAATGATTTTATAGGGCACTCTTTTTAAATTTGGGGGGACAGCTAACATTTAAATTATCCAAGTAATGCTAGAATTTGGGGGAAAAAAAGGCATATCTTCCTAATTCTTCTGAAAAATTAGCAAAATCAAATCAAATTTATACTGAAAAACTGTAACCCAATCACATAAATGATGATGCAAACATCTAATGCAGTATTAACAAAGAGAATACAATCATGTAGTAAAATAAAAAAATTATAGTGTTGGATTTTATTCTAAAAGTTCCACAAAGGATCAATATTTAGGGACCATACTGAGGAGAATTCCATGTCAAACCTGTTTAGGAAATACCCTCTTGGCAAGTCACCATGTGCACTGACACATCAAGAACTCTGAAATCCTACAGAAAAGAAAACTGTTTTTGGTTTAAAGCACTTTTTTTTTTCAAAAATATTTGATAAAAGGACACTTTGTTACTCATATGTATCACCCATTAACATCCATAGTAATGGCATACCACAGAACACACCACACCGCTCAACACAGAGATACCTCTCTCCTTCAACTTGCATAAGGACTGTGGTAGATAGATTAATGGTCCCAAGATGCCCATGTCCTAATCCCTGCAACCTGTAAATATAATATGTTACCTTCCACAGCAAAGGGGAGTTAAGGTTGCAGGTGGAATTAAGATTGCTAATCACTGACTTTCAGATAAGACAATGATCCTGGATTATCTGGAAGGGTGAAATGTAATCATGAGGGGCCTTACAAATGGAAAAGGAGGAAGAGAGAATCAGAGAAAGAGGTGTCAAGATGGAAGCACGTCAGAGTGCTATGATGTGAGAAGCAGTTGACCTGCCCTTGCTAGCTTTGCAGATGGAGGAAGAGGCTGTGAGCCAATGAATGTGGGCAAACTCTAGAAGATGGAAAATACAAGGAAATGCATTCTTCCCTGGAACCTCCAGAAAGGAAAGCAGCCCTGCTGACACCTTGATTTTAGCCCAGTGAGACCTGTGTTGGACTTCAGAATTGTAAAATAATAAATTTATGTTGCTTTAGCCACCAAATTTATAGTAATTTGTTACAGCAGAAATAGGAAACTAATATAGAGACTGTCTTAACACCTCTTTTAAGACCCCATTACTTATTTTTGGTCTTTTAATTTACAGTTGATCCTATGAAATAACCATAGTGAAGGGAAGTGAGTTGGAATTAGTACAGAGTCAAAATTTTAGAATATTTTAAGAGTATATTTGTAATTTTTGTTTTTGTTCCTGTGGTTGTGGTATAGTAGAAAAAAAAAACATTATTTGTAGTTTTAATGCTTGTGTGATTTTGGGAAAACTTTTTTCAGGCTCTATTTGCACTTCTGTAATTATATCATGGAGCTATTGTGAAGACTTAATAAGCTTCAGTGTTGCAAATAACTTGAAAGCAGGGCTATAGAGTAATCTGGTGGGTTTGAAGCCTGGCTGTGGTCCTTGCTGCCTGTGTTATCTTGAATTTCCCTCCTGCTTACCCTGCCTGCCTTACCTACTCTCTGCATTCTTTCTTCCCTTCCTTTTTCATGCAAACTTTGCACAGCTAACACACTGGTATGTGTCAGACTCCAATAAATACATTATAAAATCTCCAGTAGTGAAACGTCTTTCTCTTAACCTTGTCCTACATCTGCCCAGTTCCCCTGCCACGCCCTCCATGCACCCATTCCTAACAACTGTTCTTAGTTTCCTATATATTTTCCAGACCTATTCTATGAGATTGGAGACAATATAGATTGGTATTTTCCCATTTTACTTAAAGGTGGAATTTTATATACATTGTACTGCATTTTTCTTTTTTCCCTCAAAGATTTTTATTTTTTTAATAAATTTATTTATTTATTTTTTGGCTGCACTGGGTCTTCATTGTTGCATATGGGCTTTCTCTAGCTGCGGTGAGCAGGGGCTGCTCTTTGTTGTGGTGCGCAAGCTTCTCATTGCAGTGGCTTCCCTTGTTGTGGAGCATGGGTTTTAGGCACCTGGGCTTTAGTAGTTGTGGCATGTGGGCTTCAGTATTTGTGGCTCACAGGCTCTAGAGCATAGGCTCAGTAGTTGTGGCACGCAGGCTTAGTTGCTCTGCAGCATGTGAGATCTTTCTGGACCAGGGCTTGAACCTGTGTCCCTTGCATTGACAGATGGTATCTTAACCACTGCGCCACCAGGGAAGTCCTCAAAGACTTTTATCTTGAATACCTTTCCCCATCTGCACACAGAAGACTCCTTTATTTTTCCCAGCTGTATAGTATTCCTATATGGGTGAACTATAATTTATTTAACCTACTTAAGAACACAAGACTGTTTTCAGTCTTTTCTATAACAAATAGTACTGAGGTGACTGGTCTTGTACATAAATACTTTTACACATTTGCAAATATATCAGTAGGGGAAAAAATCCCAGAAGTGGCATTGTTGAGTCAAAGGGTTTAAACACTTGTAACTGATAGATATGAGCAAGTTTCTGACCTTCCCTTAGCTGCAGTTTCCTCTTCTATAAAGTAGGGATAATGATAAACATGCCTCATGGAGGGGGACCTTCAAGATGGCGGACCTTCAAGACATGGAGATCACCACCCTCCCCACAAATACATCAAAAATGCATCTACACGTGGAACAACTCCTACAGAACACCTACAGAACACTGGAAGAAGACCTCAGACTTCCCTAAAGGCAAGAAACTCCCCATGTATCTGGGTAGGGCAAAAGAAAAAAGAAAAAACAGACACAAAAGAATAGGCACGGGACCTGCACCTCTGGGAGGGAGCCATGAAGGAGGAAATGTTTCCACACACTAGGAAGCCCCTTCACTGGTGGAGTCAGGGGGTAGCAGGGAGAAGCTTCAGAGCCACCAAGGAGAGTGCTGAAACAGCGGTGCAGAGGGCAAAGCAGAGAGATTCCTGCACAGTGGATGGGTGCCGACCAGTACTCAGCAGCCTGAGAGGCTTGTCTGCTCACCCACTGGGGTGGGTGGGGGCTGGGAGCTGAGGCTCGGGCTTCAGTCGGAGAACAGAGAGAGGACTGGGGTTGGCGGCGTGAACACAGCCTGAAGGGGGCTAGTGCACCACGGCTAGCCGGGAGGGAGTCTGGGAAAAAGTCTGGACCTGCCAAAGAGGCAAGAGACCACTGTTCCGGGATGTGTGAGGAGAGGGGATTCAGAGCACTGCCTAAATGAGCTTCAGAGATGGGCGTGAGCTGCGGCTATCAGTGTGGACCCCAGAGACGGGCATGAGACGCTAAGGCTGCTGCTGCCACCACCAAGAAGCCTGTGTGCAAGCACAGGTCACTATCCACACCTCCCCTCCTGGGAGCCTGTGCAGCCCGCCGCTGCCAACATCCTGTGATCCAGGGACAACTTCCCTGGGAGAACACACAGCACGCCTCAGGCTGGTGCAACGTCATGCTGGCCTCCACCGCCACAGGCTCGCCCCACATTCCATACCCCTCCCTCCCCCAAGCGTAATTGAGCCAGAGCCCGCGAATCAGCTGCTCCTTTAACCCCATCCTGTCTGGGCAGTAACAGATGCCAGAGGGTGATCTACATGCAGAGGCAGGGCCAAATCCAAAGCTGAACCCCAGGAGCTGTGCGAACAAAGAAGAGAAAGGGAAATCTCTCCCAGCAAGCCTCAGGAGCAGCAGATTAAATCTCCACAATCAACTTGATGTACCCAGCATCTGTGGAACACCTGAATAGACAATGAATCATCCCAATATTGAGGAGGTGGACTTTGGGAGCAACTGTAGACTTGGGGTTTGCTTTCTGCATCTAATTTGTTTCTGGCTTTATGTTTATCTTAGTTTAGTAGTTAGAGCTTATTATCATTGGTAGATTTGTTTATTGATTTGGTTGTTCTCTTCCTTTATATATATATATATATATGTTTTTTTTTCTTTTTCTCTTTTTGTGAGTGCGTATGTGTATGCTTCTTTGTGTGATTTTGGCTGTATAGCTTTGCTTTTACCATTTCTCCTAGGGTTCTGTCTGGCTGGTTTTTTTTGTTTTGTTTTTTTTAGTATAGTCTTTAGTGCTTGTTAACATTGGTGCATTGGTGGATTTGTTTATTGGTTTGGTTGCTCTCTTCTTTCTTTTTTATTAAAAATTTTTTTAATAAGTTTTAAAATTTTTTATTTTAATAACTTTATTTTATTTATTTATTTTCTCTTTCTTTCTTTTTCTTTCTCGCTTTTCTTCAGAGCTGTGTGGTTGACAGGGTCTTGGTGCTACAGCCAGGTGTCAGGCCTGAGCCTCTTAGGTAGGAGAGCCAAGTTCAGGACATTGGTCCACCGGAGACCTCCCATCCCCAAGTAATATCAAACAGCTAGAGCTTTCCTAGAGATCTCCATCTCAATGCTAAGACCCAGCTCCACTCAATGACCAGCAAGCTACAGTGCTGGACACCCTATGCCAAAAAACTAGCAAAACAGGAACACAACCCCACCCATTAGCAGAGACGCTGCCTAAAATAATAATAAGGTCACAGACACCCCAAAACACACCACTGGGTGTGGTCCTGCCCACCCGAAAAACAAGATCCAGCCTCATCCACCAAAACACAGACAACAGTCCCCTATGCCAGGAAGCCTACACAACCCACTGAACCAACCTTAGCCACTGGGGACAGACACCAAAAACAATGGGAACTATGAACCTGCAGCCTGAAAAAAGGAGACCCCAAACACAGTATGTTAAGGAGACAGAGAAACACACAGCAGATGAAGGAGCAAGGTAAAAACCCACCAGACCAAACAAATGAAGAGGAAATAAGCAGTCTACCGGAAAAAGGATTCAGAGTAATGATATTAAAGATGACCCAAAATCTTGGAAATAGAATGGAGAAAATACAAGAAACGTTTAACAAGGACCTAGAAGAACTAAAGAGCAAACAAACAATGATGACCAACACAATAAATGAAATTAAAAATTCTCTAGAAGGAATCAATAGCAGAATAACTGAGGCAGAAGAACGGATAAGTGACCTGGAAGATAAAATAGTGGAAATAACTACTGCAGAGCAAAATAAAGAAAAAAGAATGAAAAGAATTGAGGACACTCTCAGAGACCTCTGGGACAATGTTAAATGTACCAACATTCGAATTATAGGGGTCCCAGAAGAAGAAGAGAAAAAGAAAGGGACTGAGAAAATATTTGAAGACATTATAGTTGAAAACTTCCCTAATATGGGAAAGGAAATAATCAAGTCCAGGAAGCACAGAGAGTCCCATACAGGATAAATCCAAACAGAAACATGCCAAGACACATATTAATCAAACTATCAAACATTAAATACAAAGAAAAAATATAAAAAGCAAGGGAAAAACAACAAATAACATACAAGGGGAACCTCATACAGTTAACAGCTGGTTTCTCAGCAGAAACTTTACAAGCCAGAAGGGTGTGGCAGGACATATTTAAAGTGATGAAAGGGAAAAACATACAAACAAGATTACTCTATCCAGCAAGGATCTCATTCAGATTCGATGGAGAAATTCAAACCTTTACAGACAAACAGAAGCTAAGAGAATTCAACACCACCAAACCAGCTTTACAACAAATGCTAAAGGAACTTTTCTAGGCAGGAAACACAAGAGAAGGAAAACACCTACAATAACAAACCCAAAACAATTATGAAAATGTTAATAGGAGCATACATGTCGATAATTACCTTAAATGTAAATGGATTAAATGCTCCAACCAAAACACATAGACTGGCTAAATGGATACAAAAACAAGACCCATACATATGCTGTCTACAAGAGAGCCACTTCAGACCTCGTGACACATACAGACTTAAAGTGAGGTGATGGAATAAGATATTCCATGTAAATGGAAATCAAAAGAAAGCTGGAGTAGCAATTCTCATATCAGACAAAATACACTTTAAAATAAAGACTATTAGAAGAGACAAAGAAGGACACTACATAATGATCAAGGGATCAATCCAAGAAGAAGATATAACAATTGTAAATATTTATGCACCCAACATAGGAGCACCTCAATATGTAAGGCAAGTGCTGCCAGCCATAAAAGGGGAAATCGACAGTGACACAATACTAGTAAGGGACTTTAACACCCCACTTTCACCAATGGACAGATCATCCAAAATGAAAATAAATAAGGAAACACAAGCTTTAAATGATACATTAAACAAGATGGATTTAATTGATATTTATAGGACATTCTATCCAAAAACAACAGAATACACTTTCTTCTCAAGTGCTCATGGGACATTCTCCAGGATAGATCATATCTTGGGCCACAGATCAAGACTTGGTAAATTTAAGAAAATTGAAATCGTATTGAGTATCTTTTCTGACCACAATGCTATGAGACTAGATATCAATTACAGGAAAAAATCTGTAAAAACCACAAAAACATGGAGACTAAACAAGACACTACTAAATAACTGAGAGGTCACTGAAGAAATCAAAGAGTAAATAAAAAAATACCTAGAAACAAATGACAATGAAAGCACGACAACACAAAACCTATGGGATGCAGCAAAAGCAGTTCTAAGAGGGAAGTTTATAGCAATACAATCCTACCTTAAGAAACAGGAAACATCTCAAATAAACAACCTAACCTTGCACCTAAAGCAATTAGAGAAAGAAGAACAAAAATCCCCTAAGTTAGCAGAAGGAAAGAAATCATAAAGATCAGATCAGAAATAAATGAAAAAAATGAAGGAAACGATAGCAAAGATCAATAAAACTAAAAGCTGGTTCTTTGAGAAGATAAACAAAATTGATAAACCATTAGCCAGACTCATCAGGATAAAAAAGGAGAAGACTCAAATCAATAGAATTAGAAATGAAAAAGGAGAAGTAACAACTGACACTGCAGAAATACAAAGGATCATGAGAGATTACGACAGGCAACTCTATGCCAATAAAATGGACAACCTGGAAGAAATGGACAAATTCTTAGAAATGCGCAACCATCCACGACTGAACCAGGAAAAAATAGAAAATATGAACAGACCAGTCATAAGCACTGAAATTGAAACTGTGATTAAAATCTTCCAACAAACAAAAGCCCAGGACCAGATGGCTTCACAGGCGAATTTTATCAAACATTTAGAGAAGAGCTAACACCTATCCTTCTCAAACTCTTCCAAAATATAGCAGAGAGAGGAACCCTCCCAAACTCATTCTACGAGGCCACATCACTGTGATACCAAAACCAGACAAAGATGTCACAAAGAAAGAAAACTACAGGCCAGTATCACTGATGAACATAGATGAAAAAATCCTCAGCAAAATACTAGCAAACAGAATCCAGCAGCACATTAAAAGGATCATACAGCATGATGAATTGGGGTTTATCCCAGGAATGCAAGAATTCTTCAGTATACGCAAATCAATGTGATACACCATATTAACAAATTGAAGGAGAAAAACCATATCATCATCTTAATCGATGCAGAGAAAGCTTTCAACAAAATTCCACACCCATTTATGATAAAAACCCTGCAGAAAGTAGGCATAGAGGGAACTTTCCTCAACATAATAAAGGCCATATATGACAACCCACGGCCAACATCGTCCTCAACGTTGAAAACTGAAACTGTTTCCACTAAGATCAGGAACAAGACAAAGTTGCCACTCTCGCCAACTTTATTCAACATAGTTTTGGAACTTTTAGCCACAGCAATCAGAGAAGAAAAGGAAATAAAAGGAATCCAAACGGGAAAAGAAGAAGTAAAGCTGTCACTGTTTGCAGATGACATGATACTATACTCAGAGAATCCTAAAGATGCTACCAGAAAACTACTAGAGCTAATCAATGAATTTGGTAAAGTAGCAGGATACAATATAAATGCACAGAAATCTCTAGCATTCCTATACACTAATGCTGAAAAATCTGAAAGTGAAATTAAGAAAACACTCCCATTTACCATTGCAACAAAAAGAATAAAATATCTAGGAATAAACCTACCTAAGGAGACAAAAGACCTGTATGCAGAAAATTATAAGACACTGATGAAAGAAATTAAAGATGATATAAATAGATGGAGAGATATACCATGTTCTTGGATTGGAAGAATCAACATTGTGAAAATGACTCTACTACCCAAAGCATCTCCAGATTCAGTGCAAACCCTGTCAAACTACCAATGGCATTTTTCACAGAACTAGAATAAAAAATTTCACAATTTGTATGGAAACGCAAAAGGCTCCGAATAGCCCAAGCAATCTTGAGAAAGAAAAACGGAGCTGGAGGAATCAGGCTCCCTGACTTCAGACTATACTACAAAGCTACAGTAATCAAGACAGTATGGTACTGGCACAAAAACAGAAATATAGATCAATGGAACAGGATAGAAAGTCCAGAGATAAACCCATGCATATATGGTCACCTAATCTTTGATAAAGGAGGCAAGGATATACAGTGGAGAAAAGACAGCCTCTTCAGTAAGTGGTGCTGAGAAAGCTGGAAAGGTACATGTAAAAGTATGAGATTAGATCATTCCCTAATACCATACACAAAAATAAACTCAAAATGGATTAAAGACCTAAATGTAAGGCAGACACTATCAAACTCTTAGAGGACAACACAGGCAGAACACTCTATGACATAAATCAAAGCAAGATCCTCTTTGACCCACCTGCTAGAGAAATGGAAATAAAGACAAAAATAAACACATGGGACCTAATGAAACTTAAAAGCTTTTGCACAGCAAAGGAAACCATAAACAAGACCAAAAGACAATTCTCAGAATGGGAGAAAATATTTGCAAATGAAGCAACTGACAAAGGATTAATCTCCAAAATTTACAAGCAGCTCATGCAGCTCAATATCAAAAAACAAACAACCAATCCAAAAATGGGCAGAAGACCTAAATAGACAATTCTCCAAAGTAGGTATACAGATTGCCAATAAACACATGAAAGGATGCTCAACATCATTAATCATTAGAGAAATGCAAATCAAAACTACAATGAGATATCATCTCACACCAGTCAGAATGGCCATCATCAAAAAATCTACAAACAATAAATGCTGGAGAGGATGTGGAGAAAAGGGAACTCTCTTGCAGTGTTGATGGGAATGTAAATTGATACAGCCACTATGGAGAACAGTATGGAGGTTCCTTAAAAAACTAAAAATAGAACTACCATATGGCCCAGCAATCCCCCTACTGGGTATATACCCTGAGAAAACCATAATTCAAAAAGAGTCATGTACCAAAATGTTCATTACAGCGCTGTTTACAATAGCTAGGACATGGAAGCAACCTAAGTGTCCATTGACAGCTGAATGGATAAAGAAGAAGTGGCACATATATACTATGGAATATTACTCAGCCATAAAAAGAAATGAAATTGAGTTATTTGTAGTGGGGTGGATGGACCTAGAGACTGTCATATAGAGTGAAGTAAGTCAGAAAGAGAAAAACAAATACTGTGTGCTAACACACATATATGGAATCTAAAAAAACACACCGATGGTTCTGAAGAACCTAGGGGCAGGACAGGAATAAAGACGGAGACGTAGAGAATGGACTTGAGGACACGGGGAGGGAGAAGGGTAAGCTGGAATGAAGTGAGAGTAGCATGGACATATATACACTACCAAATATAAAATAGATAGCTAGTGGGAAGCAGCTGCATAGTACAGGGAGATCAACTGGGTGCTTTGTGATCACCTAGAGGGGTGGTATAGGGAGGGTGGGAGGGAGAAGCAAGAGGGAGGAGATATGGGGATATGTGTATACATATAGCCGGTTCACTTTGTTATACAGCAGAAACTAACGCACCATTGTAAAGCAATTATACTCCAATAAAGATGTTTAAAAAATAAATTAAAAAAAACATGCCTCATGGAGTGGTTTGTGAGTATTAAATGATGTACAAGTGTAAAACACTTGGCATTAAACAAGTTTTACCATCAATTATTACTACTGTTAGATGACACAATGTTATACATTGCAAAGTGCCAGTCATGGCAATTTAAATATTGACTATTAATATTGTTTTGAAATTCCATAAATGCTAACTTGGAGGTAGTAAATACAACAAGACAAAGAATTTACCTAATGAACAGGTTGGTGTTCTTTGCAGTCAGCATATTTACTTACATATTCATTATGCTAATAACTTGCTTAAAATTTATTTTCTCTTATATATGTTAAACACTTTCCCAATTATCCAAATTATGGCAAATTGAATAATAGTGGACTGCTCTAATGGCAAGTCACTCCTACACTATTAACATAACTAAAGCGTATTTGGCCAAAACAGTCCAGATTGAAAGTTGTCCAAAGGTGAAATGAGAAAGGATGTACCCCAGTATGGTTTGGGGTGATTTTCATAGTCATTAGACTGGTCAGCAGGTGTGTGCCTAATCCTAAAGAAAATGGATATTTCTAGTGGGAAAACATCCCAACTCAGAGAATTTAATTCTCCTGTTATTAAGCTTTCCATCAAATAATTAGAAAATTGCTAAAAGTTATGTAAATTGCATACTTCATACATTTCTATATATTATATAATAAGTGTCTATTGTATACCCATCAGCTTTTTTTTTTTTTTTTGCGGTACGCGGGCCTCTCACTGTTGTGGCCTCTCCCGCTGCGGAGCACAGGCTCCGGACGCGCAGGCTCAGCGGCCGTGGCTCACGGGCCCAGCCGCTCCGCAGCATGTGGGATCCTCCCAGACCGGGGCACGAACCCGTGTCCCGTGCATTGGCAGGCGGACTCTCAACCACTGCGCCACCAGGGAAGCCCACCCATCATTTTTATATTTGCTCAAAAGTTAATACTTGTCCTAATTCTATTCATTCGCAGAGTAATTTTAGAGGCCACCAGCCGGATAAAAATCACACACAAAAAATAGTAAACATTCAGCTGTAATTAGCATCTTACAAAACTTTCAATTTGGAGTCTATTTGAATTCCACAAAAAGAAGTTATATGACATTTTGAAATAATGTACTAGACCAAGATTTAGGAGGTTTCTTTGATACTCAGCTTTGATTACTATTATATTGGTAGGGTACGATGGCATCTCACGGGACCCAAGGGCAAGAATTACAGTTGATTTTTATGAGGGTCTGCAAATGGAATTTCTTAATTAGTAGCTCAATTTCTACAGATTTGATGGTTCCTGTTCTCTCTTTTGTACCCTGATCAGCTATCTTTCAATATGATGGGTTTTAATTAGATTATTTTGAAACAATTGCCACTCCTAAAGGGTATCTTCCTAACTACCTGCAGATTCTTCTAGCTTCAAGAAAGATCTCTCTAAAAACTTATGATGGAGAGAATATCAGGCTAGACGGTAGTCAGCAATCCACCATGATCTTGGTATGTAAGAAAAAAATCATGTAATTACTTTGACCTTTAGTCTTGTCCTGCCACATTGAAGGGTTACTTATTTCTGAAATCTCAAATATGCCTCTTCTCTCCATCCCTGTAACTGGAGCCTTAGACTTAACTTGCACATTGCAGTTACAGCCTAGTTTCTCTCTGAAGAGCTCACTGCTGGAACGATGTGGTCAACAGACTGGGAGAAGGAAGATTCAAAGGAGTTTGCATTTTTTATCTGAATAGTAATCTTATTATGACAGCTTGAATATGGATTTGTAGCGCAGAAAGAAGACAGTAGGTAGTGAGACAGATTCACTTTTCTACCTATAGAAGTCACAGATGTTATGTAAAACCTAAATTGAGCTGTCTAAGGCTTAACAAGGAGGTCTCCCCTATAGGTATAGATTAGAAATCATCAGAGTGTAGGTGGTAGTAAGTCCACGGGAGTGAATGAAATACCCAGGGAGAATATTTACTAAAAGGTGAAATCCAAGCAAGTAATTTGATGGCTGTCTTGTACAATGTTCCTCCCCAAAACAGAGTTTGGGACTGTGGTTTCCATGCATTTAATTTATTTGGGGAAGTATTCTCAGCGGGCAGGAGCAAGGCACTGTTAGAGTAGGAGGAAAGGAGGAAAAGCTGATTATAGGTGGTTGTCAATCTGTTCACTACCGTGGGCATCTGGGCCTGGGTTGCTCAGAAGAATGCACCTTAGAGGGGAAGTTTATCTTTCTATCGTCTTTGTTATAATCTGCTTCTAAGGCTTGATTATTTCTCTCTTCATATATCATCTTTGAAGGTCTGTCTCTGGATATCTCAATTCTAGCCCCGGGGTGATTGTAACAATTTCAGGGACCATGGGCATCCTTGTGCGAGACTGTGGTAACTCATTTCCTGCCCAGCACCTCAGCCAAACTGCTGCAAAGCTCTAAGCGCTGATAGTATTGCTGCATTGTCCGCCAGAGATAGGCCAGCCATTGGGTACCCGAGTTGGGTTGCCAGATTTAGCAAATTAAAATACAGGTGATATTTGAAACATACTTATACTAAAGAATTACTAGTTGTTTTTCTGAAATTAAATTAACTGGGCATCCTGTATTTATCTGGCAGTTTTACACCTGAGCAGTAGCTGCTCTTCAAGATTGGCACATACCTTGTTTACCCCTATCTCATCACTGATGGGAAAATAGAGTGACTGTGTTTTTGGATTGCAGGAGCAGTGCAACCAGACAATGAATATTCTATGTGCTATAGACTGGATATTTGTGTCCCTCAAAATTCATATGTTGAAACATAATCCCCAATGTGATGGTATTTGGAAGTGGGGTCTTTGGGAGGTGTAGGTAAGGAAGGTAGAGTCCTAATGAATGGGATTAGACCCAGAGAGCTCTCTCACTCCTTCTGCCCTGTGAGGATACAACAAGAAGACAGCTATCCATGAATCAGTAAGCTTGCCTCATCAGGCACAGAATCTGCCAGCTCCTTGATCTTGGACTTTTCAAAAGCCTCTAGAACTGTGAGAAATAAAGTTCTGTCATTTGTAAGCCACCCAATCTGTGATATTTTGTTATAGAAGCCTGAACAGACTAAGACGTCCATGCCTTGGGAAGTGAGAAGCACGGCATGGTTTCTTATTCTCTCAGATGAATGTGATTCTCTCCAGGCAGCACAGGCCAGGTGAATCTGACACTGAGAAATAGTGAGCACTGTGTGGTCTGGTGTGCTTTCTCCCTTAGCTTGAGTTGTATTTTGCTTGGGTTGATGATGTATGTTACACTGGACATGTCCTCCCCTTTATCAGCCTCATATTCATAATGTAGTGAAATCATATCTTACCAAAGATTAGGTTCAAAAACAGTGCAGCTTCACACCCAATCGGATGGCTACTATTTTTAAAAAAGCAGAAAATAACAAGTGTTGTGAGGATGTGGAGATACTGGAAACCTTATGCATTGCTGATGGGAATGTGAAATGGTACAGCTGCTGTGGAAAAAAGTATGGACGTTCCTCAAAAAATTAAACAGAACTACCATAAGACCTAACAATTCCATTTCTGGGTATATGCCCCAAAGAATTGAAAGCAGGGACTCAAACAGATACTTGTACACCATTGTTTATAGCAGAATTATTCACAATAGTCAGAAAGATGGAAACAACCCAAATGTTCATTGACAGATGGATAAAATGTGATATATGCATACAATGGAATATTATTCAGCCTTTAAAAAGGAGTGGAATTCTGTCACATGCCACAACATGGATGATCTTTGAAGACATTATTCTAAGTGAAATAATTCAGATACAAAAGGACAAATACTGTATGAGGCCCCTTATATAAGTAAAATAATGAAATTCATAGAGACAGAAAGTAGAATGATGATTGCCAGGGTCTGGGAGTCGGATCTCAGATGGCAAAAGAAGAATGCGAAGTTAGTATTTAAAGTGAACAGAAGTTCACTTTAGAAAGATGAAAACATTCTGGAGATGGATGGTAGTGATGGCTGCACAACAGTGTAAAAGTACTTACTGCCACTGAACTGTCCACCTAAAAATGAAGGTGTTAAATTTTATGTTATATATACTTTACCACATAAAAATGATGGTTCATAAGGTGAGAATTGATCAAAGTCAAATTTTAGAAACTGTTTAAAGCCAGAATGCCTTGAACCACCTGATATTATTACTATTATTGTTATTATTATTATTTTTTAATTTATTTATTTTTGGCTGTGTTGGGTCTTCATTGCTGTGAGCGGGCTTTCTCTAGTTGTGGCGAGTGGGGGTTACTCTTCGGTGTGGTACGTGGGCTTCTCATTTTGGTGGCTTCTCTTGTTGTGGAGCATGGGCTCTAGGCATGTGGGCTTCAGTAGTTGTGGTGCACGGGCTCAGTAGTTGTGGCTCGTGGGCTCTAGAGTGCAGGCTCAGTAGCTGTGGCGCATGGGCTTAGTTGCTCCGTGGCATGTGGGATCTTCCCGGATCAGGGCTTGAACCCGTGTCCCCTGCATTGGCAGGCAGATTCTTAACCACTGCGCCACCAGAGAAGCCCCCTGATATTATTTTTTAAACCCTGTAGAAGAGGGATCCCCAGCCCCTGGGCCGTGGACTGGCACTGGTCCTCGGCCTGTTAGGAACCAAGCCACACAGCAGGAGGTGAGCAGCGGGGAAGCAAGCAAAGCTTCATCTGCTGCTCCCCATCACTCGCATTACCGCCTGAACCATCCCCCCTGCACCTCCGCCACAGTCTGTGGAAAAATTGTCTTCGCACGAAACCGGTCCCTGGTGTCAAAAAGGTTGGGGACCGCTGCTGTAGAAGGTCTCACAGGAGACTTCCAGTGCAGCCATTTTTCCTCTAGTGTCAGACCAGGCTGTTGAGCACAGGTGAAGTAACTGGCCATGTTGTACCAAAAGCATTATCTTCAAGCATCAGAATCCCAGGCAACATGGTGAGATGCTTACACTGTGAGAGACCTACAGGGACTGAGACCCAGTGAGGGAATGAGAGAGCTTTGTCTTTCATCTCATACTCACTCCAGGCAACATTCTTTGAGTATAATTCTGGGCTGAATGGTTGGAGCATTGAGGTGTTTTCTTATTCTCCATTTCCCTTTCTTGGATATGTATAGTTGAATTCATGCAAGTAAAATGAATATTTGGTGCAACTCCACTGGAATAACTATTATTTCTCAACATTTTACTCTGTGCCAGGCATTGTTCTAAGTGCTTTACTTGGAATACTTCATTTACTTTTCACAGTCAAACCATGAGAAAGGTCAATTTGTCGAGCTGCTGCAGCCTCTGTAAGGACACCCAGTATTAACCTCATGCCCAACCCCTAACTGTGAAAGATGTGACCACTGACGAGGTTATCTCTGCTGGTAATTGAGCTAGGAGGATTAGAGGTAACCATTGATGGGAGGGTCTGGCACAGTAGGGCATGTAGATTCAGGGCTAGTGGCTGGTAGCCAGGTTGGGTCATTTATAAATAGGGACTGGTGGGTGAGAGAGAGGAGACCAAGAAGCAGAGATGAGAGAGACCAACATGAGAGGTGGAAGGAGATGCATCTGTTACTGAGAATTTTCAAATTTCTATGAAACCTGACTGCACTTACAGCCTTTGTGTTCCAGGTGTTTTCCTTGCATATGTTCCATTTTTCTTTTATTTGTGGTAGCTTGTGAGAGGGTTTCTTTCTTTCCAGCCTTGATTAGAGACCAAGCCCATATTATTGGAACTCCAGTTGCATTCATAAATGGTTCATATACATTATGAGGAGAAAGATTGCTTTGTCTGATGGGAATGGCCAAGAGCTAGGGATCAGGGGATGTATTCTAGTTCCAGTACTGCCATTAACTTGTGTGACCTTGGGCAAAGTATTTACCCTTTCTAGACCACACTTTCCTGATCTATAAAATAAGGATAACATTGCTTGCCATGTCAATTTCATAGAAGGGGGATACATGAAAGTCATATATGTTCAAAGCATTTTAAAAGGTTACAAAGCAATATATAAATGCAAATAAAGATTATTGCATTTGGCCAAAATAAAAATATGTTCATCTTGTAACTTTTTATACTAGTAAAACTTCTCAGAGCTCATCAGACACTTGAATTTGAGTTAAAGTTCTCAGAAATGCTCTGACAGGAATGGAACCAAGAGATCACATGTAGTTTTCTAAATTTTTGTGCCCTTGTGCCTTATCTCTCCAAGTAGATTTTAAGTTTATGGGCATTTGTTTCTTCCTTAGGACCAAGCACAATGTAGATGCTTGTGAATATGTGATGAGTGGGTATCTGACTAAAAGGAAAGATGGATGGATGTTCTAGGAAACTTCCCCTTCTGTGGAAATCCAGGATGAGTTTTCAGTTCTCTCTAATTACTTCTCTTCTAAGAAAGCAATAGGAAAAATAGGAAAAAATAGTTTGTGAGTAGGCATACATATAATATGCAGTGCATACACATTTCATAGATGGTTTTACACAGGAGCAGTGCACATGGAATCAGTCTCATTGATCTTTCCAGCTGGATGAGAGGTTATTTTAAAGTCAAGGTTCATATATTCACTAGTGTATTTAGAATGCCCTGTATAATATTGCTCACTAGAAAAATTTTCTCATCTTCTTGGACAGAATGTGTTCACCGTGTAGAGATTTCAGTATTTGGAAATTTACCAACTTAGTGTTCTATTAGTCAAAGAAACAGAAATCTAATTTTAAAATATCCTAAACCTCCCACATGCCCCTTGATGAAGATGGGTAACCTGTGCAGGTGTGAACTTCCTGTCAGTGGAGATGTTTGAGCTGTGGCTGAATGACCATCTCTTAGGGGTAGTTTCAGGCCAGTATTTTTGGGGGGAGCAGAAAATGGTCTTGTTTCCTACTGAGGGTCCTTTCCAACTTGGATTCTGGAATCAGATCGCATATACTGGAGACTTACTATTGATATAAGTCTCTATAATACCTATTGAGAATAATGCACAAACTTCAAGGAGTTTATATTTTAAGACAGGGGTGAGCAAACTATGGCCACAGACCAAATGTGGCCTATCACCTGATTTTGCAAGTACTGTTTTACTAGAATACAGCCATGCCCATTCCTTTATTTATTTTTCTGTGGTTGCTTTTGTACTACAACAGCATTGTTGATTAGTTACTACAGAGACTGGCCTACAAAGCCTAAAATATTTACTATTTGGCCCTTTACAGAAAAAGTGCACCAGTCTCCATAAGCAGTAGACTGCAGAGTTCAGCACATGCTTCTCAGAGAGTGCATCCTTCCCTATTGAGATACATAAGGTATGTTAGAACTTCTATATATATTTTATCTTATTTTTAACTTTCGACTTTAATTACTAAGTCTAGGTTCCTCATCCCTAGAGTGAGGATATTAGTAAAACCCACTTCATTGGGTTGTTGTGAGGATTACAAGTGATGATGCGTGTGAAACAGTGCACACAACTTGAATCTGAACTCCTAACCGATACACTGCATTGCACTAGAACAAAATAGAGGAGAGTGAACTAGATGAGGGTTGGGAAAGTAAAGGAAGGCTTGTTGTAAGAGGTGTGACTGGAGTTGTGTTTTTGAAGAGACGATGAGGACTGGAGTGGCCATGGGGATACTCAGTTACAGGGAGGTTGGCTAAGCTAACCTCTAATCTTCCTAACAAGAGTCCTACCCCCTCTCCCACATACCTCTGCCACATTTTGAAAGTCCAGAGAGATTTCTTTGCCTGCTAGTTATTCACTTGATCCAGAGAAGTAAGTGCCTCTGTAATTTCAATCTGTGTCTTCTATCACTAAGATAAACTAGTAATGATTTGCCAGTAAGATGCAATTACAGTGCCTGCTGAGGTCAATATTCAATCAGTGGTTCCATCCTGAGTGCTGCTTTGATCAGTTGGTCAAAAATTTCCTTTCTTTAGATGCTTTGTAAACCATGATTGATCAAGAGGTCTAGGGGTTTAAGACTGGGATGTGATTTCATTTTTAATCCAACTTTTGAGCAGCACTTCAAACTGGTCGAATGTGACAGGGTCTCCCTTGGGAAGCTCAAGCCCACCCAGAGATCAGACTTGACACTTCTTTGCATTGCTCATAACCATCTCCTCCCCTCCCCCAAATAAGAGTCAAACTCTATAAAGTATCATAAATAAAATAGATCATTCTGAAGGTTTTGTGGGGAGATCAGGAAGTCACATTGCTTACTCTGTACCAAAAACTTAATGCATATTTTTCATTAAACTTTTTTTTCAGTTCTTTCCTAGTGCCTGATTCCCATTTTTCTCCTTTCTCCTCCCTCACATAGCCTCTTAGCCTTCTCTCTATCAACTACAACAACCTAGGTTTTCCCCTCACTTTGGAAATATCACTAAAAATAATGAAGCCCCTCTAGATAACCAAACAAGGCCACTGATTGTTCCTCAAACACACCCCTTGGGAGTACCAGCCTAGATCACCACACCAGGAGATCTTTGGCTGATTTATAGCAATAAAGAGGGACTTGCCTGAGAATAAATCAAAACGAAATTGAGAAATTTCATCCCAGAGGCCCTGGGATGTTTCATGTAACCCTGAGACTTCTTTTTTCTGGGATTTCTCAGACAAACTAACAGGTATTCCATCTGTTAGTCAGTCAAACAGTCAATCATGGAACTCTGTTGAAGGCCATTTCAGAGGAATGGGTTCTAAAACATATGCCTCAGGAAAAGCTGCTCCAGCCAGTGTCAGACTCTTTCTCCCTCCCACCCCCAACTCTAGAGACTCTTGCTTAGCTCTTGTAAGAGGCGGGATTTAAATATTGCTTGTTGTTCTCCTTTGGGTGCCCAAGCTATTAATTAACTTTTGTTGTAAAGAAATGGGAATTGCCAAGTGTCCTTTGTGCTTGTGATCTGGTGTTCTTTTGTCAGAAAGCGCCGAGGCACATTGTTCTCGTCCCTCTTGTGTTCACGTTGTATTTCTCATGACAAAGCTTATTTATTGTCTTCCATCCAGATTTTGGGTTCTGTGTGTGGGCTTTTTGGAGGTTGCCTTTCAGAAGAGGAGCGGAGCAGAATGGCTCTGCTGACAGTGCACTTGAACGGGGCTGCTAAGTGACCAGCGCTGTCTCTTCTTAGTCTCATGTGTTTCAGGTGGGTTTTCCAGTGCCCATGCTAACTAAGGATAGAGGAGCGACTGTTCACTGCTTGTATATGAATTGTCTCCCCATGGGAAAAAAAAAGAGCTGGGAGATGGATCACTGGGTGTTTACCTAGCACAGAGATGTAGTCAGCATTCATCTATCTTCCATTCAGTCTCCCTTCAGAGAGACGTTAGAGTTGAGCTCCACTCTTCCAACTGCACGTATCCCCAGTGACAGCTTTGCAAGTGGCCTTAACAGCTTGTCAGGAAACTAATCAATGCAGCGTTTCACAAAGGAATCTACTCGATCAATATCACCAAGCAAACCCAGACCTCACAACAGATCACATAAGCGTTTTCATGATCAATAGAAGTTACACACAAAATACATGATTGGCGATATTTCAACGAACATAACATAAATGCTTCTTGCAGATAGCTCTTTCTCTGGGAGCCACAGTAATATACCAAAAGTGAAAGAAAAGACAGTGTATATGTTGTTAGACCCTTAAAAATATGGTCTCAACACGGGACATTGGCTTAGGAGATGTGACTCTGGTTTTGAAGGAAAAATTGGTTTAAATATTTGACATCCTAATTTTTTCCACCAAGTGTATTGTAAATTTTTGAAGGGATGGGATTATGTTGGTGTCTCAGTACCATGAGCATGGTCATATAACAGGCACGTCAGTACATTTTTGCTGAGTCAATCATCATTCTCTCTACCTATCCAGGACCTAATACCAGGAAGTGCTAATACCAGGAAGTCATCCCTGTCATTTCTACATTTCTACCTTCTGATTTTTTCCCTAGACTCCTTGGGGAAGTTCCAATTTTAAATGTTGTGAGATTTCCTGACAAACAATCTAGGAATGTGGACAGGAGATGCTGAAATACCTGGAAAAAAACCTAAGGCATAGCCATACTACAGTAATACATCAAGACATTACCCAACTTTTCTCTTCCTGGTGTTTTAAGTCTGTATCACTTACCGCCTTGTAACAAACGGGTCCACAACTTAGTGGCTTAAAGTAACTACTGTTTTATTTACTTATGATTTTGTGGGTCAGCAATTTGGGTTGGGCTCAGCTTTGGGCTTTTCTGCTGGTCTTGCCTGAGGTCACTCATGTGTCTTCAGTGATTTGGGGGCTCAACTGGGGCTGAATGGTCCAGGACAGTCTCACACCATGTCAGGCAGTTGGTGCTGGCCCTCAGCTGAGCTTCTCTCTTTAGGAGAGGTTGCCTTGACTTCTTTGCATCATGGTACTGCATTCCAAGAGGGTGAAAGTGAAAGCTGCAAGGACTTTTGAGGCCTAGCCTTGGGAGTCACACAATATCACTTCCTTTATATTCTGTTGGTCAAAAGTAAGACTCAGGGTCAACCCAGATTCAAAAGGAGGGGAAATAGACTCCACATCTTTATGGAAGGAGCAGCAAAGTCATACTGCAAAGGGTCAGAGTAAAAGGATGGAAAGGATTACTGAAGCCATTTTCACAAAAAGTATCTACCACGATTTCCCTCTATCTGCCCCTGCCCCCCAACCGCCCAGATGCACATCTCCTCATTCAAGAGGTTTTCTCTGCTCAAAGGGCTGCAGCAGAGAAGGGATGAAAGCGTGGAAAGCAAGGGAAAAAATGAGTCTTTCTCAGGTTTTCATGTTCTAAAGGACTAGGCACAGGGTAAGGGGGAGGCAAGGCATAGACAAGATGTTGGGAAGAAACATCTTGAGTCAGTTTCTTCAGAGACTAGATGGAATTTCATTGGGCTGGGCTTGGGGGTCAGGGTCAGGGAGGATGTGGAGAGAAGGATTCCAATAACTATGGCAGGGACCTGAAACAGGCTTGCATAGATGGTTATTCCCCAATGTCACGGGAGAAACAAAATAAATCCCACAGTGTCAAGCATGTCTCAGAAGTAACTGGAGAGCCACCCAACCTGAAGGAGCCATGGATCAAAAGGAGAATGGAGAGCTATGTGAAACAATGGCCAAAGATGAGAAGGGAGGTGGTGTCCCAGAAGGTTATCAGCTCCAACAGAAAACTCAGAGGATCTTGCTCTCAATACTGTGAAACAGCTTACTTACACCCAATCCCAGAACCTTACCTGGGGGAGGAGGAAGAGCCCAGTTGTTTGAGATTACATTCCTACTACCTTAGTGGGACAGGGACTTGATATTTGCATGTCTTGGTTAATTCATGATCAGATCTCTTGAAGCTGTGCAATTGAAGGGTCTTATCAACATGAGGCTAGTGGAATTCTGGGTAAACAGCACCAGGGAGAGCTCCTTTTTGGGGGTACCTCTTGGTCTACAAGAACTGAGAATGTATGGTATGTTTATTCTATTCCATTTAATTGAAAATGGATGAGATTTTCCCAGAACCCAAACACAAATTTGCCCTATACATGATGCTGAGGCATATAGTGTTTATCTTATGACATCTGATCCATCATTCCAGGTTCAAAATGTTTTCTCCACGCCCATGTTCTTACACTGAATAAATAATTTTGAGCACTTACTATGTGCCAGGTGCTTTGGAAGCCAAAGCCAAAAAGACACTTGGTCCTTGCCTTTTGGAGTTTAGAAGGTTCAAGAAGGGCTCATCAGTTTAACCTTTACAGGTTCCATTATAGGAAAAGACCACATAGTCCTAAATGCGTCTGAACAACTCCTGGGAGGGATGCACGGCAGAGGTATCCAAAGGGAGTTATTAGAACCGACTTGACATTAACCTTCCCTGGGATAAACCAGATCAAACTGGTTCACCTATCTGTAACCCAAAATATTTCCTATCTGTAGCCAAAAAAGAAAACCATTAATTACCACCACTTACCATGGGTCAAACACTGTGCTACAGGATTTACCTATATTATATCCCTTAATCTCCTCAACACATCTGACTGTCCAGTGTCTCCCAGTTCTGTGCCCCATCTTCATGGGTCCACTGGGAAATTACCCAGTGTAGTGAGCATTATCTCCCTTTCATCTTAAACAAACAACATGTTGACAGTTCTGTTAGCTTTCATTCAAAACCTTATTATCTCCTAAGAGTGGTAAGAGCTGATCTGGTAAACTAAGGCAATGTGACAATGGGTAATTATGATCCAATGATGAAAACAATTAGGCTTTCATACTTTGTAGGAATTAAGCCATGCATACCATTAAAAATAACCCAAGAACAGAAGCAGGAATACCAACAGAACTTTGGGAATTCAGTATTGATTCATCAGTATATTTTTGATGATCCGTGTTTAACCCCACTCCAAGCATAATGAAAACTTATTTATAAGTTTCCTTCCTTTTTTTTTTTTTTTTTTGTGTGTGTGGTATGTGGGCGTCTCACTGCCGCGGCCTCTCCTGTCATGGAGCACAGGCTCCGGACGCGCAGGCTCAACGGCCATGGAGCAGCACATGGGATCCCCCCAGACTGGGGCACGAACCCATGTCCCCTGCATCGGCAGGCAGACTGCCAACCACTGCGCCACCAGGGAAGCCCATTTCCTTCCCTTTTTAACTTTCAGAGAACCTGGCAGCCAGCTGAAGGGAAAAAATGCACTGATGTTTGTGAATGTGCACACAGCCCTCTCTCATTGATCATTTCCTCTGAGTGTCCTTTGAGAGAAATACATATATAATTCTAGGGGCAAAAATCTTTTCTCTGACAATGAACAATCTGTAGTTATATCCTGGAAAAGCCCAGTCAGACTCAAAGATTGGTTAGATGTCAGATAAGAGCTTGGAGGGCAACTTGGAATTTCTTGGGGATATAAAATAACCCTTAGATTTCAACCAAAACAAAACAGACAGTAAAAAAAAAATTTTTAAGCCCATTAATCTGTTTGCTTGTCATCAGAAAAGCACCCTTTGAAAGTTTACAATATTTTGATTTTTCAAATAGTGAATCAAGACGAGAAGTCCTCAAAAGTTCTGGTTTAAAGATTTTCCTGCCATTAACCTGGGGGTAGGCACCTTCAGGGAACGCTCTTTGCTACTGAAGTTCTTTTGGCATTTATTTCTGTTGGCATTGAATAGCTAAAAGCAGTCAAGGGCTAACTCTGGGGTTGACAATAAGAAAGCAATGCTCTCATGAAGTTTTAGTTTCTCCTGAAATATTCTTAAACACTTTAAAAGGTCTCAACAACTGACTACTTGTAGGACATTAAGTACCTTGAAAAATTGATAAGCAAAAAATTGATATGATGAGCTCCTGCCTGCATATCACGTGGAATGATCTGTTCCAAAATGAGTCAAGCCTGCGTCTGTTGATTGGGTGAGTGGCCAGAATCAATGCTATTGCTATCACGAGCACAATGCTCAGCTGTTGCTGAGTCCCTGCTGGCACAAGGCTCTGGAGTGACACATGCGGGGGTTCTAATCCCAACTGCACCTCTTTCCAGTTGCTTGTCCTGGGACAGATCACATACCCTGTCTGATCTAGAGTTCTTGTCTGAAAAAATGAGAACGATAATGGTTCTTACCTAACAGGTTTGTTGTGGGGATAAAAAAATGACTTCTGTGGCACTTAGCACTGTGTTGTACACACAGAAAGTGCCTAATAAATGATATATGTTACAATGAAACCCTGTGAGCTGCTGGGTTCCATTAAGCTGAGGCTGTGTCTATACAACCAGGGATTTTTATCCCTGTGGGGGAGGGGTTATGAGGATAGAAGCTCAGCAGGGGAGGTGAACGAACTTGGATGGGAAAAAATAACATCTCTGCTAACTTCTACCTGAAATCTTCAATCATGAATGTACGTAATAAACCACAATAATATTAATGGCACCTGTAATTTTTTCACCAACAGAAATCCCTGGTATTTTCATATTATATTACAGTTGTCACTGGGATCTTGAAATAGTGTTTATGCACAACAGTGCTTCAAAATTATAGTAGTTATTAGATCTGCCAGTAGATCTTGTTTGTTAATGTCATTGGCCCACATGTTATGAGTGGGCAGGCTCACTCTGGTAAAAGGTGGAAAGGAAATGCAGTCTTCCTCTTGCACATCCTGTCTGCACAAAGCAAGAACATCTGGGAAAAGCCGGCTTCTGAGTCAGGACTGGCCTCCCTATCTCTCTTTTTGTTTCCTTCCTCTATCTCTGACTACAGGCCACCTCTATTTCAAGGACAAAACATGAAGCAAGAGCTCTCATTTAGTTTTCTGTCTTGAGCAACATTGCCCAGTCTCGCTTTGAACTCTACATGGAAGAGTTGAAGCAGAGCCTATAATCCCAACTAGCTATGGTTCCTTGTATTTAGAGTGCTTTGGTTGGAACTCCATAGGGAAAGAGGAGTGGAGTGTCTTATCTAGGTCTTGAACTTCTACAGCTCCCCATCAGTATCCCTGTTAGATAATCCCTCTAGTAAGATATTAACATTTAATGAGCACTTACTATGTCCCAAGGACTGCACTAAGTTCTTCACATATATTATCTCATCTAATTCTCATAATCATCTGAGATGTGGCTATCAATATGCTGATTATACAGATAACAGAATTAGGGTTTATACAACTTCAATAGCTTGCTCAAGATTACCCAGCAAGTACGTGGGGAAGTGGGATTCAAACACAGGCTCCTCTGTCTCTGAGTTTTGTGTTGTTTCTACTACTTCCCTCAAAGCCAAGTAGAAAAAGCAGATTTTACTTTCCTGTTTGGTTTCTTAATAAGCTATCTGATACTTTTGTTATAAAATATCATGGGGAAGAAAACTCCCCCGGCTGTACAAAAATGACATGGAAACTTTTTTTTTTAGATGTTTTTCCTTGGGCAAGGTAGTTCTTTTTTTTTTTTTTTTTTTTTGCGGTAGGCGGGCCTCTCACTGTTGTGGCCTCTCCCATTGCGGAGCACAGGCTCCAGACACGCAGGCTCAGCGGCCATGGCTCATGGGCCCAATCGCTCCGCGGCATGTGGGATCCTCCCGGACCAGGGCACGAACCCGTGTGCCCTGCATCGGCAGGCGGGCTCTCAACCACTGTGCCACCAGGGAAGCCTGGCAGTTCTTTTTTTTGAAGCAAATTCTTTCTTTGCCTCAATGATGAAATACTTAGAATTGTTTAAAAAATGCCTGCTCTCTCATGGGGTTAAACTTTTTTCTTGCTGGTGAATGAAGGTCAGAATAAGTCCTTTGCTGAAAACCATTTCTGGACACTATAAACTTTTTGCTGAAACCCTGCTTTGGGCTCCTCTTTTATTAGGACCCATTTTAGTAAGTGACCCCATCCTTCATCCAGTTGGATAAGCCAGGAATCTGGGGGCCTCCCTGTCTCCCAGCACCC
Source organism: Mesoplodon mirus (assembly GCF_964341445.2). Taxonomy (NCBI): domain Eukaryota; kingdom Metazoa; phylum Chordata; class Mammalia; order Artiodactyla; family Ziphiidae; genus Mesoplodon; species Mesoplodon mirus. The sequence goes on from NC_138995.1 coordinate 32,411,431, forward strand.
ATAGTCAGTCATTACCAACGTCTCATCAGTTTTAACCTTCTAAAGAGATCTCAGCTATATACACTACTTCCCATCTCTGTCACCACCACCACCCTAGCACAACTATGATGATCTCTTGCCTGGACTATGCAACAGACTCACAACTGGTCTACCATTTCTACTCCTCTATGATTTGGCTTCTTTCCCATCTTTTCTCCATGTAAAGTCAGTTTTGTTTGTTTGTTTCAGATCCTTCAGTGATTTCCCTTTGCTCTTAGGATGACATCAAATCTCCTTAACATGAGTTACAAAACTCTTAACTATCTGACCCCTAAATATCTCTTTGTCTTGCTTCACACAATGCTTTCCCTTACTCTCTCATTGTCAGTTACACTGACCTTCTTTATCAGTCAGGATATGATAGGTTAAGCTGCTGCAACAAACAACCCCTAAATCTCAGCATCTTAAAAGTGCAAAGGCTAATTTATTGTTCATACTATGCATTCAACATGTATCAGCAATGGTGGGGTTGTGGGCGCATGGGTGGTGGTGCACTGATTGGGAAAAGAAGGCATCGCAAATTACGTACTGGCCCTTAAGGCTTCCACCCAGGAATGACACACACTTGTATTCTCACACTCCATTGGCAAGAGCAAGTCATGTGTCCACTCCTACCTTCAGAGAGGCAGGGAAGCCCAATCCCAGCATGTTCCCAGGATGACAACCCAAATCAGCATCAGGGCATTCTACTTGCTTCCTTCCTTCACAGACCTTTTAACATACTCATCCCTCTGCCTGGAACACCTTTTCGTCCATTTTTTGGGGTAATTCCTGTTTATCCTTCAGCTCTAGGTTCAAACTTTGGAAAACCTTCCCTGACTGGGTCAAATACTATGCTCCACCCACCCACCCCACTGAGTCTAGATGCCTGTTACCCATTTCCCAGAGGCACAGTATGCCCCATGGGCAGGGAAATATGCCAACCACCACCTCCATAATTCTGTTTACTGGAGTCCAGGTCCTTAGAATGCAAACCCAATTTCCTCAGCTCCCTGAGAAGAAGGAAGGTGTACAGGTGTTCCTCGTCCCTCTGTATCCACTGGGGATTTGTTCCAGGACCCCCGCAGATATTAAATCCACAGTAGCTCAAATTCCTTATGTGCAATGACATAGTATGTGCATATAGCTTGTGCGCATCCTCTTGTATACTTTAAATCATCTCTAGATTACTTACAATGCCTAATACAATGTAAGTGCTTTGTAATTAGTTGTAAATACAATATAAATGCTATATAAATAGTTGCTGGGTATGGGCAAATTCAAGTTTTGCTTTTTGGAACTTTCTGGAATTTTTTTGGAATATTTTTATCTGCAGTTGGTTGAATCCTAGGATGTGGAGCCTGCAGATATGGAGGACCAACTGTATAATAGGTTTTGGCCAAGCAGAAATGCTCTGGACAAAGGGCTGGATCAGGTGGATGTGGTGTGTGGAAGGAGAATACCTTTGAACATGAGATTTACTCATTTTCTCCCCAAGGAGGAAAGGGCACTGATAGGTAGTTCATTAGAGGCCCTTTGAGCCCTGAGAATTACACAGATGAGGGAGCATTGTGCCTTGTGGTAACTGAGCATCCTTTGCCCAAATGGGAAGTGACTGAACCAGAGCTTGGTAAGATGAGTGAAAAGCGGAAGTGGGTCCCGAGGCCTCTTGAAGATCCAGATAGAACAGGGAAGTCATAGGGAGGCTAGGCTCCCTCTCTTAAGCCTCATCCTCTTGACGTTATCCTTCCAAAGTGCCCTTTGTTCCTTCAATTTTCTATCTTTGTAAGAATACAGGCTTCTCTGACCCCCCACCCAGCCTGGAAATCCAATGCAGATGGGTCATTTCTGCAGGACAAGAGGGAGTGAGAGAAGGGATGTGTGGTTTGAGGCTGGAGAGTAGTCTCCAACTCATACTGCACCCCCCCGCCCCCCCGCCCCCCGGGGAGTCTGATTCTGTGTCTCGTCCTTGGCACCAGAATGGACCCATAGGTTAGAGAGGGTGAGGCAGCATCTATATCCTGGTTGCTGGATCATTAATAGATGTGGCGCCTCTTCTGAAGCAAAATATTGCAGGCTTTGTTGTGGTTAACCTCGTCCCTGATCTGGAATCCGGGGCCATTGTCTCTGGACATACACTCTAGGACATGTATTCTGTTTCCATCTTCATTGCTCTCTGCCTAGTATTTATCAACTTAGCATCCATCCTCCCATCCTCCCCTTCCATATTCATTCCTTTAATCAATTAACCCTTGTTTTATGCATGTGTGTCAGATACTGTGCTCTATGTTTTAGGGGACACAGAGAGAAGTGACTCAGCCAGATGGATTCTGCATAGTGACTGTGAACGGTCTGTGTAAGAGCTTTCATCCCTCATGGAGAAGGCATTAAATTATTCTTATTCTGTCACCCATACTGCCAAGCTTGATGACTGAGTCTGATCTGCCTTATAATCAGCCTAACCTGGAAGGAAGGGCACAGTGACTGTAGGAAAATCACCCACCTCCCTTTCCTACCCCCATCCCAGCAGAGGAATGCCCCTTTCCCAGAATGCCTCTGGGCCTCATTTCTGCTTTGCTGTGCCCAAGTTTTAGCTGAAGACATTCCCCTCTGGAAAGAGCTGGGCCTCTTGTTTCAGGAAATTACAGCAGAATAGGAGAATAGAGAGATATCAGCTCCCTATGAGGGCAGGGGTTGAGTGATCAGTTTCTGTGACTCAAGCAACAACTTCAGCTAGGACATGGTTAAATGGAACCACATACACATGTTCTTTCCTTGTTGTGATTGGACAATGCCAATTTGAAGTATAACCTTTCAGTTAGGTCATGCAGAATCTGGTACAGAACTGGGAGAACAACATGCTTTTTTTTTTTTAATTAATTAATTAATTTATTTTTGGGGTGCATTGGGTCTTCGTTTCTGTGCGAGGGCTTTCTCTAGTTGCGGCGAGCAGGGGCCACTCTTCATCACGGTGTGTGGGCCTCTCACTGTCGCGGCCTCTCGTTGCGGAGCACGGACTCCAGACGTGCAGGCTCAGTAGTTTGTGGGTCACGGGCCTAGTTGCTCCGTGGCATGTGGGATCTTCCCAGACCAGGGCTCGAACCTGTGTCCCCTGCATTGGCAGGCAGATTCTCAACCACTGCGCCACCAGGGAAGCCCGAGAACAACATGCTTTGAGACTGCAAAATGATTTCATAGCCATCCTATGAAGAGTTTCTCTATAGGCCTGTGAGATAGGCAGGGCAAGAGGCCATCATCTTACTTTACAGAGGAGGAACCAACACTTGAGGAAGAATAACATCTGAACACTTCCTGTGAGTCTGGTCCTATGCTAAATACTTCCCATGCACCAACCTCACTGGGCACCTAAAACAGCCTCAAACTGCTGGTTTAAAGGTAAGTAAAATAAGGCCCAGAGAGGATAAGCCATTTTCCCCAAGTCACAGGTAAGAGAATGGTACAGCCAAGTTTCAAACCCAAGACTTCTAGACCTCAGGTTTATACTCTTAAAGACCCTGAGCTATATATTATCTTAAGGGCACACAGCCACCAGTGGTGGGCCTGGGAGGGGAGCCCAGGTGCTTGACACCCAGTCTAGTATTTTTCCAATGCTTCAGTTTTCCAGTATGGTCTCCACCCACTTGAATTCCAACTTAGCAGATTGGAATCTAGAGAAGATGTGCTGGCTACTGCTCCAAGGGGGCTGTGTGGTGGGCATGGACTCCCAGTCACCCCTTGTCACCCTAGAAGGGAACTGTTGCTGGCAAAAGCCTTAAATCCATGGGGTAAGAGCTTTTTAATTCATTTGAATGCCTTGAGTGCCCTGAGCTCATCTAGATTGGAATACCTGGAATAAGGAGATTCATTTGGCAAAGGTAAAAAACTTAAAAGCATAAGTCCATCCATAACCAGAGAGAGTTAGCTAGTAGAGACTGGTGGGTTCCTTTCCAGCATACTGGACAGAAAGAGCCACAGATACTGAGGACTTGCAAAGTAGATAGGTAGGTATTCTATCTCCACCTAAAAGTTAAAGAAACTGAGATTCAGAGAGGGCAACTAGTATGCCCCAGGTGACACAGCTGATAAGGCCAGCTGAGCTTTGAACTCCGATCTGTGTGGCTCCCAGGATCCAGTCCCCATTAGGCACCCTCAGCCGGACTGCTCACCAGAGTCAGAACAGGAGCCTCAAAATGGGGGTCACAATTGTGAGCAATCAGGAAGAGAGGAAAGTCAGGGCAGATGTGGGATGGAATTCAGGCCAACTCTAGCTAGTTAGTGCCTACCAGGGTCTCTGATTTTTTTTTTCACCTTAACCCAGAAATACAAAGTAATACCTGGGAGAGAGGCACAGTCTTCTCTCTGGCAGGACAGGCCAATATATAGAGTTCCTTCTTTGTCAATGAGACATTTCACATTCCACTTCTTTCTTGAAATTTATGGGTGGAAAATTTACATTTTCTTGAAATTTGCCCTACCTATGGATTTAAACAGATATAAACATTATATAAACAGATATATAAATATTATATAAACATTATAAAACAGATATAAACAGATATAAACATTTATAAAAGTTTTTACTGATGCCATGTTGGATCTCCAGTTCTGTCTGCTGATTGCCAGAGTGTCTCCTCTCTACTAGAGGATCAATAAAAATAATGATGAAAGGCCTAAAAACGCATAAGCATTTTCTGTTCCCAGCTTCTATTTTACGAATAAAACATTGATGCTCTTTTTAAGTTGGCCATCACTCATCTGGTAGGTTTTGCAGACAATAACAGTTCATTAGTAATATCTAGTGGGGAAGATGTATGATGCTGTAAATATTTAAAATCAAATTTGAAAAAGAAGACAGAGATGAATGCATGGGATGGGGTGATATGAGCATGGTGCTCAGGGCTATGGTTTTCACAGGAACTTCCACTCTGGCCCTGCCATTGTTTTCCCTTCCAAGACCTATGAAAGGGGACTTAGCCATGGGCTGAACCCAGCAGGATCCAAAATGGCAGACATCAAATTTAATGGGTGATTTATCCTGTGGTCCTTCTAAAAGTCTCCCCCAGACAAGGATTTAGGTACAAGTTACATTTTGGGAGGATGATCCCAGGAAGAATCATGGTGAGAGAGTGAGGACACATGACAGGGAAGGGGAAAAGGCCAATCAAAATCATGTTAAAGGGGGAGTTTCCTGTGGATCAGTAGGCTCAATCCCACTGGGGACTCTCTGAGAAACCTCTTTGAGGGGACCCTCAGGGGCCAGGAAACTGAGTGCATCCTCCACCAGCTCTTTCTCCTCATTGATTAGAGTGTTGTTCCCAGGAAGGCCCTTTGGGATCTGTAGGTGGCAGGTGTGTTTGGAAACTGTCTGTGTGTCAGCTCCTGGGTAGGTCCCTGGGAATGGGCAGGACCCTGACCGCTCAGCTGCATTGGCTGGGAGTGGAGCCCAGTGTTTGCTGAGGTAGAAGGGACAGCTAATAAAGAGAGTCCAGCTAGGGAAACTGAGGCCCAGAAAGAACAACCGGAGTGAACACAAGCCACAGTGGCACCCCGTGACGGAACTCAGCCAGAGGAGAAATGATCATTGGAGAAGGTGCCCGTGGCTGTTGGGAGGCAGAAAAGCCCTTGGCAATGCCACTTTTTCTATCCCATTGCTCTCAGGCACATTGGAGAGATCTGACCATTGCTGGGACCAACTTCATTCAAATTCATTTGAATGCCTTGAATGCCCTGAGCTCATCTAGATTGGAATACCTGGAATAAGGAGTTTAAAGGTAGTTTACAGGTAGTTTAAAGGGCACACAGCAACCAGTGGTGGGCCTGGGAGGGGAGCCCAGGTGCTTGACACCCAGTCTAGTATTTTTCCAGTGCTTCAGTTTTCCAGTATGGTCTCCACCCACTTGAATTCCAACTTAGCAGATTGGAATCTAGAGAAGATGTGCTGGCTACTGCTCCAAGGGGGCTGTGTGGTGGGCATGGACTCCCATTCACCCCATGTCACCCTAGATAGCCATTCTTGCAGGTGTAAGGGCCAGAGCCATCCCTCTCAGATCTGTCCCTTCCATTCTGCCTTTTAAATACTCCCCTGAATATGTTTTAATTCTTCGAATCCCTGTTTTCTACCCAAAGAACTAATCTGTACTCCAATGTTAATAACTGAGATTGAATTTTTAAAATGTCTGTTTTTCAATGAGGGATTCCTTGAGTTAAAATGTTTTAGCCAAAGTATTTCTAAGCTCTCCTCCAGCTCTGATTCATATGCATTGATAAAACTGTGACATGTCAGATCAGGGAGGACCTCAGCTGAGCCCATCTAATTCAATGTCCTCAGTACACAGAGTTCCAAACCAGGGCTCAGAGATGTGAAGAGACTTCCTTGAGGTCATGACTGTATGACATTGTGACAGGCCGGTAAAAGCAGTATGTCATATATCCTTCAAAGATCTCAGAGCTGGGACAGAACCTGGGAGAAATCAGCTGTGATCTGGGGAACACAGGAGGTGGGGGAAAGCTGACAGAACAGGGTCTGAATGCACATTTTCAGCACATCGGCCTCTTCAGGAATGTGTTTAGGATCCAGTGTAAAACTTATACCAGACCCTCTGGAAAGGGTAGAAAAAAGTTATTTAACTTTTATTATATTTAATATATAACATAATATATTATATATATAATATATATAATAACTGGGAAAGTTTTGTAACTTCTGCACATGTACTTGTGTTAATTCAGCCTAAAGTCATAGTTTTGTGTTTGTTTTTAGCAATATCATAGTAACACATTTTACCTTAAACTCAGTGGGAAACTTTCGGCTTTTTCTGTTTGTTTTGCTGTCAATTACTAACCACCCCCTCCTCCATTCTGTACTTGGGTAATCTGTATCTGGGCTCTGAGAACAAGAGTTTCATTTTTGGCAAGCCTAACCACCTGTGTTATTTGCTGGCTGGATTATTGTATAATAACATATTTACTATGTGTAATGATGATTGAGGAATAGGCTTTGTTATGACATTACATGATCAATCTGTGAAATAATCAGGCTTAGTAGAAGAGTTACTTTAGCCGAAGAGAGGTCTCCTGAACGCACTATTTTTATTGTAATAGAGGATTCTGCATAGGCAGGTGATGGGGGTGGAGTGAATGAGAACCAGTATTTCTACTGTCTTGATGGAAATCACGTAGCCATGTGCTTGGTTAAAAGGTCTCAATGGAGGGCTTCATACCAGGTAAGTGACTGTTGAGCAGAGGTCCAGAAATATGACATGGGGAATTCTAGACCCAGAGATACTCCATGGAGAGAGGGTTCAGGTGGAGAACTGGAAATGCTACATGTTAACTTCCTCTCTTGGAGGGTATAAGCATATTAAAGGTATTGAGAAATCTTGCAATGGAGAAACACAAATAACTTCAATTAATCATGGTTTCCCAAGCCTTATTTGACCACCAAAACCTTTTCTTTTACAAAAAACTCCAACTACATTTAGTAAAGACTGCTTTATACAGACCATGTCTCTCTCTGCTTCAGTTTTCTCATGCGAAGTTTATCAGCTTCTGAGTTTGCTCTTTACAAGAGGCTCTACTTGGAGGTCATATTTAAACTTGTAAATATTTACTAACCTTGCAAATATTTAATATTACTAACCTGGCCCATTTCAAGTCATAGGTTGTAAGAATTGAGACCAACCCAGTGAAATGCCAAATAAAGGATATCTTTCCTTGAGATTCCAACACCTGACTGTTTCCTATGTAGAAACAAAGCATTTGCCCAAGGATTTTATGATTGGATTAATAAGAAAAGGAAAGTGGACCTTGTTTTTCTTCTTCCAAGTGGAGATTTTTCTGTTATTATTGAATCTGGATGACAGCCCCAGGTATTTGCTGAGCTCAGTCTGTACACTCAGGATTATTCTGGGACTTGTAATGGATATGGAAGGAAAACGATAAACTGTCATTATTTCCAAGGCACTTAACAGTCCAACAAAACAATACCGATGAAGGAAAGGGTAAATGCCCCAAGCGATGTTGCTCAGAATATGGCACTTGCAGGAATTAAGCAAAAGAAGAAATCAGTGGGTTGGAGTAGATGTAGGGAAGATGGAGTTAGTGGGACTTAAATATGGCTGGGCAGACTGGGAAGAATTTTTAAAAGATAAGAAGATAAATGGAATTCCAGGCAATAAAACACTCAACTCTTGACAAGAGGCTCTGGGAAAATTCCTTTTCCTAGGGCCTGGGCTACTCCAGGAAAATGTCACTGTGTAATGAGAGTGTCTTTGTTCACTGAAAGTAGTTGAGACCTATACACTTTAAATATAAAGCTGGTTGACGCAACCGAATTATATGTCAGGAGTTTGAATTTAGATAGCAACATGTAAATTCAATATTTACTGTTTGAAAAGTAAGAAGGTAATTGGCTTTTATTCTTCTGTATTTTTTATAAGGACTGGTGAGTTACTTGAATAGGGACAGCTCAGTCCCGGAATGTGTAACTATTTTTAACAGTAGTCAGGACAACGCTCAGCTTACTTACTAATCTGACAGCCTGCTCTCTGGGGCAGTAGGACAACAGGGCAGGGAGTCACTCCTAATTGCCAAGGTTTTATGGTAGATGTGCTTTTCCTCCCCCTGCCTAAACAGAACAGCAGGCCCCAGTCTCCTTGGGACCCTGTGGGCTCTTGGGCCGTCCCTGTTCCAATTTCTTTATAAGCAACATGAGCAGCTTCTTGCTTAAAGTGCTGGAGAACTATAACATGAACTTTCCTCTGAACAGGGACATGCCCCTCCTTCCACACTAGAGATTGGGAAGCTAGCAGATGGTTATTGGGCAGGTGGGGGGGCGGGGTGTGATCATTCTTTTTTTTAATTTATGTTTTAAATTTTTATACAGTTTTAAAGGTTGCACTCCATTTATAGTTATTACAATATGTTGGCTATATCCCAGTGTTGTACAATGCATCCTTATAGCCTGTCTTACACCCAATAATTTGTACTACCCACTCCCCCATCTCTTTATTGCCATCCACCACTGATAGCCACTAGTTTGTTCTCTACATTTATGAGTCTGCTTCTTTTTTTCATTAGATTGTTGTATTTTTTAGACTCCACATATAAGTGATATCATACAGTATTTGTCTTTCTCTGTCTGACTTATTTCGCTTAGCATAATGTCCTCCAAATGGCAAAATTTCATTCTTTTTTATGGCTGAGTAGTATCACATTGTGTATGTATGTGTGTGTGTGTGTGTGTGTGTGTACACACACACACACACATACACACACATATATCACAACTTCTTTATCTATTCATCTGTTGATGGACACTTAGGTGGCTTCTGTATCTTGGTGCTTGGCAGTTGTAAATAATGCTGCTATGAACATTGGGGTGTATGTATCTTTTCAAGTTAGTGTTTTTGTTTTTTTCAGATCTATACCCAGGAGTGGAACTGTTGGGTCATATGGTAGTTCTATTTTTAGTTTTTTGAGAAACTTCCATACTCTTTTCCACAGTAGCTGCACCAATTTACATTCCTACCACAGTGTAGGAGGGTTCCCTTTTCTCCACATACTTGCCAACATTTGTTATTTGTGGTCTTTTCAGTGATAGCCATTCTGACAGGTGTAAGGTGATATCTCATTGTGGTTTTGATTTGCATTTCCCTGGTGATTAGTGATGTTGAGCATCTTTTCATGTGCCTGTTGGCCATCTGCATTTCCTTTTGGGAAAAATGTCTACTCAGTTCTTTTGCTCAGCTTTTTTTTTTTTTTTTTTTTTTTTTGCGGTACATGGGCCTCTCACTGCTGTGGCCTCTCCTGTTGAGGAGCACAGGCTCCGGACGTGCAAGCTCAGCGGCCATGGCTCACAGGCCCAGCCTCTCCGTGGCATGTGGGATCTTCCCGGACTGGGGCACGAACCCGTGTCCCCTGCATCGGCAGGTGGACTCTCAACCACTGCGCCACCAGGGAAGCCCTCTGCTCAGCTTTTAATTGGGTTGTTTGATTTTTTGATGTTGAGTTTTATGAGCTATTTATATATGTTGGATAGTAATCCTTTATCAGTCATATCATTTGCAAGTATTTTCTCCCACTTAGTTTCTTTTCATTTTGTTGTTGGTTTCCTTTGCTGTGCTACCTAAGGAGGCAAAAGACCTGTACTCAGAAAACTATAAGATGCTGATGAAAGAAATTGAGGATGACACAAATAGATGGAGAGATATACCATGTTCTTGGATTGGAAGAATCAATATTATCAAAATGACCATACTACCCAAGGAAATCTACAGATTCAGTGAAATCCCTATCAAAATACCAATGGCATTTTTCACAGCACTAGAAAAAATAATTTTAAAATTTGTATGGAAACACAAAAGACCCCGAATAGCCAAAACAATGTTGAGAAGGAAGAACAGAGTGGAAGGAGTCATGCTCCTTGACTTCAAACTATGTGATAAAGCTACAGTAATCAAAACAGTATGGTACTGGCACAAAAACAGACACATAGATCAATGGAACAGGATAGAGAGCCCAGAAAGAAACCCACACATTTATGGTCAATTAATCTATGACTAAAGAAGCAAGAATATACAGTGGAGAAAAGACAGTCTCTTCAATAAGTGGTGCTGGAAAAACCGGACAGCTACATGTAAAAGAATGAAATTAGAACATTCTCTAACAGCATATACAAAAATAAACTCAAAATGGATTAAAGACCTAAATGTAAGACCAAATACTATAAAACTCCTAAAGGAAAACATAGGCAGAACACTCTGACATAAATCACAGCAATATTTTTTTTTGGATCCCTCTCCTAAAGTAAAGGAAATAAAAGAAAAAATAAACACATTGGACCTAATTAAACTTAAAAGCAGACGGTTGTAAAGCGTGTGAACATTTCATCTATATTTCTGTTTGCTTGTGTCTAGGTAAAATCCTGCTCATTTAAAAAGAAAAAAATTCTGCTTCTCAACTTCACCCCTGAAACTAGAAGGTTAAGGTTAGTGTTAAAGAAAGAAATGAATTATCTCCAAGTCCCCATTCACTGGGTGTCTTCCCTCCATCCTCTCTTCTCTGCTCCTTGGACCAAAATTTGACAAGAGAAAATGAGCAAACCAAGATTGGTAGGTATAATCAAAGACTGATCCATGGCCCAGTGAATCACTGTTGCATGGGTGAGCTCTCCAGAATGCCAAGAATCACCTGCCAGTTTGTAGTCACCATCCACCCACACAGGACCATCTACACTTGAGATTATTTTCAGCATAGTCAGAAGAGTGGAATGAGGACCAGAAATAAGGTTTACAAAACCACCGACACAATGCCTAGAATACAGTTGGAGTTCATTAAATGATTCATCTTCTTCTTGCTATTATTATTATTAGAATCCTGGAAATTGTGTTGACCCACCTGAGAACAGTGCTGGCTCCAGAATGACAACCTTCATTAATTTCATAATACAAAATAAAATATCAGAATGATGTAATTTGAGAACAAACTGTAGTCCTTTAATATTATGCAGCAGTTAAGAAAGGATGAGGTAGGTGTGTGTGCACTAATGAGAAATGAATTTAAGAAGGCAAGTTGTAGAACAACATGAATAATGTGATCACATTTTTGCTTTTAAAAACCGAAGCCCCATATTATATATAGCTCCCATTTAATGAGTTATTACTGTTTATCTAGCACTGCGCTAAGTGCTTTTAAAACCCTTATCTCCTTTCAAGCTCACAATTGTGGAAGAGTGGTATTGTTATCAATGCCATTTTACTAATGCAGAAATTGAGGCTTAGGGAGGTGAAATAACAGACTCTGGGTCTGTTCTAGAAATCATTATGAAATTTAAGTGTTCATGACTAGAAAAGCTAGACTGGAGGGATAAACTAGACTGTCGTCAGTGATTACATATGGGGCATGAAAATGTGGAGAGGGGCAAGGCAAGTTTGGGACACTTACATTTTATTATAAATTCATATATTGCAACAAATATATATCTCTTTTATAGTTAAAAAGATGGTTTTTTGCACAAAAGGACAAACATTGTATGATTTCACTTATATAAAATATCTAGAATAGGTAAATTCATAGAGCCAGAAAGTAGATTAGAGATTACCAGAGGCTAGAGAGAGGGAGAAATAGAGAGTTATTGCTTAATGGGTGCAGAGTTTCTGTTTGGAGGTGATGCAAACTTTTTTTTTTTTTAATTATTATTTATTTATTTATTTTTATTTATTTATGGCTGTGTTGGGTCTTCGTTTCTGTGCGAGGGCTTTCTCTAGTTGTGGCAAGTGGGGGCCACTCCTCATCGCGGTGCGTGGGCCTCTCACTATCGCGGCCTCTCTTGTTGCAGAGCACAGGCTCCAGACGCGCAGGCTCAGTAATTGTGGCTCATGGGGCCAGCTGCTCCGTGGCATGTGGGATCTTCCCAGACCAGGACTCGAACCCGTGTGCCCTGCATTGGCAGGCGGACTCTCAACCACTGCGCCACCAGGGAAGCCCGATGCAAACTTTTTGATATAGATAGTAGTGGTGGTTGTACAGCATTGCAAATGTAATTAATGCCACTGAACTGTACACTTAAAAATGGTTAAAATGGGGCTTCCCTAGTGGCGCAGTGGTTGAGAGTCTGCCTGCCGATGCAGGGGACACGGGTTCGTGCCCCGGTCCGGGAGGATCCCACATGCCGCGGAGCGGCTGGGCCCGTGAGCCATGGCCACTGAGCCTACGCATCTGGAGCCTGTGTTCTGCAACAGGAGAGGCCACAACAGTGAGAGGCCCGCGTACCACAAAAAAAAAAAAAAAAAGGTTAAAATGGTAAATTTTATGTTATGTGTATTTCACCACAATTTTTTAAAAAAAGAAAAAGAGTCCTTTGAATTTAAGTCATTTGGTTTTTGGAAAACTCCCTCTATTACCCTTATTTTTCTCATTTTGCCTGTACTGTACTGTGTCTCGCAGAGGTGTGGTATCCCCCAATGGCTCACAGTGAGATATAACTGCAGCCTTACTAGTTAGACAGGTGTTTGCATCACTATCTGTGAATTGGGGAAAGTGCCTACAAGCACCAGCTCTTTTGCTTTCCTGTGCTGCCTGAAGATATATAACTGTGATCAGCTCAGTGTCAGGCAAAGAGACCCCTTTGCCTCGTTAGGGTACCTGGAAATGCTCTATAAGATCTGAGAGAGACCCAGCACAGTAATGGGAAGCATCTTACATTCTGCATTTGCAAAAGATGAGATTGGGTTGGACTCCAGAGGTTTTATTTACATGAACTAGGCTTCCGAGTGGAGGATTAGAGAACTAGGCAATTACTCATCTATCCATCCATCCATTCACACACTGTACCATCTGTGCATCCATTGTTAAGTCCATTCTGCTAACAGAACTTTAAGCTAGACCCTTGGCCAAATCCTGAGTATTAAGTCACATTTCTCATAATACTCTGTCAATCAGCACAGTGTTATATCAAAGAAATGAGAATAGGCACTGAGGATCATGGCTTCTTCCCCTATCATTTTTACTCACTTGCTGTGTGACTTTGGGCAAATTTCTTCTCTTTTTTGAGCCTTCAAATGATTTAGAATTTGCCCTCCAGTTCTCAAATTTGCTGATTCTGCTCATGTAGTTAGTATCAGGCTGTCCACAAACATTTTCTGATACGTTTGCTAGTCTGATTGTGAGGAAGACATACATAAATTGAAAGGATGTGTCTTTATGCTTGCACCGAAAGAAACTGGTAAGAGCTGTTGTTATTACGCCAGTCAGCACTTGAGTGCTTAATGTTGGTAACGATGATAATAACAGGGAAAGTATGAGCACTTGCATGTATAGAAGGAATATGTGATTATGATTTATAGAACTGAGCTAAAGAATAGTTGTTCAACTGTGGGAAGATTTTTTTTTTTTTTTTTTTTCTTTTTGCGGTATGCGGGCCTCTCACTGTTGTGGCCTCTCCCGTTGCGGAGCACAGGCTCCGGATGCGCAGGCCCAGCGGCCATGGCTCACGGGCCCAGCCGCTCCGCGGCATATGGGATCCTCCCAGACCGGGGCACGAACCCGTATCCCCTGCATCGGCAGGCGGACTCTCAACCACTGCGCCACCAGGGAGGCCCGTGGGAAGATTTTATAAACACCAAATGTAAAAGCATGTTCAGCTTTCCTATAGATGGCATGAAAGAACGCTCAGTAACGGGTAAATATGCTTTCTGGTGGCATGTGTGTGTCTTTAACAAATATTGACCTGTGCTTTACTGTTATATTTCAAAATGTGAGTAAATCAAAATAAGGTGTGTTTTATGGGATTCTCTTATTTTATTATGTGTCATTTAATTTTTAATACCTAAGTGACACCTGATATATTACCTAATCAAAAGAGGAGAATCATACATTGCATATAATCAGTTATTTTTGCCATATCACTGAAATTAGACTAACAGATGAGGAAAATAAATAAGATGAACTTTAAAAATGAAAATGCTTAGCCTTTGGAATTTTAGTTGACAGCTTTTGAAAATTAAATTATAAGTCAAGTCCTGATAGGTTTGATATCTTCTTTGCAGCTTTGCCAATGATGTATTGCAGCTTTAATGGAATATCATTTATCATCTGATAATAACAAATGTAGTATTTCTGAGCTTGTCATCTCTTCTGTGATGACAAATAGTCCAACTTGTAGCGGTGATAATGGAATTTTATAATGATCTGTCCTAAACTGACTCAACTGCAGCCTGAGCTATTTTTCTTAAATCTCATAATGCCTATTACATGTAGATTACAACAGTCAGTGTTTCCCATCTAAGCGCGGGAGCCGATCAGTGAACCCAGATTTTAGGCAAACAGCCCAAAAGTATCAAATAATATTTACTTGTTTGTCAGAATTATCCCTCTTAGGCTAATAAGAACGCTTGTCAGAGACTGTCAGTAATGAGAAACTATAAAACCTAGAGGATAAAAAAAGGTGCTGAAAACTCTGTTTATCTCTTAAACAGTAGGTAGCATATTTAGTTTGCAGTTCTACCCCTCCAATCCATCATTTCGTTGAGATTTATTTAATGAAGGCCTAGTGCTGAGAACACGAGTTAGAGAGCCCAGGTGCCCTTCCTCTTTATCTTGAAGCAGGATTTATTTTATGTCTTAACTCTTGGCTTGTCTGATATCATAGCCTTAGTTGATAACATAGTTGCACCTGTACATTCTGTAGTCAAAATCTCTTGCCCTCTTGCTTCTCTTCTAAAACTTCCAATCAGCCTGAGACATCGCAGAAAGCCTAGGTATGAAGGATATGAGCTTCTTAAAATATTCCGTCGATATGTGGATGTGACTATAGCAGCCATGATGCTCTGAAGGCCACCTCACAGAAAGAGACATTAGCAATATAATCAGGGGAGACATCTCAGTGGACACTGGAGGGTGCAATATTTCTCATTGCAGATCTGATTTTTACCCTTGTCTGAGAAGATCTGATTTTCTGTCTGTGGTCACGGCAGACCAGCATATGGCAAAGGGACAGGCCCATGTGAAAGTCTCAGTTTTGACACTGAGGGAGCTGACTGGAATAAAGGGCAGAGAGCACTGTTGGTGGCACAGACTGATATGCAGATCGATGCCTAACAGGTGTAAGTGTTCACCTGGTGGGGACAGACGAAGGCAAGGTGAGGTGTGTATTTCAGATGGGCTCTGATGACAGGGCCAGTGGGGACATTTCATAGCTACTCAGTCTTTGACCATGTGTTTCAGTGTCATCATGGATGCAATCTTTCTTTTTCTTCTTCAGTGGAGTTTCACTCCAGCCCCAACTAAAGTATCTGATTCATTCCATGTTCTAGACTTTCTGCAGTATTTCTTTGTGGTGTGAGTGGGACTATGATGGGGCCCATCGTCTCTACAGCTGCAGAGGGACTGGCCCTCATGTTGCTGTAAAGCCCATGTTCCTTACCTTTCTTGGGTCTTCACTTCCTTTTACTTTTACTTTTCCCGTTCTCTCTTTTCCTCTCTCTTCCCTTCTCTTTTTCTTTCTTTTCTCTCTCTGCTCTTTTTCTCCCTTCCATTTTCTTTACACAAAGAATCACAAAGTAAGAAGCCTGTAGGGGGCATGTAAATAAGATAATGGGGTAAAGGGGGGGTAATTAGTAACTGTCTATCTCATTTAAAGAACATCCCAAGTCCAGTTAATTGTTGCCAGGTGGAAAGAGAAGCCACAGATGGCTGGATCGAAAAGCTTTTCAAGAGAAGCTGGAAATCTGGTTTTTCTATTAAGACTATATTTTGAAATATTGAAAACTACTTCAATGTAAAATAAATTATTATGGGGACTGAAAAAAATAGAATTCAGGACAAAGGCCACCTCTGTGTGAGCTATGGTTTAGAGACTCTGCTTGGGTGACCTTTTCTACTCCATTGACATCAAGCACCTATTACTCAGAAACCAGTCTCCCCAAGTATGTGGGATCAGCTTCCTACTCTTTCTTGTCTTGTATCTATATTTCCCAGTGTCTGCCAAATGCTTCACAGAAATTTGAAGCTCAGAATATTGAGAGAGAGAGTCTTCGTTTAAATGGAGGGCTTACTTCCGAAAGAGTGGGAAATAAGATCAAGTAGATTGGGGGGGTGGGGTTTAGGGAACTTGCATGACAAGAAGGGAATTTCAACTTGTTAACCAATTGGGAGCCATTGTAAATCCATGAGTAGGAAAGTGACACAAGGGAGGGACAATTTAGGAAGGTGAGTCTAGGATGTATATGGGATAAAAAAGAAAAATAAAACAACAGGGAGAAATGAAGTATGAGCAATGAGGAACTGGATCAGAGCTTCAGCACTAGGGATGGAGATGTGGATGTGAAATGAGAGAGATTCAGAAGACAGAGATGACTGGATTTGACACATTTAACATGGAGAGTTAAAAATCTGGAAGAGACTGATGATAAATCTTATGGAAGTGCAGCAGCTGGGCAATGGAGCCCTCTGGTAGGAGAGATAAAATGATGTCCTGATTGGGTTGACAACTTTTCCCTTCATCTGCATTGTTCCTGGAGTGTTTGGTGTTGATCTGAGTCAGTTATACTATAGGCCTTAGAAAGGCAGTAAACACCATTATATCCAATATTTTAATTGTGGGGCAACTCCTCAGAGCCAGGAACTGTTGTAGGGGTAGAGACTCAGAGATGAGCAAGGTAAGATCCCTGCCCATGAGAAGCTGGGAGCCCATAAAGAAGATTAATGGCGTAGATTTCAACAGAGAGAGAACTGTAGTAAAATAAGAAGATGGTCTGTGACCTTGGGGGAGTTATGCAACTTCACTTCATTTTCTTTATCTGTTAAATGCACATAAGCCCTTCCCTCCCTAACTCATTGAGTTGCTATGCTACAGTGACCAACTGTCCTGTTTTGCACAGGACTAAAGGGTTTCCCGGGACACAAGACGTTCAGTGCCAAAACTGGGACAGTCCTTGGCAAACCAGGACTTTGGTCACCTTACATAAGGCATGAACATTGTAACACATGTGGAAGTCCTTTAGAAAATACAAAGACCTACAAAAATAAGAGGTAGTGCAGCTTGCTAGGAATGCCTTCTTAGATGTGCTGGAGCAGGATGGGAAAATTCAGATCTGAAAACAGATGATTAAAATCCAGTCACAGAGGGCTTCCCGGGTGGTGCAGTGGTTGAGAGTCCACCTGCTGATGCAGGGGACACGGGTTCGTGCCCCGGTCTGGGAAGATCCCACATGCCATGGAGTGGCTGGGCCCGTGAGCCATGGCCGCTGAGCCTGTGCGTCCAGAGCCTGTGCTCCGCAACGGGAGAGAGGCCACAACAGTGAGAGGCCCGCGTACCGCAAAAAAAAAAAAAAAAAATCCTGTCACAGAGGGTGGCTTTTCCAATGATATCTCTCATCAATATATGTAATTTTACCTTTTTCTCTAAATTTCAACTAATAGGGTGCTTGGTATTTGATTAGTACTCCTGAGTTTTGCCTGAAAGGTATTTATGAAGAATTAGGTCAATTATAAAGCCTTGCCACTTTTTCCAAAAATGTACAGGGTAAATAAAGACAGTGTCTTCAATCAAAGATGAAGACTTTTCCTATTGCCTGGAAAACAATCAATTTTCCGGATAAACCAGAGTAAGATAAAAACTTTCAGTATCTGTGGTTTTTTAATTTGTTTTATGATGACTTTGAAGTCCTATTGCTATGGCCTTTGTGTTTAAGAAATTGTGAACTTGTCAGCAAAATCTCCAGAAGTGGTGAAAGAAAAAAGAAAAGAAGAAACTTAGAAATCTTGGGCAGTGACAGCATAGTTATATTTAAAAGGAAGTTGTGATCTTAAGAATTAATGAATGAACAATCTCTATATTCTTTTGATGATAAAACCAAGATGTTACCATCAAGAGGGAGGTTGAAGCCCACAGCATTGTTCTTATACCCAGCAGTGGTGACACAGTGTAGAAGCATAACATGGCAGCCCTGGATAACATGAAATATTTGGAGAGCTTCCTAATTAAGCCCACAGCCAAGATCACTATCTGTATTTTATCAAAGAGGAGATAACACTTCAGTAATTACCTGGAAAGAAAAGGAAGATGTTTTGAGTTCCATTACTACTGAGATCTCTCCAAAGAATCTTGTGGTGAATTCTGGCTTTTCCACTTATAATCACCCAGTTGTGATTGGCTTAGACATAGCAGATTCTACCCCCAAAACATCCAGCCCAGCTTCTGTTTGACAGGCCTTCTAAAACTATTCTATCGATAAATTTGTATGGAGAATGTGTATTAGATTAGGTGCAGTGGGAGATGGCACAAAAAATAAAGCCTGGATATTGTCCCAGGAGCTTGCTATCTAAGTGGAAAATAGATCTGTACCTGTGGGGAATTAAATAATCTGAGGTTAAGTGCCAGATAATCTGTACAAGCAAATAAGTGCTATAGTAGTTCAGGGAGTGGGGGGCACGGAAGGCTTGCAAGATGGGTAGGATCTGAAAAGAGGCGCTCTAGATAGTCTCTTGGCCAGGGAGAAGCCACGTGTTTGCCTTTCCCCCCTCTTAAAGCAAGGGAGGGACAGCTCAGATTTCTCTCTCAGGTGCAGCCCTAGCTGTGAATCAAGACATTAACTCAGATTGTCACAGGCTGGGAATGACATCCCTCACTTGGTAACTTATGAACCAGTATCATGATTTTGGCATCCCTGTAACCTTGTTCTGTAATTTACTTAACATTTCTTTTAAAATGGATAAGTTGACACATCTTTTTCTGTATCTCTTGATGTAGTTTTGGGTACCCACTAGAAACCCCAGAGTTAAGATTATTTTAAAGTGATGACATTTGAGATTCAACAGATGCAGAAAGAAGCCTTCTTGGAGCTTCCCTTATCTGACTAAAAGCAGCAACTTCTGGGACATAAATCTGCCATAAAAACCATCTTTGGGGTGGATCTACTCCCAAAACGGAGAATACAAATAAAACCTACCCCAAATCTCTTCTCTGCGCGAGTTTTATGGCCCTAAAGGAGACAGACCGCTCATACCTATAAAGACAAACATTGTCAGAAACTTTCTTCCTTTTTATCGAGATATAACGGTGCTTAACGTTATATTGCTTTCAAGTGTATAGCATAATGATTATATGTATGTATGTGTATATATATGTATACACATACATATATTGCAAGATGATTTCCACAATAAGTCTAGTTAACATCCATCACCATATATAGTTACACATTTTTTTCTTGTGGTGAGAATTTTCAATACCTACTCTCTTAGCAACTTTCAAATATACAATACAGTGTTGTTAACTGTAGTCCCCATGCTGTACATCACATCCCCATGACATTTATTTTATAGCTGGAAGTTTGTACTCTTTAATCCTCTTTCCCCATGTTCACCACCCCCCACCTCCATCCCCCTGCCCCCACCTCTGACAACCACCAATCTGTTCTCTGTATGAATGAGCTAATTTTTTTTTGTTTGGCTTTTGTCTTTTGTTTTGATTTTAGATTCCATATGTAAATGAGATCATACGATATTTGTCTTTCTCTGTCTGACGTATTTTACTTAGCATAATGCCCTCTGGGTCCAGCCATGTTGTCACAAATGGCAAAAGTTATGGCTGAATAATATTTCATTATATATATCATGTGTGGTGTATATGTATATATATCACATTTTCTTCATCCATTCATCCATTGAGGAACACTTAGGTTGCTTCCATATCTTAGCTATTGTAAGTAATGCTGCAGTAAACATGGGGGTGCATATATCTTTACGGGTAAGTGTTTTTGTTTTCTTTGGATAAATACCCAGAAATGGAATTTCTGGATCATATGGTAGTACTATTTTTAAGCCCATACAGACTTTCTTATATCTTGTTTGTTTTCCTAAAATCCCATTTCTTTCCTAAAGAAACCTGTCTGTTCTTCCCATAGGAGCCTTTTCTCTCTGCTTCCTTTCCCCTACTAAGTTAGGTATAAATCTCCAAATTTTAACCACCTCTTTGAGTTATTCATCACTGAGCACTCCTGTGTGTATACATGTTGCATGTGTAAATTAACTTTTTTCTCCTTTTTTTTTTGTTTTGGATTTCCACATTTCTGAATTCTATTCTATTTTATTTTATTTTTTAAAACATCTTTATTGGAGTATAATTGCTTTACAATGGTGTGTTAGTTTCTACTTTATAACAAAGTGATTCAGTTATACATATACATATGTCCCCATATCTCTTCCTTCTTGCATCTCCCTTCCTCCCTCCCTCCCTCCCTATCCTACCCCTCTAGGTGGTCACAAAGCACCGAGCTGATCTCCCTATGCTATGCGGCTGCTTCCCACTAGCTATTTATTTTACATTTGGTAGTGAATATATGTCCATGCCACTCTCTTGCTTTGTCCCAGCTTACCCTTCCCCCTCCCCGTATCCTCAAGTCCATTCTCTAGTAGGTCTGTGTCTTTATTCCCGTCTTGCCCCTAGGTTCTTCATGACCATTGTTTTTTTTTAGATTCCATATATATTAGCATACAGTATTTGTTTTTCTCTTTCTGACTTACTTCACTCTGTATGACAGACTCTAGGTCCATCCACCTCACTACAAATAACTCAATTTCATTTATTTTTATGGCTGAGTAATATTCCATTGTATATATGTGCCACATCTTCTTTATCCATTCATCTGTTGATGGACACTTGGGTTGCTTCCATGTCCTGGCTATTGTAAATAGAGCTGCAATGACCATTTTGGTACATGACTCTTTTTGAATTATGGTTTTCTCAGGGTATATGCCCACTAGTGGGATTGCTGAGTCATATGGTAGTTCTATTTTTAGTTTTTTAAGGAACCTCCATACTGTTCTCCATAGTGGCTGTATCAATTTACATTCCCACCAACAGTGCAAGAGGGTTCCATTTTCTCCACAGCCTCTCCAGCATTTATTGTTTGTAGATTTTTTGATGATGGCCATTCTGACCAGTGTGAGATGATACCTCATTGTGGTTTTGATTTGCATTTCTCTAATGATTAATGATGTTGAGCATTCTTTCATGTGTTTGTTGGCAATCTGTATATCTTCTTTGGGGAAATGTCTGTTTAGGTCTTCTGCCCATTTTTGGGTTGGGTTGTTTGTTTTTTTGACATTGAGCTGCATGTACTGCTTATAAATTTTGGAGATTAATCCTTTGTCAGTTGCTTCATTGGCAAATATTTTCTCCCATTCTGAGGGTTGTCTTTTGGTCTTGTTTATGGTTTCCTTTGCTGTGCAAAGGCTTTGAAGTTTCATTAGATCCCATTTGTTTATTTTTGTTTTGATTTCCATTTCTCTAGGAGGTGGGTCAAAAAGGATCTTGCTGTGATTTATGTCATAGAATGTTCTGCCTATGTTTTCCTCTCAGAGTTTGATAGTGTCTGGCCTTACATTTAGGTCTTTAATCCATTTTGAGTTTATTTTTGTGTATGATGTTAGGGAGTGTTCTGATTTCCTTCTTTTACATGTAGCTGTCCAGTTTTCCCAGCACCACTTATTGAAGAGGCTGTCTTTTCTCCATTGTATATTCTTGCCTCCTTTATCAAAGATAAGGTGACCATGTGTGTGTGGGTTTATCTCTGGACTTTCTATCCTGTTCCATTGATCTATATTTCTGTTTTTGTGCCTGTACCATACTGTCTTGATTGCTGTAGCTTTGTAGCATAGTCTGAAGTCAGGGAGCCTGATTCCTCCAGCTCCGTTTTTCTTTCTCAAGCTATTTGGGGTCTTTTGTGTTTCCATACAAATTGTGAAAATTTTTTTCTAGTTCTGTGATTTTTTTCTCCTATTAGTCTGTCTTTTATCAGTTTAATTCACAGGCCTCTAGAATAGGAAACTAAGATGGTAGAGGAAAAGTTGTTTCTTCTCCCCAACATAGTAATTTTCCTCCCTGATAGTTATTTTTTTCTCTTTTTTCCCTAAATGCAAATTGAAGTATGTAACAATTAAAATAAAACACATGATTCTTTGGCAAACAGTGTGCTGGAAAGTCATCATCTGGGGGAAAAGGATAATAAATACCCCTCTAGCTATAGAGTGTTTGGTAGCATAATCTCAATGATGTTCACAACAGTCTAGGGCAAATTCCCTAGTCAGGGAGGCAGGGATCACATGTAATAATATGTATATATTCACTGCCCCCTCCCCCCTGCCCCCGCTCCTTGGCCTTCTGAGAAGAGGTCTCTTAGCTTGCCCAGTGCCTGACCCTTCTTATGATGTTTGTGGTTATAGGTAAGACAGAGAACTGAAGAAGTAAGCCAGTCTGGGTTCTTTTAGTAGATACTGTGTATGGGGTGGGAAGAGAGAAGTGTAAGAGGGAGGGAAGGAGGGAGGGAGGGAGGGAGAGAAAAACGGAGGGAGGGAGGGAGGGAGAGGAAAACAGAGGGAGGGAAGGAGGAGGGGGAATGAGAGAAGTGGAGAGGAAGTAGGGGGGAGGAGAAGAGAGGAGATAGAGGTGAATTTTGAGAGAGTTGGGATTTTGGAGGGAGAAGGATGAGATTGAGGGCAGCTGCTCTTTTGTGAGAGATTGCAAAAGAACTTTGTAAGTTTTATAAATATATGAGTGCAATTCTTTGTTATCTCTTAATGAGACTTCAATAAAGAATGAAGTTGCCTTTCAGTATATTTATGCTGTCAGACTGATACTTTTTAAAAACCTGGTATCATGCTCAGACTGACCATGAGGCAACTTAACTTGAATGGATAAAGGAGATGTGGTGTATATGTATACAATGGAATATTATTCAGCCATAAAAAGGCTGGAAATCTTGCCATTTGTGACAACATGGATGGACTTCAAGGGCATTATGCTAAGTGAAATAAGTCAGTCAGAAAAAGGTAAGTACCTGATGATCTCACTTATATGTGGAATTACACACACACATACACACACACAAAACTGAGCTCATGGATATAAAGAACAGATTGGTGGTTGCCTAGTGTGGAGAATGGGCGAAATGGGTTAGGGGGTCAAAGGTACAGATTTCCAGTTATAACATGAATAAGTCATGGGATGTAATGTACATCATCTTGACTATAGTTAATAATACTGTATTGCATATTTGAAAGTAGCTAGCAGAGTGGATCTTGAAAGTTCTCATCAAGAGAAAAGAAATTTGTACGGCGATAGATGTTAACTGGACTTACTGTTGTGATCATTTTGCAATATATACAAATATAGAATCACTACATTGAACAGCTGAAATGAATATAACCTTATGTCAATTATACCTCAATTTTAAAAAAGCAAAAGCAAAAAGAAGAAACAGACAAAGCTGCGTTCTAGTTCTGACTGCATCATTTATTAGCCGTCTGACTTGAGGAAGTTACTGAAATTCTCTGAGCTCAGTTTCCTCCTCTGTAAAATGGGGCTAATGATAGCACCTCTTGGGGTGTTAGGGGAATGAAATGAAGGGAGTCATGTAAAGGTGCTTATCACAGCAGCTGTCACATAATAAGCGCTCAATAAATACAGTTAGGTATGGGTAAACCGTCCTCCCCTCCCCCACTACCCCATTGGTCTATTATTGTGGTTGTTGCTGCTGTTAACTTTGTCCCTCCCTCCTCTTCCCACCACTCCCATCTGACTTGGACTTCCTAAAGGATGAGAATCTGCTCCTTCTTCATCAGACTGGTAACTTAAAGGGCAGGCAGTCCACCCTGCTCGAGGGCAGAGCCTGCTTTCTGTGGCCTCGGTGGTCTCCCTCACCACCCAGGGCTAGCCTCTGGCACAGCAGGACCTCCCATCAGCCTGCCTTTGCAGGAAATCACTGGTCCCCCAGACTGGCCGGGGGTTAATGTCCCTTCCTGACCAGCCCTGGTATCGTCATATTACCACGATCCAATGCCTGCCAGCAGATACCCTGGCTCCCGGCAGACTCCTCTCCATCACTGCTCAGAGCCCTGCCTTGCCCCTGACCCCAGCAGGCAGCCAGAGCAGGGCCAGTGGTGCCCTTTTGGCCTCTGAGTGCTGTTTTGCTGTTATCAGAGAGTAGACGTTAGGAGTAGTTTGGAGTATTTTGGCCTCCTGTCCGTACCCAGGACACGCAGTGAACTTCTTTCCCCTGAGTGCCAGCGCTGCTCTAAGATGCCAGGAGAGGCTCAGAGGAAGGCCTCTCTAACCTGTTCCAACAGCCCTAAAATCTTAGAGATGGGCAAGCAGGCCTTTGCCCTAGCCTTGCCTTTAGGGGCCCAATTGCTTTGGGACGCCATGTTGGAAATTTTCTAAGTACCCCACCTGTGCCTGAGACTCTTCTGGCAGGGTAGCAGAGCCAAGTGGGGATTCACATGGGCCCAGTCCGGGTTCCTCTGTTTCGAGGCACTGTCTGACCCTCTATTTGCTGAGCTCCACATGTGGGGTCAATCACATGTCCTTGCTTCTAGGAAGGTGGCCTGGAAGCTGACTGCTCCCACCGCTGGCACAGTATTTGTTTTCATAGGATCGTGTGAGATCCTGCATGCAGAATGGTGCTGACATCCTGATTTTGAATGACTCACA
Source organism: Mesoplodon mirus (assembly GCF_964341445.2). Lineage (NCBI taxonomy): Eukaryota > Metazoa > Chordata > Mammalia > Artiodactyla > Ziphiidae > Mesoplodon > Mesoplodon mirus. The sequence continues at coordinate 32,436,440 of NC_138995.1, forward strand.
TCAGGTATATGACAGCTCTGGGCTACCAGCAGTCCACGGCAGACCTATGAGCTTAGCCACACGTGTAGGCCATGTACACATTCTCTACTATCCATGTTCCCACTGCAGTGCCCCCTTGGGTCCATAGCCCCTGAAGGTGGCAGCCCCAAACCTGACACCCAAGTGGGTCACCCCATCCCTTCCACAGGCTTCCCGTGAAGTATCGGGGTAGCCACACCTATCTCCTCCACCTCCTCCCATGTCTTCTTTTGCTTCAGATGGATGTGGCAAAGTCATGCCCTTCCAGGTCATTCTCAAGCGACGCCAGACAAGAGATGGAACACTTTCGTTTGCATTTCTTAAGAATAAGCTATGTCACAGGGAATGAGTGAGAGAATGTAGGTGCTGGGACATCAGATGGAGAATTAAACCAGAAACTGAGGCATTGGAGCCAAACATGGACCATTTTAGTAATATATATTCTAAATCTTTCCATTTTTGTATGTATGATAGATTGCTTAGGTATTATAACTATTAGATTATGTATTTTAAACTATGACTAAAACTTATATGAATATGTTTTCATTAGCTGTTATAACTTAGGGTTCCCCTAGACATTGGTCCTTCAAATATCATCTTTATTATTCTTTTTTTTTTTTTTTTTTTTTTGCGGTACGCGGGCCTCTCACTGTTGTGGCCTCTCCCGTTGCGGAGCACAGGCTCCGGACACGCAGGCTCAGCAGCCATGGCTCATGGGCCCAACTGCTCTGCAGCATGTGGGATCTTCCCGGACCAGGGCATGAACCCGTGTCCCCTGCATTGGCAGGCGGACTCTCAACCACTGTGCCACCAGGGAAGCCCCATCTTTATTATTCTTGCTATGTCTGTAAACCCCTGTGTTATTGTGAGTGTGACTTTTAATTTTGCTTCCTGAATGCTAATTCCTATCTTTAAAATACCAAAGTTGATTATGAAAAGTAGTAATAAAAAAAGATACACGTTTATGTAATTGAAAACATGGTTTGGGTAATAACTATATTCAAAGTGGTTTTAAATCAAATCCCTATTTATGACTTAGCTTTGACCTAAGCAGTAATATCTACCAATTCATGAGTTTGGTGCACATTGCCTCCAGATCATAAGTTTGTTGTGTGTTTTGTAATGCATTAAAAATAAGTATATCATTTAAACTTTAAAAAGTGTAGTTATCTGACATCTTAAATCATCTTGAGTGGTATACATTCCATACCTAGAAAACAGTGTTTCAGTTGTCCCTGTGGATGATTCTGCTATTCAGAGAGATGATATCTGTCCTTTTTTTCAAGTTTGTGCACATAGGAGAATGTGCTAGTGATGGTCGGGGTGGGAAGGACCAAGAGCTTAAGAAACTTGAGCTGTATTTCTAGCTCTGGTACAAAATGTCTGTGTGATGTTGACAAAGTCCCTTCCCATCTCTGGGCCTCAGTTTCTTCATCTGCTTAGTGAAGAGGGGATAGGGCCCTCCAAGCCCTTCCATCTGTGACCCTCTAGATTGCTTGATTCCCCTGCAGTTAAGTCAAGTGTGTTTAAGTAAGCAAGCCACCTCCTGCTTGCCTCATTCGGCCTCTTATCTTAATAAGTAATGAGTGTGCCAAGGGCTGACAATGACATATTTTGAAAATAGTTATAATGCATGGCTGGCAGAGGACCTGTTGGGCATTGACAAATTACACAAACAGAGATGATGAGGAGTGCATCAAATATTAACGGCCCAGGGCCCAGACGGTAATGGAGAACTTACCTGTATCTTACATAGGCCTACTCATGTTCGGCTGAAGGGAACATTTCTTTTCAGCCTCTTCAGGCAAGTGTAGGGCTGGCTCTCAGGAAAATGGAGAAGAAGCCAAAGTTGGTTTTTCAGACCCTTAACTGTGGTTTAATATATTCCTAGAGGCTACTTGAGAGTCAAACCCTTTTAAGTATACCCTGTTATTCCCTATGTAAATGTCATAAATTGGATTTTTGTTCCTGGATGCTGATTCCTATTTTAAAAGTACAAAATTAACTAGGAAAAGTATTGAAAATGAATAATAAGATTACAAGATTACATACTTAAAAACATGTACTGAGAACGTATCCCTAATATTTTAATCTAAAAGCAAGAATGCTTCATTCATATTGGGGGATTATTCAACATAGGCATCTTCTTAAACATTAGTACAATAAAATTTAAACCTTTTCTCCAGTAATTATTTAAACTGGTCTTTTCACTCCAAGTGCCTTTGAACTGAGTTCAAATTCAAAGTCATGATGTCCAAAATATTCACAAAACATTTGATTTGAAGGGGCTAGAATTCTCCATGGTAGATTTTTCATCAGTACCTCTTGCTCTTCTCCATCAGTGAGATCTTGATAGGTCTTTACTATGAGCAAATAACCATATTCTAGCCCAGGTAGGATTATCAGGTTTGCAAATAAAAATACAGAATTCCCAGTTAATGTTGAATCTCAAATGAACGAAGAATATGTTTTAGTATGCATGTTCCAAGCAATATTTGAGACATACTAAAAATCATTTGTCGTTTGTCTGACATAAAAATTTAACTGGGCATCCTATATTTTATCTGGCTACCCTAAACCCAAGGGTTGGCAAACTTCTTCTCTAAAGGGCCAGTGAGTAAATATTTTAGGCTTTGTGGGCCTATCAAACTACTTAACTTTCACAGCCACAGAAAATAATTGTGTAAATGAATGGGCATGGCTGTGTTTCAATAAAATTGTATTTATGGACACTAAAATCTAAATTTCATCAAATTTTCATGTGTCATGAAATATTATTATCCTTTTGATTTTTTCTCAATCATTTAAAAATGTAAAAGCCACTGTGGCCTTGCAAGCTGTACAAAAACTCTCAGCAGGACAGATTTGGCCTACGAGCCTAATTTACCACCCCCTGTAAAACCCTTAAAGATGCAGCTACTGTCTTAGTTTGGGCTGCTATAACAAAGTACCATAGACTGTGTGGCTTATTAACAACAGATATTTACCTCTTACTATTCTGGAGGCTGGAAACCTAAGATCACAAGTGCCAACTTGATCAGGTTCTGAAAGAGCTCTCTTCCCAGTTTGCAGTTGCTCATCTTCCTGCTGTGTCCTCACATGATGGAAAGAGGGCGGCTAACTAGCTCTCTGGCCTCTTCTTATAAAGAGGCAAATCACATTCATGAGGGCTCCATTCTCATGACCTAATTACCTCCCAAAGGCCACACCTCCAAATACCATCACATTGGGATTAGGGTTTCAATATAATGAATATTGGGGGCACACAAATATTTGGTCCATTGCAGCCACCATCTAAGTTTTTGGAGTCATCACTGACTTCATGGTTAAGGTTGCTCAAAATGGATTGAAGACCTAAATGCAAGACCTGAAACTATAAAACTGCTAAAAGAGCACATAGGCAAAACACTCTTTGACATAAGTAGTAGCAGTATGTTTTTGGATCTGTCTCCTAAGGCAAAAGAAATAAAAGCAAAAATAAGCAAATGGGACCTAACGAAACACAAAAGCATTTGCACAGAAAAGGAAATCATTGACAAAATTAAAAGACAACCTACTGAATGGGAGAAAATATTTGCAAGTGAAATGACTGAAAAGGGTTAATGTCCAAAACATATAAAGAGCTCATACAACTCAATATATATAAAAAAAAACAATTAAAAATGGGCAGGAGACCTAAATAGACATTTATCTAAAGAAGACATATAGATGGCTAATGGGCACATGAAAAGATGCTCAACATCACTAATTATTATAGAATTGCAAATCAAAACAATGAGATATCACCTCACACCTGTCAGAATGGCTATCATCAAAAAGTCTACAAATAAGAAATGTTGGCAAGGATGTGGAGAAAGGGGAACCTTTTTACACTGTTGGTAGCTATGTAAAGGTGCAGCCATTATGGAAAATAGTATGGAGTTTCCTCAAAAAAACTAAAAATAAAACTACAATATGATTCAGCAATTCCACTCTTGGGTGTATATCCAGAAAAAAAAGAAAACACTATTTTGAAAAGATATATGCACCCTAATATTCATAGCAGCATTATTTACAATAGCCAAGCTATGGAAGCAACTCAAGTGTCCATTAACAGACAAATGGATAAGATGTGAGATGTGAGATCTATATCTGTGTCTGTCTATCATTTATCTATCTATCTATAATGGAATATTGCTCAACTGTAAAAAAGAATGAAGTTCTGCCATTTTCAGCAATGTGGATGGACCTAGAGAATATTATGCTCAGTGAAATAAGTCACACAGAGAAAGACAAATACTACGTGATATTAATTATATATGAAATCTAAAAAATAAAACGAATGTATACAGCAAAACAGACACAGGGTCACAGGTATAGAAAGCAAACTAGTGGTTAGCAGTGGGAGAAAGAAGGGTCAAGGGTCAAGATAGGGGTATAAGACTAAGAGATACAAACTACTATGTATAAAATAGATAAGCAACAAGGATATATTGCACAGCACAGGGAAATATAGCCATTATTTTGTGATAACTTTTTTTTTTTTCTTTTTTTGCGGTTTGCGGGCCTCTCACTGTTGTGGCCTCTCCCGTTGTGGAGCACAGGCTCCGGATGCGCAGGCCCAGCGGCCATGGCTCACGGGCCCAGCCGCTCCGCGGCATATGGGATCCTCCCAGACCGGGGCACGAACCCGTATCCCCTGCATCGGCAGGCGGACTCTCAACCACTGCGCCACCAGGGAGGCCCTTGTGATAACTTTTAATGGAATATAATCTATAAAGATACTGAAACACTATGCTGCACACCTGAAACTAATATAATATTTAATTTAATTATACCTCAATTAAAAAAGAAAAAGAAAGACAGTATGAGAACAAAACAGTACTTAAATGGAGAAATAGAAAATCTGAACAGACCATTTACTAGTAAAGGGATGAATCAGTAATCAAAAATCCCTCAACAAAGAAAAATCCTGGAGCAGATGGCTTTACTGGTAAATTCTACCAGACATTTAAAGAAGAAACTAATACCAATTCTCCTCAAATTCTACTAAAAAATAGAAGAGGAGGGAACATTTCCAAACTCATATTTAAGGCCAGCATTACCCTGACACCTAAGTCAGACAAAGACACTACAAAAAAAAAAAAAAAGAAAAGAAAAGAAAATTACTTGCCAATATCACTGATGAACATACACACACACACACAAAATTGCTCAACAAAATATTAGCAAATCAAATTCAACAGTACATTTAAAAGATTATACACCATGAAGTGGGATTTATTTCAGGGATACAGGGATGACTCAACTTCCACAAATCAATAAATGTGATGTACAACATTAACAAAATGAAGGATAAAAATCATCACAATGGATTTTTTAAAAGCATTTGACAAAATTCAACATCCATTCATGATAAAAACTCTCAAGAAACTGGGTATAGAGGAAATGTACCTCGATATAATAAAGGCCATATATGACAAGCCACAGTTAATTTCATATTCAATGGTAAAAAGCTGAAAAATTTTTCTCTAAGATCAGAAACTAGACTAAGATGCCCACTCTTGCCACTTTTATTCAACATAGTACTGCGAGTTCTAACCAGGGCAGTTAGGCAAAGAAAAGAAATGAAATGCATCCAAATTGGAAAGGAAGAAGTAGAAGTATCTCTATTTGTAGAGACATGATATTATGTCTAGAAAACCCTAAAGACTCCACCAAAAAACTGTTGGAACTAATAAAAATTTCTGTAAAGTTTTAGGATACGAACTCAATGTACAAAATTCTTGCATTTCTATACACTAACAAAAAACTAACAGAATGAGAAATTAAGGAAATAATCTCAGTTGTAATTGCATCAAAAAGAATAAAATAATTAGAAATAAATTTAAACAAGGGGGAGGAAGATCTGTAGGTTGAAAATTAGAATATGTTGATGAAAGAAATTGGAGAAAGCACAAATAAATTTTTTATTATATTTAGAAAAATAGATTTTCCATGTTAGTGGATTGGAAGAATTAATACTGTTAAAATGTCCCTACTACCCAAAGTGATCTACAGATTTAATGAAATTTCTATCAAAATTCCAATGGCATTTTTTTACATAAATAGAAAAAACAATCCTAAAATTTGTATTTTTGTAAACACAAAAGACCCTAAAAATCCAAAGCAATATTGAGAAAGAAGAATAAAGCTGGAAGCATCACACTTCCTGATTTCAAACTATACTACAAAGCTATAGTGATCAAAACAGTATGGTTTTGGCATTAAAAACAGACACATGGATCAATAAAACAGGATAGAGAGAACTCCCCCAAATAAAAACCCCATACATATATGATCAACTAATTATGACAAAGAAGCCGATAAATGGTGTTGGGAAAACTGGATAACCATATGCAAAAAAATGAAACTATACTCCTATCTTATACCATACACAAAAATCAATTTACACTGGATTAAATACTTAAATTTAAGATCTGAAATTGTAAAACTTCTAGAAGAAAATGTAAGGGGTAACCTCCTTGACATCTGCCTTGGCAATGATATTTTTGATTTGACACCAAAAGCAGACAAAAATAATTAAGTGGGACTATATCAAATTAAAAAGCTTCTGCACTTCAAGAAAATGAAAAGGCAACCTACATAATGGGAGAAAATATTTGTAAATCGTATGTCTGATAAGGGGTTAACATTCAAAATATATAAAGAGCTGACACAACTTAATAGTAAAGAAAAACAATCTGATTAAAAAATGGGCAGAGGAACTGAATAAACATATTCCCAAAGAAGACAAATGGCCAACAGGTACACGAAAAGGTGATGAACGTCACCAATCATCAGGAAAATGCAAATCAATGCCACAATGAGATATCATCTCACACCTGTTAGAATATGGCTGTCCCCAAAAAGACAATAGAGCAAGTGTTGGGGAGGACGTGGAGAAAAGGGAACTCTTGTGCACTGTTGGTGGGAATGTAAAGTGGTGCAGCCACTGTGGAGAACAGTGTGGAGGTTCCTCAAAAAGTTAAAAATAGGGCTACCGTATGATCCAGCAATCCCACTTCTGGGTATATGTCCAAAGGAAATGAAAACAGGATATTGAAGAGATTATTTGCACTCCCATGTTCATTGCAGCATTATTCACAGTAGCCAAGATATGAAAACAACCTAAATGTCTTTCAGCAGATGAATGGATAAACAAGATGTGGTGTGTGTGCATGTGTGTGTGTGTGTGTATATATATATATATATATATATATATATATATATATACACACACACACACGCACACACACATATACAATGGAGTATCGTGTAACCATAAGAAAGAAGGAAATATTGCCATTTGTGACAACGTGGATGGACCTTGAGGGCATTATGCTAAATGAAATAAGCCAGACAAAGTCAAATACTGCATGGTAACACTTATATGTGGAATCTAAATAAAAAGCCAAACCCATAGAAACAGAGAATAGAAAGTGGTTCCCAGGGTCTAGGGGTGGGGGGAAAAGGGAGAGGTTGGTAAAAGGGTACAAACTTTCAGCTATAAGGTGAATAAGGTCTATACTTAACATTATCTACATATCTAATATATAACGTGGTGCCTATAGTTGATAACACTGTATTGTGTAATTGAAATAAGCTAAGAGAGTAGAACTTAAATGTTCTCAACCAACAAAAAAATGTTAAATATGTGAGGTGATAGATGTGTTAATTAACTAGATGATGGGACTCCTTTCACAATGTATATGTATATAAAATCTCCATGATGTATGCTTTAAATATCTTACAATTTTATTTGTCAATTATAGCTCAGTAAAGCTAAAAAAAGGAAATAAAAGAGTCCCCCCAACATTTTTTTTAAAGTTAGGGAATCCTTCAATGAGGAAGTCACTATTGAGTTGAAATCTGAAAGAGAAGTAGTTGTGAACTGAAGGGTGGAAGGAAAGGGAAGGAGTATTTCAGATGGACGGAGGTGATGGTCACAGGAGGGAGTTTGGTGGTTTGAGAATTAGGAGGCCATAAACTGGAGCATGGGGATGAGGGCTCAGTGAGGGTTGGAGCTAGTGAGGTAGCCAGGAACCAGATCGCCACAGTCTCTTTCTCTTTCTCTCATGGTATTTGCATTTCAAAAGCCTCTTTGATGAGTGTCTTTGGCCCTGGGTAAGCTGGGCTGTAGCAAGGCTGCCACGTGGGTCACAACTCAAACTAATAAAATCCCCTGATGGCAGTCCATGACTGAGTTCTCGGTTGATGGTAAGGTGAAGGCAACAGGTGCCGAGGAATTGCATTAGCATTTCCCAGAGCTCCCTAAAATCTCAACCCTGACTGTTTGTTTTGTGCAGCACTCTCAGCAGAGTGGTTTTGGACTCACAGCTGAGATCACCATCATCCTGAGAGGGAAAGAAAATAGAACATTGACGTGGGAATAAGGTATGTTAGCCCCAGAATAGCAAATGTGAAAACTGAAACTGATCTTACCTTCAGTAAATGGAATTACCTACTCTAGAAATTGAAAGTCTTGAAAAATTGTACGTTGTGTGTGTCAGAACCAAAATCTTACTTTTGATGTTTCAGCCCAAGGGAGACAGAATTTCAGGCAGTAGCCTGACCACATCACACCCTTCCCCCTCCGACATGCACACATGTGCACACACACCTTATGGTGCTCCACCCTTTACCATTAGAGATTTATATTATGCCATGACCGAAGTAGATCATTCCATGAGTTCTCTGATTTTCATTTCTATTTTGATATAAAGTTTGCAGGGAGCAAATAGAATTTTGACTTATGTTTCATAATTTATGTAGCTGATTTCTTGTGAAATCGTGTTTCATGTCCTGTCACATTACATTTACCTTATGTTTACCCTGCTCTGGGTAGCTTGGACATTGGTCATGACGTGTGGCTGGAGAGTGGAGCTCTGGCACCTCAGCAGGGCAGGTGGGAAGGCGTTTAGGGGAAGGGGCACTACTGGCTTGTACCCTCTAGGCAGCTGCCTCATCCAGCAAGGCATGGAGCCAGGCTGGGCCAGGTGATGCAAGTGTGCTGAGATGTAAAATCCTTCTGTAGCTCGGATGACATGCTAAAGAGGTGTGTGACTTGATAGACACATGAAGGAGAAAGGGAGGGAGGGAAGGAGAGAGGTAGGAGGGCACCTCCTTTCCATCTAGCCCCATCTTGGAGGTTTGGGGATGGGCCTCTTTCACAGGCACCTTCCACTGCTACCTTGCATTTCCTTCAGTTGAGCTGAGATATGCCTCTTGTAGCTTAAGAAATGGAAGCATAGGAGACCCTTTTATGCCCTTGGGAATTTGAAATAATTCATCCCAGAGCAGTTTTCCCCAGTAGGATGGGGAATGATGGAAGAAGTTCCCTCTGGAGGAATGCATCTGCGGAGCTCCTCCTGGAGAATTGCTGAAGCTTGTTGTCCCCAAACTCCTGTCCAGTTCCTGTGCCAGAGTGACACGTTCTAGCTCCAACCTTGTGAGACTGGGAGGACAGGGACAAGGGCTTGTGCTGTCCCTCTCTTCAGAATGTTCATCATAGTCCTCGATTAGGTCTGAGCAACTTTCTTTGTTCCATTTGACCTTTACCAAAGCTGAGTGACTGGATGGTCACCTGACCTAAGCTGAGCCAATCAGCCTCCCTCAAAAATCTGAGTGGCAGGGAAAACACAGCTGGTTGATATTGCCCTTGGAACGATAAGGCCATGTGGAGCTAGGATCACAAGGAGGAACATCTGAATAAAACTTGCAGAGGTTTGGAGGAGCAGAAAAAAGGGTCTCAAAAAGGAAGAGTCTACAGGGAGAATGGAATGGGCTTTCAGAGAGAAGCAGAAATGAGAGGTCAAGTTGTTCCCAAAATAAGGAGGCAAAAAGAAGAGCTGGCTGGTAAGTTTCCAGTTCCCATAAGGACCAGCTGTATTTCCACAGATAGGTTTCACAAAACTTTCCTGCATCCTTCTAATAAATTCCTTATTGCCAAAGCCAGCTTGAGTGAGTATCTGTTTCTAGAAATAAAGTGATCCTTCAGACTGGGTTGTAAAATTTGATGTCATAGGGGAAAAGATAACCCCACTGGTTTGTGTCCTAGAGTCATTGCCTGTCTTCAGCATATGGTTTAAGGAGGGAGGGGGATCTCTAGGTCCAAATTCTCTCCTCTTCTGGCATGCCATCTTGCTGTAAATCACAGCATTAGAGAACCATTCCGTTGGGATTGGGATTTGTCTCTCAAGGAACTTGGCTCGGTACTCAATAAACTAAAATGAGCCACTCAGGGATGATTAACTTGGAGGGTCTTTTTCTTGGGATAGGGTGGTGACAGGTGAGTATATAGCCCTGCAAAAATGAGACTCCAGATGGCAAGCTCTGAGACATTCTGCATCACCCCACTCTCTTTAGCTAACATCAGCCTCACTTTTATTGAAATCATTCCAACAAAAGGATTCTTCATATATCTATAAAATCATAAGTTCATAAACTCAGAGCATTTCCTCTGAAGGCCACGGGGACTTATGATCTCCTTTTCAAGATGTCAAAGCAAGCACCAGCTCTCCTCAGCGAGCAGAGATTGCCAGGGTTATACTCTGTGATTCATTTTTTCCTGAGTAGTTTGGTTTATTTATCTGGTGAAAGGAAGATTGCGGGGGAAGAAGGTCTGTGGGTGCCCTCCCTAAGGCAGGGTGGCCCTCTCAGATGCCTTTGGGTGAGTAATATCAAGGAGCAGAGTGGGCCAGGTAGGAATGGGGGCAAACTGGGGTGGTAAGAAGTGCTTAAAGAATTTCAAATTAGAAATAAAAAAAGAAACAAGGAATGAAAGCGCAGACCAAGGAAACTACCTCTGAAGGGCTGAATTTGTCTTATGGGTTGTCTGTCAGTTTATAACCTTTGTCCTGTGATTTCTTCTGGTGCTGAAAGTTTAATGCTTCGAAGTTTGTCTTTGGGTGTGAGGAGAAGCTAAGATGAACCAGTGAGTGAAGACTGAAAATTCTTACTGAGAATGGGGAGTTATTTGGAATTCCTATTGGAAATTGATAGTAATGCCAATTGTGGGGGAGAAGTCTGGGTATAGAAGTAATTTTTCCCTCTCCCTTTCCATTTTCCTTCCCATCCTATGCTTCCATTCCTTTTCCTACCTGCTCCATGGGGCCTTCTGTGATTTTTCTTGGGCAGGGCCAACAATTTCTGTTCAGTGACCCCTGTTCTACATGGAGGCTTGGTGGAGGCCCAGAGAAATGGCATGTGAATAATGCCATGGCTTTGTGCCAAGTACAGTTGCATCTGTCATTGAGGATTTCCCATGGCCTGGACCACGTGTTCCTGTGGCGCTCAGAGAAGCTCGGTAATGAGCTGATGTTCTTGGTGTGCAGGTGGGCTGGGATCATGCGTCCCAGATACTAGATCTGATGGCCTCGTTAGTGGTCCTTCTCATTTGCTCAATGTGGGGCATCTCTCCAAATAATGCCCTGGGCCAGGCATCCTTCTAGAGCCTCCACGTGAGTTCCAGAGCCTGCCACAGCCCAGGCTGTGATGCCTGACTTAATAATCATTCTTGTTGCTTTCTCCTTCTGAGTGTCACCAAAAATCTTCCCCTAGGATGATGATATTAGAGATTTGGATAAGGCTTTGGTTTTTCTATTATTTTTTAAATAGCGGAAATGGCAAATACATTGAAAAATCTGGCACCAGCTGAGTTTAAAATTTTCACATAAATTGTGCCAAAAGACGGTTTTACAGTACCATATTCTGTATTCTATTTTACCTCCTCTGCCTTTCTGTTGTCCAACAGGACAAGCCTAGGCCTAAGCCTATACAAACTAATTTCATTCTGACCCTGATTAAAATTTCCTTCCAGCAAACCTGAGAAACAGCTGTTTCACAGTGAATGGCCCCCAGCACACCCCAGCCATCCTGTCATCCCCAGAGGCCATTCCTCAGAAGCCAGCTTTTGTGACTGAGAAGATGAAAGGTGTCAGTCCCATTCGTAATGCTGGTAATTTTGGGGAGGCAACAAGATTCTTTGTTTTATCCTTTCAAGTCGAGCATATAGTCGCTATGTTTGGGGGAAGAGTCATCATTTCCGTTCCTGCTGGATGGGGAGAAAGGATCCGTCAATCTCTTTAGTTAGAAGAGAATGTTCTTGTTCCTGATATGCAGGGTTGGTTTATTTTGGAATGCCAGCTTTGCTTTGTTCCCCTCTGTTTTTGTTGTCCTGGCATTACAGTCCTTGCCATTTAACACGTTAAATTATGGAGGGAGCTGGAGTTTCAGGTATCAACCTGAGGCCCTGAAAGTGTTTCACTGAGCCTCCAAATTAAAGCTGGTAAAGTTGACTAAGAAGAAGACAAGAAGATTCCTGGTGATCTAGTTATAGGAGAAACGGTGCTTTGGCTTATAAATGGGAGTCTGGAGCCTTTCATTACCTTAGTTTCTGACCTGCCTTGCAGGGTATATTCTTTTAGTTCACGCAGGTGGGTGTAATTTAAGGAGAAGGCTCCAGACACTCTGTTTCATGCTATACTTTATATCCATCTGTCATTATCCATTCTCCTCCTTCTTAATAATAACTAATATGTGTGGACTGAAGTACCATTTGTGAAACATCCATTATTTCATTTTGAGGAAATGGGGGCTAAGGGAGTTTGACTGACTTGGCCAGCATTCTCTGTCAGTAGATGATAAAGACAGACCCAGATCCCACAGCACGGTGTTCAACATGGCATACAAGTCCAAACTGAAACATAATTTTAGGAGAAAAGTCTCAGGAATACATCATTTTTGAAAAGGCAAAAGTTTTTGGAACTGAAGATTTAAATAAATACATAGCATATATGTGATATATAGTGTATATATATATCCCCATGTGTGTGTGTGCATGTATATGTGTGTGTATATTCATATAGATGTATATAGTAAGGGAAGCATAATCCTGAACTAAGTAACTAATTTATACTAAAGTATAAATGACTGGGAATACTTTTCCTCCCAGAGAAGTTTCTTCAAGCACACCTGTTTAAAGATGACTAGAAGGGCAGTGTTTAGCCTGAGGGAAGACATAGCAAATGCTATAATTTCATAATTAATATAATTATATTATTAATATAAAATAATAATATACAGTATATGTATATACATACATATATATATTCTCGGTAGTATGATGCAGTGTCAGGTTATTGAGAAAGATCATTTGTCTCAGGCAAAAGATGTTACCTTTCCTAAATTACAGTCTTCAAATCACATGAAGGTTACATTTTTTGTTTGTTTTGTTTTGTTTTTGAAGGTTACATTTTTTTTAATGGAAATGCATTTCTTTTATTTATTTAATTTTCCTTTGGCTGTGTTGGGTCTTCGTTTCTGTGCAAGGGCTTTCTCTAGTTGTGGCAAGCGGGGGCCACTCTTCATTGCGGTGTGCGGGCCTCTCACTATCGCGGCATCTCTTGTTGCGGAGCACAGGCTCCAGACGAGCAGGCTCAGTAGTTGTGGCTCACGGGCCTAGTTGCTCCGCGGCATGTGGGATCTTCCCAGACCAGGGCTCGAACCCGTGTCCCCTGCATTAGCAGGCAGATTCTCAACCACTGCGCCACCAGGGAAGCCTATGAAGGTTACATTTTAAGATGCACATCGGACAGCAAATTGTTCTTTGTTTTTATGTTATGATTAATTGGAACTATCGCATTCATTCATTTGCTTAATAAGCACATTTTGAGCACTTAATCAGGGAACGTTCTAGGAACTGAAAGTATGAAGATCACTAAACCAAGCATTGCTTCCAAAGGAATATGACATGAAAGGGCCTAGGGAAATTTCTGAGTTAGTGGAATCCAAGATGGGACACACTTATTCTAGATCAAGTGTGAAGCTGTCATAGGGAAGGGAACATCTGAGTGAGATTTGAAGCATGGATTCCACCAGGTGGAGGAGGAAGGGAAAGGTATTCAAGGCAGAGGAAATAACTTGTGGGAAGAGCCATCAATTATACTAATTCATGTTACAAAAGGTTGTCAAAATAACTTGTTACACACTCAGCAAATGTACTGAGCATCTACAAGTGTACCTGGCACACTGTCAGGCACTGGGGGTACAAATATCACTCATATAGAAGCCCAGCCATCTGGAGACTTAGAATCACAGAATGCTAGGACTTTGAGGGATCTCAGCAGTGATTTATTCCAGTGCTTCTTCAGATTCTGTGTTGCTGAATTCTAGGAGTTATGCTTCTAGGCTCCTAGTGAGGCAAGAAGATGTGAGTGTATTTGTCAGCTTAGGCCAAGTTGTGCTGCAGTAACAAATGACCCCCAAATCTTAATGGCTTACAACAGTAAAGGCATATTTTTCACTCATGTGACATGATCATCAAGGATCAACTCTGGTTTTACTTCATATTTTCTTCATTCTAGAACCTGCTGAAGGAGAAGCTCTTATTTAAGACATGCTTGGCCCATTTCAGAGGGAAAAGAGAGGTAGACAATGGCTTTTATAGCTTTTGCTTGGCAATAGTACCTGTCACTTCTGCCTACACTCACTGGCCAAAAGCAAGTAATATGGCCAAGCCTGACATCAGTGCAACAAGGAAGGATATTCTTTCTCCAGGAACAGGGGGAAATGTTTTGAGTAGTGATACAATCATCATCATGGAGTTTAGGAATTCTATATTCTGGCTTCAACTAGTGCAACTCCATGTCTAACTGTTTTATATATTGGACTCATATGCAACATTTTGCTTGAAGCTAGCAAAGAGTAATACTAGATGTCCACTAAAACAGTTATCCACTTTCACAATGTAGTCACCACTCACTTTGCATCCACGTGTGGCTCTGTGACTAGTTCTCACCAACAGAATATATGTACAAATAATATGTACTGATTTCAGGCATAACTTTTAAGAAGCAGCTATACACTTTCTCCATAATACCTCTTCCCTTAGCACAGCAAGATGCAGACAATAGCAAAGCTAGGAAATGGCCCACACATAAGAGGGACAGTCTCTGAATCACAGTATGGAAGAAAGCTGCCAGCTGTCCCACCCTGGATTGTAGGGTGAGTGAGAAAGAAGCTTCTATCTTTTTTTTAGCCGTGTACATTTTAGGGTCTATTTGTTATAGCCGTTTAAATTCTAAAGATTGTGTATATAAGAACAAATTTGGTCTCATCTAATTCTCTCCTTGTTCCGAGAAGAAAGCAAAAGATCAGGGAGGGATGGCAACTTGCCCACATTTACACAGAGTTATTTTTGGATGAAGCCTTTAGTGCAGATCTCTGGACTTATAGGCCAGGGTTTCTGGGCTCTACCCAGAAGTGAGGGAACGTATGATTAAAATTCTGGTTCCAAATTGCTGGTTTATGCCCTGAATCTGGTCCAAAGATGTGTCCCATATTTCCTGCATAAAGTTTTAAAATAGTATGAATTAATTGCAAATATTTAAATATCAGGATATTTCACAAGAAGAGTTAGGTTCCAACTTCTCTTGAAAAATCATAAGGTTTGGCATCACTATGTCTATATTCCCATGAAGGGAAAACTGGCTTTAGCTTCTCTCTCTTTAGATGGGGCATGTGCTCTCCAATTCATCAGGTCCCCTCCGCACCCTATTGTTTTCCTGCCTCTGAGGCATAGAACAAGTTGCCATTTATTGTGATGCTTATTCAGGCTAGTAGTAAAGAGGAAAGTACATTTTTATTTTTCCCTTGTTCCTATAAAAAGCAGAATAATAATGAGGCAACAAGAGAGAAGAAGTAAAAAAATATTGGAGAGAAGATATTTCTTTGGGAAAGTGAAGAACCGTGCCTACCCCACCCAGCTCACTTCACCTGTTTATGTTATCTGAGCCCCTGTCATTATATTTACATTATATACTTGGGCTAGGGATTAATGTGGGGAAATGATGTCTCTTTCCCCAAAGCCATTGATGAGTCAAGACGAGAGTTCTTTTCTGAGCCAGGAGTGCTATACAGATGATCACCTACATTGGTGTGGTGCAGTCACTTCCTTCAGCCTCATGGTGGGTGCTTGCTGGGGGCAAAAGGTGCCAAGCCAGAGGCCTGGGCTGGTGAGAGGGCGAGGGGTCTCCAGTGACTGGGATGGGGGTCTCTGCTCTCCAGAGGCTGGGAATAAACATCAAGGAGGGCTCTAGGACCACGGTCTCAGCCTTACTTTCCCCTCCTCAGCACACATGACAGATGACTTGCTCACAAGGAACATGCCTCCCAAAGCCCACCCAGGATGTATGTGTACCATCATAATATTTTGGAATATTAGCTGTTTTTCTGCTGTACCTCATAGGAGCCCCTGTAACCTATCATTTAAGAATTTTGTTTTCATGGCTCCTAAAATGGCCAACACACAAATGGATGGTGTTTTGTTTTTGCTATTTGGAAGAATAGGTGGTCAGCTCTAGCAGAGATTGTAGACTCCAGGATTAGGAAACATGTCCCTGCCTGGACATTTATGCAAACCTCTGCTCACGCCCCCAACCTGCAATCACGTCCCTCCTCATTGCCCCTCATCCCTCTCCCCACTCGCCCCCGAGATCATTTTGCATGCATTTTACTTGTTTAATGGCATCATTGTCTGTTGGTTGGGAGCCCCATGGGCAGACACCTGGTCAGCCTTGTTCACTGGGGTATCCTCAGTTCAACAGAGACTGATTGAATTAATGAATGAGGTAAATTGGCTGTTCGTGGGTCTTTGATCAACAACCCTGTTCTTTGTCACATAAAGCAGGTCCTGGGATAAGTGGGGTGTAGGGTAGGGGTGGTGACGATGGAAACGCCACATGGATTAGGAGATCTGAGAGCAAAAGAGAGTTGTGCTCCTTTGCAGGTAGACTGGGGAGGCCGAAGTGTATAGAGTGGGCATAACTGCATGAAATGTCTGGGCAGACACATCAGTCTGTGGTAGGAAGCAGGAGAATGCTTCCCAGGCACTCAGAGTCCTCTGGGTTTAAGCTCAGGGAGCTGACGGAACTGGCAGGCCTTGGGACTGTGAACGGAGCCCCAGACTGGGGTGAGGAAGTCTCACTGGGTACTGGCTTGAATAAAGGACAACACTGAGGACCAGGGCTGTGTCCCACCCCTCCCTAAGCCTTCCTGCTGCTACCTTCTGTCCAGGTAAGTTGAGAGGGCACAGCAGCCCAGTCTCAACTGAAATGAAGTTTATACCACTTGGTGAGATAGGGTCTATACAGAAACAGTTAAAAAAATAAACTAATATTTCTCGCTCATTTGGGTTTATGGACTGAGATTTGTATTCCTAACACAGACAATTCTTCACAGCTGTATCTCCACCACTTTTTCTACCACATGGATTGCACGTAAGAGTGATTTTGTTATAGGAATAAATGTAGATCCGCTCTAATTTATTTCTAAAAAGCAATGAATTCACACATTTCCATAATTTGGCTCTCAGTTGTCAGGTTACTCATTATGTCCATTGCAACTGATTATGAAAATGTGTTCAAGACCTGCTGCTATTCTAGTGGGAAAATAAGTGCCAGGGAGAGCCCTGGGCTGTGGATCACAGAGACCTGGGTTCTGCTTACAGCTTTGCCAGCTATTAGCTGTGGACTCCTGGCAAGTTCTCTGTCCTCTCTGGGCTTCTGCCTTCTCATCAGGTGATTATGGGAATAAAATGGCTTGTCAACTATATGTGATTGTCATAACTGCCTACCAAGTGCGCTTTTATTTATGTAGTGATTTTTCTCTAATTCAGCTAAGAATTTGAATATTGCTTTTATGTTGCTTGAGGTCATCCAGTGTGAGAAGCATTAGGGTGGGTGAACTTTTTGTTTTTTAGTTTTTATTGTATTTAAAAAAATTTTTTTACACAATTTTAAGCATTACTTTCCATTTACAGTTATTACAAAATATTGACTGTGTTCCCTGTGTTGTACAGTACATCCTTGAGCCTGTCCTACACCCAATAGTTTGTACCTCCCACTCCCCCATCCTGATATTGCCCCTCCCCTCTGCACTGGTAAACATTAGTTCATTCTGTATATCTGTGAGTCTGCTTCTTTTTTTGTTATATTCACTAGTTTGTTGTGTTTTTTAGATTCCACATAAAAGTGATATCATACGGTACTTGTCTTTCTCTGTCTGACTCTAAGCGTTGGTGAACTTTAAATGTCTTTTCTCTCTCTGACATTCTGGTCTGTGCCCTGTGACTCTAGGAGAGAGAGAGACTGAGCCACTTCTAAACTTCCTGAGGGCAGATAGTCTATTCATCCCATCACTTGAGCATGGGGGAAGCTGCCATCTTTTGTTCCTAAGGCATGGCTGTAGCCACAGGTGACTGTTTTTAAATGGATAGGTTCTTAGAAAATATTTGACAGCCTCACCTTTGTTAAGTGTTCCTCCAAGGGGTTTCAGTCGGGTTCCTGTTTTCCTGTTTATATTTTACCACTTCTAAAGTGCCACTTACCTTCATGGTGAGATGCAAATAGGAGTGCCTGACATTGCATGCTTCGGTTGAAATAAATACATCAAAATGAGTGCGAGGATTTAGCAGCTGCCCACTAGAGGGCAGCAGAGTAGTGAGAATCGGGGTTCTCAGAGGCTTTGTACACTGAAGTGTTGACATGTGACTTGGCAATTGAATAATTTTTGATACTGTCCTGACACATAAACACCTAGAAGCAGGTTTTCAGAGGTTATTTGTGCACTAAAAGAGGAATTAACAAAACGAACTTGCATGCCAAAAGTAATTTTCAATATTCTACAAAGAACTGTGGCCTCATTATGAGATAGCTTTTAGAGAATATTCAGCTATCGTTAACTGGATGTGTTAAGCTTAACTGGCAAACACACATTCAAAATAAATCAGGCTGAATGGATCTAAAAAAGTACACCCGGTGACTAATAAAGACTTCTGCTGGGATTTGGGAGCTGGTCAACTCACCCAAAAGGAGAAATTTTGTTTTAAGTGACTTTTGTGTGTCTCCCAGCCCTTGGTGCTCCCAGATTTGTGGCGCTAACATGGTTAAACAGTTATACACATACTACACAGTTAGGTATGTTATTGTGGTAATATATTTTTAAGCTATCACTCTACTTTCAGCATAAAAAGTCAGCAAATTATCAGAGTTTATTCCATTGACATCCTCACACCTTGAGAAATAGCCCATTTGTATTATCACAGTTTGATATATTTCCCATTTACTGAGCTTCTATGGCAAGTTGGCATTTTAATTTAATTATACTTTTTGCTAATGGTCTTTATTTTTCAGTGTCTGTGTGTAAAACGCCTGTAGGTTTGATTATCCACCCCCCTCTTCCCAGTGCCAAGCTGTAGTGCAAATTTATAAACTGACAAAATTCAGCGTAAAATTCAGGGAGGTGAAATGAAGGAATTTGTAAAGAAATACTGCTTGAACCATGAGGCATTTTCTTCACTTGCAGAGTGTGGCCCTGTCTTGCGTACATTTAGTTCCTGGCCTTGTTGTCACTAACAGGAACTGCAGCACAAAAGAAGGTGGGGCAAGTGTTCACTCAGGTCCTCCGAGATGGGTAGGGGCCACCGAGGGTTTGAACTCCCCACAGGGTCTCTGCTGTGCCTCTGGGGATCTAGCAACAGCAGCAATAGTACGGACTTCTTGGCAATGCTTAGAGCTTGTAGGGACTTTTTCCTTAAGAATAAGTAATTGAGGGGGCTTCCCTGGTGGCGCAGTGGTTGAGAGCCCGCCTGCCGATGCAGGGGACACAGGTTCATGCCCCGGTCCAGGAAGATCCCACATGCCGCGGAGCGGCTGGGCCTGTGAGCCATGGCCACTGAGCCTGCACGTCCAGAGCCTGTGCTCCACAACGGGAGAGGCCACAACAGTGAGAGGCCCGTGTATCGCAAAAAAAAAAGAATAAGCAATTGATCGTGGAGGCATGTAGCTCTCCTTGAAGACTGCAAGCTGCCTAGTACAGTCTGGGCGAGGCTGTCCCAGCACTTCAGGGCTGCAGTGGTGTGCATTTAATAGCAAAGAGGAGCTAAAGAATGGATAAACCCAGAGAGGCGAGTATACTCCCCATCCTCACATTTACGTGAGTGTGTGCTCCCTATTTTCTTGGTGCTAAAATGTCCCTGACTGTAAGACACACCATTGATTCAACACTAGCCTTTCAAGAAAAAAAAAGGAAGAAAGAAACACTGCCAGATTAAATATACACATCAATTGTGGGTACATTCCAATTTCAGAAATGCTAAAAGTGGGAAAACAAAGGCTGATTTTAAAATCTTGGAAATTTAGTATGTATAATTTTGATAGATATATTTAAGGCAAAATCAGCTTTCAAAATATGTCCCAGAATACAGCTCAGCATCGGAGTACCTGTGTAGCCATTGTCAAGTTTACATGTCTTAACTCCTACGTGGGGGAGCAATTCTTGTTCTACTACATGGGGATGTAGGAATAAAACTGGTGTGTGTCTGTGGAAGTGCTCTGTAAGCTGCTTTGTTGTGTTTTGTTATTGTATTTCACTGGATACGTGTTACATTTTATTTAGGGGTTTTTTTGACTCAGTTTAATTTTCACACAAGAGTCTCACTCTCACCTGTTCGCATCACCCCCTTGCACTCTCACCCATCCCTTCAGCTTGGATGATTTGCCATACAGAAGTGTGTGGACAAGAACCAACAATTTATTCGCCTGTTCTTGAAAAGACATACATCCTCTCCTGCTGAGAATACTGAGAAAAAAAACAGGAGAGTTTTAATAGTAGAGGTTTCTCCATTAAAACATAGGGGATGGGGGCTGAAGGAGGGACCTGTGAGTGTATCAGGCAAGATATTGGTGACATCAGCCAAGGGCCCAAGAACCATCCATTACACACCTCAAAAAGAGTGGAGACATGCTCCCAGCCACAGGAAAGATGCTGCCTGCTTCAGCGCCAGCAGGAAGGAAAAAGGGAGACACAACTGAAGAACAGAGTGTGTTAATTACCTTACTCGGGGGATCTTAGACAACATGCTGTATATGTAAATTGATACAATGAATATGATTACTGCAGGATTTAATTTTCATACGGAGGAGTGGAGGAGAGAGGGGAAGGAGACTGGGGCTTAGATGCCACTTTGATCTCTGCTCTCTTCTACAAATGGAGTCCTGCTCTTGTCTGTTAGCTTTTCCACTGGCCAGCCTCCTGAAATAATGCAGTCTGTCCCGGATCTCTGCACTTGCTGCTCAGTTGCTTGCTTGAATGAATGAAATCCTTTTGTACCATAAGAGTTAGGACAAAAAGTCAGAGAGGTACTGGGAGTCCAGTCACAGAACAGTGGGAGCTCTGGAAGGACTTTGAATCTCTCTGGCTACTCCCTGGTGTAGAGAACTGAAAGTCATAGTGGGGCCACAGGGGAAGTAGGTAGACCAGTTACCCCGAGATGAGCAGGGTTGGGGGAAGAATTTGATGCCAAGGAACAGGGGGAGGAGAGAAGTCCTCAGATTCTGATATATTTTTAAAGCATGGGAACTGATGTGGGTGTGACAAAAACACAAAGAGGAGAGAAGGATGATGCTAAGGCTTCGGCCTGAGCAAATGGAAGGATGGCGTTGTCATGTTTTGATGTGGGGAAAATATTTATTAAAAAAAATGTGAAGTGTAAACTCTGTACCAGTTGAAAGAGGAAACAAGTGCTGTTGGGGATGGAGTGAAGTTGACTGGCAGAGAGCAAATAATTCAAGAAAAGATGCAGGAGAGAGAAAGGCTAAGAGAAAACAAATATAAGAACAGATTCAAAGCCTTTGACAAATACTCGGCTGCACACTGGGCTGGATTCTGCTTGACCTGGGAGGACATCTGTATGTAATTATTGTCTAATTATTTTTGTGCATGTGTTATGCCTGCATTCATGCAACCATAAGTTCTTTGGTAGCGGGATCCTGTCTGATTCTTTGACACACAGTAGTCACTCAGGTAACACTTCCTGTCTGGCTGGGGCAGCCATGATAGCCCAAATCCGACTCATCCTCTTACGCTAACTGGACAAATCTAACTAGGAGGGTGGACCAGCGTGGGAGAAAGCATTTATCTTACTTTTACAGGGTGGGACCTTCAGATCTTAAAGTTCTCCTTTGTGCCCTTTTGCCTGCAGAACAGCAGGTCTCTCTTGTTCTCACACTTA
Source organism: Mesoplodon mirus (assembly GCF_964341445.2). Classification (NCBI taxonomy): domain Eukaryota; kingdom Metazoa; phylum Chordata; class Mammalia; order Artiodactyla; family Ziphiidae; genus Mesoplodon; species Mesoplodon mirus. The sequence goes on from NC_138995.1 coordinate 32,458,548, forward strand.
GAAGATGCTGCGTGGAATGCTATGGCATCTTTGTTGCCTTCTTTGTCTAGTCTAAGGGTGTAAGAGATGGAACAGTCCTGGCATAGTTTTTCTAGTAAAACCTTTGGCCTCAGAGTGCTGAAACCTTAAAGAAAAGAAGGAATAAGCTGCAATTAAGTGCAATCAGCCCTTTTTGTTTGTTTGTTTTTAGCACTTCGGGCACCCATATTCAGTGACTGTTGGGTGGCAGATGGGATGGTTAGAAGTTTGGTGCTTTGGGAGATACTTGAATATTTTACAAACCAAAGAAAATCTGTGTCACCTCCTCTGTGTACTTACATTGCAAAGGAGATGTGGCAGCTGAATGGATATAGTGATCAGAACCGGTGGTACCTACTGAGAAAGAAGAAAGATTCGAGTTCCTTTTTAAGTCATGACCTTATTGTTCAATTATTTTTTAAAAATAGATGTATCATTGGCCCTGGTGTGCTTCTCTCACTTTTAGGGGCATAGTGGAGGAAACAAACACACACACTCTCCTTGTGTTTCACTTCTTTGTTGGTCAGGGTTAGCTCCTCATCACCAACTGCCAGGAGCCCTTTATACCCAACATTTGGTCCAAATGGTGTTTGTGAATGAGGAAGAGAGTCCTAACCAGCTTCATGAGCCAAAGCATCACCAGGGCCTTCACTTGCTGAGGGAATTGGGAGGCTCAGGAGGCAGCTTTCCTGAGATGCTGGAGACTGTCTGGTCCACAGGGTCCTTGCCGTTTGAGCCTGGTAAATTGGCTGAGAGGGAGAGGGAGGGAGATCCAAAAAAGCCAGTCTCCTTTGCTGATGGAGAAATCTCCCTCTAAAATTGTGATGCAAGAGCATCAGATGCCCAATTTTTTCTGGAGTGGAGACAGAAGATCAAGCAGATGAGACGGAAAGTCTGTTTTTTCTGGAGCTGCAGCCTTTTACACCTTTATACCTAAAAGGTATTCAGCTCACAAATGTCTTTACAGTTACCTTTACAGTTGCAGTTACTGTTATGGATTGAATTATATCCCTTCAAAATGATATATTGAAGTCTTAAGCCCCAGTACCTCAGAATGTGAGCTTTTTGGAGATAGGGTCTTTACAAAGGTAATCAAGTTAAAATGAGGACATTAAGGTGGCCCTAATCCAATATGACTGGCATCCTTATAAAAAGAGGAAATTTAAACACAGAAACAGACAAACACAAAGGGAAGGCAACGTAAAGAGACACAGAGAGAAGATGACCATCTACAAGACAAGGAGAGAGACCTAGAACAGATTAGGCCCTCTCGGCCCTCACAAGGAACCAATCCTGCCAACACCTTGATTTTGGACTTCTAGCCTCCAGAATTATGAGACAATACATTTCTGTTGTTTAAGCCACCCAGTTTGTGGTAATTTGTAATGGCAGCCCTAGCAAACTAATGTCGTTACCTATGGAATTTGTTACATCTTGGGTTGTTCCATTGACTCCTTCCAATATATATCCATTAATTAGTTAATACTGTCTTTAGCTATGTGGTGATATCAGGGTCACCTCCAAAGACAAATGAAATAGACTACATAGTATGGTTTGTAATGGTGATTCTGTGGATGAACAATTTGAGTTGGGCTCAGTTGAGTGTTTTTCTGTCAGTCTTGTCTAGGGTAACTCATATAACTTTAGTCACAGTAACTCAACTTTAGCTGGCACATCTAAGATGACTTCACTCATAAGTCTGGTGGTTGGTATTGGCTGGAACAGCTAGGCTGGCTGTGACAGCTGGATGACCATATGACTTTCCATCCTGAAGGAGGTTACTTAGCCTGGGCTTCTTTGTATCCAACTGTAGGGTCCCAAGAGCTGTATCCACATTCTTAATGATTTCCTTAAGATGGTTTCCCAGAAGTGAAATTGGTAGGTCAAAGGGCATGTATAGTTTCAAGGCTTTACCTGGGTCTTACCAAAAATGCATGTTCTTTTAACAGATATTATGACTGAGTCTTATCTGTATAGTAATTTTCCTGTTGCCAGTGTTTTCTATAACTCACATTCATGTGCAGGGGAAAGAAAGCCACACTCTCTACCTGACTGCATTCAATTAATTCCTAAATTAAGTAGTGCAAGCGGAAATGTAATTCAGTACATATATCCCTGAGGAGAAAGTGTACTACAGATTTGTTAAGTGGGTTTCATTCCCTATTATTAACCATATCCTAATTTTTCTAGCTGGAGAAGGGAAAGGGACAAGCATTTTTACTTTAATTAAATTATTGTACTATTAAACCAAACAACTTGTCTACAGTTTCCTTTGTTGAGGAAAACCACACACTTCTGTAGCTTCTATATATGTCTCAAATATAACTGGAACCCTTATTTATTTAAAATCCAGTAGAGGCATGCTTATTTAAAAACTTGGCTGCCATTTTGTTTTAAGAGCTCTACCAGAATATTATTCAACCTTAACATCTATATAGGTATTTTCCATTCATGTGCCAGATTGGGTCAAAGTAAGTATGGTGCCAGAGTAGCAAGCTTCAGAGACATTTTTTTTAACATCCAAGTGCTTCATAAATAACCATGCCTATATGCTTGTAGTACACACACTTAAAGTGGAAGGACAAACAGAAAGTCAACAGAGTTACACGGCGACTCCAGGTATCCTCACCAGATGGCCAACTTCTCCCAACATTATATTTCAAGAGAGACAGAAAGACATAGGCTAAATATTAAGTAGTTACATTTGATATCATTTATCAGTCAGAAGAGGAATAAAAAAAATCAAACCTCTAAAAAGGATTCTGAAATCCAAATCTTTTGATACAAGTTCCGAAAACTATCCTGAACAATCTTTTCACCGCGCTGGCAGGTATGATAGTAAAGTTTGGGAGACAGGGATATGTTTCTTTGGTTTCTGGATGATTGCTTCCCAAGGCATATATTCTAAGCTATATTTTGAGCTCAACATCTTTTATGTGTTTCTCGTAGAATTGAATACATTGTTTCCTTACTGGTAGGCAAAGTTTAAAACAAACCACAGTCAGAGTATACCACACTTCCTCCTAAACCCTTTAATAAGTTCATCTTTAAATATCAACTGGCATCTTTAATTGGTATAAGGCTTTGAACTAGTCTAGGCATTGTAGTCAAAGAGATGTTAAGTCCAGTCCAGACTCAGTCACATACCAGAAATGTGACAGGCAAGTCACTCTCTGAGCCTCAGGTGTACTCATCTGTAGGAATAAGACACTAACCTTCTATTTTAACTGGCTGTTATGGTGTAGATTAATTGCAATTGCATATAAGGCAGGTGACACCAAACCAGGCACACAGTAGGCTTGAATAATAATCCCTATTAGTACATTATTTTTTTATACTGTATCTTTTATAAAATTAGTTTAGATATTTTTATTCCCACTTTAGGGACAATAAGAACAGAGAGGGAAAGACATCTGCTAGGTTCAAGCTTCCAGTTCCAGAAAGCCAGAGAGGGCCTGACCCTGCACAACAGCGCTAGCCATGAACCTCCCATGGTTGATGGGGCTAATGAGGCTTAAATGATCAAGACTTCTTTGGGCTCGAACACAACACAATATTTTTTTAGATTTGTAATAGAAATAAGAAAGACACCGAGCATCTGAATTTAATAAAGCATCCCTGTCCCACGACTATTGATACTGGCTGTAAGATTCAAAACCAGTTTCAGGACACTGGCCTCCACTGTCCCACAAGATCACCTTCGTCTGCTTTGGTTCATTTTGAACAATCACCCTGATGTGCAGCCCTCAACAGACCAGATGCAATATTTTTACCCACTTCGTGTTTGTAGCCTCGTGCAGGTTCCTCTCAGCTAGAATGGCTTATGTGGTAAATCTGTCCATGAGAGTATGGTGATTAAAATTTCAGATCCTTGGTGAAAATGATGGTTTGTTGTTGGGTTAGATTGGTGACTATTCTTAGGAATATTTGTCCCTAATTCAAACTCAGGTACTTTTCTTTTGCAAAATCAGAACAATCTGCAAAAACAGACAACTGGTTCCATTCCCAAATGCACTACACAGTTTGGTATGTTCTGTCCTCTTATTGCATGTGGGTCTTCGACACAGAGATGCTTTCCTGTTGACTCTTGGTAGTAAGTCCTCTTCCAAACCTTCAAAGCCACTCTCTATCCAGGAGATGTGAATCTGTCCTTTTGTTTATGGCGTAGCGCACTCAGGAGCTGAGGCCAGTGAGGAGAGAGAGAGGAGCTGAACTGGTGGAAGGCAGTAGGGGAGTGGGATGATGAGAGGAAAAAATCAAGTTTGACTTTGGGAGATGACTTTTTATCCCCACAGACATGCTTTTCCAACTCTAAGACATGGCACATTTCAATCAAAAGCCAAAGTAGGATCCTAATTTATTATGAGTTGGAAATGAAATCTTAAAAATGTATGTATGTATTAGGGGGCATCATGTTGGAGGGGCATAGCATTCAAGCAGGAGAGAGGTGGAGTAGTTGATCAAAATGTGTATGTTGGGTCAGAGGAGGAATGAGGGCTTTTAGACAAGGCAATGGCTAGGCAGAGGGCTCTTAGTAATTCTTCTTGGCTAAGATCCTGTATACTAGTTCCGCATATTACTGAAACAGACATTGTTTGTTTCCTAGCCCCCATCTTCCTTATAAAAAAATACTGTGGCACTTTTTCCAGGCCCTCAGTTTGCCCCATTACAATTATTTACTATATCAGACCCCTGGCCACTTGAGGTGGGCACATGACTCAGTCATGACCAATGAAATGTAAACCAAGAAGTTTGGGGAAAGCTTTTTCTTTCCTGATATCAATACCATCATTCTAGTTTCCCCTTTCTTCTTCTTCTTCCTGCCTAGGATAGTATGGAGGTAGAGGTGTGGAGATCCAGCAGCCATCTTGTGACCATGAGGTGATATGCATATGGGCAAATGACTACTAAGAGGGGGCAGAGTATCTCAAAAGAAGGCCCCTGGGTCACCATCCTAAGCCACATCCCAGTCCTAGCCTACGGCCCTCATACTCCTAACTATGAGGAGCATTGTTTTGTTATTTGAACTAAACATATTAATAGTTGTAACTGAGATAATTGATAACATCAAGCAATAACTTCACTGGTTTGGGTAAGAATAGCTGCTTTAAACAATGACCGCCAAAATCAGCACAGTTTATAGTAAAATTTTATTTCTTACTCACATAAAGTACCAAAGTGATATTCTTGATCAGCTGAGAACTCTTCTCTACAAGTGATTCAGGAGTGCTGTTTTTTTCTATTTGGTGTCTCTGCCATCTTCAACACATGGTTTTCAAAGTCACCCTGTGTGTGGACTTCCAGCTGGCGGAGTGGGAAGAGAGAGTGTATTGTGGGGTGAGGCGGGGACCCTGGGAGGGTATGTACCAGTTCCAGAAGTGGTACATGTCACTTCTCCCCTCTTTCCATTGACCAGAATCAGCCTTCAGTCAGAACCAACTGCATGTGAGGCTGATAATGCAGTCTAGCTGTGTGCTGAGGAGGAAGAGAAGATGACTTTTGTGAAAAGCTAGCAGGCATCTGTGGCAACCACCAAAACCATCCGTAGAGTGTCATTGCTTCATCCTTGGGCTGTTGCCTTAGAGTCCTGAGGGATGAGTTGGCACCTCATTTTACTGTCATGCCATTCTTTTTCTGTAATTTGGATGATGGGATATGAGTGTAGATAAGCAACCAGGTCTGTGGTTGCTTCCTCATCGACTGCTGAAGAAGATGAAAAAGTAGGGGAGGGTGGCAGGGTCTGGACGTAGATATTAATTTCCTTGTTTGACTTGAGGTGAGCAGGATATGGGGGAAGAGAGGAATAAAAAATTAAATTTCTGAACCTTCAAAACCACAAACTGTATCTCATAAAATTACAAATAGGATATAAATAGCAAGGATTTGTTTGGCCAAGGTTCTTTACTAACCTTGTTGCTGGAAAGGAATGGGGTGTAGTGGTTAGAAACTCACACCTGGGCTTTGAATCCTGGCTCTACCACTTAGTGGTCCTGTGATTTGGGGCAAATTCCTTAGTCGCTCTAAGTCTTGGTTTCTTTATCTCTAAAAAGGAGATAATAAAAAGGATTGCCTAACAGGAATGTTGAGAGCGTTGAATGAGATGAAAAATATGAAGCCCTCAGTGTAGGGTCTGGCCTATAGTGGGCATTGAATAAATGTTAGATGATTATGATGATAATGATGGTGATGATGATGAAGATTTTGAATACGACTATTTAGTTCAAGAAGAACTTAAGTGCCAAAAGTCAACTTAGCACTTTCTTTTTTAAAATTTTATTTTATTGTGGTAAGAACACTTACCATGTGATCTACCCTCTTAACTATTTTCTATGTGTATATTATTGTTAATTATAGGTACAATGTGTACAGCAAATCTCTAGAGCTGATTCATCCTGCTTGACTGAAACTTTATGCCCATCGATTAGTAACTCCCCATTTATCCCTCCCCCGAGCCCTTGGTGACCATCATTCCACTCTTTGATTCTATGAACTTGACTATTTTAGATACCTCATGTAAGACAAATCATGCAGTATTTGTTTTTCTGTGATTGCTTGTTTCACTCAGCATGATATGAGCAATATGTTGTTACATATTGCAGAATTTCCTTCTTTTTTAAGGTTGCATAGTATTCCATTATATGGATATACTGTATTTCCTTTATTCATTCATCTGTTGCTGAACATTAGACTGTGTCCTCATAATGACTACTGTGAACAGTGCTGCAATGAACATGAGAGTGCTAATATCTCTTTGAGATCTTGATTTCAACTCCTTTGAATAAATACCCAGAATTGGGGTTGCAATTTAAAAGCTTCTGCAGAGCAGAGGAAACCATCAACAGAGTGAAAAAACAACCTACAGAATGAGAGAAAATATTTGCAAACCATATGTCTGATAATTAATCTCCAAAAAATATAAAGAACTCCTCAACTCAAAATCAAAAAAAAAAAAAAAAACCCAAAACTAAGACCTAGGTTAAAAAATGAGCTAAGGATTAGAATAGACATTTCTCTAAAGAAGACATACAAAGGGCCAACAAACATATGAAAAATCTTCAAAGTCACTAGTCATCAGGGGAATGCAAATTAAAACCACGGGGAAGTATATTACCTCACACTTGTCAGGATGGCTATTATCGAAACAAAACAAAACAAAACGTAACACAGTAAGTATTGGTGAATGTGGAGAAATTGGCACCCTTGAGTATTGTTGGTGGGAATGGAAAGTGGTGCAGTCACCATGGGAAACAGAATGGAGGTTCTTCAAAAAATTAAAAATTGAACTACCACATGATCCAGCAACCCACTTCTGGGTATTTATCCAAAAGAATGATTATTATTCAAGAATTATGATTCATCAGCTTGGAGTATCCAGAGAAATCCTCTAGATGGTGCTGAAGCAGAGAATCAGCTTGGCATCCAATCTGAGAAGCTCATACATAGTTACCTATCATTTATCCCAAGCCAAGAACATCACAAGTCAAAACTGTAGTTGTGTTGGATGAAGTAATCTGGAAAGCTCCCCTCCCCTTTACCCCTGTGAGTCCGTGTCCCTTTGGAATGGGAGCTGTTGGCCATTCTTTGATTGCTCCCTAACACAATATCAACCTCCAATCTAATTTACATCTAATGAGACGGCGTATGTTAAGTACACACAGTATTGCTTAATGCACATTAAATGCTCAGTTAATGCAATTTCCCTTTTTTCTCAAACAGGCAGTGAGTATTTCCCTCTATTTCTTTCCTCATCAGCATGGTCACTGGGCAGCAGTCTTTATATTTATATGAAAGGCTGTTGGATGTAGAGACTTCCAGTCTGGGCTCTGGACTCAGACAGGCTTGGGCTTAAAACCCAGCCCAGCCAAGAGCTGTGTGATTGAGAACATGTTATTTACTACCATTTGTAAAATAGGGATGATGATCCATCAGTTATTTGAGGGAATGAATGCAAATTGCCCAACGCATGTAGGCATCCTATCCATGCTATTTCCCTTCCCCTTATTAAAAAAATAATCTATTTAGCCCCCAGTTCACCCCTGCATTGCACTTTTCACCATGGCTCTTCCCTAATGCCCTGACCATGGGGGAGGGGTGGCATCCTTAGGACACTTGCCTTCCATCAAAACCAACCTTCCCTGCTCCTTTTTTCTCAAGACCCTGTCTTCTCTTCTACTTGTGATGAGTTAGTTGGATGAACTAAACACAGTGAGGGGGAGGCTAGCCAGCTGGTTCCCTAAGGCAGTTAGTGGTGGTGGAAGGATAACCTGAGTGTAAGTCCTTTCTGACCAGCTGAATTATCTGGGACAAGCCATGACTCATCCCTCAGTGGCAGCTCCTCATCTACCCCATAAAGAGTGCACGAAATCATCTCCACTGGTCCCTCCTGCCCTTTGTCTATGCTCTTTATGAGTGCAAAGGTGGCTACTATGGGCAGCAAGAGAGGCCAGGAGACCATGCATCTCTCCTAGAGGTGGGAGTGGGTTTTGGTTATCCACCTACTTAGGTATTTGACTATTTTCTCCGACTTCATGGGGAGCTGGTTTGGTCGATTGGATGAGAACAGAAATCCTCTGAATCACAAAGTCAGTCCTGAAGGGCAGTGTGGGACTAAGAACCATGGATGCCTTGGGCAAGCTGCTAATTTGGTGCCTCTTTAAACATGTTCCTGACAGGCTTGTATATGCAGGGCATATGGGAGAACTTAATATATCTAAGAATGAAAATTAATTACAAGCACAAAATCCATATACCTCTGCCTTTACGTTCAAATAAGAGGCTTATTAAGGCCCTGAAAAAAAGATGTTTCTTTAAAATATTTGTTCATTAGAAATACGGATAAATATAAAGAAAAACACAAAAAGTATTCTAAACTTGCCACCCACATAAATTCTGATGATCCCCCAAAATAAAAGTATGTGCCTACAATTAGAATATGTAAACAGGTTGGAAAGGAAGATGATGCAGAGAAATTCCTTCTCCAGTCCCTTTTCACTACTGTGTTTTCTGTGGTTCTTACAAAAACATTTTACATATTTGTCAGTACATATGTGCCTGAGTGAGCACGTGCACACACACATTAATTGCAGAAAAGGAATTTAATAAATGTATTACTTCCATTGAATATAATCTTCCATTTCAACTTTTCATCTCACAATTTTTCTATTACTCAAAGCAGTGTAATGTTGGTCCCTTATAGTCACCAGCATAGAGGTAGTTTAGGCAGATACACTGTTTTGTTCAGGCCATCTCTGAAGTTTCTTTATCTGGCCTTTACAGTGCTGACATTTTTTAGTAACCCTTGTCCTCTCCTAAATTCTCTTTTGCAATTTTCCAAATCAGACATCTTCTTGGGAGGCATATTAAAAGCGTTTAAAATTTGGATAATAAAATAAATTGCTCATTTCCTGTAAACAGCATTCCAGTATGCATTATTCAGTTTCAGAATTATCCTGATTACAACTACTGACTTCAGGCAGCTATGGTCTCTCTGTTCTTGGGGTGGGTGACATAGTAGTTATATTTTGAAAAAAAATCAGGGAAATTTTCAGAGAGAGGATTTTCGTTCTGTTTTATTTTGTTTTAAGCTCCAATTATGGGAACTGTCTACTTTTGTGGGACCAATTTATGTTTTGCCAATTCTGTAAGGAATTGCATGTGGAACCCTGAATTAACTGGAAACATGTTGGCAATCAGTATATATGGTGCTTTCCTGCCCCTTGCAGAAAGCTAGCGATGGCAACTGCATTGCAGGCCCGACCTTAATCAGAGTCTCCTTAAGAGCAGGGGCAACTGAAGCAGTTTTCCTCAATTCTATAAGGAGGGGGTGAGTAGGATTGAGGACTTCTTGGAAGCATCCCGATTTCTCTGGGGAGTGAGCGTAGAACAGAATAGAAGAGGAGGATATACTTGTTCTCCACTTGGGAAGCGAGTTTAGCAGGGCCTGCACCCACCTCATCTCAAATAACAGAACAATTGACGCTGATTCCACTCTCAGTGCAATGATAACGGTTCTCACAGTTGTCACCTCTGGACCATCTCTGTGATAACCCTGAGAGGTGTCCTCTTAAGAGTGGGATGGGGGAGAAAAGTCATTTTAACTTTGAAGAGCACTAAAAACTCAAACTGCATCACATAAAATTCCAAATCAGTTCATAAAAGTGTAATAACTGACCTGCACAATGTGCATTTCCTGAAATGGGCACTCAGATTGGGCGCAAGTAACAGGTAATGAAGGGACTTTACAGAGATGATTAACGAGGGCCTCCACTTTTTATTAGACTCATTTTGCTAATCCCTAAAATTAAGGAATTCCAGGTGTATGGAGCCAAGTATGCAAATGATTTCCTTCCGCCTAGCTGCTGATTTCATAAAAGGTCCTCAAACAGAGAAATAAAACACACAGAATGGGAAAGCTTTATGGCACAGTCGAGAATATTTTGCCTTTAAATAGTTCAGACAAGCAATGTGTGCTGTAAATTTGCCACAGAGACAAATGTGTGCAAAGCTATAAAAAGAGCAAAAGTGAGGCTGAAAGAAGGCCGTGGTGGGCGGTGAGGGGCAACAGGGAAAACTCTCAAGACCTCAGTGGCCGAGGCAGTGTTGATTCAGCGGAGGCTGCCGCTGCCCCGGGAGCGCTGGTGGGGAGAACGCTGTCCAGCGCAGCGGCTCATTCGACACAGAAACAGATGGAGAAAGAAAACTGCAGACATTTTTATCCAACAGGGGCTGGAAGCATCGCATTTTCCTGGCACTCTAGTTATAGGGCTTGGCAAACTATAAGCCCGAGTGCCAAAATCCAACCAACCACCTGTTTTCCTATAGCCCAAGAGCTAAAAACAGTGTTTGCATTTTCAAGCAGTTGAAAAAACAAACAAAAAAGAATACTATTTTGTGACATGTGAAATTATAGGAGATTCAAACTTCAGGGTCTATAAATAAAGTTTCATTGGAATGTAGAATGTATGATCTATGGTTTCTTTATGTAACAGTGATAAAGTTGAGTAGTTGCAGCAGAAACTGTATGGCTTGCAAAGCCTAACATATTTCAGAAAAAGTTTGGACACCTCTATTCTAGAGCAGTGGTTCTCAAAGTGGGGTCCCCAGGGCGGCAGCCTTAGTATCACCCGGGAACCTGCCAGAAATGCAGTGTCAGGTAATACTCAGGTCTATTGAATCAGAAACTCTAGGGGAGGGACCCAGAAATCTATGTTTTAATAAGCCTCCCCCTCCAAAGGTAATTCTGATGCACCCTCAAGTTTGAGAACCAGTTCTGTGGAGTAACTCCACAGCTAGAGCCTAACGGGACACTGGATATTCAGTCCTCTCAAGAGTTGCCATAGGGTCTTTATGAATGTGAGGAGTCCTCTGCAGGGACATTTACAGCCACAGTGGGTACCCTGGGTTGCCACGTGGCTGGCCTGCCCCTTAAGGACTCTGCTTAAGTAATGCGAGAGGACCAAATATTGTTGGGAAGTGCCCAAAGCCACACAGTGGAAGAAACAGCCTTCAAGTATGGGTCTATGTGGCCTCAACATTTGAGTTCCTTCCGCTATCCCGTGATACCCTTGAACGAAACATCCTGACACATTCTATAAGGACTCATCTTGTTTCAGGCTCCAAGAAATTACTGGGAGCTAGTGACTTGGATTTTTGGAGCTCACACCCTGCTCAGCCTGGCGTCTGCTCTCAGAGCTAGCATTATGAGAGAATCATTTTACAAAATGAAGGGAATTCGGAGGTCTCTTTGGGAAAATGTCTGGTTATTCACGGTATTTATATGTGTAGAGCACAGAATATTCTATTGTGAAAATATTGAGATAACAACTACTTGGGGAGCATTTTCAGTGAAATATTTACTTGGGAGAATGGGAAACATGTCTAACGATAAAAAAATTGTAGGTGCATCTGGGTGAACATTATTTAGCTGCAAGTGTTTGCTTAGATATTTTTAATATACATTTATGCACTTTAAATTTATTTTATTGGGTGAAATAAGGACTTTGGGGAGAAGAGCTGGGGCATAGATTTTTAAATGTTCTGGGCAAATGAATACAGCCTCTGGTACAAGATGATGCTCCCAGCTGCTTTTGTTTGACGGATTATCCTGATGTCCTTCGTTTTATTGTAGTGTAAAGTAATGGGTCTGCCTGGAACAGTTTGCTGACAGATGAGAGCCTTGGTCTGTCACTGAAATCCCAAGAATTTAAAGGGAAATACATAGCAATTCACCTGGGCTCCCACTTATTACCTGCAGTAAAGGTGGGGGCGGGGGGGTGAGGCATGGCGCACGTGGGGATTGACTGGCTTTTATTTTAACTTTCAAAGACGAGATTTCATCTATGTTTCTGCAGAGACCGAAGGTGCAGACAGGCAGTTGAATGTCTGCAGCTGCCTCACCAGCACATTAATCAGATTTCCTGCTTTCCCAGCAAAAGATCACTTTACTTAGACAACTTCTCTTGCAGCTCATGTGTGGGATATTTGTAGAGAGGATGTGAGGCAAAGGACCTGGGTAGAAAAATCTTCTGCTATTTTCTTTTAACTTTTTTTCTGAAATGATTATAGACCTACTAGAAGTTGCAAAAACAGTGCAGAAAATCCCCGTGTACCATTCATCCAGCTCCCCCCAGTGTTAACATCTTACATAACTATAATACCTTGTTAAAACCTGGACACTGTTATTGGTACAATACTGGTAACTAGAATACTGGATTTACTGGGAATCACCAGTTTTTATATGCACTTATTCTGTGTTGTGTATGTGTGTGTGTGTGTGTGTGTATGATTCTGTAAAATGTTATCACATAAACAAATTACCTGCTATGTTTTCCATCATTAAATAATAGCAACTATCACAATATTGTTTCTAGCTTTTGGATAATTGTAATAATAAAATACAAAACATTTTGCATCTTTTATCCCTTCTTTTAACCACTCTGTCATTAGGGTGTGCCTGCACTCTGATATCATAAGTGCTTGAGGCTTCTCTCCCACTCTTCACTCCCCAGGAGTAGATGAAATGTGATCAAGAAGAAATATATAATTGAGCCACTAAGGTAGATATTGTAAGTGGTAACCAGTGAATCTTGTTCTCCTCCATGTTTGGGCACATCGAAGGTTACACCTCCCTCCCTCTTGAGGTTAGCCATGGCCATGTGACGTGCTTTGTCCAGTGTCATGAGAGTGGAAGCCTTCCCCAGTTTCCTCCTCCTGTGTCACAGAGATCGTGGAGGTCTCCGTGAAGGTGCCATGAGACCAGAGCCACCTGGAATGCTGAACAAGTGCGTGAAAGATAAGCCAATCCAAGCAATAGACCTGCCTAGATTGAAAAATAAACTTTGTTGTGTTAAGCCACTGATATTTTGGTGTCATGGCCACCTAACCTAGCCTTTCCTGACTGGTGCAGTGCTACGGCATGGTGCCATCTTGGGAGAAGAAAAGAGGTTGCTGGCTACTCTTCCTCGTGGCATGGCCTTACTAAGATTACTTCTGCTCTGGGAGAAACTGCTCTCCCATGGCTGATGGGCAGAAATGGTCCTGGTGTTCTTACCTGCCTAGGAAGTATCTTCCTCCATCTCCCTTTGTCCTTCCTTAGAAAGCCAAGCAAAACCAAGGTGAGGCCCACTCCTCCCCCTGAATCAGAAACTCTGGGAGTTGGGTCCAGGAATCTGTGTTAACAAGCCTCCCGGTGATTCTAATGCAAATTCAAGTTTCAGATCCACTGGCCTAGATGCTCCTTCACTTCCCTTTCTGTGGCTTATTTGCTGTTTTATGAATCCTTGAAAGCCTGGAAGTACTGGGGCTCTGGCTCTCCATCAGTCTGCATGGAATCTAGGAATGTTTTTAAAAGAATAGACAAGGCATGTTCTGCTCTGCCCTGGTTTAAGGGGTGGGATTTTTATAACCCTGACTGATTTTAGGTGAAGGAAAAGATCTCTTCCAACCTGAATGGGGCCTGAAGGCTTCTCTCCCATTACTCAGAAGTTATTCTCTGGTTGTTTTCTCTTTTTCACCATCACATGCTTCAGCTCAGATGCAATGGTTAAGGTTCATGGTTAACTGCCTTGCTGAGACTTTCCAGCTTAATTCTTCCACACTTGTTGACATGTAATTATAATTGTACTTTAAAAGGGGAAAGTGATGCTTATCTCAATGGGAAGAAGTTCTAATGGTACAAGCATCAGGGAGAGATTATTTTTTTACATAAGCTCTCGTGTCTCCTGGGTGAAGACCCTTTTGGTGTGTGCGTGGCCAGCTTTGGCTATGGTGTTACACTTCATTCGTGACACTGCATTCCTGTGCATGTGTCACCACACTTGGATACCTGAACTGCACATTAAGCCTACCTTAGGTACAGAAGCGGGATGCTCCACAGTGCTGTCATGTATTTATCCACAGTCAGCAAAGAAAACCTCTCTGAGCTGAACTGGCCACACCAGGCATTGCCCCAGCCAAAGCAAGAATCTTATTATCTGGCCCAATGTGTAGACCAAAACCTTTCAGGGGAAAATCTAGCTGGGAAGCTAGCTTCTGGGTTCCAGATAGGAGGGCTGGCAGGGATGCCCTGTGCAAAGGTGGAGAAGAAGGGAGGTTTTGTGAAATGGAGCATGATGGTACCTAGAGTGACTGAGATTTTTAGTTTATTGTAGGAGGTGGAAGGCAAAATGTCATGAACTGAACTGCAGACCTGGTAGTGTCACGTTTTGCTCCTGTTAGAAAGGAAGGATTCCACATGAGCAGTTGTGACAGTGGGCTGGCTTCTCCTCTTTGAGTGGCCCTTACACTTGGGAGTATTGCATTTCAAGGGCATTATATTGACAGATCTTGAGGACACTTTACAGTAAGGCAGCCAAGCAACATGGGGGCACAGTAGAAGGAAAGGTCATGTTTCACTTTTAGGTTTTATTTTTTACTTGTTATAAAAATAGTAAGCACACAACACAGAAAAATTAAAAGATAAAAACCTATGTAAAAAGCAACTAAAAATTGCCCATAATGGCAAAACAAAAGGTAACTTTTATTAACATGTTGGTATGTGTACTATCAAAGTTATATATAAGATATAATAAAATTGTAATCATACTAAATATACATTATGGTGTTATATTTTTGCCTAAACAGTACAGAGTAAGCTATTTACACACAGTGGTCAGGAGAGATGCTCCTCAGGGCACCCACTTCTCTCTTGTCCTGGTTGGGAATCACACAGACACTCAGGTGCCTCCCCTTTCCCACCCAATGTGCTGTACGCAAGGGTGGCTCATGACCCCTGTACTCTGAGCCCCTGTACTTTGGATTTTCCAGGATTTAACTTGCTGCAGATAAATTGGAAACTGCTGCTTTGACCGCCTGTGGGGCGAGGCCTGATGTCTGTATGGTTTCGATCGATGACAAGGTGAGTGTAATAAGGAGACTGGCTCTCCTCCTGAGGGAACTCGCTGATTCATGGCGCTGCATCCCAGGTTTCCTTCCAGCTCAGTGCTGCTCACCGGGCCTGGCCATTTATCTTTGACAGAATCTCTACCTGAAGCTTTCCCCAAACTCCAGACCATCCCATGAGTCCCAGACACATGACTGGGGCAGGCTCACAGGAGTAAGTGAAGGGGTCTGCGTTTAGAAAATGCCAGCCTTTACAGCGTGAAAACAGGACATACCTTGGGGTGTGTTTGGTGCCACAACAAAGGATTTGTTGAAACCCACATCCATGAAATAATCTGTTTTCTCAGTGAACTTCACTATTGGTACTCTATATGCTCTTTGAGCTTGGGCTCATTCTCTGCCGTTTGGTTGGCAAAATTGCTTAGTATCCTGTACTTTCAAGTAAGTTGTTCCAAAATCTAATATCTGGTTTGATTCTTGGGAATTCAGAATGCATTTTGCGGGGGGGGGAATCCATAAGTATCATGTGAAAAATAGTGGGTAGGTTTTCATGGAGGCTCCTCAAAACCAGTTTATCGTGTGATGTAGCCAAAGGTAGCATCAAGTGTACAATTACGACATTTCCCTTCTGGGAATGAGGCTGGAGGGCGTCTTTGCTCTCCATCCTAGTACAAGTCTAGCCCCGAATGGAACTTTTAAATAAGGTGAGTTTGCTTTTGACTCTTCTTCTGCCTTTCTTACTGAGCTCTTCTCCCACTTTTGAGGACCTACTCACTGTCAGAAACTCAGTAGAGGACCTCAACCCCACTTGCGTGCTCCACAATAAAGCCTCCCTTTCCTCAGTCATCTTCCTCATCTAGAACTTAAAAACGCTAAAGCATAAATGGCTGATGTCTTGTGGTCCTGCCACAGATGTTTACAGGATTTTTTTGAAGCTACTATTTGGTGGATTTCCACGTGGGCCAGCATAGCAACGCAACACAATTCAGGTGGGAATTGTGAAGACACGAGCTTTGGTTGGAGAGGCCTTTGTGTAGACTGCCATCCAGAGGAGTCTGCCCTCACCCCTACCTCTTTGTGTCTTCTTTTCCTTCCTTACTTCTCAACCAGCTGCCTCCTTGAACTTGAGTGATCAGTGGGCTCTAAAGGGTGAGGGAGTTGGGTAGAGCCAAGGTCACATGGCACTTCTGCTCGTAGCTCATTAGTCACATGGTGACATGTATTTGCAGGTGAGGCTAGGAAATGCAGTCCCCTGGGTGGCCAGGCACTCAGCCACTTACTTACATAAGGAAGGGAAAATGAATATTGGAGAGTGTGTCAGTTTGCTCAGGCTGCCACAACAAAGTACCGCAGTCCTGGTGACTTAAACAACAGACATTTATTTTCTCACAGTTCTAGAGGCTGGAAGTCCAAGATCAAGGTGTTAAGTAAAGTCGATTTTTTCTGAGACCTCTCTCCTCTGCTTATAGATGTCTGTGTTCTCCCTGTCCTTCACATGGTCTTTCCTCTGTGTCCTAAACACCTCTTCTTCTGAGGATGCCAGTCATATTGGATTAGGGCCCACCCATGTGACCTCATTTAACCTTCATGGTCACTTTAAAAGTCACATTCTGAGATCCTAGGGATTAGGACTCCAACATATGAATCTGGGGGTTCACAATTCAGTCCACAACAGAGAGGAAGCAAGAATCCCTGCCGTAAGCTGCTACATCTCTGCGCACATGTACGTCGAGTCTGCTTGTTCCTGTTACCAGGTAGATCGGAGGCTCCCTGACAGCAGAGGTGATGACTTTGGGTCTTCATTTTCCTCTACAGCAGTTGGTGCACTGCTGCACATACTTGTGTGGTTGTTCGATAAGTGCAGTTGATTGAGCGCCAGTGGTGGTGGTGATAACAGAAAACATTACGATGATACAAAATAGGGCAGTTATAGTTACGTATAATTATGTAGATTTGATAAAGCAAAAGTAGGTTGAAAACGATTGAAATAAAGGAGCAGAAAATGGTATTCGTTCATTCTTTCATGTCCTTTGTCAAACAACTGTTCATTGTGTACCTATTATGGACCATCTTTGTCACCAATATTGGGGATACCGTGGTTGTCCTCACAGAACCTTACATGCCGGACAGAGTGACAATTGAATTAACTAACAAGATGAAATGAGGCGGTGATAATGGCTGTTTAAGGTAAAAGGTAAAAGGCTTAAGGTTTAAGGTAAAATTCATGTGATACTTAGTTTGAGAAAGGCATCTAGCTGTTCAGGAAGTGTTCTCTATGGAGACATTGCCAGAGGTGAGACCTACAGTTGAGAAGGAACCAGCACGGGAAGGGCTGAGGGAAGAGCAGTAGGCAGAAAGAACAGCAAGGGCCAGGGCCCTGAGCTGGGAACCATGATGTGTGTTTGAGGAACCGGAAGGAGGCCAGGCGGCTATGGCGGGGTGAAGGAGCGGGGGCCGGTGGGAGAGAGCAAGCTGGAGGTTGGTGGGCAGGGCTGGAACATGTAGGGCCTTAGAGGTCAAAGAAAAGGTGTGGATTTACTTTAAGGAAAATGGAAGGAAAGAAGTGATGTCATCTGATTAAGATCATGGATTTACTACTGATAATAGCTTCACTTTTTATGTTGCAGCATACAAAGTGCTTCTAAGGCTATCATTATCTTCAGTGATTTTAGTGGATTGAATATTTTGATTCCCTGTCTTGTAGAAAGGACATAATGGGTTGCAAGTTCCAGAAAACTTTCAAATAGAGTCAAATGCTTGCAGTGCCAAAACCAGGCTGAGTACAATTAACGTCTGATGTTTGCAAAGGCCTATTGAGATCTGTCTGGGCTTCAGAATTATGATCATTACAAACCCCAACTCTTGTCCAGCTAGAGACTGAGCTGGATGTGCAAAGGTGTTGAGACAGACCTTAAAAACTGCTTTAAAAAAATATACACACTGCTAAAATTATAAAATATTTATTATTTTATATATTCATATATACTTACAAAATTATCTTTAAAATTATTTCCTGACATGACTTTCTTGCCTTGGTCAGTTAAGCCCTTTCTTGTAAAAGTGCTGAAAAGAGTTCTTGTAAACTGAGCACTCTAAGTGTTTGGATGCTGGTGACTGAGAATCCACTGGGCTGTAATTAGAGAACTGGCCACCTTGATTGGCTGCAGAGAATTATGGGAACACCAAATAACATTGCAACAATTATGCCCCAGCAATTAGCAACCAATAAAGCAACAGACCTCATTGATATAGCTGTCCTACTTAGTAAAAATATTGGAAAACAAATACCCTGCAAAACAAATAACATGTAACTAGCTCTGGCAGAAGAGCAAAAGTGAACTTGGCTACAGCGGGAAATCTACCAACAGTCAGGCCTGGGCTGAGAGAGAGCAGTTCCTGAGTACAGGATGCCATCCTTTACCAATAGCAGCTGATTCTCATGTCTGGTATGTGGGAAGTAGCATTCTCAGAGTTTAACAGGTATGGTAGCATTTCATCCTCAGAGCAACCCACCAAGGGACGTACATTATTAGCTCCATTTTACAAATGAGGAAGCTGAGGCCCAGAGAGATTACACCATCATAGGTGGCAGAGCCTTGAGTTAAAGCAGAATTTAAGTTAAACTTACAGTCTGTGTGCCAACACCTAGGGTATCCAGCTTGCCTGGGCTGGAGCCTCAGTGATGCTTCCTAAGGACTTTTCCCCCCCCAAACCAATTGCTGTTCAGACTTTGGGTAGTAGAACCTTTTGTAAAGTTAAGTCCTCTTTGATAGCCATAAACCATTTAAAGAATGCTTGAAAGTGTTTGCTCACCACTTGTATCTTGCTATTCAGTTTCAGCAAGTTACACTTGGTGATACAACTTTAGGGTGCAGATATAGAAACCGAGACACACCAAGATCACTGGACTTGGCCACTATTTCTATGGATTGGAAACATTCCATCTGCCCTGGACACTTTAAAGGGACTCACTGCCCATTCACTACTGGGTGGCTTCCACTGATTCCCCAGCTCCTTGGGGAAGGGGAGTTCACCCAAACCCCTCCCTCTTCAGGCCATGCTTATCCTCCTCTGCTCCTGGTCCCTTAACACCCTGCCCTCACCCCAGTTTGGCACTGTCCTTCCCCTAAAGACCTCCAGGTTAGAGGAGCTGCTTTGTCCTCCTTGTTCGGGTCAAAACTCAGAATCCCCTCATCAGCACACCCCACGTCCATTCAGAAGGCGGAGCAATGTGGAGCTTACAAACTTGGGTTTGCATCCACCTCTGTGACCCTGGGTGAAATAGTTAACCACTCTGGGCCTCGGAGTCCTCATCTGCAAAATGTAAGTATCAGTAACGTCATCTCATCTTGGCTGGTGAGCCTGTGATGGAATCTTGTTCAGTACCGTACTTCTCTAGCAGGTGCCCCTGTATGCTTGTGACGTGATGGAACTGTGCCTGGCACATTGAGGATGCTCAGTATGTAATGGCTATAGCCATTAATATTTTGTATTGTCACAGGTCTTAGAATATCCACTTCTTTGCAATCTATGGATATTTAGACATTATATCTTTAAAAAAACTTTGCCAGAATAAAAAATGTATTAAATAATGAAGAAAAAGAAAACTATCTATCCTCCCTGCCCTGGTCAATGATGTGGAGCCACTGTCCACCTAGGGATTGAATGGGAAGAGAGTTAGTTGTGTGAGAATGAACATCACACCTGCATTGTTTCTTCTGTATTCTCAGCATCTAGCATAGCTCTTGGAAAATTACAATAATAACCAGAAGAAAAATAGCACACATTTATTGAGCACATACTAATCGCTAGGTGCTATATTAAACAATGTATCTGTGATATGTAATCCTCACGAGGATTCTCTGGGGTGAGTCCTTTTATTTTTCCCGTTTTATAGAATGAGAACGCTGAACTTCAGAGGGGTGAAGTACTTTGCCTTTGACTCACACAGTCAGTGGCAGCAAAACCAGAATTCAAAGTGAGAATGGTTTGACTGTAAACCTTGGGCTTTAACCGCAGAGTATGCTGCTTTAGGAAATAGTGAAGGAAGGAGGTGGGGAGGGAGGGAGGTAGGAAGAAAATACAAAGCAAGGGAGGGAGGGAGAGAGAGAGAAAAGAGGAAGGAAGGGATGCTCTCTGGAGTCCCAGCCCAGCGTAAGTACTATTTCTTAAACTTCACTGCACACTGGAATCATTTGGCCAACTTAAAAAAAAAAAAAAATACTGATGCCTGGGTCCCACCCACAGGGATTCTAGTTTAATTGGTCTGGTCTGCAGCCTGGTCATCAGGACTGTGAACGCTCCCAGGGGATTCTGGAGGGCAGCCAAGGTTGAGACCCACTGCCTTAGCTGTAACCCATCCCCCCATGTCCTCCAAGGTGGCCAGGGGCCACTTTTCATTAGTACATGTGGGTGGTACCCGAGCCCTCCAAATGGCGGCTGCAGGTGCACTGGGCTCTGATGGAGCCAGGGGACATGGAGGGCCTGGTGGCGTGGTTGATGTAGAGCCCAGAGGGGCTTGGAGCTCAGGAAGTGGGGTTTATTACAGTCTAGATGACAAAACCTTCTGTGCCGAGTTGCATGCCGACAGTGCTCAGATTGCAGGAGGGGATTGCCCGCCATCCCTTCTGGTGAGTGTCCCCCTCGCTATGGTGACAGGGTGCCTTGTGTCTGGGATTTCCTCCACAATGACTTTTCCAGACTGCCCTAGGCTGGTGCCCTGAGCTGCCTCAAGGCCTGGCTCTCGGGGCTAAGCAGCTTGTCATGGGTTGGGCTGGGGATTCCTGGCCAGGTTGGGCTAACCCTGGAGCTTGGTACAAGGAGGGGAAGAAGGAACATCCGTTTGTTGGGCAGGGTATCTGAATCACACTGGGAGTTGCTGAGATTATTTGGGTTGTGTGACCAAGGGATATAGCATTTCCTCTGATTCGGGGAGGAAGGGGACCTTTTAAAAGTATGAGTTGGTGAGTATTCCCGAGGTTCATTGCCAAGCCTGGAACTGGAAGCCGGTCTGCACAGTTCTACGGAGAACTGTGGAGTGTGAAGTTGAGGAACTGTGCAGGCGGTCTGCTTCCCATCTCTTGGCTGCCACAAGACCATCAGCACATGGGAGATCTGTCCTCTGCAAAAAGAAACAAATAATCAGACAAAAATAGCAATTCTCCATGCTGGGCCCAGCCATCAACTCAAAATGTTCTTGAAGCACATAATAAAAGCGGCCATTTATGTTGCTTGTATCCCAGATCTTGTGGTAGGTGCTTTACATTATTAGCTCACCTAATCCACACTTGCTCTCAACTGGTAGATAATATCCCCATTTTATAGAAAAGTAACTTGAGGTTAAGAGAGGTTAAAATAAGCTGCCCAGGGTCAAAGAGCTCGTGACCAGCTATTGCGGGATCTGGACTAAGATCCAAAATTTTTGTGCTCAGTGTCCTCACTACACTGTCTCCATCAGAGTATAGACTCTATTTTATCTATTTTTGAGTTTCTGGCCCCTTGTACAGAGTCTGATGCCTAGAAGACCCACAACAATGTTTACTGAGTGGCTGGATGAATGAAGGAATGCATGGATGAATGAACAAATGAAGCCATTACATGACTCTAATCTCAATTCTTCAATTGCCAAATGGAGGTTGTAAGGGCAAGAGAAGTGATGTGTGTGACAAAGCTGTAGAGTATGGGAACATCCTACACAGGTAAGGCTTGCCAACACTACTCCAGACACTCAGAAAATTACGTTGAAAGTATAAAATTTCTCACTGCAGCAATTTAAAATGTGTCTATTTATTTTACTGGTCAACCACCAAAAATAATGGTGACAAGATATCAGATACAAAGAATCTAGAAAGTTTTCCAGACAATAGAGGGACACTTTAAGAGGAGATTCTACTTCAGAGCATTCTGTTGGCTCATGTAATTCAGTGCTCATGGGGGTTGGAGAGTTTGGAGCTGGAAAGGAATTCAGAGACTGTGCATGAAATGCCCTGTGCTAGAGATGAGGAAACTCAGCGGAGTTTAGCCAGTTAACCAAAGTCACAGAGAAAGAGTGGCAGAGCTGCAAGGAGGGTCCGAGGTGTGCAGGCACACTCACACCTGTCTCTCCTGCCTGGAGCTGGGCTGAGCGTAGCTCCTTTGAGCCAAAGAGTGGCCTGTGAGTTGCATGCCCGCAGCCGGGCCAGCAGACCAACAACAAACGGCGTGATTAATGGTTCCTCTGCTTTTGTCATTTATTTGCCTTGTTTTTTTCCTTCCCCCAACAGAGCCGATAAGGAAGGTTTTGCTAGAAAATCATGTATCTCTTCTTTTTCTTTCCTCTGACCAGTGAGATGCAGTTCTCATTACTCTGGCCACTTTTCAAGGGGAAGCAGTTTTACATTATTTAGCACCTAAATTGGGTCTTGAAAGAGACTCAGCAGAGGCCTCTCTTACTGTTGTCTGGGTCCCTAGGAATAGCCCACCTATTCAGACCAGCAATTCCATCTGATCTGATTGTTTCTTTGCTCGACACTGGGCCAAACTGTGGAACTTGACAGTTCATTTGCACACTGCTTTTCAGGCAGTGTGATGTGGTACAACAACAATATATAGTGGGACAGACAGATTGTGAGTCCAGGTTCTGTATGTACCAGGCTGGGGTGGGGTCCAGCAAGTTACTTCACTTCCCTGAGCTTCGTTTCTACATCTGTGAACCTGAGATCTGGGCAGGGACTAGGTTGAAGCAAGAGAGACATCCAGGGTAAAACATTTACAGAGGCACTGATTTGTGACCCTGAAAGTGAGTGCCCCTTAAACACTGCACCCCAGAAGACTGCCTCACCTTGGTTGGAGCTCTGCTAGCACTTATTAAGCATTTACTATACACCTGTCACTGTCTCAAGGGCTCTGTGTGCATCACAGCCCTACGGTAGGTGTTATCGTTATCCTCATTTTGATAGACAGGGAAACTGCGCCAGAGTTTGTTACCCACCCACAATCAGGAATTTGTAAGTGGTAGAGCCAAGAATAAATCAATAAATTTAACCAAGGACTTGAAAGACGTGCACACTTTGTACTCAGCAGTCTGACACTTAGTAGGTGCTTAAATAGACACTCGGTGGTTTTTCGTGTTGCGGTTGTTATTCAGGTGTGAATCAGTAGCCACACTCCTCTCTCCCCTGCAGGGGCCAGAATTTTGTTCAGGACCTCAAGTGGCGCCTGACCACCTCGACCAGTCTTGGAGATGACAGATCCGTTTACAGAGCTGCCAGATGGAGTCATATTAAGTTATCCATCTCTGCCAAATGCTATTCATTGTGAGATCTGCCCCGTAATGAAGCATGATGGATTGCTTCTTTTGGCCAGAGAATAACTTAACCTCTGACTCGAGATGGAGGTATGTTTTCCATGAAAAGGTGGTTAACAGCCTCTTCCACTTGTCAGAAACACTGGCCAAGGCTGTGTGAAAGTGCCAAAAACTGTATTACATCCTCAAAGTCTGTGAAAATAAATTCCTCTCGATATATTATGTATTTAGTTCCCCATCTGGGTTTCCAGGAATTATGGCTGTTACTGTACAGTCTAATTTTAAATCTGGAGCTTTATTATTCAAAAGAAATGTCTTCCCCCCCCCTTCTCTTCTTCTTTTCCCTCCTCCTTGTTCTGTGTGCATTCTGCAGCGGATTTAATTGAGTTTTCCCCACAAGGATTCCATTGCCACTCCAGGGCTTGAATATCCTGATAGTCAATGATGCTTAAAAAAAGAGAGCTTTTGCAGCCGTGACTGTGTTCACATGGAATCCCTCATTTCCATGGAGAAGTACAATTATGTCCAAGTGAGGCGGTTTTATATTAACTTTGGGGCAGGAGGTGGATTCAGAATGTGAGAGTGCGCTCACTGTCTTGTGGCAGTTCATGCAGGGAGCTGGCTGGCTGCTGGGTGCTTGTCAGGGGCTGAGCCTGGGCAGAGAACCTGGGTCTGGGAGCCCCGCCCAACTGATCTTGTCTGCTCCCTCCTTTTCTGTCTGTCTTTCCTCCAGCTCAGGGGAGTAGTCACTCCATATCAGACAGACATTAACTGAAGAAACCTCAGCTGAGGCTGCTTTGCACACTAACCCTTCCTTTCCTGCCTCTTGAGGTGGGTGTGTTTGGGGAGGAGAAGGATGTGGGGCTTGGAGCTGAAGTCATGCGCTTCTCGGCCCTTTCACCCCACTCCTTTGGAACTGTTCTTCTACATACTGATCTGAATCTTCTTTATTTTTTTCCTCTCTTTGACATGGGAATGCTCACCTCTGAAAGTGATTTATAACCTATGAGGCACATACAAAATAAATAAAATCAAATTAAAATTTAAAATATTTGTAAACATTCTAAGGGAGTATTGGTATAAGTGCATGACAGTGCTTCAGCGCTAATGCACCGCGTGCGCAACTCTTTCTCCTCTTAGCTGGGTGATCTTAGATCAGTATCTTGACCCCTTGGATTCTCAGTTTCCTCATCTCTGAAATAAGACTTACTACCATGCTTATCTCAAAGATTGTTGTGAATATTTAATGAGGTGTAATATTCAAAGACCTTTACTTAGTGCTGGCCATTAACCCTCCATACTTGTTAGCAATGCTGATGAGGGGCCAGGTGGCTATTATTGTTTATTGCTGTAATTATTATCATCTCTCTCTTAAAGCTGAGTCCCTTCCTTACTCTGGCGTGTTTCATTTAAAGGCATGCCCGTTTTAGAGTGGAAAGTGGTTCCTGTTACTTCCCTTGCCTTTCAGCAGCGCCAGGAACTGGTTCCTTGAACTACTGTCCCTTGGACAAATGCACATGTGGTCTCTAGTGAATGCTGGGTAAGGAGCAAGGGTGGAAAATTCCAGGTCTGGCTTCTGCTTGGGTAGCTGACCCTATTAACCATTAACAGTTTATCTTAAATCTGATTCTGATTACATCCAATTTGTTCTCTCACCCCGCCTCCTTGCCCGGTTTCCTTCTAGAATTTGCATTAGAAAATGAACAGCCAGTGTATCCCATTTGTGAGCGTTGGAGTCACTGGCCCTCTTCTCGTGTCGGCTCACCTAGGCACTCTCTTGGTTTTACTCACTCATTATGTCATCCTGGCTGGAGGAGAGGGGAACTTTTCTCTGGGCCTCTTTTTCCGTCTGTGGAATAAGACGACTAACCATCAACTGTCCTACACTGTCTTGCTCTTGTCAGGAATTCAGAGGCAATGGCTTTTCCTTAGCACAATGGCACTTCAAAAACAGTGGAATATAGTATATACCTT
This sequence comes from Mesoplodon mirus, assembly GCF_964341445.2. Classification (NCBI taxonomy): domain Eukaryota; kingdom Metazoa; phylum Chordata; class Mammalia; order Artiodactyla; family Ziphiidae; genus Mesoplodon; species Mesoplodon mirus. The sequence continues at coordinate 32,484,202 of NC_138995.1, forward strand.
TAGGTAGAGGTTAGCTGGGTGCCAAAGATGGGTGAGAATTGTGAATGGTCAAAATTACCCCCGGAACTGCTGTAACTTTCCCAATAAGGAAGCACAGAAATCAAGGTGTTGTGATACAACCCTGTAGTAATATGGATGTGTCAATGTAAAATGTATACACACTACCATAACCTATAGAATATAACAGAGCAAGCTTTTGAATGACTGAATATAAAGAGAGAGCACATGTAGTTGGGGTTTAGATGTTAAATACATGCTTGATTCTGCTCCTGTCTCTCAGAACTGGATTCTTCTGCTTTTCTGTGAAAGGAACTCTGTGAAACGAAACTGTGTTTTAAGATTCAGAGAGTTTAGTTTCTCAACTATCACATGAGAAGGGGAGATCACCTATAAGGTGGTCCCACAGAAATAATGGAGAAGCCACCACCAAGCAAAACTCTGGCCACTTTTTATTATAAATAGGGTAAGAATAAAAATACTCTTAACTGGATCACAGCCAATACACCCTCAGACAAGTGACTGTCTCATGACTAGATTCATGTAGATCTTTAAGTCTACAACCACATTTACTCAGGGCCAGTGACCCAGGGAGAATACTGTACTCTCAGTACTGACAATAACAGCAGCAAAAGCCAATGTTTACTGACTGCTTTCTGTGTTCCAGGTTCTGTACTGAGGCCTTTATATTTGCTGTTTTGTTTGAGCTAGATACTGTTACTATTCCCATTTTGCTGACAAAAAAATAAAATAAGGCATGGAGGTTTTAAGTACCAATGACTTAAAAGCCCATGGTCACAGAACTAGGGAACATAGCACCCAGGATAATAACGCTAGCAATCTGATTCCAGAGCTCATGCTCTCTGCTGTGGTCTGAATGTTTGTGTCTACTCAAAATTCATCTGTTGAAATCTTAACCCTGCAAAGGTGATGGTATTAGTAGGCAGGGCCTTTGAGAAGTGATTAGGTCATGTGAGTGGAACCCTCATTAATGGGATTAGTGCCCTTATAAAAGAGACCCCACAGAATTCCTTTAGCTCCTTATATCATGTTAGGACACAGCAAGAAAGTGCAATCTATGAACCAGAAAGAGGACCCGCACCAGAATGCGACCACATTTGGACCATGCTGGCACCTTCATCTCAGAGTTCCAGCCTCCAGAACCGTGAGAAATAAATTGCTGTTGTTTATAAGCCACTCAGTCTGTGGGATTTTGTTATAGCAGCCCGAACGGACTAAGACACTCCATCTTTCACCCTTGGCCCCTCCCCTACATCCTTGGGAAAGAAGTATTATCTCTCCAGATTTCACTTTCCTCAACTATGAACTCAGGACAACGATGTCTGAGTGGGAACCTTGTGCAAAGGCCATGAGACAATGTGAGGGGGAATCGCTGTGCAACTTAACAGTGATAGAAGTTTATAGGCCTGGTGCTAATTTAAAAACAAAGATGGGTGGGTAGTTGGACCACAGCCTTCTAGTGCTGCCCCAGTGACAGCTGGTCAAGGAGACCCGTCGATACCTTCTTGTTCCCTAAGCTCTGGCATTGACCCTTCATCAGAAGCTGTAGGCTGATGGGGGAAGGGGAGGTAGAGTAGAACGGACACATCCCTCTAATCCTAGAATTCCCTTTTCAGTCAGGGGTGGTTCTGACTTTTCTTCTAATCTGAGACGTTTTCGAGGAGTGCCCCAACCTACTCTTCAGAAAGAGCTGAATCAGTACCGATTAAGGAAATGACCACTGAATCTGTTGGCTTAAAAAAAAAAGTGAGTCTCTGCCTATTAGACTAATTGCTTAGATACCGATTCATCTGTGATAAATTGCCTTAATACATCCCGCTGAGCAGAGGAACTATGAGAATGAAGCAGGGTTAAGAATAGGGTGCATTCTTCTCCAGGGAGATGAGACAATACAATATACAGTGTCCTGGGATTGTTCTAATGCACTTATTGAAATGATGCTGATGCTGGAAAGCCTGTGAAAGAAGGCAGGGCGCTTTTCTATGTGTTGGTCACATGGTGACCAACAAGCTCAGCTTGTTCATTCCTCAGAGACACATTTTGACACACACGTAAGGGGCAAAGAGGGGGCCCTGGGGTCTGGCTGTGATTAACACCCACCTAATGAGGTATCTGGGAGGGGGTGCTGGAAGTTGAGTAGGACTTAATTATGGCGGCCTTACATGATGATGTTTGAGGGAAGCCACCAGCGTCCTGGGGTCCAAAGCTCTGAGTGGGGGTCCAGACTCCTCCTTGTTGGCTGTGTGACTTTGACTTAATCTCGTAGTGCCTCAATTTCCAAGCACTTCATTGGGCTGCTGGGGACACAGATCAGATTTGTGATGGGACCTTATTAACTGTTAGGAACTGCTCATAAGTGAAAAACAGTCCTCTATTTGATCAGTGTTTATCAAACACTGATTCTGTGCAAGAAACTGTCCTTTACTCTTGGGGGATGGCACTGACCATAGTCATACCGTCCTTTTATCATGGAATTTGATTCCAGGTGGTGGAGACAATACCAAATAAATGTATAATGTGAGAATGGGGGAGGAGCTTCAAGATGGAGGAAGAGTAAGACGTGGAGATCACCTTCCTCCCCACAAATACATCAGAAATACATCTACACGTGGAACTGCTCCTATAGAACACCTACTGAACGCTGGCAGAAGACCTCAGACCTCCCAAAAGGCAAGAAACTCCCCACGTACCTGGGTAAGGCAAAAGAAAAAAGAAAAAACAGAGACAAAAGAATAGGGACGGGACCTGCACCAGTGGGAGAGAGCCGTGAAGGAGGAAAGGTTTCCACACACTAGAAGCCCCTTCTCGAGCGGAGACCGTGGGTGGCAGAGGGGGGAGCTTCAGAGCCACAGAGGAGAGTGCAGCCACGGGGGTGCGGAGGGCAAAGCGGAAAGATTCCCGCACAGAGGATCGGTGCCGACCAGCACTCAGCAGCCCGAGAGGCTTGTCTACTCACCTGCCGGGGCAGGTGGGGCTGGGAGCTGAGGCTCGGGCTTCAGTCGGATCGCAGGTAGGGGACTGGGGTTGGCGGCATGAACACAGCCTGAAGGGGGCTAGTGCGCCACGGCTAGCCGGGAGGGAGTCCGGGGAAAAGTCTGGACCTGCCGAAGAGACAAGAGACTTTTTCTTGCCTCTTTGTTTCCTGGTGCGCGAGGAGGGGGGATTAAGAGCGCTGCTTAAAGTAGCTCCAGAGACAGGTGCAAGCCACGGCTATCAGCGCGGACCCCAGAGAAGGGCATGAGACGCTAAGGCTGCTGCTACCACCACCGAGAAGGCTGTGTGCGAGCACAGGTCACTATCCACACCTCCCTTCCTGGGAGCCTGTGCAGCCCGCCACTGCCGGGGTCCCATGATCCAGGGACAACTTCCCCGGGAGAACGCACGGCACGCCTCAGGCTGGTGCAACGTCCCACCGGCCTCTGCTGCTGCAGGCTCGCCCCGCATCCGTACCCCTCCCTCCCCCCGGCCTGAGTGAGCCAGAGCCCCCGAATTAGCTGCTCCTTTATCCCCGTCCTGTCTGAGTGAAGAACAGATGCCCTCAGGCAACCTACACACAGAGGCGGGTCCAAATCCAAAGCTGAACCCCGAGAGCTGTGCGAACAAAGAAGAGAAAGGGAAATCTCTCCCAGCAGCCTCAGGAGCAGCGGATTAAATCTCCACAATCAACTTGATGTACCCTGCATCTGTGGAATACCTGAATAGACAACGAATCATCCCAAATTGAGGAGGTGGACTTTGGGAGCAAAGATATATATATATATATTTTCCCCTTTTTCTCTTTTTGTGAGTGTGTATATGTATGCTTCTGTGTGTGATTTTGTCTGTATAGCTTTGCTTTTACCATTTGTCCTAGGGTTCTGTCTTGTTTTTTGTTAGGTTTTTTCTTTTATTTTTTTTACTTAAAAATTTTTTTTCTTAATAATTATTTTTTATTTTAATAAATTATTTTATTTTACTTTATATTATTTTATTTTATTTTATACTCTTTCTTTCTACTTTTTCTCCCTTTTATTCTGAGCTGTGTGGATGAAAGGCGCTTGGTGCTCCAGCCAGGAGTCAGGCCTGTGCCTCTGAGGTGGGAGAGCCAAGTTCAGGACACTGGTCCACAAGAGACCTCCCAGCTCCACGTAATATTAAACGGCGAAAATCTCCCAGAGATCTCCATCTGAACGCCAACACCCAGCTTCACTCAACGATAGGCAAGCTACAGTGCTGGACACCCTATGCCAAACAACTAGCAAGACAGGAACACAACCCCATCCATTAGCAGAGAGGCTGCCTAAAATCATAATAAGGCCACAGACACCCCAAAACACACCACCAGATGTGGACCTGCCCACCAGAAAGACAAGATCCAGCCTCATCCACTAGAACACAAGCACTATTCCCCTCCACCAGGGAGCCTACACAAGCCACTGAACCAACCTTAGCCACTGGGGACAGGCACCAAAAACAACGGGAACTACAAACCTGCAGCCTGCGAAAAGGAGACCCCAAACACAGTAAGTTAAGCAAAATGAGAAGACAGAAAAAAACACAGCAGATGAAGGAGCAAGGTAAAAACCCACCAGACCTAACAAATGAAGAGGAAATAGGCAGTCTACCTGAAAAAGAATTCAGAATAGTGATAGTAAAGATGATCCAAAATCTTGGAAATAGAATGGAGAAAATATAAGAAACATTTAACAAGGACCTAGAAGAACTAAAGAGCAAACAAACAATGATGAACAACACAATACATGAAATTAAAAATTCTCTAGAAGGAATCAATAGCAGAATAACTGAGGCAGAAGAACGGATAAGTGACCTGGAAGATAAAATAGTGGAAATAACTACTGCAGAGCAGAATAAAGAATGAAAAGAATTGAGGACACTCTCAAGAGACCTCTGGGACAACATTAAACACACCAACATTCGAATTTTAGGGGTCCCAGAAGAAGAAGAGAAAAAGAAAGGGACTGAGAAGATATTTGAAGAGATTATACTTTAAAACTTCCCTAATATGGTAAAGGAAATAGTTAATCAAGTCCAGGAAGCACAGAGAGTCCCATACAGGACAAATCCAAGGAGAAACACGCCAAGGCACATATTAATCAAACAATCAAAAATTAAGTACAAAGAAAAAATATTAAAAGCAGCAACGGAAAAACAACAAATAACACACAAGGGAATCCCCATCAGCTTAACAGCTGATCTTTCAGGAGAAACTCTTCAAGCCAGAAGGGAGTGGCAGGACATATTTAAAGTGATGAAGGAGAAAAACCTACAACCAAGATTACTCTACCCAGCAAGGATCTCATTCAGATTTGATGGAGAAATTAAAACCTTTACAGGCAAGCAAAAGCTAAGAGAATGCAGCACCACCAAACGAGATTTACAACAAATGCTAAAGGAACTTCTCTAGGCAAGAAACACAAGAGAAGGAAAAGACCTACAATAACAAACCCAAAACAACTAAGAAAATGGCAATAGGAACATACATATCTGTATTACCTTAAATGTAAATGGATTAAATGCTCCAACCAAAAGACATAGACTGGCTGAATGGATACAAAAACAAGACCCGTATATATGCTGTCTAAAAGAGACCCACTTCAGACCTAGGGGCACATACAGATTGAAAATGAGGGGATGATTTCCATGCAAATGGAAATCAAAAGAAAGGTGGAGTAGCAATTCTCATATTAGACAAAATAGATTTTAAAATAAAGACTATTACAAGGGACAAAGAAGGACAGTAAATAATGATCAAGGGATCGATCCAAGAAGAATAAATAACAATTATAAATATTTATGCACCAAACATAAGAGATCACTGAAGAAATCAAAGAGTAAATTAAAAAATACCTAGAAACAAATGACAATGAAAACATGATGACCCAAAACCTATGGGATGCAGCAAAAGCAGTTCTAAGAGGGAAGTTTATAGCAATACTATCCTACCTTAAGAAACAAGAAACATCTCAAAAAAACAACCTAACCTTACACCTAAAGCAATTAGAGAAAGAAGAACAAAAAAAAAACCCCAAGGTTAGCAGAAGGAAAGAAATCATAAAGATCAGATCAGAAATAAAGGAAAAGGAAACAAAGGAAACGATAGCAAAGATCAATAAAACTAACAGTTTGTTCTTTGAGAAGATAAACAAAATTGATAAACCATTAGCCAGACTCATCAAGAAAAAAAAGGAGAAGACTCAAATCAATAGAATTAGAAATGAAAAAGGAGAAGTAACAACTGACACTGCAGAAATACAAAGGATCATGAGAGATTACTACAAACAACTCTATGCCAATAAAATGGACAACCTGGAAGAAATGGACAAATTCTTAGAAATGCACAACCTTCTGAGACTGAACCAGGAAGAAATAGAAAATATGAACAGACCAATCACAAGACCTGAAATTGAAACTGTGATTAAAAATCTTCCAACAAACAAAAGCCCAGGACCAGATGTCTTCACAGGCGAATTCTATCAAACATTTAGAGAAGAGCTAACACCTGTCCTCCTCAAACTCTTCCAAAATATAGCAGAGAAGGAACCCTCCCAAACTCATTCTACGAGGCCACCATCACCCTGATACCAAAAGCAGACAAAGATGTCACAAAGAAAGAAAACTACAGGCCAATATCACTGATGAACATAGATGCAAAAATCCTCAACAAAATACTTGCAAACGGAATCCAACAGCACATTAAAAGGATCATACACTGTGATCAAGTGGTGTTTATCCCAGGAATGCAAAGATTCTTCAATATACGCAAATCAATCAATGTGATACACCATATTAACAAATTGAAGGAGAAAACCATATGATCCTCTTAATCGATGCAGACAAAGCTTTCGACAAAATTCAACAACTATTTATGTTAAAATCCCTACAGAAAGTAGGCATAGAGGGAACTTTCCTCAAAATAATAAAGGCCATATATGACAAACCCACAGCCAACATCATCCTCAACAGTGAAAAACTGAAACCATTTCCACTAAGATCAGGAACAAGACAAGGTTGCCCACTCTCACCACTATTATTCAACATAGTTTTGGAAGTTTTAGCCACAGCAATCAGAGAAGAAAAAGAAATAAAAGGAATCCAAAACAGAAAAGAAGTAAAGCTGTCACTGTTTGCAGATGACATGATATTATACATAGAGAATCCTAAAGATGCTACCAGAAAACTACTAGAGCTAATCAATGAATTTGGTAAAGTAGCAGGATACAAAATTAATGCACAGAAATCTCTAGCACTCCTGTACACTAATGCTGAAAAATCTGAAAGTGAAATTAATAAAACACTCCCATTTACCTTTGCAACAAAAAGGTTGCAACAAAAAGGTTTATCTAGGAATAAACCTACCTAAGGAGACAAAAGACCTGTATGCAGAAAACTATAAGACACTGATGAAAGAAATTAAAGATGATACAAAAAGATGGAGAGATATGCCATGTTCTTGGATTGGAAGAATCAACATTGTGAAAATGACTCTACTACCCAAAGCAATCTCCAGATTCAGTGCAATCCCTATCAAACTACCAATGGCATTTTTCACAGAACTGGAACAAAAAATTTCACAATTTCTATGGAAACGCAAAAGACCCTGAATAGCCAAAGCAATCTTGAGAAAGAAAAACAGAGCTGGAGGAATCAGGCTCCCAGACTTCAGACTATGCTACAAACCTACAGTAATCAAGACAGTATGGTACTGGCACAAAAACAGAACTATAGATCAATGGAACAGGATAGAAAGCCCAGAGATAAACCCACACACATATGGTCACCTTATCTTTGATAAAGGAGGCAAGAGTATACAGTGGAGAAAAGACAGCCTCTCCATTAAGTGATGCTGGGAAAACTGGACAGCTACATGTAAAAGAATGAAATTAGAACACTCCCTAACACCATGCACAAAAATAAACTCAAAATGGATTAAAGACCTAAATGTAAGGCCAGACATTATCAAAGTCTCAGAGGAAAACATAGGCAGAACACTCTATGACATAAATCACAGCGAGATCCTTTTTGACCCACCTTCTAGAGAAATGGAAATAAAAACAAAAATAAACAAATGGGACCTAATGAAACTTAAAAGCTTTTGCACAGCCAAGGAAACCATAAACAAGACCAAAAGACAACCCTCAGAATGGGAGAAAATATTTGCAAATGGAACAACTGGCAAAGGATTAATCTCCAAAATTTACAAGCAGTTCAATATGAAGAAAACAAACAACCCAATCCAAAAATGGGCAGAAGACCTAAATAGACATTTCTCCAAAGAAGATATACAGATTGCCAACAAACAAATGAAAGAATACTCAACATCATTAATCATTTGAGAAATGCAAGTCAAAACTACAATGAGATAGCATCTCACACCAGTCAGAATGGCCATCATCAAAAAATCTACAAACAATAAATGCTGGAGAGGGTGTGGAGAAAAGGGAACACTCTTGCACTGTTGGTGGGAATGTAAATTGATTCAGCCACTATGAAGAACAGTATGGAGGTTCCTTGAAAAACTAAAAATAGAACAACCATATGACCCAGCAATCCCACTACTGGACATGTAGCCTGAGAATACCATAATTCAAAAAGAGTCATGTACCAAAATGTTCATTGCAGCTCTGTTTAAAATAGCCAGGACATGGAAGCAACCTAAGTGTCCATCAACAGATGAATGGATAAAGAAGATGTGCCAAATATATACAATGGCATATTACTCAGCCATAATAAGAAATGAAATTGAGTTATTTGTAGTGAGGTGGATGGACCTAGAGTCTGTCATACAGAGTGAAGTAAGTCAGAAAGAGAAAAACAAATACCGTATGCTAACACATATATATGGAATCTAAGAAAAAGAAAGAAAAAAAGGTCATGGAGAACCTCGGGTCAAGACGGGAATAAAGACACAGACCTACTAGAGAATGGACTTGAGGATACAGGGAGGCGGAAGGGTAAGCTGTGACAAAGTGAGAGAGTGACATGGACATATGTACAATACCAAACATAAAATAGATAGCTAGTGGGAAGCAGCCGCATTGCACAGGGAGATCAGCTCAGTGCTTTGTGACCACCTAGAGGGGTGGGATAGGGAGGGTGGGAGGGAGGGAGGTGCAAGAGGGAAGAGATATGGGAACATATGTATATGTATAACAGATTCACTGTTATAAAGCAGAAACTAACACACCATTGTAAAGCAATTATACTCCAATAAAGATGTTAAAAAAAATGAGAATGGGGAGATTTGAACAGGGAAGTGGTAGCAGCTGATCTGAGTTTCAAAAGGATAGAAAATTGAAGAATAATCAAATACTTGCTTCCTAGTTTTATTCTAAGGGGGTAACTTAGGAGCCCTCATTAATAATGTCTTTTTCAACGCAGCATAATGTATAGACATGGCCTCTTGCAAAAGGATTTAAACCCTAAAATTTCACATAAATATCAATTCATAGCAAATTTCAGATGTGATTCTATACTCAGTTTAAAACACTTCCGTAGGCATATAATTTATATAACTTCATTATGAAGCTATTTTCAAAGTTCATCTTAAACCTTGAATTTGTTAGGTCCAGAGGACTAGTTAATGGCAAGTTACTGACTGACTGTCCTTCCACCTACCCAGCCATCTGTATATTTATTAACGGACTTTTACAGAGTTCTGTGGGTATTGTGCTGAGCCCCCATGTTGACCAAGATACGGCCCTGCTCTCATGGTGTCTAAAGCCATCAGTTCTCTCAGGGTTAGTGAGCTCCAGAAGGCAGTCTGAGGTTTTCTATGGTGCGAGGGCTCTGAATTCCTTATGCTTTTCTGGTTTGATGAGGCTGGGGCTATCTGAGTCATGGGTGGGGAAGCTGAGCCGGCCTAATGCGGATAAAGAGTGGCTGGGTTCAAGGAGAGGAACTTCTGATGTCAGGACAATTGCATCTCCAAGCCAGGAGGGCCCCCATGGGCCAGCTTGCTGCTGCTGTCTATGCTGCCTTCCGATGTAAACTCTGTGTCGAGCAGACCCCAGGAACGCGCTATGTGTCCCTTCTCCTTCTAGAGAAACATGTATCTCTTTTCTCAGTATTTATTCAAATTTCCTTTGTATCGTGGACAGTTTTTTTTTTCAGTTTGAACTAATTTTAAATTTACAGAAAAGTTACAAAAATAGGTTCTGTATACCCGTCACTCAGCTTCCCTCAATGTTAACATCTTACATAATCATATTTAAATGATCAAAACCAAGACATTAACTTGGGTACAATACTATTAACTAAATGGCAGGCCCTACGTGAATCTCACCAGTCTATCGCCAGTATCCTTTTTCTCTTCCAGGATCCAGTCCAGGATCCCACATTACATTTTGTTGTTCTTTTTCTTTAGTCTCTTCCAATCTGTGACTCTTCCTTAGTCTTTCCTTGTTCATGATGATCCCGAAGAGCAGAAAGCCCCTAGAGCCATTTAAGGGTTACAGAGTTTTGCTGCTGGATAGACATTCTCAGTAGTGAGGTTCCCATCATCAGGATCATTCAAGGAAACTTGAAATGATTTGGCTCTATAACAGATGTTACAAAGGGAATATGTGTAGACACAGGAAAGGGGCTAGATGACATGGAAGCTACACTCTAGCTCTAACAGTGAAGATGAGAAACGATGGCTCTCACTGTAGCATTCTGATTTGAATCTGGGCAAATAATTTCATTTTTCTGGGCCTCAGTTTCTTACTCTGTAATGTGGGGATAACAGCGCAAATCTCAGGGTAGTTATGAGGAATAAAGGGAATAAAACATGCAGAATATTCAAAGCCAAATCTGAACATGGAAAATGTTCAATATATATTAATTACTATTACTATTCTATTATTAATATTATTACTCATCACCATGTACATACGATTTGCCAGATACTGTGCCACGCACTTTGCCAACATATCTCACTTTGTTCTCACAGCTCTCCTGTAGATAGTTGTTATTTGCATTTTCAAGGTAAGAACCTGAGGCACATAAATACCTTCAGACCTATTTTTCTCCACTCTAGAGCCCACGATCTTTGAAATGCTGTCCTATTGCTTCACCCATAATAATGGAGTGATTTCATGTATGTGGCTTTTTAGGGCTCCTTCTCATTTATGGGTCTCACTTTATCTTCAAAACATTCTTTGGGAGTTGGGACAATGACATCTCACTTGATGGGCAGGGAAAGTGAGGGACAGTTTTAGAAGGAAGTGAAATACTTCTTCTCATCCATGTACATATTCTTTCTGACAAGATGCTATTAGAATCTCAAAAAGGCCCTTCCAAGCTCTTGATAAACATGCACTAACTTTCACAAAGCATTTCAAGTTGTCTTGTGTGGTTATCACTGTGAGGCCTCCAACCCATCCCTTACAGAGGATGCCTCCAGGGGTTGCATTGCAAAGACTCCATGGCCAGCTTAATGTCAGGACCTCTAGCTTCTCCCTAAACCCCAGGAGATCTTTGGCTAAGATAACTTAAAATCATCCCGAGTTTGCCAAACGATGCTGTAATTTAGGATTTGTCTTCTCTCCCAGAGAAGATATCCCCTCAAATTAGAAACCGAGACCAACAACCACAAAGACCAGATCCCTTGTGGCTTTGTTTGGATTTTTTGGCTTGAAAATCCTTGCATTTAAGGACCAAACATTGGCCATGCATGATTCTAATGTTTGGGGAAAGGCACTAGAGTCACTAAGATAATTAAGGTAAGCACTGACATCTTTAATTCTCCTTGAAAGGGGACCAACCCAAATGGTAGGTTAGGTAAGGCAAACATCCTTCTAGTTTAAAACATATTCTCTGAGCCCTGTGAATACTGGGGACCATGGACAAATGAGACTTGGTCCCTGGAGTATGGGAATGATCACAGATGACACTGACTATGTGCTAGGTGATATATGTGTTTTCAGCCTTATTTTATTTCTTCATAAATAACTCTATAATGTAATAATTATTTATTTTATTTTATGGAGATCCAGAGAGAGATTGAATAAGCAACCAAAGATTACACAGCAAGTAAGTACTAACCCAAGATTTGAACCCAGGTCCTACTGATCTCAAAGGCTCTGCTCATTATATATAGCCACATGGCCCTTAGAGAACACACAGACGAGCATGCAAGACACACAAGCAATTTTATCCTTGTGATGTGGTGGTTGAGCTACCAATTGGGTTTCCCCTTGTAATCCTGTGAGAAAACACCATAAGGAGGTTCCCAAATCTGTTTTAGGATATGCTTCTGGGGTCTTCCCAAGCTCCATGTAGACCCCGTCCCTCTTCTCCATTGCTTGAGGTGGGTGTATATACACATGGTTTCATATTTTTTTAATATATTTTTTAACATCTTTACTGGAGTATAATTGCTTTACATTGTTGTGTTAGTTTCTGCTGTATAACAAAGTGAATCAGCTATACGTATACATATATCCCCATATCCCCTCCCTCTTGCGTCTCCCTCCCACCCTCCCTATCCCACCCCTCTAGATGGTCACAAAGCACCGAGCTGATCTCCCAGTGCTATGCGGCTGCTTCCATCTAGCTGTCTATTTTACATTTCGTAATGTATATATTTCCATGCCACTATCTCACTTTGTCCCAGCTTACCTCCCACCTTACCCTCCCCCTCCTCCTACCCTCAAGTCCATTCTCTATGTCTCCGTCTTTATTCCTGTCCTGCCCCTAGGTTCTTCATAACCATTTTTTTTTTTTTTAGATTCCCTATAAATGTGTTAGCATACGGTATTTGTTTTTCTCTTTCTGACTTACTTCACTCTGTATGACAGACTCTAGGTCCATCCACCTCACTACAAATAACTCAATTTCGTTTCTTTTTGTGGCTGAGTAATATTCCTTTGTATATATGTGCCACATCTTCTTTATCCATTCATCTGTCGATGGACGCTTAGGTTGCTTCCATGTCCTGGCTATTGTAAATAGTGCTGCAATGAACATTTTGGTACATGACTCTTTTGGAATTATGGTTTTCTCAGGGTATATGCCCAGTACTGGGATTGCTGGGTCATATGGTTGTTCTATTTTTAGTTTTTTAAGGAACCTCCATACTGTTCTCCATAGTAGCTGTATCAATTTACATTCCCACCAACAGTGCAAGAGGGTTCCCTTTTCTCCACACCCTCTCCAGCATTTATTGTTTGTAGATTTTTTGATGATGGCCATTTTGACTGGTGTGAGGTGATACCTCATTGTAGTTTTGATTTGCATTTCTCTAATGATTAGTGATGTTGAGCATTCTTTCATGTGTTTGCTGGAATCTGTATATCTTCTTTGGAGAAATGTCTATTTAGGTCTTCTGCTCATTTTTGGATTGGGTTGTTTGTTTTTTTGATATTGAGCTGCTTGTATATTTTGGAGGTTAATCCTCTGTCAGTTGCTTCATTTGCAAAATTTTCTCCCATTCTGAGGGTTGTCTTTTGGTTTTGTTTATGGTTTCCTTTGCTGTGCAAAGGCTTTTAAGTTTCATTAGGTCCCATTTGTTTATTTTTGTTTTTATTTCCATTTCTCTAGGAGGTGGGTCAAAAAGGATCTTGCTGTGATTTATGTCATAGAGTATTCTGCTTATGTTTTCCTCTAAGAGTTTTATAGTGTCTGGCCTTACATTTAGGTCTTTAATCCATTTTGAATTTATTTTTGTGCATGGTGTTAAGGAGTGTTCTAATTTCATTCTTTTACATGTAGCTGTCCTGTTTTCCCAGTACCACTTATTGAAGAGACTGTCTTTTCTCCATTGTATACTCTTGCCTCCTGTATCCAAGATAAGGTGACCATATGTGTATGAGTTTATCTCTGGGCTTTCTATCCTGTTCCATTTCCATTGATCTATAGTTCTGTTTTTGTGCCAGTACCATACTGTCTTGATTACTGTAGCTTTGTAGTATAGTCTGAAGTCTGGGAGCCTGATTCCTCCAGCTCTGTTTTTCTTTCTCAAGATTACTTTGGCTATTAAGGGTCTTTTGTGTTTCCATATAAATTGTGAAATTTTTTGTTTTGTTGTGTGAAAAATGCCATTGGTAGTTTGATAGGGATTTCATTGAATCTGGAGATTGCTTTGGGTAGTATAGTCACTTTCACAATGTTGATTCTTCCAATCCAAGAACATGGTATATCTCTCCATCTGTTTGCATTATCTCTAATTTCTTTCATCAGTGTCTTATAGTTTTCTGTACACAGGCCTTTTGCCTCATTAGGTAGGTTTTTTCCTAGGTATTTTATTTTCTTTGTTGCAGTGGTAGATGGGAGTGTTTCCTTAATTTCTCTTTCAGATTCTTCATCATTAGTGTATAGGAATGCTAGAGATTTCTGTGCATTAATTTTGTATCCCGCTACTTTACCAAATTCACTGATTAGCTCTAGCAGTTTTCTGGTAGCATCTTTAGGATTCTCTATGTATAGTATCATGTCATCTGCAAACAGTGACAGCTTTACTTCTTCTTTTCTAATTTGGATTCCTTTTATTTCCTTTTCTTCTCTGATTGCTGTGGCTAAAACTTCCAAAACTATGTTGAATAATAGTGATGAGAGTCGGCAGCCTTGTCTTGTTCCTGATCTTAGTGGAAATGGTTTCAGTTTTTCACCATTGAGGACGATGTTGACCCTGTCAGCCACACAGCTCAGAAGAGAAGGGAGGAAAAAAAAGAGAGAAAAAATAAAATAAAATAAAGTTATTGAAATAAAAGATTTAAAATATATATTATTAAAATTTAAAAAGTGTTAACAAAAAAGAGAAGAGAGCAAACAAGCTAATAAATAAATCCGCCAGTGATAACAAGCCCTAAAAACTAAACTAAGATAAACATAAAAATCAGTGACTAGCCAAGTCGCCTACAGCAAACGCCAAGTCCATAGTTGCTACCAAAGTCTACTGCCTCAAATTTGGTATGATTCGTTGACTGTTCAGGTATTCCACAGATGCAGGGTACATCAAGTTGATTGTGGAGATTTAATCTGCTGCTCCTGAGGCTGCTGGGAGAGATTTCCCTTTCTCTTCTTTGTTCACACAGCTCCCGGTGTTCAGCTTTGGATTTGGCCCCGCCTCTGCATGTAGGTCTCCCTCTGGCATCTGTTCTTCGTCCAGACAAGAGTGGGTTAAAGGAGCGGCTGATTAGCGGGCTCTGGCTCACTCAGGCCGGTTGGGGTGGGGGGCGGGAGCGGTACAGAATACAGGGCAAGCCTGTGGGCAGCAGAGGCCAGTGTGATACTGCAACAGCCTGAGGCACGCCGTGCGTTCTCCCGGGGAAGTTGTCCCTGGATCACAGGACCCTGGCACTGGCGGGCTGCACAGGCTCCTGGGAGGGGAGGTGTGGACAGTGACCTGTGCTTGCACACAGGCTTCTTGCTGGTTGCACCGGCAGCCTTAGCGTCTCATGCCCGTCTCTGGGGTCTGTGCTGATAGGCGCGGCTCACGCCCATCTCTGGAGCTCGTTTAGGTGGTGCTCTGAATCCCCTCTCCTCACGCACCCTGAAACAATGGCCTCTTGCCTCTTAGGCAGGTCCAGACTTTTTCCTGGACTCCCTCCCAGCTAGCTGTGGTGCACTAGCCCCCTTCTGGCTGTGTTCACGCAACCAACCCCAGTTCTTACGCTGGGATCTGACCTCCAAAGCCCGAGCCTAAGCTCCCAGACCCCACCCACCCTGGCAGGTGAGCAGACAAGCCTCTCGGGCTGGTGAGTGCTGGTCAGCACTGATCCTCTGTGTGGGAATCTCTCCACTTTGCCCTCCGCACCTCTGTGGTTGTGCTCTCCTCCGTGGCTCCGAAGCTTACCCCCCTGCCCCGCCCACCTCCATCTCTGCCAGTGAAGGGGCTTCCTAGTGTGTGGAAACTTTTCCTCTTTCACAGCTCCCTCTCAGAGGTGCAGGTCCCAGCTGTATTTTTTTGTGTCTGTTTTTTCTTTTTTCTTCTGCCCTCCTCACGTACGTGAGGAGTTTCTTGCCTTTTGGGAAGTCTGAGGTCTTCTGCCAGCGTTCAGTAGGTGTTCTGTAGGAGCTTTTCCACATGTAGATGTATTTTTGATGTATTTACGGGAGGAAGGTGATCTCCACATCTGACTCCTCCACCATTGAAGGTCCTCCGGTTTCTTATTTTGCAAAGCTAGAATGGAGACAATGGAGAAGGGAAGGAATAAAATATCTGCCTAGCAATGAACATGTGTTAAAACCGGATAAATTCAATTCATCATTAAAAAAAATAGTTGAACAGTAAGGAGTCTGGCTCACAGTGGGCATTCGATATATGGGAGTTGAATGAATTAATGGGTGAATGAATAAATTTTGAGACCGAAAGCGGTTAATAGAATGAATGGCTTTTGCACAATATGGGCCTGGTGAGTTGGCTCTAGTTTTGTCCCTTTTTGCATAAATGTGGAAGATGAGGTGTACAGCGTTATCCTGAAATCGGCATCTCCCTTACGTCAAAGGATATGGAATGAGTTAGAACCAACATGTACACATGGAATTGTCCTTTTGCTTATTACGAAAGACTGTTTAGAAGAAAAGAGAAATTTCAATCACTACACACCTGTTAGAATGGCCAAAATCCGGAAGACTAACAATGCTGGCTTAGATGTGGAGCAACGGAATTCCCATTCATAACTGTTGGGAATGTAAAATGTACAGCCACTTTGGAAGACAGTTTGATGGTTTCTTACAAAACTTACCATACTCTTACCATATGATCCAGCAGTCACATTCCTTGGTATTTACCCAAAGGAACTGAAAATTTATGTCCACACAAAAACCTGCACAAGAATATTTACAGCAGCTTGATTCATAATTGCCAAAACTTGGAAGCAACTAAGATGTCCTTTAGTAGATGAATGGATAAATAAACTGTGGTACATCCAGACAATGGAATATTATTTAGTGCTAAAAAGAAACGCATTGGGCTTCCCTGGTGGCGCAGTGGTTGAGAGTCCGCCTACCGATGCAGGGGACACGGGTTCGTGCCCCGGTCCGGGAAGATCCCACATGCTGCGGAGCGGCTGGGCCCGTGAGCCATGGCCACTGAGCCTGCGCGTCTGGAGCCTGTGCTCCACAACGGGAGAGGCCACAACAGTGAGAGGCCCGTGTACCACACACACACACACACAAAAAGAAACGCATTATCAAGCCATGAAAATACATGCAGGAAACTTAAATGCAAATCACTAAGTGCAAAGAGCCAATCTGAAAAGGCTGCATATTGTATGCTTCCAGCTATGATATTCTGGAAAAGGTAAAACTATGGAGACAGTAAAAAGATCAGTGGTTGCCAGGTGTAGGGAGGTGGGAACGGATGAATAGGCAGAGCACAGGGGACTTCTAGGGCAGTAAAAGTTTTCTGTTTGATACTATAATGATGGATACAAGTCATTTTACATTTGCCCAAACCCAGAGAATGTACAACACCATGAGTGAACCCTAATGTAAACTGTGGACTTCAGGAGCTAAGGATGTGTCAGTGTAGGTCCATCGATTGTAACAAAGGTACCACTCTGGTGACAGGATGGTGATAGTGGGGAAGGTACGCATATGTGGAGGCAGGGGGTATATAGGGAATCTCGGTACCTTCCCCTCAATTTTGCTGTGAACTTGAAATTACTCTTTAAAAAGTTTTAAAAACTGAAAACAAAAACAAACAAAAAACCCCACTGAAGTCTTAATAGAAGGGAATTTTCTCAATTTCATAAATAATATCTCCAAAAGCCTACAGTTGCTAACATACTCAGTGATGAAAAACTCAGAACTTTGCCATTAAGATCAGGAGCAAGGCAAGGATATTCCCTCTCACAGCTACTTGAAAGGATGGAAAAGAGGGAGGAAGGGAGGGAGGAAAAATTTTAAAGCTTTGAAAAAAAGATTAGAAGGGAAAGCTTGGGAATCTTAACTATTAAGACTTCTTCTATGTACTGTGGTCCAGTTCATCTGAGGAGATTTGCTTTCCTCATGTCTTTTTCTAGGCTGTGATTCTGGGAGATGTAACCCAGTCCCTGCCTGGCTCTAGACAACTGAATACAATCCCGGCTCAAGCTTGTTTAGTGATAAACCATGAACTATTTCATACTTTCACCAAAAAAATTTAGCAAATGGGGTAATGGACATGAACATCTTGTTTCTCTTAGGATTACTGTGTAATTAATTCTTGTTAGTAAGAAAAACCACATTTAGGGGCTGCCATATGTGACTTTTATTCTTCATGTGTCTGTGAGAATAATGATCTTTGTATTATTTATCATCTGAAGGCCAATGAAAAAGTATTTGCCTTGTGTGATTAAAGATGCCTTGTTTTTCAGGGATTTCTAGTTCCACCTGGAAAGAAGGTGAGATCAAAATAATTTGTCCCCAGCTGACAAGCTCCCCTAACTGATGGCTTTAGACTATGTCCACAGAGGTCATGGCCACAGTGAGGTGGGTGGGCCTTGGTGGTATTCAGTTCCCAGCAGTGATTAGTGATTGCCACGTCGTCATGCAGCCTGGGGTTGTCAGATCTTCCAGATTTTTAGGAGAACCTAGGAATCTGGCTCTGTAGGTAACACATTCGTATATTTAAATTTTGTCCGTTGTTGCTACATGAAAATTATTGTTTTAAATTTTGAGATCCAAACAAAACATGAACATAGGTTGGTTTCTGGCGTCTAGGTGAAGGATGGCATTGGCCTGACCTGGGCTCAGGGAACGGTCTCTTGTCTGCTGCTCCCCTTACTTGCAGTTGCCCTGAAGGTGGCGGGGAGGCATGCAAGCCAAGCCCGCAGCTCTTCTACAGAAATTTGCTGTTTTGTGGTGTTTGGAGGACTTTGAGGTGCTGCATGAGAAAAAAAAATCGAGGCAATGAATGTGAAGTAACAGGTTTTAATACCTGAAGGCAAGTACTACAAACTGGAGACCTCCACTCTCCCTAGCCAGGGTCTCTTTTGGTCTACAAGGTGTGCCTGTCCATTCCCTTTCCTTCTGCTTGCTCATCCCTTGTATCGTACAGCTGGCCAGCTGCACACTGTGGTGTTAGCTGCTGGATCCTTAGAGGCCTTTGAGTTGCAAACCCTCCTGTCAGCCGCTAGCTACGAGCATCTCGGGAAAAGGAACACGTGCAGTTGGCTTTAAGACTTCTTTGGACTTGGACAAAGAGTAAGGTAGACCCTGAGCCAGAATGGAGGACTGTAATTCTTTTACTTTCCAGCTCAGGATTCTGCAAAGGTTCTGCATCCCAGAGACCCCAACATCTTCTGCACATTCTGTCACCTCCTCAAGTCCTACTTACTCCTTGGGCCACAAATTCTGGGTCTCTGAGCAGGATTTATTTGTTCCACTGTCATGTTCCTATTGTAGCCTTGGACTAGATCAATGCCTTGATCACATTCTTCGAAAGTTTTCAGTTGAGAAAGCTACAGCCGACAGCTGCTAGGGCTTGAGGTCGTTTGTGTTCTCCTAGGTCTCCTTTGGACCTAGGATATTTTCTGGCACACAGTAGGGTGTTAAAAAGATTTGCCGATTAGGAAATGGCAAAGATTCAGATTGTCTTCAAAGTGGATGCATGGGTTCCGTTGAAAGTCTGATTTTGCAATGTTGCCATGGGCCTTCCCCACTGAACACTGTAAGAAGGCTGTGGGTACCCTACTCCCATCGTCTTCTTTTTTCTCATTGGAGAAGCGGGAGGATGGAGGCAAGAGACAGTGTGGCTCTGAGACTTTTCTCCTTTACATTATCCATGCTATTGACGGGTCATTAAAACCCAACCTCCTCTACAGCGGCATGTTCAGCAAGCCCCCGACTGCTGGAATCCAGTTCATCAACTGAGTATCAGGGCAGCAGATCTGTATACTGTGTTCCCTTCAGCTGACCACCACTGTCTGCATGGGAGGCAGGGCTGGGGGAGGGGGGGTGGT
Source organism: Mesoplodon mirus (assembly GCF_964341445.2). Lineage (NCBI taxonomy): Eukaryota > Metazoa > Chordata > Mammalia > Artiodactyla > Ziphiidae > Mesoplodon > Mesoplodon mirus. The sequence continues at coordinate 32,504,088 of NC_138995.1, forward strand.
CCGGCTAAGAGAGAGCTGGAGTGGGGGAGGGGAGGAGGCGGCGGGGGAGTGGTGAGCTCTCCATGTGAACTTCCCCCCCACCCCCCTTCCAAATCGTAAATTAACAACAGGGGACCTTGTTAAGTGCAGCTTCACAAATTAATATGAAATATAGTGCTTTTTCATAAGCTTGAGAACCAGATTTAAAAGCATATTGGTGTTTGTACACAGCAGGCCGTAATGATCCATTATCCTACAGACAGAGGAGCTTGGAGCAACACATAAAGAAGACGCAATTGGGCCATCTGCTTTGATTTCTGCAGCGTCCCCAGAGATGCAAGGGAGGAGCTGACAGTCCTCTCCATCTGCCCTTACATTATCAATTACAGTTGAATTATGCCGTGTGCTGCAGGGCTGGCAGATACGGATGGGAGATTGTGGCACCTGAAAAATATAGAAGAAAATCCGTATGTTGGGAGCCAGCTGTTTATTTACAAGTCCTTGATATATTTCCTCACTTTCTCGGCTGTTGCCTTTTTTAAGGTTCCTAGAGACATTGCAGTTTAGTGTGAACTTGAGAAGAAATTAGGTGTAACAACATAGCACCACATGAATAATATTTCAGGTTCCTTTTTTACAGCTGAAATGCGCACGGAGCAAAAAACATCAGGTCGAACAGATTTTAAATTATGAAAAAAAATAAGTTGTGAACACATCTGGGGTGGCTGCTACAGCTTGTTATGTTTATAAAACATGTTGTTACAGGCGAGGACGTGCACACTGTACTTTTTGGCAGCTTAGAAATCATGTGCAAAACTGTAACTTTTATGAAATGGTAAGTGTTTATGAAAGCTTAGGGAGTTGGGGGATAGAAAGTGCAGTGGCCCGAGGAACTTCTAGGAAGGCGGCTTTAAGAATGCAGTGTTTTGTCTTGAATTGATTTGTAGTTTTTTGCTTTTTCAACAGGGGCTTAACTTGTTCCTGGTTCAGTTGGTTCTAGACTGGTGAGGTGGAGGGCCACTGCTTTCATTCAGTTGGGCTGGGGTTTTACGGTATGGGCTGCCGTCCAGCCGTGTGGAGCTTTACATTTTGTTCTCATTGCACGCCATGTCCTCTCCCCACATCCACTCAGCCAGAGAGTCTGTGTGCTCGTGTTTGCTCAGCTGAGGGTTCCAGCTCAGTGCATCTACAGCTTTGGGAAAGAGTTGCCATGACTTAGTACTTGCAGATGGTCCGGAACAAGAGGACTCACACTGGCTATGAGGAGAGGCTATTTTTTGAGATGCCCCTGGAAGCAGAGATGCTGGCAGGGTAAATGAAGAGACTGAGAGTAGAAGTTGAGCCCCAATTTTCCGCCATTCACGTGCCACTCAGGGCCAATTTAGAGGGTCTCGTGGTCTCTAGGCTAACTCCACGATCCCAGCACTTTCTTGCTTTATACTTTGGACATGTGTTATACTTCTGAGGGCATTAACTGAGAGCTTCCTGAAAGAAGAGATGAACTTATTTATTTTTACTTCTTTCTTAGGACCAGCATGGCACTTGGCATTCCTGAGAGTTCATAAAATGTTGGATGCATCAATGAATGGATGAATGAATGATGTCTTCAGTATTTTCTGTATGTTAAATAGCAGCAGCAAGTGCAAAATCTAGGAACTACAGAATTCTGGCATTCCGTGATACGGCCATTGGGACGCCAGCTTTCTGCTACTAAGGACGTCTCCTCTAACCTGACCAGTGTAGGCAGCATGAGCATATCTTCCTCTATGTGCCCACTGGGCAGCTCCCTGGAGAAGAGGGACCACCATGGGGTTGTGTTCACAGGCTATGCTGACTCTTCCTCTTTGTTCCACAGCCTCTTAGCCACTGGAGTCTACTGACTTTCTTCCCATCCCCCCCGGGTCCTTACTGTCTGTGCTTATTTATCATCTTTGGAAATGGGCTCACGTGTGTGCAGTGATCTCCATCACGTTTCATAGTAAAAGCTCAGCTCATAAGAGCTTTCATACTATACCATTAGGACCGCACGTAATACTGTGTGAGGCCCAGTGCAGAATGATCCAAAATTAAGAATTTCAAGATGGTGACACGAGAGCATTAACCAAGCACAGAGCCCTTCTAAGCACGAGGCCTTGTGCACCTGCACAGGCCACCTGCCCACGAAGCTGGCCCTGCTGGTGCTGCAGCTGCCACATCCACTGGTGCTCGGTTCACCACGACTGATTCTATTGCTCCTTCTCGACCTCTTTCCCCCTTTTCCCCTTCATCTTCCTCCTCTTCTGTCTTCTTCCTCCTCCTCCTCAAGACATTATGCAAAAATCTCCTACCTGCCTCCGGTCTTCATCTTTCCCTTTGCCCTCATTTTTTCACTCAGATACAGAATGGCATCCCCTTTAAAGGTGGTCTCATCATTTTTCTTTCCTACCTCTGACTTCTGTTCTGATTGACTTGAAATGTCTCCGTCAGGTTTTTGGTTCCTCTCTCAAGAGTCCTAACCTAATTGTGCTTACTTTAGAGGGTTGCCTTGTTGCTTCAATAATAATCCAAATGAATAGAAATAATACAGGCATCATTTTGCGTGTTCCTTGGAACATGGTAAGTGCTCAGAATATCCGCCATCCTCCTCTTCCCCTTCAGTCTTCTCCTCGTCATTGTTACAATTGACTCCATCATCTACCCAGCAGGAATCCTTGGGTCTAGGCAAAATTTTTATTTTGTTCTTTCATGTGTCATGATAATTTTTCTCCCCCATTCATTAGTTTTGTTTTTTCGTTTGGTCATTCTGTCATTTGTTTATTCAGCATCATTTATTGGTTCCCAGAATGCACAAAGATGGAAAAAAGGCCAGGATATCCTCTATTATTTTTTAAAAATATTTTTGATTCTTTTTCTGTTCTCACTTTCATGTCTATAATCTCCTTTAATCCTCATATCATACTTATGAGAAAAGGTATAGCAATAAGGTTGCTCAGGGTGGTGAACTGAATTGGCTAAGATTACATGGAAGGTTAGTGGCTGTTAAGGACTGAACTGTATCTTCCTGCCCCCACCAAATTCATACACTGGAGCCCTAACCCCATTGTGACTACACTTGGAAATATGGCCTTTAGGGAAGCAGTTAACGTTAAATGAAATCACAAGGATAGGGCCCTAATCCAGTAGGATTGGTGTCTTTATAATAAGAGGAAGAGACACCAGACATATCTGTCTCTCACCATGCATGCACAGAGGAAAGGCCCTGTGAGAACACAGCAAGAAAGCCCCGCCTGCAAGCCAGGAAGAGTGCTGTCATCAGAAACCAAATTTGCCACACCCTGATCCTGGACTTCTAGCCTCCAGAACTGTGAGAAAATAAACTTTTTGTTGTTTAAGCTACCTAGTTTGTGACGTTTTGTTATAGCGTCCTGAGCAGGCTGATAAAGTGGCAAAGCCAGGTTTGGAACCCTGCATCTGTGTGCTCCTAAGGTAATGCTCCTTCACCACTGAGCAGTGGCTTCTGAGCTAGCCTATAAATTCCCTGCATATGGTGACCCAGACTTTTACTTCTTTTACATCGTACATTGACTCCAGCTGAGCATATGCAGAAGAGTCAAAATGAAAAAGAATGGAGGGAATCCCCTGGTGGTCCAGTGGTTAGGACTCTGTGCTTTCACTGCCGTGGACCTGGGTTCAATCCCTGGTCAGGGAACTAAGATCCCACAAGTTGCGGAGCATGGTCAGAAAGATAGATAGATAGATAGATAGAAAGGAAGGAAGGAAGGAAAGAAGAAGGAAGGAAGGAAGAAGGAAGGAAAGAAAGAAAAAAAAAGAAAGAAAAAAAAATGAATGGATGCCTGAGGGAGAGAAGAAAATAATTAATGTTCCATCAGCTGGTATCCTTGATATCTTCTGTTTGGGTTGTCTGTTGCTACTTAACAAATCACCACATGATTCACTGGCTTAAAACAGCAACAACTATGCCCTTGCTCAAGATTCTGCAGTTGAGGTAGTGCTCAAAAAGGAGAGCTCACTTGTGCTCCATGCGGCCTCAGTGGGGATGGCTCCCATGTGGCTGGAGGATCCATTTCTGAGACGGCAAGTTGGAATGCTGGCTGCCAGCTAGGAGCTCACCTGGGACTGTTGGCCATGTCTTGTTTCTCCTCCATGGGCCCTCTTCCTGGCTTGGCTGGGCTTCTCATAATATGAAGGATGGGATCCCAGAGGGAGCACCCCAAGAGCAAGTGCTTTCCGAGGACAAGTCCCAACATCCGAGACTGCACTACCCAGTACAGTAGCCACTAGCTGCATGTGGCTATAGAGCACTTGAAATACGTTTAGTCTGAATCGAGATATGCTTTAAGTACGAAATACACACCAGAGTTTGAAAGCTGCATCTGAAAAACAAAAGGTAAAATATCACTAGTACCTTTTAAAAATATTGATCCCATTTTGGAATGATCCTATGTTACACATGGGCAAAATAAGATATACTATATTAAAATTAACTTCATTACTTTTTAAAATGTGGCTCCTAGACATTTGAAAATGTCTGTGGCTCACATTCTATTTCTGTTGCGCTGTTCCCAGAGTTTATCAGGCCTCTGCTTGCATCACACTTGTCACTTACCAGGAGCCAAAGCTAATCACATGACCAAGCTGGAGTCATGCTGGGAAGAAGCTACACAAAGGTGTGGCCACCCAAGTAACGACCTACCACAACTTCCAAGGTTTTCATTTTGTCAATTTAAAAAAACATTATCATGCAATTTTGTAAAATGCAAAAAGCTCTATAAAAACTGTTCCCAGAGAAAAAACTTCCAGCTTCAGTACTTAATAAGATACAGTATTTTAGGTATTTCAGCAGTGGTTATGCAAATATTAGCCGCCTATTGTATGCAAAGCTCCAGGTACTGAAGCAGAGGAGTGAAAGGCTCTCATGTGACTTAAGACTCGAGAGATTTAAAATGAATTTCCGGAATGGAAGAATGGACAATATAAAGCTCTGCCATACTAAGACCTAGTTGCATGTTAGAGAATAAGTGCCACACGGGCTACTTGCTTATCCTTGGTATCTCCAATTATGTCGTCTTTTTTTTTTTTTTTTGGATGTGTCTTTTCCTCATCTGGGTTCCTGAGATTCTGATTCATGAGATCAGAGGTAGAACCAACATAGGAGTGTTTGACAGTATAATTTAATTAGATAATTTTTATGTGCATCTCTGGTTGAGAACCATAGGAGGGCATGTTTCGTGGGTGTTCATGGGACGTGGAGATAGAAGAGGAGTGAAGTCCAGGGTGTTTCTGGAGTAAGGGGTCCTTAGATGTGGGATGGGTTTCAGTCCCTGATAAGAGTTCAGAAGATGCTAAGACTTTCACAGTATTACATGAATCAGCATACAACAGTTGTGAGATTGCTTCACCCTCGGGCATCTTGGGCACGGGGGGTGGCAGTGAGGTGAATTTCAAGTTTTTGCTCTCAGTACCAGGGACTTGGCTGGTATGATGTTCACACAGGGATGGAACGTGGCTGCAGTAGTTTGCTAGGGCTGCCATAACAAACTTCCACAGACTTGGTAGCTTAAATGACAGGAGTTCATATTCTCACAGTTCTGGAGGCTGGAAGTCCAAGATCCAGGCGTTGGGAGGGTTGCTTTCTTCTGAGGCCTCTCTCCTTGGCTTGTAGATGCTGTCTTCTCCCTGTGCCTTCCCTCCATTGTGTCTGTGTCCTAATCTCCTCCTCATGGAAGGACACCAGTCAGATTGGATCAGGGCTAACCCTAACACCCTCATTTTAACTTAATCACCTCTTTAAAGACTCTATTTCTAAGTCTAATCACATTTTGAGGTTCTGGGGCTTAGGATTTTGACATACGTTTTTGAGGAATAGCATTCAACCAACAACAAATGATATCTAAGATGGGCAGTCTCTCTGACAGAATGGTTTCTATGTTCAAAAGCATAAAAATTTGTTTGAAAAACAAATAGATATAATATTTCAGATGCATTACAAAGTTGTCTATTTCTTACTTTCTGAGGCCATCTTTCCATGGTGAAATGAGACCAAAAAACGGAGTTGCAAAATCAAAAGGAGTAAAACTAAGAGTTTCAGGTATTTGCTGTTGATACATACACACACATCGTTTGGAAGGCACTTTCTGAAGCTTCTCTTTCCCCTTGCTTGGGTCAGAAGCAGGGCCTTAATAAAACAAAAATATAACCCTGGGTCTTCGGACAGAATAACCTTCTCTGAGAACCCATGATGGCACTGGGCTGTAGACCTGAGTCCCAGATCACACAGCCAGTGAAGTCTGGGTTCAAGTCACAACCACAGGAGAACTCTCTCTCTAGTTCTCTGTTTTGGTGCCTGGTGTTTTGCATACAATAGATGATGAATATTTGTTGTGTAGTCACTGCTAAAACACCTGAAGTACTATACCCTATCATGTACTAAAGCTGGAAGTTTTTTCTTTGACTTTTTATAGAGCTTTTGGTATCAGATCATTTTACAAAGTTACATTCAGTTGTGTTTTTTTTTTAATAAATTTATTTATTTATATTTTTGGCTGTGTTGGGTCCTCGTTGCTGCATGCGGGCTTTCTCTAGTTGCGGCGAGCGGGGGCTACTCTTTGTTGTGGTGGGCGGGCTTCTCACTGTGGTGACTTCTCTTGTTGCGGAGCACAGGCTCTAGGTGTGCGGGCTTCAGTAGTTGTGACACATGGACTCAGTAGTTGTGGCATATGGGTTTAGCTGCTCCACGGCATGTGAGATCTTCCCGGACCAGGGCTCGAACCCATGTCCTCTGCATCAGCAGGCAGATTCTTAACCACTGCGCCGCCAGGAAAGTCCCTCCATTGTTTTTTAAATTGGACAAAATGAAAACACTGGAGGATGTAGTATAATATTAAGGATGCATTAATTCAGTTAAGACAGGGCAAAGCATTCCAGAAAGAATGAATAGCATATGCAAAATCTGGGGGGAACAGGATGAATTCAAAAGATTGAAAGGTGCCCAGTTTGATCTCAGTGGCCAGTGAGGGGATCATGCAATGAGAGGTGTGGTCTGGGACTTTAAGGGTGTGTCATTTGAGGATGAGTAGGGTCCTGGAAGCTTCCATCTCCGTATTGGAAGGCTTTCTAAGTGGAATGAAGTGTTTTCATACACTGCATTGTTTTTCATGCCTACCACCCTGCGTCAGACCTTTCCAAGAACGATTCAGCTTAAGTGAGTAGTACTTTCATGTGTCAGAAGTCATCTAGAGCCAAGTCTCTTCTCCTTAACCTCCAGTCCCCATAGTACTGAAACTTTCTAGTGGATGGTTAGAGAAAGAATGTTTTCCTGGACTACCATGTCTTACCCTAACTTCCTCTTACACATTTTCTGGGACCTCCCCCGGTGCTCGGATAACACGCAGTCTGAAGCTACAGTTCCACTTGATAACTGCTATTTTTTTTTTCCTCTGGCTCCACTTTCCAGACATCTTACCTGTGAGGCTACCTGAAGGTGTCCTAGAGTGGTTCCTGCTGATAATACCCAGGGAGGTCCCACTTTTGTCTGTGCCAAGGGTCTTAACCTCAGGGAATGACATGCCATCCTTCAAACCCTCAGGCAAGAAAATATGGCATCAACTGGAACTCACTCATGAATTCGAACAATTCTTTGTCATTTTTGTACTTGCCCTTTCTTCTGCCTGGGAAGCTCCTTCCCCAGGTATCTTTATGGCTCCTCCCCTCACTTCCTTCAGGTCTCTACTCAAATATCATCAGAGAGGGCTTCCCTGGCCACCCTAGAATAAAAGGACCCCTCCCTGTTTATCTTCCTTACCCTAACTTATTAATATTTTTCTTTAGCCTGCTCTAGCAGGTTCCTTAAAAGTTAATGTCAGGTCTCTACTCAAATATCATCAGAGAGGGCTTCCCTGGCCACCCTAGAATAAAAGGATCCCTCCCTGTTTATATCTTCCTTACCCTAACTTCTTCATATTTTTCTTTAGCCTGCTCTAGCTGGTTCCCTAAAAGGTAATGTCCCCTGATGCTGCTGAAGTCATAACTCACTGATCCTCCATTCATTCATTGCACCAAGGCTTTTTGAGCGCCTACTATATGGAGGGGACCATGCTAAGTTACAGAGATAAAGAGAAGAGCAAAAGACACAACTAGCAAAGAAGTGAATAAATACATTTGGTCATTTTACGATGGAAACAGGGAGGCCTGTTAGGGGCAACCTGAACTTGAGTGGCCAAGGAAGGCTTTGTGAAGAAAGCATCTGTAGGAGCAGGTTGCACCAGCCTCTGTTCCGTCACTTTCTAGCTGTCACCCCTCTCATGACGTGGGCTCAAATCCAGGCCCAGGAGCTGGGCAGGGAGCAGACGCTGTGTCATCCCCTCCATCAGTCTGTCTCCCTCCCTTTCCTACTTTCACCTTCTGCCAGTTACAAGATGCTTCCGTGCGTGAATATGGATGGGTACAAATAGGTGATCCAGGGATGGGGTTGGGAGGTGGCCGGGAAGAAGACAAGCTCATCTTCATTGACGGTGTCGAAGCCCTGGTTGAGTCAAGTGCCATGACATTTCATAATGTTTCACCCCACCCTACCTAAGCCTAATTTTCTGGCCTTTTTGATCTCAAGTAACTCAAAATCTTTTCAAGATATATAACAATGATCTTTTCAAAATGCAAATCTGGTCACACCACTCCCCTACCCTAGCTTAAAACCTTGCAGCAGGGTCCCACTGCTCTGCCCTTGGGATAAAAGCTACTTCTGGCTTGGGGACCTTGTACGGTGTCTCTAGCCTCTCCAGCCCAGTCTGCGGTCACCACCCGCCTCACTGTCCCCAGTGGTCACACTGGAGAACTTCGAATCCTTTGGATTCACCCTGCTTCTTCCCAGCTTTAGCACATGCCATTCCTTCTTTCTAGAATGCTTTTCGCTCTGTCTTAACCAAGTTAACTCATTCTTAATATTTAACTCAAATATTATTTCTTTGAGGAAGCCTCTCATGATCACTTTATAGCATGCAGCAGGGTTATGATTGCACATCAATCTGTTTGATTGATTCATGTCATCTCCCCCATTAGAGAGTAAGCTCTGTGGATTGTGACCATTTCTGCTGACCACTGCATGCCCAGCCTTAACCTAGGGCCTGCAGTGTAGGAAGTACTTGCTAATATTTGTTGAATGAGTAAACAATTGAATCAATCAATAAAAGTCTCTTTCTTTGTACTCCCCTTCAGGCATAAATAAGAAATATTTGCTGGAGAAAAGGCAGTCCTGGCCAGGCACACAGTCCACTGCATGGAAAATATGGGGTCACTGTTCCTAAGAGGCAACTCCCTTCTTCCTGCACATTGCTTATTCATTGGTTTCACTAGAAAGAGTCCAGCCTTGTAGACAGCGATGTTCGTGGTGAGGGTGGGATGGGAAGGGTGTCTGAGGAAGAACACTCGAAGTGGCCTGACCTCTACTTCTGTGTGTGAGTGTTCCTGTGCCCCAGTGTACATAGAGGGATGACTTCTACATCTATTTTCCCACCTTATTTTTTCTACTGTTCCTTCCTTCTCAGTCCAAGTTACAGCTTTTTCCAAAGGTTCTTGGTGTAAATGGAATAAAATTGCTTGGGATCATAAATAAGATTCAAGAGGAGTAACCAGCAGAGGTTTGGGGGACGATGGCTTCTCCTTCCTCCTCTATAATTTATTGTTTTTCCTCCGTAGGAAGCCAATGATATTTCTTTAATTAACAGGCACAGGCAACTATAGTATAAATCAACATCACAGCCTTTTTAGTGATGGAATCAATTTATGATCAGGGGATATAAAAGAAACATCACAAATGCATCTCAAGCAGCAAAACATAATGGATAAGAGAGAGGGGTTGTCTGTCTCTGGGGACTGTGGGCACTGAGGGGGATCTTCGCTCTGGAAGCTGCTGATTTTGCCCTAGCATAACCTAAGGAGTGTATCCTGCCCATGGTTAGGGGGACTGAACATTCATGTACTTTCTGTCTTATGTTGCCTGTAGGTATGAGTTTGGTGTCTGTACCCTGGAGAGACCAGGATCTGGGTGGTAACCTCAGCCTTGGAACTTATTCCCTGCATGACCTTTGGGAAGTCACTTGCTTCCATGAGTTCTGTTTTTTCATTGCACATTGGTTATAATAATGGTACTTTACTTCACAGCATGATTGTGGGCATTAATGCATTAATGCATGCAAGGAACTTAGGGTAGTGTCTGACATGTAAAGAGAAGTTTAATTCAATTAAGCTCTTATGATTGTGATTTTCATTATTATTATCCCCAGCCTCAAATTTTGTGTCTCTCCATTTTAGCGTGCATAATCACTTAAAATGCTGATTTCTGGGTGACAGGCCCCACAGTCTGATTCCACAATCCGGGGGGTGGGGAGCCCAGGACTGTGCATTTTAACAACCTTATTGATGCTTCTGGTATTGGCAGTCTGTGAATTACATTTGGAAAGCACTGCTTTATGGCATGCATGGAAAATTGAGGCATTTGCTGAATACCTAGTTCAACCTCAATTCTACCTGCTAGGGATAAGACAGTGCCAAAAACATCCAGGGAGCAGATTTAAACTATATTTATAGTTCCTTCTAGGAAGTGGACTGTGGGTGGGCTTTGCTGGGGGCACCATACCTTCCCTATTTCCCTAACACAGAGCTAGATTCCTAAGCACAGAGGATGGCTGGGAGATGAGGCTGCATCTGGAGAAAAGGGTGGAGAAGATGAACCAGAATAAATCCTTTCTGTTCACACAGCTTAGATCTTTTCTTCCTCCCTGGTCCCCTTTCTCTTTCCCAAATTTGGTAATTATTTATTAGTTCCTCCCAACCTGCAACCTTAGGGGGGGGATAATATGTTACAGTTTATAAAACATTTATCTGTTCATGATCTCATGTAAAATTCCCAATCCTGTGAGACCAGCAGGAAAGAGAAGTGATTATCTCTATTTAACAGTTGAGAAAACTGAGGTCCAGAAAGAAACGAGAATTTTTCTGAGGTCACGCAGTTCTTAAGGGATAAGTGAGTCTTGATTCCAGGACTTTTAATCCTGAATCTAATATTTTTCTCACTGTGACATAGAACCTTTGGTCATTTCCCTTTCTTAGAAACAAATAATTGAGGCGTATGACAACCATGTATGGACAATGATTATACGTTGAGTGTGTCTGTGTCAGTGTGTCTGTGTTTGTGTGTGCTGGAGATGTGGGTGTGGAGCCACCTAGTAGAGCTCCTGTCCCCTTGTTCCAACATCTTGTGATTCCCCCAGTACTATCCCACCCACCCCAACCTCAGGGTCCCAGTTAAGTTTTCCATTTTTTAACTAAAGAAACCCTGTGTTGAAACCCTGTTCCTGACATTTTAAGCAAGTTCAGTAGCCATTGTCCCTAGAAGTCTTGGAGCGTTTTATAGAATGCCGTGACATTTTAAAAGTTGAACGAATTATGTGTTTGAGGACACATGGGCATTTCCTTCTCCCCTTTGCCCCTTCTCCTATTCAGTCACCTAGGCATTCTGTGTTCACTGCTCAAGGGAAGGATGACCCAACCACAATGAAAGGAGGAGTCCTCGATGGGTAATTGCATTTCCAAAGCCCAGGCTGTAGGTTGAGGGGAAGACCCACGAGCATAACTTGAGCATAGATCTGGGGAAAGCCTAATAAGCAAGGAATAAACAAAAGCCCTGGACTTTGGGAAGGGAAAGGATGGCAGAGGTAAAGAGGGAGAGCGGTTAGTGGGCTTATGAAGCTGGCTGTGAATGGAGGGAGCAAGTGGGCGGAACAGAGCCCGCATCCAGAGGCTCCTCAACCTCTGCCTCAGCATCCTCTCAAAAAGGCCTTGTCAGTGGTGTACACTTAGAGGATGAAGGGGCACCTCTTCTGTATCTTCAGAGGGCCCGGCCATCCCTTCCCTCGGTTGAATATAGCATAGAGCCTGCCCTGGGGACCTACAGTGGCTGTCCTTCCCGTTGGTCGAGCCCCTTTCACCCACCCAGCACGTTGTGCTCAACTACCCTAAGGCTGATCTCATTCCTCATCCAACCCACCCCATGGGGCCAACCCTCATTTCAATACCATGGGACACTTATATATACCTGAGGCCAAGGGTGTGTGTCCTGAGCACCCAGAGGGTGTTGTGGTGTGTTTATTTTAAGTTTTATTTTAAGTTTTATTTTTTTAAAGCTTTATGTATTTTTTATCTTTATTTTTTAACTTAATTTTGTTAGAGCAGGTTTAGGTTCACAGCAACATTAAGGAAGTGCGGAGATTTCCCATGTGGCCCCTGCCCCCATGTAGGCGTGGCCTCCCCAGTATCAACACCCCCACCAGAGGGGGACATTTGTTACAATTGATGAACCTACTGATACACTGACACATCCTTATCAGCCAGAGTTTAGAGCCTACACTGGTTTACGGTTGATGTTGTACATTCTGTGGGTTTAGGCAAATGTATAATGGCATGTATCCATCATTATAGTATCATACAGAGTATTTCTGCCATAAAAATCCTCTCTGCTCTGCCTGTTCATCCCGCTCCACCCCCCAAGCCTGGTAACAACTGACTTTTTTACTGTCTCCATAGTTTTGCCTTTTCCAGAAGGCAAAGAAGTTGGGATAATACAGTATGTAGCCATTTCAGATCGGCTTTTTACACTTCATAGTATGCATTCAAGATTCCTGCATGTCTTTCCCTGCATAGCTTGATAACTCATTTCTTTTTAGCACTGAGAAATATTCCATTATCTGGATTTACCACAGTTGATTTATCCATTCATCTACCAAAGGACATCTTAGTTCCTCTCAAGTTTTGGCAGTTATGAATCAAGCTGCTGTAAATGTTCCTGTGCAGGTTTTTGTGTGGACATAAGTTTTCAGCTCCTTTGGATAAATGCCAAGGAGCATGATTGCTGGATCATACCATAAGAGTATGTTTAGTTTTAAAGAAACTGCCAAACTGTCTTCCAAAGTGGCTGTACCGTTTTCCATTCCCACCAGCAATGAGTGCTAGTGAATGAGTATTTCTACTCTTCTACATCTAAGCCAGCATTTGACGTTGTCAGGGTTCTGGACTTGCGTCTTTCCTATAGGTATGTAATGGTATCTTGTAGTGACAGTGGTATTTTAAAGAAAGCCCTCAGCATCAGTACTGGAGTGGGACCAGTGGGCCATCTCAAACATCTCTTCTATCCTCAGAGCCAAGACAGTGGTTAGTGTACCTGTGCTGCACATACATATACACGGGAAATCAGGCCCCATGGAATTTTGTGCTACATCAGGTAGAACTTTATATTATATTTGAATATAAATGTGAATACAAGTGCTGCTAGTTTAAAAACAATGATGGAAGGAAACACTTGATGTGAGAATACCTATCAATTCTTGTTCGTGTATGCATTTATGGATTGGTTGGTCCATTGACTGTAAATCTGAAAAGGAAAATCACTACTTGATTGCAGTGACAAGATGCGTGAACCAGCTTGTGTAGCATGAGTTTCCAGGTGGTTGTGTTCTAAGAATCCCTGCACTTCCCCTCTGGAGTAACAGCCAGTTTGCTTCCAGACATTCCTGATACCTGATACGGGGGCTTCCAAGGGTCTGTGGGCCACAACAGTGTAGTGTCTTTTCCACAATAGCTACCTTACTTTTTAAATTTTTTTAAACTTTTATTGCAGTATAGTTGATTTACAATATTCTGTTAGTTTCAGGTGTACAGGAAAGTGAATCAGTTATACATATATCCACTCTTTTTCAGATTCTTTTTCCATATAGGCCGTTACAGAGTATTGAGTAGGGTTCCCTGTGCTATACAGTGGGTCCTTATTAGTTATCTATTTTATATATAGTAGTGTGTGTATGTTAATCCCAATCTCCCAATTTATCCCTCCCCACCTTTCTCCCCAGTATGTGACTCTATTTCAGAGGAAATATACCGTATCTTAATTACCTTGGTTTTCTTAAATGGGAGCCACTCCATGAGGCTAAACTATCATTTTGCTGCTCCCATCTGATTCAGCCCAAGTCCAAAGCTATTAAAATCTTTTTGAGGAGTCTTGAGATAACATGGCTGCCAAACTTCTGCTTTAACAACCAAGTCTTTTGTCCCCGCTGCTATTGTGAATTCTGAATTCTACCCTGTGTCAGCAGTCTTCCTGTTAAGGCCCTATTGATCTAGAGATGGATGCACTCATTTTTCTTTTCAAGGTATGGAAGTGGACGTGGTCCTGGCACTTAACTAGATGGTGGGAGGAGGTTGGCTTCCAGCCCCCACCTTGGCCCACCATGTCTAATTAAAATGGAGTCTGCCTTCTTTGATGAGTTCATAAGTGTTTTACAGACAGGCGGGATGTAGCAACTTTGCAAGACACTGTTTAAAGATCTTCAACATCTGAGAAAGCCACAAAATCCAATAATCCTACTTTCAGAACTCCAGGGTGCCTGCGAGATCAATCTCATATCTAAATATCACATAAAGAGAGTGCATTGCATTATAGACTGGTTTCTATTGAACACCACCTAAGAAACAGCATTAGACAGTTTTGAAAAAGAATGGAGCCTATACCAAAGGGAATGGAAAAGGTTGTCAAATTCTAGAAAATTTTCCCCTTGATTAAAGCTGCACTTTCAAAATTGTTACATTATTAACAAAAGTCAGCTTAGCTCCAATTTATCTTTTGGACAGTTTCTTGATGGATTAGATGTTGGGAATAAACAGGAAGAGCTTTTACGTTCCTTTTTGGGCACAGACAAAGCTGCTATTAATTCTTCTCTTGGTCCCTGCAGTAATAGCTGCACGAGGTCCTTCTGAGTGGGTTAATGAGTGTTGAAGTGGTATTATTTTTAGTGGAAGGAGCACCTAGACCCGTGCCCATTCTGGCATGTGCCCCTCAATGCAAGGTGTGTATGTCTGGTATTTGTTAGCAGATGGGACCCAAGCACAGAAGAGAGAGCATTTGATTCAAATATGCAGAGAGCTTCCTTTTGCTGAGGCTGGAGGGGGTTCCTTTAGCTTCTTCTTTCTGGACAAATAATAGCATTGAGGGATGCTTTCCATTTTTCTTTAGGATAAGAAATAGATTTACTTGGCTTGACATATTTTATTTCAAATTTTCAGTATTTTTATTATTGTTAATATTTCTAAAGCTGTGCTTTATGGAACACTAAATCCGTGCATATGGGAAGCAAATATCTCTGTGCTTAATTAAGCTTGAAAAATGCTGGTGGAACACATTTGAAAAGTTTTCTTTACTGCAGGACTTTTCAGAGCCTTTAATATGCCAGGGTGCCCGGTGAATTTTCAAAGGGTTAGAAAAGGAAGCTAATATTGAATTTCCTAAACGTATTTGATCATGAAATTCTTTATCAACAAACCTCTCTTGACAACTTCTTGGGAATATGCTTTGGAAAATGCTTGCTGCTCCGGGTACACATTACATTTCATTAGCACCTTACAGTGTAGTCTAAGATGGAGAGATTCAAAAGGAAGGGACAGTCAGGCTGGTTAGTTTCCCTTAAAATACACCCGCACATCTCCTATGAGCTCTCCCAAGACTGGGTTTTCAAAACTGCAGCAATTGCCCAAGTCTCTAATTCAAAAGCAGTTGTTGGTCCTTTGTCTGGATCTGAGCTGTCATAGGTACAAACAACAGCTTGGAATTTAATTATATTTCTTTGAGTAGCTTCAATTTCCTCATGTTTGTCTGTTCCTATACACTTGAGAAGCTCCGATTCAAGAAGTCTTGTCTATTTCATGCTCAACATCTAGATGAAAAGCAAAAATATCCCAGAGGCTCAGCTATTCTTTATACTAAATAGTTCAAATCCACCCCCCGTTTTTAGTGATCTTAAAACTTATGCTCATCTTTCTCTAAATATCTTCTGATAGCCCCTTTTAGCCAATGAAAGTCCAGTGTAGACTCCTAACTTTGCTTTCCAGTGTTTTAATGTTTTAGTCCATAGTATGTTTACTAGTATAACATTACTTGACCTAACTCCCCAAAGCCCCACCTTCCTCTCTCTCTCTCTTTCTCTCCCTCTCTCTCTGTCATAAGGGCTTTACTCTTGAATTTTTGGTTTGTTAGATAGGGACCAGTGTCCTTGGGACATGCACAAATGCAGGATTTTGGACAAAGCCAGATTAGAAGAGAGCTAAAATCAGAAAACCCCAACACGAGAACCCTAATATGTCCTCACACTACGGTCTGTGACCTCTCTTTATTTTGTACTAGTTCCAACTTAAGTAAATTCCATGGCATTTAGTTGGTGAGACACTAACTCTTTTATGGCAAAATGAATTAGTGTGTTATTTATATATTTTAAACTTAGTTAGACTCTCCCTTAAGGCTCACAGCCAAGTCAATAAAGTTATGTTTGAAGATGGAGTTTGAAATTCTATTTTCATTCATTTTAATGGTTTACAAGTAAATTGCATTTTCTACTTCATTCTGTGACAAGTCAATAGGTATCCAATGTAAATGTAGTTCATTTATATCTGAATTGATGTTCTGTCCGCCATTACCTTATGTTTCTAATGCATTCTGATACATTAGTAAATAGGCTTGTCTGATTAATCATTAGCACATGAAAAGAATTAGCTGCTGCCTGCCAAATGGAATTATTGACACTGATAAGAGGACCGATGATGGTATCACCTGGAAATGGGGTGTGCAAGTAATTCAAGAAAAAATGCCTCAGTAAATATGGAGAGTTCTGAAAGTATTTCATCAATTCTTCATATGATAGACATCCTATACTTTTATTTAAAAAATAAAAGCAATTTTCTGACACTCAGACTTGATGGAAAAAATGTCTTGATTTACTTTATAAACTTGATTGCCTAAAATCTAAATACATTTTTAGTCTAGGAAGGTAACTTCCTGACCACTGCTGATGGAGAATAACAGAGGTTTTAGAACCTTCAAGAAGAAAACAGAGCCCAATGAAAACCCTTAGAAACTGTGATTCACAGCCTGAGGTTTAGTCCTGTTTAGCCTGAATACCTATGTTCCAGGTAGCCTGTCATCCCAATTTTGGCCAGAGATGTTTATGGAGGCCAGAGAAATTTACATGCATGTACACCCAAACACACACACACACGGGCACACACACGCACGCACGAACATGCACCCACACAGGTGCGGATTTATACGCTCCTTGGAGAAACCTCATGCTGCGCGTACTCTCCATTTACCGACTTCTGTGTGGTGGTTCCACAAAGGGGAACTGAGTTGAAGTGTATGTGACGTACTACGACTCCAGCACATCCCTGGGATAAGGCAGCGTGATGTACCTAAAAGGGTCACAGCCCCATCATTTTGAAAATGCTCATGTAACTCTGCTTTGTTATTGTCTGACCCATTAGATTTAAAAGCTCTTCTGTGTGATTGCCAAGTACATTAATGTGAACAAATGATAAAAGTCTAGCTGCCTGAGCTGCCAGAACTTGTGCAACATCTTCAGGCAGCGCTGCAGTGTGGTGGCATGTTGCAGAGTCTCTATCTCTGGGATTTGTTTTATTCTGGGGTTTAGAGCAGCACATGGGATGGGGGCAAGAGACTTGCTATTGTGGGTGCCTTTGCTCCGATCTGACCTGAAGCCGAGGTGCTAGGTGCTTCAGAAATATGGCTAATGCAGGGGTGTATTCCCTTGGGAGATTCCTTATTGAGCAAGGCTTCTGATGAAACATGACTCAGGAGCCTAACGTCTAGCATGTGTTTAGGGATTCACATTCTCTTCTCTTTGCTCAGTTTCCCCACGTATCCAGTGGTGAAAATAATTGCTGCTCTTCCTACCTCCCAGAGTGTTTGAGTTTCAAACAACATGATGCTCATGAAGACATTAAGGAAGGGCTGACCAAAGGCAAGATGGCAGAGGTCCTGTTTTTACTGTAGTATGTCTTCTCTCTTTACAATTGAAAGCTGCTCGAAGACCTGTGCAGTGGGTTCCCAGGCAGCATGAAGTGAACAAATATTTATTTGATTTAACTCAAATGAAAAGCTGTACATTTCGTTTTCTCATTTCAATTTTGGGGCAGAACCTTCCCTCACTTTTAATGTGACCTTCAGACCCGTTCTTTTCCTTCATAGACTACATACTGGATAGCGCGTGGATTGCTTTTGAGCTTTGTGTTCTCTCACAAGTAGGAGGACCAGAGGACTTGTGTGGGTCCTCAGTCACATATACGTTCTTTGATCTTGGCTATAGCGGGAGGCTTTCTCTATTTGTCCTGATAGGAAGAGTTTTCCAGGGCTTCACAAACAGCATGGACCACCATGCAGGGAGAGGAAAATGCATGACTCACTGTGGATTGATCTGTCCTGCATATTGTAGAGAAAGAATGGCTATGAAGTGGGTTCAGGAACTCAGTTGCCTGTGTTCTCATCTTGGGCTTCTCACTTATACGTTGTGTGACTTGGGGCAAAGTTATTGTTAACATATCTCTGCCTCAGTTTCCTCATTTATGAAATGGGGATAATAATACCACCTAACTCATTGGATTGCTGTGAAGAGTAAAGATGTGAAGCGCATACAGCATTGAGTTTAATGTCTGGCCTGTAGTCAAAAAACCTTACTATCGTGTTTATTGCTAAAGATGATGATGATCGTGATGGTGATGGAGATGGTGCAGGATTAGTAGGAGGTGGATCTGGCCACCTGCCAGATAGGATGTGAAAAGCCTTGAGCACCATTCTTAGATTTCCCTGAGTGTTAACAAGTGATTGGGTCCTCAGAGTGACTCATACCTGGGATGCTTAAATATCTTTTTCCCCGAACTATGTTTGCCTCTTTCATTTTTTTTTTTTTTTTTTTTGTAGGACTTGTCTGTCTGGTTCACAGTCACATCACCCATGCCAAGAATAGTGCCTGGAGTCTGGTCGGCACTCAATAAATATTTGTTAAATGGATGAATGACGCGTCTACTCCTGAAAGGGAATCCTTTGCTTTTTGTATTTAGTTTGAGACACATTTGCCAGATTCATTGCAACTGAGTTCCTTTCCCTTACACCTAAAATAAAAGTAATAGAGGACTATTTTTCTCTTAATAAAATAGTCAGAGTTTGTTTGAGCATGTCAACACCTGGAGCTATAAATACCAGTCTCCATCTCTACCGTACTACACATTTGAGGATCCACTGGAGTCACCCTGTGATGAAGCTGTCACTTGAAAGCACTCAACTGAACACAAGGACCTTCTATGCTTTCCTTCCTAAGCTGGATCCTCACGTAGCATCGCTTCATTTCCTACAACAGCACCCGGAAAGGTGGCAGCAAGCCCTTCTCTGGGCAGGGGCAAGGAAGCCAGGAAGTGTGATATTTTATTAATTATTACAAAAATAAACTGTGGGGCTGAGACTCGCTACCACAAAGTGCAAGTGTGAAAATCCCACTTCCCTGGTGAAGAAAAAACTCCTCGTTAACTACACAGATCTTCCCTCAGCATCACATAAAGCAGGAGGAAAGAATAGAGTGCAGACATTATCAGCATTTTAAACAAAGGACAAGTTTACCTCTGAAAGGTGATGCCATAAATCATATTTCTTTCCATGGTAGTAGTATATTCTTCAGTCTTGTACATTTTCCTTTCAAATATTTTTCCCCCCAAAGAATCTAGGAAACAGGTTGTCCATTGATTCATGTCTTGCAATATGTTAGCTATTAATAATATTCTCATTTCATAATTTTTCCCTCTTTTGAATGCGTTCCAGATGTTCACCTTGCAAATGTGAATTTTAAATGCTCACTGTTTCAATCATCTTGTGTCCCAGGAACTTTAAACCAGTTGGTAGCCTTCTTTCCAGAACCCAAAAGAGACCGTGAAAAGATGAGGAGGGGGGAGAGAGAGCACATGCCTGTGATAGAACACAGGGGTATGGACATGAAAAGGGAGGCATAATTTTGACTTCTTGGAATTTTGTGACTGTTATGTCTTCATATATTTTTAAGAAATTGATTTTATGCTTTTATTTTTAATAAATAATATTTTTAAATGGATTGACAAAATAGATTTATTACAGAGTAACATTAGGATAAATAAAACTTGGGTTCAGTTTGTGGTTCAGACTGCTATTTTGAGAAAAAATGACGACTGATGAAATTCTCAAGTCAGCCTGCCCACAAGATGGCTTCAAGTTGCCTAATGGCCTTTACTACAGGGTGGCATGAAAACAGTGGTTAAAAGTGGAGATTATCAGGACAAAACATACTTCTTAAACAAATAAGACATTCTGCCTTTTGCATGCTTGTTAGGTCAAACCCGGAATAGAATTCTTGATCAAGAGGTGATCGTAGGTTCCTGTGATTTGATTCATGGGAGTCTTTCTCTTTGAGCAAAGTCTATGCTTTATAGTATTGTTTATGAATTTCTGGTCCATTTGTGGGAAGTAACTTGGATGCTTAAGATGTGTCATAGAGGACTGTTTTTGAGTGCCCTACATCAAGTTTCTGTATTAATTAGGGTCAGCTTTTGCTACTGTAATAAAGAGACCCAACAACACAAGAAGCATAAAGAACAAGGAGTTTATTTGTCCCTCGTGTACCAGGCCCCACGTGAGTGGTCTGGTTTGGTAGGACAGCCCTGCTCCGCATGGACCCTGGTTCCTGCCAAGTCATTGTTCCTTTACACCCTGGGGCATTGTCATCATCTCATGGTTGAAGCTGGGTTGCTACCATATTCAGGTTCCAACCAGTAGGAAGAAGAAAGTGTAGAGGAAGCGTATCTAATATCACCAGAACCAGACACATGACTTCCTGTCACATTCCACAGGTGAGACTCTAAGGGGTCTGGAAAATGTGGTCTGGCTGAGCAGAGGGGAGCCTTGTTGCAATTCTAATCCTTTGAAGGGAGAAGAAGGCAGATTGGATGGACTTCCAGCATTCTCTATCACAACCAGCACCCTGCCCCTGCCGCACACAAAACTTGTGGCCTGTGTACCCATGGGCCATCCCCCACCCCAGTGCATAGGGTTGTAGAAAATTTCCAAGCCCTGGGCCTCAATTTGGTAGCCCTTTTTTTCCCCCCTCACTTGGACTCTCCTCTCCCACTCTCCACGGGAATATAATCTCAAGGTTTTTACATCAACTTTCCTTGTCTTTCCCCAGCCTGCAGGGCAAAAACCAACCAACATTCACCATACCAGCCCGACAGTATCCATTTACCTTTTTCCTTCCAGTTTAACCCAAAGTTTCTCTTTTCCAGCCCTTTCTAGTACACAAAACCAGGAGATTGTCTGGAAATAAATAAACTTAAGCAAAATAATTGCTAAGTAGAAGTCCTACGTCTTTTTTTTTTCTGTGTTACCTTTCTAGGTGACATGTAGTCTTCGGTCCTTGTGGTTTAATTTGCAGTACCAATATGGACTGTGTGAAAACATCTAGTGCTCATCTTTACCATGTCAGCTTCTAAAATCAATGTGAGTGTGCTCTCCTGTGGGAGCCAGTGTCGTGTAAAGAGTGTGGACTTTGGGGTTAGGCTGGTCTGGGTGTGAGATTCATTTGCTGGGTGGCTGTGTCTGCATTCCTCCTTCAATTAGTTCAGGCTTAGTTTACTCACGCTTACTTTGAGGATAATAAAATTTCTCTCATGTGGTCGCTGTGGGCATTGAAGGAGTTAACATCATAGGGGCCCAGTAGGAGTAGCTCAGAATATTATAAAAGCAGTGGGATCAGTAACCTGAGTTCCTGAGTCTCCTTTGCTGTTGACTTGTTATTCTCATTTAGATGAGCCATCTAATCCCTCTGGGCTCCAGCCTCCTCACCTATAAATCAGGAATTATACTTGCCTTGCTTATGAAATGGTGCTGATGAAAATAATGATTAAGACAATGGATGTAAAGGCACTTAAGGGGAAAAAAGCAACAGACCATAAAAAGAGCTGTACAAATATGAATCATTATTTCTTATCAATGTCCCGAATTTGAGATGCTGACTACTTTGGTTTCAAACTGAGGGATGGTATTCCTCCGAATATACAGCCGGATCCAGTGCGCCCTATAGCATTCACTGAATATGAAAGATACCACAGACAATTATTATTACATCAGTTTAATCCCAAGCCTTGTCACCTGAAGAAATAAGTGAAAATCATTTGTGCTCTAGTTGGGGTCAGACTCATCTAATATTTTCAGCTCTTTTTCTTCCCCCTTGGAAACACCCTCCGTGAAACAGACTTGCTGGAGAGAGTTGAGGGAAATTAACAGAATGTTGACGGTAGCTCAACACAATTAAAAGATGTTGCAAACTTGTCCTCTGGTATCCTGCTGTGACACGATCTTATGGTCAATTGGGAGTATTATGGGCAAGACTTTGGCTATTCCTCACCATGATGTGCTTTGTGAGCTGTTGCTGTAGTTGAGGTTATAGCCTAAGGTTGGCCTTGGCAACTGAATATGGACAAGTCGGTTTAGATATATAGTTTAAGTGGATGATATTTGTTTGGTTTTCGTCTGGGATTATAAAAGTGTTAATTACAGAAATTTTGGAAAATGTTGATAGTCACAAATAAGAGTTTTTTGAACACCAGTAACTCTTAATAAATTAGTTTATTTTTTTTCAAAACCTGTGGATTTCATAATTAAGGATGTGAGATGAAATGGCAGAAGCAGAGAGGAAGGGCATTAAGGGTTTGAGGTTAGAGAAGTATTTTTGGATTCTCAGTTTGCTGGAACAGGGATTGGGGTGGATATTTGTATGGTTGCTATGGCCAAAGTGAAGGAAGTAGAGGGATGGAAGCGAATTGTAAAACATGTGTGTATGTGTGTGTGTTGGTTCTCTTGGCTTTCATTTTCTAGCCAACCATAAGCCTTTGGCCAACCCTGCCCTTCCACTACTCCACAGCCTCTACACTGAGGCAGAATTCTAGAACTAACCCACCGTATTCAGTTATGAGTTTGAATGAATTCCCAGATCCATCCTGCATGTCTCCTTTCAGTAGGTGTTCCATCCTCCTACTATTATGCCCGTTCTCACATTCTCATTCTACTTCTTCCCTCAGCGTGTCCTTCTGATTTGAGCAGTCACGTCAGCAGGACCAATGGGGTGCATCACCTAGCATGGTCTAGGGCCCCAAGTCTCAGTGGTTTAACACAATAAAGGCTCATTTTTTTTATGAGCCTAGTACAAGTCCACCACAGGTTAGCAGTAGGACTCTGCTTGTTGTAGTGACTCAGGGGCTTAGGCAGACAGAGGTTTCATATGCTTCTATGACAGTCAAAGTAAGAATCATGCTCTGATTCTTTAAGCCTCCACCGGACATGACAAGAATATCTTCGGCTTACATTTTATCACCCAAAGGAAGTTACATGGTCACATCTAGTTTCATGTGCCCAAGAGAAGAGAACTGGGACGTTTGTAAAAATCCTAATGGCACCTTCACTGGGCAGTGTGAGTACTGCATGCCCTCCAGGGAGTTTCTACCACACAGCCAAGCTTCCTTCAGTTATGGGCAAGAGGTGTACCTCATTTGAGTACTGCTTCCATGAGTCCTAAACCCTTGTCAGTATGATTGTCACACTGGAAAGTACTAGAAGACAGGGCCTGTCTACTCATTTTTCTTTATTAAGCCTTCAGCTCAGATCTGCCGAAGGCAATAAGCAGTGTCTTGACCAGAATCTATTACTTTTTAATAGAATGACCTTGGAATAATATTGACCATGGTTGTTTGTTTTTCTTCTGTATACAAGTTGTTTTGTGTTGTTTTTCTTTGAGTTAAGGCAACCTGCTTTCATTTCACAGCTTCACATTTGGGGATCATACATTCTTTCCAACACATACATATTAAGCACTTACTATGCGGCAAGCACTGTGCTCTGCCCTGGTGATGCAGTGATGAGAAGGAAGAGAAAAGATGAAGTCCTTGTCCTTACAGAGCTCGTGTGTTGGGAGAGACACACACTAAGGAAATAATGACAACATGAATGTAAAATTCCAACTGTGGTAAAATGCTGCAGAGGGGAGTTGACCTGGTCTTGGTGGGGAGTAGATGTTAATTAGGTCCCATGGTGTGAGTAGGAAGGGCATGGTAGGTAGAAGGCACAGCACGGGCAAAGGCTCAGTAGCAGAAGAAAAGGAGGCATTCTGGACTCTGGAAGAAGACCTGGTTGGGTGAACAGAGAGCAGTGTAGTTGGCATACAGGACCTGGTAGGCCTGGTTCAGGATGACTGTCTTCATCTGCAGAGCAGGAAAACTAGATCTGCATTTCAAAACCAGTGCTCTGGAAGCAGTGTAGAAAATGGGAAGCCACAAGGATGCATGCTGAGGGCAATAAAAGGACAATCACTTTGTAAAACATGAGCTTAGACAAGGATGTGATGACAGAGCAGAAAAGCAGTCAGGGGCAGTAGGGGTTGAGAGAGATACTCAACGGACTTCTCAAAAACCTTACTCTACACGTGAAAAGAAAGCTAAGAACATAATACAGAGAATGTCTCCGTACCAGCCACTGTGTCACAGGAAGAAGGCTGCCGTGTTGAATGGACAAATGGACAGTTTTCACACTGATTCCCATTTCAGGGGTAGAACCGTGGGGGTAGTGGTGGGTACAAAAGTATCAAGTATCCACCTATTAAGGAAGATTGCTTCTTCCTCTTGTCCAAATATTCTTGGAGGTATCAATAAGAGAACTGAGTCAATACCACACTTTGGTCTTCTAAATATTTTTTCCAATAATGGAGAATTGATTTCACTGTTTAGGCAGCTCCTGAAAGGTGCTTTCTGAGTAGAGACACAGGAGCATCCCGACCATCGTCCCGCACGCCATGGCCTCACCACTGTTGTTATTTGACTGTCCTCCCTGGCTTAGTGGAGAAGTTATGATTGCTCTTTATGATATAGAACGAAGCCCCCAGATGGAACTCTGGCAATAGACATCTGGCCCATACTCTTAAAGCAGACCATATGCTTAAAATAAAAATAAAAATTTCTGCATGCTTTATGAGATAAGGTCACAAGACGTAGTCAGTGGGTGACCAGATGTTAACTCTTCACTGATCCCCTCCTGAATAGCAAAAATTTGCTTCCAAGTGACTCTAGCCCTGTCTGTATTTTCTTTACTTCCATAGTTCATTATGCACACTGCAGTAATTTGTTGACAGTGCAAGGAAAATCCACGATAAAACCAGATAACTTCTCCAAAGTAAATATTTGGTGCTACAAAATAGGGGCTATTTGCACATTAATCCAATAATAAAATATAGCCTGCGGGAGGAACAAGGAGCGTTTGCTAATTTCCTAAATTGCTGCAGGTCACAGAAGCTTCTAATTGATTTGAAAAATATTTTCTTTTTGGAGAAGTAATATTTCCAGTCAGGAGGTCCAGCTCCTTAATGCTGTGGGCAGCTGAGGTGGCCCCCAGATGCCATGCACCCGTGGGGTGAGGGGACGAAATAGGGAATTGGCCTGCTCCCATCCACGTCTTTTTTTTTTTTTTTTTTTTTTTTTTTTTGGCGGTACGCGGGCCTCTCACTGTTGTGACCTCTCCCATTGCGGCGCATAGGCTCCAGACGCGCAGGCTCAGCGGCCATGGCTCACGGGCCCAGCCGCTCTGTGGCATGTGGGATCTTCGCGGACCGGGGCACGAACCCGTGTCCCTTGCATCGGCAGGCGGACTCCCAACCACTGCGCCACCAGGGAAGCCCCCACGTCTTGTTTTTGAAAGCTATATAGGAGGCACTGCTAAGAGAACACATGTGAACGGGCTATGAGAAGATAAAACTCTGTCCAGCGTGTGAGTCTGGAGCAGCAAGAGACCTTTCCACTTCATTGAGAGCTTACTGTTCCCATCCATGTCTACATTATAGCATTTCTAGAACCTGACTTTGCCCTGGAAACAGCTCAGGGGGCAGGGTATTCAAAAGCAAGAGATGGATGGGTGGATGAGCTCAATGTCAAGGAGGGAAGATGTGCATATACACTAATAATTGCAAGTGAAAAGCTCCCCTTAGGGAGTGTTGGGGTGGCGACGCGCATATGCATAATATGCCTGCTCTGTCGTGTAGACCCAGAGGAATTGATGAACTCAGGAAGGTAGGGGAATGCAAGGAGAGCTTCTCAGAAAAGGCAACACTTTGAGTTTGCAAGCAGGAGTAGGAATTTGCTAAAAGAAAATTGTTTTATAAAACAGTGAACTTGACAAATAAGCTATGGAAGCAAGCGTACAGGTACAACTCTATCATAGCTGATGCACAGAAGGAGATAGGATTAAAAATAGTAGATATTATTTTGTCAACACTGTGTGCCAGGCACTATGCCAAATGCTTCCTACACATTGTTTCGGTTAGACAGTCCCTGGTGTTGATGAAAAAACTGAGGTTTAGGGAAGCTAAACAATTCCCCTAATCAACACAGCTTGGTAGAAAATTTGAACTCAGGCTCCCTTTATGTAGAGTTTTATGTTTTAACCCAAATACTTTACTGCTTCTCAAGCCAATCACTAAAGCGTCATGAGGCTGGGGATAAAGGAAGTTTCATGGGTTTCCAAACTGAAAAAGTTTTTAAAAACGAGGTATCGTAAAAAACAAAATAAACACTGGAGAACAGGAAGTCTGTGACTCTTGGTGATGGCCTCCATAAAGCTGCCGTGTTGATGTAGAAGCTCTGTGATTCTGTGGCAGGTTCTATAACCCCTGGATTCACAAAGGCAGTTTGAAAACTACTGATCGAGGAGGGATAGTTCCAAGGGGCTCATTTAGAATGAGTTGAAGATATATTTGGGTCAGATCTCACTCTTGTTAATGGCATATATTTTCTTACATCTTGTGACTTCCTGCTTAGTTCTATACAGTACCACCTCCGTGGACACCTCAGTGGGGGGAAAATCCATTAACCCACTTGACTAGCATCATGCTGACACAGGCAAAATAGACCTGGGCTTTCTCAATAGCTTTAGGAGACTCACAGAGCCCAGATTTGAAATGTAGACAAATAAAACTCAGCCCGTTTAGCTCTGATGGGAACTCTGGGTCACCCTTTTTTCTAATTCTTAGGCTTTCTTTTTCAGAGAGTTTTAGTGAAGTCTCTTACTGGCATTGCTAGAGCCCCTTTGTATCAGGAGAAAATGATCTGCAAGAAAAATTGAGGTTTGACAATAGAAGGCCAGATGCCACACTTTGTAAATAAATTTTTTAAAAAGCATGCAACACAGCCAGCTGCACCATATAAACTCAGGTTTTTATACCACACTGGTGTGTTCTGTGTATCCTCATTTGGTTCCAACATCTGTTCATCCCTGTCCATTCCTCCCACATATTAGTTATAATTACATACACAGGAGCTTGTTTATGAGACTGAGAAACTGACCTAACGGCAGTGCTTTGGTGGTTCTCTCGCATACTTTGCTAAAGACACTGATGATTCTTTATAGGAATTAAGCTTAGGCTGATTTGCTCTGGAGTGCAAGGCCAAACTCAGATTTGTTTGTCATCCTCCTGAAGTGAAGAAGTGCATCTTTAATTTCTTTTCTTTCTCATTTCCCAAAGCAACCTGCTCTCTCTTGGACTCCCTACCTTTGCCTAGTTCATTCCTTTTTGATGTTCTATCACAATGTTACTCACTTCCACTCTCTTCCTAGCTTTCCAGCCAGAAGAGATCTTTTTAGTCTCCAAATTTCCATTGAACTTCATACGTGTGATCATCTACTGAGTGCTTAGTTATTTTTTTCTTGAATTATATTATTTTAAGTCATTACTTATTGATGAATTCCAAAAAGTAACAAACTGTTAATTATATATTTCCTGTTAAACCCAGCTCAGATTTTTATGAATAATAACTGCTTAAAAATACTCTTTGAATAAATTCAAATGTGGATGTAGTCTAGTAAATAACAGATTTTCAAAAAAATAAAAATTGAAAGAGCTTGTCAACTATCTATTTATGGTTAGATGTAATCTGGAGATAAATTGCAAAGTCCAGGTTGAAAAACTTTTTTAAAGTTGACAATATTTAAAATACACAAGATTATACAAAAATGTCTACATTTTCAGCTTCAACTCTTAAGTCCAATGATGGATAATACACAGCACTTCCCTAGTTAGTCAGGGTATGTATGTGGTTTGCACTTTGACATCCTTACCTGGCACACTTTCCCCATTTACTTTGCCTGCCCAATATCTGTAGAAATTTGAGTTTTTAATACTTGCAATAAGATTAGAGGTTTTTATGATATATGATTATTATTATTACCAACTTCCCTTCAGACTAGCTTGTATCACATCCAGCCACCCATGGAGAACAATTAGAAAAGCTGGATAAATGTTTTAGAACTCCATTTGAAGACATTGGAAAGCTAATGAGGCAACAAGGGTAAATAAGAGTGGTCCTGGAGAAAAGGGGAATGCATTAAGTTAAACTTCAAAGTCTTCAGCACTTTTCTACTTGAGGCACTTGCTGATTCATGAGCAGCAAGGGGTAAGAGAATATAAACTAAGAAAATATCAGCTACGAGAAGAATGTGAGCAAAATTTTTTGCTTAGGGAGATAAAAATTGGAATTTAGAATTTTCAAGGAAGCTCATAAGAGGGCAGAATCCTAGAGAGGAAAGTGTAGAGAAATCAATTGAGAATTCCACATGACTTTTTCAATTGAGGCATTTGACAATTTGTAATCAGCAGCCCAGAGGCTATGCTGGGCAGAGCTTTTGACAGTCTCCTGGTGCCAGGGAGACAAAATTAGAGTTTGGAATCCTCCAGAGAGAGAAGGACTTTTGGCAAACATCTCTGGATTTCAATGGGTACCACTGAATGGCCACATCCTGGGGATAAGGGCAATTCAGAAATGTCTCAGTTTAAATGTGCTTCATTCTACACTGGACTAAGGTGATATACCTCTATTCTAACTACCTGATAAAGCAAAGTAGAACCTCTTTGGATGTAAATAACATCATCCAGAGCCTCTACAGATTTCGTACACAGTAAGTGGCACTTAATAAAATATTAATAGGTTGCAAGGACACCATACTATATACGAAAATTCAAAAGAAAAAAAAAGCTTACAATAACACAGATCCATAGACAATCCAGATATTGATGTATTAAGACACAGACTTTAAAATTATGGTGATTAATATGTTTGATAAAGTACACAAGATGAAGAATATCATCACAGAATTGGAATCTGTAAAAAAGAAGAATCAAGAGGAACTTCTGTTACTGGAAAATTATTGAAATTAAGAACTAATAGATTAGTTGAATGGCAGATAAAACATACTGGAAAGAGAATTAGTGAAACAGAAAACAAGTCAATAGAAAATATTCAGACTGAAGCATGGAGAGCAATAAAAATGGCATACAGAGCATACAAAGTCTAATATACGTGTAATCAGAGCTTTAGTGAATAGGAGAGAAAGAATGGAACAAAAGCAATATTTAAAAAGATAATGACCAAGAATTTTCCCAAACTGAAGAAAACATCATGCTACAGATTATTTAAACCAAGACAGGAAAAGTATAAAATTAAAAATAAATAAAAACAGAACACAAGCCTAGGCTCATAGTAGCAAAACTGCTGAAAGCCAAAAACAAAGAGAAATATAAGAGCAGCTGGGAGAGGGGCAGAATTCTGCAAAGAAGCAACCGCAAGACTGACAGCAAATTTTCAGCAAAAATAATGGAAGTCAGAACACAAAAGAAGACATTTCCAAAGTGCTAAAAGAAAAAATTGTCAAGTTAGAATTCTATATTAAGTGAAAATATCCTCCAAAAATGAGAGTGGAATAAAGACATTTCCAGACAAACAAAATCTAAAATAATTAGCCAGCAGCAGACTTCTAATAAAAGAAATAGTAAGGTGGTAATGGTTGACAGAAGGAGTTATTTTTTCAGTCAGATAGAAACATAAAAATGAAGAAAAGCATGAAAAACAAACAAAAAACCCCACAAATATGTGGGTAGTCTAAATGAATAATATCAATATCTTGTGGGGTTAAAAATGTAGGTAGAATTAAAAATGCATAGTGACTATATAAAAGTCATGAGATGGAAGATGCAGTTAAAATTTTCTAAGATCTGTGTGTTAATCAGAAGTTAGTATCAATACTAGTTATTGTTCTCTATCAAATCAAGAATCCATTTTATAATATCTAGTTTAACTAATGAAAGAACTATGAAATTATATATAACCAACAATTAATGGAATGAAAATGGAATAGTCCAAACTACTTTATTTATCCAAATGAAACAAGATAAAAAGGAACATAAAATCTGTGGAACATATAGAAAACAAAAACTAAGATGGTAGTTATAAACACATATGTCAGCAATTACATTAAATTTATTCAGACTAAATGTCCCAGTTAAAAAACAAACATTGTAAGATTGAATAAAAATTTAAAACCTCATTATATGCAGTTTCAAGACAAAACTTAAATGTAAGTTTATAGATAGAGTGAAATAGTATACCATTAAAGACATACCATTCAAACACTAACCAAAAAAAAAAAAAAAAATGCTGGTGTGGTGTAGATAGACTAATATCAGAAAAGTAGATTTTAAGCAAGGATGAATATTAAAGAGGGATAGTTCATAATATTAGATGAGAAATACATCAGGAAGATAGAATAATTCCAAATTTGTATATACTTAAGACATAGCCTCTGAATATATAAAGCAAATACCAACATAACTAAAAGTAGAAATTTTAAAAAAAACCCAGAAGCATAGTTGGAGATATTAATATACCTCTCTCAATCACTGAGAAAATGAGCCTTAAAAATTATATCATGTGAGACCTGAGCTACACGATTAACTTATTTCTCCTAATTGACATTACAGAACATTGCACCCACAGCTGTAGAACTGTAAAAATACATATTCTTTTTAAGGTGGACATGAAATATTTACCCATATTACACCATAAAGTGAATATCAATAAATTTCAAAGGATTGATAGTATCTATAGTATATTCTTTGACCACAGTGAAACTAACCTAGATATTAATTTTTTAATTATTAGAAAATTCTCAAATGTTTGGCTATTAAGCAGCACACTTATAAATAATACATGTATCAAAGATAATGTGTAGATAAATACTGTGTGTGTGTTCTGACTGCTCAACCAACTGTCTGTCCCCCTGGTCTCTCTCCCTCTCCTCAAGCTTCCCTACTCCGTGTGACACAATAATATTGAAATTATGCCAACTAATAACCCTACAATGACCTCTAAGTATTCAAGTGAAAGAATTGCACATCTCTGACTTTAAATCAAAAGCTAGAACTGATTAAGCTTAGTGAGGAAAGCATGTTGAAAGCAGAGATAGGCCTGAAGCTAGTCCCCTTCTACCTAACAGTTAGCCACATCATGAATTCAAAGGAAAAGTTTGTGAAGGAAATTGAAAGTGTTACTCCAGTGAACACATAAGTGATAAGAAAGCAATGAAGAAAGTTGCTGCTATGAAGAAAATCGTAGTGATTTGGATAGAAGATCAAACCAGCGACAACATTCTCTTAAGCCAAAGCCTAATCCAGTGCAAGACCCTAACTCTCTTCAATTCTATGAAGACTAAGAGAAGTGAGGAAGCTGCAGAAGAAAGTTTGAAGGTAGCAGAGGTTGGTTCATGAGGTTTAAGGAAAGAAGTTAACTCCATAACATAAAAGGACAAGGTGAAGCAGCAAGTACTGATGTAGAAGCTGCAGCAAGTTATCCAGAAGATTTAGCTAAGATCATTAGTGAAGGTGGCTACACTAAACAACAGATTTCCGATGTAGATGAAACAGCCTTATATTGGAAGAAGATGCCATCTAGGACTTTCATAGCTAGAGAGGAAAAGTCATTGTCTGGCTTCAAAGCTTTAAAGGACAGGCTGACTCTCTTGTGAGGGGCTAATGCAGTGGGTGACTTTAAGTTGAAGCCAGTGCTCATTTACAATTCCTAAAATCCTAGGGCCCTTAAGAATTATACTGAATCTACTCTGCCTGTGATCTATAAATGGAAAAGGGTAGTCTTGAGGAGCCACGAAACACACACACACACACACCACAAATCACTGATATCAGGAATAAAAGGATAACAGGAAGTTATTCTGACAATTTAAAATACACCGAATTTAATATAACATGAAAAAATGTGAATAGGCACCTTATGAAAGAGGAAATTCAAATGGCCAATAAGCATATTAAAAACTATCAGCCTCCTTAGTCCTGAGAAATGCAACTTAAAACCACAATGAGATATATCTACATACACCAGAATGGCTAAAATTAGGAAGCCTAAAAATGCTAAATGTTGATGAAAATGTGGAGTAATGGATATTTTCCTACATTGGGGTGGGTGTGTATATTGATGGAACCACTTTTGAAAACTGGTGATCTCTACTAAAGTTGAATACACATTTAACTTAGGATTTAGAAATTCCTCTGTTGGGTATATACCTAACAGAGACACATACACATGTGCACAAGGCATGGACAAGAATGTCCATAACAGCATCCTTAGTAGCTAGAAATTGGAAACAAACTTACACCAACAGTAAAATAGAAAAATAAATTGTAGTATATTCATACAATGAGATATTTTACATCAATGAAAAGTGAACTAACTCTTGCTACATTCAAAAACATGGATGAAAACTATGGATGGAACACAATTTTGAATGAAAAAAAGCCAGACACACACACACACAAATACCTATTATGTGATTCCCTTTATACATGTTAAAAACAGATTAAATAAATCTGTGTTGTAAGAAGTCAAGAAAATGGTTGCTTTTGGTGAGTTTTGACTTGGAGGAGTATACAGGGGACTTCTGGGGTTCTGACCATGATTCATTTATTGATCTGAATAGTGGTCACACAGGTGTGCTCCCTGTGAGAAAAGTTATTGAGCTGTACATGTATGATTTATGTATTACTTTCTCTGTTATATTTCGATAAAAATTTATTAAAAAGAAAAAAATGTTGAGTATAGATAAAGGTTAACATTTTAAGTCCCCATGGTTCAGATTTCCATAGGGCTTGATGGAAAAATGGCATTTCTTCCTTATAGGGAACGCTGAGAACCAATTGCTGTTGGAAGAGCAGACAGAAGGAGCACAAAGCTTAGAGACCACCTTCCATCATCAGGGCCATCTAAGTCTTACCTCCAAAAATATCTCTTTCATGTTCATGTTTTAACCAGGATGATACAGGTTGCAGTTTAAAAAAGAAACAAAAGCAAAACAACTTTGCCCATATTTTTCCCTTGAAATGAGAGTAAGTTAAGTCAAGGATGTAACCATTCGTATTTTCTTTCCAGTCATTGAGAAACCCAATGGTGAACACTAGAAGATGGTGCTGAAGGCAATAGATTATACATTTGCACTTGGAGTAGTTATGGGGGATGAATCAACCATAATTGAATAAACTAACCACTAACAAAAGAAAAATTTCCATTTGAGGGAATTCCTGGAAGAGACAATTCATTAGCTTTTGCTAGTCAGATCCCTGCTGGTATCATTGTATAATATTTACCCCAGTACTTCAGCTTTTCTATGGTTTGTGGGAACTACCACATGGTCTACCAATTATTTCCCTTTTTGCTTTATATCAGCTGGAGTTAGTTTCTGATGCTTGCAACCAAAGAACCCTAGTTGATACGCCGTGTCACCAACTTGAACAGCATGGAGATCTCTGGATTTTGCATAGTGAGTATTTAGCTGGGAAGCACACTCTTGGACGGAAAGGCAGTGAGAGCTGAGCCTCATGTGGCTTCCTCAAACCTTGTGATTCCCTTTAGTCTACAAGGAGTGCTTGCACTTGTTGAGTTAATGTCACTCTTCCTTTTCCTTTGGATACACCCCATGCTGTGCTATTTCTTCTGTGCAGAGCACGTACACATACACAATGGGATGCTTTTGGGGAAGGAAACTTTCACTGCGGTGAGTTAGTGAGGGAATCATCAAGTCTTCTGGGAGCTTGGAGAGACTCTGGCCAAAATGACTAACATTTAGGTTTGGAGCCTCTTTTGAAAAGATGCAGGCTGGGAATTGGGAATTTGAGCTTTCAGCAGAAGGCAGTGCCAGGGGGGAGAAATATATCCTCATCATAGCAGTTATGAGGACTTAACTAACTATAACTAGCAATAATAACATCAACAAAGGCTGACACTTCTTGAGCATTTACTGTGTGCCAGGCACAGTGCTAAGCATTTTATAGGCATTATTTCATTGAATCCTCTCAATATCATGCCAAGATGGACTAGAATATCAACTTCATGAGAGCAAGGAATTTTGTCTCTTTTGCTCCTTGTGTCTCAAGGCACATAAAAGAGTGCCTGGCTTGTTAGTAGATAGTTAATGCTCAGTAAGTTGGTCAAATGAATGTGTTAACTCTCTCTTATCACTGTCTCCATTGTATAGATAATATGCGGATTAAGTGACTTGCCTGCATCTAAGAAATGAGAAAGCAAGGATATTGTTCATGTCATAAGACTCCAAAGACCACAGTTTTAACCACAACCCTGTTTTGAAGTTTTAGGGAAAGTAAAAATGGTCAGAGAATGGAAAGGATCTTGGTCGAGCTTTGTATCCAAAGGGCCTTGCTGATCCAAATCTTTTATGGCTTTAGAGCTGTCCACCTGCCTTACAGCCAAGTGATGATGCCCTCAGGATGTCATGGAGACAAGGAAGGAAACAAGTGTATTGCTCAAAACTTGCTCAGACAGGATGAAACGAATGACTGAAGGAAACCTTGTTGATTTTATTGATGATTCCCTCAAGTAGTCAATGGAACTTGTTTACTGTTCACTTTTCAGAATCACAGGAAAATTTACATATTCAGATTAATTATAAAGTGGAGACTATCCTGAGTTTAATTGATCCCTAAATTATATTGAGGGGGGAAGAAATGTAGACATCAGTGGACACTGGTTCCTAAGTAGCCATTTCCTCTGAAGATCTAGTCCATTGTGACTAAACCATCTGGATCAGTGGCAATTTTATTCTTCCAGGAAACCCTACCCCACATTTGAATAAAGAAGTTATGTGACCTCCTTTGCAAGAACAACCAAAAGAGACATTAGCAAATCTTACTAAAGCATTGTTTATAATATTGTGTCTAAAGTGATCTGGTAGCCAAGAATTCAGGAAAAATAAAATCTATAAGGTACATTTATCCAAAGAACGAGCCTCTGGGAATGTTTTAGGGAATTAGTGAATTCAAGTGAATGTCAAACCCTGCTGTTAGAAGCCATTGATGTTGGTTGATACTATTGATGTTTGCTTCTGGGTTTTTTTTCCTGTATTGTTCCCATTTCTTTCAGATGCAAGTGACAGAAACTTGATTTCAATTAGTGTAGACAAAAATGGTAATTCAGTTGTTCACATAACTGAGAAGTCCAGGGTTAGGTGGCTTCAGGTATGGATATGTTCTGGGGTTCAAATAATGTTATGAGGATTTATTCTCTTGCCCCCATCTCTTAGTTCTGCTTTTTTATCTGCTTCATTCTCAGGCAGACCCTCTCAAAGAAGTGGTCTCCTTCAGCTCCAAGCTTCCAGTTCCCAGTTTCAACAAAGTCCAGGAGTTTAGTATCATTGGCCTGCTTTGAGTAACATGACCATCCCTAAACCAAGACCATGACTAGACAGGAAAATAAAAGTACCTGCTCTAAGAACTTAACGTTCTAAAAAGTGTATCTGACATCATAGACTGTGTAGAAGGTTTCAAAAATGATTTGGATGATTGCATTTCACCTCTGGGAGCTAATCTTTTGGATGGATATTACAAAGTGAGGCCCTTCTTGGTCACAGCCTACCTTCATTTTGCCGGTCTAGACAAGATTGGTTCCTTTCACAGTTGCAGGCTTGACATCTACAAACTGCTGGTTCTCCTTCTCCTCCAGAAAATATTGGGGATGATCGTAGAGTCCTGGTGACCACAGTGAACAATAAGAGTGGGGAGATTAGACACATGGCTGGAAGGTGAGGGCTCTGTATCTGCAGTCCCCAGTTAGTTAGCTCCTCATCTGTAAAATGAGGTTATTTATACAAACCTCACAAGGATGTAGTGAAGTTTATTAATTAATTTATTTTTGCTGTGTTGGGTCTTCGTTTCTGTGCGAGGGTTTTCTCTAGTTGTGGCAAGGGGGGGGGCCACGCTTCATCGTGGTGAGTGGGCCTCTCACTATCGCGGCCTCTCTTGTTGCGGAGCACAGGCTCCAGACACGCAGGCTCAGTAGTTGTGGCTCACGGGCCTAGTTGCTCCGCAGTATGTGGGATCCTCCCAGACCAGGGCTTGAACCCGTGTCCCCTGCATTAGCAGGCGGACTCTCAACCACTGTGCCACCAGGGAAGCCCGTGAAGTTTAAATTAAATAAAGCATCTAGAGCACAATGGATGCCAAATAATTTTCTTTTATTTATTGATTACTTGTGTGTGTACTATTATCGCTTATGTCACAGTCCTTGTTTTGAGCAC
Source organism: Mesoplodon mirus (assembly GCF_964341445.2). Lineage (NCBI taxonomy): Eukaryota > Metazoa > Chordata > Mammalia > Artiodactyla > Ziphiidae > Mesoplodon > Mesoplodon mirus. Next base: position 32,540,431 of record NC_138995.1, read on the forward strand.
TTCGTAAGTTTTAATTCATTTAATCCATTTTTCAGAATTAACCCTACCATTATCATCATTTTACAGACAAGGAAAGGAAGTGTCAAGAGGTTCAACAAATATGCATTTTCATTCTTGACACTTCAAAGGAAGTGTCAAGTTGTTTGAGCTTACACTTCTGCTTTATGGTGGGAGTGAAATTGGAATGCAGGTAGTCTGCCCCAGTTTCTATTGCCTTAATCACTTTTTCCTCTCTTACCTACCTCTTACCAAAAAAGATGAAAATGCGATCAGAATTGAATGAGAGGATAGGATACCATCCCACTTCTTCTTACGGGAGCTTGAGTCCATCTTACTACTCATCAGTGCATTTGTCCAGGAAGGTATTTAGTTATAGGCGATTGCAACATTTTCCCTAAGAGTTGCCATTGCCTTTGGTACCTTGCTCCAAGTAGTAAAGACACTGATTCTTCTTGTGGAAGGCTCACAGGTACTACATTGTATTGCTAATCACACACCACTGAAGCCTCACAACAGCCCAGTGAGGCAACACTGAACCCCCAGGGTCATCCAGCCAAATGTGGTAGGTTCATGATTTGAACCCAGGACCCTCTGTCCTAAAGAGCTTGCTTTCCATGGACATGTCATGCCATCCTTGATGTAACAAAGAACACTTAGAATATAGCGTAAATGTCCTCTGCATGTCCGTGATGCCCCTTGTTTTTAGAACCCGTGTCAAGTCTTCAGCAAAATGAATACTTTTACTCACTTTTTTCAACTTGCATTTATTGAGCTGTTACCATATCCCAGCAGTAACTATGTGAACCTTGAATAAGAGAGCACATTTGACCTCTTGAACCCAACTTTGAGACATTACCTAGGTCACATCACCTTGCTTTAATTGCTGCCAGCTTTGCCCTGATGGGATGACCTAGTTTGACTTTAGGATATGTCATCAGTCATTCCAGTTACAAAATTTAAAATAGATCCATGTTTCAAGTTCCTGCAAAACAAAGACTAAAAGAGTAGAAAGGTGTAAAAGGAGTAAAATAATTTTGGATTTGCTTTCCTACTGGCGTTCGCTAAGTTGTAGTCAAAAGCCTTTTGCAATATGGATGAAGAAGGTGATGTTTACACTTAAAATTTTGGACTTCAAATGGTCCTCATTGTCATACACTTCAGAAAACGTACTAGGCTTGAGGAAATCAGTCTTAAAGGATTTGAGAATGAGTGTAACTAACACTAATTAAGGAGTTATAACTTAGATCCAGAGTTAGAAGGTAAATATTGTATCAGTCAAATTTGACCGACATAAATGAGCTATGCCTGCCAATTCAACAATCGGAAAATGCCCTTTTCCCTACTGTTTATCTCCTGAACTTTATTTGTTTCTTAGCCCACTTGGACAACAGCATGTAAATTTAGGAAAGATGATCAATAAAAGCTTGCCAGAACAAATGGTTACAGTTTACTAATGTCCCCCATGACCCTGTGTAGGATTATTCCAAAGTTTCTCCCTGTTGAAATCTGGGCTATGCTGTCTCAGGAGTGACCCCTCTGATTGAGAAGACCATCAAGTATATGCAGCATCTCAACCGTCTCCTGCCCACAGACTGGACTGATTAATCCCGACTGAGTCGTTGGAAAGCACACAAATATAAACTATTCATTTATTTCAAATCGGCGGGCGCCGTGGGGAAGTTATCACACATAATCTAGTGTTAGTCTATCCACTGCATCATAAAAATTAATTTGTCTAATTAATGACATTAGTACTTTTATACATGCATAATTCATATTAATTGATAGGTCTGCCTAAAAAGAATACCTTTTGGAAGAAAAATGATCCCATTAGTGCAAGTTTAATCCAAATCAGGGCTGACAAAGCATGGAGCCTTCAAGGCGTATCTTCAGCTTTGTTAATTGTCATAAGCATTCTAAATTGATTATTCTTACATTAGCATGAGACATTTCATTCATCAATGCTTTGCTGTAAAGGAAATTTGTCTAATGGATTTGGGTAGCTCAACTAAATAAGTAGTATTTTTTTTTCCAGGGTAGCTAGAGGGGCATTTGAAACATATTAATTCACTAATACTGGAGGGAAGAAAAATTAGCAGTGGAAATATATAGAAATATCATACAAAATTAGATTTCTGACACTGAATAATTTTTGTGATATCTATTTCAATGGTAATTGAGTGAGTGTGCCTGCATTTTTATTGCTTTTCTGTTTTGCAAGCTCCATGATAAACAGCTAATGTTCATATTTCTTATGAGTTATGTTCCTGCACCTGGTAGGGCCACAGGGGTATGAAGTGGAGGATGAATGAGACAAATATGCATTTTCGGGGGGACTGCTAGAAGGCACAGGGATTACACAAGGATTGGCCATAGCACCATTTACCTTGGGCTTCTGGGAAAACCATTTCCAGAGACATGTGTAGCCAGCTAAGCCATGGGGAGACAATAAACCTAGATTCAGTTGTGTCCCAGTCCACACAGACTAGAGAACTGGAAATCCATTCAGCTTGAGGGCTGCCTCTTTATTTTGGGGGGAGTCACTGAAGAAGTGTTTTTAATGGCAAGAACCAAAATTTTTGGTTGATGGCCAAAGATTTACAAAAAGCTTGGTTGGGATCCCCTGTTTGGGAAGCAATAAGCTAAGAATGAGCTAGCCAAATATATTTAATGGCTGCTTCTATTCTCTTTCTTGAGTCTGTAGACCAGTTCCATACTATGGGTTTGGGGCACAGCTGAGAAGCTCGTCTAGATGCAGCAGTACTTGAGCTGTTAAGATCTTCGTTAGCCTGGGAAGTTGCCCACCATGGTCTTCCACTTGGAATACCTCCTTCTTCTACTCCCCTTTCTGCTCCTTCTCCTCACTGGGATGGATCTGAGGAATTCCAAGTACTTCAGACCATCACAGGCATTGGGGACAACACACCTGTTAGAGTCTCAGCAAGCTACTCAGTAACTGTATGACCTTGGCCAAGTTGTTTAATGTCTTTGAGCTTCCGTTTCCAATAGTAGCAGTTTTGATGTGTTGTTGTGATGGTCACGTACACGAGAGAATGCATGCCCTAAAGGCTTAGCATTGTGACTGGCACATAACAACTGCCCCCAAAATTGAAATAAGTATTATCAGCTATTATCTGGCTGAACTAAGTGGGGACAAAGAGAGGCTTTCTTGTGTTCTTATTCTTTTTCCTCTTTCCCTTTTTTCTTTCCTGGGGGATTTTTGACTCTAGGTGACATTTTTTCATCATCCCAATTTCCCTTGACTTTCAGAATGGACTCTTCTGGTCACATGGCACTAACAGAAATTCTGGGCCAGGAAAAAGTGCTAATAACCCCCCACCAACCTTCCAGAATGTTGTCACAACAATTGTTCCAAGTGTATCACTTACTTCAAAGCCTCTGTGCTCTTGTCAGAAGAACCAGCCTTGTGGAGTAGATTAAGCTCAGGTTTCAGATTTAGATAAACCTGAGCTAGAAACCTCTCTCATTCATTCATTCACTCATTTATTCTATAAATATTGAGTGAGTAGCCAATATTTAGGTCTTGCGGATACTGACATGCACTTAAGGAGTTGGCATTCTAGTCAAGCTGACTGACAATTCACCAGAAAGCATGGACATACAGAAGAGAATTCAGAGAGAGAAGTGCTGAGAAGGGAAGGAGACCAGGAGTGTGGTGCAGAGTGGCTGGGCTATGGGCAGAGGACATAGGGAGATACTTTAGCAAGGATGGACAGGGAGGGACTCTGATGCAGACCCAGACCCATGAAAAGGAGCTGTCCTTCCAGGGAGAGGGAATATTAGGTGAAAAGACCCTGCAGAAGGATTCCTGCCATTTACTAAATGTATTTTCTTTAAAAGATTTCATAGACCTCCCCAAGCCTCAATTTTCTCATGCGCAAGATGGGAATTAGCACAGTTGCTTTCTCACAAGTTTCTCATCATGAGTAAACAAGACATCTCAAGATTATCAATAAATCTGGACTCATAAAATGTTGCTCCCTCATCGTCCTTCTGCTCCTTGAGTGCCATTTGGTGACAAATACTGAAATATTGAAATATTCCTGTTCTGTTGAATGGCCCTTGCCCAATTTATTTTGGAGATTTTACACAATCCAGTAGAGAGGTACATATTTCCTTCTACCAAGGAAAGCATTTCTTTGCTTGGTGACTGTCCCAGTCAACAAGATTGTGAGAGTCTGGAATAAGCAACGAGGACCAGAAGGAAGCCGGCTTCCCACTTCCAGCGCAGAGCTGTTGCAGCCTACCTCCCGGTCCTGTCTTTAGGTCGGTTCACCTTCCAGCATCCTGTACTCACTGCTGGCTGTTCCTCTGGGATGTTTTCAGTAGACTTCCTCCAGGCCCCATGTATCCCAAGATGTGCCCCCTGACCCTTCAGAACCACATCACTTCTTCCTTAGGCTCTAATCTCCTCGCTCCAATAATTTTTTTTTCCACCTTTATTTTTAATCCATTCACCAAGCTGTCTGTTTAGGCCTCAAGTTTCAACAGAAAGGAAACACTTCCTAAAGTTGTTCATTTTGATTTTCAGTAGACAGAATTTGGGAAGGATAGAAATATTACATATCCCACAACTAAAATATACCAGATGTGTAGCTTTATTCTGGTTTTTAACATATAATATTCTGGTTTTCCTAAATGTAACTTAATATTGCTTTCAACATGGAATGTGATACTCTAATTAGACAAAACATAAGCCATACCATTCCCTGAATATATATTTATACATAGACTAATGGAAGGGGCTAGGACAAATGATCTGTGTTAGATATTCCAAATGTGAAAAAATGAGGTTTGTAGAGATAGATTTAATAGCTGTTGGGGGAGTGCTTACAATAATTGGTTATTGTTGAAAAGAAATGTCAGATATCATTATTGGCATTTACAATTTTAATTAGCTTGATCTTAGAGTCCAATGTGTTATATTTTCCTCTTTTCAATTTTTTTCTGGAAGAAATAAAACCAATAGAACTTCACAGTTATTTAACGAAATGTTATTAAGACTCACAATGCTGGGATGTACTAATAGTTTAATGGATAAAGAATATGGGTCATTCTTCATGTGAAAACACAGCCCTGAAATGAAATACTTCTCTTATTTCCTACAGAACTACAGCAGCAGAATGCACTATTTCCTTCAAGTCTAGTTTGTTCAAGGTTTCCTGTAGTTTTTGATCTTTGTGCCATCCATTCTGTACCTCCCACCTTTGTTTTGAGGAAGAGAGTGAATGGGGAGGGCTCCAGGAGTTTTTGAGTGGAGGAACTGAACTCCGTGCGAGGCATGGCTCTACAGCTTACAAGGCAGGGCATCTTTCTTTCCAGACACCTCAGGGGTTAGATATTTCTTGTTTATCTGTAGGTGGCTCTAGACATTTTTGGTGATATCCTACACAAGCCATTTCATTCTGCAAGGTATTTAATAAAACCAAAATATACATAATATTAGAGCCAGCTCTAATTACCTCCGCAGAGAGAATTTCGGTGGTGATGTATAGTGTCTGCCTCTCCTGTTTGCTAAGATTCCTAACTCTCATACTTCAAGTGGTCATAGGGTAATCTCTTTTCTGAAGCAAACATAATTTGGAACATAGATGGGCTTTCAAAGACCATTTAATCATTTATCTATTGTGATATAATGATATAATAAGAAATATAGGTTTTGAGGTTCATCCCAATTCTAGCCAGAGTTCCTAAAGCCTTCGAAATTTCCTAAGTGTGATAAAGGTGTTAGGAGCATCTTTTGTTCTGATACGTGGTCTTTGACTTTGGTTCCTGACACAGAGCTCCTAAGTCCCTTGGAATTTCTAGAGTGATAGGAGAACCTTTGGTTCTAGCGAGGTGACTCTTAATGGGCTCCTGGATGGCTGCAGGATGGCGGCTGCTCACCAGAAAGACAGAGCAATTATCTGAAGCTTGGAAATTTTAGCACCACCCACTAGCCTCGGGGGAGGAGAGAGGGCTGGAGATTGAGTTAATACTCACGCCTGTGAGATGAAGTCTCCATAAAAATCCCTGAACTGTGGAGTTTGGAGAACTTCTGGGCTGGTGAATGCATTCACGTGCCAGGCGGGTAACTCATCCCAACTCCACGGGGAAAGAAATGCCTGTGTTCGGGACCCTTCTAGACCTCACTCTGTGTACCTCTCCATCTGGCTGTTCATCTGTTACCTTTATCATATCATTTATAATAATCTGTTTTCCTGAGTTCTGTGAAACATTCTAGCAAATTATTGAACCCAAAGAGGGGGTCGTGGGTATCCCTGACTCATCGTCCATTGGTCAGAAACACAAGTGACAACCCGGGACTCGAAATTGGCATCTGAAGTGGGGGAAGTATTGTGGGACTGAGACCTTAACTTGGAGGGATGGAGGGAGGAGTCTGTGCTAACTCCTGGTAGACAGTGTTAGGACTGAATTGAATTGCAGTACACCCTGCTGCTGTCAGAGAATTGGTTGGTGTGGGGAAAAGAACCCACATATTTGGTGACCAGAAGTATTGTGAGTGTTCAGAGAGTAGAGAACAGAGGAAAATGGAGAGTTTTTCCTTTTATACACACACACACAATTTATATGCTATATATAATATCACATATACTATATACTTAAATACTCTATTTAAACACAATGATACATGGAACTTGAAATACAAAATTCTGAATCCAGGCAGAAAAGCTTTTGAATCACTCTTGCTTGGGGATTATCAGTGCTTTGGGATTAGCTGTGCCACCCTACGCAGGCAAGTGAAGATGATATAAATTTATAGTTACAGCGATATAGGCTCAACTGTCACATTTGTGGGGCTCAGGAAAAGAGACACAGGAGGCACATACGCCATATGTTTAAATATTTATAATTAGTAATCGAGCTAACAAACTGTTCAATATGATCTATCCTTGACAAATACACATCACGAGTCCTCAGAGCTGCGCAGTGAAACGTGGCCTTTCCCCGAGAATGAATCTCTAGCGCTGCCTGTGGTGCCCAGTCTATTCACCTTCTTCTCCATCTCCAGCTTCCCCCTGCATGGCAGGGAGCCTCCAGCTTTTGAGTGTGCATGATCTGGCCTCATCTCTAATTTCTGTCTCTCCTCTTTAAAGCTCCCCATAGCTCCCTCTCGGGCCTGGAGGTATGCACACTGAGGATACCATTCACCCTCGGAAAAGCAGAGCCTGGGAAGCAGACCCAGGGCTGATTGATCATGGGGTATCAGGGTCCTGGCTTGTGGAATGTGGTCCAGGGGAGAAACAGAGCTCTGCAGAGATCCATCCCCCTAGCTCCAGTGGTATTTTGGCTGGAGGAGGCCAGAGTGGGGACACTCTGAAGTACATACGAGGCCCAGGGATGGGAGTAAGTGGTATTGCGTGTCTCTTTGCGTGGTTAAACGCATTATCTAGATATTTTAGCCTTTAGAGGTCCCCACAAAATAGGTGATATTAAAAATTGCAGATGAGTTTAACTTTTATCAAATTATCCAATGGACAAGTTGTTTCTTTACTGTCATTTCTTCAAATAGACCCAACCAGTATAGTCCTGGTTCATTCCTTTTTGGATGGGAGGATATAAGAGTTCACTTTATTGAAAAGAATGGAAGATAAGAAGGAAGATATTTTAGTATAGCTTATGGAGAGAATAAAAGAAGCCCCTAAGATGTATGTACTGTACTATTGGCTAGAGGAAAATATTACAAAGGCTTTAGGAAAGCTAGCTTGAATTTTAACTCTTATCAAAAAGATGCCTTGGGCTTCCCTGGTGGCGCAGTGGGTGGGAATCTGCCTGCCAATGCGGGGGACACGGGTTCGATCCCTGGCCCGGGAAGATTCCCACATGCCACAGAGCAACTAAGCCCATGTGCCACAACTACTGAGCCTGCGCTCTAGAGCCCGTGCTCTGCAACAAGAGAAGCCACGACAATGAGAAGCCCGCGCACCACTTGCTGCAACTAGAGAAAGCCCGTGCACAGAACAAAGACCCAACACAGCCAAAAAAAATTTAAAAAACAAATAAATAAATGGGTTTATTTAAAAAAATGCCTTAATCCAGGGGCCATCATCATGTAAGTTGGTTGCATGTTCTTCATTTGATAGCATTTCTCTGCCTTCTCATTTAGTGAAGCTCAAGGAAGTCACATAAATGAAGATTGTTTGTGTCAGTGTCTAGTTTCTGCAAGTTCAGTAATGGTAGAGTTCCATTTATTTTCCCCACATACAATGAATACTGTATAAGCCTGTGCGCTCAGTCTTTGGCATCAGGGTTTTTGATGACGTGAAGGAAGATTTAGCTGTCTTATTCAGCATTTATTTTCTCAGCATGGTCTATCTCTGCATGGGAGTGGTGAAGAAAATGTTTGATAAATTTTTTCAAAGTCACATACATCCTCCTGAACCATTAGACTCTGTAGGCCTGGAATCCCTGGGTTGAACTGGGTGGCCATTGGCAACATGGCAAGAGTTTGGGAGGACCTGCTGGGGCCACTGGGTCATCATGTGTGGTTAGGATGGAGCAGGGAACACAGCAGGACAGAATTGAGGCAGGACCTGGGAGCAATCTGAGGCCTCCCAGTCTATAGAGGCTCTGGGTGGTTGAGTATTAATTGTTTTGAAGCAGGAAAACTTCAGAAATACTCTTGAAAGAATATCTGGGCTGGATTCTCTCTGAAGGAGGCCTGAGCATAGTAGGGGATTACTCACCCTCCCTCCCCTCTGCTCTTCTGGTTTTGTATGTCTGAATGAAACAGAAGGCTCAGGAAAATCTGTGCCAAAAACTTTAATCTTTACAGAAAAGGAGTCTATGGGTATAGCAGGTCTATAGGACCCTACATGATGTAGGGCTGCATTCCTCACCAATCTTGTCTTATAACCCTTCCCCCCTCGTTTCCTCTTTCTAAGCATGTGAGTCCCACAAGCTGTGTCAACTCCCACCCCAGCACCTTTGCACACGCTGTTTTTTTCTGGAATGATCTCTCTGGACACCACTGGCCTCCTTCCCTCATTTCACCTTGGCCATCTAACTCTCTTCCATCCCTCAGCTTTAGGGGTGGATCAGCTTCCTCAGGGACCTGTGCTTGTCCCTCATGTTATATGAGGTCCCCTGTAATGTGCAGCTGGCTCAGTGTTCTTGAACATCAACTTTGCGGTGCTGTGTGCACTCATAATCATTTGATAAATTCTTCCATTTCTTTAAGGTCTGTGTCACCTAGCAGCCTATAAGAACAATGTGGGACCACTGCCCACTGCCTGGCACAGTGTAGGTGCTCCATATATGTGTGTTGACTCAAGGGCCGACAGCCAAATGGAGGGGCATCTCTCTCTCTTTGGGAAGAGGTGGCCAAGAATGATGGGCAAGACTACTTTGGTTTGGAAGTCAAGAATCCTAGGCCCTAGTCTCTGTCCTGAAGTTAATTTCTTGGGTGACTTTGAAAAGGGTATAAGAAGTAAAAGTTCCTAGTATCATGGCAAAGGAAGATAAGAATAAAAATGACTAATATTTGACCTTTTTTTTAAAAAAAAATACTTACTGAAGTGGCAGTGTTATATGGTTTAAACTAATTGAATAGAAGGTCTCCTTAGAAGCCCCTTTCAAATCTGTCATAGGGTCATGGGGTTTTGTGTACAAGCCTGGGGTCCCATCCTAAGTGAATTTCCTCCCAAGATGGTTGCATCAGATGATCAAGAAGGACACACAGAGCTGGCTCTAACTAGTCCTTTTGGCAAAGAAGGTGGGCTGTGGTGGCCAGTGCCCCTTAATCACATTTCTTCACTCTTAGTCATAAACCCCTAACTCTTCACTTTTAACTTGCTGTGAAAAGATTAGCTTTGTCCATGTTCTCACGCCTGCCCCTCGGCCTTTGTGAAGCAATTTCCACAGAAACGATGGTCTGCCACCAAATAAGAGTTTACTAAGAACAAAAATTGAATTTCGTCTGCCTGTTGACAAGCTGATTGATCTGGAGGCTCTCGTGACTGAATCCTCTCCTAAGCACATTCTCATTTATCATGTGCAAGATTGTTTCAGAATCAATAGCATCCCTGAGCAGACACGTCTCTGCTGGGGACCCGTCAAGGGCCCACAGCCTTCCCTGTAATATTGCTAATTTTTTTGACAGAATTATTTCAACAGTTAAATCGTTCTAGGTCGGTTGTTCCGAGACTTTCACTAGAATCATTTGTTGAGGTCATGATTTTTAATATACTTCTTATAAATGCTGAACCTTGAGGAGTTTGCCCTTTTTTCTCATGAGGTTAATTTCTCACCCCTGCTATTCTTTCTCAAAAATCTGTGGTTGAGAGTGAGGTTAGATTTTAGGATGTTATTCAGATGCAACTCTTTATATACAACCTGCATCAAAGGACAGGGGCAGGAATAAGGCGACTTGACTTTAGTCCTAGGGCTGCATGGACTAGCTGTGTGGCTTTGGCAATTGTCTTTCCCTCTCTGAGCCTCATTTTAAGAAGCTGGGTCAAATGAAGTCTTAAGTACAGTCTGTCTTGAACAGTCTGTTTGTCCAAATCAGGAGCTGTGAACTGGGGGTTCGTGGGTAGGATTTGGTCTGAAGAGGGGTTTCATTTGGCTTCTAAAGTATCTGTTTTTTGTTTGTTTAATTTGATTCACTTTTTTCCCTACTTTATTTAAAAAATTAATTTGTTAATCTTTTAAATTTACATACAGCACAATTCACTCTTTCTATTATACACTCTTTTTGGTATGAGTTTTGACACATGCATAAATTCTTGTACCCACTGCACATGGGATACAGAACAAGCCTAACATCCCAAAGAATTCCCTCTTGTTTCTCCCTCATAATCGAGCCCTGCCCCCGCTTCTAACCCCTGACTGCCATTGATCTGTCCTCTCTTCCTATAGTTTTGTCTATTCCAGGATGTCATATAAATGAAATTATATAGTTATATAACCTTTTGAGACCACATTCTTTTACTTAGCACAATGCATTTGAGATTCATCCATGTTGTATGTGTCGGTGATTTGCTCTTTTTTATTTCTGAATAGTATTCCATTGTATGTATGTATCACCATTTGTTTATCCGTTCATCTACTGAAGGATATTTCGGCTTTTTCAAATTTTTGATGATTATGAATAATGGTCCCATGAACATCGGTGTGTAGTTTTTTGTATGAACATAAGTTTCCATTTCTCTAGTATAAATATCTACAAGTAAAATCACTGGGTCTTATGGTAAGTGGGTTTTTAACTTTTTAAAGAACTGCCAGTGTTTTCCAGAGTATTTATGCCATTTTGTATTCCCTCCAGCAAAGTATAAGGATTCCTGTCTCTCTGCATCCTCATTGACACTTGATATTATCAGTAATTTTAAAATTTTTAAGCCTTCTAAAAGGTGTGTGGTAGTATCTCATTTTAATTTGCGTTTTCCTAATGACTAATGACTTTGAGCATATTGTGTTTATTTGGCATCATAGATCTTCTTTGGTGAAGTATCTGTTCAAACATTTTGTCTGTTTTTTATAAATTGGTTGTTTATTTACTATTGGGTTTTAAGAATATCTTTAAATATATGACTTACACATAATTTCTCCCAGTCTATGGCTTCTCTCTCTTTTTTTTTTTTTTTTTGCGGTACGCGGGCCTCTCACTGCTGTGGCCTCTCCCATTGCAGAGCACAGGCTCCGGACGCGCAGGCCCAGCGGCCACGGCTCACAGGCCCAGCCCCTCCGCGGCTCGTGGGATCTTCCCTGACTGGTGCACAAACCCGTGTCCCCTGCATCGGCAGGCGGACTCTCAACCACTGCGCCACCAGGGAAGTATGGCTTCTCTTTTTATTCTCTTAATTGAGTCCTTCAAGGAAAAAAGTGTTTAATTTTGATAAAGACCCATCATTTTTTCTATTTACCATTTTTTCTTTTCTGTATTTTGCTTTTGATGTCATATCTAAGAAGTCTTTGCCTTACCCTAGGTCATGAAGATTTAGTTTTGTATTTCCTCCTGAGAGTTTTATAGTATTATGTTTTATATTTGAAGGTCTATGATACATTTCAAGTTAATTTTATCTCTCTTTTGCATATAGAGATCCAGTTTGTTTACAGCGCCGTTTGTTGAGACCACTACCTTTCTCCTTTTGAATTGCAATCAAAAATTTAAAAGTCAGTTGATGATATTTATGTGCACTAGAAAATTTCTGGAGTTTTTTCTTCTATTCCATTGGTCTAAGAGTCTATCATTTCACAAATGCCACACTGTCTTGACTACCGTAGCTTATTGATACATCTTAAAATTTGGTTGTGTGTGTCCTCCAACTTTGTTCTTTTTCAAAATTGTCTTGGCTATTGTAGTTCCTTTATCTTTTCATATAAATTTTAGAATTAGCTAGCGTATATCTATAGGGAATCCTACTGGGATTTTGATTGGGATTGCATTAAATTTATTAATCAGTTTGGGGAGAATTGACATGTTGACTATATTGACTCTTTCACTCCATGGGCATAGTATGTCTCTCTGCTTATTTAGGTCCTCTCTGATCTCAGGCATCAGCATTATGTAGTTTCAGTATACAGATCCTGCACATTTTTTTTGTTAGGTTTATATGTACAATTTCATTTCTGGGAGCTCTTGTAAATGGTATTGTTTTAAAATATTTTATTTACAATAGTTTGTTCATTCCTAGTGTATAGGAATACAATTGATTTCTGTATATTGATCTTTTATTCTGCCATCTTGCCAAACTCACTTATTAGTTCTAGGGACTTTTTTTGTGAAGATTCCTATGATTTTTCCACGTAAAATATCATAGGGATTTTTTACATAGGGATTTTTTTTCACATATGAATGCATTTTATATCTTTTTTAGACTTATTGAGTTTGCTAGGGCTTCTAGAACGATATTGAATAGGAGTGGACATTCTTGACTAGTTCCTGATTTCTTATGGAGAAAGCATTCAATATAATGTTGTCTGTACATTTCTTCGTAGATAGTCTTTATTAAGTTTCCTTCTATTCTTAGTTCTCTGAGAGTTTTTATTATGAATGGGTGCTGAACTTTGTCAGGTGCTTTTTCTGCACTATTGATATAATCATAATGTGATAAATTGCAGTGATTGATTTTTGAGAATTGAATCAGCTTTGCAATCCGCTGATAAATTCCACTTGGTCATCAATGTATTTTTTTAATGTAGAAGATTTTAAATGAACACTTTGACTTTTCAGTTTCTCTTAAAAATTCAGAAAATCTGGCAACATTGAGTCAGAAATCCTGCCTGGTGACAAACTAGAGTTGAAGAGATGCCATCCTCTAGTAGATGGGTCAGTGCCCTGAGTAAACCACAGTAGAGGTCAGAGTGAAAACTTATTCATCATGGATTTGTACTCTTGGTTTTTGTTTTTGTTTTTTGTTTTTTAAAGCAGAGAAATCTCCATGTCTCCAAAAAAGTAGAAAGCAAAAGATAGACAAAATGTGTGCATTTCATGGAAAATGGAAGAAAACATATAATTTTAGGGAAGTGATAAGTATTCCCAGATGTTTTCTTATCCCTGCCTTCTTCCATCTTAGTTATCACTACCTTAACCCCTGTAGGTATTTAGATTTGAAACTCTAAATGAATAGTCCAGGTATCACTACCTGTATCTGTCTAAGACACAACCATGCTAGACCTCTGAAGGGGTCCAGATTTACTGCAAGGAAACAACCAGAAAATAGTTCTTTACAAGATTTGCAACTTGGTCAAATGCCTTACAATGAAGGCCCATTTCATTTCTTTTATAACCGATCATCACCATGATTCCCAGGTCTTACTGTGATGAACTTTTGTCTCCCCTACTTTTTAAATTTTTAATCCAACGACCTGTTTATTTACCATATGTTTGATTCCAGAGAAGGGATGATGCATTTGTCCCATTGAGTGATTCCCCTGGAACATTCCCTTAAGTCTACAATAAAAACCACTCCTCCAAACAAGTATTTCTCTTTTGTGCCATTTCATCTCACTCATGTAACTTCTTCTGCCTGGAGTGTCTTTTCTACTTCTTTTACATCTGACGATATCTACTAATTGCCCCCAGCACTCTGAGCAACCCTCCTGACTCTCAAAGGAAGAGTTAATCAAGCTCTCCTCTGGGTCTTGCTATGCTGTTTTTCCTTCTTTTGAAGCTCATGGTACTGTCATCATCTGATAGCTTTAATCATGATTCTGAAACTAATTTTATTTTAAAAATTTAATTAAAGTACAGTTGGTTTGTAATATTGTATTTGTTTCAGGTGTATAACATAGTGATTCGGTATTTTTGCAGATTGTATTTAATTTTAGGTTCTTCCAAGATAATGGGTATTATTCCTTGTGCTGTATAGTAAATCCTTGTTGCTTATCTATTTTATATATAGTAATTTGTGTCTGTTACTCCCATACTCCTAATTTGTGCCTCCCCACCCTTCCCTCTCCCCTTCAGTAACCGCAAGTTTATTTTCCATGTCTGTGAGTCTGTTTCTGCTTTGTATATAGATTCATTTGGATTATTTTTTAGGTCCCACATGTAAGTGATACCATATAGCATTTCACTAAGCATAATATTCTCTAGGTCCATCCACATTGCTGCAAATGGCAGTATTTCATTCTTTTATTAAAAAGCAAAATGCATACATAGTAAACAAAAAATCAGAGTTTCTGAAAGGATATGCAGTAAAACCTAAGTCTTCCTCCCACTCTTAACCCCACATCCCCTGGTACTTCTCCCCAGAGGAGACCACTTTTCCCAGTCTCTTGCATATCTTTTTAGAGGTCCTCTGTGAAGCATAAACATCAACAACACTAGTACACAAATTAGGATATATACACAGTTCCTCACTTTGCTTTTCTTGTTACTTGAAATTTTGAAAGATAATATCTTGAAAATATATCTTAAAGATTATTCCACTTCAGCACATCCACTCACCCCAAAATTATTGAATGACTGCAGTATGCCAGCACTGTTCTAGCTTCTAGGGATGAAGTATTGAACAAACAGATATATTTGCTACCCTCAGTGCTTCATTCTACTTAGTGTTTTGAATCAAAACAATACAAAACAAAACCATTAAATATGTATTAATGTATATATTTTATATGTACACTTTATATATATTTAATATATTATCTTAGATAACATAATATACATTATGATAGATGGTACTAAGTGTTATGGTAGAAAATAAAGAGGGGTCAGGAGATAAGAAATGTTGGGAGATGGAGTTGCAGTGTTAAATTAAGTGGTCAGGATAGGCCTAACTGAGAAGGTGACCTTTTTCATGGAGAGGGAGTCCTGCACCTTGTATATACAGATGACCTCCTTCTTTTTAAGGCCAGCATAGTATTCTAAGTATATGGTATGTGGTACATTTGCCAGTCCATGATAAGGGACTTCTAGGTTGTTTCCACTTTACGGCCAATAAACAAAGGTACAAGGGTTATCTTTGCAACCACTCTGCATATATGTGCAAATTAGTGGGAAAAAAAATCTTAAAAGTAGAAATGTTGCACCAGAAGAAAATATTATCTGTGCACATTTCCATGTCACCCACTAGACTGAGTTTCTTGAGGATAGGGACCATATCTGAGACGTCTTTGAATTTCCTGAGCTAAGAGGATACTTCTGGTTTGAATACCTAAATGGTTCAGAACTGACAAGGAGCAGAATGGTTTGAGCATGGCTTTTCATTCTTCCAGGAAGCACGTGAGCTTCCCCAGCCCCCCAGACTGTATCCTCCAGTTTCAATACACAAATACCCCCTTGGACATGCTGACATGGCTGAGCTTATACTGGGAACTTACCTAGGATAGAACATAAAAAAATCTCTTCCATTAAGCAATGAACAGAATGTTTTTCTCATCTGTGTAGAGCAGACACTATATCCTCAGGGTGGTAAGCCTTGAAGGCTCAGCCCAAAGAACAAAAAGAATAATTCACTCCACATACTTAAGCACTTTCAAACATATAAGTGTCCCCTTCCCACATCCCTTTGTTTGTGGTATCCAAAGGCGTCTACACATCCTCAAGGTCAAGGTAACTAAGAAAATTGGCACACTCCAAGGGCTGTTGAAGTTTACATTTAAAAATCAGTCTAGTTGAGGAAAAAAACAAAGTACATATAACAAAAACTCTCCCGGAGAAGACATGATGGATATGTAGCAACTTAGAGCCCAGATAATATTTTCAGAGGATGTCAGAACATTTACAATTATTCAGTGCTTAGAACTCACTTGCTCCCTGGCATTATCTTTGTTGGTCATAAAGGGAAATATCCTTGAAACAGATAGGGAAAGGTCATCTCATAAATATGATAAGCAAGCTCTTTGCTCTTAGTTTCATTGAGGAGGTAAGGAAAATATACAAATAAGAAAGTCAACTATAGACAGCTGGAAGTTATGCCAGAATTTGTAGGGAAGGCGATTCTTGCTGGCTCTGGAAACTGGTCTTCCCGGTAGAGCAACAAGAAGTGATTTCTATTAAGCCCTCATATCTTATTATTTTTATAACATAAATTGCCGTTAGGCCTTCCCTTGGAATAGACGATGATGATAATTTACACATGCTGGACAGATAAATGATTCAATTCTTAGTTACAAGAGACTGTTGACAGTGATTACTGATGCTCATTTCTTTCACGCACATTATGTGGGGCAGGAAACTCCAGGTTTAGAGGCCTTTCATGTTTTTTCAAAGGAAATCAGTCACTCACATAATAATTATTTATTATTCCACATTGGCAGACAGTTGGATGCATTTATGACAGTTAAAATCTTTAGACAAAATGCTGCAAAGTGGTGCAACCGATAAAATATTTTACAGCACGGGAGATAGCAACAATAATTAGAAGGCCTTGGTACACAATGAAAGAAAAAAACTGGGAGGTTTCCCCAGTGACTCCTGGCTAGTTTTCATCGATACTTCGACTTGTTCCAGGCTGAAATACTGGTGTTCATCTAAGATTTGGATTCAGACCGCTAAGGATCTTTGCAAAGAGCCATCTTCCCTAAATATCATCCACCCGCTCATCTGTCCATATATTCCAGTTTTTATTCATTCATTTAACTTTTATTAAGCATTTTCTGTGTGCCAAGTATCTTACTAAGTCCTACATATAATCTTATCTCAATGAAAGGACCCTTGACTGTGTGAATTCTAGTTTTAATCATAAATGGTATATGTCTTCCAATTCCCTGCCTAGCTGTATTCCAGAGTCAAGTTTCCTTGAAAATAGAAAGTTTCACACCTGGATTCTTTTGTTGCAGTATTTGGTTAATATTACTTTATTTCTCCAATCTATTTCTTTTGGAAAACACATTGCAGAAGAAAATCCAGTGAAAAGTATATTTCCCTCACATCACTGACTTCCAATTGCCTCTCCGAGGTACAAGTTTCTTACATGCCTCTCAGAGGTATTATATGGACGGTAAGTCCTGCTGTGATTCAACATATGTGTTCCTAAAAACCACTACACTATGCAAAATCACACAATAAAAGCCATAGGCTCTATGGGGGAAATGGGGGTAAGGGTACAATGCTCTAAAACATCGAGAACATGTTTTTTAAAAAGTACATAACGTGGGACTCTAGTAAAAATAGTAGCACAGTGTTACACATGTTAAATGGCTAAGAAATACATAAATGCTACAATAAGTACGGCACTTTGGCTTGAAAAAGACCTGGAGTTTGCTTGTAGAAATGGATGTTGGAAGGGTTGTAGCTTGTGAGTTTCTGTGAATTAGAAGAAGGAAGGTCACCTGAAATCTGATGGAAAGTTCAAACACCTGATGTGGATGTTTGTGTCTCATAACACAAAATGAATTGAAGTAGCTGGTAGATGTCCGAGGTATGTGCAAGTGTGTGTTTTGTGTATTCCTACATGGCTCCCATCAGCAGGGTGCAGTTTTCTGTGTTCACCTAGTGTTTCTTGCAGAAGAAATTGTGCAAAAGCAAAATTCACATGATGTTCAAATTGTTGCCTAATAGATCAATCATATTAGAAAAAACTTATGTTTTCAAAACTAATATAGCAGGACTGACTGCACACATGAGAATGTGTCTTTTACTTTCCACATAAACTTTAACGTAGAGTATCTACTTTTTTTAAATGTTGAAAATATATAAACATAGAAAGGATATGTTATCTTTAATCCCAAAATAACCACAGTAATTTTTTTGTATCTTTCTCTGTTTTTAAGATATTATATTTACATATATAATTAACCTTGCCTGAGAGAGTCTACGAAAGGGATATACTGAATTCAAGTAGAGTTGTTTCCATGATAAATGGTAATACTTCCTCAAGAATTCATTTCATGGTTTCAAGTTTCACATTTAACTCTTTAATTCATTTTGAGTTTATTTCTTATATGGCTTGAGAAAGTTGTCCAGATTGATCCTTTTCTATGAACCTGTCTAGTTTTCCCATCACCATTTATTGAAGAGGCTGACTTTCCCCCATTGTATATTCTTGCCTACTTTGTCATAGATTAATTGACCATATAAGCATGAGTTTATTTCTGGTCTCTCTATTCTGTTCCATTGGTCTATGTGTCTGTTTTTGTGGCAGTACCATAGTGTTTTGATTACTCTAGCTTTGTATTAATAGTATAGTTTGAAATCAGGGAGCCTAATACCTCCAGCTTTGTTCTTTCTCAAGATTCCTTTGGCTATCCAGGGTCTTTTGTGTTTCTGTACAAATTTTAGAATTCTTTGTTCTAGTTCTGTGAAGATAGGGATTACATTGAATCTTTAGATTGCTGTGGGTAGTATGGTCATTTTAACAATATTAATTCTTCCAATCCATGAACACCTTATATCTTTCCATTTGTTTGTGTTGTCTTCAGTTTCTTTCATCAATGTCTTAGAGTTTTCAGAGTATAAATCTTTTACCTCTTAGTTTAGATTTAGTCCTAGGTATTTTACTCTTTTTGATGCAACTGTGAATGGGATTGCTTTCTTAATTTCCCTTTCTGATACTTTGTTTCTAGTGTATGGAAACACAACAGATTTCTACATATTTTAAGTGTAAGACCTGAAACCATAAAACTCCTAGAAGACAACGTAGACAGTATGGTCTATGGCATCCATCTAAGCAATATTGTTTTTGGATCTGTCTCCTCAGGCAAGGGAAACGAAAGAAAAAATAAACAAATAGAACTACATCAGACTAAAAAGATTTTGCACAGTGAAGAAAACTATCAACAAACCAAAAAGGCAACCTACTGAATGCGAGAATATATTTGTAAAAGATATGTCTGATAAGATGTTAGTATCCAAAATATATAAGGAACTCATAAAATTCAACATCAAAAAGACAAACAATCCAAATGAAAAATGGGCAGAGGACCTGAATAGACATTTTTCCAAAGACACACAAATGGCCAACAGACACATGAAAAGATGCTCAACATCACCATTCATCGAGGAAAATGCAAATTACAACCACAAAGATACCACCTGTCAGAATGGCTATCATCCAAAGATGACAAACAACAAGTGTTGGCAAGAATGTAGAGAAAAGGGAACCCTTGTACACTGTTGTGGGGAATGTAAATCGTGCAGCCACTATGGAAAGCAGTATGGAGGTTACTCAAAAAATTAAAAATAGAACTGCCATATGATCCAGCAATTTCACTCTTGGGTATTTGCCTGAAGAAAACAAAAACGCTAATTCAAAAAGGTATCTGTACCCCCATGGAAGCAGCCTAAATGTCCATCAATAGATGAATGGATAAAGAAGATGAGGTATCTATCTATCTACCTACCTATCTGTCTACACACACACACACACACACACACAAACAAAGAATGGAATATGACTCAGCCATAAAAAAGAGACCTTGCTGTTTGTGACAACATGGATGGATCTAGAGGGTATCATGCTAAGTTAAGTAAGTCAGACAGAGAAAGACAAATACCATATGATCTCACATATATGTGGAATATAAAAAAACAAAACAAAATTAAACAAACCCATAGATACAGAAAACAAATGGGTGGTTGCCAGAGGAGAGAGGGGGAGAGGGAGAGGTAAAATAGGTAAAGAAGATTAAGCAGTACAAACCTCCAGTTATAAAATAAACAAGTTACAAGGATGTACTATACAGCATAAGGAATATTGTCAGTAATATTGCAATAACTTTGTATGGGGATAGATGGTTACTTTCTTATAGTGGTGATCATTTCATAATGCATGCAAATATCCAACCACTATGAAGTATACCTGAAACTAACATAATATTGTATGTCAACTACATTTCAATTAAAAGAAAGAATTTGTTTTATTCTAGGTGAAAACAACCCAAATACGCACCCACTGATGATGAGAGTGAATAAACAAATGTGTTGTATCCATATGATGGAATATTATTCAGCCACAAAAAAGAATGAAGTACTGATACATGCTACAGCATGATTGAACCTTAAAAACATTATGCTAAGTGAAAGAAGCCAGACACAAAAGGCCACATATTATACAATTCCATTCATACGGAAGTCCAGAATAGGGAAAGAAAATAGATTAGTGGTTGTCTAGGGCTGGGGGTAGAGATGGGAAACACAAGATTGATAGCTAATGGGTAAAGAGTTTCTTTTTAAGGAGATGAAAATATCCTAAAATTGACTGTAGGGATAGTTGCATGTAACTATGAATATACTAAAAACAATGAATTGCACACTTTAGGTAGATTGTATGGTATGTGAATTATACCTCAATAAAGCTGTTAAAAAGAGAATTAATTTTATTTTAGGTTTTATCCCTATAACATTGTGAGAGGAGGCACCAAGACCTCCATGTTCTTGGAAGCTCATTATTGTGATAAGCTCAACTGAGTCTGGTGTGTGGAGGTGATGATCTGCAGAAATCTAGATGTTTCGATGCTATTCATGTTGCTCTTCCACAGAGAAGTCTGCTGGTCCCTTTCTGCTATCATCTCTCTACGGGCATCTTGTCCATCTTCATTTTGATATGTTCCGTGGCTGCCAGTCGTATATCACCAAACAGTCTTTTCAAGAAAAGCACACGAGAGGCTTCTTTTTTGAACTCTTCCATATCTGAGAATACCTTTTTTGTCATCCTCCCCTAAGCAAGACAACTTCTGTGGGTAGAAAAACATTCGGTTATTATCACCTTTTCCTCTCGGAAGTCTGCAGATTTGGTAATGTTGTTTTTGAACTTTAAAAGTTTCAGAGAAGTTTAAGAGTAGCCTGATTTTGTTCCTCTGTAGAAATCATAAGTTTCTGCTTGGACACTTGTAGTACTTTTCTTTGTACTTAGAATTTGGAAATGTCACTAGGGTGAGATTTATTATTGGCCTTTTTCATTGATTTTTGCTGGTGAGCCATTCTAATATGCCTGTGTTTTATCAGCTCAGAGACTTGGATGTCTATAGGTTTTGTTTTGATTTCTTCCTTTAGAAGACTTGGATTTTTAACACTTTAAAATTTGTATCTCTATTCTTTATTTTCCACACCTATTACCTTGAACATCGTTTTCATCCCTGTGTTGTTTTCTTTTGCATTTTTAGGAGAACTTCTCAATTTCATTCTCTCCCCCCTGACATATTTCATGCTGCCCCAGATCTGCCTTCACTACCCCTTGTGAGAACTTGTGGTGCTCTATTTTTAATTTTTCCTTTCATCCTAACCTGTTCTGGTCTTTATGACTTCATACTTCACCTTCAAAGAAGCTATGGCTTATGGCTTTCTTCTAAATAGAAAATAATTTTAAAAGGTTATAAGGTTTTTATAGTAAATGCTTTTCAAAATTCTGTTTTTCCTTTAGGTCTTCAGAATAACAAAGCTTTATTTTCTCTTCATTATTTCACAGGTTTTAATTTTCTCATGGAGTCAACCACAGATTAGGTAATAGAGCAGAGTTCTTAAAAATACAGACTCAGGTATTTGACAGTCTGCATGCAAATCCTAGCTCTCCCAATTACTCTCTATGTATCTTTGAGCTAGTTAATTATACCCTTCTAGTTTAAGTTTCATCATTTGTACAACAGGAATAGTTATACACATAATGGAGTTGTTTTCAGTATTAAATGAGATAATACATAGAAAGCACATAGCACAGTGCCTGACACAGAGTGAATGCAAAAAAAAAATGTTTTTTCATATACAAAGAAATCTAACAGAGTGTGTGGACTTTCTCCTTGGTCCAGCTTTCTTCTCATACGAGTGTTTGTTGAGTTTTTTTATGGGTCTGGAGCTGGACAGTAGGTTGATGTGTGCCCCGCACCCTACCAAGCAGAGTTTTATCAGTTGTGACTCTGCCTCCCAGGGTTCTTTTCCTTCCTTCAATGCCTTGCACTATGATCTGAGCAGATGGGTCCATGGATGTTACCATCACAGATCGCCCTGTCTTCTCTTTACTTATGGCTACTGCCTGAGTTCATGTATTATTTCCAGTCTTCCATCCCTTTTTTTTTTTTTTTTTTTTTGCTGTACGTGGGCCTCTCACTGCTGTGGCCTCTGCCGTTATGGAGCACAGGCTCAGCAGCCATGGCTCACAGGCCCAGCCGCTCCACGGCATGTGGGATCCTCCCGTACCGGAGCACGAACCCGTGTCCCCTGCATCGGCAGGCGGACTCTCAACCACTACGCCACCAGGGAGGCCCCTTCCATCCCTTTTTATATTCAGGAATTCTCCAGGAGTTATAATCTATGAATGGAAATCAAAGGAGAGTCATTCACAAGAGCTGATCAAAAGTCCACAACCCTAGTTGTTTCAACTAGAAATACTTACGGAAGTAAAGAGACAGCGGTTTTCTGGTTAGTATAGTCCTTTTACTTCTGAACCAGTGAAAGGCAGCAAAAGTGGGATGAGAAACCTTTCTGTCCTTGGGTTCTTCAATCCTGTTGCGTTGCCTTTGTGCTATGAAAGTTTCTTCTAGATTCTGTCTACAGGTTGTTGTTGGTGGGATTCTTGCCTTCTCTCATGTTTTGTTCAAACTCAGCCCCAGCAAAAGGCCTGTGGAACCTGAACGTGTGTGCTATTGTGTCCATTGATGTTTGTTGAGGCCTGGGAGTTGTTTTGAGTGGCCGATTGTCTAATTCTTGCAGCAGTCTCGCAGGGACCACATTCAAAGAGAATCAGTTGTCCCCAGATCAGAGAATCTCAGAGTTATACAGAACAGTAGAAATTATAGAGCCTAAGCTATTGCCTGGTAGTCAAATTCTCTTCACAACGCTCATTTCCTATGGCTTGTCCAATCTCTTCTTGAACTACCTTCTGTGATAGCAAGCTCACTAGCCAACAGTATGTCTATTTCATTGTTGGGCAACTCCCTTAACCAAACTGAAATCTGTCCCATATGCATGGTCTTAGAAGTGAAGGGGAAAATTATTGTACCCGTGAAAGATCTGTGCAGGAAATAGAAAGGACTCTAGCCATTATAATCAGAGAGATATTTAATAAAGGGATTTAGGCACTTCAAAATAATTTTTTAAATTGAGTGGTTCAGAACTCAGAGGACTGTTACTGATTTTTTTTAAAAAAATTAACTTTGAACTGTAATGTACATACTGAAAATACCATTGATCTTTTTTTACTTCAGTGGTATTTTGAAAGGAAGCAAAGGAAACTACTTCTGCCACCACTTCCCCTTACAGTTGTCTCACACCCACAGATATGGTTCCCACACAATGGAACATAAAACTGGACAACTACAAACACACATGTATGTTGTCAGCCAATATTGCCAAAGAAAGTTTTCTTTGTCTACTTTCTATCTTTCAGATCTCCGAGAATCCATCTCATTGACAGAAATCAAAATACAGTGAGTGCTCTGACTGTAAGGTGGTCTTGGAAAAGTAGTTTTTTAATCTTACCAACCTCTTGAGAATGCATACCAAGGGACTGTAGACAATATTAAGGAAGTTATCTAAGTACTGGAAGGACAGAAGTCTCTTACCAATATTCTTCCAATATTTTTACTCATATAATATATAGCAGTGGGGCTCAAGAGAAAAAGACCCTTGATAAGTCATCGGTGTCTTCTGGGTAGGAGAAATTAGCCATTGTAGGACATTAACATCTGAGTTTAAATATGTTTACAGATTTGCGTTAACCAGTTATCAGGATCTGATGAGTAGGGTGTTATTATCAGGGTCCTGAGATTCAATAAGAAAAGTGGGGGAAGGGCTGGGAAAGAATTAAATGGTAATGAATATAAATGAGGTTTTGTTCCTCAAGAGAGGATAGCTCCAGTGTTTCACTTTAGGAATCTTCAGGAAAACAAAGGCAAAGGACTCCAAAGATGGGGCCATCACGTAGACTCTCAAGAGCATTCCTCAGTAGCGGGTATATCCTTTAGTTTTGTTTCAAAGGCAATGAGAAACCCACCATGACCACACTTGACCACTGGAAAACAGAGTGAAATTTATGGGATGCCAAGGACCTTTGCCTGTTCCCTTTCCATCTCTCTGGAGAGTAGAAGTATGATCAGGAAGTTTATTCACTTGTAAACACACCTTATTTTTAACATCTTAGTCATATTCAGCTGAGTTTTCATTGTTTATGTTATTCAAATGACTCATTTCCTCTTGCAGCTTGCAAATATTAGACATTATCATATCCCATATCTGTCTTAATTTTTGTATCCCTGAGGACCATCATTTAGTTTATCCAAAAGAAGAATTTTAGAGGAAAAATTTTACCAAAGGCCAACAAGATGCAAGAAAGGAAAAAGCGAAATGCACTTGCAGCCTTTTATTTGAAGCCTCAGCACACTAGAAAGGTTCTGTTAGTGTTTGTTGTAGAATGTAGATGGATGGCAGCAATAAAATCAGATATAGGGAAAAAGCAATCAAATCACTGAGTAGGTCACATTCAAAATATATTATATCAGGATTGGGGGGGGGGCGGGCTCTACCTTAGGGCATATGTTGCTTCCCACAAAATGCTTCTGAACAGTATTCATGTATCCTTCCCTTCCCTATATATGCCTGATTTGATACATTTCAAATCTTTTCCTGTACTCAGACTGTTTTCTTATTGTTCCACAAAAATCTTATGTTCGCTTATACATTTTTATCTTTGCTATTCATAATAGATGCTGGGGGGGGGGTCCCACCGAGATCCCTTTATCTGGCCAGTGCATCCATCCTCTGCTGAGCTGCCTTGCCCATGAGGTTACCCCCTTACTTCAAGGGACAGCCCATAATCAATGATTGACAGATGTGGGGTTCGAAAGGCCTGCTCCCTTACCTTGAAGGGGGGAAATACCTTAATGCAATTTATGCATCAGAATCTGTATTTCATCCTCTCCTTTTGGGGAACCTGACCTAAGACACTGCTAAGCTTTTTTCTTTTTCTGCTTGAAAATATGAGCCCAGGTCCTTTCTGCTTCTCCAAGGTGGTCAAGATCCACCTTAGTTTCCACTTTCTTCCAAACACCATCCCTGCTCTTTCCAGTTCTAGCTTTTTCTTCCCTCCTCTGAGCTGCTGAGTCATTCTCAGGCAGTGATACTCTGTTAAATGCTCTCATCAAGTATAGACGCTGTCTTATAGGGTTAGCTGCCAGCTTGTCATATATATAAATTTCAAGTCCCTCAGGGTGGACGCTGTTGAGGTGTGCTCTGTGTGGGCAATAAATGGTGTCCTCTTGCTTTGTCTACACTAGTTCCCCAGGGGCGCTCGAGCCTTCAAATGAGCATCCATAAACTGAGACATTAGGCCAAATAACCTGGGTCTGGGATTAAAAGCAGACTATGCATGGGGGACCCTTCTCCAAGTATGTGGATAAGTCCTTTTAAAAGCAAACTAAGGCAATCACCTGTCAAAACGGAAGTGATTTTTTTCCCCAGAGTTTCTCAAGCTGTTTTTTGAAACATAATTTTCTCTAGGAAAACTGAGAATGAAAGATTCAATCTTCAAATGAATTTGGAAATACACATACCATAACCAATGGAAATTCCCAACATACATCAAAGGCTCTGAAAAGTCCTATAGTTAAAAAAAAATTGTCTAACTTTGTTTAATGTAGCATTTTCAGTATTATGTGACCATGTAACCACAGAATTCATGTCATTATAGCAAGAATTATCCTATGGAACTATTCTTCCATGGAAGTCCTTAGGGAAATGCTAGGAGCGGTAGTGGTGTGCCTGGGGGGGAAGAGGGGTGGGAGCTGGTGAGGGTCCTTGTCACCTGAGACTATGTGAAATTTATATAACCCATTCCAAATTGGTGGGGGATTGAGTATGAGGCCAGTCATCTTCTTTTCTGTTTGATATTTGTCAGGAGGAAAATAATTTGGCTACAAGCAACGTGGGATGTTTCAGCATTTCTTTCATCCTGTAGATGAGTCACCTAGCAAGAGTAGGGTGTGTGGGGATTCAGAGATTAGAAACGCTCACTCCACTCCTCCTCCCCAGTGCCAGAGATGCTGTGGCAACTTGGGATGGAGATCCTTCTTAGATGGGCAGAATTGTCACTTCCAGACTTATTGAAGGATGGTGTGGAACTGACCATGGGAGACCACAGCCGAGTGGTAGTAGAAATGGAGTCTATTTCATTTCAAGGACCAGTGGTCCCTAAACCCATTTCTCAGAATGCCATTCCAGGAATCACATAATGTCTTCCTCACAAGAATCCCAGAGGATCTATAGAACAATTGTTAGCATTGTCCCCACTTCAAAAGTGGGGAAAAGGAGCCCCAGAGAAAAGTCAGGTGTCTTGACTAGACGATACTTCATTCAGTTTTCCATCCATCCATCCGTTCACTAACGAAATATTTATCAAGTACCACCTCTCTACAGTGACACTGACCTTCAGATGGGTGGTTTCTGCCAAAGCCCGTGCCCCTTGCAGCCAGAGAGGAGAGGACAAGTGACCGAAAAGTCCTGACTGGTAAATGGAGAGGGCCACGTGAGTCAGTCTGGCGATGAGGAGCCTGTGATGCATGCTTCCTGCGTTCATCTAGAATTGGGATTTGTTGTACGTGATGAGCCAAAACATTGTAACGTGGCTCCAGCAGGCCTGCCCCAGCCCATCACGGATGTGGAGATAGTGGGTGTCATAGATGGGCAAAGTGCCCCTTTTCCAGACTCCAGATCAAAGATGGTCAAGTTGACTCTCTTGTGGGCAGCAGGTTAAGTGTTTCTCCTTTCTTGCTCATTGTATCTGTGTACATCCTGCCTTGAGTTAAAAAAAAAACACAAAAAAACAAACAACATTGGCTGGGTAGGACTCGGGGTTAGTAAGGAGCCATGAGGCCTAAGCCACTGTTTATGACACATGTCATATCTCATGGACCACGTCTGGACCCCACCTGCCTCCTTAATCTTCTTGGAATGCTCCCTCTGTGAACTGTGTGTTATGCTGATGACTTCAGTGGGTACTGCAGTTTCCAATTTCCTAACCTTTCTATTAAAATTAATATTTAGATTTTATAACTTTAAAACTGGAAGAATGATGGAAGCAGTATTTGATGTTTATGTCTCTCAGTCACGAAAATGCTCCCAATTTCACTAATGCCGGGCCACACACATGTAGTCACAATAAATAGCATTTAACGTGTTTACAGTATGGAGAGGATGAGGAGGACTTCTGTTTTTATATTGATGGGCTCAGCTGGGCTGGGGATACTATTGTTTACAATGAGCTACATTTTTTGTTGTTCTGATTTACCCTCAAATTAAATCTTTATTTCAGAGACCAACCCCAGGGAGTCCCTGTAACGAGGGAATGTAATAAACAGCATTAGGAGAGAGCCCGTAGCCGCCGCTCGTTGGTAATTAGTCCAAATGTCTCAACCTGAGTGGTTTTCAAAGTTTTATGGCTGCAGTTTGGTCACAGGTTTATTTGTAAAGAGCTGGTTTGGCATTTTGCTCAGAGCGGCCTTTGCCCTTTGGGGAGAGGCGTTGGGGTTTAAGGAGACGTGGACCACAGGGAAGTCAGACTTTCAGGTCTGCTCTGAGGTGATGCCCATGTTTCTTCTTACCATCTGTTTTCAGATTTTAAAATTGTCCAAATTTAAAGAAACTGGAAAAGGGAAATAAATATCTGGCCTTGGTTTGGCGGATACGTAAGGGAAGGGAAGGGGCCGAGGCTGGGGCCGAGCGTGTGGGAGCGTTCCCACCCGGGCAGGGTGACTGTCCTATGAACCCTGATAGGAGGGGAAAAGTCATTAGAAAGCCCTGGGTGCCTGGGTTGGGGCCGACCGCCTGCTTGGCGCACCTCCCTGCCTTCCCCAGCTTGGTGGGAAGAAGAAAGCCAGGGCCTTAGCAAGGCCCACCCCCCCCCACCCCCCCAGAAGTTCCCTGGCAGCCTGTAAGCTGCTGAGACCTCTTGTCTTCCCAGAAGAGGGACCGGAAAGCTCCCAGGAACAGGGCCAGCTCTGGTCGGCCACCCGTTTCACCCTCCCCAAGGCAAAACCAAGCCAAAAATGCAGGCACCGCAGCCGGCGCCTCAGCGTACACTTCTCCTGCTGTCCTGACGGTGCCCACGAGGCCTGTTTATTCACTCAGTATTCACTGAGCACCATGATAAGCATAGAGATACTTAGCCATCTTATTTTCTGAGCCAGATTGTGAGATGGGGTGTGGAGAGGTAGGGGGCTCCTTAGAGCATATGAAGGAAGGGGTCAGACAGAGGCACCTCTGGGTCTTGTGGAAGGAGAGTGTGGCTGGAGGGTGCAAAAGGGCACAGGGAGCAGGAGTTCAACTCCACTGGTTCCTTCTCACACGTGCTGCTGTTATTTATTTATTTGTTTGTTTGTTTGTTTTTTGCGGTACGCGGGCCTCTCACTGTTGTGGCCTCTCCCGTTGCGGAGCACAGGCCCCGGACGCGCAGGCCCAGCGGCCATGGCTCACGGGCCCAGCCGCTCCGCGGCACGTGGGATCCTCCCGGGCCGGGGCACGAATCTGCATCCCCCGCATCAGCAGGCGGACTCTCAACCACTGTGCCACCAGGGAAGCCCTGTGTTATTTATTTTTAAATAACATTTTGTAAGGCTTCTCTGTTAAGGAGCCGAAGGAATCATCAATCGCTGAGTCCAAGAGTCTGCCAACGTTTTCTGAAAGGCCAGATAGTAAAAATTTTATGTTTGGTGGACCACACAACTACTCACTCTGCTGTTAGGGGGAAAGCAGCCATAAACCATACCTAAAGGAATGGGCGTGGCTGTGTTGCAATAAAACTTTATTTATAAAATCGGGTGGTCGGCAGGATTTGGCCTATAGTTAGCCCACCCAATTTAATCATGTATCCCCCCTTCTGTGTTAACTTTTACTCTTTCTTTAATCTTCCTCCACTAACTTCCTTTCTTCCTTTTCTCCTTACTCTCTTTCTCTTTTCTTCCCTCTCTCCCTTCCTTCCTTTTTTTTTTTTTTGTCCTTTCTTCTTTCTTTTAATATGAGCTATGCCATACACTGAAAGACACAGGGAATCCAATGATGAAAAAGACAGATGTGGTCCTATCCCTCTTGGGGCTTCTAATAGGGAGTATTAATGAGTAAGCAGATCATTAAAATGAAATACTTTAGCTGATGCTAGTTGCCAAAAATTCGTCTCCATTTCTTTCTCACTATTCGACTTCCAATTTTGTGTAGCATGGCAACGTCCCAGATTAAAAAAAAAAAAAAAAAAAAAGACTTCTCTTGCTTCCCTTGTACCTAGAGATGGTCACGTGACAATGTTCTGGCCAAAGAGACACAGGCAGAAGTTTTTGGAGATAGCATCCCTTCCCAAATGAAAAGGCAAGCCCCTTTGCCTCTTTGACTCTTGGCCCTTTCCTTTTCTTTCCACCTGGAATGCCGCTAAGATTCCTGGAAATGCAGCAGCTCTATTGTGAGCATGAGGATAAAAGCTATATGCTAAAAATGGAAGCAAGAAGGTGGAAAGAGCCTGGGTGGATCCCTGATGACATCACTGATTCTTGGTACCAGCTCTGGATTGCTTACCTCTGAGCTTCTTGATACATAAACATAAACTTCGTATTGTTTAAGCTAATATAATAGGCCTTTCTGTTACATGCAACCCAAGGAAACTGTAATGGACTAAATTATAATTAGTATCAGATAACAGAGCCATGGGTTAAAATTTAGTGTTCAGTAAATGTTTTCAGAGTCTAAACAAGAAAATAAGCATAATCCCTCTCAGATTACTGAGGTATCACCTCATTCTGTGTATTTCAACACTTATTAATATGCTCTCCACGATTAAAGGATGAAAAAATGGCCCCTCACTGACAATCCAGCCCCAGCATTGTTTTAAAGCTGATTTATGATGACTGAGTTGTTTACTAAATCTGGGGCACCAGTGCAGTAAATTTAGATGGGAGGTAGAAACTCAATTCTAGAAACTTTTTGTTGCAAAAAATTTCTTTCCTCATGGACTCAGTCTGAATTGTCAACAGGGCCACTGCATTGGCTGTGTCTTTTGACTATCAGGCACCTTAGGGACATTGGTAAATTAAAAGTGCTGTGTGTGTGAGGTATTGGTATACATATGCATGCTTTGGGAGGATAATGGTAGTCATGACCACAGCCAAAGATCATCTTTCACCAGCTTCAGAAACACCATTTAATAATTCTCAATAGAGACTTCACCAGTTGAAGCCTTTAGCTGAGGCCTCCATTCCAGGGTAGCAATAGGGGAAATCTACAAATCTCCTGGTTGCTAGTGGACGTCAGCTTGTTGATGAACTGTTGGCGTGATACTTAACTCTCAGAACTTAAGTGCACAACTCAAGTTCATGTATCATGGGGAGGGAGTGGGGTAACTTGATATAGGGGCTGGTGAAATGGAAAACTAGATAGAAGATTCCTTGAAGGACTTTAGTCCAAAGCAGAATTCTTCAGGAGAGTGTCACTCTGCCTACATTTGACTGACGCTAAGTTATACTGTTAGCATGCTAGAGACACACTCACTTTGATTCCTTGACACTAAATTATGTTAGCTTTTAGAAATCAGACCCTTGGCTTAAATGCCCAAGTTTTATGTACTCTTATCATCCATGGACCATACCTTTGGTAGCCAATAGCCCTTAGGCTTTCTTTAGTCCGCTTCATCTCCTTCTCCTACCTTCTTTCTTGGTTTATTGATGTACAGAACACACCTTGGCTGCTAAGCATTGCCAAGATGCTTTTTCTTTTTGCAGAGAATTGTTGCACAGTGCCACACTCGGACTGCATTCAGAAGCTTTCTAGGAAATCTCACTGCACTTTGCAGAAGCCCTGAGCTTTTGGGTCAGCCTTTTGGAAGGGAAGACAATTGATTCTTTCAGCCCTGCTGATGCAATTCCTTTTGATGTGTATCAAGTGTGTTTTGACACAATCCCCAGAGTCATTGCCGGTTTTCAATATTCCTGGGCCTATAATGAAAGTCAAAGAGAGGAGAATCTTTTCACTTAATGTTGATTTCTCATATTGATGGTGCGTTACCCCATTTTTGTTTCAGAAGCTTCTCCGGATGGAATTAACCCCTTGGGTCTCAAGGTAAGCACATCTCTTGCAGGGCTGTGACTATCAAAAGCTGATACTGACACTGGAGACAAAAGAGATTCTTGGAGAGCCATATCATCCTTATGCAGGTAACAATTTTTTTAATCATTATCCATTTTTTGGTAAACACAACAGCTGCAGAAGAATTTGCGAGCTTTTTTTTTTTTTGGCTGTAAGGCATCTTAAAGAGTGTTTGCCAATTTTCTGTCTCAAAAAAGGTGTCTTCGCATCTTGATTTAGCCCTGAATAATTCAACAGAATCTCTAATTACAGACTTACATGTTGCAAAGCCCCAAAACATGTGTAAGCTTAAAGAGGCAACAAGAAATTTAGCATCACAAACAGAAGAATCGAAGCTAGGATGTATTTAAAGGGTAGGAGTCAGTGCTTCACACATGTGCTGGATGCTTATTTTTGCTTATAGTTCCCTTGTTTTTCATAGAGCAGTGGCTCCTAAAAAGGACAAAGAACATTCCTGGAGGTTGGCCGTTGCCCTCAATTCCCTTTTTATGAACATTCCCATCTCATGGCCCCTCCCTCCCTCCCTCCTTCCTTCCTTCCCTCCTTCCTTCCTTCCTGCCTGCTTGCCACATAGTTACTGAGTGACTACAACTTTCCAGCCACTGTGTTAGACCTTGAGGGTTCAATGATTAGTAAAGACAAACCTAGCCTCTCCTCTAAATTAGAGTTCTCTATCTTGTTCTCTCTCCCAAAGACCAGGTAGTTTTGGTGTTCCCTTGGATTCTGAGATACACCAATGTCTTTCCAGCAAATTCCATGTCATCCTACTGTCCCCCACCCCACCATTTTTCCTTTAATTTGCTTAAGTCGTTTTTATTATTTTATGATTTTCCACAAAAATCATAATGTGTGTATTGGAAACCCTGACATACAGGGAATATGGAAAGGAACTGGGGGTGCTTGGCTTGGGGAGATTGTAACTTTGGAAGATGTCTTATATATTCTCTTCATATATTTGAAGGGTTGTCATTTGAAGAGGAATTAAGCTTAATCTATACCTTTCCAAGGGGCAGATCTAAGACTAAATGGCTTAAGGAAACCATCAGTTTTCTAACAATCAGGGTAAAAGGAACTGCAACTGACACTGGGCTAACTGTGTGTGTTTGTGTTCACATGTTTTTCTATGTATGTATAGGTCATGGTTCCTCAACCTCAGCCCTGTTGACATATGGGGTCAAGTAACAGGGACTTTATTGGAGGCTGTCCTGTGCACTGTAGGATGTTTAGCAATATCCCTGACTTCTACTCACTAGATGCCCATAGCGCACCCCAGTGTGACAGCCAAAAATATTTCTAGTCTTTGCCAAATGTTCCCTGGGAGGATATAGATGATAGATAGATGGATAGAGAGATAGATAGATAGACAAATAGTAAGTTTAGGATATATATATATATATATATATATATATATATATATATATATATATGTAGTATAAGATATATATGTGTATACATGCATATGCACACATACATATATACATACACACACTGTTAGGATGGATAAATAGATAGATAGACAGTAGATAGGTTTAATAGATTTATCTGGGATAGAACTAGAACTCTGACTTAAAACCCACAGATTCCCTGGCAAAGCACAAAGCTTTCTTGTGTTGAAGGGACTTCTCAGCACTTGAGTTATTGAAGTGGGACAGCCACATGTCAGGGAACATTGCTTCAGGTAGGGGGTCAGACTCTGCAATCTGTAAGACCCTCCACTTCCAACTAACAGATTTTATAATTCCATAAGGCCAAGTTTTCGTTAATAAAATTGGTATCAGTTTCTAAGGGAATATACCAAACTAAAGTTGTGACTGTGGACTCCACGGTGCTGTTTGAAATAGAATGCAAAGTTGTGGGGTGGGATGAGTGGAAATGGTTGAGCTTATTTGGGGTTTAATTGGCAATCAAAAATTTGCCTCGTAGATGCAGGCATGTCACTGTAAAAGCACATCCAGGACGTTACTTTCTCTGGCTGAAGTTATTAATACGTGTTGATTGATGTCAAAATGGGAATTAAATCATAAATGTGCTTCGGGGCCTCCGGCTGGTGGCTTGGCAGCTTCTTTAGCCTTGTCACTTTGGAGAGACAGCGCACATGGCCCTGCCTCATTTTTTTTGACGATTTCTTAAAGATTTCACTTTATCATCATTTGTCTCTGAGTGGGTTTTACTCTCCATCCCATTAGTATTACCTCCACCATGGCACAGCCTGGATAAAGTTATTACCTACAAAGGAACCCTGGATGGATTTTATACTTGAGTGAAACAATGGGGTTGTACACTCTATAAATAAAACAAAACAAAATAAAATGTTCCCAATTAGTGCTATTTACAGACGTGTAACACCATGGCTGCTGATGGGGAGTGTATGTTCCTTTCCCATGAGAGTCCCAAAATTCCTAGCACCCGCTCACAGGCATAAAAAGGCATGGTCTTTCTCATTTCCAAGTTAATCCGATTTGAGTGTGGGTTGAGAGGGACCAGAGCTTCCCGAAGGGCCTGGCAGAACCGGGCAGCTCAGCATCATTACCAGACCACACACACGTTATGTTTAATAGCCAGACTCTGCCCTGGACCAGAGAGGACAAAAATCAATGAATTAAAATTTTCTCGGGAACAGCCACCCTCTTCCAACACAACGTGGAGGCTTTTGTTCTGAGTTCATCATCTCTCACCTGAATTTCAACAGTCTCCTAAAGGGTGTCATGGAGCCTACTTGAAGCTTGTTCCGATCTACTTTCCACAGTGTTGATGAAGGGATCTCCTTAAGCCCCAATATGGTCATGTCCTTTCCCTCACTTAAAAACTAGTTTGGTTCTTCTGTGCTTAAAGGATAACATTCAATATCCAAATGATTGGGATAAATGGCCATGAAAACATCATGTCACCCTTCAGGCCCAGCCTCTGCCATCTGAGCCATCCTGTCCTCAAGTAAGCTATGTGGTGATCTTTTGTGGTTCATCTCAAATGTCCCCTTTGCTGTGAAGGCTTCTTCATATCCCTGGTCGGAATACATTTTCCGCTCTCCAGAGGTCCCCCCACACAGCACACCTAACTCATCATACATATTTCAATTTTATCTATTTACATATTTGTTTATTTACCTATTTATAAACCTGTTTTTTTTTCCCCTAGCCTTGATAAGTAGAGTATAGTCCCCTCAATAGCTGGAACATAAGTAGTTGCTCATTAAAATGTTTTGGAAGGAACACACAAATGCACAACTGAAGGTAAACGTGAATAAACAAGCAGGTTCTCCCCATTTCCAAATCATTCCTTAGAATAAGTTGAAACAACTCAATATTATAGCATATAATAGTGTTACAGAGAATGGATTCTGGATTAAATTCTAGCTTCACTACTTACTTACTGTATGACTTTGGCAAGTTACTTTCCTGTTCTGAGCCCTCAACTATTTTACCTGTAAAATGGGATAATAATAGCATTTGTCTCTTCAGTCGTTATGAGTATGAAATACATCCGTATTTTTAAAGTACTTAGAACTTGGCTCATAATAAGTATTATGTTAGTACGAACTGTTTTTGGAGATACCAACTCTTTTCTCTAACGCAGGGGTTCTCCACCTTACGCAATGGAAATGATTAAAAAAAAAAAATACAGGTGCTGGGGCCTCACCCCAGGCCAACCAAATCAGAATCTCTGGGGCGAGGCCCAGGCATGAATTCACTATCATATAATTTAATGAAGACGCTTTAATGAAGTGGTTGCTTATAGAGGAGAGAGTTGGATTAAAGCCAAGGATGGTGAAGCACCCAGAAGCTAGCACAGCAAGAAGCCACTAGCCTTGCTTAGCTGAAGGAAGAAGGGGGGTTAGTGTCATGGAGCCAGTGAGAGCCGGGGCCCTGCAGGATGGGCGGCCCAAGGGGACCATGGTCGCTCACAAGGGACTCAGTCTTGAGGAGAGACACGGCACCAAGGCAGGGAAGACATGGCGAAGAAACACCTGACCTCTTTCCCCTCCTGCCTTTCTATCTTCAGCTGGTGCCTCCCCCGTGCAAAATCCAGCCATAATCCAGCTGCCAAGGGAGCTGAGAGACCCAGTCATCAAAGTCAGCATCCTTAGACACAGACCAGAATGAGAAGGGCAGGGAGTGGGTTTGAGGACACAAAGGGGAAAAAGCCGACACATGGATTTTAGGAGAAAAAAAGATCCCCAGGTGCTTCTGGTGCACAGTGAGGAATAAGACCTGTGTCCTGGATGAGGCATACTCATCAGCCCTCTCGCCAACTCCTCCAGCTGCCAGCAAAGAGAGCCACTCATGGCCAGAAAGCACACAGGTAGCTTTCCTGTACTACAGTCCTTAGGAGGGACTTCCCATCGCAGTCCCTCTCCAGGATAACAGGGACTGGTGAAAATGGTTTCTAGAAAGTACCCTGGCCATGTAAACCAGATGCTTTTAGGTCCATGGTAACAGCTGCCTTTCTTTCTGGGAGGTGCCTCAGTCAGTAGGAGTTTGTAATGCACCCAATCCAGTCTGGGAAGGAGGCACACACAACTCCTGCCTTTTAGTTTTTATCCAAGCAAACGTGCCAGAAGAGACCCCCGAGATTTCCACCATATGTCATATCATATGACTCAATCTCATTTGCATAACCCCAAGGTGGAATTTGCAAGTGCAAGGGTGCACCAGTGCCCCAGACAAAGTGCTTCAGTTTGCATTGAACCCACCAGCTTGTTTTCCCATTGACTGTGTCGGCACGTTTCAGAAGACTTCATTTCTGCTGCTTCCTCTCCAAAAGGAGGAAGATATAAATCACAGGCGCAGAAGTAACTAGCAGTTGTGACATTTTGTTACAGAGTTTAATTACATGAATCATAAAATATTGCTACAATTTTCCAAACTGTTAAACCTTAATTAATATGAATCCACAGGGACCACCTTGATCGTTCTAAATATTCTGAATCACAACTCCTACAGTAGTGCTTCCGTCCGCCTGAAGTGCTTTGTAATTTGCAAAAAGTGATTAATTATTAGAAATGAAACCAGACAAATTAATTTAATATAAATGAGGCTGTACATGATTTGATTAATTCTTTTTAATTACCTATATGTTATTTTTTCAATAGCCAAACAAAGGACTCCATTCTTCTCCTGCATGTTCATATTCATTAATCTCATTAGCACAGAGTATTAATATAATTTTATCGCACATTCCAGAAGTACGGCACATTGACAAACCATAATGAA
Organism: Mesoplodon mirus; assembly: GCF_964341445.2. Lineage (NCBI taxonomy): Eukaryota > Metazoa > Chordata > Mammalia > Artiodactyla > Ziphiidae > Mesoplodon > Mesoplodon mirus. The sequence goes on from NC_138995.1 coordinate 32,577,100, forward strand.
TCGCAGCATTAGTGTCCTATTACTACATTAATTTCAAGACATGCCTGGCTCATCTGCAATTTACTTTGAGACTTACTTTAAAATGAGCTGAATAAGCGTGTAATTATGACATCTGCTTCTTTTCAGGTACCTCCTTTGTAAATCAGTGACAAAGGAATAGCAGGTTTAAATATGTGTTAACACTTGGATAGCATGTATAATTGCAATATGGCGATGTGTAATGAAGATTAAATTAGATCATACTATACCTGACATATGTAAGAACATAATTGAACTATTGTCATTGTTACAGTAGAAGCAGCTGCAAAATACTAATATTTGAATTAAGGAAAACGAAACCAAGCTGGAAAAGAAGGCAGTCTAAGTGAGTCACCAAGAAAAGAACCATTATCAAGACAGGATGCTGCAGACGCTAGGATTTCAGCCCCTTCCCACTTTGTGGCTAATGACAGTTGGTCATGAATTTCATGAAACTTTCCAAAAGGGTCCATTTCGGATGTCGCTAGGGCTTGACCTCATGCTGCGTATCTTGTGTGCTCAGCACTTCTGCTCCGGGCCATGGGCTGGGCACCCTGCCCAATGTTCCCATCTTGAGCCTCAGGCAAGGAAGTGGAATTCTAGGATTGAAACCTAGACTCTTGGCATGGTTAACCCTGGATTTCCCTGAGCAAGACATCTAGGATGACAAAATGGTTTGAGATCACCTGGGAAGCAAGGCAGCCCTGGAAAGGATTTTAGGAAGCTTCAGTCTTCGGAGGCCCCTGCAAAGTTGCGACAGAGAACAAAATCACATCTTCTATCTCAAATCCTCCCCCACCTTTCCTGAAAACAAACTTTTAGGGAAGCCTTTAGGATTTATTCAGGGTTGGGTAAGGAGTTATCCCATGCCACGTATACTGTGGACCTCATGTATTCCTGGGCAAGGTGGGAGCCCCCTTAACTGTGTCTATGGTTTTTCTCTCTTGGAAGCCAAGCCCCTGAGTGCTTGAGCTTAGAGCCTGACAGGAGCCTAAAAATATTGCTTTTGAGTTTAGCAAATGCTCCAAAGGAATTTGGGGCTCTGTCTCCAAACAATTTTAAGGAATTGGCTTTCTCAACAAAATCCCCATGCCAGCCTTTTTAAGTTGATGGTAAGGGAACATGAAGAGAAACTAAAATGAGATGAAAGGAAGGCTGCTTCATCTGAAGATGCTCGCGGTGAAAGCCTGACACAACTTCCTGGCAGAGTTAAGAGGAAGTGGGGAGCATTACTTTTATGGACAAAGATGTTCAGCTACTCAAGGTAATTTCATATCAGCAGAGATCGACTTATTTAGCACTGGGGCAGGATGTAATATTTACGGAATTATTGTGATAGAACCATTAAAAAAACTCTGGACTTTGGAAGCAGCTTAAAGATCCTCTATTTCCAAGTGTGGTTTCAGAAATCGACCATGGCTGGATCGTCTGGGAGGTTTGTTAAGACATAGGTTCCTAGATCCTACCCCAGAGCTTAAGTATCAGAAACTCAGGAAGTGCCATTTGGGAATCTACATGTTTAAAAAGCTCCTGGTGATTCTTCATACACAATTCCTGATCTAATCTAGCCACCTCATTTTACAGAGGAGGAAACAAAGACCCTAAGAAAGGAGAGGTACAGCGACAGAGCCCAAGCAGCCTCTCTCCTGAGTGTGGGGGGCGGGGAGGAAAAGGCAGGACCTGGCTTTTGGCAGTCAGCGGGCACCTGCTCCAGCATCACTCGGTCCATTGAGTTTGTGCTTGTCCAAATTTGGCAAACGGAAGTTAGGATGCTACCTGACTTCATCCCCTGAGGTAGGTAGGCCTGTCACAAACTCAGGACTTCAGAGCAGCTCTGCTGTTCAGTGATGATGAGTAGAGAGAATGGTTGTGGGAGAATGTTCCGCAAAGTTTTGGAATAAGAGAGAAAATTATGACTTTCAACTTGCAGTGAGGACTATTTCAATGTCAACATTTTCCCATGCTCATCCATGAATTCCTTCATGTATCCATTCATTTTACCACCCGTATCAAGCTCATCCTGTATGCCAGGTATTGCATTAAGCACCTAGATTACAACAGTGAGCAAGATAGAAACTGTTTCCGTCCCCAGTAGGAATCAATTAGATCCGCCCTGTTTGGCTCTCAAAAGTGATGTGAAATGAAACAGTCCTACTCTATGGGTTGTTTCGCCTCTTTTCTGTGCTCTGTGTGTACCTAGACTTCCTGGTATGTAAAGAACCATTGGGGGATACTCATTCTTTCCTCATCCTCTTCCCTCTTACTTTCCCCCTTAATGTGAGTGAGTGAGAAATCGTCTTGTCGGACAAGTCTGAATACGGATCCTGTACTTTCTAAATGCTCCCCACGTCCTCTTGTCGACTCTTGTCAGAAAGCCCCTGTGTCAGCATTTTCCTGCGAGCATCTTCAGATGAGCAGTGTTCCCTTCATCTCCTTTTAGTTCCTTCTTGCATTTCCTTACCCGTTAACTGACAGGATTGCTTGTTTAACAAATGTATACTACTTATTGTTTAAATATTAAATAAATGATGACACGCTAAGTACAACATTTAGAATGACATTGTTTTCATTCCATATTTGAGGTTCTTGTTTGAAAGAAACCCCATTTTAGAATCCCTAGTTCCTTAGGGATTGAAAGAAGTAAGCAAGGACTCATTTAAACAAGGGTGTAAGCTGAGTGAGAGAGAGAGAGTATCCACTAGCGTAGACGAGGCTATGTTGCAGTGACAAGTAATACAAAAGTCTCGGTGACCGCAAATCACAAAGGCTCTGTTCCACGTGCTTAGAGCAGCCTCCATTTTGAAAGCTGCTGTTACCATCCAGAGGCTAAGAGTGAGCTCTGAAGGCTCTGAGACCACAAATGAAAGCTCCAGTATGAATGGGGGCCCATGTCACTTCTACTCATAACTCACTGGCCAGAGTTAGTCCTATGGCGCCACCCAAACATGAGGGACCGGAAAGTGCAATCCTCCCACGTGCCTGGAGGGAGACAGATGGAGAGATTTGACAGACAGCACTAATGACCAGCACCACGGGTAATCGAATGCTATTATCCTTGTTCAAGTTTCAAGTCAGCTTGCTAGGAAGAGGCTCCAAATTGGGTAAAACGTGGAACCCCAACCTGAATTTCTTTGCTGAAAATCGAGCACCTCACCTGCCCAAATAAAGTTACTGAGCTTATCTATTCTCTGTCCTTGTGTGAAAGTGGAGTTTCTTGGAGAGAGGCAAGGAAAAGGCAGGCCCCTCATGTTCCTAACTATGAATTACAGTGAGGGGTGTGAGGCTGTGAGTTCCCACTGGCTTTAAAGTCATCTCTTCTTATGTACGAAAAAGGGAGAGACCTGACTTTGATATGGGACACCTCTTACATGATGACTAGTCTTGTCTTGCAGATTTAGGTGACAAATCGGCAGGTCAAATAACATAAAAATGGTTCTATGGAGCAGATGAATAGTTTTTTTTTTCTCTTTGGAACTTTAAGAGTTTTTTTTTGAAACCACAGGGTTCTTTAAACAAGGCATCCCCCAACAGCTAGTGCTATTTTTGCCCAGAAGAGGAAAGCTTCACGTTTTTCATAATAATGGGTTTCACCCTCACGACACAGATGAAGCCTGCAGTTGTTTCACATCTCCTCTGGGCTCCCCTAGCTCTCTGAAAGTCACAGTAGTGGGAAGGAGCCAGTGGGAAATCACCACTGAACTCGAAGCCAGATCTGCTGGCTTGGGCTTGTGTGTGTTCAATTTAAAAGATCTGTGATGTCCCTCTAGCGGGTATCTCACTGTACGCTAGCTAGTCTTAATATTTAAATCCCCTGAAATGCTTATGTAATTAAGATGTGAAAGGAGACACTGGGGTCTCATATGCTGCTAGCCCGGACCGTAATTTTATACAAGCACTGCAGCAATACGTACTACAGCCAAACATATGCTTTACCTTTGACTCAGCAATTCCACTTCTAGGTATATTCTCAATAGAATTGAGTGTGTGTGAGCACCAATAGATGCATATAAAACCATCCATAGCGACAGTAGGTATAAAAGTCCCAAGCTAGAAACGACACTAATTCCATCAACAGTTGGATGAATAAAACGTGGTCTACTCGCATAATGGAATGCGACACAGTAATGTAAATATTGAGCTACTACTGACTGAATCTCCAGATACAATATAAAATGAAATAAGCCAAACAGAAAAAGAATACCCATAGTATGATTCTACTCATATAAAATGTAAAAACAGGCAAAACTTGTAGAGGTCAGAATAGTCATCACCTTTGGGGAGAAGGAGGGGGCGGACGGGAGACTGCTGGGGTGCTGAGACGGTCCCTGTCTTCGTCTGGGTGGGGATGCTGGGAATGTAAGATGCATGAGGATACGAGCGCTCACTGTATGTACATTATACTTCAGTTAAAAATGAAAGAAAACTGAAAAAAGTTACGCTGGGTTTTTTTTTGGTTTTGTTTTTTTTTTCTTTAAATTTTTATTGAAGTAGAGTTGCTTTACAATGTTGTGTTAGTTTCTGCTGTACAGCAAAGTGAGTCAGCTGTATGTATACATATATCCCCTCTTTTTTGGATTTCCTTCCCATTTAGGTCACCACAGAGCACTGAGTAGAGTTCCCTGTGCTATATAGTAGGTTCTCATTAGTTACCTGTTTTATACATAGTAGTGTATATATGTATACAATCCCAATCTACCAATTCATCCCACCCTCCCCTTTCCCCCCTTGGTGTCCATACATTTGTTCTGTACATCTGTGTCTCCATTTCTGCTTTGCAACTAGGTTCACCTGTACCATTTTTCTTGATTCCACATATATGCGTTAATATACAATATTTGTTTTTCTCTTTCTGACTTACTTCACTCTGTGTGACAGTCTCTAGGTCCATCTACATCTCTGCAAATGGCAGTTTCATTTCTTTTTATAGCTGAGTTATATTCCATTGTATATATGTACCACATCTTCTTTATCCATTCCTCTGTTGATGGACATTTAGGTTGCTTCCGTGTCCTGGCTATTGTAAATAGTGCTGCAGTGAACATTGGGTTGGAATTATGGTTTTCCTAAATAATCTTTTAGTTTAATCTGTGCCAAGAACATAGATACACAGCGATTTGTGTGTGTATGTGTATGTGTGTGTGCATGTGTGTGTGTGCACATGCACGCATACCTTAATTAGCTACGTGACCTGAAGGTTTAGTGATGTAACCAGTCAGTTACTTGTTCAGTTTTCTTAACTGTAAGATGATGATGATAATAATAATATTTGCTCATAGGATCATTGAGGTAGTCATAATGAGATACGTATATGTGGAAGAATAAGGTACATACATGTATATATATTTGTATTGTATATATATGTGTGTGCATATTTATTTATGGGTGTGTGCACACATACATGCACACATACACTCACACATTTCTTATGTGAAAGGAGAAAAAGAACATTTACTGGTTGCCCATTTATTCCATTCACTCACTTATGCAGCAAATAAATATGGAGAGCCCACTCTGCTAGGTGTTGTTTTATAGGCTGGTTATAGAGAGAGGTGAACAAGACAGAAGGTTGGAGAGATGTGATAAAGCAAGTGGACGAATAGATAAACAATATCTTCTCTGTATGTGAGGAACAGGTGATAGGAGCTAGAATAACTGCAGGGGAGAGTGGGCAGAGCTAATTTGAGCGATGGAGTCAGAGGATGGAGTCTCTGAGGAGGTGACATGGAGCTGAGTCTTGACGGATGGAAGGAGCTGGCTGGAGAGGACCTGGCAAAGAGTAGTATAGGCAGAGGGAACAGGAAGTGCAGAGCCCTGAGGTGGGGAGAGCACAGGATGCCTGAGGATCAGAATGGGGGCCAGAGGGGAAGAGAGTGGAATCCAGTGAGGCTGGAGAAGTAGGCTCATGCACAGCCCTGAAGGCCAAGGGAAGAAGTTTAATTTCATTCTAAGTCCACCTGAAAATAATTTGAGGGTCTTTAAGGTCTTAGTGTTTTAAATATATCAACCTGCCACAGTGAGTTGTTTTAAATATATTATCTCTATAACAAGTTAGACTTTTGTGCCCTTAACTTGGTAGAACTGGAACTCTTTGTGGGGAGAGAACTGAATTTATCTGCAAAAGAAAAAATTCTTGGTAACTGGAATAGGATAGAAAGGGTAATGGGTGTGTTACCAGGAGTCAACGCTAACAGCAGGGCAGCCGGGTTTAAATTTGCACTTGGGGAGAGGGTCCTTCTTGTGCTCCTGAGGAGAGAGCAGAGAGATGTGGAAGCTGGTGAGATGATGTGAAGTGACCAGTGAAAATAATGTAGTGTGGAGGCGCTTAGAAGTTTCAAGAGTGAAAATATTTAATGTTTAATACAAAATGTGTTTTATTGTGATATAAATACATTTTCTTCCATCCTCCCACATTCCGTAAAGTCTACTAGTCTCCCGAATGTTTGCAGGACTTGGAAGTTTGTGGAATTTAAAAAGAGGCTGATAGTCACACTAAGGTGACATGGTCTAGAATAGAATACGGTTCGTAGACCAAGAGTGGCTGAGAAACTTTAAGTCTCCAGTGCCTCCCAGGGAGTCTCAGCAGTTGTGATGAAGATACAGCAACTTAAAGGGTCAACAACCCATGTAACATTTGGATTCCATCTCATGTTAGTGAAACTAATGAAAAATATGTTTCTTTTAACCTACCAGTTTTTTTAGTACACAGTGGAGAATATCTTATCCTAAGCACCATAACAATCAGAAGGCTTTTCTAGAGCTCTCTTCTTACTATCAGAATTCCTGGGAAGCACCACGAGCAGTTACTCTGGGCGGAGTGAGGAGATGTCACCCAAGCCCTGCTGAGCCCCTGTAGTGGGGAAGCGAGAGCAGAGACTGTCTGTTTGGGTTCTGAGTCAGCATCTCTCCCGAAGACAGCTAGAGACACCCAGGCAGCTTCCAGATTTCTGAGCTTCCTTGTTTCTGCTTCCCAAGTTGCTGCCTCCTTCTGTTGATCTAGATTTCTCTCCAGGCAGGATACAGTGCACTCAACTGGATTAGCATTTACAGAATCATATTTTCCTGCCCAGAGATTAGCTTATGCTGATCAGGGTCCCTGTGGTCCCACTCTTTCCGTTTACCTTGAGAGGGATTTCAAGGCTCAGACCTAGGGGCCAGACTGCTTGGCCCAGATCCCACTCTGCCTCTTACCAGCTGAGTGACCTTGGCAGGTTACCTTGCTCACAGCCTCAGTTTTCTCATCTGGAACATGGGGATAATGAAAAGAGCCACCTCACGGGGCTTTGGTAAAGATTACATCAAAATACATACATATATAGGGACTTCCCTGGTGGTCCGGTGATTAAGATTCTGTGCTTCCACCGCAGGGGGTGTGAGCCCGATCCCTGGTTGGGGAACCAAGATCCCGCATGACACACAGCATGGCCAAAAAAAACCAAAAAAACCCAACGAAAAGCAAACACAAAAAAACCCATATATATAAAAATATCTTCAAGGTTATTTTATATAATGTATGCAAATATATTATAAAATAGATATAATTTACTGTATATTTATAGAATTAAAAGAGCTACCTCATAAGGTTGTTTAAAAAGTAAATGAATATATAATATATATATTCACTTATATATCTGTCTTCTAAGTGATTATATACAATGTATGTATATGCATTACACATATACAATCACTTAGTGTACCTTATATATGTAATACATATATACCATACACATATATACATACATATATGTGTGTGTGTGTATATATATATACATTTGCACGCACTCATTTCCCTTAGAAGGTTGTTGCCTGGGTAATTGTTTTGTAAGTTTATACAATAAGTGATTGTTACTTATAGACCATATAATAGGTGGCTACAACAGACTGCAAATTATATACAGTGTTTTGGTAGCTAGAATTCAGAGAACAATCCCATTTCCCTCACTTTTGCTTTTGGAGGGTCGGGGTGAGAGTGTGTGAAAGAGCTGAACCTCAGTCTTGCTTCTCTTATACACTCAGCAAAGATACATTCCAGAGTCAGAAAAGGACCGGTATCAAAGGAAGGCTGCCTTTATCCACTGCCTAAAGCGAGATATAAAACACTTCAAGCCATTGAATAGGTAAAATAGAACAAAAAAGAAACCCAACCAACTCACCAGCGTTCTAAAAGTAGAATAAAGAGGAGAAAGAAGTGAGGAAAGCAAACACGGGCTGCGAGCTGGAATAGAAGGCCTGTGTCACAGTGAGTGGCGAACACTGCATCTTACTGAACGAGTTTTAATAGGCTCTGGGGGCCCCTGAATTGAGGTTAGAACACAGTTTAAAAAGGGAGAGAAAATGCAACTCCGATAGACTGTGTAGAGGGGATTATTCTTTGCCTCGAATTTTATTTGAAAGAACTGAAAGACAGGATCCAGAAACCCTGGGCTTTGGCTGATGAAAAAATAATCAAATGAAACATTTGTTTTCACTAATTTAAAGGGACTTCTGTGACTCTGAGGCTGAGAAATAAGTAGGCAACCAAGGCCCACTGCAGCCTTGCCTGGGCAGGTTGTACATTGAGGTGCAGGGGGAGAGTGAAGAGCTTGCCGTAGAGAAAAGACACACCACCCCTCTGCTGAGGGCCTCTTGGAGGAATGTCAGCTGCTCCATGTAGGCAGAAAGATGATTACTCGGTCACTGCCTGTTGGGTGAGGCCCCACTCCATGGGTAGGTGCGATTTCTCCAAAAAGGGATGGGCATTCCCACCATCTCTCACCCAGTTGAAAGGAAGGTCATGACACTGAGAATCAAAGCCCAACAACCAGGAAATCAGAAGACCAGAGAATGCCTCTTGGTCTCCTGTGTCTGCACTGAAGAGCCTATAGGGTCCTGAGGAGGCCTTAAGGACAAGTCTCTGCCACAAGTGCTGTGTTGGAGTCACCCTGTACATGACCCCAGTCAGAAGAGGAGGTGCATCTTGTAAGCCAATGAGCTCTGTGTTCACTTCCTTTCCACAACACCAACTGGACACTGTGATGTGCTGCCAGATCCTCCATCGAGGCCAGCTTCCTGGGTTCTCAACCTGTGCAGGGTCCAGCGTGTAGAGGGCCCCGAGTTCAGTTTAGTACATGGTGTTGCCATCTTGAAATTCTCAATAATTTTGAACAAGGGCCTCCACAAATTATGCAGACAGTCCTGCCTCCCATTTGGGGACCAAGGCACTCCTTCTCCCAGCTGCCAGGAGGGTTGCTCATGAGAGCTTGCAGCTGAGGCATTGCCCTTTTCTGAAGAGAACCACCTTGCCCAAGGTTAAACCCTCTTCCCAGGGTCATGAAATGTAGGGTAGACTTAATGGTTCAAGGAGGCAGCTCCTTTGCCGCAGCCAAGACAACTGACCAGAGCCAGGCTTGCTCTGGAGTTTGCTGGAAGTTCGGCTGAACCCTCTGTTGTGGCTGCACCACAGTTCAACACCTCCCTCTGCCCAGCTCTGCTTTCCTCACTCCCTTGCACATGTTGCTCACGAGATGCCTCCCAACCTCCTACATGCAAATCTCCATCTCAGACTCCAGCTCCAGGGAACGGGAGCTATGACACCAAGCCTTCTGGTAAAGGCTTGCCTGTGTGCTCCATTCTCCTGTCAGGTAAGCTACAGGGAATCAGGAAGAGAATCTTGGTCCATGTGTGAGCCAGGAAGCCAGCGTGGTGGTAGCAGCAATAACCAGTGAAAAGTTCCCCAGGGTAAGGTGGACAAAATGGGGTCAGAGAGGTTAATGCATTGCCCCCCAAGGCCACACAGATGGTAAGAACCTTAGCCGAGACTCAAACTTAGGCTTCCTGACCCCTAATTAGATTCCTTTACCATAAGTTGTCACTCTTAACCCCACAGGAAGCCTGGCAATACTGATTTAGCACTGTATGCAAAGGAGTTATGTGCATTCTCTCCTTTGAACTTCAAAAACACCTTGTTGGCAACTTGCTGGTGGCTCTTTGGATATTACTCCTTTATAACCTAGAAATCATCCTGCCCTTTGAGATTCAGACAAAACTGGCTCATTTCCTCAGCCACAATGAGTAAGGGCCTCAGGATCTCTCCAAATCTCTCTAGGTTCTTCCAGGGTGAGCACACATCATCGGCTCACCTGAGGGCATTGGAAAGGCACACTCTCAGGTCCCACCCCAGGCCAGCTGAGTCAGACCCTGGAGGTGGGGTCCAGCAGTGTCTCCACAAGCCTTCCGAGGGATTCTGTCCTGCTGGTTTCACTGCTCCAGGGAGTTGCCTTGGGAACTTACCTAGTCAGACCTGACTCAGTTTCTGCATCTGCTTGATGTCCGTCTCTCTCACATCTCCTCTCTGATAGCTGTTCCCTAAGTCTTCATTTTGTGCAAACTTAACCTAGAGACTCAGCCCCATTTTCTTGATTTCCCCAGAATGTCACTTACACAATGCCATTGAAAATAGCACATTTTACCAAGAAAGAAAAATATGTGGGGAAAAATGGGGCAGGAGATCATCTCCATGACACCACCCAATAAAAACCCAAAGGTCATTATTGGGTGTTTCAGCCTCTCAGAGTTCCTCAGCCATGGACCATTTTCTCTGGTTGGCTCTTGCATTCCCATCTTCCTGCCAGGTTCCTCTCTCCTCACTCGTGGGCCTTCTCTCTTCTCTTTCTTCTGCTAGTCTCCTCTTCCTCCACTCAATTCATCTTCACTTATTTTCCTCTTTGTTTCTTTCCAGGCCCATCTTCATTCCACCCAAGGGTTATCTCTTCACCAAAGTGGCCCATCCAGAGGGGTTTGATGTTACTGCTTCCAGGAGCCATGATCCCTGGAGGCTTCTGTTCCTACTTGTCTTCTAGCACCAACCAGACTGTGTCTTTATGCCACCCGTGTACCCAGGGCCGATGTTGCCACTTAGGTGACCGGAAAATACCCACCAGCTTGGGCAGACCTGGACCGAATGCTTCTGGCTTTTGGCTTTGAAATTCTCTGACGCCAAGGCTTTAACCAAATGACCCCTGGGGCTCTCTCGCACCTGCTGGACTGTAGAACTTGAGAATATCCAAATCAAGGAGATGCCAGTAACCTCCTCTGAACAGGAAGAGTTGAGAACAAACCTTTTGAATCAGCAGGGTCAGCCTTCGTCAAATTGGCGGTGGAGACACATTAAGACTTTTTAGTCCTTTCTTGCCCTTCTGCTCTACCTTATTTCTCCCTGATTCCACTCCAGCTGCCTTTGTCTTGGTTCTCTGGGCTCTCATCCACTCTTGAGAACCGTAGGGATCCCCCTCTTCAGAGAAAAATGTTAAAACTCTTCCCACCCACCATCCTAATTCCCCTTTGCTTGGTAAGGAGTTGATCTGAAGAAACTATTCCGTGCTCTGCAGCTAAGACTGCTGAGAGTTTAAATAGGGCCCCTCTGGGAGCCTTCTTGGTTTGAAACTAGGCCTTCAGAGTCTTCCATGTAAGACCTCAGCGGGCTCACGGGGCCCTTTGGGGAATCACATTGACCCTGTGCTCACTCTTTAAGTCAGCGCAGCATGGAGATTAAGCCGCCAGGCTCAGAACTCCCACTGCCAGGATCTGAACTCTGGTTCTACCTCTTGCTGGCTGTGCAAACTTGGGATAAACACCTTCATCTCTCTGTGTCTCAGTTTTCTCACCTATGAAATGGACATAATAATGAAATATGATTAAAGCATTAATACACACAAGAAACTTAGGACTCAGTGAAGATAGGCTTCCGTTACTATTATGTGCACGTATGGCCCTGTTTACCAAGGGCGATGCCATAGGATCCTGTGGTGACCATAGGATTTCAGTAGTTGCTTTGGAATATAGTCCCATCCAAGATTATGCAGTGAAGTCAAAGCACCTTCATGTTGTTTTGGAAAGCAAAGAGGGAATCTTGGTTTTGTGTATTACGTGCCTAGCTTCAACAGGACTGGCTTTACTCCACCCTCCCAAGCCCGGCGGCTGAGCCCAGCCGCACTGCCGTCTTCATTCCCCTAGTGCAGCCTGTCTTCCCGCCTCCTAATGCTCTACAGTAGTCTTTCCCACAGCCCTGCTGGGATGTGCAGAGTGACACAAGGCGTCAGTTGAGAAATGAGTGGTTAGTTGTGATGACAACCCAAACCACAATGCTGTCCCCTGGGGGGACCCATGGGAGCCAGAGAGAAGCCTCACAGGCTCCCTCTAATTTGTACCACACCAGGGAAGGGCAGAGTGGCTTCCACATGCGTAAGATCCCTTCTGCTCACACAGCCACAGCCCACTGATAGCATTCACTCGGGAGACCGACTCCAGAAATGTTTCCAAGGGAAATGATTAATAGTAACCGTTTGGAATGCTTAAGAACCTAGCTCCACACCCTTCAGATCAAAATCCAGTGCCTGAAGCAGCAAATGAGTTATATTCCACGGCAGTAGCATACCATCTGCCTTGTCCTGGCCTAAATAGCTGAGGCCGAGAAGTTGTTATTCAGAGTAATATAGCTATCATTTCTTTAGCTGGGATTATGAGCCAGGTGCTATGCTCTAATCTGCCTGGGCAACTCCTCCTGGAATTCTAACACTTGTCTTGTGAGGCATGTAATGTTGTGATCTCATTTTACAGTTGAGGAAATCACTCTGTAGAGGTTAAATAACTTGCCCAATGTCACACACTTCCTGGTGGGGCTGGGGCGTAAGCCTGCTTTAACCACTGCTCTATCTTGCCTCTTAGTAGTCAGCACTCGGAAACCCAGTTATTCAAGGGTCATGTTGGTTTTGAAGGCAAACCTACTGTCTCAAGGTGAACCAAAAATTTCTTCCTTCATACTTCATAATATTCTTTTTTATCACCATTCTTAAAACACTGTACTATAATTACTTGGTTATGTCCTGGAAAGTCCACTGTAGCTTGAGCTGCCTGAGGGCAAGAGACCAGGTTGCTTTAATAAGTTTACATTCCAAAGTCTGTTTGCATGTAACAGACATGAATGAATGATTGAATGGATGAACAAATGAATGAATATGAGACCTCCTGACTCCCGGTCCAGAGCTCCATTCACCATTTTCTATAGACCAACCTCTTTTTGTGGCCCTTAAATGGTTTTTCTCTTGGGATTTTCAACAAATTGAACGAGAATTAACATGTCCTTGTGATGCTTAGGACTAATAATCATTTTCCCTGAGATCTCACAAGACACTGACCAAGTTTACAAAACAAACAAAAGACATCCCATTTTCTTTCTTTTCTTTTGAGATACAGGCAGCTCTTTCCTGTAGTGTACTTGGTAGAAAGAAAAAAAAAAAGATGGTGATGGTCTCAGGCTATTTGAAAATATTGGACAAAATGTCATCCTCTTAAATGATTTTAAGCAAGACATATAACTCTAGGACTGATATCCCCCAGTGATTTTCCCAGAGAGACTACTTAATATTTCTGTAATAACCTGACTGTATGAGCTTTCGGGGGCGGCTTCTACATATCACTGTAAGCCACGTTAGTCTATGGGGTGTGTCTAGACCTTGTCTTTTTCTGATCCTTTTCATAGAAATGTACTCATAGAATTTAGTTTACTGTGCTTTTCAATTAGCATTGTAATATAAGCATTTTCCAGCGAACTATAAAGTGCTTGACGCCTCAATTTTAGTGGTTCCTAATATTTACAAGTGAGCGTATCATCATTTATTTAGCTCTTCCCCTATTGTAGGGCACTTATGTTGTATCTAATATTATGGTCCTACAATATAGCAGTGTGATAAATAACCCAAAGGAGAGAGCTTTCTGTGAGCTCTCTCCTTGGACCGTTTCCTTAGGGTCAATTCCCAGCAGCTTGCCATTTATTCTCGATAACTGGATTTGTGAGCAAGAGATGAGCTCATCAGGGGACATAGATCAAGGAAAGAAACTTAACTCACTATTCCCTGAACACTCTGAGGATTATTATCCAGCTGAGATATATGCCCTGTTCCAAGGAAAACATTGCATTTTATTTTAATCTTTATTTTCTAATATATTTTTATCCAAAAGCAATAGTCTCATTATAAAGAGGGAAGCAGAATAAATATGTATAAAGGAAAAGACAGTGACTCCCTTTTACCATAACCCCTCTATTCTCACCCCACTATGATGACAGATTTTTACAGTTTGGTGTGTATCCTTCCACACATTTCTCCATGCCCACACAAAAACATTTTTGAAAATACAAACAGGCTCCTATATAACACACTGTATTCTAGATGACTTTTTTTTGGCATTTAAAAATATACCATAGAAATCCTTTTAGGTCAATAAGTAAAGAGCTCATTCTCTATAAGAAATGAATAATATTCCATAGTAGGGATATGCCACAGTTTATCCAGTTATTTTATTTTACTTTTTTGCGGCACGCGGGCCTCTCACTGTTGTGGCCTCTCCCGTTGTGGAGCACAGGCTCTGGACGCACAGGCTCAACGGCCATGGCCCACGGGCCCAGCCGCTCCACGACATGTGGGATCTTCCCGGACTGGGGCACGAACCCATGTCCCCTGCATTGGCAAGCGGACTCTCAACCACTGCGCCACCAGGGAAGCCCTATCCAGTTATTTTTGAATTAATGGAAATTCAGATTGTATCCAAACAAAAAAAAAAAATGGCTACCAAGCTGTTAGGAAAAACGTTGAGGTAAATTGTCTTTAAGTATCACTAGAATCATTTCCTCCTCATCTTCAAATCTTATCAATCCCCAGTTATTTTCATGGGGTGTATGTGTCTTGTTAACTGGGCACAGTGCTGTCCATGTCTGAAGACTGTCATAGAATGCAGAACTCAGTACACCCCTTCTCAAATTCACAAGCTTTTTTTAGAATTTGTATGCAGGCCAGGCCTCATATTGGTTACAACAAACATTCGCTGAGTGTCCACTATGGCCCTACAGCACATACAGGTGAAGAACAGAGAATTATGAAGAAACACAGGAAAGAGATGTTGGGACAATAGGAAAACTGGTCTCTCTAGATCAAAATGATTATATAGTAAACTAAGTTTACTATACAAAGGCTGTTTCATACTAACTAGATACAAAGCACTGTGCTGTGTGGTGATGCTGTCAAAGAAAGCTATAGTCTATTAGGAAAGATAGACCTTTATACAAATGACACAAGGGAGGAAATAAAAATGGGGCATACACACCAAGTGTAAGGACTGAATATGGAAGTAGCTAGCCCCCGGCTCCCCTCCAGAATGCCAGTTACAATGTTTAAAGTTATTTTAAATCTGAAAACAGAGTCCGTGTGTGTCTGCACTTCCATTTACACACCCAGATTACTGGTTGTGGCTTATATAAAATATGCTGGGGGTTATGTATAATTCTCCATAAGTCCTAGTTATAACTTCATCTCTTTCTTTTCTTCCCTACAAAGTGTATTTCAAACAAAGTATAATTTACTTTTAAAATTTGTCCATTTCAGGACATATTTCTTTCTCTCCCAGCAGCATTGATAAGCATGGGAAAAACAAACTGGATAGGCAAATACAAAGGAAATTTTCTTTAAATAAGTAGTATATTGTCAAAAAAAAGAAAAGAAAAAAGAAAGCATGTTGAGATGAAAGTACAGGTCAGAGTGAGAAAGCAGTCTCTGAAGCCAGTAGTGGTTCCAGCTCCTGTACCAGGCATCACTGTCTAGCTTAACAGTCATCACTGCTACAGAAGGAAGACCAGCTTTGGAGCACAGTCTCCAGGGTTCAGTTCTGTGAGTCGTTGGTTCATCTGTTCAGTAATCAGCAGCCTTAGGCAGGTACTGTGCAGGCCTCGTGGACACGGCAGAGGACAGGACAGAGTTCCCACCCCAACGGCATGTGTAATCTAGTGGAGAATGGACAATAAGTATGGCTCTCAGACAGCGATGAGAACTACAAAGACAATGAAGAGGGTGATGTGACGGAGAGGGTATAAAGGATCGTCCAGACTGGATGGTGAGGAAGGCCTGGCTGCGGCGATATTGCAGTCGCTACCTGCGTGAAGGGAAGGAGCCGTTGACATACACACATCTTGGGGTAGAGCCTTTCAAGCAGAGGGAACAGGCGTGGTGTACACAGGCACAGAGAGAAAGCCTGCGTGGCCGGAATGTGCGGAGAGAAGAGGAAAGCGGTCTGGAGGAGGTCAGAGGCAAAATCAGATAGAAGAGTCTGGATTGTATTTTAACTGCAATGAGAATCCATGGGAGGGTTCTCAGCAGGGAGTCATGTCATCCAATTTAAACCTTCAAAGTCACACTCTGAGCGCTACTGGGCAGGCATAAGTGTGGAAGCAGAGCAAGCAGTTGGGAACGTAATGCTATGGACCAGATAAGAGACCATGGTGGCCTCAGCCCACATAGTGGCAGGAGAGGATGATTCCTGGACCTTCCGCTTAGAAGCCATGAGCTTCCCACAAGCAAGCGACTTCACCTCTCAAAGCCCGAGCGTGTTCATCTGTGAAATGGGGCTAGTGATACAGGCTTTCTGAGATTGGGAGGATCATCTGCAGGTTGTACGCTGACACCTAGCACGGTGCCCGGCACAGGGTCCATGCCCTCTAAATGCCGGCCATCCAGACTCACTCTGCTTTACCTGCCTTTGTCTGGATTGGAAACATCAAGCAGTCCAGGGTGATTGTGATAGACGGAAAGGGTGCTCAACCCTCTGAAGGATTAACATGTGATAAAAAACACAGGAGGAAATGAAAAGAAAACCATATAAGGGAATTCACATGGATGTGTTGAAGAAGCTAGCATGAGGCCAACATAAATGAAGGTTTTGATTCCTGTCTGTGCAATCCTCACACATCTCAAGGGGATGTGCACACAGTCCCTGAATTTAGAGAATCCTATTACAAGGGCAGAGAGATAGCTGATAGAATGGGGCTTTTGTTTTTATTCCCCCAAATGGTCTGCGAGCCAGCCGGGAGAGGCCCTTTATGTCCCTGGTAAACGTGAGCCCTACTGCAGGTGTTTGAGTTTATCACAGAGAGGAAATGACTTTTTTTGCACCTAATTTAATCTGAAGCTATTCACAGTTTAAAATGTTTAGTAACGGTGACCTTTTTCATGACTAACACATTGCAGGTGGTCCTGCTGTAGCCAGCAGTTAATGTTTGCCATCAGAAAGAGAGGGGGAGAGAATTAAATGACCGCTCCATGGCAATTGTCTTTGCCATGCAGGGTTCAAAGGACAGCTGGTTCTGAATGGAGCCATAGTTAAGGATCTGTGAAAAAAAGGATGGGGTCCCTTCTCCTCAATGGGAGAGCTGCTTTCCTTTTCTTGGTCTTTCTTGGAGAGGAGGTGTAGGCAGAACATCTCAGAAAGAATTTTAAACCACACACCACTAGTTGCCTGGCCCATCTCTGGGTGTATTTTCCTTTTTGGAGGGCGGATGGGTCTGTGATAGTTCAGTGGCTCCGAATGGACAGGGGATTGATTTGGTTGCTGACCTTTGGCTGGATTCCTGGGGTTTTCATATCATTTTGCACTGAGACCTGTGGGGCTGTAGAATGTCCAGGTAAAATCTACCATTTCAGATGAGTGAAGGAGGCTCAGAGAGAAAAAGTCATTGACCCAGTGGGAAATAGCCAATCTCACATCACTGGCCAGCCCTCGACAATGCCTCCCCCGCTACCTTCCGTGCACCCACAGGGGGCTTCTATTCTGATCATTCACAAGCGAGGAAGATGTGCTGGGCTGCTTGATGATCTGAGTGGCCTGGATAAGGGTCAATACCTTGTCTCTAATCACCTTTTAGGGCTCTTAAGTCTGTGCCACACCCTGAAGATTATGGAGATCAGAGCAGTTTATACAGTGGAGCAAAATTACCCTGAGTGTGTACTTGGCTTTCAGGGCAGTGTAGCAGCACACCATGTCAGCAAATGCAGCTGGGGAAGGAGATACATAATTCAGTGTCCTGACTCTCCCAGCAAGCCCTCTCCAAGGGCAGGCTGAGTGAGCATGCCTTTGTACCCTGGCTTTTTTTATAGCTCAGAAAAAGCTTTTTTAAAAGCAGTGCTTTTCATTGTTTCTGCTTTCCCTCACCCCTCTGCATTGCCCCTTCCCGTCATCGCTCCTGGAGGCTGCACATTCCCCCACTCCCCACTTCGGTGGGAAGAAGCAGCAAGAGAACCCGGGAAAGGAGGTACTTGAAGAAGCACCACTCCTCAGGGGCAGCTGCTTCTCTGCTATGCAGACTGGCACCCTGCTGCTCCGAACGAGCAGGACTTTCCAAGTCCCGGGTGATTCAGATGGCACCTGCTTCATTCAGACTGTCCGGCCCTGCTCGTTTCATTCTGAAGTCATGAACCTCCCCGCAGTCATTCTTGTTGGGAAGCGGACTTCTGAGATCTGTGCTCTCCAAACTTATTCTACCTTTACTGTCTTCCAAGGTTTCCAGGATCACAGGAGTGCTTACAGGGGAGGCCTTCTTATTACTTATCCCTAAGGGAAAGTGTAGAGAATGTGAAGACAGAGGTCTGCTGCTACAGGCCAGGATTCCAGGGATTCTAATGAGATATCAGCCCATTCTAAGGAACCCGTTTGGTCCTCAATTCTTCCACGCAAGTGCCAAAGACTGAAGCAAGCTGGCGCTGTTTCAGGCGTGTTCTTGCATTTCTTGTCCTTTCCTCCTCTTAATAACGCGTATCATTAGATTCTAAAACTACACTGAATGATGGTTGCACAACTCAAAAAATCCACTACAAAACATTACCTTCTTGGGCTTCCCTGGTGGCGCAGTGGTTGAGAGTCTGCCTGCCGATGTAGGGGACACAGGTTCGTGCCCCGGTCTGGGAAGATCCCACGTGCCGCGGAGCGGCTGGGCCCGTGAGCCATGGCCGCTGAGCCTGCGCGTCCGGAGCCTGTGCTCCGCAGCGGGAGAGGCCACAACAGTGAGAGGCCCGCGTACCGCAAAAAAACAAAACAAAACAAAACATTACCTTCTCTATTTAAACTGTGTGAGGAAAAGTTAGTTAACCTCCAAAAATTCATCAAGCATAGATAATTACAATTTGTGCCTTTTTCTCTTTATGTTTGTGATGTTTAAGTAATAGTCCTTTTCCAAGGACTAATACAAGTATCCTATGTGCCCCCTCCCCCCAAAAAAAATCCAAACAAACAAAAAACAAACAAAAACCACAGTCTTTTATTACTAAAAAAAATTTTTAATTTTATTACTTCAAATACAATTTTGTAACAATCCCTCTGAATCATTTGAGCTTGTCTCTTGTTATAAAATGGGATTATATGCATCTTTTTACTTCACCCTCAAAAATCTTATAGTTTAGGAAAATTACTAATTGTGGAAGAAATAGAACCAGATATATGAATAGAACCACACATACTAGAAATGTTTAAATATATTAACAGTGTTAACATTGATAGGAAATCCTTGTAGATCTTAAATAAATAAACTTGTAAAATGAGAATGTTATCCTAAAAGCAAAAAGCATTGGAAAACTCAGATCTCTATTTTATATCTTACTAAAATTGCACCTTACTGACATAATTGCAGAGAAAGAAAAGATGGTTAATTTATAGAGCATCTTTTCTATATCTTGCTGGTTATACTAGAATCTTTAAGCTATCAGGAGAATCCACTCATTCAATAAGCTATACCCGTAAATTTAAAATAACATGATAAAATAAAACCGTATATTTTAGAATATAAGGAGTTAACTGTTTTCACCCCGTGACATGTACAAGGGCTTCTAGAGACTCTATTAGGGATATATGTGTCATTTATTCATACTTAAAATGGTGTACGGAAAGAAATCTCAAAATATTTTAGTTCTCTCTCCTTCATCCTAGAGCATTTTCACCCTGAAACTTTTTTCTGAGCTCAAGATCAGTAAAAGCTGGTACCTATATTAATGTGAGTACTTTATTGTCCTGAAATTACGGCTTTTGAAGTTTCTTCCTTTCTGAAACAAAAAAGAAAAGCCACCTTTGACATCAAAGAGGAGGCATTCTCCTCACTAGCAATTATGGTCCCTTAATGTTACTCAATATCCACCCAGTTGCAAACTGCCTTCGCTTTTTGTAACGTGTACTTATTTTGATCAACACCTTGAGAAAAAGTACCTAAAAGTACCCAACTACCTATAAAATTCTCGCTGGATTCTTCCTGGCGGTGGTTGCTGTGAAGCAAAATACTCCTTTAATAGTGCATTCTGCCATATATGATTGTGGGTGTTTTTTCTTTTAAAGAAAACATTTAATTACTATTGGAGTGTTGTAACTGTTAGCTGTGAGTTACCAGATGTGAAACCAGACACAAGGGTGAGATTTTACAATTTCAGCACAGCTGCTTACGACCAAATCTGGTTTAGGACACCATCGATGGATTTAAAAACATTACATTTATATTAAAAATAGCAGGGCCTCATATGCAGCCCAGCTGAAGGTCTTCTTGGCAAACTTGTTAAAGTCAGAACGAGTCCCCCCAATCAAAGCCCCAAAGCAGCCTGTGCACACTGGCCAATGACACGTGCTGTCACTCCCTGCCCTCCCCACCCTAACCCAAACATTCTCATAGAGACACATGTGTCTGGGCCTTTTGTCCGAATTCTAAATTAAACCTCCAGTTCTTTTCATTTGTATATTACGTGCGCTCAGCGCCAGAATGTAAAGGCTCAAAAGGCATCAACAGTTTGTGCAGGGCTTGAAAACCTTAACTTACTGCACTGAAGATTTAAGACAAAGTGCTGTTTTGTGTCCCTGCCTGCCCTCAGCCCCCTGGCATTTGAGTTTGTACAGTGTAGGAAGAAAATGGCTCTCCAAAGCTTACGTTTTCTTCCTCCCCCGACGCGTCCTTGAATCTGCAGCTATTATTCCCGGCCAAATTGTCGCCATGCTTAGTGGAGCGTGGGGAACCAGGCAGGACAGCTGAAATAACGGGGGCAGTGGCCCCCCTACCCTGGCCTCGGCCTCGCCTACATTTCTGCCATTATTTGAACAAGAGTTTTGAGAGTTTCCAAAAATGTATCCGGTGAAAGAGCTTTCCTTAAGCCAGGGAGGTTGGCAGAAGTGGAAGACTCCTGTCTAAGTCTGTAAGTCTGGGGCACGTTTGAAGTACTACTGGTGTTGAGAACTTGGTCTCTCTAATAAGTAATATACGGACCTGGTTAAAATGCATTCGAACTGTACGGCAGGGCATCCGATCACAGGCTGGCTTCTACCCTTCTCTCCCCAGGCCCTTTATCTACCACACCCCTTCTCGGTACCATATCATAGGTTCTTTCTCAGCCTTCCAATTTTTTTCCTATACATATACAAGCAAATGTGTGTGTGTGTGTGTGTATGTGTGTGCATACATAAACTGAGGCAAACTCTACATGTAGTTCTGTCACTTTATAATAGATCTTGGTGATGTTCCCATATCAGAACAAGCAACTTCCTCACTCTTTTTAAGGGGATAGTTTTTAACCAAGTGGACATATGGCATACAATGCTGAAAATGAACATTCTTATTCATATATCTTTGCTTAGAGCTGTAAATATATCTGAAGGATGAGTTCCTAGAAGCGGAATTGTTGGCTGAAATGGTTTTACTTACGCATCTTAAAAATATACACAATTCCAGGTGTGGGTCTGCTTTCTCACAATCTTTTGGTTGGTTTGGTTTTACAGTGACAGGTTCAAGTTGAGAAGTGCCCCCTACACACAAACTGTGCTTCCCCCTGGTCTGAAGTTTTTTTGGCCCCCATCAATGTGAGTATGTCATGCACACACACACTCGTTCACTCACTGTCTCACTCCTGTTAATATTTTGGGAGTTCTTAACATAGTGTAGATGGGCCATCTACCTCATGGTGTCAGCCAAGGATATAGGAACTGCATTTATATTGTTCAGATTAGTGTCATCCACAGGTTGCAAATATTTCCTATCCTGGGGACACTTCTCAGGCCCCTACCGCTTCCTACTGGCTCCCATAGTTGACACATACTCCCTCACCTCCCCTGCCTTCTCCAATGCATCGTGTAATGGGCTGGAGAAAGCACCATCCTGGGGGTGCCAGCAAATGTGCTATGGACCTAGACTGGTACACAATGGAGTCCATCTTTGCTAGAAGTTACATTGAACATAGAATGTGAAAAGGTAATATCAAATCTCTAGTGGTGAGTAGGGAATGGATAGGCTTATTAACGTGCCCCTGCTTTCCTGCAGGCTTTATTGCATTTTGCTTTACTATTAACGTTCAGGGTGAAATTGTTTACAGTCATGAAACCCAAAGGAGTTTGTGGCAGGGTGAGGTAGAGGAGGCTGAGTGAGGGTGAGATGGTAAAATCTCACTCTGGTTCAAAGACAAACCCTCCATATATGTCTAGTCAGTAGAATTGGGTTTATTTAGAAAAAGCCTCCAAATTGCAGACTTTTTAAAAAAAGCTGTGAGCATCCAAAATCTAAATGCTCAAAGACCCTGGTGCCTTGGCAGTGTTTGTGGAGGGTTCACTGGCCTCTCCCGCTGTAGTTCCCATAGAATAAAGCTCCAGTCGGACCCTCTGAGCTGTCCTGTCGCATCACTCAACTTACTCTCAGACCTCCCCACTTCCCTGTCCTCCAGCCTCTAGGAGGTGTCAACATTAGCATCAGTTCTAACCTTTTTGTGCGCCCATCTGGACCTGGAGAAGGAGGGCAGGGAATAATTTAAAGAAGCTCCCAGAGGTTAACTGATCTACATAATAGAAGATGGGGCCCCAGATAGGTGAGGAGAGTACAGAGAGAGGCAGACAGTCAGAGAATGAGGCTCACTTGGAGGGAACAGAGGAAAGAGACCAGGAGACCTGCTAAGTGGGATTTGGTGAGATGCAGGATGAAGAGGGAGATTTACTAGGTGGATGTCATGCAATGCAATTAATCCCTTTTATAATCCTTTCAAGAGACTTGTGATGATTTTTTTTTTCTTTTTTTTTTTTTTTTGTGGTACGCGGGCCTCTCACTGTTGTGGCCTCTCCCGTTGCGGAGCACAGGCTCCAGACGCGCAGGCTCAGCGGCCATGGCTCACGGGCCCAGCCGCTCCGCGGCATGTGGGATCTTCCCAGACCGGGGCACGAACCCGTGTCCCCTGCATCGGCAGGCGGACTCTCAACCACTGCGCCACCAGGGAAGCCCGAGACTTGTGATGATTTAAACTGCTTTTTGATTTTTAAAAAATCTTAGACTGCTTTTTTTTTTTTTTTTTTTTGCCATACGCGGGCCTCTCACCGTTGTGGCCTCTCCCGTTGCGGAGCACAGGCTCCGGACGCACAGGCTCAGCGGCCATGGCTCACGGGACCAGCCGCTCCGCGGCATGTGGGATCTTCCCGGACCGGGGCACGAACCCGTGTCCCCTGCATCGGCAGGCGGACTCTCAACCACTGCACCACCAGGGAAGCCCTAGACTGCTTTTTAAACTATTGTCATTATAAATGGTCACAAAGCATCTCCTTTTATGAGAGATGCAGTATAGCAGGTCATCTCACTTGCTTGCAATATTCCCCAATTCCAATCTGGCCAGTGTTCTTCCTGGCACTGTCTCTACTTCTCTCCTACTCTGGGCTGTGTTCGATGGCTTCTGAAGGAGGGTAGGCATGGGGAGGAAGGATCCCTTAGACTCTCCTTGTATTTCTTCAGTCTTATTTCCTTACCATGGCAATCCCTTTTCCCTTCACCAATTCTCCCTCTTCTTCTACAGCTCTCTTCTTCCTGATCACTTTTAGGTTCTTCTTTCTTGTTCTCCTCCCTTTCCAATTTCTTTCCTCTCTCTCCTTCTCTGATTCTTTTCTTTCTCCATCTTCCTGCACCTTCCTCCACTTCTTAATCCTCCCCTTATTCTCCCTCTCTTTCTCCTTCCCTTTCCTCCCGTCCATTTTCACTCTTCCATGTTTTCACTTTAGCCCGACAGCCCACGTGGGCAATGCCTTTGCTCACTGGTGGTATCAAGGCTCAAGTGGTTAAAAAACAAAAAATGAGTTAGTCATTGAGTAAGCATTTGCCGTAGCGAAATCCCCCCAATGAAGTCTAGAGGTTCAGAGACTTAATCACCTCTGCATATGACCAAATCACATTCTTCCCGTGACATTGTTGCCAGAAAAAAAGCATGATTGATGGGTGAGGAAGTCGATATGAAGTAGAACGGAGTCTCCATTTTACAAAACAAACATTTTGGAACTCTCAACTCACTCAGGATATGCCAAACCCCACTCAGGCCTTGCTTGAGTAATTGGGCAGGGGCTCCTGAAAAAGCAGTAATTCTGGAAGAACCAGCAGATGGAGAGGGAGGATGTCAGAAATTCAAGAGTGATTAAGAAGATGAAGGCATGAAGTGTGCAAGCCTGACCTCATGGCTCCTGGGATTTTTTAACCACATAGAGTAGCAGGGTCCTGTGGAGGGAAGAGGAGACTCCCATGCAAACCCCACCTCTGCTGCAGGGCCTCAACTCTAAAGCAAATCTTCAGCTCTAACGCAGGGATTTGGGATTAGATTATCTCTGAGATCTTTCTCAGTGTTCTGCAGTTGTACGATGATTAATCTACATGGTCAGTTCCTACCTAAAATAATGAATAGGTTTATGGAGCTGATCTTTTACTGTTTGCCCAGCATTGTCCTTGGTTCTATCCAGTTCACCATCATTCTCACTCTTAGAAAGCTTGTCTAGTTTGGAAAATAAATAAATAAAAAACAGGTGGGAGGCTTGAAAGATTTTTTTTAAATGAGTTTTAACTCAGCATCAAAAGAAAAAAAAAAAAGGAAGAAAAAGAAATTGGGAAGAGAGGAAAAGGCAGCAGTAGTCACCTTCCAACTGAATGGATGAGAGCATAGGTAATGGCTTCCCAGTAAAGAAGAGACATGAGATAGGATGAGAGGATCTCTTTGGCTGGATAGGGAGAGGACTGGGAGCCTTCCTGAGTAACGGAGTTGTCAGGAACAAAAAGTAGCGAAATCCCCCCAACTACAACATTAAAACTACAACAACTACAAAACTACAACATTAAAAAAAATTACAAGCCTTGGGGATGCCTAGGAACCTTAGGAACTTGGAGGAATTTTGCTAAGTGGTCCCAGGAGTTACAGGAGCTGAGGTGGATATGCCCAGAAACCTTCGGTGGATATGCAAGTCTTGAGATGGGTGGCTGAAACCACAGCTCTGAGTGCCATTTATAGCTACACCCTATCTTTAAGGTGAGAGTTTCTCCATGAAAGTGTCCCGTGAAGACAGGTGGCCAGCAATGTCTCGAGAAATTTCACTAGAGCTGCTGTAGGTCTCTCATGTAAGAACCAAAAGAAGATGAACATTGCCAATAGCTCCAGGCAGAACCAATAAGTTGTTTTCACGTTAAATGCCATCAACAGTCCAGCGGAAACGTCATGATTTAGTCTATTGAAAATCGTAATTATTTATTGAATTATTTTAACTACTGAGTTTTGTGAGGGGTTAGATAATAAGGAAGAGACTGCAACTTTCTCCAGCAATGTGGAATAAAATTGGCAGGCTTTGGGGTTAAGTCCAAGCCTGACTTTAGCTGTGACATCTGGAACAAGCGGCTTAATCTAAGCATTAATTTTCTATAGTACTTACCTTCGAGAGTTTTTGTGAGGAGTGCATGAGGCAAACTGTGATAAGCATTTAGAACAGTGCCTATCTCACAGTATATCAGTTTCCTTCTTTTGCTGTAACAAATGACCACAAGTTTAGTGGCTTAAAACAACATAAAATTATTATCTTACCATTCTGTAGGTAACAAGTCTGAGACTGGGCTAA
Organism: Mesoplodon mirus; assembly: GCF_964341445.2. Lineage (NCBI taxonomy): Eukaryota > Metazoa > Chordata > Mammalia > Artiodactyla > Ziphiidae > Mesoplodon > Mesoplodon mirus. The sequence goes on from NC_138995.1 coordinate 32,602,825, forward strand.
AATGAAGGTGTTGGCAGAGCTGCATTCCTTTCTGTCAGCTCAAAGGGAGAATGCATTTCCTGGCCTTTTGCAGCTTCTAGAGGCTGCCCACATTCCTTAGCTCGTGGTCCCTCCCTCCATCCTCAAAGCAGCAACATTGCATCTCTCTGATGATTCTGTCATGATCGTGTCTCCCTCTGACCAAAGCTGGGAAGAGATACCTGATTCTAAAGACCAATATGACTGAATTGGGTCCACCTGGATAATCTAGGCTATTTCCCCCCATTTCAAGGTCTTTAATTTGACCACATCTGTAAAGTCCCTTTTGCCATGAAGGGACATCTTCACAGATTGCATGGATTAGGAAGTATTGATAGATATCTTTGGGGTTTCATTAATCTGCCTACCACACATAGGACATGTTTAATCCACTTATTATAATTATGAAGTGACTTTCCAGATATCAAAACAGATGAAATATTCTTCAGGGCTACAAAATAACTTGAAGAGGTAACCTTTCTGAAGGGAGGGATAAGAGTATGTGTTTTTATAGCAACTAAATTAAGAAAACAAAGGGTACTGACTTTGACTACAAAACTCTCTTGCCTACGAATATACTTTCTGAGTTTAATTAAATAGCAACTAACATTTGTGGGGTCTCTATCACATGCCAGGCATCATTTTAGGATATTTTTTCATATACACTATCATATTTAATACAGCAACCTCTGACATACATAAAATTATCTTCTTAAGGGCAATGACAGAACAAGCTCAAATAAGTGAAGTAACACTCCCAGCCTTCCATAGAGAGGAGGTGGCACAGCTGGGATGTTTCTAGGCATTGAGGTTCATCCTCAAGCTTCAGTCCAGTCCCGTGGCAGAAAGAATGTCTTTTCGAGTTAACTGGCCCATCTCTGAAGTGGGACTTGGGCCTGTAGAAGCATATTTTCTCTCCAAAGGCCAATGTGTGGACTGGATTCTAAGCAGCCTCCCAGAAGTACATTCTTGTCATTGCTTCAGGATCAGAGAGGAGGCCTGTGTCCAAAGGCCAGTGACCCTCAATGTGGGTAAAGCACTGTAATACCCATCAGCACGACCCCCATCCCTGACATGCACTGCTCCCCTTAGATATAACTGGGCCCCATCAAAACCCAATGTAGCCCTGTCCCCCAGAAGCATGATCACCCAAATCAACATTTGGTCTATATTCCAATCTTTCTCTGTGAGCAGAAGCCATAATTATTTGTGACTTGCTGCTTTTCTACAAGACCGTAAAAAATTTCACACTTACGATGAATGCCTTTGGACTGGGGTTTCATAAAACCATTTAGTGTATTAGAGTATATTAACCAGCCTGAAATCATGACCCTCATTTAGCAGTTATAGACTGTGGCAGCACTTAATCCATACTGGTTGATTTGTATAACATTTATGATCTGAAGCAGATCCCGTAATGCCTAAACTCATAACTATTGGCTTGAAATATGAGCAGCTGGAAAGCACCACTGGCAGAGCCCTGTGTGATGTTGGTAGGAGACAGTTGTACAGACACGTTTCCTAAAGAACAGATCGACTTGAACGCAGAGGTACGGAGAGAATGGGAAGCTCACGCACAACTGTTCTAGAGGAGACTCTTGGTTGCCAACGTTTATTACTCCTTCTTCCTTCCTAGTGGAATCCAGATTTTCTTCAGTCTCTACAGACCCCAGGTGACTCAAGAGAAGCTGACTTCGCCAATGATTGGCTCAGGAGCCCAGGCTGAAGCAATGAGCCCTCGGATTTCTCCCAGTAACTGTTTTGTTCCAGGGACAGGCTCATGACCTGTATTGGCCCAATCAGAATGAAGGCTAGGGCTAATATTCTGTAATTAAGGGAGAGATTTCCTCTCTCTTCTATGGACCTTACACAAGAAAGTCTGCTGCCCCAGCGCTAATAGCAATCATATTATGTCCATGCCAGAATCCACCTGGAAAAAAATGCGGTTACATGTGTATTGTGAAGGGTCTGATATTTTACCACATTTGCAAGCTAAAAAATTAGACTGCCACAGCTTCATGGATACTGGAAGAAAACGCATGTCTCCTGGCTCAGAGACAAAGGACTTTACACTCACGGCACAGCAGATCGCATGAGCATCAGCATATTTAGATCTGGTCCCTGAGCCGGATTCCTTCAGGGTGATGCAGAAAGGGCCACAGGATGCGTGTGCACACCAGGAATTCTGAGCTTAGGGTACTTAACGTCTTTTATAATGGACAGTTCACGTGCCTGTCCTCATCTCCAGAGGGAGACACTATTTCTGTCTCCCAAGGCCACTTACTATACAGACATCCTTGTAAACATAATCCAGAATAGAGACAGTGCCTCTGCTCACAAGATGTGCAGAAATGCCAAAGACCCTTGCTGAATTAACTCCCGATTAAAAGCTGGCACAGGAAAGGGGGTGCCAAGAAAACAGCTGAAGAACAGAGCTGGAACCCTAATTGTGCTCTGATTATAGCTCACTATACCTCCTGACTTTCTATTAAATTAGAACAAATTTCCTTTTTGCTTAAGGTAGTTCGAGAAAAAGATTTCTTTGACTCACACCTGAAATATAGTGACTGATAAAACAACCGGTAGTCTGAATTCTCTAGGGGTCTCCAGGATTCTTAACTCTTTAAAGAGAACTGATCTCAGCCACTAAGGAGGGTATTTATTAAGTTGTGTGTGTCTATGAGAGGGAAAACTGTCTCTGATCTCTACTTGGATTATTTGATGCCTCAGTCAACAGTATTGTGATTAAATCCAAAGGGTGATTTTATCAGAAGGTGAAAGTTGAGGTCACCACTATGATTTCTCAACTTACAATCCTATGATCAAGTCATATAAGATGTTATCCACAGGCTAAGGTATCAGAATCCCTCTGAAAATGACTTTCAGCTTTAGACATTGAGTCTTTCCACCGCTCATGGCTGTCACGCCATCAGAGAGCTTATTAAGCCATTCAGATCAGATTGCTGCTTGAGAGAATATTTCTCCCTGTCTAAGCATGAGGTTGTATACTTAAGAATATTAGACCATGAGAGTGTCCCTGAAACAGGATCCATGAAGTTTAGTAGAGCAGGAAGTTCCTTCCGTTACCACTGAAGGACGGCTATCTTGGAACTGGTCTATCACAGTGGGAAAAAGAGACCATTGGGTGGTACGTGACCTCACATTCTAGAAGATTCTCAAATTTATACCCACAGTCACAGAGATGGGCTAACAAGTTGGAAAGAAAAAGCCAGTGAGCTTATGACTGTAAATATGTGCCCCGTTACTGAACCATACTGCCTATAAAGCCTTATAAGTGATTATTTTTATTATTTCTGTATTTATCTTCTCATCAGCACAATCAGAAATGATTATACTGGTGATGGTGGTGGTGGGTGTGTGTGTGTGTGTGTGTGTGTGTGTGTGTGTGTGTGTGTGAAAGGCCCTGATTAAGGGTAACTAGTAAAAATATGTTATAATTATATACCTATTTTAGAATTTATACATTTTAAAATACAGTTGGAGCCTCAAAAATCAGAGGGGGACAGCCTGTCTGTTGGAGAGGCCTTGCTTGTAATGACTATGTAAAAGCACTTTGTAAACTGTAAAAACTCCTACACGTGTTCCCTATTATCTAGCTCATCTGTCATTCAGGCCGCTGGAGGGGCGTAGGGACCAACACTCCTGGGCGGGCCTGCAGGGTCCCTCGAGAGCAAGGTCAGCTCATGGTATGAGAAACGCTCGCTTGGGCTCGCCTGTGGCCCTGAACTTCAGAAGATATTTCAGGGGTTTGTCTTCTCTCCCACCACCCCCAGAGAACCTGTTTCACTGAAGATCCAAGTCCAAGCACTTCGCTGGGGAAGGAGGGCATTGCTCAGAAGTGGGCATTTGTTCTTGGCAAAGTGCCAAGGTGAGTCAGGGGCACCTCAGTCTCTTCCCTCTGCTGTTCATGCCATAATATGCTACATTCTTCAAATGGTATTAATAGTGCATAGCAGCTGGAGGGGGAGGTACAGGAAGAATGTCTTTCCCCACAGTAAATGAGAAGCACTGGCATAAAAGCTCTGTTTAAGGGTCTTCTTCCTACACACTGCTCATTGGGTAATTTTTTAAATCAGCTTTTAAGAATCGATGTGGCGAAGTCAGGCCACTCTGACTTGATGTATGATGATATTGTCGCTATTAGAACTGAGATGCCTCTCAAAGAATCTGTCTCTACTTTTCTCTTCTAACCTAAAACCCCGTTCTCTCTGCCAAGCTTTTCCAGAGAGGATGTTTTACTCTGGCATTATATAAACTTCTAAAAGAGTAGGTGAATGTGAAATGTCGATAGGATCTAACTCAGCAGCAGAGTTGCTTAGTAGAGGTGCCATCACAGTGGTGGGATTACCTCATTTAGAAAAAATGCTTTATTCTGTGAAGCTCCTTTGTCATCTAAGAAGGGAGGAAAAAGGAAGGACAGCCAAGGTTCAGAACAAATTTAAGTAGCAGCCAGGATTCTGCAAGATATTTTCAATTGGATTTGGAAAGAGAAAAAAGTATTTTAAATGATTCTTATGTAGGGCTTCATGTTAATAAGGATTCTAAGTGTATGGTTATGGGGAGGGTTTGGTCTGGGAGGAATGTGATACTGAACTGAAATTAATGGGACAGGCAGTTAGCGTGATTAAGATGTAGAGTGGAAAGAAGAATGCCTTAAGGACCTTATCAAGCCCTAGTTCCTGTCACACTTGGCTATGTGAACTCAGGCCAGACACGTAACCTCTCTGGGCCGTGGTTTTCTCATCTAGATCATAATATCCTCTTATAGGATTATTAGAAGAGATTTAAATAAAAATAAATGTACATTACCTTACAAAGAGGTAGGAGCCACACAAACATTAGGTCTCATTTTCTCTTTATAATGCATAGGAGAGTTACAAGATGCGTAGGTCTCTCTTCCCATGCAGGCTATCCCATAAGCAGGCGGCCTGCTGAAAGACAGTCAGCCAAGTGCCTGCAAAGAGGCCTCTGAAAATTGTGCTATTAACTGTAGATACCAAAGGGTCACATTGCTAAACTTCCACCTCCTTCCAGTGAGGGAAAGATGAGACGTTGGGTGCTTACTCCAGTGAAAAATCCTACTTGTCAATACGAACATGAGCTTGGGGTGAATTGTTGCCTTTAAGACCCCAAGCTTTCTTCTTTTTGATTCCTGCTAACAGATGTCCTTGTATCTCTTTAAAAATAATGGAGTGGCAAGAGGAGGCTTGTGGCTATGGAGAACTGGGAGCCCTAAGCTGTGTCCCCAGAGGGGTTTTTTCCCAGTATTGGGAAAGGAACAACCTTGGAGTGGCTGCCCACCACCTCTGTGCTGACCCTGGGTAAGTGAAGAGGTGCCAGTGATTAGAACGTGATTAGAATTCACCTGCCGAGTCTAGGTGTAAGCATAGTGAAGTCAAAACCATTAAGACTGTCTGTCACCTCTGCTCTTACTGGGCTCCAGTACTTGAACAAAATCATATTTTAGGAAATTGACATTTACATTAAAGTAGTTATGAGGCTGTTATTGGAATCGTGGTATATAGGGGATCAAAGACAAAAGTAAGAATGTATTAATAAGAATAGTAGGACATTTCCATAATATTATTATTAATAATAAAACATTTGTATGACATTTTACAGGTTATACAATTCCTTCACATATTATTCCATTTAATTTACAGCATTTCCCTGCAAATTGAGGAATTTTTGTCATTTGAAGGGATATGGAGGCTCAGAGATTATACTGTATGGCCAGATCACACAGCAGATGGTGAAGCAGAAATTTACAGACAGGTCTTGAAATGCCACATTTAAACCTCTTCTTTTCACCATATCATAAACGAAAATTTCACAGGAGAGCAAGGCCTAGAATATGCATGTGCTTCATAGAAACATTTTCAGGTATTTTGACTTTAGAATCACTTATGTGGTGCCAGGAAGTTTTTTTAAAAACTTATTAATTAATGCAAAAACTAAAAGAAAGCTTTCTTAGAACCAGTATTATGAGAAAACCTAAACCTGTTAGGAAATTAGTTATGATATGGAATGTGGATATTAAAATGCCGTAAACCTCATTAAAACTCTAAACATGTAACTAGAATTTTTACTGAGTTCATAAAAATTAATATTGGATACAGCATCTTTTGTAAATCCTTGTGGTTCATGTGTCAATTACCTGGTTACTTAGTAACCAAGTAATCCAGTAATCAAGGAGTCAAGCCATAGATTAAATAGTCCCCAGCCAGGTAATAAAAAGGTCCCTGAGTACAGATTTGCAGAATTATGGCTTATTGTGTTAATAATCTCCCCATGTCTGTGGCTAGCCTTCCAAGGATGGTGCTGGCGAGTGTGTGGTATTCTATAGCCCAGCCATGGCTCTTGCTATTTTGTTATAGTACCTGCTTTTAAAAGAGGAAATTAAACCACAGAGCACACTGTGGCTTAAACTCACTGAAGGAAATGAGAGAGGCTGAGCACACGCCAAGCTGGGTTTGGGGATTCTGGGGGAAATCCAGACTTGGGGTGTGAATTTGCACAAGCGCTGGTGAATTAGTGTTTCTCTGGTTGGGTTTTAGGACTGGACTCACAGCTGATTCTTAAAGAGGTCCCTCACATAAATGACAACACTCTGCAATGATTCAAAGTTTCATTCAACAGATATTTGTTGGGCCCTACTGTGTGCCAGGCACTGTGCTAGGCATGGGCAAAGCAGTGTTAAGCAAGACATACTCAGTCCATGCCCTCAAAGAGCTCACCCTATAGGAAGAAGAGAGCCATTAATCAAATAATCACTTAAGTAAATACATAACAATAAATATATAACTGTGATCACTGCTCTGCAGTAAGAGTAGAGGATGCTGCAAGAGTGGCCAACCTGGAGATTGAATCTAATTGGTGGGGGACAGTTATGGCAAGATTTCCCCCAACAAATGATATGACATGTGAACAGGGTGGGAAATCTGATAGATGAGGAAGAATTGACCAGGGAAATGCAGGTTGGGAAAGGGAACAAGCTAAGAAGAGCATTTCAAGAAGAGAAAGAAGCACATGCAAAGGCCCTGGGGCAGGGGGGGAAGCATGGTATTTTCAAGCAATAGAAAGAAAGCTAGCGTGACTGAGTGCCATCAAGGCTGGCAGGCATAGGAATCACTGTTCTTCAAACCAATGCGTGTGTTTTGCAAGAAACAGAGAGGATTGGGAAAATGGAGTGCTGTTGATTGTGGGAAGGCTGACTTCCCACACAGAAACAAACTCATTCTTTTTTTTTCCATATTCTTTTAAAAAAAAAATTTTATTGGAGTACAGTTGATCTACAATGTTCTGTTAGTTTCAGGTGTACAGCAAAGTGAATCAGTTATAATACACATATATCCACTCTTTTTTAGATTCTTTTCCCATATAGGCCATTACAGAGTATTGAGTAGAGTTCCCTGTGCTATACAGTAGGTCCTTATTAGTTATCTGTTTTATATATAGTGGTGTGTATATGTCAATCCCAATCTCCCAATTTATCCCTCCCCCACCCTTACCCCCTGGTAACCATAAGTTTGCTTTCTACATCTGTAACTCTATTTCTGTGTTGTAAATAAGTTCATTTGTACCCTTTTTTTAAGATTCCACATATAAGCGATATCATATATTATTTGTCTTTCTCCGAAACTCATTATTTTTTGTTTGATTTTTACTCTCTGAAGCTCACTGATCTTGGTTATAAGATCAGTCTTTGTAATTCCATCCTGCCCAGCCTCAGTGTTCCCAGAATCTCTCACTGAATTGAGAGTGAATGGTGTGTGCGTGGAGTGACCAACTTATCAAAATTTCCATAGAAATAAGCATTAACTAACTCCTAGATATTTTGTTGGCTCTTAAGAGAAGATAGCCTCTAAACAAAAGCAGATTTCCTTTCCTGTCAGGATTTGTACCTACCCTGGATGTTTTTATCTTGGTTCGGAATCTTGGACTGTTTCATTTAGTTGAATAGTGACTGCAGTACAACCTGCAATTGGGTTCTGCTGCTTTGAATTGCAGAAGCCTAGTTTTGGCAGCAAGACTGCCACAGACCTCATGGTGATACAGAAAAAGTGAGGTCATAGTCTTTGTACTGAAAATGCTGACCTAGAAGTCTGAGTGATAGAGTGACATCCAAAAATAGTAGATGGAGTGAAGAAGAGGCTGGTCAGATGCTAAGCTCACCCTGAGTAACCAGGGAATTTCAAAGAATTTTTCCCACAATCCATTTTTAAGTTCACATGTTAGGGTTTGGTTATCCTTTTGATAGCTTACTTTCACAATAGTATAATGCTTGGACTAGTGATTCCAGCGACTAGAATTAAATATCTTCCAAAAAACATCCTTTCTCTTTCCCATAATCTGTCATGAATTCTGTTTCAAAATCTGCTTGCATGAGTTGGGAAGATCTAGCCACTGTCTCCTCGGTCAACAGGCAGGCAGCTGCATTACGTTCATAGATGCGGCTTCTATTATGTGCACAGGACTGTGGCCAATCCAGAGGTGAACCACGAGTCCTGATCCTCCAGGTGATCACAGCTGTTGGAGAGATTTGGATATGTAACCCCAGTATAAGGCAGACATGTGATAACAGAATTCCAAATCAAGTAGAGGCAGAATCCAAGTGAGGAAATGAGTCATTCCCACTGGATCAACTGAGGACAGCCTTCATGGTGCAGTGCACTTGGGCCAGAGCTTGGAAGAGGTACTAGAAGATGAAAAAGGAAGGCATCCCTCAAGGTGGAGATAGAATGAGCAAATACAGAGATAAAAGCAATGACCATGAACCATCTAGTGAGAAATGGACGTGAGTGAGAAGAGACAGTTGTGTGACAGCTTCCTGCCCCTCCTCCATCACTTGCCATTACTGTTCCTTTTCTGAGAGCAACAGGCAGTAACACACACACACACACACACACACTTTCATTGTAGCTCTGAGCAGACTAGCTGATCACCAAGTAGAATGGTAAAATGTAAGAACCAAGAAACTTTGTTCTAGTTTTACCCCTGCTATGAAAGGGCTGGGTGAACTTTGGAAAGACACCTTCACCTCTGAGCCAGGAAACTGAACATATGGATAAAATCTCTTCCAGCTCAGAATGTTCTGATTTTTGAGAGATGGAGGCCAACTGTAGAACAATGTTTGTTTTCCAATGGAATGAGGATAAGAAAAGGTTAATCTCTTGGATACTGCCTAGAAAAACATGAAAGAAACAAGTACAGGAAAAATATATATACATATATAATTAAGGAGAGATTTGGCTGAAGCCAGATTATATCCTAGGAGAAGGCATGACAATTTCTTGAGGCACTGCAATATAGTTGAAGAAACTTTTAGACATACTCGTTTCTAATTCTATCTCTGACATTTAGCAGCTGAATATTTCTTAGGTGATTTAACTTTGCTGAGACACAGTTTCTTCAACCATAAAGTGGGAATGCTTATCATACCCACTCTTTTCAATTAATAAGTATTAAGCATCTATCAAATAATCAGGGTTGGGCATAAAATAGGCATTGGAGGCAAAGTATTTTCTATAAATAATTGTTTAGTAATACAGATATGGTGTCAGATCTCACAGAGCCTACAGTCGAATGATCTTTAAAGACAGGTAGACATGCAAGTGATGTGAGTGTTGGGACAGGGAAGTATTTCAATAGGGAACTCAGGAGCAGTTATGGAAAAATAGGAAGGATCTATCCCAGCCTGAGGTCAAGGAAGGCTTCCTGAGGCGAGTGAGCCCTGAAGAATGGGGCATTGAGGGAAACAGCTGGGATGCAAAAAATGTTCCCAGTAGAGGAAATAGACTCGTTTAAGGAAAAAATATAGATTCTGTGTGTCAAGTGCCTAGCAGAGTGCCAAATAGATAAAAAGACTCAATAAACAATAGCTACCAAGGATGTTGTTGCTTTCCTGATTTGGGGGGCAATTCACTTCACCTTGATGGCAGCCTTTTACAGCCAGTTTGTACCTGTGATACATGTCAGCCTGCGTGGATTATCTATGGTATTAAGTAGAGGAGGAAGTTTTCCTGTATTTGTGCTGGTGGCGTAGAACCAAGCAGAAGTTTGCCCGAGTCTGACAGAGATGAATGTGTGAGGCTCTGTCCTCCTGCTCTGCAGAAACGCGGGTGATCTCAGGTCTCCTTCATGTCACAGAGCTCACAATGTTAGGAAAACGCTCTCCGTTTAACTGGAATACGTAAAAATTCAAATCTTGGCCTCATAAATGTGAGTAAACAGTTTAATGACTTGCTTTAACTAGAAAGTAATCAAATATAAATGCAGGTATGCTACTCATTTGCATCTTTTTCCATGTGGGTGAATAAAAATAAAAATGCCCTAGGCGTGATATTGGATAGACGAACTTGTCTTTGGGATTTTTGTTATAAAATACAAAGCCATGGTGATTTTCCATGCTGTTCTCATCAGCTCTCATTTCCAACAAGGCAGAGGGAGCCTTTCATAGATTTTGCTGTCACAGGACCTGCCTTTGACTTTACCACTAACTAGAACCTAGTGGGAGTGATTTAACTTACGTAAGCCTGTTTCCTCCTCTGTTAAAAAGGGATACTAGGGCCTTCCTGGTGGCGCAGTGGTTGAGAGTCCGCCTGCCGATGCAGGGGATACGGGTTCGTGCCCCAGTCTGGGAGGATCCCATATGCCGCAGAGCGGCTGGGCCCGTGAGCCACGGCCGCTGGGCCTGCGCATCCGGAGCCTGTGCTCCGCAACGGGAGAGGCCACAGCAGTGAGAGGCCCGCATACCGCAAAAAGAAAAAAAAAAGGGATACTAATACCTACCTAATATTTTAAACACATAATTATTCAGTTGAACTCTCTAGTATAATCACAAGTCTAGTTAGTACAGTGCCTGGCATACAGTAAAAGCTAAACAAGTGTGAGCTCCTCTTCCCTCACTAGGGGTTACCTTCCTGTTTCCATCTTCTTCTAGAAACATGCATTGGTTCAGCTAACCTTGATTATGGTCTGAAATGACATACACACATATATTTAAGAATTTGTATGTTAGTACATATACATTTTCATCTAAGGATATGTATATCAATATGCATATTAATACATATATTCATCTCAGAATATGCATATCAATATCTGTATGAGTACATATACTTATTCTTAGATGCAAAATTGGATTATGTACATAGATCAAGCCTTCCATTTCTCAAACATAAATTGAAAACGATGGCCTGGGTGGTCTCCAAGGCTTCCAATAATTCCAAAATTCGTGGTTCAAATATCAGATGGCCTGAACTAGTTGTGTCATCGATAGTCTCGACAGGGAGAGAACCACCTTTTGCTTAGAAGTCATCTTGGAGGTAAAGGCATTCCAGAAACCACTTTTTTGGACCACACTGAGACCCATTTCTGCAGGATCAAATTTAGAAGTCGACAACATTCAATACTCTGAACTTTGTCTTTCACTTGGGGGTTCTGCACACTGTCAGCTCTCTACCCTCCTGGCAGTTCTAAGATGACATTTCTTATGTGCCACTATCTTCCAAAATCACAGTCTTCATAAAGGTCAGTGTTTATTGTCACTGGATGTCCACCTAATTTTTTCCTTCAGCTAAACTTTTCACCTGGACTATTGCTATATTCTCTTAACTGGCTTTTGGTCTTACCTTTCTCTAATTCATTCTATCATCCACTGCCCATACAGCCTGTATTCTCTATTGCTCAAAATTTGTCCACAATGGCATACTTAGGAATAAATCTAATGAAAGGTGTCCAAGACCTCTACACTAAAAACTAAAATGCTGCTGAGAGGAAGTAAAGACTTAACTAAATAGAGAAATAGATTATGTTCATAGATAACTTCATAGATTATTATTCATTGATAATTATTATTATAGAGAGCCTTCATAGATAGTTCATAGATTTTTACATCTATTACTAAGATGACAAGTCTCTATTGATCTGTAAATTCAACACAACCTTAATCAAAATTCCAGTAGACCTCTTAAAAATAGAAATTGACATGGGATTTCCATGGCGGTCCAGTGCTTACGACTCCATGCTTCCAATGCAGGGGGCCCAGGTTTGATCCCTGGTCAGGGAATTAAGATCCCACACGCCATGGGGAGCGGCCAAAATAAATAAATAAATAAATAAATAAAAAAGAAATTGACAGACAAACTGATTCTAAAATTTATATGAAAATGCAAAGAACCTAGAACAACTAAAGACAGTTTGGAGGACTTTATCTGGTTTCAAGAGTTACTCCAAATCTACTGTAATCAAGATAATTTGATATTGACAAATATATAGACATAGAGATCAATGAAACAGAACAGAGACTTCAGATCTAGAACCACATGTATATGACCAATTGATTTTCATCAAAGTTTCCAAAGCAATTCAATGGAAAAAGGAAAGTCTTTTCAACAAATCATGCTGGAGCCATTGAATATCTCTTTGGGGGAAAAAAAATCAACCCTTATTTCACGCCATATATAAAATTTAACATAAAGCAGATCACAGACCTAAATGCAAAATGTAAAACTGTGAAACTTCCAGGAGAAAAATCTTTGAGACCTTGAGGGTAGACATGAGTTTCTTAGAATACAAGAAACACAAACCATAAAAGAAAAAGTTAATAAAATGGACTTCATAACAGTTAAAAACTTTCACTCTTCAACAGATATTAAAAGAATAAAAAGACAAGCCACCAACTGGCAGAAAATATTTGCAACACATATCAAACAATGGGCTTGTATCCAGAATATATCAAGAACTCATCCAACTCAATGATAAGAAGACAAACAAGCTATTTTTGAAAAATGGGCAAAAAGTTCAAACAGATACTTCATAAAAGAAAATAGAAGAATGGCCAATGAGCACATGAAAAGATGCTCCGCGTCATTAGTTACTAGGGCATTTCCAATTAAAACCACAATAAGAAAGCACTACACACCCATGAAGGTATATGTCTACTCAAAGACTTGCACGTGAACGTTCACAGAAATTTATTTGTAAGAGAAACTGGAATCAATCCAAATGTCCAGGGACAGAGGTGAATGGATAAACAATAATACCCTGTGATAAACATAAACAAACTATTGATTCATGCCATATGGATGACTCTCAAAAACTCTAGTAGATGCAAACTCACCTATAGTGACAGAAAGCTGATCAGTGATTGCTGGGAGGCAGGGGTGGAAGGAGCGGTGGATTAGGAAGGAGAATGAGAAAAGTTTAGGGATAATGGAAATATTCATTATCTTGATTGTGATGATGATTTCGTGGGTGTATTCATATGTAAACACTCAGCAAATTGTACATTTTAAATAGGTCAGTGGGTTGTACATCAATTTTATCTCAATAAAGTTGTAAAAAAATAACAAAAAACTGTCAGTGCACTCTTGTTACCTTTGGATTAAAATCTAGCTTGCAAGCAGGTAATCAAGGCAAGGTTGTCTGTGATTTCTTCCCAATATACCTTTCCAGTCTCAGTTCCCATTTAATTGTTCCACACACTCTATACTCTGGCTAAACTAGACTTCTAGCTTTTGTCTACACACAGCTGCCCTTCTACCATGTTTTCTTTCTGCCTGAAATACACTTCCTCCTTTGTCTGCTTGTCCTGCTCCTATTTTGCCTTTGTGGCATGTGGCCAAGATTGCTCATTGCCTATCCCATATTCTTTCTCCCTTCTTCCTTATCAACGGAACTTCAACTTTGTTCAGTATATCCAGCTAAAAATGTGGAGACAACTGAAACCCTCAGACACTGTGGGTGGAGATTTAAAAGGGTCCATCAACTTTCGGTTTTCTCATTTCTTTCCTCTACATCCTTGGGCATGGCCAAATGACGCAGTTTGGGCCAAAGAAATATGAGTTGGTAAAATGGATGCTTTCATGGTACAGGTGCTGCCTCTTCTTGTTTCCAGCTTCATCCCTCTCCCTGAATGAAACGTGACTGTGATGACCTAGAGGTGCGGCAGCCCTCCTGCAACCATGAACACAAAAGCTACATGCTAAGGGAAGCGGAGAAGAGAGGTCAGAGAAGCCTGTGTGGCTGGGGTACTTTTTTTTTTTTTTTTTTAATGATACGCAGGCCTCTCACTGTTGTGGCCTCTCCCGTTGCGGAGCACAGGCTCCGGACGCGCAGGCTCAGTGGCCATGGCTCACTGGCCCAGCCGCTCCGAGGCATGTGGGATCTTCCCGGACCGGGGCACAGACCCGTGTCCTCTGCATCGGCAGGCGGACTCTCAACCACTGCGCCACCAGGGAAGCCCGCTGGGGTACTTTTGAGTTGCCGTAGCACCCCCAGACTCTCGTGCATGAGGCAAATAGCAGGCGCTATCAGTTTGATTGCCTATGATCATCCAAACACCTTCTTGATACGCAGCTGCATAAATCCATATCCTCTATGTCTCTTTCATCTCCCACAATCTGGACATGTTCTCTTTGGTGAGTATCAGCAGAACTTGACCTGCCCCGTCTCATGATCTACCACCCATCCTGTCCTGTGCCTACTTAGGCACATATTTTCCGTTCCCCACTAGGCTGTGGCTTCCTGAGGCCAGCACCCCCTGCTGTTTGTGACAGCTCTTGGGCCCCACAAAAACTCCACCTGCTACGGCTTGGCTCAGAAGAGTATCAAAGACTGTACCACGTGGTGGTAAGAATGTGGGCTTGCAGTCAGCCTGCCAGCCTCAGCCTCTTACCAGCTTTGTAGCCAGTAGCAGCCACTCAGCTCTGTCCCTCAGTTTCATCATCTGTTATATGGGTTAGATATTAATCCTTACCTCCGAGGGCTGGTGTATGGGAGGAATACTGGATGATGACTGTAAAATGTATATAGGATGGGCCTCCTCTCCTGTTCATGGTGCCCCAGTTGGGGAGGCTAGTTGGAGAATTCCTTAGCAGACTAGCATTTACACTTCTCAAGTACATATGAATTTCCCAGTCATTTCAGGACCAATGACCTGGCAATAATTTGAAGAACTCATCCTTGAGTATGAGACAGGGGTAATCCTTAAGCATTTTGTGCTCATGGTCTTCCCAGTTATGATTGTTTTCCAAACTGTCGTCTCACTTGACAGATTTCAAAAGCTGACACATAGTAGTACTCTTACCATTTAGCTGCATAATTTTAGAAAATCTATATCATGTCCTGGTGCCTCAGTTTCTTCATCTGTAAAATGGGAATAAAAATAATTCTACTCACGCTGTCTCTCTGGCTTCAAGTCTCAGAACTTTACTTTCTTTGACGCCCCCCCCCGCCCCCTTTCGGAGGCAGCATTTCTGTGACATGGTGTTTCGTGCTGTTAGGCTGTGAGCTCCGTGTCAGCTGGGCACTGGGGGGACATGCCTTTCCTGTGCCCCCAGTGCCCAGAAACTGCCTGGTCCATAGGGGATGCTTGGTAAATATTTATTGTATCACTAAATGAACCTTGTTGAATAATCTGATTTGAAAGGAGAGAGAAAAATTAGAATGAAATACACCTGGTTCAGTTACCACTCAATTATTTATTCATTTGATCAATATTTATTGAGCAACTACTGTATTCCAGACACTGCTTAACCACTTGGTTTGTATTAGAAAATATGATTTCTGATCCACTCTGGCCTTAACCCTGCATATACCTTAAGGAAGTAAATCTGCAATTTTTCTAGAGCTGGGCAGGTAAAAGCAATGATTCAGTTTTATAGCATCATGAAGAAGCCTTTTCAACCAGGTTCGGCCCAAATTTGCTTACACATGTTCCCCACTCAACCAACCGTGTAAAGCGTGTTCTCTGAGCTTTTCTATGTGATCCAACCCTATATATTATATTACACTTATAAAATACCATGAAGCCCTTATGAATTAAAAGATAATTAGTGGTTCAACAGGCACAAGACATTAGGCTGAAAGTGTCAAAAATGTCATGAAAGACCATAAATCATGGTCTGCTTGCATTGATCCCTCATAGAGTTAGTTTTTAAATCATCTCTTTAACACCTTGTAAATGTACAAACAACTATAGACCCAAGGGAAACTTTAATATGTTTTTCGTACATATTTTAATTTCATCTCAAAGTGCTGGCTGCATAAAAATTAAGTCAGACTCACAAAAACTCATTGATTTCCTCGGGATAAAACCCATCTGTCCAAACTAATTTAGAGCCTTTTTGAAGCCATAAAGTTAGTCGTGCAACACTGAGGTCATTATGGGCATCCCAGGCTGGAGGAACTCTTGTGTAATTTTAAGAAGGCAATTTTGTTATATTTACTGTATTTAAATACGGTGCTACTTTTCAGGAACAAAAGGCTCACTGTGTCACTGTATTGAAAGTAAACCAGAAGCTGTGAAAAGCGAGATCTGTTCTTTTCCTTGTGATTAATGCACCTTTCTGCCAAAATTGAGACTTCTTAACTGAGCTCATTTAATACAAAGTAAACGAATTCTGCTCTTTGGATTTGATCCTCTGGCTAAACCCTATAGATAAGGCTCTAACAGTGAATAGCTTTTCATTCTAAACAAAGGATGTTTTGATAGAAAGGTCAACGCTAAGGTCCTTTATATTGTGATAACAGGAAAGGGAAATGACATATTAATGGCAACCCATGCCATGGTGGTCTGGGCTGGGGGGACACACAGGAGTAAAGACCATTCGGAAGTCAGAGAGGAGGTGAAGGAGACAAATGGGCTCCCAGACTTCTTTTTCAAACATCCTAATTCTGAGGACATTTTCTTTTATTACGCACCAAGCACGGTGGATTGAAGAGGATCAAGACTCGACTTCTAGGAAACTGGAGCGTTGCGCTTGCCTTTTTCTCCATCCTGCCCTTTGGCACTAAGCCAAGCAGAATGTCACCTCCGAGACCAATGGTGGTAGCGGGTTTTTATGTCAATGCAGGCTAAGCGTGCACTAAAGCAGTTGGATAGGATGAATAAACTGAAGTCCCTTCCGCATGGGGATGAGAAGGAGCTCCTTGCAAGCTCGGAGGCCTTTTCTTTGTCCTGGTGAGGCCTCTTGGCCAGCTTGGAGGCACTCTGCCCACTGCCCAGCCCTTGCCCAGCAGGCCAGGAGGGCAGCTTAAGGCACCTGTTTATGTTTCCTTTCTTATTACTCACTACTTTTTTTTTTCTCCACTTCACTAGGAAGGTTTCATAATAATCTAACTCGGGAGCTGGAAGCTTCTTGTACCTCATGGGGAAACACTGGTTTTATTTTAGCGAGAACATCTCCATTCCCTTCAAGAGCTCCTGCCGGTTAGGGGGAAGAGCAGAGTTGAAAGGGGTGACGTGAATTCTTGGACAAATTGGATGGTTTACTTAACTCACTTTTTCCATTCATTTCTTCCACAAATATTTATTAAGCAGCCATACGTTCTAAGTGCTAAGCTAGGTGTGAGAGATACAGATATGAATAAGTCAGTCAGTCCCTGCTCACGGTGCCAGAGAGCAAGATAGTCATGTAAACAGAAAAATCAGGTTGCATTTGGGCTGAGGGCAAAGCTTTCAGCATCCCTGCCTGGGTTGGTGGCTTCAAGCCACGGCATTTCCCCTTCAGGACACTGGCCAACTGACCCACACGGACAAGGGAGGAGTCGTTTTGCATTTTTCATCCCAAGATTTGTGCAGAATGCTTTCTCTGTCTTATAGAAGAAGGGAAAGGAGAAACTACAGTAGGTTAAATATTTCCAACAATTGGCTTTAAAAAAATCAAAATTCAGTGTTTCCTGGAAGGACTGGCTGGTTCCACAGCGCCCCCTTCTGGCGGGTTGCCCTGGAGCAACAACCAATAAAACAGAAGGCAGGCGCTACTCTTTATTGGGTGTACATTATATGCATCGTTGAATCCTCTCTTCTGCTTCCTCTTCCTCTTTGGGGAAGCTTTGGTATCATCCCTGTTTTACAGATGAGGTTCAGTGACTTAAACAAGGTCATACATCCCACATACACCAGGAGTCAGGAAACAGAGCCAGGCCATCTGCTTCTCGGGTATGCTTAGGTACTCTGTTTTTCTCCCTTTACAGTTTATTAGTCAGTCAGTTAACATGTGCGTGCTCCCTGTCATCACCATGTAGACAGTGGGGATTAAGTCTTCCCCTTCTGCAGCATCTTGGGTGTTTTCACAGACTATAGGATGCTAGCGGAAACAGGAGCAAGCACAAGCTAGAAGGATCTAGTTCAGCCAAGGACTCATTGACGTAAAGCATGAAGCAATATAAACCAACAGGAACTCTTAAAACATAGCGGGGTTTGGTACAGATGGAGGAACGGAAAGATATTTTTATGCCCCAAATATTCTGCTTGCCAAAGACAGTCACATTACCCCCACTTACGTGAACACCAGCATTTAGGTGTGCACACTTCTAAAAATGGCTCTCGTCCTTTGCTGTTTCCCTATGGAAATGTTAAATATTATATCGAGTTAGAAAAGAGAATCCTTTATTTTCCTCTATTGTAGAAGACAAGACAATAAAGTGTTTGCCTTTATCTCTATTGTCTCATCTTATTAGACAATGATAATAATAGACATTGCAGAAAAGAAGTTTGCTTGAATGTACAGGGAGAAGCTTCCTGATTCTCCTGCAAGGAGAGAAGAGGCTGCAGTGGGCACTCTGAAGCCCACCACATTCCTCCCCGCTCATCAACTCCTCCCTAAGCCTGGCAGCTTCGAAGGCCAGCCAAAGCCCTTCCCTCCCTGCATTATTAATCCCCAGGTTGTTATAAACAGCATCTTACATTCAATGCAGTAAGTGCTGGAGGACTCTCTGTTCCTGTCAATGGTTCCTCTGCAGAGTTTCAAAGCCCAGCGGGGCCTCATGCCTTTTGAGGATGGCATGTGGGATGAGGGTCTGCCTAGTGTCAGACAGACCTGGGATTGAACCCAGTGCACAGACAGACCTGGGACTGAACCCCAGTCAGACCGCATGTTTCTGGTGTGGTTTGGGACATATTCTTTTCCTCTCTGATCCTTTCAGTTTCCTCTTCTGTACAATAGGAACAATGATACCTACTTCAGGGCATTGTTGGGAGGATTAAATGAGGTAATGTATGCAAAGTACCTCTTACAGGACAAGTAGTATGTGACCTATAAATAGCTTTAAAATTCTCATCTCTCACAGAGATGATGACTTCTTGAAAATACACCAGGAACCTTTTAAATCAAGTGATAGTTGGAAGAAAACCCACAAATAATAGCATCTTCAGTTATAGAAGCTTTTTCTCTCTAAAGTAGGAATTTGTGTAGGCTTTTTAGGGCTGGTGTAGCAGCTTCTTTGGCCTCTCTTTGGAGATGAAAACTTTCTGGAAGTTTCTTCCACACTTCTACTTACAGCTCATTGGCCAGAACTTAACCAGGTGGCCACACTTAGCTACAAGTAAAGCCAGGAAAACTGTGTTTTGAGGTAAGCGAAAAATCAAGTTTGGTTAATAAGGAAAAGGGAAAGAATTGTTATTTGTTAGGCGACTAGCTATTTCTGCCTTAGTCCTCTTCCAAGGCCAAAGTCAACAGGGAAATTATGAGAAACTAAAATTTGAAAATATCAGAATCTTTTGATACTAAAATGCTATTTTAGGTTTGTTAAAATGGAATTAAACTAACACATGTTATTTCAAACTGCTGAATCGAATTTGGATATTTGAATTTAGGGAAGAACAGAAAAACTGGAAACTTTTAATACATTCAGAGGTTATATACTTATAATAAGTGTGCTTTTCTGTATGTGTATTTACCTCAATAAAAAGCTTTTAAAATTTGGAATAAATAAAAGTCTTTTCTGAAAAAGATAACAATAAAATTAGGAAACGGCATTATTTAGATCTTGGCAAATCTTAGAGTGGTTATGTCATGCAAGAATTATTAAAATCAATATAATCAGTAAAGTAACAATTTACTTTTTGCATGAAACTCATACTATCTCCATTTTCCCAGACATAGATAGTTTTTTCTGTCCTTTTGGATCATATTTGTCATATGTATAACAATTTATCTGTGGTCAGAAAACAAAAATGCAGATATTGATATTATATCATTTTGCATATAATAATAGTAATAACACATATTATTCTTAAGTAACATGATAGTTTTCTCTGGGAAATGGTCTCTCCCTCTAGTTCCTTAAACTCCCAGATTTTAATATTATCCTAGGATATAATTTCAAAAGATTTTTTATTTTTAGTAATATCTTCCATTTTCTTCAAAGAGAATTTCCTGTTTTGGAGAAGAAAGAAAAGCCTGGAGAATGAGATAAAATGTAAACAGTCAGATCAGATAAGCTTCATGTACATTATAGGTCTTTATTTTGTTTTATGAACAATTTCTGTGAAAGAAGCAGGCCCTGAAATATGACCTGGTTATGAGTTGTGGTTAGAAGCAGGTTGCTAGGAGACTTCTGATTGACTTTGGATGATGTCACGGCCACAGCCAGGATGCCCATAATACCTAGTTAATACATTGCATCTAACGGTTCTCCTAATTTTTAGGTATACATTTCACTTTGTAACTGCAATAAAACACCCCAAGCAACACATTTCTGGGTAATTACTGCACTTTTCAAGCCCCTTGGGATCAGAGTATGAATTAGGAAAGCACTTCGACTCATAAAGAATTTCTCCTGTTGATAAATCTCTGTTGAGACCAGTGATTCGGGTAAATAAGATATAGGTTGGATCTGAAATTATTTGCGGTTCTTTTAGAGACACACTAGGATAAGAGGGAAAGGGGACAATTTTGAGGATGCTCCAGAACTTCCCCTGGGCCAAAGTAGTGCAGAAAAAAGAGGGTATATTTGAAAGCATAGAACTGATTCAGGTGTCCGTTTCATTCCTTTGTGGGGTAAAAGTCAAAGACGGATCTTAAAGTGAGGTGAGCAGAGTCCTCTGTGGACTGTAGGAGCTCATCTCCCTCCCTCCAACCCATTAAAAAATGGCTGCATTCTAAAATAAGGTGAATCAAAATTCCTTTGGTATTCACTAAGCCCTTCCAACCCAATCCAGAGAAAGTCAAACTCTGCATTACTATTTTTTTTTTCTGAGAAATAAAATGTTCCTTACTGTTAACTTTTTGGGCTCACCAAGACAATCTCCTAAACTCTTGAGGTCTCAACTCTCATGATGGCTGTCACCCCCCTTACCCCCCATTCCTTTCCTTTCACTTATTTGTTTGACCTATCTATGTGTTAAGTTGTTCAGGAAGAAGCATTTAACATCTAAAGTCCATTTCACTTTCTTTTTCTTCAAAAAAAATCTTGAAACATCATTTGTTTTTTTTTCATTAGAAAGAGGAAATGGTGTTTTATCAAAGGTAAATAGTCTTGAACGCTGATGGGTTGGAGTTCTGTTCACCACTCAAAGACCATGAAGTTTGATTAGGTACTAAACTTGGCACAGAGAATCCTTCATTTGTCCCGTCAGCCAAGTCACACCACCGGTCTCAACTTTTAGAAAGTTAATTACTTCCATGTTGCTCATGAAGCCTGCGGGCAGCTGCTTTATTTGATCACTGCTTGAGCAAATAATAATCAACTCTTCATCAAATTCAGTCAAAAGAACAGACTCAGAACCTACCAACTGCCATTTTAAAACTGGATTTGAAGAAGAATGTCTTAAATAGCTGTGAGATGAAGTTTTATGGTTAGAAAATTAGAAGAACATTTTTTGTACTACACACATATATTTGTATCAATTAAATCCATAAGTCCCTGAACTCTGGTTGTTTTGGGAACTAACCTAAGGAGAAAAGTTCAAATGTAATTCACTTATATCCATAGATTTACCAACTAATACTATTTCAATGTGTAGGTCACCATAACAGAGATTGTATAGACAACACATAATTTCCAAATTATAAGCACCTAACTTACAAAGGCACCAATGTACTCATTTCTGGCTACACTGTACATTCATAAATTGTTCACACCTGAAAGCAGAATCGCAGCGACACTGTCCTGGGTCAATCCTGCCACCTGGTGACTGGGGCAAGGAACTATCTTTTGCATGGCCTTCCATTCTACCTCCTTTTTATTACCCCTCCTCACCCTCCCAATCAGGAATATCGCACTCATGCTCTCATGCTACTTTTCCTCTGCCTTTCCAACATCACAACATCTTTTTTTTTTTTTTTTTTTTCGGTACGCAGGCCTCTCACTGTTGCGGCCTCTCCCGTTGCGGAGCACAGGCTCCGGACGCGCAGGCTCAGCGGCCATGGCTCACGGGCCCAGCCGCTCCGCGGCATGTGGGATCTTTCCGGACCGGGGCACGAACCCGTGTCCCCTGCATCGGCAGGCGGACTCTCAACCACTGCGCCACCAGGGAAGCCCACAGCATCTATTTTTGACACATGCACACTTAACTTTCCGTCTTCTCACTCCATTTCTTCATCCCTGCTGCCTTCCAGTGTTTACCTGCGATCAATCCACCCTCTTCCTTTCTCCATCACTCTTTCTATTTTTGAGTCGAACGGTGACTTTCCTTATGGCTTGTATGGCAAGAAGAGTGCATTCATTTATTCAACCAGTGTTCAGTGTAGCAATGAATAAGATTGACACAGTCCTTTTACTCATGGAGCTTATGTTCTGCTGGGGGACACCAACAAAAATTATATAAATATAATTGCAATGTAATTCTAGGTGGTGACAAATGCTGTGAAGGAAAAATAGGGCAGAGTAAGGACATGGAGAAGGATGAGAAACCACAGTAAAATACCATTTCACACCCACCAGGTTGCTAAAAATGTCCTACAACAAGGTGTGTGTCAGCTACGATGTGGAGCAGTAATTCTTATCTACTGCCAATATAGGGTGAATGGGTGCAGCCACTTTAGTAAGCGGTTTGGAACAATTAACCAAAGGCGATCATGCACATGGCCCAGGATGCTGCCACTCCAATCCTAGAGAAACTCTAGTCATGACCAGAACATGTACAAGCATATTCGTAGGATCATTGTTCATAATAACAAGATCTGAAAAAATCCAAATGCTCACCCAGAGCAGAATGAATAAATAAAAGTGTGGTATTGTCCTATAATAGAATATTACCTGTAGTGAAAATAACATGGATGATTCTCAAAAATATTATATTGAATGAACAAGCAAATATAAAATGATTCTACTTATGTAAAGGTCCAAAATAGGCAAGACCAAACAATGGAGTGTTTAAGAATACATGTACAGGGGGCTTCCCTGGTGGCACAGTGGTTGAGAGTCCGCCTGCCGATGCACGGTCCAGGAAGATCCCACATGCTGCGGAGCGGCTGGGCCCGTGAGCCATGGCCGCTGAGCCTGCGCGTCCGGAGCCTGTGCTCCGCAACGGGAGAGGCCACAGCAGTGAGAGGCCGGCGTACCGAAAAAAAAAAAAAAAGTTTATATACTATGCCTTGGCATTAGTGATAATATAAATGTGTTTGTGATAATATATATGTGAATATATATGTATAAAGTACACACGTGTGTATGTATGTTCGTGGAAAAATAGCAGTTCCACCACCAGCAAACAATAACAGACAAAGGCTTGTAGGAAAACTAAATAATCCTATGCACCTCCCCTCCCATTCCACTCACTGTTCTACTCATGAAAGATAGCAACTTACGCCTCTATCTCTGGAGACCATGCTGTAACCACTCTTTTTTTGGTCAATCAACTCTGGAAATTATCCCGTGAGTCTGTCATGGAAGACGCCAATTTAGCTCATGATCACACTTCATCCTTTCTTTTACCCAGGGTTTGAACATTCTATCACTGCAATATTAAATAATCTTCTTACATTTCTATTTCTTGTTCCAGCTACTTCAGACAATTTCTCTCAAACCTCTGAGTTACACTACTAGGATATTTTGTTCATCATCGTTAAGTCTTTCAAGATTTGGCTACGGCTTGACTCTCAAGCCAGAAACGTGATGTTCAGCAATGTAACTATGTAAAACCTGTTTCCTGCAGAACACGGAAGGAGCTCTGAACTTCATCTTCTTTTCTAGGGATTTAGTGTTGTGACTCCTTTGCCACGCAGAGGAGATGGTCTTGGCGTCAAAGGCAAACGGGCTTTTGTTGTTGTTGTCCTTGTTATTGTCAGTGGACGATGTCCTGCCACGTTTGGAGTTCCACATACCTGCCGTCAAACATTTTTTAAGCACTTAAGCACCTACTATTTTCTGGGCACTGCCTAGACACTGGGATTTACGACATGAATATAACACAGTGAATTGCCCTGCTGAGACTCAGTCTAGTGGAAAAGACAAATTAAAAAAAAAATTGCCATGAACCATAGTAGAAAATAATATTTAAAAATTTTTTGAAATAAAATAAAACATTCAAACGATGTGTCACCCAAAAATTGGCTCTCCAATCCAGGCCTTAAATTTCTTATCTGAAAAATGTGGAATAAGCGATGTCTTAGGTTCCTTTCAGCTTGAACAAATGTAAGCAATATGTTCAGTATATGTTTAACTCTTCACTGTATCATAATTTGTCTTAGTTTCTTTCTATTACGTGGGATCTACTCCATTCTTTTTCTTACTGACTTTCTTTTTGGAGCCTAATGACTTGATTTAAATCAAATAACTTCTAGGCCTTCTGCACAGCTAATATCCTGGGATTTATTTCCATGGAACACCTTACTCATAATGAATGCATTTATGATAAACTTTCAGAATGTTCCCTAAACGTTTGGAAATATCATTTTGCCACTTAGGTTGAGATGATAGTTTGGCTAGATATAAAATTCTTGGTTAAAAACATAATTTATCTCTGAACTTTGAAAATATTGCTCCCCTGTCTTCTCCTTTTCACGGTCAGTAACAAAAAGTTAGATGTCATCAAATTTGGGTTCTTTTCAGGTGATCTAGTTTTTTTTTTTTCCTCTGTGTATATATGTAAGCTTTTAGGGTCTTTTATTTATCCATGTTGATCTAAAATTTCACAGTGATGTTTTGAGTGTGAGTCTTTTTTCACTGGATGGGCCTGTGTTGAAGACACATCTCCCTCTTCAGCTCTGCGTAAATTTTTAGATGATTTTTCTCCCCACCTGGTTCCCTACAGCATTTCTGTCCTCTCTCAAATCCCTGTTTGTATGATGCTAAATTTAGTTGATTGAAATCCCATCTCTTTTTTTCTCTTTCTCTCATGTTTTCTGTGTTATAATCTCTCAGATACTGATGGCCTTCTTTCTAGTGTCTTTACTGTAATATTAACCTAGTTGTCATTTTATGAACTATTGAGAAATATAGGAAATAAACACGCACATTATGTTTTCTTGAGTTTGAAGTTAAGATCTTACAAATAATCTTAGATTTAGTCAAGCTGAAAAGGACCTATGACATTGCTTAATCCACATTTTTTCAGATGGGAAAATTGAGCCCAAATAGGAGAGCCATGTTTTGGGTGACACACTGCTTTAATGTTAAGTTTGATTTGGAAAAATTCTAAAAGTACTATTTTCTACTATGGTTCATGGCAGATAATCTTTTCCAGCTGTGAAATAATTTAGTCAAAAAGGTCTTCGACCAAATTTGTTCTTTCAGGTCTGATGTGTAAACTTACATACCATTTCTAAGACTGATTTGTGGGGCAAATGCTTTCTAAGGGCATCCCTGAATTAACTTACACATGAAACTTTAACATATAACCTGCTTTTTAAAATTGAGATCACCTATAGAGGAGAAGGCAATTTGAAATAGATAATGTAGTTAAAAAAAAAAAAACAGTATAGTTGTTTTTGGAGATAGAAGGACAAAATTTGGTTCTATTCAAAAGCAGATGTTATATGACGCCAACTTTATATCCATGGTTTACAGTTTTATTCTTTGTGAGACAAGACTGCATCCCTTACCCTCAATGTACTGATTAGTAGATTACAACAGCCTGGCTGCTGATATGGGTTTTTCTTTATATTCAGCTTCTTTTCTCTTACACACACACACACACACACACACACAGAGCCAATTAAGGGAAGCTTCCCAGAGTGCCAATCAATAAGAGCAGATAAAACATCACTGAAAATGTCAGGAGGAGGAAAAAATTGTATTTACTTAGACTCTCATGTAGAAAATTGCATATGGTCAAAAGAAAAATGTTGGAAAGCCCCTTGCAAGGAATGGGGTAGGATATGGACCTCTGTGGGGCAGGCCAGAGCAACTAGTGTGTGCCAAAGAGACAGGATCCTGTTAAGTGAAGGGCTTTTGTGTCCCTGGGTGCGTGTTCTGATTACCTCGTATTCGCACCATCAGTGAAGGAGAGATCCTTTGCCCTAACAACAGCCAGTACTGGACAGATAAAATTGACAATATTTTGTTAGTTCTGTATACTCACAGCCTGGGGAAGGGGGCCATCACATGCTATATAAGGCCTCATGAGGGTTGCACTGGGAGTAGAATGAAGCAGCTGAGGGCTGTGGGAGACAAGATTTGTAGTAATAAGAGGTTGAGGTGTCCCTTGGTTCCTGCAGGAAGATGTGCTTGGCTTGTTTGAATAATTTCACAGGCTAGCCAGGAAGTGAAGCCCATTAGGTTGGGGGCCAGGTGGAACGTAGCTAGATGAGAGAATTAGCTGGTTAGGGTCTTTTCTCATTGGGTGGGAAGCATGTCTGGTAAGAGCAGGGAACTCACAGATAAACCTTTGGGACCCTGTGAGACTTAAAGATATCAAGGCAGAAATTAAACTTTAGGTCTCACAATACAGTGGGGATAATGCGAGCTAGGCCCAGAGCTTGGGAGAGATTGATCAGAATCACAAAGGTCCTGATTTTCCAACTTCTTCACTCATTCCTGAGCCCCTCCTCAAAATATGTTGAACATATGATTATGGACTGAACTGTGTCCCCTCAAATTCATATATTAAAGTTCTAACCACAGTATGACTATATTTGGAGATAGAGCCTTTATAGACGTAAAGTTAAATGAGGTCATAAAGGTGGGGCCCTGATCTAATGGAATTGGTATCCTGGTAAGAAGAGGAAGAGACATCAGGTGAAAGGCCATGTGAGAACACAGTAAGAAGGTAACTTTCTACAAGCCAGGGAGTGAGGTCTCACAAGAAACCAATGCTGATAGCACCTTATTCTTGGACTTCCACCCTCCAGAACTATGTGAAAATCGATTTCTGTTGTTTAAGCTATCCAGTCTGTGGTATTTAGTGATAGCAGCCTGAGCAGACTGATACACATATAAAATAAAAATTGATTCAACAAGTAAAAAATTCTTAGCCACTGAGTCCTCATGTCTGAGTCTGGTCTATTCACAGACTCTTAATATGGACCCTTTAATCCTCATTTCTCTCTCCAGCATTCAGTAGTAAAGGGAAGATTAAAATTGAACTTCAAAGTGGTTTTTTAAAAACTAGAAGATAATGACAACAGTAATGAAAATGCCCACCTTCAGGTCCCACTCTCCAATGTGCTAAAGCAGAGATCCTTCTTACTAATAAGATAACCTTGGATGATTCAGGCTCCCTCACTCAGCCTCAGTTTCCCCAGTTGCGAAGTAAGAGGGTCGTATTGATAGATTTTTCATAAATTTCCTTTCAGCTGTAATATTCCATGGCTCCAAGACAATAATTGTTTTGCTCCTGTAGATCTTACATAATTCCATTTGCTAATAGTCTAATTTATAATTTTGAATAATATAGCAATAGCAATTAGCACATATTTAAGTTCATGGAGGCAGCTTCTCTATGAAGCACCCCTCTGGCTATAATTTCCATATGCACATTTGCTGCAATTGCTTCTCTCTGTAATACTGATTTTAACAACCTTATTCAGCAGATCATGCTTTCGAAATGCCAGGAGAGAACTAAATAAAGTCAAGGGTCAAAAGCATTACATGCTTCTGTATAAAATTAAAAGTTAATTACTAGCTGCATCCAGGGGCCAGGACTATTTTAATTTTGGAGTCACTTGCCTGACTATTTAGAATCTATGTTTTAACTATAGCATTAGAGAGTCAGCTGACTTACATTTGCTGCAAAGGGAGAGTCAGTCATTGCCAAGCAGAAACTATATGCCATGGCTTAGCTGACCTTTCTCCTTAACTGCCTGCTGTGTATACTGAAATCATGATCACTGACTTGTTTGTTAAAGTCATCATAAAATTTTATGTGTTTTTTTAAATGCCCTTTAGCAAAATGCATTTAGGAAGAAGCGTATAGGAACAAGGTTTCCTTCATTACATTAAAAGGCTTGACATTTGGTAACATTTATTTTCGGCAACAATTTAGGATAACGTTAGAAAACCCTATGGTCCAGGTGGTACTAAGGGCAGTGGTAAGGTACCCCATGAAACTCCTGCAAATAAGCAAATGAGATTACTCTCTAGGAGGCCATGTTAAAAAAAAATAATAAACATTTGAATGTGATGAGAAAGAAGGAAAATCACCTTAAAGAGACAGGGTGCTTCCCAGGCAACATTTGACTACATAAGGCCCAAGGAAATGTTTCTTGAAGTATGTTCTACAGATCACTAATTCTGTGACTAGTGTAGTTGTTAGCCAGGAGAAAAAAAAAAAAAAAAAAAAAAGATTTCTGCAGTCAAGTAGATTAGAGATAGTACATTAAAATAATTTTTAAAAATTATAAAAAGGTTTCAGCCAAGGAGGACTTTTCAGGACATATGATAACACTCACTGAGGACCTCCAAGAGGTCCTCGCTGGTAGCCACATTTCCCACACTAAATTTGGCCATGGATCACTCTTCTGAGAGGTCCTAGCAGGACTAATTTAACAATAACAACAAAAAGAGAACAAAACAAAACTTTGGGTAATCCTCTATTAACATGACTAAAGAAAGACTTTGTCAATCAAAACTATGGAAGTTTCAAAAGGAGCATGAGAATCCATATTCCTTTGCTCTTTCAACCACTGGACAGTGGGCAGGGTGGCCTGGCTCAAGTGTCTTAAGTGACCAGCTTCTCCCTTCTCCCTCCTACAATGGTGAGATATAGACGATACGTCCTGCCGGCCCACCCCGCCACCCCATCCCACCCCCACCCCCCCGCTGAATGGGGACAAGTTACCATGATGCCAAGTCCCCACCTGCACTGTTTATTACAAAGTCCAACCTTATCCTTGGTTCCCTCCGTAAATATTCCTAAGAATCACTGCAGGGTGAATTCTTTCATCTCACCCTCACCCTCACCCTCACCAGCTGTTTTTTGGAATCATAGTGACTTGGAGGCCTTTCTGCTTACTGTTCACACATGGGCTTGGTGGAATCTCACAAATCATAGAACCCTTTAAAAAATTCTCTGTAAAGGACAAGGTCATTGCACCTGTAGTTGAGATGGAAGGATCTCTTTTGAGGCTGAATGTCACCCGAGGAAGAGCAGGTTACTCTTTCAGGGGAGGTGCTCATATTAATCAAATTTGCACAGACTAATGAATGCCAGACTGATGTTTATTACTTCAAAGGGATAAAAGTTACTCTTGAGCAACCAGGACACCTGTGAGGGTGCTTCTTAGCACATCCCCCCTGTAGAAAATCTGCACTGGAAACAAAATCAAATGAACCTTAGTTAGATGTCACTGAAGACCAAGTCATCTGAGTTAGATGCCTTCATCTTCAAATGGTTTATGGATAAGGCTGAAAACCACAAATATTTTGCCCTAGGGTAAGGAATGAGGAACTTCTGGGCATTGACAGATGAGTATTCTTCTAGAGAAAGGAAGGCTCTCTAGGAAGAGGTAACCACATGGACAAAGTCAGAGAGGCATGAAAATATTGTGACAAGAGAAAAGCCTCAGTGGGGCTTGGAGCAAGATGGAGAGGGCTGCCATCTTCCTATTCTGCCATTCTCAGTCTTGCCCACAGACACCCAGTCAGACCTTATTCAGGGAAATATCTAGCCTTCTCTGCCCCATAATATGTTGTTCTTTGAAGACTGTGGAGTTTGCCAAGGTTTGAAGCCAGATCTTAAAACCCCTAAGTTCCAGGCTTTTCGACTAAGAAAACCTTTTGGTTCTTAGACCTACTATGTGCCCAACCTCACCCACACTTCTGAGGAAACAAATAGAAATGCATCATGGAAATTGTTGAAGACAACACAGACTCTGAAATGATCCGTTATGACACACTATGGTATATCATGATTCTATCATAGCTCAGAAGGGAGCCCAATCTCAAGGTATACATGAGTTAAAAGCAGGATGCAGCGTACTCACAGACTTTCTCCTACTGAAGAATAGTTACCAAAAATCATTCACAGTGAGAACACTCATTACTTTTATTCTGAAACTTGTCCATAAGAGGCTTTTATCATGTTAATTGAATTCTTTACCTCCATTTTTTTTTCCTCAACACTGTCTAATGTTTGTGCAGCCACATGGTCAAAATCACATCCAATAGGAGGAGCTGTCCAGAGATCATATCATGCAGATGGGTTTCTAGAATCCATCTGAATACCTACTCCCTCTCCTAAGAACAGCAAACCAAGAGGGACACTGATTCATGAACTGTTATGAGTAGCACTGTTTGAATGAGTGAATGAATGCATGAACAGACAGACAGATGGAAACATCTCTTCCAGACATGAATTTTCAAAGAATATAAGTGAAACTATCATGGAGATGTCAAAGATCTAACCAGCGTATTCTAGACATAGACTACATATTCAGCCAATTTCAGTTCATACCTTAAGAAGTTTACGTTTCCAAAAACGTGCCCTAATTGTGCAGCACTCATTGTGGACACAGACTTAAAGCCTAGTTAATTCTCACCTACTAAGAAGGTGGGTACTGTGATTGTCTCCTAGTTCAGGCTCCTGGTGGAGACAGCTCTTTCTTATACCATAGAGGTAACTAGGGGTTATACAGTCTTCCACCTGTTACCCCGAACAGCTCCAATAGCCCATCCCCGGCAATGAGAATTGCTTGTGAGGTATGCTGAGGAGCTGTATAATCAGAAATCAATGATCCAAACGGAGGTCTGTTGTTCTACAGCTGAGCTGGTGTAATATTACAATACCAATCCTAATGGAGTTACATAGAATCCATCAAAATATCAGGATGCAGGGGTCAATGAGGACCTCAATGCCTCACTTCCTGGCAATTACCACTTATTACTGGGGCAGGCTTTCCCTCTGCTATTCAACTTACTTCAATAAATGATATTAGGCGACCCTGCAGGGGCAGTCAATACAGCATTGTTTTATTGTCACAGCTTCATAGTCAGATCAATACCTCAGTCTTCTGAGATATAGGTGAGAACCTCTGAATATGGCACTAATGAAATCATGTGTTTTTATGATTTTGAAATTATATATTTCATTCCCACTTCATTTTTAATGTCAACCATGTTGTTAGTGGGGGTCTGTCATCTAAAGTTTTGTGATATTTATACTCAGTGAGAACAGAAATGTATTCCCAGAAGGAAAAATAAATGTTTCATGAAACAATTTTTTTAATTTATTTTTTTAACATCTTTATTGGAGTATAATTGCTTTACAATGGTGTGTTTGTTTCTGCTGTATAACAAAGTGAATCAGCTATACGTATACATATATCCCCATATCTCCTCCCTCTTGCGTCTCCTCCCACCCTCCCTATCCCACCCCTCTAGGTGGTCACAAAGCACCCAGCTGATCTCCCTGTGCTATTCAGCTGCTTCCCACTAGCTATCTATTTTACATTTGGTAGTGTATATATGTCAGTGCTGCTCTCTCACTTGGTCCCTTCCCCATCCCCATCTCCTCAAGTCCATTCCCTACGTCTGGGTCTTTATTCATGTCCTGCCCCTAGGTTCATCAGAAGCTTTTTTTTTTTTTTTAGATTCCATATATATGTGTTAGCATACGGTATTTGTTTTTCTCTTTCTGACTTACTTCACTCTGTATGACAGACTCTAGGTCCATCCACCTCACTACAAATAATTCAATTTTGTTTCTTTTTATGGCTGAGTAATATTCCATTGTATATATGTGCCACATCTTCTTTATCCACTCATCTGTTGATGGACATTTAGGTTGCTTCCATGTCCTGACTATTGTAAATGGTGCTGCAATGAACATTGTGGTACGTGACTCTTTTTGAATTATGGTTTTCTCAGGGTATATGCCTGGTAGTGGGATTCCTGGGTCATATGGTAGTTCTATTTTTAGTTTTCTAAGGAACCTCCATACTGTTCTCCATAGTGGCTGTATCAATTTACATTCCCACCAACAGTGCAAGAGGGTTCCCTTTTCTCCACAGCCTCTCCAGCATTTATTGTTTGTAGATTTTTTGATGATGGCCATTCTGACTTGTGTGGGGTGACACCTCATTGTAGTTTTGATTTACATTTCTCTAATGATTAGTGATGTTGAGCATCCTTTCATGTGTTTGCTAGCAATCTGTATATCTTCTTTGGAGAAATGTATATATAGGTCTTCTGCCCATTTTTGGATTGGGTTGTTTGTTTTTTGGATATTGAGCTGCATGAGCTGCTTGTATATTTTGGAGATTAATCCTTTGTCAGTTGCTTCATTTGCAAGTATTTTCATTCTGAGGGTTGTCTTTTCGTCTTTTTTATGATTTCCTTTACGGTGCAAGAGCTTTTAAGTTTCATTAGGTCCCATTTGTTTATTTTTGTTTTGATTTCCCTTTCTCTAGGAGGTGGGTCAAAAAGGATCTTGCTGTGATTCATGTCATAGAGTGTTCTGCCTATGTTTTCCTCTAAGAGTTTGATAGTGTCTGGCCTTACATTTAGGTCTTTAATCCATTTTGAGTTTATTTTTGTGTATGGTGTGAGGGAGTGCTCTAATTTCATTCTTTTACATGTAGCTGTCCAGTTTTCCCAGCACCACGTATTGAAGAGGCTGTCTGTTCTCCATTGTATATTCTTGCCTCCTTTATCAAAGATAAGGTGACCATATGTGTGTGGGTTTATCTCTGGGCTTTCTATTCTCTGCCATTGACCTATATTTCTGTTTTTGTGCCAGTACCATACTGTCTTGATTACTGTATCTTCGTAGTATAGTCTGAAGTCAGGGAGTCTGCTTCCTCCAGCTCCATTTTTCTTTCTGGGTATTTAGGGTCTTTTGTTTTTCCATACAAGTTGTGAAATTTTTTGTTCTAGTTCTATGAAAAATAGCATAGGTAGTCTGATAGGGACTGCATTGAAACTGTAGATTGCTTTGGATAGTATAGTCATTTTCACAATGTTGATTCTTCCAATCCAAGAACATGGTATATCTCTCCATCTGTTTGTATCGTCTTTAATTTCCTTCATCAGTGTCTTATAGTTTTCTGCATACAGGTCTTTTGTCTCCTTAGGTAGGCTTATTCCTAGGTATTTTTTTCTTTTTGTTGTAATGGTAAATGGGAGTGTTTCCTTATTTTCTCTTTCATATTTTTTGCCGTTACTGTATAGGAATGCAAGAGATTTTTGTGCATCAATTTTGTATCCTGTTACTTTACCAAATTCATTGATTAGCTCTTGTAGTTTCTTGGTAGCGTCTTTAGGATTCTCTATGTATGGTATCATGTCATCTGCAAACAGTGACAGTTCTACTTCTTCTTTTCTGATTTGGCTTCCTTTTATTTTTTTTCTTCTCTGATTTCTGTGGCTAAAACTTCCAACACTATTTTGAATAATAGTGATGAGAGTGGGCAACCTTGTCTTGTTCCAGATCTTAAAGGAAACGGTTTCATTTTTTCACCATTGAGAACGATGTTGGCTGTGGGTTTGTCATATATGGCCTTTATTATATTGAGGTAAGTTCCCTCTCTGCCTACTTTCTGGAGGGTTTTTATCATAAAATGGTGTTGAATTTTGTTGAAAGATTTTTCTGCATCTATTGAGATTATCATAGGGTTTTTATCCTTCAATTTGTTAATATGGTGTATTGCATTGATTGATATGCATATATTGAAGAATCCTTGCACTCCTGGGATAAACCCCACTTGAGCGTGGTGTATGATCCTTTTAATATGCTGTTGGATTCTGCTTGCTAGTGTTTTGTTGAGGACTTTTGCATCTATGTTCATCAGTGATATTGGCCTGTATTTTTCTCTTTTTGTGACATCTTTGGTTTTGGAATCAGGGTGTTGGTGGCCTTGTAGAATGAGTTTGGGAGTGTTCCTTCCTCTGCTATATTTTGGAAGAGTTTGAGAAGGATAGGTGTTAGCTCTTCTCTAGAATTTGCCTGTGAAGCCATCTGTTCCTGGGCTTTGGTTTGTTGGAAGATTTTTAATCACAGTTTCAATTTCAGTGTTTGTGATTGGTCTGTTCATATTTTCTATTTCTTCCTGGTTCAGTCTCAGAAGGTTGTGCTTTTCTAAATATTTGTTCATTTCTTCCAGGTTGTCCATTTTATTGGCATATAGTTGCTTGTAGTAATCTCCCATGATCGTTTGTATTTCCGCAATGTCAGTTGTTACTCCTTTTTCATTTCTAATTCTATGGATTTGAGTCTTCTCCCTTTTTTTCTTGATGAATCTGGCTAATAGTTTATCAATTTTGTTTATTTTCTCAAAGAACCAGCTTTTAGTTTTATTGATCTTTGCTACTGTTTCCTTCATTTCTTTTTCATTTATTTCTAATCTGATCTTTATTATTTCTTTCCTTCTGCTAATGTTTGGGGTTTTTTTGTCCTTCTTTCTCTAATTGCTTTAGGTGTAAGGTTAGGTTGTTTATTTGAGATGTTTCTTGTTTCTTGAGGTAGGATCACATTGCTATAAACTTCCCTCTTAGAACTGCTTTTGCTGCATCCCATAGGTTTTGGGTCATCGTATTTTCACTGTCAGTTGTTTCTAGAGGTATTTTTTGATTTCCTCTTTGATTTCTTCAGTGATCTCTTGGTTATTTGTTAGTGTATTGTTTAGCCTCCATGTGTTTGTTATTTTTAAGTTTTTTTTCCTGTAATTGGTATCTAGTTTCACCATTGTGGTCAGAAAAGGTACTTGATATGATTTAAATTTTCTTAAATTTACCAAGGTTTGATCTGTGACCCAAGATATGATCTATCCTGGAGAATGTTCCATGAGCACTTGAGAAAAGAGTATATTCTGTTGTTTTGGGATGGAATGTCCTATAAATATCAATTAAGTCCTCTTGTTTAATGTGTTACTTAAAGCTTGTGTTTCCTTAATTATTTTCATTATGGATGATCTGTCCATTGGTGAAAGTAGGGTGTTAAAGTCCCCCACAATTATTGTGTTACTGTCAATTTCCCCTTTTACGGCTGGTAGCATTTGTCTTATGTATTGAGGTGCTCCTGTGTTTGGTGCATAAATATTTACAATTGTTCTTTCTTCTTTGGGGACTGATCCCTTGATCATTATGTAGTGTCCTTCTTTGTCTTTTGTAATAGTCTTTATTTTAAAGTCTATTTTGTCTGATATGAGTATTGCTACTCCAGCTTTCTTTTGATTTCCATTTACATGGAATATCTTATTCCATCCCCTCACTTTCAGTCTGTATGTGTCCCTAGGTCTGAAGTGGGTCTCTTGTAGACAGCATATATACGGGTCTTGTCTTTGTATCCATTCAGCCAGTCTTTTTTTTGTTTGGAGCATTTAATCCATTTACATTTAAGGTAATTATTGATATGTATGTTCCTATTACCATTTTCATAATTGTTTGGGGTTTGTTTTTGTAGGTCTTTTCCTTCTCTTGTGTTTCCTGCCTAGAGAAGTTCCTTTTGCATTTGTTGTAAAGCTGGTTCATTGGTGCTGAATTCTCTTAGCTTTTGCTTGTCTGTAAATGTTTTAACTTCTCTATCGAATTTGAATGAGATCCTTGCTGGGTAGAGTAATCTTGGTTGTAGGTTTTTCCCTTTCATCTCTTTAAATATGTCCTGCCACTCCCTTCTGGCTTGCAGCGTTTCTGCTGTAAGGTTAGCTGTTAACCTTATGGGGATTCCCTTGTATGTTATTTGTTGCTTTTCCCTTGCTGCTTTTAATATTTTTTGTTTGTATTTAATTTTTGATAGCTTGATTATTATGTGTCTTGGCATGTTTCTGCTTCGATTTATCCTGTATGGGACTCTCTGCACTTCCTGAACTTGATTGACTATTTCCTTTCCCATGTTAGGGAAGTTTTCAACTATAATCTCTTCAGATATTTTCTCAGATCCTTTCATTTTCTCTTCTTCTTCTGGGACCCCTATAATTTGAATGTTGGTGCATTTAATGTTGTCCTAGAAGTCTCTGAGACTGTCCTCAATCCTTCTCATTCTTTTTTCTTTATTCTGCTCTGTAGTAGTGATTTCGACTCTTTTCTCTTCCAGGCCACGTATCTGTTCTTCTGTCTCAGTTACTCTGCTATTGATTCCTTCTAGAGAATTTTTAATTTCATGTATTGTGTTGTTCATCACTGTTTGTTTGCTCTTTAGTTCTTCTAGGTCCTTGTTAAATGTTTCTTGAATTTTCTCCATTCTATTTCCAAGATTTTGTAACATCTTTACTATCATTACTCTGAATTCTTTTTCAGGTAGACTGCCTATTTCCTCTTCATTTGTTTGGTCTGGTGGTTTTTACCTTGCTTCTTCATCTGCTGCATATTTCTCTGTCTTCTCAGTTTGCTTAACTTACTGTGTTTGGGGTCTCCTTTTTGCGGGCTGCAGGTTCATATTTCCCATTGTTTTTGGTGTCTGCACCAGTGGGTGAGGTTGGTTCAGTGGCTTGTGTAGGCTGCCTGGTGGAGGGGACTGGTGCCTGTGTTCTGGTGGGTGGGGCTGATATCTTATCTTTCTGGTGGGAAGGGCCGTGTCTGGTGGTGTGTTTTGGGGTGTCTGTGAACTTATTATGATTTTAGGCAGCCTCTCTGCTAATGGGTGGGGTTGTGTTCCTGTCTTGCAAGTTGTTTGGCATGGGGCCTCTAGCACTGGAGCTTGCTTCTCGTTGAATGGAGCTGGGTCTTAGCGTTGAGACAGAGATCTCTGGGAGAGCTCTCGCTGATTGATATCACGTGGGGTCCAGAGGTCTCTGGTGGTCCAATGTCTTGAAATCGGCTCTCCCACCTCAGAAGCTCAGGCCTGACACCAGACCAGAGCACCACAACCCTGTCAGCCACATGGCTTGACCTCAGAGGTTGTAACTGGAGGAGAGGAGGAGGAGGATGCACAGTCCAAACCTGAGCCTGGAGAGGCAACAGCGGCAGCAGCAGACTACCTTGATGTGGCCAGGCCCAGCCCCTTGGACAAGAACCATGAGGGCGACAGTGGTGATCTTGAGCCCCCGCAGTAGCAGGAGGAGCTGGCCCCCCTGGCCACTGAGGGGCCACAGATCGTAGCAAGAAAGCAGTGCCGCTACCGTACCGCGTTCCAGTTGCAGCTGCAGGAGCTGGAGAACGTTTTCCACCACACTCCGATACTTAATTTTTTATGATTCTTCCTCTTCCCACCCACTCTGCCTGTTTTTCTGGGTTAATTATATGGATTTCCCCCACTTTGGTTTTAAAGAAGAAATATAAATAAATATCTAAGATTTCATAAATTTCTGAGAGGGCAGCAGAAGGATGTGATGAAGTGGTAGGGATGATTCCACCATAATTCTCTTCCTTCCATCGGACCTTTCTTTTCTCATAATTACAGCGGGGATTGTATTTGAATATCAGTTATAAACTGATGGCTTGTGGACCACACAACCCACAAATATATTGTGTGTGCCTAGAAACCTTTATTATTATTGTTGTTATTATTATTACTTTAATTCTTTTAGACAGGGCATGCACTTTCTGTTTGCCCCAGTCCTCACATTTATGTTTCATACCTAGTTCCTGTGGTTTATTTGAGTGTTCAACCTCTAGACAAAATGTTTATGGTGAAAAATGTTAATAATAATAATTTATAATAATAAAAATACCATAACTGTCATTTAATGAAATCTTGCTCTTAATTAGGCATAGTACAAACTATTTTGCATACATCGCCATCACCTAATTTCATACTTACAACAATCTTGTGGAGTGATATTATTTTTGTTTAATTTACAGCTGAAGAGACAAAGACCCAGAGGGTTGACATGACTTGCAGTGTGGCAACTCTTCCTCATAGCTAGAAGGTGGTGGGGGCAGAGTTTAAATCCATGTCCAGCGAACTCCAGGATCCATATTCCTAATCATGGGTCATATTTTCTTTCAGTTCTAATTTTCTTTATGTCTAAATCTGATCCCATAGAACTGGAAACAGTGGCCCAGTTACTTTTGATGGATTGAATTAAGAGATATCTACACAACTGAGGGACTATAGGGGAAAGTCTAATTAATTGGACTATAGGGGAAAGTCCAATTAATTTCGGGTCAGAGGTCTTGCATCCTGGCTCCTCTCTGTCTCTGCCTGTGGCTGAGAACCATTCTCTTAACCTACATTTATCTCCATTTCTTCATCTGTAAAATGAGAGTCATCCCCACTATGCTCTAGGGCCGTTGGGTGGATTAAATGGAAAAACACTAGTACATGTTCAGTCTCTAACCAATGCTATGGCCAACTTCAGATTACTTTGAATTTTGATCTTGTTCAACTTTTAGATATTGCTGGTCCTCTTGCTATACTTTTTATTTTTGTTTAAATTTGTCCTGGTATCACCCTGAGGATGACCTAGTGTTCATATCTGTGTAGCTGATACTAGTTCAAAGAATGTTATAGGGACTTCCCTGGTGGCGCAGGGGATAACCCTCCCAATGCAGGGTGCCTGGGTTCAATCCCTGGTCAGGGAACCAGATCCCACATGCATGCCACAACTGAGAGTTCGCATGCCACAACTAAGGAGCCTGCCTGCCTCAACTAAGAAGCCCACGTGTTGCAACTAAGGAAGCCTGGAGCCTCAACTAAGGATCCCACTTGCCCCAACTAAGACCCGGTGCAACCAAATAAACAATTTTTTTAAAAAACTAGAAAAACTTTAAAGAAATTTAAAAAAAGAATGTTATAAAAAATTCATTCTTAGATGGACACCTAAATTCCAGTGATTTAATGGGATAGGCTTTATGAGACTTAAGGAATGGATGGAGAGTTAGCTCTCTGCAACATCTGGGTAAGTTTCTCTTTGGTCTGGGAGAAGCTTCTTGTGGTTGCAACAGCTTCTTACTCTCCTCTTTATAGAGGCACTTAATGCCTGTGAATGTAATAGCCCAGTCTGTGTAGCAGGTACCTATGAATAAGCAAAAATATAGAGCCTTCACCCTGCTTGTTCTGGTTCTACACAAAGAAGTTTTATTTCTAGGAAGGCAGTATAAGACAGTCGTTAAGAACCTGGGCTTTCCTACTGACAAACCTGGTTTAGAACTAGCATTTAGAATCCATGTGATTTTGACCTGTCACTGCAATCTCCCTGTCTCAGGTTCCTCGTCTGTAAAATGGAATGATAAATCACATTTAGGTGAGGACTCTGTGTGAAGGGCTCACCACAATTTCTGACTCGGTACATGTTAGTGCTCAATACATGTTAGCTGCTGTTTTATTTATACTATAATAAATAAGATATATCAATTAGATGAACAAACCATATACCAAAACATAAATATACTGTTTTTTAAGTCCTGACAAAATACTAATCTTCATGTTCAATTCTTCATGACATTCGGGTCATTGCATTCTGGTCTCTGTTCCCTCTGCCCCAGAAAAATGGTCTTCAGAGCTCACCAGTGCTTTTCTAAGCAGGACATGCAGGGACCATCTCTCAGCAAGTCATCCCAAACTCGCCATGACGTTTCTCTGCCCTGATGTCCCATAGTCCTTGTTGTGTTGTATCTCCCTTCTGACAGGTATGGTCCCTAGCACTATATTAAAGTGTTATGAAGTCTTTGGAAGTATTGTTCATTTGGCCAACTTTGGCTCCAGTAGAATCCAAATGCCTTCAATGCAGGGTTTCTTAACCTCAGCACTTTCAAAGTTTGGACCAGATAATTCTTTTTCAGGGCAGTGACTGTTCTGTGCATTGTAGGATGTTTATCAACATCCCTAACCTATACTCACTAGATGCCACTAGCATTCCCCCATTAGTAACCGTCAGCAATGTCTCCAGACACTGCAGATGTTTCCCAGGTTACCAAAGTCAGGCCCTGTTGAGAACCATTGCTTTAGTGAAACTCTTTGCTTAGACAGAATGAAAACTTGCCCTTAGCTAACAGCACTTGAGGAAAAATTTTCCCAATTTCTTTAGGTGGAACTTGGTTTTTAGGTGTTTTCTAAAATTTTATTTTATTTTTTAGTAAACAAAGTGGGCATCAAGACTTGGAGGCTGCTTTTTAAATTTGGAATGCAGAGGGGTTTGGTTATGCAACAGACTGTTTTAATTGCAGAGTCAGTG
Organism: Mesoplodon mirus; assembly: GCF_964341445.2. Taxonomy (NCBI): domain Eukaryota; kingdom Metazoa; phylum Chordata; class Mammalia; order Artiodactyla; family Ziphiidae; genus Mesoplodon; species Mesoplodon mirus. The sequence goes on from NC_138995.1 coordinate 32,643,024, forward strand.
AATATGCTGCATACAATTTATTGACTGTGGATCCTGGAGGGAATTGCAGACACAGCCGTAAATGACAAAAGCACGCCAGCCTCATAAACCCCAGGACCCTAGGAAGTCTGTTTGGGGTGATTTCATAGTGGGAACCTCAGAACGAGCCCCTGTCCCTCACCTCCAATATCTTTTCACACCAAAAGAGAATGTGCTGAGGATGGGAAAGAGTAAGGCACAGAATGAGAAATCACAGTCCTCCCCACCCCTGTGCACACACATCCCACATCAAACAGCCTCCTCTAGAGCAAAAGGAATTTTCTTCTGGGGCAGAGGTGCCCAGAAAGAAGACATGTGTGAAAACCATTCTGCTTTCCCCTGTACATCTCATCTGCCTGGGAGAAGCTTACAGATGTAAATACTAACTCATTATCTAATTCTAGACTGAATAAACGGCCAGATACACAGATATAAATTACCCCTTTTACCTTCTCTGAGGGTGTTGAGAGGTAAACAGATTGCCCTCTTCTGTTCTCATTTTAAATGGGTCAGAGCATCGGTGGAACTAGATAATTCACTCCAATCCACTAGATGTAAGCACCTCGTAAATTTCATAATCAGCACTAGCATTTTCCTTTTCATAAGCAGTATGTCTTCAGCAGCGTTAATTACATGACTGGTAATGGTCTCCCATTTTCAATCCCTGTTTTGGATGAAATATGGTCCAGCCCAGAGCAGTCCCCCTAAGCAGGGCCCTTTGCAACCACACATCAAAGGGTTTGGAAAGGCTATGTGTGAAATGTTATTTTGACTTTTAAAACTAATCCAGGAAAGAAAATATACATATGGAGGGGCCTGTAGAACCCTTTTATTAGATCGGAAGCAGCACAATCCTTTAAGTCTTAACTTAAATAACGCTTCCTCTGGTTGGCCTCTCCTGACCTCCTTGACGGTGCCCTTTCCTGTACACACCTTTGACAATGTTCTTTGCTCCTATAGTGTCTCATCATTTTCCATCACAAATTAGCATGACGCATCATAATTATTTACTTACTGTCTGTCTTCCCCACATCTGTCTTGTTTCTATCTATGTGACCCACAGAAGACACTTCAAAACTATTTGTTGAATGTTGAATGCATGTCCAGCTAAGGCAAAATTATAAAGTAAGCAGACTTTGTCGTGTCAACCCATCTGCCTCCCCAGCAATGACGAAGTAGACAGAATGAATTTTGTTGTCTAGAAAGACCAGGGTATAAATCCTGATGTTAAGGACCTGGGCAGTTCATTTTCTCTGCTTCCATGGCCACACCTGTAAAACAGAGAGGATGATGTCTAACACATGAGGTTGTCAGAAGGGATGTAAAGGAAGGGGGAGGCAGGGATGACCAGAAAGTAGGGGCCAGGTCGACCAGTTAGTGGAATAGGTCAGTCAGGGCTGAGAACCAAAGAGTGGGGCTCCAGAATCAGCTTCACCATCTATCAGTGATGTGCCTTTTGAAGACTTGCTGCATCTCTCGGTGTCTGTAAAATAGCAATAAGATGACCTCTTTCACAGGGTTATGAAATTTAGGTACCAAAGGGTTTTGGAAAAAAATGAAAGTAGATACTAGTTGGTGTCCTGTTTCCCATAGCCAAGACAATAGAGCCCAGAAAGACTAACAGATTCACTCATGATCAGTGTTTGAGCTAGAAACAGAATCAAGAAAAAGGTAAGGAGAAGGGAGCTGGAAATGGACCCCAAGCTATCTGCTGTGAGAGGGAAAAGGACACTGACTTCTTTCTCAGGGAGCCCCCCAGAAACATCTCAGGAATCTGGGGGGCTATGTAGCCTCTCTTAGAATAAGGCCCTTCTCACTTACTCAAACCCAAAGGACATGGAAGCTGGCTGGCCCATCCTTTCTCCCCACTGCAAGCTGTGGGAGCATTCTCATACTCTGCATGAGAGCTGACATGACCCGATTAAACACAGTTTTTAAAAGTTAAAAATGGGATTTACTAGCTCACAGAACTCAGAGACGAGGAGGAAAGGTAGAGAACAACATTATGGGGTCCAGATACTGAACAGGGTCCTTGGTGATAGACCTCTTGGCCCTGTCCTCTGGGAGCTGGCTTCATTCTTGGGCTCGTCCTCCAGAAGGGGGCAAATGGTTGCTGACAGCTCCAGGCCTCCTCCCCCAAAACTAGAGTCACTGTCTGAAGAGGGCTTTCACTGACCTAGCACTGGTCACAGGCCATCCCTGAACTGTTAGCCTGCTCACTCTGGTCCTCACCCAGCTCTGGAGTCAGGGGGATGTGATGGCAGTGAGGCAGGCTGGGACCTGGGACCCTTTGCTTCAGTGCTGCAATACTTGCACCTGGACAAATGTCACCTCGAGCTACAGATTAAAAAGAAACTATATGGGAGTAAAAATAACTGCATGCGGGACTTCCCTGGTGGCGCAGTGGTTGAGAGTCCGCCTGCCGATGCAGGGGACACGGGTTCGTGCCCCGGTCCGGAAAGATCCCACATGCCGCGGAGCGGCTGGGCCCGTGAGCCATGGCCGCTGAGCCTGCGCGTCCGGAGCCTGTGCTCCGCAACGGGAGAGGCCACAACAGTGAGAGGCCCGCGTACGGCATTAAAAAAAAAAAAAAAAAAAAAAAAAAAAAAAAAAACTGCATGCATGTGCAGTTGGGGCAAGTTATAGACAGAAAGAGAGAAAAAGACCAAAAAACCCAACTGCCACTTCTGAAGAGGCGGGAAAAAACAGGGTGTCAGGAACAAAAACAGGGTACTGCGCATGCCCCTGCACTCAACACCACCAGAGGGGTGGGCAAAATGCCTAAGGCACCCCTCCAACCTGAGCCCTACCCTCACCCCATATAAGGAACCAGCTTGCCCCCACGTCGGGGAGCAAGCAAGGGAAACTGTTACTTGTTTTTGCTCCCCATTGCTGCATCAGGAGCCCCAGTAAAGCCTTGCCTGAATTTCTTGTCTGGCCTCTAGTCAATTTCTATTGACTGGGGAAGGCCAAGAGCCCTGGCCGATATCATCAGCAGCCCGCATTAGCATGTGGGCTCTGGAAAGAGGTAGGAGGTGAAGGGTGTTTCCTAGAGAGATTCTAGGAAGGCAAAAATAATAGACCCGCTTCTCAGAGACTTTAGAAGTTTATCACACATTATTTGCACACTCATCGTAAACTAGAACCCTTAGAGCTAGCTCCACGATACCCCCTAAATCTCCATTTTGCTACTAAGGGCTTTTCCCATTGGGTGGTGTTCATGACAAGAAACCACACTTTCTGGACCGTGTTCTTTCTCAGTATTCATCCCAGCAGCTCTTTGGACTTTGAGCTCTGCTAGGGTCTGAGGGCCCAGGAGCTTCTATTGACTAAACCCCAGAAGCCGTATGATAAAGTCTGACTCGGGGGCTCATGGTTTCCCTAGTTCTGGAATTAATTCACGTGCTGCTTATGTTATGCAGACTCACCGATTGTGCTCAGTGTCACAAACTGTACTGAAACCTCTTAACACCTTTTAAAACTCGATTCACTTTTGATGCCATAAGAAAGGCTGGGCCAATAAATAAGAACTAGAATCCATTTGTGGTCCATTTTGCTAAAGTATATTAAATATGGCCTACAATTTGAACTTGCCTTATAAAATGTTTACATGCCATTAAATTGTCCTAACATCCCTCGTGTAAATTAAGCAGGCTGTGATGTTCCTTATTCCAGGGAGCAGCAGTGCTTAAAGCTGTAAAATACCTTCATGCAATAAATCAAATACTTTGCTCCTAAAAGCAGTATTATAAATATAAAAGGCAACTATACTGACCTCAGTGTCTGAGCTTGAATTGCTTTGGGAAAAGCAGCAGAGAAAGAAATATTCTAATTGGGATGCTCAGTTCATTTGTTCGCTGTGCTTTGGGCATGTGCGTTCCTGGAAAATGTTGTTGTCTACAGATAAGCTTTCCAAAACACACAACTATTCTTTATAAACAGGACAGGTTCACACAGATCCATTCAGGCAGGGACCAGCATCTTAACCGGCAATTTGGAGTGCACATAAGTGGGTCTCCTTGACAGGAGAGCTTCCTGGTTGAGAAGTGCTCCAAAATCCTGCTTGCACCCCATGTGCCTTCCACACGGTTGCTTTTTATAAAGCCTCTTCCTTCTCCCTCAGCTGGGCCATCAATGGGCTGTTTTCTTGCAAGTGCTCGAGGTTTAATGGAGCTTAAGTGAGACACAGACCATTAACGCAGTATCAATATTTATTTTTGGTTTCCATGGAAACAGATACCAGCCCGTGGGTAACTTCTCTTCCAATGTGAGCAAAAGGATCTTTTGCAGGGGCGAATATTCTGCTTAGTTTCTTGGGGGAAGGACAGTGGTTATGAGGTTAATAAATAAACCATCATTTATTTAATAAATAGAAACACATAGAGGAGAAGCACCTTAGCAGGACTGTACCTCATGTGTGCCTGTGCTAGGAAGGGCACATCAGTTCGGGCACCTCACAGATATCTCTCTGTCCCCACCATTTGGGCATCCTCGGTCCTTTTGTTGCTGGGCATAAGCATCCCGATATCATCTATCTTGCTCCACAGGCTCTAGTTTCTAACCTGTTAATCAGGTTTGAGGCTCTCTGGAAGAGCATGCCCTGCGTACTAATTTCATTTGGCTTTGTAGATGGCTAAGGAGCAAAAGTCATCATATCTGGGCTTGGATTCATGCCCCGAGCCTGGGGTACCAACAGTCCAGCTGTTTTGTGTAAGTGTCTGCTCTCTTCTCAGTGGTTATACAAGCTATTCCTCTGCCTTAGGGAAGGGCTGACTCCAATGCTGAAAGAGTTCTGCAGAATAAAAAGAGGCATCAGGAGATGCAAGTTCTGATTTTACCTCAGAAATTAATCAGCTCTGTAACCTTGCTCAGTCCATGTATCCTTCATGATTTAGTCTCTAAATCTTCATCTAAAAAAATGGAGAATTATATTGTATGGTCTCTACAATGCCTTTGAGTTATGAAATTCTGTGTAAACATGCTTCTAAGTAATAATTTTGCCAGGCAATTCCCTACCACTCAGCAGCATGGGTCTCTTCCGCTTTCCATCACCTTTCATGGAACCATCTGTCTTCACGTTGGTTTTCAATGACTTCCTTCATTTCTCCTAATTGTATGTCGGCCAGGTTTCTTCTTTCTTCCAATGTGCTTTTTCTTCTTCACTAAGCTGAATTTTTCCCCAGATGCTCTTTCCATTCGCTCCCACTTTAAGGATCTTATTCATGCATTTCCAAATGATTAGATCCTATCCAACTCCAAATGCTTGAGTCCCGTATTCCAGCTGCCATGTTCCCTTTCATGTGGTATTCATTTCCAATTGCTGCATATAAATTATCACAAACTTAGAGACTTAAGACAACACCCATTTATTAGTTCACAGTTCTAGAGATCAGAAATCTAACATAGCATGACTGGTTTTCTATTTAAGGTGTAACAAGGCTAAAATCAAGGTATTGGTCAAACTGAGTCCTCATTGGCAGGCTCTGAAGAGAAATTTGCTTCCAAGCTCATTGGAGTTGTCAGAAGAATTCAGTTACTTGTGGTTGTAGGACTGAGGTCTCAGTTTCCTTGCTGGCTGTCAGCCTGAGAACTCTGAGCTTCTAGAGGCTGCTCACATTTCTTCTCATGTGGTACCTTACACCTTCAGAGTTAGCAGTGGCATGTTGAACCCTTCATATACTTCAAATCTCTCTGATTCTTTCCTTAGCCACCAACGAGAGAAAGCTCTCTGCTTTTAAAGGGCTCACCTGATGGAATCAGGCCCACATGGATAACCTCCCCCCACTAAGGCTTACGATTTGGGACTTTAATTACATCTGCAGCATCCCTTCACAGCAGTACCTAGATGAACATCTGATTATGTAAATAGGATATGGGAATCTTGACCATGGGGGTGGTGGCAGTGGTGGGGAGGGTTGTGTATCTTTAGAATTCTACCTACCACACAAATTATAACTAAGATAGAAGTTGAAAATAGACCAGTCACATTCCAAACCACTCTGAGTGCCACTGGCGCTATGACTATAGAGGAGGTTGATAAACATTGAAAAAAAGTTGCACAAAACACACACGCAGACATATACACATTCAGGTATCCTTATTACAGGGTTCTTAGGCTTTAGCATGCGTCTGAATTGCCTGGAGGATTTGTTAGAATATATATTGCTGAGCCCCACCCTAGAGTTATGATTCAGTAGGTCTGGGCTAAGGCCTAAGAACTTCCTAGGTGGTGTTCATGCTGCTGGTCCAGGGATGACACTTTGAGAACCACCACTTTGTTTGTTTGTTTGTTTATGTTTTTTGGGCCACAAGGCATGTGGGATCTTAGTCCCCCAACCAGGGATGGAACCCGTGCCCCCTGCAGTGGAAGCATGGAGTCTTAACCACTGGACCACCAGGGAAGTCCTGAGAACTACCACTTTAATACAGAAACTTTACCCATCAGAATCATTAGTATATGAATGCTATGTTTGGAGATATTTTAGATAGATAGATAGATAGATAGATAGATAGATAGATAATGTGATATATCTACTGTATTTGGATATTGGAGGATACTTTTATATATTTTTGATATATTGAATCTATCTACTTACAAAATATTTAGAGTAGATACTTGCAGTGATTTTCCCCCCAGACAATGTGTATCCCACTATTGCTAAATTCCAGTCTATTTTCAAACGCTATTTCTTTAGTAAACTCAGCTGCAGTTATCCGCTGCCCCTTGTGCATTTGTAAACTTCAGCATTTCTACTCTCCCAAAGGACTTGTAATGCCATAAGCATGGCTCTTTTCTTTCTCATTTCACTTTCCTTTTAATGAGACCCTTAAACATTTTTTGTAGCTACAGCCTGCCAACCTTTCCTTTCCATCTTCCCTGCTGACTGGCTTTGAGAATTTTTTAGAAATTTCATATTCAGAGACAACAACAGAACAGTCCAAATTACAGTTTAGTGGATACTGTACGGAGCCTCAGTTTTCTAATCTGTAAAAAGTGGATACTAATCTCTTCTCTCTAGGTGTATTAGCTAGACCTGTTTGCCAAAGACAGAAACACAGATCAATCTGGCTCAAACAAAAATGTCCAGAGGTAGCACAGTCCCTTGCAGATATGAATCTAAGGGGTTAAACCAGGTCCTCAAGACTCAGTCTTGCTTTTTCTCCAGCTTTTGGCTGTGCAGTCCTCAGTGTCAGTTTTACCCTCAGAGCAGCTATTACCAAGCAAAGGCCTGAGCAGCTCCAGGCCTCATCGTCCAAGCTTAGTGGCCCCAAAAGCTTTCTCTTTCTTTTTTTTTTTTTTTTTTTTTTTTTTTTTTTGCGTTATGTGGCCCTCTCACTGTTGTGGCCTCTCCCGTTGCAGAGCACAGGCTCCGGACTCACAGGCCCAGCGGCCATGGCTCACGGGCCCAGCCGCTCCGCGGCATGTGGGATCTTCCCAGACCGGGGCACGAACCCGTGTCCCCTGCATCGGCAGGCAGACTCTCAACCACTGCACCACCAGGGAAGCCCCAGCTTTCTCTTTCTTAATAGACTCAACTAAAGTCCCAGAATTGTGTTTCTTTGGACAGACTTGGATCATGTACTTATTCCTGGATAAACTGATGGGTCAGGGCCTGAGGTTGTACTCACACCGGGAGGGTGTACCCCACCTGAAGTGAGAGATGGTTTTCAGATAAATTAAAGAGGTATTACCAGGGTAAGAAGGAGTGGATGCTGGACGTGCAAAGACCATGGTGGTCCAGTGTACTTCCTACATAAGTTATTACAATGATCAAATATGTACATATATGTGAAAGCACTTTCAAACCTGCAGGCCCATATCAATACAAGGCTTGATGATGATGATGGTGATGATCCAATTGTATACAACCAAGACAGTTATACCTGCTCTGTCTGCCTGGCCCTGGCTGTAGAAACCTTTATCCTTTACCTCTTAAAATTAGAGGGGATCTTCAGTTGTTCTTGCCCGGCACCTCTCGGAAATTTTCTCCATCCTTCTCCCAGCAATCTTCCCTTTATTATGTCCTCCCCCACACCCACTGCTTGAGACTGATTATGCTCTTCTAGACACTGATACCCATGAAGCAAAAAATGAAGATCTGTCTACAGAATTCAGATGGATATTTTCAAATGCAGCTCACATGGGGGAAATAAGGCACATGCTTTCTGAGGAAATGCATAAGGGAAAGAAACATAAATCCTAAGTACAGCAGAATCCCATTGTTTTCTTAGTAATTAGGGAGAAGCCGAAAGATGCCACTTCCCTGCTGATGTCCCCATGGACAAATTGGTCACCGGTGTTTGTTCCGTATAAGCCACCACCACCCTAGCCTCTCCTACATAATTCTCTTTGCTGCCTGGGCTTCATGTAACATGTGAAGTTATGAATTGTTTGTAATTAAAACTCCACTGAAAATACTAGGATACTAGTCTTCTGGGCTAAGACATCAAGGCTGAGGATCAGCTAGACATAGCTTGACCCATTCTTATTTTTCTGATGCGAGAAACTGGAAATAACTATATCAACACATAAACTTTTTTTTTTTAATCCACAGTGATTTAAGTTAGAATGTGAGAGATTCCTGTAAGTGAAGTTCAAGACACTAAGTACTTTACTTATTCATCTATTATAAAATGTTTAATAATTTTAAGGTGCTTTTGTATTCATTATCTTAGAATGCACTTGGGAGGTAAACAGGACAGATACTACTTTTTTCTTTATTTAACAGAAGAGGAAACTGGGGTTTGGAAAGCTTATTTATCTTTAGTCTACAGCTGCACTGTACAAACAGTAGCGCCTAGCCACACAGGGCTTTTGAGCACTTGATATACTGTTAGTGTGACTAAGGAACTGGATTTTTTTTTTTTTTTTCGGTACGCGGGCCTCTCACTGTTGTGGCCTCTCCCGTTACGGAGCACAGGCTCCGGTCGCGCAGGCTCAGCAGCCATGGCTCACGGGCCCAGCCGCTCCGCGGCATGTGGGATCTTCCCGGACCGGGGCACGAACCCGTGTCCCCTGAATCGGCAGGCGGACTCTCAACCACAGTGCCACCAGGGAAGCCCGGAACTGGATTTTTTATTTTAACTAGCTTCAAATTAAATTTTTAAAGGCCCATGTGACTAGTGGTACCTTATTAGACAGCACAGGTCGAAATCTACAAAGTGGCCCTGCAGCATTTGAACCCAAGTCTGCTGACTCCAAGTTCAGTGTTCTTGTGGTATCCTTGGTTTGTCCAAGATAAGCTCAATTATAACCCTCTAAATGTCTGAATTGCCCATTTTCCCCATATATGGAGAACTCAGCTGTACATTTTTTCAGTGTGTGAGTTACTCTTGATAAAAATCTAAGGTGCATAACTCCACCAGTAAAGCAGAGCTAAGAGCTAAAGCTACAACCCAGATCATTCACCATAAAAGTCCTCACTGCCTGTGAATCCCCTCAGCCTCTCAAATTTCCTCTGCCAGAGCTGATGATTCTAATTCTTTTCTCAATAATCCGTGTCTTGACAATCATAACACAGAATTCTCCAGGGCTTATTTTTCTTACTATCTTGGCAAAGAAAAAGCTATCGTAGGAGATATTCTTGATAGGAGGGATAAAGCTATTGCCCTAATTTCCTTTAGTGCAAGCTATGAAGACCACTGCCTGGATACATTTATTATTGTTAATTGTTTCAGGACCAGTCTTGTGATAGATGTAAAGAAGAGAAATGACATGTGGGTCTTGATAGCAGCTGCCTTTCGGCAGTCTGGAGGATGGCTGGAGAGGAGGATCAAGCAGTCAGGTGTGGGGAGCACAAACAAACCCTCAGTTTCACCTGAAGTAACGAGGGTAGGGAGGAGAGGAGACCAGTCATCTCAGGGTAGGGACGTTCAGCACATTCCTGGTGATGCGTGGGGTCTCTTTACACTCTTTCCACCCAGTGTCTGAGAAAAGGCAGTGAAGTCAATTAAGGACCATGTGATCCTTGGGGAATGGGATGGGGTTGATTATGGATAATGTTAACCTCTGGTTGACTGGAGCCTGGCCTGAAAATCCTTCTTTGGCTTCCACCAATGTGCTCCCAAATCAACCTAAAACGATTTATGATGGGAAAGTATTTTTTTGTGTGAGTTATATTCTAAAGCAGTAGTTGGGTGTGATCAAAATTACCCTAGAGGGAATTCCCTAGAGGTCCAGTGGTTAGGACGTCACACTTTCACTCCCGAGGGTTGTGGGTTCGATCTCTGGTCAGGGAACTAGGATTCTGCGAGCTGCGTGGCATGGCCAAAAAGTAAAAAAAAAAATTACCCTAGAAAATCCCCTAAATGACCCATAGAGAACAGTTTTTATGATTTTGTGTTTGTAGCCCTGTACAATATTGTATGTGTGCAAATAATTTTTATATATGCTAAAGCTCATTAAAAAACAAAAGATTTCCCATGCAAAATATATTTTAATTACTCTGTTTCTGTTCTTTTTTTTTTTTTTTTCTATTTCATTTTTGGCCAAGTACCTCTACTTGATTTCACAGAAGTTAAATGTGTGGGTGATAAAACTCTAATCTGTTTTCTTGAGTCTATGAGTGGTATTTAATTTCCATAATGGGATGTTAATGATTCTGGACAATGATCACCAATGCTATCCTTCTGAATATCTGTCCTCAGCTTCTAGGACAGGAGACAAATACTGGCTCTGAGAATATCCCCTGGAAGTGGTTTGTGGACCACTGGTTCTTTGTGGGCACAATAGACATTATACTGAATAACAAAAAGCTGAAGGCAGAGAGTATGGACATGAAAGTGTTGAGTGCTTACTATGTGTCAAGCACTGTTCTTTGTAGTTTACACATATTGTCTCATTTAACGATGACCAGTGTAGTCAGCCAGTTGTTGGCCCTTGTAACTTGTGGTTGACCTTCATTGGAAGTGATGCATGGTGAGGCCAAATGCACAAGTAAGACAGCTGAATAGGTGTTGAAATTGTGGGGATTGATGAGAAAGGATGGGTGGCACAAAACTTTGCATCATGTTCTAAAAATATCACTGTGAAAGTTAGTCTTAGAAATAGGCACACATCCATTGAATGAGGAAAATTGGAATGTGTGAACTTAAAATGGAAAATATTGAATACCCGTGGCAAAGAGTGGTATAAAAGCAGTCATGGGGCTTCCCTGGTGGCTCAGTGGTTAAGAATCCGCTTGCCAATGTAGGGGACACAGGTTCGAGCACTGGTCCGGGAAGATTCCACATGCCGCGGAGCAACTAAGCTCATGCGCCACAACTACTGAAGCCCACGCGCCTAGAGCCTGTGCTCCAGAACAAGAGAAGCCACTGCAATGAGAAGCCCGTGCACCACAACAAAGCATAGCCCCCGCTCGCCGCAACTAGAGAAAGCCCGCACGCAGCAACAAAGACCCAAAGCAGCCAAAAATAAATAAATAAAATAAATAAATTTATGTTAAAAAAAAAAGCAGTCATGCTGTGCATGAGCCAGTGAAGGGACACACAGCTTCTGTTGGTATGGATATTAGAGAAAGTGGCACCACATGGGAAATTCAATCAATTCAAAGAAGGATTTAGAAAAGGTTGATAATAAATTATTTTTATTGTGGACTTCTCTTATTTGGCAGTTGGGCAATTATCTCTAAGAAAACTAGAGCCATATTTGATTCATACCAACATTCCCTGCAGAACTTTCTCCACCCCTAGTAGATGTCGGTAAGTAATTTGGGGAGTGAATGAATGAGAGAGTTCATTCATTGAGTGTGGATCGCACAGTATACATTAGAGAGTTAGAGGAAAGACGGATGGAACTATGTAGAGTGATGGGTAGAAAGCAGTGATGAGGAGGGAAAGATGTGTTGATGGGAGGGGGAGGGGTGGTGTGGAGGATTTTATTAGAGGAGAACCTTGAGGGTTGGGTTGATCAACCTTCTTCCTCCCGAGAATTCTCTTTGCGAGTAGATTGCCATTGGAAGGGATTTTAGAGTTTTAGAGGTTAACTTTCATTTTATAGTAGGAAAGCAGTGAGGCCCAGGGAGTAAAACGACCATTACTAATACTACTATAATTACTCTAATTACTACTACTACTGGCTACTATTTGTGTGTGTGTGTGTGTGGTACGCGGACCTCTCACTGTTGTGGCCTCTCCCGTTGCGGAGCACAGGCTCCGGTCGCGCAGGCTCAGCGGCCATGGCTCACGGGACCAGCCGCTCCGCGGCATGTGGGATCCTCCCGGACCGGGGCACGAACCCGTGACCCCTGCATCGGCAGGCGGACTCTCAGCCACTGCGCCACCAGGGAAGCCCCTGGCTACTATTCATTGAACACTTACTTTGACCCAAGCACTGTGCAATCTTTATTTCATAAGGAATGTTATTATCATCTTATTTTGCAAACAAGGAAAATAAGGTTCCAAGTGAACCACACATCTAGGGAATGTCAGAATCATGATTGTCCCAGGCCTATCTTTCAGTGTAACCCAAGGCTGCAGTTCCAGAGCTGGAACACAATCTCCAATTCTAGCTTTCTTTCTATATCAGTACCTTCCTAAGCTGCAAGGCTGGGCCTGGAATCTCTTCACTAATGTCAAGGAGGGAGGTAATGGCGTGTTCTACCAGACATCGCTGATGTTGAGGGCTCCACAAGAGAATGACCTAATTTTTAGAGGGAGGCAAAGGATTAGAGACAAACTTTCAGGGATTTAGGGGAGTCCATTCAATAGAGATATATAACGGTAAATTTCTAGAAATTATCCAAACACTTGATTGGATGAGTGCTAACCCAATATTTCAAGGCCTGTCTCAGAGCGACGTTTCCCTCTATTTGAGGGTGGAACACCTGTATCCATACTCAAGGTGGTGAGATGCCTCTAGCCCCATGGAAGGAGTTGATCGTGTCTTGGGCTGACTGTAGAAATAATCAAATGAGAACATCTTGCAAAGATTGTAGTAATCCCTCTTAGCCACTGGGTTCATGCTAACCTATCTTCTGCTGCATAGCGATCTGGTTAATTGTACAGGCGTGGACTTCCCCCGAGGAGGCCATTACCGTGAGACACTGACATGACCCCCAGAAGGATGAGCTGCAGCACAACTTTTTGAGATTCTGAGTAGCAAGTTCGTATTTAACACAGAGGAAGGAGAGAAGAAGAAGTAGAGAAGAAGAGTCATGGCAGTGATGTTATCAGACTCAGGGCAAAGCGAGATGGTTTGGCTGTGATAATAACATTTTTCCTGCAGTGCCAGAAAATGTAAAGACCATGCTCTTATGATTTGATGGAGTTAGTGGGTGCTTCCTGAAGTGTGGGTGACATCCATTTTTTAATTTCATAATGTTATCTGTAACTGACATGTGATTATAATACCACAATTCTCTTTAACGCAGTCTGTAAAAACACATTGATTTTATAGCCCCCCAAACCGATTACATTAATATCTGTGCATAATTAGTTTACACATTACTAAATTACTGACAGATTAAAAGTGAAATAGTGCAGTTCATACTCAGCCGCATAACTGCCAGAAAGGAAATTAATATGGATTCAAATGGTCCTTGGAGACCTACACTGAAATAGCAGAAATCTATAAAGACTGCTTGCATTAGGAAATTTCTATCAGCAACATGTTTGTGGTTGATGCTTTCCTAAGTCTGCTAATATGAGCTGTGTGGTACAGGAAATGATACGTGAATGATGCTTCAGCTCTTACCAACTCAAGACTGTGTTTATTAAAAAGCAAATTCTTAATTGTGGTATTTGATGTCAAGGGAAGGTAGGCTTTCAAGTTGTAAATGAAAACTTTTGCCTTTCCTTGCTTTTGCGAATGACCTAAGTTCTAGTATTGGAACCACTGAATTCTCTGACGTTGCCTTCTCTGAGCAGTAGCGCATATTCTATCGTCTCTCCAGCTCCCACAGGACACACACATATTGGAATTGTCTCCAGAACACCGTTTTCATTCTGCATCTCCACAATGGCCAATGTGTGTATTTGGGGGATGGGGCAGCCATGCATTCGTCCTTACAGTAAGCCTGCTTCCTGATGAGCTCGTAGGTAGACCCAAGCTTTTTCTTTTTTAATTCTCATACTCATGACATTTTGCTGCTCTTTGAACACTGAAAACCATTTGCCTGACTACAAGAGTTCAAAGATGAATTACTTTTTCTTGCTCTGTCTGGTAAGAAACCACATTTGAACTCTTTTCCGTAGGGCAGGTACTTGCATTCTATTGAACTCTGAAGAATGTTAATTCTGAAGAAGATTTTGGCTATAACCAAAGTTTAAAAAATAGGGCAAAGCAGTCACTAGCAGATATCAGGGACAAGACCCGGCATTTATTGAATACCCACTGTGTTCTAGATACTCAGTGGGGTATGTTATTGAGGTTCTGAACACTGTAACCCCCATAGTAATTCTGTGAGGGAGATAACGTTAACTCCATCTCATCAATGATGAAAGTTGCTCAGAATAGTATAGTAACTTCGCCAAGTTCACACAGTTAATGAAATAGGAGACTCAGCTTTTTAATTCCTTACTATCAGCTTCCAATGCTCAAGCAGGAAGTGAGGATACAAATACTAAGAGAAAAGGACAATTCTGGAGGCGCTAACAATTGTCCATGAGCCCAGGGAAATGGCTCCTCTGTTAAAAGCTCAGGGCTTAAAAATCTCTTCCTGAATATTCATATCTTTCTATCATATATTGTTACCTTTATTATTATATTATTTATCATTTGCTGCATAACAAATTACCCCCAAACTTAGTGACATCAAAATATGTATTATCCCCCAGTTTCCATGGGGCAGGAGTCTAGGTGCAGCTCAGCTGGGGCCTCCGCCTCATGATCGCTCATGAGACTGCAGGCAAGATACTGGCCGGGGCTGCTGTGGTCTCAAGGCTGGAGTAGAGAAGGACCCACTTCCAAGATCACTTAGGGGTTGTTGGGAGGATTCAGTTCCTCATGGCTGTAGGACTGGGTGCCCTCAGTTCCTTGTCACATGGGCCTCTCTAGTGGCGGTGGGGGGAGGAGAGAGAAAGAGAACAATCAAAATGAAAATCACAGTCTTTTATAACCTAATCTCAGAAGTGACATCCTATCAGATCACTTTGGTTGTATCCTATTTGTTAGAAGCAAGTCATGGGGCCCAGCCCACATTCAAGAATATAAATTCCAGGAAGCAGAGATCACTGGGAGTCAGATTAGAAGCTGCCTGCCACAACCACTAATTCACTTATTCATTATATAGTTTATGTTTATTTTATCAACAAATAATAATTGATAACTTACTACTGTATCAGTTTTCATATATGGAACTAAAGAGACAGGCAAACAAATAATATTACAAAAAGTTTCAGTAATAGAAATAACAAATAGAGACAGTGCTTAGTATGTGGCAGGCAACACTATGGGTACTTTGCATGTATCAACACACTTAATCCTTTTAATAACCCTATGAAGCAAGTGCTATTATTATCCCTAATTTCCATATGAAGGTAACAGAGGTACAGAAATGTTAGGTAACTTTGCAAAGCCATCCACCTAGCAAGTGAGAGAGCAAAAATTCAATCCCAGGTGGTGTGCGTCCAGATCCTCTTCTTTTCTTAACCACTAAGCTATATTCCTCCCTTATTTTGATATTTTCTTGGGGGGATTTGTGGAAAAATAGATCAGAGGTGAGTAGATATAGAAGCAGGAAGATTTATTCCAGGATTATTGCAGAAGCCCAGGAAAAAGGAGATGGTGACTTGGAATAGGATGGTGGCAGAAGACAGGGAGAGAAGTGAATATTATTGAAATAAAATTTAAATGTGGAACAACAAGGATTTCTGAGGGGTGGAAGTTGGGTTGTAGAACACAGAACTAAGCATGGCCAATAGGTATCTGGTATGAATACTACATGAACATGTGAAGTGACTGGCCTTTGAGAGGAGGCTGGACATTTTCTCTGTTGCAGCAGGAGGGCAGAGGAGAAAGAATGTTACCTTCTATTTCCACCATAGAGCAGATGGAGAAACTGATGCTTACGTAGGCTAAATCACTTTCCAATAATCACACAATCATTAGAACCAAAGAGATTGCTTGGTCCTCTTGATTCGCATTTCCTAATCAATGGAACACAGTAGAAAAAGAGGTTCCACAAATGTCCTCCCATAAGTGGCAGTCTTTAGTGCTGTTCACCAAATGTTTCTGGCTTTCCTCCTTCCAGGCGCCTGGTAGAATTATACCTCCTTGCCTCCTTTGAAGTTAGGATGGCCATGAGATTTGCTTTAGCCAATGAAATGCAAGTGAAAGTAGCAGCTATCACTTCCAGATGGAAGCTTTAAAGCCAGTGTTTGGTTTACCATGGCCCCTTCCTCTGCTACTGTGATCATGTTGAGATGGAGACTCCTTTAGCTGGGGCCTCTGAGTGATTTACATGTCTTGAGTCCCTTGCTAACTTGAATTGGACATGGAACATGAAGAAGAAATGAGCTTTGATTGGGTTAAGTCAATGAGAATTGGCGACTTCTCCAGGGTAAGGTTTTCCAGAGAAACAGAAGTAATAGGGATGGATATATATATAT
Source organism: Mesoplodon mirus (assembly GCF_964341445.2). Classification (NCBI taxonomy): domain Eukaryota; kingdom Metazoa; phylum Chordata; class Mammalia; order Artiodactyla; family Ziphiidae; genus Mesoplodon; species Mesoplodon mirus. The sequence continues at coordinate 32,659,590 of NC_138995.1, forward strand.
ATATATATATATATATATATATATATATATATCTCAATAGATAGATAGATAAGAGAGAGAGAGAGAGATTCATTTCAAGGAATTGGCTCGGGCTTCCCTGGTGGCGCAGTGGTTGAGAGTCCGCCTGCCGATGCAGGGGACACGGGTTCGTGCCCCGGTCCGGGAAGATCCCACATGCCGTGGAGCGGCTGGACCCGTGAGCCATGGCCACTGAGCCTGTGCGTCCAGAGCCTGTGCTCCGTAACAGGAGAGGCCACAACAATGAGAGGCCCGCGTACCGCAAAAAAAAAGAAAAAGAAAAAGAAATTGGCTCATGTGATTATAAGGACTGGCAAGTCTGAAATCTGTAGAGCAGACCCATGGTCTGGAAAATCTGGCAGGAATCAGTGTTATAGTGAGTCTGAAGGCAGCTTGGAGGCAGAATTCCTTCCTTTTTGGGAGACCTCAGTCTTTTCTCAAGGCCTTCCATTCAAAGGCCCACCCACATTATTGAGGGTAATCTGCTGTACTCAAAGTTTACTGATTTAAATGTTAATATCTAAAAAAAATAACTTCAGAGAAACATCTAGAATGGTATTTGACCAACCAACTGAGCACCATAGCCTAGCTGAGTTGACACATAAAATTAATCATCACAAGGGCTGTTTGTTACCACAGCATTACTCAGTCCCTCCTGACTGATACCTGCTCTTATGCCTCATCCCCTCCAAAGGGAATGGAGTTTAGACTCAATAAACAAAGCACTGTCATTATGAGGACTCTACTTTTGAAAGTGTTAATTTACTTCTTTAAAAAAAATATGACATCATTGGTCCTTGTTCATGGAACTGTGGATGGATGCTGGAGAATCGCACGGCATGCTCTAAGCAGGAGACAGATATACAAATAGATACCAGTCACTTCTGGCTACAAAATCCAAGTACATGCTGAAAATGATAAATCAGCATCTCCAAGAGTGAGTGAGCAGTCTGAGAGCCATCTGCTAAAGAACACTTGGTCCATAAATGGGTTAACAGGGATTCAGGTTCTCAGGAGAGTGCTAATGAAATAGTCACAGAAAGGATGTTCAAAATGATCTCACCTGGCTGTGGTTGCCATGGAAACTCATTTCTCTTATTTATGTTTCTCTTCCCTCTCTTCAAATTACTAATAGTAATAATTTGTCCAGTTATTTAAAAAGACAAGGAATGGGCCATGTGAACTCAGGCAAGAAATGAAAAGTGAAAGGGAGAGAAAAGAGTGTTAAATAGAAAAATAGATGCATCACTGAAACAGTTTCAATTAGCTGGTTTACTCCCTCCACTTAGATGTAAATGTTTGGTGGTTTGGAGTTTCAAAGAAAGTAGGGGAAGGCTTCTAATTCGAGAAGGAAAGTCTTCAAAGATTTCTATTCCTTATTTCCTTTAAGACTAAGACCTCAAAATGAACCCTCCTCAGAAAAGATTTGTATATCCATTTGGATGTTTAAATCCCATTCCTGCCCTCACATCATACACATATCCTTATCTGTGACCAGTCCCTCCCTCACTTTATGTCAATACACCACTGTTCATTGTGTCTTTCTTGATGTCAGCATGTCTGACTTGGATTGTAAGCTTCTAGACCAATGGTTCCTAGGTATCTGAGGTCATAGAACTCTTGAGAATTTCACAAAATCAATCATCTCCTTGCAAAATGCACATGGGCACAATCATGTAGATGTTGGCAATTTCATGAGGTTTAGGGACCTCCTAAAATCCATTCAAGAATTTCAAGTAGAGAATCATTGTCTTAAAGGAAAGGTACCATGCAGATACGTACCATGAAAGGTGCGTTGTCTTAAAAGAAAGGTATCATGCAATCCCATGGGATTGGGGAATAATTTTATTTTCTTGTGAGTTGCTTACACCTTGTTCTGAGACTGCATTCCTACTTTTTTAACACAATGGCTTTTACTTAGATGATGGGTTCAGACTCTTAAGGCATTGCTAGGAGCATTAATCAAAGCATTATTACCAACCTTCCAAAGAGCAGTAGATGATGTAGGTATACAAAATTGGGCTGTAGATGAGCTGAGCCAGGTGGACATGACTTATAAGAGCTGTGGGAGCAAAAATCTTTTTATCTGTCTCTCCCCTCCCCCCACCTGCCACAATTTACCTTTTCTCCTATAGGTAAATTGCAGGGACAAATTGTGGTTAATTGAGTTGCATCACTTTTGTAGATCTTAGACACTGATTGGTAGAGTGACATAAATAACAAGTAACAATGTTTTGTCAAGAGAAAATGAAAGGAACCAGCATTTACTAAGTCCCTACCTCATACTAGGCATGTGTAGCATCGCATTTCACTCCCACCAAAACCTAAGAAGTAGATTGCATTGTCCTCATTTTGCAGTCCTCAAAGAAACCACACTTTTGAAAATTGAAGTAACTCATCCCGGCTCACCTGACTCATATGTGCAAGGTGTGGGATTTTAATCAAGATCTGTCTGGGTCCCATTCCTGTGTGTGGTTTCACCACACTTTCTTCACAAGATGAGACACCGGTGTGGAAGTGTGCTTCCGTGGGGCAAGGCAGGCTTCCCTGAACAGACCCCCTGTCAGATGGACAGAGAGTTACTGGGTTAAGAACCTCTTCTAACAGTGCTTGGTGGTCAGAACATAGGCTTCAAAGTCCAAAATAGGAGGGTCTTACTAACATATAAGTTATTTACCATCTATAAGCCTCAGTTTCCCCATCTATAAAATGGAGATCATGATAGTGCCTAGGTGTTAGATTTTCAAAGGGATTATAAAAAGTGATGTATTATAGAAAACAATGTGCCTAGCACCATGCCTGTCTCATAGAAAGAATTCAGATGTTGATTATCAGTATTCTTGTTCCATGTAGAAGCTTCCACTGCCAAAGATCAGGATGTACTGTACCCTTAAGATCCACCAAGACTCACTGTAGTCTTGAAGTCAAAGAGGTGTCACAAAGGTTGATCTTTGTCTTGCTGAGCTCTGCCCTGGGTAGTATCTGAGGTCCACTGGCCACGTAAATTAAACTCAAAAGTTTTTCCCAGCTAAACTGTTGTAACATTATTGGTGGCAGTTTAGGAGGAGTTCAGAGAGTTTCCATTTTTTTAAGAACTGTACCTTAATTTATTCAACATGTATTTTTTAAATGATTTCCCCTTATTATAAAAACAATATTTGTTCAGTTTTTAAATTTCGTTACCAACATACCAACTGCAGTTTTCTGCAGTCCACATTACTTCTTACAATCTCTTAGATTCAGTCCACACTCACTTACTTTGTCTGCTGGAAACTATAAGAATTTGAATTTATAATGCTTGACTCTCAGCCTTATCTTTAAAAAAAGAAAATAAGCATTTCAAGTTACTTCATCAGGAAGAAGGAACATCCTGGAAAGTTTAGTTACATGGAGGGAAAAAAAAGCTATTTCATACAATTCCATCCCTGATTTTTTTTTCTCTCATTTAGCCCAGAAGAGAGTAAAGAGAGCCTCAGTATAAATTCTGCTCTTAGCACTCATAAAATTAAAAGTAAGCAATTACATTTCACTTTACAAGATATATACTAAAATAAATTGCAATGGATTGAAGAGTTAAAATATTTATAAAGACATAGAGAAAAGACCAGAAAATACTTAGGTCATCCCTAAAAGATGTTACTGGATACAGAGAACAGGGCGGGGAGGAGTTCCTGTTTGAAACTGCAAATGCAATTCTGTATCATCTGAGTTTGTTTCAAAGAACTTCAGCAATTTCTTAAAAGTTATGAATAAGTTTTAAAGGACTTTCTGTTAAAAAGGGCAGAAGAGAAACATCTGGCCCCTGTGTCATCTCTGAAATTAACAAAGAACAAAAGGAAACAGAAACAGAAAAAGAATCTTCACTTCTATGAAACTGCAACTCAGGAAAGGGTCCACAGGTACTTGAAGGAGGAGGAGTGAGGAGGGAAATCTTCTGCAGACCTTGGATGGAATCAAGAGAATCCAGGGTTTGCCAGAGTAGGGACACACACACACACACACACACACACACACACAGGTTAAAGAAAGTGTTGAAGAGAGAGAACACAAATTAAATATAATTCATAGGGCTTCCCTGGTGGCGCAGTGGTTGAGAGTCCGCCTGCCGATGCAGGGGACACGGGTTCGTGCCCCGGTCTGGGAAGATCCCACGTTCCGCGGAGCGGCTGGGCCCGTGAGCCATGGCCACTGGGCCTGTGCGTCCGGAGCCTGTGCTCCGCAATGGGAGAGGCCACAGCAGTGAGAGGCCCGTGTACCACAAAAAAAAAAAATAATAATTCATAAAATTACCATCCTTAAACAATAGTAACGTTTTAATTTCACATTCATATTTTAAGTATCCATACGTTTTATTTTAAATGTTTAACAAAATGATGTTGTGCCACATATACTCTTTTGAAACCTTTTTTCCAGTTGGCAAAATATCATGAAAATTATTATTAAATATTACTTCCTACATTTTAAATAATTACTCATTCCTCTATTCTTATATATATAGAAGGGGTTCTTTTGTTTGTGTTTTGTTCTTTACTGCCTTTAGTATTCCAAACAATAGTTCAACAAACATCCTTATAGTTAAATTTTATTTATGTAGATCCATAATTATTTCCTTAGGTAAATATCTAGAAGTGGCATGGCTGGACTTATAAGCATGCCCATATCTAAGCTATTATTTGTAAAATGTTGTGTCCATTTATATTCTAATCAATATTGTGTGAGAATTTCCATTTTCTCACATCCTCATTAACATTGACTAATATAATTTTTTTTTTTTTTTTGCGGTATGCGGGCTTCTCACTGCTGTGGCCTCTCCCGTTGCGGAGCACAGGCTCCAGACGTGCAGGCTCACGGGCCCAGCCGCTCCGCGGCATGTGGGATCTTCCCAGACCGGGGCACGAACCCGTGTCCCCTGCATCGGCAGGCAGACTCTCAACCACTGCGCCACCAGGGAAGCCCCTAATATAATTTTTTGAATACCTTTTGGATAGGTAAATTTTTGTCATTGCATTGTTTTTTCTATTGTGAATTGTCTATGTCATCAACTTTTTCTTATTGAATTGTTAAAACTATTTATATATTGAGCATATTAACCCTCTCTTTAATATATGTTATATACATTTATATATATTTGATATATTTAAACATGTCATCTCTTTTGTCCTTCCTCTTAGTCATAATTTTTGATGTTTTGATGTGCAGATATTTTTTGCATTTATATAGTAAACATTATTAATTTTTATGTGATTATTGCCTTAGGACTCAGGCTTCCCAATCCAGTATTATATAAACACCCACTTCCATACTCTTGGAGAACATCATTTCCTTTTTTTACCCTTATAAATGTCTTTTATCTAAAATGTATTCTTTCAGTGGTGTGAATGGGGGACTACCTTTTCTTTGCTCCTCCAAATGAATAGCCAGTTGCCACAATACAGAATTTATTGAATAATATATCACATCTTCTGATTTAAATGTCACTTTTATCATACACTAAATTTTTATATTTACTTGGGAATGTTTCTAGGATTTTTATTCTGTTTCATTGATCCTATACCAGCACAGGCTGATGTTATAACTTTACAATATGTTTGAATTGGTCATAGGAGAAATTCTCCCTTATTACTCTTCTTTTCCAAACATTCTTGGTTACTCTTATGTATCTATTCTTTCCCATGAGGCTTAGCATTATTTTATGAAGTAAAAAAATGAAAAATTTAATTGAGAGTCTTTATGGTCTAATTTGGGGAGAATGTAATTATTAGTGTAATTTTTTCTAGGTTTCTGGAAAATAAGCAATGTTTCATAAAAGTTGAGTACTTTTTAATGGCACAGAGAGTGTGGATATAAAATTGCACTGGTTTTAGATTCCTTCTTTTTTTACAAGTTTTCATGAAGCAAGTCATGCAGAAGAACTGGCAGATACCCACTAGAAAGATTAGTGAAAGAAAATGAGGTTTTATTTGGGAAAGAAAAACTTTAACTAATAAAAAGACCTGGAAAGAGATCCCATTTTAGCCGACAACTACCTGGACAATACTTTGTTCCTAGGATGTGGCCGTCTGGCCCTCTTCCTTTCTTCTTGCTATGCTCCAAAGAGCAAATGTTTGGTATTTAGGAGTCTTTTTTTCTTTTGACTTGCAAAGGCGTACATCAATGATTTTACCATTGCTTTGAAACTAATCTTCTGAGGCTAGAGAAGAAATAGTTCTAAAAAACCAAATTAAATTGCACTTTTTTTTTTAGATTTTATTATTTCTGCTGTTACTTAAGAATGGTGAGAAAGTTTTACAGTCTTGTGGAAAAATGACATAGCATTTCTTCCACAAACTACCAAAAGTAGTTAATCTATTTAAATCGTTACACGATACTTTCATAATTATGTGGATGTGGATGGAAAGGAGAGTGGATAAGGTAGCTTTGAGTTGAAAAAAGCAGGGGGAAACCTTCTAAGGCATAGATAAAGATGTGACAGATGTGATCTTGCTATATCCTATGGTTAAAATCTATTATTAAAAAATTACAAATAGCATTGGGTATTATTTTATAGGGAATAAAAATGTTAAGATTATAATCTTCAGATTTAACATTCATTTTTTATAGTTATTTTAGAATAGATCAACTTAAGATGCAAAAATCCCTCAGCCAAGGGAGTTAATCTCTTTGATTTTGCATGAAATCAAATGTTAAAAGTTCTTAAAATGAATTTTCTTTGTCTGGTTTAAGAAAACTAAGAAATGTACAGAAAGTTGCAGTCTTGATCCCACCACAATAATTAAAGTCCAATTTTTTACATAGCAACATGAGGACAGATGGCCCCATGGTTCTCCTCTGAAATTTCCAGCCCTACTATGGGTGTTTCTGCTCATGCTTTCTCTCTGGGTGAGGGTGGGTATCTGAGTGTGTGAAATCTCCAAATGATTTTTTTTCATTTAATAGTGATGTCTGATACAGTATTTATATGACCATCTTTTGTTTTCTTAAACCTTGAAATGGCCTATATAAGAGCAATGGAGGTATTACGTTTAAAACATTTTGGCAGCCATAGTGATGCGTTTGCAACCCAAGTGACAAACTTCGCCAATTAGATTTCCCCACTAAGAGCTGATTGTGTTAACATACTGGATTTCCTGGAATGTGACCACATTAGAAAGAAACAATTTCTACATGGATTCTACATCAGATTTTTTTGATAAATATATGGAGAAAAGGACCCCTCCATAATTTTTCTCTAGTGTTTACAGGTATCACAGTAAGTGAAACAGCTATGCAAATAGGAAACACAATCGCTGAATTTGTTTTAGAGGTTCTCTGTTTATAGAAATACAGCATTCATTTGTTGTTGTACCTGGTGGCTATTAACTGCTCTAATTGTGCTGTAGACTCGTTAATAAGTTTGTTGAAGTTGCACATTATAATTTTAAAGGAGTTAATTGAATACTAATCCAATGCGCAGCACAAAAATTATTTGAACCATTCCAAGGAAAGCTGAAAATCCTACCAGCTGCCTTGGTCCTAGTAAATCCCTACCCCTGTGAAACAGAGAAAATGAATATTCAATATTTTTTCCATTTGAGTCTCTTGACATTCTATTGATTCACTTTATTTTCCCAACAATTTTCTGACAGGTTTCCCAATGTGGATTCTGTAAATTCTTTGATATGCATCTTGTGATTACCTTTGAAAATGAGCGCTGTGGCTAACTTTGGGCTGGGGCTTAGAACTCGGGAGCCCGAAGCCCTTCACACTCTGGGAGCCAGCACATTTGTAGACTTTTACTGCGTTACCATGTGATCCTCAGATCTGGGACAGAGTCAAATAGCAGAAGAGGAAGGAGGTTCAAGAGGGCATAAAACCTAAGTTATGTTTGTGAAGCAGGTTACTGTTCTGGGGGATTTGGGGAGCAAAGAGAAGTGGGGGATGGCTAGACCTTAAGATTGTGCTAGTAGGGGAAAATGAAAAAAAGAAAATCACTTAAAGGCAAAAAACTAGGACAAAGAAACTAGTAGGTGTGGCAGGAAGGTAATATCTATCCCAACGACAGTTGTAAAAGGAACAGTCCATTGAGTGTAGAAATGACAGTGACCTGTGTAGGAGAGAGTGTAGGAACAGGTGAGTCTCACACCTTTGCAGAATCTAAGAGCCGGTCAGTTGATGTCACCATTCTAGAGAGTGCCATTAGCACACAGATAGGTGACACAGGCTCTTTCTTTCCATCCTAACGTTATCCTTCATTGGAAGAAGAGCCTCACCCTTGTAAAAAACTAAGTTTGACCAGAATCTTGCAGAGTAAGGAACTGGCATGCAGATCCCTTTGCAAACCTCCTCCCGATCTGCTGTATTACCTTCTCCATCACATTTTGTCTCAGTATCTTGTAGGAGCGTAAGTTCCACTATTTACTCAACTTTGTATCTCTTAGTGTCGAGCTCCAAGCAATCATATAGTGTAATCTCAACAATATTGTAGAATAAGTAACAATATTGTAGAATGAATGACAAAAGAGATGATCCATGATGTAGAAAATGTTCATTAGACCTGACGCCCAAATGGGGCTCCTGTTTCTTCCAGATCAGGAGCAGCTGTATGAAGCAACTGCCCATCTGTCTGTGTATAATTGACCTTAAAGACCATATATACAGCAAGCATTCTTTGACATCACTCTTAAACCCAAGATGCTTTTAAATGATGTCTTTGGAGTTGCACCTTGAAGGTAGAGATATTCTACTCTATTTTTCTCCTAACACTTTGGGCAGCAGAGATCTCTGACTTCTTCACACTGTTAAACTAACTGGCCTGTTCAATCAAAAATGATCAAGCTGGGGGCTTCCCTGGTGGCACAGTGGTTGAGAGTCCGCCTGCCGGTGCAGGGGACGCAGGTTTGTTCCCCGGTCGGGGAGGATCCCGCATGCCGCGGAGCGGCTGGGCCCGTGAGCCATGGCTGCTGGGCCTGCGCGTCCGGAGCCCGTGCTCTGCAACGGGAGGGGCCACAACAGTGAGAGGCCCGCGTACCTCAAAAAAACGAAAAAAAAAAAAAAAAAAGATCAAGCTGCCTGTTTTGACTGAGTGTTGACTTGGGCAAACAGGCTGTGAGTTTAAACAAAACCTTGATGGCTTTCCTCTCTGCTGATTATACCTCTAGAGGGGACATAATTTTGAAGTAAATGCAAAATATTCCTGATTTGTCTTCAGGAGGTGGGAGTGGAGTTTTACAAAATAAAAGTGAAAAAAGTCAATGGCACATATTGCTTTAGGCTTTGCACAATAGCTTTTAGTTCATGCATTATCCTTCTTGGACACAGTAGTCCCTCAGCTAATATTTGTCAATCAGTGCCTCCCCTCCCCTCCTACCAATCATAAGTTTCAGGATGGACCGTGTCTTCTTAACTCACCACCAACCCCTTGTCTATAGCTGATCAACAAGGAATTGTCATATGTAATAACAGCTGCTGACGTTTATTTATTTTTTAAATTAACAATGATCAACAAACAATGACCTAAGGGCCAAATCTGTCCCCACTACCTGTTCTTTTTTTTTTTTTAAGAAAAGATTTATTCTAAAGTACACACCTTTAACAAACAATTACTCATTAAAAAAACAGACTGATAACAAAATTAGATCTTGGTTTGCAGATATATTCAGCTTTTAATTGGCATAAGTTCAGAATATGATTAATTTGATTGCCATAAGCTGTTTATGCAAGAAGAATCAGAAAGCTTACTGAAAGATCAGTTTTTAGATTTGATCCTATGTTATTTTCACTAAACTTGGTTGATTTCAGAAACAGGAAGTGAGGGAGTTTGATCATTCAAAATTCTTATTAGTAGTTCAATTTCAATAAAATTAAAATACACATGGAGGAATAAGCTACAACCCATATGCAGAATCTGTTCTCACTATCTCCACCTACCACCAGTACACACTACTATGATCTTTAGCCTAGACTACTGCAATAGTTTTATAACCCGATTCCTGCTTCCCTACACAAAGGAAGATTAAACAGAGCAATATTTTTAAAAACTCGTTACATCACAACTCTCCTTCCTAAAATTTCCAGAGACGTCTCTACTTTATAATGAAAGAAACACTCTTCATAATAAACCATAATTCCTTGCACGAGCAGACCACGTGTTGCCACTCCCACCTCAACTCTCATCAGACTCCCCTATCTTACTGGCTTCTTCTTGGCCCTTTGTTTTCTTTTTTTAAAAATTAATTAATTAATTAATTATTCTTATTAGTCATCCATTTAATACACATTAGTGTATACATGTCAATCCCAATCTCCCAATTCATCCCACCACCACCACCAACCCCCCGCTGCTTCCCCCGCTTGGTGTCCACACGTTTGTTCTCTACATCTGTGTCTCAATTTCTGCTCTGCAAACCGGTTCATCTGTACCATTTTCTAGGTTCCACATATATGCGTTAATATACGATATTTGTTTTTCTCTTTCTGACTTACTTCACTCTGTATGACAGTCTCTAGATGCATCCACGTCTCTACAGATGACCCAATTTCGTTCCTTTTCATGGCTGAGTAATATTCCATTGTATACATGTACCACATCTTCTTTATCCATTCGTCTGTCGATGGGCATTTAGGTTGCTTCCATGACCTGGCTATTGTAAATGGTGCTGCAATGAACATTGGGGTGCATGTGTCTTTTTGAATTATGGTTTTCTCAGGGTATATGCCCAGTCCCACTACCTGTTCTTGTAAATAAAGTTTCATTGGAACACAGCCACATCCATTTGTTTGCATATGGTCTGTGGCTGCTTCTAGGCAACAGTAGCAGAGTTAAGTAGTTATGACAGAGACCATATGATCTGCAAAGCCTAAAATATTTTCTACCTGGCCTTTTCCAGAAATCTTTCACCAACTCCTGATTCACTGCTCTGCACTGGGCAGGCATGTCGTGGATTATCCCTTTCAATTTTCACAATAATTGTATGTGATATGTACTGCAGTTATCCCCATTTTACAGATGAGGAAATAGAGGCACAAAGGGGCTCAGTAAGAGAGTGGTAGAGCAAGAAGCAGAAGCCAGCTAGGAGTAACTCCAAGTCCATGCATCTCGCCACTGCCCTGCCTGCCTCTCACCCAGTGAGAGAACAGCTATCCTTGCCTTTGACAGCGGGAAGCATTCTGTGAATACCTGGAGATGGATGTCAGGGCATGCCTCTACTTCTCAAATGCATCACAAGTACTGCCTCCAGTTCCCTGGTGGGACAGGCATGGCTGGGAGTGATTGAAAGCACTGTTGTTGGAAAGGTGAGCTCTCAGGCAACATGGGAGCCCAGTGAGGCACTTCAGCTGTCACCTGATGGCTCTATAAACACTAGGGAAGGGTGTTTGGTGGCCTCATCCCAGGACCCTCTGTGCTGGGCGGCAGTCTCCTGCAGCTCCTCCAAGTCTGAAATGGAAAACTTTCACCTGCTACCGAGACTGGTGCCCCCCAGTCTGCAGAGACTCCGATGGGTGCAGGGGAATTTCATCTTAAGTCAGAAAGAGAGGGGACACAGAGGTCAACAGACAACTAGCTGTAATGTGAGTGGACTTCTTTCATTTAAAAAAAATTTTTAAACCCCTCCGCTAATGACTTGGTGATTTTCACAGTAGTAAATGTGCTGACTTAAAAAATCCGTGGGAGGTCAATAATTTTCCCTCTGCCTGTCACTGTGCTGATTGTGGTTCCGATGCACCTTAATTACAGTACCTACAGGTGGAGTATTATACAGTGTTTACATTAATCAGAATAGATTTACTGAGGGAAATAAAACTGCCCGCTTCCTTAGCGTTGCACTCTTATCAGGCAGCAAGGGGGCTGGCGGGCTTCTGGGTTAATGCCCGGAGCTGAGGTCCCGCCTCGTAGCAGCCAATGGTCTGAGAATGTCTCCATCCTAAGCTGGAGCCTTGTGCCGAACCAAGGAATCAGAGGAAAGTTCCAGAAATTGGATCTTCAGGATTATTAGATCAGAGGGGGAAAGTGTGTGTGTGTGTAGAGAGAGAGACAATGAGAAAGATTGTGCAATTGTTTAAAGAACTGATTTTCCATTGTCTGTGGCCATGGGGACAAGAGGAAGCCAGGTCACGGAAGGGCATCCCCCCAGGTCTTACTTTTGTACAGGGAGAAGAGGATAGAACCTCCACTGGGAGCTGAAGAGGGTATACTCCGCCATCCAGTTGGGGGTTGGGAGGAAGAGGGCTAGGTTTTGCTGTTGTTGTTTTTTCTGTTTTATTTTGTCTTGTGAGTTTTACATAAGGCTTTACGGTAAAATTGATTAGAATGGAGGCCAACAGCCTCCACTCATCCAGAGGGGCAATTTAGGTGGGTGGCTGACGCCTCCAGCTCCTCACTTAATCTCCGTCCTTCACATTCCTCATCCACAAAATGGGCTTCATAGTATTACCTGCCTCACAAGGTCACTCTGGGGGTTTATTGAGATAATATGCATAAAGCGCTCATAACAATGCCTGGCACATAGTAGGTGCTCAGTTAAAGTTAGCTATTATTTTCAGAAGTCGTGAACATGGACTTTTAGAGGCAGGGAAACATAGTCTCTTGTCCTGTCTCTACTAGTTAAAAGTAGTGATGTTATCCAAGTTACTAAACTTCTCTTGGCTTTAGTTTACCCATCCATAAAATGGGGATAATAGTACCTTTAATGAGGGTTGAGTACAAAAGACTTTGCGTATAGTGGACGCTCATAAATATTAGCTATTAGCAACAAATTGGAGTGTGTTCTAATCTTTAGGAAATGACAGGTCCTAAGTGCCTGATCAAGTTGTTGAAGTGATTTCTTTCTTCTCAACGTGGTACTTAAGTCCCTAGTCTTTCCCAGCAGGTCACGCCTGAGTTCTTGGTTAGGTCTAGACTTGGCTAATGGAGTCCCTGAGCACATCCTAAAAAAAGAGCTTGCAAAACCGTAGTGTGTACTTGAGAGGGAAAGCCCTGGGGAGGTTCCGAGGATGACACAAAGCCAGAGGAAAACATTTCAGTGGAAATAATCCATGCACATTTCAGAAGCAGGTCCTTGAATTGGCCCTGTTCAAGAAATGGACATGGAGGGGTGGGATAGGGAGGGTGGGAGGGAGGGAGATGCAAGAGGGAAGGGATATGGGAACAGATGTATATGTATAACTGATTCACTTTGTTATAAAGCAGAAACTAAAAAAAAAAAAAGAAATGGACAAAACGCTGAAGAGTTACATATTTTGAAAATAACTTACCCATCCATCTTTGGGAGTGACAGCCCTGTCACTATTGTGCACAGCAGTCGAGCCTCCCTCTGGGCAGGACCAGAGCCAGCAGGCAGGGAAGGCCCAAGGTGACACGTTAAAGGCAGCTCAAGGCCCTCCGGGCTTTGGGTCCATCCTCACCCTTGCTGAATAGCCTTTCTGCAGGAGCGATTTTAAGGTTAAAAAACATCCAAAGAGGAAGGAAGCGGGGAGAGAGAGGGAGGGAAAACCTCACTCTTGTCTCTCCACCGACCTCATTTACTCTTCTTTACTTTCGTTAGTGAAACGTGAACCCCACGCATGACGTGAGGGAGTTCCCAGACAGAACAGGACTTTGCCATCCTCTGCTGGATCATTCCTTCTTTATGCTGTCGCTCATGGAGACCCATTGTTATGCTGGGGCACTTGGGTGATCTAATCGTAAAAGGTCCAAACCTGTCAAACTATTACTTCCGGCTTGTGTGATCCAGTAAGAACCCCCCTCCCCTGCTGCCAGGAGTAGCTGCTCAGCTGGGACTGGACTCGGCCTGGCAGGGAGGACACAGTCCCTGTCTCACCTGGAGCCCTTTTTGCCACTTGCAATGATATTGTTTCATTTCAGTGCTTGCAGCTAAAGCTGACCTTTCTTTGCATTACAACTCGTTTCATTAACACCTTTTTCTTTCCTTCCTCGGTGTGAGCTTTTGTCATTTGGTTTTGGTGGCCAGATTGCTTGGGGGGATGGTACAGCCAGCTGGGGCGCTACAGTGGGCACTGTGGCGGTACTTACAAAAGACTCAGATGCAATTCCTGCTTCCCCATTCCCATTAGAACTTCAACAAAATAATATTAACAGAGTAAACGACTCACTGATATTTAGAAATCTAGTGTCCTGGAACCAAAGTGGATCTGAGGGGATTATAAAGCATTAAGCCCTCAATTTAAAAATGAGGCAAGTGAGGTAGGTCACACGGTGCATGGCTGAGCCTCCAAATAAGGGCTGCCCTGAGGCTTCCCATGATCCAGGAGAGCTATTTTGCCATGAATCTGGAGCACGGTCTCAAGATACATAACTAGTTTAAGTCCGTGATAAATATTAGATCATTTTAGGATGACCTGTTTAGTCTTTTAATCCAGATAAACAGTACCCTGTCTACAATAATGGCTTTAGAGCTATGGCGTTAGTGGGCAGAGAGGAAGAATTAGCATAGTATTTGCTTGTATGTAAGTGGGGCTTTCGTGTTTGAAATCACTGGGTAGAACAGAGTCCTTGAAACCGTTGTGAACAATGGTCATAGAGAAAGAAAGTGCTGGACTCACGGCCAAGAAAATGTTTGCTGCACAAAAATTCACTTGGGCAGGAAACTTCACCAGTTATAAACTGGCGGCATTTCCAGATGAGCGGCATTTTACTTTATGGCCCTCTGCATCACGCTCGGTCGCTCCGAAATGATTACATAAGGGACTGGTTTTATTACGTGAGCTCACTTGGTACCTCTGCCTCCAGGGTGTCCTGGGGGAAGACAAGGTAGGGTGGTTGATTAAGAGCACCCAAACTGAATTTGTAGACCTGATTTCCTGCCCCGTTGCTGCCTCTCAACAGCTGTGTAACTGGGCATATTTCTCTGTCTCTGTTGATTTTAGGTTCTGGTTTAAAGACTTTGCACTAGAGAACTTAATAACATGGCCAGATTTAGTAAAAACCAAAACATCAAAAACACAGGCATCTAGTTAAATTTGCATGTCACACGAACAGTGAGCTTTTTTATGTATAAGTAGGTCCCACACAATGTTTGGGACATTCTTACACGAAACAACATTATTTTTCTGAAATTTAGCTGGGTTATGCTGTATTTCATCTGGCAAGCCTAGTCTGTAAAATCCTTTGGACCTTAAAATTGAATTCTGTCATAAACATATCTGACTTTGTTTCTAAGAGAGAGTGGGCTTGCTCAGTGAGGGGAGGGGGAGAGAAGCAATCCCCTGAAAATGCCAGCCAATTTCCAGTGTGCAGAGGGACGACAGTTCACAGCATCCAGAGGAACCGTGTTTTAGAAAACTCTCTTCATTTTGAGAGGTAGCCCCTGAGGACACAGCAGGCTCCTCAAGGCCCAGGCCCCAGCTATGGCTGCAGAGCCAGACCTCAAGGGTCCAGGTAGCTCTGTCCCCAGTGCTGTGCCCAACGCCCTAGAGAGAGCTGGGTGAAGAAAAATCACTTCTAGTCCTTACTGTACACAGAAGCAATTACAGTTAATCCTGGCTCCATGCCATCATGCACGGAGGACCAGAGAATCCCCACAACAGGGGCCTAAACAAACCATCCTTTAGTGGAACCCAGGAATAGTTGTGGGCCTCCTCTTTCTCCCTAGGTGACGTGGAGATGGCACCCACCTCAACCTGTTTTTGTTTGGAGCAGGGTTGCAGGGGGGGCGGGACGGGGACCAGCAAGAGAGAGGGAAGGGAGGGAGACGCTGGAAGTCAGTGTTGCAGGATGGAAATTGCAGATCGCAAAAGGCCTGGTGGCTGGAGGTGGGGTGAGAATAATAAAGATTTCCAACATAGCCTTAAAAAGTATTTGCAGGTAGCGCTTTACCCTGTGTTACAGTGAGGGCCCTCCCTGAAGAGTAATGACCACCTCTTTGGTCCATTTAGTTTGTGTCTTTTACAGTCTATCAGAGATGAGTTTCCTGGAGTCTGGGATCCCACTCAAGGCTGTGTGGAAACATGCAGAAGTGTGTTGATTCCATTTCCACAGTCCTCACATTCTGCCCTTGAGAGGGGCCCTCCACTGATTTCTGGAATGGATGGGCAAACGACCCCAGTGTCTCCAAAAGCACTTCTGAATACCCACCCTCCCCGCCACACACACACACACACACACACACACACACACACACAGGCACGCACGCACACGCACACGCACACACATACGCAGCCAGGACCTGAATGAACGGGGACACCCAGACAGCTCCCACGAATTCTACCTCACCTCCATAAAGAAGCACGCAGAGCCCTGGTGCGAAGACAACGCGGTTAGGCTACAATGCTTTATAGACAGAGAGAAAGGAGGAGAACAACTCTTTGCTTTGGATGCAAATAAACTCAGCTTCACCTTTAAAGCTGAAAACCTGTGCCCTTGGCAAGACGTCTGGGGACAGTTCCAGAGGTATTAATCTTACTCCGTTTACAAGTTAAATAGGTCTTTCGAAACTGTTTCTCTAGCACTGCTTTTTCTCTCCAGCACAATCTCCCCCTCTCTCGCCTTTTTAGTACAGTCCGAACTCCCCAGCCGCAGGAAGCCCCCGGGAACGGAGGTCAGGGAACCGACTCGGGTGGATTTCCGAGCCACCCGCTGGCTGCGGGGTCGGCCAGCAGATGGCGCTGTGCCGCACAGTATGGACCCTGCGTGCCGGCCGGCGCAGGAGCGGGCAGACTGCTCAAAGTTTCTAGTGCCATTCCTGGACCGAAACAAATGTTTGTGGAATTAAGTAGTGATTTCCTTTAGTCTGCGCGACTCTTACTGGCTGTGTTTTCAGGCTCTAGATGTTAACATATGCCATATATTGCTTTTTCGGGGGGAAATCGGGGGTTTCCAAGCACATTTAAACCCATCCTAACTGCTCACGTCAGCTAGCCAAGGTCTGCATTTTCTGATAAAAATAACCCAAAAAACTTCCTTATTAAGAGCTAGAATGGTTTGGAAGACAAAGAAATGCTGGAAAATGTAAGTAAACAGAGCACCTAAGATTTTTCTTAGAGGGGGAGGGGGATTCTTTTACCAGACTCAAAAATAAAGCATGAAAGTGGACAGCATGAAACTCAAGGTTTGGGTGGAAAAAGAGTCAGGTCGCTGGCTGCCGGGGTTGGGAGAACTGGAGTTGCCTTATATGATTGCTGGAAACACTTGGGTGCAATGACCGTATGTATATAATTGTGGAGAAAATTTAGGAGATGTGCTGGTCTTCAGGGCACAGCCAGAAGGCCATGGGTTTTCAGAGCCAAGTTAAGCAGCCGTGGATTACAGTGATAGGAATTGTCAGTGCTATTGCTCCACGGGGCCAAGTGGCCCCATTAGTTAGGGCTCAGTATGTATTTAATGTTGTCATAAAATCCATCTTCTCAAAGTAAGCAAGGCAACTCTGTGTGCATCTCCAAGAGGATGTATGCAGCTTTGTTTGGGATAATGGATTTGACGTGACTAAAAACGGTGGGGATTAGATGGACCTGGCACGGATAAATATGACTAATTGTCATCTTGCATCAGCATAAACATGGCTAGCACTGCAGACTAGGACAAGATGGGGAAGCCAGGGAGTTTGGGCGGGACGAGGCGCTGCAGAATTGATCGTAACTGATTGATAAAGCAGGGGTGGGACGGAGCATGGAGGAGGTTTTCCCTTACGTGTGGATGTGAACAGAGCTTTTTTAGAATTTCCAAGCACTTTATTGCTTAAATTGGACTGTGTGTTGCCGCCCTGCCGAGTGAGCACACAGCTGTCTGCCGCGTGCAGAGTGACTTTGGGCTTCTCTTTCTTAAATGCTGATGAAACTTTTGAAACTGGCAGAACGTCCCAATTCATCTTTTACACAAGAGAATAGGTTTTGAAATCTTGTTTTAGACTTTTCAGAAGTTTTCAGCAAGTGACCCAATTATATTATTTCTGTTTGTATACATAGATAATGTTTAACTTTCCTAACCTGTTTTACTATTTTTTTTTTGTAAATCAGCAGCTATGGCTACACGGAATTTTTTTTTTTTTTAGATAATGAATAAATACTTCTAGTACTGAAATACAATCTTTTAAAGGAAGAAATATTCTCAGACTTTGAAACTTAATCATTTGAAACAGTAATTATATTTAAGGTGATTAAATAATATGATGAGGTATATTCATTTACTAACATACGGTTTTTCACAGTTGATGCCATTTTTTTCACCTGTTTCCATTTTTTAAGCTAAAGTTCAAGGACATTTTTCTAACCAAATGTCATTTATAATGTCAATGTATGCTGTTTATATCATGAACATTGTTAACTAGTGAAATGAAACTTTCGTTCTGCCACTCATAGCAATATTTAAGCCTTACCAAATATTATAAACATTGCAAATTCTATCCATAATATCCAGAAGCTGATTTTGGATCAAATTTAGAGCTGTCTTTCAAACAGAGCCACATTAAATTTAAAATTAGTCAAGGATTACAGTTTGCTATGAAGAATGTCTCCACCTCCAATATGAGCAAATGTCATCAAAGTGAAAGGAGAAAAAAAGAAAAGAAAAGAAAAGATGTGATTGTTTTGACACAAGTGAGAGAAGCTTAGTGTTGCTTCATTTTTAACCTCACTTCAAATTATCTTTTAACCACCCTGATATTTCTGCGTGGAGATAATCACATCTCATCAGCCTTCTCAAAACCCCGTAGCTCCGTACCCAGAGCTAATGCTCCTTGTTAAATCATATTGCTAAACAAAATGTTACAGCTCCCGCAGCAGACAGATGAAAAGCAGCTTTGCTGGACGGCCTTTTTTTTTTTTTTCCTTTCCATCATTCGATTTTATTTTCTTTCCTTGGGTAATTTTCATCTTACATAAGGTATGCGAATGTTTTCCCTAGAAAGTCAGGACATGAGCTTAAAAAAGGTAAAAGCAAATCTGCCCTATAGATGAAGAGAGAAACCTGTTGAAATGCTCCTGGGAAAATAATAGAGACAGGGATTCACAGGCACATTTAATAGAAGAAAATCCTTCTTAAATGTTCTTCTGAAACATGGGACTTCAGGAGAAGAAAAAGTGACCCTGGTTTTAAACATACACAATCGATGATTCCTTAACATCATTTAAGAATTCACATATCATTGAGGTTTAACAAACACATGAAGAACACTGGGCTTATTTATTTGAGCAGTTTTGCATCTGCAGGTGTAAAATCAAAAGCCCTCTGCTTAACATTTGAAAAACTGGTGTATAAATGACTGACTGCCTTATCTTTATACAATTTGCCTTACTTAACTTCACTTCCTCTCACTTTGTTATTTAATTTGTACAAAATCAGTTTCCAAATCAGAGTGACTATCATCTATTAGTCCCCCTGGTGACAGAGGGCAGGGCATTGTTGTAGCTGAGTTAATAAAGCAGAAACACAAGCCTAATTACTGGGGAGATAAACCATGCTGGCAGGGGTTACCTTCCTCAAGGTCTGGAGCTATCTGTACCCAGACATTTCGTAAGGAGAGTGTGTGTGCTAAGGACAGACAGAGACCAAACAGGTGGGGTGTGTTTGTTTTCAGAGAGCAATACTGATAAATTTCAGAAGTTGTCTTCCTGAGAGGATGGTGTGGTAAACTGTGCATATACACGGGGCAGGGAGGGGAGGGGAGCAAGTGAATATTCATTAATCAAATGAGATAATGGCGGGGGGGGGGCGAAGGTGCTTCATAACTGCAAGGGGGGCAAAGCAAATAGAAAGTGGCATTTTTGTTACAAAGGCATGTATGTATGTTTAAATAAGCCTACATACACATGTGTTAAATAGCTCTGAGGTGGTGGTGGTGGGGTGTGTGTGTGTGTGTGTGTGTGTGTGTGTGTTTATATGAGAAAGAGAGAGAGATTGAGAATGCCTCTCTAATGCCAGCAGTTACATGATGGAACGTATCCCTCTATGGAAAATTTTAAATATATGAATATTATATATATAGTGTAATGTGTGGAATCATACTGTATATAGCATAATGACTCAAACAACTTTTATAGCATAGAACCTGATTGAAAAATCTGATTTATTGATGGTTCAGAAGGCTGTATTGTGTTTTTATAGGCTTAACTCATGCGTATATGACTAGACCATATTTATGCAAATTGCATAGTCATGCTGAGAAATTTCACCATCCTGTATACTTTTTCATATGTAATATGCAAGACTGCAACACTTTTATCGAGACTGCCATCCTCCCCAATTCCCTCCTTCCAAAGTAAACAAACAAAAAAGCCTACCTGTGTAACTAACATTTAAGAGATATTCATAAAAAGAGAAAAAATAATACAGTTCCTGACTCCTGATTTGGATGGCTACAGTAATCAGTGGATACTGTAACAAAAGCTGAGAAACTGTGTTTAGAGAGTGAATCTATTAATGCAGTTTTGTCCAACAAATATTAAAATTGCAAAGTAATTTGCCTATTTGACAATGGCTAATGAACTTAAGTATGCAGAATGAACTTTAATAATTGAGGAAATTGTGCAGTTAAGCTGAGAGCAGCTGAAAATTACAAATAAAATGAACTCTCTAGTTTAGCAAGACTATCACTACTTCTATTACCAACCAGTTTGTGTGGGTCTCAAGAAAGTCTGGAAACTTTCAGGTGACTGTACATTTATTGTGATGATTTACCATAAAGATATTGACCTCATTTTTTAAAATAGAAATGAGCACTAATACTTCTTTTCCACAGTATGTTTCTGAATTGCCATGTGGCTGGAATTATACAAAAGGTCTCATTGGCAGGCTGAGTTTTAATTTTGATTTCAGGTTTATGATCCTATCTGTGTCTATTTTAAATTTAAATGGATTACATTCAGCAAAAAATCCTTTTACTAGCCTGGCTTGGCTGTCTCATACTATTAGGCTCTATATGTCCAGCTTTTACAAATCTGTTAATACATAAAACCATAAGAAGCCTCTTATGTTCAAACCAGGTTAGACTGAAAACATCAGATTAATATTTGATAATGTAGAAGAGCTCTTAATCAGATTTGCTTATTTCATGTCAGAATGTTTCTGCAATTATCATAATTGTTGTGCTAAATATGTTTGTCTTTGTATCTGGCTTTGGGCATAATCTTCTCTCTTGAAAGCCACTCAATGTGGAACTTCAGATTCCTGCACAAAACCCAATTAATATTAAGATGACAAGCCCCAATGAGCTCCGAAGAGGCAACAGCTGAACAGACTCTAACATTCTTAAGTACAGATACTTGAGTGATCAAGTACATCTGAGGGAGACACACAATTCAATAATCCCTTTCTCAAGAAAGTCAAGAGCCCTGTGAGATACGAGGGAAATCAAAGGAACACATCAGAAAGAAAATGACGGGTCTGGTCCTGTAGCGTCTCTATTAAAATGCAAAAGTTATGGATTTTTTTTCAGGATGATGGGAACCTTTTCTGTTTTTATTGATTTCTTTTTATAGCTTGATGATTTCTCTAAGATTATCTTAAAAGCTTAAAGAAAAAAGGGGCCTCATCAAAAGGTATCTTGCATGACAGAAGTGTATATAGTTTTGGTTAACATGATGGGGTGAAGGCTCTTACAGTCCGGGAAGAAAGGGATTCTGCTAGTTCATCAGCCTGGGGAAGGGCTGCAGCCTCCATGGTAAAATGAACATCTTACTGCCACATTTGGTGCATGCATGTGGCAAACCCAGCCTGCTTGCCCCTGCACCAGTAAGGAGAGATGAGCAGGGGGCTGAAGCTACCCGGGCATTCCCCCAGAGACGGAGTCATAAAGCACTGTATTAACAAACATGTTTTCTATTTGCGTTGTGTAAAGCCTTCATACCCTGACCCCCCATTTCCTAGCATCCTGGGTGACTCCTTGGATTTACAGCTAACTTCACTGTCCAGAGGTGACATCCTAACCCATTGATTTGTAATCAGAAATTGGTTTCCTGTCACTTTAAAAGTGAGGCACTAAGGGGCAGTAAAAACAAGGCTGTCGGAGCTAAATGGAGCTATAGTTCAGACTCAGGGCCATTACACACTACCTTCTCCATGTATTTATTACATTAAAAAACCTCTGTAGTGCACTTTAAATAGCCGGTGACACCCTCCTAGGTGACTTGTGGCTCTGTGAAATCAGTTTTGTAGAAAGTCCTTCACATGTGCCAAAACAAAACCAAAAAATAAAAAAAAACACCAGTGTGCCTGTGTTTGTGCATAAGAACGTGCCAGTCCCAGTCCACTGAGTGAGTCTCTACGCCCAGCATTTCAGCGGCAGGAGGTCCCAGTCGTGGTTACGCAACATCACCTAGAGCTCACTTTTCTCAGGCATCAGGAAACGTGAAACCAACCAAAGTGGCCCTTGCTTGTTGCCTGATAAATCTGGTGGAGCTGTGGAGTCTGCCTGCCCAATTTCAGGGTCTCTCCTAAGTGAGAAGGACCCGTACATATACCCACGTCCATCCCCCTCCAGACACCCAACTACCCACCTCCCACACATGATACCCTGACAGTTTTTTCAGATGTCCCCTTTACAGTAAACAATAGAGAACAGGGATAATTAAAATCGAAACTACCTAGCCTGGAGTAGAAATAGGCTTCTCCGACTTAGGCTTACATTTTCAAAGATACAAGTGCTCGAAAATTACCAAGAAAAGGTTTTCAGAGATTCCTCTTATAAACCAGACACAAATTCCACCCAAATTCAGCTCCTGGTTGGCCCCAGAGCCCCCATTTCCTTTCTCTGCTTGTCTCAGCAAGGCAGGATTTCCCTGGAGAGAGACCCTCACCCTGGCAGTAATCTAGGCGCCGTGCACCATTGCATCAAAATAGACTCTTTGCCACACAAGCGTGGACAATTCTACTCACAGAGTGAATTGCCCCAAATGGTGAGATATTTGAAACGAAATGTGTTCCTGTTGCCTTCTGAGGTTCCCACTAATTAATATTCAAAAGACTCAAAGAGGAAAAATGGATACCTAAATCATACATATGTATATGCCTTTTAAGCTTTATTATAAAGGCAAAATAACCCCTTACTTGGTTAAAATCCAACTTGAGTCAACATACAAAGGTGACTGCACTGTAATACTAGACAGATCTGCATTATGTAGGCATGTTCCTGCACCATCAGAATCTCTCAATAGTAATTATTATACCAAGCACCCTGTTGGCACAATTACACTAAAGCTCTAATTAGTAGCAGTAAGATTAGAACCCCTACATGTTAAATCTGTAGAAGCAACGCTGAGTGAAGGATTTAAAACAGTTTCAAAACATTGTATTGTCTTTATTGCAGTCTTTATACTTCAGTAAAGAAGGGTTTTCTATAAAATGCACTTAAAATAATCTGGTCCTGTCACTAAAAATAGGAAAGATAAGGTAATTGCAGTCAAACCTAGTGAGTCGGCTTGCTACCTAGGTGCGTTAAATCGAAAATGACAAATCTAGTGAACTCTACTGGGAGATCCATACTTCCTGTCTGCTGGACGCATTGGTATTTTTCCAACCATCAGCCAGGGGAACATGCAGGGGCCATACTTGTCACGGGCCTGCCTTTTCATTACCTCCGAGAAGCCCAGGAGGCAGGCATCGGGAGCGAAATCTTCCTCACCAGTCAGATTGCAGCATACGGAGATTTACCTGTCTCCTTAGAGACAGCGGCACTCACATTGGACGAGCGCGCGACTCCTCCCTTCCCACGGAGATGGCACTGGGGCTTAGCTCCCTGCTGGCTGTGAAGCTGGACGTCTGGGTGCCAGAGCTGGGGCCTCCAGGGAAAGGGAAGCAGAAGGGCACACCCCACAGCAGAGGTCTCGGTCAAGCTGAGAGCAGGCTGGGGGTCTGCAGCGCACACCTGAGCTGGGGAAAGCAGAACAGCCACCGCGAGAGTTCTGATCACAGCTCAAAGAGAAGAGGAAGGCAGACGCGGATTGCCACATGCCAGGTGTATCTGTTTGGATCTGGGACTCTCTCGATTGGATTTTCCCGTGAAACTGAGTACTCGCGACTGTGTAAAAAATGTTGTAAGGGCGAAAACCTAGAAGCTTAGCAGGAGGGAAAAACAAAGCCATTTCTTCTGCCTGGTAGTTTCCCCTTCCCTGCCCGCCCCCTACCACCTCCACAGCCAACACTCGTAGTTGAGGAAAGCCAGGCCAAGGCCAATGGAATTTTCTCTGCAGCCTGCCTGCCATCCAAGGGCTCCTCTGGCCACCCAACCCCAGTTATCTGCAAAAATCCCTGGTCCTCTCAGCCCATCAAGTCCCTGAGTGGAAAAATAGGGAATTCTGGGCACACGAAGGTCCTGTGAAGGCTACAGGATCTAGTGGTAAATTGAGCTTATGTTAAAAGATATATATACATAAATATATACATATATATATATATACCTCAGCTGCCCTGTGGGCAGAAGTTGGCCTAAGTACTTTGAGACTGCAACATTAAAAACACGGTTATTCTGGAGGAATCTGTCTATAAACATCTACAGAATAGATAAACATTTGAAAAAATTTGCCTGGGCTTTTCCATGGAAGCAAATGCATTATTTATTTCGCTTCTCAAATGCTAAGCCAAACAACTTTGGCAATCTTTATGATGAAAATAGGAGACAGAAATCCCAACATGTTACCGTAGTTCTGCTTTAGAACTAAGCGGCATTTATTTCCCTCCGCCAACAAATTTCCCATAACTACAGTGATACCTAGTGAGTGTGTATTTGTAAAGCATACATATGTAGACCTTCGAAATGTGTAGTGTAACTGCTATAAAACTGTCTACACTAATGTACAGTGATAAGAGGGCAAAAGTCAGAGGATGACTTCTGAATCTTAATAATTGTATGTGTTCAGCCATATGTTATATCTAGAAGTGCCATTTACTGTAAAATTGAAGGCCAGGAGAGTATGGCACTTTCTGGCTTCTATATTTTATGTTGGCTTCATAGCCCCAGACTGGAAGAAGGAAGTGAAAACATCCTTCTGCCTTACAGGTTATCTTATTGCCGTCATAATTCCAGTATTTATATGCATGTATGTTTTATCTACAAAAGATATCCACAGGAGAGCTGATCTTTCTGCAACTGTTACAGAACTATTAAATGTATATTAGCATGGTCATTTTTATTTAATGGAAACAAATAACAGTTAATCTTATTGGAAGGGTTAAGTGGGTTTACTTGGTAAAGGGCAAATCCCTTTGGATGCTTTCTTTTTTAAAGAATAGCTGCAGTGGCTGACAGATGGTCTTTGTCTGAATGTAGCTGAGGACAGATACAGTTTCTTTCTACACATTTATGAAAGTTGTAGATATAGATGCTTAGTAATATGTGGTGGCCTAGGACAAAGAGCAAGCTTGGTGGACAGAGAGGATTAGATTTCAGATCAGTGACAGATGGCTGGCTTAGCAGAGTCAGATAAAATTAAAAGGCGGGGGGGGGGCGGTGGATAAAAAGAAACCACTTTCCATGTAAAAGTTGCATCTCTTAAGACAATGGCAGCATGTAACATTCAGCTCTCTTCCCAACCCAGTGTCAAGTTCCTAGATTTAAATTCCTACATTTTACTTTGGCCTTTGCAGAAGAGGTGGGATTTTTCTTTGTTGATCAAGTTTGTCAAAGGGAAACTAAGGACCAAAATAATTAACAATTTGCCTTTCAACTTGACCAGCAGAAAGTACTTCCATTTGCACGATGACACTGGATATTTGCACGTGGGTCCGTAGCCACAGCGTTCCTCCTCCTCGGTTGGGGCAGATTTTTATGAGCCTGTTGGTAAGACCCACATTTTTGCTTACTCCATATGCACCATTTAAACTTATCCCATCACCATAACCTTCGTCAAATAACCGTACAACATATTTAGTGTTAATTTGTCACGCTGAAATTATTCATCAGTGTCTTGAGTAAGTCCAGTAATATTTATGGGTTATGCCATTCCATGTTTTCTGGCAATGCAGTTTGCTAGATTTCATAGATTTACTGTGTCTGCTTTTTTATGACTGACATAGCAATAACCAGATTGCAGAGATATTTATGTTGTTTGTGGCTTAGCAAGATAATTAAAGGATATAAATTAATCAAGTGCAATTAATTAGAAACTTTATGTTCGCAGCAGTCCTTCTTTGCATGTATAATTTATATTTATTGATTTCCTGGCTTTCATTAGCCTATGAGATAACAGCAAAAATGCATTAGAGAAGAAAATGTACAATTAGCGTGAGAGTGAACCTTGGCATAATGGATAGATCAGCACATGTTTGGGGCAAATATAAAGCTTTGTTAACTGTCATAAGCAGTTACAATTGATGAGTGGTATTTCACTACGTATCTTTCAGCTGATTAACGGCGTTTTTAAAGAGTCCCCTTAATGGGAAGCTGATAGGTTGGCTAAATTTACATTTTAATCAGAGTATTTATGATAGAGGCAGCCCTAGAAATTCATTGGCAGAGGACGAGGCGACATTTCCTGAGGGACTGGAGCAGGGAGTGGGCTTTGGAGTGTGTCCACTCACCTATTCCTTCTCTTGTCATTTGTCCAAAAGGGTCTGTGTGTGGGAGGGACGGGAACACCAGTGGCCTCCTCATCACCGGCCATGCTCGGGCT
Organism: Mesoplodon mirus; assembly: GCF_964341445.2. Classification (NCBI taxonomy): domain Eukaryota; kingdom Metazoa; phylum Chordata; class Mammalia; order Artiodactyla; family Ziphiidae; genus Mesoplodon; species Mesoplodon mirus. Next base: position 32,686,140 of record NC_138995.1, read on the forward strand.
AATCTCTTGCAGAAAGGGCCAGATGCCAGGAGAGGGGAACCCCAGTCACACTTGCGTGTCTTCTGTCACTGGGTGTCAAATGCTGGCCCCATGGGCAGCAGCGGTGGCTCCCAAGCTTCCTCACCAAGGGCTCCCGGTAGGAGGGAGTGATATCTTGGCCGGGGGGGAAGGACAACTCCCTAGCTGAGCCTGCTTTTTCTATTTCCCAACTGGGTTGAAAGCCAACCGAACCAGCCCCAAGGAGACCATGCGAGAGACCACAGCCCTGGGTCCAAAGGTGTATCTACTCACGCCCATAGCTCAACAGCTCCCATTTTACACCTAGAAGCAGGGCCTGACCCGGAATCTTAAAGCCATTAAAACTCTGGCTCTGCCAAGCAGGAACAGGAGTTAGGATGTGGAACAGTAAGAGGAAACTTTTGAAAGGGAGCCAAAAGTAAATCCTCGCAAGGCAATACCTTGCTCCTTCCTTCAGAAAGGGAGACAGGGGATTGTTCCTCCAGAATTCCCGCTAGAAGACTGAAGTGGAATTTTCCATCACCCTCGTGAGCCGTTACATGTCCAGAAGTGAGAAAGGACAAAAGCTATCTCCTAGACTAACGCCCTGCTACCATATCGTGGAGCCTGCAGGGGCAGGTTGGATCTTTTTGTTCATAAAAATAGACTCTCTGAGATGGTGTCATGGGCAGCCCCCAACAAAACACTGCGGGATTGGACAGTTAATAAGGCCACCGAGTGGGATTCATGTCTTGGCTGTTCAAGTGGTCCTTCATGGACCACTCTGCAGGAGAGGACCTATATCTTGTCATTCCCACATGGAGATGGGACAATAGGGCTGGACAGCCATGTTATATGTTTAGAGAGTGCTCCCAATGTGGTCTTCTTCTTTTTTTTTTTTTTTTTGCGGTACGCGGGCCTCTCACTGTCGTGGCCTCTCCCGTTGCGGAGCACAGGCTCCGGACGCGCAGGCTCAGCGGCCATGGCTCACGGGCCCAGCCGCTCCGCGGCATGTGGGATCTTCCCGAACCGGGGCACGAACCCGCGTCCCCTGCATGGGCAGGCGGACTCTCAACCACTGCGCCACCAGGGAAGCCCCCCAGTGTGGTCTTTATACGAAAGAATGTCGAGAAGCCGTCTGGAAACAAAAACAAAAGAGCGCTCCCGGAAGGGGACGCGCTCATTCCTGATTCAGAGACAAACCAGGGAGATCCTCAGTTCAGCTCAGAAAAGGACTTGAACAGAGTGACACTGGGGGCCTGGTCTCTTCTCAAGCAAGGACAAAAGCCATTGCCTGAGTCCTGCGAAGGGCCTTTCCCTCTTCTTATTCCTGCTCCTATGCAGCCTGAGGGTTCAGAGCCCCTCCCCTATCTCCTGGTGGAATCCATAAGTGTGGATTGAATATTGACTCTATCTTCCCTGCATCTCCTTGCCCTGGGGCAGTGAGAGTTGAACTAGGTACACCAAAGCTAGGCTACAAATAGGAAATTAGGTTTTATTTATCTCAGTGAGAAGAAACCAGAAATGAGCAAATATGAGATTAACATAAGTGAAGGAGGTTACAGTTTCTGCTTTATGTGGCGATAAGCCCCCTTTTTCCTTTTCATACTAATTATTATTATCATTATTAGTATTCTTTTACTCCTCAATTGCCTTAGGATGTTATCCAAGAAGAAGCACTGTATGGGCTGGTGGAAGCTCCACAGTATTATTTTTTTCATGTAATAAAATGTATGTAATGATCATGATTAATGTTTGTTTATTGTATCCTTGTGTTTTCCTTCTAGTCTCAGTGTGATACTGGTTTAATTAAACTTGGGAGAGGGTGGGAGTGGGGTTGGGTGACAGTCTTCAGAACTTTATACAATAATGGAGTCTGCATTTGGTTGCACTTACGTGTCAATTATGATGAAGATGTCCCCATAAATGACTGATTCTGTTTGTTCTTTTAAAGGAAAGTCCATTCCCCATCCTTTATTGTGTAATTTACAGATAAATTTGTTGTGCCTCAGACCAAAGGCTTTTCTGTACAGAAATTGCAATGACAGTAGAAATTATGGTAATTGAAAAGTGCTCTATTTTAGGTTTTTCTCTGATCACATGGAATGATCATCAGCATCTTTCCTGGCCATAATCGTGCCCCAGATTCCAAATTATTTTTTATTAGTTTGTTATCGAGTTTAACTGTTTGTTCAGGAAAGAGAAAGGCTGAGAGGGAAGAGCAAAATATTGTCTCTGCTGGTTGACTGTCTCCCCTAAGGAAAAATCAGATAGGTGCAGTCAGGGCCAATTTTTTTTCATTTCTGATGCACCCAAAATTAGTTTGTCAAGACTCTCATTACATAATTTCCCCGTTTCCTTGGGAAAATCAAATGTCCTACATGGAAGCCATAGAGCTTTGAAATAAATTAATATGATTTTAAAAGATTTTTAAAGCTGAATTCAGATATGCCTTAACCTTTACAGCACTTTACAGTTTACAAAACACTTTAATATCTATTATCTCATTTTAGCATCACAACCTTTGAAGGAAGCAGGATATGAAATTCTTTTACCTAGCATACATATAGGATATACATATGATCCTAAATATATTTTTCTGCAACTTGCTTTTTCCCTTCAGTAATACATAGTGGGTATCTTTCATGTCAATATGTAGAACTTCGGTTTAATTGGAGACATTTAGGATGCCTTTGGATTTCCCTTATTTTAGACATTGCTGAATTAATATTCTGGTGGAGGGATATGTATACATATGTGCATATATACATAAATACATATTCACATCCATACATGCATGTGTATACGTGCATGTGTGCCTATGTGCGTATGTGTTTGTGTGTGGGCTCCTATAAGCATTTCAGCATAGAGTGTTTTGGATCAGAATATAAATCATTTAAATTTCTGATACAGTCTGTAGACCCTATGCAACAATATCTACAGGTTTCATTTCCCACTCGTTCCAACTCTAGATAGTATCGATCTTTAAATTTTTACCAACTTTAAAGAAAAAAATTGTATCACGTTATTATTTAGTTTGTGTTTTCCCAATCAGTAGTGAGGAGTGAAGCATCTTTTTATGTTTATTAGTCACTCATATTTCTTCTTCATACAATTGTTTGTTCACATTATTTGCAAATGTTTCTTTTCTGTTGTTTCTCATCTTCATAATTATCTATAGAGAACTTAGGTTAATATTAACTCCTGTTGATTAAATACTTTGCATCTCAGCCTCTCATTTGAGGTGCCATTTTGTCTCATTTGAGGCCCTACTCAAGTTTTCTGTTTCTTCTTTTTTAAAAAATATTATGTAGTCAAATCAGAACAAGGGTTATATGAATGAAGAAAGGAAATTCAGAGAGAGGGGAAGGAACTTGCCCAAATGTATTCTTCCTTTAAGTGGGAAAGTCAAGATTTGATCCCCCCATTTGTTAACCACACTGCTATCCTTCTCTGTGGATGCTGCCATGATGCTAGTCTATAAATAGGTACCTGGAAAGTGAGCATGAAGCACAGCTTTCCTATTTCAATTACTGGCTCTGTCAGACTCCCCTCAGCCATCTTCAACTCCCCTTCCGACTCACCTTGAAGGAAGTTTTCTGCCTATCCTTCAAAACTTAGCTCCAGTCACGCACCTGTGAAGCTTTACCAGATACTCTCAACTCAGGCTTTGCCTTTTCTGCCATTATATGTTGGTGGTATGGGCCTCAAGGGCAGCATCCATCAAGGTCTGCTTTGTGAGGAGGTATTTATGTCACGGCTTCCTCCTGCCCTAGAGGGTAAAATTTCATAAGGTAAGGACCTGCAGTAGATTAATTGCATTAATTAACTGATCTTCCTCTCTCCTGTATCCGTGTCCTGGTGATGTGCTCTTCACGTGAAGAGGTGAGGTCCATTCCTCCATCCCTTGAATCTGGAATGACTTTGCCACTTGTCTTAAGAGGGCTTGTGTGATTCTGCTCATACTCTCGGCACCCTACCATTGACACCACGTGAGCAAGCCCAGATTTGCCTGTTGAAGGATGGGAGACCAGATGGAGGAGAATCATCCCAGGGGAGGACATCCCAGACAAGCCATAAGATGAGTCCTCACATAATCTACCAAGTGACTGCAGATACATGAGCAATTCCAGCTGCAGTCTGCTGAGTCCAACCTAGACCAGAAGAAACCCCCAACCAACTCTAGGTGTTCCATTCTCTCCAAATCTCCCCATGTTCACTAACCAAGAAGCTCTCCGAATCCCAACATAGTGGATTTTATGGAAACTTCATTACATAGCCATGATTGATTAAATCATTGGCCATTGGTGATTTATTCAACCTCCAGTCCCCCTCCCCTCCCTGGAAATCAGGGATTGAAAGTTCCAACCCTCTATTCTTGGTGCTTTCCAAAAGTCACCTCATTTACATAAACCCAGTTGTGGTGGAAAGGGGCTTGCTATAAATAATAAGACACATATTTCACCTTTATGGCTCTGAAGCAATTTCAGAAACTGAGGACAGGAGACCAAACCCTATCTCCCATTGCTCTTATCACTCAAGAAATTCCAAAAGTTTTGGGATCTGTGAGCCAGGAACCCTGGATGAAGACCAAACGTATGTGAAAAATACATTTTGGTCATCTGAATGAGCAAATATATATTTCTCATAAATCACAATATTCAGAGAGTCATGGTTTTCCTTTCACTTGAAAATTTTAACAGTTTGAGAGATCCTTTCAAATGCTCAGTGGGTTCACCTGACAGCACTGATTAAATTTCATTGCCAAAGTAGACAACCTCAAGGGCTGCTTAAGACCATGCACATCTTTTCTTAGCTCCCAATCTGAATATAAATCAGCAAAAGTACCTAACTGATTCTCCACTTTTCCAATTTTATTCTTCTTTGCTAATTTTGTGTTTTGCTTTTGCTTTGTCTATGGCCAATAAGTTATTTCCCATTGGTGGCAACAGTGATTGGGAACTTGGTTTGTGGTCAGACCATTTGGTGATTTTTGTATATGGATTAATGGTTTTTATTGGTCTAGTTTCTGTTGGGTGACTAGCAAGGTGACAGAATCTCCCTTGCTAGTCTTTATTATTTGTTTATATATTTTGAGATCAAATCTAACAAAAATTGTGTACCTACTGGGAAGAACAGCTCCTCAATAGCCAGACTGGAGAATTTTTGTGTTCTGTGTTTTCCCTTAATCTGTGGCTGAAAATGCAGAATTGAAACTCCAAGATTTCTGTGTGTCTATATGTTTGTAATTCAGAAAGGGCTTTACCTTTCAGTATTCAAGTATGTAAAGTTTTCATATCTCCAGGGGACATTAATAAGTTAGATTGTAAAGTGTTTTAAGGGAATTCTGTTCTGATTGGCTTATAGAGATAAATATGCACTTGTACACATTAAATATTCCTAAAATTCCCAGGATACGGGAAAATTTAACTTCTAATACTTTAAATGTTCTATACTTAAAAGAAAAACATTCTTACAGAAGCTAACTCAGAAACACTATAATAATTGAAATTCACATAATTGATGTAGATCTTTGGCAGACAAGACTAGTTTAATAATATTTGTTTAATGAAAAACACTATACCTTCTCTTATTCATTACTGTCAGTTATGATACAAACATTTTTTATTATACTGCAGTATGTTTTCCTAAACTTATACAGATTTAATGATCAAATAAGGTATCATTATTCCTATATAATGTTTAAGGTTATAAAAAAGTAAATGTAAATTTGTGTTTAACAAAATGGAATCATTCCCACAAACTATTTATTTCAATAGTAATTATATTTTGTAGTATGTCAGCTTGAAGATACTTTCCAAGGTCTTTAGGTAACCTGAAACCTAGGCATGATATTGACTTAAGTAATAGACAACCATTTGATATGTAGATCGTTTCTAACTAAGACACATTACTAAAGCATTGGTTACTAAGCATAATTCCAAGTTTTTGTATTTTCCTTTTTGTTTTTATTTGCTGCAAAGATACTGCATCCTTGGGCTAGGTTAATGAATGTGTTTATTTTTGGCATTTAGGGTAATTGTATAAAGGATATGGGTGGCAGTTGGATATTCGTGTGACAGTTTTCAATTATCTACCCTGTAGTTTTCTTTGTGAAATGAAGTTAGTTACTTTGAGTAAAGTTTTAATTAATATAAATATTTGAGACTACATTAAAAGCAGTAGTAAAAAAAGAAATACAACGATGGACATGATTCTGTTTTTCAAAGAAAACAGTTTTGTCCTAAAGAAGTGGTTTTCAGTTTTGTTTGTTTTTGCCTCCAGATTTCTTTATACTTCTAAAACTTACGTAGGCTCCCAAAGAGCTTTGGTTTTTATAGGTTATAACTACTGATACTCACTGTATTAGAAAATAAAACTGATAGCATTTTTAAATACTTATTTACTAATTGACTGGAAGCTAGCTTTGATGAATGCATTGCACATCTTAATGCTGCTATGAAATTAGCCCTGACCCTCTACGATCTGTCCTAAAGTGTCAATTTGTTCCCCAAACTGAAAGAACATAACGTAAGACAAAACTTTATTTAGCTTGGTTTATAGATAATACCTGAGTCTGAACAGCAAATATTAGCACCAGTTTGATGGGCGAGTTTCTTTGGTTTACTGTCCTCACCTATGATACAGGTTATTCTTTCTGTGTGTAATCTGCCTAGATAACAAAGATTCTGGTCCTACCAAAGTAATTTTCTGTGCTTTATTCTGACTATTAAGTTCTTACTCATTTAAGAAAACAGAGTCCTCACTTATAAAAGAGTTAAAGGTTATTTACAATCATGACATCTTCTATATTTTTTAATGTTTTATCATCTCTGATGAAATGGGTAACCAAGGATTGTTTCTCAGGCATCCATGATATTAACTTTATCAAGTGTCCAAATCTTTGACAGCTTTTTTGATTATCACCTGCTCAAAATCATATCCTCATCATAAAAACTAAACTAAAATGAAAACCTTCAAGTTATCTTTTGCACCTAAAACTCCCTTGCGATTTCTCAGAAACTCCCTGGAAAATCACAAAGAATTGTTCTTTCCCCTTATAAAAGAGAAGGTGCTAGAAATAATTAGGTTTATTTAAAACATGACTATTGATAAATTGTATGGGAAGGATTATCAAATCAACAGAGATGCTCTTCCTCCTCTACATTAAATTTGTGTAAATAAAGTGTTACAAATGTACATATTTCAGAAATTGTAGAGTGGGAAGTTCCCTAGAGATTTGTCAGTGGCCTCATTCCCTGTGACATGCTTCTATTTATCACAGTCCTGAAGATACTAGGCAACCACAGTATAGTATTTCAGTCATGATTTGGGTTACTATTTAAATCCTTGTTTGGTTATCACCTCACTTTAATTCAAATCTAGGATCTTCTAGGTAAGTGGGTTTTGATTGAGGATGCACTGTGAAATTTTATAACAATACATGTCTTGGCCATATTCCAGACTTACTGATAGTCTTGGTATACAAGGTTGTACAAGGGCACAATAAAAGGCAGCAAACTGGCAAAGCAGTCCAGGGTTATGGGAAGAAATATGTAATCTACACTGAGCGAGTGCAGCAGGAGAAGGTTAATGGCAGGACCGTCCATGTGGGCGTTCACCCCAGCAAGGTGGTTCTCACCAGACTAAAACTGGACAAAGGTTGCAAAAAGATCCTTGAACATAAAGCCAAATCTCACCAAGTAGAAAAGGAAAGGGCAGATATAATGAAGAAGCAATTGAGAAGATGCAAGAATAAAGTAATCTTGTATACATACAACTTTCATTAAAAAGGGTTAAAATGAAAAAAAAATTATTGGTATATTCGTACTTTATGCCTGGTTTATTCTTGCCATATTATACCACACACACATATGTCTTGCAAATAATTATGTGAAATAGCTCAAGATTTTTCCCTTTATAAAAAATTGTGCTCACCTATTATATAAATCAGATGTAGCATTCACTGACTTCTTTGAGAATAGGCTGAATGAGTGTCATTGAAGGCAATATTTTGCAATGACTTTATTACCTTGTTTTGCTTGACACAGAAACAACCAAATTTCCTTGTCAGTTGCCTTATTCTTGTCACGAACACTAACTGGATCTTTCATTTTTGGAAATTATCAGTGATAAATTAACCACAGCCATTTTAAGTCATCAGCATCTACACGTAGTTTGTTTGTTTGTTTGTTTTTACTCTAATACTTACCAGAAGCCGCTGCCATTAGCCCCAGGCTAGAGTTCATATTCACTAAAGGACGTAAACAAAGAAGGACTATCTGAGAGCTTCTTGTAAAAGGACTATGCCAGGTACTTCAAACTATTAAAACTTAAAAAAAAAAAAAAAGAATTTTGGGTGAATGCTTCTGATGTCATTGCTTAGACAACATTCAGACCATTACAGTGGGCTGAGTCAGGATTTCCAGAACTCTTTATATTTGAAAAGCACATGGCTTTATGAGATTGCTAACCCAGTATCCTGTGGAACAAGAATGGGCCAAATGAACAAATGAAGGAAATTTTACTGGAGTGATTTGTTGTAATATTACAGATACTATTTTGCTGTTCAATTTTTCTACATATAAAAGGAGGCACTTTCTCTTTCTTGTCAAGCTGTCTGTAGCCCATGACAGTTTAGTGTACTCTGCTTTTGGAAATGAAAATGAAACATTTAAATAATATTTTTCTCACTAACACTCCTGTTCCATGCAATCCCTATCAAATTATCAATTGCATTTTCACAGAACTAGAACAAAAACTTTTACAATTTGTGTAGAAACCCTAACTTATCAATTCTTATTAAGTATCCTTACTTTTCATAGCAATACAGTTATCTGCATAGACTGTCAATAAGACTGTCATTGTTTTGTCAGGATATGATTGGAAAAGTTGGTTACATAATCAAGGCTTTGCCTGGAATGCCATCTGAAATGACGCTTCTATAATTGGGTGTGGCCTACCACTCTTAAGGAAATAAGATTGACTTTCTGGGGCCAATGCTTACAGAACTCTCTTGGGAAAACTGGCAGCCTGGTAGGACTTACAGGGTCACAGTTCTAAGGAAGGACACTTCCTAGTAGGCTGGGAACGTTGGGATATTTTGGAAAAGGGAATTCACCAAAATTTAAAGGTACTGCAGGTAAAATCTGGTAGAGTTTTTGGCCTTGGCTTCCTAGCCTCAGGATAGCAAACAATAGAGGCTTTTAACTCCCAATCTAACATTTCATAGGGAAATTTCCAGCAAAGCAAACTTAAGAAAACCTATGTGGTAAGTTAACATTCTTGCTGCACCTATGTAAATAATGAGGCCAGAGTGAATAAGACCAGCCTTATTTTGTAATCAGTAATCACCTTTCTCTGAGGGGAGACTGTCAGGAAATGTGGGATCAGCAAAAAAGATGACTGAGCATCCCTAGTGAAAACTATGCATTATTTGGGACTCAGGTTTCAGGTTTTTTGATTCTAGCATTTGTTGTCTTTGAATTGTAAGGTATAGAGAACCGATGGCTACCCAAATGATTCTGTCGACAGACAACTACTACATTCTGTAGGTGGAGAAACAATTCTTCTTTGCCTTGGAAAAGACAATTTTGTATCCAGTTGTCAAGTTCATTTCAATATTCCCAACCTAAAAACATGGCTGTTCTTTGGATTCTCCTTGGAACTGGTTGTGACATCTGCATTGTTCCCTCATTTTGGTTAATGACTTAAGTAAAAATTTTGACATGTGTTCATTGAATATCTGTATGAGAATCTTGATTTTCCCTTCTTTGAAAAAAATGATCTTTTAACAATAAATAGTAAGCTATAATCATACTGTTTGAATTCTATACTGGGATGAGTATTTCTACCATGAAGGTGATGTGAGGACAAATTCCTTCTCTTTTGGTCTCCTTCGTCGAGCCAGGATCCATTTTCCCATCTTCTGATGAGAGGAAAGCTACTCTTCCCCAAGTTTTAGTTCCTGCGTTTCCCATGGGGCTGAGCAAATCCACATGTAGGTGTGTGCATGAGACCAAGGCCTGGCCAATCTGAGTGTCACATTCACCCTGCCTACTGTGATTGGATAAGGGTTGATCATTTGACCCAAGCCAGGTGAGCCAGAGACAGTGAGACTCAATTCTATAATTTTGGCTGAAAAGAGAAACTTATTTCTTCTGGATTTCCTGAAAGAATAGGCTATTAAGCCTATAAATGTTTATGGCTCTCATGTCACTGCATGGGAAAGCCTTGCCTGAAATAAGGCCATCCAGGGAAAGAAATGGAGATTAAAAAGAGAGACAGAGACAGAGAGACAGAGAGAGACAGAGAACAACCAAGTCCTGACAGTTGTGTTTGAACTGATGAACTGGTTTCTGTCATTTGCAAAAGGAAGAGTACTGATGAATCCATTTTCGTGAAGCTAATCCATGGGATCTAAGGCTTGCCTACTTAGAGCCAAAGGGAGTCTGTTTTCAAATTGATATTGTAGAGAGAAGGCTATTACTCTATTATTGTTACTCTTTCAGTAAATACTACAGAAAGAAAGCTTCTCCTTCAAACCAAACTTCCAGAACTGAATCCTACTGACTCTTGACTTGCCTGGCTGATAGCGAATAGCCAATCCTTTCTGCAGTCGAGTGTTGAGTGGAGTGTAGCGGCAGACTGCAACCTTGGAAACTCACTCAGAGATGATTTCTCGGTCAGCGTCCCTCCCGCACTCCACCGTACTTACTCCATCAAAGTCCCAGCCATGGAAGGAAGGCTCTAGAATCAAACTATGAGATCCCACTGCTGTCATTCTAGCCAAAGGCATACAGGAGGCATACCGACTTGGCCTGTTATCATGTCAGCCCCAGGGGGAGATGGATGAAGTCCCTTTAGAGCTGATTAACAGAAGCAGTTCTACCCTGGGTTTTACTCCAAAGCTAAGCTCTAAATCAGAATCATGGGATTATAAATATTTGATGTTAATGCAGGCCTCCCTTAATTGCATGTAAAAATGTTTGGAAGTTGTAAACAGACAGAGTGCATGGGGAAGACAAAAGTACACTTGGAAATCTGGATTACCAGGAATACATTATGACCAGTAAATATGACCATTGAGTGTTGAAAAATGAGTCCCACTTAGGTGCTTTTGCTAAAAGAGATAGAGGAAATAATATTTGACAGTGTCTCCCATGATTTTGCACGCACAGCTTATATAAGGCGTAGTAGTTTGTGTCTGGTTTTCTTTTAATGCTGGTATTAAGGAATTGTTGATCAGCTTAGGGATATCTGTATTCATTGAGTCATTTGACAAACAAGTTTAGGCCATTTGTGCTTAGGGACACGTGTGTGGTTTTGTGTATGTGCATGTGTGTGTGCACGTGTTGGGATGGGGGTGTTAAAAAGGTCCTGTTGTAAGCTTATTATACCAGTGTTTTACACATAAGTTATATTTTGAGAAGCACATTTTGACCTGTGGTATGGAGAATTCCAAGTAATACCAAATTCAGTAAAAGGATTCTATTTAATTAAAAATTATATCCTGAATATTACAAGCACATTTAAAATGAAGAGATGTGAAGATCATTATACATACGTGCGTGTTATCCAATCTTGTCAGAGCTGAAAAAATCTGCTAGGATACTTCATAAAATATAAATGCATTTGGGGATTTTTAACAAGTTGTTACAATCAGGAAATTTTGAGACATTGCAAATATGCCTACCTATACAATATTATATATGTAAACATATGTGCTGATGTTTGTACATGCATATATGTGTATACAGTCTTATTTTTCTTTGCATAACATTAATGTTCCCCTGCAAGACAGATTGGTTACCCTACCTCGCTGGCTTTTTGTGAAGACCACAATGTAGGCAAATTAAAGGCTTCTTCCTCTTTGCAATACTTTTAACTTCTGATGAGTTACACGTCTGTCTCCCCCGTAAGATGATGACATCTTTGTTGGTAGAAGCATGTCATCTATGTTTTTGACTTTAGGACTTAAAATAGAGCTGGCACAGAGTCTGAGCACAAATATTTATAGGCATATAATTCTATTAAAATGTCGTATAGGAATGTACCAAGAGAAGTGGAAGTTTCTTGAGAACCATTAAAGAGGGTTTAATCCTGCTGCAGAGTGGTAAATGTCTCAAGTCAGACAAGGCTGGGTTGGAATCCCTACTGACACCGCTATTTGGTGACCTTGGGAAAGTTCCATAATCCCCTGAGCACCAGTCTCCCCGCCTGTACAATGTGGGTATTTATAGTGCTGACCTCATAGGCATGTTGTGTTGAGTAAATGAGGTGTGTAGATTTACATCACATTGATTGTCACTGAGAGTCCTCAGCAAACATTAGTCTTCTCCATCATCATCATCAACTTTATCAGCTATTTTCACCCACTCTTTTCTTAAAATTACAACTCACCATGTATTTAGTTGCTGACTCATTAACTATGTGTTGAACATTTGTTACAAGCAAGGAACTGAACCCAGCCTAATAAAGACTTCAGCAAAACATAAGGCACAGTTCCTCCCTCGGGGGGCTTTGGAGTGAGTTCTTGGGCGAGTAGACTCAGTAGGGTATGTCTAGGCAGTGGTTCATCTTAAAGATCAGAGGCCTGAGTGGAGATGCTAATGATTGAGAGCCCCCAAGCTGCTTTGCTGGGTTCTTGGGACCTCCTAGTTCTCAGGAAACAATTCATCAATATTAGAGCATTCTTTTCTTTTTTTTACATCTTTATTGGACTATAATTGCTTTACAATGTTGTATTAGTTTCTGCTGTATAACAAAGTGAATCAGCTATATGTATACATATATCCCCATATCTCCTTCCTCTTGCGTCTCCCTCCCACCCTCCCTATCCCACCCCTCTAGGTGGTCACAAAGCACCAAGCTGATCTCCATTCTTTCACTGCTGTGGCCTCTCCCCTTGCAGAGCACAGGCTCCGGACGCTCAGGCTCAGTGGCCATGGCTTACGGGCCCAGCCGCTCCACAGCATGTGGGATCCTCCTGGACCGGGGCACGAACCCGTGTCCCCTGCATTGGCAGGCGGACTCTCAACCACTGCGCCACCAGGGAAGCCCCTGATCTCCATTCTTGATGCCAAACATCCAGGTGGAGGAGGGTGCCTGGTGATGTTTAAATCATTCCCTCTTCATTCACGTTTGGTATCATATGGTCTCAGCTGGAGCCAGCGGCAGATAAGGGCTAAACCTTCTCTATTCCTTGGTTCTCCTTCCACAGGGATGGCCAGCACCTGTTCCCAGAGTGACTCCCATTTGTGAAGGCTCTGGGCCAATGGGGAGACAGGTATAGGACACAGAACCAGAGGGCATCATTGCCAGGACCCTCAGTGGACAGACAGGGAAACTGAGACACAGTGTGGGGAAACAGGCTTTTCCCTGGATATTCAGATAGGATTAGAGCCCAGATTTCCTTTATAGTAAAGGGATGACTTAAATCTCAAATATCTACTTTGAAAAGCACCAAAAATATTTACTAATAGTAGTAGCAGGAATACCATACATTTGTAGTAATTGTCCTCAACTCTAAATGCACATCAGAATCATCTTAAGAACTTTTAAAAGACATGGTACCATCCCAGACCAATTAAATATGTATATTATGGGGGTAGAGGATGTAGAGCTATTTTCAGATATTCCCCTGGTGATTCTGATGCAGTGAGGGTCTAGACCCAAGACTTTTGATGCGTACCTGTCTTAGAACAAATGACCTTTGACTTAAAAACAACAGAAGTCACACTTACTTTCAGAATATACCTGCTTTTAGTATACATGGAAAACCTACAGAATGTGTGTGAATCTGCATCCTGCCTCACTTTCTGAGACAAAGCCTCTCACTTTGAGGCTAGGTTGGATGTCTCCTTGTGATAGAATCACCAGAATTTCATTACTTCTCCAGAGAACTCACCCCATTTCATGTACTCAACTTCTAGCTCAGTGGTTTGCAAAACTTGGCCCACATCAGAATCAACTGGAGAGGTTGTTAAACACAGATGGCCGGGCCTCAACCCCAGAATTGCTGTTTCAGTGGGTGCCCAGGTAATGTCGATGCTGCTGGTTTGGAGGGGTCATACCTTGAAAAACACTGGTCTAGTTTATGCTCACTGATAATAGCAATGAAAGGAGATGTCAATTATTTACAAAATGAAAGAAGTCAGAAAAAGACATTGAAAGATTTAGGTTGGTCCTAAAGAAGAACTTTTGATACTAAAGTATCAAAATAAATAATCAACAGTGACATTGTAAAGACTTCGCCTTTGGAGATCTTACAAGTGGGGCCACCTCTAAGAGATGACCTGAAGCTCTCCCTATCATAATGACATCATCGTCCATCCTTCTGCAGCTCCCTCACTTGTGCCTCCTTGAAACAACTCACACAGCTTTGTCTGCTACCACCCTAACCCTAACCCTAACCCTAACCTCACTCCTCATATGCCATCAGAGAGTTGCCATGCTCGTGGACAAATTTATAAAGAAAATAATGAATATAATGAAAAAGGGTTCTATAGTTTTCCATAGTCAATATACAGCCCACTTGCAAGTGAACTAGGTTCATATGCAAAATTCTCAGTGGATATCTGACATCAAAGAAAAAAATAATTAAATCTGTCTACAGATGTAAGCATGATCATAGCCTTGGTCTGCAGGATTCTGTCTACAGGGCTGTCTTAAAACACAGTGAAATGAAATATTGCTGTTTGTCTTAACTTATGGGCAAAAATATTTTAAATAAATAAATGTTTCCTTGAGTCTCAGCTTACAACACAAGTGCAATTGATGCCCAGGCTGCCTGGTGCTGAGGTCTATTGAATGCATAATGCTGCACTTTTGTTTGATATGATATTGTGGGAAAAGTTACAATCTCCCATTCAGAATAAAAAATTAAATGTTTTGGAAGGGGCAGGGAGATTTTGTGCCAAAGTATGTAGCCATCTCCTGTGGAAGTGTTTTAGGGACTGGATAGTTTTTCAACTAGATATGTATCAGTTTTAATTATAATGTTAAGTAGTTCTCCTATTTTGACTAGACATACTTATTATAAATAAACTTGATTCATCTATGAACTTGCACCCTGAATGGCATTTTATAATCCAAGATAAGAATTGTAATTCAGTTTGAATTATCATAATGTGCCGATCACCCTAAACATTTCCCAGGCAGACTCCTTTCTAAGTGAACCATATGAATGTTACTGAATAGTGATTTGCCCCATTGGCCCAGGAAGATGTCCTTGAAAGGTTCAGGGACTAAGACACTCAAGATTGCAGACAGACTGTAGTCTTTGGTCCAATACACCTGGCTTGAGTATGGCTTGTGACCCTTACTGGCCCAACAACCTTGGACAAGTCTTACTGCCTCTGTGGGCCTCCAACTCTCATTTGTTCACTGGGGATAATAACACTCCCCTAATGAGCGGTACAGGCCTCGTTCCATGGGGGTGCAACCTGTGCGGTCAGGAAGGGCCCCTCGCTTGGTTTAGTGCTCTGCAGTGCCGTCTTGAAATTCTTAATTTTTGCACAAGGGGGTTCTATATTTTTACTGTGCACTGAGCCTTACAAATTGCATAGTTGGTCCTGACATGGTATTGATGGAGTTAAATGTGGTAACAAATGTAGGACCCACAGCACTTAGTAAATAGTAGTCCCCATCTCTTTATGCTGTAGGATGAGCCTATAAACTGCCTACCTTGTGTCATCAGCTGTTTGAAGAACATCAAGGCAGCTGGCATGGTCTTTGCATCTGGCTCCATGTCCTAAGGCTGGATTTCAAGATGAAGGTGCACCTACCTTCAGAGGATACTCTGAAGGATACGTCTGGAGGATACTCGTGGAAAGGAGCCTACTTGTAATTGCATGCCCTTTTGTTCTATTTAGAGTGTTCCATGCACATGTGTTAGCTCTTGAACTTTTTTAATTTAAAAGAAAAAAACAAAAAGACCACAGGATTAAGTATTCTAATCAGAATTCTTGGATGGACAAATCATTATCTTGTAGAATCTTGATTTCCCAGTGTCAAAAAAGACCTTTGGTTTCCTCAGAGTGTTGCTGTATCCTTAGTTAGTTTTAGCCCCACTGGCCTTCAGTTTATTCCACTGCTCATAAAAAGAAAACATGGTGACTGCAGCCATATCTAGGTTGGAGAAGGCATTTTTCTGTGAACGTAGGAATGGAAAACTCTCGTGTATCTTTGTATTCTTTGCCTTTCCTCTTCACTTTAACCACATCTTTCACACAGATGAAGTCCCTCTTTCTACTCATCACACCTGAAATTTCAAAGGAAATTAGAAAGAGCTAATTAAAGCCAAGTGCAACCATTATGAAGGACTATTTTATTAGATTAAATCCTCACTGTAATACAGGATGGCATTTCCATCTAAACAGGGGTTCTGGTTGAGATTCTGTATGTGGTGAAGGGGTAGGGAATCGGATAAGAGTAACATCATGTGTCCTGGAAGTCTACTCGAAGGTCATGGAAATTCAGGCAAAGCCAAAGCCACAGTTTTAACCTGCCTTGTCTGCCAGAGTTTCAATGAGTAATTTATTGGTGTTGGGCCAAACCATTCGCAAGTGAGCAAAACCATTTCCCCCACTTTCTACAACTTGCAAGAATCTGAGAACTTGCAAGTCCTAAGAGTGTGCTTTGGAGACCGCTTTCCTTTCACGGTTATTAAATGTATCAGTTGCACTTCCCACTTGCAAATTCATCTGGCATCATGCTCTTAGATTTGTCAGTGTTTAAATGGGTCTCAGGATCTGCAGTGAATCCTAGGATCAAATGAAATCCCACATTTGGATCCAATCCCCTTTCTCCATATCTTCCTAATTCAAGGCGAGGGCTACAGGGTTGCTGTTTAAATCAAGACATGCACAGATATTTCCATCCATGGCCATAGGTGTCTGTGCTGCACCTGCCGAGGAGCCACTATCTAATCTTTTCTGGGAAGTTTACACTCTCTCTAGTAAACCTCGTCATGTTTACCCAGAACAGTGTTTTATGGTGTAAGAGATACTTTGCCTCTGAGTGTTAAAGCCACTTTGCACCTGGCATAGAGAAGAGAATTTTAGGAAGGCAGGGCTTGATGAATTCGTTGAATGCCTTTCATGTGAAATTTCCTGTGATTAAATCTCAGAATTCTCCCACTCCCACCAAGCTTGAACAGTCATTTCTCAAAACGCCAGGTAGCTAGGGTTCTGAATGTGAAGACTCCTCGGCTCTGATTTAATTTCAGGCCGACAAAGACCTGGCCTTCTTACAAAGGTGCCACCAGACATCACAGAGCTGAGGCATCGAACCGCAGCGGGAAGGGATTCTTATGTTGATGCAAAATCCCATCACAATATTTGAGGAGTTGGGTTTTGATACAGACTTCAGGGAATCTGAGAAGAGAGTACATTTTGTTAAAAGAACTGGTTTTGGATCTTCAGGGTAAGGTTGCCATTTTCATCTCAGTGTGTACGCTATTTTCATAAATAATCCCCTGAGCAGCTTCCCCAGGCTTGGGGGACAGGGGAAAGGGAAGGTCTCTGATGGCTATTAACAGTCCCAATCTCAGAAGCCTGCAGACAGAAAGTGCACAGAAGTTTTCACATATCTGGGTATATCATTGATTCTAATTGTCAATGGAGATGGGAAAAAAATCACAATTGAGAAGGAATGGAAAGACACTAAGGCAGTAGTTCTCAAACTTGACTGCAAATTAGAATCTACTAAGGAAGTTTTAAACAATCTGATGCCTAGGAATGCCAGGCCATTGATTTCAGAACCTCTGGGGACTGGGGAACTTTATTTTTCAGAATTCTCCAGCTAAGCCCAATGTGTCACTGAGAATAAGAACCAGTACTCAGTGGGTTTGCTATGGGTGCTTCCCAACCTGACTGTCCCATATGCACCCAGGGGCAACATACAGCCCTGATAGAAGTGGGCTTCCCTCAAGCAGACCCAAGAGAGAAGGAGCAAGCTTGATGGTTTATGGTGACAGTTAGTGCCCTGTGACCCGGTGACCACAGAAACTGGACTCAAGTAGAAGAATGTGAAGGAAGTATGAGATTCCAGGAGAGGGGAGGTCTTGCAGCGAATATCTATAAAATTAAGACCTGTAAATCACTGGGATTTGGAAGGGAGAGATGAGTAAGCAATTTAGGTGTCATAAAGCATCCATTGTAAAATGCCCCCGAACCAAAAAAAAAAAAACAGAATAAAAATAAAGGTGCTTGCAATCCAAACTTGCCACTATCCCTCTGCCTCCCTTGTCTGTGTGCTAAAAGTCTGAAGCCTAAAAAGAAGGAAAAGAAGGAAGATGGGAGGAAAAAATTATTCTCTGCTGTCCATTTGTTGAGTGCTTCATAAAAAGACCAAATCAAAGCAAGTGTTTAAAAAAAATATTTAATGAGTGAACAAATCTTACACTCAAAATAATAGATGGTCTTCCTTTTGCTGAATGATAGTAGTAAGAAAAAAACAGGTGCTTATTTTTAAACATAGCTGGCATTATAAAATGAGCAGAAAGGATGATTTTTGCCCTATTCAATTTGCAAAATAGGATTTGGAAAGGCATTGGGGATTTTCATCAAATCCAAACCCTTGCTGGAGACTCTCCCGGTCGCAGAGATAGGGTGAGCTCTCTAGATGGTGGGAGTTGGAAAACCATTTAGGGATGGGATTGGAAATGTCCATCTTTTCACGCCACAAAATAATGGCCCCTTCCACTGTGTAAGTGAATCGTGTTTCTGTCTCCTTGTCTTCTCCTAAACCTCCAATCCATTCACCTTTCTTCTAGAGCCCCTTCAATTCTCCTGTCTCATCTCTGCAAAACAGAAAGGAAAAAGTGTGATCGTGAAATAGGCATTTGGTTCAAGGTCTTAGAAACAAAATGAATGCCTAAAAAATAAATTAAAGGCTTGAGATGCAGTGTGTTCCCATTTCTTCCTCACTTCTGCACTGCCGGGAGGACCAGTTTTCCCTCAAGCCTCCACAATGCTCGATTTTTCAAGAGTCCTTCCATCTCCAAGGACAATGCTTCCTGTTTCCTTAGGCAGAGGCTGTTGGATTCTGAATGACCTAGGGGACCATGGGGACGAGTGTCTCACTCTCAGGGCTCTAAGTGAAAATCCTATTGCCTGTCCACTCCAGAAATTCAGCTTGAGACACAGTCCCATACTGTGACACTGCACTGTCCTTGGAACATGGGCCCTCAGGATAACTCCTTTTGCCTCCTCTTAATTTGGGAAGAAGAAAAGTAAAATAAAATCCACAGGATTGTCTTCTAACATTAAGTAAATTCTTTTTTTAAAAAGCATCTATTTAAAAGGTGGTAATAAATGTATGCCCCCATACTGAATTCTTTGCAAAAGCCCTGGAATTCTAAACCTCTGTGTGTCTGGAATCTGGGGCAATTACACCTAAGGGCCAGAACTGTGGTAATGCCCCAAATTACTTTCTGGAGGGGGTGCCCGGGGGTGGTTCCCGTTATTTTAAAGGCAAGACTTCAAACCAAATGTTTCTCTCTTTATTGATCCGCTTTCATCTCCTTTCACTGCATTTCCTGTTTGGCTTTTTCCTCTTTTTTTTTTCCACCCTGGTGGTGAACACCCTCAAATTGGTGATTGAAGACCTTGAAGGTGCTGTTTACAAAGGCTATTAATGCCCCCGCCCTCATTTCCTGGTTTACTGCCAACAAGCCTGACACAGAGCCCTCCTTGGCAGACACTAAAATATTGGCGAGGCCCCACTGAGTTTCTCAGTTTGCAGATAGGGGAGGATTGAGGGGGAAAGGTGGCTTCTCTTCCCTGTGGCTGGCTAGGAAGGCTCCCTTTAGTAGCTATTTAAAGAGAGATTTTAGAAATGCTGAATGATTCAGATGGAAGGGACTTCTCATATCTTTGGGGTCCAGAGGCTCTTGATCTGAAATGTACTCATATTGACAAGACTTGGGGATGAGGTTCGAGGGGATAGGGGACCCCCAACATCATATGAAAATATTGCATGAATGTGTACTCATGTACTCTCTTCTGGGGAGAGATTCTATGACCTAAGAAAACTTAAGAACCATTGATGCTCCAACCTCCTTTTACAGATATGGAAACAGGTAGAAATCAGCTGAAATTATTTTTCCCAGCTTTTAATATAATGTCATGCTTATCATCTATTATCTATTTTGGTGTCCTAACTTGACCCATATTGCATCATTACCTCTATTTAGAGGCCTCGGTTTTCTTGCCTCTAAAATAATGAGCTTGTCTTTGATCAGAGCTTTTCAACTCTTGAGAAAGAAATAATAGGATGAGGGCTTCCCTGGTGGCGCAGTGGTTGAGAGTCCGCCTGCCGATGCAGGGGACACGGGTTCGTGCCCCGGTCCGGGAAGATCGCACATGCCGTGGAGCGGCTGGGACCGTGAACCATGGCCACTGAGCCTGCGCGTCCAGAGCCTGTGCTCCGCAACGGGAGAGGCCACAACAGTGAGAGGCCCGCGTACCGCAAACAAACAAAAAAAGAAATAATAGGATGAGGGCCAGGCAATCAGACTCTAGAATCAACCAGATCTGGTTGAAACCCAGATTAATCACTTGTGCACACTGAAAACTTTGGTAAGTTTCTTAACCTTTTAAGGCTTGGGTTTCTTCATTAATTTAATAAAGAGAATATTAGTACCCACACTTTTTCTTATCATAAGAATTAAATGAGACAATATGTGACTGCCTAACACACAGTATTCAATAAACGCTAACCACTTTCTAAATGACTACTGTTATGTCATGGTGGGCAAGATGGATACTATACACATATGTGACATAGTTCCATGAATGCAACCAGGTTCTGGGAAAAAAAAAAGTCTGAAAAGAATTTCAGGAAAAGAAATCTAATTGTGCATGGAAACACCTCTCTTATTCAGGTTTTACCAGCAATAGCAGATCAAGCAAGGCATGCCTAAGTTGGCTGTGTGTGGTGGGTAATTCCCACTGCCTCTTCTTTCCCTCCCTCCCCAAAGAACAAAGCAGATGTTAAAGGCACTCTGTGAAAGTGATGTAATAATATAAAGAAACCTGATTCTGCTCTAACTGATAGTTTTTGAAGGTAAGCCATTCAACAACTTCGGCATATCAATATCAGGAATAATTAACTTCTTAGCACAGTGTGTCATAGAGTAAGCCAGTATTACTGTCACCATCACCATTATCATCATCATCATCATTTCAACTGACTGTTATCACATGATTTGAGAATCACTCTGCAAGATTATCCTTGAGGTTCTCTTTTATTTTTAACAGTCTGTCTTTTTAACATTTAAAGATGGTTTATATTAAATAATTCAAAGTAGTTACATTGAATTTTTAAGGTTAAGGAAAAATAATAAAATATACATGCACGTACTCATCAACCTAACTTAAGAAATAGATTAGCATTGCATTTAACGCTCTCATAATGTAAATGTTGTTTTATCATTCTCTTGTTTTCTTGCATATCTTTAATCTATTGAGTCTTGTATGCTTTCGAGAAAAGGGATTCTTATGTTAGATTTTCATCTGTTACTCTGTTCCCTCAGCATTGTCTTGAACTTTATCAATGTTGATGTGAAGCTATTGAAAATATAATTTTCACTTTTTGGTGGCAGTAATCCATTCTCCTATCTCCATTCTCCTATCTATAGATATTTGTGTTTCTTCAGGTTTTTGTTTTATTTTGCTTTTGCTAAAACAAACTTTGCTTCTATCAATCACCTTGTTAATGTCTACTGTGAGAAGTTTTCTAGGTTGTGCTTCTAGGCGTAAAATTTGATTTTTAGGTATTTGGTTTTTAACTGTACTAAATAATAAATGCAAAATCGTTTTCCAAAGTGGTTGAACTAATTTACATTTCCACCAGAAGTATGTAATACTTAATATAATCAACACATTTAATGCAATCGACATTTAGAAGTTTTGCCAATCCATTAGGTGTAAAATATCACTTGGATTCAATTTGAAATTTCTGGTTTTTAGTGACCATCAGCATATTTTCCTATGTTTATTGGCAATTCATGATTCCTGTTTTGAAAAGTTTGGTCAAGAATTCTGCCTATTTTCCTATTGGGTTGCTTGTCTTTTTTATCACTGGTTTGTATGAGTTTCTTAAACATTTTGGGTACCACCCTTTTACTGGTTATATGTGTTTCAAGTATCTTCCATTTTAAGAACTCTCTTTATTCTCCTTATTAGAGTCCTTTGATAAGCATAATTTATTAATCTTTTCCTTTGTGATTTATGCTTTATTTTAAAATTTTGTTTAAAAAATCTTACCCTGTTCCAAAGGGTAAGATTTACAGTCCTGAGTATTCATTTTTAACTGAATGTCAAACTCAACTTCCATTGGAATTTTGAATGGAATTACATTGATCTATAGAGAAATCTGGGGAAAATTATATTTTTTATTATATTAATGTTTTCTATCCTGTAGTTAAAGAATGTCTTTCAGTATGATTTCCTAATTTCCTCCTTAAGGATCTGGCAGACCTTCTGTTTGGTTTATTCTTACATGTTTTATGTCTTATGTTGCTACTGTAAATCCATTTTTTTATACTTTCTAGCTGTTGATGGTGTTTAGAAAGGTTATTCACCTCTATATTTTGTAACAGGCAACCTTGTTAAACTCTTTTTAATTTTTGTAATTTTGGGGTAGATAAAAAGACCTCATATTGTATGAAATGTCCAGAATAGGCAAATCTATAGGGACAGAAAGTAGATTATTGGTTGCCTCGTGCTGGGGTAGAGGGTTGTGGGGAGATGGGGAGTGCTACTAATGGGTGTGAGGTTTCTTTTGGAGGAATGGAAATACTATAAAATTGATGTGGTGGTGGTTGCACAACTCTGTGGATATGCTAAAAATGATTTTATACTTTAACAGGTAAATTGTACTATATATGAATTATATCTCAATGAAGCTTTTATATAGAAAGAAACTAGACAAATCTCATATGATTAGTCATGAGAAACCATACTCAGAATAATCATGAATCAAGGATGAAATCTTAATAGAAATGAGAATATATTTAGACCTAAATAATAAAAAAAATACTATTTGAAAAAACTTGTGAGATTAGATAAAGCTTTCTTAGATGAAAAATTATAGATTTTGATAAAATGATTATATTAGAAAATCAGAAGCTGGTATTGAATAAGCTAAACATTCAACTTGGTTTGACAATAACAAATTCAAAAATAGAAGGAAGAAAATAATAAAAATAACAGCAGGTATTAATGAGATGGAAAATAAGTTTACACTGTAGCATTTCAATAAAACCAAATACTGGTTTTCTTAAAGGACTAATAAAATTGACAAACTTTTGACAAGTCTTATTATGAATAAAGGCAGGAAAGGAGCCCATAGATACATCAGAAATGAAAATGAGAATAACCACAGAGATGTCAAGATTAGAAACATAATAAAGTTAGTAATGATTTCGTCTAAGACATTTGAAAATAGATAATGTGGACAAATCTTAGAAAGAGTATAACTAACAATTTGACTCAGAAGAAATAGAAAATTAGAATAGGGCTTCCCTGGTGGCGCAGTGGTTGGGAGTCCGCCTGCCGATGCAGGGGACGTGGGTTCGTGCCCCGGTCCGGGAGGATCCCACATGTCGCGGAGCGGCTGGGCCCGTGAGCCATGGCCGCTGAGCCTGCGCGTCCGGAGCCTGTGCTCCGTAACGGGAGAGGCCACAGCAGTGAGAGGCCCGCGTACCGCAAAAAAAAAAAAAAAAAAAGAAAATTAGAATAATCTTATAATCATTAAAGAAACTGAGACACTATAGTGTAAATTTATTTTCCATCTCATTAATACCTGCTGTTATTTTTATTATTTTCATCCTTCTATTTTTGGATTTGTTATTGTCACACCAAGGTGAATGTTTAGTTTTTGAATGGACTCATGCTTTTTGAATTGAAGATTTGTGTCTTTCATAAATTTTGGAAAAATATTACCTTCAAGTTTTACCTCTCCCTCAGTTTCTCATTTTGTCTTTCTGGAAACTTGATTAAACATATGTTGGACCTTCTCTTTCTCTCCTCTTAAGTGCTTCCTTTTTCTCTTATTTCCCTGTCTCCCCATGCTGCATTCTGGATAATTCCTTCAGGTTGAGCATCTAGTTCATACCTTTGGCTAATTAGAATTTACAATTAAAAACACTCATTAAGCTTTTAACTTCAAATACTGTATATGTTTTTCAGTTTTAGAAATTCAGTTTGGTACTTTTCCAAACCTACTGTTTTGTATTCTCTCTTGCTTGTAACTCAGATTTTAATTCCCTCTTATATTTTTCTAATTATACTAAACATGCTTTGTTTATATTTTGCATTTTATGATTTTATTACCAAAAGCTTTGTTGTTGTTATTCTATAGGCTTTATTTTAATTAGCTCAAATTCCACTTGTTGCTGTGATGTTCAACTGTGAGCCTATATTTCTTGGAATTCCATCCTTCCAGAGAATATTTTATTTGTCTCAGCCAGTTGTCTGGGGGCTCCATAAACTTGGGATCAATTTAAAACAAGTTCTCAGCCTGCGGGACTTTTGGACAACAATGAGACAAGTTTCATGATTAAAAATCCTCTTTATCCATTCTCAAAGTGGAGCAATCCTGTTCAGTTTCCTTGATGTTTCCAGATGTAGCACATGTATACAAAGAGCACTTCTATTTTACCCTTCCAGTAAGGATAGGGTGTTTTGATGTCCCCTTGTCTTTCATGCCTTGTGTCTTCTGTAGTCATTTAAAAGGAAAAAGCCAGATTGAGTACTACCTTTCCTCTTTAGATCTCTCTTTCCCTTTTGTTTTCTTCTCTCTGGGAATCTTTACTTTTTAAAAGAAGGAATGTCAGTAATTCATTTAAAAATATGGAGTTTCCCCCTGTTTTTTTTCAGCACAGTTTTTTAAAATTTCAATGTGAGCATCCTTTTGTGTGTGTTTATAGGTGTGTGTGTGTGTGTGTGTGTGTGTGTGTTCATTTGTGCATGTGTACAGTGAATAATTTATTCCACCATACTTCTGGAAGCAGGCAGCCTTTCAGACTCTGATTCTTCTATCTCTTCTGAAAGTGTCTGTTGCACTACAGTGTAAATTACTTTTTAGTTTGTGAGATTAAATTATTTCCTTATATTTCATTGATGCATGCTCATGTATTCTCATTTGCCAAATATATTAGGAGAAAAACTCAACTCTCAGACTTCCTGGATAATATGTCTAGTTTTTACTTTAGGGTTTCAAGTACGCTATGCTTCCATTTTATAACTTAACTTTCTAATACCTAGGGGAAGACATATCTGTGCTGTGAATAGGGAAGCTTTTAGGCTTTGAAACAGGTTTTGCTGTCCATTAGCAGGCAGAAGGAGCTCCCAAAGTTGTAAAAAATTGTATTGATTAGAAAAAGAATTGAAATATCCTATTATGGCACTAAATAAACAAAAGGGGAGGTAATACAGGAGAATAGGAATTTTAAACCAGTATCTTGAACCCTCACACCAGCTTCATGTTTGAAGTGAGTAATTTGATTCAATGAAACATATTAGTAGAGAATTAAGAACAGTGGCTCCACAAGGAATTTGTAGTCTTTAGTAATTTAGGAACAGGGACAATATCAGTGTGCCCTGCTTGAAGGTATTATACCATGCTGATCAAGATCATGGACTCTGAAATCAGACAGTCTTGGGTTTGAATTCCTTACTCTGTTGCTTGACCTCTCTAAGCCTCTGTTTCCTGTTCTAAAAATAGGGATAATATTAGAAACTATGTCATATGACTGTTGTGAGAATCGACAACACTGTATTTGACAAGAATTGACAAGCACTTGTCATACTTTATGACATATTGTGAGAGTTCAAAAAATTGAGTTTCCTTATAATTATGATTCAGGCGTTTTTGTCCAGGATGAACTAAAACTATCGATACCTTCAATGATGCACCAGCTGGACAGGAGCCAGGGTTAAGTCTTATAATTCCAAAATAGTGATTACGGGTGCCCCAAAAGATGTTGGACAATTCCCCAAACATCCTTGAAATAAACATGTTTTCAATTCATAATACAAGACAACTACATTGTAAGACATTGTGCTTGAAAAGGAGAAAAAGATTGAAGGGGATTGCAAAAATAAACAGCTAGACCACATCCCAATTTCTAAATACTAGAGACCACCCCTGCATAGAGAGGGGCAAGATGGTGTCCCACTATTTAACATAGTCTATGTTCAGCAAAGAAAGGGAGTGAATTTCCCTTTTATCTGTTGTTGGATGACAAGGCTAGTTTGAAGACCACGATGAAATGTATGTTAGGAAATAAAGAGACCTAAAATGGGTTTAACTCTAGAGATGCTAAAAGCGTGGCAAAATGTGCGTGCCAATAGTGCAACTTGATCCAAACTACATTTGGGCTGAGCCTGTAATAAACTGTCAGAGCCAGCCTTTGCATTCACTTAAGCTAATACTGAGTGTCTCATTTCCACAAAGTAAATCACAGTGGCTTTGGTTCTTTATTTTCCATCTTGTGTATAAGTAAACTGCAGGATCAATTGGGAGGTAGAATCAATCTGCTATTTATTACCTTGAAATGTGACACCCTATTTTAAGTGCCCTATTCCCTTATGATTTCACTTGAGAACAGTATTATGTCCAAACAATATAGAAACCAGCTTTACAGCTCCTGGGTTTTTTTACATCAGCCTGGATGGATTTATATTGTATATAACTTTCAGAACCTAAATAAGTTACTTAGTGGGTTTTGAAACAAGCATGTAAACGAGGAAGAGTCATTTGGGATTTGGGGGGTCTTAAATCTTAGCTGAGTGCACTCATGACCAGAGCACATTTTCATCAAAAAAAAAAAAAAAAAAAAATGCATGCAGGACTCCCACTGACCCACTGATCATGGCTTAACGTTCCAAAGAAAATAAATAAAAATCTCATGTCTAGGGAAAAGAGTTAGACTTCATGGGGATTCTGTCATCTTGTCATTACACTTTGCAAAGAAACCTTGGCCTCTAATTTATGGGTTTCAGAAAGAATGCCTCCTCACACTGCTGGAAGGTTGAAAGGGCAAGAGATCTGATGTATATCAGGAAGGTTAAACCTAATCTTTGTGACCTGCCACCCGCTTTTCCTGATTAAAACATGAGGGTCTGAGGCCCAGCAAAGACTCTTACTCTAAAGCGCTACCTGTATCCTAGTCCCCGATCTTAGTCTTAGGTTTTGCTTTATTTCAGAACGGTCATTATTGGGCTTGGTGGTGACTACACAAAACATCTCTAGCGAATGTGATAAAACATTTTTGAATGCCCCAAACTGAGTTAGATGAAACTGAAGAGAAACTGACAGTAATGAAAAGCTGGTGACAAGCTTGATCCCCATAAACTTGTATTTTATTAGGGCTTAAACTTAAGGTTAACCAGAAAGAGAAGGGAAGAAAGAGACGGAAACCTTAAAGGTGGTTCACCTTTAAGATGACCATGGCAACATCACATATCTCCTTAGCTAACAGTGGATTGTTTCTTTCTCCGTTCCTTCCTTCCTCCCTCCCTCCCTCCCTTCCTTTCTTTCTTTCTCTATAAATGTGTACACCCTGTTACGTGTAAGTTCTTAAAACTTTCATGCTCAACAGCATTTCATATTGAATTCATCCAGGGCTTCTTGGAAGATAAAATTAAGAAAGAAGGATGCTTTCTTCCTTTACAAAAGTAAATTCATAAATCCTCCAATTTTTCAAGATGCAGCCAACTTTAGCCTTTCCTTATACTTCAGAAAACCTGAACTGTACATTCTAAGCCTTTGGCATCATCTCCAATTGACCAAGGCTTGTAGGACAAAGCATGAATTAAAAAGGCATTAGTGTATATGCTGCGATGTAATTTAAACCCGAGCGTCATTGTATATGCATGAATGTGTATGAAAAATGTCCTCCTTTTCTCTTCAACCCTTCAGACCCCCCAAAACTTGACTAGGACAGCCAATGTGTTCTGGGATTTATAGGAAAATGTGTTATCTTAAAGATAAAATAAAATTTTACATTGTATACAGCCTAGGACAGACTCTGAAAATAAATGTAATTCTCCTAAATTATAAGGAAACACAACTTCTGGGTAAGTTCTTATATCATTGCCATGTAACCTTCAGTCAACCTGGAAATCACAAGGGACTTTTGATTCTAAACAATAAAATTCGAGAGAGACATATCCAGAGGGACCAAATTCATAAGTTTACTTAAAGACAAAAGGGGTGAAGGGGGTGGGGAAATGGACAGAAAATAAAGACAGGCAAACTATTCATTTCTTATCACAGCCAGCCAATGTTAATTAAAACATCATTGCAAATGTATATCAGCAAGGAAACTTCTGCTGGTTCAGGAGGCATGTGCCTATATAATCATAAAGATATCTTGGTTATTTATCTGCTGTTTGGATCTTATCCTTTGCCTCAACAAGCAAGTCCCTCTCCACCCCTGTCACTGCTCCCATTTTATTACAGGCACTCGGTATAATCCACCATAAAAAGGAGGGAAACATATGGGCCTTTATTTGAACTTCTGTAATGAATCCTTCCAATATACTGTTTCCTTCAAAAGTCCTTTTTGATTTTATTGCAGTCTGTTTGTGTATTCTCCCCAGTCATCACTTGGACAATATTCATATTGGTAAAATGGCTTGGAAGGGTTCTTGCCTCTGAGAAAATTGCCGATTGACAGGGCATGCTGATGATTAAGGGTGCTCTTGTGTAGCTAGGCTCCCTGGGCATGCTGGCTGCTTCCTGCATGTGAAGGGGGAGTAGGATGGCTTCCTTTCCAGAGCCCAGGACCCCTCCCCATTGTTGTTTTGTTTTCTTTTCAATGAAAGACTTGCCACTAGTGATTCTCACTCTCCATCTGCCAGAATTCCCCTTAACTCTTCTTCAGTAAACACACCAGAGTTTTGAAGCTGAGGGCCCACGTGCCAGGTTTGGCCCACAGTTGGGTTTTGGTGGATGTGCACAGTTAAAAAATATTTTAAAAAGAATTTGTAAGTACTTAAACATTAGGTTTTCACATTAAAAACCTGGGTTTATAGAATAGTTGCTAGATTTTCTTCCCCCTGACCATGGGAACAACTGTGTGAAGATTTCCTCTTGAAAAATTAGAAGAACTAGCAAGCTGGGCCCACCTTCCCACATGGCAGCCAGCTTCATCCTGCACATTGGAGGGTATTTAAATGCAGGCTCATTGTTTAGGGCAGTTGATTTTAATCATTGAAGTACCTGCCCGGTCCCTTGGTAGGCATTGAATTTGGCACCCTGAAATAACCAGTTCTAGAGACAAGGTAGCAGAAGGTTTGTTTGTTGTTGGATTGATAGGAAAAAGCAATAGATATCTGAATTCCAATTGTTTCATGCTTCCTTTGAAGGTGCTTAGGACTCCCTTTTCCAGGCATGCCTGGAAAATAAGTTAAAAATAATTTATTCATCTTTTCTTCCCTCAGCCCCAGCCATGGGGTGTAGTTCCATGCATTACATGTATACTATGATTTGATGAATGAAAGAATGAGTAAGTGAATGAGACTCTTGTCAGAGGCTAACAGAATTTACATCTGATAGGTGTATGAAAATGTTACTCGAAGGCTCCCTTCCACCTCTTGCTCTAATGATGGCAGCTGGATCTCCCCCCGATCCTACACTCATTCCTCTAAAGCCCCAGAGCCAACAAAAGGGATTGACCACAGGAGGCATGCAATACAATACTTATTAGATAAATTAATTAGTTGATGGATTTTCAAAAATGGTAGCCAACTTTTATTGAGCATGTATGATGTGCCAGGCACTGATCTAAGTACTTTCTATGAATTAATGCAAAATGTGTACCATTTTACACATGAGAAAACCAAGACAGAAAGATAT
Organism: Mesoplodon mirus; assembly: GCF_964341445.2. Classification (NCBI taxonomy): domain Eukaryota; kingdom Metazoa; phylum Chordata; class Mammalia; order Artiodactyla; family Ziphiidae; genus Mesoplodon; species Mesoplodon mirus. The sequence continues at coordinate 32,716,014 of NC_138995.1, forward strand.
TCTTCCTGAGTCTGAAGGTAGTAAAATTTGGAGCGGGGCATATGAACCCAGGCACCCGGCAATCTCACTAAAGAGTTCGCTTTCGTTTTTGTTTGTTCGTTTTTGTTTTTAATTAAGGTATTGTTTTTTGAACTACAATTGTATACTGGCTATGTATATTTGTAGAGGAGGGCATACTTCCTTAAGCTTAATTTCATTTTCCCAAGCAATTTGATCTTAGGAGTAGAAAATATAAATCTACTTAATGTGCTTGAAACTTTAATTTTAAGAGGTTTTTAAAGAACCATTGGACAGTATGAACAGGAATCACATGAGCCCAGAGCATCTGGCCTTTAGAGAGTTGCTCCCTTTTGATATAGGGGCTCTTGGTGTAGTTAGATAATGCTAGCTGCTGTAACAAATAGGCCCAGTTATATATAGTTATAGATATAGGTATAGTTTTATATATATATATAACTATACCTATATCTATAACTACATATATCTATATAAATATAAATATAAATATATATATATATATATATATATATATATATATATATATATATAGGCTCGAACTTAGTAGAAGTATAGTGTTCCCTGTGTAGACCAAGATAGGCATTCTGGGTAAAAGAGGGCAGCTCTCTTCCATGCAGACATGCAGGGATTCAGGCTGATGGAGCTCTTTCATTTTCAACCCATTATGTACGATTTTGTGATAGTGGTGCTCTTGCCTCCAGCCAGAAGCAGATGAGAGCATAGAGGAGCCCATAGAGGAAGGTTCTATGGGCCAAGCCTGGAAGTGACTCATATCACATCCTGCCATGTTCCATTGATGAGAATTTTATTATTTGGCCTTGTCTAACTTTAAAGGGAGACTGAGAAATGTAGGTTTGCTGTCTGCCCAGGAAGAACAGAAAACAAAGACTTTGGTGGACAGCTCAGCACCATCTCTTACCTTCCTAAAGTGGAAGATATTTGTGTAAGGAAGATTTGCCTAGACTATGTGTTTAAGAAACACCAACATGATGCAATCAATTCTCTCAGAGCTTTTGAAAGTTTGTGGGCATACTGCACTTTAGAAATTGAGCTAAGAGGTACCTTTAGAAGACATTTTAGTAACAACAGTACACACTGAAAGAGCAACACTCTAAAACTCTAGAGAATGAGCCTTTTTAGAGAATATTAGAGAATTTTTTAAAGAATATTTAGAGAAAATTGAAACTATTTTTCTCAGTCCTTTCAGTACATCCCAAATTAACAGAGACAGCTCTAGGGCCATTGCTAATGCAATCAAGGGGTTGGTTAGTTTCTGTTTCCTTGTTAAGGGGCAGAGATAGCAAAACAAAATTTCACACATTTGACTTTTGATATTAATAGTGCTTCCCAGGGAAATTTTATTTTATTTTTGTTAGCGTGTGTTTGTTTTGTCTTGTTTTTCATGAAGGCCTAGGGATAAAATAAGGGAAGGACAAATTATGAAAACTTGGTCAACCTGAAAATTTATCTAGCGGGCATTCCTTCTTTGCTTCAACTAGCAGAAACTAAGCCCAATAGAAATTTTTTTGGACTCATCTGCAACTTGGTGTTTTCACACCATTGTTTGTCTTCTGATAAAAGCAGTGTAAGACATCACTAGCTCCGAGAGTATAGTCTCTAAATACCATTTCCACTGAAGAAATGGCTGATTCCAAGTCTTAGGGGGAAATGTACAAGGCAAGTCTGGAATATTTTGTCATTCCAGAAAGCAAAAAAGATATAAATGACTACTGAGATTATGTCAAAATGACTCAGAAGCCAGAGAACTCAGAAGATTCCCACTGGCCAAAAAATGGGATAATTGGAACATTAAATGCATAGCAAGTATAACAGATTGAAATATATTACACATACTTACAAATCCATGAGATCATAATGATATAAAAACAGCTCAACAAACACATAAACAGCAATAACAACAAAGGTCTCAGTGTTCATCTTTGGATGTTGACAGGAAACACATTATTTTGAAAAATAATAAAGAAAATAATTAAGCAATTGTCCTGCATTTCATCTATAAACTGTTCATTAAGGTAACCAAATAGTTAATAATTAATAGTAAAGGGAGATTTCTCTTTATAGAAGTATTACAGCTTCTGGAATAAATGAAAGAGGAATGATAGAATTAGAAGATCACCATTTTGTGGTCCCTAATGAGGTAATGGGCCTAGGTAATAATTATCACTGGCTGCTAAGATACAGAAAGAAAGACACCAGATTTTAGGTGCCTCCTATTGGAAGAATACATTTCCTAAGAAGTAACTTTGACAATGCTTTGTTTTGTTTTTTAATGGAGTTTTCATAGATACAGAGAACAAAATGGTGGTTTCCAGAGGCAGGGGTAGGCAGTGTGGGAAATGGATGAAGTTAAAAAAAATAATGAAAGAGTCCCTGAAATTTTAGTAAAATGCTCTTAAAATATAGTTCATTTATTTTTCAATGTCCCTTTAAATTTCTGCATTATAAATTACTTTTAGGGATTAAAGCTCTGAAAAACCTTGTTTCCTAGTGATCTGCTATGCTTCCTGTTAATTGTGTAGCATGCACTATGTAACTTCTTTTGATTTCTTTGCCTTGGCAACCAGGAAGCTCAAAGTTAATTTTTATGCTAAATTTAGGTTTTACTGTGTATAAATCTTTACTGAAAAAATTTAATCTGATCAAGCCTCTAGAAATAACTACCAATTTACTAGAAATGCAGGGAGCAGAGAAAATGTTCAAAAACAGCGTGAGAACATAAATAGCAAAATCCAAATTGTGGGGAACACACAGGACAAATGGTTTCTTCTGCAAATAAATTGTATCATAAAAAAAGGAGTTTAAAAGAGACAGAAAGAGCAATCAAATACAATGTATGAATGTTGCTTGGATCCAAATTTAAATAGAAACTTATTTACTTTTATGCAGTATTTATGAGATAATTGGAGAAATGTGACTACTGATTGGATATTGAATGTAATTAAAAATCATTGTTGGGGACTTCCCTGGTGGCACAGTGCTTAAGAATCCGCCTGCCAATGCAGGGGCCATGGTTTCAAGCCCTTGTCTGGGAAGATCCCACATGCTGCGGAGCCCGTGCACCACAACTACTGAGCCTGCACTCTAGAGCCCGCAAACCACAGCTACTGAGCCCGCATGCCACACTACTGAAGCCCGCGTGCCTAGAGCCTGTGCTCCACAACGAGAGAAGCCACTGCATTGAGAAGCCCGTGCACCACAAGGAGGAGTAGCCCCCGCTCACCGCAACTAGAGAAAGCCTGCGTGCAGCAACGAAGACCCAACACAGCCAAAAATAAATAAATTGATAAATTTATTTTAAAAAATCATTGTTAATTCTGAATGCAAGAGCGGAATTGTGTGTGTGTTTTTATGAGTCCTTATATTTTATAGATACATACTGAAATATTTATGAATCAAATTACATATGCCTGGGATTTGTTTCAAAATAATTGGGGAGGGCTTCCCTGGTGGCGCAGTGGTTAAGAGTCCGCCTGCCGATGTAGGGGACACGGGTTCGTGCCCTGGTCCGGGAAGATCCCACATGCCGCGGAGCGGCTGGGCCCGTGAGCCATGGCCACTGAGCCTGCGCGTCCGGAGCCTGTGCTCCGCAACGGGAGAGGCCGCAACAGTGAGAGGCCCGCGTACGGCAAAAAAAAAAAAAAATAATAATAATAATAATAATAATAATGATAATAATAATAATTGGGGAGTGGGAAAGAGTAGGGTAAAATGAGATTGACCATAAAGTAATGATTGCTAAAGCTAAGTAATAGGTATGAGGGTTCACTGTTTAAGATATGTTTAAAATTTTAGAAGTTTAGAAAGAAAGAAAAGAAAAAAGAAAGGAAAATAAAAGAAAGAAAAAGAAAAAGCAGAGTAGTTAAGAGTAAAGGCTCAGAGCCAAACTGCCTGGGGTCAAATCTTTTTTGTCATTATGAGCTATGTGATCCCAGGCAAGGGAGTCCAGACAATTACCTAAGCTTTTGGTGCCTCGGATTCCTGACCTGTAAAATGGGTTTAATACTAGCACCTCGTTAGGTTGTGAGGATTAAATAAGCTAATACCTGGGAAGCAGTTTGTACATTTCTGACATGAAACAGATGTCCATAAGTGTTTACTATTATTATAATTATTATTAGATGTGCTGTCGCATTACCCTGGAGCAGGTTGTGCCATGGGGAGCACATCTGTGGTACTAGTGTGTGCTTTGAACGGAGACCCCCATGGGCCTCCTAGGTGCCCAGTCTCCTCTAGACCAAGATGGCACACAGAATTTAGGCCATAATTTCAAAACCCTCTGCTCTCTGGCCTCATGGTGCTCTGGCTCCCCAATTCAATCTGCTTCCAGTAACATATAACCCTTTATCCATTCTTGTCTTTGTTCCTTTGCTTTTGTTGACATCTTTGGCTGAGAATGCCTTTCTTCCTTCTCTCCAAACCTTGGTCATCCTGGATGCCTTGATCCCATTCCTGTTTCCCAAAGAACCCTTCCCTGAATGAGAGGTTACTCTGACCTCCTCCTCCTCTGAGCTGCAAGTCATTTACTGCACATGCCATAAATCTAGCTTTCCATTATGTTCACTCGTGGGGTAGAGCCGGCTCACGCTGGCTCAAAAGAGAGCCTACTGTGCAATCTCTTCTCAACTCTTCCTTTGGAGACATCACTTTGGTAGCTTGAAATTGGCCGTGTCCATGTGGGGAGTATTTATAACACAGCAAATACTACAAACCAGGGATCCTTTTCCTTCCCTGTGAGCAGCTTGTTAAACATTTACCAGCACAGCAGTAGTTATATCTACCCATAGCTATCTGCAATGGACTGAATGTTTGTGTCCCCCCTCCCAAAATTCATATGCTGAAATTCCAACCCCCAATGTGATGGTGTTAGGAGGTCGGGCCTTTAAAGGTGATCAGGTCATGAGAGTGGGGCCTTCATGAACAGGATTAGCACCCTTATAAAGAGACCCCAGAGAGTTGTCTAGTCCCTTTTCTGCCATGTGAGGACACAGTGAGAAGTCAGCAGCCTGCATCCCAGAAGAGGCCTCTCACCAGAAACCAACCATGCTGACTTCCAGCCTCTAGAACTGTGAAAAATAAATATCTGTGGTGCATAAACCACCCAGTATATGATAATTTATTATAGCAGCCTGAACTAAGACATTGTCCCTCTATCCGTCTGTGTCTCTACCCTGTGCCTTGCACTGAGTGACCCATAGAAGGCCTTCAATAGTTGTATAACTGCTGAATGCTACCTGTATTTTTTACCTTTCCTCCCAAGTTTAAAACACCTTAAAAGTAGAAATCGTGTCTCATTCTCCATACTGCCTCAGAGAGCAGTGCACGTAGTAGGTGGTCAGTAAAAACTCATTATCGATTGATTACAGAAAGAAGTTTAATAACATCCTTCAGTTTTAAGCAGAAGATCTACTTTTCTTTTTCTCTTTATGGTCGACAATACCCAGATACTCAAACCTAAGATGTGAGGGACAGTTTTACAACTCTTTAAAGTAAACCATAATCCTCTTTAAGCAGCATCTTTAAAGTCTTTGAACATCCCAACAAGGTTTCCTCTATGCCAAGCTATGATCACCTTGGGGGATTTATGGTGAGGTCCCTTCTCATAATTGCAGGGCTGGGCTTGAAGCAAAGTTCCTGTGCAAAGCTTTGCCTGGTTTGGAGGCTTTATTAATCTTGGCAAATGGGAATAAGGCCAGAAACCAGGGCTGCAGCTGAGGGCCAGGGGTCCCCTCCCTACTCCTTCAGACTAAGGCACAGGCACAGCCAGCTTCAGAGGGGTGGGGGAGAGGTGTCTCTCCCACATAAGGTCTCTGCCCCGTCCAGACCCTACACCCGGCCACACTCGGAAGTGGTGGGTGGCTGTCCCTTGAAGAGGCCATTCGCCTTTAATATTTTACATGAGGATTCTTTCTTTAATGTTTTCCCATGATGTATGGAATGTGCAGAGTTTATGAAAGAAGCAATTAAGTGGGCGGAACCTGTAAATCAGGCTGATATTTAAAAGTATGCTCATTTACTGCTATGCCATTATAATTATTCCACTCACCCTCTCCCAGCCCACTCCCCTCCCAATCCCATTGTCTCCTCAGGGGTGCAGGTTTTCTGGTTCTGATGCTTCCTCACTTCCCCCTCTGTGCACCTGAGCTTTGGAGATAATCGGAACTCAGGCTTCTTCTCCAGTGAGTGAAGCTGGCCTGCTCTTGTCTTTTCACCATATTGTCATAACCAGGCTCTGCACGTTGCCCTCTTAAATGTTTATAACTCCGTTCCCTTCCATGAGCTCATCAAATTTCCTCAAATTCTTATACTATAGATGGGGCTTAATTGAAAGATTCCAGGTGCTGTGTAAAGATTAAGGGCTTTGGAGGTGGAGGAGCCTTTCAAACTCCATCACCTTCCAAAGTGGGACTCTAGGGCTGTTGTCTGACCTCTTTGAGCTACAGTTTTGTCACCAATGAAACGGCAAAATAGGGAGAATTATACCTTCCAGAGAGAGCTGTTAAGGCATTCAAGTGGAGTCATGTGTTTGCACTTTTATCTGTTGGGATAGGGAATGATAACTGCCATACAAACTCTGAAGTCCCAGTGGCTTAATTGAATGGAAGCTGATTTCTCATTCGCATAAACTCCAATTGACAATGGAGCGGGCGGCCTTCCACGTGGTGACTCAGGTACTCAGGCTGCTTCCATCGAGTTATTCCCTCGAATCCGAGGACCTTGGAATCTTCCACAGAGCCCTCTGCAGATGAAGGACAGAAGATGTGGAGGTTAGGATCAAGCCTCAAGTTACACACGTCACTTCTGTCTGCATTCCACTGGGCAGATCAGACACCTGGCCTCCCCTAACTGCAGAAGAGGCTAAGGATGCTATGTTGCTGTATCCAGGAAGAGAAGAAAATAGGACTAAGCAAACGTGTAGCACTCTCTCTGCTACAGCATCCAAAAAATGTTCTTCCCATCTGCAAATGGCTAAGCACGTAGCTCAGAGGATCAGCCCAATAATCCAACATGACAAAGCCAGGGAGTGTAAAACTAGGACTCAAAGCCAGGTCGTCTGACTCCTGGAGACTTCTCTCTGGGTACCTTATGCACTGTCACACGGAGGGCAAATGGGATGTATTTCATATACACGCTCTTGTCAGTTGCTAGTGGGTGGGGAAGTGCTGGGTTGAAAGGATTCTGAGGCGATGCTGTTAATGATTAGTTATGTCTGCTATGGGTTCAGAAGGAGGGAGTAGCATCACTCCACTGCTGTTCTATTCTCGAACATCCACTCTAAAAGTGCATATTCCCGGTGTACAGTTCTCTTCAGCTCCCCTTCCAAGTAGTCAGAAGTTCATCGTTCTGAATGTGACATCCTTTCCTTGTCCTCTACTAGCACTGTAAATGGACCTCTCCATTTTTAACCCAAAAGAGTAACTAAAGCCGGACAACCTCACAGACTGAGGCAGACCAGTGAGGGAACCATAATCCATAAGAGGTCTTCACCCATGACATTCACTTTCTGCCTCTACACCTTTGCCTGTGCTGCCCTTGCTGGCTAGGATGCTCTTTTTCATTCTACAGTTTTCCACCTACCAAAATCTAAATGGTATCCTAACATCCAATTCAAATGTGAACTCCTCCTGCAGAAATTTTCCTGCTCGTATTAACATAGTTAATTAAAATTCCCTTCCCCTGGGAAGAACCTATTTGACTCTTACCATCCTCTGCCTAGTATTATCACAGTTATGTTTATCTCTTTCTCCCTTAGACTGCAGGATCCTTGGGAGCAGGAAACATCTTGTCTTTATTGCCTTTCTTGCCCACCCTAGTCCACTTCCCATTCCAAACACACATGCACACCCACATGCAACCAGTCACTTGGGAAGTGTCAACAAATATTTGTGTAATGGAAAGATAGCTGGGTGGATGGTGGGTGGGTGGGTTGTCCCCTGTGCCCTGACAATTATATCCATCAGGACGTAGAGTCTGAGAGAGGCCACCCTCTGAAAGGAAACTCTTCCAACTGCAATTTGCTCTTTTACGTAGACTTGGCCTATGGTTAATGGAGATGTGATGGAAATTTACTGGAAACCCAGCAGTAGCAGCCCCTTTAATGAGACAATCTCATGCCATGGAGAGGAAACAAGCTTAGAATAAGGTAGACCTATTCTGGAATAGCAGCCTTGCCGTTTACTCCATGACCTCTAATTAGTCACCTCTCAGAAGCCCAGCTTTCTCACCTGTAAAATAGGGATCATATCGATAGTACATGGTTGCTGTGAGGTTTAAATGAGATAAAATATGCCTTTTTCATAGCACAGGGCTTTGTACTCAGTCAAGAGCAGTTAATATTATTATTACTGTAAATATTATTATCCTGCTGATGTGAACAATGGAACACATTAGCAGGTGTCTGCTCAAAGTGCCCTTTGCCAGACACGGACAGCTGTAGCAGTGTGCTGAGTGCCTCTTCACTCTTGTGCTTTCTTCTAAGGGCAGCATCAAGATTCTCTAGCCCGATGGGTGATGGGGTCCAGTTTAAGGGTTTGTCTGACATTTATTCAGTCAATGTTTGTTAAGAACCATATTTACATCGAGCATTGCACTAGATGCTGGGGAAAATAGCAATGGAAGGAAACAGAATCCCTGTCCACCAGAGCTTACAGAGTGGGGAGAGGCACTGGACAGAGGGCTGTATAAACATTATCCGTGGTAGTGTAGTCCTAGATGAGGGATCAAAGCACGTGACCAGAGCTCCAACGTGCTGCCATGTGACCTTCACCAGGCGGCTTCATGCCTCTGAGCCTGTGCTTCCTTTTCAACCTCCTTTGCTCTGAGGGAGGTTGCCAGGATCACGTGAGAGCTTCCATTTGTGGGAAGAACTTTGGAAAGAAAGAGACTCCTGGGAAACCAAGGGATTCAGAAGACCCCTCTGAATATAGCCCTTTCTTGTAGGATATTTTTCCAGCAGAGTTTCCAACCAGGTGTCCCCTCTGAGAGCCAGCAGGCTTGGGTGTACAGAGAACCCCTCCCGGGGAGAAATGGATGTTCCTTTTCCTTATCATGAGCTTTGCCCCCTTAATGGCCGGCCGTCCTGGGCAGTAGGACCTGCTGTAGAATTGCTGCTCCAAGTTATCTTTCCTTGACTGTGTGGGCAGATGCTCTATCTTTGACCTTATCATCTCATCCCTTCCCATGAAGGTCATTTCCCACCTGGCAGCTAGCTGCCAGGGAGCTGAAGATGGTGTGTTTCTGTTTGCATGGTGTGTGTGTGTGTGTGTGCACGCATGTAGGACATGGGTTTGCTTTTATAAATTAGCTCTGCTGAGAATTTCATCTGCAGAGCTTTGGCTGGGCATGGTGCATGCCCAAGGATGTTCTGAATGCAGGGGATTTGCGGACATGGTCCTCAAACAATGACAGCAGCAGCAGTAATAATGACTTCCATAAACAGCTCTTAAATCCTCACTCTTCCGTGGGTCCAAATTTCAGATCCTTGTCTTACTTACTTGGCAACTCAACAAGGTAAGTAATGCTATTGCTCCTTTATGTGCATTATCTCAGTGAATCCCCAGGACACTACATAAGATGACAATATAGTGGATATCATTTACAGAACACTTGGTTTGGAGTGAGCACTGTTCTCTACATTTCATGTCTTAACCCATATAATGTCCTATAACATCCCCATTTTGCAGATGAGGAAAGTAGAGCACAAAAAGGAGATGCAATTTGCTAGACTACTGACCTGCCAGTGGCAAGCTGGTAAATCCCAGAGGAGTCTGACTCAGAGCTACACTTGTAAACTCCATCCAGGCTGTCACTCCATAAGAGGACATCTCTCTGCCCTGGGTGTTTACTTTCTGGAGGCTTGGTGGGGGTGGGGTCGGGTGTCCAGGGTCTCCTTGGGTAAAAAAGATAAACTCTTTTTATCTGTGCAGTAGGAATATCTCTGTCATTTTCCCTAACATCTATCTAATACATCTGCCTTTTCAAGGCACTTTCTGATCACATCTCATTCTTCCTCCTCTACTTTCCCTCTTCACAGTTGGGTAGGCTGGGTTAAGTGTGTCCATTATACAGATTCTGAGAGCAAGTTTAGTATTGGTCCACCTTGCGATCTCGTTCAAATGTAGATTCTGCTTTGGCCATTCTGGGCAGGGGCCCAAATATGTCTAACCTGCTCCCAGGAGTGCTGAGGCTGCCCTTCTGGGACCACACACTGAGGAGTGAGGGTTTCCACTCATTCCCCTTCACCCTGCCTCGTGTGCAGCCTTCTGTGAGCTGTCTCTATCCAGGGCTTACAGGGCTTCCTGACGTTTTCCTTAAATCCAGCTCTTGACTCCAGCAGGTCCAGCCGATGGGGACAGGGATTGCTGACCTTGTCACTGGGTGAGTCAGAAAAGCCAGAAGACCTCTCCTGGGAAGACGAGGGCAAAGGAGGCAGAATACTCTCGATGCCCCACGCCCCCGGGTCTTGTCACACCTCCAGACATCATCTCTCTGGCGAGCTCTTTCCACTTTGGATTTCCACTTTAAAGCACAAGTGGTCACCTTCAGGTCAGTTTTGAATCCTTCCCTAGGTAACTGGCCTCAATGAGGTGAGGGCCGCCCCTCCCCTGGCCTCATGCCTCAGACAGAGCTCATTTATTTTATTTCTGGTTTTATGGGGTGCATTTATTGTTGGCCTTTGGGCTTTTGGTGTCTCCTATGCCCAGTATGGGGGTTTTATGTGGATACTAGGTCCAATTGACCTTTAGAAAGGTTCTGCTTTTAATTCAGCTTTTTTCTCTAGTTGAGCATGGGGCTTCAGCATTTTAGTGCTTGAAAAATAAACACTTATGGGCTTCCCTGGTGGTGCAGTGGTTGAGAGTCTGCCTGCCGATGCAGGGGACACGGGTTTGTGCCCTGGTCCGGGAGGATCCCACATGCCGCGGAGCAACTGGGCCTGTGAGCCATGGCCGCTGAGCCTGCGCGTCCGGAGCCTGTGCTCCGCAACGGGAGAGGCCACAACAGTGAGAGGCCCAAGTGCCGCAAACAAAACAAAACAAAAAAAGATGCTGAGGATATAGGGGCAACCAAGGCAAACACACTCTACGCTCACAGAGTCTATAGTCTCACCTAATTAATTATTAAATTACAATTACGGTTATGAGAGGAGAGCACATAACAGTGGCCTGACCCATATGGAACTGTGTGTTTCTTGAGTCCAGGCACCAAGTTTTCTCTCTTTGAGCTAAGGGGAGATTTTGGCCTTCCTATAGAACAAGAAACGTGCTATAATTGACAGAATCCTGGGATAGCCCGTTAGTATCCCTTTCTTCTGCACAAATAGAAACCATGGGTTCACCCCACCCTACCCCTCTGTTACTCCCTGTGCCAAGTATGCATTGTGGCCTCTCAGCCCATATTCATTCCTCTGTTTGCGCTGTCCCTCTGGATCCAAAAGCCTGCAAACTCTATCACCTAGATCCCCTTGCCCACTGGGTACCAGGAGGCAGCATTCTCAATAGGGTGGCAGGCAGAGAGAAGCCAGAAGCTTGTCTGCTTCTAGTGACACCTCAGAAAACAGTAGTGGCAGTGACTCTTTTCTTTTTACTTTTATTATTTTTTATTTTATTTTATTGAAGTATATTTGATTTATAATGTCCTGTTAGTTTCAGGTGTACAGCAGTGATTCAATTATATATATACACATATATAGTAGGGTGTATATGTTAATCTCAACCTCCTAATTTGCACAACATCAGCATCTGGGTTTACAGTAGCATCTTAACAGCATCTCCACTGGTATTAAGGTCAACTGCATAGGTCACTGGTTAGCACCATAAACTTGTGCTTCCAGTAACATGAACAGTGAATTTGGGCTCATGGGCTCCATCCCAGAGGCAGTAACAGGTTCGCAGTGTCCAGGTAACGTCTGTTTTGCTATTCCAGCTTTTCCCAAAACGTTGTAACTAACACCTTGGACTAAATTCCTCTGAGCTTAAAATTTTAAAGTGATTCCTCTTTTTTTGACAGGACATAGACTGATAACTCATCAGCACCACAACCATTTGGCCACCAACTCACCAATTCCTATCACATACGCTTCTTAAGCATCTTTAAAGTCTACCTTTCCTCCATCCCCACTGTCACTCCCATGTGCTTGGTCTGAAATGTATTTTCTGTACTATAGCTAGTGCAACACAATTGGCATTCTCTAAGTGCTAGTTTCTCTCTTTCTTTCCTTCTGTCCTCCCACGTATCTTCACAATTTTTCTGTAAATTGGAAACTGATATGAAATATAAAGTTTAATTTATAAAGTGAAAAAAAGATTTTTTTCAGACAAACAAAAGCTAGGAGGAGACTCATGCTATAAGAAATGTTAAAGTAAGTCCTTCAGGCAGAAAGAAGGTGGTACCAAATGGGAATATGTATCTACACACACACACAAATTCAGATTTCCAGGAATGGTAACCACATGGATGAATAAATAAGATTTTTTTTGTTATTTAAGTATCTTTAAATGGTAACTAATTCTTCATGTGAAAATTAATAATAATGTAACAGAAGGTTTATAGCCTATATAGAAATATATAAAATGTATGGTAATAATAGCACAATGACTGAGAAAGGAGAAATGAAGGTAAATTATTCAAAAGTTCTTTTATGTTACATGACTTGGTATAATATTACTTAAAGGTAGATAGTGATAAGTTTAAAATGCACCATAAATTTTAAAGCAACCAGTAAAATAACAAAACAGTTATAGTTAATAAACCAACAAAGGAGATAAAGAAGGAATCATAAAAAGTACTTAATACAAAACTACTGGAAGAAGAAGGAAAAAAGAACAATGAATAAATGAAATCAGTAGCAAACAACTAGAAAGATAGTATATTTATATGAATTATGTCAATAATCATATTAAATGTAAATGGTCTAAACACTAATTAAAAGGCAGAGATTGTCAGGTTAGATGAACAAGCAAGAAGCAACTATATGCTGCCTACAGTAATTGCACTTTATAGACATAAATAGGTTAAAAGCAAAAGGATGGGAAAAATATGCCATGCTAACACTTATCAAAAGAAAGCTGTAGTGGTTATATTAATACCAGGAAAAGTAGATTTCAGAGCAAAGAATATTACCAAACACAAGAAAGTAACTTTGTGATGATAAAGGGGTAATTTCATCAGGAAGACTTAACAATCTTGAGAGTTTATACAGTTAGTAGTAGGGGTTCAAAATAGATGAAGCAAAAACGGATAAAACTGCAAGAAAAAAAAAGAGATCCACAGTAACATTTGGAGATTTCAATAATTCTTAATAATTGATATAGCAAGTAGAGAGAAAATCAGTAAGGGTATTTTAACAGTACCATTAACCACCTTGATCTAATTGATTTTATAGAAAACTATACAACAAAAGTAGAATTCACATTGTTTTCTAGTGCATATGGAATGGTTAACAAGATAAACCATAATCTCCCAAAACGGATTTACTTATAATTTGGCACACAAACTCTGAGTATTTTTACCTTTGTGTTTTTTCACATGGTGTTCCTTTGGCATGAAGTACCCTTCCTGCATACCCATCCTCACCTCCCTGACTGACTCCTGTTCATCTTTCAAAACTGCTCAGCCATTACCTCCTTTATAAGGGCTTCCTCAACTACCCCCTTCTCTTCTGCATGATTGTAATACTTTGTGCATATATTTATCTTTGCTTGTGTCATAGTATATGAAATTATATGTATAGTTTTAATGCTTCTCCCACTAGATTTTAAAGACAAGATTTAGGATAAAAATTACATTACTATAATTAATAGCATATGCTATAATTTACTTATTAACAAGAAGTGTTGTTTATGGAATACCGATTATTTGCCAAACACAAATATGTGTTTTTTTAATGTAGAGAATGTTAAGAAACATTTATTTATAACTGTTACGTGTTGGACTCTGGGATACTATATAGAAAGTGCCCACCAAAATACATTTGGAAGGAGGTCCTAAAGGCAAGACGATGTGACTCTGCTAAATGACTTTTATTTTGTAGACTCACAAATCACTGTAATTTTCCAAATCAAACCAGGCAGTGTAAGGATGACATTTGTTCCCACACACTAAGGAAATCATCTGAGTATTAAGAAACTTGTAGCAATTTACTGTCTTTCTGCAACTTTTACTTCCAATAACATTACAAGGTAGGGATGTTGACTATGTCCTGGTATAGACAGTTTCTTGGTTAGCTCCAATCAGAACTGTCTTTTAGTGAGGGAGCTAATGAAGCAAGAACCATTCTCTGACTTATTGTGCCATCAATGAGAATAAATTACCCCATTCAACAGGGAAGAATATTTTTCATTCATCAATTCTTGCAGCTATCCAATAATCTGCATTGCCTCTTGCACTCAATCTTTCATTTCAGAAGGAGAAAGTATCCTCACAAAGGGACACCCATTGTGCATCTCACAAACTTTGCATTTGATTTATCTGTGGCAAGCCAAGGAGAAAAACCAGATTTTTCATCAAGCATGCCCTTAAATTGTCTGAATCCTTGTCAACAGCATCATTCTCACAAGGAAAAAGCAGTGATTTGATATAGGATGCAGGCCTGGGTGGTTAGTAGCATTATCCTAATGTCCTTTTTGGCTTGACTAGGTGGATCAAAAAGTTTGATTCACTTTTCTTGCTGCAGAATCCTATATAATTGGACTAGAAATGAAAACCATTTTTCTTCCTCGGTCAGGGAAAAATAAAAACATTTGCCAAGTCATTATATATAACAGATTGTAGTGAGAAGGTGCTTAGGAAAATGCCCAAGGCAGGCAGTTACAACACAACACGAAGACAGCAAAACCTAACTGGCATGAAAAGGGAAATTTACCATGTCTTCTCTGATGATGACACCATTGAGGGTTTCCCACTTAGAGAGCCAGCAAAATGACTGACATGTAAATTGTCTTCATAGAAGTCCAGGGAACATTAATACCTGCTGCTTAGAGCAGATTTCCTACTTCAGTTAGGTTCTTGTGAGACCTTATGGAAAACTCTTTCCTTTGTAAATTCATGGCCATTGAGGTGGCTAGATCTGATGGTCCCAGGAACATGTTCAGGCACATGGAACACTGAATTTTCAAACCAAAAGCCATGGTGGGAGGAGCATAATGAAAATAAGCCTAATGTGTACAAATCAAGGTCAAGGATGACAAAGGTCAAGCTAGTAGTTTCCTTCTTGGTTTCCCTTCCATAGACAGACTATTTGGTCAGGTCCTTTCTACTAATCAAATTGTGTTTATCACATGATCATTAGGTTGTTTTCCCATTTATAATTCCAACTAGAACTCCAGCTCCATGTTATAGTTAAGCACTGTCAACTTCTCCTGAGTAAATGTGGTGTCCCTCCCTCCTTCATTCCTTTCCCCCCCTCCTGAGACCTTTATGGTTTGTAGGCCACAAGCCCACTGTCTTCATGGAACAAAACTGGGAATGAAGAAGCCCCAGGTTCTGATGCTAAAAGGGAAATTTACTTCATTTCTATGTGCCTTTATTTCAAATAAGACTAATAATTTTTCACAAGACTGTGAGGTTCCAGAGGGCAAGAACATCAGCATTTTGGCTTGCTAGCACCTAACACAACACCTGGCACACAGTAGATGCTTAATAAATATTTCTTAAATAATTCTGCATTTACCTTATCTCAGGATGTTTCATGAGAGCATAAAGTACATGAAATCACTTTGAAAATTTAAGAACATTGGAAACAAATATAGTCATTTTCAATGCCTGCAGCTAAAGATCTGAGTCTTCACAGTGAACGAGAGAAAAACTAAAGACATTAATAGATCAGAAAGTGTTAGAAGTAGAAAGATCTATTAAAAAAGTAAAATAGTCCACTTGTTTTCTAGCTCCTGATTATCTGGATAGATAGGAAAACCAAGGCTTGAGGAAATGTATAGTTGTTGTTACTAGTAACACCTAATATTTATTGAATATCTTCTATGTCCCAGCGCTATTCTAAGTACTTCATACATTTCATCTCACTTAAACCTTACAGCAACTCCATAAGGTGGACACTGTTATTACCATTCTATTTAACAAAGAAATCACAGAGAGGTTAAGAAATTTGACCAAGGTTACCCAGCTAGTAAGAGGTCCAGCCGGGATGAATGTTTTAATCAGAAAGAGATGGAAACATGCCTCAAGTAAGAGTCATGGTTATGATATTTGTTTTTCTCTTTCTGACTTTTACTTCACTCTGTATGACAGTCTCTAGGTCCATCCACGTCTCTACAAATATCGTATATTAACGCATATATGTGGAATTTAGAAATATGGTACAGATGAACCTGTTTGCAAGGCAGAAATAGAGACACAGACATAGAGAACAAACGTATGGACATCAAGGGAGGAAGGGGGTGGGGGGGGATGAATTGGGAGATTGGGATTGACATATATACACTAATATGTATAAAATAGATAACAAATGAATTATCTACAGTTCCTGCTGTATAGCACAGGGAACTCCACTTTGCTGTACAGTAGAAACTAACACAACATTGTAAAACAACTATACCCCAATTAAAAAAAAAGAGTCATGTTTACATACATTTCTATCAAATATAATTATTTACTGGAGCTAGATTTTCTAAATCAACATAATTATGGTCTATCGGTAATGGCAGAATTCTCCAGTTCCAGTTCCTATGAGTGTGTCAGAATTAAGACCTCTGAGCAAGATTCCAACCACATCAATCATTAGAATCAGTTCTGTTGCTTTCCTGAGAAAGAAATATTTTCACAAATGTCACTTTCACAACTCAGTTTTTGACACTAAAAGTCGGTTACATCATTTCACAATAAGATGATACCAGATGCCATTGAAGTCTAAGTATCTTTTCTCCCCAATTTTATAGTCAGATCTGACTGGAAATTCCCGGGCAATTAATTCAGCCATTTGAACCTCAGTTTCCTTATCTGTAAGATGGGAATAAACATACACACATCTGTAAGGTGGGAATTAGCCTACTATGTTGCTGTGAAGATGCAGTAAGGCAATGTAAAACCTGTAAATGATATCTATCATAAGGAACTCAAAGTATGTCCCTAAATCCCATTTAGAAAGCATTTGAAGTTACTTGGACAAGGCTTAGGCTTATCATATCCCTTTTCCGGACAGAAAAAAAAAAAAAAATTTCAAGAAAATACTCACTGTTTTAAGTACTTCAAAATTTGAAATATTATAAAATTAGATGTTATTGCATACTTTTACCTTTTATGATAACAGTGTCCAATGGCAACCACCTGAATATTCTTTATTTGTGTGGTTTCAGGCATACCTTGTGACTCTGTTCCAAGTGAATTTATTTTAAACCATATTAAAACGCAGATTTTCACTCACTGGGGCTGTACTCCCCCACAATCCATTCAGATTGGTGAGGTTTTAAAACAAATCAAATAATCCTTAAGAGTACATCACCACCCACTTAGCACACACTTAGCAGCTGCCATATTGTTGACACGAGCCTGGCGATGTGCTCACAGAGAGCGAGCCATCAAAATGTGATTTCAGGGACCTTACGATCTACGACAAACATGCTGACGTTTAAGAACAAATCAGGACTATAGGATGTTCTCATATATGTGTGTGTGCATTTATGTGTGTTTGTATACGTGAGTGTTTATTTGTGTGTATATGCATATACATAGTGAACATGTATGTGTGTAGTGAATATATACACATACATATAAACACAAGCATTTTTTTGTTTTTTTAATAAAAGTTAAATCATGCTGTGCAAACTATTCTGTAACCTGCACTTGTCACTTATCAATCTGTTTTTAGAGGGACTGTATCTTGCTTTTTTTTTTTTTTTTTTTTTTGCGATACACGGGCCTCTCACTGCTGTGGCCTCTCCCGTTGCGGAGCACAGGCTCGGACGCGCAGGCTTAGCGGCCATGGCTCAGGGGCCCAGCCGCTCCACGGCATGTGGGATCTTCCCAGACCGGGGCACGAACTCGTGTCCCCTGCATCGGCAGGCAGACTCTCAACCACTGTGCCACCAGGGAAGCCCCCTGTATGTTGCTTTTATTAATTGGGATCTTTGGACAGAAGAAAACAATTGATGTGTAAGTTAGGTTTTCATTACTGAGTTAGTTGTACAG
Organism: Mesoplodon mirus; assembly: GCF_964341445.2. NCBI lineage: Eukaryota > Metazoa > Chordata > Mammalia > Artiodactyla > Ziphiidae > Mesoplodon > Mesoplodon mirus. The sequence continues at coordinate 32,734,188 of NC_138995.1, forward strand.
GAAAGGTTTAGTTGAGGGGAAAAGAGTTTGAGATGGAGAAAACAGAGAATAGGAATAAAAATGGTTTTCAACAAGACAATGACATTTTATAACAGAAGCAGGGAGAGAGATAAAGGTTAAGGGACTAAATAACAGCCTTCGAAGCAATAAGTCAATTCCATGCCCACAACCAGAATCCAAAGCTGAGTTGACTAGTTTAAAACAGTATCAGAGGTTTCACATATGAACTCTGACCTCACCAAGGAAGTAACTAGGTGGCAAGCATGGGACCCATCCTTCTAACAGTCCCGGACTGGGACCACTGTGCCTGTGACAAATATGCCAGAGAGGAAGGGAATGGGGGAATGAGGGAGAAGAAACTTGCCATTTCTTGTCAGTGAACACAGTGGAAATGGGTTAAGTTAGCTCAGAAAAACCTCGAATCCCTTCTGCACTAATTGTGTTTCAGTATCGAGAAGGAGATGGGATTTTGTGGCTCTCTGTTGGCTTCCACTATTAGCTGAAAAAGAGCCAGAGAATTTTTTTAATAGAGGCTCTTCTGTAAAGAAAGCGGGGAAACAATAGCTAGCTGTCACAGCCAGCTGATATCTGCCTTTGATCAGCCAAATGAATGTTGCAGGCATTTCTTATAGAAAGGAGATTGCTTATCGATCTATATCAAAATATGCATGCTAATCCCAGGCAGCAGAGAGTATTTTCAAGTAGAGTTAATAATCTGATTGCTGCCCTGTCTGGAGCAATTCTCTGAACTCGGAGCTCTAATCAGTCTAGGGTCTTGCAGTCAAATATACTTTGCTGTTTAAATTTGGATTTGTGACATTGATTGAGGAGCCCTTGTAAAGGTGTTGACAAATCAAATTGTTTGCTCCTGTAGTGTTTTGCCAGAGATCAAGTCCAAAGTAATACGCAGTGAATTTGTTCATTACTAGTAGGGTGAAAGGAATGATAAAATTCACCAGCATCCTTATCACAGACACAAGCCCAATAAAAGATATGTTCTGTCTGAAGGAAATACAGTTTTGTGGGTGCTCCAGTGAGTTATACTGGGGTATAGTATACCTCTATAGTATATAGTATATAGAGGTGGGGTAGCCCTCCTAGACCGGGAGGATATTAGATATGTTTTAAGAAAGATAGGCAAATAAATGTATTCCATATTTGAGATCAGAGCACTTTGTTTATTTACTTGGCAAAGAAACAAAAAAGATGGACAGATACTGGAAGAAGTCCTTCACCACCCAGACCTGTGTAGGGTAAGAGGGTTCATCCACAAAAAGAGGAAGTGACAAAGGGGAAAAGCATCTAGGCCCCCAAGTTTGATCCCTGCTTAAGGTGAGGATTAGTGGACCATCTTTACTTGTTCCCAGAAAGGACCAGAACCAGCATGAGAGAAAGTAGCTTCGATAAGTCTATAGGTCCTCATACCCCTCTATCTGCTCTGAGGCTGACTTGGCAGGTGCTTTATGGATAGATGGACTGCAGGGGACTCTTTGAGGATGGGTTCTCCCAGAAGTAGATCCTGAGACAAGAATGTGCGTGCAAGTAAGTCGTTTATTTTGAAGATGATCCCAAGAAGCACTGGTAGGGGAATAAGGAAGTGAGATGGAAGAGGAAGAAACCTAATACAGGATGCATTCATGAGCAGGTCATTACCATGGGCACTGGGGGTCAGCCCCGCTGGGGACTCTGAAACAGCAGCAAAGTGAAGAAGAGAGAGAAGCTGACCTTGTGGGAGACAGCTCCTTGTGGGAGCTGAGGGAGGGGAGAAGCTCCTCCTGGAGCACTGGGGCTTTGATCACTGCATTGGGCTGGACATTTGAATTGCTAAAATGCTACTGCTTTTGGTAGTGGATGCGATTTGGGGTTGGGGGGGTTAGGAAAGAACTAGCCTACTGCCTGGGCTTGTGGTAACAGATTGATGTGGTTTTATATTCTACCTTTCACATCATATTGCCACAACCAATAATAGTACCACTAATCACAATTTTATCTGCTAACATTTACTGCATAACTTTCATCTGTCAAGCACTTTTTTCTGTATTTAAATGCACTATCTTGATTTTACTCATTTAATTTATGAATACATTTAATTTATGAGTACATCATGTAATCTAATTAGTAAAGTCAGTCCTCTTGGTCAAAGCAACCACGTAAATCAGACTTACTTTGTCAGAAAAGTCTGGCTTCTTTTTTCCCCCAACTTTATTTTCAATACATACACAGTATGTGTTTATATGTTTCCACAGTGAATAAGTAAATAAATAAATACACTATCTTTGTGGGTTTTGTTTTTTGCATCTGCAGATTGTAAGCCTGTAGTGGATCTAAAATGACTTACTGGGTCACCTGTGAAAGAGAAAAAGACAAAGCAGAATAGATTAGAATAGTTTACAATGGAGTGGAAAATATCAGTGTATTGTCCATTGCAAGGATTATCTTTGCTAATGAAGGCTTTCTGTCAATGGTGTGTGAGTGTGTATGCACATGTATGCACATTAGGTCACAGTGCAAAATATATTTCTCCTTGTAACTCAAGGGCAGTTAGAGGAAGACTGAGTTTTCTCATTTAAATCTTGAGGTTGACGTAGTTACCCCCCATTTTACAGGTGAGAAAACTGAGATTCCAAGATGTTAAATAACCTACACAAGTTCACACAGCAAGAAAGTGACAGGGCCAGGGTTTAAACTCATCCACAGAATGTTTGCTCTCCCCAATAGCCACCATAACCCAGTCAACTCTTTACAGCAAAGAAAATGTAAACCCTGTAACTTTCAGAGAGCCTGCATTGGGAAGCCTCCAGGACCATCTGCTCCTCCAGAAGGCTTGCAACTGTTCTTTTCATGTTTGTAAGGAGAGTTTGGTAACAAAACCCATTTAATATCAAACTGGAAGACAGCAGAGTGCTCCTTGGCTTTGTAGCATTGTTGATGTCGCCTTAATTTATAACATGGCAAATGGTTAGGCAGATGGCATTTAATATATTCCCAGACATAAACATGAGGCTTAAGTTGTATATGGTATATGTTCCTGAGCTTCCATAAACTCTGTAGGGGGTAAGACCATCTCTTCCCTCCACCTCCCATTTCTGCCCATGAGCGGTGTTAACCATTCAGAGACATGGGCAGGATGTACAGAATTGGCCCAACTCCTAAGAAGAGTTACGAAGTGACTTAGGTGACGGGCTTTCCAACTCACCCCAAACAGCACTGGCCTTGACTGAAATAGTTCATGTCGGCAAAAGGCAAGGCAACTGACACATGACAGAAGGATACTGGTCTTAGGAATCTAAGACACCTGGGGCTGGGCTATATCCTACATCTCACAAGTCATGTCACTGTTTTTTAATCAACAGGCTTTATTTTTTAGTATAGTTTTAGATTTACAGGAAAAATGAGCAAGTAGTATAGGCTGTTCCCATATTAACACACACACACACACACACACACATACACACATACACACACACACACAGAGTTTCCCCTATTACATTACCACATCTCATATTAGTGTGGTATGTTTGGACAATTAATGAACCAATAGTGATACATTATTATTATTAACTAATATGGTTTATTCAGATTTCACTTGTTTTCACCTGGTGTCCTTTTTCTGTTGCAGAATCCCATTCAGGATTCCATGTGACATCTGGTTGTCCTGTCTCCTTAGACTCCTTTTGGCTTTGACAGTTTTTTCAGACTTTCCTTGTTTTTCTTGACAGTTAACAGTTTTGAGGATGACTGATCAGATATATTGTAGGGTGTCCCTTGATTGGAATTTGTCTGATGTTTTTCTCATGATTAGATTGGGGTCATGACTTTGGGGAAAGAAGATCACAGAGATAAAGTATCATTTTAATCACATCACATCAAGGGTACATACAATCAACATGACTTATTGCTGTTGATGTTGACCTTGGTCACCTGGCTCAGGCAGTGCTTGTCAGGTTTCTCTACTATAAAGTGACTATTTCCCCCTCTTTCTATACTGCCCTCTTTGGAAGGCAGTGTGTAGCCCCCGCTTAAAGACTGGGGAGTTATGTCCCCCTCCTTGAGGATGAAGTATCTACATAATTTATTTGGAATCTTTCCTCATGGCAGATTTAGCTCTTCTCCATTTATTAATTTACTCAATATTTATTTATATCAGTATATACTCATGGATATTTATTTTATACTTTGGGTTATAATCCAATACTAGTTTATTTTTTGGCTCAAATTGTTTCAGCTTTGACCACTGGGTGCTATTTCAGTTGGCTCCTGTGCCCCCTTGACATATGTCCATCGATGTGTTGGGGTTTCTTTTTTGTTGTTTGTTTGTTTTTTAGTACTTCCTTACTTTCTGGCAATACATGATGCTCCAGGCTCATCTTGTTTATTTCTTCTCCCAGTCCAAGAATCAGCCATTGCTTTAAGAAGCCCTGGTTACTTTAATTGGAAGATGGTTTTAGAAACCAAGATCTGGACATTAGCTGGGTTTGACACTACTGGGGTGTCATTGCATCTGAACTCTCTAAGCTGACAGGGCAGAGGAATATATGTGTATATATTAACCCATGTATATACATGTAGCTGTAAGTATTTCTCTATGTAACCATCTCTATCTATTTTAAGATAAACATGAATTCTTACTGGTATCTTTAACTCATCCATTACCACATGGATCATTATGTAAATTCCCACCAAGATGTTGAAATACCTGCCTCCCTCCATCTGCCACCCATTTAATGAATTGTTCAATCCCAATATACATGTATAGCATTATCAGAATTGTTAACCTGTACCCCTATTGGAAACAGCTTTATCAATGAGAGTACAGTGCTTATGTGAAGTTCCTTTTGCTTTTAGTCTTACAGACTCCATTTCCAAAGTGACTTAGAGCAACACCTTTTCCCCCATTCCCTTCAAAGAGGTTGTTTCATACATTTATTATACAATAAGATTCTCTTTTTACAGTCTGCAATCTTTCCTGGGATCCCCTGACATCCTAAACAATTTTTTCAAATTGTTATACATTAAGGTTGACACTTTGTGCTTTAAAGTTCCATGGGTTTCTACAAATGTGTGATGTCATGTATCCACCATCACAGTATCATACAGAATATTTTTACCACCGTAAAAATCCCCTGTGCTTCATCTATTCACTTCTCTCTCCTCCCCACCAAACTCTTGGCAATCACTGCTGACCTTTTTAGTATCTCTATTATTTCACCTTTCCCTGAACGACATATAACTGGAATCATACAGAATATAGCCTTTCAGAATGGCTTCTTTCACTGAACAATATACTTTTAAGTTTTCTCCATATCTTTATGTGGCTTGATAGCTCACTTCTTTTTTTTTTTTCTTTAACATCTTTATTGGAGTATAATTGCTTTACAGTGTTGTGTTAGTTTCTGCTGTATAACAAAGTGAATCAGCTATATGCATATGTATATCCCTATATCCCCTCCCTCTTGCGTCTCCCTCCTACCCTCCTTATCCCACCCATGTAGGTGGTCGCAGAGCACTGAGCTGATCTCCCTGTGCCATGCAGCTGCTTCCCACTAGCTATCTATTTTGCATTTGGCTGTGTATATATGTCAGTGCTACTCTCTCACTTCGTCCCAGCTTCCCCTTCTCCCTCCCCGTGTCCTCAAGTCCATTCTCTACGTCTGTGTCTTTATTCCTGTCCTGCCCCTGTGTTCATCAGAATCATTTTTTTTAAGATTCCATATATGTGTGATAACATACGGTATTTGTTTTTCTCTTTCTGACTTACTTCACTCTGTATGACAGACTCTAGGTCCATCCACCTCACTACAAGTAACTCAGTTTCGTTTCTTTTTATGGCTGAGTAATATTCCACTGTATATATGTGCCACACCTTCTTTATCCATTCATCTGTTGATGGACACTTAGGTTGCTTCCATGTCCTGGCTATTGTAAATAGAGCTGCAATGAACATTGTGGTACATGACTCTTTTTGAATTATGGTCCCAGGGTATATGCCCAGTAGTGGGATTGCTGGGTCATATGGTAGTTCTATTTTTAGTGTTTGAATGGACCGCCATACTGTTCTCCATAGTGGCTGTATCAATTTACATTCTCACCAACAATGCAAGAGGGTTCCCTTTTCTCCACACCCTCTCCAGCATTTATTGTTTGTAGATTTTTTGATGATGGCCATTCTGACTGGTATGAGGTGATACCTCAGTGTAGTTTTGATTTGCATTTCTCTAATGATTAGTGATGTTGAGCATCTTTTCATGTGTTTGTTGGCAGTCTGTATAACTTCTTGGGAGAAATGTCTATTTAGATCTTCTGCTCATTTTTGGATTGGGTTATTTGTTTTTTTGATATTGAGCTGCATAAGCTGCTTGTATATTTTGGAGATTAATCCTTTGTCAGTTGCTTTGTTTGCAAATATTTTCTCCCATTCTGAGGGTTGCCTTCTCGTCTTGTTTATGGTTTCCTTTGCTGTGCAAAAGCTTTTAAGTTTCATTAGGTCCCATTTCTTTATTTTTGTTTTGATTTCCATTTCTCTAGGAGGTGGGTCAAAAAGGATCTTGCTGTGATTCATGTCATAGAGTGTTCTGCCTATGTTTTCCTCTAAGAATTTTATAGTGTCTGGCCTTACATTTAGGTCTTTCATCCATTTTGAGTTTATTGTTGTGTATGGTGTTAGGAAGTGTTCTAATGCATTAATTTTGTATCCTGCTACATAATCCATATTCATTGATTAGCTCTCATAGTTTTCTGGTAGCATCTTTAGGATTCTCTATGTAGAGTATCATGTCATCTGCAAACAGTGACAGTTTTACTCTTCCTTTCTGATTTGGATTCCTTTTATTTCTTTTTCTTCTCTGATTGCTATGGCTAAAACTTCCAAAACTATGTGGAATAATAGTGGTGAGATTGGGCAACTTTTCTTGTTCCTGATCTTAAAGGAAATGGTTTCACATTTTCACCATTGAGAAAAATGTTGGCTGTGGGTTTGTCATATATGGCCTTTATTATGTTCAGGTAGGTTCCGTCTATGCCTACTTTCTGGAGAATTTTTATCATAAATGGGTGTTGAATTTTGTCAGAAGCTTTTTATGCATGTATTGAGATGATCATATGGTTTTTATCCTTCAATTTGTTAATATGGTGTATCATATTGATTAATTTGCATATATTGAAGACTCCTTGCATTCCTGGGGTAAACCCCACTTGACCATGCCATATGATACGTTTAATGTGCTGTTGGATTCTGTTTGCTAGTATTTTGTTGAGGATTTTTGCATCTATGTTAAATAGAGATATTGGCCTGTGCTTTTCTTTCTTTGTGACATCTTTGTATGGTTTTGGTGTCAGGGTGATGGTGGCCTCGTAGAATGAGTTTGGGAGGGTTCCTCTCTCTGCTATATTTTGGAAGAGTTTGAGAAGGATAGGTGTTAGCTCTTCTCTAAATGTTTGATAGAATTTGCCTGTGAAGCCATTTGGTCCTGGTCTTTTGCTTGTTGGAAGATTTTTAATCACAGTTTCAATTTCAGTGCTTGTGATTGGTCTGTTTATATGTTCTATTTCTTCCTCATTCAGTCTTGGAAGTTTGTGCTTTTCTAAGAATTTGTCCATTTTGTCCAGGTTGTCCATTTTATTGGCATATAGTTTCCTGTAGTAATCTCTCGTGATCCTTTGTATTTCTGCAGTGTCAGTTGTTACTTCTCCTTTTTCATTTCTAATTCTGTTGATTTCAGTCTTCTCCCTTTTTTTCTTGGTGAGTCTGACTAATGGTTTTTCAATATTGTTTACCTTCCCTAAGAAACTGCTTTTAGTTTTATTGATGTTTGCTATTGTTTCCTCGTTTCTTTTCCATTTATTTCTAATCTGATCTTTATGATTTCTTTCCTTCTGCTAACTCTGGGTTGTTTTTGTTCTTCTTTCTCTAATTGCTTTAGGTGTAAGGTTAGGTTGTTTATTTGAGATTTTTCTTGTTTCTTGAGGTAGGATTGTATTGCTATAAACTTCTGTCTTAGAACTGCTTTTGCTGCATCCCATAGGTTTTGGGTCATCGAGTTTTCATTGTCATTTGTTTCTAGGTATTTTTTGATTTCCTCTTTGGCTTCTTCAGTGATTTCTTGGTTATTAAGTAGTGTATTGTTTAGCCTCCATGTGTTTTTTTGCAGATTTTTTCCTGTAATTGATATCTAGTCTCAAAGCGTTGTGGTCGGAAAAGATACTTGATACGTTTTCAATTTTCTTAAATTTACCAAGGCTTGATTTGTGACCGAATATATGATCTATCCTGGAGAATGTTCCATGAACACTTGAGAAGAAAGTGTATTCTGTTGTTTTTGGATGGAATGTCCTATAAATATCAATTAAGTCCATCTTGTTTAATGTGTCATTTAAAGCTTGTGTTTCCTTATTTATTTTCATTAAGGATGATCTGTCCATTGGTGAAAGTTGGGTGTTAAAGTCCCCTACTATGATTGTGTTACTGTCAATTTCCCCTTTTATGGCTGTTAGCATTTGCCTTATGTATTGAAGTGCTCCTGTGTTGGGTGCATAAATATTTACAATTGTTATGTCTTCTTGGATTGATCCTTTGATCATTATGTAGTGTCCTTCTTTTTCTCTTGTAATAGTCGTTATTTTAAAGTCTATTTTGTCTGATATGAGAATTGCTGCTCCAGCTTTCTTTTGATTTCCATTTGCATGGAATATCTTATTCCATCCCCTCACTTTCAGTCTGTATGTGTCCCTAGGTCTGAAGTGGGTCTCTTGTAGACAGCATATGTACGGGTCTTGTTTCTGTATCCATTCAGCCAGTCTATGTCTTTTGGTTGGAGCATTTAATCCATTTACATTTAAGGTTAATTATCGATATGTATGTTCCTATTACCATTTTCATAATCGTTTGGGGTTTGTTATTGTAGGTGTTTTCCTTCTCTTGTGTTTCCTGCCTAGAAAAGTTCCTTTAGCATTTGTTGTGAAGCTGGTTTGGTGGTGCTGAATTCTCTTAGCTTTTGCTTGTCTGTAAAGGTTTTAATTTCTCCATCAAGTCTGAATTAGAGCCTTGCTGGGTAGAGTAATCTTGGTTGTAGGTTTTTCCCTTTCATCACTTTAAATATGTCCTACCACTCCCTTCTGACTTGCAGAGTTTCTGCTGAAAAATCAACTGTTAACCTTATGGGGATTTCCTTGTATGTTATTTATTGATTTTCCCTTGCTGCTTTTAATATTTTTTCTTTGTATTTAATTTTTTGATAGTTTGATTAATATGCATCTTGGTGTGTTTCTCTTTGGGTTTATCTTGTATGGTACTCTTCAGTGCTTCCTGTACTTGATTGATTATTTCCTTTCCCATGTTAGGAAAGGTTTTGACTATAATCTCTTCAAATATTTTCTCAGAACCTTTCTTTTTCTCTTCGTCTTCTGGGACCCCTAAAATTTGAATGTTGGTGCATTTAATGTTGTCCCAGAGGTCTCTGAGACTGCCCTCAATTCTACACTTGATCTTAGCCAAAAGGCCGAGAAGCGATTGCCCTCAATTCTTTTCATTCTTTTTTCTTTATTCTGCTCCCTGGCAGTTATTTCCACCATTTTATCTTCCAGCTCACTTATCCATTCTTCTGCCTCCGTTATTCTGTTATTGATTCCTTCTAGAGTATTTTTAATTTCAGTAATTGTGTTGTCATCACTCTTTGCTTGCTCTTTAGTTCTTCTAGATCCTTGTTAAATGTTTTTTGTATTTTTTCCATTCTGTTTCTGAGATTTTGGATCATCTTTACCATAATTACTGTCTTACCGTCAATTCTTTTTCAGGTAGGTTGCCTATTTCATCTTCATTTATTTGGTCTTATAGGTTTTTACCTTGCCCCTTCATCTGTATCATATTTTTTTTGTCATTTCATTTTTTTATTGTTGTTGTTAGGTGGTGCTGTATTCCTGTCTTACTGGTTGTTTGGTCTGAGACGTCCTGCACTGAAGTTTGCAGGCAGTTATATAGAGCTGGGTCTTGGTGCTAAGATGAGGACCTCCGGGAGGCCTCACTCCAATTGATATTCCCTGGTGTCTGAGGTTCTCTGTTAGTCCAGCAGTTTGGACTCAGAGCTCCCACCACAGGAGCTCGGGCCCAACTTCTGGCCTGGGAACGAAAATCCTACAAGCTTTATGGCATGGTAAAAAAAAAAAAAAAATGAAGAAAGAAAGAAAAAAAAGGAGCAGTACAATATCAAACAATAAAAAACAAAATAAAATTAGAAAGATAAAAAATATATTATGAAAAATAAAACTATAATTGAAAGAACTGCAACAAGGTAAAATAAAACCACAGCAGAAAAAAGAAAAAAAAAGGGGGGGGGGTGGCGTGGGGGCAACAAGCCAAAAGGAGAGATCACTAACAAAGTGTAAAGAATAAAATAAAATTAGAAAAATAAAAGATTTAATAGGAAAAATAAAAATATAAAAGTGTCAACAACAATGAACCAACAAGGTAAAACAGAACCCCAATCTAAAAGAGGAAAAAAGAAAAGAAAAAAAAAAAGCCTTGGCTATGGGGGTGGAGTTTAGGCGGGTGTGGAACTTAGGCAGTGGTGAGGTTTAGGGTGGGTGGGGGGTTAATGTTTGAGCATGGGGCGGAGCCTAGGCTGGGGGACGTTCAAGCATGGGGCGCGCCTTTGGTTAGGACCTGCGCAGAAAGGGAGAGGCAACACGTGGGAAGCAGGGCCTCTGGAGTGTAGAGTTCCAGAGTTCGGAGGTGGGGCCCTGATGAGGGTGTGTGGATGGGGGTTTAGGCCCAGCACGTTGGAGGGGGTCTCAGAGGGGGTCTCTGAGGATAGAGGTGGGGCCCTGGGTGGGGGTGTAGGGGCGGGGCTTGGGCTCTGTGTGGCAGGAGGGAGGCTCCGAGGGCAGAGGATTAGGCCCGGGAACCAAACAGGCTTCCTGGTTCCTAAGTGGAGAGGGAAGGCACTGGCCCCGTTCCCTTCAGTCCCTTTGCGCCCCTCCCCTACCATCTCCCCCAGGGTCTCCCCAGTTGCTGCTGGACCCCTAACCGTGGGTGTGTCCCCCTGGGTGCAGGAGCTCCTCCCCTACCCCAGCCACCCCTCAGGGGTGCCATCCCAGAGTCCGGCCTTTACTTTTGCTCCCCCTTCCCTCCCTCCCACTCCCTCAGGACCCCTGCAGCTGGAGGCGTCCTCGGTGGGCAGAGGAGCAGGCCCGGGATCTCAGCAGGTCCCTGGGGGCCCAAGTGGGCAGGGGAAACCTGGCCACGCTCCCTTTTGATCCTCTGCCTTCCCAGTGGTTCCCCAATTTCCCCCTTCGGACGTGGGATCCCTTCCCCTCCCCCAGCCGCCCCTCAGGGGAGCCTGTCCCGTCCCACCTCCACTTCTCCTCCCCCTTCACTCCCCCCATGCCCCATGTCCTACAGGGTCACTGGGGTTTCCTCCCGTCCCCTTAGGTGTCTGTGGTCCCCCACGGGTGCCTGGTAGGTGCCCTAGTTGTGCAGAGACATGAATTCCGGGTCCTCCTAGTAGCCATCTTGACTCCGCCCCCAGGCCCTAGCTCACTTCTTTTTATCACTGAAAAATATCCTGTTGTTTGGATATACCACAATTTATTTATTCACCCATGAAAGGACATCTCAATATCTAGCAATTTTGGGTGAATAATAAAAATAAAGTTGTTATAAACATTCATGTGAATATTTTGATGGACAAAAGTTTTCAACTCAATTGAGTAAATACCTAGGAGTGCAACTACTGTGTCACATGGTAAGATATGCATAGCTTTGTAAGAAAATGCCAAACTGTCTTCTAAAATAGCTGTGAGTTTTTAAAATTAAAAAATATATATATATATTTGTTTATGGGGGTATGGTTGCTTTACAGTTTTTGTTAGTTTATGCTTTACAGAGAAGTGAGTCAGCTATATGTATACGTATATCCCCTCTTTTTTGGATTTCCATCCCATTTAGGTCACCACAGAGCACTGAGTAGAGTTCCCTGTGTTATACAATAGGTTCTCATTAGTTATCTGTTTTATACATAGTAGTGTATATATGTCAATCCCAATCTCCCAATTCATCCCACGCCACTTTTTCCCCCTTGGCCAAGAGGCACATGAAAAGATGCTCAACATCACTAATTATTAGAGAAATGCAAGTCAAAACTACAATAAGGTATCACCTCACACCAGTCAGAACGGCCATCATCAAAAAATCTACAAATAATAAATGCTGGAGAGGGTGTGGAGAAAAGGGAACCCTCTTATACTGTTGGTGGGAATGTAAATTGATACAGCCACTGTGGAGAACAGTATGGATGTTCCTTAAAGAACTAAAAATAGAATTACCATATGACCCAGCAATTCTACTCCTGGGCATATACCTGGAGAAAACCATAATTCCAAAAGATATATGCTCCCCAATGTTTCTTGCAGCACTGTTTACAATAGCCAGGACATGGAAGCAACCTAAATGTCCATCAATAAAGTAGCTGTGCATTTTGCATTCCAACCAGGAATGACTAAGAGTTCCTGTTACTCCACATCCTCACCAGCATCTGGTGTTTTCAGTGTTTTGAATTTTAGCCATTCTAATAGTCTAATGGTATCTTGTTTTAATTTGCAGTTCCCTAGTGACAAATGATGTTGAACGTCTTTTCATACACTTATTAGCCATCTAGATATCTTTTTTAGCGAAGTGTCTGTTCGGATCTTTTCCCCATTTTTCACTGGGCTGTGTGTTACTTTTACTGTTGAGTTTTAAGAGTTCTTTGTGTATTTTGGATATCAGTTCTTTTGTCAGATATGTGTTTTACAAAGCTTTTCTCCCAATCTGTGGTCTGTCTTTTCATTTTCTTAACAGTCGCTTTTGCAAAGCAGAAGGTTTTAACTTTAATAAAGACCAACTTCGTCCTTTCGTTTATGAATTGTGCATTTGGTGCTGTATTTAAAACTTACCACCAAATTTAAGAGTTCCTCCTATGTTATCATCTAGAAGTTCTATACTTTCAAGGTTTTCATTTAGGTCTGTGATCCAGTTTGAATTAGTTTTTGTGAAAGGTGTAAAGTCTTGTGTTTAAATTCATTTTTTGCTTACGGAAGTCAGAATGTTTCCAAGCACTCTTGTTGAAAAGACCATCCTCTATCTTCTCTCCATTGCATTGCCTTTGCTCTTTTGTCAAAGATCCGTTGACTATATTTGTGTGGGTCTGTTTCTGGGCTTTCTCTTCTGTTCCATTGATCCATGTGTCTGTTCTCTTTCTAACACCATGCTGCCTTGATTACTGTAGGTTTATGTTAAGTCTTGAAGTTTGGTACTATCAGTCCTCCAACTTGTTTTTCATTTTCAGCATTATGTTGGCTATTCTGAGTCTTTTGCTTTTTTATATAAACTTTAGAATCAGTTTGTCTACATCTACAAAATAGTGTGCTGAGATTTTGATTGGGATTATGCTAAATCTATAGATCAAGTTGGGAAAAATTGACATCTTAACAATATTGAGTTTTCTAGCAGGTATCTTTTTTACCGGTTTTACTAGGGCATAATTGACATAAATTAAGCCACTCATATTTAATGTGCACAGCTTGATAAATTTTGAGGTATATATGCACTCCTGAAGATGTCACCACACTCAATATAATGAACAAATTCATCACCCCCCAGAGTTTCTTCATGTCTCTTTGTAATCCCTTCCTTCTTGCCCCCCTCTCCAAATAACCACTGATATCATTTCTGTTACTATGTAACAGTTTGCATTTCCTATAGTTTGATATAAATGGAGTAATACAGCATGTAATCTTTTTGGTCTGATTTCTTTCACTCAGTATAATTATTATGAGATTTGTAAATGTTGTAGTACATGTCCAAAGATTATTTCTTTCAACTGCCAAATAATATCCAGTTGTGTAGATATACCACAATTTGTTTATTCATTCATCTGTTGATGAACATTGGATTGTTTCCAGTTTTCTGCTATTCCAAATAGCAGCTATGAACAATTGTGGACAAGTCTTTGTATGGACATATGCTTCCATGTGTCTGGGGTAAATACCTGGAAGTAGAATGACCAGATCATCTGATAAGCATAATTTTACCTTTTTAAGAAACTGCCATCCTGTGCTCATCAATACATTCATTTGTTACAACCCAATTCCAAGGAGCAATGTGAGATGTTAAAAATAGATGTCTTCGAGCTGTTCTCTCACAGAAGAAGGAAGTGGTATGACACCAGTTAGAAGCACTGGCCTCAGAGGTTGAGAAAGTTCAGCCCAAGTCAGACACTTCTTCCATCCCAGTCTTCTCCACTCTTAGTTAAAGATATTTGTTATTATGTTATGGCTATTATGTTATGGACAGAAACATTTGGTTTATGTGGTTCTGTTCCCTCCCTTCTTGCCAGTGGATTCATAGTTTTGCCATAGGTTCTAAATCTCAAGGGTTTTCAGATTCATTCTTTTCTATTTTCAGTGACACACTACCTAAAGTGTTTCTCAAGACGATGCTTTTGGGAAACCTTTCAAATCTTGTTCTTTCTTCCTGAAGATGTGAGTTATGTTCTCTTTAAAGAAAAAAAAGATACATTCAGTCTTCTTGTTTACATTTCCTTCTATAGAGTTCTGGGGCCCTTGGTTCTTCTTTTTGAAGCTGTTTCTTGTCCATCCCTCTCTTCTCTGTTTCTTGGACTAAGGGTTTTTATTGAGAACTTCTTCTTTTCCCTTTAAGCCACTACCACAATAGTTTCCAGATAATGGGACCACATTAAAAAAATTTTTTAACACAATTTTTAAAGTTACTTTCCATTTACAGTTATTACAAAATATTGGCTGTATTCCCCATGTTGTCCAATACACCCTTGAGCCTATCTTACACCCAACAGTTTGTACCTCCCACTCCCCACCCATATATCGCCCCCCCAACTGGTAACCACTAGATGTTCTCTATATCTGTGTGTCTGCTTCTTCTATGTTATATTCACTAGTTTGTTGTATTTTTTAGATTCCATATATAAGCAACATCATACAGTACTGATCTTTTTCTGACTTATTTCATTTAGCATAATGTCCTCCAAGTCCATCCATGTTGCTGCAAATGGCAAAATTTCATTCTTTTCTGTGACTGAGTAGTATTCCATTATATATACACCACATCTTCTTTATCCATTCATCTGTTGATGGACTCTTTGGTTGCTTCCATGTCTTGGCTATTGTAAATAATGCTACAATGAACATTGAGATGCATGTATCTTTTTGAGTTAGTGTTTTTGAAGTGATGTTTCTGTTTTCCTTTTTGGTTAGTTCCTAAAGTTATCTTTATTTTTTAAGCTAGGGAATATTTCAGTTTCTTTCTCATCTGAGAGATTTGGAGGGCTGAGAGACAGTTAATCTTGAAACAGTGGTTTCCGTGCCAGCTTGGGTACTTACGGAGTCAGCACAGGTGGAGGTCGGCTGGGGTGGCATGAAGAACTGTGAATGCTGTGAGCTCTAGGGGTCTTCCCTTCCTCCTCCCCTCCCTCCCCCCTCACTTCTCTCTCTCTTTCTTTCTAAAACAACGACATAACTCATCTTATTTTGATCTCCTCTTTGTGCTGTGTATGGAGTTTGAGGGAACTGTAGAGCAGGGACTGGTACACTTTTTCTTAAATGGCCATATAATAAATATTTTAGGCTTTGCCAGTCTGGCGTTAAAATCAAGGCTATTATGTTGGTACTTGTACAACCATTTAAAATGTAACTATTTCAAAATGTAAAAAAAAAAAAAAATTCTTAGCTCTTGGATCATAAACCAACAGGTAGCTGGCCAGATTTGGCTCCCGTAGTTTGCTGACCCTTGATCTAGAGAATTGGATAAGATCTCATTTCTCAAGGGACTGGGGAGTTCTCAATATATAGAGAGCAACACCGAACAATTGGGAAAATCTGCATCCAAATAAGAATGAATTCACATCAAGTCTATCTCTATCAACTGCTCCCTGTCAAAATCTATCTAAAATAATTTCCCCTGCAACTGAAGAAGCTATTATTTAATTTCCCACTGTGCTGGGCCTGCCATGTACAATGGGAAGTTGGTGACTGGCTGCTGAATGGTTCTAGAATTTTCTCCTACTTCAGAAAACTCTCCAGCCTCATTTTGCTCCAGTGATCTTTCCACTCCAGTTTATCAGTTCACACACAGCTTCTCACTCACCCTCTCTGCCCCAACCTCCAAATGTTTACCATGGTCTCTCTGTGGCTGGGTCACACTCTCCACCTCCACATTCCCTCCATCAACTGCCACTTATGGCAAGGTAAGCCTATCTGTATCCTTAATGTGAGGAATTGCCAATGTGCAACACATGGGCCCTAAGGAGTAAGCAAGTTGATTTCAGAGGGTATATTAGGATAGACAGACATGGAAGATGGCCTCTAATGATTTCTACTCCTGGTACCTACACCCTTGGATAATCCCTTCCCCTTGGAGTTTGGGCTGGATCTAGTGACTTGCTTCCAAGGTGATGGGCTGTCCCTTTCAAGATGTGATTGGTTACAAAAATCTGTGACTTGTCTTACTAGCACGCCCTCTCTTACTTTCTGACTTGTTCGAGTCAATGAAGACAGCTGCCAAGTTGTGAGCTTCCCCATGGAGAGGCCCATGTAGCCAGGAACTGAGGATGGCCTCTGGCCACCAGCCAGCAAGGAACTGAGATCCTCAGTCCAAACCCCTGTGAGGAGCTGAATCCTGCCAAGAACCACGGAGAGAACTTGCAAGTGGATCCTTCCCCAGTCCAGCCTCGAGTCCACAGCAGTCCCAACAGACACCTTGATTGCAGCCTCCTGAGAGACCTCAAGCCAAAGGACCTAGCTAAGCTGCATCTGAATTCCTGCCCAATGGAAACTGTGAGGTAGTAAATGTTGTTTTAGGTCCCTAAGTTTTAGGTATTTTGTTACACAGCAATAGGTAATTCCAGTAATCCCATGTTTATTATAATGTGTTTTGGGAAAAAAACTTGGGTTTACTAAACATTTAATCTTTTAAAATGTATTTAAGTAAAAAAAAAAAAAAAGAGTTACTACAGGTGACAACATACAGATGTGGTAACATATTTCAAAAATTATAAAGATGACTGAAGCTTGGGTATGACTGCTTTAGGCAATGGCTTTGTATTTATCACTACCGATAACCTGTCATCATTTAAGACACCCACATCCCTCTCTTCTCCATCTCCTTTTATAACTTCATTACTCTGCAATTTTGTGTAGATGCCTTGTGCTGGCAAGACAGGACGTACCTACTCAGCATTTTGTTGCGATTTTTGTCTGTTTTAGGACCCGAAGGAGAAAAATATAAGGTGATTTAATGTCTAGGTTCATGAGTTTAATATCTCAAGTGGAGCATCAGAACTTACTTTCATGAAACAATTTATATGCACATAGGAATAAGAGATTTGTGCAATGAAGCTGGGACTTGGATAAATGTTCAGGATTTTGGGGTGACCTGGACCATAAAGAGAAGTTAAAGGGATTAGAAAAGTCTAGAGAGTCTTTAAGGGAAAGTCTTTTCAGCCCTGTAGAAAGGGTCTATCTAACACTCATTACATGCCTACTCTAAATAAAGTACCGTGCACCTACAGGTAGCAGTAAAAGGACACACTGTCCTGGTTTGTCTGGGACTGAGAGTTTCCTGGGATATGGGATTTTCCATGCAAACACCAGGAAAGCCCTTGGCAAACCTGGATGGTTGGTCACCCTATGTGGTGACCTCTTCCTTGTGGAGCTTTGAATCTGTGAAAGGCCACAGCTGGGCAAAAATTGTGAAAGGTATTGTGGAAGGCTGAACAATGGCCCCCACGTATCTCCACCTCACCTCTGGAACCTGCAAATGATACCTTATATGGCAAAAGCAATTTTGCAGATGTGATTTAGTTAAGAGTCTTGTCTTGGATTAGCTGGGTAGCCTCAATATCATCACGAGGGTCCTCATAATAGGGATGCAGGGAACTCAGAGTCGGAGGAGGAGAGGATGTGACGATTGGAAGCAGAGAGTAGAATGGTGCACTTTGAAGATGAAAGAAGGGGCCACGAGCCAGGGAATGCAGGCACCACTAGAAGCTGAAAAAGGCAAGGAAACGGATTCTCCCCTGGAGCCTCCAGAAGGAACCAACCTGCTGACACCTTGGCTTTAGCCCAGTGAGTCTGATTTCAGACTTCTCATTTCAGAACCATAAGAGAATGAATGTGTGTTGTTCTAAGACATTAAGTCTGTGGTGATTTGTTACAGCAAAAATAGGAAACTAATATAGGTGTACATCAAGAAAAGAAAGGCCAAGGTGATGGACTCATATAACAGCTCCCCTGCGATGGTTAATTTTTTGTGTCAACTTGACCAGCCTTGGGATGCCCAGATTAAACATTGTTTCTGGGAGCATCTTTGAGTGTGTTTTCTTATGAGATTAGCGTTTGATTTGGTGGATTCAGTAAAGCAGATTGCCCTCCTCCATGTGTGAGGATGAGAGCATCCATTTCCTGCCTGCCTGCCTGATTGAGCGGGACATCAGTCTTCCGCCCTTGCACTGGGATTTATTGATACACCATCATCGGCTCCCCTGGTTCTCAGGCTTTAAGACCCGAACTGAATTACAGGACCAGCCTCACTGGGTCTCCCATTCTCTTTCTCAGTCTCCAATTTCCACATGGTGGATTGTGGGATTTCTCAGGCTCCATAATCATGTAAGTCAATTCCTCATAATCAGTCTCTCGCTCTCACTAGATAGATAGATAGATAGATAGATAGATAGATATAAATATATCTTCTCTTGGATGTATATATATATATCTATCCTGTTTCTCTCAAGAACCCAGACTAATATACCTTCCTAACCTAGAACAGGTCAGAATGAAATGTATAGTCGTTAAGTACTTATCTCCAAAGTGGGGAAAACGCACACCCTGGAAAACGCAGATAATCCATTTTAGTGCATGAAGAAAATAAGAATATTTCCATTTTTTGTCTTTATCTCATTATTTTCATATTTCTATTTGGGGACATGTTATATAAAGTAGATAATATAGTCATGCTTGCATGTCATTTATAAATTAATAAATAGATATTGATGGAAGTGTCCCTTCACACATTTTCTTCATAATGAGGTGTGCAACAAAAAAGTTTGATGATCACAAATCTCTAGAGTTAGACTTGGGTCAATTCAGGGTCACCCCCACTTGCCTCCTATTGGATTCAGGAGATGTTTTAGAACCTCTCCCATCCTCCACATGTCCAATCTGTGAGATAGGATGACAATAATGATATTAATACTTTAAATCATGAAGTTGGATGAGGGTTAAAATTGATACTGCATGTGAGATCTGGGCCTAGGGTGAACTCTAAGGGTTGTAAGTACAGGGTCTGTCCCTGACATTTCACACCCTAGGACCTACTTTGTCTCATTCTACTGCACATGAGCACTTGGCATGTACCTGGCACAGAGATGGCTTGGTCACTGGTGGCTTCCAGAATTGATACTCACTCTCTCAGCTCAGCCCTAGACTGGGACCCCCCAAGACAGTCTCCCAGAAAGCCAGGGATAGTGAGTTTCCAACATTCCTGATCCCTGTTGTTCAGAGAGGAATTTGGTTGGCCTTTCTGGAATGAAGGCTCAACCCCACCAAGCCTAGCACTGGAGGCCAGCTCTCCCCACATCAGGCACACTCTTAAACATCTGTCTGTGGAGTGATTTATTCTATTTTAAAATGAGGTTTTCAAACAACTCACTATCTTAATTTTAGCAGTTCGGCTCCTTTGTATGCTAACAATACCAAACATGCAAATGAGCTACCACTTTGCTTTCTAGCAAAAATGTTTCTGTGCAAACACTTGATTTTATAACGCACTTTGCAGCTTTCTCCTATAATTAGTTGTTAAATCTATATTTGACTTTGTCTAAATGGTTGCATTGCAGGGCTGATTTTCTTGCCTCTCACTTTGGCTATTTCATCTTACCCCTGCCCATGTATCTGTCTGCATGGAGGTATGGCTTCTTGGTTAGTTTTTAGAAAGAAGGCAAAAACCAGGAAACATGCCAGAAGTCAGGGTCCAGTTGCACCCAGAGAGCCCAAAGATTGCAGGTTGTGTTGGGTTCACACCACGTGTCTCTCATCCTCTTTGGATCAGCAGATTAGCCATGGCCTGTCCTTCTCATGGTGAGAGTAGAAGTACAAGAGGGCAGGGTTAACCACGCAGCTGATATCTAGCCTCTGTCCGCATCATGTCTTCCAGCATCCAAAACCAAAGGATGGCAAATGTATTCCTCCCACTGTGAGGCCAAAGCAAGTCACATGGCCAAACTCAATAGCAGTGTATGGGGAAGTATATTCCTCCTTTGGTAGTGAGGGTGGGAAGAGAGTGAATATTTTTTAACAATAATCTGATCTCCCATAGGTACCAAAAAAACAGAGCTGGAAAAGTTCATTCATACCAAATCATAAGTCAAGTAAAGACTTATTGAGTGACTACTCGACACTGGTCACTGTAGGTGTAACAGTGATCTAAGAGTTTAAACAAAGGATGACATAAACTCAGCTTTCCTGTGCTTACAGTCTAGACTAAACAGGTCATGGAGGCCAAACCCAAACTCTCCAGTATCCTACAAATGGTGGAACCTGAAGCATATTCAGTTTTGGGGCCTTCATCAAGTAAAAGAATGCAAAGGTGTGAACACACACTTAGGCATGCAAGTAATGTGTATTTAAAATGAGAAAAGAAATCATAACAAAATACTAATTTTAAAAAACCAACCAATCTTTTAATAAAAACTTCCAGAAAAAACAAGAATATTTTAATTCATTAGCTGCCTAGAACACCTCTATAATACTTTTTTCCCTGCAGTTTTGGCTGCACACTCTTTGATTGCCTCTTCTTATGATTATGGCTTTGTAATATTTTCTACGGAGAGACTAGAAAAATAATTCAGTCTTTCCTCTATGTGGTTGATCAAAAAAATAAAACATGATATTTGGGCTGCATGAAACATGCAACCCCACCAATAGGTGTCCTCACTAAAAATACAGGTTTGCACTCTTCAAATACAATATTTCTGATAAATTATATTTCATGAGTTGTTCATATAAATTGTGGTGGGTTTATAATTATATTGTCAACAAAATGCTTCTTTATTTAGTATATTCTGACAGGAAAGAGCGTCTATTTTGACTAGGAATTAATGTGAACAGAAATTTCTGCTTATAAATGTGCACATTTGACGGGTGTAGAATTTTTCATAGCCTAGCTTCTGGCTCACTGCCTTTCAAATGTGTTTCTTCTCTCCTCTTCAATCCTCTTAATTCTGTGACTAGGGACCACAGGACACGTTCCTATCTTGATACAGTGTCTGTCTTTGCACTGTCATGTCACAGTGCAGTGAGTTGGCCCAGAGGCAGGAGCTGTATTCCTGAACCCACACTTAACACTGGGGCAGCCATCAATGGCTTACTATCCATGGACCCTGTGGACATCACACATATATCTCACTAAATACAGGCTAAAAGTATCCCTAACTCAGTGTCCTCTTGACCAGCTCCTGAAAATGTTGTCTCCACCCAACACATGGGCTAGTGTAATGGGAGGAAAGTTGGAACAGAAGGAGACAGGAGTCTTGCCCAAATGCAGCTAAAATATCTAATTTTGAAAATTTCACAGAAACATGTTCTCTCAATCTGTTCAGGCTACTATAACAAAATACTATAAACTGGGTAGCTCGTAAACAACAAATATTTATTTCTCACGGTTCTAGAGGCTGGGAAGTCCAAGATCAAGATGCCGGTAGATTTGATGTCTGGAAAGCCTACTTCCTAGCCATCTTATAGTGTAACCTCATTTGATGGAGCTTTCTCATGCCTCCATTATAAGGGCGTTAATCCCATTCATGACCTAATCACCTCCCAAAGGCTTCATCTACTAATACCATCCCTTGGGGGTTAGGATTTCCATATATGAATTTGGAGGGGACACAGACATTCGACCTACAGCACATGTGATCACATGAACCCACTGTTAAGCCCCTCTCTGGGCCATGGAAGGGGTCTGTGCAAGTGAGGGGCCCTAAGCATCAAGCTTCATGGTGAGTCACTACTCCTGTGATATGTCCTGGGAACTATGAAAAGGGAGGATCCATAGTCTTCTTTCCCTTTATGGGCATATCATAAACTATCCAAACTAACTGACATACCCTGGCCCCATCTTCTCTCTGTCTCTCTGTCTCTCTCTCCACATCTAACCACTGACCTTGTAATTTATTCTCCCTTTTGGCTTCCACTTGCCCTCCCGATTTGACTGCATAAACCATGGGCTTCCTAGAGAAAACCTGCCCCAGCTTGCCCTGGCCCCAGGGGCCCTCCCTGTAAAGCTCTTTCCCAGGGACTGTAGGAAGTTCTTTCTAGATGAGACGCTAAAGGCTTATATGCATAAGAGAAAATATTCAAACTCACCGCTAATCAGGAAAATGCAGATTGAAAAGTCACAGAGAGATATTGTCTTGTTCTCATAATATTGGCAAATTTAAAAAGATCTATAGTTTCAACAGCTGGCATAGTTGCTGGCAAACAGGCATCAGTACACAACATAGTTAGAGAGGCTTTTTTGGGCTATCTGTCAAAATTTATAATGTGCCTGCCCGTGAACCTATGCATGTTTCAAATAGCTTATTTTACAGAAATATACTCATTTGCTCAAAGATGTGTTACAGGGATTCTTTTTTTTTTCTTTTTTTAGTTCCCTATGCTACACAGTAGGTTCTTGTTGTTTACCTATTTTATATAAAGTAGTGTGTAGATAGATGTATTACAAGGATTTAATTGCAACATCAGAATTATGAAAAAGTTGAGGCAATATAAATGTTCATCAGTGGGAAACAGGTTAAGATATATTAAAATGTGAGAGAATCAAGTCAAAGCACCATGCATGTGGTATGGGCCCATTTCTCATGGATTGAAAAACTTTGAACAAATCAAATAATCTCTCGGGGCCTCAGTCTCCTCATTTGGAGAAAACGCCTCCCTCTTCTCAAGTGCTGGCAAATTAGAAGGGACAATGGACGTAAAAGAATCCTATAAACTGTAAAGTTCTATATAAAACACTGTTTAAAATTCATCAACAAAAAGGGGAAAATCGCTTGAGGGCACGAATCCTTGGCTTCCTATAGGATATCTCTCTAATTCCTGAAGTCACCTATAGTCTGTTAAAGATATCTTAAGAAATAAATTATTTGGATTTCTGCAGTAACTGACTGTCACATAGCACAGGTAGATTGAAGCATACCTAGTAAAGTGCCTGGTGCATAGTAAGCATTTAAAAAGTAGTCGTGGAGGGAATGACTAAATCACTGAATGGAAGAATGAATGCCAGAGTGGACTGGATTAAAGCAAAAGATGGTGCTGGTCTTGGAGGCATTGTTAATGCCAGAATCACACAAATGACTCCAGAACCATAGATGAGGTTCACCTTGATGGAGTATTACCCTGTTATTTACATGATCGTCAGGGTGAAATATTAAGTGACAAGAACAGAATGCCAACATAGAAGGCACACTATGACGACAACTGTGAGGAAAAGAAGTATTCTAGAGATCAGTCCCGGGAGGCAAACTCAAAATTGAAAACAGTTTGTTTAGTGCAGTGATATTGTGGGTAATTTTTTTTTTTTTTTTTTTTTTTTTTTTTTGGCGGTACGCGGGCCTCTCACTGTTGTGGCCTCTCCCGTTGCGGAGCACAGGCTCCAGACACACAGGCTCAGCGGCCATGGCTCACGGGCCCAGCCGCTCCGCGGCATGTAGGATCTTCACGGACTGGGGCACGAACCTGTGTCCCCTGCATCGGCAGGCGGACTCTCAACCACTGCGCCACCAGGGAAGCCCAGTAATATTTTTTTTTAATTCTAGGAATGTTGTAATGTTTCAGGCAATCCACACTTTACTTACTTAAATGGATTTAAAAAAAAAAAAAAGGTACTCATTGGAGAAAATTAGGATATTTGAGAAAAACTGAAAGGGGAAGATA
Source organism: Mesoplodon mirus (assembly GCF_964341445.2). NCBI lineage: Eukaryota > Metazoa > Chordata > Mammalia > Artiodactyla > Ziphiidae > Mesoplodon > Mesoplodon mirus. The sequence continues at coordinate 32,758,176 of NC_138995.1, forward strand.
ACTTCACTCCCAGAACCATCACCAAACGATAATCGTTAAGAATAGGTTGTGTCTTTCATTGAAGTCTTGCTACATTTTTTCTTATATTTTGGGGACAGATATTTTATGTATTTGAGTATTCTATGTGCCATTCCCCACCACGTCACGATAAAATGTTGATGAGCCTGTGTTTTTGGTGAAGGGCTTGTGTTTCAGGGTCACTGAATTCTGGTTCAGTCACTTACCAGCTCTCCCACATGCTGTGCAAAATACTCCATCTGAGCTTCAGGTTCTGCATTTGTAACACGAGGATATTCTTTTTTTTTTTTTTTTTTTTGCGGTACGCGGGCCTCTCACTGTTGTGGCCTCTCCCGTTGCAGAGCACAGCCTCTGGACACGCAGGCTCAGCGGCCATGGCTCACGGACCCAGCCGCTCCGCAGCATGTGGGATCTTCCCGGACTGGGGCACGAACCCGTGTCCCCTGCATCGGCAGGCGGACTCCCAACCACTGCGCCACCAGGGAAGCCCACGAGGATATTCTTAGTACATGCTCCCTAAGTGAATTATTCCCTGGAAACTGTGTATCTCAATTTCAGGCAGAGAACATGTACTCTAGAAGGAGTAATTCTGGAAGAAAGAATAAATGAACCAAGTAGGGGAACCTGGCCTGGTCCAGGAGATCAGGGAAGGCTTCGCAGAAGAAGTGGCATTTGACTCTGGGATCTGAAGGCTGAGCAGCAATTTACCATCAATGAGAAACAAGTTAAATAAAGTATGGTTCATCCATACTGTGAACTAGTCACCCAGGAACTCAGAGGTGGAATTGGGAAAGAATTTCAGAACCGGCTGCTGACATCCTCCTTGGGCACAGTGGACAGTGGCATTGAGGAAAGGAAGGGAGAGGGGAGGGATCACTCTAGGTGATAGGCCCAAAGTCACATGGGGAGTCAGAGGCAGAAGGGACCCAAAAGGAGGTCAGTGAGAAAGCGAGTCAGGGAGCAAAGGGTGATGTGACACACAGAGAGACCAGAGAATGAAGAGGGCAGATGGTGCAGGGCCCTGAAGTCCATGATGGAGAGGTGGAGCTTGGTCCTAGAGAACAGTGGGAGACCATCAGAAGGTTTTAAGGAAAGTAAACCTGGTTAGATTTGTATATTTAGGAGTGTGTGCTACCTGCCCTATGGGGCATGGCTCAGGGGTGGGGACAAAGTGGGAATGGGAGGCCTCCTAAGAAGTTGTCCTGTTCATGGCAAGAAACGGCCATAGCTTGAGCTAGTTGGTCCGTCAGCAATGAATTTCCCCTTCATGAGAAAACAAACGCCTGAACTCATTTTATTACTGGTTGCTGCCCAGCTATTTGTTTTCAATGCATTTCAAAATGCACCTTGCTCAGCCTACCTTAGAACCTGCAGGTGTCCAATAAGTTGGATCGAGAAGGTCAGGAGGCATACTTCTGCTGAGTCTGAGACATGTACATAGTGCTACCATGGGTAGAAGAGAAGGCTGACCTGCAGGCCTGCAGCAAGCACCCTGGGTTTATATTCCAGAACACCAGCCACTGTAATTATATATTAGTGGGCCTCAGAAAGGCACAATGTAGATGCTCGCAGCCAGGGTCCCTGTTATTAAGGCCCTGGTCTTGGTTGGTTATTAACTATACTATACGAAGCCTCATAAACACCTTTTTATACATACAGTGCACCTTTCAATACAGCAATCAAATGCTTTTCAGCAAATTACAGTCTCCTAGAAAAGGGACCCCTTGATTGCTTCCCAGAAAGAGGTGGAAGGAAACTTTAGATAGAACTCGTTCTAAGCCTGATGTTTAGAACTGTGTTTCCTTTGGGCTGAAAATGCTAGCCTGGAGTTCAGACCTCGAGCACTCTGGGGAAATCAGTGCCAATGAATCCAAACCTAGCCTGAGAAGAAATCAGACCACAGAAATAATCTAACCAACCCAATCTACTTTACAGATGAGCAGAATGAGTTCAGAAAAGAGCAACCACTGTCTCAGGTCACCTGGGAACTCAGAGGTGGACCTGGGAATGAATTTCAGAACCAGCTGCCAATGTCCACCTTGGGCACAGATTACTGACTAACTTGGTCAGTTCAGAGTCTGCCATCTTGTAAATAGAATGTTGCATCCTTATTCGCAACACCTTTTCGTAATCCTTTCTCTTATGCCCCCAATCAAGCAAATGAGTTCTGCTCTTATAAAAATAGATTTTTAGATTTCATAGACCAGTAAAATTTACAGACGTAGGGTTGCAAACTTTTTATTTTGCCAAATAAGGACACTGGAGAAAAACAAGCTGACAAGACAATAACCCAAGAATATGTGCAAATTGCAATTACCAGCTTTTGCACAAGGGAAAAACATTACTATTAAAAGAAAAGGAGGGCCTCCCTGGTGGCGCAGTGGTTGAGAGTCCGCCTGCCGATGCAGGGGATACGGGTTCGTGCCCCGGTCTGGGAGGATCCCATATGCCGCGGAGTGGCTGGGCCCGTGAGCCATGGCCGCTGGGCCTGCGCATCCGGAGCCTGTGCTCTGCAACGGGAGAGGCCACAACAGTGAGAGGCCCGCGTACCGCAAAAAGAAAAAAAAAAAAAAAAAAAAAAAGAAAAAAAAAAAAAAAAGAAAAGGAAATTAAAAATAGAGAGGGGAAGAGAGAGAGAAGAAAATATGGAAATTATATTGGTGTTTACCTGGCCTAGGTGGAGGTGAAGTTTGCCTGCATAGGGGCACAAGAGAACTTTCTGGGGAGATGGAAATATCTTCTATCTTGATTGAGATGGTGGCTATATGAGTGTATCCATTTGACAAATGATTGCTGTTCATTAGAAGGTGTTCCTTCTGATACAAAACCATAAACAGGGCAAGATATAAGGGACAAAAAACCCAAATCCTGATCAGGCAAATCTTTCTTGGACCCAGACTTGTCTCTGAGTTTGGAGCTGGATTGAGGGACACGAGAGGGAAAGAGGGAAGGGTGGGTCCCTAATGTAGCTTCCCTCTGTGTCCTTCCCACCCATATTTCACTCAAGAGAATGCTGTGCCAGAGGGTGTTTCTACTCAGTGTCTCTGACTGGACTCAACCAAGGGCAGAGGCGAGGAATTCCTCTGTCTTTGACTTTGCCCTGAGGCCTTGGGAAAGGGGTACAACCGCTCTTGGCTTCAGAATCCTCATTTGACCATTGAGAAAGCCATCACCCTCTAGGGGTAAATGTGGGGCTCCCCAAAACATGTCTTGAGAGTTCAGGCCCTCACAGGGTCAAGGGGAGCTAAGCAAAGCAGTTGAGGCTGGTTTTCTTAGTTCCAACTTTTGCTTGTTCGCTTATAAAACACAAAGCTTAAAGGGAGGTGACTGAATGCAGACTTAGGCATCAGAAAGACCTCAATATGAATCCTGGCTCTGACACTTACAAGCTGTGTGACAGGGGGCAAGGAACTTCACCCTGATGAGTCTCCATTTCCTGTGCTGTAAAATGGGGATTGCAGACCTTCCAGAAAGACTGTGAGGATGGAATAAGATAACATGCAGAAAGTTACCAGCTCAGTGTCTGGCACCGAGTAGGTTCTGAATAAATATCTAAATATTGTTGTAACTTCTTCTAGACATTTCCCTGGGCTTCCCAGCAGTCAACAGGAATGGGAAAACTTACGTAAGGTAGGGTGGGGTTCTTGGAAGCTCTGTTTCCTCGAATCTAAAGCAGTGAGGATAAAATGAGATGACATGTGTGGAATGTTTACCCCCATGCCTGGCACATAGTAGGTACTCACTTAACGATAGCCCTGGTTGTAACTGTGTCGGTGGAAAGCTCAGATCACTTTTGGCCAAACATGGCTGTGGAAGAGTCACATGTGATAGCCATGACTTAACTGAATCACCTTTTTGTCCATCAGTACACATTTTCCTAGAATTCTCCCAAGGCTTCAATAGGAATGACCAGAACCCTAATGCCTAAACTGGTTGTACAATCAGAATTTTGTTCTTTCAGTCCTTCTGTTGGCAGGAACTCTGTGTGCTCGTTTGCAGCTGCATGCTCAGCTCCAGGAAAAGTGTTGAGTGCATAATAGGTGCTCAATAAGTATTTCCTGAATGAATGAATGAGTTCACAAGTAAAAGAATGAATGAAAGTAATGGGTTTGAGGCCTCTTGAATTCTTGACTCAGCCAAGTATGATTATCTTTAAACGCCAGGCAGGAAAGCAGATACAAACATTGTAGAGAGATTCTCAAGTGAATGGCTGTAGTTAAAACACCAAGTTCAGTGTTGCTTTTCCTAGAGCTGGAGTTCCTCTGATTTGGGTTTGTTTTGGGTTTTTGGCAGATGAAAGAAATGCACGCTAGGTCTCTGTGATTCCCCAGAGTCCTTCACACATGCGAACATCCCAGGATCCATGTTCCCCAAATGACCAAAAAAGGGTACAACCTGGTTAATTTCTGCCCCCCCCCGCAACTTAAACCAGAATGTAAAATCAAACTCATGATGATTTGCAAAAACAGGCTGGCAACATTGCAAAAAACCAAAGCAAAGCCAAACAATCGACAAAAATAAAAGCTAGCAGGCATTTCTGGCGTTCCAGGACTCGTTCTTATTTACACTTGGGTTTTAAAACTCCACAAGACAACAGGAGTGCTCTAATTGGAGCCTGGGAGAAGGTACAGAATGGCCAGTCGCTAGTAAAACCGAAAGCATTTATTTATTGTTTAATTTGTTTGCCCAGGAGACTTCGCTCCTGATGTAACATCTGGTTTTCATTGTAGCCCAACTTTTACCTAATTGTACAGCTGGAGAGATTAAGGCACTAGGGGTCACAGGCCGAGCCCAGCCAGGACCCAGCCCCCTATGAGTGCTTTGCTCCTTGCTTCAGGGTAGAGACCACACTCCTTGCCCCTGGTCCGCTGGTGGAGACCTATAAATAAGAAAGGAATTACACTTTCAAGTCCCCACTCTCCCTCCTTCTGATTCTCATTAATGGTGGGGCTGGGGGTTGAGGGCAGAGGAGGGGGACTGGGGAGATGGAAGATGCAGGAGGTAGGGGCAGCAACCACAGAGGTTCCAGACCACAGGCAAGGGATGGGGTCGCGGCACGGACGGAAGTTGCTCTTCCGGGGGGTCCTTTGTCAAAGGCTGGCTCCTCTGACCCCAAGTCACTGGTAAAGGGCAGGCAGAGTCCGTTTTCCAACTTCGAGAGTGACAAGGAAGAAACAGATTTCAACAGTAACATCAGGAGGATGGAATGGAAAAAGAATAAACACCACCTGAGCAGAAATTGCCACCAAGGGGCTTGGGGAATGTTCTTCACTGGGTTTGAACCCCATCTTTACCACTTCCAGTATGACCTTGGGTGAGTTGTTTAAGTTCTCTGAGCCTCAGTTCCCTGATTTCATGGGATTCTTGGGGAGATTAAATGAGATAATTTTTGGGAAGAACCTAGGAGAAATAGCTGATGCTTAGTAAGCACTTTTAAAAAGATAGTAATAGCCAGTCTAAAAAAACCCAAATTGCTCCAGATGCCACACTTTATTCTGTGACCATTTAAAGGAGTGGATTCACCTTCAGGGTTACCTAGAGAATGTCGTGCAATGAACAAGGACTGAAAAGGGATTAGAGGGCTGGTTTGAGCCTCACATTATGCTAGCCACTGGGGAAGAGGGGAGAGGTGGTGACACAGTGTCATGAATATGTCTAATAACAGTCAACCAACTCAAAATCTGTCTGGTGAGACCATAAGTGCTCACATGGAACTTTCCAATGATAATTCAGGGCTGAGTACCCACTAAAGCCAAAATGATGGCTACTCAAGTCAGACTCAGAATCTGTGAGGGCTGGCATTGCTAGGAAACCCTTCAGAGGGGAAGTGGGACTGAGTCTGGGTTTTGAAGGATGGGTAGGAGTTAGAGAGGCAGAGTGGCCCCCATTGGAGCATTCCAGAATACAGTGGACTTGGGTGAACTTGGACCAGAGATGGTGGAGGAGTAGTGAGCAGACCAGCCTAGATGGAGAGATGGCAGGTGGGCATGGAGGGCAGTGTGCTATATTCTAGGAGGTCTTGAAAGTCAGGCTAAGGTGTGTGCTTCCCAGGGCAATGGACTACTAGCTATGGGCTACTGTGCCAAAGAGGATGATGACTCAAGGGTACTTGAGGAAACTCGCATGCACTGACCAAAGGGGTAGGATGAAGATAGACTAAAAACTGGGATGCCCTTGGGATCTGATCTTCTGGGATTCCTGGCTCACCAAGGCTCAGTCCATCTTTTCCAGCCCATGAATATTTGAGTCAGGGATTTCTGTCCTTGGTGAGCCTGGAACCATGTTCCATTTCCCTGCATTTCCTGCACTCCCCACTGGCATTGGTTGGGGTACACTGCAGTGTATCTATCCTGGTATCATAGCATCTAGGCCAGGTGTAACCTAGCTTCAACGCAGCCCAAGGCTGCTCTGAGGGCCCCAATTGGTTCATTAGCCAAGACTTTCAGATAATAAGAATGTAAAGCAAGAAAAATCAGACCAGGATCCAGATACCTCATTCAACCAACATGCTGGCATTCCACTGTTTAGATTACAAATTTGAAGGTGGGAAAACAAGACTACTTAACCTGGTACAGAGACATTCATGTTGGGCATTCAGAGCAAGTGGAGATGTGGAAACGAGTCCAGATTCTTCATGTGTTCGGGGCCAGGGTGGGGAGGCATCACATTCTACAGGCTTTGGGATAACTTAGCGTTTCTCACCCAGCTGTTTTCTGGAGCGGTGGGATAGAAAACACACATGCTTTGGAGGGGTCAAACATCAGTGAAGATTCTTATGCTTTCATTGGGCAGGTCACTGGACTTCTCTACCTTTCATTTTCTTTGTCTATAAAATGAAGAGTTTTTGTTTCAGGGGTCAAATAAAGTCATGAGTGTTAAAGGACATTGAAAAGGGATTTCTAAATATATGATGAGCACCCAGTATATGCTGAGCACTGTGGAAGGTGCTCAGGGTGAGTGGGGGTGATGTCAAATAATTAAGGCATGGCTGATGGAACATTTCCCAACCCATACTCTACAGAGAACCAAGTGAAGGGATGTTACCTGAACACACCTATCCCATTGTCACATAATGTGTGACGTGCAGGATAACCAGAATTCCTCACTGCATGTTTCTTGAAACATGTAATATGCTAACATACACTGGAGATATTGAAAGGACATAAAGTGTTTCTCATTTCTCTCATGGAGCTCACAAAGCTGAGCAATCTTTAAATGAAAAGGGGTCTACTCCCTTGCTGTCCTGAGCAATGGGATGCTTCTAAGTTAGAGTCACTGAGCTTGCCCAGAGAAACAGAAAAGGATGCCCTCTCTCCAATCCATTTCACCCTGGTAACATTTTTCTCAAGAGACATCCAAGTATCTCAAATAAAAATAAATTTCAGTTAACTTAACTTACAAAAGAGGAAGTCACATAATATTTTTTTCAAATCACTGTTTTGAGTTTTTATTTGATAAGCAATAAAAATGGCACTCTAAGACTTGATGGTGCAGGGAAAATCTTCTGAGTGCATCTTTCCTGATTTTCATTTCCCATTTGTATCTTAACCCTGCCTCCAACCTATGCACACCCACCACTCTCACCAGGAAAAATCAACATTATCAACAACATTATCAGACTATCTTGATCCAAGGGCAAGTCAACCATCAATGGTATCACACAGACCAGTTTTCCTTTTCCAATAAGTTTTGCTGTATAAAAGAGGGTTTTGCTGCCAAGTCCAGCTTCCGAGTCCTGGGACTTTGTTCTAATTTGCCAGTAATCCACCTGGTTTCTACTTAAATGTCTAAGAGAAAAGTCAGCATCTCAAGGTGACAGAAGTTGAGACTGGGATTTCTCCTTCCTCCCTCCCTTAAACAATGGCCAAGGGTAAAGGAGAGTGCCACTCTTAAATATTTGATGATGTTCAGTTCTGAGAGGGGAAAGGTTGAGCTGTTTTGAACCTTGTTCCCAGAAGGACAATGTGTATTATTAAACACATCCATTATGGCAGACATATGAGGTGTGAGTTTTATAACCCTGGAAGATAATGCCTCTGAGACTTCTAGGAGACCTATCTCTGGAAATCTTCTTGGGGTCATCTCGTCTGGTCACTTCTACTCCCATATCTTTCAGCCCAACTTGAAGGTAGTCTAGAGAATTAAGATAAATGTATAGGGAACACATGTCCACTGCCCTTTACAAATGTAGTATCACGAAGCATGACCTTGCACAGTCAAAAATTCCTTCACCAGCCTAGCACTTCTTCAGGAGTCAGCCCTGAAGAGGGCTCCTAGGAAAGCAAATCAGTGTACAGTTGGAATCTCTTCCCCATTAGAATGGGGAAGAACCAACAAGGATATTACCTTCTAGTCTATCAGGGTCTTATCCTCACTCGCGGGTGACACTCAGTCCCTGCCCTCTTGCCTAAACCCTGCATCTTAGCCTCTTAGACATGACTTTTCTTCTTCGACTTTCCTTCATAGCTGGCCTCTCACCCAACTCTGAGTTTGAAGAGCCCCTGTCGTCATTATCAGCAGCCAACTTTTCTTCTAATTGTTTTGTGTGTGTTAGATTTGCATCCTTAATCTTGGTTACAAGTTTCATAAGGGCTGACACTTAATCTCCTCAACCACTTATAGTACCTGACAATGATGGACACAAAGTAGACACGTATTGGTTAATTCTTTGGGGCTATCAACTAAGTGTCTGGAGATGGAAGTAATGCTAGCTTAACAGTGTCATTACATCTTTTGTCTTAAGCAACAGTATTCAAGTCAGGAGGAAGAAACTTGCTCATTTCCTGACCATCTTCTCCATTACATACTCCATTACATTAATACATTACACGCCTTCACCTATCAACATTGTTTAAAATTTTTCCAGAAACACATGTATCACACACACACACACACACACACACACACACACACACACACACTCACCATCTTTTTGTTTTTTTATTTCTTTGTCTGTGCAAGGAACACTAAGGATCTTAGTTCTCTGATGCTGACTCTGGCCGAACTTTAAAAAGCATGAGAAAGGATAACATGTAAACACTAGTGTCTGATTGCGGGAGGTGAAAGAAATCTGTATTCTTGCCTCTGACAATTCACCCTGCATAGGAAAAAGTGTCATGAATTGTAGAAAGAGAAAATGCGAAATCTGCCCTTCAGATAATACATCTCTGCTTAGGGAAGTAGAGATGGGGGCAAACACATTGAATCACTCCTTCTTTCATTATTTTTGACATTGATTTGTCATTAGGAAAATTTATTAGGCTCCAGATTAAATTGATTTGAAGAATCATTAATTCATGGGATGAAGCCAGAACCGTTTGGCCTGCCCACGCTGAAATGAGGCGGTATTGATAAAACAAAGGGAAAAATCTCAGAGCTATTTAAAACCCACTTTTTTCCTACCTAGAGGAATATTTTGGACATAATTCTGGGAGGATATTTTAATAGTCAACCTCAGTCAACTTTTTGCCAGAAGAGGATTTTTCCAATACCTAAATCAGAGGGATACATGAATATTAATTTCAGAGAGGCTATTCAGAAAAAAGTAATTTAACAAGTGACCTATTTGCTCAAAAATAGAGATTAAAGCACATCCTCCCTCCTCCACCCATGAAAGAGAAACAGAATCTAACTTACCTGCACCCCAGTGCTGCCCCTCCCCAAACAATGTCCCCCTCCCCAAACAATGTCCCCCTCCCCCGGGTGATGACATTTGGTCGAGCTGGGGGTAACCACCTCATTTAAAAAAGCTTATCCTGGGCCTCCCTGGTGGCGCAGTGGTTGAGAGTCCGCCTGCCGATGCAGGGGATACGGGTTCGTGCCCCGGTCTGGGAGGATCCCATATGCCGCGGAGCGGCTGGGCCCGTGAGCCATGGCCGCTGAGCCTGTGCGTCCGGAGCCTGTGCTCCGCAACGGGAGAGGCCACAACAGTGAGAGGCCCGCGTACAGCAAAAAAAAAAAAAAAGCTTATCCTAATGTAAGGCAGGATTATTGACTGTCTGATTCCCACCCAACCCCTCAAAAGTTACCCTGGAATATAAGTCACTGTGAAACATACCATAAAGCACATGGTTCCTTACCTTTTCTCTTAGTCATGTTCTCCTGTATCTTCAAAAGAAAAATAAGAATAATATCCAACCCCCGCAATCATTGCATTAATCAGGACTACTGTTTGCAAATGATCACAAAGACTTAAGGAAAAAAAGGGAATTTTTTGGTTCATGGGGCAGAAAAGTCCAGGAGTGTAATGGGCTCAGGCAGGGCTGGACACAGCTGGTTGAATAATGTCATCAAGACACTGTTTCTTTCTCTCTGTCTCTGTGTTTCTCTCTCTCCCTCCCTCCCACTCTCAATCCCTCTCTTCATTTTTCAAATCAGGCAGGCTCTCCCTATGTGCAGGCCCCCATTAACACTGGGTTTACATCCTCTTTTTAACCAGCAATACCTGTGGAATGTGGCTCCTCTATTCCAAAAGCTCCAACAAAGGTCCATGAATTGAGTCCTTTGTCTTGGAAGGGAACTTTGAACCTCTCATTTGCTCACTCATCCATTCAATTGTCTTCTTGTCCTTCTATCCATCTCTGTGCCACTCACTATCATGTGCTAAGTTTCGGAGTCCCAGACACAGCCTTTGCCTTCAACCAACTTTCCTTTTGAACCAAGTTCTTTCTTTCTGGTGCTCGGAGAATGCAGACCACCAACTCAGCTGTTGCAAGCACCCATCCTTTCAGCAGAACAGATGTGGTTAAGAGTGACACAGCTGTTTTTTACTCCCCTAGAAACTCCTTATAATGGCTTAGTTTTCCAACTAAATGAAGAAAGACCTGGAAGACAGGCATTGGCTCTAAGAAAGGATGAAGAGTTTGAAGAGTGAAGGTTGCCGACGTGATGACACTTGGGATTTTTCTGGAGCACAGAGAAGCAGCTGAAGAGAGTGCAGCCCTGAATGTTGTATATGGCACTGAAGCTGGATGAAGTGAGGGCAGAAAGTTCATGAAGAAGAGTTGGGGATGAAATGTCTGGAGACAAAATTAAAAGAACTATAGCTTCACACAAACATGCACACACACACACACTTTGGAATTTAAGTACACTGTGGGCTCACTTAAGCTCTGCCTGTGTTTGAGTGTATATGTGTCTGTGTTTATCTTATATATTCTTCTGAAAGTTGGGAGATTGGGAGAAGGAACCAAGAGGCCCAGGCAGAGGGCAAACAAAGGAGAGTGCAGCCTCTGAGTGACAACAGGATGCCTAGTCTATAAATGCTGCCTCTTCCTTGAAGCCTGAGTCCTTCCATCCCCTTGAGATCTATACCCACCTGGATGCCTTAGAACCTGGCTTGGCCTCACTTTAGTGTTATTTTACTCCTTTGGGGGGATTTGTTTAGTTTCCAGATGAAAGGGAAGATCTAACGCAGAAGACCCTCACTGAACCTTTTTTATTCACATATCCCTGGAATCTCCAGCTTAGGAAGGATTCATGGAACTGAAGACACCATCACAAGTGTGTAGAACTCCACAACTTCCACACCACCTTTGCATCAATTTTATCATTAGCAAATATTTGCACACATTGAAAATCCACCATGATTAAACATTTGACTACATGCTAAGCACTATGTAGAGCGAATTGTATGTATCTTCTCTTGTTTAATCCATCTAACAACCATGTGAGAATAAATATTATTGTCCTCATTGGACAAAGTGTCAGAGAGGTTAAACAGCCATCTCATTAATAACAAAGCCAAGATTCAGGCCCAATCACTGTGCTCTTTCCAAAAATATTAACTCAATACTTTTGACGTGGGCACTGAGCAAACACTTGTCGAATGAATGAACGAATGAATGAACAATTCTGCGTTGTGAATTTCATACAAGTTCAGTGTTTCCTGTCGTGTGCCCAACTCTGATGCATAGGTGATGTCGGGGGACTGAAAATTAGGGAACTCCTGACTCTAGCAGATTGTCCTACTCCCATTCTGTCTCTTAGGAGCCATTGACACACTGAGTCCCAGGTGGAGATCCTTAGCTGAGCTTAATGGATCTCGGTTGGGTTCATTAATGCCATTGTGGTTCAAAGACAGTCAATACTCTAGCCACTGCCTCCGATCAGACTACATGAAAAAAAGGAATGCAACTTCTTCCTGTGTTTTGCCCAAGCACAGTATGTTGTGTGGGTAATTTCTGGTCTGGCCAGTAAAAACCTCCGGGAGCCTTCCTTTAGGTCTTTAATTATGAACTGTAGGGGACACCACAAAATAAATACTTAAAATGTCTAGACAACCAGTCATCAGAGTAGGATAATTAACTTCAAACATTCTAAATTGTTGGAGGAGTCGTTATTCACCTTCTGTAGTTCCTTTCTATATCCTTCCCCGGCCAATATGTTTGCAGCAACAAGGCTGGGGGACCAGTTGAAACCTTCTCCTGATACAAAGCAGCCTCTTTTCCCCGGCTCTTAAATGACAAGTCACAAAATGACCAGAGAACATACAATAAAGGAACATAAACTGAGACCATTAGTTTTTCCAAGGAAGGAAAAATCTCTCCACTTTTTAATTATATCAAAACACAAAACAGCAGGAAGGCAGATTTGAAGAAGAAGAATTACTATTTTATTTATTTAGTCTATTTTATGTCTTCTGTCTTAATTTTTTATTACTAGAAAAATATAATCAAGCCATCCTGATTTAATGCTCAGTAAGTTTGCCTCCTGACATCTAAATGTGATTAGGCTGCTGTTGAACTTGGGGTGTTTCTCCCCCTACCCGTTCTCACCTCCCACGTACTTCCTCCAAGGAAGCGTTTTTAGCATTGAAGGCACATTAATTTTGTCATGATCCAAAACCAAAACACTCTATGAAAGAGATATGGATTTCACAAAGTGAATTTGCTGCAAACGTGTCTCAGACTCCAGCCTCCACTTTAGAAGGGGCCTGGGGGGATCTTGTTGTTAATCAAGTCCAAAAGCTGAACTCAAACAGCCTGTCTTTGGGCAACGAATAGATCTTAAAACTACGAGCTCTGTGAGTGCGGAGCTGAGCTTGGCTCTGAGGCAAAAGAAGGCTGTTCAAAATGTCAATGGCTTCCTTCCACATACTCTTTCACATCATCCTCCAAGCAGACAATCTTTAATAAGACATCAAATAATTAATAAGAATTCTCATTGTTTGATTCTGATGTCATTTTCCTTTCAATGAAAGAAATGCCCTGTCAACTGTTATGGAGCGAATATTTTATATTCCATTTATAATGACCGTATTTAATTGCTACAGCTCTAATTAAAGGTGATATCCGATTGCATGCATGTACTTTTTAAAAACCGTAATTGTCTTGTGCAAACCACTGAATAGCTTTAAGAATCTTCAATAACAAAATTACATTAATAGCATATACTATTAAATATGATTGATGGCAAAATTGGACCCCTCCTCTACCACACAAAAGCACACACTGCTTTTTGAAGATGGCGCCTGGAGTGTCAACAAGAGAGCCCAGGGAAAATAGACTGGAACCACCAAGGCCTGCTTTCCCCTAAAGAAAGGGCAACATCTTGGTAAGAATAAGAGGTGCCTCTAGCATTTGAGCTCCCTGCTAGGTGAGTTTATGGAAAGTTCTTTGTCTGGCTCTGTGTAGAAACTCCACTCCCAGTGAGGGCCGGAGGAGCCCATGATAAAAAGGTACTTGGAGGTGGGCAGGGTTTTTGTGAAGGTCCCTTGCAGATTGCCATCTCCAATGAGAGCCATCCATCTAGGAGAAAGCATGAGGTGACAGCAAGACTGCACTTAGTTGTACAAGTAAGTAATGAAATGTTGATAGTGTGTATGGCTCGGCCCCTCCACAGCCCATACCCTCAAGAGTCTTCATCAAGCTAGAAACTCTGGTCATAGAACATGGGAGAAAATAAAAGGAGACTCACGAAGAGATGCCAGATTCCAAGATCAATGATGTGAACCAGAACCAAAATGATACAGAATTATAACAGAGAGGAGAGATGGAAGGGAAAAATGTTTGTGGCTGACTTTTTCCCATTTAATCCTTAACACAATCCTCTGAGAGGAGAGATGAAGAAATTGAGGGGCTTCCCTGGTGGCACAGTGGTTGAGAATCTGCCTGCTAATGCAGGGGACACGGGTTCGAGCCCTGGTCTGGGAGGATCCCACATGCCGCGGAGCAACTAGGCCCGTGAGCCACAACTACTGAGCCTGCGCGTCTGGAGCCTGTGCTCCGCAACAAGAGAGGCCACGATAGTAAGAGGCCCGCGCACCGCGATGAAGAGTAGCCCCCGCTTGCCACAACTAGAGAAAGCCCTCACACAGAAACGAAGACCCAACACAACAAAAATAAATAAATTAATTAATAAACTCCTACCCCCAACATCTAAAAAAAAAAAAAATGAAAGACTTTGGGGAAAACATTAAAAAAAAAAAAAGAAAGAAAGAAATTGAGGCTCAGGGGGAGTAAAGTAAGCTTTAGATACCAAATCCCACACTCTTTCAACTCTAGTGCACACTGCCTCTCACAGGGTAACAGCATGGATGCTTGTCAAGTGGACCTATTGTGCCTGGGATTCAATACACTCTTTGGATTCTCTGCTCCAGTTTCTAGGTTTATAGAGAGAACTCCTTACTGGAAAGGTCAACAGTAGTTAAACCATTTCAGACTAACACTTCAGTGTGGACTTGTTGATGGGCAACTGGGATCAAGGTTTGGTGATCATGGACCGTTGCTCAGAGTCTAGTGGAAGGAAATAGGGAAACAAGAAATGATTCCAAAGACAACACTGAACTTTCTAATTCTGATGAGAGCGTGTTCAGTTTCTTTTGCTCTCTTGCTGTTTGGGTATGGTTGGAAGAAAGAGGATAAATAAAGAGGATAAATAAAGATCCTGAGCCCTGGATCCACTTAACAGGATGGCCACTCTTACTAAAGTGATGATAATAGTGGCCACCGTTAATTGGGTACTTGGTCCTCAACGTGTAGCAGGTGCTGCGCTAGATATCTTACAGACCTAATCTCATTGGCTTCTTCAGGAAGTACATACTATTACTATTATTCTCCTTTGACAGCTGAGAAATCAAGGTTTCAGGAAGTTAAGCAACTTTACCAGGTCTCATAGGCTACTGTCAGAGTCAGCATTTAAACCCAGGACCAGCTGATTTTAAAGATTTTGCCCTTAATCACAGAGCTGTATGGTCTAGAGCAAGATGGCTGAAATTTCTGGAGGAATGACCCTTTTTTCCAGCCTAGACAGGTGGATGGACTTTGCCTGAAGGGCCTAGTTCGTTAACCTAAAACTAGCCTCATAAATGTTTATTGGAACAAGCTCATTAATTTTCATTGTATTGGTTCTGAGATGGCTAGGGAGAAGCAGTTCTCATGGTGAGAATAAGGCAGAAAGGCTGAGAATGCCTTAGGAAGTGAGTCTACAGTTTTCCAGTCCCCCCCTCCCCGCCATCATGCTGCTCACGTGGAAAGAACTAGAACCATCTTCTTTCCTCCTCCACCAACATAATGTTGAATGCTCTGGCTTAATGCCCATCTGTTAGAGGCAGGCCCTTTACCACACAGACAATGGAGGTGTCAATACAAACTAGAGCAGAGATGAGATTTCTTGGTCAATTAAGCCTCCAAATACTAGATAGTAAAACCACATCACTGATGGGCACCAATGAGGAAGGTGAGAAAAGTCTGACTTGGTATATTTTTTCCAGCTTTACTGAGATATGACTGACAAATTAAAAATTGTACATATTTAGGTGGTACAATATGGTTTTTAAGGTGTATAATATGATGATCTAACATACATATACATTGTGAGATGATTACTACAATCAAGTTGATTAAGACATCCATCACCTCATGTAGTGAGAACACTTAAGATTTAAGTGTTGTGGTGAGAACACTTAAGATTTACTCTCTTAGCAAATTCCAGGTATATAATACAGTATTATTAACTATAATCACCATGCTGTACATTAGATCTCCAGAACGTTTTCATCTTCTACCTGAAAGTTTGTACCTCGGCTAGCATCTCCTCGTTTCCCTCACCCCTCCACCCCAGGCAACCACTGATCTATCCTCTGGTTCTATGAATTCAACTTTTTTAGATTCCACACACAAGTGAAATCATGCAGTATTTGTCTCTCTCAAGGTATATTTTAAAGGAAGATAGTGTGCTTTACTCTAGAGAGAATTCTAATAACCAGTGCATATAAAATGTATTTTATTTCATTAGTAATAAAATAAATGTAAAATTTTTAAATAATATATCATTTTTATCAATAAAATTAGCTAAGATTTAAGAGAAATGTATATTGCACAACAATAAAAAGGAAAAAACTGCTTATACATGCAGTAATGAAGATGAATCTCAAATGTATGATACTAAGTATGAGAAGCTCAAAAGGTTACATATGGCATGATTTCATTTATGTGACAATCTGGAAAAAGCAAAACCAAAGGGACACAAAATGGGATAGAGTTGGGAAGGGGAGGTGGTTACACAGGAATATGGGAGAATGTTCTATATCCTGATGATGGTGGTGATTTCCCAACTATATACATCTGTCAGAAATTAGAAAACTTGACATTAAAAGTGGTGAATTTTTCTGCAGGTAAATTATACTTTAATTTTAAAATGGAAAAACTAGCATAATCTCAGTTTTGTAAAAAAGAAAATATTCTAGAAAGCCATACACAGAATTTTAACCATTCTTATATCTGGTGATAGTTAACGGGTGTTCTTTACTTTCTTTTTTGATCCCCTGAAATTATGTAAATTCTTTTTAGAGTTAATAGATTATTTTGTTAATAGAGTCTGGAAAAATTATTTTAATGTTCATTAAAGAAGAAAGATAACACCCGGTGTTAATGAGTGGATAATAAAATTAGCACCTGTACACCATTAGGAAAATTTTATATTAATGATATAGTAATACGTCTCAAAAGCATTATAATATGTGTGCCTATTTTGGTATTTATAGTAGGAGAAGCGAGAGTATTTGTCTGCACATGGATATTCATTGCGTTGTTTATAATAGAGAAAACTTTGAAGTCTAAGTGTCTAATATGATAGGAGATTGGTTAAATGAATTATGATATATCAATTCAGTAGTGATTATAATCATGATTATAATGTAGGTGATTTGATATGGAAAGATGTTCAATGATAAAGAAGTATATATGCATTTTCTTTGTTCCTCCCTTCTAATTTACTTTTAATCTTCTGTTGCATTAATGATATCTTTGTTCTTTTTTTATTTTTAGTTTCCTCAGATACTTTGGAATTTATCAATTACTTTTATTATTTATTTATTTATTTATTTATTTATTTATTTTGCGGTACGCGGGCCTCTCACTGTTGTGGCCTCTCCCGTTGCGGAGCACAGCCTCCAGACGCGCAGGCTCAGCGGCCATGGCTCACGGACCCAGCCACTCCGCGGCATGTGGGATCTCCCTGGACCGGGGCACGAACCCGTGTCCCCTGCATCGGCAGGTGGAGTCTCAACCACTGCGCCACCAGGGAAGCCTACTTTTAATTTTTTTTTAGTGGCTCCCCTTTAAAGAATCTGGGTTGACCGTGATTTTCTTCAGCACTTTGAAGATATCATTCCATAATTTCTCTATGAGTAGGCTGTTTTGTTTTGTTTTGTTTTATTAAACATTTTACTTTGAGATCATTGTGAGATTGACATGCAATTATTATAATGATAGAGAGAGATCCCATGTACCTTTATCCAGGCTCCCCCAGTGGTAACTTCTTGCAAACTGTAGTAGTTTCACACCCAGGTTACTAAACTATATATCAAGATGCAGAACATTTCCATCACCTTCAGAATCCCTCAGGTTGCCCTTTATATCCACATCCACATCTTTCCTGCTCCACCCCCTTCATAATTCCTTGTAACCGCTAATCTGTTTTCCATTGCTATACTTTTATCACTTAAGAGTGTTACAGAAATAAAGTCATATAGTAGGCAGTCTTTTGAGATTGACTTCTTTCACTCAGCATAATTCTCTAGAGATTCATGCATGTTATTTTGTGTATCAATAGTTCCTTTTCATTGCTGAGTAGTACTCCCTGGTATGGCAATCCCGGTTGGTTTAACTATTCACCTGTTGAAAGACATCTGGGTTGTTTCCAGTTTGAGGCTATAATAGCAACTGGCAAGAACATTCCTGTACATGTTTTTGTGTGAAGAATTTTTCATTTCTCTGGGACAAATGCCCAGGAGTGCGGTAGTTTGGTTTTTATCAATCCTCTCAGCGCTTTAGATAGACTAATCTCTGAGAACTAAGAGCTTTCTTCAAATTTAGAAAATCCTCAGTCATCCTCATTTCTAAAATTGCTTCCTCACTCTGTACTTCATAGTTTCCTCTTGGAACTCTGGAACCCCTCAGTGTGTCACGTTTAACTGCTGTTTTGTCCGTGTGCTTGAATTCCTCAATTCTGTGCTCTCAATTTTTTATGATTATTTCCAGTCAAAGATTTTCCTGTGTTTTCAGATTTGAGTTATTTTCATAATTTCTAATGGTTTCCTTCACATATCCTTCTTTTTCTATTTTCTTTCTGCCTGTTTTATTTCATCATTATATTTTATTTCTTATATGAATAACTTACCTTGTTAATGATTCCAAGTATACTTATTTTAAAGTCATTTTCAGGTATTTCTATTTTTTATTTCACCTTGAATAAACTCCTTTTCCAAATATTGATTTTGTTGGCTACTGATTTTCCATAAGCATTTGAGGTTTTAATCTGCAGACTCATTTTGAATGGCAATCTCTTATGTTAATTTTTTGTATTTACCTCAGTCTATGAGTCTCACTCTTTCTCTCTGTTCAGATACTTTGTATTTCTCTCCTTTCAGGACCCCAGAGCTCTTAGGCACCCAATCCAGGTCTTACTCAGGTGGCTTAGGGCAGTGTTCCTCAAATGACCTGTAGTGATGGAACGTTTTTTTCCACAGTCCTTCAAGGACTGAAGCTTTTGTAAAATTTATTAAATTAATTACTAGAAATACCATCATCATCCTTATCTAGACATGTACCAGTGACACAGTCCACAAAATGGTATCAGCTGGGGAACCACACCACACCTTGAGTTATGGCTCTTGGCCAAAGGACCCTGAGGATTTTATAGATCCAGTCATGGACCCAGCTGCTGTCTTGGTCTGCGAGACTCCATGTGCTTCCGTCTGCTTTTTTTTGGTAATCAGCTTTTGGAAACCACAACCTCAGGAGCAGACATGGTATTTCTTTTTCAGCCTCCTTTACAAGAAGGGACATCCTTTCTGAGTTGCTAATTTCAAAAAGTAAAACTGATTTGGTTCTCATCCTCACTTGAGAAACTTCATAGAAGTCAAAATTCATACCTACAGACCAGTGTATTTATCGCTGCTCATGCCTCTGTGCTTCTGTTCTGGTTCTAGTCTGCAGACCTAAGCATGCTGTTTGGAGTAACAGTTATATCATTCCAATCTTCTTATTTTAATTGTGCATACTGTAGCAGATAATAAACAGTTGATTTCTAATGTTGTTTTCCTTCCTGCTTTATAACAGAACTCCAGCGACGTATCCACTCTCCTATTCAGGGCCTAGTTCTTCAGGGAAGTCTAGCTCCAGTCCCAGATATGGGCAGGGACAGTGATTAATTTATGTTGGTCATGTGACATATTCTAGCCAATGAGATGGGAGGAGAAATCTGGAGATGGCCTTTGGGAAAAGTTTTGTCTCCCTTAAAGAGAATCAAAAGCAGAAACAGTCTTATTTTCTAAATAAGAATGTTGATGTGAGTGGATGGGTGGTATCTTGTGTCCGTGAGAGAGTCAACCTGAAAATCAAGCCAACACATTGGAGAGAGCAGAGCTGAAAAAAGGAAAGAAAACGTCCATGATGCTGTGGTTCAGCCACTGAATTGGCCAACCCATAAGTCAGCCTCCTTCATTATTTCTGTGATCCGGTATAAAGAATCTGCTTATTCTTTGAGCTGATTTGAGTTGGGGTTTTTCCATTAGTTGCAGCTGAAGACATCCTGACCCATACACCTATCTATTATTACTGTGTGTTTGCGACAGGGTGGCAGTGTAACCCATATACCATCTTAATTTTATTTTATTTTTTTATGGAAGTGACAGTGTTTGTTTTTTGTTTGTTTGTTTGTTTGTTTTAAATCTGGCCATGCTGCATGGCTTGCAGAATCTTAGTTCCCCAACCAGAGATTGAACCCCAGCCCTCTGCAGTGAAAGCGTGGAGTCTTAACCACTGGACCACCAGAGAATTCCTGACATCACCTTAATTTTAAATCACTATGATGACTCGTGTAACTTTTAGGGTTATTCATGGTAATACTTCCAAGTATACAAAATAACTCCAAATTAGCTTTTAAAATATTCACAAATACTTTAGGGGAACTGCTTAATGAATTGGTAAGAATATGTTCTAATTAGCCTATTGATTTTAATTGGTAATAAGAATTTCTGAAGGATCTTCCATTCTAGCCAACATTTTATTTATTCAGCATCTGTTAAATACCAGACTCCACAACAGGAGCCACGGGGTTATTAAAGAAGGTAATGATGGGGCCTTTCCCTTTAAGGAGTCCAGCTAGGGAGACAAGACTTATAATAACGATATACAATAGAGTGACCTGAACACATGAGGAAGACGTACAACAACTTATGTAAGGGGTCAGAAAAAAGAACAAGCACAGTCCTGAAAACATTGTCAATGAATGTTTGTTTACATTGATTGCTTGGTTACCAAATTCTCTATTGATCAAGGTTAAACCCCACCCCGACCCATACATGAAAGGTGTAAATGTTGAACTAAGGTAAAACAGATTGTTGAAAAATTTCTCTATGTAATTAGATCAATTGCAGAATTATTTCCAGCTAAACTCAAAGTCTCTAGTTAGCATGTCTTGGAATGCAAGTGAAGCAGTTATCCAATTTGAAGAAATATTCCTTAGGGTGGTGTGTTCATTAAATGTGTAACTTTGTCAGGGCACCACCGCATTACGGATTTTTTTTACAGCCAAGTGGTGAGAAAAGTAACTTTGGAACAGTCACTCACAACATATAAAGTGAAAATGGAGCGTGGTCTCAAATCTTTACACATTTTTCTGACTGATCATTGGTTCCTCACAAGGCTGGAGGTTTGTGTGAACCATGCCTGCAGGCTACATATGTTAAAGGTTAACTGGAAAATGTGCACCAGAAATCAAATGTAAGATTCTCTTCGATCAGTTCAGTGGGCCTGCTTATCCAGCTGGATTATTAGTGGTTTCTTTACAGCTGCATATGGACCAACCCCCCACTGTCTGTATGGAGAAGAATTACCTGCAGAGCTGATCCATTCTATGGTTGTTTGTGAAAATAAATGTCTACATTTTTGGTTTTTTTCTACCCTATTTACAGAATAGTGTGATACTTTTTTGTTTAGAAAATTGTTATTATTTTAAAACTAGAATAGAATAAAAAATTAAATATATAGACAGCTACACAGGGATGAACGTCCACCTCATATATAAGCAGAAATGTATTTTAAGTCAAATATCTTTATATCAAAGAGATTTGCAAGCTGGAGCCAGCAGCCACCTGATTTTCAGCAGTTTTCACTACATCAGAAAACAGACAATAGGCAAAGCATCCTTCTGAAGATCTGTGCCATGGAAGCTGAGCTGTCAGCTACTTCACTAATCAATTACCTTTGTCTGTTCAGCAAACCCAGAGTGTGCCTTCAGCCCTGTTGGCACGGATGCCAAGACTGGAAGCAACTGAACAGAGAGCAAAAAAGGAAAATCAAGTCTGAAAGCCCACCCAGGCCAAGATCTAGAGAAAATGATTCTTTACAGAATTGATAATCTGGCTGGAGTGGCAGTTGGTATCATCACTTCAAAGTGTGGTTAATTTGAGCACATCTTCTAAAATTAAAAGCGGGCTCTCCCTGTATTACAGGAATTCACTTCTCAGTATCCATCCTCAAAAAGTACATTTACACAAAACCATGTGCAAGAAGTTCAGTGTAAAAAAGTGGGTAATGAATTAAGTGTCCACCAACACAAGAATGGTTAAATAAGCAGGTAAATATAATGAAGTGAATCAGCATATGTCAACTTGGGGTCTTCTTTAAGACTCAAGGCTGAGTGGAAAAATAAAAACTGATTTCAGAGTAACATACACAGCTGAACACTCTGTATGTTAAATCAATCCATCATAAAACAATACAAGTTCTTTTCCAGGAGTGCATTATTTCTCTATATGCAAATTATGGAAGAAGATTTGGAAGTTGACATCCCAGACTGGTTAACAGTGACTACCTTTGTGGAGGTAAGAGGAGACCAGAATTTAAGAGAAAGTGTTTTAAAGGGACGCTGTACCTTTATTTGTAAGGTTGTGATTACACATATCCTTCATTTTAATATATATTATGCATATGGCTTATAAAATTAAAATAAACCAATGGAAAACAATGCAACTCTGTGTGCTTCAAGTCTAAACTCATCCAATATATAGGTAGGATTTGTTCAAAATTCTTTGAGATTTCTCTTTCTTGAGTTGATGTCATGATTCTGAGCATTGAAGATTCTTAGAAAGAGGCAAGAGTGATACAATGAAAGCTTCTTCCCACCCCTCTTTTCATGCCTGCAGAGGGGCACAATCAAACGATTCTGCAGAAATTAGGGTGGCCGCATTGATCTCTGCTTCTTCAGAACCTCTTAGCTTTGAACCACCTCTATGTTGTATCACATAAGCCTTCACCACTCGCTTCAAATCGCCTGAATCAACCATGGATTCTTGAAGCATCCATCCCTGTATTGCGATGGAGCAGGCATGACACACAGGCCAAGCTGGCAAAAGGTGTTCAGGAATGTTGGACAGACCAGAGGTCTATGGGTTGGACTCGGAACTTTCCAGCCTCTCCCATGGGAAATCATGCCCGTGGATCACAGATGCACTGGCAAGAGACCCAAGGAAAATATGAGACCGTCAGGAGTTATGGGGAAGAGGGAAGCTCTCTTTCCCTGGAGTTGCTGAAACTGTTGGTGGCCATGTTATTACTGCAAGGGAAGAGATGTTTGAAAAGGGAGCCAAAAACAACCGAAAAATGAGACATGGTAAAGAAGAAAACATTCTCAGTAGCACTGATTTGCTCTTGGGAATCCAACCATGCCTTGATGTAGAAACACCCATGAACTTGTTAAATTATGTGAGCCAATAATTTCCCTGTTAAATTTAATCCTTTGCCCCCAGATATGTCCTGTCTAATACCTCCATCCTATTGAGACCAGCTCATAGATCTCTGAGGGCCGATGATAAGCAAGAGTGGAGGGTGAGGGCCACTCTCCCATGCTTTGTTTTGAGTTGATGGTGGGCCTGGACCAAGTTTTTGATCTCCAGGGATTGGAAGCATACAAGACTTCTTTAGGGAAGGGGAAGTTGTCAGAGTCAGAAGGGCTATTCAGAGGGGAGCTTTTTGAACAAAGCTGGGGGTGCCATTCTCAGTGAATCTGGCAAAACTAAGGTCCATGGAGATTCAACCCAGACAGATACCAGGGAGCCAAAGTATGTGACTTGTCATAGTCAGTTTATATTTAATCCAAGGAGGAACTGAGCTCCTACCTCCACAACCTTGGTTCATCTCTCCTGCTCAATGAAAGTCCCTCTTACCCTTGGGTAGAATAGACTCTAGTTTTAGAAAACATTCTCATACACCATATTGCAGGTGATCCTTATAGCTGGTTGTAAAAGAGCCTGGTAGGGAATGAGAATCTCCCTTTTACAAATAAAGAAACCGAGGTCCAGTTGGTTTCCTAAGGTCCCCAATTAAAACCCTCCCATAACAACCATCTATATTTTAATGGCATCTACACACTTGTCCATGGCCTCCTTGGCTTTTTCTCATCTGGTCCCTGTCTATTCCTCCCCTATCTCGCCATACCTCTTACCCCTGGAGAAGCAGCCCTTCTGCTCTGCATCCACCAGCACCAGCAGATTTATTGCCTTGATGTTTCGCTCTCCTGATTTTTACCTGGCTGGTTCTCCCTCATTTTCCGGATCTCAACTCAAATATTGTTTTCTCAAAGAAGCTTCCCTATAGCGCTATCCAAAGTAGTTTCCTCCCATCACCCTGTATCACATCATACCACATTTTTTATTTCCTTTACAGCTCTCACCATCATCTGAACACATCTTGTTCTTGCTGTTTTTGCTGTTACTGTTTGGTGTGTTATTAGGGTTCTACCAGAGAAACAGAACCATAGGATATATGTACTGGCATATATATATATACATACAAAGGGGTTTATTTCAAAGAATTAGCTTATGTGATTGTGAGGGCTGGCAAGTCCAAAATCTGTGGAGTGGGCCAGCAGGTTGGAAACTGTTAGGCTGGAACTAATACTGCAGCCCACATTTTCTTCTTCCTCGGGGAAACCTCAGTTTTGCTATTATGGTCTCTCAACTGATTGGGTGAGGCCCACCCAGATTGTCAAGAATAATTTCCTTTAATTAATGTCAACTGACTATAGGTATTAACTGATTATAGGTATTAACCACATCTACCAAATACTTCACAGCGACGCCAGATTAGTGTTTAATTGAATAACCGTGTGCCATAAACTTGCCAAGTTGACACATGAAACTGGGGGCTCCACCATCACATCTGGGGGCTTATTTATTGTTATTCCCCCTTGGGAAAGTAAGTTCCATGAGAAGAGAAGTCTTGTCTATCTTGTATCCCTAAGTACCTTGTTGCATAAGTGATTGATTGAGTGACAGGCAGCCATTTTCCTCCAGATGGTCCAGATAAACCCAGGTGACATCTCAGGGTGGCCACAAGGTGGCATCTGCTGGAGGGTTCCTGAGCAGCTGCCCACTGATCCTTAACGCAAAAGAAACTGAAATTTGGTGCCAGGTTGCCAAACATCTCATGGTAGTCCTGGCCAGCTGCCGTGTGGGTCCTGCTCTACCCACAGTGAGTGAAGATGTACCTCTGCACTCCCAGCTTTGGACTTCTCAACCTCGCTCAAGAAGCACTCCCAAGACAAAAATGAGAATTCCTCAGAAAGCCTGCCAGGGTGAAGTCCTGAAAGCAGCCTTTAAAGAGGTCAGGCTATAGACCCAGGTTCATGTGGGGAGTGAAAGCCACTAGGGCGCTCCTTAGATGGAGCCAAGAGCAGCTGCTTCAAACCAGGGCATCTGACAAACCATTGAGTGATGACAGGTCCCTGATGGGAGAAGCTCTCTTCCCTTCACAGTGGCAGTGGCAGTGGTACCACTGAGCCATTTTGAGGACCTCTCCCCAACGGGAGGGGAATCAAGAGAGGACTGTGCCCTGCTGAGGCAGGTATGAGCATCTTCAACATCTGTAATACATTTATACTATTATTATTATTATTATTACTGATTTAGATGTTATACATCTTCCCCAATAGATTGTAAACACCTTGAGAAGAAGCAATTGCACTGTTTCCTTAAACGTTCAGTCACAGCTGGAACAGTGCTTGGCCATGGTAGGCACTCAGTCGACATTTGAAGAAGGGTAAAAGGAGGGAAGGAGTGAAGGGAGGGAAGGGAAACGGGGGAGGGAGGAAGGAAGGAATCCACTACTATTCACTGAACCAGCCTTAGAGGCTTAGGGGCACCTGAAATCAGAGCTCTGTGGAGGGCAGAGAGGCTAGGTGTCAGGCTGGCTTTCAGTCCCCACATCCAGGAATGTTTTCCTCTATTACTGAGTCAAAATGTTGCTGTGGGGCGACAACATGACCAGAATCATCAAAAACTAACTAAGCATTAAGCTAGATTGATGAATTTACAGTGAATCTGGATGTTGTAGTCTTTTGGGTTTTCATCACAGGGGTCAGAGATAACCCGGTGACACTGATTGTGATGGGGCAAGAGGAGGGGTGCACAGAGAAAGAGATGGGAGCGGGGTGTCCTGGTTACTGGTCCCAGTTCTGCACCAATGATTCTTGGGCAAACCTCTTTGTCTCCATGCGTGGCATCACATCTTCAAAATTAAGGGGATGGAGAAAATCAGTGGCACTCAAACTTTATTTTTAAGCAGTGGAATCTTACAAGGAATCCCAAAATATAAAAACAGAGCAGTAGAACTTAACTGGTATAGGCATATTATATATTCAAATGTATGACATTTACTTATACAGATATGAACAATAATATGCCTTGGTATAAACCAACTATTAAAATTGGGAGTAATGAAAGAAAGAGGCAGCTTTATATCTACTCTAATCATCCGATTTATTTTTAATTTTTGTTTTCATGGCAAAACAAGGAGATTCTCACAGACAAGCACTTGCAAATGGTAAATGCTCATTTTTCAATCTCAGAATCTTGTTTTATCGAAATGGCAAGTTAAGCCTTATTCCAAGGTCTTCAGAAAAGTGAGTTAGCCTGGCAACACAATTTAACATCTTTGGGGTTACCAACAGGCTAAGATACGTTTTATTAACTCATAAGCAGCTGAATTTAAAAATTTTCCACAGTATGGTTAACAGATATCCAAAAGAATGGTTTCAGATCCTTTGAAACACCTCCAAGTAAACAATCTGAACAGCATTAGGCTGGAGGATTTCTACAGGTCCCTCTGTCTCTAAAAGGCTCTCTAAGTCTGAATACGTATTTGTTGAGCACATAGTGTACCATGTGCTAGTCCCCAGCGACAGAGGTGATTATGACCCAGAACATTTTTCAGATCTTTCACTGTAAGGTGTTTTCATATATTATTTTATTTTGTCCCCTCCCCCCAAACCTGTAATGCACATACTATTATTTCCTTGTTTTACAGACAGGGAAACTGAGGCTTAGAGAAGTTAACAATTTTCCCAAGGACAATAGTAAGTGTCAATACTGGGACTCAAACCCACATCTGTCCACTCTGGATTTCTTGCTCTTAGCCATTTGGTAACATTTTTCTAGTTCTTTAAACCTTTGGTTCGGAGCAGAACTGGTCCTGGCCACTTCTGGTCCAGGAGGAAGAGGGGGTGACACCCAGCCATCTGAGGAGGCTGGTGACTGGACTTCTGTGGGCCCTTGATCCCCTGGTTTGCTCTGATAATACTTCTCTCATAACAGCTTCAGCCGCCAAGCCCACCCGGGCTGCTGGCATGGCTGCCAGTTTTCCTCCGCAGGGAGAAAGAACGCCTCCCATTAGCAAGTGCTGCAGCTCGGAGCATCCCCGGGATGGGAAGCATCTGTTGCTGCTCCCATTGTTCCAGCTGAGAGCACGCTAATTGTCCTCTCCAAAGTTGGACTGCAGTCTCTTGCCAGAGGGAAATTATGGACCCTTTTTCAGCAGGCGCACTGTCCTTTCCGCAGCTGTCAGCTGAGTGGCCCCAGGAGGAACAGGCTGACTCGGAGGGGAGGGAGGATGGAGGCCTATCATGCATCCTGATCTATCCAGAGAAGGAAAGTTAGCACAGCCCTGTGGGAAAGCAGGGCAGCCACCAGACGCAGGAGGGCTGGCCACAACCCTTCTTGACCATTCCACTTGACTCCCTGGCATGCGTGATGGCTTGTGGTGCTGTTGGATAATTCAGGGGCTCACGTGGAGGTAGCAGCATGGAGCAAAAAGTAGTAGAACAGGGGCTTCCCTGGTGGCGCAGTGGTTGGGAGTCCGCCTGCCGATGCAGGGGACACGGGTTCGTGCCCCGGTCCGGGAAGATCTCACATGCCGCGGAGCGGCTGGGCCCGTGAGCCATAGCCGCTGAGCCTGCGCGTCCGGAGTCTGTGCTCCGCAACGGGAGAGGCCACAGCGGTGAGAGGCCCGCGTACTGCAAAAAAAAAAAGTAGTAGAACAGGCGTGGGGGTCAAACTGAGCGGGCTCAAATCCCAGCTTTGCCACTCATTAACTATGACCTTGGGCTTCCCTGGTGGCACAGTGGTTAAGAATCCGCTTGCCAATGCAGGGGACATGGGTTCGAGCCCTGGTCCAGGAAGATCCCACGTGCCGCAGAGCAACTAAGCTCGTGTGCTGCAACTACTGAGCCTGCGCTCTAGAGCCCGCGAGCCACAACTACTGAAGCCCGTGAGCCTAGAGCCCGTGCTCCGCAACAAGAGAAGCCACCGCAATGAGAAGCCCGAGCACCGCAATGAAGAGTAGCCCCCTGCTTGCATTAACGAAGACCCAACTCAGCTAAAAATAAATAAATAAATAGACTAAAAAAACAAAACAAAACTATGACCTTGAGAAATCACTGTCACTTATTTACCTTACTAGGAAACTGAGAGGAGTACAGAAGCCAATTAAAAAACATAAAATGTCTAGCAGAGGTTTGGGGTATAGCCAGTGCTAATAAATATGATTTCTTATTATTATTATTATTACTGTTGTTATTATTGTACCTCTAAGTATTTAATCACCTGTGTGGAGACAGTCTACATACACAAGGTCTTCTAAGTAAGGAGGTAAAAGGAGTATACAGAAACAGAATAGTAGTATTCATATATATTCAAAAATATTTTAAGTCTTTTTAAAAGTTTTTTAAATTTTTAATAAAATTTTTAAAGGTTACACTCCATTTACAGTTATTACAAAATATTGGCTATGTTCCTCATGCTGTACAATACATCCTTGTAGCCTATTTTACACCCAAGTACTGGAAACCAGTCCCAATGTTCTGAAATATGGGCACTGTCTATATAGCAAACAAAACTCTGTAATAAAACACAATTTTTAAGCAAAAATAAAATTTTAAGTCACCTGCTATGTTTCAGGTATGTGCTGGCTGTTAAGCTTCTAGCTGCCAATGAGATGACCTGGCCCTACTAGGAAGTCTCGTAGGATGGGTG
The DNA here is from genome assembly GCF_964341445.2 of Mesoplodon mirus. Taxonomy (NCBI): domain Eukaryota; kingdom Metazoa; phylum Chordata; class Mammalia; order Artiodactyla; family Ziphiidae; genus Mesoplodon; species Mesoplodon mirus. The sequence continues at coordinate 32,787,007 of NC_138995.1, forward strand.
TTCTGAAATGGAGTAGCAGCCAGTGTTGGAAGAAGTTGCTGGAAGCTTTGGCAAACTGTTGGAAGGCACAGAGCCTCGAGCCACTTCATGGCTCCAGGGTTACCATTTCTGCACGGAACTCTTAGGTCTCAGCGCCATATGACAATGCAACAGGAAGAGCGCAGGTCCGGGGATGAGCCTTGCCTACCCCTAGTCCAGTTCCAACACTCTGGGTTGTGAGACTTTGGCAAGTCCCTTCTTCTTCCTTGACCCCATTTAGCTATAGCACAAGGATAATAATTGCTGACTCACCTACAACACAGTGGTGCTGCAAGGAGGGACCAAGCAACCCAACCACCCTGTGAATGTCTTTGGAATCCAAATGAAAAGTGTTATCACCATTATCTTTCTTCTCTTAGAGACTCCAGTACCTTGGGTATTGTCCAATTCCCCAACATGAAGATTCCTATTTTGAATTGAATTTATATGAATTTGTGAGTTTGGTTCCTACACACACACACACACACACCATCACTAAAGAGCATATAATATCCTGGGTCAGACACGCTCATCACAATCATGTCCTTCCATCTAATACAGAGAAAGGAGATGTACCCATGTTACCTCTATGTTGTTTTTGATCTGGCCCCCAAATACCCCAGGATCAGACTTAAAGGGCAAATACTTCCAAGAGAGGAGCGTATCAAGGTAAATTCACCATAACTACAAATGAACTGTTATCTAATCATATCATTGCAGACCTACCGGGAGGCCCAGTGTTCCTCTGTACTGCCTCACCGTAGGTCAAAGGAGAACATGAGGCCTGGAGGGAAGAAGCCATAGACACTCAACAAATATTTCTCATGCTAGGAACTATATTTGGAGTTAGAAGCAGAGTGGAGTGCAAGACAGATGAATGTCATTTTATGCATCATAGAGCTTAGTGTCTAGAAGAGAAAAGAGATCATTGAAATATTCCCACAAATGTATCATTTCAGACTGTGGTGAGGGCTCTGAAGGTAAAGTACAGGGTGTTAAAAAAAAAAGTGCAGAGAGATCAGGAGGAGCCTCGTAAGCAGCAACAAAAGGGGTTAAATTAAAAAGGAAAAAAGAAAAACACTATGTAACCACAGTCAATGAAGTTAGATAAAATTATCTGCTTGTCTTTATGAAAAGATCTAATGCTGCCCTTTACAATAAAGTCTTGAAAGATACAGTAAAATTAATTTTATGTTGGGCTGCCAGGTGCTGTTATGAGACCATGTTTATGTAAGCAGTCCCAGGGCTTCAAACATTGAGTTGTAAAGGCCGAGTCTCAGGAGTGGCTTAGTGAGGAAAAACTCAAGTCCCGGCATTCCCCCTGGGGCTAAGTCTCAGCAAGCTTTATGGCTGGACACCCTGTTGGGTGTTTTTCCTTAAATACTCCCTCCTGACAATACGAGGCAGAGCCCTGATTGAGAAATGGTATGATTTGTCTTTGGGTTTTTGCTCAGCAGCAAGGTGGAAGGGAATTGGGAATGTCTGTCTTTACTTAAAAACTAGGTGAGGAGGCTTCCCTGGTGGCGCAGTGGTTGCGAGTCCGCCTGCCGATGCAGGGGACGCAGGCTCGTGCCCCGGTCTGGGAAGATCCCACATGCCGCGGAGCGGCTGGGCCCGTGAGCCATGGCCGCTGAGCCTGCGCATCCGGAGCCTGTGCTCCGCAACGGGAGAGGCCACAGCAGTGAGAAGCCCGCGTACCACACACACACAAAAAAAAACTAGGTGAGAACAGTTCCCACATAGAGAGACACAGATTGAACTTTCTCCAGTTCCTGAATAAGAGGAGGCAGGCTCGTTGCAGGGAAGAAGAAAAAGAGCTCAACCAAGCAGGCTTGATTGGAAGAAACTGGGACATTATTTGAAGTGAGGATTCCCTGTTCCAACCAAGTCCTGGTGTGGACTTGTTGTGAGGAAGCTACTTTTCAGCCGTGGCTGCATTTGCCTGCTTCCCTTGCATCTAGATGGGATCATGAAACACCACCAATGGAATAGGACCAGAAGTCCACTGACCTTGAGAAGCAAGTGTGCCTGTCCCACCTCCTCCCTCCTTTTCCTTTCCACTAGCTTCCTGCAGAAGAGCACAGTCACCTAAAAATCACATTAGGGATGACAGAGCCACAATGTGGAAGGAGCCTGGGTCCTGGAGTCACCACTCGGAGGCGAGCTAACTGCCAATTAGGAAGATCCATTTTGGACATTATGTGAGTGAGAAATCAACTTTTATTTTGTTTAAGTTGTTATACTGGGGAATTTTTTTTAGAGCAGCTAGTATTGCCCCAATAGTATTATCCCAACCCTGGGATTGGGACTAGTACCTCTTCTTTACATTCCTTAATATGTAGCAAATATGTTGTTGCTATCCCTACTATGCCCATTGGAAGTATTGCTAATTGATTATAGCTTTTTAAATCAGTCTTTATGTGGTCTCAAAAACCTTCTTAACATTGTAGTTATTACCAAATTTTTGAAGTTGCACTCAGAATAGCATTTATTTGCTATTACAGCATGACTATAAGCTTCTTAAGATAAGAGTTTAATATCCATCACTTATCACATGGCCAGCACATAGCAGCAGCTCAAAAATGTTTGCTAAATGGATGAAGCAAGGGTAGATATTCTGCAAAGAAGATCTACAGTATTCTTATATATTTACAATTTTCTTTAGGCCAAAGAGCGACCAAAAAAGGGAGAGCCATAGAGACAATTATTAGGGTAATTCAACTCGGGTATTAAGAGTCCTGGTAGCCTTGGAGCAGCCATCCCAGGATGGAAGGTCTGTATTCACAGATAATCTCTCACCTCTGTATTTTACCTTGCCTGCATAGAAAAAGCAATCAAGTTGTTCAGATCTGCTTGGAGCTCCAGTGTCAGGCGAGGTGAGGGGGAAAATTCACACTATTGTTTACATGGTATCTTGAATATCACAGCCAGTCAGATGTTTACCTGCAGAGTCTGCCAAGAATCTATGTGAACAGCAGTGAGGATGGCCATCCCTTTCATTGCATCACCAACTCCAGTAGCAGGACTCCTGCATCCATAATTTCATTTGACTATTGTTTAAGTAAAGAAAGAAGAGGGGAATTTACCCATTTCACGGAAGAAGAGAGAATCCTAGAGGGAATATAACTTGACAACATCATAAAATATTAAAGATAAGCTCAGATCCAGAACCCAGGACTCAAAATTTCATCCATCCATTCATTCACTGCTTCATTCAGCTAATATTCACCAAGTACTTATTTGTCATGCACCATGAGCCCCTGGGTCTTGCTTACCACATCTTCTTATCATTCTTCCACAACACAGACTCATATTTCTTCCTCACACTTGGTATTTTATAGAGTATAGTCCTTTCCCTTCCACACTATCAGACTGTTAAGGTCAAAGTAGTGAGAGGAGTGTCACATGGCAAGACAGCGTTGGACCCTGCTCTTGGAAACATGCAGAGTCTAGAATTTGACTGGAAGTAACAGAGAGATGGTCTGACGTCTTTGATTTCAGTTCCCAATGGCCTGAAAGCATTCTCTCAGTGCCTTAGCCTGGGCTTCAGAGTTACAATTTGAGAAATGTAGCTTTCAGCTCAGAGCCTGGATCCATAAAGACCACAATTCAGCTTGGCTGGCCATCAGCCATCAGAGCATCTGAGATAGACATGGAACCAGCCTGCCTGGTCACTTCCACAGACACTGGGACACTCAGATGCAGATGCCAGCTTCCAGCCCAGGGTGCTCCCATCAAAGCAAGAAGGCTCTTCCCAAGAACTTCAGTGGGGGCCAAGGATGACTAGTGATGACCAGTTCCTTCGACCCCTGCTAGACCTGCATGGCTGTCAATTCCTTAACTTATCCTTAGAGGGAAGTAGGAATTCTCCTGGAAGGAGGATAGTGATTTCATAGGAGAAAATTAATTGTCATAGGGAAAAAAGTATTAGTGATCTCAGAGCACATAAGAGTATTTTTTTTTAAGTCCTTGGAAAACTCACTTTTACAGTCCTCCGAGACTGCTCTTTTACTTCACTTTCCCCTCCTTCCCATAAGGTATTCTCCACTCCACTCTTCCCCAACTCTCAAATACACCAGTTTTATTCCTGCTTCCCCAACATCTCATCAACAATCTGAAATGCATCTTTGCTTTCTACCTGTTTAAGCAATCCTGCTCACTCTTCTAAGTCAGATTCAAGTTTGACAATGGAATGACTTCTTTCCCCCCAACTTTCTATGGTCTGGAGAGAGGGGCCCACACCACAGCATTCATCATGGCTCCCTCTGTTTCTCTTTACCTGTGTCGATCCCACATTTCCTCTGAGATTATACGCCTTGTGCGGTACAGGCAATCTATCGCGCACCCTTTCGTGTATAAACTTAACACTCCATTTAAAAAAAATTAAATGTTGTTCTTGCTGTTATTGTTTTTCAAGCATTGGGTGAGGCCTTTGGTCTCACATAATAGATGCTGTATTCTAAAGAGCTAATCCAAATTTGGGGTCAAAGTGGATTTGCCATCTGCTATGAACAGTTTTAAGTAGATGAGACTGCCATGCGGGGAAGACTTTGGGGCATGGGGACAACCTCCCAAGGAGGTCCTGCATATACATCAGGGGATTAGCAATGGTGACATCTTTGAAAATGAGGTGACCCAAGAGAAAGTCAAGGAACTCAGCTTCCTCCTCTCTCAGTAACTTTTGGAAATCTTAGAGAAGAGACGGCATGCAGGTGAGACCCAGATCCAAAGGCCAGGCTTCCCAGATGAACATGCAGGCTTGTTGGGGAGGGAACACTGGTAATTGGAGAGGGGACATATATGCCCCCTGTCCTGACCCACTTGTGAAAGACCCTGTATCAATTGCCCCAGTTTTCTCACCACGTCCCACCCCCTCCAAAGCTGGCCGAGAGCCAGGCAGACCTCCAACATTAAAACTGGCGAATGAGATCCGAGCCTTGATCCCCCCCTCCCCACCTCTTTGGGCGAGGATTTTGGTGCCAGCACCATATGTTGAAAAGGCCCAAGCACAATCCTATTACCATTGAAGGAGGCATTAAATAATTCTATGAATTTACCTAAATATGGAAAAAAGTCTTTACAAATCAGGGACACTTGGCCCATTTTCCAGCTGCACATTTTGCTCTTGGCATGGTGCACTGTCCTGTTGGGTTCCCATTGCTACTTGGAGTGTTTCCTTGAATTGTGGAGCACATAGCTTCTCTTGTTCTGTTTAATTTTCTCAAAGCTCGTTCTGTATGCTGGCTACAAACTTATTATATGGAAAAAAAAATGGCCACAAAGGTATGGATTGTGCTGAAGTGTACCCTGAGGGGGAGTGCATATAAATAGTAATTTCTCGTATATGAAACCTTCCAAGAGGCGGTCTTTCATGAGATTGCTTTCCAAAAAACCTGAAGGAATGGAAAGGGGAAGAAAGGAGAGGGCAGGAAAGGATTAAAAGGGGAAAGGGAAAGGGGTTATGTCATGGAGCTAGAGGTAGACCATCTGGGTTCCATGTGTCTGAGGACCACGAATGGACTTTTCTTTGGTGGACTTTCCATGGAAGCACCTCTTCTTTCGTCTGTATCTTCACTGTCAACGAAATCATGGTGACAGTGAGACGTGTCTAAATCATGCGCCTCTACCGTTTGCTGTGGAATTGGAGGGCTGACATGAGGGTCCCACCTGCATAGCTCTGCCCCCCTTGAAACAGCCTGTCCTCACAGGAAGGCCAGAGTGACTGTCACCCACACAACCCAACTGGAAAGGCCAAGGAAAGGGAGGTCCTGGTCCCTTACAAGTTCATCTGATCCAGGAACTGTCCGGGATTCCCCTCCTTGGAATAAGGGCTTCTAGAAGATTCTTCTCAAAGGCTCTGTGAAAGTCCAAGGTTTTTTCTTTTGTTTCTAGCCCACTGAAGAAAGGCTTTTTTTTTTTTTTTTTTTTTTGTTCCATCACAGCACTTGGATTCCTGTTACTTTCTAGTCCTGTCTCCTTGTGGACCAGTCATCAAGAGTGAGTGAGGACCAGTCCACAGCCCATCCCTTGAGTAGCTCTCTTCTAAACCACAGGGAGATGAGATGCAGTTAAAATGGCCCCTTCTGAGAGATGTGTCCATTGATGTTGGGTGTAGGCTGTCACATCTTTGTCAGAGCAGAGATATAAAATGAGCAGCTGGGGACCCAGAAGATGAACCTTCCCAGCCTCACAAGTTTACAGAGGGCCCACCTAGCTTGAAAAGAGTGCTGACTACCACCAGCCCTCACCACAGTCTCCGAGGTCTTGGGGGAAACTAGTCTTCAGATACGGCCAGGGTAGCTGCAGAAGCCTAAGCACGAATTTTTAAGGTAATGTGTGTGCCTTTTTAAATGGTATTAATATGTGGTTAAGACAATAGTGAAAAGATGTCAGAGGAAACAAAGAAAGGTGATTTTTTAAGTCCCTAACTTCCCCTCCCCAAAGCGGTGCCGGCCCCACCTCACAAAATATTTACTGTTCTGAAGTCAGGGTCTGGCAGGGCCTCTGCCTCTAGACATTATGAAAGATGCAATTTTCCTAACTTCACCACCCTCCTTCCTGCTCACGTCCAGCCTGTTCTATACGTGACTTCTCTCTCTTCCCTGCTGTTAATTCCAGGCGTTAGGCTGATGCCATTTCCTCGACAGTCTGGAAGTGTGCACTTCATCGCCTGTGAGCTTGTTAAAAATGCAGAATCTCAGGCCGTGCCATGCCCCCAACCTACCTCAGATCCCACATTTTAACAGCATCCTCAAGTGGTTTCCATCCACATGCTTCTCTTGGAAGCGATGACAGTGACATGCGCATTCAGTTCTACCCTCTGACATGTGGGAGATGGTATAAGCAGGACAACCTAAGGGAGTTGAAGGACAGGAAACCAAGAAGGTAAAACAAAGGGCTAGAATAACAGAAAGCTACTATCATCCCGAGACCTGAAGGGGCAAAGAGAGGAAGTCTCAGCATCCCAGAAGCTGTAGGAGCGAGCCCCCGACAGAGGCTGGGGTGTCTTATGAAGGGTGTGGCCTTCAGTAGAGGAACAGGGAAACATACACCCTTCCAATCCTGGGGAAATAAATACACCAACCTCTCTCTTCTTTCCCCCTCTCTCTGCTGGCAATGTCTCTATTAAATGTTGAATTGTGTCCCCCAAAAGATATGTTGAAGTCCTAACCCCCAATACCTCAGAATGTGACCTTATTTGGAAATAAGATCATTGCAGATGTAATTAGTTAAGACACAGGCATACTGGAGTAGGGTGGACCCTAAATACAATATAACTGGTATCCTTATAAAAACAGAAGATGCACAGAGACAGTCAGACACGGAGAAGATGGCCATGTGAGGATGGAGGCAGAGACTGAAATAATGATCTTCAAGCCAAAGGTTGCTGGCAAGCACCAGGCACTGGAAGAGGCAAGGAAGGATTCTTCCCTGCAGGTTTTGGAGGTAACAAGCCCCTGCTGCCACCTTGATTTTGCTCTTCCAGACTCTAGAACTGTGTGATAATAAATGTGTCTTGTTTTCAGCCACTCGGTTTGTGGGGCTGTGTCACTGCAGCCCTAAGAAAAGGATACAGTCCCCAAATGGAAGGCAGAGAACAAGAGAACCAGTTAATACGAGGCTGGAAAAAATAGAGAAGGAATCTGGAGGAGCAAACAATCAGTGTCCAACAGACAGGAGCTATTGGAGTAGACTGATGGAGGAACTTCCCTGGCGGTACTGTGGTTAGGACTCCACACTCCCAATGCAGAGGGCACGGGTTCGATCCCGGGTTGGGGAACTAAGATCCCACATGCTGCATGGTGCTGCCAGGAAAAAAAAAAAAAAAAAAGGAATAGATTGATAGAAATCTATTAGGTTAAAAGAAAAAACAAAAAATTCTCTGTTTGTAAGAGTTTCCAAACCTGGCTCCCTTCCCTGGCCACAGTATATGAGCATAAGGCCAGCATGCAGTGGGGATAGGACACTGAGAGTGAGATAGCAGATGATAAACCTGATGGCTTGATTTCAGCTCTTGATCCAGCAATACGTGAAGCCTCTCTCCCTTTTGACTTGATCTCCAAAGACCTAAATGCCAGAGAATTGTAATATAGTTTACTTACTTTCATGAGTCCTTCTGGCTAATCTTGATATCTTTCCTGAGGGAAAGAAAGCAACACCTTCCAGACAGGACATTTGACAGGAACCAGTCCATATGAAACAAACAAACAAACAAACGCTTCTTATAAAACCAAACATATAGTTCCTTGCAGATCCTTTTTATGAAAAATCAGAAACAGCCTAGATGCCCAACGTAAGGGGATTAGGCAAATGAATTTTCTACATCCATTCAATGAAATTCTATTTAGGCAAAAATTATGACACGAGAAGATAGTTTTTGAAATGTCCTCCGCAGGACCCCAAGGGTTTTCTCAGAACCCCTCACAGATAGAAGGGTGTTAGTGAATACACTGAGCTACGGATATCACGATTCTGATTTAACCAGTGTGTTTTATTTTGACCTGTTTTTATCCTTTTGGCTTCCAGATAGGATTTCCATTGAATGAAGCGTTCCAGGCAGCACCCACTAAGTATGTCAGTTGGGTTGAAGATACCCATTGTTTAGCTTTTATGCACATGGGTAGCACTGGGGGAATCATAGGTCAGAAGAGTCCAGGTTTGATGAGGAGCAGGAGATCTGAGAATGATTGTGGCCGGCTCATGGCTCAGAGCTCATGTAAAACTGACCCATGTGGATGAAGAGGCCAAGTACAGAGAGGAAAGACCCTGACTCGGAGCAGGGAGATCTGGGTTCTCAGCCCCATGGTGTCACCAGCAGGCAATGTGCTGGGCTGTGGTTTCCTTGTCCTTAAAGGTCAAGGGCTCCACCTGGATGATCTCTTATGTTCTCATGGACACACCAATGTTCTTTAGTACTATGGAGAACCTTGTGTAATGTCAAAAAAATTTTTCCCAAAATACCCACACTCATTGTCTGCATATCCATGCCTAATTTCAACTTTTCTTATGTATTTTCTGCTCTTTTCCTAGACATGAACCAGATATATGGATAGAAATAGTCTGTGACAGATGCAACATTGTATTTAATCTCTGTGTATATCTGTATCTCTACGTATCTATACCTATCTATCTCCATAGCATCTATAGAGAAAGAGCTTGAGAGAGAGAGGGATTATCTATATCTATGTATCTATATCATCTATCTATCTATCTATCTATCGCCTGTCTATCTATCTCTCAAGAGAATAGACAGTTTTCATCCATTTTCGTAGGATGGTAGCGCTGGGAGAGGTGGTAAACTGTAAAGTCAAGCCTGTTCATTCCTCATGAAACTGACGCTCAAAGAGAGGGTATGACATAACCAAAGTTATTCAGTTAGTTGACATCCAACCCCCAACTAAACCCCAAGATTTTAAAGTCAAAATTAACAGCTCTTACACTGCAGTTGTTAACTTCACACTATACCCTAACATGTACTTGCTGTACTTTCTGAGGTCTTGAAGAGGGAAAAAAACAAAAACAAAAAAAAACCTGTCTCTGAACTTCTGCTCGCCTAATGAACTCATCCGATTTACCAGATGTACGAAAGTGAAACAAATCTGATACACAGCCCGTTAATCCTGCGTCTTTCTTGGCGGCGGCCTCTGAAACAGCGGGAGGACAGTACTCCAGCCTGCAGTGGTGTTACGGATCACAACGGAAGCATACTGTCATCAGATTAATTTTCCAACGCTCCTACCCCCAACCACAAAATCCTGAGAGAACGAGTGTCAAATACACTTAATAATTGCATAATTATGACATCTGTTACTCTCCAGCACCTCTTAGTGGAAAATTAACTGAAGAAATAGCAGGTTCAAAGATGTGTTAACACTCTGATAGCAGATTTAATTGAAATATGACGGGGGAGGATAATGGAGATTAAATTAAGCTCTCAGATAATCATCTGACACAAAGATAATTGAGCCAGCCTCTGCCACGTTGATGAACGCTTCGGAGATGCTGTGCAGGGTGGCATTTCGAGTATCTTATCCTTCAGGCAAAATGGAATTCTTCTCCCTCCCCCTCCTTCTTCTCCCTCTCTTGTCATTCAACATTTGTATTCTCCAAATCGATAATGTGAACAGCAGCATAATTGGAAATAAAAGATGATCTGAAATCCACAGGAAATTAGGTTTAGGTGCTCTGAGGAGATACAGTCTCATCGTAGACACAGGGTGAGCTTTTATGAGCCCTCCATAAGACGGATGTGCCCCTACCCTGAAGACTCACAGGGAGTGTTTTTCCAATACCTCTGTCCTCAATGGAGAGAACTTCCCGTGTGTGAGATGGGGAGGGGGCCAAAGACAACAAGAAGGGACAACAGTAGCTTTGTGCTTTTTCTCCTCCCACAGGGCACAACACCATGCTTTGTAGGACAAGCTCAGGATGCAGTGTGCGCTGAAGAACTGGTACCCAGTGCTGGAGGGCACAGAGTCGTCCTAGGAGGCAACTAGCTCCTGGTGGCTATTAGAGAATGTCCTGGGGTGGGATGGGGTGGCATGTGGTGAACAGTTGAAAGCAGGAAGTTCTGGTTGCTGTCAGTGAAAGTGTCAGCCTTCAGCAGTCCTAGAGAGTAGGTCCCCACCATGTCTCTCCTTCCTTTAACTTAGGGAACACCTGCCTTTCCAAGGGCTGTGAGTGGCAGGCGAAGTGTAGACAATAAGATGGCATGCAGAAGGAGTCTTCCCCCTTCCTCCACTCAGCCAATGCCCCAGCTACTCAGAGTTTCAAGTTTGGGATTTTAGACCCACGTGATGTATCTGCTTTACCAATGTGGAGTCGAGAGAATGTGGTCACATCTCCTTTCAGAGTCCGCTGAAGCATCTGTATCACATTTCCCTCTTACTCTTCTCTTCCTTGCCATCACCCTGCCCACGAACACACCAAGAATTCCCTGTCCGTGTAGTACAGGGGTACTTCACTACTCCTGTGCAGTGACATAATTCAGGGGCACCCCCTTGGGGCTGGAGGATGCCACTGACACAAGTGCCCCCAGAAGTGGATTGCCTAGCAGACAGCCACCCAGGGCAAAGCTGGGACCCTAAACCTAACATGGGAGGAAGAAATCTTCCTCACCCTGGTGCAGCCGTGTGCATATTGTGCCTGTGGGATTCAAACAAGGGGGCCTAGGCAGAGCCTCTTAACTCCAGGGGCACAAACCACATACTCTAGTTCAGATCCACATCTCAGCAGTAAGTCCTTCAATGGACTGTGGAGCCTGACAACCAGGGAGTTCCCTCCAAATTTGGTCAGAGCATCCACACTTTCACAGGGTCCCCAGGGCACCATGCCCACCATGGCTGAGACAGAGTCTGGCATCCAGGGTCTCACAGATGGCAAAGTTCCCCTTTCATCACCCAGCCTTCTTTTTCAAACCTCACAGAGATTTTATTTTACAAAGCTCATTGCTCCTCTCGATTATCAGGCTCAAGTAGGACCGATGATTCTGCAAGATACAATAACGTTTAAACCTGGAGAGAAAGATGGAGTTCTCCACCCCATCCCTTCCATCCCAGAAGAGCTCCATGACTAAACTTTCCCAACTCCTGGATATCAGCAGTAAATTACATCTCATCCAGCCCCCAGCTAATCTATGATGGCAAAGCTTAGAATATGGCTGGTCCCATCTGTCCTATAATTTCTGTCTTAAATTGTTAATTTATTGAAGCATCAAAGCACAAGGCATCTCATGAGAAGGCAACTTAAGGGATTGTTTTAATCATCCTCCTGCAGCCAGGTAATATGGCACCAGAAATTCCTTCCAAAGAGAAGATTCTTGACCCTCCTCTGACCTCTCTTTTTATCTGCAGGATGGGTGTGTGGCGCCCATAAATCAACGAAACCCACCTCTTTCTGTCTAGTCTGATGCTGCCAATTGACTCTGGATGACTGGACTCTGCCTAGAGAAAATATTAGAAAACCACAATGGTGACATGTGTTGTTGCTTCCACCCCTCTTAGGAATTTCTACAGTTCCTTGGAGAAGTTGATTGCTTTTTAAATGGTGTATCATTTTGTCTTCTTGGGCAAAGTACACAATCAATGATATGTTTCGCTGAGTATGTAAATGACTTTTACATATTTCAAAATAATATCTAATTAAAATGTCAAGGTTATAGCTCATGTGGCAGGAGTGGACAGGGCTCCACCACCTCCTTCAGCCTCTCAAAGTGACATTTAAACTATGTCCTATAATTAGGAGCAATTATAAATTCCAATTAAAAAGAAACCTGCACCATTCTGACGATATTTTTTCTTTGAAGTTTCTTGCTTTAATTTATGTGCTTGGTGCACCAAATTGTCTCAGCTTCCTCAGCTATGTTTCCCGACAGAAAAGTCTCCCAAAACTGCAGAGAGAAAAGCAGACCCAATGTAAGAAAAGTAGTAAAGTTCATTAAAATGGGTTATTGCATCTATAACTTCTGGACTTGGCGTTCATTGATTAGAGATTAAGCATCATCCTTTGTACTACTCAGATTGGGATTTTTAATTAGGATGTCATTATTACACAGATATAATGAAGGCCAAATTGATTTCTGAGACCTTTTGAAATAATAGCATTACTTCTGCAAAATGAAAATCATGATAGATTATTGACTTCTTCAGGAGTTTTGATCCAAGGGCACCTCCCCAGTGTCAGCATTTTCAATATTTTTAGTTTCATGCAAAGAGACACTCATAATTAAGCTTACATTAGAAGTTGGTGCACATCGACTCTGTGTTATGGATGCCGATGGCGTCACATTGATTACCCTTAAATTATAATAGCAGTGATGTCGCTTGTTGCTGAAGTTGTTTATATACCACAGAGCCTTTGTGTAATTTAAAAACTGTCCAGTTTCATAACAGGTAACATACCTGATTCACAAGATCAGGAGTTCACCAACTTTCTTAAATCATAGGCCCTTCACATCTCAGTAATTTTTTCAGGGTGCTCCTAGTTCAAAAGAAATAATGAATAGTTCCATGTATTAGTCAGGTCCAAACAACTTAATAAGTATTTATGTCCTAACAACTTACTAGGCATATTTAAAAAACATAAATTGAAAGAAAAACATATTATGTTTATTTTGTTTTCAAATACCCACAAATACTTCTAATGGGATGTCTGTACCTGTTGGGCTCTGCACAGCTTCTCAAGTTTTGGAATCAGGTTGGACCCTGCCACCCTGATTTCCTGTTTCACATTGATGTTTATTTGGGTCTTGCTTTTTATCACAGCAACCAATGGAAAATCCAGCTTCACAGAGATAGGGTGTCACTGAAAGTAATACAGCATGATCGAATGTTGAAACTGTGAACGACCTCAAGCTAGTAGTTTGCAAGGTGTCTGAGAAATGTTACTGTGTTTTCCTCGAAAATTTAAAATATCCGTCAGGGCCCCTGTGAACTCACTGGGGCACCCTGGGTACCCTGGCACACAGTTTGGGAACCAGGACACTAGCCTTAAGTTTCTTGATATTATGGGACATGTGTTGTCCATCTTTATAGTAACTCATGTACTCAATAGACACTGTTTAAAGAATGGTGCTTTTTTGTTAGCACTTTTCTTGTTTAGATCATTTTAATTCAAAGTACGACAATTTGATTACATACACGTACACTGCCAACACTTGATATATTTTCTGGCACATGCCGAGGAAGTCATCTCTAGTTGAGACCTTTCACAGATACTCCTCTGTGAAGAAAAGACATATCTCTGGGTGTCTTAGATTTTCTCCACAACTAGGAAAATCCTTAAAGCCCCATCAACAGCTCATTCCATAAGGCATTAGAGATACACATAGAGAAGTGAGTGCTTGGACTAAAGAATTCCTGGAACCACCTGGTCTTATCCCAAAGTAGATGGAGATGCTTATGTCCAGAAATAGAGGCTTTCTTCCCTGCCCTTAAACTCCCTCTGAGCATGGTAGCCTTTGCCTGTGAGTATCACTGATGCCATACATCTGAGAATCTGGAGAACAACACACCACACAGTGCAGCAATGGCTAAACAACAATGCCCAGTGGTATAGCTACACAATGGAATACCATTCAGTCTTAAAAAGGAATGCAATTCTGATTCGACACAAGTGAACCTTGAGAATATTATGCTAAGTGAAAGAGGCCAGGCAGAAAAGGTCACACATGGTATGATTCCATATATATGAAGGATCTAGAATAGGTAAATTCATAGAGACCAAAAGTAGAATCGTGTTTACCAGGAGAGAAAAGGAGGGGGGAATGGGGAGTTATTGTTTAATGGGTACAGAGTTTCTGTTTGGGATGATAAAAATGTTCTGGAAATGGATAGTGGTAACGGTTATGCAACTTTGTAAATATGCTTATTGCCACTGAATTGTACACTTAAAAATGGTTAAAATTGTAAATTTTCTGTTATGTCTATTTTAACACACACACACACACACAGCCTAGAAAATGTGGTTCACTTAAAAAGATGACACCAATAAATAAAAGTTAGAAGTGCAAAAACCCCACAGACACCATCTCTCTCTCTCTCTCTTTTTTTTTTTTGCATTCACTCATTTATTCAGTTCACATATATTGAGCCTATACTGCTAATTTTTTTAACATCTTTATTGGAGTATAATTGCTTTACAATGGTGTGTTAGTTTCTGCTTTATAACAAAGTGAATCAGTTATATATATACATATGTTCCCATATCTCCTCCCTCTTGCGTCTCCCTCGCTCCCACCCCTCTAGGTGGTCACAAAGCACCGAGCTGATCTCCCTGTGCTATGCCATGAAATGCTCAGTCAGAACAGGGGTTGGCAAACTTTCTCTGTAAAGGGCCAAATAGTAAATATTTTAGTCTTTACAGACTTAACGATCTCTGTTGCAACTATTCAGCTCTGCCCTTGAACTGTGAAAGTAGCTACAGACAACATGTAAACTGATGAGCATGGCTGATTTCCAGCAAACCTTTATGGATGGTACTGATCTTAAGTGTCATATGATTCTCACATACCATAAAATATGGTTCTTCTTTTGACTTTTTTTCTCAAACATTTAAAAATGTAAAAACCATTCTTAGGTTTGGGGTCGTACTAGACAGAAGGCCAGGTTTTGCCCCTAAGCTGAAGTTTGCGGAGCTAGAACCTCACATCAACGATGAGACAGTCCCGTACCAATAATATTCAGAATCTCTCCGAACGTTAGGGATGGTGTTCTAAGGTGGATAGGAAATGCCACCCTTGGAAAATTTGTCAGTTCGTGACTCAGCCAGAACGAGGCATTCTATGACTGAGCCAAACCTGGAGCTGGCTCTCATTTCTTCTTCTTGAAATTTTGTCCCACTGCCCAATCATGTCCCAAAGGCCAGCCCAGTGCCCTGTTGATCCAGGCAGGGAGAAAATCCATTTGATTCACTACAGGATGTAAAGAATGCTTCTAAACATCTCTTGCACTCTTGCAGGATTACTTCCACTGAAATAGAGACCTTCAAGTAATTGTGGAATTTATGAAAGACATTTTTAAAAGAGAAGGGGACAAGGGGACTTCTCGGTGCTGCTGAACTAAAGTGATATATATATATACACACACACACACACACATCTACACACACGTATATATATGTATATATATGTGCATATATACATGTACGTATATACATATATAAATACATACCTTTGATTTGTAGATTTCTCCTCCCATGTCTGCATTAGAAGTCTCTATATCAGCTCATGGTGCCATTTTGTCAAAACAATGAACAACATTATATATAAATATATATATATATTTTTAATCAGCAATGGCAGACTTTCTGAAAGGGAATTTTAGGGGAAAGGGCCAAGGGAGCTTCCCAGCGCTACCAAAATAATATGATTCAGGCAACAGCCTCATTGCATATCTGCCCAGATTTTTTGGATGAGCAGAATGTATTCAACAAATTTTACTAAGCACCTACTTTGAGCTAAGCTTTGGGGATACCACTTCTTGAGAAACTCATATTCTGAGGTGTTAGTTTGCTTTCTTGTTGGTTTTTTGTTTTTGTTTGTTTGTTTGGAGGTGGGGGTGGGAAAGGGATTGCAGTGTATAAATACCAGAGTCCCTAATGGTAAGAATTTAGTTCTTACCATGCTGGTTGCTGTCCCCTGGAACTTTACTTAAACAAGAGGAATTTCTTCTCATGCCAGCTACAGCTGTTTAGAAATGGGGTCTCCGGTCAGCTGCTGGGACATCACAAGCTGGGCAATAGACAGAGGAGTGCAGGCAGCCTTCTCTGTGTACAAGTCTATAGGTTACCCTCCAATGGCTCAGAACATCCTGTGAAAGGTGAGGGCTGCTAAGAGGAAGAGCAGGGCAAGCTGTCACCCTGGGCTGCTTTCCTGCATTTTGGATTCTTCCTCTAATTCTTAACATCTCTCTCTCTCTTTGATTCTTAGATTTCTCCTCCCATGTCTTCATTAGAAGTCTCTATATCAGCTCATGGTACCATCTTGTCAAAACAATGAACAATAATAGTTCACAGTGAGCTCTAAATAATTTAAATATTCGGTTACAATGAAGATGGCCACAGCCTGTACATCTATCTGAGCTCAGAAAGGGTTTCCTTCATTAGTTCTAACTTTATTTCCCATAAAATAGGAGGTCACTTGAGTAAAATGATAGTTGGAAAAAATTTTTAAACAGAACCAGCAAATAAACATGGTCTTTATGAGTTGTAACTTAATCCCCAGCTGATGTCATGTTTCATGTTTCAACAGCCAGAAAATGCCTGACATCTATATATCAGGCAGATTTATGGAGACTTCAAGGTAAGGGTTAAGAGGATTTCTTAAATAAGGATAGTGTGTTGGTCTGGGGGTAATTTGCAACTTCTGTTATCCATAGATCGAAATGTGCACTTTTGGGCAAATTATAGGAATATGCCTTTTCACTTAATCTCTTTTTTATGTTTAAAAAGTCTTTGGATATGGGAGATGAGTGCATGAGAGAAGAGAGAGAGAGGGAGAGAAACTAAAAATATGGTTCTCCTTTGCCCCTATTTGGTCATTGATGTTGCTCTGGCAATACTAGAGAGAAAAGAAAAGATCTTGCATTGCAGACCTCAGGATCATAAACCACTCACAGGCCCTCTCCACTCCCATGCATCTCTTGGTGGCAGAATGGTTGTGTAGGTTGCAGTGGGTAACCAAAAATGTAGCACCCTCACGGTTTCCTACCAAGTGCCTATTGGATCTGCACAATTCCAGCAGTTACCCCACAGGGACTGAGCTTTCCAAACATAAACCTCTCCTCATATCATATAAGTTGGTGGTCAATTAGCCCAGAAAAATGATTTTAAAGTAGCCCCAGTAAAAATGACTCACTTCAGTTTTGACATTTATCTGGAGATTTTATCCAAGCTTCCCTTTAGCTCTCCTCACTCTGGCGAATGAGTAAGAATAAGTCACACGAACTGATACAGCAAAGTCCCCCACGTCTCAGTGGCTTAACACAGTCCAGGTTTATTTTTTGCTTATACTGTAGTCCTATTGAGTGTTTAGAGAGTGGACTTTATATATGGTGACTCAAGTAGTAAATGTCTTTCCAGTTTGTGACTTTGCCATCTGCAAAAACTTGGAGTCTACTAGATACTCTGCATTCCCCTGGGAAATGAGAAAGAAAGCAAGAGAGAAAAGTCAGGAGAACTACATAGGAGGTTTAAAGGATCACTGGGCAGACTGGGTCACATGCTCCCTTAACTGCAAAGGATGCTGAGAAAGGCAGACGACTTGTTTCCAACCTCTATTCTGTTTTGTTGTTTTGTTTGTGTCAGTTTGTTTATTTGTTTGGCCGTGCTGCAAGGCATGTAGGATCTTATTCCCCCTACCAGAGATCAAACCTGTGCCCCCTGCATTGGAAGCTCGGAGTCTTAACCGCTGGACCACCAGAGAAGTCCCTCCAACCTCTATTCTGATGCGCAAGCCACAGTACAGCACTGTTGAATGGCTGCTGGAATTTCCTCAGAGACAGAAGGACTTGCAATAAATAACAAAAACAAATGTAGCTTTCTTTTTTTACATTTGTAAAAAAATGTCACTGTGAACAGTGGGCTTAATTTCACTTGGCTCTCCCACTAGTCCTATGAGGCATTGTTATCCCTGCTTTTAAATGGGGCTCTGAGTGGGGGGGGGGCTTGCCTGTGCCCCAGGTCTAAGAGACAGAATCTTAATCAGGACCCAGGTATCCCAGTGTTGAATTTGCAGTTTTTACTACTGTATTGAAATTGTAGGGGGTAAATGGTACTTGGGGGTGGGAGGCGGGGGTTATCTCAAGAAAGCTGGAAACTAGGTGGAATTGGGGGACCATTCCTTGTTCCATCTAAGTGCTGGTAAAGACTTACTTGGTTATGGGATATTTGAGAGGTAGAGCGTAAAATGATTTCAGTTCTCTGCTTTGAGGCTAAATGCCAGCCTAATTCAGAAATCCAATCCCTGTTTGCCCCAGTCTTTTTTCTTCTCTTTAAGAAATTAAAGCATAACTTTTCATTGTGTCATATTAATATAAGAATATGAATGGTGAGGACATCAGCCAGGACAAGCAGATGACCTCCCAGCAATGGCTCAGAATGAAGGAAAAACAGTTAAATGAGCACAGAAATATTTGAGGGGGTTAAGGTTAGAATCCTTGTGTGTGTTAATTTCCACAGCTGGTACGAGCCTAATAAAATGTTTTCATCCCTCCTGCCAAAGAAAGAGTAGAGTTCAACCCCCTTTGCAGCTCCAAAGAGATGTCACAAGGCTTCATAATCATGATTTCAAAGAGGTTTGTGGAAATGTTTCATTAATTCTTACAAAGAAATCTTTTTTTCTTAATTTTTTCATTAACTTCAGACATCTACTTGCAATTACATTTGTTCGGTGAATACAAAGACGGAAATTAATAATTCATAGCTTTTGTCAGGGAAAATTTTTTAAAAAAGGACAGTTGTTCAATCAAATGCAACTTTAAAAGTATCACTTTTATTTAAATAAGATTTTTAAAAATAAATAAAGGGGACTATTATTGTACTTCCTATAAATCTCCTCTTTTCCAAATTTTATCTTATGCTCTAACCAGTGACATGAAATCTTGGGTTGTTCAGAGCCCATCAGGAAAATAACAGTTTCAGATCTGATGTTCTGGAAATGGGGGAACTTGACTCAAGCTCCGTGTGTATGGCACTGCCTGGATCTTCTGGGGTGTCGTGGTTGGTGACGGAGAATTGGAGCGTGAGAAAGCTGAAAGGGGCCGAAAAGATGGTGCCTTCCTGACAACCTCTCCTCTGACACTTGGGGAAGTTCAAGTTCAGAGAGAGAGTGAGGCTTTCAAGTTCACGGAGTGAGTTAGCAGCATAAACAGAGCTCAGCTAACATCTCCTGACCCTTGGCCAAGGCTCTCCCAACCTGCGTTGCTCTCTTCAAGTCATCTTCCTACCAGAGCCTGCCTCCCAAGTGGCTACTTAGGGATTTTGGTGTAAGGTGTTCTAGGCAGACCAAAACTTTCATCCCAACTGCCTAAACAACTGACCTGAAATTCTACCATTAAAGTTTGGTTACTTTGGATTATGAAGACTTTTAAAAATCATGTTCCCCTTGTTAAAATGAAAGTATTCATCACTTGAAATGAGCTTAGATGGAAAGGAATAAAGAAGGCCAAGGCCTGGCAGACATAGACTCATAAGGGGAACAGAGACAAAGTCTTCAATTAGGTCTCAAGACAGTGGATGAGATGGATTCTCTAGGTCTCTCTGCCTCTCCCTGCCTTTAAGAACCTGGCTGGCAAATCAGTTGTACCCGTTAGTTGTTCCAGTCAAAAAGAAGATAATAGAGTCAGACTTAAAAGAAAAGAAAAATCAAACCATGAGACACTTCCTGGAAGTGGCTAGCTAGGGTCTCTGGGAAGGGCAGTTTAGTATAATGGACAAGAATTGAATATCTCTGGGCTTGATTCTTTATTCAACTAGTTATAAGTTCGGTGCCTTGGAAAAATCACTACTAAGTCCTCTGAGTCGTACTTTCTTTATAAAATGGAGATGTATTCGTTAGCTATTGTGCTGTAACAAAAGGCCCCAAAATGCAGGGGTTTAAAAGAGCAGTTATTTGTTCTCATGTGTCTGAGGGTCAGCTGTGATGGCTTTGCTTCTCACTGAAGTCTGTGGATTAGTATGAGTGGCTCTGCTCTTTGTATGTGCCTCTCACTGTCCTTCTGGGACCAGCAGACTAGCTGGTTCTTCGTAAGGTGATGGCAGAAATTCAAGAGGGCAGGAGGAAACACGTGTGGCCTCTAAAGACTGAGGCACTTCCAACTGTCTATCCTTGGCCAAAACAAGGATGTGGCCAAGCCCAAAGTCAAGGGATAAATTCTGCCCCAAAGGAGACTATGGCAAGAGTATGGAGGAAGTGAGGAGTGAAGAATCCCCTCCACCAAATTTATCGTACAGGAGAGTAAAAGTACTTTCTCACTGCATTGTCTGACAGCTAGATAAGAAAGTGTGTTTATTGTGCTGGTGGCTGTGCCCTCTCAGAGAATGGCAGGGTATACCTCGAGGTGAGTATGCTTGGGGGCCTCTCCTGGGTAAAGCAGCAATGATGGATTAGGACCTAAGGATTTCTCCTTTTGATTTGGTTAGTTTCTACAGAGGGTGTCTCCTGGAGGTGAGGAAATGTGTGGTCTTCCTCGAGCCATCCATTTCCTGCTTCCACGTACAGTATTGACTCTCATCTCACACACAAAAAGAAGCAAATGGATTTGATTAGCAAATACTTTCATCTACATCCTAATTGAAGTCTCTGGGACTTCCTTGTTTCAGAAAATCCCATTTTAATGCACAACACATCAGGTAGTCAAAAGAATTCCTTCTCTCATCGGCCCTCCTACCCCTCCCAACCAGGGAGTTTATTCACCATTTTCCCATCAGCTCCAACCGTTGGATCTAGACCCATGCATCCAGGCTCCGGGCTGGAAGAGTCTCTTCCTGCTTTTGATTCAGGCCATGAATCACTCCGTCCTAAAGCACTTAAAACTGGAGGCAAAATGCCCCCAGTGGCGCCTGGTCCAGATGTCCCTCCACCGTGGACCTGCCTACTTCTCGCCAGGACCCCCGAGGTGCGAAGCCCACTCTGAGAGGCCGCTGCAACTGAACTCCGTTGTAGCCGAGGAAGCAACCATTTGGCCATCTGAAAAGTCTGACCAGTTGGCACACTGCTGTCTCCAGAGGAGCCGGCAGGAAACGGGGTTTCCTAAAACTCGGTTTTAAAGCACTTACAACAGGAAACCATTTCCCATGCCTGTTAGATCTCTCTAATGACTGACTAACGAGAAACAGGCTATCTTAATACTCTGCCCCAAGCCATTACAAATGGCTTTCTTTCCAGACTTCATTAGAATATTTACTGCGATTTGGATGGAAGACTTTTGACACTGCAGTCATAAAATTTACAGGCAAACTTTTTCTCTTTCAGTCTAAGAAGAAACTTGGAAGAAGAGGGGAAACCCCTTGGCTCCCCCAGCCTCATCTCCTTCATTAGTGGTCTCCGAGAGTCTCGTGACCTCTAGTTAAGAACATAAACATCCCTGTGATAGTCCAGTGAATTGCCTTTAGAAAAAAACAGCTAGATCCGCTCCTTTGTCAACTCCTGCCTCTTTCTTATGTATGTGGTAAGAAGGAGAAAAGTCAGTGTGGGCCAGTCCTTGTGCTAAACACTTTTGAAGTTATGTTACTGAATCATCGCAACCATGTTGTGAACGGGCAAGGTCATCATCCCTGTTTCACCTCTGAGAAAACTTCGGGCTGAAGTTACCAAAAATCACACAGTTCGTGAGTGACAGAGTTTGGAATGGATCACTGGCTCCTTGAAGCAGAGACCTTCTCTTACCTGCCTCACTACTTGTGCCTAGCCGCAAGCAGACCCAGTCTACACAGGCAGTAGCTACTCTGTGCAAAAGAGGTGTGGACTCACTTTCACCTTGTTCTGAATTTCATGTATTTAGTGCCTTCTTAAAAGTCATCAACCATAGTCCAACACAGTTGACATTAAGCCTCCATCCAGAGAAAAGTCATCATGGGACGACGTGCAGTAGTGCAGTATTCAGTTGCAATGGTGGCTGCTGAGTGGTGACGACATCCAACGGTGAGGAAAAACAAAGTAGGGTGGGTGAATGGAGAGTGGTATCTGCAGGGAGGGGGCTGGAGGTGGGGACACTGATCTCAATTGTGTGGTCAGGGAAGAATTCTGATGAAGGGGCATTTAAGTAGAGACTTGAATGAGGGAGGGAGAGAAAAGCTATGAAATATTTTGGCAGAACATTCTAGAATGAGGGGACAGGAAGGATTGGGGCACCACAGTGGAAGCATACAGCCCAGGTATCTCTGATGGTGTCCCTGTGGTCAAAGGTTGAATTGACAATTTGGAATATTCAAAGTTCTATATCTGTACTACGTTAACATATCAGAAACCTGCATTCTTTCATCCTATAGTGTATCCCATGTCAGAAACATCTTCACTGAAGCTCACTTTAACAATAGGCCTTTGTGGGGGTCTTTTTGTTTGTGTTTTATAATTGGAAAATTTTTATCTTTTTAGTATAGGTGAATCACTCTGTTGTACACCCGAATCTAACACAACATGGTTAATCAACTATACTCCAATATAAAATAAAAATTTTTTAAAAAGCCTTTGGTTTTTATCACCAAAATAATGCTTCTCTAATCTCAGTAATGCTCTGTGGAATACCCTGTTCCCTATGACACCCTATGTATTTAGGGATAAGAAAAAGATGGTCACTCCTAAAAACAATGTGCTTTCTCTTAGTACATAATAAAGAGCAAATGACCTACAGTGTTTCTCCACTTTTGCCTTGATTCCTAGGAAGCTCGATGTTAAGTTGAATATTCAATTAACACAACAAAGTTAGCCTTCAAGGCTTTTGAATATTTCTAAAGCTTAATCTTGTATCTGCTTTTTATTGCAAGCATCCTCTAGTCCTTTGGGAACTGGAGTATAAATAGCACATGGACATAAAACAATGTATGGCAAGAATATAATAAGTATTTATTTACCTAAAAAAATAACACTTATAATTAGCTCATTGGATACTTATTCCATTTACATGGAGGCCAACCTTGTGACCTGACTAGATCAGAAAAAGAGAAACATTGTCATAGGTTGATAGGCTAATGCCCCCATGAATGAATGAATCAATGAATCACATCTCCCAATATCCACATACTTACGTAGCTTCCTCTCATGTGAACGTTGAGTTTGGCCATGTGACTTGCTCTGCCCAAGGGGACATCAGCAAATATGCTGCAATCAGAGACTTGATAAGCAATCACAGGTATTGGGGCTTGCCCTCCCACGATGTGAGACAGCCAGGTCCAGCTTTACTGAAGATAAAAGACCATACAGAGAGTGGTCCAACTATCATAGCTTTCCTAGTTGAGCCCAACCCCACACTGATCCTCCAGCTTCATACAACCTCATGAATGAGTCTAGGCAAACAAGCAGAGGAACAATCCAAGTAGCCCACAGAATCATGGGGATTAATCCACATTTCAAGCCTCTATGTTTTAGAGTAGCTTATTACACAGCAATACATAGCTGATACATGTGTCCAAAGACTTCTTTTAAGGACAAAACTCTAGAGAAGTGTTACTAAGTATCTGGGTCCAGTAAGCACTTGGCACATGCCTTAGAACATCAGGGCTTCCTTGAAGGACTTATCTTGCCAGGAAGTAAAATATACCTACAAGAACACATATCTTCTGAGAACCTAACACATATAAAGAATCTGTCTTGAGCCAAGGGTTTCACTGATAGAAACACATAATCACTATCCTCAAAGAGCTTAGTAGATTATAAGGCCAAAATAATTTAGACAGTCGGGGATTGCAAGAGAAACAGATGAATGCAAAAACTAGAATAGAAAGTCTAGAAACAGATTCTAACAAATATAAGCATGCAATATACCCTAAAAGTGGCAACCCACATCAAAGGCATATAAAAACATAATTAAAAGATTTTCCATGCATGGTACTAAAATAATAAATAACTACTAGGAAAAAACTCTGAGACCTCACTTTATATTGAATATATAGAGAAAAAGTACAATCAGTGGTATTATGCTCATACTGAATTTCATAAATATTCAGAATTTTAATAGCTGGTCATGAAACTGGTGGTATCTGAATATCCATAATAGGAGTAGTTATACCATATTAATTGGCAAATGCTACAAACCAGGGCTTTTATTTATTTATCTATTTATTTGTTTATTTTTAATTTTTTTGAAACCTGGTTTACCAGCTCCATTGACAATGGGAAATATTTATACATTGGACCTCAAATATATTTAAAATTGGCTTTTGAAAAATCTAGATAATGAAGTTGAATGAACAGTATATTTCATATATGTGAAAAAATATATACATGTGTAGAAAAGTATCACAAGGAAATTTTTCACTATGTTTTTTTTCTTTATACCAGCCTGTAGTTTTCAAATTTTCCACAATGAGCCATGTCTTGCTTCTCATAACTCCAAAAATTAAAATAGAACAAAACAAGTTCTGAAAATCAAATTTTACAAAAAGAAAACAAAAAGTTCTTCCCCTTCAAAGTAGTAAAAATAGTTAATACTTATATGCCAGGCATCAGACTAGGGAATTGATGTTTATCACTGAATCCTCACCGCATGCCCAGTTTGCAGATGAAAATATCAAAGCCTGGAAAGGTGAAGTGACTTAGCCAAGGTCCTAAGAGTGGTAAACAATAGAGAAAAATTCTACATCCTTTTCACCCTACAGTGCTGGTTCCAGTATTAAATTGTGACCAATGCTAAAAGTTATCTTCAATTACTGATTCTCATAAAATCTCGTAAAACTCATAGATCCCTAGGTTTCTCAGGCTTTCACTAGAGGCTTCTTATTCTCTTTCTAGTCAGAATTACATGAAGCATGGTGAAAACAGTAAAACAGAACATGAAGGCACTAACTCTGGAGGCCCAGGGGCAACTAGAGCAAGTGACAATTGACAGCTTAAGACTGAGAGCCACTTATTGACAAGAACTGCATGTCATCCTCTGTTACAGCCCTACTGCTTACTTCATTGCTGGCTCATGGTAGGCTCTCAATACATGTTTGTTTTTCTTTAATTAAAAAATTTTTTTTAATTTTTAGTGTTAACTATAGTCACAATGTTTTATATTAGTTCCTCAGATTTTATTCATCTTATGGCTGAAAGCCTGTACCCATTTACCAAACTCTCCCTATTTCCCCTACCCGCTAGGCCCTGGCAATCAATTTTCTATTCTCTGTTTCTATGAGTTTGATTTTTTTTTTTTTTTAGATTTTTTTAAGATTTTTTTTAGATTCTACATATGTGTAGAATGTTTGTCTTTCTCTGTCTGACTTACTTCACTTATCATAATGCCCTCAAGATCCATCCATGTTGTCATAAGTGGCAGGATTTCCTTCTTTCTCATGGCTGAATAATATTGAATTGTACAGGTATATACCACATCTTCTTTATCCATTCTTCTGTTGATAGATACTTGGGTTGTTTCCATATCTTGGCTATTGTGACTAATGCTGCAATGAACATGAGAGTGTGGATATCTCTTTGATATCCTGTTTTCATTTCCTTTGGATACAAACCCAGAAGTGGGATTACTGGGTCAGATGGTAGTTCTAGTTTTAATTTTTTGAGGAATCTCCATTTTGTGTTCCATAGTGGCTCTACCAATTTATATTACCAATACATGTTTTCTGAGTAAAAAAAAAAAAAAAAAAAAAAAAAAAAAAAAGAATGGGAGAGAGATAAAAAGAAAGAAGGAAAGAAAAGAAAGAAAGAAAAGAAAGAAAGAAAGAAAGAAAGAGGGAGGGGGAAGGGAGGGGGAAGAAAGAAAGAAAGAAAGGAAAGAAAGTAGAAAGGGCAAGAGTAGAATAGGAAGGTGAACAAAAGGGAAAGGTAGAAAGGAAAACAGAAGAAAATTACCAAGAAACAAACATGAGAAACAGAAACCATAGTGATAAAGAGCCTGGTAGTGCAGGGGCAGTGATCTGATGCACCTCAATTGCCTCAGAGTGCATCCCAGTTAAGTTGCAGCCAAGACAAGAGCTGATGTTCATAATTAAGACCACAAATCATCCGAAAACTTAAATAATACTTAGTATAATATGATTCAGGAGTCATGGATAATATAGAGTGCATTTTAGAAATAAGTGATTAGGATTTGTATTTAGATGGATCAATGTCAACCATGTAGAAAATGCATTTTTCTAGACCAGCTCATTCCCAAACCATGGGGAATCATTATCTTTGATTATAAACACATTTCCATTCAAACAAATCCTGCAATAAAGTTGATGACAAATATACCCTTCCAAAGGTCCATTTGGATATGTGCAGGTGTTATCAGCATTTCACTATCATTTGGAAAAACCAAACATTTCTTGAAAGTTTCTTTGTGTGTTTGTTTCTGTTTTCTTTTATTTTACCGCAAACTGTATATCTTATCTGTCTACATATTCTCTGGAATTTTTATTCACCTTCCTTATTCCTTGACCTCAGAATGATTATTTTCTTCAATTCTAAATCAGAATCAAGAAGCTGGGCAGGATATGGTCACGATTAACAACACCCAGTCAGGAATCAAGGAGACCTGGATTGTCCTCCTTCTCTGGGGTTACTTGCTGAGATCTGGCCACCTGGTTCACCTTCTCTTCCTCAGCATCCCTCTGTAAAAGTGAGGGTAATAGATCCTCCCCCAAGGTAAGAGAAAATGATATAATGTTGCATCCAGTTCTTATAATGGTATCTGGTACATAGTAAACACTCAAGAGATGAAAATGATAATTATTGAACTAAGTACAAAATATATCTTTCATAGTTGTATTGGGATTATATATTTTTTAAAATCTTTTTATTCTTGTACTTTGAGTTAGAAATAAAACCCAGGCTCCAAATCTCTGGTTAAAATGCTAGCTTCTAAACTCATCTTAAATTTTAGATCATCTCTGGGGAGCTTTTCATAACTTAACAAGATTTTGTAGGGTACATGAAGTTAGAGTGATGTTTAAATTGTGGTCTTTATTTTTGGCTGAAAAAAATCTGTTGGAGTTATCACACTGTTGTTTAACAACTGACTCCTAAACAGACCGTTCTTCCTTCTCCTGGGAAGGAGACTTCAAATCTTAATTGAATTTGTTATGGGTAATTTTGGTCCAAAGTTTAGTGAGCAATGTCTGGGTAACTCCAATTCCTGTTTGTCATTTTCTTCAGAAAGATTTGATCCCTCCTACTTTTGTCCTTTTGATATCAGATTCAATATGCACACCAAGCAAACAAGCTGAACCAAAAAATTCAATAAATCCCTTCAATTCAGAGCCATGTTTAAAAAATCCAAAATCCATGCCTTCTGACCCAGTGATTGATGATACATTCCCATTGCTGCCCTTTAATGATCCAGCCACACAGGAACTCTAAAAAGGAGGGGCTGCATGGAAGCCCAAACCTTGGATGTTACTCCATGGCAGAACAGAAGCTCTCATCCCCAAACCCTGTATTTGTAGATGGACATTTATTTTTTTAGAGAAAATGTCCTCATAAAATTTGTTGTACGCTTTCCCGCAACTTCCAGCCTTGCTGTTACAATCCAGCTAATTTTGTGGTCTCCTTTTAAAGGTCAGGAAATCTTATAATATTCTACTTGCATTTTCTCTCTTGTTCACCTTTCTTTCAACTGAATTGCTGGGGAAGAAAAGGCGCATTAATTACAGAGACCCCAGTCCTTTCTATAGAATACACATCTTTATCTACCAGTATGACTTTTGCTGGGCCCCACTGATTTCTACTGGGCACACTATCCAGTCTTGTTTTGGCCTCCAGTTTGGACCCAAAGGGCAAACAAGACATCCTCTAGGGAATTCCAGCCAACTTCAGGTTTCTATGGACTTCCTTTTCTGTCCTTTCAAGAGGCATTTTACAGCAAACCCACAGGTCTCCAAATCATACATTTCCCTGCCCTAAAATTTTACCAAGATTTACAACACAAGGCAGCCATGCTGATGAGAGAAATGAACCAGCTACCTTTATTTTTTTTCTTTCCGTGATGAAAAAGCCACAGTGCCTCATTTGTTCTCAAGCTTGGCTTTGAAAAGAGACCTGCTCCTTTGGCTGACAAAAAGGAAATTTCAGGGGATTCCATTTTTCAAGTTATTTACCCTTGCAGGAACCCTCATTCCTGCTCATCTCATGTTTTCTGTTCAGAAACCATCCTTCTAGGTTTCCTTTGAATCCCTTACCAGAATTATCCAGTCTGCACATCTCAGAGCATTGGACGCATATTTTATTATTTTGGTAATCAATAACATACGGCATTACACTTATTTCAAATTAATTTTCAGTATATAGATGTCCCCCAAACTGAGAGCAAGTCTTAAATTCCTTCTGTTATTCATAGGGTAACCCTTACCCTCTAAACAATGTTAAATGTGTAGTAGATACCCAATGAATACCGATTATTGGATTTCTGCCATGAATGTTTTTATAAATTCTACATATTTTCATAGAAGCATTAAAGGTAAAGGGAGGTAGGAAGAAAAAGCAGATACTTCTAGAGCAATTAATTCAAGTAAAATGATCACATGAATCCTTGACTTAAAGACATCGAATCGTTAGGATTGAAAATGTCTCATCTGGTACCAATTTCCATCTGATCTTGAATTCTTACTAACCTTTCCAAAGAAGTTATTGAAAGAAGCATTTTCCAATATGTTAAGTTGAGTCACCTCAAAATTTTTAAGCAAGTCAAAGGGAAAAAAGAGAGAGAGAGAGAAAGAAAGAAACGACATAAATGACTCTTCACGATCTATTATAGTGTATGTTACACATATGTATTTAAAACGTACACACGGATGCAGTAGGAACCCAGTTTTCTGTTACTTGCTCCAAGTTAAAGTTCAATAATTGGTCAGTGGGATTAAAAGCACTGGGATACTGTGCATGTTTAGTCGCCTCACACCTGCCTTCCCGTAAAGCTGCAGCCTATTCCTATTCTATAACCTTTAAAGCTCTCCACCAGCAGTTTCCCGATGTAGCCAATTAGACGTCAAAGGAAGCAAGATTTCAGAAGCCCTTTCAGTGGGATCAGCCATTCCTGGGCCTAAAACACAAGGAGCTGTAGCCCTGCTGAGATTCCTGCTGAGAACATTCACAGCTGTCTTCCAGGTTGGAGCTTGGCTGAGTTCCTTTCACATTCTAAAATTACTAGTTTCAGGATACATTGTCATCAAGAAACGGGTTGCCAGACCATCAGCCACTTGCCTTTTTTCCCTGATTCTAATTTCTCTCTGGTTACTTCTACAGAGCAAGTGTCATCCCATCGAGATTTCCCTTGGCAAGTCCCCACCGTTAAAATAAACTCTTTGGGGATGTCTAGGGTGGGAGAGAAACATGGGTAGTTCAGGTGACCTTATCACAAATGATCACTGGCAAATATGTAGGATTAACAGCTACACACTCATAAGATCTACTTTCTTACATTTTTATTTTCAATAACATCTTGACCATTCTGGCCTTTTTGGATTCACTGCTATGTTTCGGTCTGTTCCTTAAAACCTTACCTATGAACTATTTAAGTCCTAAGGAATATTTACCTGGTAAGAAACATGAAGCATTAGTTGATTAGATCAAGACTCTCTGATTTTCTTGTAGACCTGGGCAGCAACATTCCCGGATGGTAGGGAATGCCCTTGGCAGGCACAGAAAGGACCCTCATTTGGAGCTGGGAGAGAAATTGCCTTTGGGAAAGAAAGTTTCTACTGTTAGAAACAGCCAGTAAAGGGAAGAATTTCACGTGCAGTGTCTCTGGCAGGAGGGGCTTTTCTGATAGGAGAAATTTTCTGGCAAAAATGCCTGCTTAGCTTTTATTTCCTTTGGCGTGTTTCCTAACAACCGTCCACTTATCTCTCTTAAATAAGAACACTAAAAAATAAAGGAATAAAAATCGTGACATTTTGGTCAGGATTCTGCTGAAGTCTTGAAACAAATGGCCACTGATGATTTTAAGTAGATGTTTTCAAAGCTTCTGTTTGCTTTTAAATGAAATTTTATAAAGAATACAGGTAAGAGAGGTGCATGATTTCAGAGTTTCTAATTAGATTGCACTATTTCAGTCAGGAGGAAGACAAAAATGAAAGCTCACAGAATCTTGCATCATATCAAATTGGCTGATTTAAATTGATAAGAAATATCTATGTAATATTTATGCTAGAAGTTACCCAAGCTTTCAAGACACCTTTAAAATGTGATAATTTGGAAGTTGCCTTATTAATGTGCTCATATGACAGCTTCCTTTTTTTAAAGAAATTAAGTAATTAGGTTTGCTCTTATATTTAGATATACTTTCTAGAATGGCCTTGTGCTGTGCCTTCTTTTAGCACATGCCTAAAAATGCAACAAACTTTGTAATGCAAAGACATTACAGATGAGTAAAAAGGGAATGGTACTCCCAAGCCCCATTCTATGTAATTTTCTTATGCTGTTATAGAAAACCTACCACCCTTCAAAATTTAGCTCTCAAAACTTCATACAACTAAAAGCAAAAGATCCAAAAGATATGTTTATATATAAAAGAGATCAGGAGAAAGGGATTTACACAGGTCGATTATCTTTTTGCTGGTTGTTTTTGTTTGCTTGTGAAAAAATGAAAACTCAGTATTGGTTGCAGTTAAGCTGACTTCAGGATTATATGCCCCAGAAGAATTTTGAAGATTAACATTAAATAAAAAGATCTTTTACGCCTCTTTCAAAATTGCCTGGGAAAAGAAAATAAATGCAGGTGATGTGCTGATCCAATTTCACCACTGCATTGAGAACTATGGAAAATTATACTATATAGAAAACAGTTGTCCATAAAAAGAATTCTGAACAGATTTGAGCATCTAATTGCATAGAAAACTAGAGGCCATGTGATGCTATATCTGAATCCTAATCAGAATGTGTTTGATGTCCTTTGGGGGAAAACAAGTACGTTTGTACAAGTATAAATGTGTTATATGAACTGCCAACACCAGTGTGCACTTTCTGATCCAGGTGGATAATTCTTCTACCCAAAAGTTGGCCACACCCCACAGAATATGGAAAACACGAGAAATAGCGGCTTTGAAGATGAAAGGGCTGGATTCCAAAATTAGCTAGTGAAGGACAAGCTGGGTCTCCTTGGGCAAGAAACTCCCATGAGCCTCGGTTTTTCCACCTGTAAAATGGAGATGAGAATAGTGACTACCCCCACAGGGTGGTTTGAAGGATCGTTTCAGACAATACATGAAAAACATGAAGCAGAGTCTTGGCATGTGGTATGAACTCAATAAACGCTATTAACTATTACAGCAGGAATGCTACAAGTCTTTGTAGAATTGTGTCACACAGGCTGACAGGAGAGAAGCCAGAGGTTGCAAAAATGATTGACAGGGCATCTTGTGAAGCACTACGACGTTTGGCCTTCAGAGATTTTTCAGCTGAAAAGTTACAGGTAGATATTTGACTCAAGACAGGTGTAAAGAGAGCTGAGCAGAGTGAGGGGAACTGTGGAGAGAAGAGGAAATCTGCAGAAACTAGAATGAGAGTAGGGGTTGGGAGGCAGCGTAGCAGAGTAGAAATTCTTTGGACTTAGAATGTTTGAGGTTCATTTACCGTTTCTGCCCATTATGAATTTTATGGGCTTGGTCATTTGCTGTATCACCTCTGTGCCTAGTTCCTTGGTCATAAAAGTGTTATTACAACTTATTTTATAGGTTTGTACTGTTGTCCTCATGGAATAGCATATCATGTATCTAAAGGTATCACCTGAAGGTATTCCACAAAGAGGAGCTACTATTGTGAGGTCTGCTACTCAGGTAGAGGGTATTCAAAATGATGGGGCAAGCTGGGAAAAAAGGTTTAGGGAATGCGTTCATGAAATGCATGTCTGTGAACGGTGACACCAGACCAGAGCCAATCAGGGAGATGGAGAGGAGGGAATTATTGAAAACTTTGGGAGAAATCCTCTGGAACCCGGATGGGAAGGAAAATTAATTTGAATCCTCTGTCACAAATGCCTTGAATAGAATAGATTAATGAAACATACTGTATGTTAGAGATGGGGCAGAGTGGCTTGCTGTTCACCACACTTAATTCTCTTTTGTCTCGGCACATGACCAGATCACTGTAACCAGCTTCTCTTGTAGAGGGGTCTGGCCAGGAGATCAGTACTCCACTAGCTGGTGGAGTATGGCCAGAAGTGATGAGCCCCATTTCCAGGCTTGGCCCATGAAACTGAGTGGTCCACTGCCGTCTCTTCACGCCTGGTTATGGACGCCCTTGGATGCCTGTGGTAAAGATGGTGTAGCCTCCATCAGCCTGGGCCCCTGAGTGGCTATGTGGAGCAACCTCCTTCTATTACTACTCCCACATCTATGTCAACTGATTTTACGTGAGTGGAAAATTAATGTACATTTTGTTAAACCACCAAAATGGAGAGATTCTCATAACTGGATAGGCCTCTAAGGTGCACCCCAACTTTTTCTCTAGTCTTTTTTGTCCCTGAAATTAAGTATATGATCCAGCCTTTACCCAATAAGAATATTTTACATTTTAACTCTACTTTCCCTTAAAATGTAAACAAGGCAAATTGTTCTTGGCATTTCATTAATTCTGTTTATGGAGGTAACTTCATCTTCAAGGAAATTCTAAGTAAATTAACATCAAAGCAACTGTATGGGAGTCCATAAATTTTAGGACATTAAAGGACCACCCACAGTGAGAAATGAGACAATATGCGGAATCTACATTCATCCAAATATCTCTGTCCCAACTAAAACTCCACATGGGGGTAGACCCAAAAAAACTAGAAAACAAAAGTATAAATCAGTGTCCTACTTAGACAATATTATCAAATGCATTTTAGGATGCTTTTTGAAAATGAAAATAATTTTATGATTTTTCTCTCATCATAAAAGGAATACATCTTTTCAAAATATTTAGAGAATACACAAAGTTAAAAAAATGAAAGTCAAGGTTATCTCTAATCTCACCACCCAGAGGCAACTCCACTAGTAACAGACAATATGAGGTATTTATTCCCATCAACCCTCACTGACACTGAACGGCCTCATCACTCACTATACTCTTCCAAAGTGGTAAGAGAAAAATATCCATGCTCATGTTCATTTGTATTTCTTTGACTATCTGCGAGTATTGCCTTATAATATATATTTCTTTTGCACACTTTTTTTCTTTTGACATATTCATCTCTTACTGTTTTTTTTTTTTTTTTTTTTTTTTTTTTTTGGTACGCTGGCCTCTCACTGTTGTGGCCTCTCCCGTTGCGGAGCACAGGCTCCGGATGCGCAGGCTCAGCGGCCATAGCTCACGGGCCAGCCGCTCCGCGGCATGTGGGATCTTCCCGGACCGGGGCACGAACCCGTGTCCCCTGCATCGGCAGGCGGACCCTCAACCACTGCGCCACCAGGGAAGCCCTCTTACTGTTTTTTTTAAAGTGCTAAATAGAATATGAAGTTGACTTTTCTAAATAGAAAATAAATTTGAATACTCTCTCTATATATATTTTTTCTAAATATATTTGAATATTTCAATACCTTGAAATAGGTTTAATCTTCCTTGATAGAGCTTTTTCGAGCTTAAGAAAATATTAATTGTTTTAATTTGCATAAGGATTAGAAATGTCATGCATCTGGGTCTTCTCCCACTGCAGAGAGCTAGGCTCAAACAACACCTTTCATGCTTAACATATGAGATCTCATTTAACTTTCGATGTAAAATTGTTCACAGATGACAAGGAAAAAAACCATAGGCTCAAGCTTTCGTTATTTGATCAATGCTGTGGATATTAGATGTAACTTATTTTTTTGCTCTCAGTACTTTTAAATGAGGTTCAAAAAAATTTTAAGGAATCTGGTGATAACTAAAGCTGTCATTCTATCTCACTTGAAGATTTCTTGGTCTGGAACACAAGACAGGATAAAATCAAAATAATCATTGCTTCTTTATTTTTATCTATACTTTATAAATCTCAAATTGCTTTGAGTCCTGTTTTATACAGTTGATTTAATATCAGTCTTATAATAATAACAGCATATATATCATTACTTTCTTATAGGTGGAACAGATCAAAGTTTTGAAATATTGCATGACTTTTCTAGAATCACAGTGAATAACAATAATAACTAATGGTATTTAAGATTCATCATGCCCCTGTTATGCAATAAATCAGGTTGGCATGCTTTATCTCATTAAATCATAACAACCATACTTTAGAGGTGAGAAAAAGAAAGCTCAGAGAGGTGAAATGACTCCCCCAAAGTCACACAGCAAGTAGATGATAGAGCCGTGACTTCAGCCTCGGCAGATTCTAGAACCTGGTCTCGTAAGTAGCACTGATTAACTCCACTGGAAGACTGGCAAATCAGTATTAGCTACAGAACCAGAACCAAGGCCTGGGGATCGACTCCAAGCATAAACTTAGAGCTTTGCTATTTGTCTATTCTTATCACAAGAGCATCTTAAAAGAGCTTCTCCAAGCAGTTCTAAGGCTAGGGTGGAGCTTGCTTGTAACAGGGAGTCGATGAAAGAATGGCACGGTTCACTGGTCAGACTTTTCCCAATTATAAGCAATTTTAACTTTCCCTCAACTCTGTAATTATAGGATTATTGCAAACTCAATATATAGGTTGCTGATTCTGAAGCCTGCACGTACAGAATTCTGACATAACTGAACAAAACAAAAACTGTATGTCTCAAAAATGTTTAAGAATCTACTTAATTTTTGTACAAGGAGATCTTCAAACAGTATAAAGGTGGTTCTTAGCCTAGAAGGTTTCAGGAAAAAGATACTCTGTACCAAAGTGTGTAGATGAAAGCTGTCTGATTATTTAAACTCTGTTGCCTGAAACATCCATTTGTGTTATAAAAATAAATGCAGACATTACAGAGAAGCATTGGCAGGGAACTCTCCCATATTTAATGAATCTTGAAAACACTGTCCCCACTCCAAATCAGTGATTGAATTCTCATCTTCCCACTCCTGAGTTTAGACGCTGGGGGTGGTGTTTTTTCTTTTCCTTTTTTTTTTCCCCCCTAAGAGAACACCACATTGCCTGATTGTTCTTCATTTAGACTCTCCTCTGATTGAGATGTATTCTGGATAATATAGGCCAGCCTTTCCAGAGGCGGTAAAATGCCGCAGACAGCCTCTCTTGGTCCCTTAATTTTATGTTAAACTGGACCTGGAAGTCAACTTAGAAGTAATTGAAATCCAATACCCCCTTTTTCTAAACAGGTGAGGAAAACTATGGTCCACAGAGGTTTAATAACTTGCGCAAATCACACATCTCATTGCAGTGAAGCCATGATTCCAACTCAGATCTTGACTTGCCTTTCACCTTTCCCCCACCATAACACTCAAACCGGCCAGCTTCTAGGCAGTGTCTCTGTATCATCAACATCCGGAAAGAAGGGATGCGGCAGGTCAAGAAGTCAAGTCTTCTGAGACACAGCGAAGTGGAGAGACAGTACCGAGCTGCTTGATATCCTGTCCTGCAGTCGACAATGTCACACGTCCCATTTGGTCTGCAGCTGCAGGTGTGAAGAGACATTATAAATTTACCAGTTTCAAGAACAAACAAATCTTAACGGGTGTAGAGAAAAGTCTGTGGCAACCCAAGCACACCTCCAAGAAAACAACAAAAGCCAGCTCAAGCAGGGCACCATCCACAGGGCACCCCAGAGCCTCTGAGGTCTTACACCCAAAAAGAACATACATAGGGCTGGGATGGGGCGTAATTTCTGGGCATCTTTCTTAAACAGCAAAATTAGAAGCAATTGCAAACAGGGTGGGGGGGAGGGTCCAAGCTCATGTGTTTTTGTTTTTTGTTTTTTGTTTTCCTTTTCAAAGGGTCAAAAGCCAACAATCTGACACTTATAAAAGTGTCAGCCCGAAGGGGGAAGTCTCCTTGGAGGACACGATAGCTCGCTCAGCATGTATCAGAAACCGAGATTCAACACCACGCTTCCTTTCTCTTCTTTCCAACAGCCTCTGTTGCTCGTGGCAGATTTAATGGTGTGATTTACAGCGCTGAGAGACCTTTGTCAGGGCCAGTAAAATGACAAACAATAAATATATGGAGCAGTATGTTAACAGCCTGCCACACAATACCTTGTCAGTTACAGCTTGATAGCGATACATTTTAATTTTGTCTTTCATAAAAATCTTGGCATGTATGCCTCATTTGAACACAGGCTTCCAAGTCAAGTGTGTCATCCAAGCATGCAGTTTATCACCCTCTATATTTTCTGTCCTTTTCATTTAATGTCATTCCTATGGCAACAGACATCGCCCTGGAAATCATTTTCAAAACAGCTTATTTGTTGAAAGGGACTGGGTGAGGTTAAAATATGTGTTTGGCTGGGAAGAATGTCAGAGTGTGAATATGGCTTAGTTACATTAATCATATTCTTTGAGGACTTTATGTAATCAGATACTTGAAGGAGGCGTATTGTGGGGTGGGATTTGACATCTCCACCCCACCCCCAGCTTTTTATGGGTTTGCATTGCTTTAGGATAAAAATAAGAAAAGCAAACTTGCAGTGCACTTTGTGGAGAGGCATATACACGTGTTTCTAATACTGCCCAGTGTATCCTTTTGTGGGTAGGGTCGATGGGTGGATGGTAACCCTGATGTTAATACCGAGGTGCCCTTACTCTGAAGCTCATTATGTAAACCCAGATTTATTCATTCAACGTTTATTCAATGCATCTTTATTGAGCATCTACTATGTAATGGGCATTGCGCTGAGAACAGTGGTGAATAAAATAAGCCGAGTCTCTGCTCCCATGGAGGGAGTAGGGTTAGAGTTTAGACTCTAGTGGGGAAGAGAGATCTTAAACAAGCAAACAGATGGTCTAAGCTGAGCTCTCTAGAAACACGGTCTGAGATGAGGATTCTTATGAAGGTGACTTATTGAAGACTCCAGAAAGGAGTCTTACAGGGACTTCATAAGGAGGGGGGGAGGGCAGAAGAGGGAAGGGGATGAAGGTAAGCAAAACTGAGTCCAGCCTCAACCTGATCCCAGGGTAGCTTAGAGCTTGAATGGCCCCAAGAGTGCCCCACCTTTGAGGCCCTGCACCAGGCCTGTGCTTTTGGCCTCAGTAATGAGTCAGTCATTGGTTGCAAGCTGCCTCATGTCCATTGTTATAGCATCCTAGGCCTCCCTGGGCTAGGCAGCTCCTGTTGACCAAGAGTGATCCTTGGGAGAAGGGTGCAGCGTGGGCCATTAGCAGTCAAAACTCACAGTGGCTAAGGAGTAGGCATCCCAGCCAGGCATAGGGATCTCTTCGGGGCACATAGCTTCTACTCCGTGCATAAGTACGATCTTTTAAGTTAGTAGTAGTGCAATGAATAAAAAGAGGAGAGTCAGTCAATGGACAGGTGATGGACAGGTCATGAAATGCTTCTCTGGAGAGAGGACACCTGAGCTGAGGCCTGAATGCCAAGCAGAAGCTAGCACGATGAAGGTCTGGGACACTATCTTTCTAGGGGCATGAAACAGCAAGGACAAATGAAGTGGATGGTTTTCTATTAAGGATGACAGTTTAAGATATTTGAGGAGCAGAAAGAAAGCCCAGGTGGTGTGAGTGCCATGAGCAAAGGAGGGGGTGGTGGAGGAGAAGGTCAAAGGGACAGGCAGGGGTCAGATAGGGTGTGGCAGGCCATGAGCAGGGCTTTCGATTTTATTCTAAGGTCAGTGGAGAGCCTACTACCCTATTAAGCCAACCAGCATCAGATATCCCAATCTAGAAATTAAACCATCAGCCCACATTCAGCCCCTCTTAACACCATACCAGAGGCTCTGAGAGCCTAAGCAGTCAGTGAGTATGGTGTGCACAGGATGCTGCCTATTTCACCATGGAAACAGGTCTTTCTAGATGGAATGATTCCCAGGAGGCACACTTACATGAATGTGAACATCAGCTACAACCACGGCAGTTCTTGCATTAAGACCACCTGGTTCTTGGTTCACACAGCAGCCCACAGAAGATTTCTTAACCTTTGTCATGGATGACCTTTGATTTTGATGAAAATCTGAAGCCTTTTTCCCATATATTTTCCCTACATCTGGTATTCCAAGAACACATTTCCCCCAAATTAGAACCTAGTGCATTTTCCCATACGGGCAACATTTTACATGGTGGATAGTCCTACAGAACTTGGTTACCCAAATTGTGATCCATGGGTATTCCACTTAGAAATGCAGAACCACAGGCCCCATCCCAGGCCTACTGAATCAGAATCTGCTATTTAACCAGCCCCCAGGTGATTTGCATGCACATTAAATTTTGATCAACTCTGTTGTAAAAAGTTGTTTCTACAGGAAAATGTGCCCTGAAGTCCAATAACTTACTTATTAACAAACACTGGGAACATATGACCAGTGTGTAAAAAAGTGTTGAACTTTAGAATATAACTAGAAAAGAGAAAAACTTGTACTAGTCCTTTGCATAATTACTGTCTTTTGTGTGGACACCAGGAAGCTGCTTGGAGTCCCAACATGATTGAAGAGAGATCCTGAATGGAAAGAGATTTGGAGAAGAAAAGAGTGAGAAATGTAGCTTTGATGGATGGTTTCACAGAAAAGGAGAGGTCAGCACTAGTCCAAGTGTGTCTGAAAATATTTCTTCTAGAAGGCAAGACTTCCAGAATGCTAGAAATCCAGCAATCTGGTCTTCTATAAAAGCAATGAGGCAAAAAAGCAAGAGACAAAATGATCAAAATCAACTTTTTCAGAACTCTGGAAATTAATCAAAAGCTTGTAACAATCCAACAGGTATTTATTTAAGAAAACATTAGTTTTACAAGATGATCATAAGTTTTACCCAAAAGAAGATTCTGTAGTTAAATGAGAAGCACTGGGTGTGAGAAAGTTAAACAGGTTTCTCTCAGCAGCACCTTCCACAGCCTTTACAATGCCAAATATGCAGTGTATAGCATGTAGTTTTCCCCCAAACTTAATTGACCGTAGATCCCTTTTGTTGTGAGCTATTTTATGGATTTAAATCCTGAGAAATACATGTTGGGAAATACTAGGTAAGACTTTGAGGTGAGATCTGAGAAGGAAGGAAGAATTCTAGACACTGGAGGAGAGAGTGAACATAAAAAGAATGAGAAGATATTTGTGATGCACCTAATCAACAAGGAGTCCTATCCAGAAAGTATAAAGAGCAAAGGATATTAACTGGATAATATTAAAGGATAAACACAGGAGAAAATCTAAATGATCAGTAAATACATAAAAAGATGCTCAACCTCCAGAATAATCAGGGAAATACAAATCAAATTAAAACCATTATAAGTTTGACAATATTCTAATCCTTGACAACACCAAGTGCCAGTGGAGAGGTAGAGTATGGCGGCTCTAGTATATCGCTAATAGTGGTATAAACTGGGATAACCATTTTGGAGGGTGATTTGGCAAAATTTAGAAAAGTTGAAGATGTGCATACACCCTAGAGAAACTCCCACTTGTATGTACATGGAGACAAGTCCAAAAGAGTTTGTTTCAGCATCATTTGTGAAAACAACCTAAATGGCCATTAACAAAACAATGGATGAATATATTGTTGTACATTCATATAATAGAATATTATACAGAAGTTTAAAATGAATTAAGGCTATACGTATTAACAATGATAAATCCTAATAGGACACATAGAGTATGAAACCATTTATAATAAAGTTTTAAAAAATGCAAAAATATTGCATATTTGATCCTCTCATATTGCATATTGGATCATTTTCAGATGTCAAAATGGAAATGATGCATACAAATTCATCATAATCATGACCTCTGGGGAAGGAGGGAAGGGAATGGGATTGGGGAGGGATACACAGGAACTTCAACTCTATCTGTAACATTTTGTTTCCTTACAAAAGAAATATGAAGCAAATATGGAAAAAGGCTTAAACTTGACCAGGATACGTATGGGTAAATACATTTACAATATGTGTGTTTGCAATGTTATTGGCTCTGTTTCTATGTATATAATATTTGTTATGGGTTGAATTATGTCCCTCCAAAATCCACATGTTGAAGTCCTAACCCCCAATTACCTCAGAAGGTGACCTTACAGAAATAAAGTCATTAAAGTTGTAATTAGGTAGGATGAGATCATACTGAAGTAGGATGTGCCCCATATCCAATATGGTTGGTGTCCTCATTAAAATAAAAAAAAAGAAAAAGAAAAGAAATTTGAACACAGACATGAGTGCAGGGATAATGTCACATGAACTTGAAGGCAGAGATCAGGGTAATGCATCTACAAGCCTAAAACTTCAAAGTTTGCCAGGAAACCACCAGAAGCTAGAGGAGAGACATGCAACAGATCCTTCCTCAGTAGGAACAAACCTGAATGACACCTTGATCTCAGAATTCTAGTCCCAGAACTGTGGGACAATACATTTCTGTGGTTGAAGCCACCAGTTTATGGTACTTTGTTACAGCAGCTCTAGCAAACTAATAGAGATTTTATAATATGAGATAATTGTGAGCAGAGATGTACTTTTCAATAAGGAATCCTTTTGAGTTCTTGAACAGAAAAGAGAACAGGCAGAAGCCTGGGAGTAAAATTTCCTAGGTGGTGCTATAAAGAAGTGTTCAAGGGGATGTGAGACTACACCAAAGTTGATCAGAGGTCACTGGGGCAGGGCCCATACTGAGCCTGACTGAAGTGAGGGTGTAGGAAACAGAGGGAAAGGACGGAGCCATAGGACACATCATGGATGTCATACACCTTAACAGTTGACCTTAGAGCCAGGTGAGGGAAGGCAGAACAAGGTAGTGCTTAAGAGAATGGGTTCTGGAATCAGTCAGCTCTGGGTTTGAATCCCATTTGTCCCTAACCAGTTAAATGGCCTTGACAGGCTAACTAGTTAAATGGCCTTGACAGGCTATACCTTGCCTCAATCTCTCCATCTATTCAGTGTATGTAGCACCACTTCTGTCATAGGATGGGCATGAGGATTAAATGAAATAATGAAGGTAAAATAGTTAATCAATGCCTGGCATTTAATAAGTATATTATGAATATTATTATATTACAGTATTACTCAGGGCTCCATCAGACAAGCTGAAACCACTCCAGGTATTTCAAACAGTGAGAACCTAATACAAGGGACTGGTTTTACAGGTAATGTAAGGTCTGGGAAAATGCTCAGGGGATGGATGAAGAAGCCCAGCGATTAGCAACAACAAGAAGCTGTTGTTATTACACCTAATGTGTGAGGGACAACATGAAAAAGAGGCTGTATTAGTTTCCTAGGGCTACCTTAACAAATTACCACAAAGTAGGTGGCTTAAAACAACAGTTCATTCTTCTACAGTTCTGAAAGCTGGCAATCCAAAATCAAGGTGTCAGCAGGGTTGGTTCCTACTAAGGGCTTTGAGGGAGAATCTGTTGCATGCCTCTCTCCTAGCTTCTGGTGACGGTCAGCAATCTGTGGCATTCCTTGTCTTGCAGAGGCATCACTCCAATCTCTGCCTCCATCTTCACATGGTATTCTCCCTCTATGTCTCCATCCACTCCTCTTCTTACAAGGACACAAGTCACATTGGATTAGGGCCCACCCTACTCCAGTATGACCTCATTTTAACTATTCACGTCTACAAAGACCTTACTTCCAAATAAGATCACAATCAAAGATACTGGAGGTTAGGACTTAGACACATCTTTGGGGGGCACACAATTCAACCCATGACAGATATGTTCTCAATGATAAGTCAAGGCCATCCAGGGTGGTCTAGAATGTTGGCTGATACTATCTAGTAGAACTGTGGACCAAAAAGGGGAGGGCTGTAGCATGAGATTTGCAACCACAGCTTCTGCCTAGCCACTGCCATTGCACCAGAGGCAGAAAAAGAAAGGGAGAAATATCTCTGCCTCTCCCTTCCTCCTGCCCTTCAGCCTCCCACCAGTGCCTCCTACTGGCCAAAATAGCTGGAAAACAGCTGATGCAAAAGCCTGGGAAATTTATCCCGCAAAATCAGCTGTCCCTTTCCCCTAGTTCTGAAGTACAAGGCCTGAGGCTGGACAATGTCCAGTTGCAATTGGTGGAAGCTGGTCAAGGCCTGCGTGGACCTAGTCACCCCAGCTGGAACAAGAGGGAGGGCTGAGAGGATTTTGAGTGGTGACAATTAATATCCAATCAGAGAGAAGAACAAGATAAACATGCTCTCTGCCCGTGGAGATGTTGGTCTAGTGGATGAGAGCGATATTAAATACAATTTAAAATTTAAACTTAAATAAGCACTATGAAAGAAAAGTAGAGTGAGTGATGAGAATAGTCATGGGCTCAAAGTTTAAAGTGGGGATTCAGGGGTGGCCTCTTTTAGAAGTGACATTTAAGCTGAGTATTAAGTAGGGGTAGTGAACATGATCTACTCAGTACTCCTTCCCTTGTAGAATTGACTTCTCTCCCTTCCTATGATCCCAGAGGACATGCCCATCACATGTCCCAATCTGTTGACCATGGGAAGTCACATGACACAATCCAGGCC
The DNA here is from genome assembly GCF_964341445.2 of Mesoplodon mirus. NCBI lineage: Eukaryota > Metazoa > Chordata > Mammalia > Artiodactyla > Ziphiidae > Mesoplodon > Mesoplodon mirus. Next base: position 32,829,638 of record NC_138995.1, read on the forward strand.
CATCAGACTCTTCTCCTCTGGAAGTTGAATTGAAATCAAACACATAAGAACAATAGCAATAGATGCTGTGCTCTCTGATGGCAACGTCTTAAAACTGTTTATGAAACTTCCCCAGAGAATCTGTGACACATTCTATTTTCTAAAGATTGCTGCAATAGTATCTCCCATCCCACCTGCTCTTCTTATGATGTGACTTTGATTCTGCACCCTTTGAGTTGTTAGGGCCTGTGTTCCCTCCCTTTGGCATCTGAGTGGCATTGTGACTGGTAGAAATGATGTCCTGTGACTTCTGAGACTACATCCCAAAAGGCAAGACAACATCCAGCTGGCTGTCTTGGGATACTTGGAACCCAGGCCCCTTGGAACCTAGCTACTTGTCTTCCATAACCCTCTATGTTCCAGGCTCATCGCAATGAGACCAGTACCAAAACCTTCCCCATACTGTAAAGAAGTTCAAGAGCCCATGGAGAAGAATCAAGGCCCCCAGTCCCCACTCCAGGTGAGCTCCCAGCTGCCAGCCATGTGAGTGGGCCATATTGAAAGTAGGTCCTCCAGCCCCGATTTGAGCCATGCCAGCTGATACCCCACAGAACAGAGGGGTATCCCTGCCCAAGTTGAAGATTCATAACCAAAATAAATGATTGTTGTTGTTTTGTGCCATCAAGTTTTGGGACAGTTTATTACCTGGCAATGAATACTGGAACAGCTGTCCTGATTTTCCTTTGCTCGTGACCTGGCTCTTTAGCTCTTTTCAATTTTATAAGCTTTTTGGTATCCTTTTTATTAATTTATTCTTACCTAAATTAACCAAAATGTGTTCCTTTTGCTTGTAACCAAAGAACCTTGACATATAACCCTGGAAAAGGATAGAAGGACAAACATCAACCGAAAGGCAACAATGGACCTAAAGGCTCTCGTTCAGGGAAGAGCCTGGGACCTTGAAAGGAATGAGAAGAGTAAGTGAGGCTGGAGTGCGGTGAGTGGGGGGCATGTGACTCAAAGTGAGTTGAGAGGGAGTAAAACAGTACTAATTATGTACCAAGCCTAGGACTAGTATGTAATACATAATGTCTCATCCATGTGCATATCAAGAATAAGGGGGAAGTCCTATTTTTGAGCAACTCCCCACCTCCACATACAGAAAACCCCATTTAAGGGAAAATGAAATTGCAACTCAGCAACCACTATTTACTGCTGACCCGGAAACTCGACCCAGCTTTATCTTCCTCCAAAGCTTGTCCTCCTAATATATCTGCTGTGTGGCCCAGTAGAAGATTTATAACGTAGAGAACAGAGTACAGGGAGAGTAATAAGGGGGATATGCATGGATGAAGAAACAGCCCAGATGGAAAGACCCAATAACACCATGGAGCCGTACAACTCATTTTACAAACAAAGGGACCGTTATTAAAGGGTAGGAGAAAGAATATGGACTTTGGAGCCCCACAGATGTGGGTTGAATTCAGAACTTCCTACTATGGGATGTGTAATCACAGGCATTTCACTTGACCTCCCTTGGAATCCATTTTCTCATCTCTAAAATAGGGGTGAGGATCCCCAAGTCTCTGCTGTAAGTTTTGACAATGACACTTGTAAATTGGATGGCGCTTGGTGGGTGTCAAAATGGCGCCAATAATCCTAGATATTGAGAATAATTATAGTAACACCCAAGGTTGCCTAGACAGAGACTTAAAAAAGTGGGGGGAAAGCAAAGCAGAAAAGAAGAGAGGAATCAGTAGAAAGGGAGAAAGGGACACAAGAAAGAAGGAATTACTGGAGGGAGGGAGCGTGGATAGCAGGAACAAAGAATATCCAATCGCACGCTGGAGGCTTTTTAAGTCTCCTTGCAGAAAGCTATTCCAGAGCCTGAAGCAGCTCCTGGTGCGACCACCCCTGTAGGAGAGGTGCCAGCCACGTGCAGCCCAGCCCTGCAATCTTGTCAACGATCAGATATTCGTGCTTAGGGGTTAGGGCACCTGTAACTCCCAGGAAACCAGTCCTCAAACAATCTGATGCTCTTTGCAAGGACAAAAGGCAGCCAGCCCCCTTCTACCTGAATCCTTTTAATTCCTCTACCTCGGCCAAGGGCCAACAGCTCACTGAATTCTTGGTCGCTATGGGGCTCAGCCTCTCAAGGTAGCCTTGCTGCTCTCTGACCTTCATTCATGGGGGAGCTGCAGAAGGAACTGGAGGAGGGCACAGAAGGATGTCCCCTGGGGGCAGTGGGCAGAGTAGCCCACACTAGGTCCTCAGCCCCAAGTTTCCATTTCTGCCCAGTACCTGATGAAAATAACTCATTTTCAAACCATATCACCCATGAATGAGGCAAGCAACAGATGAAAGGAACTACAGCGACTTTCCCAAGTCATCTAAAGTGTGGCTAGCATTGCCACGATTCCCTGGTATGAAGTTTCCAGACAAGGGAGAAAAATGGACCAAAGGGAATGTCTCTCTTAAAAGGGAAGTGGATCTGTGTTGAGATAAGTCAGAAGAAGGATAATTCTGGGAAGGCTGATCCTGGTTCCTTGTCATCATCCTATCCTCGGTGGCCTTATTGGAAATTCCTACCCTCCCTCCCTCCAGGCTCCCCATCCCCACATCAGGGCGGGGCCACTTTCTATGAAGAAAATAGAGGTTGCAATGTTTGGCATACTAATTCAGAGTATATGGTCCCAAATATTGTTTGCTATGGCTCGTGGGCTTATGATATTTAATTTAAAATAGATTTTCCTAGATAAAAAGAGACTTTATACACATGGCCATTAGAAGCAAACCGTTTTGCTGCTCGGCATTGGTAAAATACAATATTTTTAAAGCATTTTATAGCACGTTGGCCCTTTGGCAGGGATGGAGTGTTCTGAAAAGATGGAGGCTTAGCACAGTGACAAGGTGGTCCTGGTGTGATTGTCACAAGCCCTATTCTGTGGGCAATTTTCACCTCCATAAGCTCAATTTTCTTTTGTATAGTAAATTTCCTTCTTAAAACCTGAAGTTATACTCAGATCTGAGAAAGTCTAACTCTTGAGATCAGGCAGCTGAAGTGATGGCCACAAATGCTTTATTATGTCATTTCTCATTAAATATGAACAGATTGTTTCCACAGCAAACACAGCAAGCATGAGGCCAGGTGTTTTCCCGTTTTCCACGTCTCCTCCAGCGTTAGTGGGAGGGCTGTGGAGCTTTCCCTTTTTCTCCCTTTTTCTGCCTTCTTTTAGCAATCGCCTGAGATTGAGGCTGCGGAAAGCGTGGCCTGGTGTTTTAAAGGCCTGGAGGTCGATGTACAAGTTAAATAAGGCTGGTCTACACGGACGGAGCACAGGAGGGGCAGTTGTGCAGCTCTTGGCGATGCAAGTTCCATAGAGTGGCTACAAAAGAAAAATACCTTCTTATTCATCTCATGGAGGACCATACCATGAATTATGTCAATCCAGCTTGTTTTCTTCAACTGATTCATTTTAAACTTCAGAAGATGTCAGTAGACCTAGCAGGGCAGAGCCCACTGAGCGGCTTAACCATGAAACACACAAGGGAAAAGGACAAGGAGAAGAATCCATGGTGTTAACTTATAGGTTCCTGCTCCGAGTGGGAGCATTCTAGCGGCCCTGGCCTCCATCTTCCATCCTCCCCTCGAAACCAGCCCTAGACCATATCCTTCGCTGGAATATGATCACGAGAGGGCATGTACCTCAGGGTCCAATCTGTTGCGCTGGTTTTCTTGATGCAACGTTAGCCGCTAAAGACTTTTGCTGGAAAAGCTGATACTTGAGAAATGGTTTTGTATTAGTTCAGGATAGAAAGGAAAGCTGATAGCAGTTTCTAGATGATCAGTAATCCTTTCTTATGAGTGGCCAAAGAGAAACAGCCCACTTCCTGATGGAGCCTCAGAGAAACGTGGAGGTACGAGAACAATTGTTCCCAATGCAGTTCCGTCTATAATTAGCGATGCACCAACCACTGCCCGGTTTGTTTTTCTAGTTCAGTAACCTTTAACAACACTTGTAATCAGTTGGGTTTTAAGAAAGAGGGGGTGAGGGCCAGGGGAAAGAGTTACATTACACTCAGCACAGCAGTCCTGGAGAAATGCTCATGGCTGGACACACCTTCCTGCCAGGGTGGCTTTCTGTGCCTTTGTTTGAAGGGATATAAACAAAGCTTAGGGGAACACAGGAGAGATCCTGCAATCCCACGGGGTAACTTTAGAGGAGAAGCTGTCTCCTTTGTCCGTGGAGTGAGGGATTGGGTTTGCAGGCAGCCTGAGGACTGCAACCCTGCCTTTGGGGAGCTCTGGGGACAGGTATTTACCTGGTCTGCACCTGGGTATCAGTTGCTTAAATGGGGCACAAACCTGCCAGGGCTTGAAAGAGTCAGAATATGTACCTGGCAGAATTAACAAAACTAGAAGACACCTTTGCTGAAGCAGGCAAGACCCCTACTGGGGGTTTTGCAATTCAACTCCAGAAAATTCTTTAGAGGGGTTATCAATTAGCACATGCTATGGTGAGCAGGAAGGCAAATATTGATTTGTAAAGTTCCTATCTCAGTGGCTGTCTTTGAATGAACTCGGGGATTGACCCCTCTTAACCAGCTGTTAAAATTAAAGCAAAAAAAGGACTAAGGTTTTTTTTTTTCTTGTTAAAATAACCATTTTCTGTTTATAAAGAGGCACTACATGTTCAGTATAGACAAATTAGGAAGTATAGGTAATAGAAAAAGAAAAATCAAAAGCATCCATAATCTCAGCATTCAGCATTAACTGTGGTCTATAACATCTCAAACTTGAAAAACAAACATACAAACCATTTCTAACAAACATCAGGGCTGAGAGTACATACTATTTTGTAATCTACTTTTGTCACTTTTGAGTCTTTATTGCGGCCATTACTTGTAATTGATAAATTTGCATCTACATCATTTTTAATGGCAGCTTAGTATCGTATGTCATGGATGGTACAAAAGCTTATTTAATCAGTCCTTTGTTTTTAGACACTCAAATGGCTTCCAGCTTTTCTGTATGTTGTAAACTGCTTCGGTGAACCACCTTCCGGGTAAATATTTACATTAAAATGTTACTGCTGTTGTTGTTCAAATGGAATAACTTGGCGATGCTTTAGAAAATGTTCTGAGAACTAAAGTCAAGGCAAAGGGTGGCATAAGCTCAAATGAGGCAGTGACCTTCTAAATACATCTGAATAGAAAATGTGAATAGAGTTTCCTAATAGGTATGACTCAAATAGTAAAATAGGAAATGTTAAAAGACATTCTATAAAAATACCAGGCGTTTAACCAAATTGTACAGGGCCTCCAATGATCTGTTAGATGTCTGCCATCTCTAATTTCTAAGCATGCTATTCTAGGAGCCTCTGTTTTTATAACACATAAATGCATGTGGCGTCTTCCTGGGTTATTTGGACCAAATACTGTAATTCTTTAAGCTCAGCAGGCTGTTTTGGGGGATTACCAAAAAACCTGGTTCAGATGGCGATAGAGAGCTGGGGGGAAGATGTTGAAATGATAGTGGTAAAGGGCAAAATGCTAGGAGAGAGCAGGTCTAAACTTAGTGAACTCAAAATATATGATTTGATAAAAATAATCTTAATCTCTGCTTTCAAGGAGAGTGTTTATAACAAGCATGGACAGCAGTTAAGAAACTCAGCAGACAGCCTTGGGTATGGAGGGCAATCATGTGGCAGGCCTGTCACCACCCCCTCTCCCAGGTCCTTGTCCACTAGACGTGGCTAACAATCAAACCACGCCTCCCTGAGATCACCCACAGCCCCAGGATCCTCCATCCGGGTCTCCAGGCTGCCATGAGTAACCTATTGGAACTGGCACTGGAGGTGATACTTAGTTTTTCTTGCTGGCCTAGTGGGTTTCCACCAATAAGGGACATGTTGGAGGAAGGGGAGGATTTATGTGGTTAGGAAAGTAAGAAACTGATGCCTGGATTGATGGAGCTAAAAGGCAGGAGAAGGGCATTCTGCTGAAAAGGCTGAGAATCCATCCTGGTGCAACAATCCCAGAGGCCTGTTTTCTTGTATGTAATTTGGAATTATAATCCACAGATTTTCCTGAAGTGTTTAATCACACCCTCCCCACTAGAACTAGGGGCTCCTACGAATGACTCTACTGCAGCAAATTGTAAGCCCTCATTTCTATATATGGATCTTTCAATTATTCAACATTTATTGAGTGCCTTTTGTCTTCAACTGGATTACCCAGGAAAGAGGCGCCTGAGACAGGACTTGTGTGTAGCTAATTTATTATGGGACCTGAGTTCAGGGAACTCAGGGACCTGGGACCCTTTGCTGCAGTGCTGCAATGCTGCAGTGCTTGCACCTGGACAAACGTCTTCCCGAGCAACAAAATACAAAGAAACTCTAAGGGACTAAAAATAACTGCGTGCATGCAGTTGGGGCAAATTCTGGGCAACAAGATACAAAGAGACCAAGAAGTCCAGCAGCCACTTCTGCAGAGCTGGGAGCAAAACAGGGCACTGCCCATGCCCCCTGCACTCAACACCACCAAAGGGGTGGGCAGAACACCTAAGCCACCCCTCTGGCCCAACCCCTGGATACATCCCTACCCTCACCCCATATAAGGTACCAGCTCGCCTCCCTGAGCGAGTGAGCAAGAGAACCTGTTACTTGTTCTCGCTCCCCACTGCTGTTGCAGGGGCTCCAATAAAGCCTTGCCTGAATTTCTTGTCTGGCTTCTTATCAATTTCTATTGATTAAGGAGGCCAAGAACCCTGGTCGGTAACAATTGAAAAGAGCAACACACAAAAAGAAGGAAAGCCAATATGAGGATGTGGGCTTGATTCCCTTAGGAGCCTCTGAAGAGCTTCTAGAATCTTCCTCAGCCTTATCTGGTGAGGGACTGAGCAGGGGATCCATGTCCCCGCCCCCCACAGGTCAAAGACTGCCCCAAGGAATAAGTCTCTTGCACTCAAGTGGGTTCCTGCTGTCAGACCTGAAGCAGAAAGTGAGAGATACACATGTGGCCTGGGCCCAGGGCGCTGGGGCAGACACGGTTGCTACAGCTATGGCTGTATTAGAAGTAATAAAATTATTAGACACAATCTCTCTAAGTGACAGCTGAATGATGGGAAGGAACAAACCTTACAGGCTGATAGGAGAGAGAGTTCATAGGCACGGAGGCCAAAAAGAGCTTGTCCTATCCCAGGACCAGACAGTCTAAAATGACTGGAGCCAAGTGAATAAGGAGAAGGGAGTTAGAAGATAAGAGATGCCAAGGGCACTGTAGACCATGAGAAGTTTGTGTTTGATGGCAAGACATTGGAGAGTTTGCAAGGGGAGGAGTGACATCATCTGATTTAGCTTAAAAAACCCCCAAAACACTCTGGCTGCTGAGTGGAGAACTGACAATTGGGAAGGGAAGAATTGGCAGTTGGAAGAGTGAGCACAGAAGCAGAGGGAACTATGAGGGGCGATTGTAGAAGCACATGTAACAGACAAGGGTTGTTTCTTATAGGGCAGTAGTCTTCAAACATATTTCTCTTGCTCACCCTAAAAGGATTTTGAAAAATTATTAGTTTATTTTCACACTTTTTTTTTTTTTTTTTTTTTTATGCGGTACGCGGGCCTCTCACTGCTGTGGCCTCTCCCGTTGCGGAGCACAGGCTCTGGACGCACAGGCTCAGCGGCCATGGCTCACGGGCCCAGCCGCTCTGCGGCATGTGGGATCTTCCCAGACCGGGGCACGAACCCGTGTCCCCTGCATCGGCAGGCGGACTCTGAACCACTGTGCCACCAGGGAAGCCCTATTCTCACACTTTTAAGTTGACATCTAAAGTTTTTCAACCCAAGTATTAAGTAGTTACCAAAAAAGGTAATTTCTGCTCATTATAAACGTTGACAATTTAAAATAAAACATATACCACACTTTCTAAGATATTCAGTTGAAGCTAAATTCCATAATTTATTAAATACCATTTACTGCATGCATTCATTTTAAAAGTATATTAACAAGCTTTTCCATGACAGTCAATTGTTGTATTCTATTTTTTATCTTTTAATTCATATTTTTATTCTGCTTTTCATTACATTTCCCTACAGATTTTTATCCTAATGTAGTATATTTTAATGTTTGAAGTTCTTTTATTGATTATCCTCACATAGTGTCTACATCAAAAATATGTGTAAGAATTGGAATTTTTTTTTAATTCCTACGGTCATCAAACTTCTAACTAGTGATTTTTTCTGATTGAATTATCAGAAGTTCTAACACACAGTTAATTACAATAATACACAATTGACTACAAAAAAATAAGCATATTACTAACACACAGTTGATTATAATAGCATCAACTATTAATTACTAACGCACAATAGATTACAATAACATAAACACATTACAAATGCTATTGAATAATGATTAGACATAAAAAACTAAAGTTTATTAAAAATGCATCTCTTCAGGGGGTTAATGGGGTTTTTTTTTTCCCTCGAATGGTTTTTATTTCCTGCTAGAATGAGACAGAGCTCGACATCAATTCTATCCCAATTTTTATTTTCATTGATATAAATGCTAAGAAAACTTATGCACAAAAATACGTAAATAGAAATGAAAGTTTTATTGTAGCAAAATCTGTCAATGATTTGAACTCCTTCTGAGTTATATGCCAAAATATGACAAGGTCACCTGTCTTCAAAATACGCTTGAATGACCTATCAGCTCAGTTAGTTCTTTGTTCGTTTTGTTGAGCACCAGGAATTGGAGACAATCTGACTTCACCAAGGATGTTTCCCCGTCCTTGGGTGCATTCCTTTCATTCCTTTCACCAAAGAACCTAAAGCGTTTTCCACCCCAAAGGTAGGCGCCATTGTAAGCTCAGGAATGGATGCTGAGTAAGCTTTTCTCTGTGTAAGGGAAGGTGTGCGAAGAGGGGCACTGAGACTGTAAATGACCTCAGCATCTTTCTCAGGCAGATCCTTTTGGAGAAAGAGAATAGGGAAATCGATTGCCTTAGACTCTTCATTTCTTGTACACCTGGGAAAACTTTCATGTAACCTCTCAGTGAAAAACCATGGTTTCAAGCCCACTGGTCTTGGTTTTAGCAATGAAAGTGTTAAAAATGACTGGAGTTAGAGTAGATATCAAAGGTTGAGGCTCAGGACTTGCTGATGGCATGGATATGGGGTATGTCTAGACAGAGAGAATTCAAGATGGTACTTCAGTGTAATAAGAAGAGAGGTGGGTATAAGGGTGTCTGAAATACAGTAATAAACTTTGTAATCTCAGTGGCTGGAGAAATAAACATTTATTTCTTATTCAGGCAAAGCCCTCTCTGGGTTAAGACTGACTCTAGGATCCGGGATTTCTCCAAGGCGTGACGCTGCCATGTCAACACATGGCTTCCAAGGTTCTGCAAAAGGGAAAGAGAGAGAGGTTCCAGGTTGTAACTTTCTTGTCCTGGAAATAACTCTGGTCACTTTTGCTTACAGCCCATTGACCAGAAGCAGGCACCGAGTCCTCAGCCGATTGCATAAGAGACTGCCACAAAGGACACCACAAGAGCATTTTGTGAGTGCTGTCTTGGCCATGCTGTGTTTTGGCATGTGAAACTAGATGAATGACGTTTCTGAGCGGGGGACAACATTTGTATAGGTTCATTGCAAACCAGAGTTTTGGGAAAAAAATGTAATTGTTTTCATATAGAATAATAAATAGGCAAGACCAGTGGAGGAAAATATGGAAAGTAACACCAATGAGAAGGGCTTGCCCTACCAAATAATGAAGTATATTACAAATCTAAAATAATTACAATGGGAAGTTTCAAAAGAACAAAAAAGAAAAGCCTGAAACAGACTTTAGTTTATATAAACTCTTAATATATAATGAAAGGCAGCCTCATGGGGCATCTGTACCACTCTTTACACCATTACTAAAATAAATTACACACGGATTTAAAGGGTTGAATGGGAAGCAAAATACTTATTTCAAAAAATAATCTTGACATCATTTAAATAATCACCTACATTTTTCTTCTCTGAAAGAATAATGTAGGTGATTGTTTAGATTATTTCAAGATGAGCAAGGACTTCCTGAGCATAAAAGCAATAGAAGAAATCATGAAAGAAAAGACTGAATACATTTGAGAATATATTAATTTTTTTGTCTGTAGGCAATGCAAACAAAATTAAAAGGCAAATGACAAACTGAAAACGGATATTTAAATAAACACGAGACAAAGGGTTACAATCTTAATTTAAACAACTCTTACAAAACTGTGATGCCACCAACATGCCAAGTTTTAATGGCAAAAGGTAAGAAAAGACAATTCACACTAGAAATACAAACAGCTAAGAAAGACAATGTCATGCAACATAAAATAATCTTTTTGCTCACCAAATTGACAGATAATTTTAAGCTGTTACTTTAGGAGTCAATGCTGGCAAGGCTTTAATGAGAACGATGATGACATATTCTGCTGGAAAAAGTGTGAATTAGAGCAAACTTCCTGGAAAGCAATTTGTAATACGTAATCAATACTGAGATGCTAAAATGTTTATGCCAATGTTCTATATCTGACATATATATATATAAAATTGATCTGTACAAGAGTTGTACACCTTGCTATACATAAACCATAACCTTAATTTAAAAGAAACATATGTGCCTACAATGAAAATGGATAAAAATGTTAAAATAATAATAGTACTTATCTCTGAGTGATTTGTTTATTTTCCTTTTCCTTCTCACCATTATCCAATTTTAAATAATAAATATTAAATAATTATTAATACAATAATTAAAATTGATGTCAGTAATATAAATAGCAAATTAAGTGCAGTCACAGAAAGGTATCCTGCTCTGAAACCATGGTCCTCAGGCTTTTGAAAGAAATTCAGCTTTTGTCAAACTCACAAAATCATTAGTAGCCCAGTTCTCTCCCCTAAACCAAGTCCATCATGTAGGCTTTGGTGCAGTGCTGTGCAGAGGAAAGCATACTGGGTTGTAAGTTATAGATTAACTTCCAAGGCGATCATTACCAGGACTGCTCACAAGTGTGATTTACAGCAAAGAGGTCTTGAAACTCAACACACCCTCTGAAACACTATAGGTGAAGGAGAACTGAAAAGCTAGCTGGATATTGTTTGTCTTACAGGAGAAAATTTGTCATTTTAGTCAGGTAGAAATCACCCATCATCATGGGCAGTTAACTTGCAAGAATATCTTTTCCTGCCTCTGTCTGTAGTCTCTCCAACACCCTGACCCGAGGTTGCAAGAGAAGACTAAGAAGACAAATATGGCAGGTCCTACCCAATAGCCCATCTTCACTTTCTTCTTGATAACACCCTGATTTTGTGTGGGGTCCAGCTCTAGGGAATGAAACGTGATTGTTCTAACTCCTTATGGCCATGTCATTTCTTGTTGGCAAATATTCTTTTCCAGAGCCTTGCGTGAAGCTGAAAGTGGATCCATATAAGGGGAAGTCTAGCTTTTCAGGGGAAGCTTTTCTTCTAAGATAAAAGGACAGAGGCTTATAAGGACACAGTCTTTTGTCTCTGCCTCACTCTCCCCCTGGAAGGCTGCCATGATGCCTGGAGCCATGGTAGCCATCTTAGGATCATAAGAGAACGTTTAAGAGAATTCCATAGAAGCCTACCCAATGCTCTGACATAGTTAAGCTGCTGACCCAGCTCTGGAGCGTCTGTCTACAAATTTCTTGAGATATTAAGCGTTCGATGGCTAGGGTTTGTTACTTGCAGCTAATTGCTTCTTAATAAGATATAATGAGACTTTAGAGATGACCCTGGTTTGCTCATAATCTTGTTCCTAACTTCCTAAATATGGGATTTGTGGCAATTTGTGACAACTCTAAGGGAGTTCTATAAACACGTTTTGTGTTCTTGCAGACTAACATGGGGAGTGAAGAAGGTCATGCCAGCAGTTAAATCAGATCAACCCTGCCTCAGTTAAATCTTTCAGACTCAAAGATGCTTGAGACCTCCATTAGTCCTCTTGTCCTGGTGTTTATCATCTTCAATTAACTTACTTGGTGTCCAATGTTCCAATTCTGTTCTCTGGATCTACTCTTTGGGAGAAGTGCCATATTTAGAAACACCTACCCATAGCTATCAGAGTTACCTATGACCCCATGGAAAATGTATTCTTATCTAAAACATATCTATCGGTATCTTGTCATGAGCTTCTTACCGAGAGTTTACCTTTACCTGTAAGAGTCAATCTCATAGCAGAATTTGGGGCCAGGTCTTTTAAATAAGAAAACTCTCTGGTATCCAGGCAAAGGACTGCTGCTCTGTCAAAATATAAGTCCAGCTTGAATTACACCAGTAGGGTTACAGACAGACTCATATACCTAAAAACTCATACATAATCTGCACTCCAGTGTGTAAACAAACAACTTTTAAAACAATGACCCATCTAGAGTTTAGTAAAATATGCAATATTAACAGTCATCCCAGTTACCAGCTAGAATGACCTAGACTCAATGTCCCCACTATCTGACAACATTTATTTGTGTATTCCATACTCAAACACTGCCAGGAATGTGGGGAAGGAATATTGTCTTGGATATCAGGACTTTGACCCTAGTCCTCTTTCTGCAATGAATTCATTCTGATTTGAGTGAATCCCTTCCCCTCTCTGGGCCTTAGTTTTTTTGTAGTGTAAAAAGATGAATTGGACCACATGACCTTAAAGGCTCCAGACTGCTTTCAGATTCTCCTGCATAGGAATGTAGGAAAACAGAAAGAAATTTTGCCCTCTTTCTGTTAGAAGATGCCCCGTAGACCTGAAAAATAATATTTGGAATGCCAATGTTTTCTGAAAACTTACTATATGCCAGGCACTAGACTGTGAACAGCTTTTTGTGTGTTACTTCATTTATTCCTTAAGATAACTAAGCATTATCATTCCCATTTTGCCAATAAGGAAACAGGTCTGAAGGAGCACCATGCCTGTGCCAGGATCACATAAATAAAAGGAGAGAGTTTCGATTCCAAAATCCATCCTCTTACCCATCATACCACCCTACTTCCATAAGGGATTTAGCAAGTTTCAGCAGTATTTAAAACAACATATGAGCTTAATTGTAGAAAAGAACACCTCAAGGTTCTACTTATTTCTGTCTAAAATTAAGTATGCATTTCAGTAAAATGTTGTGTTTTGTATTTTTTGGAGGCTGTGTTTTGGCTCCTATGGGAAAATGGCATCTTCTTCATAAAGGGCGGATAAGCAAAGAATGATCTGTTACATTTGATCATCGGAGTCACATCATGTGAGACGTTTTACGGCCTGTTAAGATTCGGGTTTTCACGAATTGCTGTCATTGAATTCCATAAACATCCCTTGTGTTCAGGATATTGTAGCACCTACTCTCAAGGTATTGTTACTATGCTGTGTAAAAACACACTTGCCCTCTGCAGGCTATGGTTTTGCTTTGAAATCTCTGTAATTAACACATTCGCATTTCAGGCACTGGGTATTATTGAGTTCAAAGAAAAAAAGATGTATTTCATCCTTTATTTTCTACAGATGATTCATCAATTCCACTCCTCCCGCCTACAGACATCTAAATTTCAGTTTTCTGAGAAGCTACAAAGCGTGAAGTGGCATCTAGGCATTGAGTCAGAGGACACCAAGTGTTAAACTGTAATACCGCCAAGAGTTTGGTGTCAACCCTCTTAACCTGTTTTCCGGTGTAGGCGTCATTAACAATGCTCTTTGCCCTTGGGTACTAAAAGGAAAAGACTCCAGTAACCCTACACCGGCTGTTCCACTTAAGTAACTACCTGATGCGTGGTTATCTTTCCAGGCTATCCGGGGAAGGGGGTGGAAACATTTGCTTCTGTGTCCTTGGCAAGCTGGTTAATGCTTGTCAAAGCAACGGGCTCTGTTCCCTGAGGCTCAATCCCTGATCAACATTTGAATTTGCACGCTTGTGATAGCCAGATAATGCTCAGGATTGTGTTTACGGGACTATGAGACAGCACAAACATCAGCATGTTCACTTCACACACACACACACACACACACACACACACACACACACACACATCAGACATGTAACAGGAAATATTATTCCACACTGAAATACCTTAGTTAACTTTCCAGGTGCCTCTATACTAATTTGAAATATCCCTAGCAATCCCCACATAATGTTTGGAAACTTCCTCTTCAACATTTTCTTTATTTGTTCAAGTAAATCTATTCATCAATATTTCCTTTATTTGCTCAAGTAAATATATGAAGTATCCAAATATTCACTAAGGATTTGGTTAAAAGGGCTATAAGCACTTTTTTTTAATGTATCAAGATGGCCCCTGGTGATCTTCTTGAGTCTTGACCAGTAGACGCAGCTAATTAGGTGGAATATTCCAGAGAAATGGAAGTCCCTGCAGAGAGAAATAATTCAAGCCATTCCCTATTTTACAATGCACATTGTAAAAAATGATTTCTTCATTATGAGAAGAAGGGGCTGCTCCAAGGGAGTGGAAATCGGCAGAAAGAGCGCTCCTCGGGTTGTAAAGAGGGAAATTTTTCAACAGTTATATAACCTCGATATTTTAAAAATGCTCTTTGGGGATCAAGCAGTCCAACTCTTCCAAGCCAGTCATTTTTCAATCCAAGATCAAAAGTGACACTTTAAGAGAGGTACATAAAGAAAAAGAAGAAGAAATTGTTGCAGTTGAGTGATTCCAAGGTCTTGTCACCTTGTATATAAATGATTTCTGTGTATAATCTCCTGCTCGTGTATAACTCGGACCTGAGCTCTCTGCCAGGAAATCTCTGTGGCCAGTGTTAAACAGGATATGGCCCATCTTGCTGGCTCTGAGCAGCCCACAGTGCATTTTTGTCCTGGGATGGAGACCTTTATTTGCTGGCTGCAACTTGGATTTGGATGCCCAGTCACACTCTAAGCTGACCACTTTCTGATGTGTGATGCTCCCAGAACTTTCCACAGAGCAGGGCTCTCTGAGCTTCTCCCCAGAACTCCGTGTATTTTGCTGCTGACAGCAACTCTGTCTCCTGGATATACATGCCCTTTTGGAGACATGGTGGAGAAGAGTGACCTCCTCCAAGCAGCCAGGTATATCCCAACCAAATTTCCAAAGTTCCAAGTTACTTTTCCATCTCACTGAATAAAGGAGCAGAGATTCCAAGGCAATCCATAGGTCTAGGGTAACCTATGTCTCATCCTAAGAAGCAGCTCCACCATCTTTCTGTTTTCCATTTGAAGTAAGTCTTTCTGTCTATCTACCCCAAGTCACTTGCCTCATTAAGCATAGAGACAGGAAAGTCAGTTGCTCACTGGCCATCTTCTGCCACATGAGGAACACACTCTCAATCTGAGCACACACTGCCTTCAGCAAGTGATAGTTATATCCAACCCTCACTGCCTACTGCACAAGTCCTGATTCTTTTGCTTAAATTTGAAGAATCTCTTTCATCTTGCCTCAAACTATCTAATCCATGCTGTATCCCCACTGGTCAATTATGTTAGACCCACTGCCTCTAACTCTCTGCTTTTCTTAATATCCTAAACTTGTCATACTTGTCTCTTCCTCCATGCCTTTGTCCACACTGTTCCTGACCCTTGACTTCAAATGACTTCATGCTCATAGTTACTGACAGTGTTTTACAGAGCGCTGGCTATGTGCCCAGTCCTGTGCTGGTCACCTTGCATATGGTATAGTAGCTTACTTGTATAATGTCCAAGGAAGGTAAGGATACTTATTCCTGTTATACCAAACAGGAAACTGAGGCTTGGAGATCTAAGCAGATGCTGAGATGCCTCATCAAGAGCTGCCTCCCTTTTCAAGACCAAGGTAACTCATTCTCCTTGCTGCTGAGAGTGTTGAGTGCTCACCTTACACTTTTACCTCTCCCAGCAATTGGAAGGGAGCTGCTTTTCCTTCCTCGGGGGGGCAGCCCCCATCCTATGACTTCTTGGTGCAAGAATATAAAAGTCTGGACCCCTTGACTTAATTTGGGACATTTCTCTAGGACCATCCCTTGTCCAGAGCTCCCTTTGGGCCAGCTCAGGCCTCTGGTGTTTCTGTATCGAGGCTTCACTTCTCCTCTGCCCAGCCTGCTTCCCCCGCCCCTCACCAGCACTGCTCCGAAGAGCACACCCTGTTACACCTCCCGCACACAAACTGCAGAGTCTCACAGTCTATTTTCTGGGGAATCCAACTTGATGACGAAGGTTGCTTTATGTGCCCCAAATCAAGACCAAGGAGAAGATCTGAGATTTAAATATAACTCTGCTTCAAAGACTGTGTTCCTTTATTTTTGGCTGTTCCTTCCCCCATTGAAAGACCATCCATTTTTCCCTTCTCAGATGGGCGGAGCTCTTTTTCCAGCCTCTCCCGACTCCAGGCACCAGAATGCTTAGATTCCACCAGAGGAAAGTGGGAAAGTGTGGCCTCACAGAGAGCGTGTACACACATAGATCCAGCACACAGATGTGTTTGTCTGTCCTGTGTTGTCCTTTAAAAAGGTGAGTCAGTATTTAAAAAATCAGATGTCACCCCAAAACACAGCTTTCCAACTTCTCTTGAAAAATCAGAGTAGCCAGCAATACTAGGTGGTCATATGGTCACATGGTCACATGAGGACAATGCCTGCTGCTGGACAGTGGTGTGGCGGCCCCCATGGACACTGCAATTGGCTGCTGTCTGCACCATCCCCAAGGAATCCCTACCATGGGGATTGGGGGCAATTGCCATTTATCAAGTTCCTAGTCTATTTTTATTCTTTTAATGGAGCAAGAGTTCTCTCTATGTGTGTTCCTACCAAAAGATAGAAGAATGAAAGATAGGCCTGGAAGATTATATATTTAAAGGAAAAATATAAGGAAAAGCTCTGGGGGAGAGGGAATAAGAGGGAAGCTTAATTTTACCTGTTTAATGTGTAAACCGAATGGGTGAGTTACAAAAATACATCTTACGTTGGTCAATGCATGATCTTCCTAGCACCTATGGAAATTAAAGTTTGGTCTACAGTTCTGCTGAATAACAGCACTATCCACAATAGCCAAGACATGGAAACAACCTAAATGCCCATTGACAGATGAATGGATAAAGAAGATGTGGTACATATGTACAGTGGAATACTACTCAGCTATAAAAAAGAACAAAATAGGGACTTCCCTGGGGGCACTGGGGATAAGACCCTGCACTCCTAATGCATGGGGCCCGGGTTCGATCCCTGGTCAGGGAACTAGATCCCACATGCCTGCCGCAACTAAGAGTTCACGCATGCCACTACTAAGGAGCCCACGTGCTGCAACTAAGACCCTGTGCAACCAAATTAATTAATTAATTAATTAATTAATTAATTAAAAAAGAAGAAAATAATGCCATTTGCAGCAACATAGATGCAGCTAGAGATTATCATACTAAGTGAAGTAAGTCAGAAAGAGAAAGACAAATACCATATGATATCACTTATATGTGGAATCTAAAATATGACACGAACCTATCTATGAAACAGAAACAGAATCACGAACATAGAGAACAGACTGGTGGTTACCAAGGGGGAGGGAGTTGGGGGAGGGATGGAGTGGGAGGTTGGGGTTAGCAGATGTCAGCTATTATATATGGAATGGATAAACAGCAAGGTCCTACTGTATAGCACAGAGAACTATATTCAATATCCTGTGATAAACCATAATAGAAAAGAATATTAAAATAAGAATGTATATATATGTGTAACTGAATCACTTTGCTGTACAGCAGAAATTAACACAACATTGTAAATCAACTATACTTCAATTTAAAAAAAAGTTTGGTCTACGAACGAGATCAAGGAATGATACTGTGAGTCAGGTGTTGTCCGTGGTCTAACAGAAACAGCCCCAGATCTGGAGTGAATGGAGAGGGGGATGAGGGAAAGAGGGGTGTCTGCTCCTGCTTCTGCTATGATGTGGTCCTGTGGACAAGCCCCAGAACCTGCCCAATTTCAGACACTTCTGTAAAATGAGTGCTGCATTAGATAATTTCAAAGGTTCTGTCCAGCTGTAAAATCCTAAGATCTATGACTTGTTTGCTTATTGTTCTGTATGATTTAGTTTGCCCAAGTAATAGACATATGAGGGCATGGATTATGCCTCCTATTTCTTTGTATCTCTCACAGTGCGAAATGGAAGATAAGCACGGTACACGTATTGATGGATTAAATGACTGCTCTCCAGAGCCTGCAAGTGAGAACTTTTCCACAAGGCGCACCTAATCCAGACCACAGACTTCATCTAAGGAGAGAGAAGAAAGCAAACAGACAGAGATAACATTACAAATAGCAGGAGCTGCACACAGCATGAAAGAAAAGTGACCACAGTTCACAAATGGAAAATGTCGTAACAATTCTGGGGAAAAAAGGAGTCAAAAATGCGTTTCCTCCAGCACAACGATTTCTCATGAACAGAAAGCGCCCTTTGGACGTAGTCTGGAAGGAATTGAAACTCACTACTCTGGAAAATCGATTCATCAGGATGAGAGAAAGTCACAGCTTTCTATCTGAGATCTCCCTCCCACTCTCCACGCCCCACTTTGTTTCAGAAGCACATTTCAGAGAGGGCTGGGGGTGTCTGAGATTGATCTGAATCACCCAGAATTTGGCTAAGCTTTTACTCCCTCTATAATTCCTTGCGATTTTCTAGGCATAATTGTTTTAAGAGGATTTTTCCTGAATTATTGCTTCAATCCAATTGCCTTCTTGGTTTAGACCTATGCCACGCTGTAGCTTCTGTGTCATTTTCCTTAAAAAATCCAGTCACCTGATTGCTGATGAGTCTGGTAACTTTCCTGAAGCCTGAGGAAGTACGGAGGGGCACCATGTTGTACAACGAAGCCTGTCGCCATCTTGCCGCCCACCCCCATCCCCCCCACTCCTTTCTGGCTTCAGCACCTTCCAAAAAGCCATATTCCCACCCATGTCTCTCCCTGGCATGCACCTGAGAAGAGTAGCTTGGACCCCTCTCCATCAACTGCTTCTCTTTTGGGGAGTAGGCCCTACCCACTGGCCTACTTAGAATTCCAAGGACCCTCGAGTTCTAGTGAGCAAGAATTTCTCTATCCTGCTACCCTTAAATATTTTTTATAAGCCTTCCAAAGTGCCTAGAACCCTGAGCATAGCATCTCTATATTTTCTCTGCTTGGCACTTGTATTTGATTCTTAGTCTAGAATATTTAAAGCTGAATGTAATTTTTGATGATGATTTAGTTTAATCCTCTCATTTCATAGCTAGGGGAACTGAGCCTTACCCCCAAATTAAATTCCTCTAGAATTTCTAAATATAACTCAACTACTTTGGCCAACCATCAACAGAAGATATAGACCTTTGTTCCATGTGGAGATCTACCAGCTTGTTCATACCCCAAACCATATATAATCTATGCTTTGGGTGAGATAAAGAATTTTGCAGGATAATTCTTTTAAAAAATACTTGATTTTTGCCCTACTGTCTGATATTATAACTTAATTTCTACATACTGTGGAACTCCACTCTATATAGTAAGTAATGTGGGAGAACACCTTGATGAGGTGACATACATCTGGGAACCAGCGATGACAAAGCAAAGAGGTTTGAGACATTGTGGGAAATTCCTAGAGCTATAAGGATTTTGATTTGGATGCATCATGGGGATTTGGTGGCATGGGAGGCGGATAGCTTGGTGACTAGGTGGGGGAAGGCACAGCCTTGCATGACAGCTGAGGATTTTATATTTTGTCTTGTGGGTGGTGGCATCACTGAGGAGGTCTAAGGAGAGAGGAATTTGGTCTATTTTTGCTTTTTACATCTACAAGATGGTAGAAGATAGCCTACAAGGGGATAACACTGACAGCCAAGAAGATATTTAAGAGGCTTTTACAATGATCCGGGTGAGAAATGATGCCAGAGGAATGGCCAGAGGGGGAAGATAAGGGAATGGAGGGAGATATATTTAGGGAATAGAATCAACAATCAACTGAGGAGCAGTTGAATATGGCCAGTGATTAACAAAGACTAGGCATTTGAAATGTCTATGTCCAAAATGTCGCTTACTTGGTAATTATCATTCTAGCTGGAGTATCATTTTTATATTTAGACTGCAAATCTAACAAATAATCCCATGCTTTCAGCTTCAAAGGCTACAAAATACCTTGGCCAAATTTAAACATAAATTAGTAGATGGTGCTCCTATTAATTTTCTAGTCCCCAACTTAATCACACATAAAATTTTCCAGTAGTTTCAAAATCCAAGAGTCGTTAAGGTCTGAACCTTTTAGAGAGTTAATTTTACTGTCGTTTCCTCTGATTCACAAGGCTGATTTTAAACATGGCCTTTTGATGGGTTGTAAGTTGGTGATAATGCCACAGAAAACACAGATCGATAGCTTGAGGATAAAGGAGACAACAGAGGAACAATATACTAGTTTCTGATTTGGGTAAATATCAGCCAGTGCTATTGACAAACTAAACAGTGGATCAGAGTTGTGAATTCAGATGCCTGCACAGTCCAGGCCAATAGCAAAGTGGAAAGATTTAGGTATGTACACGTCGATGTGTGATGAGAGCTGCAGGAAAATGGAGCATACACATCTCAAGAGACAGCTCCTACGCCTTTCTAGTCTTCTGTTATCCTGCAGAAATGCTGGTCCAAGATTACCAGATATTCTGGGTGTTTTCAAAGCTAGGTGAAAACTTGGCTAATATTTTTAAAACTCTGCAGCCAAACAAACCATGTCTGACAGACGCATTGAGCCCATGACCCATCATTTTGTAGACTCTTGCAATTCAAAGTATGGTCCAGGGACCAGCAACATCAGCATAACCGGGGGGCTTCCTAGAAATGCAGAATCTCAAGCTCTGTCCTAGGCTGGCTCAATCAGGATCTCCATTTGTAACAAAGTTGTTGATGATTGGTGTCCACGTTCAAGTGCGAGAAGTACTGGCTTCCATCTAAAATATGACACAAATGAACTTATCTAAAAAACAGAAACAGACTCACAGACATAGAGAAGAGGCTTGTGGAGGAGGGGGGTTGGGGGAGGGATGGATGGTGAGTTTAGGATTAGCAGATGCAAACTATTATATGTAAGATGGATAAACAACAAGGTCCTACTGTATAGCACAGGGAACCATATACAGTATCCTGTGATAAACTATAATGGAAAAGATTATAAAAAAAGAATGTGTATATATGCATAACTGAATCACTTTGTTGTACACCAGAAGTTAACACAACATTGTAAATCAACTACACTTCAGTTAGAAAAAGAAAAGTGCTGGCTTCCACAGCCTCAGGCACAGAGCCTGTATTGCAGAAACTCCCCCTCTGTATCCAGAGCAGACATGCAGAAGAGCATATTTCTGTTACCAAGGCAGAGCACGGGTTGTTTTTTGGAGACAAGAGAGACAGGGGCCCTTTTGAGTTGGCTCCAGAGGAAGGACACAAGATGTCTTCTGAAGTCCGCATGTCCCTGGTAGGGTGGTAGGTGTGCCTTTTGCAGGGTCGGGACTAAGTTGAGGCCAGAGACACTGGCTTCAGGTGCAAAACTTAAGGGGGGACCCAAAACACTCTGCAATTGAGATAATAAAACAAAAATCCTTTTATGCATTATTGCATTCACTGATTGTTAATAAAATAATCATTTGATGCATTATTGTGTGAATTATTAATGAATGTTAATAAAATTGTGCTTTAAGGTAATAATTTTAAAAGTCAAAATTAATGCCAAATAACCCCCCATGATGAACAGAACATCAAAATCCTCATCTTGTCTCCACCCAGTTCCAGCTCTACTTCTGTTTATGCCACTTTGAATATTTCTATAACCTATTATTTCCTGTTATTCAGACTTGTCTCTTAAAAGCCACTGAACAAGACGTGTAATTTCAAACCTATAAAAATAAATTTAATACACAAATGCTGGTCCAGTTAGAAAAAGGCTTCATTGTAACCCCAGGAGAGTCTAAGATGCTTCAGCTTAACAGGCTGTATTTACCAGTATCATCTTGGCTTAGCTGGGAGCCGACTAGCCTCCATCCCTTTGCCCACATTATCTGAGTGCCAGACCGGGAGCTGGAGCCACTTTATTTAGGAGCAAAACATTGCTTTATTCTTCTGCTTTGGAAGTCCAGTAACTTTAGAAGAGGAGATAGGCTGGAAATGGGCCGTGGCAAGCTGGCAGGAACAAAAATAGCTGTGAAGCTGCCTTTGTGTGTCGATCTCACACGTTGACTTCCGTTTCACGGCCAGAACCTGGAAGTGCCCCAGGGTCCAGAAAAGATGAAACTCGAGGTGGGAATGAATGAGTGACCGCTAGGCGTGTTTCAGTTCCTGTCTAGGGAGTAGCAGCTGAAGATAGCAAGAAAATACTAGCTTTTCATACCGACTCTATGCAGAGTCCTATGGGAGGAAAAGCGACCAACTGTACCCTGAACGGCAGCTCTGGGGAGGCAGTTCATTGATTTTCGTGTGGCATTCACGTAGAGTGTCGGTTAGGCTCTTGTTGATCGGCTCTATGGGGAAACAGGCGAGGTATGGGGTGAACCAGATGAGCTTCTGATGTGGCATCAGAGTGTATCCCAACTGTTACTAAGCTAGCACGTAGCACTAGCACTTAGCTGGTATCTTAACTGCGTGCCTGCGCCACCCCAAGCCTCAACTCCCTCATCCTTGCAGGACCAGTATGAGATCATAACAGTGAAATTCTTTAATATGTGACCTAGCATGGAGCCTGTAACCTAGAAGGAGGCAACAACCATCCTTCCCAACCAACCAAAAGATTCCAAAGATGGGGGTTCTCTCTTTTATCCCTGGCACCCAGCAGTAACTTTTATTTGCATAGTAGATTCAACGTTTCAAAGCACTTTCCCTTAAAACAATTCTATTGTGTCCTCCCAACATTCTAGTGAATTAGGGAAGGCGAGAATTATTATCATGGTTTTTAAGTGGAAAAACCAGAACAGCTGGGAGAAGATAGGTCTTCTGACTTTGAGTCCAATAATATTTCCACTACTCTGCCATTCTTGTTTTACAAATAATACGGACTCGATGCATATTTGTTGAATATACATTTTCAGGGAACTACCTGAAAAGTCCAAAATACAGATGTTCTCATTCTCCACCAGAAAGATGCTTGTGGTGTTGAGCTTTTTTTTTCCTGATGACAAGTTATTAAGTTGCTTAAGGTGAAAGAATTTTTTATATATCTCTACTTTTTTTACAATGTGGTGTTAATTTCTGCTGTACAGCAGAGTGACTCAGTTATACATATGTGTTTTCATATTCTTTTCCATTATGGTTTATCACAGGATATCGAATATAGTTCCCTGTGCTGTACAGTAGGACCTTGTTGTTTATCCCTTCTATATATAATAGTTTGCATCTGCTAATCCCAAACTCCCAGCACTTCTTTATATATCTTTGAATCTCCCACAGCATCAAGAAGTAGGTGAACATAGTAACTGGGATTAATTTTTCTGGTTGACTGATTTATAAATGATAATCGACATATGGATATTAGATGTTTGCTTACGTTAGATGTTTGCCCATGTTTTCGTAAACAAATGACAAGGAGAACGAGCTTATGTTCATGTCAATTAGAGTAAAGCGTTAACACTCAACCCAGAGCACATAATCTGCTACGGCCACCACCACTGCAGTCCCATTGGGAGGGTTTTGTACTGACATAGCCAGAGCTACCTCCCTTCTGCCCGGGCAGTCAGAGCTCTTTGGGAGTTCATCTTTCACAAACACATTAGAAATACCGAAGCCATTCTATGGGTCAGCGCTGAATTTAAGGAGCTACATATCAACTTGAATCAGACTGATTACAACTCCTCTGAACGTAATTGGCAAAACCTAACTGCATTCATGTTTTATTAAAAGCAACTTTCATTACATAGGCGGTGCTGTCAGAAAAATAAATTACATCTGCAAGCACTTAGGTATAAAATTTTGCAGATAACTTCCAGTCGTTGGTAATTTTATATTAGAAACTGTTTTTCCAATACATGCTAAAACTTTGTTCATCAGTATTAAGCACGCTTTACCTACCACTCTCGGAATATTTATAGGATTTGTAATATAACCTTTATTTTTTCTTCTTTAGTGATTTAGTAAACTGTTTTCCACCAACTTTATTTTTGGCAGCCTCTGTAGGCCCTTTGGAAACTATAAATTGGTTTGCATTTTATATTCCACTGTTTACCATTCTCCACCCTTAGAATAGATTCCAATCCATTTTTTAAAAAAAATTAGTGGTAGGTGTTGGCTGCAAAATAAGTGAGTTCTACTTGAAACTACAATAAATCACTCATATAACTTTACAGATGGGAAAAAGTATAAAAAGGACCTATTTCAGTGTAACTCTGAAGACAATATTTGAGTTTCCACTATGGGGAGATTGGCTGACCGCACCTACAGGGTTCCCCACAAGTTCCTTTTTCTTAGTTGTACCCTTAATTTGCAACAATGTGTTTTTGGTATATTTGTCACCACTGCCATATGCAAAGTTAGATCTTTGTATTACTTCAGAATGATTTTTCAAGCAACGAACGTCGACTAACAGTAGTTTCAGAAAACAGAAGTCTTTATTTTGAGTTAATTGTAGACTTAAAGGAGAATTGCAAGGATAGTACAGAGAGTTCCCATATGCCCTTCACCCAGCATTCTCTAATAGCATCTTACGTAACCATAATACATTCGTCAAATGTAAGAAACTAACATTGGTACGGTACTTAACTAACCTATAGACTTCTTTTGGGTTTTCCAAGTTTTCCCACTAATGTCTTCTGTTCCAAGATTCAGTCCAGGATACCACGTTGCCCTTAGTTTTTATATCTTCTTAATCTCCTCCAATTTGTGACAGCTACTTAGCTTTTCCTTGTCTTTTATGACCTGGAACCTTTTTGAAGAGTCCTGGGCAGTTATTTTCTATAATGCTTCCCAGTTTGGGTATATGTAACGTTTTTCCATGATTAGGTTATAGTTATACTTTACTGGGAAGAATACCGTAAGCTGAAGTGTGCTATATCAGGACACTTGAAAGTGCTTTATCTTATCACAGGTGCTGTTAACCTTGATCACATGGTGGTGACTGCCAGCTTTCTCCACTGTGAACTTACTGTTTTCCTCTTTGCAATTAGTAAATATTTATTTGAGGGGAGATAGTACAAGACTATGCAAATATCCTACTTTATACATTTTTGCCCACTCATTTTAGCATCCATCTGTGGATCTTGCCTGCAGAAGTTTTTACTGTGGTGCTCTGATGGTGATTGCCTATTTTCTTTCTTCTTCCTATCTACTAATTGGAATTCTTCTGTAAGGAAGAATTGTCCTTTCTACCCCATATCTTTATTTGCTCATTTATCTATTTATCAGTACAAATTCAAGGATAGTTATTTACTCTTTAGGTTATAGCAATCATATCATTATTCATTTTGTTGCTTAAATTTTTCCTAATGCTTGGTCATTGGGAACTTTTTCAGGTTGACTCCTGTGGCCTTTTAATATACACCTCTTCCTTTTTTTCTGAAACCACTTCTTCTATTTCTGGCACCACAATATGCTCCACGTTCATCTTGAATGTTCCTTGCCCCAGCCCTGTCATGAGCCACTTTTCCAAAGAGCCTTTGTTCATTTTACTGGAGAATGATCTTTAGGTACTAGGCGTCCTCACTAATACTGGGGTGTTACTGTTTTTACACCTTCTCAGGAGACAGAGATAAGAAATGGGTATCTGTGTATGTACACTAACCCATGTGTACACACTTACCTATATCAATTTCTGTATCTACCTATCTGCATATAAATTTTAAAAACCAGGAGTTTTACTGATACTGCTGACTCTAAACGAGCACCATGGGGTTTATTCTAGCCTTGTTCTCTTCCTCATATGTAACTTCCTCCTCTGACAATGAGAAACCCGTTTCTCACTATCTACCATAGATTTACTTATTTCTCCAACCCTGGTGTACATAGAAAGCAGTTTCATAATTGCTAACCCTGCCCTGGGAAAAACTAATTTACTAACTAGAGGACAGTGTCTGCATGCAGTTCTTTTCCCCATTAGCCTTATGGTATCCAGTCAGAACACTGTTTTTCAAAGTTATTTAGATTTGTTCCTTTCTTCCCTGCTCCCTTCAGTGTGGTTATTATTTATTGGTAACCAAGTCTGATTCATTTGTCACAGGCTGTATTGCCTCTCAGGTTCTCCCCACAGCCTGGTTGTTTTATTTTCTTAAATTTATATACTAACTAATGTTCCCTCTTTGTGGCATGCAGTTCTCCAGGCGTTTACAAATGCATGGAAATGTGTGTCCAGCACTTGCAGAACAATTCCATCATCCGCAAAATCTGCTCATGCTGTGCCTTTGTATTCAACCCATATCCTCGCTCCCCACTCCTGGCAATCAGTGATCTGTTTTGAGTCCCTATAGAAGTTTTGCTTTTTTCCAGACTGTCCTTAAATGGAATCATATTGTAGCCTTTGGGGTCAAGCTTCTTTCTCTTAGCAAAATGTGTTTAAGGTATGTCTGTGTTTTTTGTGTCCATCCAGGGTTTGTCCCTTTTTTATTGCTCAGTAATGTTCCATCAAATGGATTTATCACATCTTGTTTATCCATTCACTAGTTGAAGCACACTGGGTTATTTCTCTCATTCATCATGTGTTCAGTGTCATAGCTTAAAAACTCTTACCCAAGATTACATGACTTCCTCCTATGTTGTCTTCAAGAAGTTGTATAGTTTTATGTTTTATATTTAAACTATTATATGATTGCATCCAAAAAAACGTCCAAGTGTTTTGTTGTAGTTCTCAACCGTGAATGTGGAAAGTACTTTGCAGGCCAGCTCAGCAGCCGCAGCAGGTCGGTGTGGTAGCTGGGGAAGCTTTGGCCCATCTTCCTCCCTCTGAGAGCTTCCAAGGGGACCTGACTCTCAGCACGTCTGGGGCAGAGACCCAGGTCTCCTCTGGCCATCCCTATATTAGGACAAAATATCCTATGTTTTCAAATAACTTCACACAGATACTGACTCAAGTTTTTTGAGCAGAGAACAAGATCAAGAATATTGCTGTAGACAGAGAGCATCCTTAGAATACAATAGCATGAAGCACTGGAAGGGGCAGGGTTTCAGAAGTGGCAGATCAGGGGAGCCAGAAGCCTGATAATTCTCCCAGACTTATGGGAGAAATGTCCCTCTTTCTACCCACATCCAAGCCTTCCCTGAATTCTCCAGCTCTGACTCATCACACACCCTTACATCCATCCACAGCTTTCCATATCTTCTGCAAACCCTCTGGTTCAAGAAATGCAGCAAGAGCTGTATCGGTTTCCTAGTCCTACCTTAACAAAGCACCACCAACTGGGTGGCTGAGAACAACAGAAATGTATTGTGTCACAGTTCTGGAAGCCAGCAGTCCAAAATCAAGGTGCCAGTAGGATCATGCTCCCTCTGAAGGTTCTAGGGAAGAATTTGTTCCAGGCCTCTCTCCCTCTCTCCCAGCTTCTGGTATTTCCTTGGCTTATGGCAGCATAACTCCAATCTTCACAAAGCATTCTTCCCAAGTACCCAAATACCAAAACTTATTTTAGTCAGGGATCTCCAGAGAAAGAGGACCAGTAGGTGATATATGGAACGTCTATATGTGGAGGATACACACACACATGTATATATACATATATATATAGAGAGAGAGAAGGAGAGAGAGAGAGATTGATTTTCAGGACTTGTCTCCTACAATTGTGGGACTGGCACATCTGAAATGTGCAGGGCAGGCCAGCAGGCTGGAAACTCAGGTAAGAATTGACATTGCAGTCTTGAGTCTGGATACCACAGGGCGGCAGGCTGGAAACTCAGGCTGGGTCTCTGCATTGCAGTCTTGCCACCAGGCAGCTGCTAGTCAACCTGGAGAATGGGGCCATATCAGGGGCTCAGTGTTGGCCTCCATTGCTGGGCACCCAGCAGTAGCTGTAGCCAAGTCGGCCTTAGTAAGTGGAAGCCCATGTTGCTGCATAACCTCCATCCCTGCCACATGGCCACTTTCATTCATGAGCCCATTGGGTGATGACACAGGTGGCTGGGGAAAAAGGCTGACTGGTATCTTCAGAATGGGTCACCCTTCAAGTAATAATCTACCTGATTATTAAAATCCTCCTCTGCTGAGGTCACCATTTGGTGAACATTCACATGAGACAAATATCTTCATGCTTTTGCCCATTCAGAGAGGTCTACTCCCATACCTCTTCCCCAAATTTCCTTGTCACCAATTTTCCAATCATTCTCCTTCCAAGTCCCTGACCATCCAGCCAAACCATTGGCCACTCCATGGCCATGAATCAGTATATAATTGTACCTCTAGCCATTTCTTCTTCCAAGCAAAGTGAGCAACCAGGAGTACTGCTCAAAGTTCTGCTCACTGGGAGGATTTTCCTTCACCGCTTTCTGGGATGTCTGAGAAATGGGCTGTAGTGATTTAGCTGTTTACTTTCAGGGGGTGCCTGCATCGCATGCAGAACCATCTGTCGACCAAGCCTGAGTTTTCTCTTCCTCTGTCAACTGATCACTGATTGTATGGACTCCCCATGAGGCCATCAGTGCAGGCTGGGAGGGAGAAGGCAGTGTAGCAGAGACCATGGTATTTGGGTCACTAATTCATGTAACTTACTTGTGCCTTCAGGACCTGCTCAGGCCTGATCACTGTATACCGTTTCCATTTGACAATGGAGGCCTGCTGTGCACACCCAACTTTATGGCTTGGTGGGTCAGATGGTCAGTTCATGATGGGCAGCTCAGGTCATGTAGAAACCTAGTGGCACAGGGTTGTGCGTTTAGTCTCTACATAAGGCCCAGTGGTAGGACTAGAGCTCTTTCTCAAAAAGGGAGCAGTTGTCCACATAAGACAGGCTTTGCTCCAAAATCCTAAGGAGCTGTGCTGTGATTCACCTATAGGGGCTTGCCACTCCAGACAGCATCCTTACCTACCACTGCCACTTCAAGTACCATTGGATCTGCTAGGTCATATGGTCCAAAAGGCAGAGCGGCCTGCACATCAGCCTGGACCTTTGCAGAGCCTTCTCTTGTTCTGGGCCGCACTCAAAACTAGCATCATTCTGTGCAAACTATTATATATAGAATGGGTAAACAACTAGGTCCTACTGTATAGCATAGGGAAATATTTTCAATATCCTGTGATAAACCATAATGGAAAAGAATATGAAAAAGAATGCATATATATTCATAGCTGAATCACTTTGCTGTACAGAAATTACAGCAGAAATTAACACAATACTGTAAGTCAACTTTAATAAAATAAATTAAAAAAAGAAACTAGCATCTTTCTGGATCATTTGGTAAATGGGCCAGAGTAACATATCCAAATGAGGAATATATTGCCTCAAAAATCCTAAGAGGGGCCTCCCTGGTGGCGCAGTGGTTGAGAGTCCGCCTGCCGATGCAGGGGATACGGGTTCGTGCCCCGGTCTGGGAGGATCCCATATGCCGCGGAGCGGCTGGGCCCGTGAGCCATGGCCGCTGGGCCTGCGCATCCGGAGCCTGTGCTCCGCAACGGGAGAGGCCACAACAGTGAGAGGCCCGCATACCGCAAAAAGAAAAAAAAAAAAAAAAAAAAATCCTAAGAGACCCAACTAAGCACGCTGCCTCTTTCTTGGTCATAGGGGGAGGCAGATGCACCAACTTATCCTCTACCATAGAGGAGATATCTTGACATGCCCCATACCACTGGACCCGAGACATTTCACTGAGGTAGGAGGCATCTGAAATTTAGTCAGGTGTATTTCCCACCCTCTAGCATGTAAATGTCTTACCAATACGTTTTGAGTAGTTGCTACTTCTTGCTCAGTTGATCCAGTCATCATAATGTCATCCATATGATGGACTAGTGTGATATCTCATGGAAGGGAATGGCCATCAAGATCTCTGTGAACCGAATTATGTCACAGAGCTGAGGAGTTGATACATCCCCAAGATAAGACAGTGAAAGTGTATTTCTGGTCTTACCAGCTGAAAGCAAAGTGCTTTTGGTGGGTCTTAGAGACAAGGATGGAGAAAAAGGCATTTGCCAGCTCAGTACCCACATATCACGTACCAGATTATGTGTTAATTTGCTCAAGCAATTACACCACATCTGACACAGCCCCTACAATTGGAGTCACCACCTGGTTAAACTTAAAATAATCCACTGTTATTCTCCAAGATCCATTTGCCTTTTGCACAGGCCAAATAGACAGGTTGAATGGGGATGTGATGGGAATCACCACCAAAGCCACCGCCATCTTGCAAGTTTTTGATGGTGGTGCTAATCTCTGCAATCCCTCCAGGAAGGTGCTATGACTTTTGGTTTACTGTTTTCCTAGGAGGAAGCAGTTCTCGTGCCTTCCACTTGGCCTTTTCCACCATAATAGACCTCACTCCACAAGTCAGGGAACCAGTATGGGGGTTCTGCCTGTTGCTGAGTGTATCTATTCCAATTATGGATCCTGGACCTGGGGAAATGAACACAGGATGCAGTCAGGGACTCAATGGGCCCACTGTGAGGTGGACCTGAGCTAAAACTTTATTGATCTTTTATTGATCACCTGACCTCCATAAGCCCCTACTCTAGTGATGGACCACGGTGAAGTTTTGGGTCTCCTGGAATTAATGTCAGTTCAGAGCCAGTATCCAGTAATCTCCAAAAGGTCTGATTATTTCCTTTTCACCAATACACACTTAGCCTGGTAAGAGCCATAGGTCCCCTTGGAAAAGGATGGGAGTGGAAACAGGCAGGTCTCGGGTACAAACTTCCACAGTACTCTCCCCAGCTACTTGGAGGGAAGCAGAGCTGACTTCAGACTCCCCTGGTCTCTTTCCGTCCTACGAAACATGCACTTTCTGTTCTTGGCTTAAGAGTGTAGCTGGGATGCAGCAGGATTACACATGTGCTGCTGTGAAACGTGAAATCAGAGCCAGGTGGGACCTCCCCTGAGAAAGGCTGCCTATAAATCGTAAAACCCTTAAATGAATAGCTTAGAAGCACAGGGTTGCCTTGGGTTAGGGTTAATTGTGTCGGGTACAAAGAGTTTTATGTTCATAACTGTCCATCTAGCCTCTTCCTGATTTTCTGAAAGTTATTTTGCTCGAGGACAAATTTGTATTTGCTTTTCTCACAGTGATCGGTTTGAAGCTGAACTCTTTTCAGCTGTTGGGAACTTGTAAAGGGCTCAATATCTAGAAGATTTTCTCTCTCTGATGCATCCGTTTCAGATACATCGAAACAGAGTTTGAAGTTTCTGGGGTTTTTTAAAAATCCTTATTCTCTTTCCGGAGTATTGCTTCAAACTTATTATTTTTGCTCTAATTTTTTAAAGCCCTCAAAACAGTTTTTTTTTTTTCTTTTCTGGTTCATTCTCTAGCACATCCTCTGCTAAGACTCTAACTTCTATATGTCCGTGTTAAGTTAGAAGCTGAAGTCCAGGATCTAAGCGCCCAGACTCTGTGTTCAGCTAGACTTGAAAGCCAAGGCCAGCTCATTTACTGCTAGTTCTCTGACTTGACACCAACCATTTAACTTCGCTCAGTTTCCTCACCTTCAGGATGGTTCTGAAAACGTCATGGCTTTTGTGTAATTTAATGAGATACCATGTACAAAGTGCATATTTACTTAACATAGCAGTTGAAAGCACAGGCTCTGGAGCTAGGCTGCTGGGGTTCAAATCCCAGCTCCACCTTGGGCAAAAGTTCTCTGTGCCTCAGTTTCCTGAATTGTAAAGGGGAACCCACAATTGCCTTTCCACATTGGATTATCATGAGGATTAAATGAGCCAATATATGAGAAATGCTTAGAGCCATGCCTGCCACATAACAAGCAATCAAAAAAGTGTTAGCTCTTAAGATTAGAGAAAAGTAGTAAAAGAAGTTCCCAGCTGCAAAGCTGTCACTTTTGAAATAATCTGCTCATAACAAAATTGACTTTTCTCTTGAAATGAAACACAAATCGTTCTAATCGCTCCCGTTTTCCCTCCTTCTACAAGGGCAGCTCGCCTGGGCATCCAGAAAGAATGGTAGGAGGCAGTACAGAATGATACCCTGTGAAATGTCAAGGAAGAAGCTACAGGTTACCCCATCCACTGCTTTATAGCCAGGGTGACCCACATATAATCACAGCCTGGACTGGATGAAAATGGCAAGGCCATAGTGCCCTCCAGGTAGAGCTAAAATTTATCTTATTTTGGGGCTTCCCTGGTGGCGCAGTGATTGAGAGTCCGCCTGCCGATGCAGGGGACGCGGGTTCGTGCCCTGGTCCAGGAAGATCCCACATGCCGCGGAGTGGCTGGGCCCGTGAGCCATGGCCTCTGAGCCTGCACGTCCGGAGCCTGTGCTCCGCAACGGGAGAGGCCACAACAGTGAGAGGCCTGCATACCACAAAAAAATAAAAAATAAAATAAAATTTATCTTATTTTGGGGGTGGGGATGGATAAATTAGGAGTTTGGGATTAACATACACATACTCCTATATATAAAATAGGTAAAAAAGCAAGGACCTACTGTATAGCACAGGGACTATACTCAATATTTTGTAATAACCTATAGGGGAAAAGAATTTGAAAAAGAATATATATATATATATATATATATATATATATATATATATATATATATGCAGCTGAATCACAGTGCTGTATACCTAAAACTAACACAACATTATAAATCAACTATATTTCAATAAAAGGAAAAAAGAAAATATGGCAAGGCCATAGTGCCCTCCTGATACAGCTAAAATTTCTCTTGTTTGCAACTGAGAATACTGGCTGGTAGAAAGAGGAGAGAATAAAGAAATGTCATAAAGAGAAACAAAAGTTAGACATCATGGCAACCCGGAAGTAAAGACTGAAGCACTTCTGTCTCTGACTTACCACTTCCTGATTCCTTTGTATTTCTTGTTCTGGGAGAGACCCTTGCACCTGTTCAATACTATCTCCATTGTGCTTGAGCTGGTCTAAGTTGATTTTATTCCTTGTAAGCAAAGAGTCTTGATGAAGTGGTTTTCAACATGAATGTGTTGGGTAAGACAGAATGGCATCTCTTAAATCCCTGTAAGATGTTATAGCTACTCAGCAAACACTCATTCAATGAATGGTGGAGGCCACCACCATCCCACGTGTGCAGCCACATAGGTAGAATAAGGCAAAACTCACATGTGCCAGAACATACTGAGAATTTTCTCCACCTTAAATATTATGACCCTAAAGGGTTTTTTCTTCTTGCTTACTCTGGCTGACACACTTCTAAATGTCTCCATTAGTTCTAGCTCTGCTATTTATATAAAGGGAGTTGGTGAGTGAAGGGTTAAGCAAGAAACAACACAAAGTCCTCTAGTTTACAAACATTTAATTTCTTGGAATTCTCCCCTCATTCCTCAAAACCAGAAAGTGACATTTGCTGGAAAGAAGCCCTGGAAGGGCAGAGTCCCAGGATTAGCTCCCATCATGAATCACACACCCCAGAAATGACTAGGGAGGGGCCAGCATGACACAGCAGGAGGAGTATGGCTCTGTGCATGGGGCCACCTGGCTTCCGGGAAGGGGTCTCTACTAACTCCCCGTGGAACATTGACACTTCTTCTCTCTGACTCTGTGTCTTCACCACTAAAATGAGGGGCTGGCTCTTTTCATGTGTCTGTGCCTCAGATCCCCGTCAAAGCTCGAGATCTGCCTGGGCTCATCAGGATCAGCCACAATGAATGGGGTGTGTAGAACTGCGAGACTCATCTGAGTTCTAAAGGCTCCCCCAGCTTCTTGCCAAAACAGGCAGCTCAGATGAGACTTTGCTCAGGTCTGATGCCTGGGAGACTTTCAACAGGAGATGAAATGAGATAAAATGCATTTGGGTGCAGCCTAACAGACTAAGAGTAGCCTTACTTTCTGCTGAGATTCTGCCATTTTCCCTGCCTTCTTTCTTAGAGACATAGGATCACAACGGAATTTTTCAGGGTTCCCAGGTACCATCTTTCAGTGTGTAATTGCTAATGAAAGCTTTAAATTTAGAGAAGCATAGATTCTAATCCTGAACCCCAACTCTAGCCCTTCGAGCCATTTGACTTTGGATTTAGTCTCCCCAACCCTCAGTTTCCTAGTGCAGTGGGGATATTTGTGACACTTGCCTCAGAGGGATGTAAAGGGAGATAATTGATACAAAGCACTTATTCCCCTGATTTGCCCAGAATTATAGCTCAGAGCATGTCAGCCAGCATCACCTTCTTCTCCTGATACTAATAGAGTCCCACGCTTACCCCACCGTGGCCTCCGAATAAGGCAGCCAGAGAGGCTGCTTGGCGTGGGACCCTTGCTTTTGCTGGAATGTGAATACCTTTTCCTGACTCAGAAACAACCAACACACACTCCTAAGACCCGTGATCCGAGTCATGGGAAGAGACACTGAAACTACTGCATGTTTATCTCCAAGCCCTTATGCAATAGTTTTCCCACTATTTTTAAGCCTTCGGTCCCCTTCCCCCTCCCAGCCTTCCCTTTCCCCAACTTCAGCCCCCTACAGCCCAGCTCCTTGTTCAGTTCAGCTATTTCAGTTTGGGGTTGAATGGTCTAGACAGGAACCCAAAAATGCACAGTCTGCACACCGGTCCCCCACTGGGCCTCACAATAATTCCAAACAGAGCCCACGGACGTGAGACTGATTGAGAGAGGAACTTAGGTTCCATGAGATCATCCCTCTGAAGCACATACCACAGAGCCTGGCACAGTGTTCAAGAAGTTGTCAAAATACAAGATTATGGTTCTATGTAGGTATTCATCCCCTTGGCTTTTACTTTCTTGGTCTTTTCTATTAAGATAACATTCTGGAACCATGGCCACTCTCTCAGCAACCTTGGAACAAATTAGGAAAGACAGTCTAGTCTGATTCTGGTGGGCTTCTCCAGCCCTTGACATAGTTTTGGCACACGCCACTGGGTCCTTTAGCTGCCTCATCACCTACAACCATGAAATCTTGGGGGCTTAGAGCAATAAACACTTATTCAGCTCACATGCCTGTGGGCTGGCCAATCTCATTCTCCTCCTGGAACAAGGGAGCTTGTCTGAGCATGTTTTTCTTATAGCGATGGTGGACGTGCAAGTGTACGTACTCAACCACATACATGCATCCTGTTTCTGCCACATCCTATCTGATCAGATCTCATTGGCTGAAACAAGTCAGGTGATCCTGTCCAAGGTTAAGGGCGAAGAAGTGTATTCCTCTCATGGAAGTGTGGGAGAGTGACAAATTCTGAAAATAATTTAATCTACCCCAACACTCCAGATTCCATTAATTCCTGCTGTACCCCTACACCATGCATCTCTGAAATGCTCATAGGTGATGCCTTGTGGGGTAGATGCAGAAAGGGGGGAAACGGGCCTTCCTTGTCCCTCAGCCAGCAGGGAGAAGACCACCTCAGTGCTGACATTTTGTTTTCAGTTTCCCTGCAGCTACTTAATACTCTCCTGCTGTTGTGTAAATGGACATTTCATATCTCCTCCTAAATTTAGAAAGTTACATGATGGCAACTGAGGCTTCTACTACTTTGGCATCTTGGAGAGCTCCCAGTGCCTTTCAAGACGTTGCTCATTTTATCTCCTCTTGGATGGTTCCCCAACATCTCAATGCCCCCGCTGCCCCACTTCTATGCTTCTGCTCCATCCTTTGCATACTCTGTCATGGCATTTGTCTTGCAGTTATTATCCCTGTTGCTTCATCAGCCCATGAGATTAGTGTTTCTAAAGGTATTAGTTACTGTGTCTCTTGGATCAGAAGTTTCTGGGGTGCGTGTTCCCAGACCCCTCTGTCAAAAGTCAAATACAAAACATTTAACAATTGGTAGGGGATGGTACCAGTCAGACAGAATACTACTGCCCTAGCAAGGGACTTCAGAGCGCCTGACTCTGCAAGGCATTATTCTTTTGTTTGCTGAATGTGGGGAGATCCAAGGGATCCTGTGTTAGGGGCCAGAGCAGCTAGTATGGGGAAGGAAATTTCCCAAGAGAATTGGGAAATTTGGTATTTATCAACAATTAAAGAAGTTTTTAATATTTTGACAATCCGTTCAGCTGTCTTGGTGTGTTCCACTTGAACCAGCCATGATCATGCTAGTCTCATGAATCATATTTTTTAGGGTTAAGCCTCAGGAATCCACATTTTTAATAAGTTTCCCAAGTGCTTAGATGCACATTAAAGTTCTAGACCCATTGAACTGGTAGGTCAGCTCCTTAGAGATGGAGGTTACCTTGTTCGTGTCTCAAGTTCTATGCCCAGACTAGCACGTAGCTGTTCTTATCAGGCCATGAGCTCTCATAGAACAGCCCATCATAGCTGGCTAGCCCTGAAGTGACATTAATCTTTAAGTCCCGTTCAACACATTTCACTGACTGCTTTCTCCATTTTCGCTAAGTGCTAATTTCTAGTGGAGAGTCCAGTTCATCTTTTGGAATTAGGTAATACAGGTCAAGATGGCTGACCTATTGAATGAGCTTTCTTGGGGGTCAGGCAAATGGGAGGAGGAGGAAGAGGCAGAAAGAATAAGGAAGCAATTCTAGATGGAGGGAAGAACAAGTAGAAAACTCATGAGGTGGGAATGAGCCGGACACTTTCAAAGGATGGAAAGGAGGCTAGTGAAGCTGAAGATTTAAGAGCAAGTTGGGGGGACAGCGATGTGAATATATTTGGAGGTAGGAAGGGGCTAGAGCCAACAGAGCCTTATCAGTCACGTACAGATATCAATCCCAGCTCTGCCCCTTAGAAGTCATATCATTTTATTATGTGACTTTGGGCAAGTCACTAACCTGAGTTCTGGTTTTGTCATCCTTAAAATGGGGATAATAATACCAAATTCTGGATTGGGAAATACTTTGAAGTTACTGTTACTTAAAGACTTACTTGAGAAAAGTATTTGAAGTATTTGCTAAAGAGCATACAATGTATCCAATCCTCCAAACCAGAAGCTACAAATGCAACTGCCAATGAGAACAGGGCAGGTACCATTCCTGAGTGGAGAGGGCCAGAGGAGACTGTAGGGCATTGGATAGCATACGCCTCATTTACAGAAGGCAGGTGCTGCCCAGATCTGGTCAAAGGTTGCCAGACACTCTCTTTTTTTTTTCCCTAAAATTTGAATATTTAGATTCTTATATGGCATCTCTTGACTTAAAGTACTGGCAACCAACTAACAAAAAAGTTTTAAACAAAACAACAAAACCCTTCAACAGGTTGGATTTGGTGGGAGAACTGCCATTTTGCAACTTTTCCATTGTAAACTCTAAAATGTCTCTCTTGATTAGAGCAGCCCTACAGAGTGCTATATGCCAGGACCTCTATGTCCCAGACCCATAAAAACTTGCTTTCATTGAACTGCACTTTAGTATTTTACTACCAGCCAATGTTCAAGGATAGTATAAAAAGGGTCAGACAAAGACAAATATCATATGATATCACTTATATGTGGAATCTAAAAAAAGGGTACAAAGGAACTTATTTATAAAACAGAAATAGAGTCACAGATGTAGAAAACAAACTTATATTTACCAGGGGGTAAGGGGTGGAGGGATAAATAGGGAGATTGGGATGGACATTACACACTACTATATATAAAATAGATAACTAATAAGGACCTACTGTAGAGCATAGGGAACTCTACTCAGTACTCTGTAATGACCTATATGGGAAAAGAATCTAAAACAGAGTGCATATATGTATATGTATAAATGATTCCCTTTGCTGTACACCTGAAACAAATACAACATTGTAAATCAACTATACTCCAATAAAAATTTAAATTAATTAATTATTTAAAAAAGAAGCCCCCATGAAGCCCATATGTTTTCTGTAAGGATATTACTGAAGGTATTATTTTCTTCATCCCATGGCATCTTTTTTTATGAGAAAATAATTAAAATAATATGTTTTCTTTGGCCTTTAACCTTAAGAGTTGTTGTACTTATTGTGAGCAATGGGATTTTGTTTTCAAATTTGCTAGACACTACAAGTCATACAGATATCATAATACATGGAAATATCTTTGCATTAACTTCTAGAAACCTAGGAATAAAAATTATGACTTGCCTTTAGAAAGTGGCCCACATAGTAGTAGCTGGGTGGGGACATGCGTCTGGTTCTGGCCAGTGAGTTGCGAGGGGAGGTATGCTACCTCTGAGCTAAAGCATTTAATTCCTGGTTTGAGGCCCTCCAGAGCTCTCTTTCTCTCTGCTAAAGCAACACTTTGAGATGGCAATTGCTCTGTCGTCCTGAGTCCTGAAGTGTGAATGTGAGAAGCAGAGCCTTCAGTCACCCCTCAGTGGATATAAACACAGATGAGAAATAAGCTTTTGTTTTGTTAAATCATTGAGACCTTGGGGTTTTTTCTTATTGCAGCAAAACTTAACCTATCCTAACTGATACATAGTTAATAAGTATCAAATTAAGGGTTTGGATCAGTGTTGCCTTTCTCCAGAGCCCTTAGCCACTACCTATTAGTATACAACAGTAATCGTTAATACCATTCACTGCACAGATAAAGTCAAATGTAAGAATATAGATAAAAGTGCTTTGTAATCTGTAACCACTTTATAAACATTTTATAAAAGCACATGATGTTAGCAGACTTAATGATATTGATCTGGCCTCCTTAACGAGGCTGTAAGATCTTTAGGGAAAGGGATTCTTTTCTTAAGTACTTTGAGATCTTACATATTCCTAGAGTATGCCTGCCTTATTATAGGGCACCTTACAAGTTCTTAAATAATTCTTGTTGAATTGTATTTAATAGGTGATGCAGAGGATCAAGAAAATAGCTTTGTGACACAGAATCCCTTTATTTACTGGCCCTCATAATAATAGGAATTTGCCTGTTAAAACTTTGGAAGCAAAACTGCTTACCTTTATAGAGGACAAAAACCAGGAGGTTTCTAGCAGCTAATGTTTGGTTCCTAAGGAAGGTGTAAAAGGAAGGATGGAGGTCAGGATGGACTGTTCCTGACCCCAGGGATGAGAGAAGGAAGTAAATCATGAATATGATCACCACTGAAGCTGAGAAAGAGCCTATTAATGTCATGTAATCAATTTCAAAAAGATACAGTTGCACTTAGGGTATTTAAACCTTGGAGGTTTAAACTAAATCATACTTGTCACATGCACACAGTATCAGTAATGAGCTTATGTAAATATTTAATCTTCTCTATTTGCATTACTCAGCCCAGTCTATCTCACCAGCCTCTTCTCCCAGCCTTCTCTAATACCATAATCCAACCTCATAGAAGTAATCTGGTTTCCAGAGCTCACCATGCTCTTTTATGCCTCCCACCTTTACATGTGCATTTGCCTGTTTGGACTCTCATCTTGCCTTCTCTCTCTCTACCCACTAAACATCTACACGTCCTTCAAGGCTCAGCTCAAACACATCCTCCTGCCCCACCCCACCCCCACTTTGGGAAACCTAAGCTGAACCTTCTACAACTACCCTTCCTAGTAGAATTTTTAGTATCTGTTTCTATGCCCCTATTGCATTTTGCTAACATTCCATAATTCTGAATATTACATTTATTTGTTTGACAAAATTTTATGAAATCTTACTATCTGCCAGTCATGGGGCCAGGTGCTGAGTATACGGAAATGAATAAGAAATTATACTTATTTGTGACAGTAAGTGTCTCACTTTTTAACTCGCAAGCATCATGCATTTGCAGGCTTGTAAACAATGTGTTTTCTTTATATCTGTGTCCATATCCTACTTCTGCCTGCAACCATCAGGACTGTTTTGGAAGTGACAGAAATGCAATTCAAGCTGGGTTAGTTACAAAAGGGAATATATTGGCTCATGAATTCCAGGAAAGTTGACCATTCAAACTTGGTGAAAGTCAAGGATGGAGCCTTATTTTAGGAATAACAATAATAATGGTAAGAAATAATGATTTGAATGCTATTCAGAATCTCTCTCTGTTTTACATTCCAGATTTCCTTTGCCTGCTCTTTTTATTTTCACTATCAGCAGCTTGGTTTCTTTGGCATGGAAGAAAACATGGTCACCAAGACGACTGAGGTTTTATGTCTTACAGCTTTTACCGCTGATGACAGATGGCTGATGTTTTTTGGTTATAGACTGAAAAGTCTCAAAGTAGGATGCTGATTGGCTCATCCCTGACCACTTGTCCAATCCTAGAGCTTCCCAATGTTACCAGGAGATTAGATTATTATTGGCTTGGTTGTCTCAGATGTCCACCTTCAAACAACCAAGAAAGGCTGGAGGGGGAAAGTAGTGTAATCAGTTTCTCAGGAGAAAAGGGTGATGGTAAGCAGATAGGCATCGTTTTCTATGCCACTGATTCTGTCATTCATTCAACATTCTTTGTATGCTTATTATGTTTAAAGCATTGTGCTAGGATGAGCTGGGGAAAAGAAATAAAGGATAGGCAATTTCTATCTGATCATTTGGTAGGAGAGGCTAGAGAGGCAATTTTGCCTGCTGGTTAGGTAGTCGGGGTCTAAAGCCAAAATGCCAAGCTGAATATCCTAGCTGTATGACTAACAAGGCTGTGACCTCAGGAGGCTTTGATTTCAGTCTTCTCATCTGTAAAATGGGGATAACAATCACAGCAATCTCATGGAACAGCTGTGATGTTTAATGAGCCACATGTGAAACATACAGCATAGTGCCTTGCATGGAGTAAGTACTCAATGAATTTAGCTATTATTTCATGCATGATCATAAGTCAAGGCAGAAAGAATTCTGTTTTGAAATGACAATACATAGAGCTGAAGATCCAAAAGAACCCTGACAATTAATACTGACAGTGGGGCCCAAAGAAAGCATCATACAAGAAGAATCATTTAGTTTAATCTTTAGCAGCTGAACAGGATTTTAACAAAAGAGACAGGACATAAATGACATTTAAGAAAGATGGATAATTCAGGAGGAGAGAACAGCATGGGTCAAAATAAGAGGATGTGAAATGAGCAGTGTAATTCAGAAGTCTGGGTTTATACGGGTTTCTAGAGCCTAAGATTCACATATATAGAGAATAGGAGATGTCACTATAAAGGAGGTTTGGATGGAGACTGTGAATTTATTGAATACCGACCTAAGGAATTTCAATAGTTAACAGGGAGTCATTGAAGGTTTGGGACCCAGGAACTGAGTAACAGGACCTAATTGCACATTTGTCATTGAATAAAGACTTTTATTGGAGCCTAAACTGCTGGAAAAATGAAATAGAACTCTCTTTCAGTTTAATCTAGTTTTCCATCTTTGCTAGACATGGGTGCAGAGAAATATTTATCCATCACTAGAAAGCAGTATCATAAGGGCTGTTGTAAATGGCAGCCAATACTCGTTCTCAGTTTGGGAAAGCAATAGGAATAGTGGGGACTGTGGCAAATTAGAGACTGTGTGTCCCTCAAAAGGGAACAACCACTTCTCAGATTCATTAAATGTTGAACAGTTACAGGCCCTGTGTTAGCAAATATTCTGATGGTTCTAGAAAAGCTTAAAATCTAGATTTTTGGGGGTAAAAACCCTGATTTCTTTTTCATGTTGCCCGAAAAAAAATTTTAAAGTCTGTAGGCTAAATAAAATATATCTATGGATTAAATTTGTCCAGTTTGAGAGCCCTGGATTCAAGTTGATCCAGAATAAGTATAAATATTGATCTGGATATCTGGATACCTTTGCTGTTATGACCATTCCACAATTTTTGCTAAAAGACTTAGAAATGAAAACAAAGAAAGAGAATGCCACGCACCGAAAGTATTGCCAGTAAACCAAAAAAAAAAAGAAAAAAAAGGTATTTGAAGAGCTAAAGTTTTCCAATGTAAAATAAATTAATATAAAAAAGCAAAAAAGATATAGAGAGAGCTCATAACAGCCATAGGTAGATTTTCACATTTAGAGCCATAAGCTAGAAGCCTGATTTTTAAATCTACATGACATTTTCCACTGAGGCTACTTAAAAAAAGATTAAGGTCCAGTACAATGGAAAGAACTCAGGCTTTGGCATTTGAGAAATCTGAGTTAAAATGACTAATTTTGACAGGAACACTTATAAGCTTATAAGTGTTACCTACAGCAGCTTTTATACTTACTTATTGCTAAATAATGCTGCAGAATAAGCAACTACAAAATATGGGCATTATACAATAGTAAGCATTTATTGTTTATGCGCTCATGGAGTTCAGTTGATTGTGGTTGGACTTGCTCCTGCTCTTCCAAGTTTACTCTGTTCCCTATGTCTCTCATCCTCCTCCTTGCATGAGCAACAGAGCACGCCCAGGACCTTCGCATGGTGATGACAGAGGTGCAGGAGAGTAGATAGAGATATGCAAGGCCTCTTAAAGCTTCTGCTCACATCTGGCACACCATCACCTCTTTTCATCCTTTAATAGAGGGCATGGATATTGAGAGGCATGAAGAATTTTTGCAGTCTACCACACACGCCGAAACTGGAAATAGCTCAGATGCCAACCAACTTAGAATGGACAGATAAATGAGGGGACAGTCCCAAAGTGAAAAATATTACAGCAGTAAAGGAGATGAATGTGCCAAGGCTTCAGTCAGCAACATGGATGAATCTTACAGACTCGCTATTGAAGTAAAGAAAGGAAACATAAATGAATAAACGTAATATGTATCTATCTCTATAACGTTCAAACAGAGGCCAGCTCAACTATATCGTTTATCGATACTCATACAGGTGGTAAAACCATAGTATAAAGGAAGAAAATGACTATCAGAAAAGTTGAAATAGTGGCTCTGTCTGAGTGTCCTGATCAGAAAGGGACAAAAGGGGAGATGGAGATTCTTTATACTGACCTGGACTGTAGTTACTCAGGCAACTGCCTTGTAATTACTTAAACTATGCATTTATAGTTTAAATATTTTTCTGTATGAATGCTACATTTCACTATATATTTTTTTTAAGTTCAGTTCTAGATCAAAATGAAAAAAGTTATGGATTAGGGGACTTCCTTGGTGGTCCAGTGGTTAAGACTCTGTGCTTCCACTGCAGGGGGTATGGGTTTGATCGCTGTTGGGGGAACCAAGATCCCACATGCCATGTGTCATAGCCAAAAAAATAAAAATTAAATTTAAAAAACTTATAGATTAAAAACATCCAGTTTTGCTACTAAAAATGGTGGGATTGGGAGGGGGCTACATCAACACTGAACCTCCATTTTTTACTTTGGTGACAGCAAGTTTATAATAGCCGCCCCCGTCAAGCTTGTCCTAAGGGGTAGATGACAAAGTGCCTAAGAGAGGATCTTTAAAAACAAAACAAAACTTAACTGCAGAAGAGGAAAATATGCCTTTGACATCAAGAAAACGAAGAGACTAATTCTGAATCATGTTTCCTAACAACATTTTTTGCATCTTCTTATTTCTCTGAAAGAGGAAAAAAAGCAGAGGAGGGACTTGTACTCACGTCTATTTAATTCCAAAGTAACTAATTTGAGGGGAGATGGGTCCCAATAACCAGAAAACACCCCAATTCCCAAAGATGAGCCACAAGGCAGTGTGGGAACCCCCCTGGTATATTTGGGAGATCCACCGGAATACAAAGCTCATCTTAAGCTCATCCCCCTATCCTCCCAGTGTGAGGAAAATGAGTCCAGAAAGCGTCTAAGTGCATAAATCAGACCCATCACGGTGATCATCTACACGGAGGACGCTCAGGGTTGCTCTGGAGGGGAGCTCGGTGTGGCCAGCCACTCGATGCAGGGCTCCCTGCTGCCTGCCAGATGCAGATTGGGTCCTCATGGGAGGTCTGCCCCTATAGCAAATGGTTATCTTTAAACCCATCCTTCATTTCCCCTCTTATCAGCAGAGGAATGTGGGGCGGCAGTAGGCATTAAGTGTGAAGGCATTTGGGATTTTCTGAGGGTGAGGGTGTCAGAATGGGGGGCTTACCTGCCTTCAACGCCTTCTCAAAAGAGGTGAGTGCGACCTGCCACAGTGGAATTCTCTGGTCCAGCAGAAAGTGTGAGCCTCAAAGACCATACAGATACTATTCAAAAGAACTAGCATTTTTGAGTCATTCCTGTTTGCGAACACTGTCTTAAGAACTTTGCACGGACGACCTCACTGAATGCTCAGCCAACGCTTTCAGCCAACAGACAGGTACTTCCCTAACCCACCCTTTCAACTTCAGAGAAAAGTGAGGCAGGGAGAGATGGTAGAGGAGCTGGAGGTGACACAGGTAAAGTGGAATAAGATACCGCTGTCAGGTGTGCCCCTGCTGGTAGGCAGCCTTGCTCTGAGCAGTGATTAGAGGGGCCGGGGGAAAAATGGGTACTGGATGGTAACCGTGGCCAACTTGCCAGCCTTTATTCAGTGGCTTGGTTTTTACACAGGCATCAGATACACTTTCAAATTTAAG
Source organism: Mesoplodon mirus (assembly GCF_964341445.2). Taxonomy (NCBI): domain Eukaryota; kingdom Metazoa; phylum Chordata; class Mammalia; order Artiodactyla; family Ziphiidae; genus Mesoplodon; species Mesoplodon mirus. The sequence continues at coordinate 32,874,027 of NC_138995.1, forward strand.
TATAAAACCCATTCCAAAACCAGCTACTTTGATTCGCTACTCTTTCAAATCATTTGCTCTAATATTTACTGGCGCAGAAAATTGAGAAATTGACAAGCAGCATTTGCTGTCCACCAGGGTTACCGTACCATTTTCCAGCTACTTTGGGTCCATGACTTGTGTTTCATCTGCTATCGAAGTGGCCCTCTCTTTCTAGAAAGGGACTTGTTGGAATAATCATTGAGAACAGGTACAATCCCCCTGAGCTCCTGGGGGCTGGGAAACCTTTCCCACCCCTCAGTCCCCCTGTCGCAGCTGGGGGGGGGGCCTGGTCCTCCCTACTTTATAGAGAAGGGGAATTCCAGGGAGAACCTTGGGCTGGTTTATTTTTAATTGTTGACCTCCGAGGCCTTCTGTTTGCATCTGTTTATTAAATCGCCAGCTCAGCTGTGAAATGCCCTTTATGATGTTGTTTTATTGGTGGGCCATTCGGGGACCCAGCGCCACACAAACAGGATAAATATTTTCCTTTGCAGCCCACACCCCATGTTGGGGGCCACGGAACAAGGGGAGCCAGGATCGTTTGTTTACGAGCTCGGATTCATTCATTACTTGGCCAGGAGCTGTGAAATGTAAATCTCACATTCCACAGGACAATCCCAGCGCCAGCTTGAGCTCATTTGGAGGTGTGATGTTCCACTCAAAAGGTGGCTGTTAATTTTATTGACCAAATTTGGAAAGTGGGAGCTCCAAAATTAAATCGAGCCTTCGGTAAAGAAGTGAACATTTAGGGTTCTCAAAGACCTGGGGGGAGCGGTCACATGGCTTTATTATTATTCTTTTGGCCCCCCCGCAACCTCCAACAAAGAAACTTTGAGTGCCAGTGCTGTTTACAGCATGAAGTGAAATTGCTGTTCGCCTCATCTTCTAGTTTCAAAAGATTTGGTCTCTCCGAGAGGTTTCTCAGTATTAATTATACCCACCTTTAGTGAACACTTGGCTCCCTGCTTTAAATATATTATTTCCTGTAATTCACACAGCCATCTCGGAAGTGCCCGTTATTATTGCCCTCGTATTATACGCTGGAAACTAAAGCTCAAAGGAGAGGAGACTTTTGCCTTGGGCCCTAAAACCAAGATTCAAATTAGGAGGTTGGAGTTAACATATACACACTATATAAATAGATAACCGATAAGGAGCTACTGTATAGCACAAGGAACTATACTCAATATTTTGTAATAACCTATAAGGGGAGAGAATCTGAAGAATATATATATATATATATATATATATATATATATATCTGAATATATACATATATAACTGAATTGCTATGCTATACACCTGAAACTAACATGACATTGTAAATCAACTATACTTCAATTTTTAAAAAATCAGCAGGTTTACCCGGACTCCAGAACCTGGGTGCCTCAGCTGCCCTGCTGTCCTGCTCTCTCTTTGCCACCTCTGTGTAACTAAAAAGTTGACTTTTCTGGTGCTTTAGAGAGAACTCAAGTTTCCAACAGTGACTAAGCAGCTATGGACTGCAGATTCAACCCGTTCTGTTCATGCTCAAAACAAAAAAGGAATCTGAGTTGCTGAAGACTTTCAAAAGCTACAGACTGTCCTCACGCTGGTCTGCCCCCCATAGTCAGGCACAGGGTCCGCAAAGAAGAAATACCTTTAACCTCAAAAGTCATCCTTGGGGTTCCTTTCCCTCCTCCCTTGAACTCTCTTTATGCCTGGCAGGAAAGGGTAAATTCAAATGAAATGAGACAGAGAATAGGATGGCACAGCGCATCCGGGGCTCCACGGTGGTGTTTACCCACAGAATGAGTGGGCCCATGTCAATATTTGGACACGGAGAAGGCCTGGTTTATAATTGTTCAGACTTGTCTCTGAATTGGGCTTTGAAACATGCATTTGCCATGTTTCTCCGTGGCCTCATTCTTTTCGGAGGGGAAAGGCTATTTAGGGAGATTTTCTTTTGAAAGGTTGCTGGGGGCAGTGAAGAAATAAGGACCAGTTCAGAATATCCCAATGTGATATGAAAAAAAAAAAAATGTAAACGATGTCACAAAAGCTCTGCCATCAAGAAATGTTATTGTTGGTTGAATGGTAGGAACCATCTGGGTCTCTTTTAATGACTGGGGGCCCCCTCTGTGGATGGTACAGATGCCTCTTTTGTTATTGGTGAGATCTTGTAAATAGTTAAAATATTTACCAAAGTACCTCCGAGCTGGAGCTATCCCATTTTATTATTTATACCTTTTCAGAGGGACAAAAATGGAGGTGTCCACTAAACGTGATGGATTAGGCTTATAAACAGCCATTATGGCCGTCAAACCTCGAATGTCAGCTTCTCCTTTGTGTCTGCGCATTTCTAAGCTAACCAGTGATCCATGCATAAGATAGGAGGTTAAGAATGCGCAGAGAAAAGGAGAGTTGGCTCCAAGCAAGATGTATCTTCTGCTGATTAGAAATACAGCTGTAGGAAGTGAGGGGGATGCTGGGCAAGAGGCGAGAAAAGGGACGTGCATGCGCGTGCGTTTGCGTGTGTGTGTGCGTTTAGGCAGAAGACAGCAAGCCGGGAGGTGCCGAAGTCACTGCAACCCGACACGCTGCATTTCATGTCTCACAATTGGAGACTGGAAACCTGCAAGGCTTCTACCTGCCAAGCATCCTTCAGCTGTTTCCTAACTGGTAGCAGCTGGCTTTTGTTTTCCCAAGATAAAAATCAGGAAATGCAAAAATTAAATAGGATTTGAGAAGAAAAAGGATGGGCCCTCCCCTGCCGGGTAAGAGGGAAAAGGGTGAGCCAGCAGGTAACTAAGGCTTGTAGACAGAGGGAGATCCCATCTCCGTGTAATTAAGTAAAACATCTGAAAATGGGATGGAGGCAACCTGTGTGGCAGGTGATCCGCGCGACGCCTAGAAGCTGAACCAGAGTGACTTACTCCCAAGAGTTAGACCCAAAATACTAGATAAAGTTAGATTTAAGGAAAGACGATATTTTAAAGTCAAACTATTTATAATTTATAAGAGGATACATTCTCAGTCCCATTAAGTGCAAGAAAACAAAGTAACTTTTCTTGCAGGTAAAGGGGGTAAATGTAAATTATATTATTGTTGGCCCAGGATTGCTGCACACGTGTTGGAAACAGTTTCTGTTAAAAAGCAGATTCCACTTATATTTTTTACTCTTAAATCCCGGCTCCTTTAATCTCCTAGAGTTTGTCACTGATTTCCTACCATACCACAAATTACGCCTGCAACTTATAGTCCCTTGCTCTCTTAAAAGAGGCTGTGGAATTCATAGGCAAACAGCTCATGCTTGCTTTAGAAAGAATCGGGCTCCAAGTGGCTGAACTATCATCTAGCGACTCTAAACAGAAATTAGAATTTTAATTTGGGTAGAATAGCTTCTAGGATCTAATTAAGAAATTATGACCTCACATTTATTTATTTATTTATTTACTTACTTACTTACTTACTTATTTGGGGGAGTTGGATGAGAACTTATTGATGTAACAAACAGAAAATTATATTTCTTCACAGCTTCGCAAATAAAAGAGAAAAAACATTTAGAGAACCCTAAGAACCTAACAAACTTCCTCCTCAGATTAGTAACCAAGGGGCTGCTCCATCCTGAGGGTCCCTCCTTGAGTCCCCTTTGAGCAACTCCTGAGAAATATCACACCCCTGCAATCAGACTGGTGTCTATCCCATTAGTATGCTGGTGCATTAACTAACTTACCTCTATAAATACTGGGATCTGAATCACACCACTGTTTTGGCTAGAGACTAAATAATTTTTCTCATCAGTCTCTTTGGAGAAAGAAACACACACACACACACACACACATTTTCTAAACAGCTTTCTTACTCAGGTTCTACTCCTTGATATTACAAGTGGATGATATGGCTCAGTGAGAAGCATCTTCTGTAAAATGGACATTCTTAATAAACCTCCTTTAAGACAGTAATGTTACTTTAAAAACGTAACATGTAGACACTGATGTGTATAACATGGATGACTAATAAGAACCTGCTGTGTAAAAAAATAAATAAAATAAAATTCAAAAAAACCCCCCAAAACTTAAAAATAAAAAAACAAACAACCTGATTCAAAATGAGCAAAAGATTTGAATAGATATTTCTCCAAAGAAGAGATACAAATGGCGGCCAATAAGCACGTGAAAAGATGCTCAGTATCACCAGTCATTAGGGAAATGCAAATCAGAATTGCAATGAGATACCACTTTACACCCATTAGGATGGCTACTATCAAAAAAAATAGAATATGAGTGTTTGCAAGGACATGGAGAAATTGGGACCCTGGTGTACTACTGGTGGAAATTGGTACAGTCGCTATGGAAAACAGTATGGTGTTTCCTCAAGTAATTAAAGATAGAATTACTATATGATCCAGCAATTCCATTTCTGTGCATATACCCCAAAGAATTGAAAGTAGGATCTCAAAGAGATATTTGTACACCCATGTTCATAGCAGCATTATTCGTAATAACTAAACCATGGAAGCAACTCAAGTGTCCATCAGTGGATGAACGGATAAGCAAAATGTGGATATACATGCAATGGAATATTGTTCAATCTTAAAAAGGTAGGAGATTCTGCAGTATGTTTACAACATGGATGAACCTTGGGGACATTATGCTAAATGAAATTAGCCAGTCAGAAAAAGATACATACTGTATGATCCCACTTATATGAGGTACTTAGAATAGTCAAAATCATAAAGACAGAAGGCAGACTGGTGGTTACCAGGGGCTGGGGGCAAGGAATAACAGGGAGTTATTGTTTAATGGGTATAGAGCTTCAGCTTCACAAGATGAAAACAGTTATGGGGATGGACAGAGGTGATTTTTGCACAACGATGTGAACATATTTGATACTGCTGAATTGTACACTTAAAAATGGTTAAGATGGGGCTTCCCTGGTGGCGCAGTGGTTGAGAGTCTGCCTGCCGATGCAGGGGACACGGGTTCATGCCCCGGTCCGGGAAGATCCCACATGCTGCAGAGCGTCTGGGCCTGTGAGCCATGGCTGCTGAGCCTGCGCGTCCGGAGCCTGTGCTCCGCAACGGGAGAGGCCACAGCAGTGAGAGGCCCGCATAACGCAAAAAAAAAAAAAAAAAAAAAAGGTTAAGATGGAAAAAAAAATGTTTATCAGGAAATATATCAAATACAAAGTGTAAATAAAATACATATGTATAATTTAAAGAATAAAAAAATTTAATTAATGAATTTATTTATTTATTTATTTTTGGCTGTGTTGGGTCTTCGCTGCTGCACGCAGGCTTTCTCTAGTTGCAGCAAGGGGGGGCTACTCTTCGTTGTGGTGCAGGGGTTCCTCATTGCGGTGGCTTTTCTTGTTGAGGAGTATGGGCTCTAGGTGCGCAGGCTTCAGTAGTTGTGACAAGCAGGCTTCAGTAGTTGTGGCACGTGGGCTCAGTAGTTGTGGCTTGCAGGCTCAGTAGTTATGGTGCACAGGCTTAGTCACTCCACAGTATGTGGGATCTTCCCGGACCAGGGCTCGAACCCATGACCCCTGCATTGACAGGCGGATTCTTAACTTCTGCACCACCAGGGAAGCCCAGTAACGTTACTTTTTATTCACAATTATAATACTAATCATTTTTATCAGCCAACCCTCACATTATAATCACAAAAGCCTAGCCAGGCTCACTTGATGGTTCCCTTGGCAAATTTGAAAATGCAAACACACTACTATGCCTATGTTTGATTCCTGCTCTACTTAATCTCATGTACTCATGAATGAAATAGAACTTTCAGTAACTCAGAAAAAGTTAACAAAGCAAAAATAACTTGGAAAGTTTCAAGCAATTGTACCAAACAGTTTAACATTCTATATGATCATACAAAAATGAAAGACCTATATGCTACACATCACATGGTTCATAGGACCCATCAGCATAGCCCAGATGTACAGAGCCACTAATTATATCACTTCCATGGCCCTTGCTTTCCTAATACACACACACACCCTAAAGTACCACACTGAAGTCTGAAAAAAAACACAAAACTTTCAGAAGCCATGGTCTCCCGTCCTCTTAGAGAGCTATGGACAATTACTTTGAAAATGGCTCTCACTACACAAGGAGATGTGTGTTCTCATTGATACCTCCTCTCCTTCTGTCTACTCTGGAGCTTTGGACTGTTCCTGAGAAAAGCCAATTCCAGAAGCCCAGGAGACCTCTGTCCACTATCAAGACGCAGAACGGCTGACCTTTTGGTCACCAGTGAGGAAAATCTCCAGGTGGGGCTGTCAGATTTAGCAAACAAAAATACAGGATATCCAGTTAAATTAGTTTGAATGTCAGATAATCAATAAGTATTTTTTTATCATAAATATGTCCTCTTTTGAGATATACTATCTGTCAACACTACTCCAAGAAAGTCTGACATCAGATGTATTTCTGCTGGAGATGCAAGATCTAGACCCAGAAAGCAGCCTGGAGCCTAGTGACTCTGGGAGAAAGACTGACCCTGGGCATCTTACTTCTTACTTTATGGCTTTAAATAAGGAAGAGGGCACTGAGGGAAATCACATGTCCAGGTCTCTCAACCATACAAAACAATTCTCGGAGGGAAGTGTCTCAGTGAGGGACAGGAGGGCAGAGGCAGACCATTGGAGGCTGTCATCAGCAACTAACTAGAGCTGCCATCTAGTTTAACACAGTAACTCACTATTCCTCACAATAACCCAAGGAGGTGAGATTCTTATTACGCCCATTTTACAGATGAGGAAACTGAGGCACAGTTTCCAGGACCACACAGCTATGGAACAGAGATTGCAACTCAGACAGTCTAGTTCAAGATCTTCTTCTTAAAATAAAATGATACCAAACCCTAACATAAACAGTTTAATTTTCGAAAAAACTTCCACTGTGAACATATGCTGAAATTAAAATGGCTACTTCCTCATTTCCCCCACGCACCCCAGGCCTCTGCACTGGCATCGTTGGGGCCCCAGACCATGCTTGGTCTGCCCAGTGAGGAATCAGGGCTGAAAACAGAGTGGGGAGGAGTATGTACATGTGAGCCTGAGAGAACAGGACAGTGAAGAGCCCCCGTGATACCTCACCTGAGTCCCCCTCCAACCGACCCCCTTTCTCCCAACCTACAGGGGCAGAGAGCAATAAAAAGTATGAGACTGCATACCCAAATGAAGAACTCCGGCCAAAACTTTTTCTAATTTAAAGACCACCCAGGTGTGGGCTGGTCTGTCCCCATTTTAGGGTCTTTGCCTCTTGCTTTCCAGCAAGAAAAGAAACAGATGTGATGCCCATTCATACCTAATGGAGACAGAAGGGGAGGGAGGAACCGGCGGTGGGGCAGCGGGGAGGTTCGGGGCTGTCTTTGGCCTACACATTCTGTCTTGAAGGACGGGGACTTAACTTCCATAGGGTCTAAGCTTGTGGCTGTCACCTGTCAACTCAAGGTCCGGCACATGGTAAGCGATCGATCCATGTATGTTCAATTGAATTAAAATTAACTAATGCAATCAAAACTCTTGGTGGTGCCCAGGGAGTGGGTTTAGGACTGGCCTAGCCTTGGGATTTGGAGCCTGACCAGATGAGTTTCACTTGGTTGGAGTTACCATTTGCTGGGGGGTGGGGGTGTGTGTGTGGCTGGCTTCCCCTCCTCCCCTCCCTGGACTAGCTCTGTTCAGATTGTCCTAAACAATTATCCCCAAAGGGAAAAAAAAAAGCCCTGTTGAACAAATCCCCCACTTTTGTCTCCTCTGGGGCTGCAGACTGTGGTCCCTGCGTATTCAGCCCTCCCTCCCTCCTCCCGTCCTGTGCCTGGGAGTTCTGTGGTTATGAGTCAATGATCAGACAGGGAAAGGGCACGCTTACCATAGGGGAGGAGGATTCAGTAGGGCTCTGGGCTTTGATGGTGGCTCTCTTACATCCTGAATGCATGAAAGGCTACGGGAGGGAGAGGAAGAAATATAAAAGCAGAAAGGAAGAAAATGTTATTAAAAAAAAAAAGTTCAAAAGGGGGAGGGGGGAGTGCCTGTTTTGAAATGTATCATCGACAAGTATCTCTGGGAGACAAAACTAGTTAAAAACTGAATAGAGATAAGTCATCTCCTTCAGTGACTCATCTTCCCAGGGAATAATGGCAAAGAGGTCGTGTTTAGGAGGGAAGTGATGTGCAAATAGCAGTGTCCACAAAGCTGGGGTTAATTACAGGAAGGACTTCCAGGGTAATTGCCGATAAACAAGGCTACAAGCAGAGCCGGGCATCTGGGCTCGGAAGTCGGCTCTCTTGTGATTTGAGTAGGTTTTCCAAACACTGTCCCTGCCTCTGGGCACTACCCAAATGGGTACTTCGGAAGAGCCTCAAGCCAGGACCCTGTCCCCTTGTGAGCTGACCCAGCAGCTCCACCACCCTGGTCCAGGATGGCTCCTTCTCAGCTCAAGCTCTGAAAATCCATTTGTTAAAAAAAAATTGGAATAAACTGTTGTCTGCTGTGCTGTTAGGAAATGAACAACCTTAGCCCAAGGAAAGGCACGAAGCACCCCTAAACCATCGGCTAAGTCTAGCCTGGCTATGGAGAGCCAGGATTGGTATCTCAAATGTATTTTTAAAGGAGTGGGTTTCCCCAGGATGTACCAAAAGCAGCCTTGTTTTTGCCTCATGCCCCTTTAAGAGATTAAAACATGCGTTAACACATATAAGGTAAGTACAGGTTGTAATGGATAAGCCCCCAAACCCGCCACATTCCGAGGAGGCTTGCACCTGGGCTGGGACACCACGGAGTTAGAAGGAGGAGGCTGGGAAGTGCTTAGAAATGTCAAGAAAGAAAACCGCCGCCTGCCTGCCAGCTCCCTCTGTAGCTGCTGTCTTACATGAACTGATACAATTTCACAGGCTCCTGAAAGAGCACAGCATCTCCTGACTGCTCTGCTAAGGCAGTTCAGTGGAGACTGACACGAAGCAGATTCTCAGTCCAAAAGGACTCCTGCTGGTATTATCTGGAGGACATGCTGGGAGCCTGACAGAGGACCAGAGTGCCAATGTCAGCCACCAACCTCCTGACCCAGGCCTGTTTCCCTACCTATGAAATGGGGAGGCACCCAAGATGGCGTGTCAGCGTGCTACCAGCCCTCACATCTGATCCTCTGAAACCTGGGGACCCCTCAATCAGGTAACCCACCCTTGAGTGCAGGGACCCTATTTCCCCGTCTCTTTTTCCTACCACCTTGAATGATGTCTTCCCCGTGGAAAGAACTCAATAAATAAATATTTTAAATGAATGTATGCATGCGTGATTGGGCAACTTTTGTGGCTCTTTGTTAAAAATAAAAGGTCTGTGGGTGGGTACGAGGGGGTACTTTATCTTTCAATCCTATAGAATTGCTTTGAAAGACCAAATAGGATAAATAATAATATTAGCTAATATTTATTGTGATCAAACACATTACATATTTTAATGATGTCTCAAAACATCCTTCTATGGAAGCAGCTGTTACCATCTTCACTCCACAGATGATGAAATGAAGACTCAGAAAGATCAAGTGATGAGCTATGAAGTGGGAAGTGCTGGGTGTCAGCCTTGGGTACTTGCCTGCAGAGCCCCATGGCTAAGCATTTCCTCAAATGCACGGAGGGTCTGACTGTGTCCCTGCTCCGAACTTGCTGAGTGTCCTTGGGCAAGTCATTGACCCTATCTGGTCACAAGATAGCCCTCCTGAGCTAGGGGACATCCCTGATTCCTTCTAGGAGTGGTGTTTCAGGCTTCTGTTCAGCCCTCAGTGCCCTGATCAAATGGCCCCTCCTTAGAAACTCCTCCATGGTCCCACTGTGGCCACCCACGGAATCAGCCCCATTAGAGACTGTACTTTGTCCTTGAGTTACATATTTCTTTTGTGATTATTGGAGCCATGGTTCTCTTTCCCACTAGACTGCAAGCCCCGTTGGAGTAAGGATCATATCTGTCTTGTTGATCACTGTACCCCATCCCCAGCAGTGTATCCACACAACAGTATCTGGCATGAAGTAGATGCTCAGAAAAATACTTGTCACACTTTGATGGGGGCCCCAACGGCTATAAAATGTGCGAATTGAGCAGGGTCAGCCTCCATGCCATAAAGATTCATAACTCCGGCCCCTGAGAACAGCAATTAAAGAACCCCCGGAGCCTTAGAAGAGGACTTTGAGAGTTAGAAACAAGGCAAAACCAAAACACCATGAGCATCTCCTGCTAAGCAAGGGACGAGCAATATGCCTCCAGTGGGGAGTGAATCATCCTGTAGCGATTCCCTAAGTCTGGTGACAGATGGTTCCTTAGTCTTGTCCTCTTTCTCACACACACTTGGTTGCAGGTGGGACTCGGAAGGACAGGGGATCAGGATGCTGGAGGCTTTGGTAATTGAGGAACCTAAGCCTGTCTGGAGAGGAGGGGGCTGCCACTTGGGATGCACACAGCCCCCAGGAACAGATCGTAGCAACCAAGCATGCCTTGGGGAGGGGGCCGCCTTTCTGGTTGTACACAAGAGCCAATAATCAAAGCACAATGAAGAGGCCTCACTCCCCAGCTGGCTGTGCGCACCCCATTCAGTTGGCAGGGATGGCCGTCTCCCTTTCAAGTGGGCTCTGGTCCCCCTCTGCCGCCTCCTCCTTGCTGGGTCTTTTAGTCACATACCAGACATGTCTCACAGAGCAGACCCGAAACCCCAGGTGGCAGAATCCCAGTTTCATATAAATTAGGCCGGGTAACACTGTTCAGACACATTTTTTTGTCTAAATCATGCAAAAATAGGATTTTCTCAGGGGCATAAATCTGGCCCAAATCTAAACTTGAATGTACAATTGACTGGTATGGTTTATAGTGCAAACGTAGAATTATCTGGAAGACTTCTGCTTCCAAAGAACACAGCCCATTTTTTTATCCAATCTGAAAGAAATGATTTATTTGCCATCTTAAAAAAGAAAAAAACGCAAAAAGTTGGTGCGTGGTAAAGGGGCCAGATGCAAGCCCTGATTCACCAGAAAAATGCCTCGTGTCACAAGCACACAGGCATCACCCAGCGTCCCATGAAGTGACCCATCCAAAGTTGAGTCCCTCCGCCGTGTACCAAGCACACACAAGTTTCTGCATTTAACCTTGTTTAAGGTAAATGTCTGTTCTGTTTTCCAAAGCAGGAAGTAAGGGTAAAGAAGCGGGAAAGAAAATGGAGGGTATTTTAAAAAGAAAAAGGAAAAAAAATAATAACTTCACAATATAGTCAACAAAGAATCAAATGCCCTCTGAATAACCCCTCTAAAAATACGGTACATTTTGCATTATAATAAAGCAATGCTTTGCTGAAATCAGTTAAAGACAGTTTCTTCAACACTTAATGTATCTCAATTCTCTTACTTTCAAAGTCATCAAGTCATCACGATGACCTTGAAGTTTTTTGTTTTTTGTTTTTTAAAGAAGATGTTGGGGGTAGGAGTTTATTAATTTATTTATTTTTGCTGTGTTGTGTCTTCGTTTCTGTGCGAAGGCTTTCTCTAGTTGTGGCAAGCGGGGGCCACTCTTCATCGCGGTGCGCGGGCCTCTCACTATCGCGGCCTCTCTTGTTGCAGAGCACAGGCTCCAGACGTGCAGGCTCAGTAGTTGTGGCTCACGGGCCTAGTTGCTCCGTGACATGTGGGATCCTCCCAGACCAGGGCTCGAACCCGTGTCCCCTGCATTAGCAGGCAGATTCTCAACCCCTGCGCTACCAGGGAAGCCCCGACCTTGAAGTTTTGACTCTAGGATGAGAATTGCCTGAGACCCTACAAATTTTATGTGAGACTTAGAAGTATGAGAGCCTGCATTGAGGGACAGTCCCTATTAACCAATACCTGTCCCCACCATCCTATGGAATGGCCTTGGGGAATTTAAAATGACAGGAAAAAAAATAATAGTAATCTCTCTCACAAGTTGTTTAAATTCTCTTGGCAGTTTGCCATCAAACATCAAATTTATTCAATTCACAGTGACTTCAAAGAGTGCAGAACAACAACCCGGGGGCTGCATTTCTCAAACAATATGTCAGCAGTAAGAAGGGGGGAGAATGTTTCGTTAGGTAGATATAAAGGAAAGTGACACTCTGTACCGACACCCTTGTGTTTGCCAGAAGGTTTGATTTACGGATAAGCTATTTTTTTAATGTAGCATGTTCCTAATTCTTATTCCGTAACAGTTGAAAATTGGGCATTTAGGAGTAAAAAGAAAAGACAAAGGGAAAAGAATTAGAGAGAAGAGTAAATTAGAACCAAAGAGGGACCAGAGTAGGTGAGAGGTGTCAGAGGCTGTGAAAGCAGCCAGAAATCTTCCTTTATGTCCTTAGAGGGAGGGAGTTGAAGGATAGTCATCTTTAACCTAGTAAAATGCAGGAGAAAATTAACTTGGCTTGGTACAGAGTTGGCATTATCAGGATGAGAATAAGAAGAATGTGCTGGAATGGAGGCTTCCATCAGCTTCTTAGGAGACTTCCCAGGCTCCCTTCTTAGGCGGGTTCGCAGCTCCCTTCTTGCCCCTTCCAGTCAGTTCCTATCACTGCACCATGCTTTTAATATGCTCGCTGGATCAACCACACCCCCAAACCCACTGCTCTTCAAAGCACCGATGATCTAGCCCCTGCTCACCTCACCAGCCTTACCACTCTGCACTCTCCCACACCCCACGCCTACAGTGCAGAGTCTAGAGACCAGCCGCAGGTAACTGCCCCTTGGCCTTCTTCTTCTAGCAAATGCCTACTCATTTTTCTTCTGAAAGCCATTCTTCTAAAAGCCACTTGCTCGTGGAAATCTTCCCTAACCTCTGAAATGAATCAGGGCCCTGGTTAGAGCTGAGATTACAAATAGCAATCCCCAAACCTCATCTAGTCAATAGTCATGTTTTGGTTTTGTTTTGAGTCAATATTTTTAAAAGATGGAGATTTCACATCAAAATCCAGATTATCAGCTTTTTTCTTTTCTTTTCTTTTCTTTTTTTAAATTAGAAGATCTACTAATGCTGGACTCACATTCCCTGGCAGTTTGGTCAGAGGGATGGGGGAAGGTGATAGTTTCACCAGCAGTTTCAGGGAATTTTCTCCAAAAGTAGCATTGTTTTCAGCAATATTTTAATGAAGATATGTTAGCATGACTATGGTTTAAATGACTTTGGCAGCAAGACTGAAAGAATCTTTGAGTATCCCTTCAATGGCAGATGGCTGAGCAGAGGCACCGTCCATGGCGGGAGGCATGGGCTTTTCACAGCTCCCAGCTCTTCAAGTTATACTCCCCACCAAAATGTATAACCAGAAGGGAGAGCTCAGACCTGTCCTGGTCACTGCCGAATCCCGGGTACAACCATCTAAGAAGTGTACTCTAAGGTAGAAAGGATCACTTTGAAAATTGCTGGTAAATCCAGTGATGCTTTCTAGGACAAAGGACCAACCTTGCCACTTACGTGCCCTGTGATCTTGGGCAAATCACGGAACCCCTTCTCATTTTATAAATAGGCTGGTGATGATAATGATGGCAATAATGTTAATGACCCTTCTCTCACAGTCTGTTGTAAGCATTAAGTGAGAATATCTAAGTGAAAATACTATATCAACTGAAAATGGTAACATAAGTTTTACTTATTCTGATGATTATGGCCACTAGTGAGTATTTACAACATTCCCTGTACTATGCAAGCCACTTTACAGGCAATATCCCACTCACCCTATGAGAAGATCCTGAAAAAGTACCCATTTTATAGATGAGGAAACTAAAACTTAGGTTATATCATTTGCCCAAGATCATCAGCTGTTCTAAGACGCAGATCTGAACCCAGCTCTGTTGAATGTTTCCAACAACATTACAGTGCTTTAAAAAGACTTAAAAATCACAAAGTGATCATTGTAGTTGCAGTTGAAACCTTTACGTGTATTGAGCTATTTCTTGTATTGTGAGCGAGCCCTGTGATAAGTACATCGCACGTATTAGCTCTTCGAACGACAGTCACGAGGTGGGAAGCTGTTTTGTCCTTTATTGTTCTTGGCTGGATGGATATGACAAAATATCACAGGTTTTACTGCTCAAGAAAAATGATGACACGTTGAAATTAACCAAAGTTGTTAAGTTTATGAGAGTTTATGGCTACCTTATGGGTTTTATCTTCCACTGTATTTCCAATATTCAGCCCAATGCCCAACGCACAGTAGAGCTCAATTAATATCTGTCGGCATTAATATCTATGGGATAAGAGAATGAATGAGCAAATGCATGAACACTGCTTCCCCTTAAGAGGTGCTGTAAACATGATTTGCCTGAAATCACACTTACATTATTAAACATTCTACATTATCCAAATTTTGCTCTAACCTGTTATGGAGACCCTTCTATACCTTCCAGGTTATTCACTGAAGTAAGATAAAAATGGGATAATTCCCCAGGATCTACTCCCTGTTAACCCAGAAGTCTTTCTGCAACCAATATGGGGTTACTATATACAAGATGTGTATATTTTATTTAACCCCACCAAATCTATTATTACCATTATCTCCATTTTTCTGGCAAAGTAGAAGCTGAGAAGGAGTAAGTAATTTGCCTAAGATTCCACAGCTATAGGAAGGAAATCATTAGCATATGAATCCAGATTTTGCTTGACTTCAGAACCTCTGTTGTTGACCAAAAGGCCATACATATGTTTGTGGGTTGGCCCTGCTCTCAAACTGGGTTCTAGAAATTTAAAAAACTAAAATTGCACCACATGAATGAGCGTTTGCCCATTCAGGTCTGGGGTACTTATAAAACAGTTCAGCTCATTCCCAATCTCACTTGTAAAACCTCTGAAAAAAGTATATAGCCCTTTTTAACACTGTTTTGTATTTGTAAACATCCTTAAGCTTCAGGGTCTGACGTGACGTCTTCATATCAATCAGAATTTTCAAAAATCCTTGTTTGTGATTGTCTGTTCCATAAGCATTTGTGAATAATTTTCTACTGGAGGGTGAGGAATCTTTCTAATTAAGATAGTAACTTTCCAGTTGTTCAAAATCACTTAATTTAGAATTTTTGATATTTCATACAGAATCTGAGCAAAATTTATTTTCTGAAAAAATTTTAAAAGGCTAGTAAGCATATTACTCATGTAAATAAGTTCATAAGGGGGATATACAAGTCCTTTAAGAGAGCAAACTCTTTTCAAGCAATTTAGAGACACCCTGTCATTTGGTTGGTGTGCTAATTACAAATCATTCTAATTGATTCAATAGTCTCCCAAAAGACTTCCATAATGTACTAAGCAAACACTTTATTAGCCAAGCTGAGTTACTGTAGGTTCTTAAAAGAAAAAAAAAAAAAAAACACAGCTTTCTTGACAACAATATCAAGTTAGAATTTTTTACTACTAGAGAAGGGCTTTTTCTTTGATTTTATTCTCAATGAGTGTTTGTTTCACTGTTTTGACTTCTTGCTTTTATTTAAGGAATGCTAATGTGAGACAGAAAAGAAGAAAATGGACTTGGTTCCTTTCCCTACATCCATCTTGTCTCCCTTTGTAGGAAACATCTGTTGTTCATTCTTGACCAGGATCAATTCCCCTTTTTTCTCTAATAGTCCTGGGTGTTTTTTTTTTTTCCTTCTTCTTTTGGGAGTCCCCATATCTCCATTGTCTGTCCATGTAGATTAGATAGATGGACCCCCTGCCTTCCCAGATCCAGGATGTACATATGACCCAAGCCTGGCCAAATGGCATGTTCTATTCTATACTTTGTTCCTTATGATGGACCCAGGATGGGCACCTGCTTCAATGTGGGCCAATGAGTAAGTGCCGGCTGCACTAGAATTGCTAGGCTGGGAGGATGTGGTCCAGGAGTGTGAGGGGCACAACTGCCAGTGCAGAGATGGAGACAGAGAGAGGCAAGGAGACTCCTGATATTAGTATTTGATGCTCTGGATTAGGTTGTGGCTAAAATCATTTGTACCCCTGGATTTTCCACTCCTATGGACCTATACATTCCTTTTTTATTTTCTTTATTCTTAACCTTCTTTAGGTCGTGTGTATATTCACTTGAACGAATATAAAAGATTTTTTTCACTTAAGGAATCCCTTAAAATAAAAAAAATAATTTTTCTCCATGTATATATTTTTTTCTCTTTAGTACTAACTTCATATACACACTATTATATTTAAAATAGATAACCAACAAGGACCTATTGCATAGCACAGGGAACTCTGCTCAGTATTCTGTAATAACCTAAATGGGAAAGAATTTGAAAAGGAATAGATGTATGTATATGTATAACTGAATCACTTTGCTGTACACCTGAAACTAATACAACATTGTAAATCAACTATGGTCCAATATAAAAAAAAAAAAAAAAAAAAAGGCTAACTTCCTCTGAAATGGTTCAAATTGAAAATGCCAACAGGTCATTTATATCACAGCTCAAGACTCTCCGACTAACTTTTAGTCTAAAAACTTAGGTAAGCAAAATATTTCACATTATCTGTATTTTCCATCATTTTAATTTTGATGTTGAACCTCCATCTCCTCCTCGCTTAGCCTCTAAGAACTACTTCCTTGACTTGAGGAATCCCTTGAGCCTCCTCAATGAGCCTGAGATTTTGGAAATAAAAGCCGTGGAGCTCTGCCATAAATCACCTCAGAGCCAAGGAAGCACAGAAACTGCTTCCTGCCTGTTGGGGAAACAGAATTACTCAACAACAAACACAAAGTTCATGAAAAAATATAATTCAATGCAAAGAAATACTCCACTGCCACTGCCTCAGAAAATTAATTTTGCCCAATGGAGAACAGCTTGAATGCAGCAAGTTGGCCATAAATTCTTCAGGAAAAGGTGATGGTAACACCCTTAGGAAAAAGATAAGACATTTGAATCTTATTATAGCCTTGGGTGCAATGGTCATTTTCCATTTCTGGGTGTCAGCTTTGCCATCTGTAATGTGGGGATAAGCAGACCTGCTTCTCCAGAAACATAGCAAAGATACAAGAGCTCCATGCCCACAATAGTCATGTAAGAATTGATCCAATATCTAAATAGTCTCCTAGACATGTTCCTAAAGAGCCATATTTCGTAAAGATTTCCAGGTAATTCTGTAAAACAAGCACGTCTGAGAAAGAAAAGGAAGCACTAATGCTTTGATTAAAGCAGTGGCTCTCGCAGTGGTCTAGATTCACCAGTGAAGCCGTTTATAAAAATAAATATGTCCCTGGTCCATACCCTGAGGCCTGCCAGAATGAGGTCCAGGATCCTGCTTGTTTAAGAAATAACACTGGTGACTCAGAGCCTGGAGTTGGAACCAAAGCCACAGACTACCCTCCAGAAAACCCTCTTTTCCTGTCTGCTGGCTTGGCCTTCATTGTTCTAAGAGGCTCCGAACTCACAGAGCAAAGACTCTTGGCTGCTTTGGGAAGCCCATCACAAAGGCCTGGGCTGGTTATATTGACCATCTGTGGAGACAAATTGGTCTTCTTCCAGAACCAGAATGGGACTCTTTGGTTTCCACAAGTGTGAAACAGCAGAGGGTTGTTTTTGTGTCTTGTTTTTAAAATGAAGGGACATTTTTTGTTGTCCTAGGCCTCATGGTCAGCAGTGAGGGAGCTATTGACATTTAGTGTCTGTGCAAAATGCCATCAATGCTTTCATTGAAAAATACTTACCAGGGGCAGGGCCAATGTTCTCTAGGGATGAAAAGCTCAGAGGACAGTTAAAACATAATATATCTAGTGGGAGAGAATCTTTGTTATCTAAAGATTCTATGTAGTACCCAGTGAGGTGTGGTATAGATCCAGTAGAAGTACATCTCAAAGTTGAAGGAGCTGACACAAATGCGAGGTCTACCGGTGGGTTTGAGAATAGGCACTGCTCTTTCTGCTTCCTTTATGTCCCTTCCGTCTTGCATGAAGTACAGGATTAATGGTGATAATCACAAAAGACCCCACCTTGCTTTGCTTTAGTCTAGAGGTCACAGACCACAGACCACATCTAACCCAGAGTTTTTCAACTAAATACAAAGAGGTTTTAAACTAAACACACACAGAATTCTAAAAAGTTCTTAACAGTAGCTGCCAACACTTTGAATTCTTGAGATTTCCCATTAAAATCCATATTTGAGCTTCTTCAGAAAAAATTCCAAGACCTGGAGGCAGTGGGCTGCGTTTCTGTGCCGCCACGTTGGTGGTACTCTCACTGTTGCCCCCTTCATCTTCCTTCTCTGGTTCAACACTTCTGTAACCAGCTTGACCTCTCTAGGGATCTGCATTTCTGAACTTCATGGAGTCACTTCCTTCTTCTCCAGAACACTTTTTATGTAAGTCATCCATGGGATCATGTCAACCGCCCAGTGAGGTGGGTGACACCAAGAGGATGCGTCCCATTTCACAGATGGAGCGACTAGCCCCCACGGAGGGTACAGAATTTCCCTGAGATCAAAGACCACAGAGACCTCACTAAATCAGACTACAACCCGCTTCCACCAACACCCCCTCCACTTATTTCTGAGTGAGGTTATTTCCCCAGCTTGCTTCAGGTGTTCCTGGCTTTGTGTCTCCATAAAAGAATTGGATTTAGCTCTGTTTGGCTTCCCTGTCCTCTTCCTGACAGCGCTATTTAATGGACAAACAGTTTGTTTTATTTATCTGACAGGGTTTCTTCACATTGTTTCGGGTTATCAGCCCTCCCCCGCAGATCATATTACAGCTTGTGCGGGGCTTGGACCCTCAGTAGGGTTCACTCTAAATCAGATCCTTATCGTTACTGCAGTGATAAATAGAGAGGCGGCCGTGGGAGCCCACAGCCAGGTTATTGATTTAGTACCTCTGTGGATCAGGTTTTATACAGCCGGGCCTTCATGGCAGGCCTTTCCCCATCCAGCTTAGGTTGCATTCAGGAACTAAAACCGAAAGCCCCTTAAATAATGTTAACTTAATAGCTGACGTTTTTATGAAATAAGTCTGCATAGAAGGGGCGGAAATAGGACGGTGCAGGCAGAGCACTGGAGCTGGGTTTCAGGGTGTGTGTGTGTGTGTGTGTGTGTGTGCGCGTGCGTGCGTGCGTGTGTGTGTGTGTGTGTGTGTGTGTGTGTGGTGTGAAGGGGAGTTGATTCAGGAGAGAATTTTCAGGTTTATTCCAAACCAAAGAGAAGGCTTTGCTTTCAGGGGAAGTCTCTTTTGGAAGTCTATGGTTTTTAAAAGGAAAAGAAAAAAAAAGAAGGAGCTGGAATTAAGGCACACAGAATGCTTCTTGGGGAGGTGGGCAAATGAGGGATGGGGTCCTCCATGGGGGTGTGGGTATTTATGCAGTGGGGGAGAGGGGAGGCCTTCTCTCTGTGAAGCATCTTGGACAGAACCATCTGGGGGCTGGGGGTGGAGGGCACGGGGACCATCTGGCAAGAGCCCCATTTCCATCCTGTTCCTCAAAGACAAACTTCTGACATTTTTCACAAGTGAAGTCACGCACACAATCATTGCATTGTGTGTGTGTGTGTGTTGGGTGTGTTAAATGTATTATTTTGCCGAAAGTCACCATTTGATATAGCCAATTTATTTGTTTTGGAATCATCTTACAGCATTTCTTTTTTGAAAACACTAGCAGCCTAAAATACGGAAATAGCTTGAACAGCTTTCAACCATCCAGTCCAGTGGGGACCTCTGGGTACACAAGGCTGTTGCCCTTTCCCTCCAGGGTTCCCTGGGTCATCCTCAGAGCCTCCCCCAGCTAGAATTTGAAGGAAAAGGTACGGTCTTATTTAAATAGTCCCCAAACTGAACTGTACCTTCCAATGGAGGCAGGAAGAATAGCCTTTTGATGTGTTCCACAATTGGAATGCAAATCCTCTCCCATCTCCTAGATACCTGGGCCTGCCCCATTTCTCTTTACTGTAATCTGCTTAGCTCATGCATAGAATGACAAAAACAAAGAGTCTTTCTGTAAAAGAAAAAGAAGAGGAAAGAGAGTGGATTCTGTACCCTCTTCCTTAGTCCTCACTGAATCCCTGCTCCGGGGCCCTCAGCAGGCGGCAGTGTGCATGAGGCGTGTAGTCTGTCTTTCTGTTTGTTGTTAGCCACTGAAAGGATGACACCATTCCTGGAGTTAGGCCTTCCACCAAGCAGCTGGGGCCTACTTGGCAATGCTTCCCAGGCTTGGGATCTGAGAAAAGGCCTGGGAGCTAGGGTATCCTGATGTAACTTTCAAAGAAATGCCTCCTGCCTGACTCAGATATGCAAGATGAACTTGGGGCAGGGATGGCTTTCGCTCTCTTGCTGAGTCATCAAGTCTGGCTGCGAGGAGCCCTGCATCAAAACATCCACACCCTGCCAGATTGAAGTAAGATAGGACTTTCCAAATGGAAGGTATCACCAGAGGCACCATGCTCATACGTAACCAGCTAGCGGGGTCTGGAGGTTTAAGTATCAATGCTCAAAGACACAAGACAGGCAAAAAAGTAAGGCTCTGCTACATGATGAACCATGATGGAAAAGAATATAAAAAGAATGTATATGTGTGTATAATTGAATTGCTTTGCTGTACGGCAGACATTAACACAACACTGTAAATCAACTATACTTCAATAAAATAATTTTTAAAAAAAAGAGGCTTCAAACTGACTCACCAACCAATAGGACACAACAGTGAAGGCACCCATGGTTGGGGGGAGGATTGGTAGGAGATTGTGGTCACCATGGTGAGGGATGGAAGCCGTGGTTAGAACCACACGCAGATAATTAGAAAGAGAAAAGACCATGGGTTCATCTGGATTTCTAAACTTCTGAAAATGATGGTGGTTATGGACACTGAAAAGAATTAATCAAGAATTATCATGAAATGCATCCTTTCACTAAGTATTAATTTTATTTAATAACTCTTATATAAGTACTGACTTTGTGCCAGGCACTGTTCTAAGCACTTTACAAGGATTAATTTATTTAGGCCTCATTACAACCCTGTGAGCTAAGCACTTGTATGTCATCACCATTTTACAGATCTGGAAACCATGGCCTTGGGAGGTTAAGTAACTTACCTGAGGTCACTTATCTTCCATGTGGGTCTCAAACCCAGGCGGCCTGGTTCAAGTCCACGAGGCTCTCGACGATCCCAGCAGCAGATCACAGATATGTTATGCTTGGGCTTTCTGTCTTCATAGCGGCCACATTCAAGGTGCACGAGGCAGGTCTTTGCTGTCATTTTCAGGGTGTGTCCCTGTCACTAATGTCTTAAATCTGTAATCCTCATACCTGACCACCCCCTTCTTTGATCTGAAATGTCTGCTGGGCATTTATGGCCTGTCTTTCTAGTGCTTGTCTGTCTGATGGATTAGATTACAAGCTTCTCATCGTGCCAGTCTCTGGTATTTGGGGACCTCTGTTCCAGTCTGCACCCCTGGTGCCTCTGTTTTATTTTTTTTAAATTTAATTTTATTTATTTTTTTATACAGGGGTTTTTATTAGTTATCCATTTTATACATATTAGTGTATATATGTCAATCCTAATCTCCCAGTTCATCCCACCGCCACCCCTCGCCACTTTCCCCCGTTGGTGACCATATGTTTGTGTTCTACACCTGCGTCTCTATTTCTGCCCTGCTCTGTTTTCTGTGAATAGTTCTAACTGCTCGTCCTCAGCTCTAGTATTCGTTCATCTCTTGCACATTCCTGCTCCTGATCCGTTATGGTCTCCAGCCCCTACCACCGGCCTGCAGACAGCATCGTAACCACTGTCTGGTAGGCAAGAGTTGCTCACTGAATGTTTGTCGAATGAATGCACGAGTGAATAAATGACAAACAAGGTAGGGCTGTGCCAAGTGTCGAGGCCCTGCACCAGGTCCCCTAGGCCATCCCCCCACCTAAGACATTATCCAAACATATTAATTCCTGAAAAAAGCTGGAGCCAGGAGGTCATTATTTTGAGTAGAAAACAGAAGTTAAAAGGAGCTCTTTCTTTGAGTCTCCAAATGTGGTTTCAGCACAGAGGGTCCAAACTCACGCCAGCTAGAAGGATTCCATCCTTGACATCTTTCTAAAAAGCATTGGGCCAACCCTTGTGGGGAAAAAATGCTGGCAAAGTAATGTTAATATAGACATCTTATTATAATCACATAAAAATGACATTTTTCTGTGGCCAAAGTCTAGAACGGAATAAGAAAAAATTAAAATACTTATTAAAGTATTGGAATTTGGACTTTTATAAAATACCTACTAATGGTTATCACTGTTATAATTTGTGTGTGCATGTGTGTGCACACGTGGAGAATAACAGGATATGGAAGGAAAGATTGTATCACCATCCAAGGGAACTTTGCACTAAGTTAAATAATCCCAGCCTGTTCTTGAAAAGTAGGTTGATCCCTGTTTAAATTGTCCTGGTGATTGCCCAAGTCCTAACCTCACAACCAGAATGGTGGGCAACACCAAGTCAATATAGTTTCTATAACTGGGTCAGCATTGCACTTTGGGCTCAAGGTAAGTGTCCTTTGGATGACCCATGGAAGGTATTTGACATTTAAATGGCAGCTGAGTCAACACTGCATCTGGCTGTTACAAACATATTAGGATGATTGCAATAGAAGAAAGATAAACGTATTTAAACAAAAATCCAAAGCTTATTCCAGTCAATTTAGTGACATGAATCCTATTTATATGCAAGTAATATTCAATGAGCAGAGTTTGATATTATTTATTTTTGCTTAAAATAATGGCCAACAGTGCTCAACAAAAATGTTCAATAATATTTGATAGATGAATGATATAACACATATGAATTTGGGAATATCTTAACTTGATATTTAATTATATTTGTACATAATAAATAACCTCTATGTTGTTATCTAGCAATAAAAATATGGATTTTTACTTTATAGAAGGATAAATGTCTTAATTTGTCCAGAAGAAGGTCTTGAGATAAGGATGTAAGTGTAAGTATTTGATTCAAGAGATTATCACAAGAAGAGCCAGTAGAGAAAGGGGCAATGAAAGAGACAAAGAAGCCAATCCAGGGGCATCGATGAGTTGGTTTCCATCATGGGCAACCGGAGTCAATGTGTACATGGGAAAATACATCTCAGAGTTGACCCACCTAAGGGGCAAGAATGCTGGGGTATCCACCAACTCCCATTCATCACTGGTTGGGGCTGCTCCTGTAGGCACTGACATCTGCCCCAGCTGCTCTCATTGCCAGAAGCCCTTTGGTAAAAATACTCTCAGATGCTACTAGCAAAACTCTTCAACAGGAATGGTGAGTGTCAAGGTAATATGGCGGGGCACCGACTGTATCTGCTACTAGCAAGCCTATTAAGTAATTCATTACTACTTCTTTTGGCATCCACATCAAAAATGCCTCTTTTGCTTAATCTATAACCTCAGCATGGAATGCCATCATTTCCCTCTGTCAATTCCCATCATCATAGCTAGTGTAGCCCACCATGTAGTAATAATCGATATTTTTAAATAAACAAGTAACATATCAGTCAAGGCCCAGTTCAAATCTCCCTTCCTTCAAGAAACACTCTTTAATCTCCCCCTAGGTCCCAGGACATTTTGCACTTCAATTAAAGCTCTTAATCCCACTCCTGGGCATATATCTGGAGTAAACCATAATTCAAAAAGATACGTGCACCCCAATGTTCATAGAAGCACTATTTACAATAGCTAAGACATGAAAACAACCTAAATGTCCATTAACAGATGAAGGAATAAAGAAGATGTGGTATATATATATACAATGGAATACTACTCAGCCATAAAAAGGAATGAAATGATGTCATTTGCAGCAATACAGGTGGACCTAGAGATTGTCATACTAAGTGAAGTAAGTCAGACAGAGAAAGACAAATACTGTATAATATCACTTATAGATGGAATCTAAAACATGATACAAATGAACTTATTTACAAAACAGAAATAGACTCACAGGCATAGAAAACAAACTTATGATTACCAAAGGGGAAAAGGTGGGGAGGGATAAATTAGGGAGTTTGGGGGTGAAAAAAAGCTCTTATGCTCTTCACCTCTTTTTGTTAAGAGCATACTCTGTCTGTCTTGACCTTGCAGTCAACTTATAGTAAAGGTCTGGAGAGCACCTGCGAATAAGGTCAGCAGTTTTCCACTGTTATCTGTGGCTAGGTGGGTAAGTCTAATTTTCGGGTGCAGTTCTAAGTGGTCTCTTGTTCCCATACATCTGAGCCATTGCTGTCCAGTCTTAACTATATCCCCAACTAACCAATACTAATTTATGGAAATCTCTGCTTATACCAATTGGTTCTGAACCAGGCAGGAAATGGGGTCGTTATTTACAGTGTCCTCTCAAATTCCAACCCATACAATGCAGAGACACACACATCAGTACTGGTGGGAATACTGCTATAGTCCAAGGCATTCAGGGCTCTCAAGAATAATAACCCCTGCTGGAGCTCACTTCACAAAAAAAAACTACAAACCAGTTAGGAAACAAACCACCATGACAGAGAGTCAGCATGGCCCACAAACTCCTCTAATATCATAGACAATGGAAAAATCTCAGCATGGCATGTGTGCTCTTTCAATCTGAGGGTTCATGCTTTCTTATAATGCCAGTCTGTTTCTCCACGCCATAGGCAAAGTTGATATCAAAAAACACAAATCAGATGCCCCCCACTTCTATCCTGTTTAATTCCCTGCGATTGCTTGCAACTGCTCTTAGGATAAAAGAACATACCTTGGGTTATCTTGCACGTGTGGTGTCTACCTACCTCACCAGGCTTATTCAAGAACACCTGCCCCCTCCACCTGCCCACTACAGCCACATGTCCTTCAGATTCTAGAACACATCCTGTTCCTTCCCTCTCAAGGCCTCTGACCACTGTTCCTTCAGCCTGGAAGGCTATTCAGGCCCTTCTTTAGTTATCAAGTTCCCTCACACTTTATTCTCTAGAACTCATCTCAATCATTAATTCCACATGGAAAATTTCTCTGATCACCCTGCCTAAGTCAAATCTTATTATAGATTGTAGCACCATATCCCTCTTTACATTTGTCAGAGTTACACTTTTACTTCACTGTATTAATTTGATCAATGTTGGAATCTTCCAATAGAACATTATCTCCATGAGGCCAGAGCCTGTGCTTTACATCTTTTGCACACCTAATATAGTGCCTGACGCCATGTAGGTTGTCCATAAAGTTTGTTAAGTGAACAAGTGTAGTAGACCATTTCTCAGCTGTTGTGTGACCTGCTAACAGCTCACAGTTTCCCTTCCTTCCATGGAGAATTGCCTTTGGACGATAGGAACCACCTCAGTCAGGAGATTAAGCGCCCAGGGAAGCCTGCAGAAAATGACTGAATAATTTCAGGGTGAAAAAGTCTGATACCCCACAATGAGATACCACTTCACATCCTCTAGGATGGCTGTGAGGAAAAAGATAGTAACAAGTGTTGGCACAGATGGGGAGGAATTGGAATCCTCATACTTTGCTGGTGGGAATATAAAATGGTGCAGCCATTGTGGAAAATAGTTTGTCAGTTTCTCAAAATTTTAGCCATAGGAATACCAAATGATCCAGCAATTCCATTCCTATCATGCAACCCAAGAGAAAACAATTCAGACAAAACTTGTATATGTACATTCACAGAAGAAATATTCGCAAAAGCCAAAAGGTGGGAAAAACCCAATGTTCATCAATTGATAAATAGATAAACAAATGTAATATATCTACACAATGGAATATTATTCAGCCTTAAAAAGGAATGAGATACTGATCCATGTACAATGTGGATGAACCTCAAAAACATAATGTTAAATGGAAGAAGCCAGACACAAAAGGCTACATATGGTATGATTACATTTATATGAAATATCCAGAATAGGCAAATCTATAGAGACAGAAAGCACATATCAGGGCCTGAAAGGTTGGGGGAGTGAAAGTGATTACTAATGGGTACAGGAGTTCCTTTTGAGGTGAAGAGAAAGTTCTGGGATTAGCAGTAAAGGTTGCATAACATTGTTATTGTACTTAATGCTACTGAATTGTACACTTTAAAACAGTTTAAATGGTACACTCTATGTAATGAGTATTTTACTATCATATAAAGAGAAGGGCTGGCACCTTGCCTCAAGGCGAGATGCCTCTGTGTCATGACGTATGTATCAGAGTGTCCTACAGATCAAGGCAACTTTAGACCTTACCTAGGACAACATCCTTGGCTGGCACTCTCCTCTTCCCTATCCTGTCCTTCGCTGTCTTACAATTTTCACCTAAGACCACTCCCTCAGTAAATCAAGGGCATCTTAATCCCTGTGTCAGGCTCTACTTCTGTAGAATTTGACCTAAAAAAATAAATGAACCAGTGAATAAAGTGAATGTGTAAATAAACATTTTAAATGCCCAAGCCCTCACAGCTAGGAGCTGGGATTCAAACCCACATGGGCTTGACTCCAAAGTCTACTCTCTTAACCTCTATGTTGCCTTCTCTAATGAGTTCACCAAAGAAAATCCCACTTTGTCAGATCAGGACTGTGGGGTCAGATTATGTCCCTTTAGGGACCACAGCTTTGTCCCTTCCACACCTTCTTTGAATGTCTGTACCTCAGACTAAATAGGAAGCCTATGTAAGTGGTTCCTTCCCTGCAACCTCAAGCCCTGTATAATTTTTTAAAAAAATAACATGAAAAGAGCCCATCTCCCCAACTCTTCAATGTAACAGAGAAGTTACTGTATGTGAAAAGCAGTTGTCGAAGCTGACACTGCCAAAGAGTCTCCAAGCATATAGAAAGACTGCATGAACTCATTTATCCTTGTGAAGACATTAATACCATTCCATCACTGAGCAGCTGAAACCCCCAATAAATCTCCATTTAAAAGCAAATTTGTAAATGCCTAAGTGTAGTCATAATAATAGTATTGTAATTTTTTTTTTTTTTTTTTTTTTTGCGGTACGCGGGCCTCTCACTGTTGTGGCCTCTCCCGTTGCAGAGCACAGGCTCCGGACACACAGGCTCAGCAGCCACAGCTCACAGGCCCAGCCGCTCCACGGCATGTGGGATCTTCCTGGACCGGGGCACGAACCCATGTCCCCTGCATCGGCAGGCGGACTCTCAACCACTGCGCCACCAGGGAAGCCCAGTATTGTAATTTTTAATGAACATGCTCAGAGCAGTGGATTATTTATAGCATCATGTTCAATGTTAAACGTTTCAGGTCACAAATTATAAACTCTTAGAGTTTGGGAGAAGTTTATAGAAATATATATCAATAGAAGTAAATTCTAATATGGTAAGAAATTACTTGACCAAATCAGAAATAATTTTTACTCTCTTTGTAGGTGGTGTCCAGACTGACAAATGAAAAGGAAGATGAATAATAATTTTCCAGTAAATGCAACTAGTAGTCAGAAATAATCAGAGATGTTCCAGTTCCTCATTCTCTCTTATAGCTAGGTATGAGAGAAAAGTGTCTTTGTCAGCTACGGCTATGTAACAAATAGCCATAAAATCTCAATGGCACATAACAGTAAGCTTTATTTCTCACTAACGTATCTGTGGTTCTACCAGAGTTCAGCTCATCTTGTCTAAACTTCACTAGGCTTGGCTCCAAGTAGCAAATCAGGTGTGCTCTCCATGTTAATTATTCTCCTGGGGCCAGCAGGTACCCAAAGCATGTTCTTCTCATGGTCATGGCAGGAGTAAAAAAGAGCAAACCCAAACACACTGGCACATTTCAAACCTCTGGATGCATCCCATCTACCAATGTCCAGCTGGCCAAAGTAAATCTCATGATCAGTCTCAAGATCAGGGGAAGATATATTCTGCCCATCATGAGGACAAAGCAAGACTGTAGATATATTATTCCATTATGGAGGAAGGAGGTAGGAGGACAAATAATTAAATCTGTCCAGAGGGCCTGAATTACTCAAATAGTTCTATAGTTTTTCCTGCAGACTTAGAAAATAGAAAACAACATTATTAGCAGGAGTTTTTGCCTGCACAGTTCTGGTAACAATAG
This sequence comes from Mesoplodon mirus, assembly GCF_964341445.2. Lineage (NCBI taxonomy): Eukaryota > Metazoa > Chordata > Mammalia > Artiodactyla > Ziphiidae > Mesoplodon > Mesoplodon mirus. Next base: position 32,902,006 of record NC_138995.1, read on the forward strand.
CAATTTCTCCACTACCCCTCCCCTCTCTCTATAATTCAGATAGAGCTGACCTCTTCCTACCTCTAGAAAAGAGTATGAGACCTACGATTGGCCAGTCAGAGTAACTCATCTTCTTGGCTACTCTGACTGGTTCAGGGATAGTCATGTGACCAAGACAAGCCAATAAAAGCCAAGCCCAGGACTTCTGGAATAGCTATAAGAAAAAAACTCTTTCTGCACGTGCATAGCATGTTAAAGTTTGGTAACTATTTCCATCATACACAATTTCAGAAGGGGCCTTTCTTTTGTCATGCTGTGCCCAGTTTTTCTAGGCCTTTCCAACTTTATCTATGTTAACTTCACTGTCTGAGAGAACCTTCAGCTGGCACCACCTGTCTGGGTTTTGCCCTAACTCCCAATCATTGAGTGACTGCATCCTTAAAGTCTTGCCTCTTGAACTCAAAACATCAGAAAATTATTTCAGAAAAGTCACCATCATCATAGCACCATTCGTTAATTTAACATATTCTAATATTTTTAAATGTCACTAGTTTAGATGCAAGACAGAGATATTTTTAAAATTCATTAAGAACAACACAAAAAGGAAGTTCCAAAAAGTAAATTAAATGCATAAGTGCTGATATTATTAGTGTTCAAAAAGTGTTGGATGTGGAATAAGAAATATGAGTAAGTATAACTTACAAGGTGGATAAAAAGATGAGCATTTTTCTGTAATCTACTTTCCTGCCTCTCCAATTAATAGTGAATTTCTTATGGTTTTCTACATGATGCTTTGGAATGTCAAGTCCTTTGGTCCTAGAACCTCAGGGAAGACAAACATTTTAGGTGATTTAAAAAAACCTACACATTTAGAAAATGATGTTCTTGAAAGCCTGCAGGAAGAAATTCACACCATTCTTTACAATTTCATTAGAGAAGATAAATAAATGTCTGTCAAATTAACTTTGCTTAGTCTCATAAATGGCAGGAAATACAGCAACAAATGCAAATACCAAAGCACGATTTGTTTTCTTTCAGTCACTTGATGGGAAAGATTTTGGTTTCTGCTATATGTATTGCAGGCTGCCAGCAAAGAGCTCAGTTTCTGTATGCAGCTAGCATAATATTCATCCCTAAGATGTATATAGTGAAGAGGTGGGAGGAGAAAAGGAAGGAGGGCAATGGTGATGACTCTCTACACTTGCCCCTGGCATCTCCTAATTACATGCCCTCATGACTTGAACTTAAAAGCCCAGTACACAAAAATCACAGTTCTAAAGCTGAATGTTTGATCTCTATTCCAGCAACAAAGCTTGTTACCTAGATACAAGTGATCTAAACCAACATAAGCATGATTATCACTGTTGGTTGTCTTATTTATACCAGTAGTACTACTATGTAATAAACTACCCCAAACTTTAGTGGCTTAAAACAACAATCAAGAGTTATTTCTTATGGGCAGAAGACCTATATAGACATTTCTCCAAAGAAGATATACAGATTGCCAACTAACACATGAAAGGATGCTCAACATCACTAATCATTAGAGAAATGCAAATCAAAACTACAATGAGGTATCACCTCACACCAGTCAGAATGGCCATCATCAAAAAATCTACAAACAGTAAATGCTGGAGAAGGTGTGAGAAATGGGAACCCTCTTGCACTGTTGATGAGAATGTAAATTGATACAGCCACTATGGAGAACAGTATGGAGGTTCCTTAAAAAACTAAAAATAGAGCTACCATACGACCGAGCAACCCCACTACTGGGCATATACCCTGAGAAAACCATAATTCAAAAAGAGTCATGTACCACAATGTTCATTGCAGCTCTATTTACAATAGCCAGGACATGGAAGCAACCTAAGTGTCCACTGACAGATGAATGGCTAAAGAAGATGTGGTACATATATACAATGGAATATTACTCAGCCATAAAAAGAAATGAAATTGAGTTCTTTGTAGTGAGGTGGATGGACCTAGAGCCTGTCATACAGAGTGAAGTAAGTCAGAAAGAGAAAAATATATACCATATGCTAACACATATATATGGAATCTTAAAAAAAAAAGGTTCTGAAGAACCTGGGGGCAGGATAAGAATAAAGATGCAGATGTAGAGAATGGACTTGAGGACACAGGGAGGGGGAAGGCTAAGCTGGGATGAAGTAAGAGAGTGGCATAGACATATATACACTACCAAACGTAAAATAGATAGCTAGTGGGAAGCAGCTGCATAGCACAGGGAGATCAGCTCAGTGTTTTGTGACCACCTAGAGGGGTGGGATAGGGAGGGCGGGAGGGAGGGAGATGCAAGAGGGAAGAGTTATGGGGATATATGTATATGTATAGCTGACTCACTTTGTTATAAAGCAGAAACTAACACACCATTGTAAAGCAATTATACACCAATAAAGATGTTAAAAAAAAAAAAGAGTTATTTCTTTTGCTTGGGAGTCAGCTGATCTAGGCTATAGGGCTACAGGTGGTTCTGCTGCAAAGTGTCACCTATTGGCTATTCCAGGCATGTCCTTCTCATGGCATTGGCAGAGATGAAAGGGAGGAAATGGCAACAATGAAGCTTCTTAAAGTCTGAGCTTGGGCTTCACACGCTATCCTTTCTGTCTCATTTTATTGACCAAAGTAAGAAAGGAAGTCACATAACCAAACCAAGCGCCAAAGCTGGGGAAATATACTTTCTCTTTTGTTTAACGAACTTCAAAGTCACAGAGCAGAGAGCATGCAGAGAGAGGGAAAGGTGAAGAATCGGAGCTATTAATTTCATCTACCATATAAATATTGTTTTTTATATTTATTCATATGTTTGTTTATTCATCCATTCATGGAATAAATATTTACCGAACACAAATCATGTATTGGACATAGGGAATCCAAAAGTGTAAGACAGAGAAGATTCCTGTCCTCATAGAGCTTGCATTTTCATTGCAAGGACGAACAACAAAAACAAACAAATGATTAAAGAAATTGGATATTGTTATAAGTACTGTGAAGGAAACAAAGAACACTCTGATAGAGAATGATAGGATGACGGAAGAGGAAGAGTGGCTAATTTAGAAAAAGTAGTCAGGGAAGTGCACCCTCCCCCATTTATCTGCCTGATTTGCACTTGTGACCAAGTCATGAAAATCAACATTTAATGCCTGATGCACAACACTCTACTCAGTGCCAGTCCTGAAATATACTGATTAGTCCAAGAGAATTAAAAGTAATAAAAGCCTTATGTGATGCCTTACATTTTACCATGTGTTTTCCCAACTATTGCACCACTGGAGTCTCATAGCATTTCTTGGCAATAGGCTAGGTAGGAATTAGAGAGCAAAACATGGGTCATCTAGGACACTGTGATGCACTGAAGGAAGAGTGGTCTCAAGGCCACTGAAATTTACTCTCCAGGATAAAAGGAAACTAGTAAGAACAAGATAAGGGATAAAGGTTGAGTGGACTTAGCAGGTGGACAAGAGGTCTGAAAACTACTGACCCAAACACTTAGGTGTTGACATCTAGGTGCCCCTCCCACACAGAGCATTCTGAGAGCACAAGGCAATGTGTAGAAAGGATGGAAGAAGGATTTGCCAACTTCATATCAGCTCTTAATATCAAATTTTATGTTTTTCTTAAATTATAATGTAGTAATACAATTCTATTTTCTTTGCACATAGATGTGTGCAAAGGAAAGATGACTACCTGGTCTAATAGAGATGAAATTCTTGGGTAGAATGCATAATGAATACAGCAATGTAGATAGAAATATATCATTTTTTAATTGAAGTATAGTTGATTTACAATGTTGTGTCAGTTTCAAGTCAACAGCAAAGTGATTCAGTTATATATATGTATACATGTATACATTTTTTTTCAGATTCTTTCCCATTATAGATTATTACAAGATATTGAATATAGTTCCCTGTGCTATACAGTAGGTCCTTGTTGTTTATCTATTTTATATACAGTAGCGTGTATCTGTTAATCCCAAACTCCTCATTTATCCACCCCCCCCAAAAAAATATATCATTTTCTTTCCAGATTAGGTAACAGAGGCTCATAAAAGTAAAATGAGAGACTCAAGGTCACCCAGAACCTGGACCATGGGCTCCCTGCCTCTTCCATCAGGTTGATCTTCATTCCACCAGAGATCTTAACTGTGTTATCAATGCAGTTTATGATTGGGGCTGAATATCCATTTGTTTTAAAATCAGAAGTTTTCTTTTTTCTGGGAAATTTGTGTGGGCTTCATTATTGCATTTTTAACATATTCAAATTACAGTTTCCTTTTCTTCTTTGCCCTCTAAGAAGAGTAGGCAGAATTCAACTGATAATGACTTTTACTAAGACAAATTCTAGATTTATTGACCTGAGAAATAAATATTAATAGAGGTTAAATTGCGGTCAATTTTTACTCCAAGAGATGATAAATCTTGATATTTTTCCATGGTTGGTTCGTCAATGTGTCGTCTGTGCCATCCACGCACGTGCCATCGTCAGGTTGTCCCGAGGAAAAGGCCAGCTCGCGAGACGAATGGGAGAGGAGCAGTATCTCTCTCATCGGTACTCTGCCTCTTAAAGTGCTTAAGACGTGCAGGTCTCATTTTAACCTGGCTGGTTATTACATGGCTTTCACCATTCCCCACGTCAAATGACGTGTCGAAAAAAATAAGGATCTTCCTTGGTAGTTCAGCAATCAATTTTAGGGTCTTCTTTAAACAACACACACACACAAACACACACTTCTCATCCTCTCCAGACCATCCACCACAGTAAGAGAAAGGTATAGAACATATGTAGTTAACCTGAGGATTTTACTGAAGGAATTTCAACTTGCTCATCCCCTAAAATTCTGAAGACAAGATTCTTTCCCTTACTCTGTCCACCTGTTTCTGTGTTATTATTAAAAAGATGGTGATGGATATTTCATTCAACAAATATTGACTCCCTGGTATTTACTCTTAGGTCATACTTATACATCCAAGCACCATTTTAAAAGCTCTGTACGTATTAACTCATTTATTACTCACAAAACCCCACCATGAGGTAGACACAATTATTATGCTGCAACTTATCCATCAGTTGAAGAAACTAAAGCATGAAGAAGTTAAATAATTTGTCCACGATCACACAGCCGAGATCTAAACACTGGCAGTCAGATTGCAAATCTGTACTTGCTCCAATCACTTCCCATGGCATTACTTACAGTGCTGGGTACTGAGAGTACAGCAATGAATGAGACGTCAAAAGTATGCCTGCTTATACTTTTATGTGTACTTTTATGCATTTAGAAATGATGGGAAGTTTATTTAAAGCCCAATAGAGATAGAGATACATATAGAGTTATTATCTCTGGGCAGTAGGAATTTAGATATTTTTCTTTTCCCTTGTCTTTGTTTCCTACACTTTGCACAATTTTGTTTGTCAGATAATATGGGTTGTCCAAGAAATATGCAAACAATTGTAAATAAGTTAGGAGGGCAAATGCATTGCAATTTAAATTGCCATTAAATCCAAGAGGTATAGATGAGCTACAGATGTCCAAGGACTTGTAAGAAATGATGCTTTATTTAGAATGACTCTAAAGCCAGAGCAGAAAGTTTCCAGGACACAGTTCCATTATCAATTAGTAACATCTCTGAATAAGTTAGGAATGTATTCAGCTGCAAGTAACAGAAAACCTGATCCAATAGTAGTCTAGGCAGAAGATTGTTTATCTGTCTATCTACCATCTCTCTCTTTATTTGTGTTTCCATAACTAGAGGTCCAGAGGTAGGTAACAATTTGTGTTGGTTTAGAGGCTAAACAATATTGCCCACATTGATCTCAGGAAACCAGCTTTTTCTATCCATCTGAAGCTCTATCTTTCACATATCAGCTTTTAGTTCTCATGCTTGTCATATCATACATTGCAAGTTGGCTGTCTTGGATCTCAGCATCATGTGCCATCAACAATGTCAACACATGGTATTGACAGTTTGTGTAGTTTTTTAATCTTAGCCAGTCTAGTGGAGACATGCTGATATTTCATTATGGTTCTAATTTACATTTCTCTGATGTCCAATATGATTACATGTTATTTTATATACTCATTTGTGAATGCCTATTCAGGTCTTTGGGCCATTTTATGTTTTATTGAGTTGTCTTTTTCATATTGATATGTGGGTGTTCTGGATACAGATCCTCTGTTGAATATAATTTTGCCCTACCCTTCCACACTACACACGCAAGAGGTATAAAGAAACATATGTATTTATGTATATGTTATTGCATACTTATCCAAGCACATTACCTCATTTCACTTAGGATCTAGCAAAAAGTTTACATATTGAATAAACGTCTAGCTTTTTTCAATTAACATATGCATAAAATAATATAGGGACCATTTCTCTCATTCTTGCTTTTAATTGTTAAAACTTAGAGTTTGTGATGTATTTAAGAGGAATCAAACTAACCCAAAAAGTTCTTAATTTATTATGAAATGAGTTTTGTACCTTTTACCATAAAAAGTAATGTGGGATTTGTGCCAGCCTCATATTTGGAATGATGCCTGACTCCAAGGATAACTCCCTCAGTGGGAGGAAACAATATTCTACTAACTGAAACTTCCATTATGTTATTGCTGATGTTTTGGAGATTAAAATCAGGGACAACTCAAAAAAGAGGTTGACATTTCTTCTTCCATCTCTAATAATTTGAGGCTTTGAAGTTAAGTGCAGTCGAATAGAAGATCTATGTGTGGCTGCTTTAACACTTAGCCATGTATGGTAAGTATTAGTGAAGATATGTCCACACTAATGAGGATTGGATCTCTTTGTTTATTTCAAGCCCATTTGTCTTATGAATAGACACATTGGTACATTGCATGCACACTCTGTGGTGGGCTCTTATCATCAGTCCATGGGTTATAAATGCGATGCATAAAAAATTTGGTATCCTGTAAAATAATAATACAAGTTTAATTCTCTTCTTTTCTATCAGACTCACTGGCACTACAATAAATTCCTATTTGGAGAGGGAATCCAAACAACCACAAATCTTGACTAATCCAAGTTTAAATAGGAATAGGGGAGTGCTTTATCCAAAAATATGCAGAAGAGGGCCTCTAAGGTCATTTTTTTTCATTGCCTTCTGAATCATTCAAGGAAGTTCATAGTATGATTCAAGGCAGTTTTAGTATGCAGGTTTTATGAATTTCCTTTTTGTTTTGAAAATGATTATTTATAATATATGTCAGGTGCATATAAAATGTACATAAATCTCTCAGTTTACCAAAATATTAATTGACAGCTATTTCCTGGGCATCTACCGTATGCTCAGAATTGTGTTGAACAGAGTAAAGAATATAAGAAAAGTATATTTAAGGAAAGCAATGGCATCAACATTCTTATTTGGAGGACAAAATAGTGAGCTTTGTGACACAGACTCCAAGTGTGATAGGAGTTCAACAAAGAGAACATTTGGTGAAGCAACTGGAGAAGGTGGGACTTAATCTGGGTCTTAAATCTGAGATGGATTTGAGATGAAAAAGTGGAAAAATGCCACATGGAAAGACCCCAAATTCAGTAGCTTAAAGAAGACAGAAATTTATTCTCTCACATAAAAGTCTTCAGAACAATGAATTATCTGAAAAGGAAATTAAGACAATCCCATTTACAATGTCATCATAAAGAATAAAATACTCAGAGATAAACGTAACCAAGAAGGTGAAAACTTGTACACTGAAAATATAACACTGTTGAAAGAAATTATGAAAGAGATTGCAGGCACAAATAAATGGAAAGATATCTCATGTTCATGAATTGATGATTAATATTGTTAAAATGTCTATATTACCAGTTATCTACAGATTCAATGCAATCCCTATGAAAATCTCAATGGCATTTTCTACAGAGATAGAAAAAAACAATCCTAAAATTCATTTGGAAGCACAAAAGATCCTGAATAGCCAAAGCAATTTCAAGCAAGAAAAACAAAGCTGGAGGCATCACATGTCCTGGTTTTGAAGTATATTACAAAAGCAGACATATGGACCAATGGAGAATAGAGAGCCTGGAAATAAATCCACACATATACGGTCAACTGCATTTCCTCAAGAATGCTGAGAATATACAATGGAAAACGGATAATCTCTTCAATAAATGGTATTGGGAAAGCTGGATATCCACAAGCAAAGAATGAAATTTAACCCTTATCACACACCATACACAAAAATCAACTCAAAATGGATTAGAGTTAAATGTAAGACCTGAAACCATGAAACTCCTAGAAGAAAACACAGGAAAAAAGATTCCTGATATTGGCCTTGGCAATGATTTCTTGGCTATGACACCATAAGCACAAGTAACAAAAACAAAAATAGATAAGTGGGACTACATCAAACTAAAAAGCATCTACAAAACAAAGGAACAATCAACAAAGTGAAAATGAAACTTATGGAATAGGAGAAAATATTTACAAACACTATATCTGATAAAATATTTAAGGAAGTCCTACAGCTCAATGGCAAAAAGCAAATGACCCGATTTAAAAATGGCAAAAGAACTGAATAGACATTTCTCCAAAGAAGATATACAAATGGCCAACAGACATATGAAAAGGTGCTCAACATCTCTAATCATCAGGGCAATGCAAATCAAAGCCAGAATAAGGTATCACCTCACACCTATTAGGATGGCAAAAGATAACAAATGTTAGTGACACTGTGGAATAAAGGGCATCCTTGTACACTACTGGTAGGAATATAAATTGGTGTAAATATGGAAAACAGTAGGAAGATTCCTCCAAAAATTAAAAATAAAACTACCATATGATCCAGCAATCCCACTTCTGGTTTATATCCAAAGAAATTGAAATCAAAATCTCAAAGAGTTATCTGCACTCCCATGTTCACTGTAGCATTATTCACAATAGCCAAGATATGAAACAATCTAAGTGTCCATCAATAGATGAATAAAGAAAATGTGGTATATGTAAACAATGGAATATTATTCAGCCTTAAAAAGAAGGAAATTCTGCCATTTGTGACAACATGGATAAACCTAAAAGACATTATGCTAAATGAAACAAGCTAGACCCAGAAGGACAAATACTACAGTACATGAGACAACTTATATGATGAAGCTAACTTAGTCAGAATCATAGAAACAGAGAGTTGAATGGTGGTGGCCAGAGACTAGGGGAAGGGGGAAACAGGAAGGTAATAGACAAAAGATATTTACAAAGTTTCAGTTACATGAGATGAATAAATCCTAGCAACTTACTAGGAGGACAGGGGACACTTTTAGAGGTGATGGATAAGTCACAATTATGTCATAGATTGTGGTGATGGTTGAATGGTATATACTTACCTCCAAACTCATCAAGTTGTGTACATCAGTTTTGTACAGCTTTCTGTAAAGTCAAAAAATTTTTTTAATAAAAAAGTAGAGCCAATGTAAAAAAAAAAGTGTTTCAAATAACTTGGATCTATAAATCTTCATTTTCAAATGTATATTTCATGAAATATAAATACAGATGAAGTCTATCCAATGAAAATGTAGTGTCCTAATTGAGAGATGTGTAAATAGAAGAATGTACTGGATTTTGAAAGCTTAGTATGAGGAAAAGGTAAACTATCTCGTTAATAACTTTAAAATATATATTACATGTTGAGATGTTAGTATTTGGATATTTATGGTTAAACAAAATATGTTATTAAAATTTTTTAATGCCCTAAGGAAATCTCCATATCATGGGCAGCTCTATTCCATGCAGTCATTCAGAGGCCCAGGTTTCTGCCACCCTGTTTCTCTGCCATACCCTAGTGCCAAGCTTCTTCAAGTGTCGTCACTGGGAACTTGTTAGAAATGAGTCAGAAACTCTAGGTAGTGAGTCTAGCAGTTCCAGAGCTGAGATCCCAGAACACACTGCTCTTTAAGCTAGAGGGAGAAGAAGGGAACTGGTATTTCCTAAGGGGCTGTGTGGTGCAGTGGAAAAGGCATGGCTTTGAAGCTTGAGTTTAAATTTCAGCTCTGCCATCATCCTGTCCATAAGACCCATTGACATAGTTTTATTGTCAAGTTGCTATTCTCACCTCATATTTCAATTTATTTTTCACATTATGTAAAGTAAGTAGTACAAGGTTAAACACATAATAAGAGCAAAACAAAAAGGCTATTCGCATTCAGCACCCACTAAGGACCAGGCACTCTTGCTAGGTGTCTTACATCTTTTTCCCCATAAATCTCAGCAATGATACTGCAATGATGATATGATCATATCTACCTTATGAATAATAAACCCAAAGCTCAGAGGTTAAGTATCTTGTCCAATATCACAGTGTACGAAGCAGGAATAAAACCTAGATCTGTCATGCTCCAAATTGTATGCTTTTCCCATTATAGTTTCACTTTAGTGTTGTGTTTTGGAATTAATGTCTATGACTGAGTCACACAAACACCCTGGGCCTTTTTTGGCCTTTGGCCAACCAGTGAGCATAGCAACTGAACTCATTCCTCAAGGATATTTTCCAAAGACTTGGGGGTCTGGATTCTGTATCCCAGCTACTTCACTTCACAGAGAAGTTTGTGGTGATGCCGTCTGCTTTCCATCTCCAGGAAGAGCTGACCATTTAAGCCACAGTATTTCTCAGGAGACCTTCCACCTCCAAATCCCATAAGCTTACCAAATTTCACTGGGTTCTGACTTCACAAAAGTAAGTTCAAATAAAACTCGTAAGTCACCAAATATGAATAAAGTTCAGATCCTCACCTCTGCTAAGCCAAAGCCAACATATTTATATTCCTGTAGCTTTACACTAAATTCCAAATAATCTTGTAAGTGAAGTGATACATTTTAACAAGTGTCAGCTTTACCCTGAGACCAGAAAACTCATACAAACTTGTCCCTATTGTTGGGCAACTCATGGAAATCTCCATATTACCATGTGCTGTTTTTATTTTAATCCCAGTGCTTAGCATATTGCATAATACTGAGTAGTCACAGCTGAATACAGAGTGTTGTCCCCTTTTACTAGGTGTCAGCAGTGATGATATCACTAAAGTTCCCTTGATGTGATCCCAGTCCAGCTCTTGCCTTTACCATTTAAGCAATCAGTCATTTTCAGGGAAAAAACGACTAGTTACCCAAGCCAAGTGAAGATGGTTGGCATTAGGCAAAGAGCCACAGGGGTGGGGGAGGGGAGAGTCTTGATTGTTTCTCAATGTCCCCTGTGTCTAATCTTCTATTTCAAAAGCCTAAAGAGGGCTTCCCTGGTGGTGCAGTGGTTGAGAGTCCGCCTGCTGATGCAGGGGACACGGGTTCGTGCCCCGGTCCGGGAAGATCCCACATGCCGCGGAGCGGCTGGGTCCGTGAACCATGGCCACTGAGCCTGCACGTCCGGAGCCTGTGCTCCGCAACGGGAGAGGCCACAACAGTGAGAGGCCCGCGTACCGGAAAAAAAATAAATAAATAAAGCCCAAAGAATCACACTCATTCATGTCTAAGGGCTCTAAAGAGTGAGAAACTCGGGAATTCCCTGGCAGTCCAGTGGTGAGGACTCCGCACTTTCACTGCCAAGGGTCTGGGTTCAGTCCCTGGTCTAGGAACTAAGGTCCCACCAGCAGTACAGTACAGCCTAAAAAATAAAAGTGAGAAACTGCTTCGTGCTCACTATAACACATAAACACAGTTGAGGTACACACCAGAACGCTAATTTGGTCCGTGAGAATAATTCGTTCACCTATTTAACACATATTTATTAAATATCTACCTACAAAGAGCCAGACACTGTGCTGGGTAGTGGAGACACAACTGAAAACAGAGCAGACATTGTCATTATCTTCACGGAGATGATATACTTGTAGAAGGATATTCATCAAATAGTCGCACAAACAGAATTGTAACAAAGACATGGGCCACTACAGGAAGGTGGATGGAACAAAGAGACCCTAAAAATAGAGGGATATGGCCCAATCTGGCAAGTCACTGAAGGCTTTGTTGAGGAAAGGACCCTAAAGAGAGAGAGAGAGAGAGAGAGAACATTCCAGGCAGAAGACTAACATTGCAAACCTTATTTTTAAAAGATCCCCAAACTTGGAAATTAGGCAAAAATGGCTGCAGATCTTTTCAAGGTCATAATAGAATATTGTCTAAAAGGCTCACCTGAGGATTATTTAATTCTCTGGAACAGACTAGCAAACTTTTTCTGTGAAGGCCCAGATAGCAAATATTTTAAGCTTTATTTTGAGACTGGCTCATATATATTGTCTGTGACATATTCTTCTTTGTTTTTCAACCCATTAAAAATGTAAAAAAAACCATTCTTAGCTCTTAAGTTGTACAGAAAAAAAAAAAAAAAGGCCATGAGCTTTATTTGGCCCACAGGCCATGGTTTGCCAACCCCTATTCTAGGAGAATCTACCTTTGTTTGTCATATTCTTTACTATTGATTAGGACCCAGACTCTGGGAAGTTACAGTTAACTTGGAGATATTTTTGTCTGGGAGACATGCAAATGATTTCTGCTCGTAGAAAAATAGAACCCAAAGATTATGGTTTCATTGCCTTAGAGTCCACTAACCACTTTTTAAAAAAGGTATTTTATTCAAGTAGAGTTGATTTACAATGTTGTGTTAATTTCTGCTGTACAGCAAAGTGATTCAGTTATACATATATACACATTCTTTTTCATATTCTTTTCCCTTATGGTTTATCACCAGATATTGAATATAGCTCCCTGTGCTATACAGTGGGACCTTTTTGTTTATCTATTCTATATATAATAGCTTGCATCTGCTAATCCCAACCTCCCAATCCACCTCTCCCCAAGCCCCCATTAACTACTTTTGTATCTAAACTAACCATCTTATTCCATCATGCTTTTGCCAGTACCTATAAAAACTCAGTTTCTCAAATGCTCTTTGAGCCAGTTTTACCATCTTATTAGTTCCTTCATTAAGGAGCTGAAGAAATCTTTGCGCCTGCTCATTCTGTATTTGTATGGGAGTCTTGATTATAACATTAAAAAAAATTACAGCTTGATTAGCCCCACAGAAATAAGGGGGAGGGATTGTTTTGCACAAGGAACAGAAGACCAGTGTGGCTGGAGCAGAAAGACCAAGGGGTGTGTGATATGGAGGTGAGGCTTCATGGATAGATAGTGGCCTAACCATATAGGGCCCTGTTGGCATGTTGAGAAAGTCTGTCTTTAACCTGAGCATAGAGGTTATTGAAGCATTCATTGTGTGCCTGTGTGTATGTGTTGTGTGGGCAGGGGGCATGATAGTCATTCACATATTTCACCCATAGTGTACAGAACAGATTGGAGGAGTCCAGACTACAGGTGAGTGAAGCTATCAGAAAGCTACTGCAGTAGCCCAGGCAAGACATGATGGCAACTTGATAAAGGCTGGAGGATGAGGAAAATGATCAGATCTGAGAGATATTTCAGGCTCTGTTTCTGGAGGGCTCACAAGAGAAATCTTGTCAAGGACCCCTGGCCATTCCTTCAATCTAGTTGAGCTTAATGTGATCCAAATATTTTGATTGATTTACCATGTAAAGTCACCATCACAGAGATAAAAACATTTCAAGTCCTATGGACAACTCATTCCCTCTCTTTCTTTTTTCTTTTCTTTTTTTTTTTTTTTTGTGGTATGCGGGCCTCTCACTGTTGTGGCCTCTCCTGTTGCGAAGCACAGGCTCCAGACGCGCAGGCTCAGCGGGCATGGCTCACGGGCCCAGCTGCTCCACGGCATGTGGGATCCTCCCGGACCAGGGCACGAACCCGTGTCCCCCGCATCTGCAGGCGGACTCTCAACCACTGCGCCACCAGGGAAGCCCTCCCTCTCTTTTTAAATCAATGTGTGGATAGGTACAGGAGCCATGTCATATTCAGAAGACTTCTTAGTGAGAACAAGTGGAGGACTTTTCTGAATTTAACATGTATTGGCATTAGATTAAGACTGCCAGAGATTTTCAGTTTGTAGTAATGACTGTCATTCCAGAGGAGCTGAAAAGTTAAAATATCCAAAGTTTATCTCTGCTGAGTTTGTATGTCTCTGTAGCACTAAATTACACTCAAGGACACTCCTATCCAAGCATTCACTTGGACAGGAGTAACATCTTGTCCAAGTGAAGGCTGATCAATCTTGTAGGAGTAACATCCTCTTTCTTTAGATGTGCTAACAGCCCCTTCAAGTTACCATCTCATTCTGCTGTTCTGGAAGCTTTTTTTGTCTCTTTCAGTTGACTTTGTCTATTTCTCCTCTGATTTTAGAAGGTACTCTTACTTTCTTTTTTTTTTTTTCTTTTTTGCAGTACGCAGGCCTCTCACTGTTGTGGCCTCTCCCGTTGCGGAGTACAGGCTCCGGACGCGCAGGCTCAGCAGCCATGGCTCACGGGCTCAGCCGCTCCGCGGCATGTGGGATCTTCCCAGACCAGGGCACGAACCCGTGTCCCCTGCATCAGCAGGCGGACTCTCAACCACTGAGCCACCAGGGAAGCCCTCTTACTTTCTTCATTTCCAGATCATTGGGGCTACCTAACTGTGGTCCTCACATTCTGTAGCATTTATTTCTAAGACTGTTCCAACATACATTGCCATCAGATCACACTGTGCACTCCATCTCTAATATCCTTAGCAAGTTATGGATGCCTCTAGTAAATAAAGCATATTTTAATGAATGAAGAGGTTAGTATTTCATAAAGCCAAGAAAAGTGTAAACTGACTTCCACTATCAACAGTTTAAAATCAATTTGGAGGCATTTGGAAAGCATTTTAAAGAGCAACTAGACATCAATAAAATTTAATTAATTGGTTCTATGGAGGCACATGTAAATTGGGTGTTAATTATGCTAGCAATGCTCTTCCATTAAAAATTAAGCTCATGATTAGTAACCGAGAAAAACAAGCCATCATTCTATAAACAAGTCTCATTCCCTTGTATTTGAACCCAACCTTTTGGTAATTAAATCATAACTCTACATTTACTCAGATGAATTTGAGCCCTGATGGATGACTGGTGAGTTAGCCAAGTGATCTTCCCTTGGCTGTTCCATAAAAAACAATTGATAACCACGGAGATAAGTTATGAGCAGTTGAGCTGCCCTTTAATACAGAACTATTGAATTATTGAAAGTTCTTTCCTATCTAATTGACCCCAAACAAAGGAATGGTTGGCAATTGCAAGAGGTACAGTGAAGATTAGTGATCATTTCAGAGCTGATGACATTTGAAGATGGAAGGTTTAGTATAAGAGGTGACAAGCTGGAGAATCTGAGTCCTTTCTATAACCCTTCTCCTCTCCTCCCACCCCCAAGATGAAGTTCTTGCATTTGGAGGTAAAAACGCAGTGCGTTTTTTTTTTTTTTTTTTTTTTAGATGTCTTGTAGCTAGACTAGCACCCTTTTGGGTTTCCCAATTATTTTTCTTTTCCTTTTTTGGGGTCATGCCACACAGCTTGCAGGATATTAGTTCCCTGACCAGGGATTGAACTGGGACCACAGCAGTGAAAGCGCTTCGGGTCCTAACCACTGGACCACCAGGCAACTCCCTCCCCAATTTATTTTTCTGTACTCCTTGAGACTTAAAATTTAATCTGGACCCAGAGCCAAGATCAACTCCAGTTGGCTTTCCTAATTGACAAAGAGTTAGAACTACATTTCAGAACTGGAAGCGGAATAAAATACGAGACACTTGACCCACACCACTTGGCTTTCTTTTTCCCAATAGATTTTTCCAAGGGAAATTGGGCCCATATGCTTCTGATCCATCTTCTCAAGAACCATCAAGGTACTGTTTTATTAGAGCTATTTGATGGGGCATTTAATCTATTTCGATGAGCCCTTTGATGTCCCTTTTCTTAGTCATGGAAAATTGGGTTTGCAGAAAAGACAAAGATATGCCCTCTCATTCCCCACAACCAACAAGAAAAAAAAACAAACCAAAAAAAAAAAAAAACAAAAACGAAAATGCTTCCAAGACACAGAAGTTAAGGAAACTGTTCAGGAGTTTTCTTAGCTGACTAAATTACAATGCCTTGATAAGGAAAGGAGACATCAGAAAAGCTTTAGCAATGGCATTCTGCCTTAGATTGCTTTTGAAGAGGATGTCCTCATTTTCATCTGAGGCTGGCCTTTTCAGTCTATTTCTCCTTTCCAAAATGCTATGGTGGAGGGTCAGATGATGGAGGAGACATTCACATGCATAGGAAAATGTTTAAGGAAGGAAGAAAGAGTTATATCCGGATGACTTTGAACTTCTGCTTTTCACTATATTTTATTTCTAGAGGCTTTCCATGAGACCCAGCAAACCTTTCATCTTGGATTTGGAGAGACTCCGAAGGCCATCAGATTTGAATGTTGGCTATCACTTAATTTTATAACATATGCAGAAACCTATTTATGCTTCTGGGTAAAAACATATTTGCGTATATACATGTGTGAATGTTCCCATGTGGACATGCTGTCAATCATCACACTTGGAGAAGAAAAAACATACCCCTACCTGCCTTTGTTGTCCAACCCATCCCAGACATACTTCTTTCATCTGCTCAGGCAAATTCTGTTGACCTGTTGCTTATAGAAAAGTGCAAGCATCAGAGCAAAAGATTTATGTAACTGTTGGTCAATCTGGAGACATAAAGACTATTTGTTGCCACCTTCTTTTAGCCCAAGTCTATTGTGTGAGTGCCTCCTATGTGGCTGGTTTTGTGTTAAGTGCTGAGATGAGTGAGGAACCAAAGAAAATGGTTTCATCTTCTAGCAGCAAGAGTGGAAGGGAAAGCAAAATGAGTGATTAATCCCATAATAGTCAGAAGATTGTCCGGGAATGTGTTTTAGCAAAATTATGAAAAAGTATACAAATGAAAGGTCATAATCAATGTAGAAAAAAATTTTAAGGAGAAGACCAATAGATTAACCTAAAAATGTTACTAAAACGAGGCCATTATGAGGGTAAGATTAGGGAGATGCCTAGGGCATGACATTTAAAGAGGCGCTCACCCTCAGGCACCCACCCTGCACTTGCGGGACCCTGACAGTGAGTGTCTCCTTAAATTTTGTACCCTGGGTGCCTCACTCTCTTTACCCTAGTCCCATCGCTATACTTCAACTGTGACCCTTTGGCCTTTCCAAACTCCTCCCTAAAAGGACAGGATCAGTCACTCCCCCACTGAAAAATAAGAATTATAATGTTGGTTTGTATGGCAGACACTGGCTAGTGATTCACCAGACTATTTCCTTTGTTCTCCTGGGCACCCAGGTGGATTGATTTCCCAGCCTCCTTTGCAGTTGGATGCAGCCCAGTGTCTGAGTTCTGGCCATTGGAATGTGAGCAGAAGTGAATGCGTTACTTCCAGTCCTGGCCCATAAAATCACTTTCTGCAAATTTCTATTCTTGTTCCCGCTCACCAATAAATGGAGAGGACTCTGAGGATATAGGGGAGGGAGGAGCCATGAGTGGGAAGGGGCCTGGGTCCCTGAATGACTGCATGGAGGAGAGCCCTGCCCCCAGCCCCACCCTCATGGGACTCTGATACAAGCAAGATGTATACATTTATGTCTTAAGCCACAGGTATTGGACTATAGCTTGGTGCAAGCCATCAGTCTATCCTGACTAGCGCCATATATGACTATTGACTAAACTTATAGCTTAAAGTGGGAAATTCCATTTTTTCCAATGAGAACCTGCCTGACTTATTGTAGGCAGTACAGACATTTCTGTATAACATGATCTGAGGGGTCTTAGAAACCCCTCTCATGTCCCAAACATCTTCCACACTTGACTGCCACATCCACTGAGACCCCATAATTAGAGTTGTCACTTTGGAGTCAGGAACTGTGGGTATTAGAACACCTCTGAGGTCTGACATACCCTGTCCTTGCCTTCCTCTTATGGTTTATGAGAAGGTTAAATGTTGTAATAAGCTGACAGGTCTTTGTCCACTTGGGGAGGGGGCTCTTCTCAACCTTTCCATCTAAGTTAACGTATCAGCTTATTATTTTACAGATGAGGTGTGCTTGGAGATGGGGGCTATTAATAAAACCAGGAAGGCCCATTTATTGGAAGAGAAGAAGTTGAAGCACTACGATGCCTGAGACTCTCCATGTGCATAATCTGGTTTAATTCTTCCAACAATGTTAGGAGGTGAGGGCAGCTAGCACCTACTTTTACAGTTGAAGAAACTGAGGCTTGGGAGAAGTTTGAGAAACTTTCCCAATAAATGCCCAGTCCAGGATTTAAACCCTGGATCTGAATCCAGAGTCTGCCTCTTTACCATCATGAGATGCTGAGGAATGACCTCACCTTTCCTAAGTTCAAGTTCAGCTACTTAGGAAGGGGAGCTAGAGAAAGGATATGGAGAGGATGCGAAAAGGAAGGTCATCTGGGGGAGGAAAGAGGAAAAGAATATATCTGAAGGCCAGACAGTGCCAAGTGAGGAAAACTCCCGTGCTGCAAAACCAGAGCAGGAGAAGAGATCAGTCTTAGGGAATCTGGTGTTGTCTCCGTTTCTGGGCAGCCCCTCTGCTGATCAGTTTCTCTCCCTCCCTCATGTTAGCTGTCCCAACCAAGGAGGATAACCCCGTGTCACCCCTTTCCACGGTTTCCTCTGCAGCTTGATGAGTCAGCCCCCCTGCTCCCCACGCCTCGGCATGCTTCACTTTCCACCCCCCGCCAGCTCCCGGTTCACACAGGGTAGACTTACAGCAGAGGGATGTCAGTTGTGCTTGAACTACTCAGTCACCACTGACATTTCGTTAACCACCCGATGAACTTCTCCAGCCCGAAGTAGCAGCCACTTGTGCCCTTGAAAACTGAACAGAAAACAACCGTATTGATTTTCTACTATCAACGAGAAAAAGGCAATTGCTCTTTGCTGAGCACCTTCGTAATGCATTTCATACCACTTCTTCCTGCAGGCCACCTCCTCCTGCCATAGTGCTGGGGGAACCCCCTGCAGCTTTGGACTCTGTAGAATTAACCCTGGAGTGCCAGCACCATCTCGAGGCTTCCTGGCCCCTAGATAGCAACCTGCTCTCTGGGAGTTGGGATCACTTAGACATCACTAAGGAACTCAGGCCTCAGGTCGGGGAAGTTGGGGGTGATGGGCTGCAGGAATCTCTGACAATAAAATCATCTTTGAAAAGAGCACATCACTTCGCTTTATTAAAAGCATTAGCAACATCCGGATGGGTTTTTGAAGATACATAAGCATGTATATACACTGGACAAATTGACTGATGAATCAGATCCTTTATTTAGTAAATTTTACCATGATTGCAGCCATTCTGGCTTAGTCAAGGCCCAAGATCCCATTGTGAGTTATGATTCCAAATTATCAGACCTTTCTTTCTTTTTTCAACCTGTGTTATATCTCAGGCATGTCCTAATAGCTCTAGTTTTGATATTTCCAACACAGCAAAAAGGAAGTGTGAAGAGCCAAAAGAGATACAAAAACCTTGAACAAGCAAGCCCGACCCTCTGGGATGATTGTAGTGTCAAAATCGGTCAATATTTATGCCTAGCAACCTTGACAATATCCCTTTAATTAAAATCAATGGAGAAATAAAACATGCATTAGAATGCACTTGGGATCCCTCACCTCATGAGACAGAAAAGACTCTGATATTATGCACAGTGTGATTATGACCCACACATGTCTCTTTGCTTGGGCGTTTGCATCTGGATCTCTTCTTTCAATGGTGTTTTTCATTGTGTGTTACTGTTTTTTACTTTTGTTTTTCATTTGGTATACTTTCTTGAATATGTATTTAAAAAACGTCTCTTTGAAAGTCAGGTAACATGTTCATCAGGTCAAACTATAACCTAGACTTGAGGGGGAAATTGAAAACACCGAGGAGGGGACCCCAGGGATGAGAAGATTGGTGTGGTTGGGGCAGCTCAGCCTCTAACCAGCCAGGTGACCTTGAGAGGCCCATAGGCAATTATCTTTGAGTCTCAGCTATCCCTTCTCTAAAATGAGAAGGAAACTTTCTCAGCTCTAAAAGGTTCTTTCTAGTTTTCTGTGATTATTCTATTAGACCAATGGTGTTCAAAATAATAGCGACTACTGTTCATTGGACACTTCCCATGTAATCTTCACCACGAAACTGTGAGATTGGTTCCACTATTATTTTCCATTTTAGGGAAGAGGAAACTGAAGCTGGAGGGACGGAGTCAATCCCCAGTGTCACCCAGCTGGTCAATGGCAGAAGTTGAGTGTGTCCAAGGCCATGAGCTTCACCGATGTCCCACGCCGCCTCCTTTTTTTTTTTTTTTTTTTTTTAATTGTATTGGAGTATAGTTGATTTACAATGTTGTGTTAGTTTCAGGTGTACAGCAAAGTGACTCAGTTAAACATACACATATAGTCATTCTTTTTCAGATTCTTTTCACATATAAGTTATCACAGAATATTGAGTAGAGTTCCCTGTGCTCTACAGTAGGCCCTTGTTGGTTATCAAGTCCTTAAATCCATGGAAAGTGGAAAGGGCTCGGTCTCAGAGATGCCACTGGTTTGACCTCCACAGACTTTGAAGGGTCCTCTCCCTGCACTGTTCAGCTGATAGAGGTTCTTCTAGAGCTCACCCAGTTTGAGGTAGATTCACTTAACCTTAAGCCCCTTCCATTGATTCAGAGTTCACCAAATATAGGGCAATATAACTTCCTTATGCATCCAGATCTGATTTCAAAGACTCCCATGAAGGCAGGCTTAGCAATAACAGGTTTAGTTGGCCCAAGAATAGAAGGCAATTTAACACTGTCCTGTCTGGCCTGGCCAGGCAGGTTAAACACCAGATACTTGCGCTTTATAAAATCCAAGCGTCACAGAGGTATTTTTGTTTGTTTGCTTTTCTCATGCAGCTTGACTCCTCTCGGATTTCGGATGGCTGCCTCTCTGGGGCTGGCTGGATGACTGTCATGTTGTTAAAAGCGTCCCTTCCTTATGTCGCTTCCTAATCTCCACCGAGGGGTTTGAGAGCCCTCAGCGCTGGTCCTTCCTCTTCAAGGACCTGCTAGTGCTGGACTAATTAATGGAAAGGGCCTGGAGATAAGTTCCTTCAAACATTATGGAATGTCCTAATCAGACGGGCAAGCCAAGGCTTGACCTCTGGGGCGAGGAGGGGTCACCCTCAAATAATACGATGAATTCAGCTATTTCTGTCATTTTTTGTTACTCCAAAAGGGTGAGAAGAGAGGTTAAAGTCCGTCCTAAAGGGCAAGGGGATGCCCATGTTTCTGCTGTGGAGGCGATCCGTTAAAGGACATTCTTCGTGTATTCCCCAAGTCTTCAAAATCCAGCCATGCTTTAAATGGTTCTTACTTTGTCAGTTTCTATTACTGGAAACTCTTCACCAGTTCCCTCTTTCATGTGTTTTTCTGTCGCTGGCTATGTGACTCAGCCTTTTTCTCTACCTTCATCACATTCACTGTTTTTTCCCCACCTAGTAGGTAAGCTCCCCTCCCCCAAACTCCTATTCATTTTTAAGACCTTATTTTAATCATAAAATATTTGAAATACATTTTTGTAAAGGTTGACCATTTTCTCCTTCAAGGAAGATAACATGGACGTAGTATCCCCAATTCCTCTTGACGGTACAACTAAAAAAAACCTCAGACGTTATGTATAAAACCAACCTAAGAGGACTGTAAAAGATAGAAAGGAGAAGGCAGACTGGCTAGAGACTTTGGGACCCGGGGAACAACACAGTGATGTGTTTGTTCCCCGGGCCTTCTTGTTGCCTTTATACATCCCAGACTCGAAGCTGGAGAAGCTGGCACACTTGAATCATCAGTAGTACAGATCAAACAAAATTGCTCTCTCTAGCCAAGGGATCAGGAAAGGGGCAGCCTATAAGACAGAAAAACTTTTAGAGAATAACCACTCTACTCGAGCCAAACACTACAGAAAATAACAAACAAAAAAACAAAAAAACAAAACAACAAAAGCAAAAAATAAAATGTGGTCCCACTCCACCCAGCAAAGGCCAAATAAGGAACTTAGGTGGCTGGGATGAGTCACCCCAATACTCCTGCAGGGATGATGTCAGAGAATACCAAGCAGGGAGCCAGGACTTTCATCCTTGCCGGGGAGTAAGGAGCTGCCCTCTCCCTGCCCCACTACAACGTCAGTGGGGACCACATAGAGACCTTGACCTTGTTTCTTTATGCAGCAATAAAGGAACACTCCCCTCTGGGATGGTATCAGAAGAGGCCTAGTGGAGAGTCAGGACTTTTCCCGCTGCATTGCTGCTGTAAGGAGGCCAACCTGCTCCAGTGTGATGTCAGCAGAGACCATGTGGGAAGCAGTAACAAGGCACTGTCGCCCTCCCAGCCATAGAGGTTATCAGCGAAGGTCTAGTAAAGAGCTGGAACTGCCACTCCCACCCGGTACTCATTGGGAGTCCCCACGCACACATGCACATATAGGTTCAGAGGTCAATGGTGGTCAAATGGGAGAACCTGGACTCCTACCCTCATCTGACAATAACAAACCAGCATCCTGAAGGATGACAGATTCAAAAGGTCATATACGGTATGATTCCATTTGTATGAAATGTTCAGAATAGGCAAATCCATAGAGACAGAAAGCAGATTAGTGGTTGCCAGGGGGTGGCAGAGGGGAGGAGAATGAGGGCTGACTGCTAGTGGGTATGGGTCTCATTTTGGAGTGATGAAAATGTTCTGGAACTAGGTGGTGGTAGAGGTTGCACAATCTTGTGAACATACTAAAAACTACTAAATTGTACACTCTGAAACAGTGAATTTTATGGTCTGTGAATTATATCTCAATAAAAAATTAAAAATTCAAGACAACAATGAATCACACAGTTAAATGTAAAATCATTGGTCACTGGTGATGATTCAACCTCTGGTCTCTCTCCCCTCCCTCAGGGTCAGGGGTTGGGACTGAAAATTCCAACCCTCTAATTACATGGTTGGTTCTCCTGGCAACCAGTTCCCATTGTTAGGTGTGGTCTGAAAGTTACCTCACTAACATAACAAGGGACACCTTGATCACTCTCATCACTTAGGAAATTCCAAGAATTTTAGGAGCTCTGTGCCAGAAATGAGGACGAAGACCAACTAAATATTTCTTATTATAAATCACAATATCACATAAAATAAGAGTGACAACACCAAATACTAGTGAGGAAGTGGAAAAACTAAATCACTCATGTAGTGGTGGTGGAAATGTGAAATGACTCTGAAAAACAGTTTGGTAGTTCCTTAAAAGAGCTAAACATGCAAATATCATATGACCGGTAATTGCACGCCTGTACATTTTCCCAAGATTAATAAATACTTATGTTCACACAAAAACCTGTACATAATGTTTATAGCAGCTTTATTCATAACATCCCAAACCCCAAAACAACCCAAATATACTTCACTGGGTGAATGGTTAAACAAACACTGATACATCCATACCATGGAATACTACTCAGCAATAAAAATGAGCTAGTGATGCAGTCAACAACCTGGATTAATCTCTAGAGCATTATGCTGAGTTAAAAAAAAAAAGCCAGGGCTTCCCAGGTGGCACAGTGGTTGAGAGTCTGCCTGCCGATGCAGGGGACACGGGTTCATGCCCTGGTGCGGGAGGATCCCACATGGGCCCGTGAGCCATGGCCACTGAGCCTGCGCGTCTGGAGCCTGTGCTCCGCAACGGGAGAGGCCACAACAGTGAGAGGCCAGCGTACCGCAAAAAAAAAAAAAAAAAAAAAAAAAAAAAAAGCCAAAAGAATCCATGGGATATCTCTATACTATTTCTTACAACTGAATGTGAATCTATAATTGTTTCAAAACAAAGAAGTTGAACTTAAAAAAATGTTTGGAAGATAACACAGGCTCCTGTATGCTCACTACCCAAATTTTACAATTCTTAAGAATTTTTTTGCTTCAGGTTTTTTTCAGAGGAAATAAAATAATACAGCTGTGATTATGACAGTACCCTTTCTTATTTAGCCTATTTCTATCCAGAACTGAGCACAGAACTGAAATTGTCTATGTATATTCTGATACTCTTATTCTACAGATATTGCCATAGCAAGAAATAATGCTGTTTTATGTGCTTTTTTAAAGATGACATAGATGTTTTCCTACTGTACCATGCAATATGTATCAGTTTACAAATTGCTTTTTGCTCTCAACACTGAGTTTCTGATATTTAACCATGTTGATGCATGAAGATCTGGTGGTTTCATTTTTTCTTTGATTATTCTATAATGATAATAGTAAATAATACATAAGACTATGTGCCAGGGCTTCCCTGGTGGCGCAGTGGTTGAGAGTCTGTCTGCCTGCCGATGCAGGGGACGCGGGTTCGTGCCCTGGTCTGGGAGGATTCCGCATGCCGCGGAGCGGCTGGGCCCGTGAGCCATGGCCGCTGAGCCTGCGAGTCTGGAGCCTGTGCTCCGCAACGGGAGAGGCCCACGTACCGAAAAAAAAAAAAAAAAAAAAGACTATGTGCCATGCATTGTTCTAAATATTTTATATACTTAACCCATTAATCCTCATTAAGATTTATATGTATATATATCAGTGTATATAGCATGTAGTGTATATATATACATATATATACACACACATATATATACACTATACATTATATATATATACACTATATATGTATACATATATACTATATACACTATATATATGTGTGTGTGTGTATATATATATACCTATATATACACTATAGTGTATATATACACTATACATTTATTGTTCCTGTTTACAGATGGGAAATGTAAGGCACAGAGCAGCTAAGTTCTTCATTGTACTATTAGTAAATGGCATAGCCTGGATTTGAACTAGAGCCTGTGTTTCCATGGTGTAAACACCACTGCTGTAGATCTAGTACACTGTTGATGGACATTTAAGATCCTTTTATTTCTTTACTCTCATTAACCATGAATATCCTAGTTCTTGTCTCCTTGTGCATTTGTATGAATCTCTTTAAGATATGTACCAACAAATGGAACTGCTGGGTTGTAGTCTGTACTTATCTTCAACGTTAGTGGCTATTTCCAAATTGCTAAATAATGTGGAGCAATTCTGATCAGTGGTGTGTAAGAGCTCCTGTCTCTCCGTATATTGACCACCACTTGGTACTGTCAGGCTTTATAATTTTTTGTCATTTGGATGAGTGTGAAATGAAAACTCGATGTTTTTAAATTTGCACTTCCTGTTTTATTAAGAGTGTTGAGCTCGTTTTCTTGTGTTGATTGGCCTTTTGAATTTCTTCTTCTATGAAATGACAATACATAGCCTTTGTGGTTTATTTTTCTCTATTGAGTTAATGTATTTTTCTTATGATTTTATCTGTCATCTGTTGATGATATTCATTGAAAATGTATTTTCCAGTCTATCACTTGTCATTTCATTTTTATGTTTCATGTCATATTGAAGATTTTCATTTCAATGCTGGCAAATCTATCTGTGTTTGCGTATGTGTATGTGTACATGTGTGCATGCACGTGCATATAAAATATACACAGAATACATATGCTTTTTGTATTAAGATTTTATATTTTTCTCTGGAATTTTTTATATATAATTTTCTGGTGCATAGCTTTATAAGTCGACATCTATATACACTGCAAAGTAATCACCACCATAAATTGGTTACCATCACCATCATAAAGTTGAACCCCTTCGCCCCTTCACCCATTACCCCATTCCCCCAACACTCTTCCCCTCTGGTAACCACTAATCTGATCTCAAAATCTATGAGTTTGCTTTTGTTTATTCATTTGCTTTGTTTTGCTTTGTTTTGAGATTCCATATATCGGTGAAATCGTACAGTATTTGTCTTTGTCTGACTCATTTCACTTAGCATAATACCTTCAACTTCCATCCATGTTGTTGCAAAAGGCAGGATTTCTTTCTCTTTTATGGCTGAGTAGTATTCCATTGAGTAGACATACCACATCTTCTTTGCTCATTCATCCCTCAATGGACACTTACTTTGTTTCTATACCTTGGTTGTTATACATAATGCTACAATGAACATAGGGGTTTACCTACTTTTCTAATTAGTGTTTTCATATTCTTCAGATAAATGCCCAAGATTGGAACTGCTTTTCATAGTGGCTACACCAATTTACAGTCCCACCAACAGTATACCAGTGTTCCCTTTCTCTGCATCCTCTCCAAAGTTTGTTACTTCTTGTCTTTTCAATAATGTTTTCTCCTTGCAGTTACCATGAGATTCACATTCAACGTCCTATGGAACTGGTAGCCTGTTTCAAGCTGGTAGCAACTTAAATTTGAACCCATTCCAAAGCTTTATCTTTTTACTCCCTTTCCCACGTTTTATACTTTTGTGTGTGTGTGTGTGATATGCGGGCCTCTCACTGTTGTGGCCTCTCCCGTTG
Source organism: Mesoplodon mirus (assembly GCF_964341445.2). NCBI lineage: Eukaryota > Metazoa > Chordata > Mammalia > Artiodactyla > Ziphiidae > Mesoplodon > Mesoplodon mirus. Next base: position 32,928,354 of record NC_138995.1, read on the forward strand.
TGGAGCACAGGCTCCGGATGCACAGGCTCAGCGGCCATGGCTCACAGGCCCAGCCGCTCCGCGGCATGTGGGATCCTCCTGGACCAGGGCACGAACCCGTGTGCCCTGCATCGGCAGGCGGACTCTCAACCACTGTGCCACCAGGGAAGCCCCACGTTTTATACTTTTGATGATACATTTCATATCTTTCTACTTTATGCATCCCTAACTAACTTTTGTACGTTTTGTTATTTTTACTACTTTTTTCTTTTAACCTTCATGCCTGCTTCACAAGTGATTATATCTACCTTTTCCAGTGAGATTTTTACTTTTGTATGTTTTCTTATTATTAACTAGTGCCCTTTTTCCAGCTTAAAGAAATCCCTTTAATATTTCTTGTAGTGCCATTTTAGTGGTGATGAACTCCTTTAGCTTTTGCTTATCTGGGAAACTCTTGATCCCTCCTTCAATTCTGAATGATAACCTTGCTGGGTAGGGAATCTTGGTTAGAGGTTTTTGTTTGTTTGTTTGTTTTGTGTTTTTCCCTTCACACTTTGAATATGTCATGCCACTCCCTTCTGGCCTGTAAAGTTTCTGCTGAAAAATCTGATAGCCTTATGGGGTTTCCCTTTGTACATAACAAGTTGTTTTTCTCTTGCTGCTTTTAGGATTTTACCTATATCCTTAACTTTTACCATTTTAATTATAATGTATCTTGGTGTGTGTCTCTTTGAGTTTATCTTCTTTGGAACTCTCTGGGCTTCCTGGACCTGGATATTTGTTTCCTTCCCCAGATTAGAGAAGTTTTCAGCCACTATTTCTTCAAATAATTTTTCTTGCCTTTTCTCTCGCCTTTTCTCTCTCTCTTCCCCCTTGGACCCCTATAATGCTTGGTGTTGTCCCAAAAGTCCCTTAAGACATCTTCACTTTTTAAAATTGTTATTTATTTATTTATTTTTGCTGCTCTGTGTGGGTGAGTTCCATAGTTTTGTCTTCCAGCTCACTGATTCACTCTTCTACCTCACCCATTCTGCTGTTGAACCCCTGAGTATATTTCTCAGCTGAGTTTAAATTTCTGTTTGATATTTTCTTATATTTTTTATCTCTTTTTTGAAGTTCTCACTGTGTTCATCCATTCTTCTTCCAAGTTCAGTGAGCATCTGTATGACCATTGCTTTGAACTCTTTATTGGGTAGATTGCTCATCTCTGTTTCATTTAGTTCTTTTTCTGAGGTTTTATCTTGTTCTTTTGATTGAAGCATATTCCTTTGTCTCCTCATTTTGCCTAATATATTAGGTAAATCGACTATTTTCTCCAGTCTGTAAGGAGTGGGCTTATTTAAGAGATATCTTATAGGGCTCAGATGTGAAATCCCACCTGGCCACTAGAGCCTGGTGCTCCAGGTGTGTCCCCTATGTGAGCTCCTGTTGTGGCAGGGCCATGACCAGTGCTGCTGTGCACTGGTGCATGGGGCTGACCCCCAAACTGGTTGCAGAGCCCAGTGGAGGGGCAAGAGTGGGGTGGCTCTCACCAGAGTGTGCCCACTGTCACTGACAGGTTACAGGGAGAATTCCAAAATGGTGCCCACCAGTGCTGGCATTAGCAAGGTTACCTGAGATTGCAGAAATGACTCCAGCCAGTGTCTCAGTCTACAGGAAGCATCCCAACTGGTTTCTGCCTCTCCAGCAGATGCTTGAAGATTAGTAAGTGGGTTCTGTTCACTTGTGATCCATGTGCTTTTTAATCTGGTGTTTTTGCACTGGTTTTTGAGTTAAGTGAGTCTGCATGCAAACCCTTTAAGAGTGGGTTTTCTGTTACCTGCAGTTCTATAGTTTTTCTGGACATATTCCTCCTTGGTTTTCAAAGCCAGGTATTTTGAAGTTTTGTCTCTCCTGTATGAGATCTAGGGGTTTGGGTATCTGATGTGGAACTTGAATCCCTTGCTCCTTGGGGAAAAGATCTGTACCTCTGTGATTCCTCCCAAAGTGAATTACCGTGGTAGGGGGTGCGGTTTTTTAATGGCGAGACCATAACTGCCTCTCCTACTCATGTTGCTGCTGTCCTTTTACACTTTGTTATGGAGGCTCTGTTCGTCCAGTTTTCAGGTCTCTTCTTGAGGGAATTATTCCATTTGTAGTTATAGATTTCTTGTGTCCATGGGAGGATGTGAGTTCAGCATCTTCCTATGCTGCCATCTTGACACATCTGAAATCTGGAATTTTTATATAGTTTTTTTTCTCTGTGGATTCTTTATGAGTTGTCAAATATTGCAACATCATTTACTTTGAGTCCATAACCCACCCCCCACTCATTGGAATATCATCCTAGTTTTAAACCAACTTTCTGTATTGCTGTGTGTCATTGTCCATTCTCTCCTGGCGTCATGACATTGGTCTATAATAAACTACAAAGTACTCATTTTTCTCCTCTTCATTTATTGAAAGGGATATTTTTTTTAAAAAATGGAATTATACTTCTCAGGCTGTATTGTGACATGCTTTTTCACTTACCAACATGTCACGGACATCTTTTCATGTGGTTTATGACATCGTGTTTAATGCCTGCTGAGTATCTGATTATTTTGGAAAGACCACATTATATTTAATGATCTCCTATTGATAAACTTTTAATTTGTTTCTAAGATTAAAATGCAGATCATATGTGTTATAAGTACATATATCTTCTCTGATATTCAAAATAAATTACCCGTTAATTAAGCAAAAAGACAAAAAGTGGAGCTTGGGGAGTATGTACAATTTCAATTTTGCTACTTAATGCCAAACTATTCTCTGGAAGGAGTGGGACAATTTATTCTTGCCCCTTCACAGTACACCAAAGTCTCCAATTGCAGAAAATGACAAGATCAGATCTATATTTTAGAAAGCTCATCCTAGCAGTGGTTGCAGAGAAATAAATGTCACAAAAGCAGCATAGAAAGTGTCAGATGGTGTTCTGGAAGATGTGTGTATCTGACAACAAACATACAAATGTTTGTAGGTAGAGTGAGTGCCAAAGAGTGTGAGAAGCACCTAGATCAGCAGGTCTCTTGATCCAGACCAAAGGACTGGTGTAGCAATGACCAAAGGAACAAGCAATAGCTGCTAGAAATTCTGAAGGCATCTTGAGCTAACTTCACTACACAGAAGCCTGTGATTCCTTCAGAAGTCGCCACCAAAATAAAACGAATAGCTACTTTGTGCCATCTGATGACAGAGACTTAAAAAAGAAGGAGTGGCATCTGGTTTCCTGCTATCAAGGAGTCTCGTGACGAGAACTCTGAATGATCCATGTGTATTTCAAATGAATGTTTTGTTCCAGCACAGTCCAAAGCCTTGGTAACTTAAGCACAGCTGCTCGGGAGGCTGGAGCCACATTTTCTGAAACACACCTTCCCTTGTTCCCACCCCTTCTCATCCCAAATGACGTCAAGGCTAGGAAGAGACCCTATTTCCCAACATCACTACACCTGGATGGAATGGACAAACACACTGTCTTTCAACCTCTGTTTCCAGAACTCAAAGCCCATAGTCTCCTTTTGATAATATTAGAAAGAGGGAAAGCATTTTGCATGAAAACATGTTTTAACTGTATTTGTAACACTCAATAAATAAATTACAGGTTTTATATCATTCAGAGAGAGCTGCCAGTGATTTATTCAGTTATTAACTTCACACGCTTGGGAGAATGAATTAAATGCCGGCCCGTATCAAGGGCCTGGGGATTAGTTTCAGCCAGAAGAAGCTCCTGAAAAGTTTGGGTGGCTCGGCAGGCATTTTACAAGAAGCAAGAATGGTTTGGTAGAAGCCATGGAGGGCAGAGGATTCTGTCCTGTTCGTTTGCAGCAGCTTATAAATTCCATAAAAGGGAAATGAATTATGCATTATTGGGTTTGCATAAGGTCACGCAGTGAACTTTGACCCCTCTCTTTTCTCATTTGGCTCGATTATGAGATGAAATGACAGATTTGATCTCTTTTCATATTGTATGAGAAAGGGTCTCTTTATTTCACCCTCTAGCAGCAATCAGCTGACAGGACCAGGCAAGTGCATTAATTATGATTGATTTAGAGTGTCTATCGGGTGATTATTTCTAGAATTCTTCTCCTGAGCCAAAACCTTTTGACCTATTTCAGGCCATACAGCAAATTAATCCATAAGAAGATTTAAGGGGAGACTGTTCAAGACAGCAGTTTCCCTCCTGTATTCGCAATCAAAACATTGGAGACACTCCAGGCCATCCAGAGGGATTGAATTACTGGAACACTCCATGGTGAAGACATTTAACAATCTGACCACTCAGCTGAGAAACATCTTGTGTATAATAACCAAAAATGGCTCTGAATTAGCCCCCCAAAAAGAAAAGACCCCTAACACTCTCTGCTCTGAGCTAATAGGACAGCAAAGAAAAGCTATTGTTTACAAGTTTGTGAATTTGTCACAATTGGAGTTTCACAATAATATGTCTGTCGTTGGGACATTCAATCTCCCTCTCAACTTTCCAGTGGATTAAAAACGGCAGTAATAATTAAAGAAGTAAAGAGAAGAGACCACTGTCAGTTGCAATGCATAGGCTTGAATTATAATAAAGCTCAGATGAGGAGAAGAAAGAAAAAGTGGGGAGGTAACACCATTAGGAGTTTCTTTCTAAGTCTGGAAAAGCATCTTGCAGATAAATTCTATTTAAGAAGAGGGTGTTTAACCAAAATTACCATCTGAGTTGTTAGATCACAGTAAAGATTGAAGGGGAGAGTAATCTAGAATTGATGCCAGCAGATCAATTAACTCAGTTCCACTACCTGTGTTCCAATGCCCCCAGATGGTAAGAAGGACTAGTTGAGCAAGGACAGAGTAAATCCTGTCTGCAACACTTACAAGCTGTGTGACCTAAGGCAAGTGCTTTGACCTCTCTGATCTCTGCTCTCTTCTTTATGGGGTACAGATAATATCTATCTCATTGCTGAGTTGTAGTGAGGATTAGAGACCATACGTTTTTAGAGAAACAAAAATAAATTCTTACGGTTATTAACAACCCTCCATTGCCATTTATGGAGTTAGGCCGTAGCAACTGAAGAGTCTTTTGTTTGCTGAGCACAAACAAAACATCTCTCCTCACACTTGAAAATAACATGAAGTGACAAAAATAGCATTAAGTGATAATATTAAGTGAAATAACTGAGGAACAGTTGAGGAACTCAGCGTAAGAGGACAGATAAGCTCAGCTGAGGAGCTTGGAGCCAAGCGTTTGAGAAGCTGGTGATCAGTTGAGGGGGCAGGAGAGAGACTTCATAGCCAGTGGGCAGAGGAGTGAGACTGGGAGGAAAAGATGTATCTTGGGGGTCTTCTTTTCTTTTATTTTTTATTTATTTTATTCTATTTTTTTGCGGTACGCGGGCCTCTCACTGTTGTGGCCTCTCCCGTTGCGGAGCACAGGCTCCGGACGCGCAGGCTCAGCGGCCATGGCTCACGGGCCCAGCCGCTCCACGGCATGTGGGATCTTCCCGGACCGGGGCATGAACCCGTGTCCCCTGCATCGGCAAGCGGACTCTCAACCACTGCGCCACCAGGGAAGCCCCTTGGGGGTCTTCTTAAGAGCAAGACTGTGGTACATGGAGACCTAAAACCCTTCTCTCTCCATTTCAAAAGCTTCCGTAAGATATACAATGCCCCCTAGTGCTTTGGTATAAGTGGGCTTTTCCAGATGAATGAGAATTTCTTCATTTTGAGAATGTGAACACCTAAGACGCTGCCACCAGCTACGTGTGGGCTCTGGATGGTTTCGTGACATGTCTCTTGGACTTCAGAGTCCCTCATTGGAAATGTGGGACTACAACGAAAATGTCAAACTCTCTTTCAGTTCTCAACTCCATGGTTCTGTGTCCAGATGAGGAGTCTTCACATTTACAGAGGAAACCTTACGTGTTTTAGTTGTCCTCAGGGACCAAGCAGATCAAAATAAATGAATGGAGAAGACCAGATGTAAAACAAAAGGGAATGGTAGAGACTGTGGCAAACTAGAGAAGATAGGTGCTACTTAAAAGTGCTCGCGTTTAATGACTCATAAAAGCGTTGTTCAGGATTCCCATATTCTGCCTCTGGGAACCAAGTTTTGACCTTTAGCCAAAGAGGCCCAGGATGGGGCATTTAGAACTTAGTTGTTTCTTTTAACCCTACAGCTTAGCTCATTCTTGCCTCCATACCACTGACTTCGAAAGACAAATCCAGCAGAGGCATTTGCTACTTGAGAAATCAGTTGTATTAAACGGAGCAATTGTGGGGCAGCCAAGCTGTCATGATCCTGAAGCCTGGTCATCAGTTATAAAGCTAATAAGTACCAAGCAGCATGTCAGTGGTGATTCTCAGTCTTGCTCATATAGTTCTCGGATGATTACATAAGCAGGAATGCACGTGGCTTAATGAAAGCTAAAAAATAACCCCAACAAAGCACACGGCTGAGGGCTTTGCTGGAGAGCCAGCATGGCATAGAAAAGCTTGGAGTTTGGAGGAGAAAAGAGCACACATTTCAAAATTTGGAGATGGCAGCTCCCACCTCCAGAAGACTGACGTGGGCTCAATTCTCGTAGTTCCTTAAACTGAAAAGGGGCTGCCTGGCCTAGCCAAATGGTGGACCACCTCAATTTATGGCTCACTCATTACCATCCCTTGGATGGGAAACCAAATGAAGAATAGCCAAGTAACTCTGTGGACACAGAAGCCAATACCCATAGCCTCTTGGAAGCCAAAGGTTAAAATGTCCCCACCATCCTAGGAAAGAGCTAGAGCCAACATTATTAAGCCAAAACGAACTATTTCTTGAGCAGTTACACTCAGCAGAGCCATTTGCAAAGAACGCTGGGGAGGCAGAGATGAAGGGAAGAAGAGGTCTCCATCCAGACGAGATCTACAGTCTGGGGGTGAGAAGGTCAAAGGAGAAGCAATTCAAAGTGACTTTGGCCCAGAGTGAACTCAGAGTCAGAGAGGTGACTTCTCAGGTTTGCTAGGATGCTGTCAGAGGAAGACTCGGCTCTTGAGGAAAGAGTGAGGGAAGCAAGAGAGGCCACAGAGACCCTTTGGGTTGACATAACCTTTTTGGGTTGGGACTCTTGGAGTTGAGATCAATAGCTAACTTTCATGGCACTCTCCCAATATGCCAGGTAACTCTGAAGTGTATCTCGTCTATTTACACATTTAGAACAGCATAACACCCTTCCGAGGCCAGCTCTGCTCTTATCTCCACTTTACAAATGAAAAATCAGAGGCACCAAAAGCTGAAGTCACGCAACTAGTCCAAGGCAGGGCCAGGATAAAACCCTGCACTATTAACCATGCCTCCAGACACCACTCTTGGGGTGACAGACCTGGAATTTCTAAGTAGGGGAGTTTGCAAGATGGCTCAGAAGGACAGGGCCAAAAGGAAGGTACAGAGAAACAACACAAATGCCGGACCAAGTCCAGGGGCTCAGGAGCACACATGCTTGGGTGGGTTGGTGTCCCAGGGAGATAGGACTGAGCTGGCATCTCAGAAAGGAAGGAATCGATTCTCCAAAGGTGAAACCAGTTTCCACCGACCAGACATTATTTCCCATTCCCTGGAAGGAGTCCTGTCATGAAAATAAGGCTGTGTCGTGATGCTTCACAATGGATAACCATTTAATAGGGGTGGAACTTTCAAAGAGGATGTAAAAGGCCAAGAGCCCTGGAAGAGGAAACCCAGGGACACAGATTGCCTACAACGATGTGCTAGACCAAGAGCAAGTTCAGTCAGCAGGATGGGGAGAAGGAAAGAGGGAAGGAAGGAAGTAGGGCTTCGGAATACCATTGTGGGGCAAGGAAGGAGGGCCAGGCCAGGGACTTTGGAGAAAAAAATCTTACTCTGTTTATCATGACTTTGCCCTAAGCGAGTCCCACATCTTGGAAACAGGTGAGGATGCTGAGAGTGGAAGAACCTCCATGCTGATGGCTTTCAGGGAAAGGAGAGAAATCTGCCCACTGAAGGACCCAAAGGCTGGAAGGATATTAGTCGTCAGACACTGAGCGTGTGGCAGCCTGTTTCATATCTTCTCTCTCCTCATCCCGTGGGTGGGCAGGGTCCACCTTCGGGAATTACTTTCATCCCAGTTTTTGGTAAACACCTATGCCTTCTCTCTCTCTTTTTCTAAAATTGAAGTACAGTTGACTTACAATATTGTGTTAGTTTCAAGTGTACAACAAAGCGATTCAGTTATATATATATTTTTTTCAGATTGTTTTCCATTATAGGTTATTACAAGATATTGAATATAGTTCCCTGTTCTATACAGTAAATCCTTGTTGCTTATCTATTTATATATAGTAGTTTGTGTCTGTTAATCCCGTACTCCTAACTTATTCCTACCACCTACCTGCCTTCCCCTTTGGTAACCATAATTTTGGTCTCTATGTCTATGAGTCTTCCTGTTTTATACATAGATTCATTTATATTATTTTTTAGATTGCACATATAAGTGGTATCATATATTTGTCTTTGTCTGACTTACCTCACTTAGTATGATAATCTCTAAATCCACCCATGTTTCTGCAAATGGCAATATTTCATTCTTTTTTATGGCTGAGGAATATTCCATTGTACCTCCATCTATCTATTTGTCTATCTATCTACCACATCTTCTTAAACCAGTCATCTGTTGATGGGCACTTGGGTCGTTTCCATGTCTTGGCTATTGTAAGTAGTGCTTCTTTGAACACTGGGGTGCATGTATCTTTCCGAATTAGGGTTTTCATCTTTTCCAGATATATGCCCAGGAGTGGGATTGCTGGATCATATGATAGCTCTATGTTAGTTTTTAAGGAACCTCCATACTGTTCTCCATAATGGCTGCACCAATTTACATTCTCACCAACAGTGTTAAGCGGGTTCCTTTTTCTCCATGTCCTCTCCAGCATTTATTATTTGTAGACTTTTTGGTGATGGTCATTCTGACCGGAAGCATCTATGGCTTCTCTCTTATTATAGTACGAGAATGGTGATGAAGGTGTCTTTTGTTAAGTCATGAGAGTGAGAGAAAAGCAACAAATAGATCTTGAGTCATGGGGGAAAAATGCTAATGACCTAAGAGGTGTAGGAGAAGGCATGCTTTAAAGATGAATACACCAGACAAAGCAAGTCTGATCACTGCTGTGATTTTCGGGGGCATACAGAAGAAGCAAAGAGGAAGGAAAACCCCAAGACAAGCTCTTTTTGTCCTCCAGGTGTGGGAAGATCTTGGCCTACAGGGGACAGGAGATGATGTACATGACTTCCTGGTACCAAACCGTGGGGAGTGCTGGGGCCCGCAGCCCGGGTGGTTGTGACTACACAGGAGTGCCAGTCTAGTGTTGTCACATTTTTATGTGTGCTTTCCTGGTATTTAATACTGGCAACTAGTTTTTTTAGAAAACATGGCCAAACAAAACATTCTGCAGGACTGATCTGGTTCCCAGGCCACCATTCAGCTACATACTCTAAGTAATGCTATCAGTCGGGCTACACTGATACTGCAGTAACAAACAGATCTCATTTTTTACACAGGAAAAGCTTCTTCTTCAAGCCACATGTCCAGCATGGGTTGGTGGGCGGGGTTGGGAGGTAGACTCTGCTGGGGCATTCTGCACATCATGGAAGCCAAGGGACTGGGGTGAAAGAGTCCCCATCTTAACACAGTCACTTCTGCAGGGGATTACAGAAAGGGGTGAATTATGCATTGGCTCTTAAAGCTGCCACTTGACCTGCATCATTTCCACGTACATGCCATTGGCCAAAGCAAATCAGGTGCCACACCCAATCACAAGGACGATGGTGAGATGCCTGGAAAGAGAACTGAAATATGGATGAACCACAGTATGGATAAAGGAAATTCTTTTTAACAAAGGTCCTCACCCTTTTAAGCTGGATATCATTTGTTCTTAAATAAGATGTTAGTTTAAAGTGCAGGTACTTTGGGGAGAAACAAGGTAACAGCAAACTCACGACCCCATTTTTCCTTCCACTTCAAATCCACCTCTGCCAGTTTAGTTGAGATGGTAAAGACAAGGAATATGGGCTACCACACTGGGCCTCAGAAGGGTGTTATGCTGCTCTAAACGTGTAAATACATGTGAAACACTTCAAAGTTACCTGGCATATTGAAAGAGCTCCATAAAAGTGAGCTATTGATCTCCACGCAGAGTCCCAACCCAAGAGGGTTATGTCAACCCAAATGGTCTTTGCAGCCTCTCCTTGCTTCCCTCACCCTATCCTCAAGAGCCAAGTTCTCTGACGTTTTGCAGTCTTCCTCTGACCGCATCCTAGCAAACCTGAGAAGTCACCTCTCTGACTCTGGGTTCAGTATGAGCCACAGTCACTTTGAATTGCTTCTCCTCTGATCTTCTCACCCCCCAGACTGTAGATCTCGTCTGCGTGGAGACCTCTTCTTCCCTTCATCTCTGCCTCCCCAGCGTTCCTTGCAAATGGCTCTGCTGAGTGTAATTGCTCAAGAAATAGTTCATTTTGGCTTAATAATGGTGGGAAGGGGAAACCAGAAACACACTAGTGACCATCTCTCCTGTCCTCAGGGCCTCTCTGCTGGCCTCGCTCCTTCCCCTTTCCCCAAAGCCCCAGCTGCCAATAGGGAGGACCCCATCCTCCGGCCCTGTTGGGAAGGTTTGCTTTCCTGGATATTTTTCATGGAGTTCTTTCTACACAAGCATGTGTGTGCCCCAAGCTCCCTGTGAGCCTGAAGAATCATCCCTTGTGACTCCCCTCCCTAAACAAGCTCCAATTAGACACCACTTAATGGCACCTCCAATTTGACTGTCTGTCCAAGATTCTACAATGCATGGGAATTCTCCCAGAGATTATTCCTACTTTTCCCATCCTCAAAACAAGGAGGGGGAAATAATGCATGATTGAAAACTAGCCACCAAATGGTAAAAAAAAAGAAAAAAAAATTTGCAGTTGTGTTGCTTTGAAAACTTATTGCACAGCTGGGGGCATGTAAAGAACTTAATTAACAAGCTTTGGCTGCAATGTGCCCCCTCTTTGGGAGGGGAAAAAATCACAGTTAAGATTTGTCCAATTAAATTATAGGAGAGTTGGTGGATTCAAAGAGAGAGAGAGGTTGGGGGAATGCGCTTTCAGTTTAAAAAGCAGATTTTTAGGCTGATGGGAGGCCTATAGTCTGATTAATTCGGTGCTAAGCTTTTCTGCACGGTTTCCACAAATTCATAGGCACTTAAGAATTTTTAACCCAAATGTAATTATAGGTTTTGATAATCAGGCTTTGGTTAAATAAAGTCCCCTCTTTCCTATAAAAACTGAGGAGGGGGTATTCTGTGATAAGGAAGCTCCTTCTAACTCCACTTTTTCTCCTTTCCATAGAAAACTCCACCTAGCCCAGAATCAGTGCCACATTATGACTTTTGTGGGCTCTGGGTACTTTTGCCTTTGTGGGACACTTCCTCCATAAAAACATATTAAAAATTATATTTTACAACTGCATTGGTGTGAAGATAATTATAATCCAGGCTGGATTCATTTGTATACATTCTTTATTATTATATTCATTTGATTTTCTTTTTTTTTATTGAGGTATAACTTACTATGCTGTGTTAGCTTCAGGTGTACAGCAAAGTGATTCAGTTATACATATATATATTCTTTTTTAGATTCTTTTCCATTCCAGGTTATTACAAGATATTGAATATAGTTTCCTGTGCTATACAGTAGGCCCTTGTTGTTTACCTATTTTATATATAATAGTGGGAATGTGTTAATCCCAAACCAAAAAGAAATTAAAATTCAAACATTCTCATGAGCCCCTAAAAGTGTGGTGGACCCCAGACATTGTGCCTAATGGGTTAGTCACCCCTGCCTGGAATTTCCCATTATGAACCAAAAGAGGGACATTAGGGAGCCAGCAAAGAACAGGTTCAAAATAACAGTGACGATGACATAATTCACAGCAACGCAATTCATATCAGCCCACGTTGAGCACTTGTCTTTACAGCAGACTAACCTCCCAGTCTCCCAGCCTGTGCCCTCCCCACACCAAAAAAAAAAAAAAAAAAGAAAAAAAAATTGTTATTCTGACATCATTGGTCGGACTGAATACCCGGTACAGTATGCACTCTCGGAATGACGAGATTTCTGCCTTTTCCTAGGGGGATGTTCAGCCAAAGACAAAAATGCGTAAGGGCAGCAGAGAAAATTCATTTGTATAAGCTGGCCCCCCTACTGTGGAATTTTCAATTATATATATCTAATTATGGCTGTCAGTTGATGGATTCAGAAAAGACATTTTGGTCCCCCCCCTCCTTTTTTTTGTCTTTTCGTCATCTCTTCTGTTAGAATGATTATAGCACACTTACACAACTAATTGCCTTACTGCTGATTAGTGATACAATTATGCAGACCCGGCTCCTTGTGTGAACAACCATCTGCAGAGAAAAAAAAAGTGACACTATTCAAAAACTATCCATAATTTAACCAATGTTATTCCAATGCACTGAGCCCAGACAATCGTCTCGCCTTCATATTTCATACCCACCCTGGCAAGAGGAGGTTGGGTTTTGTGTGCCCAATTCACCTCTTTAGACACACTGTGAATCAGAAAGAAAGAGGAGAGAAGAAAGTACTTCAAATGTCAACCCATAGTGGGGAATTGAAGCGTGGTTAACGTCCATTTCTCCTTTGGGTAATTTTTCTTCAAATTTTATACCACTTGGCAATTTTTTGTTTCCTTTCAAACTGCTGAGAACGTGCAGATGTTTCAACTCCCCAAAGTAGGCTTGGGTTTGCTGGGGTTTTTGTGGACTGCTTTCCCCAATCCTTTTCTTCTCCTTTTTCCCCATAATTTTTTTCTTTTTTTTAAGAAAGAAAGAAAAAAGAAGGGATTTTAATAGAACTGAAGGACGCGGGCTGACATATGACGTTTCAATAAAGTGTGTCTTTTGTTTCCTAGGGCAAAGTGGACAGGCCATGAGACTCTGAGACCTCAGGGGCCACAGGGAGAGCACAGGTGGATGGACGGGATGCTGTTTGCCCCAAGGAGTAAACAAAGAAGCGGCCTGGTCTTTCCCCACGTGCAAGGCAAGATCAGCCCTGTCTGCCTGGGGAAAAGAAAGAGCCAGTTAGAGGGGCAGGAAAGTTTAAAACCATGAAGCAAGTACCGGATTCTCCTCTAGTTTTAAAATAAAACTGCAGGTTTTCAGGGCAGAAAAAGCAAACACTTGAGGTCTCAGAGTGACAAGGCTCTTCTTAATTTAGAAATGGATGGAGGATGACTTTCTAAAGCAGAGAAGGATGCTGGGCATTAATGAAAGCCTTTTTAGAAGAAACCCAAGTGAATTAGATGGTCCCAGGGCATCTATCTCACCAGCAAGACAAGAAATGGGGACCTGGTCCTGAGAACCTCATCTCAGGTCTCAGACAGTGGCTCCATCCCAAGCACCACTCCCCAAACCTTGGCTTCCCAGAACCTGAGAGTTCCCCCCCCATCATCCAGACCATGGAAATCAGTCTGGCCTCACCCAGCCATCAAGCCTCTGAGTCAGGCATCACTGCGCTGGCTTTTCTTTTATTCTTCTCTATACAGGTTCCGTATAAAGGAAAGCTTGACAGTCAATGGTTTGGGTTGGGTTTAGTTTCAGAGCAGAAATGTTGATCCTCTAGTCCCTCTGAATTCCTTAAAAACAAGACAGTTGAAGTTTGTCAGGATGATCCCAGTGTGTACCTTTGACATAGAAAAGGTAAATATATGTTCAGCCAGTTTTGTTTTATTGGGTAATTTGTGATACTAAAACTACAAAGAGTAGTGAATATTTACTGCGAAGTTACAGAATGCCAGGCTTTCATATGTTCTATATGAATTGTCTCATTTTGATCATCAAAAAACTTTCCAAGGTAGGTATTTTAATGACCCCTCTAGATGAGGGAGGATTCTTCAGATTAACAGAGTTAAATAACTAAACTAGGACACACAGCTGCTTGCTGGTCGGACAATGGTTTGAACCAAAGCCTAGTGCTTTCCAAAGCCAGAGCTCTAGACCACAAAGCAGTTATCAACATCTCCTCAGTGCCTTAAAGAGAGTTTGCTTATACATAGAGGACACAGTAACTCTGTTAGCCAGAACATTTGTTGAACAGCTAATGGAAGGAAAGAAGGAAGGTGGGAGGGAGGGAGGGAGGGAGGGAGGGAGGGAGGGAGAGAGGAAGAAAGCTACTGCCTTGTGAAGAGTGAACTGGGCTGAGTATAGCTGCACTGGTGTTCTAGTTACTTTCTCCCCCAACCAGCTGAATGACCTGAGGCAAGTTGCTAGATCTCTCCATAGGTCAGCACCATCAAATGAAAGATTTGGAAAATGATGAGATTCTCCTTCCCAAGGAGCCTCTCCCAGCCCCTATAGCCAATCCTGGTATCTCCTTTTCCAGGGCCTGCATAGACCTCTCCTCTGAGTCACCTGATAAAGTAACCCATTCCCAACTATCTTCAGTTCTTTGATCATTCCATGAGCATTGGTCTTGTCAACCTGGTTAGAGGATAAGATCTTAGAGGACAAGAGTCTTCTTTCCTCCTCCTCTTCCTCCATTTCCTCTTTCTCCTTCTTTTTCCTTCTTTTCCCTGTAAAGGTTAACTGAGGGCACAATGTCTATCCCCACTTCTTCCATTTGTCCCACAAATGTGCTGAGATACAATAAATAAATAAATAAAGACTCAATAAATAAGTTGGAACTGAATCCAGGCTTCGGTAATTGATCAGAGGCAAAGTCCCTACAGCTAGTTCTCACTATGATCACTCTAGTGATGTAGCGTTGGCAGGTAAGGTGGTGTCTATGGAGAGCAGCAACTCACATGCGGGGAACCATTTGTCAGTGTGGGCCCTTTTCCTGGTTCTTAACTGCTGGCAAAGGGGGAAAGGCTCAGTGATGGCATAGTGTAACCATGAGAGGGGGATGGAAGTGATTGTCACCCAAGAGAATTCTGAAGAGTTCTCCCCATTGAATCTAAGTATCAGGGACCTGGACTCCTCTGAGAGCATAGGCATGGCCTGGTGGGTAGAGTTTGATGACTAAGAGAGCCCTCAAGGAGAAAGATCTAGAGTTAAGAACCCTAACTCAAGTGACTTCACACCACAACAAAGGTTAGTCATATTTGTAAAACTGTTGGATTCTCAACCCAGAGCTTCCCCACTAAGAAGAATCAGGAAGATGGTCTCAAGCCCAGATCCTACTGTCTTTTCCTTTACCTAGATATAGGCCCCAGGAAAGCCAGATTTGTCTGAGACACTCCTGATGCCCAGATGGTAAATCAGATTGCTCAGTATGGGCGGAATGACACGTTGGTATTTCCATGTATTGCAGATGGTGGTGGGGAGGGGTGATAAATGCAAACTTTTGGAAATGAGAGGGGTCTTGGAGGCAATTTAAGTCAAATCTTTACCCTGTGTGGATAAAAGTGGAACCACTAGCGTTCTTGGTGGTTGGTTTTATTTTGTCTTGTTTTCTCCTATGTAATCCCTGCTTCACATGAAAGAATTTGGAGGCCTGCTTCTTGACCCTTCATGTTTTCCTTCTCTTGATGTGAAAATCAATGTATCTCAGGGGGCAGAGGTGACCCAGCCCCTTGATCCATCCACCTAGCCAGGTAGCAATTGTCCAACCATCCATTTAACCATCTACCCATCCACTCGCTCATCCATCTAGTCATCCAACATCAAGTTGACTATCTACCAGGCATTAGAGTTAAGCACAGAAACCAAAAACTCGAATGGACTCTATTACCTTGAAGAAGTTTGTGGTCTAGTGGGAATAAAGACCCCACTATATCATCATCATTGTTATCATCATCACACCAAGTGTTATATGATATAACTGGTAGGTCCTTAATGCTAAAATAAGATAAATAAGACTTACTGAGAACTTATTATGTTCCCAATCCCATGCTAAGCTTTTTGCCTACTTACTCTCATTTAAGCCTCACAACGATCCTATGAGACAGGTACTATAACTTCTACATGTAAAGGAACTTGTTCCACATCACTTACCTATAAAGAGGTGGAGTCACTCTTTGAAGCTGTCTGTCTGCAGACCTTAGGCTTTTACTCAGCCAGCTACTCCCCTGCGGGGTGGAATCACGGATGAAGAAAGGACTCAAAGGGAATTTGCCAAGTTTCCCCAGAGAGGGTGACGTTTATACTGGGCCTCAAAGCACTGGCAGGAGATGACCAGAGGGAGAAGAAAGTAAAGGGCATTTCAGGCAGAAGACGACTGATGAACAGCCCAGAGGGTTTAGGGAGGAACGAGGAGCTGGGTACAAATAACCTATAGAGTGCTTGTGTGCAGGTGGCGTGTGAGACAGCAACAGCAGCAATAACGGTGACAATCACCACCTCTTGCAGGATGCTCCCTCTGCAGCCTGCTGCGTCAGTGCACTTACTGTTCCGGCAATTCTTGCAACGCCCTTGAGGTAAACATCATCACCCTCACTGGAGAAACTCAGGCTCAGAGCCTTGAGATGACTTGCTCAAGGTCACATAGCTAAAGAAGCCTTTAAAATAAAATGGTCTGATCCCAAGAGTCATGCACGTAGAGAGATGAAGAGTTAAGCTCTGAAGTTAGTCATCGTGGAACAAAATCCCAGCTTTGCCACTTACTGGTTGGGTGGCCTTGGACTAGTTACTAAAGCTCCCTGTGCCTCACTTTTCTCATTTGGGTGGGGATAATTATGATCTTACCCATCTTATCTGAGTGCTATTCTAATGACTCTATAAGGTAATGTCTGTGAATCACAAAATGTGATGTCTGGCACTGTTTTAGTAAAGTTTTGCTAGTACTATTATTATTAAGTTGGGGCCCATTTCTCAGGGAAAGATAACTGTTGTTTAAAGCAAGAGAAATAAGTGGATGCTCATGAGAAAAAGAATTCCAGTTTTGATGATAGAGAAGTTGACAGTCACCACCAGTTGGCCCCAGCTCCAGACTGGAAAAGGGACAGCTTTAACCAAAGACTTTATTGGCTCCATGAAGCTACAAGCTTCTCTGATGATTCTGAAACAACTCTCAAGCCCTCCCTTAAACATGCAGTGAACAGTCCTGGGGCATTTTAACCTTGGCCAAGGGATGATGTGATGGGCCTCTCCATGCCAGGCCTCAGCCTCAGATTGGGAAACATTGTCTTATGAGGAAGCAGTGCTGCCTGGATTTTGGCTTCCTGGTCAACGAAACCCCAGTGCTTCACAATATTATGCAGAGTGATTCAGTACCACCCAAGTCCCCCAAACTCCAGCTGTTGGCCCAATGCTCTCAAGCAAATGTGGACCTTCTGTATCAAGTGCATTGGGCAGAAAGACAGTGTGAAGCTATTCGTATTTTCTCCATAGGAGAATGTCTATTAGATGCAACACATTTTTATCCCAATCAGCACCCTGCCAGTCAAGTCACAGGTCCCAAAGTTCTGTACAAGAGTAGCCAGAAGTAACTTGATAGTTCATAAAGAAGGTACTTATTATCACTTGCAACAAGTGAGGTGAAGCATCATCTTTGCTTAGCAGCATCTCCTTCTGGGATTGAAGTTGCCATGACCACCATACTGAGAAGACAAGCTGTCTTAGTTCAGACTCCCCCCACCAGAAACAACCCAGAGATCAAAAGCTGATCATTTATTTGGGAGGTGCAACAAATTCTAGCAGAGAAATGGGGAAGTGAGCTAGGGAATGGAAGGTGGCCAACAGGGTTTGTCTCAAAGAGCTGGCTGCCACTGTGGCAACTGCAGCTCAATCCATGGGGAACGTCTGAGAAATGGTGTAAGCACAGGCCTCAGAATGATCCCACTGTAATTGTGAGGGAGCTGGGGTACTTATACACCAACTCCAGTCATTGTTTGAGAGCTGCTTCTAGGAGCTGTTAATTCTCCAGCACTTTGGGTCTACCTCCAAGGCAAAATGGCTTTCTGAGATGACAGAGAAAGCCTGGAGAAGCAGAGCTCACTTGGAAGACAGCTGGAATGTTCTGGAAGAGTAAGACCCTGAGGATGCACACAAGTGCTGAGTGCCTGCCTCACTAATCTTCTTCAAACAAAAGTCTCCTATATCAGCTCACTTATCAAGAGCACAGCTGCTGAGCAGCCGCAGATATCCACTAAAGTCCTTATGCCTGATTATTAAAATTAATTTTTATTCATACCAGAATTTTACCCAAAGTCTATTTACTCATAGGCACGATATTAATAACTTTCAGTGATATAAAAAATTATGAGGAGAAAGGAAAGGAGCAAGAAATGACAACTACCGCATGACTTAGAAGTTCTACTTCTAGAAAGTTATCCTACATGAATACACATGCATGTGCACAAAGATATGTGAGCAAGGGTTGGAGATATTCCTTCATTTGTAACAAACTAAAATCATGAAACAGCCTAAATGCCCATCACTAGGGAAAGGCTGTGATACCCTGCAGATATAATGAATGATAAAGATTTATATATACTAACTTGGAAAAAATGTGAGATATAAGTGAAAAAATCTTGCTGCAGAATAATATGAATTGTGATTCCCATTGATGTATATATAATATATTAATTTATTATTATGTAGAATAACATGTATACATGTTTAGATATATACTAAATATCACTGAGGAAATATATCAAAATATAACAGAGGTTATTTCTGAACCTGGAATAGAAAATAGCTTGAGGGGAACTTTTTTTAATCAATGTATTGTTTGAATCATGTACTATGAATATGTATTCAAGTATGGTACTATTTGTGTAATTAAAAACAAGAGTGACAGCTGACATCTCTTCACTCATCCAGAAGAGCAATCAAAGCAGAAAGAACAACTAAAATCTCACAGCTGTCTAGGTCATTTAGTATCAGGGAAACGAATATGTACCTTCATGCCCCCTGAGGATATCATTACAATAGAAAAAGAAGCGGTGGTTGTACTCACACTCCAATCTCAAGGAAATACTGAAATATTGGCAGAATTTCTGTTTGAAAGACAGCAGATTATATGTGACGTAATTTAGAAAGATGTCCACTAAACATTGGCAAAAGTACAATAATAAAAGACCTGATACTGAATGGACTACATTCAGCTGTATATAAAATCCACTTATGAAGACCAGATACTTGCCCAGCAATGGCAGGGAAGGGAAGGGTTACTGTGTGAACTTCACACTTGGGATTTTTCTGAAGCTTGCAGACTCTACTAGACAGATGGTATTGTATCCGGTGACCTGCTGGTAAATGTTTAAAAACTGGCTTTGGGGGTCCGGGTAGGGGGATTCTGACTTGTCACATTTCTGATTTCCATGGTGAAAATATTCCCCCCAATGGCTGACTTCAAGAGGAGGAGCTGCTCAGAGATGTTTGGTAGCACACCGGTCTATAGCACTTCCTTCACGCAGATAGCAGACATAAGTAACTCTGATATAACTTTGTATCAAACCAGTCAAAAGCAGTAAAATACTGATATCAGTTTTGAGTATTATTACCTTCGTTTTTAATGTGATTCTTTGAATTGTAAGTTTATACAATGTAAATGTTAGTCACAGTTGTGTTTAAAAGCCCGTTTGCAAAATCCCTGCCATTTTGACAATCAGCTCCAGAGCTGGTAGGGGCCACTGCTAACTGTAGGAGCTCGCAGATTTCTATCTGGAACATTTCCACAGAGGATACTTCAAGGAAGGGGCCAAGTAGATGCTAATCAGAATTATAGAAAACACCGTGTTTGGCTCTAGAAATATAAACAGACAGATTGTGTTTTCACAGCAGCCTGACACAAGTTTTGGTTGGGAGTAATGTTCTCTAATATCCCCAAGCAACTTGTCTGAGCAGAAGAGCTAGTTAGGAAGATAATTTCCCTTCTAGTGGGAAAAAGATTCGACTTCGGAGGCTTGAAATTGGAAGGAAATTCATACTGTGTCAAATGCTATAAAGGCCTGTCTCAAAACGCTTTCAGAGCTGAGATATTATCTAACCAGCAAGCGGGATGCTGTTCTTACACATGCAACCAAATATTTTTTCCTTTATTCAATTTTTCCACAATACGGAGGCTTTGCTAAGATCACCTTTCTAACCAACACTGTGTTGGATTTTTTTTTTTTTAACTTCATGATCACTGTATGTATTGGGGCATTTTAAATGTGGGGTTATATTGTTGGCTACGTAAACATGGAGAGCTTTATAAAACAACCAAACCTAATACTATTATGTTTCTTCACTTGGAAAATGGAAGGGGTGCTGAACCGCCAGGCTGCTGAGGACCATTTTAGATGAATTTTTGTTCCACGTGTTTATGCAGTTAAAATATAACTGATGGCAAATGAGGAGAGAGAGCAGGAAGGGGCAGGAGTGAGACCCCATCACCTGAGGCATTCTCAGTGTCTGATAAATGCCAGATTTACCGCTAAAGTGAGATTGATAAAGACTAACTAAATCACAGCCACGCTCGGGGCTCAACTCATTTATTTTTTTCCGCCCCCCCAAAAGGAACACAAGCCGTGGAACTCAAGTCAGGCATGACCAGACCTGAAGAATTTGACTCTTCCATTCTGCTGCTATAGCAGAAGTCCTCGTGATCGGGGCAGGAGGGAGGCCCGGGGGGCTGCAGAGGCTGGGCTGGGGAGTGAGGGCGGGAAGGGATGCTTAATCCGGCTGGGCTTTGGGAAGGAAGGAGCCGAGGCCAGCCAGCTCAGTGCAGTCTTTCATGAATAAACACTCTAATTGGGGACATCACAGATAATGGGGCTGACTTCTTTCACTGGAGGGCCAGATCATGATTTGCTAATTGGATATTCCTGGGGTGGTGGAGGCGCTCTCACTGGCCCTGTGTGATTACTAGTTAATGGGGTTTTAGAAGTTCCTATTCCAGACTGATAAAGGGAGCCATGCTAAGGAAAAGGAGCCGGAGCCCTTCCCGGAACGGCATCAGGAAGGAAGCCCAGCGTCTGGGAAAGCGCAGGGCAGCACCAGGTATAAGGCCCGGCATTGACTTTCCGAGCCGGGATTGCCCACCCCTGTCAGTACCCCTGTACTGACCCCTACCCTGCGGGAGTATTAGATCCGGGAGATAAAGTGCCCTCCCCCACCAGGCCTCCCTCACCACTGGCCTTTGGGCTCATTCCTTTGCACAGAACAAGTACCCAGGAAGCCAGACTCGGGTGGGAGGCGGGGGGCCAAGATAAACCTCCGGGGATGACTCATATCAAGGGCAGAGAAAGCTGCTTCAGAGTATCCGGATTGGAGCTGGAGCGTGGAGGATGCCACCATTCTTGGAAGGTGGTGCTTCCAGTCTGTCCCCTGCAGGGAGATAATGGTACCCAAAGAAAGGAGCCACCAAGGAAGGAAGCCTCCGAGAGCATACGGAGGGCTGATGTTTCAAAGGCGGTGCTCCTGCCTTTCCTTTTTGGGGGGTTCATGGTCAACCTGGAGCCCTTGGCCTATCCAGCAAATGGCCTGGGGGGCCAGAGGAAAGAGGAACTGGGGAAAAGACAGGACAGAAAAAAAAGAGGAGGTGAGAGGTCTTTCTACACCAGAACTCAAGTAAATTCCTTGCGCCTCCTCCCCCAAAAGTTCTCGTAAACCCAGGGCTAGCTGCTCTGGCCAGAGCCAAGAGTGTACTGTGTCCGCAGACCATTCAGTTTCTCTTCCCACAAGAAAGCACGGCTTCTTTCCTGATGAAATTTACAGATAATTCAAGGTCTATAGACTCTCTACCCTGCTTCAGCGCATTCATGAGCAGTAGCCCTGCTCGGTTAATCCTCGGTCATTAGCCTTGTTTGTGTTGTTTGTGGGGACGGGACTCTCTTCCTGGATGTCAGCTACCGGTCTAGTCAAACTGTCATTTCACTGTCATTTCACTCATGTGTAAAAGCCCTGGGGGACCTTGAGTAAATTGCTCTTGGCACGAAGGAGGGCAACTGTTATCACATCAGAAACCAAAGAAGATATTCTGGGTGAAGCCTCAGCCACCACCAGCTCCCAAACAGTGATCCACACGTGGACAGCTGAGAGCTGACGTTATGAAACTAATTTGCATTTCATAATATCTACCATTTATGGGGCCCTTTTTACATGCTAGACCCTGCGCTTCATACTTGACCTATAGGCCCTCATTTAATCTTGCCAAGAGCCTGAGGAGGTAAGTACTATAATTATCTCCATTTCACAGATGGGAATATTGATTGACTTCTTAAACTTAGTCCACACCCTGACTAACAGACAGACCTGGAATTTGACCCTAAGTTCATTTGACCCCTTGTCTTATGCATTGTGCCACAGTCTCTTCCTTGAATTTCACCCGGTTCAACATTTCTTTCCTGAGGACAATTGACCAGATGGGAGATGGCCTGGATTCATGATGCAGAAGAGCAAGGAATCTAATTTTATTTTCTTAGAAATGGTGTGAATGGAGTCCTAATAAAGGGTACATTTCTTACTGGTGGTCTTCAAGAACAGCACCCTCTTTTCTAGATGCAGTGATAACTGATCACTTCCCAGAAACCTGAAATGGCCATGCTTAACATCAAAGAAGTCTTGCTAATGACCCCAGGCAAGTTGCTTAAACTTTCAAGGACTGATTTTCCCACTACATTGTAATGGATGTCATCTAAGCTTCATCCCAGCTCCATGTCAATGCATCAAGAATTCCTAATGTGTTACAAAAAGGGAGTTCGCTATCTCCCCTGTGGTCCAGTAGTACTTTTGCCATAACTCAGAATATCAGTTATAAAGCTGGAGGGTTTTAAGGCTCATATTTACCAGTACCCATGTCCTTTTCTTTTTCCTTCTCCTTGCTCTCCTTTTCTTGGTGCTTGTCTCTGTTTCCTTAAGCTATGTATCTCCTGGCATCCTTGGTACAGCTCCATCTGGTTCATTTGTTATTCATGAATTAACATGCGTTTTGCATGCATTCACCTTTGAACAACTGTTCCAAAGTACACCATACTGTCTCAACAAGGGTCCCCATGATTGATCCTGTATACCATCACTCAAAAATATTTAAACATGTATCCCAATATAGGTATGTTAACTTCTCCATAAGTTCCTTAAACAATATACACAAATACACATTTTATAATAAACACAAAAATAGAAAATAAAAAGTCCAAACATATTTACACCATATCCTATGGGTCATCTGGGACAAACCTGCCTGTTTTTAGAAATCCTCAGTTATCTAGAATGGTGGAGAAGCTTAGATTCTTTGGGCTTAAATGGCAGATGTTTGAGAATGAACCCTTGTTAAACAAGAGAGTCTATGGCCTAAGAGTTCACAGACATGCAGTGAGAGAGAAATGAAGGAAGGCAGGCCTAGATTCTTCAAGGGAGGCTAGACATCCAGACATTTATGGGAATTCTACTAATATTTAACAGCAGTTTGTCTTTTGCTGTCACACTGTGAACAGAACCAAAGATATGTAAGGGCCAGCTATGACCCATGTTCTGCCAGTTTGTCACCCTATCCTACAATCTAGAGGCCATCATTTATACCTTGTTAAGACCCAAATCCCACAGGGAGATAGCACAGTAAACTGGATTAGCTCTTTTCACCGGAATGTGAATGAATTTGACAAGTATAGATAATGGTGGAAAAGAGAGAAAACTATGATAAAAGCCAGAGAAACTAAGAGAAGAGACCCCAAAAGAGCAACTTTCAGACTCTCAGGTACCCAAGGATTCAACTGTGGCCCACATGTGCCCTCCAATCCAGCACCTGCCATCCCAGAGTTTGATGGACATGCAGAAGCATCAGCCCCTGAAATGAGTGATTTTCTTCCATCCCTTTGGGCAACGTTGAGCTCCCTGAACTTGTTGAGAAGCTGACAGGGCCAGCTTTAGTGCTTTGAAACTTGAAGGTCTCTATTTCCTCCAGAGTGACTTGGAGAAGACTAAATACCTCCCTGAGTCCCCTTCAATACCTCCCAGCTCCTGCCCTAGTGACCTCCCTATATCACCATGTAGTCTGCTTCCTAAGACTGGTTAAGGGAGGGGCATGCAAAGCATATGCTAATAAAGGAATACAAATAAGGCAAATAGAGATATAATGAGGATGTCTAAAGACAGCTCAAGGAGACAGAGACAGGCTTAGGAAGAGGAAGAGACAGAAACAAAGCAAGGAAGCAAGAGACCCAGCAAGGAGCAAAAGAGAGGAAAGAGCTTACCTGCCTTGTTTGGTGATGCAAACACATTAGGAGAAAAAGTGGGCAGAGAAAGCACCTAACTACTGAGCAAGACCACAAGTCAAAGTTCAACCTAGGTTTTACTCAATTCAATGGACATATATGAACTTGGACTCTTCCTTGAAATAATAGTGATTCATAATACTAAGGCATTTTCTATGTGGCAAGATTTATTGACACAGAAAATATCATGTAATGTATTTAATCCTCACAATGTTCCTATGACATGGATCTATGATTATCATTTCAGTTTTACAAATGAGGAACAAATTTGGTGAAGTCAGCCCTAGGTGGCAGGGCTGCAGGTCTGGGGCTAGGAGCTGAGGTGATGGGTCTCCAGAGCCTGCCAGTCTACACAGGAAGAGTCTACACCAGCTGCAGAAGACCTATATCTCAAGAGTCAGGGTTTCCATGTTCAGACGGAAAGTCCCTTTAATGTCATTGTTTTTTTCTGCTGACAGCATTTAGTGGGCAGAATGGTGCTGTGATATGGCCGCTCCGCTGAAAGGCCAGGGATTGGTCTCTTAGCCACCCTGGGCTTCAACTTCTAGGGACTAAATAAGATTGTTTCCTGCTCAAGGAATCTCTGGTGTATTGATTAGCCATTATAGTTTGCTAAGGACATGCTTAAAATGGGGTTAAAAAATATCATCTCAACACAGATAAAGTAATACTCGAGATCTGCTCATTTAGGAGATTAATATTCCCTCCAGAAGCACTGAGATTCCTCATACATGGCAAATATTTGTTTGGACAAATTTTAAATTGAGGATCATTTGATTGATAGAAAATTGTTTCCAACATCAGCTACATACTCTCAGCTGTCGTTGCTACATCACAAATTGATGTGTTGTTACCTTTTTCTGTTTTCTTTCTTTCTCTCATTAAAAAATCGTGAGCATTATTTTCTTATAATCAGCTCTGAAGTCAATTTCTTCACTAAGGAAAAAACAGATGACTCCCTTTTTAATTCCCAAAGGGCCCAAGGTGTTAGAAACCCCATAGGGAAGCGTTTGGGGCCAGACCCCACAAAAACTTGAGGATGTGATGGTCTGCATCCAGCCCACTGAGCCAGGCTCTGTTCCACATGCATGTTCTGCAGGAACTTGCAGTGCCCATTTGTCTCCCACCACCCCCCAACTTTTACCTGCTCACTTTCCATGTGAGATAATCAAGGCCCAGGGGGATGATTGTCCGGTGATCCCAAGGGACTTTTGAGCCCTAAAAATGTTTATACATGTATACATACAAGCGCACGCACATACACACACACACATACACACACGCTTCCCGGCCTAGGAAACCTAGGAGTTAAAAGATGGAAAGATGAGGGCTTCCCTGGTGGTGCAGTGGTTGAGAGTCCGCCTGCCAATGCAGGGAACATGAGTTCGAGCCCCGGTCCGGGAGGATTCCGCATGCTGCGGAGCGGCTGGGCCCGTGAGCCATGGCCGCTGAGGCTGCGTGTCCGGAGCCTGTGCTCCGCAACGGGAGAGGCCACAACAGTGAGAGGCCCACGTACCGCAAAAAAAAAAAAAAAAAAAAAAAGATGGAAAGATGAATATAGGTTAAAGTCAGGAAAGCTTCCTGGAGCTTGTCTTTTAGAAATTAAGTTGATTTTTAATAAAGAAACAGAAGGAGAAGGAGAAAATATTGATCAGTTCTTCTCCATGAGGAACAGTGATTGGATGAGAAAAAAATGTTGTGTGCATTCAGCACACAGGTCTGATTCTTACTAGACAAGCTTTCTAGTTTCTTTCAGTTTTCTGGCCTCTAGGTCTCTGCTTATTTTCATGGCTCCTTTAAACAATAGATATGATTTCTATGGCTAATTAACACTGTAATCTGTATTTTCATTTACTCCTCACTTCTGGAAAGGTTGGTGGCCAGAGGGAAAAAAAAGCTAGAGTCTCTAAAAGGTAGTTTGTTCAAACACTTCTCTCGTTATTTTTTTTTAATAAGAAGTTTAAAAATCTATTATTATAGAGTAATTGCTCATCAAATTTCTTTCTAAAAGTCAAAGCAATTTTCAAATTATAAAGAACTTCTCAAATGTGTCTAGATAATTATGAGGGTGCAATTTATATAGCTCCTGTACCTGGATAGGCTGCAAGGCCTGTAGAATTTCTCTTTGCCTTTGGAGCCCAAGATTGCATCACCTGGGTTCACATGAAAAGCATCACGTGATGCATGTTAAACATACAACAATTCTGAGGTCACAAACATATACACACGGAAATTATCTATCACCTTCCTATAACATTGGCTATTAGGGCCAACATAAAAGATTTTCTTCCAGTTGAAGTTTCAAGGATGATAAAACTGTATGATTGATAGGTAGGTAGGTAGGTAGATAGATACACAGATACATACATGGATGGACGAATAGATCGATCGATCGATCGATAGATAGATAGATAGATAGACAGATAAATGGGCAATGATGTCAACTAACTCATCCCTTCTTGAGAAAATGAAATGATTAAAGGCCCCTGGAGAGCTGGAATCTCCAGAAGGATTCTTTTGCCATCAGCATAACAGTTACCTCTAACCTTGGGGGCAAGACTATTGTGCCTTAGCTCTCTCTCTCCAATTCTCTCACCAAAGCCGAAAACCAAAATCCAAACAGGATTCCGAGGTTCCCTGCCACAGTTTCAACCTACTGAAGAACATCCGAGTAATTCTGATACTTTTTGTAAATTGTAGGCATCTCTATGTACATAGGAACCTGAAGATCTGTAGGCTGTCCTTAAAAATTGAAATAAAAGGTCAGTTTTGGAATCTCTAGGGTTGGTAATTGATTCTAGGAAATAGGGAGAATTAATGAAAAGTTTTAAGGATCCCTAACATTGACTGTATGTGTGTGTGTGTTCCTACTCAGGGGCAGTAACGCATACACACACACACACACATTTCCTGCACATTAGTCTTCCTTTTTCTATTCAATTCTCAAGTGTGACTTTAGGTGCTTGCGTCCTGGGACCTCCTGGACACTTGGACACTTACAGGGCTCCTGATCATGTAACAGCTGCTTCCCTAAGACACCTAGGCAGACAAGACACCTACAGCTGCTTGGAAAATGATCTGGTTTGCTTTAAACATTTCTTGTCTGTAGTCTCTACCCACTAATACAGTTGCCGGCTCTGATCTGCTGCCTTTCAACTTGGAATAAATACATTACTTATGCAGTGAATGTTTTTAATGTAACAAAGCAAAGGAATAAAAATGCCTTACAACAGTTTTATTAAAAACAAATTCCCACAGTAAATACATATACACTCCATTTCTGGGAGCAAAATAGCCAAGGACATCACTGCTAAGTGCTCTGGGAAGTGCTTATAAATTACTTGAAATAAAAAACATTGTTGCCTGGACATCAGGGATGAAATGCTGCAGTTTGTAATAAATTAACACAGAACTTTACTTCCCCTCCTCAAACAAAGCAGCCATTTGTCTGAATAACCCACATTCAGCTGTGAGTTATATTTTCACAACTCCAACTGCATTCATTTGCAAATTATTCTGCAGTTTTAATGCTCAAGTTTTAAATACCTTAAGAACGAATAAATAAAGCAAAGTCGAGCAAACAGTTGGCTTGTAGTTTAAAAACTGCCCTAATTTCTGCTTTTCTTTTGGCTTTTTTCCTTTCAAAGTTTTTTTTTTTTTTTAATGGCACAAAGTTTCTTTAAACTACATTAAAAAAATTAAAAACTAAAATGTATTTGGGGGTATTCACACCAGAGAGAAGTTTCCATAAATCCATTATTGGTGAAGATATTTGGCTAGTACTCATTTTACATTTTTAAGACTTTTCTTCCACCAATACTTTAATTTAGTGACAGAATAATTTATAACTATCTTTGAGGTTTTGCCCATTGTGTGTAACTTTTGTCTGCTAGTCTTGGAATTGGCTAGATTTTTTTCTCTCTCTCTCTCTCTCCCTCTACTAGACTTTGTCCAGAAAAAAAAAATCTCTAAAGAAAAGTCGTGTCACTTCCCTTGAATTATTTTGATTATGAAACAAAAACTCTGCAAGAAAACTCTTTTCAAACTTGTTCTGTAAAACAAAACGAACTGCTTTCCAGGTTCTGGAAAGAAAAATTTGATAGAAGCATTTATAGATTCAATCTGAGGTTTGAAGTTTATTTGTCTGGCCAAAAAAAAAAAAAAAAAAAAAAACAGCCTAGTTTCCTCGTGCGGAGTTACTGGCTTTGTCGTATTTCTTTGCATTGTTTTAAATAAGGTCCTGTGTAGCCACTTGAACTGGATAAAAGTAATGTCACCATTTTCAGGAAGTGATTTGAGGAGGAAAACTCTTCAGAAGCATGTTATTTTCAGAAAAGTACCTCATAAAATATTTTTATAAAGTAGGAGTTGAAATCATTTAAAAATCACTCTCTTTTATAAATCTGTTTGGAGAAAGCTCTTTTGATCCCCTCTTTCTTCTGATCTTCATCTTTTATTTTGCTTAGAGGTAAACAACATTTGCTGCATTTAAGCAAGGGCATTTGCCATTGTGGTTCTTAAATAGTTTTCCAGTCACCCTATGGCAATTCATCACATGGGATAAAATAAAGGTACTCTCCATCCAAGACTTTTATCACCTCCCAGAAAATGTTTGTTGTTTTTTGCTTTGGTTTTTTTTTTTTTTTTTTTTTTTTGCCTCCCTCCCACCCCTACCCCCAACCCTGAGCGAGCTGCGGGGGATTGTTTTAGGACATTTCAAAGCCTTTTGTGAAGACGGAACCAAAGTCCTTCTGCGGAGGGTAAGAAATGCTTGATTACGTGCACTGTAAAACGAGAGATATTACCAAATTCCCTTTTAATTAAGATGCCTAAAGAGCCATTGCTTTGGAGAGAAAGACTTCCAAACAGTTTAAAAATAAGGATGCTTTTCGATCTGCAATAGATACCCCGACCTCTCCCCGACCCTGAAGGGAGGTATCTGTCACCTGGGGGAGGTAAACGGACATTAGAAACTCCACCAGAGTCAGATGAAGAGGGGTACCCAAAATGGAGGCGGGGATACAGAAGTAACCGCAAGACCACAGAGCTTGAATGACGCCATGGGCTTCAGTTAAGAGAAAAGCAATGCTTTAGTTAGCCAGGTCATTTCTGTAAAGGCACACACCTTTGCCATTTAAAAAAATAAAAATCACTCAGTGATTACTGGTTTGATGCTGTTTGATTCTCTGACCGTCCAAGCCTGATTAAGAGCATTTGCTTAGGCCCTAAAGACTTCATAGCTGGCCACCCATCTGGTGTTAGGCTTGAGTCTGTGAAAATCCCTCAGCTTAGCACTGAATATTCTTTTTAAAGACTTTAAGTAAAAGGGCTGACATTAGCATATGTTCTCCCCAAGTGTCCTGTTGAACTTTCTGCCGGGCATTACCCTACCACGGGCTTTCTGGATGTTGTCCAATGAGAGATTGGCTTGGAACTGTAAAATTAGCCATCTGCCTATTAAAAATGTAACCAGCTGCATCCGATGAAACACAGTGACTATTGAAATGAACTCATCCGGGAGAGAACTCGGGTCCCCTGCTTGGACATTTTTCCAATCTACTGCTGGACTGAGGCTCCACAAGCAAAGAGCCTCCGTCCTTGTTTGGGGAGAACGACACGCCTCAAGAATGAAGAAGGCTTACGGGTTTTTTTCGTTGCTAAAGTTCTGGCATTTCTCAGGTGGACTTGGATCCTAAGTGCAGAATTCTATTTCTTTGCTACTTGTTTAAAGCACCTCCTTCTTGTAGGAAAAAACAAAGGACAAAATAAATGAGCAAATTCCTACTATCTCTCCCTTCCTTCAAGATTTATGTTCAGATATTCTATCCCAAATCCTGGATATTTCTAATCAACCTTAACCCCCAAGCCTAAGATACTCTAAGCACAGAATAACTTAAAAGACAGAGCCAGAGCCATAATCACTCCTGCAAGAGCTGCCATTTCAGCAGATATTAAGCATTCCATATTTACTACAAGGTCTGTTTATTAAAAATGAGAACTTTCAATAGCTTCGCGCTATTTTTTTCTCAAGCCTAATGGGGCATTAAAAAATAATTCATTAACTAATTAACAAAACTGTGTTTATTTACAGTATATAAAATGTTTCTATCAGGAAAATAACACACCATAATACAGCGCTGTGTTGACAGCGAAACATCTGCAGCTTAATTTAATGCATTTACTAAATGACGAGAGGAAATCAAAGGATGTTTAAACAGCTACTTCTCTGCCTGTGATTTTTGTTTTTCTCTCTTGAGGTCACAAGGCACCAAGATGCCCCTTGGGAAGCCGGAGCTGCTTTCAAAGGTGCTCAGTACAATCATCTTTACACAATTATGGAAGTGTCGGTGCCGTGAATTGTTTGGACTCGGTGCCAGTTTAAGCTGATGGGTCCATACACGTGTCCTAGAGATAAGTACTTTGCAGCCACTAAGTGCTGTGAGAGTGAACCATAGGAAAATGTCTTTTTTGTATGTCAAAATCTGTCAAATATTGACAACTTCATTACACTCAACCTGGTATTTCCAATTTGCTCTCTCTGTCTCTCTGTCTCTTCCCACTGTCTCTCTTTCTTCCTTATTTTGCCATGGGCAGGAATAAACTCAAAGTGAGTACTCATTGATATATTTGCCTATTATATTACTTTATGTTAAAATATATTTTGCTAGGTTCATTTTCTCATTAAATCTCTTCTCTCCACTGCTTCTGCCTGCAGTCTCCCAGGAGGCAAAAGGTATTCTGTTTGTTCGTAGGTTTGATCTTTTTATCACCACCGCAATATAAAATCCCAAGAAAAAGAGATAGTAGTAATTGTATTAATATATAATTCAGGTGGATGTGTAAATTACAACCTCTCAGGAGGAAAAATTATAGCATAAAAAAAAAAAAACAGAAACAATACATGCGAAAGTGATGTTTTGAGAATTTGTCTTCCATTCATCTAGACCTTAAGCTCATATTGACCTCGGGAATAACAAAATGAACTGGGGAAAAACTTAGGTTTTCCCATAACACATAAGTGTAGTCTGTGTGTCTACCTTTGTTATAAGTATACAATAATAATAATAATAAAATGTTTAATTTCAACTCAGCTACGTAGGGCCCATCCTTGTTGTCTTTTTACAGTAGAACCTGGATTTCTAATAGCCATAAGGAGATTTCCTAAAGCAATTTTACCTGTTTCAGATGCAAACAAAATTTAAGCTACACAGAACAAATTGGATATATCACAGTTCTGGTTAAAATTAGATTATAAAAAATTTAAACGGTAGCTCAGCAAACCATACTTACTGGCCAGAACTGTTTTATCTGTGTCCCTCTGGATTTATACACAAGTGGCTGTGTCATTTATATCTATTCACTCACAATCCTGTATCTGTCGTGCAGTTATCTGAGTGTGGCCATATTGTGCTGTTCTGGGTTGAGCATGGACTTTGGTTTGGTTCACTGTAGGGGGCCTGGGTTAGAGAACCATCCATGCAACCTTGTTTTTCTCTCTCCACTAGCTCCATATTTAGGTGTACTGTTAAAGTAGAATACCGAATATATGCTGTCTTGCCTCAGAGTCCTTCTTGATCAGGAACTTAGAAATTATTTAGCAAATGTGCTACCACACCTATCTGTAACCTTGGCAGGCATTACTAGTGGATTTCTGCAGTCCTTCTCAGGAACCCCTGGCACAGCCTCAGAAGGCTTCAGCGCACATACTACAAATCAATCAGAATTGGCTCAACAGAGAAACCTGTCAGCTAAAACTATAGACCCACAGAGATCAAATTAAGCACTCCACTATCCATTTTTCCAGCATGGCCTCAATTAACCACATCCTAACTCATCAGCTCTTCAATTCAGCAGGTTTGTTTTTCTTCTGGCTGTACTCTGTCTGTAGGAGAAGGAAATACATTTTTTAAAAATGCAGCATATATCACAGAAATTGGGAGACCTAGAACCCTCCAGGCTACTTCCTGTGATCAGGTCACAATTAACCTCATCTATCCGCCCATCTTCATTCACCCCTCTGGGCCTGCTCTGTGCAAAATGTTTAGACTGACAACTTAAACCAGATTTGTTTTTCTCAACTAGACCTCACTACTCCCAGTAGACTCAGCCACGTTGGAAAGAGTCAAGAAAAAATACACTAAAAGAACTAAAAACTAAAAACAAAAGAATTCTCGGAAATCTCATTTTATTCGCGCTTTGGACCATGGAGATAATGCCCTAATCAGAGTTCAGTGCATGCACCTCCCTGCACAGGACCTACGGCAGCTCCCTATTGACCACAAGAGTTAGCCCAGGCACTTTTCTGTAAAAAAGACAATATGCTTTGTCAAGCTTTTTCTCATGCAGACTCGTGCCTCCACACCCTCCTGTTATTCAGACTCTGTCAATTATTCACCTGCCTTGTTTTCTCAGACACCAGTGCCCTTGCCTATGTATTCCCTGCCTGTTTTGTGCTGTGTTTCTCTGCCTGGTTAGCTTCTCATTACCCCTCAAGCCCCAGTTCAAATAGCAGCCTTGTCTGTGCCTAATCCACACAGGCTGAGCCCATTGCTCTCTTCTCTAACTGTGTGATTGAGCTGTGAAGCACAGTTGGGAGGAACTGAGGCCCTGGAGCAAGACTCCTAAGTTTGCAAGCCTCACTGTCCACTTGCTAGTGGTGAGGCCATAGGCGAGTCATTTAACCTCTTTGTGCCTTGATTTTCTCATCTGTAAAATGGACATAATAGCAACTAAGATTAAGAACGTAAACACACCCAATGTACTTAGAGTGGCAAATAGTGTCAATAAATGTTAGTTACGGTTTTCTATCATAATTGTCAACTTCCATGTCTGAGACGCCCCCACTGAGTCCAGGGACCTTCCTTTAGTCATCCTTGCATTCCCAGTTCTTAGCCTGGAGCCTGACACGGCGTAGGCACCCAGCCAAAGTTTGCTGAGTGACTAAATGAAGAATAAGAGAATGAAAAGGTGAAGAAAGGGAGAAAGGTTTCGAGTGGGCAAAACCTAGAGGTTACGTGAATCCTATTAAGGCATATATAATAAAAAGGCAGCTGAAAATATAACTTCTTCTACATGAGCCTTACGAATAGCCATCATCAAGAGAGAGAACAGAACTATGATTTTTGTAGGGGAAAAACCCTCACTGGGCTTATTTATTTTCTACCCCTCCACTGTGAGGCTAGGAGGCTCATTGAAAGCTGATCCTAAATATATGGTTTTTTTTTTATCAATCTATACTTGGATTGCCAGAAAACCAAGTCACCGCTTGTCCAGCCAGGGAAGAGCACGGGGGGAAGCAAGCCTGGAGAAGGGCAAGGTCCAGTGTGGCTAGAGGAGCAGCACCCCGGTGATGGTGTATGCCCCCTGTTAAAGGACGGGCTCTGGAGCCAGATTACCTAGGTTTGCATCCCAGACACAAAATTGACCAGCCAGGTAACCCTGAGCAATCACTTCCCCTTTTTGTCCTCAGTTACCTTGTCTATAAAATAGGGATAAGATGGGCATGACCTCCTAGGATTGTTGTGGAGTGAAATGAAATAATCCCCATAAATCCCTAAGCACAGCATATGGCACAAAATATGTGCTTCATTATCATCAAATGAGGCTTCTCAAAGGTAGACTGAGAGGCTGGGTTGGGGAAACCAAGTGAAAAGAACTCTCCAGATAGGAAGAGAGGCTGGGACCTGGCAGAGTGAATTTGGCATTCAATGGGGAAAAGAGTCTGTGCCTTCTCCTCTTGTCTGTGTTTGGAGCGGCTTTTAGAACTGCACAACCTCCGCTAACCTTCGTTGCAACGCTGCACTGAAATGTTACTCCCAAGATTTGACATTTCCTTATTCTTCCCACTACTGTTTTCTCCCTTGTTGCTTTGAAAATATGAATTAATGATGAATACTAATGAGCCCTGTGACAAGGCTAGACTCCACTAACGTTGGGAGCTGCAAGATTCATGACACTTCCAACAAGGGAAAGCGTAAGGAATCCTTTTCTTGATTCCTGAAATCACATGGCCCAAATACTCATTTTTTTCTCCCACTCCTTCCATCCAGCTCTTTCCTTTTAAAATTTTTAAAAGAATCTTCATGAAAGCCTCATGAATGAAACTTTGAACTTGTTCATAAGATTTTATGTGTCTACCTGGAGTAGACATGAAATTGCTTTCTTTTTTTTAAAGTACTGTTGCCTTTATGAAAATCTTTCTGGATGTCTTTTTATTGTCCCGTGCTTTCTTTACTTGTGTTTTATTGTTTCTGATGCTATTTCATGGAGCCCAGGGATTTGTGAAGTAGCAAACCAGAAGGAACTTAAGTCATTGATATTGAACATGTGGTAACTTCCGATCTGATGCCAATTTCCCCTCCCTCTCCAATAAAAAAACAGCAATATTTTTTTCTGCCGTTGGCATCAAAGACAATTTTTATGGCATGGTCTACACTACTATCTCAACATGATGGTAAATGTGTCAGCATTAAAAGCCAAGGAGAAACCAAGAAAAACTATAATATGCAGGATTTTAGAATCAAGTCATAAAGTCTATGAAAATATAGACGAAGTATCCAACTTTCTCAGTCCATGTCAGTACTTACTCTAAGATGTTCTACAGCTTCAACAGGTATTGCAGTTAGGAACAGCTTTAAGAAAAAAACAATAGCTAGCCCTCAGGGCTATCTCTCTACCCTAAATTCCTTTTCTCGGCTGCACTCTGCAGACCTGAGGCCTGGACATCTACAACTGATCAATGCCAAGAGAAGGGCAGGCAAGAGCCTGAGAGTCCACTAAAGCCATCACCGATCGGAGGAGCTTCACTGCACCGATGCTCAGGAGGGCTCCTGTTGAAACAGGGGCATTTCTCGCTAGATGAACTCTAGTTCTGAAGATGTGAATTCAGTCCTCACTAGTGTGTGACCTTGAGCCTGTTGGCTATCTGTAAAATGGGGATACTGTTAGAACAACCTTCCTATGGTTGTTAAAAGGATTAAATTAGATTACCCTTCTAAAGGGCTTGGCACAGCATCTGGCTAATGGTAAGAGGTCAATAGGTGTTTGTTGATATACAAACAGGTCCACTCATAAAGGACCCAGGTTCTGCTCATTGTAGAGGAAAACATCTATCTAAGATTTATCAGAGAACAGGACTTTCTTGCCCCAGAAATCCTGAACACAAGACATCTTCAAAATAGAGTTAGAATTGTTTGTTTCACTGAAATGGTACTTAGCAATTCTTCCTTGACTTGCTTTGTCATTTCAAGTGCAGCCATTTACCACCCTCACAAGTTTTCTAGTAATTTCTTCATCAAATTATAGGTAACCTCTTAGCATGTACATTTATTCAGCAAGAAATTCACCCAGAACCTCCCAGCTCTGGGCAATGGTTATAATGACAGCAGGGGAAGGGGGATAGCTTGCAGGGACCACCAGCACTGTAGGAAATAGTTCTGGTCCTCGAGAAACTCATGGGGAAATGGGTGCAGATAGATACTCAAACCCACAACAATGAAAGTGATAATTTGGTATAAAGATTAAGAGTATAATCTCTGAGCCCGACCAGATTCAAAGCCAGCCTCCACCACTAAATAGTCTTGTGACAAAGCCAGTGGACAGATCTCTCAGTCTCTCTGTGCCTCACTTTCCTCATCTATTAAATGGGCATGAAAACTGTACCTATCTTGTAACATTGAACAAGTTATTATATATAAAGCATTTAGAATAATGTCTGGCACATAGTAGTAGTATATAAACTTTACCTTAAAGGTAATCAGTGAAAGTGAAACTTTGGTGTACTTACAATGGACCAAGAGAGATGCTATCTCATTTCACCTTCACAAGGTGATACGTATTAACCCTGGTCAAGTTACTTGGCCTTGGTTGTAAAATGGGCTTAAGGAAGTGCCTATACAATAGTTGGAAGGATTCAATGAGTTAACTTATGTAGAGCGATCAGGGCCATGGCTGTACAAAGTAAGGGCTCAGCAAAGAGTCTAATGAAGTTTAAGCAGCTTGCTCAGGTTCACAAAGCTAATTGATTAGGGTTGAATCATGAGATAAACCCAAGACTGACTCAATACGGTAAACACCCAGAGGTCTGCGTATAATATTATTCAAGCCCACTTCCATCAGTCCTGCTTGGGAGGATCTGGAAGTTTCCATTGAGCAATGATCTTTCTCTCTCTGCCTCTCTGTCTCTCTGTCTGTCTGTCTGTCTCTCTCATTACAGCAATGGCAAGAGGCATTCATTCACTTAAGTTTGATGCAACAGTAATGACTCAAAATACACTTTAAAAAAATGTTACAAACTCTTGCTGCTCAAGAGGCAAGATCATGTATCACAGGCCAAGATGAAGTCACACATCATGTGATCACGCAGGACTGTAACTAACTTCGGTCATGGCTGCTCTGACTCAGCCTAAAGCCAAGAGGAAAGCAAACGTGTTTAATTAAGACTCCAGGGAATGTTTAGACTGTGTGCAACCGATACCCTGGCCACCGTCTCCAGGTTTTCCTGGAGATAGAATCCTACAGACAACCTGAGTGTGACTTGCTAAAAATCCTCCCAGATATTGTCAGGGAGAGACTGGAGGGGCAGGACTTAGCACTTTCAGAATTATCTTAGTGGCAAGCTTAAAGAATGTTGACTGATGAGAAACGACAAGTCGTAATTCCCAAATTATCCTTCTATTTACACTTCAGTTATAACACTGAGCCCTAAAGCTCTGCTCTTGCCAGAAGAGAACGAGCCTTGTATCCCTTCGCGGCCTCTGTAGAACTCGCCTTGTGGCTTTCACATAGATAATGCCCAGAAAGGAATGATGACCCCTAGGATAAAACAGAGTGTGATTTTGTCCTATCTTTGACAGAGCCACAGAGATCTCTCTCGGCTCTTTGGTGAAAGATCCCAACATAAAAACATACTTATGCAGTACAAACAGTTTTCTTTACTAATGTCTTGGAAGTAGGGCAGAACCTACTGGGTAAACACTCCCTGAGGTTGTTTTGAACTCTAAATACAAGACAATTCACTCTCCTGCTAATTCTTCTTTCAGTTTCAGAAACCAACTGGTTGGCACACGGCACTAAAACATACCTATTCCTAGCTAGAGCTCAGTACTGGGATTCTCCACGAGTAGAGCTCCTAAAACAAACAGGAGTACAGCTCCTAAAACAAAGAGGTTTGGAATGAACCTGCTCCACAAATTCCTCCAAGAAATAAGGTTTCTTGTTTCAGTCAGTGGGAGAAATAGCGCAATAATAATGCTTCCTTGGAGATTCACAAGGCATATTATTATGTTAAAGGATCCACAACATATTCAGCCGCATTCAATGCAATGAATCCCAAACACGTTTGGCCATAGAACTTTACAACGTATATTTATATATTAAATATATATTTTAACATACCTCCCTATCTTATCTATGATGGATATCTATCCTAAATCAATGGTTTCTAATGAAGTACACGTAACAAACTGCTGGCCTTGGTGGGGTTGTGTTGGCTGTGTTGACGTCTGGGTGAGAGGTGAGACCCTGCTCTCCAAGTAGCTACGTGCATGATTTGATTCTGTTAGGAGGCTTTGACTGAGGAGGAGATCATGTCCTAGAGTAGAAAGGAGAAACTCCGAATACAGGAATCAATGAAAGTGAGAACTCAATGAATGTGGAGAAAAATGGCAAAGCATCTGGTTTGTGACTACTACTAGCTCTACACCCCCATCCATACTTACCTGCCCCAGAGGGTTGATTTTGAGCCCTGAGGTAGATATGGTTAAAACCAATCGCTGTTTTCCTGTGCAACTCTGTGAGGTCTGGTCATTGCCTGGGTTGACTCAGAGACCAGGTGACAGAACAGGGCTGACGGCAGGAAGCTCAGAGGAGCAGTGTCCTCAAAGGACAGCTGTGGCTGAGGCTTGACCAAGGGGGGGTCAGAAGAGAAACCCAGGTGTAGACTCCTTCTAGAACACATGGTTGACACCACCTGCCCTGAGACTCTCCTAAAGAACTGAGGAGATGTTAAGGGAAGCTGAATTCCCGAATGACAACCAGTTGTCACAGTTATATGTGCAGAGTTGGTCAATCTTGAGGACATTTTAGTTTTACTCACAATCTCTAAGACCCATTGGATTTGTATAAGACATTTTGATTTCATATGTAAAATACCACAAATCCATTTTTTCTTTGCCCTCAAGCACAACTAAAATCAGACCAAATCATTTGGAGTTACTCTATAAATACATACTTTGTACAACCCACGTGAAGTCACTTTATATACTCTCTTTTCAA
Organism: Mesoplodon mirus; assembly: GCF_964341445.2. NCBI lineage: Eukaryota > Metazoa > Chordata > Mammalia > Artiodactyla > Ziphiidae > Mesoplodon > Mesoplodon mirus. The sequence goes on from NC_138995.1 coordinate 32,966,786, forward strand.
AATCTTCTTAACTCTATCACAATTTCCCATGAATAGTCATCTTCTCTCATATTCTAAATGAGTGTTGTGTTTTGGGTGTCAGGGTCATTGTTGCTGCTAGGACAGGAAAGAATGGGCATTAGGAGATGCCTACAATACAAAAGCAAAACAAAAAACAACATGCAAAAAAACAAACAAACAAAAGTCTTGGTGTGATGCTCTGGGAGAGATCTGTGTTCTTGCAAGAAACATTTAACCTGAAAATAACTGTAGGGCAATGGCCAAACAAATTCAGAATGTGGGGTATTCAGCAGGACCCTGTCTGGGTCTCTTCGAAGGACATGGAGTGATGAACAGAGTTAAGTAGTGGGACTTATTTGCTTTGGGGAGATAAAAACACATAAGGGTCAATGAAATACAAGGAATTTGACTGAATTCTGGATTTAAATTTTTTTTTAGAAAACTCAAAAGAACTCTTTTTGGAAAATTTAGAAAGCATGAGTATAGACTGTATGTTGGATAATGTTATTGAATTAATGATTTTCTTAGATATGATAATGGTGTTCTGGTTGAGGAGAATGTCCTTATTCCTGGGTGGTGCCATATAAAGTATTTAATGTGGGGAGGGGTGTATCATGATGTCTGCAAGCTATTTTTGGATGGAATTTGGGCAGGGAGAGAGAAAGGTACTGAGTACAGAAAGATGGTAACATTTGGTGAAACTAGATGAAGATATATGATCATTTATTATATTGTATTTTCAACTTTCCTGAGGGTTTGAAAACTTTTGAATTAAAGAATATTTTTTAAAGGAAAAGTTTACAAAAATAACAAAAAACTGAGGCAATAATCTTTATGCAAAACAGTATAACTTTCTATAGCCCAAGTTTTCTGGTACAATTATTTCCCCTTTTTACACTGTGGTTCATGAAGATATTTTATATCCTTTTTAATAAATAAAGAAAGGATCTAAAGGAGTATGATTCCCTCTGCTCTCTTCTTTAATAAATGTTTCTCTTTTCTCAAACAACTCAACAATTCAGGAGACTCTCTCCCCTCACTCTTTGAAGAGCACTACTATCCCCAGACTGGGCTTTTCTGGAACCAAGAGGTTAACCTTGCACATTACGAAGAGCTAAGAGATGCTCCTGAGCATGGTCCAGGTGTGAATTTTATTTTATTTTTTTATTTTTATTTTTTTTGCGGTACGCGGGCCTCTCACTGTTGTGGCCTCTCCCGTTGCGGAGCACAGGCTCCGGACGCACAGGCTCAGCGGCCATGGCTCACGGGCCCAGCCGCTCCGCGGCATGTGGGATCTTCCTGGACCAGGGCACGAACCCGTGTCCCCTGCATCGGCAGGCAGACTCTCAAACACTGCGCCACCAGGGAAGCCCCAGGTGTGGATTTTAAATTCAGCATTTCAAAACCAGACTAAGTTAGCTGAGCTGATACCTGGATATCTCAAAGAATTTAGGTACAAAGGGTTCAGCACTGATGCCCATGAGAAAACCCCACCCTCACGTTAACACTGGTAAAATGTTCCCAAATGCCTCTCAGATGCTCCCTTCAGAAGGTATGACCTCTATGCCACAGTTGAGAAAGCCTTGGGCAGATATTTTAGAGGAGGGAGGCCAGGTGGAGTTAGACTCCAGGTCACCAAAAGGAAGGTCAAAGGAAACAGAGACATTGAAGATAGGCTTTGTGGAACACGTGAGCACTGTTTCCAAGTATTTACAATACAAAAATATAGAATATGAACTCAAATTATCTGTGACCCCAATCCTTAGACATCAGAGGCAGGTCAATTTTGACTCAAGAACAAGGATGAGTGTTTTTAAAAGGCAGTGACCAAAGACAAAATCCTGGTAAGTGCCCCCGCCAAAGGAAATATGATAATGAAGGATGTACAACCATTGGGTGAAACACTATTTTAGGAATAATTGAAGCATCAGGGAAAGGAGTAACTGGAAAATCTCTGAGATCCTCTCCTGCCTGGTCACATTTCCTTTTTCACTCTCCTTGTGACACTGCAGTCTCCTTGAAATAGGACCCATGGCAATAAGGCTGGATCCTAAGGAGCCTTCTCTCTGCATGGGCTGTGCCCTGGCTCTTTGGAAGAGGGAGCAGTGGGTCCTGGAACAGACCCACCGAAGCCTATCATCAGGCACAGCAGGGTGGAGAGAGGGGCCTCTTGGGGAGCCTTCTAACCCTCAGTGTTGGTCTTTGTACATCACCCCCCTGATCACCAGGTACCCTAGACAGCCCGCTGAAAAGAATTCAGAGGCTCTCAAGCTCCCAGCAGGAAAACCCTGGAGCCCTGTTGTTGAAAATAGCTCTCAACCTGCATCTCAGGCAGGTATTTTTAGGTTCTGTCTTGAAGACACAGAAACTTTCATACATTTCAGCTTCTTTGTCTGGAGTCACTGCAACCCCAGACATGTCATTGAAATGGGGTATAATTGTGGTCTCCTCCACCCACAAATCTGAGAGAGTCGAAAAGAGCTTCCTGCTGTGCAGCATAGAGCATGGAGAGCCTTTTCTGGCAAGGGAAAGTCAAAATGGATTTTTGAAAATAATAATATGTTGATCAAGAAGAGAAAAAAAGTCTACTGAGGAGAGGGAGCTCCGTATTGGGGCTGATATGGAGAAGAAGGTTACCTATTATTTGGAAACCTGGTCTTAGTTCTTTTTTGCAAGCTGCAGAATTCAAGCTTGGAGGAGCTAATGTCTCACATTTGAGGTTGGGAAATACAGATGCTTGGAATCATCTGAGTTAGATCAATGGCTGTTATTAATATGAGGCTCTCTGAGGAATAATTATAATTGTCAATCACTGGGCATAGCCTGACATTAAAAGGAGAAATAGGAGAGAAACCAAAACGATGCAGGGCAAATATGTGGAATTGACAAGAGCATTCTGATAGTGCATAGGAGCTGGGAGAAGGGATTTTTGAGCTCCCAAGGGGTTCTGGCTAATATCTCACCATGGGGCAGGTCCACAAATGTGACCCAGGGCTATGTTTTCTGGGAGCTAGGGAGCACGTCTCAGGGGCTGATGTTCTAACTGTAGGGCAAGTGATCCCAAAGGTCTGAGAAGGCATTAGGTGCCTACAGCTCACAGGACCGTGGAAAGCAAGCTTTATCAAATTACCCACAACGATGTCACAGGCATCCCTGCCATCAGTGGGTCTTGCTATCAGACAGCAAACAGAAGTTGACTGCGGTAAAGTGTGTGTGTGCGGTTGGTTTAAAAAGATGGTGGGCCTTTTCCTTACGAGTAAAATAGTAAAGCATTTGCCTACAGGGTCCAGAAAGGAGATCACCCATTGTCCATTTCCTAAGCTTCACTCGATTGAAAGTAAACAACCTACTCCAGGAACAGGAAGTAAGGAGACTCTGAGAACAAGCAGAGTATCCTGTGTGGTTTCTCTCAAGAGACCCACAGCCATCAGAAGCCAAAGTCCAGTTTGCATGGAATAGAGACCAGACTGGCTATGGAATTGCATGGCCCAGTACAAAATGAAAATGTAGAACCCCCTGTTCAAAAAAGACTAAGGATTTCAAGACAGCAACCGCAGGGCATTAAACCAAATTCAGGGGCTTCCCTGGTGGCGCAGTGCTTGGGACTCCGCCTGACGATGCAGGGGACGCGGGTTCGTGCCCCGGTCCGGGAAGATCCCACATGCCGCGGAGCGGCTGGGCCTGTGAGCCATGGCCGCTGAGCCTGCAAGTCCGGAGCCTGTGCTCCGCAACGGGAGAGGCCACAACAGTGAGAGGCCCGCGTACTGAAAAAGCAAACAAACAAAAAAACAATTCAGGGCCCTTCTAGGAGCAGGGCCCTGTTCAACTACACAGGCTTCCCACCCTGATTAGAGAGCAAATCCTTACCTGATGGCCACTGAGATCAGTAGCATTAGGAAACGGGGAGCCTAATTCAAACCACAAACTCTTGAGATGTTCCTGGAATAATAGGTAAGGAAGAGTCAGAATGGAGTTTTAAATAATAATATGCTGATCAAGAAGAGAAAAAAAATCTTTTGAGAGAGCGAGCTGTGAATTTGGGCTGATGAGCCTGACGGTGATGCTTTTAAGTTTATGTTGCCCTCTGAGGCTCAGTATTTAACACATGACACTTAATCCAGAAATCACTTGTTCTTAGTCAAGCTTTGTACTTCACATACACACACACACACACACCCATATACACACATACAGACACACACAATACACATATACACACATACGTATGCACATGACACGCACATACATGCACATATGCATACACACATTCACACATGTACATATACACATATGCGCACATACATACATATACACACACATATACATACACCCAGAGTACAAACCTAATACTTGCCAACATTTACTGACCTAGTAAGTACTATGTCATAGGTTTAGTACTAAAAACTTTTATTTGATCTTCATAACAACCCTGTAAAGAAGGAAGCAGTATTATCCCTATTTTAAAAGATGAGGGCACTGAGGCTTCAAGGGGTTGCATACTTGGCTCAAAGGTCTACAGCTGCTGAGAGAGTGGAGCACAAATTTGGATTCTTAACCACTATGCCACACTCCCTTCTTAGGGAAGTGCTGTCTCACTATCTCTTTATGACCACTGTACCAAGTCCTCTGTCGCACCTGGACATCAAGGGGAGAGAGCCCCTCTGAAAGTCACTTGGAAAATTAGTGGGCAGGTCAGAACCCAAACTGAGTCCCTGAATCATTGCTCCATCACTGAACAAAGGGAAAGTAAAAGGGCATGGCCCCCAAACACTCTTTTAAAAAAGAACCCAAGAATGTATACATAGGTATAATGGAATCACTTTGCTGTACAGCAGAAATTAAGACAACATTGTAAATCAATTATACTTCCATAAAACATTTTTAAAAAGCTAATAACTGGAAACAAAAAAAACACAAAAAACAACAAAAACCCAATTTTATTCGGTATAATTGGCTTGCAATAAATTGCACGTATTTAAAGTATACAATTTGATAAATTTTGACATACAAACACATCTTTGAAACCATTACCACTATCAAGATAATGAACATATCCATTACTCCCCCAAATATCCTCCTGTCCCTTTCTCCCACCTCTACCCCATTCTAATGCAACCACAAACTTGTTTTTTAAAAAATATGCTCGGTGCTTTGTGACCACCTAGAGGGGTGGGATAGGGATGATGGGAGGGAGGGAGACGCAAGAGGGAAGAGATATGGGGATATATGTATATGTATAACTGATTCACTTTGTTATAAAGCAGAAATTAACACCCATTGTAAAGCAATTATACTCTACTAAAGATGTTTTTTAAAAGAGTATACTTTCCAGCTCTATTGATGTATAACACATGTAAGTTTAAGGTGTACAACATGATGATTTAACACACGTATATGTTGTGAAACCATTACCACAAACACTTGAGTATTCGCACAGCCACTCTGTGTGAGGACGCAGAGCTGGCAGGGACCTCGGTATGTCACGTGACCCACACCCTCTTGGCAGGATAGGAACAGAGCCAGGCAGACAGACCAAGAGAAACAAATCGCAAAGCCTAAGGGAAAGACCACCACACAAATACCTGTAAGATCTTTGGGGTTCAAACTGGGTTTTGCAACAGCCAGAATTTTAAAAAACAAAACAAAAAACACCTGGCCTAGCAGGTTGTAAAAATTCAGAGCTGAGCAAAGAGGTTGTTTCATGCTAACTTTTCATAAAAAGCAGAAAAGCAAGGAGGGAAGGCTAATTAAGGCCTAACTTAGCTTCTGAGGAAAACCCTGCTTATTGTTTGGGAGGAAATTTCTCTGGGTGGGAAGCAAAAGTTGTACAGGGCAGGGGAACCAGTGCAGCTCATTTTTACATCTTTTTTTTGTTTTCTATGTTGGTTGGAAACGATCAGGGAATAAGGGGTATAAGGAAAAAAGAGCCTGAAATCTCCCCACCCCCAGGATTCACAAGCAGCTTTCTTTCATGAAAGGAACTGTTTTATTTTTTTCAGCTTTATGGAGGTATAATGGACAAATAAAATGGTAAGACATTTAAAGTGTAAACATGATATTTGATTCAAATCATAAATCAAGATGATTTGAATTTCACCCATACATTGTGAAAGAATTACCATTGAGTTACTTAACACATCGTCACCTCACATACTTACCTTTTTTTTTTTTTTTTTGGTGAGAACATTGAAGTTCTGCTCTCTTAGCAATTTTAATTACCCAATACAGTGTTATCAACTATAGTCATCAGGTTATACATAAGATCCTCAGACGTTATTCATCTTATAACTGAAAGTTTATTACCCTTTTACCAACCTCTCCCCATTTTCCCCACCCCCAAGCCCCTGGTCATCCCTTTTCTACCCTCTGTTTCTATGAGTTTGACTTTATTTTTTAGATTTGAAAGGAACTGTTTTACTGGTAATCAATAAGAATCAAGCAGAAGTCAAGTCAGTATTAATATAGGAGCCAGAAGGAGGCTTGCAGAAGCAAGTCTGAAAAAGAAGCAGATGGGTCTGTGAGCCCAGGGTCTCAGCATCTACCAGGTGTGGGACGTCTGTTCCACGGTCTTGCTGGAACTTTATCTGCTTTGCACATTTCTGTCAAAGAGCTTCTCAAAGCAGAAATGATTGTTTTATTCAACTTTGTGTCTTTTTGTGCTTTACCTGGCATAGAAGGCTCCTTAAGTTGACCTGCCAACAGCTGGGTTAGTGGAAGAAGGTGCTTACTTGGCATCCAAGTAACTGTTTTCTATTCCTTTAAATCTTGCTCTCTATATATTTTACTTCTACTCATAGGCTGAAAGAGCTGTCTGAGATTTTTAGTGACTGTTACTGTCATTTTAATGAAGCATTACATGTCTATAGAATAAAAAGAAAGAAACATTTGCTGCCTTGTATGCTCTTCCTACATCTCCCAATTGGCTAAACCTGGAGAAAATACCATATCTGTGAACTCAGCAGCAATCCCATTTCCCCGAGAGCAGTTTCTGAAATATTAAGCATGGCTCTTTAAAGACAATAACTGTTCTTTGCTATGTGTGCTTTAAACAAACCTCAAAAAGACAGTACAGTAAATAAGAGCAAATGCACCACCATCTTTAATTTTAGGTTCCGAGATACTTAAAAGATGTCGAGTAAAAATTATGCCTTAACATTTAGTGTCAGAGGGCCTGCTCTGTAATTGTGTTTATTCCTGTTCTTCTCATTAAAGGTACTGGCTTCCTTGAAGCCACACGTTTTTATCAAGCATCTATTGTGTGAGATGCTAGTTCTTGGCTCCCGCGTTGGGGGTCTGCACTGTCAAAGGTGAGTTTCTCAGCACTCAAGCTCAGCAATTCCAACTGAATTCTGTCCTTGAGGCTGGTGGAAAATCGGCCGAACACTTCAGAGAAGAAAATAACCAGGCAGAATCAGGAGCGGGCTCCAAATAGGTGCCTCATTTCACCCCATCACACACCAACTCCCCCCAAAAGTGACTGTTGTATCCTCCCAATCCTTATTTTTCCATTCAAGTTGGGGAAGATTGTGACAAAAGAAAAAGAAAATGGGGAGCAGGTAGAGAGGGCAGCCCAGCGTGCATGACTAAATGTCAGGTTGTACAAGAGAGTTTATAATTAAAAGTCCAAGATGACAGATAACTATAAAATCAGATTGGTTCCTTTCCACATGGAAGGAAAACATAATGTTGTCATCCAACCCAAGCTTTTTTGGTAAATTGAAATTACAGTTTTATTTGGAGCTATTTTTAAAGGTCCATTAATTAAAAATTGGAAGGCATGTCAATGCAAGAAATACCATAAAAGGTGTTAGATTTAATGGTCACCACGTACTATAATTAAAAGATGATGTTATCTGAATATTAAATGCTCTAAATCCATGTTTGCTTTTTATTGAAAATAAACAAATTCAGGAGCAAAAAAAAAAGAAAAGATATGTGCAAAATGTAATGATAATGGTTGACTTCTAAACAGCCAAGGAAATTATAGTCATCATGTGTGGGAAAAGAACAAACACCTCTTAATTGCATTTCATTATAACGTACCTTTCTCTGCTCAGTTGTATATATTAATTATAAAAATCGTGTTGCAGAGTGGAGAGGCTCTACAATAGTTTTTTTTTTCCCTTCTTCCCTTAACTCTGTCTGAAGCAGGATGGAAGAACAATATCAACTGTCATCTGCAGAAAGAGCTTTCAAAGACAAAATCATAAAAAGAATGAAAAGCTATTATATAAAAAAAGAAAAAAATGCTTTGATTTCACAGATTTTCCACTTATTAATGTTTAAGGTTATCTGTTCTTTTAGAAAAGTATCTTCTCATATTGTTTTGTATGTGTATGTTCAGGTAACATCACTTTCTGATAACTGTATCACATGGCATATGCGTTACGTAGATCATTGTTAATGGAAGGCGGGGGGCGGGAGGGGAATGGGTGGGAAGGAAGCATTATTATGGAAAGATGCCATGCAGGACTTGAAGAATTTTCTAAGATGAGGCAAAATAAGAAAGGAATGTGTTGGATTTGAGGCTGATGCTTTGAGAAGGATAGATGGCTACCCTCTAGCTCTACAAAGGGCAATGGAGAGGTAAGGAGCTTGCACTACGATGAAAAAGATGCAATGCAGGTGTTACAAGCACATTCAGACTGCCAGTGTTTTGAGATGGTGAGTGGAAAGGAGTAGCCAAAATGGTATCCGGAATTCTGCTTTATCAGAAATCTGCTGAAACAGGTGAGATCCACTTGTTTGGCAAGGGTTAAGGTGTGATTCTAGAACGAGCTAGGGATCTCAGCTGGGCTTTTAGGAAATGTATGTGCATGATTGCAGCTTTCTGGGCAGAGGTCCATAACTTGCCAGATTCTTGGCTGAATCTGTAATCCAGAAAGGCTTAAGATCTGCTGCTCTAGGCCCTTGGTACTCAGTGTGTGGTCCACGGACCAGCCACGATGGCGTCACCTGGAAGCTTCTTGCAAATGCAGAATCTTAGGTCCCGCCTCAGGCCTACAGAATCAGGATTTAAGGAAGATACCTGGTGATCCGCGTGCACTTTAAAGTGTGAGATGCGCCGATGTAGATGACTCACTGACGACAAACCGTGCCTGGCATGGTGCTGGAAGGCCAGAGCTATGTTTCTCCATCCATGGTTGTGGAGATCACAGAGGTTCAATCCTGGACTCTGCCATTAACTGACTGTGATCCGAGCCCCTCCCTAAGTAGGTGGCAACAATACCTTCTTCATATGGGTGTTGTAAAAATTAAATAAGATAATGTGCATAAAGCATTTAATAGAACATCCAGCACATAAAGATCACTTAGTAACAATGATTATTTCCTGAATTTTTGTCAGATTTTGGAAATTATCCATGACATCAAAAATGTTATGACCTACACACTTAGAGCAGTGGTTTTCAACCGGGGGTAATTTTGCCACCCTGTGGAAATTCAGCAATGTCTGGACACATTTTTGTTGTCATGATGGGGGGTAGTGCTACTAACATCTAGTGGGTAGAGACCAGATATGCTGCTAAACACCCTACAGTAGACAGGACAGCTTCTCACAAAAAGGGTTCTCTGGTCCCCAAATGTCAATAGCCCTGAGGTTGAAAAACTCTGATCTTAAAGTAAGGGCATGAAAAACTGACTTGGTCAGGTCTTAAGCCAGGCTTAGGGTCTATGAATACTTGAGAGGTTACTTGTTACTTTAGCATTTAAACTGAAAAAGTGAAAGAGGACTTCCCTGGTGGTCCAGTGGTTAAGGCTCCATGCTCCCAGTGCAGGGGGCCTGGGTTTGATCCCTGGTGAGGGAACTAGATTCCACATGCTGCAACTAAGACCCAATGCAGCCAGATAAATAAATAAATAAATATCTGGGCTTCCCTGGTGGCGCAGTGGTTGAGAGTCCACCTGCCAATGCAGGGGATGCGGGTTCGCGCCCTGGTCTAGGAGGATCCCACATGCCGCGGAGCGGCTGGGCCCGTGAGCCATGGTCACTGAGCCTGCGCGTCCGGAGCCTGTGCTCCGTGCTCCACAACAGGAGAGGCCACAACAGTGAGAGGCCCGTGTACCGCAAAAAAAAAAAAAGTGAAAGAGAATCACCACCTTCAAGTATGCCAAAAATCTGAGTGAGGTTTCTATAAGGATTTCACCCCTGAAAGGAAGTTAAGCAGCAACTTGTCAACCTATCAAAATTAGCTCCCCTCTAACCCTATCCTGTCACCCACATCTCAGCACCTTCTCTTCTGGTGTACCCTTTGCGCTCTGTAACTATTGCTCACTTATTATGTGCTTGATTCTGCTCTGCATTCATTAGTGAGCTTGATAGGAGATCTTCCACCTGCCTGTGTCCCTCATGCCTAGCCCTGTGCCTGGCACAGACTGGAGCTTCAGAAGTATTTGTTTATGCCAGGCTTTCCTCCTAGATATCAATGAGAGATACCAGGCAGTTTAATATACCTGGTCTCTCTGTCTGCTTTTAAAGACTTGAGGCAAAAATAGAATAAAACCTTGACTTTGGGGTTATTTTGGAATCTCATAAGGATTTCCAGAAATGAGATAAAAAAGAAGAAAATATACAGATGTACTCCCACCATGGGCAGCACAGCAGCACAGGAAAGGCAGCAACCTATAGTATTTTATTTTTTAAGAAAGAGAGAAAGATGCTGGGGTCAGGCAACACCTGTCCAAATTAGCATCACCATTTACTAACCAAGTGACTTTAGCAAGTTACCCAATTGCTCAAAGCCTTGGCACTTACACCTTTAAAATGGGACTCATCATTAGATTGGCCTTTGAAGGTATTCTGAGGATGAAAGGAGACCAAACAATCATTCAACAAATATCAACTGTGGACCAACTACATAGAGCACTGTGCTAAGCATTAATGCATACACAGTCAGACCTCCCTGTCTATGGGTTCCACATCCACGAATTCAACTAATCTCAGGTAGAAAATATTTGAAAAAAATTCCTGAAAGTTCCCCAAAGCAAAGCTTGAATTTGTCACTCTTGTGGCAACTATTTACATAGCACTTACATTGTATTTACAACTATTTACATAGTAGTTACATTGTATTAAGCATTATAAGTCATCTAGAGATGATTTAAAGGATCTGGGAAGTTGTGTGTAGGTTATATGCTAATACTATAGCATCTTATATAAGGAACTTGAGCATCTGTGGATTTTGGTGTCTGAGGTGGGTCCTGGAACAAATCTGCCTCGGACACCAAGGGACAACTGTAAACCACCTGGCACAGTGCCTGGCATAGAGTCCTTGGCAGTAGACACAGGCAATACGTGTCCTATAGACCGTCTCACAGATAAGCTGGGATCATCGAGTGCCCAGCAGGGGTTCCTGCCTTTTTAATTTAATTTAATTTTTTAATTTTATTTTAATCAATTTATTATTTACAACAATCTTTTGACAATTTCTGCCAAATTTGTTCAGATATATTCTTTTTTTTTAAACATCTTTTTGGAGTATAATTGCTTTACAATAGTGTGTTAGTTTCTGCTTTATAACAAAGTGAATCAGTTATACATATACATATGTCCCCATATCTCTTCCCTCTTGAGTCTCCCTACCTCCCATCCTCCCTATCCCATCCCTCTAGGTGGTCACAAAGCACCGAGCTGATCTCTCTGTGCCATGCGGTTGCTTCCCACTAGCTATCTGTTTTACGTTTGGTAGTGTATATATGTCCATGCCACTCTCTCACTTTGTCCCAGCTTACCCTTCCCCCTCCCCATGTCCTCAAGTCCATGCTCCAGTAGGTCTGTGTCTTTATTCCTGTCTTATCCCTAGGTTCTTCAAATTTTTTTAATTCCATATATATGTGTTAACATATGGTATTTGTTTTTCTCTTTCTGACTTCACTCTGTATGACAGACTCTAGGTCCATCCACCTCACTACAAATAACTCAATTTCGTTTCTTTTTATGGCTGAGTAATATTCCATTGTATATATGTGCCACATCTTCTTTATCCATTCATCTGTTGATGGACACTTCAAAAAAGAGTCATATAGGGCTTCCCTGGTGGCGCAGTGGTTGAGAGTCTGCCTGCCGATGCAGGGGACATGGGTTCGTGCCCCAGTCCAGGAGGATCCCACATGCCACGGAGCAGCTGGGCCCATGAGCCGTGGCCGCTGAGCCTGCACATCCGGAGCCTGTGCTCCGCAATGGGAGAGGCCACAACAGTGAGAGGCCCGTGTACCACAAAAAAAAAAAAAAAATGTCATGTACCTGCCTTTTGTAGTTAATCGGCATCCCTTGGGCAAGAGCAATGGTGACCTGAGGGTCATGTCACCTTGGTGCCCAGTGATGCTGGGCTTAGCAAAAAGAACCCCAACATTGTTTAAAATAGTTTATCAGCAAATTAAAGTGTTCTTTACCAACTTTTAAAAATTAAATGGGAAGGACATATGAAAGTAATCTGGGAAAATAAATTACTACTTTAAGAAATCAAAGAGAAGGGTTTGTGAAAGATATTACTGTGTTAGCTACAATATCTGAAAAGTTGACCCAACCTCAGTATGCAAGGAAACAGACAATCATTTGGGAAAGTCATTGCAATGGAATTCTTAATGTTAATAAATTAAAATTACATAAATCTATGGAAGATATACCAAAAAAGTTTGTGTATAATGCCAACATGAAAATCTAGCTCTTCAGTCAAATTGCCCAAGATAAAATGCAAGAAATGAATAGAATTATATCAGCGTGGTTGTGGATTTGCTGTTCATTTTTTTCAAAATCTTTTTTAATGCTTCAAATCTTCCAGTTAAAAAAATAATATCTATAATAATAATTCAATGATTCAGTGCTAGATTAATGACTAAGAATTTTCCTATTTTGGAAAAAAAGAATAGCCCAAGAAAGGTCCCAGAAGGGGGGAAATGAAGAAAAACACACTGGAAAAATTAAATATGGCCAGTGGATAAACTGTAATTACCCAGTGCCTAGCAGTTTGAAACAGAATGTTATACAGATGGTCATTTGCATGCTTAACTATAGAGAAAAGAGGCAGGTACTCTATCTGGGAGGGGAAAAAAGGAACAATATATACTTTGAAAGTAAGGATTCACTGGGTAAGTTTTATCTATCCTCCAACTTGAATCCTCTTAGTGTAATCAGATCCTGGGCTAAGGCTGCTCCCCAAAAGAGCAAATCAAAATGTTTAGATGCTGACATGTTAGGGTCAGAAAGACTTTGTCTCCAAGTCCCTGCCTCACCTCTTCCTTGCTGTTTGACTCTGGGCAAGAGGCTTGCCTTGTCTGATCTTCCTTTTCTTTATCTGTAAAATGAAAATATTATTTCCTTATCCATTGGGCTGTTTTGAGGATTGAATTAAATTCAATTCTCAGTATATGTACAGCACCTAACCCTGGTAAGTATTCAGTATCTGTTAATTATGGTATTGATATTAATATTCCAATAGATTGTTCTCACGCTCTATTTCATTCCTATCTGTGAGCCAGGTAGTGTTTGGCTGTGTTTGGGGTGTTTGACTGGAGAGCTCTTTTTTGGCTTTATCCTCCACACCAAAATTCAAACTCCCAGGCTCTGAGTTTCTTCCCATCGCTAATTGCTGCTCCACATGCGGTGACAAGCATATCTTTCCTGTTGGCAGTTGATGAATCAATCAAAAGATGCTGCTGTAATGCAGTGATTTGGGGGCTGTTGAAGCACCTGATGGCATGCATGACACTGACAGCCCCCCTGAGGATGAGGAATGGGATTTGATACATTTACCACAAGAGGTTCCCAGACAGGCTCTTCCACCCCAGCCTACCCAGGATAACCACCTAGCAAGCTGGGTAGATGCCTACCCAGCCCTCTAGTTTCTATCATAATAGTTCTTCAGGGGCAGGTACCTCAACAATCCTGTTGTGACAGCCACAGTATCGCTCTCAAGCCCGAATACGTGCTACTTTCCCTGTCCCTCTCCTTCTCCCTCACCAATGATTCCTGTTCAAAACACATCCCTAGCCCAAACTATCAGAGCCCTCTCTTCTAAAGGGAAGATCTAATTTTCTGATCAGCATATTCCTGGTAAAGACTCAATATCCAATAACAGTTCATTGAACAGCTCCTCTATAGAAAACATTAGGATTTTAAGGTGGAATTCCCCAAATTAATCTGCAGTTCAGGTTGATCATTGAGTGCCTACTAGGTGCCAAGCACAGTCCCAGAGGCCGGGTAGGGTGAAGAATGAGGAGTATAATTATGAGAAAGCACCATCCAGACTTCAAGGAGCTTAGAATTGAATTTGGGAAAATGACCGTGTTTACACCTCAGAATGATGCAAGAAAAATTAACAAAGGCTAATCAAGGTGTAATTAAACCTGGAGGCTTCTCCAAGCAGGAGGCATTCTGATTATCTGGGCAGGTGAGAAAGTAAAGGAGAGTCAAGACAAACACCAAGGAGAATCAGTTCTCGAGCTGGGCATTGCAGAATGAGAGGTTTTAATGGGCAGAAAATGAAGAATAAGAAATGGCACCCACAGCTAAGGGAATAGCATGATCAAGGGCACAGAGTCCCAAAGGTACATTGTCAAAGCCAAGTGTGGCAAAGACATTGATTCTATGGGGGAAGGTGATGGGGAATCAGGCTTATGTGTTAATAATATCAGTCTTTCTTTTTAATTTTTATTTTATATTGGAGCATAGTTGATTAAGAATGTTGTGTTAGTTTCAGGTATACAGCAAAGTGATTCAGTTATACATATACATATATCTATTCTTTTTCAGATTCTTTTCCCATTTAGGTTATTACAGAACATTGATCAGTATTCCCTATGCTATACAGTAGGTCCTTGTTGGTTATTTGTTTTAAATATAGTAGTGTGTGTGTACATGTCAATCCCAAACTCCCAATCTATCCCTCCCCGCTACCGTTCCCCCTTGGTAACCATAAGTTTGTTCTCTAAGTCAGTGAGTCTGTTTCGGTTTTGTAAATAAGTTCATTTGCATCATTTTTTTTTTTTAGATTCCCCCTATAAGCAATATCATATTTGTCTGACTTATTTCACTTAGTATGGTAATCTCCAGGTCCATCCATGTTGCTGCAAATGGCATTATTTCATTCTTTTTTATGATAACACGTCCCATATGTCTTGAGTACTTATTGTCTTCTAGACTCTGCTGTAGATTTTATGAATAAAAACGAATCCCTGTTAAGATGTATCAAAGAATTAATTGTGTTAAGCTGTGCGCTAAAGCCTTGATATGATTTTACATCACTGGGTGCATAAACTTTGGTACCTGTTAGAGACTTGTTTTTTCCTGTTCTGCTTCTGAGCAGATTTGTAATGCACTGGCAGATTCTCCAGGCAGGACAAGTGAATGCATGAGCTTTCCACCTTAGCTCCGTACTTTGTTGGCTCTGTGACTCTGGACAAGTTACTCTCCCCTCCTGAAACTCAGTTTTCTCATCTATAAAATGAAATACAGTTAAATTAATGCCCTCGCAAGATGGTGGGGAAGAGTAAATAAGAGACTAGGTAAATGAAGAATACCTAGCACAGGGCCTGGCTTTGGTAAGCACTTAATAAACACATTATTATCATCATCATCATCATTATTATTATTGTTACACTACCATCACCAGCTTACTAAGGGTAGTATAACCCCTTTAAGGACTTCACGGAGATTGAGAAAAATACTCCATTACATTTGTTTTCTACCACTTCACATGTTCATCCTTTACCCATCATCTGCTAAAGTGTTGTGCCTAAGACTTGAACGGTACCTCCAATTCTAAAATGTCTATTTTCAATGCCCCATTCAAGTAGGCCCCTCCAGTAAGCCCTGACTGACCACCTGAGCCCACCAGGCTCGTCCCCTTTACTGACTGCCCAGCTGTTGCTCATCTCAGGCTGTTCACACTTTCATGTAAACTGGTCCAGGAGAAGGGCAGCTCATGCACATCCTCTGAGCCCTCAGATGGTCTTGGGGTGCAGGAGGGGCTGCCAGAGACTCTCTGGCAGCCTGCGGGCCCATCCTGTACCCACCAACACCCACCCTACCCGTCAGCAGATCTCTCTTCCTTCTTTTACCCATCTTCCTTCTCAAGTCCCACGTCAAGACTGAACTCCTCCTCCCAAGACCCCTTTCTTCTTGAAAACTTTATTGTTCTGAGGGAACCCTGTCCCAATCCATCTTTCCTTCTCTTAATTCAATACCTCTACATTTTCAGGAGTTTAGGGCTTTAAAATTTTTTTCATCAAGTATTTAAATCAATTTCTCTCCTCTTTATTGATAGAAACTCAAGGCTGCTGATTAACTTTTCAGTCAAAGCTGCCTACAGCACACACATTGGTGTAGGCAACAACGACTGCAGCTTTCGCAGCAACTAAAGCAGTCATTTAGCTGACTTCCTCTGCCTTTCTAGCTGCCCTGCTCGAAGCAGAGAAAACTCCAGGGTTGGCCTCCATTTCCTTGCTCTAAGTGCCTGGTGACAAAAGCTCTTTTACTGAACTTGAGTTTCCTGCCTGCATCTTGGTTTGCTGAAATTTCTGGAACACACCTACTACATGCAGAGTTTGAGCCAGAAAGTTGCACATTTGAAGGAGTGGGGTGAAAAAAAGAAAATATAACACTTTTCTTTCTTTTTTTTCTTACTTTTGAAACATTTGCAAGAGTTGATTAGTTCTGCACCCTGTCATAGAATCACAATCCCTTATGAGGTAGATAGAGATAGATCTGTAGAAATTTTTTGGATGCCAGGTATCACTCAGAACGCTTCCCCAGAAATGCTAAAGGAAGTGTGAAGGAAAACAAGAGCAATAATAACAACAACAATAATAATAATCGCTAGCATATATCCAGCACCTACTGGCTCTGTGCTGAATCTGTCCACCTACGATTTCACATCCCTCTGTGTGTCAGCGTTATTATTCACCTCCTTTTACAGTTGAGGAAATGAACCTGGAGATGTTAGGTAGCTTAACCAGTCAAATGGCACATAACCAGTCAATGGCAGTCAAGGAGCTAATCGGGGCACCCTGACCCAGGAACCCGCTCTCTTAACATGAACTTACTGGGTCTGTCTTCTGCCTATATTCCACCGAGAACCCAGTGAGGGCAAAGGTGAGAGCTTTGTCTCCTACAAGTCCTGCACACAGTAGGTGCTCAAAAATGTTCAAGTCAGTGGTTCTTTCAATAAATATGTGTCTAATTGGAGCCAGACCAGTTCTAGATCCTGGGGATACAGTGGCAAATGAGGTAGCCAAGATCTCAGTCTTCATGGGGCTTAAGTCACAATGGGTGGAGGGCTCTGTTTTTAAAAAGTTTTTTAAAGTTTTATATCGGAGTATAGTTGATTTACAATGTTGTGTCAGTTTCAGGTGTACAGCAAATTGGAGGGCTTTGCATTAATCCTTGGTTTGCTATGACAAACTCATGGCTTCAAGCAGATTCTCTGGTTTTCCAGGGAGCAGCGTCATGAGCTTCAGACCACTTACATCCAGCCTGGGGGGCTTTAAGGGTGTCTTGTTCACAGCCCCTGAGCAGTTGCCCTGCATGTGACCTGATTTCTTTTCTTCCAGAATCTAGAATACAGAGATAAACTGATCCAGTTTAGGCAATGGTAGAGAAAGAAGCAGAAGGAAGTATCATCCTGGCCGTGAGATTGCAGGAAGGAGGGCCAGAGTTGGGGTCTCTGGATGCCAGAGAGTCTGTCCCTCCTAATTTACAGTCTAACTGAGGAGTGTTTTTAACATATTTTGTTTGCCATCAACATCAAAATGTCTCTCTTGATTGTAAATTTCTGGAAGGTGAGACTGAGAATAGTTGTGATTAAGCAGAAGGTCCAGAGTAGTATTACTTCACTGTTCCTCCAGCAGACATTCTGCAGCCAGAATTCTATCATCCCTTTGGGACTGGGGGTAACTTAGTGACCCTTTCTGGAACTCAGCTTTTCCATCAGTAAAATGAGGGGGTTGACTCCAGGTTCCTTCACCAAGTAAGTGTTTGACCTTCTCCTGGGTCCTGTATCACATGCTCTGTATGTTCTATGATGCTTTAGTGATGGTGCCCAAGCTACCTTTGTTCATTTAACACCGAGTGTTGAATCTGGTTGGGACATGGGTGAGGCCAGGGCCATGGGAAAATAGCTGGCAGTGCATTGGTCTCCACTGGGAATGCTGGGATCCAGGAGCAAATCCTTTAGGTCTAAGGGAAGCAGTGACACACACTCCCCTTGAAAGGCACCCAGGCGAATCTTGCCACACCTTATCGTATTACCTGCCCATTTCAACCCCAGGAGCCTTTTGTCAAGAAAGGTAAGAAGAGCTTCTGAAGACAAGTTCTCCTTGACTCAAGTTTCCATCTTCACCCTGATTTTATTTCTCATTATTTAATTTCCTTCTCATCAGACAGAATTAAATACCAAATACAATTCCCAGGGCTTCTAGAGTCCAATTGCCCCAATGCTTTGTTTCCAACTTATATAAAAGTTTAAGTTTCCTCTTCCCCTGCTCAAATTTCTGCCAAAACAGTCATCACCAATGAAACTTTTGAAGATAATTAGCATATCAGATATCTGTAATAAGCTAATAATGTATTTCTTGGATTGTGCTTCTCTGGTTAGCAGTCATTAATCACAAATATTATTCATGTCATGTGAAATATTCCTGTTGGCAGGTGTTTTTATGCTTGAAGGATTCCAGCTAAAAGTCCTCAGCAACAGATGGGGCCCCCCTGCCCCACCATGAGAGGTGAGATTGGATTGTGTCTTGTTGAACAAGGGTTAACCTTCAGGGGAAACAACATTAAGGGAAGTAATTATCCATTCACACTGAGCTGGCTACAAAGAAAGTGAGAAAATCACCTTCTCAGAACTCACATGAAAAACATAATGTAGTTAATATTAAATAAAGAGATTGGGCAACCTAGCCTCTTTTTACAGTGTGTTCTGAAGTGTCCTTGATCAGGGGCTGTTTTGTTTATGATTAATGAATGACTCACCTTGGGCTGTGTTCCGTTCAATGCATACCTCATTATGAATTTGAAGAGGTCATTTGTTCCTTGGATCTAAAATAAAAACCTTTTTGTACATTCAGAAGGTTACAAGTTTGATATTGGTGCAAAATTAATACAAAGGGCAGCGAGACATTTGCTTTGGGGTTGTTTGTTGTTATCATTTTGTTTGTTTTTTTTAAACTTTTGGGATTTGGAGAGAAATTCTAAGCCTGAGCTCTGATTTTTAAAGTAGATCCTAAAATTATGTGGCTTGGGCCCAACTTACCTGTGGTAGCAGGACTGCCCTATGGGTGCTGGGAATCAGAAGGGCTTTGGGTAGTAGAACGGACACGGGCAAGGGATCTCATGCTGCTCTTTAAGGAGAATTCAAATGGCACAAAAATCAATCAACAGTAAACACAATCAGAGACTCAAGTACTCAGATAGGACCAGTTCTCTTCTTTCCACATAATCCACCAGACTCCCTTTTTATCACTTCTTTTCCTCCGTAAATGTTCCTCTGTGAAATGTTCATTCTGTCCATTTTAATTTACTGATAATTTCACTCATATTTAAATGTCAGGATGAGTAAAAATTTGCACTGTGATTTGCCAGACCCTACAAAACCCAAATCTGATGCTGTAGGTCATAACGGGGGGCCAAAAAAATTCAACGCCTGTTTGTTTTTGCAAGGTTCCTGATAAATAAAACCCTCTGATAAGGAAATACATATGGTAACTCTTTATCATGATACTTACACACACACACAATTACATTTATCTGAGGAAGATAAATGGATGGATAAATGGTATCCATTAATCTGTCTGCAGGTATAGATTTTGTTTTTTCATGCAGATAAAGGCAAGGGGGGACCTCTATCTAAGAGAAGGAGCTCATGTGTTTGGAGCCCATAACCCCACGCTGGGCAGTGGGCACTTTCATAATCAGCATGGTTTCCAGCAGCACACACACAAACGTGTGGTTGACTATGTAGGAGCCCCACCACAGCTCAGTTAATGATCTTTCCACAGGGTATGTGTGTTCACTTGTGCATTCAAATGAGGACTTGTCACACAGAAATAAAGGCACGCACAGGCACAGGCCTTAGCGGTTGACTAAGGATACCGCTTCATGGTAGACATAGTTCACTAGTCACCTAACTAACTTTTTTTCAAGTCAAGTTATTTCTTTATGTGTGAGAGAAACTATGTCCTTTGATCACAGCCATTCAGATGGGATTAAATAACAGCAAATCTCAGGGACTGGAGTATTACTCCAAGCTCTATCACCAAATAGCTTGGCCAGGCCATTTCTCCCATCTGGGTTTCAGGACCATTGCTATAAAATAAGGGCTTGGGACTAGATAGCCTTTATATGGTTCCTTACCATCACTGTTCTACTTTTTTTTTTTTTTTTTTTTTTCTAGAACAATGTCCCTCTGGTTAGTATCCTATGATTCTGTTCCAGAAACAAATATATGAATAGTCAATACAAGGTAGGAGGCACCTCCACTGCAAAATGTCCTTTCCGTGAAATTTTCTTTCTCTTTCTCAAACTAAGTTCAGAAGATCAATGTGTCATCCTTCTCCATAACCTCCATTTGCCTCTTAGGTGTGAGAGCAACAACCAAACACAAAATACCTTCAGGTTCTGTTGATGACTATCGTTAAGTACCTTCACGACCCCACAGCAGACTGGCCACTTCAGCAGCAACAAACAAATATACAATTTTTACGACTAAAACTAGAGGTCTCTTTTATCTTCTGACTTCAACAGTGAAGATGTAATGACTGGAATCATATTACTGCTAAGGAGAACAACAAGCACCATCTCCTTATAGATATTTTAATACAACTTGGTAATTTCCAAAACAAAGTAAACTTCCAAGAAATTTCACAAAATTCCTTAGGAAAGCTTCCTCCAATTACCATAAAACATTTTTTTAAAGATTCAGGATCCAGGGCTTCCCTGGTGGTGCAGTGGTTGAGAGTCCGCCTGCTGATGCAGGGGACATGGGTTCGTGCCCCGGTCTGGGAAGATCCCACATGCCGCAGAGTGGCTGGGCCCGTGAGCCGTGGCCGCTGAGCCTGCGCATCTGGAGCCTGTGCTCCGCAACGGGAGAGGCCACAACAGTGAGAGGCCCGCATACTGCAAAAAAAAAAAAAAAAAAAAAAAAAAAAAAAGATTCAGGATCCAAACAGCAGTAATGATAAGTTATCTAATGCATTACAAAATTAGACAGAGGATTTGGATGGGCAAAGATTTTTTTTTTTAGATTATTACCCCACACTCTTTAAAAAAAACACCAATTTGAAAAAAATGGAGAAGGAGCCAGAAGTTTGTGAGTCAGTTTTATTATATACAACACTGGTAGCCATTATCTATGTGTTTTAACTTGAAAGCTAATTACACTTGGAAATACTAAAGCAACAAACAAGCAAATATCCTCTGATTTTAAGACAAAGACTGTGTGTGTCTGTGCGTGTGTGTTTCATCTTCCTAATCACAAGATACCTGCTGTACCTCCAGAAACCCCACCCAGGAACTTTCTCTTACATCTCATTGCCACAACTTCCTCCTGTCCCAGAGACCCCAAGGACCATCACTGCAAGGTCCCCATGAAGAAGGAGGTTGAACAGGAAGTAGCTCAGCTGTTCATCTGTATAGGCCATACTTGTATGGTATCACACTGATAATAAGTGACAATCAACTCTCAAGTGATGCTTGATGACATTTCTTACTGTTATTTACACTAATGAGCTATGTAATATGCTTATTTCCTGGGAATCCCAAGCCTAAGTTCTGGGCACTTTTCTCCTTACAGGGTCTACTTTACTTGTTATGAGGGTTCAGATGTATAAGATTAGAATAACTGATCTTACCTGCTTTAACACACAGAAAACTGAATGACCCACTAGCTTTCTCCTAAATGCTTCCCCTGCCTCCTTCTTCCTGACTGTGAGAAGGAAACCATGTCATCTTAACATGAAAATGCCTGTGGAATATGATTTGCGTTGACTGTGCATCGTATGGGAGAGAAGACACTGTAGGATTAGAGTGAGGAGTTGGGAGCCATGAATTCCTTCATTTAAACTGGTTTATCTCCATGGAAGATGCTTGCTGCTTTTTCCAATCTGCATTTATTTCAGCTTTTTGCTAATAACACACCACTTTTCTTTTGTACAAGTAAAGTACCCTCTTCTTAGTCCATGGAGTTCAGGGTGAATAACCCCATCTCCACGCTTCAAAGATGACAAGCAACCTGAACCTGGCCAGTCAATCAGTGCACAGCTCTCTCTCCAAAGAGACTGGCTCAGAGAGTGTCATAGTCATTTCGGGCTGCTGTAACAAAAGGCCATAAATGGGTTGGTTGACTTATAAATGACAGATGTATTCCTCACAGTTCAGGAGGCTGGAAGTCTGAGATCAGGATGCCAGCATGGTTAAGTTCTAGTGAGAGCCCTCTTCTGAGTTTCAGACTGCTGACTTCTTCTTGTATTCTCACATGGCCGAGAGCAGAGATTGGAAGCAAGCTCTCTCATGATGCTTATGAGGGCACTAATCCTATTCATGAGGGCTTCACCCTCATGATCTCATCTAATCTTAATCACTTCTTAAAGGTCCCACCTCCTAATACCATTACATTGGAAGGGGATAGTGTTTCATTATATGAATTTGTGAGGGGACAAACATTCAGTCCACAACAGAGAGGTCATGCTATTATGATAAACCAAAGAGAACTTTTCATGGACCTTTGCTGACACCATAGATGAGAGATGCCCTTTCTCTTCTGGGGATGCTAGACTTGTATATTGTAATATGACCTGCATCTTCTGCCACTGACTATTAGAGTTAGAGAGACTGACTGATGACAGAGCACAGGGAAACAGAGAGGAGAAAAGCAGAAAGGAGAGAGAGAGAGAGAGAATTCTGATGATGCCATTTTAGCATCTGAATCCTCCCTTTATTGCCTCATCTATTCAGTGATACATACCCCCAAAATTTGTTTTTTTTGTTTTTTTTTTTGCAGTACGCGGGCCTCTCACTGTTGTGGCCTCTCCCGCTGCGGAGCACAGGCTCCGGACACGCAGGCTCAGCGGCCATGGTTCACGGGCCCAGCCGCTCCACGGCATGTGGGATCTTCCCAGACCGGGGCGCGAACCCATGTCCCCTGCATCAGCAGGCGGACTCTCAACCACTGCGCCACCAGGGAAGCCCTGTTTTTGTTTTTTAACATAAGTCAACTTAAGTTAAATTTCTGGTCATTTGCAATTGAAATGATCCTAAAGGATATCTAACAATCATAATCATGCCTTACTGGTATGTGTGGTGCTTTATGGTTAACAAAACACTCACACATTTTTTTCTCATTTAAGCTTCACTGTGAACCTATAAGGGAGGTAGTATCATCCCAGTGCTTACAGGGGACACGTGGACTAGCTCAGAACTTGATGTCTTCATTCTACTCACTCTGAGTGGTTATTGATTTCCCGGTGTGTACAAGGCTCTGTGCTGAGTGCTTGGGGGGGGTGGGTAGTAAACAAGTCAGATGCCACCCTGTCTTCAGGGGACCCCAGTCTAGTTGGAGAGCTGACAATAATCACCAATTAAACAATTCACTGTCAGAATCCCCCTGAGTACATGCAATAAAGAAGCAGTACAGAAAAGTCTAAGCGGTCAAAGGACATATGCTGAGGACTTTACAATTAAACTGAACTCAAAAAGATAAATTAAGAAAGGTAAGTGGAAAGAGAATTCCAGGTAGATGGAAGAGCAGATGCAAAGAACCTGGGGCAGGAACAAGTATGGCATATTGGAGGAACTCAGAGATGTCCCGCGTGGCTGGAGCAAAGAGAAAATCAGGAGAGAATCATGGGAACAGACTGGGAAGCAGGCAGAACAAGGGCATGCTTAGCCTGTGGGTCATATTAAGAATTTTGATCTTCATCTTTATGCAAAGACAGCAAGGGTTTTTAAGAGGTGTGACATAACCTTATCTTTATTATAAAGGTAACACTTTATAATGTGAAGAATGTATCAGAGAAGTAAGAGTGGATCTGGGGAGAAGTTAAAAATGCCTGGCATAGGATATGGAACTTAAAAAATATTTCTACTAGGGCTTCCCTGCTGGCGCAGTCGTTGAGAGTCTGCCTGCCGATGCAGGGGACACGGGTTTGTGCCCCGGTCCGGGAAGATCCCACATGCCGCGGAGCGGCTGGGCCCGTGAGCCATGGCCGCTGAGCCTGCGTGTCCAGAGCCTGTGCTCCGCAACGGGAGAGGCCACAACAGTGAGAGGCTCGCGTACCGCAAAAAAAAAAAAAAAAAGAAAGAAAGAAATATTTCTACTAAATGAGCTTAGTCACTTTCCTGTGACCAGAGAGCCAATAAGTGTCAGAGCCAGATGGGGTCCATAGAGTGAGCCCAAAGCCAGGTTCTTAACCACTGTGTAATAAGGAACATAAACTAAAAGACATTTTCTACAGTATAATTATTAGAATATTCTTTGATTATTAACAACTTGACAATTGGCTCTTTCAAACTTTTCCATTTGGTTCCCCCACCATGTTTTAGTAATACTTGCCCAATTCTTCAATGTGGTTCAAGCAAAAATCCACTTGCTATTTGTGTGTCAAAGTTCAAACACTCCATATTGTGTCATCACTTTTCAAAAATGTGTGACCAAGAACACTTAGCAAATTCCAGAAACCTTTGAACCTCAGTTTGTTGAATATCGTAGTTTATGTTTTCTCTAATTCGTTCCGAACCTTTTGTACCTGGAATTATTAATCTATAACCAAACACAGCTCTGGCAACCTTCCCCCCAACACACACAGCGATGATGACGGGAACATGACCAAATCCATTATCTTTTCTTTGAATTCTGTCAATATATTTATTTCACATCTTTATTCTGGCTTCTTTTTCCCTTTGTATTTCATGGAAAAACTTTCCAGATAAGATCAGAACTGCTTTGTCATTCATCAGCCGTAATCAAGTCTGACTCAAGAGCAGAGTTCAAAAACATATTTTTTTCCACACTCAGATGCAAAAAAGCCAAAACAACAAAATTGTAGGCCACATCTGTCTACCTTTATATTTGTGCATGTAAATGTATTAGATACCCCTTTGGTGGATCCACAGTGTAAATTAATAGACATTCATGGAGGCTGGAATATAGGTGAACTACTGACATTGAACTTGAGGAATCTGGAAGGTTAGTTCCTAGCAAGCAAAATCTGAGTGTCTACAGAGCAAGCAGCAGAGTGGGTAGATGCCCTCATGCCAGGCTCTAAGAAAATACTGTGTCCCCCCCTCAGGGGCTCGTACACTTGCCCCTCTACTTCATCATCTGCACAATTTGGGCAACAACGGTCCAGACCTCATATGGGTTCATTCTATAATTAGTCAATGAGTATTTATTGAGTACCTACTTTGTACCAGGTGCTTTCACTGGCACTGGGATACTGAGTCCACATTGTCCTGGAGCTGACATTCTCATAGGAGACAGAGACAATAAGCAAATGGATCAAACAATGATTACGAATGGTGATAACCCTATGGTTTTAAAAATGAAACAAAATCATGGGAAGAGAAGTGAATGGGGACTTTAGTTAGATTCTAGATAGGTCTCCAGATAGGTTTGCTACCTGAAAAGTTGGCACTTGAACTCAGCCATTGATGAGAAGAAAGAACTAACCACACAAAGATCTAAGGGAGGGAAGACAACATAGAAGAAATAGCCAAGTCCCATTTGTGAAATGAAAAAGGCCACAGCCCTGAAGACAACATAGAAGAAACAGCCAAGTCCCATGTGTGAAATGAAAAAGGCCACAGCCCTGAGGCAAAGAAGGTGGGTAAGAGGGAGATGATACGAGGTGATGGTGGGAAGGTAGGCAGGGCCAAAATCATGTGGGACCTTGAAGGCTATGTGAGGAATTTGAACTTTGGTCCAATGCAATGAGAAATCACTAGTGTGCTTTAACCAGGGGGTAAAATGATCTGATTAATGACAGTGGAGAGGCTGCCTCCCAGTTCTCTTTGTCAGTAGTGATTTTCAACCTGTAGCTCGTATGGCATAGGTACCCAAAAGAAAGTGGATCATGATCCAGTATGGCTTCCAAAATATTGGAAGTTTGTGAGTGGGGTGTGCCATTGTGTGCAGAGACCCTGACAGAAACCTGCCTCCAAGGTGATGCCTTGGATGCGCCTCAGCCCTACTAACCAGGACATGTTCAGCTTCTGCCAATAAAAGCTCTCAAATGCAGTTCTCTGGATGGTCCAGAACCGATATGACACCGCAATGATGTCAGGGACACAAACTTTCTCTCTTTTCCTATTGTCCTGCCAACCTCAACATGCAGCTGCCTTCTCAATGACGACAATAGCTGCCAGCTGCCATCCTGGTTTCTGTCACCTCGGCTACATTTCAGCCAGAGAAAGGGGGGAAGGGTAACTCTTTCCTTTTAGTGTCACCACATGGAAGTCACATACCCCATTTCCACTCATTTTCCATTGACCAGAACCTACTGGTGTGGCCAAGCCTAGCTTCAAGGGAAGCTGAGAAAGGTAGTTTTCAGCTGAGCAACGTTGTAGCAAGATAAAACTTTTCTTATTACAAAAGGAAATAAGAAGGACCCAGTGCAAAAGCAGCTGGCATTGCCTTCAGCCCTTGGAGAACCAGCTTTGTTAAAAGAAGTTCTGTGCCCAGAGGACTCATTAATAAAATAAACAATAATTATAAATAATTAATAAAAATAACTAAGTAATCGAGACATCACCATATATTGATAATTCTTCCCTACACAATCCTCACTCTGTGCCACATGCAAACAGCAGGGTTTTTTTTTTAATTAAAAAAAAATACTGAACAAACATGTTACTGTTCATCTGCCTCTCTTGGGGCCTGCTCTTTGAGCTGTTTTCCTAGAAATGGAGATAGATTTGTACTGTTTTATTTCTAGTTCGTTATCTGGTCCCCTTTCCTTTGTGATTAGTGGCATGCAATTTCAAGTCAGCTTGTTTGGGTGCAGAGTGTCCTTTTGCATATTAAACAAAATAATTTTAAATCATTCATTATTCATTTGTAACTTTAAAAATCATTGTTATAACTGTGTTAACAAACATTTACCCCATGGCCCTGTTTGGTGTGTCATCTTAATATTATTACCAAGATCATCTTCCTAATCCATTCAAAAAGTTTTGAGTACTTAGCATATGTAGGTAGTGTACTG
Source organism: Mesoplodon mirus (assembly GCF_964341445.2). Classification (NCBI taxonomy): domain Eukaryota; kingdom Metazoa; phylum Chordata; class Mammalia; order Artiodactyla; family Ziphiidae; genus Mesoplodon; species Mesoplodon mirus. The sequence goes on from NC_138995.1 coordinate 32,993,978, forward strand.
ACAGTTGAAAGTTATTCCCTGGTTATATTTGAATAGATAAAACAAGGTTGTGATTATAAGGTATCAAGAGAATCAGGGTTTTAGCAATTAATCTGTAGGTTCAATTAACATAGGTGAATATTAGAGGAATTTAGTTGTATGATGGCAAGAGAATTGGAGTTGAAGTCAAGAGATCAACATGCTGGCTGTGCCAATGACTTCCCATGTGATCTTAAATTATTTTCCTTTCCTAGCACTCCGGTCCCTCATCTGTGAAATGAGAGACGGGCCCTACCCTGCTTTGGCCAATGCCTGGCATAGTGTTGCCCATCCCACACCTCTTCCCTATGCAGACATCACTAATCAATCACTGTGTTTCTCTCTAGCCTCACATTTCTCTCAACACACTCCTCCTTCTACCATAGTTGGACCGAAAGGTGAAAACTTTTTGTCATCCCTGAGTTACACAGCTTCTTAGACCTCTTCCAGCATTAACATATTAGAATCTGATAAAGTAAAAAGCAAAGCAAAACAAAAAAGTATGTTGAATTAATACAGTAATCTGACAATTTGCAATGTGCAATGTTTGTCCTTGAATATGAAACAGTGAAGCTTTCTGGCCTTTGTTAATGAAAAAAGACGGATCATATATTTTGGAAAGAATGTTGTACCATCTCCTTCACCTTAAAGTCAGAAGAGGTTAAGAATATAAATGCAAATTACATGCACGTGTACTTTAGGGACCTTCCTATTTCAGATAGCTGACTTCAGCTTCTGGGGAAATAGAGAAGATAACTTCAAATCTGTATTTCCCAGGAGTTAACTTTGAAAGTTTTGAAGAGCCTTCAAAACGGAAATGGCCACCTTCCATAATAAAATAAAACTTGGGTTTTTCAAGTTAGTATTGAAGGAAGCATCTCCATGTGAGGATGGAGAGTGAAACTTGGCAGCTGTGACTCTTAGGCCTGAGAACCACCTTTCCCTGTGGCTGCCGCCGGGTGCTAGTGTAAACCCCACTCTGGCCCATGGTGAGGTGAAAGGGGTGCCACTGATCACTACTGCTGTCCACCCACTGGGAGCACAAACCCTTCCCTTAATCCCTCATAGCATTAAGCTGAGGTGGGAGGAACAAACACAGAGAACCATGGAATAAGTTTGCATGGCTTGTTCAGTTTGGCAAGTTCTCACCTTGGGCAGCTCCTCTGACCTGCTTCCAGGTGCCGGGGACCATCCTGGGTGTTTCTCCCCAAGTAGCACCATCAAGTACCTTGTCAGAGCTCTCCAAAAATAGTCCATACCAACCAGATCAAGGCCAAAGATAGACTAGAGTTCCTGCTCCTGTGGATTCCTCTTAGATTCCTTTTTTTCTGTCCTAGGATCTCCCTGGATGAGTGACAGTGAGAATGCCCATCTCTTCCAAGAGGCCTACACATACCCACAGAGTCTATACCACGTGAAAACCCATGTATTTAAGACTGATGGAGACCCTTTAAGTAAGAGGAATTATGGTATGTTGGACGCTGCTTTTAAAGAAGCTGTAGTTAGGACAGTGCTTCTCAAAAGTTAGTGCATGAGAATCACCTAACAATGAAGTTAACATGCAGATTCTGATTTAGCAGATCTGGGGTAGGGCCTGCAATTCTGCACTTTTAATGAAGAGGCTCAGGCTATGCTACCGCAAAATACACCACTTTGGCATGTGAATTATTTTGAACTGAAGGCATTTGAGTTCCTGAAATCCTTTATCTTCCTAAAAGCAGAGCCTCTCGCAAAAAAACTCAGTCATCATAAATCCCCTCCCTAGAAGCAATTCTAGCCTTCTTTGAGAGGAAAAGTCAGCATCACACCCAAACTGATACTATCACAAGTCTATCATATCTCCTGTCTCTTCTCCTAAGGGTCCATTTATCTTTCCACCCTCTTGCCTTTTCCCTATTAAATTAGGTATTTAGGCCCCAAGTTCTCACCACCCCTTTGAATTACTCAACACTGAGTTCTCTCACATGGACATGCTGCACATATTAGTAAATTTGTATGTTTTTCTCTATATTGTAAGTTTAATTTGCAGACCCCCAGAGACTAAACCTAAGAGGGAGGGGAAAAATTTTTCATACCTTATACTAATAAGCTCCCAAGTGATGCCAATGATTCTTATCCTAGAACTACACTTTGAGTAGTCATGGCTTAGGACATGTGCTCTGATGTGGACAAGGGGAAAACTACAGTGCAGGTCTGTCTATCCAAAGAACATGGAATCAGATGTACTTAACCCATATCTGAGGCTGTCCAAACTACTTCACTCTCCTACATTTGGGACTCAGAAAGATCCAGAGCTAGGACCAAAGAAAGAAGAGCACAGAGGATGCATTGAGCAGTAAAGTCCAAGACCAGCCCCCAAGTACAAAGATCTAGGAGTCCAGAACTAAGGGACCAGTCACCAGAGCCACTCTCAAAAAGGAATTTGATACACCAGTGCACTACTGCAGAGGGTGACAGGCTGCTGAAGGGTTTTAGAAACATATCAGATGCTGAAGTAAGGAAGAGCCTGGAGAGGAAAAGGTTTGTGTGTAGCATCGCCAGATTGAACAAATAAAAATATGGGACACTCGGTTAAATTTAAATTTCAGATGCAAATATATTTTAGTATAAATATGTCCCACATAATGTTTGGACATACTTATACTAAAAAGTTATTCATCTTTTAATCTGAAATGCAAATAAACTGGGTACCCTATATTTTATCTGGCAACCCTGCTTAAGTGGGGTGTGGGATAGCTTCAACTTCTCGAGGGTTGGCACGAGGCAGTCTTCCACTGCATATGAGAATCAGCTGGGAAGCTTTAAAAACAATGCTGTTGCCTGGGTCCCACCTCCAGAGAGTCTGATAATAATTGTTCTGGGGTTCAGTCTGTGCTGGGATGTCTAGACACTCCACAGGTGATTTGAAGGTACAACCAAGGTTGATAACCACTGGATTAGACTGACATAATCCAGAGTCAGGTGGTGGAACTAGAGCCATTGAGGGGCCATTAGAGACAGAAGAATTTTAGCTCTTCCTGTGAACTTTCAAACAAGAAAGGTCTAGTGGCCTCAATAAGTAATGAGCCTACTGTCACGTGCAGTGTGCAAGCAGTGGCTTGATGTCCTAAAGGCAATTTGTTTTCAGAGGTGACTCAAGGATCAGAGGGAGTATAGATGTGATTGCTGGGAGGGTGGGGTAGGACTGGAGGAGGTAGTGGGTGAAATGATTGTTACAGCCTCTCCAATTTTGAAATTTCAGGATTGCTTTATTTGTTAGATTCAAAAAAAATAAATGGGTCACACGATGATCCACAAAGACATGCAAAAAAAGAAAATTAGTGCATGCAACAAAATGGTGACATCTGAGTCAAGTCTGTAGTCTAGTTAATCGTATTATGCCAATAATTTCCTGGTTTTCCTAATGCATTGTAGATGTCACCATGAGGGGAAGCTGGGTCCTGGGCCCAGCGGACCTCCCTGTACTATTTTTGCAACTTCTTGGGAGTCTGTGATTATTTCAAAATAGAAAGTTGAACATAAATGAATTAATTAGATCGCACCGAACAACTCTTCTTCCATGAAGCCTGAGCCACGCAAGGCAGCAACATGAGTCTAACAGGATACGAAGGCTCCCCACTGGAGAGGTGTGAAACCTGCCTCTGTCCCTCTCACACCGCCCTGAGCAGGGATATCCTCCTCTTTTGGATTCTCCGGGCATCAAGGCAGATGGGGGAACCCGAGCCTTTCCAGAGTGTATGTTTACAAACAGAAACAGGGCCAGTGGGGTCACACTGAAAATAAAGCCACCCAAGCTTTTCCAGTGTTCATGGAAGGCGGAGAGAAGTACCACCTTCCCTCTGGTCAGAATGAATTCATATTCCAGCTTTCATGAGCAATACAAAGGACGAAGAATAAAAATGAAAGCCCAAACGGAGTCAAGAGGAGGTAATGGCAGGGGCCTGCAGTGACTCTGTGCGTGGGTGTTGAGTTGTGTGTGTATTTTTAGATAACAACTTATATTCTGCACGTGGTAATTAGGGCCCCAAGGGGGCTGTGGATTTTTTTTCAAGGTTGGCAAGGGTCAGGAGGGAGCAGCTAACATTCCCACACATCTGGGGCAAACAGATACTCCAATTTCCTGTCAGCACCGCTGGTTTCTTGCGGAATTACTGGCTAAGTAAATGATTGTTATAAGACTGTGAAGATTCGGTCAATCGAATTAACCCCTTTCGTCCGTCGCCTCCCTCCCCCCACCCAAACGGTTCACTTCATTTGCCTAAACTCGGTGGCTTTTGAAAACTTCTTCAAGCTTGAAGGCACCAGCCTTCCTCACATTGGCCCGGTGTAACCTGAGCGGGAACCGAGGGCCCCAATTGTTTTGCTAATCAAGATTATTGCCCCATTGAGATGTGGCCGCACAGCCCGGCTGACAAAATTTGTCAGTTTCCCATGAAATAGTTCTGTCAGTTTAGCCCCGTTGCTGGCAACTATTAACATATAAATGAAGTTTCTCCCTCCTCCACTCCCCCTTTCTGCCTACCCCTCAGCCACTCACCCTAATGGATGCACGGAAAATATAAACACCCCCCCCCCCAGCTCCCGATTCCTCCTGTGCTTAAATCAAACCAGCTTCTTTTTCTCCGGTGCCTGGAAATCCTGTGGGCCATGAGGGCTCCAAAAGAAAGGGGGCTGGGAGGAGCTGAGTTGCACAAAACTACTTTTAAGGCACGAAACTGCCAGGCCCTAGTCCCCCGCTGACAGCAACAGACACCTGGCTGGGCCGGTGACGGTACACATGGCCCTCTGAATGCCAGGGCAGACCTCCAAGGCAGCCCTCAGGGACAGAGTGGCAAAGTGGAACACAGGTTTTGAAAGAGTGATCTTGCTCAGGGGTCAGACACCCAAGATCTCTCGTGCTAGCTTCGCTGCCTGACAGCGGGACCAGGGCTGGGTGGCAACTCAGAGGTCCCGCACCCCCATGCCTTGCTGGCCCGTCTCACACTGGATTCTGGGACGAGGGTGGGGCTGGGCTGGGGCCTGGGTTGAGCTTGACGTTTACTTCTTCACCTTAAAATCAGGACTGGCTTCCCCACAGTGTTGGCTTGGGTTCTTAGCTGAGCTAAAAGAAGAAAGGAAATAAAGTCCTGGTCTTCCTATTTCTTCTGGGATGGAGTTAGAACCATAGGGAAGAGGACCAAAACATATATTATTCATATATATATAGTATATATAATAATATATATGTGTGTATCATCTCAAACACTGGTAAAATTGAATTCACAATGCCGAAATGAAAGAATTATTTATGTACCTATGTGTATATATGCATATGCATATATACACATGGATATAATATCTCAAGCATTCTGGTAAAAATAAATTGTATATACATATGTAAATTCAAAACCGTATATAGTTACATATATTATGTATGTATATATACATGTACATATGTATAATACACACATACACACACATATAAATCTTCAAGTCAACAATATTAGCCATCTGGTGCTAAATTTGTTTAGTTCTGGAAAGAAAGTTCTGCCAGGAGCCTTGCGTGGTTAAAGAAGAACCCAAGATCCTGATAATCCGTTGCATAGACTTTACAAGGTGGAGATCTACACAGAGGGACCCTTCAATCATGATTTGTTCCCGCTATCTGGGAAACAAGCAGATTATGCTTTTGTGGCTGGCGGGGACAATGCTGTGAATGAGCCTCCCTTCCCCCACCTCCAAATTGCATCAGTTTCCCAATCTTCCTGCCAGCTGGGAAAAGGTACTGGTGAGTAAATGGTCCCCAAGGAAGCCCATGAGGAAGAAGCCTGAGGCTGGTAGAGCTGAACTAGTTTTTGCCTTTGATCAGGACTGGAGAATGCTTTCCCCACAAGCAAAACTGCGGAGATGCAGTGAATCTGTGGGGCTTCCCAGTCAGGAAGGCCTGGGTTGAAATGTTTTCTTTAAGCCCGGGCACTTAGCTAATAGTCAAACACTGAGACTTGTTTTTGGAATGGGAAATCATTTGCAGTTTATTTAATGTGACTTTGAATTTTTTCTTCTGAGAAAGTAGGAAAGTAATCCAAAGGGGTTTTCACTGTTAAATCTGTAAAAATTAGTCTTTCAGTAAATATAGTTTAAACATTAAAGGTTCAACATCAGGCTGCCCAGATTCCCAGTGTTACTGGACTCACTAGCTGTGTGACTTTGGGCGAGTTATTTAACCTCTCTGTTACTTAATCTCTCTGTTATTTAACCTCCTCTTCAAAATAAGAATATTAAAGCTACCTACTTATTCTTAGGTCATAAAGAACATACAAGATTATGTTTACAAAGTGCTTGGATAGTGTCTGGCATATAGTAAGTGCTATGTGTTTGTTAAATAAGGCAATGTCTAGAAAGAATTCAATAACACTCCTTGTATACATTGATTTATTGTATGATCACTTTCTCCTTATAAACAACAAGAACATTTAAATTTCTTGGTAATGACCTAAGGTTTTCTTTCAAAATATATTTAGTTAAGTAAAATTTGGAGTCAATTTAATGAAAGATACTAAATAAATCATAGTACAGGGAAAAGGCAGATGGGATAAAAACATAAAGATGGTAGAGAAATGACTAAAGTTTAAAACAACACTATTATAAGTGATTAGACTTGGGGCAAATTCTCAGATGTTTATCTCAAAGACAACCAAAACTTGCAAGGGGATTCTTTAGTTCTCTGTTAGCTTTGTCCCCATAACTTTGAATTTTTACATGAAACTTGGGATTAGGCTTTGTTATGGACTGAATTGTGTCCCCAGCTTCATATGTTGTAGCCTTAACCCCCAAAGGGACCTTAGGAGACAGGTCATTTAAGAAGGTGATTAAGATTATACAAGGTCATAAAGGGTGGGACCCTAGTTCAGTAAGACTGGTGCCCTTACAAGAAGAGGAAGGAACATGTAGGAAAGGCCAAGTGAGGATACAGGGAGAAGGCAATTACCTGCAAGCCAAAAAAAAAAGCCTCAAGAAAAACCAAGTCTCCGGACACCTCAATTTTGGATTCCCAGTCTCCAAATCCATGAGAAAATACATTTTTGTCATTTAAGCCACTCAGTCTGGTTTTTTTTTATGACAACCTGAGTAGGTGAATACAGGCTTATATGGGTGAAGGGAAGAGCTTTTTTTCAGAAAGTTCTTTTTTCCTATATTTAATCTGAATTCAAAACAAAAAACAAAAAAACACAGCGAGAAATAAGTGTGTATCAGAGATAACCACACAATTTCCAGCCCTTCTCAACTATAACGACACAATTTAAAATGGCTAAAATGTACTGAGTACTAAACTGGATTGTTCACTGTCAGGGCTACACATACCACTAGATTCTCACTACAAATCCAGGAAGAAAATTCTAGACATGTGAAAACTACAGCTTGCAGAGTGTGACAATCTGCCAACATCCCTTATGAAGAAAGTTCAGAAATTGTAGGCTGAACTCGGGTCTTTCAATCCCCATGGCATTCTGCTGGCACAATTTTCTACATTCAAGAGACTTTCTGAGGGCTGCTTACAAGGAGTCAGGGGAACAGCCGAACCTCCAAGAGAGGCTGCTCATGCCCGCTGGAGGGCTGATGGGTTCTGGGAAGGGCCCCTCGGCCCCCACTGGAGGACCACACTTTCATGACCTGGGTCATTTTCTAAAATAGTTTCATTTTGAAAATGAACATGGGCTCTCCTGGAAGCAGCCAACATTGGCAGAGATTAAATAATTAGCATTTCAAAGTGTTCATCTCATTTTCCCCTTTGCCAGGGTGAGAACGAATGCAGGACAAAAATGAGCTCCTCTTTTTTCCTGCCTCAGCCTGGGAGGGATCTTCCCAGAAGAAACGCCACCGGCCCATTGCTGCAGCTGGCTCCCCAGAGCCGGTCCCATCTGAAGGCTGGTCCCATCCTGGCCAGGCCAGCCCCCATGACAACCCAGTGAGGGATGGCTTATCAACACCATGACTCAGCCCTTCCCAACAGACCCAGGGGGTCAACTCTGGGACATCGCTTACGGGAATTGATGAGAGCACGATGCTGGTAATTTTGGCATTTGCAGATTACATTTAAATTTTTAGGAATCCCTTTATGGAGCTGAAGAATAGCGCCGACATACCCATGTAACAAAGGAAGGAGATTTATCTGAGTTAATAGAGAGGCCCAGAGCTGTACCATTGGGCACAACGGCCACTAGCTACATGTGGCTCTGAGCACCCACAAAGGGGCAGGGGTACACGGGCGCTTTGTGATGTGTTATCACAAGTGTAAAAGAATCACTGGAGTTCAAAGACTGAGTATAAAGAAAGGTCAAATGTCTCATCATCTTGTCACTATGTTTTTATATTGATTACATATTGAAATGATAATATTTTGGATATATTAGCTTAAATAAAGCATATGATTAAAATTAATTCCACCTGTTTATTTCTTTTTGCATTTGTGAATGTGGCTACTCTAAAGGGCTTCCCTGTCTCTCTAAATCTTTCTCTCTAATTCATCACCTTCTTTTTTTTTTTTTTTTTTTTGCGGTACGCGGGCCTCTCATTGTTGTGGCCTCTCCCGTTGTGGAGCACAGGCTCTGGATTCGCAGGCTCAGCAGCCATGGCTCACGGGCCCAGCCGCTCCGTGGCATGTGGGATCTTCCCGGACAGGGGCACGAACCCGTGTCCCCTGCATCAGCAGGCGGACTCTCAACCACTGCGCCACCAGGGAAGCCCTCATCACCTTCTTTTACCCTCTCTCTGGCCCCTGTCACCATCTGAAATTCTCTGATTTAAATATTTGTTTGCTCCTAGGTTTCTGTTTCTCCTGCCTGAATGTAACGTCCCTGAAGACAGGGGCTATCTCTATCTAATCCATTGCTTAAGCTCTAGCACTCAGTGCCAGGCACCAGATAAGCGTTCAATATATATTTCTAGGTTGCATGAAGGAGGGAAGGAAGCACAGGTAGGAGGAACTCCGTGTTCTGAGCTCCTAGATTGCAGGAAATTTATCGTGATTACCTTTTTATTCCCAGGCAGACACATAGGAGGTGCCCAGTAAATGTTTAATGCATGAACAACCATTGAAACTCATTTTTTGTAGTGTAGAAATCTAAAATGAGCTAACTTTCTCAAACAAGGGACCATTCTGGCCTTGGCTAAATAATGTTCTTTTCTCTCTGTCTGGTCCTCTTAATGGCCTCCTTTTCATGACAAGAAAACATCCATATTTTACCAGTAAGATATGGCTTTGGCAGTCCAGCTGGATGGGAGAAAAGCACGATAATACAAATCACTGTGTATATAGTAATTTTTAAAATATTTATTTATTTATTTGGTTGCACCGGGTCTTAGTTGCAGCAGGCGGGCTCCTTAGTTGCAGTTTGCTGGCTCCTTAGTTGTGGCATGCAAACTTAGTTGCAGCATGCATGTGGGATGTAGTTCCCTGACCAGGGATCGAACCCAGGCCCCCTGCGTTGGGAGCGTGGAGACTTAAGCACTGTGCCACAAGGGAAGTCCCTATAGTACTTTATATTTTGGTAGGTACTTTCACGTACTCTAGCATTTCATTTGACACTCAAAATTACTTTGTAAAGTAAGAGCAGCAGACATTAGTATCCCATTTAACAAAAGAGGAAACAAGTTTGGAGAGGTTGCCCAAGCCTCTTGGCTTGCCTGTAGTAAGCAACTGGCAGAGCTAAAATTCAGGCCCAGAACTTTCAATTCCTCCTTCAGGGCTTTTTTTTTAAGGCTCTTCTGCCTAGAATCCAATAGACCACTTTCTGACAAACATAAGAAAACAAGGTCTTTTCCATTAACTATAACTCTGTCCCAAACCCCTTCAATGACTCTCTGTTACAGATAAAATCCAAACCACTTATCCTAGTATGGGAAGCTTTCTGCAATCTTTCCTTTCCAGCCTTATCTCCTGTTAGTGACCCCTTCCCCTACATACACCCATGTGCTCATATATATAAACCCTCACATCTCAACGTGCCCCGAGTGTGCCTTGTACTTTCCCACCCACTGTCATTTCCACTCCATTTACCCCACCTGGGCTGCCTTCCCCCAAATCCATTCACATTCTTTTCTTCCAATTTCCAGCCTTGTCCATTAGCCCCTCCAGGCCACATCCCTGCTTTCCTTCTACCATTTTTCTTTTTTGCCAGTGTCTGGACGCTTAAGCCTAGTGTTCCTTATTGAGCCATTAATAGTCCAAATGACCTGCCCAGTGCCTCGTTCACAGAGCCTTCACTCATGCCTACTGGGCATTTGAGGTGTTATATTCGAGCAACACAACAACTATTCACATGCTTAAAGGGAGAGCTTCCAGTTTCCTGCAAGATCCCAGCCCGTGCCATCATTACTAATAATTCAGGATGGGTATTTCACTCAAGGGTGTCCAATCAAAAGAGTCTCTTTCATGGCTGCCTCAGGAGATGTAACAGTGAGAAGCTGAAGACAGTGAGCGAGAAAGAAATTGCATAAAGGTAGAGGCATATACGAGGGATGGAAATTTATGGCTGGTTTCAAATCTCTGCCAAGCTGCCCTCCCATAGACACAGGCTCAGCTATCATAGTGTGCAAGTCATAGAGCTCTAACCAGCCAGTGGATTGCTTCCCCTTGAAATAAGTGTTCTCCCTGGTCTAATCAGCTGTTGCGGGATCACATGGTACAGACCTTGGAACATGTCTGCTTTCTACGGCTGATATGTGCAATGGATCTTGACTTTCAAGACTAAATCGTCTTTCCTATTGGGTAGAGGGAAGGGCATTTGTTCTTAAGAGAATGTACTTTGAAATTCACAACTGAAACCCTCTGGAAGGCAAGGTGAGCTCATTGTCTCTACCACTAGCATGGCTGAGAGCTGTTCAGAGTTCACAAGCAAGCCGTGTAGAAACCCACAGGCTCACAGAGCAGGGTCTGTGTCCCTGCTCCCAGTGAATAAGCCAGGTCTGTGAGTTGGAATGTTGCACAAAAACTCCAAGCATCAAGTGGGGAGTCAGATTAGATGATGGTCAATACACCTCCCAATCTTAAAATACACTAAGATACTTAGATTCTCCAAGGTTTGCTAATAGCCTGTCCTCATTTCAGCACATCTCCTGCACGGTGACTCTGCTGGAAAATGCATCCCAGCTGGTATTCCTCCAGCTTGGGTGCGTTCCTTTGCCAAATGTTGCCAATAGGCTTACTTCTAGTACAGGAAAGAGATTTTATTTCTGACAGGCCTAGTCTCTGAATTAGCCATCTTTGTGAGTCATCAAGAATAGATTCCAGAGGAAGTGGACCAAACCAAGGGTGTGATGTGTGTGTGTGTGTGTGTGAGAATGACACTCAGAATAGAGCAGCAACAGATAAAACCAAAACAAAGAGATGCTTGGCTTAAAATAGAAAGATAAGAAAGCATCAGAAGTTCATCTCATAGCTTCTTTCCCATTTATTGGGAATGTCTAAAGAACTCCCTGCAGGCACAGTATTTCACATGGGCAAAATATATGGGCATAACACAGGGATGTAGTCCCTGACCTCAAAGAATTTTTTTAGTTTGGTAACAAATTACTTGTTGGTAGCTCCTGAGCTCAATCCACACAAAAATGGACTCATTACCACCCCCACCCCCATATACACACACTCTCTCCATTTGCTTCTCTCCCATCTCCAGATGGCACACCAACCACTCAGTTACATGGGCAAAAACACTTGGGGCCAACCTTGATGCTTTCTGTGGATTCTGCCTTCTAAATATTTCTCAAATCTGTCTCCTCTCTATTCTGGTGTAAGCTTCCATTCTCTCTTGCATAATCCCCTCTTTTAAGTTATCTCTTTGCAGGCACTTTTGAATCTCGTCTACCCATCCATGTTCTAAACTACTGCCAGAATGATCTTTTCCCTCCAGCCATATTGAGGTATAAATAACATATAATAAACTATACTTGTTTATACTTAAAGTTTGGTAAGTTGTGAGATGAGTTTACATCCATGAAACCACGGATCAATATAATCATCAAAATGTCTTTTGACCTCTTGTAGTCACATCCTCACATCCCCCTCCACTCTTCTGGGTCCCAAGCAGCCACATGTCATTCTGTCACTATGGATAAGTTTGCATTTCCTAGAGTTGTATATAAGTGAGTATATAATATGTACTCTTTTTGTCCGGCTTCTTTCACTCAGCATACCTGTTTTGAGATTCACCCAAGTTCTCACCTGTAGCAATAGTTTTATTTTTATTGTTGTTTTTAACGGCTGAGCAGTATTTCACTGAATGGGTACACAATTGATTTATCAACACACTTATTGATGAGCATTGTTGTTGTTTCCAGGTTTTTTTACCCATTATAAATAAAGCTACTATGAAACTATGAAAAAGAGTTTGTGTGGATCTAATTCTCTTAGGTAAATATCTAGAACTGGGATGGCTAAATCATATGGTGGGTGTACATTTAACTTTTTAAGAAACTGCAAACTGTTTTCCAAAGTGGTTGTACCATTTCACATAATCAGTAACAGCATGTGAAACTTTCAGTTGGTGGACATTCTAACCAACGCTTGGAGTCATTGATTTTTTTAAATTTTAGCCATTCTAGTGGGTGTAATATCACACCCGCTGTATAGTAGTGCCATATTATGGTTATAATTTTCATTCCCTAATAACTAATGATGGTAACAAGCATTTTGTGTGTTAGTTGCCATCAGTATATCTTTTCTTTGGTCAAGCGTCTGCTCAAAGCTTTTATTAGTTTGTTTATTTTCTTATTACTGAGTTTTGAGAGTTATTTAAAATTCTAGATGCAAGTCTTATACCTCTTCAATTTTCCAGAAGGGTTTGTGTAGAACTAGTATTATTTCTTCCTTAAATGTTTGGTAGAATTCCCCAGTGAAAGCACCTAGCTTGGAGTTGTCTTTATGAAAAGAATTTTAACTAAAAATTTATTTAACAGATATAGGACTATTCAGCTTATCTATTTCTCAGTGAATAAGTTTTAGTAGTCTGTATTTTCAAGAAATTTGTCCATTTCATCTAAGTTGTCAAATTTATTAGAATCAAGGTGTTGATAATATTTCCTTATTATCATCTTAACATCCATAGAATCAGTAGTGATGCCACTGCTCTTGTTTCTGATATTGGTAATTTCTGCCTTCTCTCTTTTTCTCTCTTTTTCGTTAGGTTAAATATTTGTCAGTTTTACTGATCTTGCCAAATATCTAGTTTTGTTTCCACTTATTTTCTGTATTGATTTGGTTTTCTTTTTCATTTACTTATTTTCTGACCTTTATTTGTTGCCTTTCTTTTTCTTGCTTTGAATTTAATTTGCTCCTCTTTTCCTGGTTTCTTATGGTAGAAACCTGGTTCTGCCCAACTCTAAACTACTTTTCACTGTCCTTTTGCCTTACCAAAGTTGTCCAAAAAAGCCTCTTATTTCCATCCCACCAGTCTTGGAAGAGTCAATTAAGTCAAAACAGCTTTGTGAATATACGTATAAACTTGGGAAAAGTCAGGAATGCCTTTCGTATTCCAAATTTATCTGTGAGACTGCTGTCCATCAGTTCATCATACCCTGAATCCATCACGCTCCAAACGTACTTCTCCATCCAGCAAGGAGCACTACAGGAGACAGAGCCTCCCCCTACTGCCCCCAGCCCATCTTGATATTGTTTGACAGCCTCTTTCCTCTCTAGGTGAGCAGATACACCTCTGGTCCCACATCGTAGCCCATTCTCAACCTGTTAAATAGTGATGGATTACTGACATCCCCTTGGCACTGTGCTCAGAGTTGTCAGGAAAGGAAGGGAGAAAGCCTCCACCCTCTGGGACATCTCAGCCCTGGTCAAACAGGAGGAACATGTATATGGATGTACCAACACTGCCCACATGTGTGAGAGGGTGAAGCTACTACAATTGGAAGGAGGCTGGTAAGATAGGTTCTTGGGAGATGATGTCATATGGGTACATTTCCCAGAGAAGATTCCCTTAATTTGCCTTTAAAGATGTCTGGTTTTTAAAAGAAATGTCCTGTCTTTTCTTCCACTGTTCCATATCCTATTTTCAAGATCCAAAGATCCATCTCAGGGCTCACTTCCTGCAGAATAAAATAGAATGATTAAAAACATACTCTCCAGGGGACTTCCCTGGTGGTCCAGTGGTTAAGACTCTGCACTTCCAACGCAGGGGACATGTGTTCGATCCCTGGTTGGGGAACTAAGATCCCACATGCCACGTGGCACAGCCAACACACTCTCTGGTGTCTGAGATTTAGGTTCAAATCTCAACTCCACTGTGACCAGCTGTGTTACTTTGGGCAAGTTCTGTAAACCCTCTGTGTCTCCATTTCCTTCTCTCCAAAAGAGGAATAGTGTGTACCACATAGGTTCCCTGTCCTTTTGGACCATGTTATTGAATTATGGACAGCGAATGTAAGCTGCTTCTAGAACTGGTACATAAAAGCCTCCCACACAATCCTTTGCAGTCTCCTCCTCTGTTCACTGGTTAAATGGAGAACATCCTAAAACCCTAGAGGAGGAAGGCGTCACAGATGCAATGAGCTTTGGTCCCTGAATGACTGCATGGAACAGAGCGTCCCTCCAACTTCCACCTCAAATTGGATTTTACTTGAGCAAGAAATATATTTCTATTATGTTAAGCCTCTGAGATGTTGTTGTTTTTCTCTGTTATGGCAAATAGTTCTGCCTTAACTTATATAAGAGCTGATGGGAATGGGGACAGAGAATGTTTGCTGGGGAGGTAACCAATGCCTACCACAATGACCTCCAAATAGCTCCAAGGCTAATAGCTCTGTAGTCATGTGGCACTGCTAACCAGATTCCTGGCTGTGTCATCGCAGGTTTTTATGCATTACAAAATACAGAACAGTCCAACTCAGAGCCTATGTGGTTTATGTAATGTGCCTAACACAGCACTCTGCCCAGGTGACTTATAGCATCGGCATGCAAAGAATCCAGGACTTGGGATTAATTTTTCCAGTGCTTGGATGTCATATTCTTATCAATATGATTTTCAGCTATGTGCTAAAAAACCCATAGTATATAATAAGTGGCTATAAAAATGTCAGTGTTGGCCCACAGTTAAGACGTGATAGGTGATACAGCCTGTTGCTCAAGACCCATCAGGTCAGCAGCCCCTCTTTTCAGAGCAAACCCAGAGAAGTCTTCTCCATTTCCACAGTCTCAAAGAACTGGGTTTGAAATATTCGGCGGGGAGACAAGGGTGGAAGGAAGGATTTCCTTAAAAGTTCATAAGAATGAAGTTTAAAAATGCATAAAAATTAGGTGTAGCTTGAGTTAGAAAGTCTAACTAAATAGGTGGGGAGCGTAGTTTAGAGATAGACGGAGTCTCTGAGAGGTGGCAGTGACACAAGTCTGTTGATGTGGCTGCAGGGGACAGGACAGCAGAAGAGAAAAACTGGATTTTATAATAGAAGCTTCTGAATTTACACTTAACTGACTTATCAGGTTGGTTCATCCCTTCCAAAAAAGACCACCTGACATGCCCACAGGATGCCAAATATACAGAGCCCATAGACTCATTCCTGATATTCCTGGCACTTTGCTGCCCACCAGTTGAGCTTTATGTTTATCACGAATTATTGTGTAAGCTTCCCAGGCTGTGAATGTCAGTTGCATTTGTTATAATGATGCCATTTATAGACAAATGGATGCAATGAATATATAAAAATAAAATAAAATAAAAATGTGTAGACTGAACTCCTGGTGGGTGACAAGTGTGGGAGAAGGGGAGGTGGTCTTTGGCCAGAGGGCAGTATCAACAGACAACACAATGCTGCAGGGTAAAAATCTTGGGAAACTTTAAATAATTTGGAGAGAAATGTCTAGGGTTAGGTGTTCCAAGGAGAAGTAGCAGACGTGTTGATTGAGGATAAACGTATAAAGCCAATACGCATGAACTGGTCCTACATGTGGGGATAGTAATTCCCTTTCTTCTTTACATAGCCCAGCTCATAGCAAGTACAGTAATGACATGGGTAATGATGAAGAAGAGGATGGGGAGGTATCAGCTTTCCATGGAAGCCTTTCCTAATTACACCCTGTGGTTAAGTTTTGTCTCTTCTAGGACAAGTTGCATATCTTTATAGAACGAAGCTGACATTGTCCATTTTCTGTTTATATGGAATATGGAAGGCTGGAACAGTGCTTTACCTAGCCCCGTTTTCCCGATACTCTTCACTCTCCCTGGCACATGCTGTTCAACCATAATTTGCTGAATTGAATGAAAGGGGAATGAATTCTTAAATATGTAAAAAGAGGAGGTTACTCTTTATCAGCTCTTCAACAATGTTCTCTTTTTTTTTTTTTTTTTTTTTTTTGCGGTACGCGGGCCTCTCACTGTTGTGGCCTCTCCCGTTGTGGAGCACAGGCTCCAGACGCGCAGGTTCAGCGGCCATGGCTCACGGGCCCAGCCGCTCCGCGGCATGGGGGATCCTCCCGGACCGGGGCACAAACCCGCATCCTCTGCATCGGCAGGCGGACTCTCAACCACTGCGCCACCAGGGAAGCCCGAACAATGTTCTCTTTTGATAACGTTAATATCCTGCACATCATCTCTTTTACCTCTCAAGATCCTGGTGTGTCCCTCCACCAGAAATGCCCTGCTTGGGGCTTCCCTGGTGGCGCAGTGGTTGAGAGTCCGCCTGCCGATGCAGGGGACACGGGTTCGTGCCCCAGTCCAGGAAGATCCCACATGCCGCGGAGTGGCTGGGCCCGTGAGCCATGGCCGCTGAGCCTGCGCGTCCGGAGCCTGTGCTCCGCAACGGGAGAGGCCACAACAGTGAGAGGCCCGCGTACCGCAAAAAAAAAAAAAAAAAAAAGAAATGCCCTGCTTGGTAGAGAAAATGTAGACATTTCTCCACCAGCCAAGAGGATTTTCAGTGTTTCTTTGTGTGTTTTGTTCTAGGAAAGCAAAAACACTCTCCTGCCCCTGCTATACAATTACAACCACAGCTATTCTTTCAAACACCCACTTCCCCAGATTCGGATCTGCACCCATCTCCCAGGGGGTGGTGTCTTCCCGGCTCCCTGACTTGAGAGCTTCTGCTCCAGTTCATCCCTGAACCCTTTGGCAACTCAAAATTCTGTGAGCCAGTTTGTTGCCAACGTTTGCTCAGGAGATGAATGGGAGGCAAGAGGGATTTAAAAAATATATTGGGCAGCTTTGTTCATAAGCTGGCATTGGTGCCACTGTGTATCTGGAGAGGTTTTGTGGTCAGATTTTGATGATTTGCTAGTTTTGGCAACTGTTGAGATGTTCGACCTCATATTGTTTCTATCATTTTTTACAGTTTCTTGTTTAACTCTTTGCTGGCAGAACGTTTTAGCCGTGCATCAAGATCAGACGTGATTGAAAACAGAAATGGCACTTGTGTCTCCTTTTGACTTCAGGCTCACCTGGCAGGACCTGACTCCAAGTCGCTGGACAATGTTCAACCTCCACGATGTGTTAGTGGATTGTAGTGGGCTGTGCATGGTCAGCGTGATCTCATAAACAGGACAAAAGACTTTATTCCATCTAAAGACGAGAGAGAATTAAAACCCCCTACAAGTAGGACCAATGAATGCATATTGGCTTTATAAATTTAGTCTCAGTGGGGGGAGGGATAAATCAGGAGCTTGGTATTAACATATTCACATTACTATATATAAAATAGATAACCAGCAAGGACCTACTATATAGCACAGGGAACGCCACTCAATATTCTGTTATAACCTATATGAGAAAAGAATCTGAAAAAGAATGAATATATAACATGTATAACTGAATCACTCTGCTGTACACCTGAAACTAACATAATGTTGTAAATCAACTCTACTGCAATACAATTAAAAATAAATAAATTTATTCTCCTTCAACACTTTTGATATACTACTCCTTGAAGATCTGATCCTACACATTTCTCTCCAGATTCTTAAAAGAATCTGGAATTACAAAATTCCCAAGGTTTTTGTCATTCAGCATCTGGTTGTCTGTTGCTACCGTCCTCTTGCCAAAGACCATTTCCCCTCCCCCCATCCTCCCCATCCTCTCGGAGTTTAGTCTATGCATTTTTAAACTTTATCCTTAGGAAATTTAGAGGAAACCCTTCCTTCCATACTCCCTTCCTCCTCAAATATTTCAAACCCAGTTTTTTGAGACTGTGGAGATGGATGAAGGCTTCTCTGCATTTGTCCTAAAAAAGAGGTGTCAGGTCTTTAACTGGCCCCCAGTGAGCGCTGTCTGCTGAAATTGTGGAATCTCCTCTCCTTGAAGGAGGGCTGAGGCTAGTGCTCACTTCTAAAGAAAAGTTTACAAATACAGCAAAAGTGATAGGATTTCATGTTCAAAATTAGGTTACAAAAGGATTCTGGTTATCACTTCTCTCTCCTTCTCCCTCTGGCTCTGAAGGAAGCAAGATGCCATGTCATGAATAGCTCTCTGGAGATCCCAAGTCCTAAGGTCAACCAACAGCCAGTGAGGACCCAGGGCCTGCCACCACGGGATCTTCCTCACGTCCACTTTTGAGATGACCGTAGCCCTGGCTGATTCCTTGATTTCATCCTTGCCCTGAGTCAGAGGTACCTAGCTAAACTGCGTCAGATTCTTGACTGCCCCACCCCTGCAAATTTGTAAGACTATAAATCTGTGTTGTTTGAAGCCAGTACATTTTGGTAATTCGTTACGCAGCGATAGATCACTAATACAGACTCCTAACAAATATGGCAAGGAAGAAACTGACAATAAGAACCTGTATGAACCTCACTCAAGCTTATATCCTTTGGGATCAATTAGACAATTTGGGATCCTAATAAAATTCTCAAATCCTTATCTTCAGAAGGGAAGAGTGAGGGTCCATGTGTCCTCTCTCCCCTTGCTCCCTGTCCAGGCACCCTGAGTAGCTCCTTCGCAGTGGTGGTGGTCCATATGCTCCTCCCAGAAGAAGGTCTGTAAGTGACAGCACTACATAGGGATGGGGCTACCTCTGGGTTTTTCCTTTATACTTCTCATTTTATTGCTGGAAACATTTTCTTTTTCACATTAAAATATTTAGAATTTTCCCCCCCAACTGTTTAAAACCTCCCCAACTTTCTCCTCCGGAGATGATCATTCCTTTTCTTTTAGTAAATGTTGTCCTCCCTGAAGTGATCCACTCCAGGGACAAGGAGGTGTCAGGGCTCCTTGCAATTCTAGGGGGCTTTCCCCATCCACACCTTCCCACAGCCGACCATGTGACCATCTGGAACAAAAGTCAAATGGCGGAAAGCTTCATTAACAATAATTGACAGTGCTTGGACCTGGGTTGAACAGAGTACTAATTTTAAATCTTGTCTGGAAGAAGAATTGGATAGGAAAATAATATAAATGAGTAGATTTTCTATTTTTAGGAAAATAATTCTGGAATTGATCATGCTTAACACAGAACTGGCTCTCATACTGGTACCCGGAACACACCCAGCACCCAGGACTCAGCTTGGCACAGATCAGGGATTGAACTAATATTTGTTGAATAAATGAAAGACTAGAACTTATATGGATTGCCCGTTCTTCAAGGAATCAGAATATGAAAAACCTTTAACACTAAAATGCTACTGAAAATATTAAAAACCTCTTTGGTTCTGAAATGGCATGAAAAGTCATAGATACTTTAAAGAAATATTCAGAAGTAGCATTAAGGAAAAGTTTCCAGTGATAGAATATTTACTATGTCAACATTATTGTGGTTGATGGTTATTAATGTTTATTTATTAGGCAAAAAAATCCCTCTGTAAAACATGTTGCTGAAAAGGATAGAAATAACTTTTATTGAGTCCTACTATACGTCATTAGCTTGTTTATTTCCTTCCTACTAGAAAGATTACTACTAGAAATGGTTTTGTCTATTTAGTTGGTCATTTCTGTCCCCCCATCACATACACACCATACTGAACGTAAACCCCAAAAGGATGGCAATGGAATCCGTTCTATTTACCACTTTTCTACAGCCCTGGAGTACAGACCTGTCACATTGCAGGCCTGCAAATAAATATATACATATGTTTAAACTTATAAGTATTTGTTGAATGACTGAATTCATAGCTCATTGACTGCAAATTGATTAGAGCCTGTTTTCACTTAATGCAAAGAATTTAAAGACCAGGTCCTCAAGGCAAGAACTTTTAGAATACTCCTCCACCCCTAACCATTCCTCAACCCTTTTCTTTATGAAGAACAAAATACTTAATCCTCTGTGAGGTTCCCAGTTTTGTGGACTTCCCTCTTCCCAACACAGGGAGGTTGCCTGGGAAGTAAGGCCCCCAATTCAGCCTAAGGCTAGACGGATGGTTTCAAGGGGACGGAGGGATGGGGTTAATGCAGGGCCCATTCAGTGCCTCCGAGCGGGGCCCACAGCACGTGCTTTCCTAGAGACCCCATACCTCCTGGATGGTAGACTCTGCGCCAGTTAATAAATGAGATCTGACAAGACTTTAATCTGAAATGGCATTTCCCTCTAAGGCTCCTCTCAATCTTAACTGGAGCCACAGATAACAGGAGAAAAATAGAAGGAAATATTGTGAAACCGGGGAGACTGCTCTTGCTAACAGCTCAGAGGGGAAAAAAACTTTCTTTTTGGCATTCATCTCAAATTACCTAAGACTTCAGATTTAAGCTCAATTTGCTGCAAGAATTGTATCCAAATCTGGGATAACTCCATTCCTTTTATTCGAGTTCAGTTTTTCTCCTTCTGGTTTTTATTTTTAGCAGTGCTTCAATTATTTTAAGATGATAATAATCATCAGACTTTTTTTTTTGGTTCTGAATTTAGGGAGAACGAGGCCAACAGTTCTCTTTTTCAAAGTCTTCAAGAACCCAAACTTTCACAGTCCCACATTCTGCTCCCAAGACATTAACTCTAATTAAGCTAATCAAACCCATGCACAGTCGTAAGAATAAAAAGTACTAAAGACCAAGACAACTCTATGAGAAACAGATATTATACAATGAAAATAAAATGAATTCTCCAGACTTTTTAAACTACTGTTCCATGAAATACACTTATTTTTTTTAATGAGCTTTGATCTTTTTTTCATTTCATAGACCAAGATGTTGCCATTAGAGGAATGAATTACTTCCTTTAGGTTGACCTCATTCATATTCTATAGTAAAAGCCAATCCGATTACAACTGCAATTGAGCATAATCCAATTAAATTTTTATTCCAAAATATAACGTGATCCTCTGAACTTGAGAACCAACTGGATTCCAAAGTCGGTGAGAATGGCAGAAATTCCCATTTGCGTGAATCAGAAAAGACTATTTACAGGCATTTTTGGAGGAGCTGTATTCTGAGAGTTAGAAAAATGGAAAGACCAGCCCACAGCATCTCACATCAAAAACCTCAGTCAGATGTCTTCCTGGACTAGGCAGAGAAGTCCTGGCCTTGGACCATCCCCCAAATACCCTTCATTAATCTGTTTGCTTTTACTTCCCACCCCTCCCAACTGCATTGTTTTATGTCTTCACCTTCATGGGAGTTTCCTGGCTTTTCCACCCACCTCTTCTTTTTGCTCCCCCACCTGTGGTCATGTCTTTTGAGCTTCTCTCAAGGCTAGTTGTAGACTGAACACCCTCCACCCACATAGATGCCCTTTGTCTCACTGGGAAAAGATTGATATTCAGCTTGGCCAAGGGTTCCTACAGTTGATTCTTCCTGAGTCTCCCGTTGGTTCATGAGAAAACAGATCATTTTATTTTCTTGGTTTACCATCTAGGAATGCTGTAGAGGTAAAATAAAGTGTTTCGTAAAACAAAATCTATAAAGGGCCTTATGCAAGAATGACTAATGCTGCAGTGTCTTATTCTGGAAGAACTCCAAGGAGAGGCAGTGATGAGGAATCTAAGTGGCTAGAACTTCCTGGAATTGTGCAGCATACAACTCTATGCAGTGGCCCTGATGTCAGACAAATGTGCTGTCCTTACAGACATATTCGGGAGAATGAAGCATAAGGACTGAAGGGAGAATAAGGACAGAAGAAAGCAAAAATAAGGAAAAAAAGATAGGAATATGACAGAGAAAAGAGGCTGATGATGTGGAATGATGCCCATAAACATGTGTGTGTGTGTATCCATAGAAAAAGATCTAGGAGGATATGTACATGCTCTTAATAAGTGCTACATCTGGATTGTGGGATGGGGTATGATTTTGAGTTTTAATGGCAACCTTTATAGTTTTCAAAAATCAATAATAAAAGAAAATGCAAAGGATGTGAGAAGAGTGCACTAAATCCTGGTTAGGGAGGGGATTGATAGAGAGAAGACACACAGCTGTAGACTTTAGCATCATACTTTGACACTCATCATCCGTTATCATCCACACTTATATATGCAAGAGACAAGGGTTAGTGACAAGGGGGAGAAAGCAGGGGGAATCAAGAAAGTCAAGCTCGGGGAATGCTGCCCACTAATACTGTCAAGTTAGTTCCTCTTGCCTCTCCTGGCTTTGAGGATTCATATTGAAGTGATGGCTGAAGCCAGGCAGTAAGTAGCATCACCAAGGGAGTCAATATAGATGAAAGAGAAGACCACAGTGGTTATACGCTCGTAAATACCCTCTTTGGAGCACACAGGGGAAGATAAAAGTTAGTATGAGAAAGAAAATCATCCAAGAAGAAGGAAAAGCATTGTCAGGACTGTGCTGTGGATACCAAGGGACCGAAGAAAGAGTTGGTATTATTACAAAGGACTATTAGGGGTACAAATGAGAGAAATGCAACTCAAATTGGCTTAACTCAAATTTGCTCCAATAACCAAAATGTCTAGGGATGTCTTAACTCCACTCCATCCAACACATCTTGCCTGTACGGTATCTGGGCACCATTCAATCCTTTGGTGGTACTCACATACCAAGTACTTTTAATATGTGTATATATATATATACACACACACACACACACACACACACACACACACACATATATATACACACATACACACACATTTTATGTCATGAACTCTTTTACTGCATATTACAGTTTCATGCTTATTACTGAGGCACTTGAAACAGGAAAGCTAGAGACCAATTTTACCAAATATTGTAATTTCACACCTTTCAGAAGCAGTAGGTTTGTGGTGATGATGGTAGGAAACATCTTACTGAGTGTAACTCATTCCTGAACAGTTACTAATAACATTGCCTTGCAAATATGAAGAACATAGTACTTTTTCAAAGGGCTTTCTCATCTATCATGTTGCTTCGCCCTTGGAGCAACCCTGAAAGACAGGCTGCGTGATCTCATGCCCATTTGAGAGATATCATAACTGAGGTCCTCCCCAAGGTTGTAGCTAATCAGAGGCAGAACTGAAGCAAGAATCCAGGATTCTGAACTTAGATCTAGGTGGTATGGTTTAATGGTTAAGAGCACAGGCTCTGAGTCAAACTGTTTAGGTTCAATTCCAACTTCATCAGGCATTGGTTATATGCTCATAAGCAAGTCATTTAGCTGCTTTGTCATTCAGTTTCCTCACTGGTAAAATGAGATGTTGTAGATTGAATGATGTCCCCCCAAAAGATATGTTCAAGTTCCAACCCCAGGTACCTGTGAATGGGATCTTATTTGGAAGTAGATGTAATCAAGCTAAAATGAGGTTATTCTGCACTAGGGTGGACCTGATGACTGATGTCTTTACAGGAAGAAGTAATGTTGAATGCAGACATATAGAGAGGAGAATGCCACAGCCAGAGAAAGCCATGTGATGCCGGACACAGAGAAGAGAGAGATGCAGCTGGAAGCCAGGAAATGCCAAGGATCGCTGGCAACCACCAGAAATTAGAAAAAGGCAAAGAAGATTTTCAGAGCGAGCATGGCCCAGCCCCTTGATTTCTGACTTCTAGCTTCCAGAACTGTGAGAGAATACATTTCTATTGTTTTCACCCAGTTTGTGGTAATTCATTATGGCAGCCCTAGGAAACAGATACCTGGGATAATCACATTTCCTGCCTTTGGTAGATTGTATTATTGTTCAATACTTTTGTTCTTCCCTATGGGAAGATGGATACACCCTCATCTAGTTGATGTCATGTTTGACCATATCACTTGCTTTGGCTGGGGAAATGTTGGTGGGAACGAGATGTACCACTTCCAAGCGGAAGCTCTTAGAGCCTCGTGAGGTTCTACCGTCTTATCTTTTTCCTCTCCCAGGGACATACAGTTCTCAGATAGGGACCACTCCTTCAGCCGAGGTACCCAAATGAAAAGAACATGTAATATAGTTGGGGAAAAACTGAAATAAGCAGTAACGCAAGCAAAAACAAATCTCTGCTGTTACAATCCTCTAACATTTGGGGTTGTTTGCTACAGAAGTATAATTTAGCCTAAGGAGACTGATAGGCTACATCATACAATGTTTGAGGACTCAGTTTCATGATGCTTGTAAAGTGTAGTCCTGGGCATATATATTACTAATATTATTTAAACACTATTACTGTTTTCTTAACTCAAAGAGCAGATTATAATAATTGAGTGTCAATTATGTGCCTAGATAAAGTGTTTGGTTCACAGATGGGTATGTGACCCAAATTAGATAAATACAAATCCTTCCTTGGACTTTTGCTGGCATGTTCTCTTTGGAAGAAGCTGCTTTCTTTTACCTGGGCTCCTAGCTACAAGAGTGACATATGCCTGGCACCGGAGGGGACTATCTTTTTTTTTTTTTTTTTGCGGTACGCGGGCCTCTCACTGCTGTGGCCTCTCCCATTGCGGAGCACAGGCTCCGGACGCGCAGGCTCAGCGGCCATGGCTCATGGGCCCAGCCGCTCCGCAGCATGTGGGATCCTCCCAGACCGGGGCACGAACCCGCGTCCCCCGCATTGGCAGGCGGACTCTCAACCACTGTGCCACCAGGGAAGCCCCGGGACTATCTTTTCCATGGTAAGGAGAGAGTCTAGCTGAAAATGAAGTCAACACAGAGAAAAGATGCTAGAGTTAGAGAGAGGAAGAAAAAGCAGTCATATGGACATCATGTAAGCCTCTAGGATCCAGCTATGCTTAATCAGATGCACCCTTAGATTTCCCAGTTACATGAGCCAATCCTTTGCCACTTTTCTTAAGCTGCTTTGAGTTGGGCTTCTGTTAATAGAGAGATTCTTGATGCCCGGGGAAGTGTCCTAACCTCCTGCTACCAGATGGATGCTCCTCAAGGGTAAAGCTTTGCCTCACTCATCGGTGTAATTCTTGTAGCTCTCAGCTGAATGGGGCGTATGGGTGTCCACTTAAAGTATGTTTGGGAATTTAAGCATACGATAGGCCCTTAAGAGGAATGTTGGTCTCTGTATACACATAATCCACAGAGGAAGTTGTGATTTATGCTACACAACTATGCTCAGAAGATCACAAATAATGTGTATTCCAAAAAGTGTTATTTGAAAAAATCTGAACACTTGAAGAGAAGGAAAGTTAGAAATTAAAAGCAATAATTTATCATGTACAAAGTCATTCCAGAGAATCTGTTCAACCTTTCTGAATCTCTGTTTCTTCATCTGTAACATGGGATAATATTAAAAACTTTCTTTTCTTCCTTGGGACCCAATGAGATAATACATGCAAAAATAGGCTACAGAGTTTTACAGCAAAGAGTAGACATTGTCATCACACATTCATAGCTAGAAACACGCTATGTAGACTGAACAAGTTCTACTGGACACTCTTGGGACAAAGAAATGGGATAATGGGGTGATTCCCTTTGAGACTTGAAGGCTTTTTTACTGGTATAAGCGAAGTGACCCAATTTATCACAGCAAACAGCCACATTGAAGTTACATTAACCCCAAGAGGAGAATGAGTAAAATCAAGATAAAATATGTATTCTTAAAAAAAAAAATATTTATTTATTTTTGGCTGCTTTGGGTCTTCGTTGCTGCGCCCAGGCTTTCTCTATTTGTGGCGAGCGGGGTCTACTCTTCATTTTGCATTACGCGGGCCTCTCATTGCAGTGGCTTCTCTTGTTGCGGAGCACGAGCTCTTGGCATGCAGGCTTCAGTAGTTGTGGCATGTGGGTTCAGTAGTTGTGGCTTGCGGGCTCTAGAGTGCAGACTTCAGTAGCTGTGGCGCGTGGGCTTAGTTGCTCCATGGCATGTGGGATCTTCCTGGACCAGGGATCGAACCCGTGTCCCCTGCATTGGCAGGTGGATTCTTAACCACTGTGCCACCAGGGAAGCCCCAAAAATATGGATTTTGAGCCTGATTCCTAGAAATCACAAAAGACTACCAGTGAGACTGACAACAAGTAATCAAACTCAGCAAGACTTGGAAGCCAAAAATATAAAAGATAACACACTGGCTGATGCTGACTACAACCAAGGAGGACAAATAAAGACACAACAGGCGAGAGGACAGGACAATGGCCAACCTTCCCAGGTATGGAGACCCATGAGAGCAATCTGCAAGACTGGGCTTTTTTTTTTTCCCAGTGGAAAATATGCTTTTTCTCTAACTGCTCATTCTCCTGACTTGCTTTCCTGTGGTCCATGTTCCATACAACACCCATGGAGATCTTTTCAAAAAAGTAAAACAAAATTTCTGCATTGGTTAAAACTTCCAAGAGTTTCCTATCACAATGAGAACAACATCCCAACTCCTTACCGTGGTCTAGAAAGCTCCCAGTGAACTAGCCTCTGCCCCGTTGCAGGTCTTTCTCTGCCGAACCAGGCAGTCACACTAGCCTCTTCCAACACAGCAGGCTCATTTTCACCTCCAGACCCTTGTGCTTGCTATTCCCACTGCCTAGGATGCTCTTAATCATGTCTCTGCATTGCTTGTTTCTTTCTTAGATTTCTCTCTCAGATCGGTGCCACCTTCCAAAAGGTCTTATCTGACCGCCTGATCTAACGCTGCTCATTCCCCCACATTACTCTCTCCTATTTCTAATTCTCATCGCCTGAAATCATGGCTTTAATTTGTTATATGGATATTTACACGTGTATCTACATATAGGTATACACATACAGATATGTATACATACAAACACATATGTCCTATATACATAAATGTATATATGTGTATTTTTGGCCCAAACTAAATATTAAGTTTTGTGAACGTTGGGCCTCTATTCTTGTCTTGTTCACCCCTGTGTCCCCAGTGCCTGGAATAGTGCCTGGCTCATAGTAGTTCTCAATAGATTCTTATTAAATGAGAGAGCAAATCACTCCCAGCAGCCCCTGCTCTTACCCGATTTCTGCATTTGCTGACCTTGCGTCCCCCACCTCCTGGTTCCTGTAATAGAGTATTGACAAATTCCAGGACTGAAATGACCCTGAAAAGTCCATTCTCCCGCCTGTAGACAAGACTATGCCTGAGCCATTTCTGATCGATAGTGCCCCTCCCCCATTTAAATGCCTGTTCATAGATAACCCGAGTGGTACATGACCTGCAGAGAGGAAGTTTCATTCCTGTATTTAGTATTTCTCTGCTTTGCAGAGTAGAAAGGAGAAGAAAGTCCTGATATATGTCAAGTGTAACAAGTAGTTTTCAAGTCCAGTTTACTGGTATCTGCCTGGAGTGATGTGTTGAAGAATTTTAGTGCTGTGTTGTGAGCTCTTTTTTAAAAAAAAAATCAATCTTGGGATTGATTAGCAAGGTCTGCATGGGCAGAGGATAGTGGGATGATGGTTTTATGGATTTGCAGTTCCTAAAACCCAGTTTCCTCTAGACATCTACACCATCCTGCCTGCTTTTGGTGATGTCACCAAAAGATTGTGGGTAAAAGAGCTGGGTCACTACTTTCCTATATCTCATAATGAAATACTTTAACTATCTCTTATCTTCCCTAATAATCTATAAAAGCACTAGGTCCCATTACCTCCCAAACTGGGAAGTTTCAAGCCAAATCTGTAAGTAAATAATATCTCACAAGCAAGAAAGAAAAACAGGGCAAGACAAGAGACAAATGAATTCCCTCTACATAAACATGATATTCTAAGTTGAAAGACTAGATCCTAGGTCTCCAAGGATGTGTCTAAAGATTCAAGCTTTCAGCTCTAGGTTGGTCTGTCTCTTCCTGGACTCATATTTCTAAGCTCCTCCTATACATATCAACCTGGATGTTGCTTGGGCAACTCAGACTCAACACATCCAAAACAAAACGTGATCTTATGATTCGCTTCCACAACACTCAAATGCTGCTTTACTTCTCGTCTTCTCTAGTCATTCAGTAGATATATCTTCAGCACCTTTTTATGTGCCACATACCATTCTAGGCACTGGGCCACTGAAGTGAATGATACAGAGGATTTAAAGAAATGATGGACAAGATTACCAGATTATACAACTGTAAGGGACACAAATTATCTTGTGTTCTTTGTAAATAATGCTGCTGGAGTTGTGAAACATGGTGGCCTTCTCATGGAACTCCACTTCTAGAAAGGAAGATAAGAAAGAAATGTGTATACAATAAATAGAAAAAACCCTTTTCAGATAGTGATAAGTCTTATGCAGAAAATAAAGCGATAGAGTAGAGAGTGGGTAGCATTGGGCCACACTTGATGGGAGCACTAGGGAAGGGAAAACATCATTGAGGAAATGACATGAATGGAGATCCAAATCAGGCACCAAGTCAGCCATGTGAAGATGGTGGCAGAGCATTTCACGCAGAGACGTAAGTACAATATTCAGAAGGTGGCAACAAGCCTGGGTATTTGAGACTCACAATGGGGAGCCCTTTGGTTAGAGAGAATGAGTAAGGAGAGAGTGGCAGGAGATGAGATCTGAAAGCAGGACCACATCAGGGTGGAATCTTCAGGTCACAATCTTCATCAAAAACAAAAAAGAAAGTTGGGGGAAAACACCACAAACTGGAACAATACATTTTCCAGACAATCAATTAGCAATCAATAAAACTTAAGTATTTAGAATATTTCAAGAACTCTTGCAAATTAAAGAGAATAAGAAAAAACAACTCAATAGAAAATAAGCAAAAGACATGAATAGGAACTTCACAGAGGAGGAAACATAAATGTCCAATGAAGAGTGGACCTCATGCTCAACCTTAGTTGTAAACAGGGAAAGAGAAACTAAAACCATAGTGAAACACTTTTTATAACCACTAGATTGGCCAAATGTTAATAATATTAATAAAATCAACTTTCAATGAGGATGTGAGGTGGTGGAAACTCAAACAGCAATTTGAGAATATAAGTAAAAAAAAAAAAAAAAAACAGAAATAATGAGAAAAACAATCTGGCAGCATTTTATAAAATCAGAAAGGTACGCCCAGTAAGACCTAAAATTTTGGCTCTTTGTCTCTACCTAGAGAAACACATGCATGTAAATTCCAGAGGCACGTCTGTGAATATTTGTAACAGTTTTGTTTAAAATTGCTCAAACAGGAAAAACCTAAATGCCCATACACAGAATAATGGATACATAAATGATGGAATACACAGAAGTAAAATCCTACACAGCAGCAAAAATGAATAAGCTACAGCTACATGCATGAATGAGGATGAAATGTAGAAGACGAAATGGAATAAAAAAACAGATGCAGAAGACATACAAAATAATCCTACTTCTATAAAATACATAGAGAAGTAAAACTAAAAAATATAGTGTTTAGAAATATATACAGATGTGGTAAAATTATAAAAAAAGCAGGGAAATATTTTTTCAGAATCAGAAGAAAGAAAAAGATGTGAGAGATTGGCCTCACTATAATAGGAGAGGGAGGGAAGCGGGCAAGGTAGAGATGAAAACAGATTGGCCTTGAGTTGACAGTGGTTGCAGCTGGGTGATGGGTCAATGCAGGGTTCTTATCAATTCTCTCCACTTTTGTTCATGCTTGAGATTTCCCACTACTTACTATGATCTGTTTATGTATTTATATGTATGTGTCCACATACATGTGCATATTTTGATTAAATCTGTGGGAGTGAGGAGGGATGGGGATGAGGTTGGAGAGAAGCACACAAAGAATGGCAACCGTATTGGCAACGTCCTAGTTCTTAAACTGAGTGGTGGGTGCATGGTGTTTATTACTGTTATGCTTCACCACCTCAATAGGTGTTACATATATCATATTCGTGATATCTTCTTTTTCTTTTTTTTATTTTTTTTGCGGTACACTGGCCCCTCACTGCCATGGCCTCTCCCGTTGCGGAGCACAGGCTCCGGACGCGCAGGCTCAGCGGCCATGGCTCACGGGTCCAGCTGCTCCGCGGCATGTGGGATCCTCCCGGACCGGGGCACGAACCCACGTCCCCTGCATCGGCAGGCGGACTCTCAACCACTGCGCCACCAGGGAAGCCCCGTGATATCTTCTTTATAATTCAAAAATTAGTAAAATAAGGAAGAAGAAAGAGACAAAGCAAGAGGGTGAGATGGTTGGTCCCAGGCCTCTACTCCTAAACTTTAGACAGCTGAGGGCTTCCCCCCATTCTGTAGATAAGAAAACTGAGTCTCACAATGCCTACACGCTGATGCAGCATCAGTGCAGGCATCCACAAAAGGGTCAACAGCACAGGGTGTCAGGGAACCCAAGATGCAACTCCAGGGGCTGGGTCTGACTCAGAAGACGGTCTTTTGGAACATGGGCTACAGCCACAGTGACCAAGGCGGTCAGGACGCATGGCAACTGCAGCCTCATAGGTGGGTGCCATCCCCAAATGAGCCGGCTCTGATTCTGCTTATTCTTTGGATGTAAACAAGAATGAGATTGTCCAGCCCACCTGGGAGCCTTGGAGCATATCCGCAGAGGGTCTGAGCAAGCAGGTGATCAGAGCCAAAGGAACTTGCAAGTTGAAACTTGCAAGTTTCAGAATTCTGCCCGTAGCGGGTTATCAGCTTTGCCTACGGGGTGTTCTACAAAGGAGCATGATCCTGGACAAATGCCCTGCTCCTCTTCCCACTGAATAACTTGCCCGAGTGAGCCCCCATAGCCCTGCTTCCTCACCCTCTCTCTCCCGGTTTTAATTGCCCTCACAAAGGCGTACCCGCAGGACCTGACGCATCTCACTGGCAGTCACAAAAGCAAAGGAACTCCAGGTTACGGCCACAATTCAGCCTCAACTCTCCCCCATTGTGCCCAGCCCCCGGCAGTGGAATCAGAGCCGTCGGGGGTCTTACATATCTCATACGTGCAGCAAAGTGGGGGAACAATGTGACAAATTATGAACAAGCTCAGAGCCAAGCCTGCGGAATTCTTCCCTTTGTGAGCCTGCATCACATGTCAGCTGGGCCGCTGGGCCAAGGCGGGGACCCAGACCGGGGGTGGGGGACATCCCAGCAGCAGGGGGCCAGCCCAGGGCTGGAACACTTTTCACACTTGGGAACACTGCCCCTTCCCCCAGCCCCTGGTCCTCTCTCTCTCTCTCTCTGTCAGATAACAAGGGAAAAGAAAATTATTTTGATCCTACTTTTTTTCTTTTAGATCTAAATATTCCACCAATACTATCCTTGCTAAAGAAAACAAAACCCAAGCAAACTTTCAGAGTCCTTTCTCCCAAGGGCCAAAGGGAAAAAAAGCACCAGGGATGTGGGTGATCATACTTTGTTCCTAACACTTCATCCTAAAGAGCCTGACTTCTCTTCACCTCCTGGTGCCTCCATTTCCTCATTTGTAAATAAAGATCTAAATAAATAAATAAATAAATAAAAACAAAGATGACGACCCCTACATCATACAATAAGAGTTCCTACTTCATACGACTGTCATAAGATTCAACATCTATAAAGGGTTTAGAAGAATGTCTGGTACACAGAAAACCCTCACCATGTGTGGTGGGGTTATTATTATTTACAGTAGTACAAGGAGAAATATATACCCTGTGACAATTTGGACCATTTTCCCTCACCCTCTCACTTCTTAGCAGATTCTCTATAAGACGGGCCACCTCTGGTGCTTCAAAGTGCCTAGTGAGAGGTAGAGTTTTAGAATCCTCAGTGAGCATGTTCCCTAACTGCCACAAGATGACACCCAAAAGAAGACTCTCCATCCCTGGAGCTGAAACAAACTTCCTGGATGAGGATGCTCTGTAGCAACTGGAAGGCTTCTCTCAAGTTCCCTTTCCAAGTTGTGTTAGGAGACTTGTACCAGATCTTCTCAGGATAACAAGAAGAAAACATCCTTTACACAAAGAATTTGTGAAATACACTAGTAATCACTTTAGTATTCCAGGTGCAAACTCCTAAGGCTGGTCCCTTTTCTGAACATAGTTTTGTCACCAAGTCCCTGAACTGCTTTTCTTCCTTTCATTTTTCTTTTCTCTTCTTTTCCTTTTTTTCCTTTCTTCTTTCTTTTCTTTTCCTTTCCTTTCCCTCCCTCCCTCCCTTCCTTCCTTTCTCTCTTTCTTCCATTTAGTTTGCCAGTAGCTGTTTTTTGCAAGATTCTCATCAGATTCTTAATTGCAGGGATTTTTCTTTCTTCTCTCTATTGGTTCAGAGACATTAAGTGAAGTCACACGTTTTGCTGATTTAGTTCTCCATAGTTTTTCATTGATAATGGACAATTCAGTGACCACAACAATGATTATGATAGGTCTCATCATCAATTTGCCAAATCTTCACAAACCTTAGGAAAGTGAAAGAGCGGACGAGAATCAAGGTTTAACATACCTCTTGTCTTTGCGGATTAGAAACCTGAAAAAGACTTCCTTTTTAATAGTAGAATAAATAAAAGAAAGTGACACTCCATTCTTTAAATTAGCAATAGACAGATTAATATGGCAGCACACTGTCTTCTCCCAAAGTATCAGAAAAAATACTTGTGTGTTTGGGCAACTAATACACTTCTTTTCTTGGGGAGACCTTGAACATTTACCTGGGTCGCATGTCTTAGGGTTTTTAATGTAGCCTGTTGGTGTGCATTTCAACAGACAGAACTGAGCACACAGGGTAGAGACTGATAGAAGAAACATCCACAGCTCATTTTATAGCAAACTGTGCAAATAGGAAAGCTCTACAACTCTTTTCATGCATGGTTACCGAACAACGCCGATGTGTCCTCTGTAGGGCTAGTTGACGAGAGAAAGAATGCAGGTCCCGTCTTCCAGAGTGTGGCATCTCCCTGGGAAGCCTAGTCATGCACCTATGAAATAGCAGTCACTCAAGGCTGACAACGATTCAATTCCCAGTAGAACCTGGAACCATAACAATGTTGTACAATGGAAGAGGGAGGTAGTCGCTGGTAGCAAAGGCTCCAGGGAAGAGGAGGGACCTGGGAGGACAGTAGCATTTGGAGGGAGAAAAGGAAAAGCCAAGAAGGCTCAGATATTGTGAATACTCAACACAGTTTCCTCTCCATGACTGTGGCAGCCATCACTAATCAATCATCACTAATCAGTCATCACTAATCAATCAGGCCACCGTTGTCCCCCTGCCCCCAAGTCAAGTCTAGGCTTCAGAATCCTTCTCAACACAGCATTCCAGGTTGGCATCCCCAACTGTTTAGGGTGAGTTCATAAAATAAACCTTTTTATCCTTCTGAGTGAAGGGAAGTGAGATGAGTAAGCACACAAGCCTGAGAGGAGATGTAGGTATTCAAGAGACTTCAGTCATGAGCCAAGTTTCCTGGTGGCCATGAGTGATAGAGACAGATTGGTAGGATGGTGGAGATTAAGTAGGGCCTAAACTGCCCCATTATCTCTAAATAATGGGGAGGGGTGGGATTAGAAGCCACCGCCTGTATTTCTGACAAATCCATGCACATTTTGAGTGGAATGGGGCAAGCTGTAAGGCACTGGTGAGCTACTTACAAATAACTGTGTATCTGTCAGGATGCTACTGAGATGTGGACAAAATACTGTAAGAATAGTATGTCACAACCGACTGCATTTGTAGTATCCTTGAATAAAAGCCAGCAAGAGACATGGACAGGCAGGGAGATAGAGCTTCCCTTAGAGGATAATTGGGCAGCTTTGTGGCAGCACTTCACTCTGCCATCCACCCCACTTCCTGCGCTACCAAATCGGGGCAGGAGATCTCTCAGGCTGGGACTAGGCCGTCTGGTTCTGTCTGGATTTGGTGGTAGCTGCTCGGTGCTTTGGCTGCTCTCCTTTGCCCAGCACAGCGGCACAGGCTGAGGTTTGTAATCAGCACAGGCTGAAGCTTGGAATTCCGTGCAGAATCGCACTTTGTTTGACCGCATCAGAGAAGGAACACACTTCTGCTCCCCTTTCCTTCTCTCCCTTCCCCAAGGCAGCACCTCCACCCACCCCATGCTTGTTGAGAAAGGATGTCATCATGGTCCCCGGGACCCACAGATGCTGATCAAAGGCAGAGACCTAGCCTATGGCGATAGAGTTTTGCCAAGTCTAAAATGTAACCTCTGTAACTGCAGATGGCTCTTTCTCCATCCCAAACGAAGCTTCCTTCATGAAACTAGGATGGCTTTTTTTTTTTTTTTTTTTGCGATACGCGGGCCTCTCACTGTTGTGGCCTCTCCCGTTGCGGAGCACAGGCTCCGGACGCGCAGGCTCAGCGGCCATGGCTCACGGGCCCAGCCACTCCACAGCATGTGGGATCTTCCCGGACTGGGGCACGAACCCGTGTCCCCTGCATCGGCAGCGGACTCTCAACCACTGCACCACCAGGGAAGCCCTAGGATGGCTTTGATTTCTTGCAGTCTATATACTCAGAGATTTTCCTAAAAAACAAAACCCCAAGGGAAAGCATCTTCAGGCCAAGCACATATCTACCCCTGAGACACCAATTTTGTCAGGCAACTTCCCTCCCTCCCTCCGCATTCCAAGGGAGATTATTAATTGTCCCTAGGAGAGGAGGCCAGATAAAAGGAAGATCCCCAGTTGAGATGCAAATCCCACAAAAGGAGCCATTGCTTCTCCTCCGTTTGCCAAATCAACGTGAGCCAGAGGTCTCAGTGACAACGGAGAAAGTCATCACTTAAGGAATCACAGCCACTGCCCCAAACTCTGGATAAGGATTTTGTTTTATTTTAGGAAGACAAAGATGGCTTTTTTGTTTAGCTTAACATTACGAGGTGCATAATCTTTCCTTTCTCCCCTGCTCCCAAATGGAGGCTTCCACACCAAATTTTGTTTCCCGACCAGAGAAGGAGCAATCGTTGGCCTCCTCATGGCCCCGAGGGTCCCCCCCCCACCCCTCCAACCCACAAGCTTTTGTGTTTACTCTTGGACTGTCCCCTGGCAAACAGCATTCGACCGGGTTATCTGGCCAGTTACAGCCTTCAAGGAATAAATATCTAACACCTTGTTCCCTTGGGCAGTTCAAAAGCCTGTCACTGGGGTACACTGGTGGTTTTAAAAAAGGCTATGATTCATATGCGAACGACAGGAGGATTTTCATGATTTCATAATAAAATGTGGAAACGCTTTGATCGCAAGTTGTAAGAAGGTGTGAAACAGTGCCTCCGAAACAGACAGATATTTGTGTAAGCATCCTTTATGTATTGCCAGTGCGGAATAATAATATATCAAAGCCCCAACTTACCTCATCTGCCTGGTACAGCCAAGGCATAAATAAAAGGGAACAATGGAATTACTATTACTCACTCACTGAGAGCCAGCGACATCACTGTATCCTTTATAATTGCTGGCAAGAAGATTAATGTTTTGTTAAATATCTGAGCAAGGTCACAAGGGGGCTTTCAGGCCTGTCTAAACATCTAGTCTTTAAGCTCCTTCTCTTCACTTGCTCTTTTTTGAGGAAATGAACTTGTAGCGTTTCCTCTAATTATGGTGATTTTTGCTTTTGAAAGCAGGCCCACATCATCACCTCGCTCCGAACACACACACACACACACACACACACACGCACACGCACATGCACACGCACACGCCTTTTCCAAATGATATTTGGGGACAGGCTTGATTTAGCTACAGCATATGGGCAATGTTGTTATGAGGCGACCTTGCCCTTTTAACCAATGTGGATAATTCATTGCCTGTCACTGAGGCTTGAAGCCACGGGCTTGTGCTTAAGAGATTGAGTTTATTGGGGTCCTCCGGGGGCTCCCTACCAAAGACTGCTAGCATCGTTTGCTGCACTTCTGTTATGTTTAGCCCGTACACCCGTCCATACAGATGTTTCCAACAGCAAACAGTTCGTGACCCAGAAAGAACAAAATATTTTGGCTTTCCCTGCCTTTCAGCACCTGTTCAAACCAAAGGGCCTTTGGAGCTCTGAGCACAGATCAGAAGGCCCAGCCAGCAACTGGAGAGAGGCCGCGTCATGGCTGGAGCCAAAGTGACAGATTCAGGCCCCTCCGTGCGATGACCCTTAACTCCCACAAGTGTCAGAGGGAGGCAAACGGCTGATCCCACACAGGGGTCGACCAGCTTCATGCAGAGGCTCATGAATATACCTGTCAGCTTATTTCTACTATGTCAGAAATTAACCCAGAAACTCCATGTCCCTCCCGCCACCATTTTATTCTGTATGTTTCAGGGCAATGCCGTGGCTTTGGTGCAGCATTGGGCTCGAGCCATCTGCCATCTGTGCAATGTCTACAGGGCAGTAGCAGACTTCAGAGGTTCTTTCTGGGGCTTGGGGTAGCACCCTGGGGGTGGCAGAGGCTCTTTACATTTTCCCACAGAGAACCAGTGACAGCACTTAGAGGGCTTGGGATCAACAAGAAGGTCTTAAAAATATGGCTCAGTGCACGGTAGGAAGCCCTAAGGGGGCCCTCTTACCTCTGGCAGAATCTGACAGGAAAGGCATGGTGGAGGTTGCCCAGGGGGTACAGGGACCACCTCTCCAGGGTCTGTTTATCTCACCACTCCACGCACTTTGCCTGGGCAAAGGGTTGTTTTTTTTTTTTTTTTTTTTTTTTTTTGCCGTACACGGGCCTCTCACTGTTGTGGCCTCTCCCGTTGCGGAGCACAGGCTCCGGACGCGCAGGCTCAGCGGCCATGGCTCACGGACCCAGCCGCCCTGCGGCATGTGGGATCTTCCCAGACCGGGGCACGAACCCGTGTCCCCTGCATCGGCAGGTGCACTCTCAACCTCTGCATCACCAG
The DNA here is from genome assembly GCF_964341445.2 of Mesoplodon mirus. Lineage (NCBI taxonomy): Eukaryota > Metazoa > Chordata > Mammalia > Artiodactyla > Ziphiidae > Mesoplodon > Mesoplodon mirus. The sequence continues at coordinate 33,030,952 of NC_138995.1, forward strand.
GGAAGCCCTGGGCAACGGGTTTTTAAGTTGCCAACCCAATTTTAAGGAGATTTGCTTATTTGTTTGTTTTTCTTCCTTGCAGCTCAAGGAGGAATTAAGAAGGAAAAGAGACAGCTTGGAATGAAGGTGGGTGCAGGAGGCAATTAGATGTGAAAGGAAGGATGCCCTGACTTCTGTGACTTGCCTCAGCTTCACTAATCTCAGTGACAGTCGGAGCAGTAGAGGCACAATTACCATATGTGCCCTCTCGCCTCGGCAAGAAACAAAGCAATGATGCTCCACCTAATATAGTTGCTTGTGCTTCACATACACTGCAGACCTTCAATAAACATGTGTTGAATCAGTAAGTGACTGGCTGGCTAGCTGGCTGGGTGGATGGATGCATGGATGCATGGATGGACGACTGTAAAGATTTGATACAAGGTAGATTAGACAAACAATCATATTTATTAGGCATATTTATTAGAATAACTAAATAAGCTTTCTTGGTAGAATAAGGCCAGTCAACTAAGCCAATTCCTTCAACTGGTTCAGTTGAAAACATAATGATCTCTTCCAATGCGGTACAAAGAAAATTCAACGTGATGGACTTTTTGGAGAACCTGTACACAAAACAATGTATTCTGTACTTTCTGTGAAATTTAAGGGGATTTTTCAGGGACTAATTTTGACTATATGACTAAGATTTCCCCTTATTACACTCACTTTAGTATATAAGAAGCTATCTTCATGACACCTAGGAATCTTATACCCGTAACTCATAAATATGAGGGGTGAGATTATGCCCTCTCACAGTGTGCAGGCTGAGTTTTTTCTTCTTGCTGCGTGCGGAGGATCATTTCATTCTGCTTCCCATGATCTGAGAGGAAGAATACCACAGCTGCTCAGATAAATGAATGAATTGAATGTTAGTCTCCTTCTACACATCAGTAATGAACAGGGCTCAGGTTGATAGTTTCCTATAATTTGTTCAGGTCCATCAACACCAGTGGTTGGCAAAAGGACCACAAGGAGAACACATGAAGTTTTCTGAGAAAGCAGAGTTATTAGAAACTCCCACCTGGAAAGTTTAGCTTGAGATGTCACTGCCTTGGAGAATAATGCTATATGAACTTGGCAAAAATGATCCTCAAGCAGGAAGGGCAATGGGGACTGGAGGGTGAGGAGGCAGATATGTAGTTATGTTAGGGCACCAGATATTATGGTTTGTTGTATTGTATTTGTTATGCTCACAACCAATGCAATACAATGTTGTCACTGCTTTTTGCCATATCAATATAAGGAGCTTGTTGGCCACCTGGTAAGGCTGCAACCTGACCCCATTAACTGTTTGGAAGGTCAATGTGGTAGGTATCTTCTAAGATGGTCTCCAATGATCCCCACCTCATACTATTCATGCCCTGGTATAATCCCCTCCCCATGAGTATGGAATGGACCTAGTAATTTGCTTCTAATAAATAGAATATGGCAAAAAAGATGAGAAGTCTTTTCTGAAGCTAGGTTTCAAAAGATTGCGATTTCCATCTTGCTCACCTTCTCTTGGCCTTTCACTAGCTTGCTCTGTAGAAGCCAGTTGTCATGTTGTAAGCTGCCCTATAGAGAAGTCCCCAGGGCTAGGAACCTAAGGGGCCTTCAACCAATAGCTGGGGAGGAACTGAGGCTTCCCAACAACCACATGAGTGAGCTGGGAAGGGGATCCTTCCCCAGTTGAGGCTTGAGATGACAGCAGCCTCTGCAGACACCATGATGGAAGCTCCCAGGAGACCCTGAGCCAGAGCACCATCCAAGCTACACCCAGATCTCTGACCTCCTGAAACCATAGATAATATTTGTTTCCTTTAAGCCAGTAAGTTTGGGGGTTATTTGTTATGCAGCAGCAGATAACTAATACAGTTCGGATTTGCCACCTAGCATGATTTTTCCTTCAGAGTCCAGCTCCCTCTTTGTAACAATCAATATTTGGTAATTTTTGTTTGCTTTGGTTTTTCTTTTGAGGACTGAAAAGAAACTCTAGGCTAGAGATAGGTGACTGATATGTTCACTCTGTTAATTCCTTGCTGGAGAAATTCTGTTCTGGTTATTTTCATTGCATCAGAAAGAGCATTGTTTTAAGCCAAAACTCAGTGGCTTACAGTGACGTTGTTTTAATTTATTTCTTGGATTCTTTAAGTCAGAAATTTGAGCAACATGTAGTTGGATAATTTTTCTGGGCGGCAACTGATATCACACAGAGGTGTTCAATGAATATCTGGGCTTGATGGAGGGACCAAGGCAGCTTCCTCACGTGTCCAGTGGAGCGACTGTCCCTTGGGAGTTCATCTGGCGTGTCAACCAGTGCACAGGTGGCCTCTCCAGCCTGCAGGTCTCAGGGTGCTCCAACTTCTCACATGGCAGCTGGCTTTCCCAAGAACAAGAGTTTCAACAAGTTTGGTTCCACGTTCATCCTCTGAAGAAGCATTTTCTGATTGGTTAGACTCATAGAGGGAGCACCAGACCCAATAAATACTTGGGAGAGAAAAGGAAAAATATGGTCCAAATAAGTTGGAAAACATTACCTTCCCTAGCTCCCTTTTGGACAATCGAAATGTACATTAGCATATGAAAAACCTTAAAAATCAAGAACACAGTGTAACTTGTTTAATCAACATTTTGCAAATATATTAAATACAGAACCATAACCCTATTTTGATACATAGAAAGATTATCTCACTTTTGGAAGTAAGGCACCAAGGTTGACAACTTGTCCTTTCAACATCAGTAATATTAACAAAGGCCACTCAAAGATTGTCCAGGGCAGTGCATTCAGTAGAAGCTTCTGCAGTGATGGAAATGTTCAACATGGTAGCTGCCAGCTACAGGTGGCTATTGAGCACTTGATATGTGAGTAGTGCAGGTCTAGGTCTAGTTCATCTCATTCTTTACTATTGATTGAAGGTCCCACACTTGGTGAAGTCACAGAGTCCCCCTAGTGCCCTCTCATCTTTTCAGCTACTGACCAGTCCCCCTTGACCTGCAAGATCAACCCACAATCAAGCAAGTAGTAGACCTTCAGCACCCTACTTCAAGGCTAAGGTTGTTCTGACTGTTTGTAATGGTTAATTTTATGCGTCAACTTGACCAGATCACAGGATACCCAGATAGCTGGCTAACCATTATCCCTGGCTGTAATTGTAAGGGTGTTTCAGAAGAGATTAGCATTTGAATTGGTGAACTGAGTAAAGAAGATGGCCCTCCCCAGTATGGGTGGGCACCATCCTATGTGTTGAGGGCTTGAATGGAACCAAAATGCAGAGGAAGGTTGAATTAGTTCTGCTTGACTGGTTGAGCTAAGAATAGATTTTCTCCTGCCCTCAGTGCTCCTGGATCTCAAGCCTTCAGACCCAATGGAATCTCACCATTGGCTCTCCTATTCTCAGGCCTTCAACCTATACCACCAGCTCTCCTGGGTCTCCAGCTTGCAATGGCAGATGGTGGGACTTCTTAGCCTCCATAATCACGTGAGCCTATATCTTATTATAATAAATTTCTTCACATATATACAGAGCCTGATCTCCAGAAGCCCTCAGGGACAGCTACTGCTCCTTCTGGGGCAGCTGTCACGGTCTCCCTGTTAGATTGTGATAGTGCATTACCAGGTGGCAGTAATCTCAAGAGTGAGATCATAGCTCTTCAAGGGTATGGCATGGAACAGTGGATAAAGCTGGGGTTCCTGAAGCCGTACTGTCCAAGATAAAATCTGGACGCCCCCATTCACTCAATTTGTACATTTGGAGAAGTTAATTGACTCTTCTGGGTCTCAGCTTCCTTTTCTGCAAAATGGAGATAATCATAAGAAAACATCATAGTGTTGTGGTGAGTGGTCCCACTCCTAATATTTGCAGGGCTGAAGGAAGAGCACAAAAGGGGCCATCATGCGTGTGGTCTACCGCTCCCGGTTCCATCCATCCCACAACCCCAAGCCCACCCCTACCCTAGTGGACAGCCACTTCTAGACCTGGGAGCACTTGCTGGTGGGGCATCCCACTTTGAGAGGACAGACCCAGGAAAGAGGTGTGTGCAGCCTGTAGGCAGGACATTCTGAGGTCTGGGCACCCTGAGTGTGGTCTAGAAGAGGGGACGTGAGTTCCAGATGGACATATTCATTGGCTCAGAATGTCCTCATCACGGGGAGAGGCACAGACTGTAAAGGGCCAGAGTGGAGTGGGTAGAATATGTACAAATATACTCAAGCACGCACGCAGGGCCCAGATCAGGGGTCCTTCTTACCTGGATCCCAGATTGGTTCTGAGGGGAAGGAGTAAGTGATGGCTTAGATCAGGGCTGACACCTGGTAAAGAGTCAGTAAGCTGCTGACATTTTTCAATTTAGTTTCACTATGGCCTCTAGCTGTGTAAGGTCCACCGTCCTCTGAGCCTGAGACCTACCAACAGATGATGAGGGAGAAACTTTGAGTTGGAGTGACAATAAAGCCAGTTCATCTCTTCAAAGAGAGTAGGCCAGGGAGACAGGAGGCCTCAAGTTCCCAGCGGCCATCGTATTCTGGATTCATAAGGTCAAACTTTACAGCCCTGTAACTGCCACCCTTGCGAATCCCTATCAAAGATATGCTATCTATTTCATCTCTGCATTAAATGAAAAGACTTCTGTGTTTTTCTTAGAATGATGGCTACAAAAGAGTCATAGGTGACACAAGCATTAAAAAAGGGTAACATATTTCTAAACAGATATCACATATACAGAGCTGTTTATTGTAATGTAAGTGAGCAAAATGTGAGGTGTTCAGATCGCCAGGAAAAGAGTACTGGAAAGAGGAAGTTTACACATGAATTTGCAGTCACTTCACACATAGAGGAGTCTCAGGGCTCAGAGGAGGTTGAGGCCAAAGAGGTGGCCAGGGTGTAAAGGTGTACATTTAAGGAGGTGCTTGCTCTCTGGGTCGTGTAAGTGTGGGATCAACCTTAAACTTAAGGTTGATGTGTTAACCTGGGAGGCTTTTAAAAGGGGCAAGTGGGCTTTGAAATCATGCTCCATCCTCTGATAAACCAGCTGATAAGTTAGCACACAGAAACAATCTTCAGATTATTCGCACACCCCACAGCTGGCTGGCAGCTCTCTAGGCTGGAAATGGAAAAGGCTGAGAATAGCTAAGTCTCTTCCCCACAAGGAGCCACCCTGCCCAGATGTGCAGACAGCCTGTGCATCTGGATGCTTCTTTTGCTTTCAGCTCAGCTGGGAGGCTCACCAACCATGCCTGCCGAGGTGAGCTAGCACCTGATGGGGCAGACCAGCTCCAGACTGAGTCCTAGAGCCGCCCAACCCCCTGTAGGATCCAGGGAGCAGAACAGAGGCATGCTCAGCAGCACAGATATTTGTCTTTGTTTCCACAGGTATTTATTTGTGTTTTTCCCCGACTGTTTTGCATGTCATTGAGACTTAAAGAAGACATAGTGTATGTCCTAAAGAGAAGCAGTAAAAATAATTTAGCTTATTTCTTTCATGTCTGAGTGTATTAATTCTTGCCTACATAAGGAAATACCAAAAACAAACTGTAAACAAGGAATCATTGGGAATCAGATTATGCATGAATAATGATGCACTTTCTCATCTAAGATGTGGGAAGGGGGTTGGGGTGATGTGAATCTAGTTTTAGTGCCAGTGGCTTTAAAAAATGTTTTTCTTTTTCAAAGGAAATTACTCAGAATGTAATAAAAAATGTTTTCTGCTCTAAAAGGATTCATTTACCTTTTGTATCATGAGAAAATAAATGCAATCAATACCTCAATTCTCCTCTGTGGAGAAAGATAATTTCCAAGCTTGAATCCTAGGGAACGGTCATTTAGTTTTGATCTTCCTAATACCACAGATTCAGTTTGTCTTAAGGATTTCTCTGTTACTCAGACTCTTCCCAGAGCCCCCAGTGACTTCAGGGGGTCTCTGCTTTCTTTTCCGCTCTAGACCATCTTCCTTTCCATGTGGTCCCCGTCTTTCCTATAACCCCCCAGCTTAGCACCCAGAGACTAAAATGCACAATGGGCTTTAACCTGGGGAAAAAGACAAGTTGATTATTGTGGCCTCCAAAGATGGGGTCTGCCCCACCTCTCACATCAATCCCAAGTGTGAGTTGGGACCAGTTACCTAACCTCACCATCCCTCACTTTCCTCTCTTGCAAAATAGAAATGAAAAATAGTACTTACCTGATAGCGCATTCATTGAATGAATGCATGAAAAGTGCACCCTCACAGACACACCCAGAGATAACATTTTACCAGCTACCTGGGCATCCCTTAGCCCAGTCAACTTGACACGTCAAATTAACCATCTTACCTACCCTGCCACCTGAGATGCTGCCCATTCACTCCATTGAACATGGATTTATTGAGCCACTATTAAGTGTCAGGCACGAGGGACACATCAACAAAGACAGACAGACAGACAAGACAAACCACTAGTTACTTCTTTCATGAGAACATTTTATTCACGACAGAAGTTATTAACTTGGGATTTCTAAGAGCCACAGTTTCCAGTAGTTTCTCGAAGGGCTTCATGACCCAGGAAAGCTCACGAATGCAGTAGAGTCTGGCTTAGTGAGTTCAAACCCCAGCTGTCCCACTTGATAGCAATGTGACTTCGGGCAACTTCTCAGCCTTCCTGTGCCTCCCTTTCTTTGTGGGAATATTGATAACACCAACCTCACAGGGCTGTAGTGAGGATTCTGTGGGACAGCGCACATAAAGCATTTAGAATCATGCTTTGTCACCCAGGAAGCTCTGCATGCAGGAAGAACACATGAGTGTTCATATAATTTTTAAATCAACCCCTTTTATGGAGGTATAATTTAGGTGCAAGAAAGTATACCCATTTGAGTTGTACAGTTGGATGAGTTTTGACAGCTGTATTCACATGAGGGATATCACCAGATCAAGAGACTGCTATAGCTTTACCACTGGCATAATTATTTTCCTTCGTGGCATTGCTGGGGGCATTCATGGCCTTCGGAAAGGCCAAAATATATACTCAGTATATGTGAGCTATTTTTACCATTATCGTTAGCTCTGAAAACTCACTCCTTGGGGAGAGTTATCTAGAGGCTCAGAGCAAAACAGGGAAGCTCCAATTTCGGGAAGAAAAACAGCTGAAGACTCTTCTGAGAAAGTACTAGGGTGGTCCAGCCAGGCAGCAGAAGGTAAATGGCAGTCGTGGTCTGATCTGCCCCCTCCCTGTTCAAGCCCCCAAGGGCTTTTGAACTTGACCCCCTCCTAAATTCAGACATGCACACAGAGGGCACCCAGCAGGTTTTGCAGCAGTGTCCTACTCCTTAGCCAGTCAAGATTCTCAAAGCGGGAAAGCAGCCCCTGGGCCAGGGCCAGAGAGGTCACTGTCCAGAGTGAAGCCCCTCCCCTTCTGCAGCTTTGATGGAGCTGCCAGATCGCCACCTCCCATCTGCAAGCCCAAGTGTCATGTTTTCAAAAAAGTCTTGCCAAAAAAACCAACAGCGTAGACTCCCAGGAAAACAAGAATTAGATGTATTTTTGTCAAGGCAGGAGCCCTGCCGTGGCTGGCTGCTCTTAGATAAGATATCTGTTCACCTTTCATAAATGTCAGACTTGAAATAAAAAAGGATAATGAGGTCTCATTTCCACCAAAGCAAGCATGCACCTTCTAATTAACCCACAGACCACTAACAAATGTGCTGTTTAGATGCTTTTGCTGCAATTGTCGAGGCGCAAATAGCTTGGGCTCAGAGGATCTGATTTTCTTACCCTCCACTGCTATTTTTAAGATATTTTATTTTATTTTATTATTATTTTTTTTTATGGTACGCGGGCCTCTCACTGTTGTGGCCTCTCCCGTTGCGGAGCACAGGCTCTGGACACGCAGGCTCAGCGGCCATGGCTCACGGGCCCAGCCGCTCCGCGGCATGTGGGATCTTCCCGGACCGGGGCACGAACCCGTGTCCCCTGCATCGGCAGGCGGACTCTCAACCACTGCGCCACCAGGGAAGCCCCTATTTTTAAGATATTTTAAATGGTCCTGCTGAGTCAACATCTGTTCATTCATTTAGCGCACATTTGCATAATACCCACTGTGTGCAAGGCACTTCATCAGGGCTGTGGGGGCCCTTATGAGGCTGTATTTTGAGATGAGCAGAGGACCTGGTGCCCCGCAGGTCGGGATGTGAATGTTGGCCTCATCACTCTACATGTGGTTATAAATGTTACACATGGGCTCATATAAAATGGAGATAATGCTTCTGTGTGTTGTAAGTTGTTGCTGGGATTAAATGAGATAATATAAGTAGAGTGTCTAGCAGGTGGAAAGTGGTACTTATTATAAAGGAGCAGGTCAAGGAGAAAGAGAAGAGAGGGAGTGGGGAGGAAGAGGGAGAATGGGAGGGGGAGGAGGACGAAGGGAAGATGGTGGAGGTGACAAGGAGTGGAAAACACATGCGGAGAAGTAGGAGGTGGGATCTCTGTCTCGTTGATCTCCAGATGGTGAACGCGAGTGACACACATACAAACTACCAGGGTGGAAGTGGTGACTAGAGAGAGATAGAAAATATGACACTTGAAAGAAGGCAACTAAACCTTATAAAGGAATTGGGAGGCAGAGGTCCAGGGATGCAGAGAACGTCAGAGGATGACTATTTTGGAGTCCTTGATGGATGGACAGACCGAAAAGGGAGAGGTGGGCAGGGAAAGCCTTGAGCAAAATCCTGGAGGCGGGATGGTCCAGGCTGTGTTGACAACAGTCCCAGCTGGTGGGGCCGGTGGGGTGTGGTGGAAGGCGAGGCTGCAAACCTATGCTTCACCTGGACCAGGCAGACCGGATGCTTTGCTCTGAAGGTGGTTAGACGTTTTGAATGAGAAGGCGATTCCAGAGGTGGAAATCCAAAGTGAGAGAAATAATTCTGAATTATTTCACTTGGGACACTGCAAGCAAGGAAGAGCATTCTATAAAGGGGGTTTTGTTTCTTTACTGCGGGAACAGTGATGCTCCCTTACCTCTAAAATGCATCTTATGTCTTTCAAAAACAATGCTTCAGGAGTTATTGTAGTTAATTCTAACAAGTTAGTAGTGAGTAAATGGTGGCCCCAAAAGTGATCAGTCCACATCCTAATTCCAGGAGTTTGGGAAGGGAAGGCGACCTTATTTAGAATGAAAGGGTCTTTGCAGATGTAATTAAATCAGGGATCTTGAGATTCGATGATCCAGGTGGGTCCTAAGTCCAAAGACACATACAGAGGAGAGACACAGAGGGAGAAGAGAAGGCCAAGTGAAGATGGAGTGATGCAGCCACAAGCCAAGGAATGCATGGAGCCACCAGAAGCTGCAAAAGGCAAGGAAGCATCTCCTCAAGGGCCCTCAGAAAGACTGTGGCCCTGCCAACACCTTGATTTCAGACTTCTGGCTTTGAGGCCAGGGCTTGGTGATTTCAAGGAGAGTTTTACAAGGTAGGAAGCTGGTTGAAACTAGGCAGGGTTTATGACAACATAATTTTAGATTGGTGGGTAGAGTGAGAGAAGAATCTTGACGCAAGCCTTAATGAGCAAACTGCTGGCCCTGAAAAGTATTTAGTTGATTTATAGGAACAGGTATTTCCTGGAGCTCCAGCTATGTTTTTTTTCTTGGTCCCATTATTTTTCAGCACAGGCAGAGGGACTCATGGGTGTTTAAGTTCTCACCATAAATATATAGAGCAGCAGAAGCACTGTTCTAGGCCCCTGTGTGTGTGTATGTATGTGTGTGTATATCTCTCTCTATACAGGTGTATATGGGCTTACTCATCAGCCTTTCTAATCTCTTGTGATTTTATGGATGAAACATAGGGTACACCATGGTACTGAAAAGATCCTTGTGGCCCATGCTTTAACATAAACTTAGGTGAGAGCAGGACATTTTTTTCCTCATTGGTCACTTAGGAATTAGAATCTCTCCTCTGGGGCTTCCCTGGTGGCGCAGTGGTTGAGAGTCCGCCTGCCAATTCAGGGGACACGGGTTCGTGCCCCGGTCCGGGAGGATCCCACATGCCGCGGAGCGGCTGGGCCCGTGAGCCATGGCCGCTGGGCCTGCGTGTCCAGAGCCTGTGCTCCGCAACGGGAGAGGCCACAGCAGTGAGGGCCCCGCGTACCGCCAAAAAAAAAAAAAAAAAAAAAAAAGAATCTCTCCTCGCCCTCCTCAGAGTGTTTGTATTATAGTTTGCTAGAGTTGCCATACACACCGACACACACACAGACACATATGTATATATATGTATATCCCTGCCTTCATAAATCTTGAATTCTAATGGGAATGTGAAGGAGAACAGAAAATAGAATAGTCAATAAGTACACACATACGTATAGAAAACTGGATTTCAGAAAGTGTTAAGCTTTAAGGAGAAAAATAAAACATGAAAAGAAGATGAGGATTGTGGTGGGGAAAGAGGGAGGAATGACAATATTCATAAGCGCTGTGGGAAAAAATTTGCCTCTGTGGCCACACAGGCTTGGGGAGTGCTGGGTTAAACAAAATTAAAGACCCCATCACCCCCAGAACACCTAAGTCTTATGTCCGTCGTGTTTATGAAGAGACTCCAAGAAGAAACTAAAACAGACAGTATTTCTTAAATGGATTTGGCTTCATGGCCTTCTTTCCATAGAACCTAAGGCTGTTTTTGTCCTTGGCAATTGTTTTAAGGAAGACCCCCATCGTCAAAGGATGCCTGCCCGGAATGCAGGACACCTGCCTTGAAGAAATTGAAAGCCAGCCAGGGAGGTGCTGGTGTGATCATCCAAGGCTTGGGCTGGTGTGGAATCCAGGGGTGAGAAGAAAGAAGCCATCCCAGATGGAGGGTGAGGAAGGGAGAGTGTGACAACCTATGAGCTTCTTCCTAGCAGTTCTGCCAGAATATGGGACCACTTTGCCCAGGAGATGAAGAAACACCTTAATTTTTCTCAGTTTTTTCTGTTCCTATCACTGAATTGGGGTTAACGTTTGTTGAATGAATGAAGAGACCCAATGGATTGAAGGAAACTAGGTAGATGGCATCAAAACGTAATCAGTTTATGGAAAACAATGAGGTTACACATTTTTTAAAATCCCCCGTTACAACTTCACAGCCCCCTCTTCTTGCTTTCACTGCCCCCAGTCTTTTTTCTTTTTGGCCACACCACACAGCATACAGGGTCTTAGTTCCCCGACCAGGAATAGAACCTGTGCCCCCTGCAGTGGAAGCCCGGAGTCCTAACCACCGGACTGCCAGGGACTTTCCCAGCTGCCACTCTTCTAGCAGGATTTCTGGTTTAGTTTATTAGCATCTCTAAGTCACTTAGGAGTGTTTCCATGTGCCTGACCCATCCCCATGCTGCACAGAGTGGGGAGATGACACCTCTGTTGTCTGAACCTCACAACCACTGTGACCCTGTTTCCACACATAGCAGCTCGCCTACTGGACTCCGTCACCTCAAACCCTGGATTGAGTTGCAGATGGAGCCATGGATTGGGTAACTGCTCCCTGCACACCATCCCCCTGGCCGTTCCAGCAACCAGGACGCCTCCTGGCTTCGGGAAAAAGCTTCCTTACCTTTGAAGACCCACCAGGTCCCTGACGTTACAGGACTTCACCAAGGTGTCCAGCCCCCTGTGATTTCAATGGCGGTCTCTTCTCTCCAACCCTCAGTTTCAGGGTACCGGCCACCTCGCTTCTCCCTCCTGACTTGCAATCTGGCCTCCCTGGGGACCACCCCAGGCTTCAGACAAGCTGAAGTGTCCCTGACTCTCAATGAGGGGAGGACCCCATTCAGGGTAACGCTTCTCCCAAGAGGCTTCTCTGACCTGATGTAAATTTTGGTGGTGCAAATAGCCGAAGAACATTGCTCAACTGTACTCTGCTACACCCAAGCCCCGAATGTATGTGTGGAGACGTTCAGGGTGTAACTCCATCCATCAACCGCATCTAGGCCTCCAGGCCTGTCCCAGCATCTGTAAACCACCGTTTCCAACACACCCTGCGCGTTTGCCTTCACCCAACAAGATAATGGAGCTGTTCCTCCTGAGGCCTCCGGGGCTGTGTTTCTGGCTCTGGGGCTCATCAGCTTGGGGACCATCTCCCACCTTGGACAGACCTCGACTTCCTCCCCAGGTCTGAGTCGCTACCTCCTGCCAGGCAGTGCTCAGCTTCATGGGCTCCTGAATCACCCTCCTCAGAAACATTTTGTTCCCAGGGTTTTTTTAAGCTTGCCACAAAAACATAGAATTATTTTTTTTTATTTGAAATTCATTTTCAGTCTTCTTTTATAGATCTGTCATTTATACAATGGCTGGAAAACTTTCTAAAATCAGATATAATTTATGAACCCCTTCTTTTCGGAGTAATGTCATTTTGTACATTAAAATGATAATGCCTGGAGGGTTCAGATGTGTCTCTCCTGCGGGTGGGGAAGGGGAGGGGAGGGAGGGGGAGATAGTGGGTGGGAGGCTGTTCCGGTTCTTCTGAAATAAATCTCAGTGTGCCTGTGCTCAGTACCCCAGCAGGGACTTGCAGGGAACGAAGGAAATAGGGAAAAAAATGTATTTTTCACCTCCTTGAAGTGAGAATAGCAGTGGAAAGCAGTTTAAGCCCCTTACGAAAGAAAAAGACCTTGACAAATAGTTAATGACACCCCTGACCCATAAAGCTTTTAAATTGTACCTGATTCTCAAAAAAAAAAAAAAAAATTCTCTGACGTGGTTGAGGGCAACAGTGTGAAGCAGTAGTTTTCAGTCTTAGCGGCTTATTAGAACTGCTTGGGGAGGCTTTTTAAAAATACATAAGCCCAGGCCCCTTCTCCTCCTTCTGGTTTCATTGATGTGGGCTGGGGTCCAGACACAAGTATTTTTAAAAGTGTTCCACCAGATGAATCTAATGGGAAGAGTGGCCCTCAGAAGATGGGCTTCCAATCTCAAGTCAATATAGTTGGTGCATTGCATGATCTTGGGTCAGTAATCAAAGCTAATGCTTACTTACTCCTTGCCACGGGTCACGTGCTATTCTAAGCTCTTTCCCTGTATTGAGTCTTCTTAACAATCTACGTCGTCCATATGTTGTTGTTAGCCTGTTCCTCAGATGAAGAAACTGAGGCTCAGAGAGATTAAGTAAGCTGCCTAAAGTCACAGAGCCAGTAATTGACTCAGGTGAGATTTGAACCCAGGCAATCTGACCTGGGGGCCCATGCTCTACCTGCTATGCTCACTGATTTCCTAAAGGATCTAAGTTTCTGTTTCTAAGTAGTCTATTAACTCATTTGCTCATCTATAAAATGAGGTAAATGGAGCTCGGTGATTTTTAAAGTTCTGTGGTTACAGGGTCTCAATTTTAAAGAGGATGAAAACGAGTCCCAGAGAAATGAAGCGTCTTGCTGCCATCACCCAGCCACTGAGTCAGGCAGAGCCAGCTCTCCAATCCAGATCTCCTGAATCAGAGTGCAGAATTCTTTCCCCATTTCACAGTAAAGCAAGCTGAAGGAGGAGTTCGTCTCTAAAACAACCCACTGGAAATTAAAGTACTCCACGAAAAGAACGCAAGTCCCAGGTTTAAAATCGTGACTCAAATCTTATACCCATGTTCTTCCCTGTATCTTCCAGGAGACAGACTAAAGTGATATTGAATATAACCAAATTGAGCACCTCCTTTACGGAACCCTGATCTACCTGCTGTGAGGGATAGGAGAGAAGAAAAGAAGTATGGTCTTGTCTTCACTGGAAAAAAAACCAAAACACTCTAGAGCATCAGACACAAGGGAGAAGAGAATTCTCTCTACCCCCCTATGCCAGGGTCATGGGCATCCTTCACTCAGTTTTCTGCCTCTCCCTTCCTAGCTCCTCCTCAATGGAGAGAGGAGAAGTTGTGTTTTAAGGCAATTGACAGATGACATTTATTGGAGGGTGTGGTTACTGTGTTAAAAAGACATTGGACTTTGACCAATTTTTCCTTTCCTTCCACTCCCTGCAGTGGGTAGGGTGGGGTTTGGGGGGGCGGGGTGCAGGCTTCTCCCTCTGATCCTCCACATGCATTCTGAGTGCCCTGATCAATTTTCAGGTCCCCATACCAAGCAGTGGTCCAGGAGACAGTCACAAGTGCCGATTTGGATTCCGAGTCCGGGGCTACAATGTCTGTAGGAGGACCTCTTAGGACTTCCGGAGTCTGAAGACATGCACTTTAACCCCAAATTTCCAGAAACTCTATGTTAAAGAGCATCCTTCCAGCCATCTGCTCTACCATACCCTCAGTGTGAGTCAGCCAGGTGACTAATATTACACTGTGATGAGTAGCATTATCCTAAATGTACCCCGTGAAGCCATCAACAGAGCAAACATTGAAATAGAACAATTGCTTCAGGTTTTGCCCTGGAAGAAGTCACTTAGCACTTATTCAGATCAATAGATACTAACTTCCAAGCAAGCTCAGACATATGGTCTTAAATATTTAGATAAATAAAAAAGGTGGGGTTGAGGGGAAAATTAATTTCTTTTCCTAAGAAAGAAGATTTATAAAGAAGAGGAAGGAGAAAAAGAATTTTTAAAAAATGTATTCTTGCCCATACACCATCTCTTTAGAAACATTTTTATGAGCTAAATGAAAATGAATTTTAAAAAAGGAGATTAAATTCCCCCCAAAACACACGTGGGCTTAAAAATTTAAGGGGAAAATACATTGTGGTTTGGCCAAGCCCAGGGGGGAGGTGCTCTGGCCTGTGTTCATCGCGCAGCAGGTCAGCCATCCCACTGCCTAACCACCTGTCACGCTCTGCACTCCTGGGAGATCTGCACCCAGCCTGGATTGTGTGGTGGACGTTGGGAGCTGTGGCACCCCAAGATGGTCCAGCACCTCGACGCCAACCAGCCAGAATTCATGAGTTTTCACGACGTGGCCAAAGTACAAGGACAGATTTGACCAGGATGGACTCCTACCTCTCCACCGTGGCTGCAGATTGGAAACTAATTGCTTGATCTCTTCCCTGAGCTTACAAAAGTCAGATTCTGAGCAAGAAGACATCAAACCCAGGCTCAGCAATAGATTTACTACCAGAGATAATATGAAGTTAGGTGTCTGGGCCTATGGTTTATATATCTGACAGATTTTGAAGAGCCTACTCTCTTATACATGGACTTATTGATGACTTGACATTCTCTCACCATCCTTTCTTGAGCTCACGTATGTGCCGGACACTGTGTGAAGGGCTTGAACCATGTCAGGTACTTAATCAAAGTAACCACCAAATAAGGATTCTTAGGCTCAAAAATTCAGTGAGTTCTCAAGGTCCCATGTCTGATTTCTGTTGGGGGAGGCGTAAAGGGGGCAGGAGCCAATTTGTCAAGTTATAATGCCATGGTCCTCATATCTTTAACCACTTCATTAGAGTATTACTTAAAATGTAAATTTGAAATGTGTGCAGCAGTCATCAGTAACTCCAAACAGTTCATTTATAGAAAATAAGCACAGGGGAGTTGGCACTCCCTCATCTCTTAGAGAGAACTTCTAGATAAACTCTGACCTGGTTGCTATGTTTGGGCAATGCATTATCATTTCAGTACCGATCTGAGAAAACCATAATTAGTCATGTAAATATGTTAGAGGAAAAAAAGATAGAAATAATATAGTTCTTTCTCTGTTCGTCCCTCAAATAAATGTAGATAATCAGAGTGTGTCTATGCCACAAGATACATGATTCATTCTCCAGTGTTAGCTCCCTTTGCTATTCATATCAATAGTGTTAGTTCTTGTCCCTTTGTTGTAATTAATCTCTTAATTATCTGTCTTTTTCACTTGACTCTGAAGGCAAGGACCTATCTGATGCACCTTGTGCCCCTAGTTTGGGTTGGGTGGCTTTAAGGTCTCTTACACAAAGATGACAAATGTGTGGCATGCGTGCTGTTGTTCCACCTTCCCAGGCTGTGGAAGACATTACTAATCAATCACTGCACTGAGCCTCTTGCTGGTCATAGACTTCTTCAAGTCAGACCTGTGGGTAGTCTTTAGCAACTAACCACAAATGACATGAAAAATGGAATCTTTTCCACACCCCAGTTCTAATGTTTAAATATGAAGCCTTCCTCAGAAAGGAAGGGCTCTGGAAACATGAGAACACTGAGGAGATGTGAGAAATGATAGAAGGTCCCTAATCAACAGCACCCCTCTGCTAGGGGCTGGTCCAGAGAAGGCTCATCAAAGAAGTGACACAGCCAAGTGACCCACATTGGGCAAACCTACCTGGGATTTTTTCAGTCTGGAACTAGGGGAGGAATTCTAAGTTTTCTTCAGTGATGCGGACTTGAGATGTGAGATTAGGAGGAGTCAGAGGCTATGGGAAAGCTACTCTGATAAAATAAAACTGTCATGCAGAGTTGGCTTGAAGACATCCTGGCCCACGTGATTTCTGGTGTCCAGTCATCTCTGAGGCACAAATGGGCCTCTAACCTTTATCTTAGTTTGGTTCCATTGCCAACAAAGTCCCCTTTTTGGTGACATTAGTTTGAACCATACTTCACATTTTGATTGAAGCCATCGAAAGTTGAGAACCTGATTTTACTCAGCGTTCTTGGCATTCACACTGCTTTAAAACTTTACTTGTATATCTAACAAGACATGTTGCAGCAAAGCTCTGGGCTGCCTCCACACCATCACATCTGATTGGAGGGCTGGAAAAAATGCAACTTGATGCTTTGGAGTTCTTGTGGCATTTGTTCCCTTATTCCTTTATAATGACTCAGCTAAGAGGGACTGATTCTTTCCCTGGGTTCTTGACTCAGAGATTTGCCCTTCTCAAATCTACAGCAAAAACTCATTTTCAGTAGGAGGCAGCTTGTAGGGTTCTAGCCCTGGCTCCACCACCGATATGTACATGGCTTTGGAGATGTCCCTTTACTTTTCTGTTTCTGTCAAATAGGGAGTGGAGACAGTGACCTTGAGGATCTTTGCTACAGTGAAGTTCCTTGCCTGACTTTGCTCAGAGCTGGACAAAGCTGAGGCCTCAGGTTGACCTCTTCCTTCTGGCTGGCACTCTTCCAGGCTGAGGGAGCTCACCTCTCACTAATGAAAGGAGGCATCAGCAAACTACAGAATGCTTCCCTGCTCCACCTTCCGTGAAGCCTGTTGCTGTTTTGTCTCATGAAGAGGAAACCCGTTTCTCTGTTCTGGGTTTTGTGGTCCCCACATTCTTTTTCCTCACTCTTATCACTAAGCTTCAATGTCCTCCAGAGTAACCTATTCACAGCATCAGTCCCCATCTCTTAGGGATGCTCAGTGAATTTTCCTCTTATACAATCTCCAGTAATTCACAAGATGAATAAATTCAAGTCCCACACCTGGATCTAGTAACAAAGTTATTCTAGGATCAGGAAGCAAAAAACCAGGCTTCTACCAAAACCCAGCAGCTGAGAGATGAAGGAAGGTCTTCTCCAGACCTCTTGTATCTTGGGTTAGACTTTTGCTTCCATAAAAAAGAAAAGACCAAAGCTTAGGCCAAGGGAGTAGTTGCACTCTGTGTGTGTGTGTTTCTTTCAAATGAATTCTTCTCAAAGAAAAGGCTTGCTCGTGTGGGTGGACAGTCTTTTAAGAGCCACGAATCAGCCTCTGTCTGCTCTAATGGATGCCTCGCCTGAGACTTCTCAAGTGATTGGCACTTGGTACCCAAGGAGTAATCAGTTGGAAAATCTTTTCAGTGTGGCAGAGTTAGGGATGTGAGAGCTGCTCTCATGATGTGATGGGACAAATGTTCATCATTACAGACAGGCACGGGGGGAAGAGAAAGATAAGAGGAAGTAGGAAGCCCACCTTTCATTCCTTACACAGAATTTTTACAGAACAGCTAGTAACATCTTCACAGTTTACGAAGCCCAGAGGAGTTAGTTTTAGAACCCACATCTCCTGACTCTCCATCCAGGGAATTTTATTCTTGAACCCTCACTTCCTTTGTTGAAGACCCCCTCAGCAGTCTCTTCTGCATCCCAATTATGCAGACACTCAGGCACTTTGACTGTCATGTTCTAGATCTCTCCAAGACTTCTCTATTTTTTTAAAATCGAAGTATAGTTGATTTACAATGTTGTGCTAATTTCTGCTGTACAGAAAAGTGATTCAGTTATACACATATATACATTCTTTATATATATATTCTTTTCCATTATGGTTTATCATAGGATATTAAATATATTTCTCTGTGCTATACAATAGGACCTTGCTGTTTATCCATTCTGTATATAAAAGCTTACAACTGCTAACCCCAACTTCCCACTCCATCCCTCCCCAAACCCCCTCCCCCTTGGCAACCACCAGTCCAAGACTTCTTAACATATACATGTGTCCTGCTTCAAGCCACATCAAAATGATTAACTCCACAAACAGATAATGTTTGGTTTCCAAAGGGATTCTTTACTTCGCCAAGGGCTTCTTTGAAGAGCAAGTTCTGTGTTGAAATAGATCTTTATTTCCAAAAATTGGGATTGAAGAACCAAAGTTGTGAGCAGAGGCTGTACCCTGAAGAGCCATGTGAAAAGACAAAGTCATGAGGAAGTGGATACCATGAGGAAAGGTACAAAGCAGGGCAAGGATGAAGATAGGGAGGAGAAAGAATGCAAGGTCAGGGATAGTGGGGAGAGTCCAGGAAAAGCACAGACCTAGTGGGTAACACATCCAAGGACCTGAGGAAAGATCCTGAAAACCCTACCAAGATCCAGAGCTGCCTTAGACCCCATTCCTGCTTCCTGAGGCCTCACCTGACTGCCATCTTCCCTGCCCCCAGCGACAATAGCCACCCCCATTCCGAGTCAGCCAAGAGAGACACTGTTTCTTCATCTCTGAGTGCCTAGTTGAATTGTTTGTTTCAGGAATGAAGCTATTGTGTAAAATTCAGCCCATCTGAACCTCCAGCAGCTTATGGCAAGGGAGAAGTCCCCTTGTTTGGCTAATGATCAGAGAAAGCTACAGTGAAACAGCAGGGATGCTCTCTTCAGGGCTGACCCAATGTGACTTATCTCTGTAGTAGAAAGTCGGATAAAGAATGAGAAACATGGACGGAGACACATCCCGCTAGGACATTAGGAGAAACAGCTAACTGACAGGAAACAGTGGGCTCTGAGATCAGCTGCTCTGACAAATAAGCGAAGTCTTTCTTAGTTATTCCTGCTGTTGGGTTTTACTCCTTCCTATGCCCTAGTCCCGGTTAACTATTTTCATACAGTTCTAAAGGCTGGGTTCATATAAGTTTTCTACTGCACCAGGAAATAAAAAAAACACTTCATGCAGACACTTTTAGAGTAGTTTAATACTCTTGTAAATAGACCAAACAAACTGAAACCACTTTGCAGTCCCCAAATTTGGGTCCACAAGAGTACCAAGCAAGGAACCTACTAGAAAAAAGAGCCCATCTATCTTTTTCTTTTCCACTCAAACAGAATTCTAAGAGGCCTCTGAGATAACAGGATAATTAACCTCCTTTCAATAACTAACAGGAGTGAGTGGAAGCAGCTCTGATCAGAGAATGTGGAAAATTGCATTTCATACCGGGTACCACTCAACACCGGTTACCTCATCCTGGGCAAGTTCCTGACCCCTTGGGGCTTTGGTTAATCCACCTGTAAAGTGAAATTTGGGACTTGGCCAGTTGTTTTCCAATTATGCTTCCTGTAGCCCTAGGACCATGTGAAGGAATTGGAGCAGGTGAAGTCCTAGGTTCCCCACCTGCACTAAAAAAATGCAACTGTGTGTTGCTTATTGACTTCTGCCTATTCTTTCCATTCAAGGGTTTCATTGCTTAAAATATTCTAAAAATAAGATAAAATAGAAAACCACTGAACTTGGTGGCTTCCAGAGTGAACTCTCTGAAAAAAACAATCACTATTGCAAAGGGAAAAATAATGTTTCTAGATTTATGCACAGACAAGACACAAAATACAAATTCCATCAGTGTGGAACATCAGGGTCAACTCTGGAGTTGGGTCCTTTGATCATTTAACAGACCCCAGGATCAGATTGGTGAGAGGATATTTATATCTCACCTTACTAATCCCATCCCCAAATATTTGATGTATGTTGCTTAAAATAATCAACCCTATAATTTAAAAAAACCTTAGTTTTGTTTAGTACTCACTAATCAATATTTTATAGCTAAGAAAAAATGTATAAGCTCACTTGGGGACCTTGTTATAAAAACAGCTCTTCTGGCCAGTCCCCCAACATTCTGTTCTAGAATATCTGGGGTGGGGACTTGGAATCTGCTGTTTTAAGAAGGTTGGAGCTCCCAGAGGCAGACCCTGGCATGAAGTTTATGTGTAAGTGATTGATTAAGAAACTGCTCCCAGTAGAAACTGGCAAGAAAGTGGGGGAAACAGGACAGGAAAGGGAAAGAATGTACATAAGGATACAACTTCAGATAGTCTCAGGTTTGTTCTAATCCTGCAGGGAGATGCCTAAGAGTGAGTGAGTTCCTACAAGAGTCAAGGGATCTGGGCTTTCACACACCGGTCAGTCATAGGCTGACCCACAGGGGATGCAAATTCCCAGGTACCACCAGCTCTCTGCATTGAAAGTGGTCCTCATGAGAGAGAATCTGGGTGGAGTAGGGCAGGTGAAATTCTTCACAAACTGAAGACTATCAGGTGGGTCAGGCTTAAGAGGCCACAGTTGAAGGACACATTCAGTCCAAGATGCTAGAAAATCAGTGCCAACAAACATGAAAAAAACATGAATGCCCAAGGAAACATTTATGATAAGCTTGGATGAGTGAATAAAAAGGGAATACTCAAGGTGAAAATGTTACTGTACTCATGCATCAGTAATTTCATGTAAAGTCAAAGGTCCATCAAATATGACACTGTGAATTCAACAGAAGATTTTCAACTCAAATGGCATTAAATTTCTCTTTGACACTCTCAGAGGGCAGATTTATGAAATAACTGCCCATTTCACTGCCACTTTCCACTGTGAAGTGTGCAGCTGTTAAGCTAGCCCACTCCATCCATCTTAATTCTTTCCCTTCAAGGCACTTATATATTTCTACAGTTCTGATGATTATACATATTTTTCTTGTCTCTGGTACTGAGCCATAAACTCCATGAGGGTAAAGACCACACCTAATTGTCAGTACACTCCAGTGCTTACAGTAGAGGTCTTCACAAACTCTGAGCAGATAAATAAAGGCTGCAGGTTGACTTAAACTATCCACAGTCCAAAGCTTTCCTTTGTTAGCTCCATATAAGCAAAACTTTTCCTAGTCTTCCATTACATTGAATTCCTTGGGTTAATCGACCAAGGAATCCTTTACGTGATTAATCCTAATTCCTTAGGTAATTAATCAACCAAGTATTTATTGAGCACCTAGTCTGTATCCATTTTGACATTGAGAAGGTTACAAAGTGGTATAAAATACAGTCCAAGTACTCTGGGCTCATTGTTTGGGAGAAACAATGTTTAAATCATATGAATCAAAAAAGAGAATAATGTAACAATATAGTCAAGTGCTACATTATCAAATGCTACTAAAACTCAAAAGGGAGAGTATATATCAAAAGTTAGTTGTGAAGTACAAATTATAAAAGCAAAAGGAATTAGAGTACATTTCATCATCATGTCAGCTCTGATCAGTTGGCAGTGGTTGCCTAGAGAATTGTCTTAAGAAATCTTAGCCCAAATATGAGCTGAGACACTGTCCAAATTGATAAGCAGTATCTGCCAGAGCAAAAAATGATGAGTGTTTTTATAAGTGAAGCAAATTTTATATCCCCAGCAACGACATTACTCCATGTTCAAGAATAGCTTAAGATGTAGTATATAAATACACTGGAATATTACTCAGCCATAAAAAAGAATGAAATTCTGCTATTTGCAGTAACATGGATGGACCTAGAGAATATTATGCTTAGTGAAATAAGTCAGACAGAGAAAGACAAATCCTGTATTATATTACTTATGTGTGGAATCTAAAAAATAACACGAATGTATATAGCAAAACAGAAACAGACTCACAGATATAGGAAACAATCTAGTGGTTACCAAAGGGGAGAGTGAAGGGAGTAAGTGCAAGTTAGGGGTATGGGATTAAGAGATACAAACTAATATGTATAAAATAGATAGGTAACAAGGATATATTTCATAGCATAGGAAAATATAAACATTATCTTGTAATAACTTTTAATGGAGTATAATCTGTAAAAATCCTGAATCACTATTCGGTACACCTGAAACTGATATAATGTTGTAAATCAATTATACTTCAATTTTTTAAAAAGAAAAGCTTAATAGGAGAGAGATTTTAGAATCCAACTACCAAAGGTAAATCCTATATTTATATCAGACAAAATAGACCTTAACTTAAAGAATTAAGGGTCTTTCATAGAGATTGTCATACTGACTGAAGTAAGTCAGACAGAGAAAGAGAAATATCATATGATATCCTTTATATGTGGAATCTAAAAAGAAATGTTACAAATGAACTCATTTACAAAACAGAAACAGACTCACAGACTTAGAGAACGAATTTCTGGTTACTAGGGGAGAAGGATGGGGGAAAGGGATAGTTAAGGAGTTTGGGATCGACAGGTACATGTATGTACTACTATATTTAAAATGGATAACCAATAAGGACCTACTGTATAGCACAGGGAACTCTGCTCAATGTTATGTGGCAGCCTGGATGGGAGGGTAGTTTGAGGGAGAATGGATACATGTATATGTATGGCTGAGTCACTTTGCTGTGCACCTGAAACTATCATAGCATTGTTAATTGGCTATACCCCAATATAAAATTAAAAGTTAAAAAAAAAAAAGACTTAAGGGGTCTTTCAGAGTTTGACCACTTAACAATGAACAAAGAGGAAACCAACAATAAGTGATGTCAGGAACAGTGTTTCAAACTAATGATTTACATGTCAAAGAATTAATAGATATCTTTGGAGAAACTGATGAAGCTCTCAAATATTTTCACTCCAAAAGTGACTTTTCTGTGGCATTTTAATAAAAGTCAATGGCTAGGAAAGAGATGTTGAAAAAAATTATATCAAAAATCCTATCCCTTGATTCATTCTTTGTTCATTCTAAGAGTTAGTGAATTATTGTGTTTATTACTGATATTTTGTTAAATGTAAGATAAATTATTTGTCCCTTTTTTCAAGATGTAGACCCAATGAAACCTTTTTATTTCCTTCATTCTCATGAAATTTTGATGTTTGACTTTAAGTGAATTTATTCTCAAAAGTCTTTATCTTCTGCTATTTATACTTAGATAATAGGATCTTCTTACATAGAAGGGACTTATTAAGTGTTTATTAAATATTTGGCTGAATGAATAGGTATGATATGTCTGCCTTCAGGTGTGAACACAGTTAAAGCAACTTTGATCAACAAGCAACTACAACATGGTTCTTAAAGACGTTTCTGGAAAGGGATAGCTTAGCAACCTTGAGTCTTTCACTCAGAGAGAAGAAATTGGCAATACTTTATTAAATCTCACCAGTACATCTCCAGTCCTACTTCAATAGAGGCACACATAGATGTGAAGCATTGACTATGTGCCAGGCACTGGGCAAACATTCAGTACCATGAACTTCCTGTAAGGAACTTGTAGATAAATCAAAAAATTAAGATGTAGAATCATTGCAGTCTAATATATAATTGTATAAAACCAAAGGCTAATGCATATAATACAGATACTGAGAACCAAAAAGGGGTTAAGACAAGAAGAAATAGTGTGACAATTATCAACAGCAAAGAAGAGGAAGAGTAGAGACAGCATTAGAAAAGGTAAAATGAAGATAAGGCAAGATGGCACATAGGAGGTTCCTGTGCTCCCCTCCTCCCATGGACACACCAAACATACAGCTACACAGAGAGCAATTTCCTTTGAGAGGGATCCAGAAACTAGCTAAGCAATGCTGACACATTAGATGAATGAAAAAATACCCACTGAAACAGGAAGGAAAGGCCGAGATACATTATCACCATAAACCCCATCCCTGACACAGCACCATTCAATCAGGAGAGAATGCTCAACTCCCACTTTCTCCCTAATAATTGAAGGGTTTGAACCCCACATTTAGCACCTCAACTTTAAGACTCCCAACTGAGGGATAGGCTCTCAAAATACCTAGCTTCAAATCCAACCAGGCTCTTGTCCATGAGACCCACAAGAGTATAGTAAACAAAAAAGCATTTCTTAACCAGCTATTCCTCCCAGGAACACAGAGGGAGCAGGCAAAAATGCTCATCCATCTCTCAATCTTTCCCTGAAAGAAGTTTATCTGCATACTTTAAAATCTGTTGCCCAGGAGTCAGGCTTCTAATTTAGCTGTGATCCTCCCTGGAGACCAGAGAAGCTGGTGGACACCTCTCCTAACTTCTCACTTCTCACATGGCTCTGATAGCCATGGGGCTTACAGTTCACAGACCCACAGTACTCTGGCAAACAAAGAAGCAGTTCCTTCTTCTGCTTCTAAGGATCACACCCTCCCCGCCATCCCCCCCCGCCCCCGCTCCTGCAACTATACACCCAGGCCCAGCACAGAGGGAACAGACAGAAAGGCCTATCTCCCAGTTTCTCCCTGGAACGAGATTAATTACATACTTTCTCAGCTGCTGCCTGAGGGCCTAGCTTCCAATCAGTCTGCTTCTAAATGCTGACTGTGATATTCCCCTTTGGGAAGCTAGTGGATCTTGGCATACCCTCAACTACTGGGAGCCACTAAGAGCAAAGAAGGAAGCTTGGACAATCACAAAAGTTTGACAGACAACTAGGAGCTTGGGCTGGGCTAATTGATGATGTTCATCTCCTACACAAGACCACTCTATCAAGACTGGGAGAGGTGGCTGTTTTATCTAATGCACAGAAACCAACACGGAGGGTCCAGGAAAATGAAGAAACAGAAGAATACGTTAAAACAAAAGAACAATATACATCCCCAGAAACAGATCTTAATAAAATGGAGATAAATGATGTACCTGATAGTTCAAAATAAGGGTTATAAAATGCTCAATGAAGTCAGGAGAGCAATGAATGAATAAAATGAGAATTTCAACACAGAGGTAGAAAATATTAAAAAGTACCAAACAGAAATCACAGAGCTGAAAAGTACAATGACCATACTGAAATTTTAATAGAGGGATTCAACAATAGACTATGTTAAATTGGAAGAAAGGATTGGTGAACTCGAAGACAGGGTAGTGGAATTCATCCAATCAGAGGAGCAAAAAGAAAAAAGAATGAAAAAGAGTGAAGATAGTGTAAGAGAATTATCAAACACCATCAAGTGGACCATTATATACATTTTAGGGGTACCAGAAAAAGAAGAGAGAAAGGGACAGAAAACTTACTTAAAGAAATAATGGCCCAAACCTTTCTTAACCTGGGGAAAGAAAAAGATATCCAGATCCAAGAAGACCATAAATTATCAAGTAAGTTGAATCTAAAGAAAGTCACACTGAGACATATCATAATTAAACTGTCAAAAATTAAAGACTGGGAGAGAGTTTTAAAAGCAACAAGAGAACAGCAACTTGTTGTGTTGTACAAGGGAACCCCCATAAGGCTATTAACAATTTTTTCAACAGAAACCTTGCTGGCCATAAGGGAGTGGGATGATATATTCAAAGTGCTGAAAGAAAAATCTGCCAGACAAGAATGCTCTACCTGGTAAAGTTGTCCTTCAGAATTAAAGAAGAGATAGAGTTTTCCAGACAAACAAAAGCTGAAGGAGTTCATCAACACAAGATTGGCCTTACAAGAAATGTTAAAAGGAGTTCTTCAACCTGAATAAAATGATGCTAATTAGTAACGGGAAAACATAAAAGTATAAAACTCATGGGTAAGGGTAAATATATAGTAAAATTCAGAACACTCTAATATAATGGTGGTGGGTAAATCACTTAAACTCTAGAATGAGGATTGAAAGGAAAAGTATTAAAAAATAAATATCACTACAATAATTCGTTAATTAATACATAATGTAAGAAGATGAAAATTGAAAACATAAAATACTGAAAGAGAGTGTAGAAATATAGAGCTTCTGTATGTATTCAAAATTAAGTTCTTACTAGCTTTAAAAATACTGTTATAAATATAAGATGTTTACGTAAGCCTCACAGGAGGCACAAAGCAAAAACCTAGAGTAGATATACAAAAAACAAAGAAAAAGGAATCAAAGCATACCACTACAGAAAGTCATCAAATCACAAAGGAAGAGAGAAATAGAGGAAGAAAGGAATTACAAAACAACCAGAAAACAATGAACAAAATGGCAATAGTAAGTCCAAACCTATCAATAATTACTTTAAATATAAATGGACTAAATTCTCCAGTCAAAAGACATTCAGTGACTAAATGGATTAAAAAATAAATAAAATAGGGCTTCCCTGGTGGCACAGTGGTTGGGAGTCCACCTGCCGATGCAGGGGATGCGGGTTTGTGCCCCGGTCCAGGAGGATCCCGCGTGCTGCGGAGGGGCTGGGCCTGTGGGCCATGGCCACTGGGCCTGCACGTCCGGAGCCTGTGCACCACAATGGGAGGGCCCGCAACAGTGGGGGACCTGTGTACCGCAAATAAATAAATAAATAAATAAATAAATAAATAGATAGATAGATAGATAGATAGATAAAATAAGACCAAACTACATGCTGCTTACAAGAGACTCACTTCATCTTTAGGGAACCCAAGACTGAAAGTGAAGTGATAGAAAAATAAATTATATGAAAATGGAAATCAAAAGAAAACAGTGGTAGCTATATTTGTATCAGACAAAATAAACTTTAATCAAGACTGTAAAAAAAGAAGGACATTACATAATGATAAAGGGGTCAATTCATTAAGAGGATATAACATTTGTAAGTATTTATGTATCCAACATAGGAGCACCTAAATATACAAAGAAAATATTAACAGATCTAAAGGGGAAACTAGATAACAATATGATAATACCAGAGGTTCAACACTCCACTTTCAATGGTGTTTATCCAAACAGAAAATCCAATAAGGAAACATTGTACTTTAATTACACATTAAACAGATGAACCTAATAGACATATACAGAACATTCCATCAAATAGCAGCAGAATGCACATTCTTCTCAAACAAATATGGAATTTTCTCGAGGACAGATAATATGTTAGGCCATAAAACAAGTCTTACTAAATTTAAGAATTGGAAACATATCAAGCATCTTTTTGATGTTTTTACCACAATGGTATAAAACTAGAAGTCAATTGCAAGAAGATAACTAGAAAATTCACAAATATGTGGAGATTAAATAATATGCTCCTGAACAGCCAATGGGTCAGAGAAGAAATAAAAAAATATCTTGAGACAAATGAGAATAGAAACACAGCATACCAAAACTTATGGGATGCAGCAAAAACAGTTCTAAGAGGGAAGCTTATAGTGATAAATGCCCACATTAAGAAAAACAAAATATCTCAAATAAACAGTCTAACTTTACACCTCAAGAAACTAGAAAAAGGAGAGCAAATTAAGCCAAAGTTAGTAGAAGGAAAGAAACAACAAGATCAGAGTGGAAATAACTAGAGACTAAAAAGACAATAGAAAATATCAATAAACTAAGAGCTAGGTTTTTTAAAAAGAAATGAAATAGACAAAACTTTAGGTAGATGAAGAAAAAAGAGGAGAGAGCTCTCAAATAAATAAAAGAGACACTACAGTTGATGCCACAGATATACAAAAATCATAAGAGACTACTATGAATAAGTATATGCTAACAAATTGGACACATTAGAAGAAATGGATAAATTCCGAGAAACAAAAAACCTGCCAAGATGAAACATGAAGTAATAAAAAGTCAGAACAGACTAATTACTAGTATAGAAATTGAATCATTAATCAAAAGTCTCCTAAAAAACAAAAGTCCAGGACCAAACGTCTTCACTGGTGATCTCCACAAAACATTTAATGAAGAATTAACACCAATCCTTCTTGAACTTTTCCAAAAAATAGAAAAGGAAGGAACAGTTCCAAACTCATTTTATGAGGCCAGTACTACCCTGATACCTAAATCATACAAGGACACTACAAGAAAAGAAAATTACGGGAAAATATCCCCAAGGAAGATCCTCAACAAAATACTAGCAAACCAAATTCAACAATGTGTTGAATGATTATACATCATGATCAAGCAGGATTTATTCCAAGGAGGCAAGGATGGTTCAACATCTGCAAATCAATCAATGTGATACACCACATTAACAAGATAAAGGATAAAAATTATACAATCATCTCAATAGATGGAGAAAAGTCATTTTACAAAATTCAACATCCTTTTGTGATAAAAAATTCCCAAAAAACTGGGTATCAAGGTAATGTACCTCAACATAACAAAAGCCATGTATGACAAGCCCATAGTTAACATCATAGTCAATGGGGAAAAGCTGAAATCTTTTCCTCTAAGATCAGGAACCAAACAAAAATGGCCATTCTTACCACTTTTATTCAACATGGTACTAGAAGTCCTAGCCAGAGCAATTAGGCAATAAAAAGCAAAAACAGCATTCAAATAAGAAAGAAAGAAGTAAAATAGTCTCTATTTGTAGATGGCATTATATTATATATAGAAAATCCTAAAGACCTCAAAAAAACTGTTAGAAGTAGTCAGTGAATTCAGTAATGTCACAGGATACAAAATCAATATGCAAAAATCTGTAGCATTTCTATACGCTAAAAATGAACTATCAGAAAAAGAAATTAAGAAAACAATCCCATTCACAATTGTATCAAAAAGAATGAAATGCCTAGGAATAAATTTAATCAAGAAGGTGAAAGACCTATATGCTGAAGACTGTAAGACACTGATGAAAGAAATTGAAAAAGACACAAGTAAATGAAAAAATATTCCACATTCATTGATTGGAAGAATTAAGATTGTTAAAATGCCAGTACTATTCAAAGCAATCTACAGATTCAGTGCAATACTTAACAAAATTTAAATGACATTTTTCACATTAGTAGAAAAAACAATCCTAAAATCCTAAAATTGAGCCACAAAACCCCCTGAATAAACAAAGCAATCTTGAGAAAAAGCTGGCAGCAACTCACTTCCTGATTTCAAGCTATATTAAAAACCATAATCAAAACAGTATGGTATTGGCATAAAAACAGACATATAGATCAATGGTACAAAATAGAGTCCAGAAATAAATCCACACGTATATGGTCCATTAATTTACAACAAAGAAACCAAGAATAAACAATGGGGGAAAGATAGTCTCTTCAATCATGCAAAAGAATGAAACTGGACCCCTATCTCACCATACACAAAAATCAATTCAAAATGGATTAATGACTTAGATGAAAGACCTGAAACAATACAACTTCTAGAATAAACATAAAGTATAATCTCCTTGACATTGGTCTTGACAATAATTTTTTGGATTTGACACCAAAAACAAAGGCAACAAAAGTAAAAATAAACAAGTGGGACTACATTAAACTAAAAAAGATTCTGTACAGCAAAGTAAACCATCAACCAAATGAAAAGGCAACTTATGGAATGGGAAAAAATATTTTCAAACCACATATCTGATGAAGGGTTAATATCCAAAATACACAAGGAACGTGTACAACTTGCTAGCAAAAAAACCCAAATAACCCAATTTAAAAATGGGGAAAGGACCTGAATAGCTATTTCTCCAAAGAAGACATACAAATGATCAGGTACATGAAAAGGTGCTCAACATCACTAATCATCAGGAAAATACAAATCAAAACCGCAATTAGGTGTCACCTCACATCTGTTAGGATGTTTATTATCAAACTAAAAGAGATAACAAATGCTGGCAAGGATGTGGAGAAAATAATACCCTTGTATACTCTTGTAAACTGGCACAGGCACTATGGGAAACAGTCCAAAGTTCCTCAAGAAATTTAAAATAGACTACCATATGATTCAGCAATCCCACTTCTGGGTGTATATCCAGAGGAAACAAAATCATTATCCTGATGAGATATCTGTACTCTCATGTTCATTGCAGCATTATTCATAATAGCCAAGGTATAGAAACAACCTAGTGTTCATAAATGAATAAATGGATCAAGAAAATATGATATACATAATGAAATACTATTCAACATTAAAAAAGAAGGAAATCCTTTCATTTGTGACAACATGGATGAACCTGGAGCCATTACGCTGAGTGAAATAAGCCAGATAGAGAAAGACAAATACTGCATGGTGTCACTTATATCTGGAATCTTTTTTTAAAAATCACACTCATAGAAACAGAGAATAGAAAAGTGGTTGCAAGGAGCTGAGGTGGGGTGTGTGTGAGGGGAATAGAGAGAGGTTTGCAAAAGGGTACAAACTTTCAGTTATAAGATCAATAAGTTCTGAATATCTAATGTATAACATGGTGACTATTGTTGATAACACTATAGTGTATAATTAAAATTTACTAAGAGAGTAGAACTTAAATATTCTCACTAAAAATCAAAAGGTAACTATGTGAGGTGTTGGATGTGTTAATTAACTCAATGAGGGGAATCCTTTCACAATGTCTAGGTCTAGTGAATCATCACGTTGTATACTTAAAATATCTTACAATTTTATTTGTCAATCATACCTCAATAAAGCTTGAAAAAAACTTAGAAAATAAAAGAAAAGGTAAAATTAACACCTGGGTGTTAGGGGCTTAGGAGAGTTTTGTTGAAGAATCATAGGGAGTTAAGTGAACATGGGAAAATCCTATTCCCTTTTCAAGTCTATCCATGGGTGACATTTTAACAGTCTCTTTCACTGACTCTTTGAGGAGTCTGCATGTGTAAGCATGTGTGTATGTACAGGTACATACCACTGGTCCAAAACCACGTTCTCTCCTATTAGTTGAAGTTGTTCTCTTTTGTGAGCAACAGGATGTTCAGTAATACACAAAGACTTAGACTTATGGGTTTCCAAGCCCTGTTTTTCCACACCCAAAGAGGTTATTTATCAGTTTGGGTATTGTATCAATTATCTACTGCCCAATAATGCTGTGTAATTAAAAACCATAAAACCTCTGTAACATACAGAGATAAACTTTTACTGAGCTAACAAGGCTGCAGGGCTCAAATGAACTGGATTGGGCTCATCTGATCTTGGCTGGGCTCACTCACATGTCTGGGGGGGTGACTGGCTGTTGACCCATCTAGAAATGTCTCAGCTAAGATGAGTAGTGTGACTCAGCTCTATTTCATGTGTTTCTCATCATCCATCAGGTCAGCCTGGGCATGTTCATTTGGCCACATTAGAAAGTAAGAGGTATTAAGTCCAATTGCACAAGTTGTACTCAAGCCTCTGTGTGCATCACATTTGCTAACATGCTATTGATCAAAGCATGTCACATGGCAGAGCCCAGACTCAGAATGAGACAGAGGGACAAAGTTACGTGGAAAATGATGGGGATGGAGAGCTGAGCTCCTAATGCAGCCAATCTACCGTTAGAGTCCTAACCAGTAGTTACAGTCATGTGATCCATTAGACACCCTTCCCCAAAGCCTTCTATAAGCAAGCCTTGAACACCGATAGGAGGAGGGGGAGGGCATTATGTTTTAAAGTGAGGTAGCAGAGCAGCCAGCATTTTCCCAAGGCTGCCCTGCTCTCTTCAGCATAAAGATGTGGCCAATAGGCCATGCTTGGATGCCTCAGACCATCTGCCAACAAAAACGGAAAAAAAAAAATTAATTATGAATGGTGTCTTCCCATGCTAATCATTTGTTGTAAAGGATTTCTCCAGCTTGTTTATAATAGCTGTTGCCTAAGGGTGCATGCTGTATAAATTGTCTGATTACAGGATACAGAGCGCTTCTTAATAGGCCTCAGCTGATTAGGAGAAGGGAAAGAAATTAAAGAGGCCATTTCCCTTTAGGTATGCAAATACCTCCCAGAACAAAAGACAAAGATATGATAGACCATGATGAAACACACCCTCTTTTCTTTTTACCTTAAATTATGTACCAGGCAAGGAGCAAGCTTCATTGCATGTGTCAGCTGAGATGTGAATGGTCTAGTAATTGAAACAATACCAATGCCAGAAATGCTTGTTAGATGTCGAGCTAAACTAGCTCCCTGGGCAGCTCCGCAGCAAATGGTAGTGTGCTGCTTGGATCTTTGGGTAAGAAGTCACTTCTGACTTTGGGATAATTTGAGTCTGCCTTGTTGAGCTAAATTTGTTTGTATCACATTGATCTTCTCATTTCTGAAGCCAGAATTTACATGTCAACATCTGGCAGGGAGGACAGTTGGAAAGGCAGGATAAATGTGTTTGAAAACCATGGGAATCTACAGACCCAATTCTTCTTCTCAGGCACACACAGATACCACACACACACATGATCAGGATTTTCTGTTCCTACAAATATTTTTCCTCTTAAAATGTTCCTTAGTGTTTTGAAGGGATATATTCAACATAATACTTCATTGTGATTTTACTTTGGGGGTGGGGCAGGGATTCATAGGTCTCCCCTCTCACCCAGCTTATAAGAACTAAAATGCAGAGGTGTGGGGAGATGCTGAGGTGGCTCCTAAGTAATGATTCTAGCTGTTTGGAAGTAAATGCCTTGAGCCCCAGATTTCAGGTACTTCCAAGTACCAGTCTGGCATCCTTCCTGGGTGAGTTTTCCTACTTCATAGAACAGTAAATCTCATGTACATCTTATTAATGCTTCATTAGAGCTGATTTCATTTTCTGTTGCTGTATAAAAAATTACTCCAAAACTTAGTGACTTAAAACAGTAACATTTATTATCTCACAGTTTCCATGAATTGGGAACCCACTTTAGCTGAGTCTTCTGTCTCAGGGTCTCTCACAAGGTGGCAGTTGAGGTGTCAGTCAGGGGTGAGGTCTCATCTGAAGGCTTGACAGGGGAAGGATCCATTTCCAAGCTCACTTGCATGGTTGTCAGCAGGATCCAGTTCCTGTGGGCTGTTGACCAAAAGCTGCCCTCATTTCCTTGCCAGATAGCCTTCTCCATCTGGACAAGTGGACAAAAAGAGCCAGAGGGAGAATGCCAGCAAGATAGAAGTGACAATCTTTTATAATCTAATCTCAGAAGTGGCATCACACTGTGTTAGCTGTGTTCTATGCATTAGAAGTGAGTCACTAAATCCAGCCCACATCAAGGAGAGGGTATGAGTATTAGGAGATGGGGGTGTCACTGAGATCCATGTTAGAAGGCTGCCCCCTGGCATCATTTACCAAACTCCTGCCATTTCTTCTCACATAATCAACCCCAGATGCTGGCTCAGATTGTCAGCCTTTGCAGTTGTGGTTCCCTCCACACACGTTATAAATGATTATTTTCTCATCATTTGAATATAAATTCAAATGTTACCCTGTAAAAAAATGTTTCAACCCCTACATAAATTAGTCACTTATTTCCAATCATTCACTTTTCATCTCATTAATCCATTTTGCTTTTTTCATAGCCTCTATGAAAAAGTTATTTGTTTATTATTGTTACTTCCCTCTCTAGACTCTAAGAAAAGGAAAAGATCTGGTCTGTCTTGTTCAGCATTATATTCAGTGCCTAGAACAATGCACATAGTAGGTGCATTATAAGTGTTTGATGAATTAATGAATAAATGAACGACTCCCATGTAAGGTGGTTCAAGAAAGCCCAGCTCCCAAGTTTAAACAGGTTGTTTACATCCTAAATGCCTCAGATTCCCTGTGTGTAAAATGAGAATGCATTCTCCCCAGTTCTCCTTCTGCAAAGGGAAAATTAAGGATAGCTGAGGAACATTTTAACTTTGAAGTATAAAACCAGTATTGTTTTTCAGGAAAAGTTCCTTGAGTCAAAAAATTTTCTCTTCAAACAAATTAAAAGCACCAAAACCTTAAAGAGACTAGAGAATGGACTGGGAGGAAATTTGATCATAGAATCATATTGGGGTCAGAATATCTCAGTTCTGGTTTTGAATGTATCATAAATTATGAAACCAAAGACTAATTCCTTTTCCTAAGCCTCACTGTCCTCAAGCTAAATTAACGAGGTTGGACCAGATGATTTAACTATGCCAACTACGTGTTGCAATCAAACCACTGGATCTAAATAAGAATTTTTTAGGTCACTTCTGAATCTTAAAGAAAACCAGGAAATTCTTTTGAATGAAACCTAATAGAGTTCCTAATACATTCCAATGGTCTATGGAGGCCACTGTATGGAATATGTAGAACTGGGATTACCTAGAAAACCCAAGATGGATAATCATTACATCTGAAAGGCAGCTTCCCAGATCTGACTTCAAAATGTAAATCCTTAATGAATGCGTAGATAGAAGGATAGATATGTAAAACAGCAAGTATTATAAAATGTTAATATAGAATCTAGGTAGTGGATATGCAGGTGTTTATTGTAAAATTCTTTCAGTTTCGCTACATGCTTGGAAATATTCATAATAAAATATTGGAAAAAATTAAACCTCAATATCAATAGTTTAAGGGCTCAAAACCTTGACAAACACATTTAGGTATTCTGGGTTGTAAAGGTCCTCTTTCTCAGAATCACCATGTCACCTCATTTCTTAGACTGTCACTTTGCATGGTGGTTCATCCAAAAAGCAATTTTCAGAGGCTATCTGGAACCTTCTAAGGTCCACTAGTGGGTGAGAGATATTCCAGAGTTGTGTCAAAATGCAAAGTGCAAAGAGCAAAGGAAGTGCCAGTGACCACATACTTGCCCATTTGTGACCTCATTTGACCCCATGAGAGAAGCAAGACAGGCAACAATGTGACCTTCTCATAGGAAGGAAGGTGGAAGCCCCAGGAAATGAAGTGACCTCCCCTGGGTCACATAAGTACATGGAAGAGTCAGGATTTGAACTTGAGTCATTGGACTCAAACCCTGCATCATTAATAAAGCATGCTTCTAGCCAACACTAACTGCCTAAAGAGTTGTGTCTGTTCTCTCTCTGCATAAATTTAAATTTAATATATGCAGCAGACCCAGAGAGTCTCTCTAAGGACCTATTTCTGCTTAAATTGAGCTTATTTTCTATCTTACTGAGGTAAATACCCACTCCTCCCATGTGGGACTCTCCAAAACATGGTGGGGGGCCCCTGTCTATGGCAGCAAAGATCAAATCAGTGTTGAAAATATTGGGTTTTGAGGGAGGTTTCCATCAAAAGCACTGTTACAGGTGGAAAACTTCTAGTCCAGGGGTTATGAACTGGTGGCTGCCGCTGAATGTCATCCACAGAAGTGTTTTATTTGCCTGTACAAACTGAAAGCAGAATTCAGGTGCTTTTCTATCTTAGGTTCTGAGAAGCACAAGCGGGAGACAAGAAGGAAGTCCTGGCTGTATCAGTTAGAGCCATCTTTCAAGATGAAGGGACCCTGTGAAGGATGCTGTCTGCATCTTGCACAATTTTCGGATTGCATATCATTTCCTTGCACACCTACCCAACTTTCCACTACCAGCACCTGCTTTCTTTCTCTAAGGACTTTCTCTAGCTGCCACAGCCACTCTGCCTCTGTGTAGCAGGCCACAAGAACAGGGTCAATAAATCGTGGGAGCAACCCTCAGCCAATGCCTCCATGTGTGATAACTCTGGGGTATGAGCGACACTTCTCAGGTCCCCAGTGGGATGGAGTTCCAGTAGCAATATCAAATCTTTATGGCTTCTCATCTTTCCCTGTCTTGCTTCCCATGATGAATAATTTTATATTCAACTTGTCAGGACCATGGATATTTGGCCAAACATCATTCTGGATGTTTCTGTGAGCAATGAGTTACGGATGAGGGATGTGTCTGTGGACTTTGAGTAAAGCAGATTGCCCTCCATAAGGTGGGTGGGCCTCGTCCAATCAGTTGAAGGTCTGAATAGAACAAAAGGCTGACTTTTTCTGAGCAAGAGGGAATTCTCCAGCAGACTGCCTTCAGACTTCAACTGCAACATTGACTTTTTGGACTTTATCTGCAACATCAGCTCTTCCTGGTTCTCTAGCAGATGGTCTTTGGACTTAAACTGCAACTCTTTCCTGAGTCTCCAGCCTGCCAGCTTCCCTCATCAGATTTTGGATTTGCCAAGCCTCTAGAATAGTGGGAACCAATTCCTTAAAATAAATCTCTTTCTTTGTATACACATCCTATTGGTTCTGTTTCTCTGGAGAACACTGACTAATATACCTCCCCACTCTTATATGGGAATTTAACCTTCTCAAACAAATTATTCGTATTTGAATCCTGGTCTCAGGATTTATTTCTGGGGTAACCTAAGAGATCCTGAGCATCTCACAGAGAAAAGAGGTTAACATGGGATTAAACCTTAAATGACTGACTCCAGAGCTTTCATCTTAAATTGCTCTTCTGTCATGTCTAACATTTATTTATCTAGTCAAGAAAATAGAAAATGATCCTTCCACGCTGAGCCACACATTTCTCTTGGATGCAAGTACTTCGACTAGAAGCTTGACTCCACACCTCTGTCAGCTTTTCCTATAATAAGCCGACATATCTGCTGCTGGGGGCAAACATCCCTGTTTCTAAGAAAAGTGTGCCACTGTGAAGGAAAAAAAAAAAGAGGAAAGGAGAGAAAAGGGTAGGGGGGCACCGAATGAACAAAAAAGGACCTCAGGAGTCTTCTTGGAAAACAAACAGCTTTTGCAATGCAACATTTTGATGAGTTAAGTGCAAATGAATCAGGAATTATGAGAAACACATGGGCTAAATTTTCCTTAAAACATACGAGTTTAAAAATTAAGAGGAAAAAATGCTTGGGGAAAATGTGTTTTAAGTTTTAGCCAAACTGAAAACATTCACAGAATGCATCAAGATATTTGTTGAGCCCTCAAAATGACTGGGCTGGTCCATCCTAGACAGAGAGTGTTGAGGAAACAGATCAACAGTGGGGGGACACACGTTGGGCCAGCACAGGACCAAGCTTTAGAGCCGAGCCAGGCTCCCTGAGAGCTGTAAATGGGGAATTTAAAGAAATACTGCTTTTCTTTCATTTATTTCTCCAAGTAACCCAAGGCATGGTGCCGGAAATGTAATACTAATGAATAAATAATACAGTCG
Organism: Mesoplodon mirus; assembly: GCF_964341445.2. NCBI lineage: Eukaryota > Metazoa > Chordata > Mammalia > Artiodactyla > Ziphiidae > Mesoplodon > Mesoplodon mirus. The sequence continues at coordinate 33,067,952 of NC_138995.1, forward strand.
CTTGAAAAACTGTTTGTGGACAACACGCAATGGATTTGATGTTTTTTTAAAGTCCCTCACAATCTGTGTTAGCAAGAGAGTTGAGAAACAAGGAAGATGTGTTGGGATTCCGGAGGTTGACAGACCTTACAAGCCGAAGGGATTCAGCTGTCGTTTCCAGCTTCTGGGTGGCAAAAATGACATGTGTCAACAAAAAAGGACCACAGAGGCCCCAACTCCTTGTTGCCAGCGGAACAGCCATCCAGCCAGAGGAGAGGGTTCTGTGGAAGGCGGAGCAGGACTTTCTGTGAAGTCCTGTGCATAACACTTGACCTTGTGAATATTCTGTGAATAACACTTGACCTTGAAATTGGCTTTGTTTTTCCTGAGAAGGAACCTGAGATACCCACTACTCTTTGCAAAAAGAACAAAAGGCTCTTTAATCACGACCTGGGGCCTCACTCCTTCCCACTGCTGCTCTTCCAACGAGTGACCTTCAGGAGACCAGATACCTTCATGGCCACTGTTGACTCCACCCTATTTCCACAAAGGGCCAAGTGCAAGCCAAGCACCTGGACCTACGAATAGACACCGCTTTGGAGGATATACAGAATATTGGGTTTTCTAGTTGTGAAGATGGGCCAGGCCTGGGCGTGGGTACAAAGAACCAAAGAGCACGTTCTTATAAAGAGACCCACACCCCCAAGCAGCATGAAGGTGTATTTGTGATTCTTTTGCTGACTGCTGTTCTATTGTTGTGGACGTAAGGCCTTATGGAATTCAAAGAATATGGTCTTTGGGCTTTTGGGCCCAAGTTGTTTCAGTCCTCTTTAATATCTAGAACTTCTCGAGTCATTAAAACACCTGATTGTAGCTGAAATAAAAACTCAGAGGGAAAATATGGCTTTGTACCACATTCTCTCTGTGTTCAAGATAATCAAAGAAAGTCAATGCAAACAAAGATTTGGGGGAGAAAATGGGAGGGGAAACTCTTCTGTGGAAAGGGAAAGAAAAACAGTCTTTTTGAAGCTTCTTTGAAAGAAAAGAGCCTCAATTTTAGAGGCAACCAGCTCAGTCTCTCACTTACTAGGTGAACAAGCTAATTACCTTTTCTGAGCCTCAATTTTCTCTTCTATAAAATGGGGGCTGATGTGCAGGGCAATGTGAAGATGAGAAGTGATGTAGGTGATGTGCCTGGCACATAGCAGGTAATCGGTACTTGCAAGCTGTTTGCTAACATCGTTTTTAATTAGTAGGCAGAAAACGTGAAAGTGAAGTGCAGCTCCATAAAAACAATGTATTTTGGGCTTCCCTGGTGGCGCAGTGGTTGAGAGTCCGCCTGCCGATGCAGGGGACACGGGTTTGTGCCCCGATCCGGGAAGATCCCACATGCCGCGGAGCAGCTGGGCCCACGAGCCATGGCCGCTGAGCCTGCGCGTCCGGAGCCTGTGCTCCGCAATGGGAGAGGCCACAACAGTGAGAGGCCCGCGTACTGCAAAAAAAAAAAAAAAATTTGGTTCCCATCTGTCTGCTGATCAGAAAAGCTGGAAGGAGACTTCTTAATGTTCCTGGAGTCTCAGCAGAGCAGCGTGGGCCTCCTGCACAGCGACAATTCTGTGGAGGTGGAGTGACATCTCTAAAATGACTTGATTGACACCTTCAGCCATAAAAATAAAATAAAAAGTAACCTCTGTCTCATTAAGGAATACAGCGAACCCTCCTCTAGATCACCCACCCAAAACATGGAAAGGGTTGGGCCTTGCTGGGAATGAAACATTCTCAAGGTGCACCCTGGTCTTTCCTTGCAGAATTGGCTAGGCCATCCCAACCAAGAGCGGTGCTTCCCCCAGAAAAGCAACCTGGAAAGTCAAGGCCACTGGTGTCTGTAAAATTCTTCCAGCAAACAAGGGTGGATTATTTCAGAGGAATTACTCAGTGCATCTTCTAAAGCTGCATTTCTTAAGATATGTTCCTTAGGTCTTTAGAGATATTAATACTTAGTTAATAAGAAGTAAGTTCTGTCATCAAGTTTGTTTGAGAAACACTCTGTTAAACTTGTGAAACATGTTTCTTTAGTAGAGATCATCCTAGTGCAATTTATATATGCTTTAAAGAACCTAAGAATCTTGCAGAGGGGAGTGCAACTTGGATCTTTTCCCATATTTACTTGATCACCGATCCCTTTTGTGGGGGGAGCATGTCAAGGACCACATGATCCCAAGAATACAACTCAGAGAGGGCTGGTATAAGCAATGCCATGATTCTTCTCTTGGATTTTTTTTTTTCCTCTTGGATTTTGAGTGAAAATTTTTGACTATCTTTTATTGTTGTTTATTGATTTACACCTCTAGTTCCCAAAGTGACTGCACACCTTAGTCATTTAAGCATCTTAAAAAAAGCATCAACAACAGCTTAAATTCTGGAGCCCCATCCTAGATCCCCAGAGATGGCAGCTCATGGGTCTGTACTTTCAAAATCCTTCACTGGGGAGTCTGGGGCAGCCAACCTGGCACATTTAACCAAGGCCTGACACTCAAGAGTCAATCCTCTACCCTGTAACATTGACACAATCTTTCAACTTCTTGTCATCACAGACTTCAAGCTGTTGCCATGGGTCTTATCTAAAAGTGAAATGGCAGGTGATGGTGCCAACCCAAAGGGAATTTTGAGGCCTGCAGAGAAAGGGATACTTTCTTTCCTCTCTCCAGACTCAAGTAAGAGCAATCACTGACTTTCCCTAAAACCCATTAATTCTATATTTAGGAAACTAAAAGGAAAGAAGGACAAAAAAAAAAAAAAAAAGAAAAGCCAACCACAACCTCACACGTGATGGAAAAGATTGTAGGTTCCCAATGGCTATGTTGGCAAAATGCAGAATGAGTTGAGTTCTGTGGGGTGTTACCATTCTCATATTGGATTTTTCTTTTCTAAAGTAGGTGAGTTAATTTATCTTGGACCCACATTCCTCCAGACAGAGTAGAGATCTGGTATCTTCATCACCACAAGAGGTAGTACAATCTGGACACGCCAAGTCTCACGTATGCCTGTGAGCAGTTTTAAAAGGTTTTGGTTAGCTCCAATTTTATTAGAACGAAAGCTTTTCACAAGTAAGAGGTTTTATGGGAGTTATTTTTAAAGTAATGTGTTTTTATTGGATTCTGGTAAGATCAGTGAAATCACATGGCATTTTTAAAGAATTTTAAACCAAAAAAAGATGTTCAAACAACTTACCTGAAACACAAAAGCCAGAAAAGTCAGAATAAAATATTTGAATTCAAGGGGGTTAACACCAAGATAAAAACAGTTCTGAGGAAGCAGAAGAAAGGGGTAAAGGAGGACCCTGAACCAGGACAAAGATGAACTGAGTCCAACGTCTAAACTGTCGCTCACGTATTAAGATATGAGTACTTGTGTCTCTCTTGGACTCAGTTTCCCCCACAGATATGGGGATCGCCATTGGTTGTGTCGAAAATTAAAATTATTAGAAAAGAGAACATACTCTTAGTTACCTAGACCTCAAAAGAATAAAGTACATGACACACAAAAAACCAACTGGGTGGTGATACTATCAGCAGAATATCAGACACACAAATCACAGAAGATCCAAGTGGGAATTCTACCATCTACTGTACAACCTCCTTTATGTCTTTGTTTCCTTCACCTTTATTGTCTTCTTTTCTGATTATTAAAGTAACACATGCTCAGAGAAGACAATTTAGACATGTCTAATACAACCTGTAAAAGATAACCTCTGCTTTCAGGTGAGAAAACAGGCCAAGGGAGAGAGAATCATGACTTGGTCCCACGTTCTATATCAAGGCAGTTGGTTATCTAGGACCAGAAACCATTTATTTCAATAGCTCTAAACCACAGTCTATATCCTAATATGTACTTACTACATACACATATGCACGTTTGCTATGAATTTGTTTCCTACTTTCCTAAAACATGCAGGCATGTGCACACACTCCCTCTCACAACAGACACACACTCGTACAGACACAATGTGATTGTAAGCTTCCTAAAGGAATGGCAAGGTCTATGTCTTTCTAATACAGCACTGTAGACCCAGTGTCTAGCATTTACTAGGTACTCAATAAATACCTGAATGACTAAATGAATAAATCTCGGTACAATGCTTTTTCAGCCAAACCATGGCTGCCTCATAACGCTTTGATCCAATACAAATGAGGAACTAGATCTATCAATGATCAAGGATAGATCTATCAACCTGCAAAAGGACTCCTCAGAACTCTTCCCTCTAATTATAGAAAACAAACAATTAAAGAGTGAATACTCACCTGTTCCTTAGAAGAATGAATTGAGGCACCTCGGTCTTCTAGAAAGAGAACAATAATGAGCTTCTAGAGACTTGGGTACAGGTTATGTCCATGCCATTGCAATTGTGTAAACTTGGACTCCTGCCCCTCCCAGAGATGATGATGATATTACCTGAACTCTCTCCTTGAGTTGGTATGAGGGTTAGTGGATTCATAATTTGGGGGAGGAGCAAAAGTTAGAAGTGTTATATACACACAAACTTTCTACCAAACAAAAGGAGCTTTCTGAGAATGCTCTTCTGTCCACTTAGGTACCATGCAGTGATATATAGAAGATGTAAAAATGCTTTCATAATATAATGGTTGATCCACATTTATCAACCACTGATCCATCTTGATAGTGTACCAAGGTGAAATTATGGCATTAAAGAATTTGAAGATTTAAAAACCATTTTTTAATAAAATAAAATAAGAAAGAGAAAAATGTTTTCATAAAGTATGGACCCATCTTACTGTAGATTCTGGTTGTTTTCATTAGGATGTGAAAATCACTCTTTTTTGAAATGAAATCTTCAAGGGGACCATCTCCCCTTATAAGCTCTGAAGAAGGACTCCATCTCCTTCCTCCAAGAGGAGATGACCTTCAACTTTGAACTGCCACCTGGTTCTACCCAAACTCAGTTTAACTATAAGACCCAACATTATTGAGTACTAAGAGATCACCCATTTTGGACACAAATTGAGAAAGGGAAAAGTTGAGCCTGGGGCTGCCGTTGCTTGGAGATTCTTAAGTGGAGAAAAGATTAAGCTATGTTTAATATATTGACCACCTACCACTGAGAGTACAATGCCTCTACTTTGTCCCATTCCTTTTGAGTACTGGGTCGTTCCACCATTTCCCTCTCTTAGTGGGTGGAATTATAATGAGTCATGAATGGTGCTTACCAAATATATCTGGCTCTTCACATTGTAGAACTGTGCTTCCTGGCCTTCTGGGGTGGTATGAAGCCATAGGACCAGTTCCCCCCAAAGAGTTGTGAGGAAAAATGATGTGTATCACTTTGAATCTAGAAATTTTTTTCCCAGATATAATAGAGTTAATTTATTGGTTCCTTTTATGTATTGAATATAGAAAATTTAACAGCTAACAAAAGTATCCTCAGAGATATGTTTTCTCTGCCATGGCACCTAGTGACACTTCCGGTATTAGCTTACATCCCAAAGTATGGACAAAGGGAACAAAGCCCCCAGCTGACCCCAAATGGATACACACAAGACCTTAACTTTGATGTTCTAAGCCACTGAAATTTTAGAATTGTTTGTGACTCTAGCATAACCTAGCCTGTCAATTAAAGCAAATTAGAAAAGTAGAGAATATTTACATCAACTTACCTACAGCCTATACCTATGAAAAAACATTCCAAAACCTAATGACTTAAAACAACCATTATTCTATTTGCTTATGGTTCTGTGGGCCAGCAATTTGTGTTGCTCTCAGCTGGCTGGTTCTTCTGCTTATTCCACCTGAGTCTCTTCTATACCTGCAAACATGGGTATATGGTGTGGCAACTTGTTTGTCCAGGGGATTTCAACAAGGGTGGCCCATCTATGTTCCATGTATTCTCAGTCTTCAGCAGGTTAACTGAGGATTCTTCATCTAAGCCTTAGTAGAGCAAGAGCACAAGCTGTAATGTCTCCTGAGGCCTATGTTAACAACTTCCACTTTCCAGAGAGTGTAGCAAGTCACTAGTCCAGACTCAAGGGAGTAGAAAAGTAAGTTCTACCTATTCATTGTAGGAGCAGGAAAATAATATTTAAAGGGGTGTAAATATAAGTAAAGAAGGAACTTGTGGGGTTTTTTTTTTGGCAGTCTATTACATCGTCTTATGATTAGAATACTCGCCCAGAAAGTTTAGGCATTGAAACGAAATGTTGTCCTTTTTTTTTTTTTTAGCATCATCAACAAGATTTTACTGAAGAAATATTAGCTCAACAAGACCATTATATCACTGTCCACCCGTAGAAAGCTGTCATCACACAGTCTCCACGAGGCTACATGGCCTCCTTGTATTACATGCTTCTTTCAACGAGTGGCTACCCTATCTCCCAAGACACCTGGGTCATCTCCTTTGTTATTATTTATACAATGTTTTATAAAACACATTTCTCTCAGGAAGATGACTTGGAAAAATCAGATAAGAGCCCAAGAATCCCCAGTTTCATTTAAGTGGATTGGAAATCCCACAGTGGTTCCCACAACATAGGTCAATGACTGATATCTGAAAACAGTGAAGGCCACGGGGTAATTTGGATATGACACAAAAGGAGACCCTCCTTTTGAACGTGGATAACTTGATGAAAACACTGATGAATAATAATAGCTATTTCGGAGTATTCTGAGTACTTAATATTACTGCTACTAAGAGTTTTAAAAGCTAAATAAGGCATGTTCTTTCCTAAGAATGAAGTTATATCTTTATCAAAATGTGAGGGGCTTGGATAAGTGGAGAAGGGGACATAGGAAGTGTATGTTGATCACTTGCTTGTGCAATTTAAAGAGAGTTGAAATAAAATCCACTGAAAAAGAATAGTCACCAGAAAGAAAAAATATAAAGTGTTGAGGAATCAATGGCAGGCCACCTAGCCCCCATCTGAGGCTCATCCACCATTCTACCTTCACTTGTCACCCCACCTGGCTAAAACTCCAGAGTCCACAGGCTCACTCCTCTTGTCCCCTGGATCCTTGGGCCTGCAATGTCTCCACCTTCTAATGGCCAGAGAAGAGCTGAATAGATGGCCAGGTGCATGGTTCTCAGGACTGACATCCCAGATCCTGCTTTCCATTGCTGCACAGACAAGGCAATGGGCAAGGGGCACATGAGGACAGGAAATGCTCACTCAGCCACGTCTCTCCTGAAGAATACAGGGAGACAGCAAGACTCTTGCTCTCTCAAATGGAATGTGAGCAAAATTCCCTGGGGACAATTGGATGGATCAGCTCTAAGAAGTTCCAGAATTTGAAAGGGCAGCCAGTCTCTGGGCTGGTTGTGAAGGTTGTAGGAAAATTGTAGTGTCTGCCCTTGGAGTCACTCCCTGCAGGTCAGCTCCCTGCTGCTTGCCAGTTCTTTTTGCCCTACAGTGACACCCTGTTTTCTGGTAGTCATGTGGTGACTCTTGAGAGAAGGAAATGAGTCCACCTCTACCAGGAAGCCATCATGAGCTAGACGAGGGGGTTGCAGAGCCTCTCTTACCCCTAATATATGCTCAAATGCCTATTTCACTCTTAGCCTGCTGTAGTTTCAGTCTCTCAAATATCTTTGGATAAAATCATAACAGGGTATTTGAGCTGAGACTGGACTTCTGAAATCTTGAGAGCTAAGAACCGAGGATATGATGCAGTTTTTAAGCTGCCAACAGATTTCTAGTTCAAAATACTAGTAAATAACGAAAGTATTTATTTATTAGTCTTAGTAAATAAAACACTAATAAATTCAAAGAGTGCTGGGAATAGGAGGAGGGAATCCTTCATGAGACCAGAACATCCAAGAATTTTCTGGAATATGGAAAGTGTATGGGCTCCTACTGAGCGTATGCTAAAAGTGGTAGCTGGAATCCAGAGCATTTAGGGAAAGCACCCACAAAGGTGGTCGGCGGTCCTCTTGGCAGAGCCCTGGAGAGAATATCAGCTATGTGTCTGTGGGTAAACAGAGCAGAAGTGGCAGAGAGGCAAAAATCAAGGTGATGAATTGAAGTTCTGTCAAGGCTCCCCTCTACCATTCCCTACTAGTATTATAACTGAGTAAGTGATGGTTTCACCCAAGACCTGGACTATGGCTCCTGATATGGCTGTCAGAGCCTCTTTCAACACGGAGGAAGGGATAACCTGCTGGTCAACCTGCCTTTTCTAACTTCCCACCCCATAGGTCAAGGTTCAAGTCACTCTGCCATACCATTCAAGGAAGGGTGTGTTGGAGAAGCAGAACTGTGTAACTGAAATGAAAATCCATGCCACCTACTGTATGTCACCCAAGTCCATAACTGACACACATAAATGGGGAACCAAAGATCAGGAGAAGGTGGAGGATCCACTGCAGGTAACTTTCAGCCCAAAACAAACACAAAAACTGACCCTTCAGAAAACAGAAAATTCAGGAAACAGCAGAGAAGTTCCAAAAAAAAAAAAAAAAAATCTATTAAGTATGCTCAGAGATATTTAAGATCCATGAAAAAGAACAGGCCACTCTGAAAATAAAGCAATCAGAGGATAAGAAAAAGTGCTTTGAAAATAAACATATGATAATATTGTGGATGTTTGTGCTTACCTACTGAGCATCCATTCCATTCTTACTCTTTCCCAAAAGAACTCCCATTTTGTTGAGGTGTCCACTCATCCCAGGGATTCCATGTGACTCAATAGGCACATTTTGGTTATTACAAGAAGAGGGTGGGAGGCAAAGGGGATGGAGGTAGAGTGGGCTAAGGAATGGTCCCTAAAGTTGTCCATGTCTTAAATCTCAGAGCCTGTGAATATGTTACCTTACTTGCTTGTTATCTACTCTCCTTGTCCCCCTAGAAGGTAACCTTCCTAGAGCAGGAACTTTCTTTGTCTTGGCCCTGCTATCTTTGTAGCATCTAGAACAGTTCTTGGCCCTAGTAAGTGCTCAAGAAATATTTGCTGAATAAGCAAACACTGGAATAGCATCGAAATTTGTCATGTTTAAGAATGCAACCCCAAATTAGAGTGAATGCTCTTTATTTTTAATGAAATTAGGAGATAGAGTCACAATTTTGAAATAGTTCTAAATGTTGACAACTTCGTTAAGTGATAATTAACTTATACTGAGACACAGAATGCCCTGGCTCTCCTGGGCATTGAAAGCTGTGGTTCTTCTCCCCAGGGGAAAAGAAGTGCTTGTATAGACACAGAGTATGGTGCATACAATTCCAAGATTTCTTCCCCAAGTTGAGGAGACCTACTTTAAAGACTGGAGTAACTGAAAGCCTTATTTTTTCTTTTCCCTTGATGTTTAACACCATTTAAAGTCTGCCTAGAGCAGTATGGAGCTTCCTTAAAAGACTAAACACAGAGCTACCATGTGATCTTGCAATCCCATGCCTGGGCATATATCTGGAGAAAATCATAATTCAAGAAGAGACATGCACCCCAGTGTTCATTGCAGTACTATTTACAATAGCCAGGACAGAGGAATGGATAAAGAAGATGTGGTATATTTATACAATGGAATATTCCTCAGCCATAGAAAGGAAGGAAATAATGCCATTTGCAGCAACATGGATGGATCTAGAGATGACCATGGTAAGTAAAGTAAGTCAGATAGAGAAAGACAAACACCATCGTGACATTGCTTATATGGGGAATCTAAAAAAAAAAAAAAAAAAAAGATACAAATAAACTTATATATAAAACAGAAACAGACCTACAGACAGAGAAAACAAACTTATGGTTATCAAAGGGAAAGAGGGGGACGGATAAATTAGGAGTTTGAGATTAGCAGATACACACTACTATATATAAAACGGATAATCAACAAAGAACTACTGTATAGCACAGGGAACTATATTCAATATTTTGTAATAACCTATAATGGAAAAGGAGCTAAAAAAGAATATATATATACATATGTGTGATGTGTGTGTAGATATATATAAATACATGTGTGTTTTAAATATATATATAAAACTGAATCACTTTGCTGTACACCTGACTAACACAACATTGTAAATCAACTATACTTCACTACAAATAAATACATTAAAAAAATATGGCTAAATGGGTGTTTCCTCATGGAACAGGGGAAACAGGGCTGAGCGGGCAGGAAGATCAAAGGGGTCACCTACTCTAACCCCTTGCCGAGCATGACTGCCCTTCTGAACAAACTCAGCTGCTCAACGATCTTATCAACTGCCCTCCCGGCCTTGGTTAACCTCTCCAAAGTGATATTAGTCCCACCTCACACAATTACCTTTAAATGTGTCAGTCTCCTGTACTTCACTATAAATTCATTAAGACAGATTTACCTGCAAATCACTTCAACATTGATGAAACAGATACTAAGGCACTGGGCTCAGAACTTTACATCAATAAACTATCTTAATTTTCTAAAATTTAGTACTCATCACAGTCCTAAGAGATGTACCCTAGCACGTATTTGCCCATTTATTTATTATTTTACTTTCTTCGTTAGAATTTAGGTTTGGTGGGACCATCAGTTACAAGTGAGTGCTGTAAATAGAGTTGGATAAGTGAATGAATGAATGAATGAGTGCCTATTCCATGCCAGTTACAATTCTAGGCACTGGCAATACAGAAGAGAACAAGATAAGAAGGCCCTTGCTCTCTTAAGGTAGACCCAAAAAAGGCCATAAGTGAATAGGTAAATATTTTATTTCAGATGATGATCATTCCTCTAAAGAAAAAACAGAAGGCCAGTTAATGAGCTTGAGAATGACTTGTGGCAGGAGGTGGGGAGTTAGGGGAGCCCTCTCTGAGGAAGCAACATTTAAGCAAAGATAGAATCATGAGAAGAATGTAGCAATAGTAAGATTCCAGGGAAGAGGATTCCAGATGGAGGAACAGCATGTGCAAAGGCCCTGAGGTAGGAGTTTGTTGTGGTCAAGAAGCAGAAAGAAGGTCACTGTGTCTAGATGTGTGGGTGCCAGCTCAAGTTCAGAAGAGAGGAGACACAGGCAGGCGCCAGATCATGTAGTGTAAGCACTCTGGGTGTTACTCTGGTGCTATTGGAAGCCATGGAATGGTTTAAATAGGAGAGTGACCTAATATATTTAAAAGATCACCCTGGCGTCTGTCATAAAGGAAATGTGGGATACATATATACACAATGGCATACTACTCAGCCATAGGAAAGAATGAAATAATGCCATTTACAGAAACATGAATGGACCTAGAGATTATCATATTAAGTGAAGTAAGTCAGACAGAGAAAGGCAAATACCGTATGATATCACTTACATGTGGAGTCTCAAATATGACACAAATGAACTTACCTATGAAACAAAAACACACACAGACTCACAGACATATAGAACAGACTTGCGGTTGCCAAAGGAGGAGGGGTGGGGGAAGGATGGACTGGGAGTTTGGGATTAGCAGATGCAAACTATTATATATATGCATAACAGAATCATTCTGCTAACACAGAAACTAACACAACATTGTCAATCAACTATACTTCAATAAAATAAATTAGGAAAAAAAAAAGATCACCCTGGCTTCTGTCCAGAGAATGGACTATAGGGGACCGAGAAGCACCAGGGAGTGGACAAATGGACAAGTAGACGGAGGACTGGATGAAAGGGCAGCAGAGAAGGATGGCTGCCTGGAGACAGGAGACCTAAGGTCAAATCCCAGTTGAGCCCTATGCCTGCCCCAACCACAGTGTGGAATGGGTGAGTCGCTGTCTGCCCAGGCCTCTGTTTTCCCACACCTAAAATAAGAGGATCATGGAGCCATCTTTCAGGACCACTTCAACGGTGACATTCTGGAAACTTCTGCATCTCAGTCTTGTCCTTGTCATTTGGGTTCAGAGATAAATCTAAAGACTGCAGGTCAGCCCCCTGCCCGCCTGAGCAGCCCTGAGACTGCCCACCCAACATGCAGGTGACAACACTCAGGCCAGCTTTACAGTGTCCTGCGGCTGGGGCAGGCTCCTGGAGCCCAGTCGTGTCCTTCCCACCGGCTTTCACTGTCTCCATCAGAGGGGCACGACGCCCACTTGATTCTGCTTCTTAGTCAAAAGAGAGACGGCACCCAGCTTTTAAAACAGCAACTCATCAGCGAGCCTTTGATAGGGTCTATTTCTTGCTTTGCTCTTTGCATGTCTGCTCAAAGAACACATGGGCGCCCCTCCTGGCTCATCCCAGTGTCTCCTCTGGGAGGGGAGAGATGCTCCTCGGCCAGCATTTCAAGTGCTATAACTTATTGCATTCGGTTGACGCTAAAACCAAAGAGAAAAGGGGTTTGACCTGCTTGGATATTGAATCTGGCTCCCTCCCTCCCTCCTTTCCTTTCATCTCCCAAAGTGGTCCCCTCCTGGCTCATGGGAGAGGGCTTGTGCTAGGCTGGGGGTCACACTGCCTCCCCCTCCCGACTTCCTCAGCTCCCTCGCCCTTCGGACACTTGCTTGTGCAGCTGCTCGATATAAATTCCCCACATACATCTCCGGCCAGCCGGTTTATTTTTATAAACAATAAATAGGACGACATTCCTATGGTGTCCCACTCTGGCCGGCCTAGTTTACAGAGCCGGGGGACAGTGATGGAGAGTTGGTGGGGTTTATACAGATGGTGGCCTGCATGTCGTAAATCTCATAAACACGATGGAGGGTTGGTGGGTTTTTTTTCAGAAACACAAACAACAACAACTCGCTCCCCACCCCGTTTTCTTTCTTTCCCTGAGATCACAAGGCATTATCGAGGCCTACAAATCACCACCAGAAGATATTAAGTTGCTTGGATAACACTCGGGATCCCTTCCGGTGTGTTATTTCTCTTCATTAGAAACGATGGCCCAAGTGCACCAAATCCTCTTTCCCTCTCCTCAAAATTTATAGATCACAGTCTTTAAACTAATTGTTAGTTGCACACTAGGCCACAAGCTGTTTGTCCACAGAGCAATTACCTCCGAGAGGCCCTGATTAAAGGGCAGAAGCAGAAGTGTGAGGAAAATGAAACCCTCTGGCAGGGTGGGTACCGTGCCCTGACATTGGTCTGTGAATAAGAGTGAGTGAGGGGCCCCCTTATTCATTACAGACCCCTGTTCAAAGCCCAAGATATGACAGACCATGGGATACGTGCTGCCGACTGCTTTTATGACGTTATGGGCCAATGTAGCTTACAGGCCACTGCGAGCATCTTCCTGGGAAAGTGGAACAAAATCCGAAGCCCTGGAGTCCATTAGAGATGCTATTTGCTGCTTCTTACAGATAGAGAAATTGAGGCTGAGACAGACAGCAACTTGCCTGACATCACACAGCAAGTGGTGACACAGTGAAGCCACTAACCCCATATTCCGATCTGCAATCCCCGGAGACACTGATACCCTGGCAAATCTTGCCGTTTGGAGGTGAAATTTCAGTTCAAAATGTCACAGGAGGAATGGCTCCCACCGATGCCCCCAGCCATGACCAGGGTGCGTCACCAACTGTGAACACTACCAAAAGAAAGGGCTTCTTTTAAGGGATCTCGAGGTGATAGTCCTTCTCCAAGTGCCTACGGGCAGGGGGAGAAATGTGTTATTTTGGCATCAGTCCTGGTCCATCAAACTTCTGCTACCGGTCTGTGATACAAGGATGTTATTAGTGCTCCATGCAGAGCAGCTCAGCACCCACTGTTCTGGTCCATCCCAGCACCTGGGACTCTACCCCAGGGCACTTGCAGACAGAAGGAGAATGCACAGAAATGCCACCGAGTGAACAATTTGGGAGCAGCTCTCAACCACGGAAGTAGGGGAGCAGGTGGAGAAATGCCCTAGCTTCCTCACCCCTCAAATGGAAGGACACTGACATGTAACTTATGGGTCTCCTGGAGGTCCCCATCCCGGAGATCCCCAGAAGGATGAGCCTCACGGTCACGGCCATACCCTCTTCCTAGCACACGCTGTAGTGGCTGCCTTCCCTTCCCCATCTCACTCCCCACAGCCCTGCCTGTAATTCCTGAGATCACTGTCCAAATAAATTCTTTGCACTCATATCCTTGTCTCAAGGTCTGCTTATGGGAAAAAAACAAACCCAAGATATTTTACAACCATCCTTCCACTTATAAATGGCATGGAATGGATGCCAGTTGAGTGGACTGGGTTTTTGCTTTTTTACTTGTTTAACCAGGATTTTAAATTCAAGGTATTTTAAATAAAGACAAAAACAGGAATTCCCATTTCTTTTAAAAATCAGAAATTCTGGTATCCACATACGGCAGCCCTAGCAGAAGCTGGTAGCAGCTGCCCCTTTTAGATAGATCTGTTGTCCCCAGTTTCTTCAGGTCCCCACCAGACCCTGCTTTCTTCTTTCATGTCAGCTTCCTGGTCCCTGTGGAGAGTTGAGTTTTTGAATCCTAGATTTTGACATTATTCTGGGTCTTTTCTAAAGGACGGCAAACAACAAATTAAGCAACAGCCTTCCATTCTGTTTAATTTCTTCCTTAAATCTAACAGAGGGACTCCCAAAGATTTGAGAAAGTACTGCTCTTTTTATTCTTTTTAATTTCAGGGGGTTTTTTGTTTGTTTGTTTTTTGTCGGGACGCGGGCCTCTCACTGTTGTGGCCTCTCTCATTGCGGAGCACAGGCTCCAGATGCGCAGGCTCAGCGGCCATGGCTCACGGGCCCAGCCGCTCCGCGGCATGTGGGACCTTCCCAGACCGGGGCACGAACCCGTGTCCCGTGCATCAGCAGGCAGACTCTCAACCACTGCGCCACCAGGGAAGCCCTAATTTCAGGTTTTTATAATGAAGGTTCTCAATTTTTACAGCAGAAGAGTTTCTCCCCAACCTCCAGTCACACTTTGGCCCATTTATGGAAGCTCCATGCACTTGACTCAGATTCAACAGGAAGCCAAACCAGTGAGTTTCCCTTTGACTTCAGTTCATGGTGGGTTCCAGGTAGCCAGCTTCGGTGGTTGTTATCAGACTGTCTTGCCTTGACAACATGCTTTGCATTGTAGACTTTTATTTAGCTTTGCCTTGGATGAAATAAAAATTACGTTTAATAGAAAAAAAGTTCCTTTGAGGAGATAAACTTTCAAAAGTAATTCCATCCTTTTTCTACCTCATACCTCACCACTATTAATATTTGTGGATTTTTTTTTCTCCTTGTACAGCTTCCCAATTTTTAATCACTTCCCTTTTCCCTCGCATCAAAGTACTACACATGCAAGCTCTGGGGGATCAGAGATGAACCATTCATGGTGCCTTCCCTCAAAGAGCTCACGGTCCGTGGGGGAGACAGACGGTGTGAAATAATTTGCAGAGTTGCCTAGGGAGTTTTGTGAGAGTTCTCAGGTGACAAGAAGAAAGGGGTGATCAGTTCACTGGCCAGGGGGAGGGAAGGCTTCAAACAGAAGACCCTCCATTACGCTTGAAGGCTGAGAAGCAATTTGCTAAGTGGAGGAGAGGAAGAAAGACTGTCCAAGCAGCGGGACCAGGTTGAATGAGGCACAGAGCTTCAGAACTGCCTGGGACATGAGTTCAGTGAAACAGTGGTCACAGAGACATCTGGAAGACCAAGGCCAAGGAATTCCTGAGCCAAAGCTCCATTTTCCAATCCGAGGTACAGGGGAGCACCTGGGTTTGGAGTCCCTGGAGGTCACCTGCATTCCAGGGCTTCCTGTGTCAGGCAGCACTTTTTAGGTTGCATATGGTACTTCCTCTCTGAGAATTGATGGGCTTGTGCTCCTGGGAAATCCAGAGAATATCATGGCTTCATTGCTGCAGTCAGGACCCTTCCTCCACCTCTTGGCTGTTCTTTCCTCATTATTGGCTTTGTTTATTCAGCCAAGTTTCTCCCCAAGTGATGACAAAGATGGTCAGTGATATCTTCAAAGACACAATTATGACTTCAGTCTTTCTGGAAAGACAGTATCTCTTTCTCATTAGTTTCCATGAAATTCCAAGAGAAAGAGCCTCATTGGCCCCAGTTATGCCACATGCTCATTTATAGACCAGTTACTCAAGGCCAGGAAGATGAATTATTTTCACTGGACAGTCTTGAGTCAAAGGCTAACTCCTTCAGCCAGGGGTGGAGTCATTTCCCATTGCTACTTACTATGAGTAGTAGAGGGTCAGCCATCCATGAAAAATTGGGGTGCTATCTCCCAAGTGGGCAATGGATGCAGGGCAGATGAAAGCAAGCACTTCCTCTTATACAGTTGCATCCCTAGCGCCTCACCCCCCAGATGTGTGCTCTATGCAGAGGACACGATCCCTGTTGCCAAGATGATAACTGCCTTAACGTCTGTGGTCCTCAGTTTCTACTCTGACCTTCAGCTCTTCTGCCAGAGCAACATACTCCTTTGTTTCATCTGGAAAGAATTCTGTGATGCTTCTTCTGAGGATAACAGCTATATCAATTAAGGTACACTGTTTTGTTAGCTTTATCAGATAACACGATATCTACACTGGTGAGCTGTTTTGGTGATTCTGCATATTCCAGAGGAGCTATGTTTCAACATATTCTTTTATCCTTGCAAATTTCTTTGCCCAAGTCCAAGTTCAGAGAAAACTTAGTAAGCTTTGTGGCAACATTCTTATGCCTGTTAGAATTTGCTCATGCCAGCCAAGGTAGCTTATATCATCTACGACGCTCAGCTATTCGATTTTGCTTATCAGGCAGCTGTGTTCAGCGGTGATGTCACTGGCCTGAATTTATTAAGACAGACCTTTAAACCTCACAAATGACCTGTTATGTTACTTCTGCCATTCTTATGCCTTCTTTGCTTGCATAATATTGATTAAGGAGATGTCAGAAAACTCCTACAGAGAGCAGAGCTCTCCATATCCCAGGCACCGGAGATAAGATTTTTAAAAATCCTCTGATAATAAGGGTATAAAATAGATAAGAATTTATATATAAATAAATTCTAAATAAATATATATATATACATGTATGCAACAATGAGTATTATTTGACAGGCCCTGTTCTAAGAACTTTACACGTAAGAACTTTTCAATATTATAAAAATATAGTTGGGGGCTTCCCTGGTGGCTCAGTGGTTGGGAGTCCGCCTGCCGATGCAGGGGACACAGGTTCGTGCCCCGGTCCGGGAGGATCCTACATGCCGCGGAGCGGCTGGGCCCGTGAGCCATGGCTGCTGGGCCTGAGCATACGGAGCCTGTGCTCCACAACGGGAGAGGCCATGGCAGTGAGAGGCCCGTGTACCGCAAAAAAAAAAAAAAAAAAAAAAAAAAAATAGTATGATAAATGCATTTTACAGAGGAAACAGGATCTCAAGCTAGACTCCAGAATCACTCTGCTTAACTACTACAACATCCATTCATTGCATAATCGCATGAGAACCAATTACAAATTGTGGTTAATAGTATGATGGATAAGTTTAAGGGTCTTATAAAGAGCCCAACCTGGTCATATGGGTGTAGTGGGGAAAGGACATCTCGGAGGAAGGGACATGTGAGCTGAAATTTGAAGATGAGCTAGAATTATGTTACTGTAGGGTGGTCAGAGCGGAGAGAAAGGCAGGTGGCAGGCAGAGGGACAGTGGTTATGAACCTGCCCCAGGACCCAAATGGGTTCTGTACAGTACAGCAATTACTGGAGAGATAGTACAACAAAGTTAGGGACGGGTAGGTTCATGCTTTGGGGGGTTTTATTTGTGGTAGGCAGATTAATGACCCCAAAGTGTCCTTGCCCTAATCTTCGGAACCTGTGAGTATGTTACCTTATATGGCAAAAAGGACATTGCAGATGGGATTAATGGTACAGACCTTGATATGGGAAGATGAGCCTGGATTATCCAGGTGAGGCAATCTAATCATGAGTCCTTAAAAGCAGAAGACTTGGGCTTCCCTGGTGGCACAGTGGTTGAGAGTCCGCCTGCCGATGCAGGGGACACGGGTTCGTGCCCTCGTCCAGGAAGATCCCACATGCTGCGGAGCGGCTGGGCCCGTGAGCCATGGCCGCTGGGCCTGCACGTCCTGTGCTCCGCAGCGGGAGAGGCCACAACAGTGAGAGGCCTACGTACCGCAAAAAAAAAAAAAAGCCGAAGACTTTCTCCAGCTGTGGTCACAGAGAAATGTGTTCATAGAAGAAGTCATCAGGGAGATGCAACCTAGCTGGCTTTGATGGGGAAGGAAAGGGACCAAAGAATGCAGGTGACCTCTAGAAGCTGGAAGAGACAAGGAAGCAGAATTCTCCTCTAGAGCCTCCACAAAGAGACGCAGCACTGCCAACATCTTGCTTCTAGCCAAGATCATGTCGGACTTCTGGCTCCAGAACTGTAAAATGATAAATTTGTCTTGTTTTAAACTAAGTATGGGATCATTTGTTACAGCAGCAATGGGAAATGAATGCATATGAGAAGCTATTGAAAGCTCTGGGCAGAGAAATGGCACTCTCAGATTTGTTTTTTAATTAGCTGCATATTTTTATCTGGGTCTCACACTATGTCACCATGACTTAGATGTCAAATATCAGACACATTTTACTGAGCTATTGACAAGTTTTCGATCTCAGTGGGAGAAAGCTAACATAGGGAAACTATGTCATAGGACAAAGTGTGTGTCCCCTTTGCTGTCACAAAGCATGTGTAATGACTCCATCTGTTGTCATCAACCACTGACCCTAAAGCCCTGCAGCAGCAGAGATTTCCAGGGGCCTTGATGCTAATTGGATCTGCGTTCAGATCCTGGCTTAACTTAGGTGTCCTTAGGCAAGTGGCATCGCCTCTCTGAAACTCATCTTCTCATCTGTAAGATGAGGATTCTGCCAATGCCCACCCCACTGGGTCATCATGAGGATTAAAAGAAAACCTTAACAATGGCCTTGACACAGAGTAGGGCTCCAAAACTGTGACATTCTTCTCCTTCTCTTTAGCTGCTTCCACTGCTCCAGTTTTTCCAGGTCAGACAATGCAAAAATCGTCTGGACAATTATAACCCTGAACATGCAGAGACTTTAAAAATGTAAGTGCCAGGTGAGAGTCAATTATTAGTACTGGGATCATGGCCAACCATCAAAGGACTCGGTGGAGGAGAGAGACCTGGCGATCCCAAGAAACACAGGAAAGGAGGGGAAGAGGAAGAGGCAAGGCAGAGAAGGGAAGAAAGATAATTAAAGGTGCATCAATTAGCAAGTGACCACTATGGGCGACTGGGGCGCATTCTAGTGGAGACCTTCTGAGAGGCTGTGCCGAGCCCACCACAGAATTGTCCCCCTGGAGAACAGGAGGCTGGGGCATTTATCCATTGGCAACCATCCCCAATTTGTTGGTAGTTGTCCCCCAGTTGGTGACTCCCCCATCCTTCTGGGTTGCCCCTGCTTGTAGGGCAGAGCAAGCTCTGTGCTACCATAGATGCCCTCGGCAGTAAAGAAAAGAGGTCCAGGTGGCTGAAGAGAGAGTGTGCGCTGCGGGGAGCTCAGGGCCATGATCACGGGTGTCAAGAGCATCTGTTCCCTGCCTGTGGGAGAAAGAGATGGTGCACACGGCTAGCCCAAAGTCCAAGCAGGACCGTGCAAGGCAGAGCTACACCCTCCAGGGTTCATTGCATGGCCCCGTCTTCTTAAAGGGCCACCAGTGGAGGAAATACATGGCCAGCCTGGGCAGCCGTATGGCCGTGTGAGGATAGCAGCTCTCCCTTCAGGTTCAACAAAGCCACAGCCAAGGGAGTAGAGAATCTGAGGGCCAGTCCCATGGGGTGTCCTTTGGGGTCATGCCTGGACTCCCGCAGCCAGGGGCCTCCAGAGGGTTTCAGAAATGTGGGACAAATCTGGGACCTCAGAGTGGGCACTGGGCATTATCAAGATCCAGAGCACCACAGAGAGGAGAAAATCATTTCCCTCTTCAGGATGGCTTAGGGTACGGGTCACACCTCTCTAATCCTCTCAGGGATGAGCACCTCTCTCACCTGGGTTCCCCAGACAGGTAAGAGGAAAGCCAGATGAGAGGGCCCTTGGCTCCTACCCCTGGGCTCTAGAGAATAAAATTCCACATAATATGATTCCCAGCAGCAAACCCATGACCTACTGCTTTTGGGAGAAATTTGCAAACTTTCAACTTTTGAACCTAAACTCATAGTAAGAAAAACAATTTTTTAATGTGTCAATCCAGCATATACACATGTATATAACTTTAAAAAAGTAGTTTCATGTCATCACATAATACTTATCCTTACTACCTGTTTCAGCCTGATATTGCTGTTATATTATGTCATATGATATTATATTTTGTCTTTTAAAATGCTGGTCAAGACTCACTAAATTAATTGTACAACCCACTTTCTGCTTCCAGATTGGTGGCACCCCTCAATTTGATAACACTGAGGTAGCATATAAGGGACTTGGTACCAAAATAGCAACTCTGGGTGGAGATAATGAAGCTTGCCTGGATCCCACCCCACTGTATCTCTGGTGAGCTGTCCAGAAAGATGAGGTTCAAGTTCAGCTGAAAGCAACAGCCTTTCTTAAGGCAAGATTTTTATTAAAGTATAACATATATGGAAAAGGATGCAAACATACTGTGATTGCCCCAGTGAAGCCAGTACCCCAGAGGCTTGCTTGCACCCCATCCCAGTCACTACCCTCCCAAAAAATCCAGACTCCTAACACCAGATGTTAGTTTCACCTGTTTTAGAATTTTGTAAGTATCAAGTCATATAGGAGAGACTTTTCTATGTCTGACTTCTGTGCAGTGAACCTAATGGTTCTTCCATGTCCCTGGGTATGAAATTTGTTGAAATTTGCTGAAATTTGCTCCTTCTCGTTGCCATGTACTGGTCACTGTGTGACTAGACCATAATTTGACTTATCAGCTCTGAGCCTTGGATTGTCTCCGGTTTGGGACTGTAAGTACCGCTCTGAGCATTCATCTTTGATATGTGCTCATTTCTATCCGATATTTACCCATGAGTGGAATTGTTGGGTCACAGAATATGCATACGTTCAGCTTTAGAAGATATTAGCCAGATGTTTTGCAGGCCAATTCTGGAAAAATAAAAATGGTTAGAGGTTCCAATTTTTCTTACTCAACGTGAAAA
Organism: Mesoplodon mirus; assembly: GCF_964341445.2. Classification (NCBI taxonomy): domain Eukaryota; kingdom Metazoa; phylum Chordata; class Mammalia; order Artiodactyla; family Ziphiidae; genus Mesoplodon; species Mesoplodon mirus. Next base: position 33,088,949 of record NC_138995.1, read on the forward strand.
TCATTTGTAGAGAGCCCCATGGGCAGTTAAAAATAAATATTCTTACAGTTGAAATTACTTACTCTACTGAGGAGAAGAATGTCAGTGAGAAAACTGGCCCCCTTGTCAGCCAATATCTAGGCACTTGGGGAAGCCCCAAGGAAACATCTTCCTATTTTGTCACTTTAAAATTGAAACATACCATGTAGGTACACCCAGAAAACTGCAAGTCCCCCTCCCAAAGGTGCCTCCCAGCTCGAGTTTCTAGAAATCCACACCTCATCCCCACCATTTTCAGGCTATGGTGCTGTTTACACTTGGGAAAACATTTGTTTTTAAGTAGCCACCTAGAAGCATCAAGATTTGGGGAGGCCATATGAAGGAGTTATTGAGGACATAAGTTCTTGAGTCAGACACAGGTTTTGAAGCTTTAGTCCTAATGGGTAACATTGGGCTCATTATTTCACACCTTGGGTCTTGATGTCTCCATCTGTGAAATGGGCATAATAATGATATCTCATAGGGTCCTAGGGTAGTAAAAAGGATATTCATGAACCAGGAAATGCATGAACCAGAGTAGCACAGTTCTGGGGTCTTAATTCTCAGTAAACATTAACTGCAGTCAGCATCACCACCATGATTATTTTTACTTGCTAGCTGTCAGAGTCAGAGTGTTCAGAGCTGGGCAGCACTCAAGCTGTGCCCTGAAGACACAGTCTTCCCCCCTCTTTTTTCATGCATCCTCGGAGCCTTCACTCTCCACACCCTACCTCTCAACGGTAACAGGAGTGTCCAGGCTACAGTGCCAGAATCACATCACACGGAGCCTGCTAATCCTCCTGGCTCTCAGATGTGGTTAGCTGGGGATGGGGCTGGCCAAGGGCGGGGGGGGGGGTTGGCCAAGTTGCAAACACAGGGCAGCAAAACTGAACTGCCTGAAGTTTGCAGCCAGGAGCAAACGGGAAACAAATTAGTTCAATCCCAGAATGTAAACCGACATTGACAGAGATGCATGGAAGAGCCGTGTAAAGAAACGTGCCACAATTTCTCATCCAATTAGCCAAGGAATCAGTGCCACAGCACACAGGCCATGTAGAAGACACTGCATGCAGGCAGTAGCTCAGGGCCTGGGACTGCCTTTAGGACTCCCAGATGTGGCAGATGCCAGGGTCAGCTTTGGTGGAGGGGGACTTGCCCTCAGATGCACCTGGCCCATGTGTTTCAGTGCCTGAGAGTCCTACACGAGCGCTTGGAATTAGACTTGGAATTTTAGGAAGTGGACATCATTTCCTCCAGAGACTTTCACACAAGGACTCTGTGAATGTGAGTGCTGTAAGGATGGGGAAACACTGAAGAGGTGGGATTCCAGCTTCAAACAGAGCTAGTTTCGTCTGTTTCATATTAGGTTGAATCATATGACACTGTCAATTTTGATGGTCAGAAGCAGTTCATTGATAATTTCATATGGTTCGATATATTTTATTGGTGTTTCATGTAAGTTATCATTTGACCCAAACATTCTGAGGTTAAGTGTATTGGGTGTAGTCCAGCCTCCTGACTTTCAGATGTGGGACAGACTGGATGAGATTCTGCTCCAGCCACCAGCTGCAGGAGGCGGTCAGGGCAATGAGGTTCAGTCTACCTCGCCAGCCCCGACCCTAGCAGAGGGCCTGATATACACTGAGCATTGGAATAGCACATAAAGGAAGCAGGTGTCAATTCCATCATGGTTACTTTCCTTATTCATTCATGTATTCATGACCAAGCATTCATCGTACCATATGTATCAGGTATTTGACTAAGTGCTGGGTTACAACAATTAAGCAGACACAGAGCAGACTCTACCCAAGGCCATTTCTAGTCCAGTGGGTGAAACAGACATTAAACAGATAATTCTTGAGTATTTATTACAAGTGTGCTAAATGGCAGGAAGGAAACAGTGCAAGCAATCCTTGAGTACTTACTAGGTGCAAATCTCCAGGCTGGCCATCATGGAGGGCTGGTAGACAATGCACTGATCATATAGATTTGGTATCCATCCCTTGGAAGGAGTTTCCTTTCCTCTTCTGCTGAACTCAGGCATGGCCATATGGCTTGTTTTAGCCAATGAAATGTGAGCATGGGTGATTGGCCACTCCCAGGTAGAAAATTCAAGAGTCTGTATGTCATGCTTTCTTTTTCTTCTCCCACACTGGTGCTTCATTAGCCAGAGTGAAGGCCGTGTGAGGCAGAGTCCTAGACCCCCTCACCATGGATGTGAAATGTGAGCAAGAAATAAACACTTGTGGTTATAATACCCTAAAAATGTCAGGTTGTTTGCTTCAAGTTGTTTCAGCATAAACTGGCCTAATACAGCAATAAGCCCACTTACACTCTAACCTAATATGAAACTATGTGTGATTTTCTATGTCCCTCTTCAGTGCCAAGTGCAGTGTCTTCCATCCTGACAAGTACTCAGCAAATGATTTTGTACCAATGATTCAACACAGGGTTTGGGGATTGCTGTCAAAGAAGGACAAGCATGGTGTCCTGAGAGGTCAGTGAAAAGATAGCCCACCTTCAAGTCGAGAATGAGGGTGTCTTAAGCACAGACTGACCCACCCTAAATACTCAATAAATGGTAACTACTATTATGATCATGCTATGATTCTAGTCCAATTCATGTTTGGGGAATGGCTTGTAGGCAGGTTGGACCAGAGCATATCATACTGCCCAGGCCCTTTCTTCATACTCCAGGCATCATGGGCGTGAGTGGCCAGGGTCTCACATTCTTAATACCTCATTGCCAGAGAAGTGAAGTACTTCCTTCCCTGCTCTAATTTTTAAAATCCTAGGGAAGACTTCCTATTGGCTTGGTGGGAGTCACATGTCTGCCCTTGAACCAATCACCGTGGTCTCTGGGTAAGATCCAGCTGAAAGAACTAGCCAAAACTTGGTCCTATGTTATAGGATGATCAGAGGTCATAGTAATTGCGACAGGCAGGCTCCCCATTTTTATATGTTTAGACAATCACATACTGAGTACCTACTGTATAGAAGACTTTGTACTTGGCACCACAGAGGGATATAGGAAACATAAACGGAGGAGTTTGAGGGTTTGAGGAAGCAGAAGCAAGAAAAAGCTACAGCCTAGATCCTGTCTAGCTTCACTGTATGGACATTCACCGTGATACTCTGCCCTGTCTGGAATATGGCCTTCCTCCCAGAAAGCCCTAGTGCCCTCCCAGCAGCTGGCTGTCCCTCCTCCCCTCCCGACCCAAAGAGTTAAAAGGCAATGCAGCTTGATCCTGGGCCTTAAAGCAAAGTTGGATGAGAATGAATGGGGCTCTGTAAGGCATCTTGTAGTTCTCTCAACTCTGCTCTCCTCCCATGCACTGTGTGCTTGTGGTTTCGGTCTCCTCTTCTGTGTATAGTGCTGGGCAGCTGCTGCATCCCCCCACCCTCACCTTCCCTGGGTACCCTCAAGGAGACAGAGATGAAGCCATTCAGCTCTAGGATACATGGCCTAACTTTGTCCAGAGTCGGAGTCTTCACACTGCAGACACTGCAGCCAGGATGAACTGGATCAAACCAGAGTCCTGAAACCCACCAGCAGGATAACCTGGGATGTTGGAGCAGCTGGGAATGAGCTAGGCAGGAAGCAGCATAAAATACGCCTGCAGTGGCTTGAAGAAACTGGGGTTCATTTTTCCTTCATAACAAGAAATCCAGCTCTTGTGGTTCAACCATAAAAGACCCAGGAATTCTGAGGCTCTTTGAGCCTTGTCTTCATTCTGCAAGCTGGCCACTGCAGTGCTGGGCAGCACACCTGTGAGCAGATGAAGTGAGGAAAGGAGGGATGGGATAAGTCTTGTCTGTCTCTTTTATCAGGAGAGCAAAACCTTCCCCAGAAACGCCAAAAATATTTAGGTCTCCTTGGTCAGACCAAAGGCTGTGGATGCTTCTAACTCAAGAGAGCCTGGCAAAACAGGTGTTTTGCTTCTCTGGTCCTTATGGTGGAAGCAACAAATAAAAAAGTGTTGAGAACAACTGGAGGTCAGACAATTAGCCATGTCTGCGCCAGAACGTTACTTCTCTAAGCTCTGTGTATTAGTTTGCTAGGGCTGCCATAACAAAGTTCCACAAACTGGATGGCTTTAAAAGCAGGAATTTACCGCCTCAAAGTTCTAGAGACCAGAACTCCAAGATCAAGGTTCCTTCTGAGGGCTGAGGAAGGACCTGTTCCATGCCTCTCCCCTAGCTTCTGATGGGTTGCTGGCCATCTTTGATGTTCCTTCACTTGTAGAAGCATCTCCCCGTTCTCTCCCTTCATCTTCACATGATGTTTGTTCTCCCTGTGTGCACTTCTGTCTCCAAATTTCTCATTTTTATAAGAACACCAGTCTTACTGGATTAGGGCCCACCCTAATGATTTCATTTTAACTTGATTACCTCTATAAATACCCTATTTCTAAATGAGGTCACATTTTGTGGTCCTGGGGGCTAGGACTTCAACACATGAATTTGAGGGGAGACACAATTCAGCCCATCACACTCCAGTTTCCTCATTTATAAAAGAGTACTACTCTTTTTATAGAATTCCTACCCACACTGTGGCATGGGACTTAAATGGGTTGATCCCCAGAAGGAGCTGGCCCAGAATACACAGCTGCTATGGGGGTGGCTTCCTAGCTCCACTCTGTGGCTGAGGCTGAGGCCAGGTCCTATAAAAGGAAGGAAGGGGGGGCTGAGGAGACGGCTGATATCCAGCCCCATCCAGTGTGCCAGTATCCTCAAGATGATAGCCAAGATTTCCAGATTTCCAGCCCAAAGCTTGTGAGGCAGACATGACTCAAGAACTCACTAGCTGGCACTCATGTTCCAAGATTGCCCCCTCCCACTGCCAGTTGAGGGCAGCTGGTCGCCTGAGTCAGTGGGACTTTTGTCTGCAATTCAGGGCGGCCCCCAAATACTTGGCAGCCCCACTGGGCACGTGTTTCCAGGGAGGCAGCCTTTAGCAGTTCCAAGGGAAAGGCAGATCAGGGACTTCCCCAGCCTTGCCTGGCAGTCCCTTCTCTTCTATGCAACGATGGAGTTCACCTCCTCTCCTGGGGGTCCCGTCTTCTGCCTGCAAGAGCAGGACATATTGGAACCTCGCAGGTCCTGAGGGGCTGTTCTAGCTCTCTGCACCACAGTGTTTTGAGGAAATTACAAGGTTCTTATCAGTGCTGGGGGCTTTATTATTCTGCCAGGACATCTCCCTTTGTCAAAAAAAAACAATAACTTGTTGTAAGTAGTACTTTTTAGGTTTACCATGCAGACAGACTAATTGTATCTTTTAATCTGGGTCAGACTGCTCTTGCTTATTACAAATTGGCTCTGAATCCTAAAAAGAGAGGGGGGAAAATGTGAGGAACATTTGCAAATAATTCAGAGGCAGAATTACCTTCAGATAAACATTATGTCACGTTGGGTTTAAATGCATACCTGGTCCTCAGCCCAGTTATGCTCTGGTTGACCCAGAGGGATGCTGGGGGACAGAGGGGGGATTCCCATTATGGATTCTGGCTACTTACATGAATTGTGAACCAGGGCACACCCCCTCATACAATAGGACATAGAACCATATGTAGCAGGCTGGATAATAGCCCCCAGAGGCACCGGATTCTAATTCCTGAAAACAGTAAATGTTACCCTATTTGGAAAAGAGTCTTTCTAGATATAACTAAGGACCTTATCCTGGATTATTCAAATGGCCTCTAAATGAAATCACAAGTATCCTTATAAAAGAAAGACAGAGGGATTGGTGTGATGAGGCCACAAGCCAAGGAATGCTGTCAGCCACCAAAAGCCAGAAGAGGCAAGGAACAGATTCTCCCCTAGAGCCTCTGGAAGGACCATAGCCCTGCCGACACCTTGACTTTGGTCTAGTAAGACTGATCTGGGGCTCTGGCGTCCAGAACTGTGAGAGAATAAATTTCTATTGTTTTAGCAACCAAGTCTGTGGAAATTTGTTATAGCAGCCACAGGGAACTAACACACCAGGGGACTCATGTCAGTGGCTTCCCTGTGTGCAAGGAGGAACTTCCAAGGCTGAAGAGGCCCCCAAGTGATATGGGAAGTGTCCTAGAAAGGATGGCCATTAGAGGGGCATGCCCTATATTCTAGCTCCTGTGTCACCACTTTCCCAGTTGCGTGACCTTGGACAAATGCCTAAGTTCTCTGAACCTCAGTTTCTTCACCAGTAAAATAAGGATAACTATAGCCCCCCTCACATTGTTGTTTGAGGATTAAATGACATAGCACATGTAAACCAGAGCCTGACAATTAATGGAGGTTATCCTTTTTTAAACAAAGATCTGGAACTTCCCTGGTGGTCCAGTGGTTAGGACTCTGAGCTTCCACTGCAGGTGGCACGGGTTCGATCCCTGGTCAGGGAACTAAGATCCCAAATGAGACACGGCGTGGTCAAATAAATAAATAAATAAATAATAAATTTTTAAAAATAATAAGTAAATCTTTTGGGGAATTCCCTGGAGGTCCAGTTGTTAGGACTTGGCGCTCTCACTGCCAGGGTCCCAGGTTCCATCCCTGGTCAGGGAACTAAGATCCCACAAGCCACGTGGTGCAGCCAAAAAATACAATAAAATAAGAAAGATCTTTAAAAAAATTTTTTTATTTCACCTCTGTTGACTTTCTGGAGCTATTTTCAGAGTGTTCTGAAAGTTCCCTGGAGCACCATAAACTGTATTCTTATCCTCTGTAAACTCAAAAATTTGCCACACAGTGCCATTTATGCTAAATTCATAGGCTTATATCATTGAAGGCTAATTTCTCCTACTCTCAAAACACTTTACAGAAAGAGTTGATGATAATAAAAACAAACTAGAGCCCAAGTCAGGAAGGAGACCTCTATAATAAGTGGGGAAAGAGGGACATTTTCATCCAATTCACTGAAGGAAAGAAAGGCTCCATGTGCTTGTGCTTTTTCCAGTTTTTTTCTTGTAGTTGATTTCTAGTCTCATACCTTTGAGGTTGGAAAAGATGCTGGATATGCTGTCATTCTTCTTATATTTATTAAGACTTGTTTTGTGGCTTAATATGTGATTTATCCTGGAGAATTTTTCATGTGCACTTGAAAAGAATGTGTATTTTGCTGTTTTTGAATGGAATATTCTATATATAACTATTAAGGCCATATGATGTAATGTGTCATTTAAGGTCAATGATTCTTTACTGATTTTCTGTCTGGATGATTTATCCATTGATGAAAGTAGGGTGTTAACATCTCCTGCTATTATTATATTACTGTCTGTTTCTTCCTTCATGTCTGCTAATATTTGCTTTATGTATTTAGGTGCTCCTATGTTGGGTGAACATGTAGTTATAAGTGTTATATCTTCTTGTTGGATTGATCCTTTATCATTGCATAATGTTCTTTGTCTCTTCACACAGCCTTTGTTTTAAATTCTATTTTGTCTGATATAAGTATTGTTAACCCAGTTTTCTTTTCATTTCCATTTATGTGAAATACTTTTTTCCATCCCCTCAATTTCAGTCTATGTGTGTCTTTAGATATGAAGTGAGTCTCATAGGCAGCATATAGTTGGATCTTGTAATTTTAACCATTCACCTACCCTATGTCTTTTGATTGGAACATTTAATCTATTTACATTTAAAGTAATTATTGATAAGTATGTACTTATTTACTTATTGCCATTTTGCTAATTGTTTTCTCTCTGTTTTTGTAGTTCCTCTCTGTTTCTTTCTTCTTTTCTTGTTCTCTTCCCTTGTGATTTGATGACTTTCCTTTAATGTTATGTTTGTATTACTTTCTCTCTCTCTTTTTCTTGTTTTTCAGTATAGTTGATTTACAATGTTGTGTTAGTTTCTGGTGTACAGCAAAGAGATTCAGTTATACATATATATATATTCTTTTTCATATTCTTTTTTATCTGCTAATCCCAAACTCCTAATTTATCCCTCCCCATCACTTTTCCCTCTTGGTAACCATAAGTTTGTTTTCTATGTCTGTGAATTTGTTTGTTTTGTAAATAAGTTCATTTGTATCATATTTTACTTTCCACATATAAGTGATATCATATGGCATTTGTCTTTCTCTGTCTGACTTACTGCACTTAGAAAGATAATCTCTAGGTCCATCCATGTTGCTGCAAGTGGCATTATTTCATTCTTTTTATGATCAAGTAGTAATCCCCATTGTATTCCTTTCTCTTTGTTGTGTATTTATTATCCGTTTTTGGTTTGTGGTTACAATGAGGTTCTTATACAACAACTTATGTATATAGCAGTCTATTTTAAATCTATGTCATTAATTTTGAGCTCATACTAAAAACACTACATTTTTTACTCCCTCATCATGTTTTATATTTTTAATGTCATATTTTACAGTTTTTGTTTTGTGTATCCCTTAACTAATTATTGTAGATATAGATTTTTTCTTTCATAATTTTTATATCTTTAGCTATGGTATTTTTGTTTGTTTGTTTGTCTAAAGAAATCCCTGTAACATTTCTTGTAAAGTCCGTTTAGTAGTGATGAACTCTTTTAGCTTTTGCCTGTTTGGGAAAAATTTTTTTTTCCATTTTTTAACAGCTTTATTGATATAATTCACATGTCACACAACTCATCCACTTAAAGTTTATAGTCCAGTGGTATTTAGTATATTCACAGAGTTGGGCAAACATCTCTACAATCAATTTTAAAATTGATTTTAGATTCAGATTTTTATAATTGATTTTTCATCATCCCAAAGAGAAGCCCCATATACCCTATAGCAGTCACTCTCCATTTCCCTTCAAGCCTCCCTAGCTCATGGTAATCACTGATCTGCTTTCTGTCTCTATAGATTTGCCTGTTCTGCATATTTCATACAAATGTAATCATAAAATTTGTAGCCTTTTATCTTACTTGGGAAACTTTTTATCTTTCCTTCAATCTGAATATTATCCTTGCCAGATAGAGTATTCTTGGTTTTAAGGTGTTTTTCCTTTCAACACTTGGAATATGTCATGACACTCCCCTGTGACCTGTAAAGTTTCTACTGAAAAGTCAGCTAGTAGTCTTGTGGGGGCTCCCCTATATGTAACTAGTTGTTTTTCTCTTGCTGCTTTTAATATTCTCTCTTTAAGTTTTGACATTTTAATTGAACTATGTCTTCATATGGGTCTGTTTGGGTACATCTTGTTTGGAACTCTCTGCTTCCTGAGCTTAGATATCTGTTTCCTTCTCCAGGTTAGGGAAGTTTTGAGCCATTTTTTCTTCAAATAAGTTTTCTGTCCCTTTCCCTCTCTCTTTTCCTTCTGGGACCCCTATAATGTAAATGTTAGCACAATTCATGTTGTTCTAGAGGTCCCTTAAATTATCCTCCTTTTTAACAATTCTTCTTTCTTTTTCCTGTCCTGATTGGGTGATTTCTACTACCTTGTCTTCCAGATAACCAATCCATTCTTCTGCATCTTCTAATCTGCTGTAAGTTCCCTCTAGCGTATTCTTCATTTTTGTTATTGTATACTTCAGCTCTGATTGATTCTTTCTTTTATTTTCTGCCTCTTCATGGCAGTTCTCATTGTGTTCCTCCATTCTTCTCTTGAGTTTGGGAAGCACCTCTATGACCATTACTTTGAACTCTTTATCTGGTAGGTTGCTTAGGTCCACTTCATTTGGTTATTTTTCTGAGGTTTTGTCTTCTGCTTTTGTCCGGAACATATGCCTCTGTCTCCTCGGTTTGCCTAATTCTCTGTGTTTGTGTCTATGTATTAGGTAGATCAGCTATTTCTCCTGGTCCTGAAGGAGTGGCTTTATGTAGAAGGTGTCCTGTGGGGCCCAATAGTGCAGTCTCCCGGTCAGCAGAGCTAGGTGTGCCAGCAGTGTCCATCGTGTTCGCCACAACTAGAGAGAGCCTATTCGCAGCAAGGAAGACCCAATGCAGCCAAAAATAAATACGTTAATTAATTCATTTAAAAAAATTTGGTTTGGCTGCATGTCAGAGAAAATAACAATGGTTTAAAAAAGATAGGAAGTTCTGAGGTAGGCATCCAAGGGTGACACGGTGCTCCGTGGTTATCAGAAACCAAGCTCCAATATTTGTACTCCACCAATTTTATGAGTGGCTTCAATCTTCAAGGTTGCTTCAAGGTCCAAAAAGGTTGTTAAGGCTCCAGCTATCACATCCAGATCCCAGGCAAGAAAAGGGAGCAAGAGGGTAAATGATATACTATCCAGATGAATAAGCCACTTTTAAGGAGCTGTCCCAGAAGTCCCACCCAATAAGTTGTGTTTACATCTCATTGGCCATGCCCACTGGATAATATAATGTTTTAACTAGACAAATTGCCAGCCAAATAAAATTGTGATTCCACTGATGAAGAAAAAAGGGAGATTGGATATTGGATAGGCAACCAGCAGTCTCAGACACAGGGGCTAATGACTTGGAAGAAGAATCCATTTATTCACTTCACTTATGACTTCACTCACTCATGGAGAAGGTATTTAAGGCATATTGACCTCCTAGGCTGGATACTGGACAGGGAAGGAGAGGCATGAATATGAAGATAATGGAAACTGGTCTTCACATCCAAGATGCTCATATTCAACTAGAGCACAGGCTGATAAGAAGAAGTTAAGACCAGAGCCAGAATTAGCAAGCAACTGAGATGAGGGGCAGCTAAATGCTGTAGGTGTTGGGAGAGACTCTTTTTCCTAGAAGTGGCTGGGGGGACCCAGGAGGAAGCTTTGATGAATAGATAAAATTTTGCCAACTAGGGACAATTGTTGTAGAGAATACATTTCAGGTGGAAAGAACAGCTCAGACAAAGACATAAAGGTTGCAACATGTATGTACCCAGAGATGAACAACAGCAGGAGTAAGACCTGGGCAGCGGGAAGTAATCCAGAAAATCGGTACCAGGTTCCCCATGACCAGTCCCTGCCCATCACCCCAGTCTCCTCCAATTTACTCTGGCTCTTTACTACTTAGATAAAATGGTAAAATGCTTTACTGAAAGTATACCTTTTTGGAAGAATTTTCATGAAGCTTTTAAGTGCTGTCTCTATCACTCAAACTTTTAAAATGTTAACATATGAAAATACCCAGGAGAGGTATACAAGGACACATTTTTTATGGAGATTATACAGGTCACATTGTTGTTTGAATCTTTGAAAGAATTTAGTCTTTAACATTTTCTGATTTTAAAATTTAAAAATCTTTTAACAAAACTTTCGTGTAACACAATACCTTTCATTGTAGAATTTGTTTATAAAAATTCATCCCTTGAAATATTTTGATCCTTTTTAATATTAACCACAACATTTGTACTATGTTGCTTTCTAAAATACTCATCTTGCTCCCTTTTCTTATCTGGAATCTGGATGTGATAGCTGGAGCCTCAGCAACCATTTTGGAAGGTTTTGGATAAAAGTCACATGGGCCTTCTAGTTGTGTCTCCAATAGACAATGAATCTATTGTTCCACACCTCAGGGCCTTGGTTCACCCCTTCCTTTTGTCTGGAGGATCATTTCCTCCACCCTTTACCTGGCTGACCCTTTCTCATCCTTTCTGTCTCAGATCAAAAGTCACTGCCCATGGGCTTCCCTGGTGGCACAGTGGTTGAGAGTCTGCCTGCCGAAACAGGGGACAAGCGTTTGTGCCCCGGTCCGGGAAGATCCCACATGCCATGGAGTGGCTAGGCCCGTGAGCCATGGCCGCTGAGCCTGCGTGTCCGGAGCCTGTGCTCCGCAATGGGAGAGGCCACAACAATGAGAGGCCCACGTACCACAAAAAAAAAAAAAGTCACTGCCCATAGAGGTTTTCCCCACCATCCTTTCTAATGTTCACTCTGTTTTTCTCGCTCAGTACACCTTACTCTGTACTTCATAACATTTATTGCAATTTGAGATTTTTTACTTATAAGATTATCTGCTTAATATTTGTCTCCCCCATTAAATCATGAGCTCTGAGAGGCTAGGTCTGGCTCTTTTTGTCTATCACTTGGTGAAGCTTAGCACATAATGGGAATCCAATGGAAATTTATTGGATTAATTGATATGTGTGTATAGGTGTGTGTGTGTTATAGCTAAAGACTGATAGGGAATTAACGTCCAAGGAAGATAAAATGTAGCAAAGTAATTAACTGTACTCCTGTACACTTTAATTCTGAAAGTTAATTGGTTATTTGATGAAAGCTTACCACCTTGGTCAGAGATGTTAGCACAGGGAGAGATTTGATGAGCAGTGGCTTCCCAGTTTGAAATGAAAGACATGAAATTCAAGTACATTTATGAAATGCAAACATCACTTAGCAAAGGTCTAGAACCAGGCACAACTTCTTCTCCCTATGTTTTGGGCATATTTCTGTCATTAATTTGTTGAAACCTCTCCTGTGGGTTGTCTGCTATGATTTGTTTGCTCAGTGAAACCTGGCTTCTAGAATTCCATTAGTTGGGAATTCATGATTACTCAACTCAACCAGGTCAAAGTGTACTCTAGATCCTCTGAAAGGAAAGTTTTCTGAGCAAATGAACCAAAATCATGAATTTTCAAGGATGCAGGTCAATTATCTGGGAAACTGAGGGGCTCTGTAGCAACATAGAGCAATCTATTTGCATGCAGTTAATATACTAATTACAAAGCACTATTCACTATTCGTTGAAATAGGGGACTCCGAAGGATAGCCATGCTACGTAATGCTGGGAGCCTTATTAGGGTTTGTCTGCCTGCGTTTAAATGTAACACAACTACAACTACCTTTCCATTAGATTAGAGTGAACAAAAAGGAGGGAAGGAGGCAGGGAGGAACAACAGAAGGGAAAGAGAGAGAGGGATCTGCAGCTGCCATTTGCCTGAGGATTAGTGTACCTTTCATTGGGCTAAATGCTCTACACACCACATCTCTTAATTCTCCAGCAACTCTGAGATAGTGTTATTTTTTCCATTTTACAGATGAGTAAAACTGAAGTTCAGAGAGGTAAAGCCACCTACTCAAAGTTGCAAGACCACACATGCAGGGTGTCAAATCCAGACCACGTCGGACTGGAAGGCACATCCTCCCCCCATCACAATCAGACACCATTTCCAAACCCTATGGCAAAAGACTTAAATGCTTCTCTCTCTCTCTCTCTCTCTCTCTCTCTCTCTGTGTGTGTGTGTGTGTGTGTGAAATGCCATGTAAACCATAATGAGAAACGTCATTTCCAATGAGATCAGTTGGAAAACATTTTAAAAGTTCGACAAATCAATGTGGGAGGTAGTGGAGCAGTGGGAACTTTCTTATGTCTCTGGTGCAAATATAAGTTGGTAAAATCATTCACGAGTGCAATTTGCTGACATCTAGAAGAGCTGAAGGATTTCCTCACCTGCGTGTATATGCTAGAGAAATTTTTGCCCTTTTGCATAAGGAGACATATACAAGAATATTCATTGCTATAGAGCTTAAAATGCAAAATTAAAAAGGGCTTCCCTGGTGGAGCAGTGGTTGAGAGTCCGCCTGCCGATGCAGGGGACACGGGTTCCTGCCCCGGTCCACGAAGATCCCACATGCCATGGAGCGGCTGGGCCCGTGAGCCATGGCCGCTGAGCCTGCGCATCCGGAGCTTGTGCTCCGCAACAGGAGAGGCCACAACAGTGAGAGGCCCGCATACCGCAAAAAAAAAAAAAAAGAGAGAGAGAGAGAGAGAAAGAACCCCAAGACACAGTATGGAGAACTAACAAAACAATATTGGGGGAAAAATAGCTGCCAGAGACTATCAACAGTGATATGATTTTTTGTTTTAAGTTTAAAACCTTATGAACACATACAAACGTAGTAAAATTATAAAAACAGGTATGGGGAAATTCAGAGCAGTGATTAACACTATAGCAAAGGAGGGAAATAGTATAAACAAAAATAGTATAAACAAGAGGCTTTGACTGCATTTGCAATGCTTCCTTTTTTAAGCTGAGTGTTGTGTACCCCAATGTTTATGAAAATATTTCCCTGTGGCATTTTCGCATGCCTAAATGTTTCAGTATAATATAATTTTAAAAGGGGGAGTCAGTGTTTTCCTTTCTACAAAAAATGACACTGGGTTACAGTGAAGGTGAGAGGTGGCCAGACTCTACATGAAACTAGGAAAATCTTCTAATTTCCCATTGCTTGGCCAGAGGTGCCCTGTCATTGGCGGGTGGTCCAGCCAGCACACAGCGATGCCTGCAAGCAGTAAGTGTGGCAACCTCCCAGAATGCCCCACTCGGCCCGCTGCAACGCAGTGTGCATTCCCTGGGAAGTCATGTTTCCTCCAGGTGAAGAATGGGATCGCTCCATCTCTGTCACCTGCACGGAGAAGGAAGTGCTGTAGAGAGACTGATGAGGTCATCTATTATCAAGTAGGCAAAAGAGAGACCTAAGAGGCACCTGCAGCTCACCAGATGTTCTATCAATCATCAGTCAGGAGGATGGGAGCTTATCTCCTCCTCCCTGTTCCCCCCCATCCAGCCTCTCCAGGCAAGAATTAGACAAGAGAGGGGCTCGTGGACCAGTCCCCTAAAAGCTGGCCTGAGGATGGGGTGGAGGCACTTCAGGCAGCCACAGGAGACATTGATCCTGTGCTGTAAAAATACCCTAGAAGAGAGGATAATGTGGAAGGTTTGTGTACCTGGGACCGTGATGAAACATGATGATTATCTCCCCTTGAATCCTTAAAAGAAGACCCAGCCAATACTACATTCGTCTTCCTCTTCTTCTTCATCATCATCATCATCATCACATACTACTCTAAGCCAGGAACTGTGCTAAGAGTTCCATCAGCAAGTTTTTCATTTACCCCTGGCAATAGCTTTACAAGAAAAGTGCTATTAATGTCCGCAAGTTCCAGTAGAGGAAACTGAGGCAGAGACAGATAAGTAAACAACCCAAAGTCCCCCAAAGTGGACTCCCACCAATGTGCTATCTCTCCTTTGCGGCACCATTGGCATGTCAATGATACCTCATTGATTTCCACCTGGGGAGGTAGACATGGTTCCACTGCCTCCCAAAGCACGCTGGGCAGGGGTGGCACACCCAGAACAGCTATGTCTGACCACACAAGGCCCAGAGGCCAAGGTCTCCAAAGCCCAACCTCTAGTACAGGAACCCAGGGTAGTTACACAACTTTCCCCAGAACCCAAAAGGCTTTTCACAACCTTACGAATCCTTGGAGATGAGGAAGGGCATGGTCATTAGGAGAAACCAGAAGCCTAGAAAGACCTAACACATTCCCACCGAGCGAAGCCCAACCCCTGTGGTCTCTGGGAGCTCCCATGCACCAGCCACTCCTACTTGCTGGCCCTTGGGGAACAAGCAACAGAGAGCAACAAGCCACACACCCCAACACACACTGGAAGCCTAGTAACTTCCACATCCACGGTGCTTCACCGTCTGATCTGGAAACCTCTTTTTCTACCTTGGAACCTTGGAATGTTCTGCGTCAATGACCCAGAGATGGAAATAGAGCACCCTGAGGCAACCTGATGCACTTACAGATTTGGCACACAGGTCTTGGGCTATATGGAAAGTCCTAATAGTGGAATTGGAAGCATCCAATGGGTAGAAAAAGGAGCAGATGGGAGAGGAGATGGCAGCTTTCCTGGCAGAGAAGAGAACTGTGCTGTTAAAACACAACCCACTTGTCCATTCCCTCCCCTTGCCCCTGAGGATATTAATGAGCAATAAGGTCCCACAGGAAGGAATTACCCTTCGTCATTTCACAGGCTGAGGATCTACTTCAGCTCCACTCTACCCTGTCCCAGCCCACTCCCTCCCTCTCCCAAAAGCATCCCATCCAAAGCCAGGTTCACTTTCAAAGCCATGTCCATTGTTCTAACCACTGGTTGCCCTGGAAAACCACACACTTCCCATCCAAGGCAGATGTATTAATCTACTCAGGCTGCCATACAAAATACCACAGGCTGGATGACTTAAACAAACTTATTTCTCACAGCTCTGGAGGCTGGGAGTCCAAGATCAAGATGTCAGCAAGCTTGGTTTCTTCTGAAGCCTCTCTCCTTGGCTTGTAGATGCTGTCTTCTCCCTGTGTCTTCACATGGCCTTACCTTCATTGTGTCTGTGTCTTAATTTTCTTTTCTTTTAAGGACACCTGTCAGATTGGATTAGAGCCCACCCCATGAGCTTACTTCAACTAAATTACCCCTTTAAAGGACCTAGCTCTAAATACAGGCACATCCTGAAGTACTGGGGGTTAGAACTTCAAAATATGAATTTTGTGGACACAACAGGGGAGAAAACAGATTCAGAGAAATGCAGTGAGTTTATATGTCATCTGACAAATTTTTCGGTCCATTGGGATCTACCTGGATTTACATTGCTTCTCATTCTTCTCTCTGTTCCCCCCTGCACTCTCTAAATCTTGACATATTAGAGGCTTTCACATTCCTCAAGATATTATATTTTCTCTTTACAGCGGGAATTAGAGCAAATTTAAAGCATCCCTCTAAGTGCAGGAGATGAGCCCTGGAAAATATTGCTATCACATCCAATATTGGCACAAATTATCTTCTGAGTTGGGCTAAACTGCACCAATTAATTAGCTCAGTGAATAGCAACCATCAGTCCTTCTGATGGACTCTTCTCTGAAACTCTCCTTATTTGATTTCCTTGAATTATCGCCCAAGACAAGCTCAACAAAGGATGCACAAAATATTATGGAATTCCAAACAGACAGGGTGGAGTCATGCCAGGCCCTGTGCCCCATCAAACTGAATAACCTGAATTTACAAAACCCGGAGGGAGGGCTGAAGCAGACGTGGAGAGGTGAGAATGGAGAGGAGTAGAGGGAGCCCCCGGTTTATTAACAAACCCAGTTCATCACAACTGGAGAGACAACGGGAGCCTCACCCCTCCCTGAACCCCATGTCCCGATCATCTTCCAGGAGGAACTGTCCGGAGTGGTCTCCTCCATGGCCCCTGTGGAAAAAGCAGCCAAGAACACCCCCTAACTGAAACACTGGCGAGGAGCTTTCAGCATACACAGACTCTAAACACAATATGGCATTAGGGGGTGGCACTGGGGAATTGTTTCCATGACTGGAGTCATCATTTTAAAAGCATTTGCCAAATTCCCGTGGACAATGCCCAAGATATGATTTTACCAGTGCCCTCCTACCTTGGGTGAAAGCCTCTACATGTGCTGTGGACAGAGTCCACTAACCTGTGGTGACCTTTGGGTGCATTAGAAAGGCCCCTCTGTGGGAGAATATGGTCTCATCCCGCCCCCATCATTGCCATGCAGACAAAATGGTGCCCCATCCATTTGGGGGCTGGGGGATGCTGCCTTGGGAAAGGGTACAGGGCTAATGCAGTCCCTAGATCAGTGCCTGGTGCATAGAAAGTACTGTACACTAGGTATTATTATTTACTCTAAGCTCCATGAGGGTGTCTGTCCTGTTCACCTTTGCCTAATGCAGAGACTGGCAAAGAGCCAGGGCAATTGAAGGAAACGGTAGATCGCAGGCAGAGGGAATTGTCATATTAGCAGCAATTAGGAACCAGGATTTTGCTTCCTAGGATGTAGAATAAGGGAACCATTTATCCCACACTGACCCCCATCTTATACTTTATGGCCTTAGAACAAGGGAATTATGCTATGTGTAAAAAAAGCCAATCTCAAAAATGTTACATACTAAAGCATTCCATTTACACAGCACTCTTGAAGTGGCAAAAGTATACAGATGGTTTCATGTTACTTTTATACATGAAACTGTCACATTTCTGACAATGACCTCCCTCACCCACCCTCCTCAGTGCTTTCATAGGGTAGCATCCAATTCATCGCTCTTCATGTCATGGCCCAATCCAGTGCCTGACCCCAGAGTAGGTATAAATATCAGCCTGTTGAACAAATAAATGAATGAGCATATTGTGAATCCAGGTAAAGAAAGCAGATGGATGGCCAGGAACTGTAAGCAACCTAGACTAGAGGTTTAGAGAAGCTCCAACAATTCACAAGGTGAATCCAAACGAGAGGCCAGCCAGCATCCCCATGTAGGCTTCCTGACAAGAATGGTGTGGTTTCAGAGGACCAGGCATCCCCAGGGGCCTTGTAAAACAGGTGAGTGGTTGCCCCTGGCTAGAGGCAGATCATGGCTAGAGGTAGACCTTGAATTTGGGATCCAGAAATGGGCATATTTGCCAACAGACTGTGTTCTTTGAGAAATGGCTACTCCAGGTGGGCCCTGGGCTCCCTCCAGGTGCCAGTCTGAGCCAGCTCTGTCCCCAGATTCCTCCCACTCTCCCTACGTCCACTCAGCTCTTCCAGGCCCTCCCACCGTGCTGGGCCCAGATGCATTCCCCTTCAACCCACTGTCAGTGTCACTTACCTATGGGTGTGTCTAAAATGACACAGCAATGACACAGTTGTTTTCAGAGACAACGTGAAGTTGGTCACCTGAAGCGGAGAGTGAAATCTATGTTTTGAAGAAAATGGAGTTGAAAGCATTTAACCTCGAATCATAAACAGGAGCAATAAATTAGGGAGAGGCCAGAGAACAGGAAATCACAAGGGAAGAGGCCCATTCCCAGGCCAGAGAAGGACTTTCTTGGGTGATGCAATTAGTAACCCTTCATGGAGATGCTGATAACTGGGGCCTGGCAGGCCTGGCTGCATGAACCACTGTGGGAGGAGAGGGGATATGTCCCAGAGGGGATGTTCCAAGGCTGTCTTCCACTTAGTTCTCTGTCCACTTGTCCCCAGAAGCCCAATCCTAGGCATGGACCTTGCAGGTCAGAGAAATGGACAAAGATCTCAGCAGGAAATGGACATCCTTTTGCAACTCTACAAGGAGTGTACAGGGCAAGCTCTTGAGGGGCTTTCAAAGAGAGGGTATATTTCTAGCACTTGTCCAGTTGCTAACGTGGTTTGCAACACTGGGCAATTTACATAAACTTCCCAGCAATGCAACTCTACAGCCATTCTGAGGGCTTACTCTGGGGAAAGGCAGAGATGAATGCAATATGGCTCTAGATTTCCAGAGCTCCACAGTGTAGTGGGAGAGACAGAAACGTTGACCACAAAGCCTAATATCAAGCAAGGCAGTTGGTGATAAGGTAGCCCACATCAGTGTGATGTAAGAAGCAGTCTTTGGAAGCAAGCTAAGGGTCCATGGACAGATGAATGGATAAAGAAGATGTCATATATATATATATATATATATATATATATATATATATATATATATGGAATATATATATGGAATACTACTCAGCCATAGAAAAGAATTGAAATATTGCTATTTGCAGCAACATGGAGGGACCTAGAGATTATCATACTAAGTGAAGGAATTCAGTCAGAGAAAGACAAATATCATATGATATTATTTATATATGGAATATAAAAAATAATACAAATAAGCTTATTTACAAAAGAAAAACAGACTCACAGACATAGGAAACAAACTTATGGTTACCAAAGGGGAAGGGGAGGACAGTTAAATTAGGAGTTTGGGATTAACAACTAACAAACTACTATATATAAAATAGATAAACAACAAGGACCTACTGTATAGCACAGGGAACTATATTCAATGTCTTATAATAACCAATAATGGAAAAAATCTGAAAAAAAAATATGTACATGTGGATACATACACACACACACATATAACTGAATCATTTTGCTGTACACCTGAAACTACCACAATATTGTAAATCAACTATACTTCAATTAAAAGAAAAAAGAATAGTCAAACCCAGGTTGCAAACCCAGCTTTACCACTTCTTACTTGATGGACCTTTGGCAAGTTATTTCGCCTCCTGGAGCCCCAGTTTCCCAGATCTAAGAAGGAGGGATCTCATTTCTGAGAAGTTGTGCTAGGCAAGGGAAGTGGAAGAGTGTGAATCACATGGACAGAAAGGCCCAGGACATTGTTCTGAAGCTGCCTGTGTGTGAAGTGAGATTTTGAGTTTTACATCTAGGCGCTCTGTTGAGATTCATGTCATCCAAGAACTCAAAGAAATCTGAAGAAATCATCTGGAGATAAAACTCCAGAGTTTGGACCAGCGTCAGCACTTAAATGTTTGCTGAAAGAATGGGAGGGAAAACAAGAGAATGAGTGGAGTAAATACAAGAATTCAATCAAGACGGATTCCCTTACCTCTTAGTGAGACCCTCAACTGACCCCCTAAAAGTAAAGGAGATTGTACTTATTTGTTTGTTTACTTAATATGCATCAGGCATTGTTCTCAGTGCTTTATCTCAGTGTTTACCTAAGTAAACTAACTTAATATTCCCTTAACTAACCCAGGGAGGTGGTGGTATTATTATCCCCATTTCACAGATGAAGAACCTAAGCTCAGGGGTAAGTGTCTTGTCAAAGGTCACACAACTAAAAGGGGAGCAAATCCAGGCTTCGACCTCAGGCATTTGGCTCTGGGAAACCATGCTGCTCTTCCAGTAAGGAGGCTGACACAGTGCCTGGGGGCTTGAGGGGCCTTGATTACCGGTCCCATCCATTTATACGAGCCAGCTCAGACCGGCTGCCCCTGAGAAGGTGTCCAGAGCCCAAGCAAGGCTGCCCTTGACCTCTGTTTTGAGTCGAGGGGCCCAGTTTAAGGACTTTACCAGCAAGCCCCCTCAACACTACCATGCCTTCTCTGAGCCTGGGGCTCAATTCTGTGAAGTATCATTGAGTCTACAGCAGCCATCCACTTCAAGTCTCCCAGAAAATGCCCCTACCTGGCTCTTTTCCTCAAGCAGGAATAGCAGATAGGTCTGTCCTCGTGCCAAGTGTGGCCAATCAGTATTGGCTATACCTGCAACACTGAGTGGAAAAGGACTTGGGGTCACACCTGAACTCACCAGGAAAGACACCCTGGTCAGTCACTGATGTCCCCATGGGCACAGAACACAGGTTTCCTGTCACTGGCCTAGCATCTCACTCAGCCTCCTGGCTGAGTCTCCAAGTTCTCTGCTCTTTTGACCAACTGGGCCGGATGCCTTCCTCTGGTCACCTACAGGATGTTAAGCCATTATGTCAGCCAGGATGTTACCAAATCAGGTTTGTTTGCCCGATGCTCAGCAAGCCAAACACTGAGCTGCCAAGGTTTGCAGCAGAGAAAAGGTTTATTCCTGAGGCGGACAAGTGAGGAAACAGGAGAACAAATTTCAAATCTGCCTCTCTGAAGATAGGGTTTAGGAATATTTATCAGATAAAGGGGAAGGGTGGTCTGAGGCGTGGGGAAAAGTGATTGGAGGTAAGAAAAGTGAGGTAATCAGGCTTCTACACAAGCATAGGTGAGCTTCATGGCTCTTTCTAGGACACATGTTCAGAAAGTGGCAGCACTGGCATGTTCTGAAGGTGGAGTTTTTGGCCCTCTGATGCCAAAAGGTCATCCACTGGACACTCACACAGGCCCAGTTGGTGGTCTCAGTTGGTCTAAACTGGGCAAGAACTAGCTCCAAGTTTCTGAAAAACAATGTAAGCAGCAGTTACTATAGTGATCCATCCATCAGAGGTGCTGCCTTTAAGGAAGCTAGTGGGAGTTTAGTTTAAAATCAACTCAAAAGCAAGCGAGGCAGTTTAGGTCTGGAGAGCCTAATCAGGTTAGCCCTCAGTTTCAAGAACTCTGCTGGTTGTAACAGAAATCCAGCTCTGTATGAGCAAACAAAAAAGAAGAAAGAACTAGTTCACATCCCTGAATCATTTCGGAGCAGATTTCTCACCCTCTCCATCTCTCTGCTTTCTTCTGTAGTAACTCATTCTCACATAGGTTCTCCCCATCAGTTACCAGTTTGCTAACCGTGTTCTTTATCTAGAGTTTCAGCAAAAGTCTCAGAATTGAATCTCATTGGCTACATCGACCCATCACATGACCACCCCTAAACCAACCACTCTGGCCAAGGGATGCCCCAGTGGGCTGTGCCTGGGTTACATGACTGCCTCTGAAATGAATGGGGAGTTGGGAGTGAGGTCAATTCCACTAACATTCTATGAACCTGGAGGGGAAAAGGGCTGGTTCTCCAAAGGAAACTTGGGGTGATTTTTTTCAGAAGAAGTGGGAATGGATTCTGACACAAAGACATCATATATCTACCGTGACTCCCGTATATCAAATACTTGTCCTCATTCAATGATATATTTAGTTCTCAGGTCTCTCTCTTATTCTATTCCCTTGTGTGGCCTGTTCCTAGCAGAACCATTTTAAAGGTCAGTGTAGTCCTTTATGAGAAGGAAAAAGTTGCTTGTGCTTCTGAAGGGGTCTGGATCCTGGTCATCTGTGTGTCTTTCCTCCTTTCCTCTGTGGTGACATCAAGTAGCTATCCTGGAGCTGCCTTCTTCCAGTACCTACCTAGGGAAGAGAGGCTAGGGGTCAAAGGCCATGCCACTGCAACTGATACATTTACCGGAGGGGGAAAATCATAGGGAAGGGAAGTCCTGGAATACCCTTGGTTCTACCATTCCTGTGTCCACCTGTCCTCCTCCACCACTGCCACATGACTCTCCTGCCAGACTCCTGGTGGGAAGAGGTGGAGGAATGAGACATTGGGCCTGAGAAGTAGGGCGAGACCCTGTTATCGCAGATCTTGAAGGAATTTCAGCTGGTGCAGGTGGGCCAGGAAGCCCTGTGGGCCTCTGAGAGGGAGCATGATAAAACATTGTTTTAAGCAGGTTTTTCTGGGAGAAGTTTTCACAGGCTGGATTAGAGCAGAGAGTCCCACAAAGTAGTCAATCAACCAACCAAACTAGTCTTCATTCTCTGGGTTTCTTCCCATAGACCTCAATCCTGGGGAGATAAGTTCTTCGCTGGCTCACATCAGAAAGGAGTTCTGGGCTTCCCTGGTGGCGCAGTGGTTGAGAGTCTGCCTGCCGATGCAGGGGACACGGGTTTGTGCCCAGGTCCGGGAGGATCCCACATGCCGCGGAGCGGCTGGGCCCATGAGCCATGGCTGCTGGGCCTGCGCGTCCGGAGTCTGTGCTCCGCAACGGGAGAGGCCACAACAATGAGAGGCCCACGTACCACCAAAAAAAAAAAAAAAAAAAAAAGAAAGGAGTTCTGCCACTTGACATTTTTTTAATTATGGAAAAATTTCAGATATAATAAAAAATGTAGAGAATAATCTAATAAACCCCCCTGTACTCATGACTGGGTTTCAACAGTTATTAACTCAGGGCTATTTTGTTTCATCTATAGCCCCACCCATCCCCTTTCCACCCTGGATTACTTTGAAGCTAATCCAGACTTCATATATCCTTAAGATGTTCATACTGTAAGTGCCCCAGAAGATCTGGAGATTCCATTCTCCTTGAGAAGAAAGGAAACCGGCCTGTTATTACTACGTCATTTAGCCAAGGAGATAGTGCCCTTCCTCCTCCGCAAACGTGGCCCAACTCTCCTTATTTAATATCATCCTTTGCCTCTTTATGAGAGGAAAATTGCAACTCCAGTTATTCTTGTCTGGAAATGCTCAGCTGGAGTGATTACAGTGTTATCTCCCCGGGTACCGCCATTGCCCTCATCCTGCCACCTTGCCCACCCCCAACTCTGCCCACTTTCTGGGTCTGAAGCCTGGTTTTCTAGCCTGCTCCCCACTTATGTGATTTTTGGGTGCCTCTCCCTCCTTCCCCAGGATTCCAAGACACACAGATGGTCCAGGAAACCGTGATAGCCTAAAAACCTTCTTTCCCATTTCATAAACCCAGCACAGAAACGTCTCTCTCCCATGCCCTGTACCAGCCTGCCAGTTGCTGCAGATCCTGGAATCAAAGAGAGAATTGGGCTTCTCATCTAAACATGGACTGACCTTGCACTTTCAAACCATATGTTATCTCCACCCTGGCAATACTCCTTGAATAACTAATCAATGCAAAAGAAAGTTTGGGAGAAAAAAAAATGCAACGAAAATTATTATTATTACTTAAAGAGTCAGAGAAAGATAGCAAGGTCCTTCTAAAGTTACAACACCATCTTTAGCAGCTGCAGGGTACATTAAAGCGAGGGGCCGGGGGAGGGAAGATAGGGCATATTTCAAAGCTGACGGCTGCAGTAACAAAAAGCAAGGGGGGTATTGCGTGGAATATGCCAAGTGTTTGAAGTGGACAAGATTTCTAGCATGTTGCCTTGATGCCTGTACATACTTAATAACAGATGTTTGGTCTCTCTTGGCAGATAATTGTCCTGCTGTAAGGTTGACTTGACCTGCCTGAGCGATCCGGCTTCGAAAACCCCAGCAGTAACAAACCATCCCAGCTTCTCTCTTTTTTACTAGCAGAATGCTCAGCCACGCTTCCTTTTAAGCACATAATTACTCAGCGGCAACTGAAGCCCATCTATCCCCCTCTCCTAATGGCCACAGAGCCATTTGGCCATAATTTATGGGGACAGGGTTCAAAGTTTTAATAATATTTGGATAATATCATTGCCCACACGTCGGTGGCGTCGTGATGAATAGAAGGGGAGTGGGCTGATTTTGATTCCGTGCATGACAGCGCGAGCCTTAACGACTGGGTGCCCGGCATGGCCTTTATGGAAACTGCCACCAGGCCATCAGCTCATGAATTATAGATCTGGGCATGAAGGATTATAAACAGCAGTGAGGATCACACAGGGACGCTTGTTCATGAGGAACTGTCCTGTTAGTGCCTCTTCTTATGCAGATAAATGAATCGCAGGGAATACCGAAACGGCGGCGTAAATAAACCCTTAGCGGATAACAGATTAGCACATCAACATAAAAAACCCAGTGCCGGGGCCTGCTCGGGGATATTTATGTTTATACTCTCTGCTCAAGTGGCTCCCTGGTTTTTTGGCTTCTTCCTGCTCACCTCATAATTCCCACATCCTAACGGCACCTCTGGGCACGTTTCTCCGCTGCTCTGCGGAGCCCGTTGGCATTTGTACACCAGTTTGCTCAAAGATTCCCTTTTGGACAGGCAGATGGGTAAAGGATGCTCATCCAATACAGGACAGACTTGATTAGAATTGCCTTGGTGGAGTTATGGAGTGTCCTCCAAACACTCCACATATAGGCAAGTGCTAACGGGATAAGGGGAGGCGTTTCTGCCCCGAGAAGCAGAAAGAAGGGACGGGGTCTCAGCCATAAGCCTTAGCGATGATCAAATTCAACCCATACCGCTGCCAGAGAGCAGGTGGCAAAAGTGAGCCTGAGAAGGGAAGGAACTCCCTCTAAATTATACAACTTTGTTGCCAAGTCAAGAGTTCTGACTCCCAAGTGGTGCCCCCAGCTGCCTTATCTGGCCTGAGTTTTCTCTCCCAGAAATGTAAGCATTGGACACCAGCCCCCAATGATAGTGTTAAAAGTAAAACAACATTTGCCAACTTCCTCCTGTTCATCTAGACTGACTCACTCCAAACTTTGACAAGGTTCACGTGCCACGAACAAGCGCTGAACTTACGCACTCGATATCCATTTAATCTGAAGGATTTATTTGGAAAGAACAGCAATTATAGCCGCACCTCAGAATAACTAGGAAATGGCACGTTTAGATCTCTTTAAATAGCTTACAGGCATTCTAAATAGCTCTCGCCTACGCCCAGGTTCTGATCTTGAGCTGTCACTTGCTTGGGTCTTCTTGCAAGAGACCAGGAGCAGGTGGGAGCAGGTTTCAAACATCTCAGCTTGTTTCTCTACTGTGAGGCACTGTGTACGATGCTTTCTCCTTTCCAAAGCATCTAAAGACATGTTACCTTTTTTTTTTTTTTTAAATCGTACCAGGAAAAAGGACGTAGCAGAAAGGCAACAACATTTATCGAACCCCAACATTTAAAAAAATTATCATACAGGGACTTCCTTGGCGGCCCAGTGGTTAAGACTCCGTGCTTCCATTGCAGGGGGCACGGGTTCAATCCCTGGTCAGGGAACTAATATCCTGCATGCTGCTTGGAGTGGCCAAAACAAACAAACAAACAAAACCCCAAAACAACAAAAAAAATATTATACAAAAATTAACTTTGGGAGGTTCACAGTTTTAAGAATTTTATTACATATACAGAGTCCTGTAGCCACCAACACAATCAGGATACAGAACAGAATTACTACCCCTAAATCTCCCTCCTGCTGGTCTTTTAAAAAGTCAAATCTTCTCCCAACCCCTAACCCCTAATCCCCATCAACCACTGATCTGCTCTCCATCACTTTTTTTCTGTCTTCTGGGAATGTCATATAAATGAAATGATATAGTACTCCACCTTTGGAAACTGGCTTCTTTCACACAGCATAATGTCTTTGAGTTCCATCCAAGAGGTTGCCTGTATCTAGTACAGTCTTTTTTTTGTTTGTTTTGCTGAGTCATATTCAACTGCAGACTGGACATCGAGTCAGGGTATATCAGGCATTTCTGGTTATACCATCATTATACCATCATTTCTGAGATGACAGTAATGCTGGCAGCTACGAAACCTAGCACATCCATCCTCGTATTTTATTATATTAACTCATTTAATCTCTCAACAACCCGATGGGGCAGCTACTAGCATTATGTCTATTTTGCAGACAAGAAAATCAAGCAATAGAGAGGTGACATAGCTTGCCCAAGGTCACACAGTAGGTAAGTACAAGAATCACTTGTGAGGTTAGAACTGGGTCCAGCCTTGTATTTCATAATGAGAGATCATAATTGTAAATGTTTCTGGCAGGGAGATGAGACATTTAAATCTCCAGGGAGGTATAAAAAGCTGATAGCTTTTTCCCTTCAAGAAACAGGCTATGCTGGGGATCGGGGACAGCTGACATGACCAGAAGAAAAACAAGAAAAAGGGACCAAGGTTTCCCTCTACACCATATTGCTAAGGCCCACTTACAGAGTTTGCACCCACCTACACACATCCCAGGAGACAACCACACTTGAACTGAATACAGTGGCTGATAAATAGGATATATCTCAACCTCCGTTCATCCTGCCTGGTCTCAGGGATTGGAAAGAGAACCAGACCTGAGAATTTGGAATTATTTACCATGCATCCCAGGGCGGCCGACCTCAGGCCTCCTGAAGGACAGTCATCAATCATCAATGTTCTTACCCAGCCTGAGATGCTCCTGCTGCCTTTAGAACCATAACTGCCAGTAAAAGTAGATGTGGATTCCAGGTGTCAACCTACCCCGTATTGCTCATGTGGGGAAACTGAGGCCCAGAAAGAGAATGGGCTTGCCCAAAGGCACACAGCAAATCAGTAGCAGATCTAGCCTGTAACCTAGATCCTGTTTCCCTCTCATCCACTCCTTCATCCATTCATTCAACAAATACTATACTTACCACACGCCAAGTACTTTTCTAGATGCTAGAGACAAATGATGAATAAGACACAACCCTTGCCTTCATGGAGTTATAGTTTTGGCAGGAAGAAAGACATTAAACTAATGATCACAAAGAAACAGATCATTTCAAACTGTAATAATAAAAACTATAAAATGGTCTCAAGAGCCTTAGGCAATGTGTTTCCCAATAAACCTAGCTGCTTCCATTTCTTAAAGGAAGGAGGGCAAAGTTTCCTACAGTGGTAGACACTTCCACATGCCCTCTAAATAAGGTGATGCAAAAGTAGTTATATAGCTCTATAGCTTTTTATTACAGATGTCCAATGCTGGCTCCCCAGTTATCACCAACAACCTGTTGATAGGGCAAAGCTGAGTCTATTGGTCACTGCGGTGGAAAGTGCCACTTTAACAGAGCTTGGGTAGCATCTTAAAGAGGGAAAGGCAGGGTCATTTTTACTGAGATTCTGTACTCTGATTTAAGGAGGGTTTTCAGAGCGGGAGGGGCAGTTGCTTAGCATTCAGTAAGGACCCTGTTAAGATAGCCGAGGATTGATGGAAACAGCAAGGTGATGATTTTGACGCGAGGGTTTCAAAGAGTCTTGGGGGATAAAATGTTGTTAGAGGCTTGCTATTGAAGAGTTGATGGGCTATTCCTGTAATGAACAGCAAAGTTAATTGACTGGGCAAAAGTATTCATGGAATGGTAAAGTTATGCTAATGAAGACAATCGAAGAGTAAAGACATGTTACTATTAGACACTAAGCCATGTGGGATAGATGGTTTTGGTTCTCATAAAGTAACACCTGGGGCCTCCCTGGTGGCGCAGTGGTTGAGAGTCCGCCTGCCGATGCAGGGGATACGGGTTCGTGCCCCGGTCTGGGAGGATCCCATATGCCGCGGAGCGGCTGGGCCCGTGAGCCATGGCCGCTGGGCCTGCGCGTCCGGAGCCTGTGCTCCGCGACGGGAGAGGCCACAACAGTGAGAGGCCCGCATACCGCAAAAAAAAAAAAAAAAAAAAAAAAAAAAAAAGTAACACCTGTTCGTTATAAGACAGCCAAGAGAAGCAATGATGATGATGATGATGATGATGATGATGATGATATCCACCACTCTATGCCAATCAGTGAGTGTTAGGGAGGAGATGGGTAGTTCAGTTTTACAGAGGTTTGACTCAAGTTCAGAGGGGCAAAGATGCTCAGCCCGAGTTCTCTAGGTTGAAGCAGGAGAACCAGGATTCACATGTAAATCTGTCTGCCTCTGACCGTGTTCTGTTGCCACCCAGCCAAAAGAAAGGAATTTCTTGATCCCATCACCGATAACCAATTCCAACCTTTTGGTGATCATCCTTTCAGTCTTTTTTCTGTGCATATACGAACATACATGATTTTCGTCATAGTTCAATTATTTTTACTCAACTGTCTCCAGCTCTTTACTCAAGTCACATTTTTCTTTCTTGCTGGCCCAAATCCACTGCTGCTTTTGTGGGGGGAAAAAAAAACATTGCCAAGTTCTTTTGGAAATCACCCCTCCCTCTTCCACTCTCAGCCATGCCATTCAAATGGAGTTCACTATCCCACCCCACCTTCTTCTTATTTTAATTACCCAGGTCTGGCCAATTGGCTTGGACATGAATCAAAGCAATTGATTCTGGGAGAGTCATGCTTGGAAGTCGGGTCAAGGAAAGTCTTCCTGGAACTTTTTCTGAGACCACTGTGGGAATATGTCCACTTTTCTCCAGAATTTTAAGCATAAAGATTCAATAAGCTTAAAGTTGCCAGTGACCATCAGTCAGGGAGAATCTGGCTGAAAATGAAGCCCAGAAAGAAGAAAGCAGGGCCAACATACAGTATCTGATAAGTTGCCTGAGCCTCTGGATCTAGCTATGCCTGAAGCTTCTTGAACTCTTTTGAACAATGCAGACAGAGAAGCCAATAAATTCCTTTCATGGTTTAAGCTAGTATGAGTCAGAGTCTAGCCCATAAACCTAAAATCCACAGGCTGTTTCCAGTTGTTCTAAGCTCTTGGACCTCATACCTAAGGCTGGAGAGTTGAGATACAGCCCTGGAATCCTCAGTAACTCACACTTCCATCATGGCCACCCATAGAAAACTGCTTTAGCAGCAGTTTATACTGTTCAAACCTTTCTATTTTGCATAAACTGCTCATTCTGATTTGAATGTTCATTCCCACAAGTCTAACTGAAGGATTTTGCCTCAGTCTGGAAGGTTCAAATTAAGGATATCCTCTGTGAAGTCTGCCACCTAACCACTGCCATCTTAATCACCATGACCACCTTCACCACCACCACCGTCACCACCACCACCTTCACCACCGTCACCACCACCTTCACCACCACCACCATCACCTCCATCACCATCATCACCACGTCCACCACCACGATCTCCATCACCACTTCCACAACCATTGTCACCACCACCACCATCTCCAACACCATCATCACCTCCACCACCACGACCCCCCGCACCGGGCTGACCATGCAGCCTTTGTGCCACTTCAGAAGGGCTTTCACAGCATGTGCCGGTGGCTTTGCAAGTTTTTTGTGCAAGTTATTTGTGTCCTCACTGAACAGAATGCTCCTTGAGGGCAGAGACTCTGATTTAACACTGAGCCCCCAGCAGCCTGCACATGGCCTTGATCAGAGCAAGAGCTCAGACAGGATACCTTCACTAAATGATGGAACATGAGATTCTGATGAAACCCCAATTCCTGCTGAGAAAGCTGAGAAAACGTTCTTGATTCACTCCCAACCCCCATGATGATGATGATGATGATGATGATGATGATGTTGATGCTGGTGGTGGTGATGCTGGTGATGATATCTAGCACTTTATGCCAGTCTTTGGGCAGGGGCCTGAAAACTGAGGAGGAGGTCTGGACAGGGCTTTAACTTAGGGGGAGCTCACTCAGTAGACTGGGAACTTCTTGAAGGCTTGTACCAGCTCTGATTCAATCAATGCTTGGACCCCAGAGTCTTACCAAATAGGAGCCAGAAGTCAGCCAATATTTGTTCAATGATCTTTATTTTCACTTATTTACTTTTTAACCTTCAAATTAAATTCCCTAGTTGTAGTTCTCAAATTTCATGGGTGCATCAGAAATCCCCCGAGAGCTTGTTAAAACACAGATTGCTGAACCTTCACCCAGAGTTTCAGATTCAGCAGGTTGGTGTGGGTCTGATAATTTGAATTTTTAACAAGTTTCCTGGTGATGCTGACCCTGCTGGTCCAGGGACCCCATTTTAAGAACTGCTGCCCCAGCAGAAGGAGAGTAAGAAGTCACTGTGATTCTGAATTGGGAAGCCCAGGAAGGACCAGACATCCCTACCCCATTTCTCCCATCCTGTGCCCCACATGGCAAGGCCTTCCTGGGCCACCAGGGCAAAGGTCAGAGGTCTCATCCAAGATCCAGCAGAGAACCTGGGGCTAGAGCAGAGGCAGACTCTACGAGGGGAAAAGGCAGATCCCTAAGGATGAGGGACCTCCCGGTTTAGCCAACAAACAGAAGGGGCTAAACATGCAACTGGACCTGCTTTTTTTGAGTAAACACAGGGCCGCCTGTGTAAACACGCATTGTCTACTGGAGGATTAAGAAGAACAGGGCTGGGCTTTTTTTTTTCTTTCCTTTTTTTTTTCTTTTTTTTTTTTTTAAAGCACTGAGAAAAGCCATTAAGGGATTAACACCCCGATTTATGAAAATGGAGGATGATAAAGGAACAATGGGGTGACAGCATTGTGTAAACGACATTGATTCATTTCAGAGACAGGACTGCTAACTGGGAGAAATGGAGAAATAAATGGGACAATGAGGGGATGCTTTTACCAGCTTGTCATTAATTAGCCGAGAGTACAATTCTTTTATTGTCCTTTTTGAAAAATACAAAATTGGTAGGAAAATACAAGCACTGAGCGAAGCGATTATTCTATGTCACGGGCTGACATCTGCTTTTCCTTTTCTCCCGAAGCTTGCCTCCGGAAGTGGTTTTTTTAAGGGAGGAAAAGAAACTTTCCCACCACCCCCACCCCCCACAAAAGGTTCTTGTGGGGTTGGGGAATGAAATGACCCCCCAACCCACAAGTACACCTCAAATTTCTCCGCAGTGGAGGGCGGCCTCGAAGCTAGAAACACCCCCTCGATCCTTTACCTGGAGGGACTGAGGGCTGGGAAGTGAGAAGTGAGCAGGCTGCCCGGAGATCTCTGGCAGTGGGTTGGGAAGGGATGAGGCGCTTGGGAGAAGGAAGATGAGCTTCTGGGAGCAGCAAGACCAGCAAAGGAGCCCCCACTAGGCTCCACAGCTGGCTCCGTCTGGCTCTGCAGACCGCCTCTCACCCATTTCGTCTACAATGGGGAACTGAAGCATTTGAGATAAGCCCGTGTGGGAATGCATGTCATGAAAAACCTTCTCCAGATCAGGAAAGTGGGCTCAAGTCCTGACGGCAATGGCTTTTTCCCCAGAACAGTGCAAGTGTCAGACCTGTCTGGGGGAAGGATGCATGTCTGGATTGATGGGAGTTTAGATACGACTTCTCTGGGCCCAGGAGGGCTTCTATCAGCCTGGCAGGGGAGCGGGGAATGGATGGCATGGGCTTAGGGCCCTAGAGACTCACAGGGTAGCCGCACAGCATGTCTATGTGGACTCTTGATGGAATAAGCAGGGTCTGTGCTGCCCAGATGGTCCTTACCCCGTCGGCCCGGGCAGAGGTACAGCTGCAGAGAGAAGCAGGGTTGTTTGGGTCTGAGTCCCGGCCACCTCTCCCTTTCTAAGGGCCATTTGTAAATCTGAGTATCCCACGTTTAGATTCTAACTTGTCAGACATAGAAAAGTTAGCCAATGGTGGCTATTTCTAGAAAAAGTCAAACAATCACACAAGGGTTAATAGCACTTATTTAAAAAAAAAAAAAAAAATGGAGCTTCCAGAAACAGTGCGCCTGGCAAAGAAACTGTAAACAGCTCTCCTATTGTTCTTGCCCCTGTGACTACTGGTCATTGTTTGGCCTTTAATCTGGAAACGCTATAGATATAAATATCGCTATCTTTATAGCATTGTATCTTTACAGGCAAAGATAAAACAATGGATCTTTGCATCTCTGAGCTTTATATGTATATAAAGATATCTTTATTCTGGAAGATTATGTATGTGTGCCTCACATATAAATGTGGAACCATCGTAGACTTTTCTCCATACACACACACCATATTCAGTGTCTCCTGTGTGCCAGGCACTGCTCTGGTGGTGGGCTTACAGTAGTAAACAAACAAGAAATCTCCCCCACTCTCATGCCCTACAGAATTTCCATGGCTGTCTGTGAAAACAGAAAATGAATATGTAATAGAAATAGGTCACGTAATAATTAGCGCTATGGAGAAAAATGAAGCATATCTGGGGGTAGGGGGATGGCTTCACTGATAAGGTGCCAGTTGAGCAAACTCCTGATCTGGCAGCCATGTAGGATGAAGGGTGTTCCAGGCAGAGGGCAAAGCACATGCAAAGGCCCGGAGGCAGGAGTGTACTTGGTGGGTTTGAGGCACAGAAAGAACTAAGCTGGAGGAGTGAGAAAACAGGGACAAAGTCCAAGACAAGGTCCTTGTAAGGGCATTGTTGTCTACCTGGAGGGTGATGGGGGCCATTGAAGGGCTGTGAACAGAGTAACATGATTTAATGGTTAAGTCAATAGGACCACAGTGACTTCGATGGGTAGAATAGACCAAAGACCGTGTGTATACTTAAGATGCTCACCTAGACTGCTTATTTCAGGCACCTACAGGGGCCAAGCAGGTCATAAAGGGAATGAATTATAGGGAATGGTGGGAAGAGTGGCAAACAGGAGGCTGCCTGCTGGTGTAAAGGGGCAACTACTACTCAGCTCGTGCTGCTGGCTGGACTTGAAAGATATGAACATAGAGTAGCCATATCTTGTCATCTTAAAGCAAGGCTGCATTTTCAAATGAACACTCCTGATGTTAAAGTTGAAGCCCAACAAACCACCAGTTTAGACTCTTTCCTGAATCTCTTTCAGGCAAGGAGAACTTGCACAATAGATCTTCTTACCCTTCCTTTATTATCTGGCTGCCAGGAGGCTCAAGGATACGTTTAACTTTAAAGCATTATAACTGTACTGCATAAAATTCTTGGCAAAGTCCTCTCCTTCCTTCTCCCAGTTCTCATAGTTTAATGTGATTTCTAAACGTCCAGTTAAAGACCATGTGCTTTTTATTATAAGCAACCTCAAATTATGATACGTGAGGAATAAATTCTAAGTAAACTAGACTATGAGAGAATAGCTACTGTGATCATACTCTTTTATAACCATGGATTATAGGTGTTCAGGAAAAAAAAGCATTGTGATAACATACATTATTAAATGTTTGCCTTATGTAGGGAAGCTTACGTTATCACGTCTGCAGGTTTCCCCAGGAACAGAGCTGGCTGTCAGTTCACTACATCCTCCCCCCTTATAGGTCTGTTGCTGCCAATCCTCGCCTCCCCGATTCCTCCTGTTCTGCCCAGTGATTTGACTTGAAATGTCTCCAACATTCACACCCCTACTGCCAGCTCAGCCTTCCTTGATTCCCTAGAAAGGCACCTCTGGCTCATATCAATTGGAACCCACACAAACCCTTTAGACCAGGGATCCCCCATGCCAATTCTTGTCCGTTGGAAGTGGCTGCTAAAAACACTTGTGTTAAGAAGGAATCTGAGGCCATGCTTAGGTGCAGTAGGAAAATGCAGATTGGTAGATTAGGGGCGTCTGTGGTCATTAACAAGTAGGTCTTTTTCCATGGCGTGAGTAGGGGCAGGGCAGAAGTTCTCCCTTCTAATAGCATCATATACAGGGACTCAGGTGAAATCAGAGTCTGCCAACTGGAGGGTGCACGCCTGCTTTGTTTGACCAACAGTCATCAGCCTTTAAGGGTAAGTGTTCAAACTCTGTCTTCTATGGATCACACATTTGTCAAATTCCTTAACCTCTCTGAGCTTCAGTTTCCTCATCTGTAAAATGGGGAGAATAGTTGTGTCCTATTTCACAGGACAAAGGGGATGATTCAGTGTAAAGACTTTAACTCAGTTGTCGTAAGTATAAGTAGTCCATGAATATTATCTATTCTTGCCTTTATTACCATTACTTTTCAGAGGGTCACTCTTGGGTCCCCGCATAGCTCTTCAAGTCCCCTCGCTCCACATGAGCAGAGAAGCTCATGGAGCTGTATGCTTGCTGTGCTAGAGTCAAATCCAAGGAACCATAAGGGCACAGAAAAACCTGGCAAGTATAGCCCTGTCCAAAGAAAGCCCACCAGAGAAGAAACCAAAGCCAGTTTCAAGAGGTTTTGAGATACTGTTGGTAAATAAAAATCAAGCAGCCTGATATCTTTAGCTCAAAGCTCCATCTTGCAGTAACCAGTGGAGTCATGGTCCCAGCCTGGGAGCCACACAGGCCACGGTTACTAGTCATCATCCTTCCCTTTGAGATGGCAACACCGCTGCGGGGTACTCACCCTGGTGAAGCTTGGGAGAACTGGGTTCATTTATTAGCCATGAGGCCAATGGTGGCCATCACCTGGAGAGCCTGTTAAAATGCAGATTGCAGGGCCCCACCTCAGAGTAGCTGATTCAAAAGGTCTGGGAAGAGGCCTGAGAATTTACATTCTAGCAAATTCCCAGAGGACACTCACACTTTGAGAACCACTGGCTTAGGATGAGTCACTTCATCTGTAAAATGAGAGCAGGTACGCACCACCAAGATGGTCCTGAGGGTCAATTACCTTCGTGGACGTAAAAGTGCTGTGTATTAAATGGCACCATCTATATCTGAGTTGTTCATCATACTGCTTACAAGTGTCCCCAGAGTGAAGCTAGTGTACAGGTACACAATCGTAACATCTTTTTTTTTTTTTTTTTGCTGTACGCGGGCCTCTCACTGTTGTGGCCTCTCCCGTTGTGGAGCACAGGCTCCGGACGCGCAGGCTCAGCGGCCATGGCTCACGGGTCCAGCCGCTCCGTGGCATGTGGGATCTTCCCGGACCGGGGCACGAACCCGCATCCCCTGCATCGGCAGGCGGACTCCCAACCACTGCGCCACCAGGGAAGCCCATAAGTAACATCATTATTGAACCCCTGTGTTGTGCTCAGCACGGCTGAGAGCGCAGGGACTGCGGAAATGGTCCCTACCACCCCCCAGCAGCTGCCCGTCCCATTACCTTGCTCCTTTTACACTCAAGAAAGCCCTTTGTCCTATGTTAATCCCAAACTCCTAATCTGTCCCTATCCCCCTTTCCCCTTTGGTAACCATAAATTTGTTTTCTATGTCTGTTTCTGTTTTGTATGTAAGTTCATTTCTATCATTTTTTTTTACATTCCATATATAAGCAATATCATATGATATTTGTCTTTCTCTGGCTTACGTCATTTAGTATGATAATCTTTAAATCAACTATAATTCAAGAATAAAAATATTTTTTTAAAAACCCCTTTGTATGTATAACTGATTCACTTTGTTATAAAGCAGAAACTAACACACCATTGTACAGCAATTATACTCCAATAAAGATGTAAAAAAAAAACAACTTTGGTTTAGCATCTCCATTTTACAGGAGAAAATGGTAGCTCTCAGATTTGATGAGATTTCCTAGAGACCACCTAGAGTGGATACTTTCTGGTATGTCTGAGCGTCTGCCAACGGCCACCCGCCGACACGACCCCCCGCCCCTTCCTCTCAGAACTGCCTTCGCACCTTCAGAAGCTGAGTGTACGTCATCTTCATGCCTTGTGACCCTGACATTCTGACCAGAGCTGTTGGATCAAAGGCCGAGCTCTGACCTAAGGTGGTCCAATTAACATCTCCCTCCTGGGAATGGAGAACTGCTAGTAAGAGGCAGCGACTAAATGTGTTGACCAGAGGGTACCAGTGGGGTGCACGAGTGAGGAGGGAGAGTGATGAAGCCTGCACACAGAAAGCATCAGAGACAAGGGCAAAAGTTCCTGTTTCCAGTTACTTCTTGGGCCCCTACTCCATTCCTGAGCTTGGATTCCATGATAGAGCACTGTAGAGAGTAAAAGTTTTTGTTTTTTGCTGTAAATAAAAGAAAACTTATATCAAGTGACCTTATATGATAAAGGTATTACTGAATGTCACTCATGTAGCTAAAAAGTCCAGAGGTAGTTCTGGACTGGTTTGGTTGCTGAAATAATATGACCAAGGGCCCAGTTTTTCTCTCTCTCTCTTTTCTGCCTTTTGTGATGTAGAATTCATTCTCAGGAACCCTAGGGTCCTTTGCAGCTCTAGGCTTTTCTTCGTTGGTAGCAAAATGGCTGCAGTAGTTCTGGACCTCACACCATAAACCATGCTATCCTAAGGAAGAGAGAATCCCTTGCAGTTGGCCCTGTACAAATCCTAAGATTCACGCTCATTGGCCCAGACGAGGCCACATGCCTATCTCTGAACCAATGGACAAGGAGATAAGATGTGCTCTTTGGATTGAACCAATCAGGACTGTCCCTTGGGGAAAAAGGTGGGGTCTATCCCTCCCACACCATGTGATTGATATGGAAGAAAGAATTCCCTAAAGGACAACTGGGTATTTTTGGTGGAGATGGGAGACAAAGGATAGATGCTAGGAAAACAACCAACACATACCAACGACATCCTAAATGTTTAATAAATGAGTCTTTTTTGTTTACTCTTTCTTGAGTTAATTTTTAACTTTCAACAAAAAATTCCTATCTAAATAGGTACATGTAATCTTCACCTTTTACTTTCATTTATCTCAGTCATTTCTGGGAAGCGCCTGGGATACCCTTGCCCAGTTTAAGTAGGCAAGGGGAAGCCAAATCTCACTCATCAGGGAGATAGAAGTTTCGTCGAACTTGGTCAAGCTCTACAAAAATTTAACAGAAATAGACTTATTGTGACGAATAATAAGATATGAACAGGATCTGAAAGAATAATACTAAGTAAAATAATGAGAATTAATTCACAATATTAAAAATGCAAATCCTACATAATTCATAATATTTCATTAACTTATAATAATCCATTTCAATCAAGATTTTGTTGCCTGACTTGTAGTGAAGGAGTCTTAGCTTCAGTCACTGTGATTTTTTTTTAAAGACTATTTTGTTTTACCAGATTTCTCATATTCGCATAGTATGCATATAAATACTTGCAGAGAGGAAAACTTTCAAAATCTTGCTCAGTGAGAAGAGCGAATAAAATTTCAGAACCATCACAAACACTTAATCCATCGACGATGCTGCATAATTTGCAGGATGGGTGTAGCTGCTTTGGGAAAAAATGCCAGAGACAATAGCCACCCACCCTTCTAGAAAATGCTGAATCACCAATGTGCCCCTACAGCAGAGAACAATGTTGTATGAAGAAAACAGATGCTGAACTCTGGAAGTCAAAGAGCAATAAAAATGTTGGACTTTTCCGGTTGAAGGCATTTTAGGAGTGCCTTATCCATGACACTCCATGGATAAGTGACTTATCCATCCTTTATGTTTGCCCAAAAGGAATATGTGACTAAAATCATGTCTAAATACATATACAAGTTTCTTCCAACTTATTTAATTTCAAAATCGTAATGATAAGAAAACATTGCCTGATATTTATTTGATGGCATTGTTTTCCTTCTTAGTGGTTTGTGAAATGATCACTGTACCTTGACAGCATCCTGGATTCGACAGAACTATGACAGTCTCATAACCTAAAAGCTCCCATGATGCAACCCCACTGCATTATTGTTGTGAGTATAGTTTGTTTTTGCTGCCAGTGGCCACTCTGCTATATTCCATACACTATTTTCTTTTCTTCCTCTCATATGCATGCATCACAGCCAAAGTATAGTAAGGCTTCACGTTTAGCTCATTCCCTGGAAAAGATACTATTCGTGGTTCTATCCGAAAGAGTCAGTGCTTTTTGCAATTTTACAATAGCACAAATGCTATTATATTCAAACTTTTCCTGTGGTTGAACACCTGACTTCCTCCATGAATGTAAGATTTGTAAAACATAGTAACCATATTCAAACACATTACCATTTACTGACAGGCACTGATGATTCCAATGCAAATGGAGGGCAATTCAAACAAACAAATACTTAGTGTTATCCAATGAAGTGCAAACAAGATCCGAATAAATGAGTGGGCACATTTACTTCCTGCTCAGGCATCCGATTCTTATTGGTTGGTCTTTATGTCTTCAGTGCCTCCATCCGAATGGGATTCATCAGCCAAGTTGCCTTACATCTCCCGCTATTTCTAGAAAATTAATGCTAGAATTACTGCTAGAACCATGTGAAAACATGATCGTGTCTCTTGCAAATCTTTCCTCTCGTTCATGGCTGATCATTCCATTACGTCATAATTATCATACAGCTATAGCGTAAATACATAGTTATTTCCATCTCTCTGTCCAGATGGTCGGTTACACGATAATTAAAGTATGTTTGTACTTACTGGGTTTAATTACCAGATAATCAGGAAGAACATGAAAATTGCTAGGTTGTTGTAACACAGTCCACTGAATCAAGGAAAACCTGTGTATTGCATATAAGTAAACAAGCTCTTACATGGGATTATGCCCTGTAACCTGTGACGACAAGAAGGTTTGAGATTTGTTATAGGTCCATTGTGTGGGTTCGCATTACACTTGTTGAGCTTGGATTAACATCCAGATTATAAGGAAATGTAATGGGAGAGATGATCATGCTGCCATGCCTGCCATGGGGACAATGGGGAACTGGCGATAGGAGTGACTGAATAAGGCGCCAGCTCTTGGCTCCCAAGTCCTACTCTGTTCCAACCTAGGGCATTCCAGAGTCACGTGCCAGCATCTATTCTCAGCCCAAACATGTACCTGCCCAAGTAATGGCAGAGAGAGAGTGCAAACTATCAACCAAATACACCTCTCCCAGGAACAAAACGTCACTCTAGATAGAAGCCAACTTATAGTACTCTGGTGTGTCCAGTTTGCCACCAGTGCTATAATTAAGTGTTTTTCACCCTTTATCACCCCAAGCGGAGCAGTCTAGATCAACATCTTCTGATCCCTGTGACCGGACTACTGTTGCACATTCATTTTCCTACTTTCCCCTTCATGACTTCCTCTTGGAAATCCATGTTGTTCTAAAGAAGCCAACTTCATCCCTGCTTCCAGGAGTGAAACCTACAACCTTTTCAGTCAGCATCTTCCCTCAGGGATTGGCTTAGGGTTGGACATATGCCTCAAGCCATTAAAGCCAATCTTAGAACAGAACATTTTCTGGAGATACCAGAAGCATCCCTCTTAAACCTGAATGATGAAGTCTGAAGCCTCATGAGCCACTAAAAGCCATCTTGCAACCATAAGGAAGAAACTGGGTCATTAGTGACATCATGGAGCCACAAGATCAAGCTTTACCTGAAACCTAAATTGATATTTTCCAATTACATGAGGGGGTAAACTCCCTTTATTGTTTATGTCACCTAGCATTGGGGTTTCTGTCATTATGATGAGAAGCATAATAACTTATAAAGTTGTCACAACTTATCTTCCTGGTTTATCACAGAAAATTCCTTATAGATTTTTTGTGCCCCGCTATCTGGACATGAGCAGCCTTCATGTTCTGATACATCACTTCTTCCCTACCCCCCCCAATAGTTTTATTGAGGTATAATTGACATAACATTGTATTAATTTTCGGTATACAACATGATGATTTGAAATATGTATATATTGCAAAATGTTACCACAATCAGTTTAGTTAACATTCATCACCTTACATAGTTACAAATTTCTGTGTGCATGATGAGAACTTTTAAGATCTTAGCAACTTTCAAATATACAATACTACATTGTTAACTATAGTTACCAGGCTGTACATTACATTCCCAGAACTTATTTATCTTATAATTGGAAGTTTGTACCTTTTGATAACCTTCACCCATTTCACCCACCTCACCTCTGGCAACCGCCAATCTGCTCTCTGTTTCTATGAGTTCAGTTTTTTTACACATATGTGAAATCACACAGTATTTGTCTTTCTCTATCTGACTTATTTTACATAGCATAATACCTTCAAGGTCAACCCATGTAGTCACAAATGGGAGAAATTCCTTTTTAATTGCTGAATAATATGCCATGGTATGTGTGTGTGTGTGTGTATATATATATATATATATATATATATATATATATATATATATGTATCATCTTCTTTATCCATTCACGTGTCAGTGGACACTTAGGTTGTTTCCACATCTTGGCTATTGTAAATAATGCTGCAATTGACTTGGAGGTGCAGATATCTTTTCGAGCTAGTGATTTCATTTGCTTTTGATATAT
Source organism: Mesoplodon mirus (assembly GCF_964341445.2). NCBI lineage: Eukaryota > Metazoa > Chordata > Mammalia > Artiodactyla > Ziphiidae > Mesoplodon > Mesoplodon mirus. Next base: position 33,129,510 of record NC_138995.1, read on the forward strand.
GCCCAAAAGTGGAATTGCTGGATCATATGGTAGTTCTCTTTCTAATTTTTTGAGAAAACTCCATACTATTTTTCACAGTGGCTGCACCAATTTACATTCCCAGCAACAGTGCACGAGGGTTCCCTTTTCTCCACATCCTCTCCAGCACTTGCTATTTCTTGTCTTTTTGATAGTCATCCTAACGGGGTAGGGTGATATCTCATTGTGGTTTTGATTTGTGATGTTGATTATTACTTGATGATTAGTGGTGTTGAGCACCTTTTAATGTATCTGTTGGCCATTTGAATGTCTCCCTAGGAAAAATATCTATTCAGTTTCTGCCCATTTTTTAATCAGATTATTTGGCTTTGTCTGTGTGTGTTATTGAGTTGTATGAGCTCTTTATATATTTTGGATATGAACTCCTTAACAGGTGTATGACTTACAAATATTTTCTCCCATTCCATAGGTTGCCTAATACATCATTTCTAAAGCTTACACATTTATTGCTTTTCCTGCTGACAGAGATGGCATTCCAGCATCTACTGATGGGAGGCAGCCCTAGCCCTCGGAAATGAGAAGCAGAGAAAGCATCCTTCACCGTGTGTGGGGGCTCAGGGGAGACACGGTCTCCACAGTTCTGCTCTGCTTCCCCTAGAGAAACCTGGTAGGAGGACCCTGAGGCCAGCCAGGTGGACTGTTCCTTGAGGTTACTCAAGGTTTACAGGCCGGGATGGAGAAGATCCAAGGACGCTGCTAGGAAGACAACTGACTTAAACCTAGATGGCAAAGGAAAGGCATATGGCAGAAGGAGTGGGGAGGGGTCTTGGAACAGAGAGACAGAACCAGGTGTGTGGGGTGGTCCCATACCCCCAGATGAAGAACATGCACTGGGTCACCCTGAACAAGGGGCCTGTTATCTGTCTCAGAGTCAAGGCTTGGAGCAGCCATATCAGGCTGGACATCAACTCATCCCACAAATGCTCACTGCATGTCAAGGTGTAGAGGGCCAGCCGCCATCACAGACATTGAGTGACACACATATGCACCCCACACGGCCCTTGCCCTCATCTTTCTTGGGACTATCAAGTGAAGCAGACAGTTAAACAAGCAATTGCAATGAAACATGAAAGTTGCCAGTCTAGAAAAGGTATGAGGTGTGGTGGGAGGATACAAGGAAAGAAACCAACTAAACTCAAGTTCAGGGACAACTTCCTGCAGGAAATGAAGCCTGAGGAATGAGAAGCCTTAGTCCATGGTCGAGCAGGAGGGGAGATGCTTTGAGCAGAGGTCAAGAACATTTGTCAGGAGGCAGGAGGGGGTACACAGGCTTCTAGGAACAGAAAGTGGCCTGGTGAAGTTGGAGAGGAGCAGGAGGGCGAGCATGATGGGCAGTATAGAGGCAGAGGCTAGCAGGGGCCACATCCCAGGACAACGTCTCACGGCCATATCAGCCAGGCAAGAAGTCTACATTTTAGCTCAAGGGCAGTTTTTCACAGACAGAATGACATGATCAGATTTGCCTTTTAATGGACCATTGCTCACATTTTATTCCAAATACGTCTCTAAACTACTTTTCAAAGGTCTTTCTAGAGGGGGCATAAAGGGCAGGGGGACAATGTCAATAAAACCCAGAACAGATTTTCTTCTAAAACCCCTGTGCAGAAGTGAAGAGCAAACTGTGGGTTTCAGAGGCACTTGCATCAGGAGCCCCCTTTTCCACAACTTTTTTACGTTCAAGGTGCCCTTGGAATACTTTCAATAAATCTTTTAAACTCTGTTTTCCTTTGAAGTAGGAAGCCTTGTCATTAGCATGTGATCGGGTGGCACAACCAGCATTTTCCAGACTCTGCTCATTGGACATGATGAGCTCCCAATCCCACCAAGTGCCCTGCCCCACCTTGACCGAGATGCACCCATAAACTCTTTTTCTGATACTCTAAAGCTTAAGAGGGACATTAACCCAGGATGCTATCAGATTCAACAAAGAAAGATGTGTCTTGAGACTGATGACCAAAATTATGACCTCAGCTGGGCTCTTATGGACCAAGACAGATGACAAAGAAAGGTGAGAAATGAGTTTTTATTGCCATGAGTTGCCCTCCCTGACATTTCTCCTATTTTCTTTTTTTATGTGACTAATCATCATCATCATCATCAGAGGAAATTATTAATAAGACTCATGATCAGTAGCAGCATTGACAGTCATGACTGCAGTTCACTGTGTTTACAACGCACCAGGTCCAGAGCTAAGCACCTGAAATAAGCGATTTCATTTAGTTCCCACAATAAGCTTGTGAGACGGATATTATTATACTTATTTTACAGATGAGAAAACTGAGGCCCAGAGAGGTGAACAGCAGCTAGTGCTGGCCATTTGACTCTAATCTCCACAGCACGCTTGACTCAGGAGAAATCAATTTCTTACGAACGATTAGGAATTGGGTCCCAGATCCCCCTGGTCCATTAGGTTCTGTGCTGCCCAATGCAGGGTAGAGATCTGTCTGCTTCCCCAAGCATTTCTGCCTGATGAACTCCTTGGTCAGAGCCACGGTACTGAGCCAAGAGAGGCCCAATCACCTGGGCCAAGTTTTCATTAAAATGTGTGCATTGTGGGTTGCAGGCGGGAGCTTAATGATTATTTTCAGTCCAGGTTCCTGCTTATTTGGTTTGGGTTTTGCACGATTAATTAGGAGGCTAAATTAATGAGAAGGGAAACACGTGTCCAGCTGGTCCTCCCAGATGTTCCTGGAAACAAACTCTCCAATTTGCACAGCATGACAGTGTAAACATGACATGGGGAAGTTGCTCCGAGCTGATTCCATACCCAACACTCCTGGCTGTGAGGAACGGGGCCCTGCCTTGGAGTCTGTGCTTTCCCAGGTCTGAAATAATGTCTCCGATGTGCTTGCTGATCTGATTCTCTTTGGTTCCACAATAGGGCAACCATGGTTATAATTCCTCACCTGAATCTCTGGAAAGAAGCAAATTGAAATGCAGAGCAAACGCTGGAAATAGAAGGAGATGAGGAGAGAAAAGAGCTATCTCTAATAAAGATGAAGACGAGGAAAAGTTCTCCAAACTTCAGTGGCGATGTGCATTCATAGACACATACCAATAGTCCAGTGGTCCAGATTTCTTTCTCATCCTATCCCAGTGTTTCTTTTGTCTTTATGATGAGAACAGACTGATTCATCTGTCCCAGTTACAGCCTGTTTGGAGCGGTGAGTGAATAAAAATAAATCAGGATCCACCAGGATGGCTCTCTATATGAAAGTCATATGCCATCAGGGACCCTCCATCCTGGGGACCCTCCCCTTCTGTGGCCTCCACAACAGGAAACATGGAAAAACGTACCATTATTGAAGTGGACAATGTCTAAGAAGTCCAAAGAAGGTCAGGGAGTTTTACAATGTCTCTCTCTTAATGTGTTGGCCATCTCCTCTCTTCCGATGCTGGGAACTGGAGTCGTGCAGAGGACAAGGTAAGCGTGATCTCCATCCTCCAGGACTTTATGGTCATCTAGTGGTTCTCACTTTACTAATCACAGACCTGACCAAGGATATTGACACAGTCAAGAAGCCTCCTTGGATATATACATGCGATGAATATTATTCAGCTTTATGAAGTCATTTGAGGGCTTCCCTGGTGGCGCAGTGGTTGAGAGTCCGCCTGCCGATGCAGGGGACAGGGGTTCGTGCCCCGGTCCGGGAGGATCCTACATGCCGCGGAACGGCTGGGCCCGTGAGCCATGGCCGCTGAGCATGCGCGTCCGGAGCCTGTGCTCCACAACGGGAGAGGCCACAACGGTGAGAGGCCCGCGTACCGCAAAAAAAAAAAAAAAAAAAAAAAAAAAAGTCATTTGAGAAATGCAAATTAAAATCACGACATGCCACTACATACCTATTAGAATGATTGGCCTAAAAAGTAAATTCCTTTGGGCTTCCCTGGTGGCATAGTGGTTGAGAGTCCGCCTGCCAGTGTAGGGGACATGGGTTCGTGCCCCGGTCCGGGAGGATCCCACGTGCCGCTGAGCGGCTGGGCCCGTGAGCCATGGCCGCTGGGCCTGCACGTCCGGAGCCTGTGCTCCGCGACGGGAGAGGCCACAGCGGTGAGGGGCCCACGTACCGCAAAAAAAAAAAAGTAAATTCCTTTACTTAAAAGGAAGGAAATTGACACATGCTACAACACAGATGGACCTTGAAGACGTTATGCTAAGTGAAATAAGCCAGATACAAAAGGACAAATGTTGCATGATTCCACTTGTATGAGGTACCCAGAGTAGTCACATTCAGAGAATAGAATAGTGGCTCTCAGGGGGATAGGGAGTTAGCATTTAACAGGCACAGAGTTTTGACATGGGATGATGAACAGTTCTGGAGATGAATAGAGGTGATATTTGCAAAACATTGTGGATGTACTTAATGCCACTGAACTGTACACTTAAAAATGGCTAAATTTTGTGTATTTTGCCACAGCTAAAAAAAAAAGATCTCTTGGGTCTCTGTAGACACAAGTTTCCTGGATGAGTGGGCAAGTTGACATCACTCTATAAACAATCTCCCTATCCTACACTCCTGCTGCAAGCCCCTTGTGAGAATTGGACCATCATTGGTCTACACAGCACTTTTTTTTTTTTTTTTGAGGTACGCGGGCCTCTCACTGCTGTGGCCTCTCCCGCTGCGGAGCACAGGCTCCGGACGCGCAGGCTCAGCGGCCATGGCTCACGGGCCCAGCCGCTCCGCGGCATGTGGGATCTTCCCAGACCAGGGTATGAACCCGTGTCCCCTGAATCGGCAGGCGGACTCTCAACCACTGCGCCACCAGGGAAGCCTACACAGCATTTATTTGTGACGTGTTCCCTACACCTCTCTAGGCACTGGGGAAACCGAGGTAACAAAGACAGAGAAGGTTCCTGCCCTCAGAGACTTATATTCTAGTGGAGTTCGGGCAATAAGCAAGCAAATTGCAAACCCCATCCACAGCAGGCTCGGTCCTGGCCCAATTTTATTTTCATCCTTAGCACTTATGACAGTCTAACATAATATATATGTTACTAATTTATGCTGTGTGCCTATATCTCTCCACTAGAACATAAGTGCTATTTTATTGATTTCATTGACATAAACCTGAGCCTAGATAGAATAGGAGGTGGCACCTAGTAATCATTAATAAATGTATAAAATGACTAAAAGTCAACAAAAAATTAAAAGGATAATTTTTGATTGTGAAAAATACTTTAAAGGAAAGAAACTGGGTTCTGTTATGAAGTGTAACTTATGGAGAAAAAAAAGATTAAATAGGGCTTCCCTGGTGGCGCAGCGGTTGAGAGTCCACCTGATGATGCAGGGGACGCGGGTTCGTGCCCCGGTCCGGGAAGATCCCACATGCTGTGGAGCGGCTAGGCCCGTGAGCCATGGCCGCTGAGCCTGCGCGTCCGGAGCCTGTGCTTCGCAACAGGAGAGGCCACAGCAGCGAGAGGCCCGCATACCACAAAAAAAAAAAAACTTGGGGTGTAAGATTTTAGATTAGGTGATCAAGGAAGCGGTTTTTTTTGGGGGGGGGGTTGGTTTTTTTTTTTTAATAATACAGCATTTGAACTGGCATCTGTAGGGCAAGAGGGAGCTCTCCATGGAGCCTTCTGGAGGACAAGTATTCCAGGCAGGAGAAACAGCAAATGCAAAGGCCCAGTGGCGGGAAAACTCTTCATGTATTCCTATGGCATTAAGTACATTCACATTGTTGTGAAACTATCACCACTATCCATCTCCAGAATGTTTTCATCATCTCACACTGAAACTCTGTACCCATTAAACAATAACTCCCCATTCCCATCACTTCCCACAGCCCCTGGTAACCACCATCCTAATTTCTGCCTCTGTGAATTTGGCTATTCTATGTACTTGTGACAAATGTCATCATACGATATTTGTCCTTTCATGGCTTACTTCACTTAACAGAATATCTTCAAGATTCATGATGTTGTAGCATGTATCCAAACTTCATCCCTTTGAATGTATATACCACGTTTGGTTTATCCATTCATTGCCAATGGATATTTGTGTTGCTTACCCTCTGGACTACTGTGAATCATGTTGCTATGAACATGGGTGTACAAATATCTCTTTGAGACTCTGCTTTCAATTCTTTTAGGTATATACCCAGAAGTGAAATTGCTAGATCGTCTAGTAATTCTATGTTTAATTTTTTGAGGAAATGTCTTAATTTTTTCCATAGTGACTGGACCATTTTACATTCCCGCTGTCAATGCACAAGGAAGGGTTTTAACTCTACATACACACTCACACTTGGTACTTTCTGTTTTTTCAAAATAGCCATTCTACTGGGTCTGGAGTGGGATCTCATTGTGGTTTTGATTCACATTTCCCTGATGATTAATGATGATGAGCATCTTTTCATGTGCTTATTGATCATTAGTGTATCTTCTTTGGAGAAATATCTATTCAAGTCTTTGCCTATTTGTTAACTGGGCTTTCATTTTTTTGTTGTTGACTAATAGGAGTTCTTTATGTATTCTGGATATTAATCCCTTATCAGATATATGATTTGAAAATATTTTCTCTGATTCTCTGAAAATATTGCCTTTTCACTCTGTTGATAGTGTCCTTTGATGCACAAAAGTTTTAAATATTGATGAAGACCAATTTATCTAACTTTTCTTTTATTGCCTATGCTTTTGGTATCATATCCAAGAAATCATTGCCAAATCCAACGTCATTAAGCTTTTCCCCTACTTTTTGTTCTGAGAGTTTTATACTTTTAGTCCATACATTGATATCTTCCATCCACTTTTAATTAATTTTTGTATATGGTATAAGGAAGAAGTACAACTTCATTCTTTTGCATGTGGATATCCAGTTTTCCCATCACCATTTGTTGAAAGATTATCTTTGTCCCATTAAATGGTTTTGGCACCCTTGTGAAAAATTATCTGACCATACATCTCTCTTCTATTCCATTGATCTATATGTTTGTTCTTCTGCCAGTACCACAGTTTTGATTTCTGTAGCTTTGTAGTAAGTTTTGAAATCAGAAAGTGTGATACCTCCAGCTTCGTTCTTCTTTTTCAAGATGTTTCGGATGCTCAGAATCCCTTGAGATTCCATATGGATTTTAGGATGGTGCTTTTTATTTCTGCACAAAGATAGCTGGGATTTTGACAGCAAATGCATTAAATCTATAGATTGTTTTGGATAGTATTGACATCTTAACAATATTAAGCCTCCCAATCCATGAACACATAGATTTTAATTTATTTACATCCTCTTTAATTTCTTTCAGCCATGTTTTATAGTTTTTAGCATACAAGTCTTCTACCTCCTTGGTTAAGTCTATTTAAGTATCTTATTCTTTTTAATGATATTGTAAATCAATTTTTTTCTTAATTTTCTTTTCAGATTTTTCATTGTTAGTGTATATAAATGCAAATGATTTTGTCTGTTGATATTGTATCTTATAACTTCGTTCAATTCATTTATTTGGTCTAACAGGTTTTGGTTCGGGGAATCTTTCTGGTTTTCCAAGATCAGAATATCTGTGAACAGAGATAATTTTACTTCTTCCTTTCCAATTTGAAAGTCTTTTCTTTCTTTTTCTTGCTAGAACTTCCAATACTATGTTGAATAAAAGAGATGATAGTGAGCATTCTTGTCTTACTCCTCATGTTAGGCGAAAAGCATTCAGCTTTTCACCATTGAGTATAACATTAACTGTGAGTTTGTCATATCAGGCTTTTATTATGTTTACCATTTTGCTGAGGCTTTTTACACATGGATATTGAATTCTGTCAGATGTTTTTCTGAATCTACTGAGATTACCACATAAATTTTATCCTTCATTTTGTTAAAGTGGTGTATCATGTTGATCAATTTATGGATGTTAAACTATCCTTACATACCCAGAATAAATCCCCCTTGATCATGTGTATGATCGTTTTAATACATTGATGAATTTGGTTTGCTAATATTTTCTCAAGGATTTCTGCATCTATTTTTGTCAGGGATATTGGCCTGTAATTTTCCTTTCTGTGTGGTGTCTTTGTCTAGTTTTAGTATCAGGGTTATGCTGGCCTTGTAAAATGAGTTTCAAAGTATTTCTTTTTCTTCAGTTTTTTGGAATAATTTGAGAAGGATGCATTAATTCTTCTTTAAATGTTTGATAGAATTCATTTGTGGAGACATCTGGTCCTGGGCATTTGTTTTTTGGAAATTTTTAAATTACTGATTCAATTTCATTGCTAGTAATCAGTCTATTGAGATTTTTCTATTTCTTCATGATTCAGTCTTGGAAGACTGTATGTTTCTGGAAATTTATCCTTTCCTTCTACATTGTCCAATTTGTTGGTATATAGTTGTTCATAGTAGTCTCTTAGGATCTTTGTATTGTTGTGGTATCAGTTGTAACTTCCCCTTTTTCATTTCTGATTTTATTTATTTGGGTCTTCTCTCTTTTTTTCCTGATGAGTCTGTCTAAAGGTTTATCAATTTTTCTTGTCTTTTCAAAGAATCAGCTGTTAGTTTCATTGATCTTTTCTATTTCATTTATCTCCACTTTGGTCTTTATTATTTTCTTCCTTCTACTAACTTTGGACTTTGTTTGTTCTTTTTCTAGTTCCTTTAGGTGTGAAGTTAGATGTCTTATTTGAATTTTTTCTTGTTTCTTGAGGTAGGCCTATACAGTTATGAACTTCCCTCTTAGAACTGCTTTTGCTGCATCCCATGGATTTTGGAAGGTTGTGTTTCCATTTTCATTTGTCTCAAGATATTTTTTAATTGCCTCTTTGATGTCTTCGTTGACCCATTGATTGTCTAGTAGCATGTTGTTTAGTCTTGATATATTTTCCAGTTTTTTTCCTTGTAACCAACTTCTAATTTCATTCCATTGTGGTCGGAAAGCTGCTAGTACGATTGCGATCTTCTTAGTTTTATTGAAATTAGCTTTGTGGACTAACGTGTGATCTATCCTGGAGAATATTCCATGTGCACTTGAAAAAAATGTTCATTCTGCTGCTTTGAGGTGGGATGTTCTATATGTATATTAAGTCTATGTGATCTAATGCACTATTTAAGGCCAATGTTTCCTTATTGATTTTCTGTCTGGATGATCTACCCATTGATGTGAATACTAAAGTCCCCCACTATTATTGCATTAGTGCCAGTTTATCCCACTATGTCTGTTAATATTTGCTTTATATATTTAGGTGTTCCTATGTTGTATACATAAATGTTTACAAACGTTATATCTCTTGTTCGATTGAGCCCTTTGTCTTTGTCCCTTCTTTGTCTTTTGTTACAGTCTTTGTTTTAAAGACTATTTCATCTGCTACAAGTATTTCTACCTGAGTTTTCTTCTTGTTTCCACTTACATGAATCATCTTTTTCCATTCTTTCAGTGAATAGATTATTTTGCATTTTCTAGAATGTCATATAAATGGAATCATAGATTATATATTTGTTCTGTCTTCTTTCACTCAGCATAATTATTGTGAGATCCATCCATGTTGTAGCATGTATCAATAATCACTCCTTTTTTGCTGAATAATGTTCCATGATATGGAGTTGCCACAAATTTTTATCTATTCCTCTGTTTATAGACATTTGAGTTATATCTGGTTTTGAACTCTTATGTATGAATAAAGTTGCAGTGAACATTTGGTTACAAATTTTTGTGTGAACATAAGATTTCACTTCTCTTGGGTAAATAGGTAAGATTGAACTAGTTAGGCCATAGAGTGAGTACATGTTTAACTCCTTAAGAAAATGCCCAACTGCTTTCCAAAATACTCATACCATTTTATATTCTCACCATAGCAAATGAGAGTTCTAATTCTTCTACATCCTTACTGACATTTCATGTGTCTACCTTTTTTAAATTTTAGTCATTCTAATAAGATGTAGTAGCATCTTACTGTGCTTTTAATTTGTATTTCTTGAATGATTAATGATGTTTAGCATTTGAGCATTTTTTCATGTGTTCCTTTGCCTTCCACATAATCTTTTTTGTCTAAGTGTCCATTCAAATCTTTGGCTCAATTTTTATTGGATTACTTGTTTTATTTTCTTATTATTGAGTTTTAAGGGTGTGTGTGTGTGTGTGTGTGTGTGTGTGTGTGTGTTTATTCTGTATACAAGTTCTTTACCAAATATATAATTTACAATTTTTGGTCTTCCACAGTGTGACTTATCTTTTCATTCTCTTAGCAATGATTTCAAAGAGCAAAAGTTGTAAATTTTGATGAAATCTAATTTGTTATTTTATGGATCATGTTTTTGGTGTCATATCTAAGAAATATTTGACTAACATAAGATCAAAAGATTTTCCTCCCATTTTTTCCTAGACAATGTATTTCTTTGCATTTTACATGTAGTCCTAGAATTCATTTTGAGTTAAATTTTTGTTTGTTGTGAAGTATGGATCAGAGTTCTTTTTTTTTGCATATGACTGTCCAGTTGCTGTACCACCACTTGTTAAAAAGACTATGCTTTCTCAGCTGAATTGCCTTCATACCTTTGTCAAAAATCAATTATCCATATACATGTGGGTCTATTTCTGAGCTCTCAAATCTGTACCATTCATCTATTTGTCTATCTTTACACCAAAACTGCACTCTCTTGATTACTGTATCTTTTTAAGGAGTCTTGAAATCAAGTGGTGTCAGTCCTCCACTTTGTTCTTTTGCAGAGCTGTTTTGGCTATTCTAAGTCCTCTGCATGAATTTTAAAATCAGCTTGTCAATTTCTACAAAACAAAAACCCACTGAAGTTTTGATTGGGGTTGCTTTAAATCTAGATCTACAGATCAATGAGAAAAGAATAATATTGAGATTTCTGACCCATGAACATGGCACATCTCTCCATTTATGTAGATCTTCTGTATTTCTTTCAGTAATGCTTTGTAGTTTTCAGCATACAGGTCTTTCATCAAATTTATCACTGAAGTACTTTAAGCAGGGGATTGACATGGTTCACTTTGATGTCTAATGTAAGAATAAAAAACTGGAAGAAGATAAGAGTGGGAACAGGAAGACAACTGGAGACTATGGCATTGTCCAGGCAAGTGATTATGGTGACTTGAACCAGGATGGTGGCAGGGCTGATAGAATAAAAAAGAGCTGACAAAATTTAATTATGTATATTTGCATGCAATTGCCATATTTTTGTAGGTCAAAGAAGCTATATTATTGGCAATGTCATATGATTTAACCCAATATTTTAGAGTTAAGTCAGGACTCAGAAGGTGCTGATTGGTTAGATGCAGGGGACTAGTGAAAGGAAAGAATCAAGGGTGGCTTTTAGGTGTTTAGTTCAAGCAACTGAATGGATGATGATGCCATTTCCTCAAACTCCAAAGATTGGGGGAGGAAGGAACCATTCATGCCCATTCTTCCTGACTTTCTCTTTATTCCCAAATCTTTTTTCTTTCTCTCCATCAAATTTAGCCTTTCAGGGAACACAATTGTCACAGGGCTACATGCTTACTTTTAAACATGCATTTTTCCCACCCAGCTCCCTGTCTGACATTTTAATGACTTTTGCTGGCTTAGCCTTTCATGGGTAAGGCGTACAGAAAGAACATATTTTCTGTGCACGATTTGAGATTCGTGCATACTCCTTTGATTTTAATGCCATAGCAACATGCCCTTAACTTTTTATTTCTCTGAGCCCGGCCCTCATCTGGACAGGTTCTGGGCCACATTTTCAAGCAATTTGGTACAGATCATCGTGAGACTCCTGAGTTTATGGAGGGAAGGCTAGGAACGCATGCTTGAGTTTATACTCAAATTACTATCCTAAATGACTCCATGGGGGGTTTCTTTTAGGGGTCACTGAGAGCCAGAGTGGAATGTTTTTCCTTCTTCACTCTATCCCCGGCATTGGGACACGAGGACCATAAATGCAGGTAATGTGTTTTATAGCCAGATTCTCTAGGTTCATTTTTCCACCTCTCTCCCCACCCCTAATGATAGCCATGAAACTCCACAGAGCTGGCTGGAAACTAACTTTGTACAGCCCTGTTTCTACCAAGGCTAAGAGATGGGTGGCTGAGCAACATACCCAGATACACTTGAAGAGCGTGACACTTCCAGTCTGTGGCTCGGCCAGAAATGTGTGATTGCCCTCCAGCCCAATGGAGAGGTCCAAACTGAAGAAAGGCATTCATAGGGAGTGAGCTTCTCATCACTGGAGGCATTCCAGCAGTGGCCACACAACTGCTTGACCCCAAAACTGTTATAATTGGAGATTTATGCATCTGACAAGGAATTGAACTATAAACTTTTAAAGGTCCTTATAACACAGACTTTTTCTGAGACTAACATATTCTTTCATTATTTCAACAGATATTTATTGAACATCTACTGCAGGGCTGGGAATTGTAACCTGAAGATACAGCAGTGAACAAGATGGCCACAGGCCCTGCCCTTGAGAAGCCTTCAGTCCAGTGAGAGTGACAAATAATAAATAAGGAATTTACAATGAGGTGATGAAAACAACTGTGTCTGTAGGGTAATGGGACAGAGTCCTTGCTGGCTTTTTACGTGAGTTATCTCAGAGATGCTTCCTGATCTTAGGAGGTCAAGCTCCACTTTACAAACAATGAAATGCAGGCTCAAAAAGGTTGCATAAATTGTCCAAGCTTACACAGCTGTTACCTGCTGATGCTGGACCAGCAGCCCTGACCTTGCAGTCTCCAGAGTCTATACACTTAACTAAACCTCTGGTTAAGATTCTTATAAGACCAAGTTAGAGCCCAGGTCCTGAAAACCCAGGTCTCCACACATCCTACCCCCACTCTCACCTCAAGAAAGGTAAACAGTACAGGTCCCCTCAGTCCCTCTCCCCTCACTAAACATACTAGTCCTCGGAGATTTTCAAATAAAAACTATCTTTCTGCCTTATGCAATTAAGTTTGCCAGCTCCAAAAAAAAAAATTAGAATAACACATTTTACTTAAAACTTGAGGCTTGATGCTTGCCGGAACTCCCACTGGCATTTTGAAAGTGGAGAGTACAAAAGGAAAGGTGAGAGTGGTTAAGAAGACCCTACTATGTGCTTAGGGCTTGTAAAGGTCCTACCATGTGCTCAGCCTCGGAAAGGGATGAGGATTGGGTGGCTGGAGCGTGATGCACAGATGAAATAAAAGGTATGCTACTTTCCCTTGATAAATTTAAAGTCTCGCTGCAGAGACAAAAAAAAAAAAGATGAGCAGGAGGTGAGCAATAGAGGACCAAGGAAAGGACTAAGACATGGCATCATGATATGTACTTTTCAAATCCTGGGTCTTGCTGTGTGTCTTGGACAAGTCCCTTTGCCTCTCTGAGTCTTGATTTCTTCATCAACAACAGTGTTGTCCAAAAGAGATTTCTGCGAGGTCGGAAATGTTCTCTATCTGCAGTGTTCAGTACAGGGGGCTTTTGATATACATGTGGCTATTGAACTCTTGAAATGCAGTCACTGTGACTGAGCACTGAATTTTTAGTTTTATGTGATTTTAACGATCTTACATTTAAATAGCCACAGGGGGCTAGTGGCTACCATATCGGGCTGCACAGATCTAGATAGTTGGGAGTTAGGACGTTTCATCTATTCCAAATAATATATAGAAAGAGAACCTCAGAAGGGTGTATTCTTCTTCTGCAACTGTTGGTTTGCTTTTTATTCTTTAAAGCAGTGGTGAAACACTTGGGTTCTGGAGACAGGGGCTGCATCCCAACTTGAACTTATCTAGCTGTGAAGCCCTAAACAAGTCTGTTAGCCTCTCAGTGTCTCGGTTTCCTCATCTGTAAGATGGGAATAATAGTGGAACCTAGTTTACAGGGTGGTTGTAAAGAACTCAAAAAGGTAATAAACGAGGCTGTCTCAGAACAAGGTCTAAGTCTTGGCAAATCCTCAAGAAATACATATGCTTTTTAAAAATTATTTTTTTGTCATTATCATCATTATTTTTGTTTTTGTTATTATTATTATTAATGGGACTCAGCCTCCAGGAATCACACCTTGTCTCCCTAAGCAGCTCAGTCTTTATCAGGGAGGCATCAGGAACTCCCCACAGCCATCCTCTTGATCTCAGTTGCCAAAGTGACAGGATGAAAGATGAGAGGCCAAAGTCTAAGGGTACCTTCTGTGTGCAGAGAATCACATTTTCTCAAGTATAGAGAACCTCCTCCTTTCCAGCACCTGAGAAGACATTGGGAGAGTTTCATATCTTTATGGCATTGGCACCCTGGAGAACTTTGCCGAAGGGATTAAGATTGTTCTTGGGTTTCTAGACTACATGCTAAGTGCAAATCAGCAAGATAATGATTAAGATGAGACATTCAGATATTTTTATCTGGAAGATTTTTTTTTTAAGATTGTTAACAAAATTCAGACAGATCTGACAAAGAACACAGAATTTTTTTCTTTTTCTTTCTTGACTTATTTTTAATGCTTTTAAGAAAGAAAACAGTTCTTCCAGTACAGAAATCTGTTCTTAAATTGCTTTGGATTTCATTCAATGTAATGGTTACTATGGGATTTCTGTGTATGGACAACTCCCTGTGGAGTGCCACTAATTTCACCAACTCATTGTGAGCAAAGCAGGTCTCAGAAATGAGTGAACTGGGCTGAACAGGGACCAGGATGAACCAAAGAGCCCTGGAAGGTGTTGTTCTATATCTCCAGCTGATGTTTCCATGTGGGAATGTGGGCATTTCTTGACAGATCTTAACTTTCCTAAGAAACACTAAAAATCTGGGGTTTTATGTAAAACATCCCAACATCTTAATTTTAAATGTTGGCTTTAAAAAACACACAAAGGGGCTTCCCTGGTGGTGCAGTTGTTGAGAGTCCGCCTGCCGATACAGGGGACACAGGTTCGTGCCCCGGTCCAGGAAGATCCCACATGCTGTGGAGCGGCTGGGCCCATGAGCCATGGCCGCTAAGCCTGCGCGTCCGGAGCCTGTGCTCCGCAACGGGAGAGTCCACAACAGTGAGAGGCCCGCGTACCGCAAAATAATAATAAATAAATAAATAAATAAATAAATAACACACAAAGAAGATGTACAGGATGAACTGCCCCTCCAACACCAGGTGTAGATGGCTGAACCAAAAGAACCTGAGTCTGGGACAGATCGTGGAAGGTAATTTTTAAAAGAAATCCAGACCTCAGACCAATTCTTTTAATCTGAGTCTTTCTGCTAAAAAATCCACACAATGACCTTTGGCTAAAAACAATAAAGTCCAAACTGGACTAAAAACCAATAGCAAACAAGATTCCTGCTGATTTCAGGGAGTTGGCATGGCTGGGTCAAGAGTTGACTTTTAGAGCCCAGTATTGCACTCCACTGATTTCCAGGTAACTGAACCCAAAAAGTCCTGGATTATCTTGAATTCCTGGGCAGCAAAGCAATCATTGCTGAGTCATAGAATCACTTTCCCAGAATTGTAAGGGGACATATATCCAGGGGGATGTCCAATTCCCATCTAAACCATCCTGGAAAAGATGGATGTCTGGCCCTGTTTCATTCCCTACCACAGCAGACTATGTCCTTCCTAGCATGTATCACGGTCTCTGATTTTTAAAATATTTTGTTTTCCTTGTTTATGGTCTGCATCCTCCACCCCACTAAAATGGGAGCTCCATGAGAGCAGGTACCCTGCCACTCTTGTTCACATCTGCTGCCCCAGCTCCTATAACAGAACCTGGAACAGTAGGGTTCCAAATATATATTGCTAAATAATAAATTAATGAATGATCATCAAGGCCATATTTTAGTGTCTCCAGAAACAAGAGGCTTGTTACTTCCCAAAGCAGGCCATTATTTCTTTGGACCCTCGCACCGAATGGAAAGCTCTTATAGAACCGTTCTGTACCCACATGATCTATTAGCCCTAGTTTTATCTCTTGTGGTCACACAAGTTAAGCCTATATTCTCTTCCAACTCACAGGCTCCTAAGTGTTGAAAGACATGTATCACATCTCTTTGAGTCTTGTTTCTTTTTTTTTTTTTTTTAAATCCAGGCAAATCGTATTCATTTCTTCATTTGATCTCTTTAAAAGGGAGAACAATGGTTGGGGGTAGGAGGGAGATGGGAAGAGAAGAAGAGAGGTCAGTAAACAGGAAGTCCTGAACACAGTGCATAGCTGACAGTCTCACTGTTACTCTTACTTTCAGTGTGTATTTTAAAGCCAGATGATCTGGTTTTTCAAAATGTGCATTTCTCAGCCACATCTGGATATACACACTGAGAAACAAGCCAATGTCTTTGAGCCCAGTCACATTTCCAGGTGAATGAAATAGAAGGATCTTTTGGTTATGTTGTTGTTTTTTAAATTTATTTTATTGAAGTGTAGCTGACTTATCCTGTTGTGTTAGTTTCTGGTGTACAGATATATATATATATATACACACACACACACACATATATTCTTGTTCATAGTCTTTTCCACTATGGTTTATCACAGGATATTGAACATAGTTCCCTGTGCTATATGGTAGGACTTAGTTGTTGATCCATTCTTTATATAATAGTTTGCATCTGCTAATCCCAAAATCTCAATCCATTCCTCTCCCACCCTCACCCGCCTTGGTTATGTTATGAGAGAATGTCTTGGGCCCTTTCAGCCTCGAGATTCTAAGGCTCCATGAAGAACACCAAGTACTGTTGTATGTGTAGGGTGTGTGTGTGTGTGTGTGTGTGTGAGTTTGATGATACACACAGGCTTTCCTCCTAAACACATGACTCTGAGAATGCCCTTCATTGGGGGGTCTAAAGTCAATGGCCCAGAGCAAGGGAGGAATGAGCCCAGGAATGGTGATGATGGCCTTGAATGATCCACATACCTTTGGTGTCCTGAAGAAAATTAATTTTTGTGGAAAACAGACCTACGTTTCTCTTGCTTCCCAAACTTCCTGCTTAACTGACCAAGCCTATTAGTTATCTGGCAGAGTCTGGATAGGAAACAGATCAGAAGGCTGAGTCAAGGCCCTCCTGAGGCCTGGACACACCAAGTTGCATGCCTAGCTGGAACCCAAATGCTACTCTCCAAGACTATGCCCTGGTAAGGTCCAGTGCCCTATAGGGGACAACTTTCACAGCACCAGAAAGCCTGGGGTGAAGAAGTGGATAGTGCATGATGTGTGATCAGCTGAGCCACTTTATGAAGTAGAATCAAAATGACAGCATATACAGCTGGAGACTTTATATGCCTGAATATTAGGCAAGCTTATTTTTCCCCAAAGTTATTTCTTGAATAAGATGGAGTTGGATTATATTTTAAATCTGCTTGAAGTCTCTCATGTTGTAAAAGTTTCTCTCAGATACTTTATTTTGAAAAAACGGTACTATGTCAGAAAAACAAGTAAGCCCGAAATAACCTCAGCCATCTGGTTTGGGATGCTAAGAGAGGTCACCTGACAGAATCACTAAAGAAAGAGGGCAAAAATATTTAAAACAGATTTAGTCATTCTTCCTGGGAGAAGACATTCTTCCTTTAGTCATACCCCCAGGGTATGACTTTACAAGAGCAAGTTTTGAATATTGTTGTACACAAGTCTTTAAATGATTGGTTCAAAAAGCAATGTAGTAAGTTATTAGCACTGTTGATCATGAACAGTACTTGTGCATTGGGATAAAACTTCCAGTGAAAACATCATTCAAAGATTCAAAAAGCCCAGTATCTGGACACAAAGAAGGACATTTTGTAATTGTATAAGTGTCAATTGAACAAGAAGATGTATCAACTGTAAATATATATACATCTAACAACAAAGGCCCCAAATTTATTAAGCAAAAACTGACAGAACTGAAGGAAAAATAGACACTCAATCATAATAGCTGAGGACTTAAATACTTTATATAATGGATAGAACAGAATTAAACAGAAGATAAACAAGAAAGTAGAAAACTTGAACAGCACTGTAAACTACAAAACCTTGTAGGCATCTTTAGAATACTCTACCATGGACAACAGAATATACATTCTTCTCAAATGCACATGGAACATTCTCCAGCATAGGCCATATATTAGACCACAAAACAAATCTCAATAAATTTAAAAGAAGTAAATTCATACAAAGTATATTCTCTAACCATGATGAAATAAAATTAGAAATCAGTAAGAAAAAGACATTTGAAAAATTTATAAATATGTGAAAATTACACAATACTCTCCTAACTAAACAATGGGTCAGCAAACAAATCCAAAGGAAATTAGAAAATACTTTGAAGTGAATGAAGATAAGAACACAACAGGGAATTCCTTGGTGGTCCAGTGGTTAGGACTCCAAGGGTCTGGGTTCAATCCATGGCTGGGGAACTAAGATCCCACAAGCTTCACGGTGTGGTCAAAAAAAAAAAGAACACAACATAGCAAAATATGGGATTCAGCTAAAGCAGCGCTTGGAGGGAAATTTATAGCTATAAATTACAAAAGAAGAAAGATCTCAGATCAATAACCTAAACTTCCACCTTTAGAAACTAGAAAGAGAAGAGCAAACTAAACCCATAGCAAGCGGAAAGAAGAAATAATAAATATTAAGAGAGGAAATAAATCAAATAGAGAATAGAAAAACAATAGAGGAAATCAATGAAACCAAAGATTAGGTCCTTGAGAAGATCAACAAAATTGACAAAACTTTAGCCAGAATGACCAAGGAAAAAAGAGGGAATACTTGAATTACTAAAATCGGGAATGAAACACGGAACATTACTACTTATCTTGCAGGAAAAGTACAGTATCCATGCTTTTGTTGGTACTGACAAGCTGATTCTAAAATGTATATGAAAAGGCAAAGGAGCTTAAATAGCCAAAATAATTTTGAAAAAGAAGAACAAAAAGTTGAGAGACTTATACTCCCTGTCCTCCAAGACTCAACACAGGTGTTAGTCTCCTGTGCAGCCATCTTTGATTCCCTCCACTCAGATTTCAACGCACCTCCTCCATGTTCCAATAGAAAATTACACAAACCCTCAGTAGATCACTCATTGCCCCATATTGCCTGACCTGCTTCTTGAAGATAAACATGGTATCTTTCTTCTTGTACCCTCAGGACCCAGCAGAATGCCCCAAACAGAAATGATGGTTAATAAATGTTATTTTATGGAAGGGTAGATGGATGATAGGTAGATGGATGATGATCTTAGAATCTTTTACCTGTGTACAAATAGATGAGGCAGTGTGGTTTCTCTTAGATCAATATCACAGGAGAAACATGAAAGTGGGAAACCAGAGACCTCCAGTTCTGCCACAAGCCCCCATATGACCTTAGTCAAGTCACTTCCCCTTTCTGATGCTCAGTCCCATCTGGAAAATGTATGAGTTTTACTAGATGATCTCTAAATGTCATCCAGATTTAGGTTCTGTTATCCTAGGACTAAGCAGGTTCCTCTATGCATGTCCAGCACATTTAGCCTTTGATGGAATTGACCTGTTAAAAACCAAATTTAGTGGACATATTCATTAAATCTTGCAAAGTGGCCAAACCAGCTGAGTACCTAAATACAATACTCTGTCTCTCTCAAAACATTGTACACAACTTAAAGTCAGTGCCTTTTGAGCTCCTTTTGTAGAGAATGTACATGACACTCAATCAGCATTCACAACAGGTTTTTGGCATGAATAATTTGTCAACCACAACAAAGTCACCCCGTAAAATGACCCTAAATTCTATTTTCTGTTACTGATGGGGAAGGCCTGTGATGGGAAATTATGAGGTGCCTCAGGTTTGACAGACAGTCATGTGGGTAAAAGAAAAGGGCAAAGGAGGTCTCCTTTGGTATTTAAAATCATGGGTCTCCCTGTAAAACCTGGAAGTTGTTTCTGAATGTATCATAGCAAAGAAAAGAATGGCTCAGTGATTTTCTTGCCTCTGAATTTCAAAGATATTCTACCCCAAACCTGTATTATTTCTCAGAGATTTTCTTAACACAGAAAAAATTGGCTTGGTCTAATTTCAGAATTTTAGCTCTTTTTAAACTTTTGACCAAGACACCCACTCAATTTCTCATTCTGATGCCAACCACACGAGATTTGACCACAACAATTTTCATCATCCTGGCCTCGGCCAACATGGTGGTTTAAATCTAATAGTTGGACACAGACCCTTGAAATTACTCAACTATCCCATCACTGTAGCAACATTACTCAATTTTATGTTAGAGCATTTTCCAGGGGTGCTGAGGGCCACAAAAGCTCCTTATTTTACCATCCTAAAAAAGCATGACCCTTTTTAACAAAAGAAAAAAATCATCCTTTAGAATAAGGGAGTTGGCCATTTTTCCAGTGGTTTCCGAGAACTCATTGTTCTTATTCTAAAACTATTATAGTTTAAAACATCCAGAGCTAGAATTCGCTTCTTTAAAAACACTATTTTATATTAATTGTGCAAAGTGTTTTCTTTTAGTCACTATGAGAAATTCTTAAACATCACTGAAAAAATCAAAAAGTTTTAAGCAAAATTATAATGTTGGTTTACCATCTCCCTAATTTGATTTCTCATAGAGAAAGACAAAACTAGACAGTAGATTAAAAATGAAAAAAAAAAAAAAGACTTATTTCTCTACTTTTTAAGGAAACTCACCAAAAGTCTATTAGAAACCAATGGAAATGCATTCGGTGAAGAACACAGCCCCATTAAAGAATGCAAAGGCATCTTTGTATATATTTGGTTGGTGACCTTGGGACACAGTGTTAGAATTTCAACTACAGTATACGTGTCATGCCAGGGGCCTGAGAATTTAACTGGTGAGAACAAAGTGAGTTCCCCAGTGCATTCACACACCAGCATTCTCACTGTGTCTGTGTACAAACTAAATAAGGGGAATCTGGGGCTTCCCTGGTGGCGCAGTGGTTGAGAGTCCGCCTGCTGATGCAGGGGACACGGGTTTGTGCCCCGGTCCGGGAAGATCCCACATGCCGCGGAGCGGCTGGGCCCGTGAACCATGGCCGCTAAGCCTGCGCGTCCAGAGCCTGTGCTTCGCAACAGGAGAGGCCACAACAGTGAGAGGCCCGCGTACTGCAAAAAAATAATAATAATAAAAAATAAGGGGAATCTGAATATCAGGCTTCCTGGGAAATAAGAGGTCAGAGGGTTTATTAGCAGCATCAAGCTTTCATTGCCCAGATCCATGGAAAGGAGCAGTGGCCTGGAAGTCCAAGTGGCAATGCCACTGCCTTCCCGGCACCTTGGGGGGTTCCCCCTGCCCCATTTTTATTCCATTACCTCCTTTCTGTGCCAGTCTCCTCCTCTAAAAGGAACTAGTTTGTGGACCTTAAGAACGGATCCAAGGAAGAAGCCTTTTGGTTTTGAGGAGTAGCTAGAAGCAAACTCTGGATGCATCTTAATGTGTCAAATGGTGAGAAAAATGAACCAAAAAAATAAAAGAACAAGTCAGGCCCGGTCTCAGCAGAGATTTGGGGAGCGAGGGGCAGAGGAGATGGGGCCTTGCCATGGGCCTAACACTTCAGTCTCTCAGCAGTCATCTCAGCTCCCCTGACCGGGCATGCTTCTACACTTCCCGGGCAGGAAAAGGCAATGGGGATGACACCCCTCACATTCACGTCACTGCTTCTCATACAAGATTCAGTCATTTCTCACCATCAGGACCCAAACACCTACCCCATGAGAGAAAAGTAATCCTGGCAGGTAGGCAGATTTTATACAAAAATACTTAATAATATAGATAGATAGAAATAGATAGATGATAGATAGATAGATAGATAGATAGATAGATAGATAGATGATAGATGAAAGATAGATGAAGGGAGGGAGGGAGGAAAACAGGAATAAAAGGAGTTGAAGGTTAGGGTTGCCTGACAATGCTCATTGGGATTACAGAATATAAACCTTCTCCTGTCCTGAAATGCCATACTTCATCTTTGGCAAATTATGGAAGAACATATCATTTCAAAAAATATTTAGTAGACACCACTATTTGTTGAGTGAAATCCCTCGCAGGCTGTGGGGCATAGCTTCCCATGTCTGGCTGAATCACCAGGGGAATTCTTCAAAAATACTCATTCCAAGGACCCAGCCCAAAGATCCTGACTCTATAATCAAGGGTGAGACTAAAGCATCTCTCTCTCTCTCTCTTAGCTGGGTCATTTTACTGATCTTGGTAGTTTGTGCATTTCTGCTATAGGACATTCAAAAGAAAGCCAATACATAGGGACTTCTGGCTTAGAGAAATGTAAACATAATCTGATTTCCATCTGAGCCCAAATGTGTCTGAGAAAATGCTGGAAAAGGACTGGGCTGAAGGCTAGAGCTGAACCTTAGCTCAGCTGCCTATTCACATGGTCATCTTGGCCAAGCCACTTAAACTGAGTTTTCTCCAGTCTAAACTGAAGAGCCTCTGTTCTGTGGGGTCGCTGAATGCATGGAGTAAAGCGCCACATGCAAAGCACTTAGCACAAGGCCTGGGACAAGTGATGAGCATTTAAAAAAGTTGGCGAATGTTGCTGTTATTCTTTTCACAGGCAAGTTAGAGAGGTCAGGTCCTATTCAAGTGCTGTGAAAGACAACAGAGGGGAGATAGGTTGAGAAAGTGATACTTGTCAAGGATAATATAATAGTAATAATAATCATAATAACAGTTTGGGGCTGCTTACTCTGTGCCAGGCCCAGTGCTGGGAGAGTTTTTAGAGAAACACCGTTATCAGTTCCAAATAGCTAGGTCCTCTTTCCAATCCTCCATGGTGGCCCTTCCTTAGTTATTATAACTGGGGTCCAAACCAAGCTCTACCCATGCTGAAGTCAAAGGTCAGAAGCCAAGGATGGACCTTGGCAAAATCGTGACACAGGGTTGAGCTTATCCCTGCTTCCTTGTTTGGTCACCTTGGCCTGACCCCAGACGCTTCTTAACCATCCTTGAGCCTTGCCCTTCCTCCCAGGAAAGGACCAATAAACTCAGTTCCAGATGCTATAAGTGATACATGGACTCTAGAAAGTTCACCCCCTACCCACTGCCACCTGGAAACGTGCACATTTTCTGAGACCTAGAAGCCTTCAGCCAAGGAAGTTATCTCTGATTGAAGGACCAGAGATACCCATGGATCAGACAGTAAGGTGCTCTTAGGGAGGCAGGAGCACCGCCACTCATGTCAGACACTTGCCCACCCACAGGAAGTGAGCACCTGCTTGCCCTTGAGGGACAGCACTTCATAGTTTAGGACGTCCTCTCAACCCATTTTCTCATCAGTGTCTCTCAGCAGTTCTGTGATGTAGACAAGAAAGATGAACCAGTGGCTGGAGCCAGAAGAGCCCTTAAGGATGATGGAATCCAGAGTTCCCAAAGCACACGGTGCATTTAATACACGAGCTGACTGGAGATGCTACAGGTCACAGCATGTCCTCACTTTCAGCTCTCATTCTATCCTTCTGATTAGCTGTAGAGGAAAAAATTCTCCATGGGTCCTAGTGTGTTTCTAACACTGGCCCAGCTTCCCTTTTAAGAACAACAAGTGGATCTATAGCTCAGAATTCTTAGCAAGCAATAGAATTTAGCTAGAATTCTTTTTTTTTTTTTTTTTTTTTTCTGGCCATGCATCATGTGGGCTCACAGTTTCCCGACCAGGGATCAAACCCATGCCCCTGCAGTGGAAGAACAGAGTCGTAACCGCCAGAGCACCAAGGAAGTCTCCTAGCTAGAATTTAATAACAGTTATTTGTTTTGTTTGCATTATACTTTTTTCCTTTATGTCAGTTGGTTCTCCATTTATGAAAGTGAATAAAGATTCCTTTTCAAAAAACTTTTATTGGGTAATTTTAGTGAGTCAGTTAAAAGGAAAATATTAAGTAAATTAAGAAAACATATTCCCGGGTATGATTGAAAATTGGAAAAACGATATACATGTATGATTTGATTCTGGAAAACCCTCACCAATCCACCCCATCACCTGCCATAGAGAGCCAAGGCTAACTCCAAGGTCACTTGCCTGCTGGTAGTAGAATTCATCCAGGGCTCTTTCTGTACATGCAGCCAACTCTAAGGCACGAGCAACTGAGAAAATATGGTGTCTGGTTCCAGGTGAGCAAAAGGAAGCCTCAGTGATGGAGCAGGAAGTCTAAAGGAAAGGCCTTGGAGATTCTGAAATCTGATCAACAGTGAACCTGTGGTAGGAATCTGTCTGCAGGATTAATTCTACTTCAGGAAGCAAAGTTCAGGGAAGGAGCGCAGCTAAACCCTAGAGTTCACGGCCTTTTCCTCTGCAGAGAATCTATCTGTGGCTAAAATAGAAACATCTCAGGACCAGTCTCCTTGGCTCAGTTGTTGGACCTTAGGAAATAATATATGAACATGTGAACTAAAAGAGCCAGTATGGGGCATCACTGAGTATCAGCAGAGATTCTTACCAGAATGAATAGTTACCAGACTGCACTGGACCGATCCTCAGTGGTGACCCCATGCAGCAGGGGTAAGCAATAGCAGTAGTATACTGATTAACTTATTAATTCTTTTTTTGCTTGGTGTTTGGACTAGAGTCAACCTCCTTGGGTTAATGCATGGTTTCTCACCTTTGGCACTATAGACGTTTGTAGGAGGCTACCATGTGCATTGTAAAATGTGTAGATGCATCTCTAGCCTCTACTCATTAGATGCCAATAGCAGTTTCTTCCCCGGCCCCTACCCAGTAATGACCAAAAAGGTTTGCAGACT
This sequence comes from Mesoplodon mirus, assembly GCF_964341445.2. Lineage (NCBI taxonomy): Eukaryota > Metazoa > Chordata > Mammalia > Artiodactyla > Ziphiidae > Mesoplodon > Mesoplodon mirus. Next base: position 33,154,148 of record NC_138995.1, read on the forward strand.
TTGCCAAATGTCCTCAGGAGGTGAGAGGGCAAAGTTGCCCCAGGTTGAGAACCACTGGTCTAAAGTAAACCCAAGAGGTCTTGAACAATTTAAAGAGAGTATAGAATTCTCAAGAGGGAAATACTGTACATCTTGGTTCTAGGAGATGCAGGAGAAATTTATTAGGAAAAATGGAGTTTGTACAACAGAACTTTCTAGATATAAATATAAAGGGGCCTGCTGTATAGTCAGTGCTCAATAACATTTTAATTTCCTTGCCAGGCTCTGGCTCTTTTGCATGTCTAATCTTCCATGAGCTTTTAAAGATCCTTGTGAATGTGTATATGCTAATTTCAAAATTGGAAAGAAAAAGTAGAGGGAAGGGCTTCCCTGGTGGCGCAGTGGTTGGGAGTCCGCCTGCCGATACGGGGGACACAGGTTCAGGCCCCAGTCTGGGAGGATCCCACGTTCCGTGGAACAGCTGGGCCCATGAGCCATGGCCGCTGAGCCTGCGCTCTGCAACGGGAGAGGCCACGGCAGTGAGAGGCCCGCGTACCGCAAAAAAAAAAAAAAAAAAAAGTAGAGGGAAAAAAAGGGCATGCGTGTTCAGTTAAAGACTTCTCATTTAAAATGGTACAAAACCAACACAGCAAAAGGCATCATGGCTTCTTTTGCTTTTGTCAGCTCAATATTCCTTCCCTCCTCCTTTGAGGTATATTGTCCACCTTTTCTCTGGGGGAAGTGACAGCTTCAGTCACCTTACCCAGTCTTGGCCACAGGGTGAGAACAGAAGCTAACCAAGGCCAATCAGTGTCTTTCCTAGGACTTTGCTTCTTGAGTAGAGGTGCACAGGGATGGATGTTTGGATTTTGGCCATAGTATTGTTGCCCTTGAGAAAGATAAGTCATGGCTGAGATCACCAGAGATGCTCTGGGTCTAGGTAGAAGCCCTCCCCCATTCCTTTTTCTTGCCTAAGTTAATGGAGACCTGTCTCTCTATTACTTGAAATTAAAGAACCTCATAACAGAGTCTTTAAAACTCAGAGTGACACAGATTGGACCAGCTTCCTGTAATGGTAGCTTTTTGAAATTAAATTCTATTCAACCAATTAGAAATATGTTGAAATCAATGACAAATACAATGCAGGTAAACTGAGTCAATTGCAAGGGAACTGGGGGTGGAGAGGGGGCAGGTAGTTTAAATGTAAAAGAGGAAAAATTAAATCAATACAGTCGGCACTGGACAATTGTAGTATGCATTCTACACAGAGGACCGTTAGCATATTATTCTACTTGGGTTGGACATGTCGGGGGTAGGGGTTCTTGTATTAGGGAGTGGAGTACGTAAATAGATACAGAATTGTTGCATCATAGAATTGACTTTGCTCAAAGCCAGCTAATCAAGCTTAGCAGAGATAGAGAAGGAGAGAGAAGACTGTCAGCCTCAGTTTCTTCGTGCCTCTCACAATATGAGAATCTTGCCCCAGTGAGTGTGACTCTATATTTTTCACACAAAGCCCCTAAATGACTTCATCCAATGATCAGCTGACAGAGCGAGCTGCCTTCTAGCGCTGGAGGGAATTCTAACAGGGTTGGACTTACTGAGAAGATGATAGTCATTGAAATGTTTTGGTTTGAAACCGTTTGTAATTTTTGTTTTGTTTTTACATTTTACAGTCAGAATCTTTGTCAGTTATACTTATTTGTCCTGGTGGAATGGCCGCGATTGGTGTGTGCCCATATCCTGTCATCATTCAACTCTGCAAGCTGAAGGCTTCTTGAAAGGAAGACCTGATTCTCTGCCCGGGGGCTCTTTTTCTGGGAGTGGGGAGTGGTGGGCTGTGAACCCCTCCAAAAGCAGCCTTCACCTAACAGCAGACAGGGAGTTGGTGGATAAATAGAGCTCTCTTGCCTTCCAGAAGGTTTAACTGAAATGACTGTCCTGCTCTGACGTCCCAAGTTCTCAGTGGGACTGAGTCCCTCTTACCCACGCTGACAACCCCCCTTTATTTGGCTGCCTTTCCTTTCCTGTCTCACTTATAAACCTCTTGCTCTCAAAGTCTTATCTTGGGATCTACCTCTGCGGGAACTCAAACCAAGACTTCAGACGTTTTTAACATCTAGTATCCTCACCTCACTGCTATGCTCCAAAAAGGAAAGCTCAGTGGTGCTTGACGGTCAAAATCCAGCATTGTCTACCGAGCCATTTTCTCCACTAGAACTACAGATGCGTGTACAGTTTATGTACTTTCGAGGGCCTGCAAAATGTTTGAGACCTGAAACAAAGGCATCAGTCCAAAATATCAAAAGAAATCTGCAAAACCAAATGTGATATACATTTGATTAAATGTCTACCAAATGTAGTATGCAGTCAACTCGTCAACCCCAGCTCAAAGAGATTCATGTGCAGCTGAATGTGAATTAGAACTAACACAGGGTGTGGGTATTTTTAAATGCTTGTAAGAGGTAGGGCAGAGTGTGAGAAGCATGCTAATGGGCTACGAATGTTATAAAAACTGTCCTGGGGGTTGAGACTGGAATCCGTGTGTCCAAGACAACACTCGGACTCTTCAAAACAGAGGGAAAAATGTCTTTCCTGCTCCCCCTGCTCCCCCCCACCCCCCCGCCCCAGAGTTATAGATCACTATCTGCAGACAGAAATCTTTTCTGGGGAGAAGATGTCACCAGCGTTTAGAATCCAATATTTGCCCTGGCTTTGTTCTGCCTTCGCAGCAATCCATGGTCTGCACCAGTTCTGAGGGAGTCGCAGTCTTCCCAGCCGGATTCTGACACCTCTGGGCCCCTCCCCCGTATTAGCTTTATATCCAAATGTGACTCAGAGGCTGGCAAGATTCAAGGTGATCAATGACAGCTCCAATCAAAGCCACCCAGATAGGCAGTGCACTCACGGCTCCTGATATAAAAGGTGTTTTATTTCTCATCCCTTTATTTTTGTCACTGAAAGAATGCTTCCCATGTGTGGATTAATTAAAGTGTAAACATTAAATATTGATTGATGCATTATCAGCATGGAGCAGTGGCCTCCCGTCTGATTGATTCCTGCGGTGATTTATTGTCATATTTGGGGAGTCATTTCGCTTGATAACCAAGAGGGATGGCCTGCCTCCCCCCTGCCACGTTGGCTCCACTCCCCTCTTTTTTTCCCGGTACCTCCTCTTATTCTTCTAGGTGACATCTGAGTGCCAATAACTAAAACATCTTCATCTTACTGTCGAGAGAAGAGTGTGTGGCCTGACATTTGTTTTGTGCATGTGTAGGTCTGTGTGTGTCTCCCAGGCAATTATCAAATCAATTAACAACTTAACACAGAAAATAACAAATCTACTTGCTTCTGTGGGATATTTCTGATTAACAGAGCTTGCCCCTCCAGAGCTCTGTGAAATATGATTATGGCCAAGTTCTGAGGAGAGATGGGGAAGAGTATAAAATGAAACAAAGAGAGAAAAATAAAACCTATAGGTCTACTCTTGTCATTTTTCTGAGGCGTGTTTTCACAATGGAACTGGAAAGTGGGGAGGAACTAAAGCAACCACTCAGATTTATAATTGGTTATAAGGCTCTATAGATATGAATAGACATACCACATGTCATCAGATTGACCCGCACAAGATTGGGGTTTATAGAGGTCAAAAATGATCAAATATTGACAATTTCATATGGCTCCACCTTACATATTTTTAAAATTTATGATGATGATGATGATGATGATGGCCGTGTCACACAGCTTGTGGGATCTTAGTTCCCCGATCAGGGATTGAACCTGGGCTCACAGCAGTGAAAGCACAAAGTCCTAACCACTGGACCGCCAGGGAATTCCCAAACTTACGTATTTAAACTCCATTCTGAAGTAGGGTATGAGGGTTATTGTTTATCCCATTTCCAAATGAGGAAATTTGCCCAAAAGCGGCAAGTCATAGACAGCCACAATTTAGTTTGAGTTTTGGCATAAACGAGGCATTCATTGAAATGCTTTACATAATTTCCTCATGGAAAACCTATCACAGTCTTTGAGGTAGTGCTATCGTCTGAAAGTTTGTGCCTCTCCAAAGTTCGTATTGGAAATCTTAACCCCCAAGGTGATGGTATCAGGAACTGAGGCTTTGGGGAGGTGATTGGGTCATTAGGGTGTAGCCCTCATGAATGGGATTAGTGCCTTATAGAAGGAGCCTCCAGAGAAATCCCTTCCTGCTGGCCCCCTTCCACCAGGTAAGGATAGAATGAGACATCTGTAGCCCAGAAGAGGGCTCTCATCCAACCAGGCTGGCACCCCAATCTAGGACTTCCAGCCTCCAGAGCTATGAGAAAATAAATGTCTATTGTTTATAAGCCACCTCATTATTTGTGATACTTTGTTATAGCAGCCTGAAGGGACTAAGACAGGTAGGCACTCTCGTTTTACCCATTTAACAGATAAAGAATACAAACAAACAGCAAAACAAGGCTTCAAGAGGTTAAATATCAGTGTAGACCTTGTTGGACACATAAGTTTAAAGATGTCAACATCCCTGCAGTATGTTTAGTTCAAGGCATTTGTGGATCAAGGGAGACTCCAGGGGTCCTGACTCCAGTTAGCAGCATGCATGGTCCAGTGGCTACACGGATGCATTGGAGACTTTCTCTTGGAAAGCTTCCTGTTTCCTGACTCTTTCCTCTTGGCAGGAGAGCAGGTGCAGGCACTGTCCAGAGTGCAGAGGAAATATCAGTGGAGGGTGTTGGACTCCATTCTTTAAGTTGTTTTAAGAACAGGAGCCCAGAGTCAGGTCCTACTTTAAAGAAGTGAGCATTTGACACCTTCTTTGCTCCAGGAGAAAAATCCAAAGGGAATTTCCCAGTGGCCTCCAGCCACCAACATCCTGTCTAGATGATGTCCTCAGGGAGGTGAGAGTCTGGTCTCCTATGAGTTATCAGACTATTTATCAAAAGGAACTAGAAAAGGAAGCCAACACACTGTCTCCCCCTCTACCTCCCTGGAAATTCCAGCTGGTGGCTCAGGGTCCTCCCTCCCCTCAGGACCCTGCACTTTTTTTTTTTTTTTTGCGGTACGCGGGCCTCTCGCTGTTGTGGCCTCTCCCGCTGCAGAGCACAGGCTCCAGACGCACAGGCTCAGCAGCCATGGCTCACGGGCCCAGCCACTCCGCGGCATGTGGCATCTTCCTAGACCAGGGCACGAACCCATGTCCCCTGCACTGGCAGGCGGACTCTCAATCACTGCGCCACCAGGGAAGCCCCAGGACCCTGCATTTTATATTCATGTCTCCAGGGCCTCCCTGATGCTGCTACCATATTATACAAATTGCATCACCCAGTAACATGATTCTCCACATGGTCAAGAGTCTCAGTGAGCCCTCTCCTCTCTCCAAGACCTGTCAGATCTCCCACAACCCCTTCCATCTTCTTTGATTGGCACTTTCCAAGGATGATCTAGATAAAATAAAGCATGATTGGCCATTATGGAATGGCTATCTTCTTTAGAAAGCTTCATACTCTGCATAAGGGCAATATATAACTATGAATTATTGATTAGTGGAAAATGTATCCATCGGTGACCACTTTCAGAAATTCTCCTGATACAAACACATCCCACTATCATAAGACTTTATTTTTATGAAAACCTTCAACCGAAAATGTTTTCTTCCTTCGCCTGTGTGTGCGTGTCTACTGTGTCTTTGTTGTTATTGGTGGTGGTGTTCCTTCTCCAGCTTCTTGAGTTGAATGTTCAGTTCATATATGTTTAATCTTATGCTTTGATACATCCATTTAAGGCTATAAATTGTCCTCTGAGTACTATTTTAGCTGCATTCCAAGGCCACATCTGGTACATGGTACCATTAATTTCTGAAGAGTTTATTATTTCAGTTTTGACTTTGTAATCCAAGGGTTTATTTGGAAAGGTGTTTTTAAATTTCTAAGAGAAAAAAATTTGCAGCATATTTTCTAGAAATATTATCTCAGTAAATTCTAGGACTAACTACATTTCCTTAATTGTCCTTTTCAAGTCAGTTTCATAGCTCTTAAAATTTGAAGCTCCAGTAAGATTCCATTGGCATTAGTCCAACCCTGTCAGGTAGAGCTGGTGTCATTGACATAGAAGATGAATGAAAATCACAGGGGTTAGGTGGCTCTTCCAAAGCCACAGAGCTGAGAAAGGACACAATTTAAGGCCTCTTGACTCCTAGTGAACTGCTTGTTCCTGCCACATTCAGTCCTTGTTCTTGAAAAAGTTTATTTTCTCAACAATATTTATTGAACGTTGAGCATATGTTAGGTAATACCCTAGGTACTGGGAGTGCAGCAATGAAATATAGGCTGAAATCTCGGCCCTCCTGGGCCTTTGTATGGGGTGCTTACTTTCAGGATGGGGCCAAATGTGTGAAAACAGGACCTAGAAATAGCAGAGGACCATGAAGTGCGGAGAAACAGCCACTCTGAAGTCAAGGAAATCAGCAAGTCCTTGTCATAAGAGCCAACAAAGCCCTGTCCACTGGAATCTCAGTAATTCTTTAGAGTTACCTTGACCTACTCCCTGGAGTAGGTCAGTGATAGAGTTCCTTGCACAACTTCTCTCCAGAGTCACCCTTAAATACTCTCCCAAGACATGGTCTTCTTCCAGCCACCAGATATCTGCTGGACCCCTACCACACTAAGCACTTGTACCCAGGATCTCTTTTCATTTAAACCTGACATTTCTGCCCATTTTATAAAATTCACCCAAAGTCAGCAACCAATCCAAAGTCTGTATCTGACTCCAAGACCAGTGCTCGTTCCAGGACCCCAAGGGGTTTGGTTTCTTTTTTTTTTTTTTTTTTGCGGTATGCGGGCCTCTCACTGTTGTGGCCTCTCCCGTTGTGGAGCACAGGCTCCGGACGCGCAGGCTCAACGGCCATGGCTCACGGGCACAGCCGCTCCGCGGTATGTGGGATCTTCCCGGACCGGGGCACGAACCCATGTGCCCTGCGTCGGCAGGCAGACTCTCAACCACTGCGCCACCAGGCAAGCCCGGTTTGGTTTCTTTGTCTTCTCCTCAGGAGGAGCCAGGGAAGAATTTAGGGGTTGTTGGTTGGTCTATTGTCTTCTGTTATCTACACGTACGAATCTTGTTCTGTCAACCTTGTTGCTGCCATCATCTTCATCATCTCCTCCTCAACAGGATAATCATCTTCATTGCTCTCATCTCATGAGCAGCCAGGGACTGTGCTAAGCACTTTAGATCCATTGCACCCTTTAATCAGAATAGTTGCTAAAAGCAGGGACTGTGGAATGGAGCTCCTGGGTCTCATGCTGGCGCTGTTTTTTACCAGCTGGGTAAGGGTGGCACTGGGCTTAGTCTCTTCCCTGGTATTGCACAGGAAGTAAACGGCAGTCTGGTCTGTTAGGCCACAAAACTCATGTTATCTTGCCTCCCAGAGGCTGGTTATAGCCTTCAAGCAGAGCCCTTGAGAAAAGAATTCTAACATCCTCAAGGGAACACAGGGTTCTATTACTCTGCAGACCCATGGATGACACTGAAAGCACTTGAAAAGTGCACAGTTGTATTGGGAGTACATCTGGCATCTACAGGTGAAGAGGAAGAAGTTAGACATATGGACCCTTTGGGATTGCAGGTGGACCTTGGAGGGGGTGGGCAGAGGCCAAGTTTTCTGGCCATGCAGAGCATTCCTGACTGAAAGTCAGATGACTTAGGGAGGGTTCCCTCAAAGCCCAGCCTGAGACAGGGAACTGATTGCATGGGCTCTGTTGAGGGAGTGCTTGGAGGAGGGGAAAGAAGCAGGAGGGAGAAAGGAAAGGGGCTGAGCGAGGCTGTGGTCTGGAGCTGGGTCTAAGCATGGCCTGTGGAGGTGAGGACTCTGAATGGTGAACTCTCTCTTAGGGCTATCCGCCCCTGAGAGGGCCTGCTGTCCACTGGCCATGAGCTGCTCAGGGAAGGTTGGGTGTAACTCTCCAGGGAAGGTGGCAGCTCTGAGCCATTGGCAGCCAAAACTCTCAGTAGTTGGGGAGGGGCTGCCCTGACCCAGAAATGGGGATCTGGACCAGAACCCAACATCAACCCCCATGCAGAGCTGAGGTGTACATTACTGAAGTACTGTCTGTGGCAGTACTTTATCACTAATGTTAGAATTGCTGGCTTACAGTGATAATAAAAGGACACCACTTTTAGTTGGTGTTCGTTTTTAAATTCTCTGTAGTCAATGCACCCCCTGGTTGCACCCACCCCACCCTTGGTATACCCCTGCACACCAAGGCTTCCTGAGCAGAGAGGAAGCCAGGGGGTCCTTTGCAGAAATGGCCAGGAGGTGTCCCATGGTGCTTCATGATGTTCAGGACTCTTTTTTTCCACCACCCGCAAATCTGTTCCCCTGGATACCCACAAGGGTAGTTTGAGGTCTTGTCCTCAAAGAAGGTGTCCACCTTCCTCACCTCCAACCTCTCCTTCAATAAGAGAACAGAATTTCTATCCACAGGAAGAATAATTCAAATCACACCCAATCTGACCATGTCTCACTCTTACTTATGGAAGTCATGAAATCCAAAACTCTAATTCAAAAACATACAGGTACCCCTATGTTCATAGCAGCACTATTCACAATAGCCAAGACATGGAAACAACCTAAATGCCCATTGACAGATGAATGGATAAAAAAGATATGGTATATATAGAGAATGGAATATTACAGCTGTTAAAAAGAATGAAATAATGCCACTTGCAGCATCAATGGATGGACCTAGAGATTGTCATACTAAGCAAAGTAAGCCAGAAAGAGAAAGACAAATAGCGTATGATATCACTTATATGTGGAATCTAAAATACGACACAAATGAACTGAACTACCAAAGAGAAACAGACTCACAGACATAGAGGACAGACTAGTGGTTGCCAAGAAGGGCTGAGAGGAGGGAAGGATTGAGAGTTTGGGCTTAGAAGATGCAAACTATTATATACAGAATGGATAAACAACAAGGTCCTACTGGATGGCGCAGGGAAGTAGATTCAATATCCTGTGATAAACCATAATGGAAAAGAATATATATATATACATATATATGTTTAACGGAGTCACTTTGCTGTACAGCAGAAATTAATACAACGTTGTAAATCAACTGTAATTCAATAAAAAAAAAAAAAAGTCATGAAATCAAATAGCCCCATTTCTGACCTCTAAGAAATGGGGCTTGAGAGGGCGACATTCTGATGTCAGCAGTCAGTGAGTTCAAAAACAGTGTCCACATGGCTCCAGGACGATCTGGATCAGAAGACACACAAACTTGAAAGGTATATTCTTACAAACATCAACCTCGGACGGACGATCCCTTCCTCTCAGGTCGGAAAATTCTGACATCCCGGTGGTGGTGTCGCTTCCTCTGTGGACGCATCTCAGACTAACTCAGTGCCAAGTCAAACTGCGGCTGCCTTGATCAAAAAAAGAGGGTTCCTAGGAAGGGAGAGGGGTGAGGGCTGCCTTCCACACTGGGCCAGTGAGCCCCACTTCAACACAGACATTCATTCAGAGACAATGGGATACTGGAAAGTCGTTCCTGTGTGGCAGAGGGAGCTCAGAGTCTTGACAGAGCAGGAATCAGATAAAGGAACGCAGAAACAATATGTTTGAAAGGCCAGTGGAGCTTTATGGAAACATACTTTATGAAATGGAATGAGACTCCCCTTTTATACAAAAGGTGTATCTGTAGCAAACTACTGGTCTCTTATACACTGTCCAGAAGAAATTATAATCTGAAAGGAAAAGCATCTAATATTTTACTTTTCCTGCCCCAACCAACATTGACACAAAAGACATCCTCATCACACAAGCTCCATAATTCTACTTGAACTTGGACCCTCTTATCATGCAAGCTTACCTAGTGTTCCAAAAATGAGGGTCTGGAAGAGAAAACGGCATCATTTCTTACAAAAATGGCTTTCTGATTTTTTTTAATCAACCAGTACAAGTCATCTCCTAATGTTGGTGTGTTATTTCCTGAAATTGTATATAATGGGTTTAGAAAAGTTTGGGGGGGAAAAAAAAGAGTTTTGAAGTTTACTAAATGCCCACCATCTCCATAACCACTCAAATCAGCCTATTTTTTGTAATTCCTTTAAATTAAATATCTTTGATAATAAATCCAAATTAGGGGACAGTAAATTATAACTTCTCGTCTGACCAGTGACTAATTACATATATTATAATGAACTTCAGTTTCCAACAGAAGGTATTTATCTCAATAATCAGCCCATATACATTAGCATATCTTAAAGGGATTTGTAAAACAGCCTTTACCATTTGAAGAGCCAACTAAGCTTCCTCCCCTGGTCTATGAAAGGGTGCAGAATCAGAAGAGATAGAATTACTTTAAAAAGAAGTTTGGACTAAATGTAAGTTGAAAAACTCAGATTATAGGCATAAAACCCTGATTTAAGAATATTTATCCTAAATACACCCTCTGACCATCACTAAAGAGACTTCAGTTTCTAAAAATCTACAATTTCCACAAATTTGTTCAAAAGATCTTTAACCCGGCTAGGCTCTTCTGAGTGCAGCCTTCAACGTTTTGGGTTAAGGTTTGAACTTTACTGAAAAAAGACTGTCAGATTTTTCAGGAAGCCTCTGATCATTCTCTATAAAAATCAACAAGAAGAACCCACTTTGGTGGTGGCAGGATGGATACCATTGATTTCAGTCCTATGCCAGCTCTTCCATTCATTTTAGAAACTTAATTACTTCCCTGGCCTATAGTTGACTGAGATCTTGAGATTATAAATAAGGCCAGGAGGGCCTGCACTGGTTTTCTGAAGCCCAGTTGTCTGACGGCTTTTTTGTAAGTTTCAAAGTTTTGCATTCTGGAGTTGCTATGGAGTTCAGGGGTGCAGTCTAAATGCTCAGGAAAAGGGCCCCATGGCGCTCCCCCTCCCTGCCTGCAGCTTGCATTCCTTAGAGACGATGCAAACCTCCTCTTAGGGCTTTTTCTCTGGTGCTCAGGAGTCTCTGGGGTGAGCAGTTAAGCCTTTTGATACAGCTGGTAATCCCAGCTCTGGCCATTATCGCTGCATTTTCCAACTATCCCTGGGTAATTGTCCAAGGGACTCGGACAAGTCAGACCAGCCAAAGGCACCATGAAGGTCAAACCACAATAGAGCATGCCCTGATTTTATCCAGGAGATTGATGCTCAAATCACCTTGATTTCGATTTGGCACCGGGGTTATAAAACGCACTTGCAATCACTGATAACACGTAAGCTCAGGCCCAAGAGTGGAACACTGTATTTTACACCCTCTGTGGAGTTTTCCCTAATGCAACCATAAATCAGCCCACAAAGCAGGGCGTTTGGTCTATGCTTATAGACACAACATCAAGAAACCCTGTGTGCATGGGGAGGGAGACATCTTGGGAACTTGGGAAGGGCTTGGACTCTTTAGCTTAAGTCAGGGCCACCCAGGTGTGAACTTCAAGGCGGGGACAGAGCGCAGTGGGGGCTTTAGGGGAAGCCACACAGGATCACCCAGTGAGAAGTATATGCACATGTCCCCACGTGCACAAACAGATTTCTGAGCGCTTGAGCAGAGATTCAAAATCTTGACGTGGGAGAAAGAAGTACAAAATAGAAAGCAAAGTCTTGCTAACAGAAACGTGTGTAACAAAGAGGGAGAGAAAATAAGCAATCCAATCAGAAAATCACAGTTTGCAACACTTTGGGCAGTAGCTACAATATCCTTCCTACGGTGTCTTTCCCACCTGCCTCCATGAAAGGCTGACATCAAATTCATATTTTTTTTAGAAGAAAGCAAGGCCTCTAAATACTTAAAAACTCACAGCAGCAGTCAGCATAGTTTATATAACCGTTTCATGAAGTGCCCCGAGTGGGAGGTTTTACTAGTCTTGGGATGTTGAATTCAGTATCAGAAAAAGAGAGAAACAGCTGGTACCTCCAGGCCCATCATCCCCTTGGATGGTGGCCTCTGGCTGAAGTTCAGCCCCCAATTCTGCTTATGGAAACTTCTCTGCTCCCCCAATCTTCCATCCCTCCCTAATCTCCCCCCACCATCAAACCACTTGTGGGAGTCCAAGCCAGCAGGCGTCTGGCCTTGCTCGGTAGGGGGGCAGCAAGAATGGGGTGGGAAGCAGTGGGGAGGGAGGGCATGGCGGGGCAGAGTCCAACATGCTTGCTTGGGAGCTAGAAAAGAGGCAGAAAAGACAAAATCTAGGTCAGAAAAAAGAGAGAGAGAGTAATTCCTTACATTATTTTTTCCCAACATTTTTATTCTTCCAGAGCTTCCAAACTTCTCCACACATCTAAAGCAAGTAAGAAAACAACTAATGAAAATGATTCCTCTGCTTGGGGTGACACAGATCACCCGTTCTCCCTCAAATAAAACAGAAACCAACAGGCTGAATTTGTGGAAAATTTTACTCTACCTCATGCAACTGGAGTTTCCTTCTGCTTAAAGAAAATCTGCTTCAAATCCTTCACATGTTTTAAGCCTTTTGTAAAGTCTCACATTTGTAGTTCTGAACGTCTTTTAAGGGTGAGCATGATTTAGGCTTGAAGTTGAAGAAACTGGGGAAACCCATTCCTGGTTGTAAGTAAACTTACTTGTAAGTAACCCCATAGGGTAGTGTTTGCCGAGCAAAAAGCCTGTTTCTTTCATTTTTTTTTTCTTCTGGCGAATTTAGTATTTTTTTTTTAATTGAAGTATAGTTGATTTACAATATCATGTTAGTTTCAGGTGTACAGAGCAGTGATTCCGTTATAAATATACATTCCTTTTCTGATTCTTTTCCCTTGCAAGTTATTACAAAATATTGAGTATAGTTCTCTGTGCTATGCAGTAGGTCCTTGTTGGTTATCTATTTTATATGTAGTAGTTTGTATACGTTAATCCAACCTCCTAATTATACTAAGATAATCATACTAAGTGAAGTAAGCCAGACAGAGAAAGACAAATATCATACGATATCACTTATAGGTGGAGTCCTAAAAAATGATATAAATGAACTTATTTCCAAAACAGAAGGAGATGCACAGACATAGAAAACAAAGGGGAAAGGGATTTGGGGGGAGGGATAAATTAGGAAGCGTGTTTCTTAACAGATTATCATTCTATGTTTTCCTTTTTCTTTTCATTAAAGTAGAAAACACACACACACACACCACTTTTTAAAAAAAGAATTTTTAAACCATGCTTTCTCTGTGATATCTTATCAAGTAAGAGAGTAAGTTACCAAATGAAAAATTGCATTGAGTTTTAAAAGGGAAAAACCCTACCAATTCTCAAAGCTCAGAGTCTTGAAGGTAATTTATGTTTCTGGTATCTGGCTTCATTGTATACATATTAAACTCTCCAACAGTTGTATACAGTTTAAACCGACACAAAACAAAATGAAAAGATAAGAATAAAAGGAAACTCCCTGCTGCACTTTGCCCCAGGTCACGGTGTCAATTTGAAATAACAAAATGGAAAGAAACAAAGTAGTAATCACATTCTCCTTCCCAAAAGGCGGAGGCTGTGCTTGGTGATTAGAGAGAGAAACCCAAACCCCTGGCTGTGCAGGTGCCCATCACCCTCCTGCACAAGGTGAAAGGTTTGCGCGCATGTGCAGAACGGGCCACCCCAAACTCAGGAACAATCTTCTCACCAAGGGTCCCTTGGCCAAGTGGACACACATGGGGTTCTTCCTTCAGGTTCCAGGCCAGAGAGACCTTTCTGGGTGGTGCCCCCCAGATTGAAAAGAGAATTCGGAGGAGCCCTATGCTGCTTCCTCCCGGGAGTCTGGACAGCTACACGATTCCCCAGCGGAGGGCCAGGAGGCTGACCTGCTTATAAAAAGTGTCACCTAGAGCTGGAGGGGCTGTGTGCATCCTTCAAGGTGGTGGGAGATGGGAAGGTGGGAGGTGGGAAGGAGGCAGGGGCTTGTGTGGGACCATCCTGGAGACCCCCAATGCAGGCTGTGTTTTACTGTGTGTCCTTCGTTTTCTCATCAACTTCTCTGGGTGGTTGGGGGTCCTGATCTAACCTCATCTGTCACTGCTATGGTGAGCTGTAAGGCCTTGTGTGTTAACCTCTCCGGGCCTCAGTTTCCTCTCCGGGAAAGGCGGTGATGTCCCTGGGCTTCAGGGCCGGCCTGGGCATCCACTAAGCTCGGCCACCTGCAAGTTCTGTGACAGGGAGGCGAGCCCTCTGGCCAGCATCTCCACACACAAATGAGGGAAAAAATAGTTCCTATTGGTGCCATTGAGACTAGGCGGCTGACTGAGATAATGCTTGTAAAATACTTAGGCTGGTGCCAGGCACACAATAAAGCCCAAAGTAAAACAAGTTTGTTTGCGTGTGTGTTTGTTTAAAAAAAAAAATTATCCTTGAAAAAGGAGGTGGGGAGGAACTCAGCCAATCTGAGTGTCACAAAAGCATGCCTCCCATGAGACACTCTCTAATGCATTCAGAAGGCACACCAAGCCCGAATTAGCTCGATTCATGCCAGTTGTGTGCTCCTAAAGGTTACCAGGTTACCAGATCAAAAGGGGCCAGGAAGGGCTTCCCTGGTGGCGCAGTGGTTGAGAGTCCGCCTGCCGATTCAGGGGACACGGGTTCGTGCCCCGGTCCGGGAAGATCCCACATACCGCGGAGTGGCTAGGCCCGTGAGCCATGACCGCTGAGCCTGCGCGTCCGGAGCCTGTGCTCCGCAACGGGAGAGGCCACAACAGTGAGAGGCCACAACAGTGAGAGGCCCGCGTACCGCAAAAAAAAAAAAAAAAAAAAATCGTGTTGAGCCAGGGAGGTAGTGGTGAATTCGGGGATAATGAAGACCCTGGTGATGTGGAACTAGTGTTTCTAACACAATATACTGCTGTCCATATTGGCTTCATATCTCAGCCTAACCAAATGAACGGATTTAATCTTGTAAGTGGACATCGGGGCACTGGAAAATTTCACCTTTGCATCAAAGAGTTAATCCAGTATTCTTTACAGATATTATATTTAGGCTCTTATATTTTTAGTAGTGATGCAAAGGTCTGATGGGGATGAGAACTTGGGGGATTTAAAGAGCCGAGGGGGGGGCCCGTGCATGTCACATACCTCTGGTTCTCCCTTCTAACGTTTGCTTCCTCGGGCGCATGCTTTTTCTGCATCTCTCAGGATGTGTGTGTGTGTGTGTGTGTGTCTTCCTCTCGCACTCTCCTCTCTGGCATCCTCCCGCCTCCTCCCCTGTCTCTCTCTGTCCTCAGGACTCCGCACCCCCCCACAGACAACGTCCCGATAATTATAGTTTATTGATTCTCCTGGTGTCTGCTGCCCCTGGCACTGTGTTCTTCATCTTAGTTGGGGCACCATCTCGTCCATCACAGCCTGCATTTTTCAGGAGGCAAAGTGCTGCGGGTTCCAATCCAGAGAGCGAGCTGCTGCCTAGACCAAGGCCAGGAGCCTCTCAGAGGTGGGCTTTGCCCCTCCCCCAGCTCCCTCCCCTCCCCTCAGCTAAGGCCCTGGGGGCTTAGTCAGGATGGCAGCTGAGATCATCAGGAGAGCAGTAAGCGTGTATTGACACTTACCACATGCCAGGCAAGCTGTAAGTGCTGTTCACAGGCCGTCTCCACATCCTTCTCCTCTTCGTTACAAAGGAGGCTCAGAGAGGTGCAGGGCTCACCTGAAGTCACACAGCTGCTAAGCGTCACAGCTGGGATCAGCTGGGATCTGCACGCTGAGCCTGAGCACACAGATTCCCAGCTAGCCCCTAAAAGGCGTAGGACCAATGGGGGGGGGGTGGTGAAGCAGATGATGTGAGCTGAAGGGAAAATGCCGCAAGATGCTGGTTAAAAAAAAAAAAAAAAATGTCCCCTGAGACTCGCATGACTAGCAGATTCCCCACCCATTGCCACCCAGAAGGAGAGGGTCCCCAGCCAGCTTGAGCTGGTGCCCCAGCTGCTGTCGGAGACGACCTGGCTCCCAGGCTGTTTACTTCTCAGCCATAAACAGGAAGGCCATAAAAGGGGCCCCTTTGGGTCAACCACTCAGGGGTTTCTCTCTCCTCCTCCTCTTCCTTTTCCTCCTCCCCCAGTACGTGTCCCCAGGCAGAGGGAGTGTTTCCTTTAGAAGGCTGCTACCTCCCAAGTGCTTTGTCCCTTGGCTTCGCCTGTCTCCCCTGGGCTGGAAATTCCCACTGTGAAAGTCAGTGCTTGGTGAATAGCGGTAGTCCTGGAACCCAGCCCCTAGAGCCCCAGGACACGAGGTGACAGTGACAGATATGCAAGGACCCCCCCCTCCAGTCTCCACTGCACCACCTACTTGTTGAAACTAATGGACAAGTAGAAATGATACATTTCCTTAAGAGAGAAAACTGCTGTTCTAAAAGAAAACTGGGGAGAAAGCCTAGGATATTGAGAGGTGAGGAGAAAAGCCACAAAGGAAAAATTAGCCAGCATGTTTCAAAGAACATTCTCTGTCCCATTCTTTCCCAAGAGATTCTGGGAAAAAGAAAAAGGGATTCCACAGCCAAGCAGGGTGCCATGTTGCCCTCTCGGAAGCACACCGTGCTCGTGGTTTATTAAAGTTCTGAGAAATCGCGCAAAGGGCCTTGTTTCATTGTGTGACTCGGTTTTCCAAACACCTTGGCCTCCAAGCTTCTATTTCCACTGATGGTCCATTTATTCTTACAGCATCTCACGTTCCCCTCTGTGCTTTGGGAACCTGCTGGTTAATGTGTGAGGTCAGATGTTCTGGAAGCACACTAGTCTCATCTGACCTTGACCTTCCTTGTCAGAGCCTTAGTGTTAAGAGTCACGTGGACATGACCTTCCTTCTTAACTGCTCATTGTTTCATTCCACAAGAACGTGCTGAGCCTTACAGACAAACAGCGGAAAAAGAGACAGGGCAGATGGAAATACCTTGGGCTCATCAGGGATTTATGAAGGACCTTTGAGTCCAAGCAGATCTCCTGTTTCCAGGAAGCCCCTTCTCTCTTTGACTCAATGACCCTCGGCCACATCCTGCCCAACCCACAGGCTCACAGTGACAGTCAAGCTCCCAGGTATGTTTCCTCGAGGGGTATTTGTGTGTCAGGATGGCAGTGTCAGAGAAAAATTTGAATAACCCTAACAAAACATTTTCTACGTTTTTGAGTCCTTGAAACTGTATGTGACTCTCTTTACTTCCAGGAACAAACCCAAGCCCAGTCATCTCACTGCCTGAGACCTCTCCTCTCTGGACACGGGCATCTGCCTGCAACCCCTCCTGCCCAGTCCTACCAGCCCTCAAAGGCTTTCTCAGACCACTGTATCTGTCCCCGCCCCCTTTCTCTGTCCTTCCCTGCCTAACTCCGTCACTTCACACATACCTGTTACTGGCTTGAATTTTCAGCTGCTTTCTGGTTTTCTGTTTGTTTGTTTTTTAGTGAGAAGTTGGAGGGTGTAAGGTCTCAAACCGGTGAACCAAATCAAGCTCACTGATGTGTTGGTCTCGCCGTGCTCAGAAAAAGAAAATGACTTCAATCAGCTGCCTAAGTATAATAATCAGGATTTCACATTAAAACTCTGGATTTACAGCCTCTCTTTAAAAAAAAATCAGAAGATCTGGCAACAATTGGCTCACATTCCTCTTTTACAACCGTCAGCTGGAGCTGGGTAGCAGCCTGTAGATGGGACAAATATCTTCAGTTTACAAAAGGTCCCACCCTTGCCTGGTGTCACTGGGAAATGGAGCCATTGACCCCGGTCCACCACTGGCTAGCTATATGACCTTGCGCAAGTGACTAAACCTTCCTGTGCCAAGATTTGTCATCTGGAAGACGGGAACAACAATAGTCCCCTACCTATATCAGTGAGGTTAAGCTAGGAATGCTGTGGTTAAAAAAAAAAATCTCCAAAATCTTCGGGAATTAATTTAACAAATTCTTATTTCTCACCCACGCTCTGTGTTTACTGTGGGTTGACACAGGGCAGGGGGAGGGGAGGGGAGGCTCTAATCACTGTAAGGATGTAATGACTCAGAGTCCCAGGGCAGAGGAGGGTCTGTCTTAGCACACACCCCCATCTTCCGTTCAGGGACCGTGAACATCAGGGTTGGGGAGGAAAGTGGCGAATCACACATTGACTCTCAAAACTTCCTCTTGGAAGTGACACACATGAAGTTTATTCACAGCCCATGGACTGATGCAAGTCAGGTGGCCTGGCTAACTTCACGGGGGTAGGAACATACAACCCTAACCTTTGCCGAGGAGGAAGAGGGAACTCGAGGTAGACTTACCGTGATGCTTCAGAGCCTTTCTCTTTCTTGTGTGCTTTCCAGGACTCTGTACCTAATTTTATTTTTTATTATTTTATTATTTTTTTTTTTTTGAGGTACGCAGGCCTCTGACTGTTGTGGCCTCTCCCGTTGCGGAGCACAGGCTCCGGACGCGCAGGCTCAGTGGCCATGGCTCACGGGCCCAGCCGCTCTGCGGCATTTGGGATCTTCCCGGACCGGGGCACGAACCCGCGTCCCCCACATCAGCAGGCGGACTCTCAACCACTGCGCCACCAGGGAAGCCCTAATTTTATATTGGTAACTCTGTATTCCTGTTCTTGAAGAAGGCCCCCAAATCATATAAGCTTCAGGCCCTACAAAACCTGGACCCACCTCTGGCCAGAAACATTTGTTAAGAGCCCTGACAACTTCCCCAAGACCTCATGGGCTTGTGGTTGGGATGAAGTGAGTGAACTCAGGGCACTTTCAAGACAGTGCCCAGCAGTGGGTCTGCACTCAGTCAGGGTTGGACTCTATTATTATTAGAACAAAAGTAAACACGCAGTTCTGACTCATGCTGGACACAAAACACACACACACACACACACACACACACACAATACATTTGCTTGGTAAGGAACTCTGATTCATCAGGAGTGATCATTAACCAACATGGGGAATTGCCGTCATACGATGGCCAAGTATTGTGTGTATGTGTGGGGGGTGAGTGTGTGTGTGTGTGTTGGGGGGTCCCTGAATGGAAAGTCAGGCCACCTGTGGTCTTGAAGGAGTCTTGTTCCTTTCCCGGACCTCAGGCTCCCCTTGTATCCATGGAGGTGGCGCTGGATGACTTGTCTGCTACATGATGTTAAGGTAGGGGCTGAAGAAGCGGTCGTGACAGCACAGGGAGGAATGCTACTTGTGGCAGGGAAAGCAGATTACTTACGGCAGCCGTCCCACCTCTGCAAACCACCCATCTGGGAGGTCAGCCCATAGACACTGCTCCTCTCAATATTATAAGCCTGTGTGTCTTGCTCTCAGTCATCCAAATAAAGCACCCCTGCCATCCACTTCCAGCAGCCTCCAGGCACCCTGCTCCACACACTGTCACTGGCTCACAGCTGTGAGTCCATTTTCTAACAAGCTTTTCTGGTCAGAGGCAAGGGATGAAAGCAAGGACCTTTCTGACGAAGCAGTCAAACCCTTTGCCGGATGTGTCCTCTGAATTATTTTTTTCCTCCTCCTTTGCAAGTTCTCACCAGCAATGTCTCCCAACGCTCACGTTTTTTCCTATTTGAAAGCAGGAGGAAGTAAAGGAACTCCCCCCCACCCCAAGTCACAAATAACAGCCCCCTTCAAGTCGCCTTGCATGCATTTACTGGCTGAGTGTCTCGGGCCAAGTCCCTCAATCTCCCTGAGTCTATTTCCTTGCCTGTAAAAATGGAGACGCATGCCCTGCCCTGCCCTGTCTGAGCATCGCTGGCAGGACCTGATTAGACAGAACCTTATAAATGTAATGGGGTAGGGAAGAGTGAACACAGTTAATTCTGCTTTGATTTCTCTGAATCAGCATGTATTCGCTTTTTATTGCTGAACAATGAATGAATTACCACAAACTTAGCGGCTGAAAACAAGACCTGTTTATTGTCTCACAGTTCCTTGGGGCAGAAGTTGGGGCAGGCTCACCTTGATTTTGGCTCTCCATGCCAAAATCAAGGCCAAAATCGAGCCGTCGGCCAAGCTGGACTCTTGTCCAGGGAGAGGGGGCTCTGGAAGAATCTGCTTCCAGGGTCACTCATCTTGTTGGCTCAGTCCCAGTCCTCGTAGCTGCAGGTCTGATGCCCCAACATCTCTGCTGGCTGTCAGCTGGGCATCACGCTCAACTTCTCCAGGCCTTTCGCATCCCTTCCCATGTGGTCCTCTTAATCTTCAAAGCCAGGGGTTGATGGGACTTCAAACCATCTCACTCTTTCAATCCAGGGCTCAACTGATTAGGCCAGGCTCACGCAGATCATCTCCCTGTCGTAAGTCAATGTATTTAGGACTTTATTTCCATCTGCAAAATCCCTTCACAGCAGTAACTGCATTAGGGTTTGACTGGATAACCAGAAGAAGAGGATCTTGGAAAGAGGGGAGCATTTTTAGAATTCTTCCCACCACACAGTGATTCTGAAACTGGATTTCACAAGAGTAAGATGATACTAACCATTCTGTGAAGGAACGAATGCATAGCCAAATAATTTGGGGAAACACTGGGTTGAGCAGAGTGAAACCAGTTTTGTTGGCTGGGTTTTCACTTCAGGACATAGTACGCTTTCCCGCTATGATACCTGATATTCCTCATAACCCAGTTTGGGATACAATTATCTGATTTTAGTAATTAATGTTAGCTTTTTGGATAGCCAAGGACCAGGGTGATATATAGGGAATTCCTTATATTTTGTTTGTTTGTTTGCGGTACGCGGGCCTCTCACTGTTGTGGCCTCTCCCGCCGTGGAGCACAGGCTCCGGACGCGCAGGCTCAGTGGCCATGGCTCACGGGCCCAGCCGCTCCACGGCATGTGGGATCTTCCCGGACCGGGGCACGAACCTGAGTCCCCCGCATTGGCAGGCGGACTCTCAACCACTGCGCCACCAGGGAAGCCCAATTCCTTATATCTTTATTCATCAATTTTTAGAGACTTGTGACCTCACAATGCTCAGTTGACTCATTGCCTCTCGGTGTCCTTCAAGGCATCATCCAGAATGACTGGTTACCAGAAGGGGTTAATTATTTGTGGTCCTCTAAGGGGTCTCCACGCCCCTTCCTCCAAGGGAGGGTCCATGTGTTATGCCTCACTGGCCCCAACAGGGCTGCAGTGTCCATAGTCTGATGGCACTCACTGCCTCAGAGGCAACCTCCTGCCCCAGCACTCAGTTTGCTTTTGGTTAAGTCTGAAAGTCTAAAGTGAGAGCTGCTCCTGCAAAGCCCAGAGGGAAGGGATGGTGCATGTAGCTGAAACTGCACACCGAAGCAGAGAGGACTGCCTTTTCTTGGAAGGTAAATGCCCCTAGCAAGCAGCTCCATCCCCTGCTGCCCCTTTTCCCCTCCCTGGCACGGGCCTGACACCAGCCAACGTCCCAGGGCTGCAGCTTAGGCCAAGACCTGTGGCCACCCATGACTTAACCCTGTACATTCAGGTTAGGAACTTAGGTGCAAGTTTTACCTTATCTCACCTGACATTGACTCCAAAATAAAGTTTGTTTTCAATCCTTCATCTGTGACTCTATGCTTCATTTCAACTTGTGGTTTATTTTCCCTCTAAGGATCCACCCAGCCATCTTTTTGGTAAAGAGCAAGTATGTTCTGGACACTCTAATAAACTGCAACTTCAGATGGAAGGTCACTCTTGCTGGAGGCATGTGATTAAACATTTTAATAGTGCAGCAAACTTATCAACAGACTCACGGGAAAAAAAAAAAAAGAAAAAAAAGGAAGTGATTTTGTTCTCTCAGCTTGTGTTTCAGAGTATTTTACTACTGGGGTCAAATGTCTGTCAAAGATTTTCGAAGCCCAAATTTAACTTTGAACAACCTCAAAGATTCCTGTAATGCACACTGCGTAGGGCCCTATAAACAGCCCAGGATTTTGCCTGCATATGTCTCACTATCCAGTTCAATATTACCATGGCGCCTAAAAGGTTTTTAATACAGATATTAAATATATCCATATCATCACTTCACTGAGAGCCTGGGCTGTGTTTTTTCCTCTGGGGTCTTTCGAGCTATTTGCTGCTGACATACACTATTAAAAATAAACCTACCCTGAGGAACTAGTCGTTTTACAGGGTATTAGGACTAATGTTATCATTTAAGTAGCTCCGGAGATTTGCCAACTACAGAGGTCCCAGATAGCGATGGAAACCTGATCACGTGAGATAATCTTCTGCGCGGAAATGACTTTCATCATCTGTAATATGTCGTTTAGATGCTTATTTAAGACTTACACTATTGAACAAATATTGATGCCTTCAACAGAATAAAAAGCCTCAGTGCCATGGTGAGATAAAGGATCAGATTCACTTCCGGGGCTTGGAACTGGACTGGGTCTGAAATATCCCTGGCATCTGTGTAGTGATTAGGGAAGAAGGGTGGAGGGGAAAGAAGCTCCTCTTCAATTTCTCTACCTCCCCTGTAGGAATCTGCAGGCACTGTTAAGTACAAGTTTAAGAAATCTGCACAATGACCTTATAAAGGAGGTAATATTTTTATCCCCATTTTACAGATGGGGAAAACTGAGGTTCAGCAAATTTTCTTAAACTGAAGTTCAAACAAGGTTTGAATCACTGCTAGGATATGGTAGAACCAAGATTTGAATGCGGTTCTGACTCCAAAGTCCATCTGCACTATACAAGTATTGTCCTCACTATTTGTAGAGGGACCAGGATTCTGACAGCTCGCTGTACTCTACCCACAGGGCAGAGAAATTTATGATGCAATTCAGCATTTATTCATCCATCTATTCAGGCAACCAAGAAATATTTCTTAAACATTTCTAATGCACTAGGCACTGTGTTAGGCGCAGAGCATACAGCAATGAAAATGGTCCCAATCCCAATGCAAAAGTCAGGGGTCCATAGGCAGAGCCTCACAGTTTGGCAGAAATGGGATGCCCACATTGAATGCCTGAACAGCTTGGTAGAAGTCAGTGCCCATGTTGCCTGCCTGCACAGTGTTGAGTAATTTTGACAGACTGGGTGGGAACAAAGTCCTCTTCAACCCACCTTCAACCCATAACATCAGGCTTGGATCTCCCAAGAGATGTAGACACCACTACTCCATACACATAACTAGCTACTGTGGTTTACTCTTATACACCATGACATCCATCCACTGTCTATCTGACCCTCCTAACAGCCCAGGAAAGTAGGCAATAGTAGCCCATTTTACAGATGAGGAAACTGAGGTTCAGCGAGGTGAAGTGATTTCTCCAAGATGGAGGGATATAGTGGAGTGAGGACCTGGGCCTGATCCTGATTCTCCCTCCTCCCCCCACTCCCTGCCCCCATGAACCCATTACAAAGGATAACATCACCTGAGAGCTTGCGGCTTGCCAGTCCCTTTCAGGTCGGTACTGTTCTTGTGCCCATTTTAGGGTGAGGAACCTGGGGAACAGAGAGGTAAGTCACTCGCCCCGGCTCACACCATCAGGAAGAAGCACACACACAACTCAAACCAGAGCCTTCTGACTCCTGACACCAAACTTCCGGGCCCTCCTAATGCAGTGGTTCCCTTTGAAAAAGGCAATTAGTTCTCAGTAATGATTTGCCAGGTCTGGTCATGATGCTACTACTGTGGGGACAGAACCCTTATTAAAGGCCAAACATTAAAGAGGATCTCTCTTCTCATCCCTCTTTGCCTCCCTTGCCTCTCAGATGCTCAGATTCCTTCAGCCTCATCAGATCTGGGGCTACTGAAAGAGCCTTTTCAGAAAAGTATGGGGATCAATTTGTATATGAAAAAGAAAAATAATTTGCATGAGAGGGTCCAGCGGAGGGGAGAAAAGGGGAGGAAGAGAGGGCACCAGGCCTGGTTCTGGTGAGGGAGTGGTAGCGATGGGGTGGGCCGCAGGTTAAGCTGCATAGCTGGTCCAATGGGATTTGGCAAACTCCATTCCTGTCTCATTGCTAGCCATTTTTACCTGATGCATTAGCATATACATATGATATCTGTTATCCTAATTATCTCTATTTTCCCAGGTACAGACAGACATACCCCAGAGTTGGGGGCCCATTAGCAGATCACACGGGCCTCTGCAGCTGTGTTTTGATTAGCAGAAAAGGTTCTTTGGCATGGGAGAACTGAAATCACCTTTTAGGGTGTGACAAGTGCAGCCGAGCGTCTCGCAAGTGAAAATCAGAGGTTTCTCTAAGGAACGAGAACGACCACAAAGAATTAAAAGGAGAATAACTTTTAATGGTTTCAACTGTGAAAGCTCAGTCACGCTTAAGGCCTGCCATCCATCAGGCAGTGTGGCACTGAGCTCTCCGCAGGCCTGGATTCGCCCCATCCCGGCTTGGCTTCTGGGAGGAGGGGAAGGCCGTGGGAGCCCCCAGGGGGAGCCCAACCCACCATTTGTCCAGGCTGGGCTCCAGCGGGGGGCGGGGTGGGGGGGTGCGGGGAGGGGGGCGGCCTTGAAGGTGAAGAGGCCAAGGATGGTTGGAGGAGATCAGCCACTGGCCTCAAATGACTGGTAAAGGATATGCAAATCATTATGCAAATCACCAAAGCCGTCTTTTAGACCCTGAGGCTCAGGATTCCTTTTAGAAGCCATGTAGGTATTTTCTTGTTTGCTTGCTCCCACCTTGGACTTCTTGCCCACGTTCTGGCAGCTTCCTTGGGAGGGCTGTGCTTAATGCTACAAATGTGGCTTATGGGTCAATACCTTAGGTGTTAAGGGTGTGAATCCTTTGTAATAGATGGCATGTTCATAAGTTCTATCCTAGTTGACCCTTGACCACTCTATAAAGGAGCCTGAGCGGGTTTTGTGACCCCAGTGGTACTGAGCCAAAAGGTATTATAATGGGCTTACCTCAGGTCAAATAGCCAGGCTGTGCGTGAGCCCTGCCTTGAACCCAGACTTGAGTTTGATGCTATTCACTCTACATTTCCCTGATTAAAATATTACATACCAGAATGGTGGAGGGACCGGAGAGGCAAGGAACATCAGGAGAGGGGATACTCCATCTTTTTGTGCCCCCTTCCGAAACAGTGGCAGGGTTTCTCACTGGAAAGGTCCAGGTTGGAGAAGGGAGCAGGACTCTGTGTATTGAAAATACTTCTCAGGTGATGACGATGTGTTCCCAAGTACGTCTGATTGAGAGTTACTCATTAATTCATTTTTTCCTTCAACAAATATTTATTGAGGACCTACTATATGCCAGGCATTGTTCTATGCAGCTTCAGTCAACTGGGGGTAGACGAGTATCAATTGTGCTAAGGGTGATGACGAAAGGAAAACAGACCAGCTAAAGCCCAGTTAGACAGGACAGTCTCTCTGAGGAAGGGCATCTGAGCCAAGAACTTTCAGGGAGCTTGAGCCAGCCTTGCAAGAGCTGAGAGGGGAGGCTTCTAGCAGGGGAGTATAACACAGAGGTTTGGGAGCAGAAAGGCCAGAGTTTAAGAACCAGAAAGGAGGTGGGCCTGGCTGGGGGCTGCGTAGGACACGGTTTTTGAAGAGCAGATAGTAGAGATGAGTTTGGAAAGGGAAGAAGGAAGGAGCCCAGGGGAGGCCTCAGAGGTCTTTTCTAAAGGTAGTTTAAGCTTCCCCCAACTTTATGGCTCAAAAACAACACTTTTTTTGTAATAGTTTAATATATACTATGCAGAAATTCTCAAACTTTAGCATGTAACAGAATCACTTGGAAGGCTTGGTAAAGCAACCAGCACTTCCGATAGAGCCTGTCTGGGGCAGGGCCTGAGAATCTGCATTCCTAACAAGTTCCCAGGTGATGCTACTCCTGCTGCTTCGGGACCACATTTTGGGAACTATTGTGTTAAGCCTGCAGCACCTACATTAAGGGCAAGTTTTGTTTCTTGACACTCTTGTTTCAGTAATATATGTGTTTATGTGTACTAGAATCCTGATGTAAAATGTATTTTGTAAGAGTGGGTCATGTTCAAAAAAGTTTGAAAGCCCCTGAATTAAAAACTTAGGACCTTTCTCTAGAAGAGAAATCATCATCCTTCCATGCTCTAAAGGCTCTGCTGGAAATCTTGTGACTTCCCTAGAAATGAATAAACCAGCAAGTATATGAATGAAAACTGAAATCAAAGAAAATCCAGCTGGAATAGGAAATAAGATTCTCCTCGTTCATAGGTCCACCTTGGCCTTCATCCTACCGAGCCTTCTAAAATATTGTGTCGCCCTTGGTCTAGAGCCCAGGATCATGCTGCTCCTGTGCTCCCTGGCTCCTGACTTCTGTGCTCAGCAGCACCCTGGCTGCTGTGACCCTGCTTTCCTGCCCTGGTACCATCTCCATGGGGCTGCCATTCTCTGGAAGACTCAGCAGCATTCAGTCCTTAAGGTGCAAACCCACTCATCTGCGGTGTCCTGTGGCTCAGATGGTTTTCCACACACACCTGTCGAATGGCTTCCTCTGCACTGCAGCTCTGCTTCTCCTGTGAGCTGCACTGGGCTCCAGATCCCCATGAGAAACTGAAGATGAGTCCCAACTTCTCACCCCCCTGGTCAGTTCTGACATCAATTATAAAAGAGTGTCTAATCCCCATTCAGAAACAGACTGTCCTGCTGGGGAAGTTGAGGGCTTCTCTCTGGAAGCCCGATAGAAAGGCGGCAGCCTCTGGAATCTACAGTGTTTTAGTTGGCTCAGCCAGCAATGAAAACGTACATAGATCGGGTAGCTTCTAACCTGTAGAAATGTATTTCTCACAGTTCCGAGGCTGGAAGTCCGAGATGAGAGTTCCAGCATGGTTGGGTGAGGGTCCCCTTCCAGAGTGCAGACTACAGTCTTCTCATTGTGTGCTCCACATGGTCACAAGAGAGCCAGAGAGCTCTCTGTGGTCCTTTTTATAAGCGCACTAATCCCATTCATGAGGGCTCCACCCTCATGCCCTAATTACTTCCCAAAGGCCCCACCTCTAATACGGTCCCGTTGGGAGTTAGGATTTCAACATATGAATTTGGAGGGGACACAGTCAGTCCACTGCATACACTAACTCAGGAGTCTGGAAACTTGCATTGATTCATTCAGCATCTTTCCTAAGCACCTACTGTGTGCAAGATGCTATGGCTATCACAGTGGTAAACATGAAAACATAGATCTCATTTCCCTACTGCTCACAATGGGTTCACTTCCAAGAAACTTCCCCAACTTGCTGAATAACTTGGGCCAACCACCACCCTTCTTAGGAACTTGGCACCTCCTGTCGGGCACAGTAGGGGGGCATGAAATGTTAAGAGCTGGAAGGTTTCACAAGGGTAACTGAATCCCATCTCCTCTTCCTATAAATGGGAACTTGAGTCACAGTGAAGGAAGGGGACTTGCCCAGGGCCATACGGTGTGTTGCTGGCAGAACTGGCTGCAAGGCTGGTCTGAACCTCAGAGGCCTGCCTCTCACCTGGCTTTCTTACGCTCCTGCACATGGTCCCCCCCAAGCCCGGCCTTCCCTCCTGATCTCCTAGGGCTATTGGGAAGGTGAATAAGACGGTCTAAGTGGAAATACACAAAGCGCCTGCAAGGCGCGGTGGACAGCAGGCAGGTGCTGACTTCTTGGTACAAGCTCTAATTTAAATGGTGTCCCCTATTTCAGGTTGTCAGAGCCCAGGCCAGGGACAGAAGTCCCAGGGGGAGTTGAATCCCCACCTCTCCCCTTCTCATTGATTGCATGGCACAGTTCAGTGATGCCACATCTGGGATGACTTTCCCAGTCCTCCAGCTGGAAAGAGCCAAGCTCTCCCCTCTCAAAGTAGCCAGCTTGTGTCTGTCTTTAATACTCCTCTCATTCTGAATGGAGGAGTGTTTATATATTCCATCACTTACCTGCCACATCCATGCAAAGCCAGAAGATCTAGGGTCTGGAGCATGGCAGAGATCTAGACACAGCCTAGAAAAAGAAGCCCATGCACAGGTAACTGGCACGGTGCACAGGGAGCGTAACAGCCGGGGTCCTTGGGAGCCCAAATGAGCTGTATGCATATCTGTCTTCCTCAACAGTCTGTAGTCTCTTGAGAGAAGGGACTGTGCTATATTCATCTGTCCAGCTCTGTTAACCACCTTCTCCTGAAAGGTCTAGCAGCTTTCTCAGAGAATCCTCAGGAGGGAATGGGTGAGGTCACAGAGACTTCTGGTCTCCTTGGAAAACTCCAGGCAGAGCCAAGTCCACAGAATCACAAGGAAAATGCCCTTCCTCTCTCCTGCTGACCCCTCCCCTCGATGGCACTAGATGATTGTGATGGAGTCTCTGGGATTGTCCTCCCAGAACCGCCCTGCTCCCCATCTCCCACCGCTCACATGGTCATTGAGGGAGCCACTCTGTAAGTCCACTGTGACTCCTGAGCACAGGTGACAGGCCTGGGGATGGGCCCCTGAGCCTCAGTGAGCCCATCAGAGACCTTTCAGCGATCCCTGAAATTAAAACTGAAAAAGAGCATCCAGCATCTTAGAGTGAGGCATGGATTGTTCTAGACAGCCCCATCCCCTTCTATGAGGGTGTCAGAAATGGAAGAAGGCCAGTTGCAAGCAGATAGGATGGACAGCAGGTGCTCCGTGAGAAGCACAACAAGAGATGGAGCATTCTGATGTCATTTGAGCCCTGCATTTCATTGGTTCCTGAGGTCTTGTTGCATTTTTTCAGAGATACTCTAGTATCTACTTAGGTCCCCTCTTCCCTGTTCCGTAAATTTGTTCAACTTGAGCTTCTGTTGCTTGCAACCTACAGCATCCTGATTAATGTACAATACTGCTCTGGGAAGTCTGTCCACTTGGAAGAAGTCATGCCTTTGGGGCTTCCCTGGTGGCGCAGTGGTTGAGAGTCCGCCTGCCGATGCAGGACACTCGGGTTCGTGCCCTGGTCCAGGAAGATCCCACATGCCGCGGAGCGGTTGGGCCCGTGAGCCATGGCCACTGAGCCTGCACGTCCGGAGCCTGTGCTCCGCAGCGGGAGAGGCCACAACAGTGAGAGGCCCGCGTACCGCAAAAAAAAAAAAAAAAAAAAAGTCATACCTTTGGTGGAGTTTCTTCTCTGCCCTATCCCAAACCAAGAGTCACCCCGGGATGGTGCCAGTAACTGTGTTAGAAGGAGACAAGTTGTGTTTAAAAACAATAATGAAAAATAAAATGAGCCTCTACAGGTAATGGAAGGTGGTTGGCAAAGTTCCAGGGCAGAGTGTCTGTGATAGGTGAGTTTGGGCCATAGATTGGTCCAGTTCTAAGTCCAAGCTGGAAAGGATAATGAACAAATAATGTATCTTCATTCTGTTTACACTGTAGCTATGTCATAAAAGTATTTATTAGCTAGACAAAGAGAGAAACTGGATCATAGGCATCAGTATGGTGAATATATTGACTGGCCTGGGTCCTTGTTATAAGTAAAACGTGAGTTAAACTTCCACGCATTTATGGATATTTAAATGCATTATCATTCCCATAGTGGACCATGCTCAACTCCTTGATATTTGAATCTTCTCTGTCATCTTGGAAAGGTCATGCAATTTGGGGTTTGACTCCAGCTCCAGTGACAGCTCTGAGGTTAATTACAACCAGCCTGTGTTTTAGTTGTGGTCACGTGACCTGATTCCGGTCAATGAGACTGAGGGAGAGATTTGCTGGAAGCTTCTGAGAAAGTTCTTTCATGCCCTTTAGGGAGAGAGAGAATAGGAAAGTCTACTTCCACTTTCCCCATGAGATATGAACAAGGAAGCAAGGAGCCTGGATGCCTGTGTTTACCATCCTGCAGCCACATGATGAGGCTGGCACAGGTTCCCTGATGTCATGGCTAAGGCCCTGGATTCAGCAGCGCTGGGTCTGGAGGCTAATAAACTTCCTTACTGTTACGACAGTCTGAGAAGAAGATCGTGTTACTGTCAGCTGAGCTCATCCTGACAGATGCACTCCCTACTGAAAGGAAGAGCCACTTAGTGGTTGAGAGCTTAGTGTCTGGGCTCTGAGAATTCTGAGTGCACGTCCCAGCTCTGCCACTTGATGTCTGTGTGAAATTGGACCATCTACCCAACCCTTCTGAGCATCAGTTTGTTCATCTGTACAATGGGGTCATTAATGCTACTGTGAGGGATATTTGCCAATGGAGGTTCTCTAGAATCCATCACCCTCCATCATTCGACGCATTTGGGGGGTCCCCAATGCGGTGTAGTATTGGTGAAAGACAGAGCCTGCCTGGAGGTTTTTTTTTTGTTTGTTTTTTTGTTTTGCGGTACGCGCGCCTCTCACTGTTGTGGCCTCTCCCGTTGCGGAGCACAGGCTCCGGACGCGCAGGCTCAGCGGCCATGGCTCACGGGCCCAGCCGCTCCGCGGCATATGGGGTCCTCCCGGACCGGGGCACGAACCCGTATCCCCTGCATCGGCAGGCGGACTCTCAACCACTGCGCCACCAGGGAGGCCCTGCCTGGCGTTATTGATGCTTAACAGACAAGAGCTTTTTTCTCCTGCCCTGGCCTAGCCACATGGCAGGTTTTGATGCAAAACTCAGCAAATCCAGATTAAGTGACTAGGACCTGGAGAGGACTGGAAGTTACGGTGATTGGAGAAACACAGGGGGCACCTGGACCAGCTCTCCCCTGCCGCCTGGCCCTCTGGGGCTCACGGGGTTCCTGCCCCTTTCCACAGCCTTGAGTTCCAGCCTTCTGACAATTACCAATGAGGAAAAATCTCCTGAAGTGCGAGAGTTATCTCTTATATGGGTAGCCCCCAATGTCCTTGCAAATAAACTCCCTCCTTCTGGAACGGCAAGTCAGCCTGGGTTGTTTGCAGCCAAGAAGGCTGCCAGATAAAAGGGCCTCCTTTGTCAGGCTGTTGTGAAGCTTAACTGAAATTGCTCTTGGAAAGCATCGCACTGAATGCCCGGCTCAGTACATATCAGCTCTTGAGATGATTACAGACTCAGATGGCCCCCATGAAGGGATGATCTGAGTTAAACACAAGGTTTGAATTGACCAGCAAGGGTACACAGAATCCTAGTTGCCGAATTGGCAACTCTTCCCTCCACACTCAGACTCTGGCTGCTTGGGTTCTCCTGTTGGCCGTATTCACCGTGAATTGGCAATACAGGATGAGCAGAATGGAAGGAAGGCACAGACCATCCAACAGCCACACCAAACAAACAAGAATGTTGAGTGATGATTTTGGCAGCAAATTCTCCTTCTTAACCGTGGTTCGCCAGCCCTAACGTGAAAATCACTCCCCGGTCTGGGGACACCCAGCCAATGGGCAGCACGAGGAAGACAGATGAAGGTGAAGGGACAAGGGCTCGAGGGCAGAGGTCCAGCTCCAGAGTTCAGTTATCCCAGGGACATGTCCTGCAACCGCTCTGCCTGGCCTCTTTACCACCAAGCACACTTTGAAGTGGTCAAACCTGCTTTTTACCTGACAGGTAAGAGTCATGTGAGGCTGTACGCTGTCATCAGGTACATTTCAGACAGAAAGGGATCATTGCCATCAACAATATCATCATCAACAGCATCTCCTTCTTCTTCCTAACATTTCTGGAGCGATTATTAAACCCCAAGGGCACACTGCACATTTTCCACATGTTAGTTCTTTATCAACCGCCTTATGAGGCCAGGTACTATTATTCTCATGAATAAAATGATGCTTGGAGAACTTAGGTGACTTGCCCAAGGTCAACTCGCTAACAAGTGATGGAGCCACAGTTCACTGCCAGGATTGGCCACGCCCTTAACCGCTCAGCTATACCTCAGCCGATTGCTCCAGGATGCCCTCTTCCTACACTTGACACTCACACATTCTGACTCTAATTTCAGCCTGCCTTATTCTCAACAGACCTTTCTCTGCAGCCTTCACAGCCACAGAACAGACCTTTTGCTAAAGTACCTTTGCAGTTTTTATTTGGAAGATGGGTGTTATGCCCTGGTTGGGGCTGGTGGTAGATCCCATCTCTTCTACATTGTAAACTCTTATGTACGCGCCATAAACATGGCCCCTTGAGGCTGATGGTGATATATTGATCACGGCCATTAAATCCCATGTGCAAAGGCAGAGGGTTGGGTACACTTGCCCGTGAGTTTGGGCTGTAGGCTTTGGGTATGTAAATCTCCCCTGGCACACCAGTGCTGGGGATGCTAACAGAGAGCATTACTTACGAATGGGATTCTCAGGCGTTTCACCCCAGATTAATTGCTTTCAATCCTATTTAACAGGGGTCCAATGTGTCAGTGGTGGGAAAATGAATCACAGCCACAGCACTTTGATGAGGGAAAAAACCAGAAGAGGCATGCATCTTTCTGAAAGGTCATTGTGCAGGCAGGCCTGGGAGGTCCCTGCGGGAGGCACAGACTGGTGGTCAGCCTTGGGGAGCAGCCTTGAGGACTATCTGGTACACGGGCACCCAGGGGGGCAGCTGTAGCCACCAGTACCTCACGGCTGGGGCTGTGCTGCTGCTCCTGACTTCTTACTCCTCTTCCCTTGCTCCGGGGAGGCAGGAGCACAGCCGATCAATAAGATGCGTTGACGGAGGTGCCTGCGGCATGGCCATTTCTCAGCCTGACATGGATGGCACCGTCACTAGCAGTGAAAGGCTGCCGGAAACAGGATGGAGGCTCGTCCCCCCAGCAGGCCTGTCTGCCCTCTCTGATAAACATCCCCCGCGCAAGCTCACAGCGAAGAAACCAATTCCAGGAGGCATCGCGCCACCAGCCTGTCACCTGGCCTCCCACAGCCTGGTGGACGTTTCCCTGTGTTGTTTAACAGCTCCTCCCGGGCTTGCTGGCACTGACCAGGCCATCGCCAAGCAGCCTCCCTCCGCTTTGATTCCCATGGGTCGCGCGGAGAGAGCAGATCGCCCGGGGAATGCCGGTGGAGGGTTGGTGGTGGTTCCTGGCTCCCAGGGAGGTGCTGCGGAGACCCAAGTGCTGTGGAGAGGCGTTCCAGATTAAATTACTCCGGGGAGGCCACACCGCATCAGGCCTTCCTCATTTTTTGGAGAGGAAAAGGCATTATGCTGCCAAAGTGTTGTCTAACAGGCTTTTTTTTTTTTCCTTCTTCTTCTGTCTTAAAAAAAAAAAAAAGTCTGGATGTTGCAGCCAAGGTGGGGCTAAGCATTCCCGTCTCCTCACCCCCGCCAGGCATCCCTTGCTGCGCTCGGTCAGTGAGATGGGAAGCAGACAAGAGCTCTAGGGCCTTGTTCTGAAATAGACAACACAGGCACACACCCGCTGGGGCCCTTTTCTCCCTCCCTCCCTCCCTCCACGTGTTGAATGGGCAAACACAGTCGCCACACCCACAGCATCCTTACTATAAACAGCAGTGGGAATGGCAGGGAAGCTCTCACTGGCCTCGATTTGAACCCATAGCATTAAAAGGCTATAGGCCTTCAAAGTTAAGAA
This sequence comes from Mesoplodon mirus, assembly GCF_964341445.2. Taxonomy (NCBI): domain Eukaryota; kingdom Metazoa; phylum Chordata; class Mammalia; order Artiodactyla; family Ziphiidae; genus Mesoplodon; species Mesoplodon mirus. Next base: position 33,187,430 of record NC_138995.1, read on the forward strand.
GATAGCATAATGAGATTATTCCACTCCAAAGTCAGTTTTGAGACCTCTAGGGTATTCACAGGTGGAGTTGGGTAGAGTATTCCCTAGAGGAAAGACTATCTAATCCAGAGTTTCTCAGCCTGAGCACTATGACCTTTATTTTAGGCTCCATAACGATTGGTCGTGGGGAGTGGTCCTATGCACTGTAGGATGCTTAGTGGCATCTGTGGTCTCTACCCACTCGGTGCCAGCACCACCCCTCCCCCAGTCATAACAACCAAAAACGTCTCCAGACACTGTGGAAAGTCCATGCAGGTGGAAACTGCCCCCAGGGGAAAACCACTGCTTCAAGCAAAGGTGCAGAGGTGGGAATGAGCCTGGTATGTCCAGGATCTAGAGAGAGACATTCCAGAGCCACACAATTAACACCCACCTCGTCCAGTTGCCAAGAGAACTAAAAGAGATGGAAAGGATTTCATAAAACAATCCTCATCTGCAACAGCAGCTACCTTTTCTGGAGCACCTCTCATGTGCCAAGCTTGTGCAAACTGAGCACACGCCATGCCTAACAAGTATTAGTGGTTATTAATGCTAGTGCTGGGCATGGGTGACTCAGAGTAACGGGCAGCCAGAGGGATCATTTTCACCAAATATGGCCAACCTGGGATACCACCGCCAGGCCACACTCACTGCTGCATGAGAAGAAAGAGCATGTGCTTTTTGGACTGGGGATATTTCTGGAACCAGGATGAGCTGGAGAACTGAGCCATGGTCCTATTGGAAGATCACTGGCCTAGGGGGCCCCTTCCCCACCCCACCCCACCTTGCATGCTTTGTGCACTTGCTGGCCACGTTGTTCAACCCTCACTACACCAAGAGTGGTCCAGGACCTGAAACATCCCCATCAGCCGGGAGCTTGTTAGAAATTTGGAATCTCAGGCCCCAGCCCTGACCTTCCCATTCAGAATCTGCATTCAAACACGATCCCCAGGTCATTTCTGAATGCACTCAATTTGAGACACTGCTTCATCAAAACAGTACAAGGCTGCTAGCATCTGTCAGCATTTTAGACTGTGCACAGATGCCTAACTTTCTCTCGCTAGATTCATTCATTCCACAAATATGTATTGAATGCCTACCAGGTATCCTGCCCTAGTGGAACCGACAGTCTTGTGGTTCTTCACCACCTCTCAGACAGGTGACCACACAGATGAAGTCCCTCGGGTTATACAGGAGGAACATGAAGCTCCAAGAGCTTAAGAGACTTGGGGAAAATCCTGCTGCTAATAACCAGAGCAAGGGTTTTAACTCAGACATCCTTTCCCCGGATCTTGGCTCTTTCTACTACACCCGTACTACTTTTCAACTACAGTCATCAGGGAAAAAAGAAGAAACAGAAGTTTCTGCCTATCTTAACTACTGGATCATACCGAAGGCAGGATTGGTGGCTGAGAGATCACTGAAACCAGCTTCAGCTATGAACTCACCAGCTTCAGCTTCAGCTATGAACACATCTAGAACCAGACATGGTTTAATTCACTGGGGTGGGTTGGCTTTGCTCAAAGCAATTCACCAGTTTCATCAGTTCCAAATCAAAGACATTTAAAGACCACCCATTAAAAAAAATACAAAGCAACCACAGCTCCTGAGATTTTAATGAACCTGCACCCTCAAACTCTACCTTCCTATCTTTTGAAATCAAGTGGGAGGTCCAGATTATGTCCATGCTGTGAACTCCTAAATCCCACCCCAAGTCCCTTCACCTGGGCCTCCTAAAACTTGAAAACGCTTTTGTTTTCATTTAGTTCCATTCAGTTTAGTTTAGTTTAGTTTCCTCATAAAGATGTCATGAGACCTGGTTTCAGGCATCGAGCAGCTCCAAAGCTCTGCGGTACCAGGGGAATTACAAAAGGGCCTCAGTTTTCTCATCTATAAAATGGGAAAAATAGAAACTTCTTGCAAGAGTTCCTGGGGGCATTCATGTAGCTAATGCGTGCACTGAACTCCACCCCAGCCCGAGTCCTGGCCTGTGTGCAACAAATATCAGCTACCTTCTCCCTCCCTTTTTTCTGAGAACATTCCAGGGGGCTGCTGAGGGCTGATGGTGCCTGATGAGTCTTCCGAGGCATTCTCCAACACATCAGGTTGAACTGCTAAGAGTACAAAGGAGTCCCCTTCAAATGCAGGGGATGGAGCCCTGCAGAAGGGCTGTTGCTGCCCTATGTGCCTACAGGCGAGCTCACTGTCGCCTTTAACAGTGTTCTCTGGGCCTTCTGTGATGCTCAGGAAAAGAAGACGATGGGGGAGGAGGCTGTGAGTCTGCAGGGACAGCTGATGTTCTGCTGGTTCACCCAGCTCAGGGGAACACCCCACTACAAGAGCTTTAGATCACCCCTGGGACAGAAGCTGAAAATGTCAGACATCCATTTCTCCTGCCTCCCTTGCAGCTATGAAGCAGTCACCAAATGCCCCTGCTGACGACTTTGACTTTGGAGCCATGGCCTGTAAAGAAGAGAACCCAGTCTGCTGAGGATGTCCCAGGAGTGGCAGGGGTGCTGCAGGGGCGGGTGCCCAGCTTCTGGGGGCTCAGCAGTGGGACCGTCTCCAGTGACAATAATGACGTCTCCTGGGAGCTCTTCTGGAGATCGAATCTAAGACAGACTGAGCCTGACTCTCTTGCCCTCCTAAAGAATTTGTGAGCTCCCCAAGTCCTTTAAGAGGTTACTTCTCTGTTGAAATAAACAGTGCCTCTTGCTGAAGCTAAGAACATTAACAGAAGCATCTCTACATTTAATTTCTGGTCTTAAATGTAGCTCATGGAGAGAAGTAAGTACATACAGATGGAGAACACCCCACCACTAATCCACCTGCACTATGTGGATGTATGAGTGCTTCTCAAAATGAGGTCCTTGGAACACACGCATGGGAGTCCACTATCGTGTAACTAGGGTATTGATAAAAATGCAGATTCCTGGCCCTCACTCCTCAGATACTGAATTAGAATCTTTGGAGCTGCGGTTCAAAAATATGCATTTTTAGCAAGCCCTGCTCCTGCCCCCACCCCTGCAATTTTTTTGCTCACTGAAGTGTGAGAACCCCTGGTCTAAGGTGTTTCCTATCCTTCTCCACAGAGACCACTGGAACATCTGTGTGGCTCAGTGTGATAAAAGGAAGAAGCTCCTTGTGACCAGAGGCAACTGGCTCTTGGGGGCTCTGGCTCCCCAGGCCCCATCCAGCTTCCCTGAGCACTGAGGGGAAGGAGTATCTCACCACTCCCCTTGTGACCACACTGGCTGCGAGGTTCTGAACTACTCCAAAGCTACTCAAACTGTGGTCCTCGGACCAGGGTTTGGTCCAGTTTGTTGTCAGTCTGCCACACCACAACCAGAGAAACTGAGCGTAAGTGGTTAGAAGCTACTTTGGCAGTTTGCCAGAATAATTTCATGTTGCTGAATCTGCACAGGTGTACCTTGTTTTATTGCACTTTGCAGATATTGTAGTTTTTTTTTTTTTTTACAAATTGAAGGTTCATGGCAACTCCGTGTCCAGCAAGTCTGTTGGCATCGTTTTCCCAACATCACGTGCTCACTTCGTGCCTCTGTGTCACGTATTGGTAATTCTCACAATACTGCAAACTTTTCCATTCTTATTATATTTGTTATGATGATCTAGGATCAGTGATCTCTGACATTACTACTATAATTGCTAAAGGCTCAGATGATGGTTAGCATGTTTTAGCAATAAAGTATTTTTAATTAAGGTATGTACATTGTTTTCTTTAGACATAATGCTATTGCACACTTAATAGACTACAGTATAATGTAAACATAACTTTTATATGCACTGGGAAACCAAAACATTTGTGTGACTTGCTTTATTGCGATAACTGCTTTATTGCTGTGGTCTGGAACCAAACCCACAATTATCTCTGAGGTACGCCTGTAATGCAATTTAGGGCTTATATTTTGTGTGACTCTATTTACTATTCAGTTGTTTCTAGTAATGTATTTTTATTGTATTCTACAAAAGTATTGGTCCATGACATATTGAAGAAAAAAAAACCTAATCCTTCACCAAAGATGGTCTTTCATGGCCAGCATTGTCTATGGAATTTCAAAATAATCACCCAATCAATAATCCATAAGTCAGTTTGAATAGTGTTTAGTGTCTCAGACCCTGAACTCCATCTGGATGCACCTGCCAATGGGGGCTGTGACCTCTCTCACCACTCATAGGTCCTCTAAGTCTGAGACTGGATTAGGACCTGGCATTCAAAGGACTTTTTGTTTGTTTGAGAGTCAACACTACTCAAAATTACTAGGGAATCTTTATGCTTTTTCCAGGATCAATGCAGGAGCCAACCGCAGTGCCATCCCCATCAAGCCAATACTTGTTCCCAGAATGAATGTGACCAAGCCCCAAAGAATTTTTAGGGTGCAAGTGTTTAAATGTGACAGTGGCAATTTCCATTTTCTCTTTAAATTCCTTATCTAAAACCTCCATTTCCAACATTGTTTGAAATGAGAAACCTAATTCTTCAACTTTACTGAGCTATGATTTAAGTACACTGAACCGCCCATACGTAAAGTATACAATTTGATCAGTTTTGAAATATGCATATAACTGTGAAACCATCACTACAATCGAGAGAGCAAACATTTCAATTACCCCCAAAAGTTTCCCTATGCTCCTTAACAATCTCTCCTTTCCTCCCCCTCCATCCCCAGGCAACCATTAAACCACTGATTTACTTTCTGTCACTATAAATTGGTTTGCATTTTCTAGAATGTTATATAAATGGAGTGATACTGTGTCTACTCTTTTGGTCCTGCCTTCTTTCATTCAGAATAATACTTTTGAGCTTCATCCACATCACTGCAAGTATCAGTAGTTCATTCCTTTTTTGTGGCTAAGTAATATTCCATTACATGGATCTTCCACAATTTGTTTTATCCATTCAATTGGAAAAAAAATTTTTTTTAATGATATTTAGTCTCCCTAACCCTCCTGAAAGCATAATAACAAGGAAGAGGAGAGAAAAAGGGAAGAAGAAAAAAGAGCAAACTTCTCCAAGCTCGCTGTCTCCTCGTGCCTAAAATGCCTGCATGGAGCATACAGTAGGTGCTCAATAAATGTTGGCTGAATAAATGAATGGGAAGCTTTGCAGTCATTATAGATTGAATTGTATTTTTTAACGTTATAAAACCTTCCATTTTGAAAAATCTCAGAACTCCCTGATGTAGTAAAGATATTTCGGAGGTCACCCACCAACGCTGCGGGGTCACTCTTCGACCAACTCCAAGTCCAGGGGGAGAATGGACAGAGCAGCCAAGACATGGAAACCTATTTAATGCAATGGTGAGAAACCCAGCCTGGACTATCACCACTGCCCTGGCTGGCTCCAGTGCTCCCACAAATCATCTGAAAGGCTAAATCATGTTTAAATGCCTCTGATTGTGACCACCAGGAACTATGAAGGACACTCACGCATAATTTACATACTGCCAAGCTCCTAAGAGCCTCTAAATAAAACCCCTGAGAGCCCCCGGGCACTATTTTTGAGGAGAAGGACATCAAGTGACAGATTAAATCGAGTCTGCTCCCTCAGCGCTGGGGAAAGAAGAAACCTCACTCTCTGCTTGCTGACATCCGCGACTGTCTTAAACTGCATTTGCTGTCAGGTGCTTCCCAAGGAAGCCGTTATTACACCGAAAACGGGTACACATGTGCAATCGTCTCTCCCGTTTTATACAACAGCTCCACCGCTAACAGGTATTTTGGCCCAGACTCTTTCATTCTTTTTCCAGATACTAACCATAAAATGTGTTTTAATCTCAAAGCACAGGGGAAGGGGGGTGGTTCACAAGAGCACTTTGCATTCCACCAGTAAATGTTAAATTACATTTGGTCACAACATGGTTATAATACTAATACTAAGTTGGTCCATGCAGCAGCCACCAGAGGTTTTGTATCCAGAATAGACCAATGACTGGGGAGAGCAGGACAGACTGATAGGAGGATTTTTCCATCCCAGCCATTAGATTTGGCTACAGCATGGTCTATTGTAATGACCATGATTAATTTTTATAATCTGACAAAAATGGAGAGCAAAAAAGCCAGAAATGGGAGGTCTACGTAAACACTGTAAGTGATTTAGACCTTTCAAAGGAGCCCAAAGAAAAACAGCACCCGTTTTATTGTTTTGTTTTCCGCACAACTCAGAGGAGTTCACACCATCAAAAAGACAAATATGTGAGCCAAATAAAACAACCAGGTGCATACAGCCTGGCACCTAAGCAACAGGCCACTTACATGTCCGCTGGTGCTTACGAACCTTCTAGAAGCATGAGGATGATCTGCCCCTGGCCCAAAGGACCCACATGCAAAACAGGGCTCGGGTCCACGCACAACCTGCTCTAGTTTCAATCTTCTTTATTAGTTGGGACTTCCTATTAGAATGTTAGAAATACCCTAAGATTATGCGCTGTTTTACCCTTGCTCCTATACTGTTCCCCTCAGCCCAACACTGAGCCAGGCAATAATAACAGGCTCCCAGGAAATAATCTGTTTGATTAATTGTCTGTAAGCAAGGAAAGGAATGATAGTGTTTGTTTCACAGCTGTTATTCCCCATGCCTCTCATGTTACTCTGTAGAGTGAATGAATAAATAGATAAGTGAATGGATGGATGGATGGATGAATAGAGAATGATATTTTAGCCATATTGTATCATTTGATTCCCACAACAAGCCTGTGAGGTAATAACAATAGTAGTTAACACTTATGTTGTGCTAATTATATACCAGCCACTATTCTAAATTCTTCATACATATTAACTCTTTTAACCCTCAAGAGCTCTATGAAATAAGGACTATTATTATCTCCATTTAACAGATGAGAAACTGTTAGAGGCATATGGAGGTCACACTGCTAGGAGGAGGCAAAACTGAGTCCTTGCTGGATGCTCTTAAGCTCTGTGCTTCCTCTGCATTAGCTTCACTTGATGGAGCAGGAAAGAGAGGCTAGTGAAATTAATGTGAACAAAGCTACCCATCACATGGGTGCATACCCAGGACCGTGTTCCCAGGACACTGTCATATGACAGAGCCAGGATGGGAACCCCAATAGCCTGACTCCAACGCCCAAGCAAGACATGTGAATAAAGCTGGTCCATGGCAAATATCTGAGATCAGGAGAGGAGAGATTGTCAAGGGGGGCTGCGCTAAGAGACCGGTTTTCTCAGCAACTGTTCTCCCAAACTGGAGGTACTAGGGGGTCCAGGAGGGAAAGAGAAAATCAAAACAAAGCTGGAAAATGTTTCCACCCCAATTCCCCTGAAATCTTTTTGTTTGGGTCAGAGAGGGAGAGATCTGCTGGCATCTTCCCGTTTGGGGGCCCTGGGAAAAGGCCGCAGCAAGTTTCTAGCCAAGTTCTAAGCAAAAGTTATGTCCATTACAACCTGCGCGAGATTCTGAGGAAGGCTTCCAGGGATTGGGTTTTACTATAAAGTATGTCAACGAGTCTGGGGGTGGGGGAACCCAGGATGAAAGAATGGAGGCTGGGACAGAATGAGAATTATAAATGGGAAGAGGAAGAAAAAGTTGGAGCTGGTTCCTGACATGACTGTGTAGGTGTTGATGGTTTCAGGATTGTAACTTAAGAGATAATTGCCTCTGTTTTGAGGAGGCACAAGGAAGCAGGGAGACACAGGTTTGGAATTGGGAAATTTTAGTCTCTTAAATGTAAAACTCCATGTTAAACTGGATATTAAGTTGGAAAGAATTGTAACTGTGGCTAGAGAGATGAGGATGAACATTGGGAGAAAGAAATATCAGTGCAACAGTTTAGAAAATTTCCTTGAGCTGGAAAAGGTGAAAGAAGGAGAAGAGAGGGGTGGGTTATCCCCCCCCCACCCTTTTTTAACTCATCACACATAAAGGATGCAGATTTGAACTGCACCGGATGGATGAATTGAACTTTGCTGTGGGGATGGGGTAAAGCTACAACTCTGACTCACTGCAGCCCCAAGAAGAAATACCTCTCTCCCTCAGAGAAAGCCCTTTCTCAGTAGAGAGAAATATTCCCTAAGAAAGTCATAGCTCAGCTGAGACTTGTGGGATTTGTAAATTACCCATAATGTGAGTGACAGTCCAGCTTTGCTCACAGGCTGCCGGGCAGACAAGGGCCAGGACCCCAGGATGGTTCTGAAACTCCATGTGGCCATTTGATTAATCAAACAGAAACCAAAAGGTGCTTTCTTCTCTGAACACTGACCAAAGAGAAGCCATCCCGGAGCAAGGTCTCACTGTATGAAGCTTTTTATAAAACCAAGATGCACCTCTCTTTGGCAATTGTCGATCTGTTCTTTTAAAAAGGGACCTTTTGCTAGAGAAAGAGGCAGAAGATATATATGTATATTATATATATATATTATATACATATATATATATGTATATAATATATATATATATGGTTGAAGTCTGTTGCAAGAGATTTGCTAAATTAGTTCATCTAGGCGTCCCACAGGGAGGTCGTTGGAGCGGATCTCTTTTATGAATGAAAATGAGCTTCCTGGCAGACCCCCAGTCACACCCCGCAATGCACACAGAGTCCAGGGCTCCAGAGGTCTCACACCTATTCCCAACATATAAGATATAAGAACTGATTACTATTCACTGGATCCAAAAGTCCTACTTCTTGAGCTCAAAGATGGGAATAAATCTGTGAGCCCTGCTGGGCTTTCTGGACATCCTCCTAATAGGTTCCAGGAATTAGCTACACTCTATTGCATGGTGATGATTTTTTTTTTTCACGCTCAGAAAACCGCAAAGGGATTTTAACCAAAAGGAAGCAAAGGTTTTCTTTTTATAAATTTGATTAGTCTTTTTCACTTTCTCTACCTCGATACAATTTCCTCTGGGAGGCATTTTATACCCAGAGACCCCTTAGCGAGGTACTGTTGCATGCAGGGCGCAGTGATTTAAGCGCAAGACGCTCAGTGTAGACGGAAAGTAAAAAATCACAGGCACTTGGCGGTCGCCAGCGAAGTCAGTTTCTAAATGCCGGCGTGCAGATGGCCCTGCAAGAGAAGAAAGACGAAGTTTGCCAGTAGTGTGGGACCCTTGGCTGGGATGCGCGCGGCTGGTTACCCAGCCCGCCCTCCGCTCGCCACGGCTGAATTTCCCGCCGGAGCCGGCGCCTGGGCGCCTGGTCCCCGCGCTGCACCCGGCGCCGGTCTGGAGATAGCCCTTGGCTGCGGGCGGCGGGTTCCCCCAGAAAGTGCGCCTTTTCGCCGCCGCCGGGACTTGGCTGCTGGAGAGCCAGCGCGCCAAGCGCTCGCGGCAGTCTCCGCCGCGGCCGGGGGTACCCACCTGAGCCTGCTCCCCCAGGACTCGGGTTCGAAGCCTCTCCAGTGCCCGAGGAGAGATTAGGATTTGAGCGACAGCAGTTCGGTTAAGGAAGGAGTTTCTGAAACTCTCGGGGAAGCGAAGGACCGGGGCTTGGAAAATAAGCGAGCCTACGGTGTGCTTTGCAAACTTGGTCTTCGCTTTTTATCATTTTTCCTGCCCCCTCCTCCCACCACTCTGGCCCCAACCCTGGGAGAGAGCTTAAGGGCTAGGGTACTAGCCAAGTCAATCCTTCCTCCTCCCCCCGCCCCAACTTTCAGACAAGAAAAATATAAATAAATCCCAAGAGTGCTTAATGCGGGTGCATTCAGCCGCCCGCATCCCAACACGCGCCACCGCCGCCACCGCTGCCACCACCCACTCCGTCCCTCCCACCCCCGGGTAGGGGTGGGACTGGGAACCTGATCTCCGGGCTCCTGCCCCTAATATTTCCCCATCAATAATGTTGATAGCATCGGTGTGCCTCCACCCCCGCCCCCGGGACGCCGCGGCCGCCTTTTCGCCGCTTTCTGCTTGGCACCAGAAAACGAAACCTCCTCTCCTGCCCTCCTAACTTCGGCCGCGAGGCCAGCGGGGCCTGAGGCCGGGGGGCTGAGGAAGCAGGGGCGCGGGGCAGGGCGAGTGGGGCCGACCTTCAGTTCAAGGGTAGTAGAGTGTCCAGTCCGCGCCGGCGGAAAGAGAAGGAGCGTCCCGGGCCCAGGCCAGGCCTCATTCCAGGCTCCCTCCCAAACCCGGGGTCAGACTGGGCCAGAATAAGGTCCTTTTGCGGGTGGAAGAACCAGGCCTCAGAAAAAGGGAGGCTCAACACCCGCTCCCCGTCCCAGGATCAGGGGATGAAGGGGAGAAGCCGGGAAACCCCTTCGCTGGGAATTCGGCTGTGGCCCGAAGCCTTGGGGCCCAGCACTTCGGCCCAGCCAAACCCACCAAGGACTCCGTAGGTGTTGGGAAAACTGAGGGAACGTGTTGGTAGAAACACGGGCATCAAGCCCCCCAAATGTGAGTTTGCACAGCTCGCCAATCGCCGCCCCCGGGTGCGGTTCCTGCCGGCCCACGAGGTCACGACCCTGGCGCAGCCGCTGCTTCACTTCGGGCCACCCCCATTCCTTGACGTGGAGCAACCTCTAAGTGCCAGGCCCGTCAGTCCGAGTTCCTCAGCAGCTGCCCCACCTAAGGCGGGGACCCGCGACCCCCAGTAGAGCGCACAGGTCTCCTGAGTGAGCAGGGCGTGGGGACGGGCTCCAGCTGTGGCAACCTCACTCGCACTCCCAGCCTTCTTTCGGCCCGCTCGAAAGTGCAGATCGACCCCCACTCTCTCTCCGTTTTTATTAATTTAATTATTTCTCTGCCTCGCGACACTCGAAGCCTCACCCGTGCGCCTTGGCAGTACGGCGCCGGTGTCTGCGAACCAAGGAACTTGGGCCTGAGACAATGGCCCGTAATCGATGTATTGCCGTCAACAATAAAGACCAATTCTCCTCTCCCGGCCATTCTGACCAATCCCTTCCTCCCATCCCCCCTCCTCCACCTTCCCTCTCCTCTCTCCGGGCCACAGAGGGAAAGAAAACAAACAAGAAATTAGCGGGGGTCGCTGCGCACGGAGCGAGACCCCTGCCTCTACGCCTTCGAGGACGCAAAAGAACGAAAAAAGTTATTAAAGTTTGGATCTCCCCAATTAATTCGTCTCTGTTCGCCCATTTTTAATTAAACATCGCCAAGCTGCTTTTGCGTTGTGCATTTCGTTTGGTTGGTTGTTTCGGTGGTTTTTTGGGGGGGAGGGAAAGGTTCCCCCCCCCCTTAATCTTAATCACACACAGAGCAAGTAACGAACACGTGTGAAGCTACTCCCCGAGAGCGTCCCGCGGAGCATGCGGCGCGAACAGGGAAGAGGGGCTTGCGGGATCGGCAGCTCCTCTTGGTTCCTTGGCAGCACGCGGTGCTCCGGAGGCCCGGACTTTCAAGAAGCCAAGATTGTTAGAGACGGATGCGGGGCGGCTCCAAACGCGGGCATAAGCGGAGAAACGAGTGTGCAAGTGCATACGGCCGCGTTGGTGTACCTGGGAGAGCGCGGGTTGGAATGTCTGCGAGGATCACAGTTTGCGGAGTGTGTGTGTGTGTGTGTGTGTGTGTAGGGTTTACACGTGCTCCTGCACACTTTCCCGGGTATCTGGGGGAAGCGAGCCGCTCGCACCCCAGGAGCACGCAGATCCATCTTTGCCGAGAGATCTCTTTAAATATTCAGTGAGAAATAATGGCATTTGAAGCACCACCTATGGAAACATTATTATCTTCATTCTTCAACATCAGCCCCACTGATGGCTTCGTTTGTCTTTTTATCAAAATCTACTGTAACCAACAGGACCTGGGGAGAAAGACCGAGGAGCAGAGGGTGTGTGTGTGTGTGTGCGCGTGTGTGTTAGGAACCGAGCGAGGGCAGAAGAGAGGAAAAATAAGCGGGAGAAAAGGTGAAGAAAGGGCGAACAAGGAGAAAGAAAGGAGAAGTTATACCAAGAAAAATAAAGTCGCCAGGAGGAAAACAGAAACATTCACCCGCACACAAAAGATCTAGGTTTTAAAAAAAGAGGGGGCGCAAAGAAGCTAGAGAGATTCATGGGGGCGCGCAGTAGGGTCTGGAGTACCCGAAACTCTACCCGAAGATTGGTGCCCACTTCGCGCGAACCGACTGTGTTCCTCTCCAGACTCCAGGGCGCTCCCGAATTGGGGCGTCCTTATGAGCCCTCTCCTTTCCCGATCGCGAGATAGGGCAGGGATTGTGTATCTGCACCCCCCTCCTCCCCATTACTCAACCGAAGTTGAGTTTGTCCCTCGGGCCCAGGACTTCGGGAACCTTGGAGCGAGGAGACCCTGAGGCGCGAGGGGGAAGAGCTAGACTGAGACGAGGACTGAACCTCAGGTTCGCGGGCGCCCGAGCCCAGCGGAGGGAGTGCGGGCCCCGGGATCCCCATTCCGGGCTCTGGGGCTCGGGTGGGGAGGCTGCATCCCAGCCTGGGGAGATGGACCTGGTGCGAAAAGTTTGGGCGCCGCTGTCGGCAAGTGCCTGAGAGGTGGAGGCGAGCTTCTGCCGGGCCAGGCTGCTGCGGACAAGGACCCCCCCCCCTCACTCCCGGCTCAGCTCGGCCACCTCGCCAGGAGCCTGGGGTACGGCCCCCTCCCCCAGGTCGGGGAGCCCAGGGGTCCCGGGGACTGGCCTTGCCCGGAGCCCGGCGGGGCAGGCCCGCGCCTCCCGAGGCCAGGGGAGGGTTGCAGCGTGCTGGGTAAACGGCGGCCCCTCCCCTCCCCCCGGCTGGAGCTGAACTCGGATCCCAGGCCGGTCCCCGCTCGCCGCCCGCCCCGGGATCTGCGGCGCCACGGCCGCCGCCGCCTCCCCGCGGAGTGACGCACCCTGCAGCCAACCCGGGCAGCCGAGGGGGAGGTCCGGGAGGGGTCCTGGGCGGAGCCGGGCCGCCCCCTTATCCCACGGGCTCGGGGCCGCTTCTCCCGAAAACTTCAGCCCTAATTGTCCTGGGAATGTCCGAGGTAGAGAAAGGGAGCGAGGGAGCAAGCGAGAGGCTGGAGGATCGGGGCCCTTTGAGGAGGATCGGGGTGGCGGGAGAGCTGCCCCTCCCCCCCAAAGCCCCAAACCCGTCATGTTCCCAAACCTTTCCTTGGTCCTCTTCTCCGCGCCCCGCGAGCCCGGGATCCAGGGGATGGAGAACTCGGGGCGGAGGAGCGCCGAGCCAGGCGGCGAGCGGGAGGGAGGCCTGGCCGCGGGCGGGAGGCGGACCGGCGTGGGGCTGGCTCTTCCCCACTCGCTTATTTTTTTTTTAATGGGTGTGGGGGTGGGCTGCTTTCTGGTAGCTCTTAAAGAAACGAAGAAACACTCAAGAAACGGGACTTCCTCCCCCCAAATCCCGCCACGGGACTCCTTCCCCCCGCGGGCCGGCGCGCCTAGCGCCGGAGTTGGGAAGTTCGCCGCGCGCCTGCAGCCCGGGTCCCCAGGCCCCGCCGCCCGGCCCCACCCCCCACCCGGGGAGGTTTAATTCCGGGGAGGGCATGCTAATTTGGGTCGGCCCAGCCCGGGATGGGGGGGCCGAGGGAGGGAGGGGGGCTCAGGCCGGGGCGCCTGGTGCGCAGAGGCGAGGAGGCAGGCCCCCGGCGGCCCGGCCGTGGAGTCCCTGGCGGTCGCGAAGAGGGTTAACCCAGTGTCGGGCGGCGCGGCGCGCAGAGCCAGCCCCGCGGCCGGCTTATTGGGCCAGCGCGCGGAGAGACAGGGGTCTGCAGCAAATCACGAACTAATTGATTAAGGCGAGCGGGTTTGAATAGCGCTGGCCCGGTGCCAATCGCCTTTCAAAGAGCCCCTCTATGATTAATCGCAATGCATTATTGATAATCATAATTATAGCAGGACACATGCGCGCTGCGCCCGGGGCCGGGGAGCCGGGGAGGGGGCGGGCGGGCCGGCGGGCGGGGGGAGCCGCCGCCGCCGCCGCCGCTCGATTTCCGTAATTTTGAGAAGATTTTTTTTTAGTAATTTTTTATTCTGCCCCAGCTGATGTTTGAGCCAGCATGTCGCGGAGGAAGCAAGCGAAGCCTCAACATTTCCAATCCGACCCCGAAGTGGCCTCGCTCCCCCGGCGAGATGGTAAGTGCTCCGGACCGTGCCGCGGACACACACACGCGCACACACGCACTCACACTCACGCGCACTCGCACCCACGCACACGCGGCTGACCCCTGCGCCCACCGCCCGGCCGCGGCGCCGCCGCCGCCGCCGCGTCCCGAATCGCCTTTTCGACTTCGCGATTTTTTTTTTCTTTTTAATTTTCAATTTGCCTTTGCTGGGCTTCCCCCCTTGCAACGGGGGAAAGCAAACACTTCTCCCGGCAGGATCTTTCCGGAGTTGTTGGGTCCTCCTATGGGGAGGAAAGAGGGCACGCCGGCCTTGCTTCTCCGTCCCGGCTTTTCCGGGGAGCGGAGCCCGGAACCCTCCAAGCTGCGGCAGGGGCCCGGGTGCCCGGCGGGACGCGGGTGCGGGCAGAGGCCGTCGGCCCCTGCCTGCGCGGGGCTCCACGCGCTTCCCGGCCCGCGCCCGGGGCCCCGGCCTGGCCTCCGCCGCCCTGGCCCTGCTGCCTGAGGGAAGGAAGTTTACTTTGTGCTCTGGGCTCAACTCGGAACGTGGGGGGAGCTCCCTGCGCCGCGCTCCCCCTCCCCCCAACACTCCCACTCCTCCTGGGCCCGCACCGCGGAATGGGGTGCCTTTGGGAGTTCGGAGCTGCAAGAAGATGGGGACCTGTGTTGGGGCGCCCGTGCCTGACACACCAGGGTGGAGGCCGGAGTGGAGAGTGCTCTTTGCAGCTGGATGCTCCCCAGACTGAGTGCCGGCAGATGGGGGAAAGTGTCGGGGTCCGGCTACCCAAGTTTATCCCAGCATCTCTTCTCCCAACACATGCATCCCCCGCGCCCCCAAGAAATCTTTAAACTCGGTTGGTTCCCGCTGAGGATCGTGGTACCTTGTACTTCCAGGAGTAGTAAGGGTCGTTTTCTCAGAGCTGGGGTGCTATCTAGCCACGAGAGAATCCCCCTAAAACAGAGGCACTAGCTTCTTACGATGGAGACGACAGCTGAGGGGTCCCGAAGGGAACGAACAAGTCCAGAACAAAGTTTGTGTTAGGGAGCTAAGGCCGAGAGTGGGAGAGATCCGGGCAGGGAATCCGGGGTACAGAGGCAGGACACCTCGAATCCTTCCTTATTCCTAAAGGTGTTTCACTTTAGGGGCCTCCGAGCTCCCAGGCCCAGGGCCAGAGGCGATGGAGCGGCGCTCGGGCTGGGTTCCCCGGGCACAGTGCTCGCCCCTCGGCTGCGGAAGGACGAGGGGCAACCTCCAAGCGGTCTCCGCGACTCGGGATGCCTCTCGGGATGCTCCAGTCCCGGGCATCATTTTGGGGTGTGGAGGAGGGAACTGGACCCCGATAGGGCTCCGAAGCGTGCCCTTTGGTCGGCACCTCTGTCCCCTAAACTCTGCGGCCGCCCGGACCTCAAGGTCCCCGGGGTCCTTCCTGAGAGGCCTGCTTCTCAGCAGAGCTGGGGCGCAGGGACCCGCGCAGAACCCAGGCAGAGAAGCGAAGGGACTCCCCCTAAACCCCGACTGTCCTGAAAGGGGACTCCTGGCGTGGGGGGTCCCTTAAGAAATTGGGGAAAACAGAGACCGATTAAGGAATTTGTTTACAATATTTGCTCCCTCCACCCCAGTACTTTCTGGAGCTTCAAGCCTTACCCAGAGCCTCTGCGATTTCTCAGTCCGCTGAGAAGAACCCCTGATCCCCGCTTTCCACCCCAGGCGAGACCGGGTAGTCGAGGTACAGTGAGGTGAAATTACCCAAGGCCGCTGCCTCGGTATTTTTCTGGGTTTTCTCAGCTGGTCTCTTCTGCATCTCACTCCCACACCCATCTTTCCTAAAGTTTCTGGTGAGACCTTCATCACAGTAATACTGTTAAAGTTAACAGTTTGTAGAGGACCAAACCTCATGGGAGGAGAGACAAGAGTTTTTTAAGTCTTTTTTTAAAAAAATAAATGTGTACTGATTTTCTATATTTTCAAAAAAGAAAAAATTAAAGGCTCGGGCTTCCCAGAGAATTGATGCTTGCTAGATCTTTGCCTTTTTCCTGTCGCCTTCTGAATCCAGAGTTTTTAATAGTTAAGCCTTCTCATAAAGCGATAGCATAAAAGGAGTTCACTACCTCTGACCATTATTATTTATTAGGACTGTTTTTTTTTTTTTTTAGTTTGAGCTTTGAGGTAAGTTAGTTAAGTCACTGAATCAAGTTTCCTTTCTTTCTTTTTTCCCTTTCTTTTACTTTTTTCCTTCCTTCCTTCCTTTCTTTTTTCTTTCTTTTTTATCCCCCAAAGCTGGTTCATTGTCCTAAGAGGCAGTAAACTGTTAGGGGCACCGTAGGAAACACTCCCCTCCCAGCCCCCTTTCTCACCTCTCCCTAACCCCCTCCTTTTCTCCAGTTGTAATGGTTTTAGATTATGACTGTTTTTACATGGTTGAACAATAAGTTTAGGAGAAGCTGCCTAGAGGGTAGATTTTGTAATAGGGTTACAGGATTTAGTATGTTGTAATAATATTAGTACACAACTAATCCTTCTCCATGTCTGATTTACAGGAGGGCCTTACACACTCCAGTTCTTTTTATTTGGGAATAGTTGTGAGATACAGAGAACTGAGAGATCATGACTTGTCTCCAAGTTACCTTTAAAAAGTCACCACCTTTCATGCAGTATATTCAGCAACCCATTCTTCTATCCACCCAGAAAATACACTTCAAAGAGCTGTCTGTCGGGTTCTGTTTTTTGGTTTGCGGGTTTGTTTGTTTGTTTTAATATACACAAATTTGTTAAATTTTTAGAAGATAAACCTTTCCTTAAACAACGTGGTTACTTTTTTTTTCTATCTTGAGATGGGCTTACAATATGGCAAATGAAATGTTGAACATACCAAGTGAAATCTAGTCGGCGGTGCCCTTAGCAGATGCTGGCACCTCCAATTTCGTGACCTCGGCCCAGAGTGGGACCTAGAAAAGTTTGTAGACCCCAGTTACCAGAGCCCTAAAGGAGCGACTCCCAAGGCTGGGAGCAGCCAGGCTTGCCGTGCCGCATGTCACGCCTGTGTGTGTTTAAGTGTGTGCGCGCATACAAAGAAAATCCCAGCCAGGCTCAGCAGCCCCGAGGATAACTTCATCGGAACAAGTTCAAGAAAACAAGATTATTTGGTCAGTCTTATGATGTTCATATTTTAATTCTACTTTTGGTGCAGCTATAAAACCCTAAAATAAACTGGGGGATTTTTCTGTTTCCTATGAAACCAAGATTTTGGCACCTTACTTGTCTCTTAAATGATATTCAACAAGTTTCGAATTACTTGTAGAAAGATGACTGCCATTGGGAAAATTATTTACTGAGATAAATAATTCTGAGGAACGGACACATTAGAATCTACTGATTTTATATGTGGGTTCTTTACTAGAGATTTGGATTTCAGAGGGGTGTGTGTGTGTGTGTGTGTGTGTGTGTTGGGTTTTTCTTCTTTGGGTAGTGTTTTTAAGATTCCTGGAACTACATGGATGGCCCACTCAGACTCCATTCATCTATTAAGAAAGGATTTCGGTGCCCAGCTTTTTCAAGGAAAAGATCATATTGGAAGAAAGATAAAAGCATCATGAACTGGAGATAACACCCTGCCTGTCATATAAAGTATCATAAAAATTCCTTTTATTTATATTAATAATGAAATTCTGTTATTTACCAAAGTAATTTACTCATTGTGAGCAGCTTAATGGCAACACATTGATTTCTGGGCCCAAAGGTTAGAGAGAACTGTAATTAATTGCTTTTTTTGAAAAACCGACACCTGCACGATAAGGCAGTTGGAAAGTACTCATGTTTAATCAGGGCTATTTTAAGTTTGTGGCATAATGGAAGATTCTGGTTGAGAAAATGCAAACTGTTTGAGGGGGGATTTGCTGCAGGCTGTACATACTTCCAAAAATGTGACAAACACACAAACAAGCGAAGGGTGGATGGACACGAGAAAGCGTGTGTTAAAGTGGATTTGTGATACCGAATGTTTTGTGATTTATTTTACATCCAGGTTCACCTATGGTTTATAGGCACGAGTGCCAATTTATAGGTTATTCTTTGGGGACTTTATTTCATTTCTTTCTACTTTCGCAGGTAGCAAGTTGTCTTGACCCACAGTCCTTTAGAAAGCAGAAACCCAAATTTTTAACGCAGAGATCTTACCAAAAAGCTGGGGGAGACTTAGACCAGCAGTTCAGTTTTTTTGAAATTGGGAAAAGCCAAACTCAGTGGAGTAGCCAGAACTAATTCCTTCTGTAGACTTAATTCGGTTTTTCTAAGGTACCTCCTGATACAGCTAGCCCAGTCTTCCCAAATATTCTTAGATTACCAAAACGGCAGTCATTGAGCAGTTGAACGAAGGAGATGGTAAATTATCCCAAGAACCAGCACCCCTCCCCCTCCAAAAGAAAAAAAGTCGGTGTGCCAGGCTTTGGAAAACCTAGATGTGTCGAGCTGTTTTAACCTTTGCTAGCCTCCTCCCATGCAGAGGTGACAAGGTCCAGATCATAATATGTCCTTCAGAATCTTCCCAGTGACCCCCAAATTGAGTCTTGCTAGTCACTTAGCAGGAAGTTCGAAGTTTATTTTAGTTTCACCTTATCAGCTTGGCTTCTTTTCCTAACCTTATTCCCCTGTCACCCTCAGATGCCAGACCCCCAAAGGGGAAGATTGACAGGTAGTTCCCATAGCTCAGTTTTACCCTCAAACAACGGGGATTTAGTTTCTTGTGCCTTTGCCAATGTTTATGTAGTCAAAGTTTAGATCTCGCCTTAAGCAGTCTCTTTTACGCGTCACTGGAAGAGGAAAGCCACAAAGAAGTTTTTGAACAAACCCTTGCAACTGGAACCCCATCTAGTGTTCAGTTTGATTCATCCAAGGGGAAGACATTTTCCCCTTTCATTTATTGTGTACATTAGGTGGGCTGGTATCACGATTTTCAAAGGACTGTCTTGTCCGTGTTGTTATTTTTTCAGAGATTTTCCCTTGTATTCTTCCCCTCGAGAATACGCTAATCCCAGTCAGAACAGTGAGGGGACTTGAAGGGGGCCAGTAAAATGTGTCATGTGGTTGCATACCCCATAGAGGAAACTTAAGACATTACAGAAAATATGCAGAGCATATGTGGCGGTGTTGAAAATTGCTTTGGAATCTTAAGCTGGACATTCGGATGCAGGTTTTTCCCAGGTCTGTGAAAGAGAAAGAAAACAAGAGAGAAGACCAATCAATCAAAAATGTTTGTGATAGCCTTTCGAAATTGGTCTACAAAAAGGAACAGCCAGTTAAAATGATAGGTTCCAAAATCACAGTCTTGTGAGGTTTTATTAAAAATGTTAATGTGATCTGAAGATAATGGGAAGTAAAGTGAAGGGTCTTTCCGGGGAGCTCCAAAAAAGAAAACTCAACGTGGTACAGTAGGGCTGTTGTGTTGTTTTGTTTTCTTTTGTTTTCCTGGCTGGCTAAACCTTTCAGTGTGGGGCATAGTTGTATTTTTGTTTTCTCAGCAGACAGATACACTGGAACACTTCAATTTTCTGTCTCCTCTTCTGCAATGTTTAGTTCAGATGATGAAAACTGACACATTTGAAATGGGCATGAAGAACCTAAACAGTACAATGGGAACTAAAACATCTGGGATTTTCATATACATTGGCTGGAGCTATAAGATCACCTCCTCTCCTGACCCAGAGTGGGGAAAAGAAACCCAGAAAATTCCAAATATCTTTTTGTGTGTACATACTTAGAAAACCACTACTTCTTAAATTTTTCTATATGACCACGATTACAAAATTAATTTGTATGCAAAATCCATAGAAGAGGAACTGGAATATTGTTTTCACCATAGTACAGGGAACAAGGCAACTGTATTTACTATAAGGGGGTCACCAGTTGCAATCCTGTGTAACAGATTATTGAGAGAGATGCAAGATAGCAAATGGTCAGAAAAATGAATTAGAACATGTTTGTGTGTGTGTGTGTGTATATATATCTTATTACAACTTAAAATATTTCCTTTGGTAGTTAAAGATTCAAACTAGTCCTCATGTTTTGTCTTTTTTTTTATACATATATAAAGCTGTTTCATTGGAATTCTGTTCAGAAGGCAGATTTAAAGTTAAGAATTATTATAGTGTAGCGACACCTGCTTTTGAAATAAATCAAAATAGATATCAGGGTTTTTTTTTGGTGTTCATAAACATCAGGAAATTAAATTAGTTGACTCTACAGTGAGATCAAATGTCAGCTTATTAAAATGTGAAAATCTAAGCTAAAATATGGGCAGCTTTTTTTAAACACAGTCTCTTTCTTAGAAGGCAGGCACTTATTTTTAAATGCCTATATTTTCCATCCAGTTAGCACAACCCTAAATGTAAAACTGTTCAGGTCGAAAAACTTGAAAATTCTCAAGTGAGTCTTGAAACAGCACAAATGCAGAATTGGAGCACAGGAAAGTAATAATCAGCTAAATCCTGTAAAGTAACCTTTTTATTTTCTCTCTATATTATGAGAATATCAGATGTTTGCAAGTTATAAAGAATTAAAAAATGCCCTTTAATCGTGAGCACAGATGTGCTAAATATTTGAAGCAACTGCATTGTAATGTGTACAATTGATGAAGTCAGTTTTCTGATTTCCCTTGCTAGTTATTTAGTTCTGAATCTGTCATTATTTGTCTAAGCCCAGCTGACCAAGCAAAACTGTGTTTTAAAGTGGCTTTATGTTTTGATAAATGTGAGCTGGTTGAAAAGTATTTTCCACTGAATGCAGAGCTTAATAGAACATGCTGACATAATAGTTTTAATGCATTTTGTTGAAAATGTGTGAACAAACAGAATAGCTTTTGTTCCTTCATAATTGGCTGTAAAAGTAGATGGAAACATAACCATTACATATGGAAATGTGCAAAGAGAAAGAAATAACATTTCGGTTGAATATATTAGGAATTGCATTTCCTAGTTTAAAATAAGCATCTGAAATGGATGCATCATTTAAAATTGGTTGTCAAAATAAGAAACTTTAAACAGAATTTTTGTCACATTATTTTCATCCCAAGTTAAGCAACATAACTTTAGCGTATTTTGTTTACATTATTTTAAAGCAGGGAGAGAGACAGAAAGGGCTTAAAACAGCACCTTGAATGTGCAGAGGAATCCTGTGCCAATTAGAATGATTAAACATTAAATTAAAACTGAATCATTATTGGTATTTTCTGCTCCAACCAAGATTTGTTTGGTATTGTTAATGCATTTTGCACTATACCCTTGCGGAGATTAAAAGATGGGTATTAGGAAAGCTAGCTTGTTAAGTATAACTTAGCTACTCAAATAACCCTCCCAGTGAATAAAGTGCGCATACATTTGGCATACTTTAACAGGGCTTCTAATCAACTGTGGTATCACTCAAGGCAAACAGAGTTAAGGAATTTTCAGAAGTTAGTATTTGGGTATTAATTATATTTTCTGGAATGCAAAACTACTCAAGCTTTTCTTTTTCCTTTTTTTTTTTTTTTTTTTTGATGTTTACTACAAAGAGGCAAATGGCAGGCTCTTTTGAGTCAACTCTAAGTTTACTGAAAAAGCAGCATTTGATTTTGCGTTTATTCATATTTGCAATTAGTTTTTTTTTTTCCCCCTGCAAGTTTTCTGGGAGATTCAATTTGGAAGTCATGGAAACTAACTATTATCTGATTCAGTTCTGCAGAAAAGCACACAGGGAGGTAATCCTTGAATTAAACAGTTTTTTTTTTTTTTTCTTCACAGCCTTCGGAGATGACCACACACCATTTGTACAACAGAAGTTGGTGTTCCCCATGCTGGGCAAACAATGGGACGCCATCCTGTCTTTGAATAGGATGTTAGCTTGGAGTTGGAGATTTTTATGTTTAAAATGGATCTTAGTGAGAAGAAATCTGAGCAACCAGTGGAAACAAACACGAAATAAAGGGATTTTATAATGAAAGGTTCAGGACAATCTGTTAAACAATTGATAACAGTTAAGAGCAAACTGTTTTTAAAGGCATTCAGACAAGGAGAATTGCAAAGCATTTCCAAACTGGAAACCAAGAATTATTCTTCACTTCCCCTTAACTGCACATCTTTCTTTAAGTTGATGTTTAATCAGAAACGTAAATCCTGTGCCAGTTTTTATACATAGAAAGAGCACTTTTGTTGAAATATTTAGAGGCATAATGTTGCCATTTGGAGCATAGTGGCATATATTCCTCGATTAGCAGGATGGTAGCCACAGTCGCATTCTTTAATTTTAAAAATAAACATGCCACAGGGTGATATATAGGTGCCAGGCAGGCCTTGTAACGGATTATGATCATTGTGTTTCTCCCGTGTGTGTGTGTGTGTGTGTGTGTGTTGCACGTTGCTTTCTCTTGTATTCAGCTGAGTCTTGAGTGGTCTGGAGGATTTCTTACTGATGTGGCTAAAGTGTGCTTGTCACGGATCAGACGTAGCTCAGGTTCTAGGTAGGGACTGGAGGTGATTTTCAAGTTGTCAGTCTTCAGCTTGGTGATATGCATTTTTTTTTCCCCCTTGTCAACCACTGATTGGAACCTGAATGACTACAAATTAGTTTAGTGACAGAACAAACTCACAGATATCTTTGAATCAGTTGAAAATGAATAAGGTTGACAGAAACTCAAGAGCCTAATAAGTCCTCAGGATGGTGGCTGGACCGTCTCTGGATGAGTAGACAATAACGTGTATAAAATATTGGAAATCAGGGCTTCCTTGGTGGCGCAGTGGTTGAGAGTCCGCCTGCCGATGCAGGGGACACGGGTTCGCGCCCCGGTACGGGAAGATCCCACATGCCATGGAGCGGCTGGGCCCGTGAGCCATGGCCACTGAGCCTGCGCATCCGGAGCCTGTGCTCCGCAACGGGAGAGGCCACAACAGTGAGAGGCCCGCATACCGCAAAAAAAAAAAAAAAAAAAAAATATTGGAAATCAATATTTTGCTATGGAATTTCATTATGCACCAATGTCTGCAGTTCGCAGTATTTTATATCTTGATGGATTACCTGAAGGTCCTGGCTCTCGGAGATACCAGATTGATAGGAAGTCCTCCAACAGCCTAAAAATTTTAATCATGATTGTTCTTAGGGAATATTGATGGTTTTTCAGGGGCCACAGTTTTGAGTTTCACAGGGAGAAAAGAGTTGATCAACCCCTTTCTCTTTTTTTTGAAGTCATGGATGTCTGGGTGTCCTGGCTCACTCGCTAACCCTGCTCCTTTGGACGTTTGCAGGAGACACAGAGAAGGGTCAACCCAGCCGCACCACTAAGAGTAAGGATGCCCACGTCTGCGGCCGGTGCTGCGCCGAGTTCTTTGAATTGTCAGATCTCCTGCTCCACAAGAAGAACTGTACTAAAAACCAACTCGTTTTAATTGTAAATGAAAGTCCAGCGTCCCCACCTGAAACCTTCTCCCCCAGCCCGGCTCCGGATCATCCCGAGGAACAGATGAACAACACAGCTAACAAAACAGAGCAAGGAGACTGCAGTGACCTGGCGGAACCCCACGGACCGGCCAGGGAAGAGTCCATGGAGGTGGAGGCCCCGGTGGCCAACAAAGGCGCCAGCGGCCCCCTGAGCAGCGGTGGCGACAGCAGTGCCCCCCCAAGCTGCAGCAGCGGCAGCTCCTGCCCAGGTACCTCAGCGATCACAACCTCTCTACCTCAACTCGGGGACCTGACAACACTGGGCAACTTCTCCGTGATCAACAGCAACGTCATCATCGAGAACCTCCAGAGCACCAAGGTGGCGGTGGCCCAGTTCTCCCAGGAAGCGAGGTGCAATGGGGCCTCCGGAGGCAAGCTGGCCGTCCCGGCCCTGATGGAGCAGCTCTTAGCTCTGCAGCAGCAGCAGATCCATCAGCTGCAACTGATCGAACAGATTCGTCACCAAATATTGCTGTTGGCTTCTCAGAACACAGACTTGCCAACATCTTCTAGTCCTTCTCCAGGTACTGTACGAACATCTGCCAACCCCTTGTCCACACTCAGCTCCCATTTATCTCAGCAGCTGGCGGCAGCAGCTGGGTTAGCACAGAGCCTCGCTAGCCAATCTGCCAGCATCAGCGGTGTGAAACAGCTCCCCCCCATCCAGCTACCTCAGAGCAGTTCTGGCAACACCATCGGTCCACCCCACAGCGGCTCTTCCCCCAGCGTTCACATATTGGCGGCGGCAGTTCCCACCCCATCCTCGGAAAAAGTGGCTTCGAGCGCGGGCGCCTCCCATGCCCATGCCGGCAGCCCCGCAGTCTCGGCATCCTCCTCACCAGCTTTTGCAATAAGCAGTCTATTGAGTCCTGCATCTAATCCACTTCTACCTCAGCCGGCCCCTGCTAACTCGGTTTTCCCCAGCCCTTTGCCCAACATCGGAACGACGGCAGAGGATTTAAACCCCTTGTCTGCCTTGGCCCAGCAAAGAAAAAGCAAGCCACCAAATGTCACTGCCTTCGAAGCAAAAAGCGCTTCGGACGAGGCCTTCTTCAAACACAAGTGCAGGTTCTGTGCGAAGGTCTTCGGAAGCGACAGTGCCTTGCAGATCCACCTCCGTTCCCACACCGGAGAGAGGCCGTTCAAGTGCAACATCTGCGGGAACAGGTTCTCCACCAAGGGGAACCTCAAAGTCCACTTTCAGCGCCACAAAGAGAAGTACCCTCACATCCAGATGAACCCCTATCCCGTGCCTGAGCATTTGGACAACATCCCGACCAGTACCGGCATCCCCTACGGCATGTCCATTCCTCCAGAAAAGCCGGTCACCAGCTGGCTAGACACCAAACCGGTCCTGCCCACTCTGACCACTTCAGTCGGCCTGCCGTTGCCCCCGACCCTCCCGAGCCTCACCCCCTTCATCAAGACCGAAGAGCCAGCCCCCATCCCCATCAGCCATTCTGCCGCCAGCCCCCCGGGCTCCGTCAAAAGTGACTCCGGGGCTCCCGAGCCGGCCTCGAGAAACCCGGGTGGGCTCCCAGAGGAAGCGGAAGGTTCCACTGGGCCCCCCTCCAGTGGCAAAAGCGAAGAGAGCGGCGTGGTCCCCAGCTCAGCCCCAACCGTGAGCACTGGCGTGCTGAGCTCCCTAGCATCCGACGTTGGCCCAGGCAGTGCCTCGACTTTCACCAACCCTTTGTTGCCGCTCATGTCCGAGCAGTTCAAGGCCAAGTTCCCTTTTGGGGGACTCTTGGACTCGGCCCAGGCCTCAGAGACATCCAAGCTTCAGCAGCTGGTCGAAAACATTGACAAGAAGGCCACTGACCCCAATGAGTGTATCATCTGCCACCGGGTCCTCAGTTGTCAGAGCGCCTTGAAGATGCACTACCGCACCCACACCGGGGAGAGGCCCTTTAAGTGTAAGATCTGTGGCCGGGCTTTCACCACGAAAGGGAACCTGAAAACCCATTACAGCGTCCATCGTGCTATGCCCCCGCTCAGAGTCCAGCATTCCTGCCCCATCTGCCAGAAGAAGTTCACGAACGCTGTCGTCCTACAGCAGCACATCCGAATGCACATGGGGGGCCAGATCCCCAACACCCCGGTCCCTGACAGCTACCCCGAGTCCATGGAGTCGGACACGGGCTCCTTTGATGAGAAAAATTTTGATGACCTAGACAACTTCTCCGATGAAAACATGGAAGACTGTCCTGAGGGCAGCATCCCGGACACGCCCAAGTCCGCGGACGCGTCCCAAGACAGCCTGTCTTCCTCGCCTTTGCCTCTAGAGATGTCGAGCATCGCTGCTTTGGAAAATCAGATGAAGATGATCAATGCCGGCCTGGCAGAGCAGCTGCAGGCCAGCCTGAAGTCAGTGGAGAACGGGTCCGTCGAGGGGGACGTCCTGACCAACGATTCGTCCTCGGTGGGTGGTGACATGGAGAGCCAAAGTGCTGGCAGCCCGGCCATCTCAGAGTCTACCTCCTCCATGCAGGCTCTGTCCCCATCCAACAGCACCCAGGAATTCCACAAGTCACCCAGCGCCGAGGAGAAGCCGCAGAGAGCAGGGGCAAGCGACTTCGCCAATGGTCTGTCTCCCACCCCAGTGAACGGTGGGGCTTTGGATTTGACATCTAGTCACACAGAGAAAATCATCAAGGAAGATTCTTTGGGGATCCTCTTCCCTTTCAGAGACCGGGGTAAATTTAAAAACACTGCTTGCGATATTTGTGGCAAAACCTTTGCTTGTCAGAGTGCCTTGGACATTCACTACAGAAGTCATACCAAAGAGAGACCATTTATTTGCACAGTCTGCAGTCGTGGCTTTTCCACCAAGGGTAATTTGAAGCAACACATGTTGACACATCAGATGCGAGATCTACCATCACAGCTCTTTGAGCCCAGTTCCAACCTTGGCCCCAATCAGAACTCGGCGGTGATTCCCGCCAACTCGTTGGCGTCTCTCATCAAGACAGAGGTCAACGGCTTCGTGCATGTGACTCCTCAGGACAGTAAGGACACCCCCACCAGTCACGTCCCTTCGGGGCCTCTGTCATCGTCCGCCACGTCCCCAGTTCTGCTCCCAGCTCTGCCCAGGAGGACCCCCAAACAGCACTACTGCAATACGTGTGGCAAGACCTTCTCCTCGTCGAGTGCCCTGCAGATTCACGAGAGAACTCACACTGGAGAGAAACCCTTTGCTTGCACTATTTGTGGGAGAGCTTTCACGACAAAAGGCAATCTTAAGGTACCTCCCTCCACCTGTACCTCACCCAGACCCACCCTAGCCGCCCTCTTTCTCTCTTGGCCGTTGACTGTTTGTAAGGTACGTTCCCAGAGTCTTCAGTCCAGACAGTCAGGGAGAGAGTTCTCGAAAGGGAACCTGTTGCATGTGACTGATCTGGAGAAACGTGGGTGCCCGTGCAGGTCAGGATCACGGCAGGGACTGGGGCAGGCTGCAGCTTGCTGAATGTCAGAGTGCATTGAATAAGTTGGTACCTAAGCGAAGCGGCGGCCTAGTCCTGTTGACTCGCTAAGTGCACCAAATGAATTGCTTTACCTACCAAGTCAGACAGCACAGCGTTGCCATGGGGTATTGATTAAAGGCCTCCATGTGGCCTGTGTGCTGCCCGTATCACTTAATAATTACAGTTCTCCTCAGCGTTGGCATCTATTTTTTCATAACTCTGCAGTCCAGCGTGGCTTGTCTTTCTAAAAACGGTAACGTCACCGCTCGGCTAATGGGTATTGTGATAATTGATCATACAACATTTCCTACTGATATGTGTTGGAAGGAAAGCAAATATGCTTAAGTTCTAGAGCAACAGTTGAACACCCTTACTGTGTACATTTTTCTGTTGACAGAGTATTTCTCTGGAGATTGCGGCCAGTAATGTGAAATGAATAATTACTTTCTGGCTTTTTCTCTCCACGCGCAGGCCCTCCAATGGGCAATCAGTGAGGGGCACTTTCTTCCCATCTGAAAAGGACATTTATAGGGTAAAAGGTGTCAGATGCAATACTTACCATGGCAATGAGAGTGGACATAACAATTCTCACCCTGAAAGGAGCTATCTGTGACTGACTGACTGGCTTGCTTGAGGCCATTATAAGCTAAATACAGGTAATAAAAAAGGAGTAAGTAAGGCATCCTTGCCCAGGCAGAGGAAAGGTGGCCCAGGGCTACAGAGAGCAGACACCTCATTACCAGCGGACTGGAGCGGACAGCTCTTGTTACCTTTCCCACTGTCGGGCAGGTAATAAGAATAGACATTGCGGCCACTTGCCCTGTCGAGTGTTGGGATACGAGTTGAGACAGATTCAACTATTCAGCTTCTCCCTTCTTCTCTCTCCCCTTTTTTTCTCCCTCCTCTCCTCTCTTCCCCCATCCCAGGTACACATGGGCACTCACATGTGGAACAGCACCCCTGCCCGCCGGGGTCGCCGGCTCTCCGTGGATGGCCCCATGACATTCCTAGGAGGCAATCCCGTCAAGTTCCCAGAAATGTTCCAGAAGGATTTGGCGGCCAGGTCAGGAAGTGGGGATCCTTCCAGTTTCTGGAATCAGTATGCAGCAGCGCTGTCCAATGGGCTGGCGATGAAGGCCAACGAGATCTCGGTCATTCAGAACGGCGGCATCCCTCCAATTCCTGGAAGCCTGGGCAGCGGGAGCAGCTCACCTATTAGTGGGCTGACGGGAAACCTGGAGAAGCTCCAGAACTCAGAACCCAGTGCGCCCCTGGCTGGCCTTGAGAAGATGGCAAGCAGCGAGAATGGAACCAACTTCCGTTTCACCCGCTTCGTGGAAGACAGCAAAGAGATCGTCACAAGTTAAATCCACTCTGGCTGGAGAAAGAGCATCCCCGTTCAGAATGAGACCCATGGTTGCCTCCTACTCCTTGCCCCATGCCCCCCACCTTCTGGTCCCCCCAGATCTCTGAACTACAACATTCTGAAGACATTCTTTTGTACCTTGTTCAACTTCTAGAGTTCTAAGAAAGCTTATTTATTAGTGATATAACCTGGCTTTGCAAACAGGATGCAAGCGTTAACTTTGGTCTTCTGTATTTTTGGACTAAATACTAATTGACTAGAGTCCTGTAAACTTGCTGTAACATTTATGGCAATTGCAAGTTGCCCTGCTAGGCGGTCTTAATCTGGCATTAACTTATTTTCTATATCCAGTTTAATATGAATCTGGTGTTGATGAAATGCCTCAGTGATGCATTAGATCTCTAATAAAATCTGTATATAAATGTACACTTTGATCCTGCTGGAAAATTTTATCAGCAAACACATTGTCTAATCTTTCGAAACAAATTTAAGGAAAGGACTGAAAGTACAGACTGAACTGTGTGGTTCTTTGAAAGGTTTGGGTTTTTTTGATTTTTGTTCTAAAATTCAATCTGCTTTTTTTTTTTTTTTTTTTTTTTGTAGATTTAACCCTTTCCGTTTTGAACTGCTCTTTGTATCGTGCTTTTTACTTGAGTCGTCCTCAATGTTAATAAGTTTCTGTACAGTGATAAGCACGCAGAATTCTCTAGAGAAAATACAAGTGTTGTTTTGGTAGTTGAAACTAAGACGTAACATTTTGCCTTGTAGGTATATTCACAATAGAAAATGTGTGCTGGAATTTCACAATGCTGCTAAGTATAGCATCTTGAACAACCTTCAGTGGAGAAAATGTAGATGCTCTTGTATATACAATAACAAATATCACTTTCATTAAAATGTACATATGTTCCTTACAAGAGCAAATGCTTCTTCTTGATCAAGAGAGCAGGTATAGTGTTTGTTTATTTTGTATTAGGTTATGGAAGAAAAAAATTGGACTGTTACATGCACTTTCTTGGAAAGTTGAAAGGAAAGGGGGGGGGTCCAATTTCTTTAACATTTAATACTTACTAACAACAGAGATACTGTAATTTTACTCAAGTAATCAAATACATTCTTTTTTTGCAACAGATAAAACAAAATACTGTGTCTGTGTTTTTAGAGTGCATTTCTATTTAGCTAGGGCCCCGAAATGTATTT